>NC_092412.1:79771257-82271257 GCF_040894005.1 Engystomops pustulosus | reverse complement strand
ACGCTCAACCTGCCACACCCATTCCCTTGCTTACTGGGGGTCACGGCAGTCAGACCCCCACTGATCAGATTGTAACAATCAAAGTTGTTACAATCCCTTCAACTTGGACCTTTGAGCCCACCTAACTTGTCTGTGTCAGCAAATAATTGAATTCTAAACAATTCTGGAACATCTTTTTTAGACATGCATATTCTGTTATTCCTTTGTTTCCCATTTCTTCTAGAAATTGAGAAACACTAATTCGGGTCAACTAAGATACTCTCTGACCAAACCCCTTTACTTGGAGGAATAATAGAGCAATGTGTAGTTGTATGAAAAGATTGTACAAAACGCTTTTTTCCGGTCGAATTCAATTATTTACTAAAAATACATATCAGAAGAGGTGACAGGACTTGTTTAAGAGAAATGTCATTATAATATGCCAAATATCATATTATACCAGGTATACTAAGGGTAAATAGTCAGTTTATTAACTAATGTTCATAAGAAAGCTTATATTTCTATCCGGTCATCATTATCTCCTTTTTGAACCACTACTGGGGTAACACTGTAGCTGTAATAATAGATCAGTTTCATTTTTACATGGACATGTAGTCACAAGTAAAATAAGCCACACATCAAGGCTATTCTCATATAACAGATCTGTTGCAGAAGTTTGATGCCACACATGGCGTTTTTGGTCAGTTTTTAAGCATGCGTTAAAAACGGACCATAAATGCCACGTGTGGCATCACCCGAAGGGTCTGCATGTCTGAATGGGATTTTACCAGCAGCACTGGAGATCTTCAAGCCCCCATCAGATGCAAAAGACAGCTTCTAAGATCTCTGTTACAAATCTGCTGCTTGTGCGAATTCTGATGTATTCTGAATTCTTACGGATGTAGATAACACGTGCAATGTCCTCAATGTGGTGGAGTAGATGCCACATATAAGGGTGTCTCTTCCTTACCTATTCCATTAATGTCCTTCCATAACCTACAGAGATTAAGGCTGTGTTCACTCGATGTGTCCTGTTGCATTTTTGGTTGCGTTTTTTGATGCATTTCCAAAAGGCTTTAGCTGTGATCTCATGCAGAGGTTACATATCATTTTAGCAAATGCAATGGAAACGCAGTGTAACCTCAGCATGTGATCGCGATTGAAGCCTTTGGAATGCATTAAAAAAACGCAACGTAACGCAATGCATTGTGTGAACCCAGCCTAAAAGATGTTTGGGTAAGCAGTTGGTTAACAAATGGGTCACATAGGGCATAGTCTATAATTAAGGTGACTGGCTTTGCAGGTGTTCAATGTAAGGTCCATTTAATTGAAGGTGGACACACCTTAAATGCTATCTCCAACCCATTTATTAAGGGATCCGGGCTGGCATTGAAACAGTTACATTTTTCTATCCGGCCTTGCATACAAATGAGAATATTAGGAGACTATCCAGCAATGTCCCCTTATAAATACCAGCTTTCTGCACTGCATAGGACCATAGAGATGGTGTGATACACAACAAAACGCCCCCGTCCATGCCCACCAATCCAATGCAGCATAGTACAAAAACAGATGACGCTTTGCCATTCAGAATAAATAGATGAAACCTGCATATACCAGGCAATGCAGGATAAGCCATTTATAGCCAGCAAATCAGCTCAACACTGAGCTGCCATAATCCCAAATCCTATTGCCTGGAACAGACTGTAGCCCTGGGGCTGAGCACTCACAGGGCCTTTTCTGTCATGTAGCAGAGGTGAATGTGTAACATGTGCAGGAGGGGGTCCTAGAGCAGCCATCACTGCAGGCTCATCTACATTCATGCCATGCACCCTCCACCCCAGGGAATTACCAGGTGTCTTCCTCTTCACTACAATACCCATCCTCCAGGTCCAGGACCTCCACCTCATCCAGGATGGTGGCACATGCTGCCGCTCTGCTGTAGTAGCTCATGTTGTCCGGAGGGTACAGGCTTCCCCCGATGGTGGAGGTGCATAGCAGAGTGGGCACCGGGCTGGGCAGGCATAGTCCGGGCGGCCGTGCACACAGCATGGCGGGGGGCGGCAGCAGCAGGTGCGGGCTGGCCGTGCAGTTACTCGCCCGGTTCCGCAGCTGCTCGTTCTGCTTCTCCAGCTTCCTGACCAGCTCCTGCAGCTTCTTCACCTCCAGCTCTGCGTTCACCACCATCCCATTGGCAGGCGTGCCCGCTGCGGTGCCGCACTTTACCTCCGCCATGGCACACACAGGGCGCCCTCTCCGCGGCTCAGGCAGTCAGTGAGTGAGGGACGCTGATGGCTGCTGCATCCTCCTCTGCTCCGAGTGGATGCGCCTCCTGTCAGCGCTGGGAATATTGATGCGAGTGCCGGGCTCCCTCCCACTAATGCTGAAAGAGGGGGGGACACAATGGGAACAAAGACAAGCCAGGCTCTGGGGACTGCTAGGGGAAGGGGTGCCACCCAAATCACCAGTATTTCATCACAGTGCATTCCTGCATAGTACCTGCAGCACCCGGCTCACCACAAAGGGTTAACACTGGTATCAGCAGTTCAGAGAATTGTGCACTATAGTAGTGTATATGTTATGTATATAGCACCACCATATCCTCTGTGTCTTATAATATGTAGCCATAACATGATATTATTATGCTTACATTGATGGATGTAGAGCTGGATGGGGCATCAGATTAGATTCATTGACGTAAAGGGTTAAATTGTGCATTACATGTTTCAGGTGCAATACTCCATTCAAATATCAATTGCTTTCCATCAATGGGTTAATTCCCTCTGGGTCTCATTTATTGTTTGCAGTGCTGGTTCTGACTGCTCTTCCTCTCTTTCTGACAGTCTTACTGGGTTATGCCTAGTTATGCCCTGCCCCTGCTCTGGTTCTGTCCCTGACTCTCTAACCCAGACTAACCCATGACACACTAACATATATTTCAAATGTTTACTTCCCTACGCATTTCTATGGGCTCAACAGGCCCGGAAAAGGGGCTGGAGGTCCCTGGGTGCAAGTTGGTGGGGCCCTCCCCACAATTTTTTCAATAAGTAGTATATATAGTAATAATAAGTAGTATATATAGTAATAATAAGTAGTATATACAGCTCCACCAGTAATGAATATATACAGCCCCTGTCCAGTAATAAATTTATAATGCTCCCCCCCCACCCCTGTAATTAATATATACTGTTCCCCCCAGGAATAAGTACTGTATATACAGCGCCCCCTGAAAATGAGTTTTTCCAGCTCCCCCCAGTAATGAATACATACAGCCCCAGTATGTACACAATGCCATTGTTAACATTTGCATTTACAAAACAAATACGTTAACACGACTTTAAAGCATGTGTTAACATTGTGTCAACCAACACATGCGTTAATGTCATGTTTACATTGCATTTTGGAAAAGCAAATGTTAACAGTTATGTTATCGCAGTAACAGTAATGTAATGCAAATCACCTCTCCCCAGCTGTTGTAATTGTTTAAAAACGCAATGTGGGAACACGCCCTAAGGGTGATGCCACACGGATCATTTTAAAGTATGCGTTTTCAGTCCGTTTATGCGGTGATGTGTGTGATTTTTTATGTTTATTACGGCATTCGCCTCCGCTGAAGGTATGTGGCTCGGAAGTGTACAGCCAACAGCACATGCTCAGTACACGTTTCTCCCGCGCCATAGAGGAGATAATGAGTGCACTGCGTATGTCCAAGTTTTTAAAAGAGAGTGCAGGAGGACAGGGAGGAGGGCAGGTATATGCTCAATGGAGAGCGGTAAGTGGTCTCTGACTACTAGCTGCCCATGATATTTCAGCATGAGACAGACTCAGAATCATTATAAGAACATGTCTGGACAACAATTAATACACCCTATGCCATGCGGCTTGGTTCCCTTTAAGTATCAAAAGGCTAGACACAGATTTGCTGAGGAACAATTAATACACCCTATGCCATGCGGCTTGGTTCCCTTTAAGTATCAAAAGGCTAGACACAGATTTGCTGAGGAGCATGTTGTGTGAACAGAGGAGAAGTGATGAAAGCATGTTAAATGTATTTGGATCTGATGGGTAACATTTGTCAACAAAACAGGGAAAGACAGAACTCAAAATGTGTAAAGAAGTCAGTGAAAGCTGTTGAAGTAAGGCCCCTTCTCCACTGGCGTTTTTCACGCGCGAGTTCTGCGCGTGCATTTGACGCTCAGAACTCGCATTGCACTCTGTCCCATTGTATTCAATGGGTCTTTCTCCATTTGCGTGGTTTTCAACGCGCGTGCTTGCGTTCGTTTGCACGCGCGTCAAAATCGCAGCATGCTCTATTTTTGCGAGTCACGCGCAATTTTCACGCCCCATTCAAGTCTATGGAGATGCATCAAGAACGCATTGCACTCGCAATCATTGCAAGTGCAATGCGAGTGCAATGCGTTTTAAACGTAAGGGTTGCTAGGTGACCAGTATAACAGTATTTCCCCTGCTCGCGAACGATCATTTAATTAAAAAAACACAATGAAGAACAGTGAAGAATAGAATAAAACCAGTGAACACAGTGAAAACAGTGACCACAGGATCATTTAAGAGAAAAACACAGTGCAGAACACAGTGCAGAATAGATTACAGATGTTCGGCACATCTGCTTACTTGTCGGGAGATACGCGCGGAGCGGTGCGAACAAAATAGCATGTGAAGAACAATATATATGTGTGTAAAGAACACATTGCAGATGTTTCCATACATCTGCAATGTCTTCTTCACACATATATATTGTTCTTCACATGCTATTTTGTTCGCACTGCTCCGCGCGTATCTCCCGACAAGTAAGCAGATGTGCCGAACATCTGTAATCTATTCTGCACTGTGTTCTGCACTGTGTTTTTCTCTTAAATGATCCTGTGGTCACTGTTTTCACTGTGTTCACTGGTTTTATTCTATTCTTCAATGTTCTTCACATCTGCTAACTTGTCGGGAGATAATATACGCGCGCGGAACAGTGAAGAATAGATCGCAGATGTTTGCAACTTATCAGAAGACATTATTTTTCAATTAAATAAAACATTTTATTCCCGAACCTTGGTCCCTTTGAAAAAGTCCCATTGACTTAAAAAAACGCGCGTGAAAAACGCACCGAAAACGCAAAAAAACGCGAACAAAAATGAAACAAAAACGCAGCAAAAACTTCAGTTTTTCACGCATTGCACCCTGACGTGAAACGCAACGCTAGTGTGCAAGAGGCCTTAGGCCCCTTCTCCACTGGCGTTTTTCACGCGCGAGTTCTGCGCGTGCATTTGACGCGCAGAACTTGCATTGCACTCTGTCCCATTGTATTCAATGGGTCTTTCTTCATTTGCGTTGTTTTGCACGTGCGTGCTTGCGTTCGTTTGCACGCGCGTCAAAATCGCAGCATGCTCTATTTTTGCGAGTCACGCGCAATTTTCACGCCCCATTCAAGTCTATGGAGATGCATCAAGAACGCATTGCACTCGCAATCATTGCAAGTGCAATGCGAGTGCAATGCGTTTTAAACGTAAGGGTTGCTAGGTGACCAGTATAACAGTATTTCCCCTGCTCGCGAACGATCATTTAATTAAAAAAACACAATGAAGAACAGTGAAGAATAGAATAAAACCAGTGAACACAGTGAAAACAGTGACAGTGACTGTTTTCACTGTGTTCACTGGTTTTATTCTATTCTTCACTGTTCTTCACATCTGCTAACTTGTCGGGAGATAATATACGCGCGCGGAACAGTGAAGAATAGATCGCAGATGTTTGCAACTTATCAGAAGACATTCTTTTTCAATTAAATAAAACATTTTATTCCCGAACCTTGGTCCCTTTGAAAAAGTCCCATTGACTTAAAAAAACGCGCGTGAAAAACGCACCGAAAACGCAAAAAAACGCGAACAAAAATGAAACAAAAACGCAGCAAAAACGTCAGTTTTTCACGCATTGCACCCTGACGTGAAACGCAACGCTAGTGTGCAAGAGGCCTAAGTGTCATGGTTTGGGGAATGTTTTCTGCAGCAGGAGTTGGACCGCTCATTCAGCTACATGAGTGAATGCAAGTGTGTATTAGAACCTTCTTCAACGACAAGTGGTTCCTTCCTTGAATTCTTCATTCAACCAGCCAGCAATTTTCTTGCAGGATTGCGAGAAAAATTTAATACAATCAATTCAGTGAGTACAGTAGATGAAATTAGTAGTTGAAATACTTTGGTAATTATGTAAAACACTCTTCAAGGAGCATGGTGTACCCCTTACACAAAATTCAAATGTTGATCAATAGCTACATTACATTATTTCTAAAATAATCAAGTGATCATACATTGGCGCAGATATATTATTGTGTCTGCTCCTGTTTTTTGAACTAAAAAGAAGGTATTTTAAGATTGCACATGTATTTATTTAGTGTTTTCACCACTTTGGAAATCTGTGTAGCTAGAGGGGCATGTTGGTGTTTGCATTATTAGCATTTATTACTGCGCCTCAAAAGAATTGTGTCCCACTCTGTATAATGAAAGTGCACTAAAAAGAAAGGTACAATTATGTGCACTCTTTCCATAGCAGCGCCAATTGATCCAGATAATTGAACATCGTGCACTACTATTGAATTATCTGGCCCAACCTTCACATGAGTGAGGCAAACTGCAAAAAGCCAGATTACAGCACTTTAGATATATTTGGGCCATTGTTCTCTAATTTTCATCTCCAGTGTACTGTGCCCCCAATACAGTTATATAATTGGTCCCCAATGTGTATATGTTTCATGTGACTCTCTCATTCAATGGAGATTTGTAGCATACTGGGGGAATAAAAATTATCCTACCTCAATTAAACAGTTTTTTCAAAAAATGTAAAGTGCATATCTGTTAAATGGGGAAAAAAATAGAAAACAGATTTACTGTATATACTCAAGTATAAGCCGAGTTTTTCGGCAGAAAAATGTGCTGAAAAACCCTAACGTGGCTTATACTCAAGTCAATGAAAAAAAAATCCCTCCATACACGCCACAGGTGCCCACAGGTCTTTCCCACAGCTTTGTCGCATCGTGGGCAGGCGCTGGCTATATACTGGGGGTCAGATACTGGCTATATACTAGGGGCCAGGCACTGACTATATACTGGGAGCAGGCATTGGCTATATATTTGGGGCAGGCACTGGCTATATATAAGGGGGGCGCTGGCTATGTACAAGGGGGCTGGTGGCTACATACTGGGGGCAGGAGGCTGCTGGCTATATACAAGGGGGCAGGCACTGGCTATATACTGGTCAATAGGTTTCCCCAGTTTTTTTGTGTTAAAATCAGGTTCCTTGGCTTATACTCGGTTTGGCTTATACTGGAGTATATATGGTATATATGACAGGTCCAGACCTTACCCATGCCTCTTTCTCACTCTGACAATTATAATGGACACACAACAGAGATATTCCTTAGAAATCCTTAAACATGCTCTATGAACTACTGTATACTGCATATTTAATATCCTAACTAGAGCCACCGCTATAGATGGATTTCAGTAATTATCATTCTTCATCTTCCAAAATGCTGGTGGATTTACACAAGAGAGTTTATATAGTTCCGCCCCAAACAGACAATCCTTCTGGCTTATGAGCTATAATTAAAGTTGATATTATCAAGTCTACAATTACAGATCCTTCACAGATCGAAATGAAAATTGCAGATTGAAAGCTTTCTTTTCAGCTTCTGGATGCAGGTGCAACTTTGCATTTAACCCTTGAAATCCTAAAACAATCATATAATAAAATTTTTAGCATCACAGAAATAACAAAAGCTTTTTCTTTTCACATAATGCATTCACATTTCTGGCCAATACATTTACTTCTGCTATTGTATTCTTGAAATAAACTTATAAGGAAAGATGGAAATAATGTTGGTGGAGATTACAATATCATCTTTTATTAATTACTTCTCTTGTGTAATAAATCTGAGGACTACTTGTCAGGTTTGCAATATTTACATTTAAACAACATTTTCTACTTGCAAAGGATTGAAGTTATTGTCAGTATGTAGTGTAGGGCAATCAAACAACCACTCTCCTGCTTGGACTACCCGCTTATCCAGAGATGGATGGTCATTTGGACAAACTCCCTGCTCACTTTACAGAACAGGTACAATCTGCCCAATAATTATACCTCAGCTGTAAACAAAACTTACAGTATCCATCTAAGGGCAGCTGCACACTAAATTACCTTCAGAAATATTTTAGTTACATATTCATGGGGGAAAAACATGGAGTTGTAAGTGCTTTGTTCCCCCGGGCTAATAATAGCCATGGATAGTAGCTAGGGACATCAATTTGCCAGATTGGTTGCCAATCCAGGAATATGTCTGAATGGAAATATCAAATCCAGAAGGTCAGGACAGGTAGCACGAGATCAAAGTCGGATGGTCAGGACAGGCAGAACGTAGCAGAGTCAGGAACGTAGCAGGAGGCCACAACGGAAATCACAAAGGCAGACGGGGAACGCTTTCTCAGAGGCATAGAGCACAAAGATCCGGCATGAGTCACAGGAAGAGGCAAGCTATTTAATAGGTCAGCGGATGGCAAGCGGCAGTTAGTGGCGCACTAGCCGTTTAAATTTTACTGAGCCGGCGCGCACACGCCCTAGGAGGCGGGGACGTGTGTGCCGAGCCGAATGAGATGCCACTGGTGCGCGGAGAGGTATGTGAGGCTGCAGCTGACATGAAGTGGCAATTACTGACAATTACTACTCTTTATTCACACCTAGTTACACCAACTGGTGAACTTTCATACACTTTACACTGGGAGCAGGATATAGGTATAGACCTTGTTAAAAAGGTTACAAAAAACACATGCGTTAGTTCTTGGTCCAGATGCAATTGTCCTAGATGTTTGGCATGGATCCCAATTTTTGCTCCTGGTAGTGTGTTGTGTGTGGTGTGACTTCCAAAATGTAGTCCAATTTTGATCTGAGGTATGGGACTTCTAGCTTTCTTCAAAAGACCTTCTTTGTTTATTTCTTGCAAACTAATACAATGTAAATTCCTTGCAGCCCGAATTAGTATTGCTAGGGCATGGAAGACTTCAACCATCCCTTTCCCATACCTGACGGCCAAATGTTCATGGATAATGGTGATTACTTTGGATAGCTTTGATAATCTGTGGGGCCAATGGAAGGCATCTTTACCTGATAACTTACACTGAGCGTCTGATCTCTGCTCTTATTTCTCTTAATTTTTTTGAAATTCATTTTATCATAGATTTATGTGATATTCTTAATGGGGAACATTTACTAAGGTCCATGTGGCAGTTTTCTGTCGGCTTTTGCACGTTCTTTTAGGTGCAAACTGCTTGCACATGTATCTAAGAAGTGTCTGCAGCACATTTGTGTCGCACGCAATTGTTTTGTGGTGCGGCTGCACTATTCTTCACACATATTTCTGCACTGAAGGGGGCGCCCCATTCCGGTGCTCAGTCAGACCGTGCACCAGATACAAAGCTGACAGAAGTGTGTCGCACGCCCTATTTTAAAGGTGCACCAAAAAAAAGTGCACTGTCAGGTGCAGAAGAATGAAGAACGGGTACCACAAGTCATGAATCTGCCGTACCCTGCACTATACACTGGCAAACTGCACATATTTTTGCTAATCTGTGGTTTAAGCGTTGTTCTCGTTACTGGACCCATAGCAAGGAAGCTTATTCTATGTATCGAAGATACTAGTTTTGTACCAAAATACTAATTAAAATAATGCTAAGGCAAACAAATTATATAATATAAAATTAATGTAAAAAAGCTGCATATTGGTAATTAATGTATATAGCATATTTAAATGTTATTTACCCTTTTCTCTATTTTATAAGCCTTTCTATTCAGCAAGTTGTCTGAATGTTTGAATGAAATTAGTAATAAAATGCTATTAATATTCAATTCTAAAGGGTGATTCTAAAGGTTCCTGTAAAAAACAAACTTTATAACATAGAACCATCCTTATCTTGGGCTCATAGGATTATGCAGTACATAATAACATATAACTTAGTATAGCCTTACAAAGTGTCCAGACCAGCCACGTAGTTTTCTCTTAAAATAATGTTTTTATTTTTTTGTAACTTTTAATCTAATATATAGATAAAAGCTGGAAGTTATTTTTGAAGTTATTTTCCTTCCATCCTGACTGAAGTTCCTAGGCGCCAATACAAGGTCCGAACCATACTGAACCTGTTTGGCAAGTGATCCATATCTGTCTTATAACTCTGATTGGCAGTGGCGTAACTAGGAGAGGCAGGGTCCCCATAGCAGAATTCAGTTTGGGGCCCCCCCCCCTTCCCATTTAAAACATATACATATTTGTATACTCACACACGCAAGTTACAATCACATTTATACACTCATGCGCACACATATAGAGCATATATGCATACATATAATGCCATATACAAACATACAGCATATATACACACATACAGTATAATACAGTATATACACACCATATACCCATACAAATGACAGATAAAGCATCACATACAGTATATATTATATACATATTATGCTGTACAATAATGGTGCACATCATCCACTCTTTAGTGTGTCAAGTCGGATGACGGACCCCCTGAAACTATGGGCTCCATAGCAGCTGCTATGGCTGCTACCACTGTAGTTACACCCTTGCTGATCTGTCTTTTTTTCCATGTGTCAGATACTAATAGAATCTTCAGAAGCTAAATGAAAGTGTCGCTAAATCCTGTACTGTGATAATCTAAGCACATTTTCAGCACACAGCAGTGACCAGCCTAGACACTGATAGTAGCAGAAAAAGCATTAGAACTGAGTAAACTTGTAAAGAGTAAAAAGTAAAACGTTAAAAATCATCTTAATTGTGTGAACATCACAAGGGGTTTAAAGTTTTATTGTGTTTTACTCTACTTGCTTGCATTCTACTGGATTTTATTTTATGTGGTGGTTATAGATTATTTCATACTATTGTTTAAACTGTATAACAAATAATAAAGTCTTCTGTAATTATAGTAAAAATAAAAGGGTAGCTTACAGTGACAAAGATCATAAAAGTTAGTGCCAGTACCTACACTAAATTTTGTACATGACTTTGTCTACCAGTTGCAGGAAGAGTCATGTAGGGTTTCAAAATCATTATTCATATAATACAATGCAACAATCAATCTTTCATACAAATATAAAAGAAGAAAGAAGTATAACATACGTATTTTGTGTTCAAGGGGACCTTCTGAGATAAATATTGTTAGAAATTGTTTACAATTTCTGCTGTGTGGACATTTCTTTATAAATAAGAATATGGTCATTGGGGGCATTAAGGTTGGGGCCACATGGGGTTGAATTGCTGTGGGTGAGTTTGTGAGATTGTGGATAATTCACAGGAATGTACAGTACCAACATGGTGGATGGGATTCTGAAGTTTTGACCTCACATTATGATGGGAAGGCTCTATCTGCAGTATTAGTATCTGTGCTGATCTGCAGCACTTGTGTTTTCAAAACATGTTACCCTGCTTTACGGAGATTTAAGGAGAAGGGTATTCACTCCCAATAATGAGGTTTGAAATATCTTTCATTTTTATTAAATTGACACAAAGTCTTTTATTTGATATTTGTGGGTCCAAGTCATTGATTGTTGATATAAATTTATCCACTATAATCATGAAAAGCAGAAATAGTAAAAAAAGGATAATATATTTTTTTTATCCACTATAATCATGAAAAGCAAAAATAAGAAATAGTATCAATGTAATATATTTTTCTTAAATTTGATGTTTTATCTATAATAAAACAGGAATTTAGTATCGAAAGACTAAATCTAACATTGCCCTGCTTCCACTGTAAGTGCTTAACACAAGAAGCCCCCAACATATGATTTCAGTGTGTAGGATGCATGTAGAGAACTTAACTTAACATAATGCAATTTCTTTATTAAACCACGCAAAAGAAAACAAAGATAAAATGTTACACTTTTATTCTAACCATCATAAAGTAGTAAAACAATTTTGTTCAGTCTAGCAAAAGTAAATCCTGCACATTATAAAGTGCTAGATATATAGGAAGAGTTATATAGGCATGTAATCAATTTCCCCAATTCCTGATAATAATGCTTAGACTATTCGGCTATAGACTTTGGCCTCCTTCCCACAATACTATTTGGTCAGCATTTTGCTTCAGTATTTTTACACTAAAATAAGAAGTGGACCTGAATAAGAAAGTAGTATAACGGAAATATGCGTATGTATATATTGTGTTCAGGAGCTACTTCTAGTTTTATCTTAAAAATGCTGATGCAAAATGATGTCCCATGTAAAGGTGACCATTGAGATAAAATACTGTATAGTAAAGCTGCTTCCATGCTTCCTTAAAAAAACTGATCATATATTGTTTATTTGCATATTCTACATTTTCTGTATATTGTAAATCACAGAGGCTAAGCTATAGTAATGCTATAAAGTGTACTGTTAGACCTCTACTCTCTCTGTGTAATATTCTGATACAGCAGTATCTTCTGGCGTTAACATTACTTAAACAGTATTCCATTATTAAATAGGGACAAAGGTTAACTCATTATTCTGTACACCCCCAGTTTTCTGAAAGATATGTATTAATCCATGTTTCATATTTCATTTCTTGTTTAAGGTTTTCCAGTTCTGTATTCAGATGATCCATTTCTCTGGAATACAAAAACCAAAAAGATTTTACAGGCCACATACAAAATGATAAAATATTGTCTCATGAAACACATCAATCGCCTCATAGGCAGCTGGATAAAATCACAAATCCATTTAATAAAACTGTGCTTGTAGATAAAATAACCAGAGCTAATGTGATTTGTACAATAACCGATGTCGCTCTTTCACTCATTTGTTCACTGCTGACGAATGAGTCTGAGATTTTTCATGCCATCAATCTTATGTATTGGAGAAGACTGCACGGCCCAATATTGTGACCTACTTTCTGTATTTCGCAGCTGGATATGTGACCAATGTGACTAGCTCATATGGAAGCCAAATTGTAGAGTATCAGATAGCTAATTTCTTAATTTAGAACATAAGCTGTAGAGGAGCGTCTGCTGTGTGTCCTCCACTTTTGGGTCTTTAAAAGATTGCAAATCATCAATTTGTTTTTTTACTCTGACCATTCAGAGGAAACAAGTAATTTGATGCAAGATTCTAAATTGTCTATTTTCATGTACACATTAAAGAAAAAGTAAAAACATTAAAACCTGTGAGGCGAGACACAAGTTCTTATCTGCTTGTGGCCTCCAGGTCAGAGGTAGGAGGTCATGAAGCTGGCATGAATGTTAAGACCACTTTGTAAGGTGTTGAATCTTAATGTTTTTATTGCCGTCGCGTCGTAAATAAGATGTCCCTGTATTTATCAATCTGTTGTTTTAGAGGGGTTTATTTTAATATCCTTTGATGATCACTGTTTAGTGTGTATAAAATGCTGTGAATTTTCTGTTTCATGTATAACATCATGTCTGACGAAGCTCACCATCAAATAGTAAGCCTCAAAAAGGTATCGCCTGATTTCTTCAATCTTCTTCTGCTCTCCATCTACACTACTATAACCTCACAGATTATACATATATCACCAATACTGTGAATAGGTTATACATATTTGTATAGTATAATTTCTTTAACTTGTATGTTGGGAGTGGTTCTGTATGTATATGTTTTACATACCTCTTGCAGCAAAATAGCAGGGCTCACAGTGGATGGTTTGCTTATAGATCCACATACTGTCTCCAGCTTTAAGATTTTCCAAAGAACCAGTACATGCTTCACACTACAAAAAAAAAAAAAACATGGGATGAAAGAGTGAAAAGCCCAGCTCCTTTTAGAACACAGTGCACACACTTAATGTGGTTTATCAGTTGAGTTTAATTTTGCAGTGAAAATATCCTATTACAGTATATAACCATTTGTCTAGCCCAACATTTACACTCTTTGGAATTATCTCATATAAAGTAAGTTCTTTATGTGGTGCCCAGTGGAATATACGTGAAGGTTATGTGTGCATTTGTGTTACACACTTCTGTAATGGTTTTTATAGACACTGCTTATTACACAGCGATATTTCAGCAATAAAAATGATGAAAAAGAAGAATGTAATTGGGTCTGCCTGGTAGCTTTTGGAACTGACACCATCATGAACAGAGCGTTAAAGGTGAAGTCCAGGACTGTAGCATGTGGTAGTATTGAAGAACAATCTCATTCACTTCAATGAAGGCGAAATGCAATATCAGACATATGATATGGGTGTTGTTAAAGAAAGAAAGCTGCCGTTTTTGTTCAACATTTTTGTACTAACTAGTAATACTAAATCCCACATATATCAGATGTAAGAAAGTATTAAAAGTACAAGTATTTAAGTATATCGAGTACATACAATGCAAATGCCTCATTTTTCTGCAAATTAATCTTTTTTGTGAAAAAATCTTATGATGATAGAAGCACAAAGCAAACAATGTAAGTTTGTACACTGCCCTACAAGAAGTTTGTCCGTTCTACACAGTTAGTGTCTGTAGAACGATTCATTCTGGGCTGTGGACCAGATTCTACATACAAAGAATTATTATAATATCAGCCCAAGTCATCACATTACATCACAGAGGAGGCTTCAGATTTATTTAAAATCCACCCCAAAGTGAACAAGAATTCCTTTTGTTAAATATTATTTGTAATTATTTACAAAATTTTTCTTTTCACGTTTTATATAGAATTTTTACTAATTTACTAATACAGTAAAAGTCAAAATTCCACATTAAAATACACTACTTTTGCAGATTTCCTGTTATGAACCCAGTACAAGGTTTCCCATTGGCTCACATATACTTTTGCTATCTGTACATTAGACAACATAAATTTAGACACTGCAGTCTTAGTCTGTGCCACATGAATCATAGTGGGTCAGTAAACTATTACTTTTCTCTAGAAAACCAGCCCATGTTTGTAATATATCTGGCATACTTCAGGACTTGACAAAACTATGCTTTTTTTTGTAATAACTTTTTTTGGTGCAAATAAATGGTTAACTACTTGCTGCAAATGGACATCAGAGGGCTTGTAGGCTGAGCATATTGCAGCAAACACCCAGTGTTATCACTCTGCACAAGACTCCTGACATTGTAATTTACACAAGAAAAGTCTGCACAAGACTCCAGACATTGTAATTTCCAATATGATTGTCATTGTCATTTCCATTTTCCAATGTGTCGGTGGCCCATTATAACAGATCATCAGCAAATCCACCAAATACAGCTATAGTCTAGTATGGCAGCTAGAAGGGCAGCAAAAAATTTAAATGCAAAATCTTATTTTGCAGGCACCACGTACCCTTGGTAAAACTGCTAAAAAAGATTTGGGGGTATTGGTGGATGGTAAACTTAATTTTAGTGACCAGAGCTGCTAAAGCAAATAAAATTATGGGATGTATCAAGAGAGGAATAGATTCTCATGATAAAGACATAGTTTTGCCTTTATACAAATCCCTGGTCAGACCACACATGGAATATTGTGTACAGTTTTTGGCACCAGTGTATAAAAAGGACATAGTAGAACTGGTGCCGAGGACAGCAACCAGGATTATTAGGGGAATACAATCTGTCTGTTAGGGAATACAATGACAGATTTGGGGTTATTCAGTTTAGAAAAAATACGGCTGAGTGGAGACCTCATTACAATGTACAAATACCTGAACGGACAGTACAAGGATCTCTCCAAAGATCTTTTTATACTTGTGACCAGGACAAGGAGGCATCCTCTACGCCTAGAGGAGAGGCGATTCTACCATCACCATAGACAAAGGTTCTTTACTGTAAGAGCAGTGAGACTATGGAACTCTCTGCCGCAGGAAGTTGTTATGGCGGACTCTATGTACATGTTCAAGAGAGGCCTGGATGCCTTTCTGGAGAGCAAAAATATCACCGGTTATGGGGAAAAAACATCTGTTTAATTCTTAAAGGTTGGACTTGATGGACTTGCGTCTTTTTTTAGCCTTATATACTAGGATACTAATGAAACATGTCTGATGAAAAATCCTGGGCTTACAGCAGCCTGCACTTTGTCAACTGACTTTTTATAAATAGTAATATTATGTTGTGTTACATTAAACTTTTGGTTTTATAGTAAATTACCAACCTTGAAGCATGTTGCATGACAACAAATGTTTAAGTCTTTCAGAACCATTTTGGCATCAATGCCAAGAGGCTTGCGGCAGTAAGTACAAATATCCTTTTCCATGACAGATCTGATGAAATAAAAAGATAAACAGATGCATAATTCAGGAGAGCCAACTAGTAAGTCCTCTAGTTCTTTAGGCATAAGAGAACAGCATGTGAAGGTAGAAGCACTTAGCATGATTTTGTTTAACACTGGCTATTGACATTGACACTGAGATGGCCAATATTAGATTGCATTGGCCTATATTGTCATATCAAGGGAAAATTATTATTCTGAATTGTACGTTACAACAATTACTATCTCTAGTTAGACTATTTATGCCTTATGTTACAGATTACAACTGATCTTTAGATTCTATGTATGGTGTCAGGCACCAAGTTTGCTAAACTTTTATACATGTTTTGACTTGGCAAGAAACATTTTGCGATCAACAAATTAGCTGTCAAAGTGAGATTGTCACTGGTACTTACCGATCAGATGTGGAGTAAACTGTTTTTATGGAATTTGACACAATATTCTGGTCATATGTATTAGGAGAGGGTTTCCTGATAAAATAAATGATTCATTTTACAATAATGGTCATTGATATTCTGTTTCTGAACAAATCAGATTTATTTCTTATATTGTCTCCCGCAAAACTTAACTAGGGACATTTATCAAGTTAACTTGATAATCCTTGTGTTGGCAAAGCAAAATAATTTATTACAAGGCTCACGCCATATCATAAATTAGGTGCATGGCTCCAGCAATTCATGTGACTCCTTGGAATTTGAAGCCAACCATAATCATTATGAGCAATAGAAAACTGGTCTGCACCATAAAATATTTAGTGGAAGCCAGTGGCCATATTCTCATTGTGCCCTTGCTATGTACCCTTTTTTACAAGCATTGGCACAGAATTCTCGTTTGCCCAAACTATTTTGCACAGCTAGAATTGAAGATGCCGCAAACCTATGATTTGTCACTACAGTATTCAGAAAACCGAATAGTGATTATGGTAAATGCAACCCCTGCCAAAATGTTTATAGACTGGATGGATAGATCATGAGATAATTAAAATTATATATGGATAATTTTTTTTCAGAAGGCCTCAGATATACAAAACACTTAATGGTAAAATAACACATACCGTCAGAGCCCTTTTATAATTTTTTACAGCATGGAGTAGAAGTCAGTCTACGTAAGTTTTAAGTTATGTACAAATACAAAATTTTGGCTTATTTTTTGTTAACCTCTTTTGTAAAAATTACAGAAAAATATTGCTAGTGCATTTATCTGTTCAAAAATCAGTGGTGGTGAAAAGGTGAGGAATCTGTAATTACAGACATTCTAAAGCATTCTATTTTACTTTAAATTATTATGCTACCTTGTTTCTTGAGTGACGGTTATGTTTGAGTGAATGTTTGATCCATCAGTGGTGTCCTTGTAAGATGTGGATAGGCGATGAGTTGGAACATTGTAACTATCATCAGTCACTTTGTAGGTTGATGATGTAGTTGACCGTCGACTTGGCAAATCATCATAATCAGTAACTTTAGAAGTTGTGGTTGAACGTCTATATGGAGCATCATTGGTTTCCTCCTTTACATTGTAGGTGGTGGTTGTGGTTGAACGTCTGCTTGGTGCACTGTTGGATTCTTCTTTAACATTGTAAGTGGTAGTTGATGTTGACCGTCTGTTTGATGGACCATTGGTTTCTTCTTTTACATTGTAGGTGGTAGTTGTGACTGAATTTCGATTTGTGATATTAGTACTATTACTAGTTGGCTTGTCTGTACTAATATGATGAAAGAAAATAATCTTAATATACACATGTTATGCACCAATATTTCAGTGCTTGTATTAGTTCTGTAATTTCAGATATAACAATGTAACCTCCACTAAAAACAAAACTAAAAACATTTTACTTCTGGCACCAAATATTTTACATCCTGAGCTATTGCAAAAAAAATATACAAATAAAGGTGGGGTAAAAAGCAACATATGAGCCAAAATAACCACCCAGCAAAAATGATAATATAAAGAAGTATCAGAAGTATCTGATCCCTGGAAAGTTGGGTTGTTCCATTTGCAGTTCAGTTGTGCGTTATGTAATGCAAGGCCAAGCCAGTCATCTGCTTGGGGTAGTGTCCAGGGCTCAGTTTACTCAGGGCTGGTTAATGTTACTTTTGTGACCTGTGGCACTGTGTTAATGTATCTGACTCTGTTTACCTTAGCCTGATCTGCTGCTTATGTGACCTGTTGTACTCCTTACCCTGCCAGATCCTCAAACCTGTATCCTGCCAGATTTAAAACCATGTGTTCCCTCAGCCTGTGTCTATGCTCTAAACCGCAGTGTGCATTTTTAAGTGTACTTGATCCTGTATCCTGCCTGATCTGAAACCCTAAACCTCATTTTCAGAACCCTGTACCTGATCCATAACCCTGAACTTGTACTCTGAATTTTTAAAAATAATTGTTTTGCAAAGTGTTAAATTTATAATCTATGTTATACCGCATGTTGAATGCTATCAAACTTGTCAAACACATACCAGTACTGAATTTCCACCCGATTAAATTCTACTTACCCTTAACCTATGACTACAATGATGACTAATTTTGCCTTTTTAAAGGGGTGGGTAAAAAATGCCCCCCCCCCAAAAAAAAAAAAATGGTTGTACTTGGACTGGTCACTAAGCGGTATGTATAGTCAATTATGTTTTTCACTTATATAATTGTTAATGGCAGTGTGAAGAAAATGCATGTTGCTTTTATCATCCATGTTTTGAGCTCGGAAAATATGTACATAAAGATTCCTCTATTGTCTGCCTATTACTGAGTAAACAGCACAAAAGCCTCTTGTGTGTTACTGGCAGTAACTGTGCCCACAACTCTCTGCATTTAGAGTCTAAATTTAGCAAGCATCACTTTAGCACAGCTGAAATTAGTCAGAAACGTTCATCCCCCGAGTGTTTTCTGATGCCACTGATTATTTCCTTGCATATTTGAGACACAATTTCCATATGTGCATAGTGCTATATTGATAATTATTATCAAGGGAACAATAGCTGAACCAATAGCTGAATATTATATTCTCTAGGAGCTATACATACACTCAATGTACATTATTTCATTTGAATTAAATGTATAAATGTAATTCTTACCCTTTGTTTTCATCTCCAGTTATGGCAATAAGGTCATCCAAATCTATACCTCTTAGATAATGAAATAAAGAATAATGTAAATGTCCAACCTTAACAGCTAAAATTACTAAATATTTAGGAACATACTTTTTTATGGAATAGAAAATAATTGTATTGCACAGAATTGTAGAAATCTGCAATGTGACATGATCAATAAGAAATGCATTTGTTACTAAGAGCTTATCTCATGAAATAACGTTCCTGCCCTGTATTTCTCAGACTGAAGACAGCCATCTGACCTGAACTCACAGCATTTCGTTTTTTTGTGATGCTGTGGGTTCCAGCCTCTGTGGGGCTATTGGTCCTGGAAAGAGTCTGGAAGCAACAGCATCATAGAGAGCTATGACAATGTAAGTTCTGCCCCTGAAATATGGCCTGGCTTACTAGGACTAAACGGACATGTGTATGAGAGCTGAATATTTTAATTATCTGGTATCCTAATATTCATAGCACTACAAAGCTAACTCCTAGAAGTACTATGACATCTGCTGGTCAATCAATGGAGTTTGTGCAGACCATTAGGTTACATTAAATATTTACAATGGTCAGACTGAGTAAGTACAAATTAATCAAGTGCGATACTAATGACTATATTGGTTTCCCGTAAAGGCAGAAGCTTATCTTACAGTAATTCTGGTGGACCCTGCTGTTTGTGGTCTACTAGTCCTACAGCAATGACATCACATGCTGTACATCCTTCGTGACCACTGCAGCCAACTATAGGCCCTATTAAGGACATTTTAGTTTCTCCACTGAGGTCAAAAGAGCATTTCCATGGATTCAGGACAGTTTTAGATAATTTTCCCAATCAGGAGAATGGAAAAATAAAAAAAAAATCGGGCATTAACCATTTACTGACATATAATCATAAGACTTATTAGCAAGAAACTTTAGGCAGCTGCTGAATATAGGATTGGCATTCACCAACAGCCAGACTCTCCATAGGGATAGAAGGGATTCTTCATAAAATATCTGCCTTCCTGATCAATGTATATTTGGTGCGTGCACAGTGCTGTTTATATAGCGCGGAAAACAACCATTGTGTAAAAGTAGGCTGTTCAGGCATATTTCATGTCTCTACGTTATCTTTGATTTTCACAAATAGCCCCCAGATTCATTATTTCCAAAGCTGTACAAGTCTGTACAGCATGCAAAATTTTACTCTTATCTGAGGACCAAATGCTTTAATTGATCTCATTGGACCTGCACAATAAAATGGATAGCCCAGAGATGCTAACAAAATCGACTTTAGGTTCAAAGAAGCAATGACCAATTATCTTTTTTTGGTATTTTCTTTTTAAGATATTAAAAGTGGATGCAATACGATTACTATATGTACATGAACAAAAACATATGTAAATACAATATTGACACAACACAGAAGGAAATACAAGTTTCATTTTTTTGTTAATGGACTTCCATTGCTCCATAGTTCAAATAATGTGGCAAGATACTAACCATTTTTTAATTTTAGAAAATGTCATATCTAAAGATGAACACAAATATCACCCTTACCCTTTATTGACAGTTGTAGTAGAAGGTTTAATATCTATGAGGTTATCAAGGTTCTGACTTCTGAAAAAGAAGAAATGAATTTATATGCTGCATTAAAAAAATCCTTAATGATTTGAAGAGGATTTTTTCACCAACTCCAAATTTTTGGTTCATTTAATAAAAACATCTGCACTAATGCTGACACAGTTGTGATTTTCTATCTAGCCCACAATGCCATACAGTAATCAGTGTCACTATTTTGGGGTCTCTACAGGCAAATTGATGGAGCCAGGCTGTCTGTTGTAGGCCAGGACCACCCCTAAATTGTAAATTATGTTCACTACTGTCAGATAGGTTGTTCTGGACTGGAGGAGACAGTCTAGATTCCACTACATGACAGTAAGAAATCCAAAAATTGGGGAAGTGGAAATAACAACTACGACATATATTACAGGGAGAATTAAATGGGAAGATTTGGAGTTGATGAAGGTGCTGTAAGGTCTCCGTAAGGAGCACTGCATCTGTAGTATGCCCAATCTATTTTGCATGTCTTGTGGTAGGTTGTAGATGTCAACCCATGTATTGAAATAAAAATCTTTAGGAAAATCTACATGTAAATTGAGCACTTTTCATCCATTTAAATGCAAGACACTTTATTAAGTGTTCATTTAACTGCCCTGGCTCCCTGTTGTTGATTGACAGCTCTCACTGATACTACATTCTGCTGGTATGGAACTAGTACTTAGGAACCATCTGCCAATATTCAACTATGACATATACAACTCCATTTACTTTTACCTTCAGGGGCTGTAGGAAAGGTAGGTAGTTCAACATAATTCCTTGTTGGAACATTTAGAAAGAGAGACACAGTCCTGCTACATCATAGACCAGTGTCAGTGAGGAAGTGGTGTATACAGACTGTATACTGCAGCTCCCTGTCTCCATGAGTGGAACAGAAGATGTCTTAAACCGTGTTTCTTTTTAGTCGGGAGGAGGGAGGTCATTCAAGAGACAGGCTCTCTTTAATGTATCATCCAATGTAAACCAACAAATTAAATTTGTGGTCTGTCTGCTATTAATATTAGACTAATTTGAAATTATCAAGACCACCTATGTTTATATGAACAGAAACTACAGCGCACAAATTAAGTGTGTGAAAGTGTGAAAACTGGGGCAAAGTAAAAGTAGTGCAGCCATCCATGACAGTCAATCAGATTCCATGTTTCATAGCCAGTTTTTTTTTAACAAGAAAATTGTCTGATTTTCAGCACTGTGTGTGATCCTCTAATCTTCAGGACTCCAAACAATTGTATGGGTTACATAAAAAGTAAATCTGCCCCTGCTCCATATGTATAGGCCATGACTAAAAGAAACAGTTACCTAGGTTTCACTTCTGGCTTTTTTACTTCAATTAAGTTGTCAAGGCTGTCATCCCTATGAACACAGAAGAGAAATGTATACATGTTACATGTGGGTAGCAAAATAAATGCAAAGTTCTAATATTATTAAAAGATATTTAGCACACTCTAAAATTGAGAATAATTTAGATTTGTGTAAACACCACTGACATTTTTAATCAAAGGTTCAACTTTTTAAAATAATTTATGTATAAGTCTCTCAATCTTTTCAAGATTTTTTGCTTGAAACTAATACAAATGACTTTCTTATAGCTCACTCCAGTGCAATTTATTAAGTTTATCAAGTTGCACACTTAAGAGTTTGTTCCAACAAACATACTCTATGGGGATTGCGCCACTGGACAGAGATTTAGAAGGGGATTGTGTTGCACGCGATCAGATTTTGGCCATCGTCGCTGTCTTTCATGGGACAGAAATCAGGGGATGGACCGCCGAACAATCCGACTGATTCAGACAGAGCGCAGGATTTAACTTTAAAATTGTGTTGCAAGCCATGCACTTACATGCACCAGGAAGAAGATGGTGAACTCTGGCGGACCTGACTGGGGAGCAACACATGCAGGATATCGGGCCACGATCTTAGTCAATCGCAGCACAGTTCATTCTCGTCGGACACTCCGGATCGTGGAAGGTGCGGGACCGGTTAAGTAAATGTGCCCCGATGTGTTATCTGAATTTATTGTCCCTAGGCAAGTTTAGCTGAACTTAACTGACATGCCGCCTTCAGTTCAGATGTACCTGGCTCAGACTGGTAAATAGGGCTTACAAAATATGTTAGAATTTATTAAAGGAACTCTATTGTCTGATTCATACCTCATAAACCAGTGTCAATGACTGAATTCAAAGTGGATTCAGTCAGTGATGCTGCTTTATAAGGTATAAATCAGACAGTAGATTTTTTTTGAAAATGGTACATTGTGTCACTGGATTTATTAAGAGGTAAATCACAGCTGATTTCAATATTTTGATGCAGGCTATAGTAAGGTCAGCCCTGTGCCCCACCCTACTGCAGCATCCCCCACCGGGATTTGTGAAGAGTGCTGCACAACATTTAAATTTGTTGTCTATATTATCCCCTATCGGTGCCAGGTCTTTCTTCGGTGGCTGTTTACAGCCAGGGCCCAGGATACCGGAGGCTGGCTGGCTTATGCAGCCGTGGGCACACTATGGTCACAGTGTTTGGTATTGGGACTGGAGAATGGGCCTATAGCATGGCAGATCTCCAGCAGGTGTTGTGTGCAAGAAATATGGAGGGATAGGCTGAGGCAATAGGTTTCTCCCTGGGCTAACCCCCGAGGTGTATGTAGGAGTCCCTGGATGATGGAGGATGGGGAGCCTGTGATGGTGAAGCAGACCAATCCAGGGAATACACAGAGGCACATTGTGTAAATCAACTTACAGTTCCTTTTTTAACTTCAAACAGCAGGCAATGGCCAAACAGTAGCAGCAGATTCAACAGGCTGAAAGGCTGGTAGGGGATATCTGGTCTGCAGAAAGGATTGCACACAGCCTGGTAGTAACTTCAGTAAGATGGAGCCGAGTCCTGATGGTGGACCCCTGCTCAGGGGATTAGTCTCTGGACTTTCCCTAAGGGTGTCAGGCAGTGGTCTGAGGCACCTCTGCTTTCTGGTATTAAGATGCTGGCTGGTGCAGCTTTGCAGGAGCTGCACTCTCCTCTGCTTGCTTTGCTGACTAAACAGACATTGTGCTCCCACCCACCAGGGTATTTTATAATCCCCTTGTCAGGTGGTGGCACCCTCCAACCAGCTTCCAGCTTGCTTTACAATAGTATAGAGATTCGTATTGGACAACAACATTTCACATTGTTAACTCTTGCCTTACCAGGCAGTGGCTAGAGCTGCAGTTAATAAGTTTACCTAGCAGTAGCTTCTTGATGAGTTGCGCAGGCTCAACAAATAGATGCAGACAAGAAGAGAACACTATTTGCAACAACCACCTTGCCTATGCGTTGGCAGGGGTGTAACACTTCTATACCTCTTTTTCTAAGAGGTGGCATGAGGGGCAGAAAACCCTCAAAAAAGTCCTAGTTGTGTGCCAGTATTGCAACGCTTTCTTTCCTTGTATGCCAAATAACAAATTCTTCAAACTCCTCATGGGCTGGGATCCAATACGACGCACTCCTGCAAATTACTGGTTCAAAGGGCTTTTCCAAGTGCTTGTCTTAAGTACTGGAAAGCCCGTTTAACTTTATAAGAGATCTTTCTTATAAGAAAATGTCCACCTATGTAAGTAACACATTACTGCCACTTTTAAGGATCCACATGAATTCAAAAATGAATAAGAGATTCAGGAAAATTTGAATGCAAATATTGAGTCTGCTTAAAGGAAACCTACCACTTAAAAGTGGTAGTTCTAACCCACAGATGCATGGCACCAGCTCAGGGTGAGCTGGTGCCGGAGCATATTTTCATTAATACAAGAAACCTCCGATCGCTGATTTATACTTTTTTATTAAAATCCGTTTCAGCGCACCACATTAGGGCAAAGCATACCATGTGCGCGACCGTGCGTGCGGCTGATTCTGAAGTGCCGGAGAGCCGGTGACGTCACCGAGCTCTCCGGCACACTCGCGTCTGCGCAACTTCGCACGGCCTGTTTCCACAGGTATCTGTGGGTTAGAACTACCAAACTTAAGTGTTAGGTTTCCTTTAAGACACAGATTTTTCTTAGTTCATAATGGAAGATTCTAACACTCTAATAAACCCCATTGAGTTCCATTGCATCACAGATGCTCCCAAGATGCTCCCAGGTAGATATGGTTAGAGCCTTAAAGTCTCCATGTTAGAACACAATTAGATGCTGCCTACCCCCTTAAGCAGCCTCATATGAAAGACTTTTTAAAGCAGAAGATAATTTAGACATCATACATTTTTAACATTTTTTTGCAATGTTTAGAGATCACAAAATGAAAGAAGTAATTACTATCAGACACTTACTTTCTTGTAAAGTTCTTTGCTGTATTTGATATTTCGATAAAGTCACCCAGGTTTTCTCTTAAAAGGAACGTAAAGGATAGAATTTTATGTGCTATATTGTAAGTTTACATTAATATAATGTACTATTAAAAGTACTATTTAAAGCAAATTATGAGTAATGGTAACTTATATAAAGATTATTGCTTATCCTAATCTTCTCTTATGCTGGCATAAGATGCATGAAATGAATAATATTCCAGGCTTTTAATGATTCTTGTAATATAGGCCAGCCAAGAGCAAGCATTACCCTGTATGGACCTTGGCACTACATAGAAGAGGAGCTGTCTGCTTCCTGGTTCTATTGTTTATTTGTCCTTATAGGTCCAATAGGTCATCAGTAGAACATTCCCAGATAAAAAAAATTAGACTTGGTAAAAGAAGTTTGTTGGATGCAATGCACTTGTTGGCCTGTATTCACATTATCAGGTTTTTGGAGCAGTTCTTAATACAGTTTTTTCCCAAAGCCTGATATGGATCTGACAAAGTGAGAACTATAAAGGTAATATGGTAACTTGTTCTTCCTGATGCATCCACTTGTGGATTTTCTCAAAAATCTTCATAAAAGTACTAAAATTCAAACTGCTGCAAAAACCTTATTAGGCTGGAACCATAAGTAAAGGTTTGTGGTATTTTATATGCTATTTTTAGTTCAAAACATGAGTGGATGCAAAAGAACGGAGATGTATTGGTCTTCAAGCAACCATACAATGTTTCATGATGCACAGTACCAATGGCAGACTCTTTCAAAAGCTTGGGCTGCAATATGTACCTTGTCTTCCCTTTCTCTGTCGGGGGTTTGATGTCAATAAGGTTGCCAACATCTTGAGAGCTATTAAATTAATAAAGAAAAGCTATTAAATTAAGAAAACACACTCGACAGGCATGAAAAGAGATGATAACAGCTGCTGCGATCACAAATCCATATAAAAAGTGTCTCATCTTTAGGGTACATTCACTTGTTACAACTCATATCTATCAGTATTTTTAAGCAGAAACAAGGAGTCAAATGAAAACATGGAAGAGCTGGACATCTTTCCATTTTAGTTTTTTTCTGTTTCAGTTCAACCTTTGGTTGTCTTCGTCATAAAGATACTGTAGAAAAGTACTTATCACAATACTGCCTTACGAAAACCTTGCAAAGACCCAAGGCTCAGTCTTAGGTTTATGCTTCCATGTGCAAAAAAATACATTGAGGTACGGTAGGATCCTTGCGGTTCTATGGCAACCATATTCTGGACTGTATTATATTGATGTGGATCCTATATCCAGTTGAATGTGAAGAAAATCCACAAATTCCTGGTTTATACAATTTTTTAGTGTATAAACTTGTCTATAGTGTATTCCAGAAATAGTTTATGAGGAATAACAGCATGAAGAGTAGTAGTATAAAGATCCAGGTATGATCTACATGGTGGGACATTCATTAGAATTTATCTAATAGGTTACCTTTTAGTGCTGGCAACTTTTGAGGAGGAAATGTCAATGAGATTATCAATATCTTGACTTCTGTTAACAGAAATATACATGTTATTGATATGATTTGGATACAAAAATCCAGTTATAAATAGTGACAGAAATTACACTATGAATGGTATTTTGGTTGAATTATGGAAAAATCACCACTCCAATTGGTCTTTCCCAACTACTGTCCTGTATAATGGTATCAATGGTAAGCTGGAAAGTGAGCAAACTCTTGGTTGTTAGCTTTAAACATACAAGAGGATGATGAACTTTCCTATGACTGTTCCCAATCATTGCCCTGCTCAGTTTTCCAGTGTAAAAGGGCCTTTATTCCATCAATTCATCAAGCAAAATACATTATATAACAATGAATGACTAACGATTATTGGAAATCTAAAGGAGTGGTCTTTGGTTACTTCTACAGGTGGTGCCCTACTTATGGATACCCGACTTACAGACAACACCTAGTTAAAGACGGACCCCTCTGCCCACTGTGAAATCTGGTGAAGCTCTCTGGATGATTTACTAAAGTCCCAGATTGCAATAATCAGCTGTAAGGTGTCTGTAATGAAGCTTTATTGATAATCCTTGGTCCAATTACAGCTAAAAATTTTAAAACTCTGATTTTCACTGGGGTGAAAAAAAATAATTTGTCTAGAACTACAATTATAAAATATACAGTTTCGACTTACATACAGATTCAACTTAAGAACAAATCTATGGACCCTATCTTGTACGTAACCCAGGGACTGCCTGTATTAAATTGGATATTGTTGTCCCTTATAAAAAGATTTAAACACAACTATTATTAATACATCAAGTAGAAATTATGTCCAAATTGTCAGGTTACAATCACATGATACTTATAAGTTGCAGATATTACTATAATTGTCCCTAATTCGATGAATGGAACTGGTTTTCAGTTACAAAATTGTTTGCAAAATATCTACCCTTATTGGTCATTAGAAAGTTTAAACTAAACTATTTAGTACTTGCAACGTTCAATCCAAATATAGTAGAACATAGGAGTGTTCTAGAAATGACGCTTCTAATGTTGTACAAGGAGTGATAGTGCTGGAGCATTATTTACTGTCTTATATTATTTGTGGTTTTCAGTCACAGGGTTTTGCCATGGAATAGAATCAGGAAGCTTAAAAGATACAGAACAGACTAACTTCATCCTTCATACCTCTGCTTTCTTTCCAATGGACTTCTTCTTTCCCCAGTCTCTGTCAGGATAGGCTTACTCGGATATGAAGGACTTAAATAACAATATTCATTTTAATGTTACATATTTATTCAAACATATTTATTTCATTACATTATATTTAACTCACCAAAAAGAACTGTAAACATTCACATAGGTAAAATAGTTCTATCTATTTCACATTTTCACTGTAGGAATTGGTTGAACTACCACCGTAGTAGCCATATACTGCTATATGACCTGTGCAGTGGGGCGGCTCAGTCAAGCATCTCAGTAACAGCTAATTTTCTCCCTGTATCACCATTGAGTCTCTTTCCTGGTTATGTCCTGAAAAGGCCAGCAGGTACCAAGTGGTGATATCATAGGAAGAAGCAGGACTGTTCAAGTGGAAGAAGGGAATAGTGGTGGAAATAGCTGTCTATATGAGGAAATACATGGGGAGGGAGGCTACATAAAGGGAATGGTATAGGTCACATTTTTCTTCAAGTCTCAGCCTCTCAGAAGACTTGTAAATAGGGTAGCATTGGACATTGTTGGTGCTAATAGGTGAGTAGCAATTTGTTCTACCTTTACCAACCAAGCCACAATGCATTATATGGACATGCCCCTCTACAATAGTCCACATCCTCTGAGAACATCATAGTTAAATTACTGTATTAACTCTATTAAACTTTTTGACATGGTTCCTTTCAGCTTGAGACATACCCCTTAAGTGTCAGACATTCACAAGTTTCATAATCAGCCCATAATAAACAGTTAATGGGTGATAATTGTGATAATTATAAATATTATGATAAAATTCTAGTTTTATGCTTACCGACTTTTTACATATATATAGGTACCGTACATATATATATACACTCTCCGGCCACTTTATTAGGTACACCTGTCCAACTGCTCGTTAACACTTAATTTCTAATCAGCCAATCACATGGCGGCAACTCAGTGCATTTAGGCATGTAGACATGGCCAAGACAATCTCCTGCAGTTCAAACCGAGCATCAGTATGGGGAAGAAAGGTGATTTGAGTGCCTTTGAACGTGGCATGGTTGTTGGTGCCAGAAGGGCTGGTCTGAGTATTTCAGAAACTGCTGATCTACTGGGATTTTCACGCACAACCATCTCTAGGGTTTACAGAGAATGGTCCGAAAAAGAAAAAACATCCAGTGAGTGGCAGTTCTGTGGGCGGAAATGCCTTGTTGATGCCAGAGGTCAGAGGAGAATGGGCAGACTGGTTCGAGCTGATAGAAAGGCAACAGTGACTCAAATCGCCACCCGCCACAACCAAGGTAGGCAGAAGAGCATCTCTGAACGCACAGTACGTCAAACTTTGAGGCAGATGGGCTACAGCAGCAGAAGACCACACCGGGTGCCACTCCTTTCAGCTAAGAACAGGAAACTGAGGCTACAATTTGCACAAGCTAATCGAAATTGGACAGTAGAAGATTGGAAAAACGTTGCCTGGTCTAATGAGTCTCGATTTCTGCTGCGACATTCGGATGGTAGGGTCAGAATTTGGCATCAACAACATGAAAGCATGGATCCATCCTGCCTTGTATCAACGGTTCAGGCTGGTGGTGGTGGTGTCATGGTGTGTGTGGGGAATATTTTCTTGGCACTCTTTGGGCCCCTTGGTACCAATTGAGCATCGTTGCAACACCACAGCCTACCTGAGTATTGTTGCTGACCATGTCCATCCCTTTATGACCACAATGTACCCAACATCTGATGGCTACTTTCAGCAGGATAATGCGCCATGTCATAAAGCTGGAATCATCTCAGACTGGTTTCTTGAACATGACAATGAGTTCACTGTACTCAAATGGCCTCCACAGTCACCAGATCTCAATCCAATAGAGCATCTTTGGGATGTGGTGGAACGGGAGATTCGCATCATGGATGTGCAGCCGACAAATCTGCGGCAACTGTGTGATGCTATCATGTCAATATGGACCAAAATCTCTGAGGAATGCTTCCAGCACCTTGTTGAATCTATGCCACGAAGAATTGAGGCAGTTCTGAAGGCAAAAGGGGGTCCAACCCGTTACTAGCATGGTGTACCTAATAAAGTGTCCGGTGAGTGTATATATATATATATATATATATATATATATATATATATATATATATATATATATATATATTCACATCGTTAGTAGCTAATGTGTTATCTATGATCAAATAGGGTAATAGCATGTTTACTTACTAGTCTGCCGTTTTTGCAATAGGTGATTTTGGAGGCAACTTTGGCTTTTCATCAGCATTTATAACCCTAAACATTGTAATAAAATCCTACATTTATTACATTTTATCATAAGATGATGAAGAACAATTATGCTTAAATTATGAGATAAATCTAGATTTATCTTACACAAACTCAATCGGTGAAGAAAATGAGTCAAGCAATAGCGATATATTGTGCCTTGCATAATGAGGGATTTGTGCATGACACATGTATTTGAAGGTGTTTTACAACCTTCAATGTTTATGGCACATGTACAGACAGTTTATGCCACAAAGTGTCTAATACTGTAGCTGAACAGCTATCCAAAACCGAGAACCCTGTTTAGAAAGGCAGCTGCCACATCCGGATGGAGTAGAAATGGACCTGTGTATATGCCATTCTTAATTTGTTTAACCGCCTCATTGGTTAAACATGCCACATACATGTGCCTGTGAATGTACTGATGCAGGATGCTGCATGAGCCATGTCCATGGTCATATTATTTATCAATGTGATCCAAGACAATGGGGCAGATTTACTTACCCGGCCCAGTGGCGATCCAGCAGCGGGTTCTCCGACACTGATTCGGGTCCGGCCGTGATTCACTAAGGTTCATGCACCGATATTCACTAGGTGTCGCTGCTGCATGTCAAGTGACTCTTTTTTTAAAAATACCACGCTTTTTCCGAATCCGTCGGGTTTTCTGATGGCCATGCCCCCTGACTTCCGTCACATGCATGTCGGCGCCACAATCCGATCGTGTGCGCCAAAAACCCGGGGCAATTCGGCGCAAATCGGAAAAATTCGGGAAACCCGACGAAAAGAAGCAATTCTTGCCCTTAGTAAATGACCCCCAATATGTCATTTAATAAAATGGTAAAATATTAGGTCCTGGGGAGAAGGAGTTGCTGCGGGTGTCCAATGCCACCACACCTGATACAGCATCAGTTTCAATGTGTATCGGGCATAGCAGCAGGGGACAGTGGGTCGTGCAAGGCAGGCTGAACTTGTCGTAGCTGAGAGTGCCTGCCTCTATAAACAAACAAGGGGCACAGCACCGACCGTTGGCAGCAAAGGACAACAGGAACGATGGAGAAGGTAAGTATAAGGTTTTTTTTTTTAACACCCGAATAACTCCTTTATATTTGTATCATTCTGCCAATAGAGTTTAAAAAGTTGGGAGAAATAGACTCCTTGCTCTGCCATCTGGATCAGAGCTGTCTCAGACATATCAAATCTGCCCCTACAGCATCTACCTAGTTTACGACAGAGCCACAATAACTGTGATGCATTTAGTTTGGAACATAGCTGAGACATTTTTATTAAAGACATTAATACTAAATTTATAGTTACAGGTTACAAGGGTTTTACCTGGGTGATGTGGGTGGACTTGGCTTTTCCTCCGCCTTTTCAAACCTATAAAAAGACATTAAATTACTGGACCTTATTTGCAATATCTGAGGGCATAGTAATATATTCCTCATATTAATACAATCCACCAGCACTAGTTTTGTTACAATTAGACAATTAGCAATGTATTGCTTACAACAGTGACTTTGTAGATCATGCACGGAGCGTGCAATTCAAAGGGTGAGTGGTTACCATAGCAACCTACAAAATGTAAATGTCTATCGCTTTCTGTGAAATGCGAAGATTAACACTGGCTGAGATTATATTAACCAACAATTGTCCTCACAACGTCCACTGCCATCCTACTCTAGGCCCAGTGACTATATCATTCCTACTTATAATATATGTGCAATAAAAATCTGGCTGTATTATTTTTTTATTAAGTACTGTATTATAATTGTGTAGTGTCATCACAGTTAATGCATTTAAATTACATTATGCATGAATGATTCATTCAGGACTGTGGTATAACACCAGCCAAATGCATGTGACAGAACTACATGTGTAATCCTTAGCTGCCATTATAGAAGGCAGGAGTAGAGCTAAGACATATATGCTTTACAGGGTTCTTGTTTATGGTGTACTGTGGGTACGGAAAGTATTCAGACCCCTTCACATTTTTACTTCACATATTTCTTTTTTTGCTTGTTAATGTACACTCTGGACCCCATCTTAACAGAATAAATACAGAAATGTTGATTTTTTTGCAAATTTACAAGAAAAACTAAAATATCACAATTCGACACAAAGAAAAACAAACCAAAGATTTTTTTCCGTAAATGGAGAAAATTCCTTACGACGCATATGTCTAGAGCAGAAATTATGGAACTGGTCACCCCATTCCGCCTGACACAAGGGTATAACCTGGAAGAACTTAGAGGCACACTGGGGAACCTTAGGATACACACCAGCACCCCTCCCTAACCCCGGGACAAATCTCCACTTGAAGCCACGATCCTGCCTTACCCCATACATGACACGGTAGACATAATGGAAAGGATAGCGGATGCAACCACATAGCAGAAGTTAGATTGAGCCCATGATGCACAATTGTTGAAATGTTTGTAATGAGTGATATCATATTGCTGACCACTCTTATAAAACAATAAAGTGTTATGCATGGTGTACATTTCTGATTTTGTTTTGGAAATAAAATAAAATGTTGTTTCAATGTGGTTTCCTCCACACATACTGCTTTGTGGAACTTTCTCCAATCTCCCTATTGCATCTCCAGAGCTCAGCCAGTGATCTTGGGATTTATCTTTACCTATCTTACCAGGCTCTTCTTCTACGATTGCCTAGTTTGGCTGGGCTGCTAGGTTGAAGAAGTTGTGGTTGCCCCAAACTTCTTACATTTAAGGATTATGGAGGGCACTGTGCCAATAGGAACCTTGAAAACTGACATTCTGTTTTAACCTTGGCCAGATCTGTACCTTGCCACAATTCTTTCTCTGAACTCCTTGGGCAGTTCTTTAGACTTTAGGATTATGGTGTGCTCTGACATACACTGTGAGCTTTGAGGTGTTATATAGACAGGTGTGTACCTTTCCTAATTATCTCAATGAGGATGAGAAGGATATGGACAGCATGTGAGTACAAATATGATTGTCATAGCAAAGGGTCTTAATACTTATGTGATATTTCAGTTTTTCTTATTAAATTGGCTACATTTAGCTACATTTCATTTTTTTCTGTCATGGTATGGTGCACAGTGTACATTGATGAGAAAAATATTACTTTTTTTCTTACCAGTTGCCTGTAATGAAACAAAGAGTGAAAAATTTAAAGGTCTTAACACTTTCCGCTCCCACAGTATATTGTGTTACCATTGTGTATGTACACAAGTGATAAAGTCCCTTTTAAATGTCTCATACACATAAAAAGCAAGTAAGCGTGTAAAATACCATATTACTATGAAAATGAACAAGAATGAATAATATATAATTATGATACAAATCACCCAAATCCAGTATGTGAGAACTTGCCAGAAATATATACTATAAATCAAGGAATATTAAAGTACTAATGTACATACAACAAACATACAAGAACATTCTTCTTTTCAATGTTATATGAATGATCAGGGTGGATTGTATACATTTATTCAATCACATTTACTATTACCATATGTAGGCGAGTAAAAGCCGACCCGAATTTAGGCAGAGGCCCTTATTTTACCACATAAAAACTAGGAAAACTTATTGACTTCAGTATAAGCCTAGAGTGGGAAATGCATTGGTCACAGCCTCCTCTAACAAAGGAAATGTTCAGCATCTCCCCCTCACACAGGACCCCTTGAGTATATAAAAAAAATAAACTTAGTACTTTCCTCCAGTGTTCACCACAGCCCCTCATCTCTCAGGGTTCCTATGTATCAGCACAGGTAGAGATGGGTCCATGTACTCTTCCTGCCCATACATTATGATGAAATCAGGCGGCGACACTGCTGCATCATAGTGTGTGCGCATGAACAGAGCGCTATCCTCTACCCACACTGTTACACAGGAACCCCAAAAAGAGAAGAGGAGCTATTGGGAGCACCGGAGAAAAGTTTTAAATATATTTTTTTACATACCCGAGTATAAGCTGGGTGGGTTTTTTTTAACACAAAAATTGTACATACACACTACCAACATTCCTTGTTTACGTATTGTAAGGTTTAAGGGACTAAATTTAGCATTTGTAATGCAGGTTTCTTGGTTAGGAAATAAAATCAAAAGCTGCTGTTTTTGTGTATATTGTTATACATGGTAGGTTTTTTAATTAAGACCATCCTTATCAGATTTAACATACACTTCATTTTTTAAGATACCTGGATGGATTTCTATATCTTAAAAACATAGGGTATCCCAATCTACTATACATATGTATTCACATTTTTTGAAAATGTACAGATTTAACAAACCTTGATCTAGCACTATCAACAAAGCTGGCTCTGGGTTGCTTATCCACGGTCCTGGTATCCGATGATGTAATAGTGCTAATTGATAAGGCAATAAGGTTGTAACAATTAATATGAATTACAAGTGAATCTGTCATTACAATGGCCTATTACATATTTTATTCAGTGCACAGTCCTGGACCAGAAAAGTTTCTGTTTTATACAGTCATGAATACTGGAGCAATAGAAAATAATAGAGTGAAAAATTACATAACGTCGCTTTATAAGTTATTTGTAATACTTTCAAGTATATTTCCATGTTTAGTGTCCCTAAACTTTTATTTAAAGGGGTACTCCCATGAAGACAAAATTTTTAAATATACTATCGATAACAAAATAACACATTATTGAAAATGACAGCATTTCACAAATATAATTCCAACCTGTATCTATCAGTCCCTGGGTACGACCATAAATTCCTGACTATGGTCGAGCAGATTCCTCTGGCATAGTTTCTCTTGAACTGCAGGGGGTGGAGCAGGAGGAAGAGAGCAGCAATATGCAAAAGCGACAGCAGCAGCTCTACAGACAAGATAAGCTCTTGATCCAAGGGAGGGGGGCGACCTAGCAGTGCTGACTGCATTTATGGATTTTCTATGTGTCAGAATTAATGGAATCTTCAGAAGCTAAATGAAAGTGTAGCAATAACCTGTACCCTGATAATCTAAGGACATTGTCTGCACACAACATCTCATAGCACAGAGGAATCGTCCCCTCTGCTAGTGTCTGACCACACTGCAGAATCTTAGTGATCAGCCCAGACAGAGAAGGGGCAAAAACAAGCAATAAAAGTGGGTAAAATCCAAAGTAAGGGGTTAAAGAGGTTGTCCCCTTTCAGCAAATAATTGATATGGTTTTTGTAAGGAAAAGTTAGGCCCCTTCCACACTTGCATTGCAGATCACGTCTGATGAGTCTGATGAGGGTGCGATCAGGGTTTGGTCAGTGAAAAACTGGTTTTCAGTCAGAGTTTATTCAATGTCTCAGTTTTTCACGTGTGTTTTCAATACATTTTAATGCAATTTCAATGAAATTTCAATGCGTTTTTCAGGCACAGATAACGCACGTGAAAAGGACTCAGGACTGAGTGAAAAATGCATTTTTTGATGCATCTCCATAGACTTGTATGGTGCAGTTTTCACGCGCATGACTTGCAAAAGTAGAGCATGCTGAGATTTAAACGCGCATTTAAAAAAAACCCACGTGTGTGTGAAAAAAATGTCTGGAAAAGTACATTGATTACAATGGGTCAGATTGCAATGCAAGTTCTGCACATCAAAAGCACGCACAGAACACACATATGAAAAACGCGTAGAAGGGGCCGTATTCAATTTGCCAGTTTACTTTCTGTATCGATTCCTCACGGTTTTCTAGATCTCTGCTTGCTGGAATCCTCTATGTTTACTTCCAGTGGATAAAAATCTGCCCATGAAAACCTGTGATGGACATGCAGGTGCACAAGCCGTTATTATCAGATGGCCCTAATCACTCTCTGTGATAATAACGGCTCCTACACCTGCATCCGTTGGAAGTAAACATAGAAGATTTCAGCAAGCAGAGATCTAGAAGACCATGAGGAAATGATGTACAAAGTAGATTGTAAACTGAATAAATTTTCCTTACACAAACGATTTCCATTTTATTCTGAAAGTGGACAACCCCTTTAAAAATCTCTAAGGGATTAGAATTTGAGAACTTTCTGTCATAGGCAAACCCCTTTAAAATAAAAATAGTATAGAACTATACTTACATTTTTTGCCCATCTGCTTTGCCTGGCACAACCCTGTTAAGAAATAATGATTATATGGAATGGAATTAACCAGATTTTCTCTTTAAATACAACTTGTCAGGCAAATTGACCACACTAAATATATGTTCATAAACTTCCATTAGAAAGCATTGCCCCTATCCCTACATTTTCCCTCTACATGCCTGCAAACTTAAACAATCAGGTCCTAAAGCAGTATGCAAATTACTTAGTAGATCCTGACGGTAGATTTGCTAAATGTCACTAATCCCTAATCACCTTTTATTACTTTCAAAAACCCCTGAGTTTTAGTACTTTATTATATTTTTATGCGTATAACCTGTGGAGGTTACTGGTGCTTGGAGTGGCCTCTGTTAAAGGGAACCTGTCATTAGAAATAGTTCTAATAAACCTCCATGACTTTATACAACCGATTTAAACTCACTTCAAAGTTTATTTTCTGGATGATGCCTCTGCACTGGATCAAGAAAGAAACATGATCTGGAAGGTGTTCAGCTGCTTGACAACATACTGGTAGTGGTTTATTAAGTCAATTTCTGCTGACAGGTTTCCTTTTAGCTTTGGGGCTAAGGCTAATCTACAGTCATGTAACCTCAGATTAACCCCTGAGTTTTAATTCTTAATGATAGTATCATAGTAAACAAGGTTAGAAAAAGACATCAGTCCAGTCTATTAAATTATATTATGTTTATCCAGAGGAAGGCAAAAACCCTCAGAGTAACTCCACGGTTAAACAGAAATGACTTACAAAAAGATTTATTCCCATAGGATGTGATATTTTATGCTGATTATCTGCAGAGGCTACTTAAGTGTGGAGTAGCCATTGTTAACTTTGGGGCTAAGGGTACCCCACACCCCGAGTAACTTCTGCAGAGCCGCAAGTGTCCATTCCTCCCAGGAACGCATTGGTGCAGCCTGCGTAGCCTAAGTGGTTTCCAGTGCACCGGAAGTTTAGTGGAGCCAGCAGGGAACCGGGAGCCGCCGCTTCTGCGCAGGCCATGCGTCGCGCTTATAGTGGGGGTGAGGGGGCTCTGCAGGTAATTGCTTGCTGCTGCAGGTTCCATTATACCCAGAACAAACATGGATTTAACTCTGGTTGCTCAAAAATGAATTAGCAGAAATATTCAAATACATCTTTGTGTTGTGTATAATGAGACCTGCAGCAGCTGCTATTTACATGATATGTAGAATCCTGCTGACAGATTTCGTTAAAGTACTACTTGAACTAATATTTCAAAGTGCACTTTATCCTGGAACAAAAGTAGCTGTTTATCCATTTTCAAGCCATGGCAAATTATTTAGCACTAAATGACAAAATGTCATTCATTCTCCCCATCCATAGTCTTGTTCATAGACAATTAGCACTTTATAGTCCCAGAGAAGAGTGGTAGTTCAGATTCAGCACTTACCCAACTAATAAAATAAGCAAAAGTTATCTTTTTAATACTGCAGCTGGGTTTATGTTCAGGGCCGGTTCTAGACAAAGTGGGGCCCTGGGCAAAACTAAAAGTGGGGCCCCAAAATAAAACTATTTTATGACCAGTCACAGTCAGCAAGAGGCTCCCTTTAGTATGGTAAAACAAACTGTAATTTTGAAGAATTTTATAGGAGATAGATAGCTGATAGGGAGATTGATGGGCAGCACGGTGGCTCAGTGGTTAGCACTACAGCCTTGCAGCGCTAGTCAACATCTGCAAAGAGTTTGTATGTTCTCTCTGTGTCTGCGTGGGTTTCCTCCGGGTCCTCCGGTTTTCTCCCACATTCCAAAAAATTACTGGTAGGCTGATTAGACTTGTGAGGCCCATTGGGAAGAGGGACCAATATTTTCTGAAAGCAGACACTTGCCCCATTTTCAAAATAGCATCAAAGAGTTTATGGACATAGGCGCCTTTGATTCGAAATGATGAAACATTTTACAAAAAAATACTTAAAATTTGACTTTGATGGCAAAAAAATGTGCTCCAAACAGAAACTATTTCCCTTCACATCTCCTTAATGTAATAGATGGACATGTGTAGAGCTCACAGATACCTCATATTGATATGTTCACATAAATAAATCATCATAATATCACTAACACTGTAATAACTAGATATCTGCTTTTCAGCTACAGAATTCACACAGATCTATCATTGCTCCTTACACAATGGTCACCCAAATAAATAACTATATATCCATAAACCAAGCTAATGAGATAATAAAGTCACTTTTAGATGTGCGCCATTATATTAGCGGCACAATAACAGAACCCTCCGCGGATCATAAGAAGGAGAGTGAGAACCTTATAACATGGGTGTAAGTAATGGAGGATGGTGGGAAATAAAAACTTTACTCCAGAACATGTGAGTGTTTTTGGTGTTACAGATAACTTTATGGACATGTTCTGGGTTTGAATGTTCATCGTATCAGTCAATTTTCCCAACACCAAAAAACTATCACAAAATAAAAGGGAATAAGAGAGAAAGTGTGTTCTTAGATAGTTCTGCATAGAGAAGGGTTAAAAACATGAACATTAGTTGATATTATTCCTTATCAGAATGTAGTAACATATAAAGTGACTATTTCCATTATCTGTGAGATGCAGCAGCTCCTGTGTGCAGCAAATTCTCCCTGCAGCCTGATGGCTAAGAATCTGGAGGGGGGGGGTGCACTTCAGAGGGCTGTATCTCTAGCTCTGTGACACATAGAACCTCACTTATTTCCTATGAAAGAAGAGAGTCTCCTCTTTTATATGAATCTAAATTTGTGTTTCTAAGTTTTAGGAAAATGGAGATAATAACTGTTGAACTGCTGTTGGCAGTGATTTTTATATATAAAAATGGCACCTGATATTCTCACTTTAAACCTGAATATCTCTGGATCCAGAGCACCTAGAAACACAATTCAAGATTCATTTGAAAGAAGAGATTCTCCCCTTTCAGGGGGCCCTGGGCAATTGCCACCTTTGCCTACCCATAGCGCCGGCCCTGTTTATGTTGTATGTAAACTGTAAAAACTGCAGTTCAATGTGTGTATTTTCTTACTGTCTAGTCTCTGTCGTTGTCGTAGTTGTAGTAGTACTTGTGTTCCGATTTGTTGGAGCCCAGGATTTTCTGTATATAAAATAAAACATTTTGTTCAATGAATAGATTATTATAAAGCTTACACATGTTGGCCTTTTTATTACATGCTTATATCTAGTTTAGAATTATGAGTAAGTGTATTTATCCAATGATCACATAAATATCTTTTTTGATACACAATGCTGTTTTATTGGATTATTAGGTAATATTTCTATTCATATATTGATATTTGCTAATGTAAAACATGTCTATTATGTGACTGTTGTTGCACTGCAATACATATATTATTGTCACAGTGTCACATTATTTTGCTAAAGACAATGGCAGTGCAGACAGCAAAGAACACTGAATTCATTCATGATTCAAGGAGTACAATGTTTAGAACAAAGCCAAAATAAGCAACGCTTGTCCAGCACAAACAGTGATTCATACAATTGTTCACTATAAAATAATCCAAACAGAGGATTCCCACAGATGCAGTTTGATTAAAACCGATTACACTATTATAATCTATTACAATTGGGTAAGCCATGCATCTTATGAAAGAATGAGTGGTCTGGTTACAATGAAAGGGCCTGTGAGAGCCCGAGCTCATCAATATCAAAATATAATAATATAGAATATAGAATACATTTTTAAGAAATCTTGAATAACATTTAACTATTGTATAATGAGCAATCATTCTAGACAGGGGTTTTCCACTAATTATATCGGAATAGTGCAGTGATGTCCGTGCTCAAATCCATTTGTGCACATATGGAATGGTGACATATTCACATGGGGCATTCAGGAGTAATTATGGAGCTCATATTCTCTTTACCACCAAAAAATAGGTCCTTCAGCTTTTACATTTTTATACTCAATCTAGTTGAATAAACAGAAAATGCCTTTAAAAAATCTATCATCAAAATCCATGATAAACCAGGGACACTTACTCATAGATCCAGGCACTGTGCATTGTTATAAATGGCCTCTTGCTTTATAAAATCAACTTTTAAAAATTAAACTAATTAGCCAGAAGGGCTCTGGGGTCATTATCAGAGCCCCTCTTACTCTGGCTTCACAGGCTGTTGCGCTGTCTCACCCTTCCCCTCTGCTCCCTCAGCCCTTCCCCCTCCTTCTGTTGTAATCTCACGGCAGAAGAGGGACTTTAAGCACCCAGTGGGAGGGTTAAGTGCTCCTTGCATACTTTTTGAAAATTGGAAATAGGGTCTGCACCACTCATATATCAGCACGAGACAAAGCACACCAAAAGTAGATAGCTATATCACTAAGACAAAAGAGGTGTGTATATGGGTGCCATTGGCCATATGTGCCCTATTATTTGACTAAATATTGCAGGAATAGATTCACCGTGATGGCAGGTTTAATCTTATGTATAAGATTGATGCTCAGGGTCGGACTGGCCCACCGGAGGGTCGGTGGATCCTCTGGTAGGCCCCGTTACCTCCACTACGGCAGGGCCCCCCGTGGATTGGCCTACAGTGTGCCCCCGGTATGCCCGCTATGGCAGGGGCCCCCGTGGATTGGCCTACAGTGTACATTGATGCTCAGGGTCGGACTGGCCCACCGGAGGGTCGGTGGATCCTCCGGTAGGCCCCGTTACCTCCACTACGGCAGGGCCCCCCGTGGATTGGCCTACAGTGTGCCCCCGGTATGCCCGCTACGGCAGGGGCCCCCGTGGATTGGCCTACAGTGTACATTGATGCTCAGGGTCGGACTGGCCCACCGGAGGGTTGGTGGATCCTCCGGTAGGCCCCGTTACCTCCACTACGGCAAGGCGCCCCGTGGATTGGCCTACAGTGTGCCCCCGGTATGCCCGCTACGGCAGGGGCCCCCGTGGATTGGCCTACAGTGTGCCCCCCGTATGCCCGCTACGGCAGGGGCCTCCATCCCCACCTGAGGCCCCTGCCAGTGCCTGACAGCACCGGTACTCGATGCGGCCGTAAGTGGCCACTCGAGTACTGTCTTTAATGTAATGCGCGCGACGCGGCTGGTCTTTTTCTGCCGGCACGCGCCGCACTGTGACCCCTGATGCACAGTAGCATGATGATGCACTCACGCTGCCGCGCGTATTGTTGTTCCTGTCGGTCGTGCTGCAGGGGGGAGAAGAGAAGAAGAGGACGCGGGAGCGCTGCTAAAGGTGAGTGGATTTTATTATTTTCAACTATTGCAGAAATATATTAAATGGGACCCTAGAAGAAAATATATTAAAATGGGCACAAGAGGACTATATGTAATAAGGGTGGGGGTATACAGGAGAAGAGTAGTAATAGTGTGCCCATATATACAGGAAAGGAGCAGTAGTACTGAGCTCTACCCATATATACAGGATAGGAGCAGTAGTAGTAGTAGTGTGCTGTGGCCATATATACAGGATAGGAGTAATAGTAGTAGTGTGCTGTGCCCATATATACAGGATATGAATAGTAGTACTGTTCAGTGCCCGGATATACAGGATAGGAGTAGTAGTACTGTGCCCATATATACAGAATAGGAGTAGTAGTACTGTGCGGTGCCCAGATATACAGGATAGGAGTAGTAGTACTGAGCTGTACCCATATATACAGGATAGGAGTAGTAGTACTGTGCTATTCCCATATATACAGGATAGGAGTAGTAGTACTGAGCTGTACCCATATATACAGGATAGGAGTAGTAGTACTGTGCTGTGCCCAAATACACAGGAGAGGAGAAGTAGTACTGAGCTGTACCCATATATACAGGATAGGAGTAGTAGTACTGTGCTGTGCCCAAATACACAGGAGAGGAGTAGTAGTACTGTGCTGTGTCCATATATACAGGATAGGAGTAGTAGTACTGTGCTGTGTCCATATATACAGGATAGGAGTAGTAGTAGTGTGCTGTGTCCATATATACAGGATGGGAGTAGTAGAAGTGTGCTGTGTCCATATATACAGGATGGGAGTAGTAGTACTGTGCTGTGCCCATATATACAGAATAGGAGTAGTAGTACTGTGCTGTGCCCAGATATACAGGATAGGAGTAGTAGTACTGAGCTGTACCCATATATACAGGATAGGAGTAGAAGTAATGTGCCCAAATACACAGGAGAGAAGAAGTAGTACTGAGCTGTACCCATATATACAGGATAGGAGTAGTAGTACTGTGCTGTGCCCAAATACACAGGAGAGGAGAAGTAGTACTGTGCTGTGTCCATATATACAGGATAGGAGTAGTAGTAGTGTGCTGTGTCCATATATACAGGATGGGAGTAGTAGTAGTGTGCTGTGTCCATATATACAGGATGGGAGTAGTAGTAGTGTGCTGTGTCCATATATACAGGATGGGAGTAGTAGTAGTGTGCTGTGTCCATATATACAGGATGGGAGTAGTAGTAGTGTGCTGTGGCCATATATATAGCGTAGGAGTAGTAGTGTGCTGTACCCATATATACAGGATAGGAGTAGTAGTACTGTGCTATTCCCATATATACAGGATAGGAGTAGTAGTACTGAGCTGTACCCATATATACAGGATAGGAGTAGTAGTACTGTGCTGTGCCCAAATACACAGGAGAGGAGAAGTAGTACTGAGCTGTACTCATATATACAGGATAGGAGTAGTAGTACTGTGCTGTGCCCAAATACACAGGAGAGGAGTAGTAGTACTGTGCTGTGTCCATATATACAGGATATGAGTAGTAGTACTGTGCTGTGTCCATATATACAGGATAGGAGCAGTAGTAGTGTGCTGTGTCCATATATACAGGATGGGAGTAGTAGTAGTGTGCTGTGCCCATATATACAGGATAGGAGTAGTAGTACTGTGCTGTGCCCATATATACAGGAAAGGAGAAGTAGTACTGAGCTGTACCAATATATACAGGATAGGAGTAGTAGTACTGTGCTGTGCCCATAAATATAGGATAGGAGTAGTAGTACTGTGCTGTGCCACATATACAGGATATGAGTAGTAGTCCTGTGATGTGCCCCTATATACAGGATAGGAGTAGTAGTACTGTGCTGTGCCCATATACACCGGATAGGAGTAGTAGTACTGTGCTGTGCCAATATATACAGGATAGGAGTAGTAGTACTGTGCTGTGCCCATATATACAGGATAGGAGTAGTAGTACTGTGCTGTGCCCATATATACAGGAAAGGAGAAGTAGTACTGAGTTGTACCCATATATACAGGATAGGAGTAGTAGTACTGTGCTGTGCCCATAAATATAGGATAGGAGTAGTAGTACTGTGCTGTCCCAATTTATTATGAATATGAGTATTTATTAGTTTTATATAAAAATATTTGATAAGAGGAGCAGTAAATATTAGAAGAATAATTAAGTAGAGCATTATATAAAACATAATAAATATGTAGGAGCACTATAAGCACTATGAAATGATTCATTGGAAATTATATATTATGTAATTAATTAAAGGGAATGATATCCAATTTAATTCATTAGGTGTATCATATGATTTACTAAGGGGTGTGCATGTAATATACTGAGGAGTCGCAATGTACTATTTGATTTATGGAGAGCACTGTATGGTTTTTGCTATGGGGGTATGTTTTGCATGTATATTTGTGGGGGGCACAGTGTGGTCAGTTGTGTTGTGAGTGGTAAATATTATTTAGGAGCACAGATTAGGACATTGTTATCCAGGTGACATTATGCTGTAGTGACGGTGATATTTTTAGTTGCACAGTCTAGAGATGTGCTACACAGAGATGAAGGTACCTGGTGGAACAGAGTTGTCCTGCAGTTCAGTACCCAAAGGAGAAGACGTGTGACGTGTGAGGTACTGAATCCCACTTCTAAGTCTGGTAACTGTAGTTATTGACTAACTATCTTGACTATAATGTCAGTGCCCTGTCTTCTTATGGGCTGCAGAGAACATACGGAGAAGGTGAAGGGTTATAGTTAGTTATTCTTATTGGTAAGTAAGTGCTAAGCATAATGCAGTCACTGTGAACTCCTGGTAAAAAACGAATATTTCTAGGTAGTGGTATGGTGGGCCCCCAAAATCAATTTCTCTGGTGTGCCCCAGGCACCCCAGTGTGACCCTGTTGATGCTTATTTGTCGGTTTCTTTGCCTACTATTCAACCATTTAATGCATAATAACCGATATATTTACTATTTAAGGAAGAGATATTCGGACATTTTCTGTTACATGTGGCTTTATATGAGCACTGTTACACTTGCCATTGCTTTTTGTTAATGTCTTTCACTTTTAAATGTTTTCAGATATGTGGTTTTGTGATGTTTTATACTAAATAAAGATTTGCTAGATTTTTGAGCTCCTTGCATACTGTAACAGGGGGGGCACAAGGGGGCTCTGGTAATGCCATTAACATCATTTTAAAAGTTGATGTTAGAAGGAAGGAGCTCATAGATGACAAATACAAGAAGATTACCATAATAATTCTTGGATCTACTATATGAAAAAGTGCCCCTGGCTTATCCAAGCTTGATTTTCATGGTAGGTTTCCTTTCATATTTTATTACAGAGTACATCCTATAAAATTGTCCTCCTTGAGGATGATGGCTTTCAGCAAAGGTAAAGGCTCCAGAAAAAAAATTTGCGCCAAGGTTCAGACGTGTATTCATTCCAATGGCAGATTTTTAGGTAAAAAGTATTGTCTTAATATTTCTTAATATATCTTTGTTGTGCCACAGATAATGCAGGGCTCTGATTCCCCTGCATGAATCTAGAAAGACAAAATTTAGGCTACCAAAAGTTCAATCACACCAGAAACAGTAGAATGCAAAGTTAATGGAGCCAGTGAAAGGTCCTCTATAAGGTGCCCTGCTAAAGGTGTAGCAGTAAGTGGCCCTGGAGCCAGTAGTGTCCTGGCTGCTATTGTTATATGAGTCTATTTTGTTAGTTACAAAATACTTTTTAACTAGTGAAACTGAATGGCTGAGGCAAAGCTAAGCCACTGCTAGATACTGTACATACTCCTTCCGGCTATGACTACAATGCATACTGTTGTTGAGCCTATGAGAAGAGTTTGGTAATTTCCCAAGATTAACTATTGAAGAAACTTTACCCAATGGGGCATACAGTAGGATTAAGTACTTGGGAATCTGATCAAATTGGAAGGACTCTGCGTACTGAAAGTGTGAAGCAGTACTAAATCTGGTTGAACACTCACACAGTTTTGTAATAATGTTTAATCTGGGGAACAAGCTGGTCAATCCTTGCATAATTTGTTTCCATAGGATAATCAACAGTCAACAAGAAAAACAAACAGAAAGAAAAAGAAAAAGAGTGGAAATAAGGGATCGTTTTCATCTCGGATATCTCTTTTGCATAATAAGAAGTATTACAATTATTAGTGCTCAATGCCTGCAACTTTAATATTTTCTATAGAAAAATGTCTTTCTCAATTAAAATAGCTTAAATGGGTTTTGGGGGTCACACTATTGGTGCACTGTTAGACTAAGCCATGAATATCAGATTGGTGGTTGCCTGAGTGCTGTGTGTAACTCCAAGCAATGTTCTAGGCAAATTCTGATACTCCCATACCATGTGATGGAGGGCAGGACACATCCTCGACAAGGCGCTCCATCAATTAGTGAGGATAAGAACCTCTCCAGATCACTGCAGATCCATTCTCGTGACCCTCTCAGATCAGCTTGTTGTCCCTTGTGTTACCCTTCGAATAAAAGCTATCCCTTTCTTCCATCTATTTATGGCTTTTACAACCAATGCTGCAATATTATAAGACTGCACTTTACAAAAGTTAAAGGAATCTGCCTGTGTACAATATCAGTCCTGAGTAGAAGCACCTATATGTCAGGCATTATGCACGCTACTATACTTTGTATGTAACTAGTAACGTGATATACATTAAGTGAAGTTCTGAGTAATGACCATTCTGCGCTTCCTATTCCCAGAGTGAAATATTAATATTGTAAGTGCAGAATAGATGTAGTAAATAGCATATACTGACAAGAAAGGTCATAGAAGTCTCTGAGGACATGCACTTTAGCTAGGTTACTATGTTAAGAAAACACAGCTATAGAAGGCTATGTCAAATTGTTTCTAGAAAAAGGTGTATGAGAAAGCTCTAAACCCCTTATGATCAATGGAAGGAAGTGGCGCAGATTTTTTATACAATAAATATAGTCTTCAGACTATAAGGTTCAGAAATCGTAAGCTCTTGTGTGCAGAGCCCTACCTCCTATTGTTAAAATGACAATGTTATTACCGTACTCTGTAATGTCTTATTTTGTTTGAGTGAAGGCTAAAAATACCTAAATGTCTCCATTCCCCTACTGCATTGACAGTATGAACCCAAGAACCACAGATACCATTATAAAACAGGGAAAGTAAAATGGGAGAGCAGTCTAGGAATAGGAAGGAAAAGTACAGAGGAAATACAGGGGTGAGGGTTAGTTTGATTTTTCGCATAGCCTTCCCTCTCCTTTATGTGTACCTCTATCACTGAAGCTAAATGGAGTCTCCCATTTCCTCCAGCTTTATAATCTGTTAGCAGCATGTTGTAGAGAAATGCACTGTGATTTCAAAAATACCTTTATTATTTTGTTCCATTATGTAGTTCCTATTTTAATCCATATGCTAGTGAGGGAGTTGGTGCACCAAGGTCATGTCCTTAGCACCAGGGCCACGTCTATTCTTCATAAATGGGAGATGAACACTAACTAGTGTAAATAACCAGTAAAAATATATTTATTAAAAATATTCACACAAAAATAAAAGAAAATAATTAAAATACATAAAAACACGATGGTTTATTAAGAAATACTATAGTGGTATTACGAATATCTTTGAAAGTATCTATAAATGTGAATAAGCAATGTTACATGAAGTGTACATTTAAACCTTATGTACTCCAAAGTCACTCTTGCATAAGTTATTTGATTTTTGGCTCCCCCTGTATGGAGAGGGCTCACATGCTGAGCCCTCTCCATAAAAGGCGGCGTTTGATGAAGATTGCAGCAAACACCCACCAGTAACAGCCGTGGTTGGTGCTGGCACCAATTGTGGGTGCCAACTATGCAGATGCCTCAAGCAAAGCTGCCGGAGGCAATTAAATCCTGTCGACGTGTGGGCGCCACCATATTGGATTTGATTGCCACCCCCTGTGAAGTCATTGGGGGGCATTAATGGTTTATTATGACAGCCTCAGGACTTACAAAGATCTGAGGCTGTCTGGTCTTAACTCATTCATTACAAAGAAGTGGTAAATCCCCAAATACTGCCATAATGTAGTATGACAGTATATGGTAGGATCAATTAGAAAACCTAGGGTTAAAGTACCCTAGGGCAGTGGTCCTCAACCTTTTTTTGCCCAGGGACCGTCTGTAAACATATATTTTCTCCAGGGACCGGTAGGTGGGGGGGATACAGTCTGGTTTCTGTTTCATAGCCAAAAATGTAAGTTTGCATGCCCCACATAACTCCCTGTGTGCCTAGCTTATATTGTCCAATTTCCTGAAGAAGCCCCCCCACCTTCTACTATCCCAGCTGAACTAAAAACAAAAAAATACTCACCTTCCCTGTTCCCCTGCAGCAGTCTTCTCTTCGCTCACTGTCAATAGAACAGTGCATTTACATGGAAATTAAGTAATGGGAGAAAAGACTGCTGCAGGGGAATGGGGAAGGTGAGTATATTTTCTTTTGTTTGTTTTTACAGAGGTCCAGCGCGGCCTGGAACCAGGTGTTCCATGGCCCGGTCTTGGGCCATGGACCGGTGGTTGGGGAACACTGCCCTAGGGGGTCTGAAAAATAACAAAAAAAAACAACTAAATTTCAAATCACCTCCCTTTCCCTAGAACTAATATAAATATAAATGAACATTAAAAATCATAAACATTTCCAAGTCCTAAAATCTCCAAACTGCTGCCGTTTAACCTTGTAACAGAAAATAGCGCCCAAAGTCGAAAATGCCACTTTTTTGCCATTTTGAAAATATAAAAAATTCAATAAAAAGTGATCAAAAGGCCGTACAGACCTTTAAATGGTAGCATTGAAAACATACGGTAATCAAAAGTCACACAAATTAACACTACACACAGTTCCGTACACCAGAGTATGAAAAAGTTATTAGTGCCAGAAAATGGCAAAATGAAGTTTTGTACAGGAGGTTTTAATTTTTGTAACTGTATGAAAACATTATAAAACCTATACAAATCTGGTATCCCCGTAATCACACCGACCCAAAGAATAAGGTAGAGATGTCACTTCCCAGTATGAAGTGCAATTTGTTAAGCAGAAAACAAGTTATAGATTTATGAAGGTGGGGTCTGAAAAGTATGCAAAAAAAAAAAGGGCCAGGCGTTAACAGCTTAAATTACTCACTGTTGGATATTAGTCAGGTTTTGCCACAATTCTGTATTAATGGTGTGTAGCCATGACTGTAGCTGGGGTAGTGGAGTCTTCTAACCACAGCTACAGTCATGGCTACACACCACTGATACAAAGTTTCATAATCCACTGTCCTATCTATTGTCCCTGAGTCCAGTGTCCCCATTACAGGAGGGTATTTTATCTAGAAATGCCAATCTGGGAAAATGAAAAGGGGTTTGCAGAGCTGAACCAACAGTGCTCTGTAGTGAGAGTCCTAAACAAAATACCTTCAAAATATCTAGACACTTTTGAAAAGTGAACATCATGTTCTTTATTAGTGAGAAGGTTTGACATACCTTTTGGACTCTTCAACAGTGGTTGTTGTAGTTGATGTCTTGTTGCTGGGAGCCCAAGATTGCCTGCTAAATGTAAATAGCATTACATTGTATCAATACCAAAGACAATAAGCCCCAAAAGAATAACTATAAATAAGAAACATTCCTACCTCTTGTTTGTGACTTCTGGCCCACTAAATGAAAAAAAAAAGACATTGTCAGGAGTGGCATTACAAAAACCTCAGCCAGGAATGTTTGAAAGGCTGCCAAATTGTAATCGCAAATAAAGTCTAAAAGTCACCTATGAGGGTCATTGTGTACACATTTCATTATTTACTTCTCTGACCATTCTGTACTTATAGGTCTATTATAGGAGAGGATCAAGGTTTCCTGAAAATAGTTATAAAGTATCACGTGCTTCAAGTGTCCTTGATCATATTTGTCAGCTAAGAGAACAACTGCTGATGCCCAATAGGTGGCGCAATTAACTGATGTACTGTGACTATTGAGGGAATTATTGCTGCTTTAGTCCCTGCTGTTTTCTTTAAAGCAATTTTCACCATTAAACCTAATAAGACATATTACATATAGGAATATCTTAGCCACATTACTAATTACTGATGTAGGTAATAATGTAGATACTGGTAATTACGTAGTATCTGCAAATTTGCTTCTATTTATACAGACTAGTTATTAATGTTGTTAGTGTGTTGATTAATTACGTGGGATTAGTGTATTATTTATAGGTGAAATGTATGTTAAAATAATTAGAGAAATTAGGGTGCAGGTTGTTGTCACGCAAACAATTGTTATTAGAGATTAGTGACATGAACAATGACCATTGAGGATTACATCTCATTGATATAACTCTTTTCCATGTTATTCAGGAACCTTTTTGGGATTATTCCCTGCTCAGAGCTGCCCTCTATAGGACCGAGTTATACTGACATTATACATTAGAAATAAGACATTCATAAAACCTAAACAACAAGATTGGACTCTGTGATAACTCTGTGTAACCAATATTTTCATCTTTTACTATATATACGTTCCATTACGTATTCTTATTAAAAAACAGCTCTAAATAAATTAAATACAACCGTTTTGCACTTCTAAAAGAGCACCGTCCGGTCTCATAACATGTCATTTTTAGTAAATATGAGTAAATAGAGTTATTTTCTCTTTCTCTTAGAACTCTACACTTTGCTGCTCATCTGTTAATCCTTCTAGAAATGGGGTAAAGTGAAGTAAACAGGTTTCCAGGAATAATGAATGTGAGAATGGATTTGACCTATCTGGCTTGTAAGGCTTCACACTTCGCATGATCAGCAGTCCTGTGTCACAGACTGACCACAGTGCTTGGAAAGAGGATTCCTTGCATTACATCGATCTATGATGCAAGGAGTACCTGCTTCGCAGGGGGGTAACTTGAGGGGGTGCAGAGGGTGTGATAGCAACCCGGCCCAGGAGGTTTAGGGGGCCCATAAAGTGTTACTTTCCAATATTAGAAGACTAGTACTATAAAACATACATTATATTCAGGGGGCCTGGCACAGACTTTGCACTGGGGCCACTGCTGCTTCGCCCTCCAAGCAGCAGCACTGACACTGTGATTAGTAACAGTATCAGAGTAGCCGTTTAGATGAGGAAGCAAGTATTGCTTGCATTGTAGAACAAAATGATGCAAGGAATCTCCTCCCCAGCAGTGTGGCCTGCCTGTCACACTGGACTATCTATGAGCTGAGCACTCTGGGACACAATTACTAAGGTACTTGAAAACTGCAACAGTTTTGTATTTAAGAAGTGCCTGCACCACATTTGTATTGCACATGACCGTTTTGTGGAGCAGCTGCACTATTCTTCTTGTAGCACAAATTTCTGCAATGAAATGGGCGTTCCGTTGTTCAGTTGGACTGTGCACCACATTTATCATACAAAGCCTGACAGAAGAGTGGCGCACTCTCTATATTAAAGGTTTGCCAAGAAAAAGATGGTGCACTCTGTCGGAGCAGTGCAGGAGGCACCAGATTCATGAAGAACGTGCATCAGAAATTCTGAATCTGGCGCCCTCTACACAGGAAAACTGCCCCCAGTGCAGTTTGCACTCTGTTTAGTAAATGTGCCCTTCTGAGTGTGAAGGGCAGGTCACAACATCATTGTGGGCATTACGGACAGCCAATTGGTTTGTAGGGATGGGGGTTATGTTGAACCCTTGCTAATGATAAAGGAGGGTAGTGGTGTATAATGCAATTGTTAGTTAACCCACACATTTCCAATAGCAAAATAGTAAAGGCACAATGCAGATTTTTCAGAAAAAATGCTCCAGGTTTTAGATAGTGTATGGGAACTATTTTATTAACAAAATCAGACATGTCAGGAGAAAGGACAGGTCTCCTTTCAGAAGGAGATCTACATTGGTACTGCAAACACACCTGAACACACAAAATAAAGCCATCTCTTGTGCAAAGCTTGTGCAAAGCATGCAAATCAGAAGTAAAGCTGCAGCGTATATGACATGTCATTTATTTACAGTCCTGGCATAGGAATAAAATCTGTTCTGTAGAAATACAAAGCTCAATAACAACATCACTCAATGTCCTGAAATAGTTAAACTCTTTTAATACAGGATTTATAAGGATCTTTATTATCCTTAATATATGTAATCATTATAATCCTTTATAAGATCCAGGATCTTTAGAGTGTTTTCAGTGTATGTAACATGGAAATGTGTAACCAGTGTCAATATAGGCTTTTCTGATTCAAATGTTAATGAGAATCCTTTATTAAAAATACAGTATAACTGGTTCTTCCCAGGTAGTACATGGCATATAATACGGTTTTACAATAAATTTGATATTTTGTTTTGAGCTTAGTGTTTCACTAATTAAAATTAAAATACCAGCACATACCATTTGTTGAGATCCCCTACATTTTTGTCAACTTGTATGACACAATGATGAGATGTCAAATTCTTTTGGCCAGTTAATAACAGAAATGGCCAAGGGTCAAAATATCACTTGCAGGTAAAAGTTAACAAAATGTGGGATAAGTCACACCAAAAATAGCATAGCAGATGTATAAAAAGCCAGCCGAATGAAATAGGAGTGCACAGTCACCAATAATATTGACAGGTGCTAAATGTGTTCAAATCTGTTAAAGAACATCTACCACCAGAATGAAAAATTGTAAACCAAGAACACTGACATACTGGTGTGTGCCCCCTCAGGTAGGATCCATTCTTATTTTAGCTTCATATGCTCTTGTTTTTGCACCTCAGGCTCATTTGCATAGTTGTAAAAGCCCTTAAAAAAAAAAAAACGGGGGATAAGAAGCTAAAAGAAGAGCACATCCTGCCAGAGAGGGCACCAGTATGTCAGTGTGCTTGGTTTACAATCCTGCATCTTGGTGATAGATGCCCTTTAAGATCTCACGCAAAGAGCAACTTTTGTCTTGTACATTACATATAATATATGTGCCAATGTTTTTAGCTTGGCTGTATATGGTAACCTGTACTGCCAGCTTCATAGTGTTAAGATGATAAATATGGATTAAATGGCAGAAGTTCAGATGCAGATCAATGCTGTAGATGCAAATGCAACAGCAAGAAGCTAACAGCTTACTGCCTAGTGCTAGGGCGGTAACAAGCAAATCTGGGCGCTCCTTTATACTCCAGGCACTACCTTATGGGCACTCTTTCCAGAGTGGTTGCTTTATTTCCTCCTTCAAATGTATTTCTTGATGGAATTCTGTTAGAAAATATTGAACCAGAAGTTTTAAAAAAATAAACACAGATTATTTTATCCATGATCTGTGTTTTATTGATGTGTGTCATTTCTGTGTTACCTAAAGAATATTCTGCAATGAAATAGTAAAAGTTAATAAGTCAAAAAGGTTTAAAAAGATAAACACATTGGGACACATTTACTAAGGGTCCGTGGGTCGCATTTCCGCCGGGTTTCACGCAATCAGATTGTTGCAATTGCGCCAGCTTTCATGCGACACAAATCGGGGGGCGGGCTGCCGGACGATCCGACGGATTCGGACAAACCGCAGGATTTAACTTGTGTCGCATATAATACACTTACATGCACCAGGAAGAAGATGGTGAACTCCGGCGGATCTGATCAGGGCAGCGACACATGGAGGATATCGGGCGCATGCTGTAAGTGAATAGCGGCAGCTGTGCATTCTCGTAAGTAAATGTGCCCCATTGAGATCATTTTCTAGGATATTAAAGATATATTCCAGGGTATATAAAGGATTTGGCTTATAGTGGGTAAAATATATAATGAGATACTTACATTTCTCTGATCTCCCACCTCTGTCTTGTTTTTAAAAGGATGCAAATGACCCTGAGCTGATCCTCAGGCGGCTCATTTGCATAATTTTAGAAGCCTTTTATTGTAAAAACAAGAGCAGAAGAAGCTAAAAGAAGAGTGGATTCTGCCATAGGAGGCATACACCAGCATGTCAGTGTGCTTGGGTTATAATCTTTGATCCTGGTGGTAGGTATCCTTTAACCCACTTTCTAAACCATTTTTAGAAAATCCATTTAAAAATACATGTAACAAAACAGAATAATATACAGGCAGTCCCCGGGTTACATACAAGATAGGGTCTGTAGATTTGTTCTTAAGTTGAATTTGTATGTAAGTCAGAACTGTATATTTTATCATTGTGATCCCATCCAGAACTTTTTTGTGACAATTGGATTTTAAAAATGTTGGGTTGTCATAAGAATCAGGATTAACAATAAAGCTTCATTACAGACACCTTTGATAACAGTTACAGCTGTTTATTGTAGCCTGGGACTAAAGTATGTAAGTGGAGTAGGGGACCGCCTGTAATTCTCTGCCAATCCCATTTTACCCCCTTTATAATCCAAATAAAAATAGAAAACGTAATTATGTGTCCCTTTTTCCTAACATTCAGTACTGAACGACAGGATTAGGCATGTTGAAAATCGGCAATAAATTCCATATTGCCTGCAACATCTGCCATAAGGAAGAGTTTAGGGAGACAACCATACATTAGATGGTAGCTTGAAAGAGGGCAAACTATTACAATGTTTCTACTTATATGTACTCTCATATTTCAACTTTTTTCCATGCTGATCCTGTGTCTAGAATTTACAGGAATCTAAAATGCATCAGTACTTCAGTACAACAATCTGCTAAAACTGATTCAGCAAGCTCTGTGCAGCGCTGCGTAATCTGTGTGCACTATATGAATAAAGGAATTATTATTATATAATTATTAAAACCTGGTATTGTTCTCACCCATAACAGTTACATATCATTTCTACAATCAAAGGATTGAATATTAAAGTTATAAAGATAACCAGTGATATTAATAATATTACATAATATTATATAATGTTAATTATTAGTAGCTAAAACATGCAAGTTCATAAACACTTGATTTTTTTAAAATGTGAACATTACTTGAAGATATCACGACTAATAATAGATATGCATATATAGTATAACTTCAAGTACCAAACCTTTTTACCAGGCAAATTTCATCTTTCGTGCAAGTAATTTCTGTAATGGTGCTATATGAAAGTACTTCTACTTGATTAATAATTTACTCATCATATTAATAAATGTATAAACTTACATGTAGAACTATGTGTAAATTTTGCTTAGTGGTCAAATCACCTAATTAAAATCTGAGAATATTTGGTCATGATAAAGACCATCAAAAGCCTCCTGCGGATTTCCCATTGTCAGAGAATGGGAACTTGAGCTTGATAGTATAGCTATTCATGACCATACCTGAGATTACTTGTGGCTGTCATACTCACAGACCCTTAAAGTGTAACTCACATTTGAGATGATTTTCACTATTGTGTTGGGGAATGGTGGTGGTGTGAACATTTTTCTAATAAACTTTGTCAAGAAATTCTGCTTAGCTCTGCAGGCTGCAGAGCTCCATCTTTAGAGCTCCATATTCTAGGTCGTACAGTGTAACTTGATGGGGCTAACTACATGCTTAGACCTAACCTCCCTGTGTTTGATTATATAATTCTTACAAGTAAGGTTAACCCTCATGATCTTTCCATATTCTATGAGCTCTAATTTGTAACAGAAAATCATATCAATCCCATGCTAAGCACCTCTTTCATTATCAGGTTGGAAGTGAAGGTAAGAGACAAGGTGAGAAACAAGTCCTGTATGAATGTAATACTTATTGAAGACTATGGCCAGGAAGGGAGCGGAAATGGTTACAACTCACTGCTCCAAGCTGTGTAAACAAACACAGGAAGAGCAGAAGGAAACCAGCAATCTGCCTGGAATATGGATCTTTACTTTACAAACTACGTCAGATTTCTTAATGAAGCATATTAAGACTTCCCTCCACACACACAATAGTAAAAGTGGCTCAAATGACAGTTACTCCTTAAAGGTATCCAGGGACCTCTTTTTCTCTTAAGAAGCCAATCACACCTGCATTTCAAATATACCTTTCTGCCTTTCTAAAGGAGTGCACACAGTCCCACTGAACTTAATAGGGAAAAGCATACTTTAGTTTTTTTTCATGATCTTCGGTACATGCAGAAAAACTTGATCTGTTTTCCACATTTCAACATGTCAATACATTTTAATAAGTAGGATTCCAGGATTTCCCTACAGGGAAGTGCTGGACTGAATAGAGGATCATAGAAACAAGAGCATTTTCAACAGAATTGTGCTTTTAAGGGTTGGTAGTGGAGTTAACTCATTCTTTCAAATACAAATGGCTTCACTTCATAAGGCTTCCTGAAAGTCATGCTTGGTATAAAGGGGGCTGCCTTCTAACATAGCACTGAGGCAACGTTTTCCTTATCTCATCCTGGTCCATAGACCCATTTATTTTTGACTACTGAAAATATGCAAATCGAAAACAGATACCTGTCCAAAGCATCATCCGATCGAAATCTGTTGTGTATAGGTTTCTTATCTTCTTTCTCCATCCCACTGCAACAAAGCACATGCCACAGATATGATAAAACATACAAATCTACTTATACATCTGCCAAAATCAACATATATTAGTCTATTTACTTTGGTTATATGATATTCTGTACACATTCAGTATCAGAGGCGTTGTTGTTTTTTCTACTATTAATATTCCTTATTGAATCCTAAGTAAGTAATTACTATACAGTATCTGCATGTAACATACCATGCCCAAGTCTGCATATCCGCAGCATATAACACATAATTTGGGGCGTTTTATTGCCTTTAAAGGGACATAAGTACATAGTACTTACTACGTAAAAAATTATTACCTGTCCAAGTCCTCCTGTGATTTATATCGGCTTAGAACACTTTTACCAAAGTTTTCATCTTTACTGTAAGAATGAAAAAAATTGAAAACAGAGATTGTTCACTCAAGCAGAAATATCTCAAACATGAAAATAGTGGGGGGAATTCATCATTACAATTTGTCTTTGACTTGGTTGTCTATGCTCGATTCCATTTTTGTTTATCTGAATTCATCATATGAATCTATGTATGTTGTTGTATTTGATTTTTTTTTTGGATTTGTCTCATAATATAGTTTTTTTTATAAGGTTGTTGCCAAATTTTCTTTTTTTGGTGCACATGTCCCTTGCTGCCTTGATAAATTTGGTAGTGGTTTTTCTACTATTTCTACGCCAGGGGGTGACTTGCACCTAAACGAAAATTTGCACCAAATCGCAAATCATGAATTCTTTTCAGTGTTGTGAAAACTGGTCTATGTAAATAATCAAGTAACTTTCCACCGTAGTATGTTCATTTTGTGCAATGGAAAGAGGCAAAATAGCACTTGTAACACAACTGCGCCAAACATAGACAAAAAAGACAATGATGAATTCCCCCCAGGATGTCTAAATGTCTTTTTACATCTTTTCTTCTTCTTCCTCTGGCCGTTTCTTGATCCAGCTATTGTCATTCAACAGGGTCCTTCTTTTATTTGTCTCCTGTATCACATGCTCTCTGTTCATCGATCCCAAAGTACTGCTTTTGCCATCTTTTGTGCAAAACAGAGGAAAAATTAAAGCAATTACTTGTAAAGAGCTGTCTTGGTTTTGAATTAGCTGTGAATCTATTAAAAGTTCTGCAATGTTTTTTTTGAAATGTAACATTAAGTCCCCTGATCCCCACATGTATTTTAGCTCATCAGCTGCCATTCCTGGTCAATAAATGGTCAAAGATGGAGGGTCATGTGATCTCTAACCAATGTCAGTGTCCATAAGACCTTTCAGGACCTTATGATAATATTCATGATTATAAGGTTAAAATCCTGGAAGTTAGATTGGTCATGGACAGTTAGGGTCACATGATCGTGATCTACATGATGTAGAATGATAAATAGATGTTTATTGGTAAATTACCTTATATAAAGAAAGGAAGGATGTCCGCACTAGCTTGAAGTACTTTAAAAAATGTTCAACTTTATTGGTTCCATGGCAATATTAAAAACTATTCCAATATAGTTGAACATTTTTTAAAATACTTCCAGCTAGTGTGGATGTCCTTCGTTTCTTTATTGCAAGTGTCCATGATCAAGTCCAGCACAGCTGTGTTCATTGCATATGGTCGAGGCTGGGTGAAGTTAGGCATATTTCCTTTTCTTTTTTTACCTTACATCCTGCCCCACACACATAGCCATCCTGTACACAATAATTTTTTCGTCAGGTGCTATGGCAGATTACATGCGGACCACCTTTGTGGACATACAGGTGAGATACGGATTACACACAGCCCACAAATACAGCTATTACACCCATAGATTGTGGACATATAAAAAACAATGATAGTGTGCAGATAGCCTTACACACAAGTTACAAAAATATGAGGTTTAGTGGCAATCCCTTTAAGGTCTTTGTGAAATTTTTAGTTCATTTGTTTATAGAAATTTTTGTATAAAAGTTACCATTTCCAGATTTGTTAAAGCTGTAGGTAGACATCGTAACTGTTATCACCTAAAAAATACAAAGCAAAAGAACAAGATTGGATTATTTCTGACAACTGTAATAAATTCCATTACCTAGAGATATAGCATATTGCAAACACGTTTTTGATAAGCAGCTATTATCATGTTTTTGGTAAAAATTGCCATTTCCCTGGACAGTTTCTTACAAACTAATGCAATAAAATAAATTTAAAGGGAACCAGTCACCAGGACCCTAGTTTTCACTAAAGAAAGGCTGCAGAAGCCCATTACAGTTGCATTGCACATCTCCCTTTCTGCTTTCTCTTAGCATTTGCATAACAATATAATTGTGTATTATAACTTGCACCCTGACAGAACCCTCTGTGAAGTCCCAGGGGTTGGGTTTTGGTATTGATGCATTTCAGCTCTTAGCCCCCATCTTTGTGCTCCTGTACAGCTCCTCCCTTCCCCACTGATCTTAGCTTACCAGGTCGTGAGCTCTGTGAAAGAGCAGGAGTGAGGAGCTGTGCAGGAACACAAAGGTGGGGGCCGAGAGCTGCCCAGTCTGCAGCACAGAAAAGTTACATGTTGTTTTTTGAAATGCATCCAGCCCCTGGACTACACAGAGGATTCTATCAGGAAGCCAGGTAAATTATGACACATAATTATATTGTAATGCAAATGCTCAGAGGAAGCAGAAAGACATATGCGCTATGCAGCTGTGATGGGCTTATATTACCTGTCTTAAGTGAAAATGAGGTGCCTGGTGACAAGTTCCCTTCACTGTGTTAAATTGTTTTAAACATATTAACAGGAAGCTTTCTTAGCTAGAAAATGCTAGACAAATTTGTATTAGTAGTTATGACAATAATAAACTGCAGACAGCATTAGATAGCAGCCATTTATACAATAGCTGTTTTATATTAAGTTTGCGTGTGTTGTAAGTAGCTGCAGAACTATACATTTAAATTCCAATGTTGCAGCTGGACTTACATTTGTGAGCTACCCTCACACTGCTGTGCTGCGAGATTTCTGCAGAGAGCTGCTCTACAGTCCCTACCCTGTACTCAGAGTAATGCCTCTTGTACACAAACCTATTTTTGTCAGTGAGCTAGCCTTTATTGGGCTCAGCCACAGTGTGATGTCTGAGCCATCTGCCTGTCCTGCAAATTATAGAGCAGTTTCTATTACTGCCTGTCTTTGCAGCCTGGGCAGTCATTTTCTACTGACATCCCATCCTATTGCTTGCGGCCCTAAAAGTGCATTTGGCCTAGGAGTTGTGATGTAGCTTCTGGTAGGATACTATAGCAGTTATTTAAAGAAAAGAGGAGCTGCTGCAGAGCTAGGAGCTGTGACTGGCTTCTGGTAGGATACTATAGCAGTTATTTAAAGCAAAGAGGAGCTGCTGCAGAGCTAGGAGCAGTGACTGGCTTCTGGTAGGATACTATAGCAGTCATTTAGAGCAAAGAGGTGCTGCTGCAGAGCTAGGAGCTGTGACTGGCTTCTGGTAGGATACCATAGCAGTTATTTAAAGCAAAGAGGAGCTTCTGCAGAGCTAGGAGCTGTGACGTGCTTCTGGTAGGATACTGTAGCAGTCATTTAAAGCAAAGAGGAGCTGCTGCAAAGCTAGGAGCTGTGACTGGCTTCTGGTAGGATACTATAGCAGTCATTTAGAGCAAAGAGGAGCTTCTGCAGAGCTAGGAGCTGTGACTGGCTTCTGGTAGGATACTATATCAGTTATTTAAAGCAAAGGGGAGCTGCTGCAGAGCTAGGAGCTGTGACTGGCTTCTGGTAGGATACTATAGCAGTCATTTAGAGCAAAGAGGAGCTGCTGCAGAGCTAGTAGCTGTGACAGGCTTCTGGTAGGATACTATAGCAGTCATTTAGAGCAATGAGGAGCTGCTGCAGAGCTAGGAGCTGTGACTGGCTTCTGGTAAGATACTATAGCAGTCATTTAGAGCAAAGAGGAGCTGCTGTAGAGCAGTGTAATGGGTGCACTCTCCTAATGATCCAGCTTCAGTCCAAGAATCTAATGCATTTTTCACAGTTCTGCTACTACTCAATACATTTCCTTTAAATTGACTCCTTAGTAGACGGTAAAGTCTTTCAACTTTGGCTTAAAGGGTAATGGATTAAATGAGGATGACTCAGGCTCCACGCCTCTGTAAAATATGCAGATGCACTGAGTGAAACTGGCGGGTTTTGCTGTCACTCCTGTGCTGTCTCTTGCTAAATATTTGGTTTGACAGATTTAGTCATTGGACAGCAAGAAGTACGGTAGTGTTCAGATACTATGTGCATAATTGCTGCCATAGTAATCCAGATACATTGAAAGCATAGGATTATACCGCAGATTGCAACACGGTTTCTTAAAATACCAATAGTAATTAAATCTAATGCCAGATAAAATATATGCTCTACAGCAAGGGACAGTGAATCAGAAAATAATACAATGGCTCACATTTACTTATGGTTACACAATATAACCTCTGACAGGCAGTCAGAAAATAAATCAAGTTTATTATAATGTTGGAGTTTGTACTAAACCACTTACTGGTCAAGTACTTTTTTTGTTGCAAAGCACCAAATTTCAAGCAATGTCTCAAGCTATGACTTTCTCTGCATAAATATGTTTATCTTCTTTTGGGTTTTATTGTGTTCAAATTTATAAAATTCAAAAATAAAACAGATTTATAATTGTAGGATAATATCCCTAACATTTCTGTCTATGCTCTACAGGAATGTAGTACATTAAGAGCGATAAAGAAGAGAATAACCTGTCTGTCCAGCAATTGTGCAGCCTTAGGCTTACACCTTCTTTCATATCGTGTCTTAATAATTGCATAGTTACAGCTTATAGTGTCATAAAACAACACAAAAAGTTGTGTGTGTCTCCAGGCATATGGTAGCAGTTATGCCTCTTTAGGTTCTGGAAATTAGGTATCAATCCACTAATGAATTTACAGACTCATATATTGCTGAATAGTACATATTAACTTGCACACTGACATGTGTTACTCATATGACATACTATAGACATTGTGGTTTGTCATTGTTGCTTTCTTGTTAATTTGTATAACTAAAAAGGAAAATATAAGCTTGCATTTTATTGCATTTTAATGGTGGTTCCATGAACACTGACTTGTTCCAAGACCAGCTGCTTGGCCTTAAAGGGGTATTCCCATTTCAGCAAATTAATGTTTTTGTTTGTATCATAAAAAGTTCTACAACTTTCTGTAGCAATTCCTAATGGTTTTCTAGATCCCCAATTGGTGTCATTCTATAAAAAGCTTCTACGTCTACTTTCAGTGGATAGAAATCTGACCATTGTCCCACAGGTGCACAGCTCGTTATGTAACAGATAGTAATCAGATGTGGGTGTTATAACGAGCTGTGCACCTGTGCGACCATGGTCAGATTTCTGTCCACTGAAAGTAGACGCAGAAGCTTTCTATGGAATGACAGCAAGCAGAGATCTGGAAAACCATGAGGAATTGATATAGAAAGTATATTGAAAAGTTGTATAACTTTTTATAATACAAACAATAACATTCATTTGCTGAAATGGGACAACCCCTTTAACTAGAAATTGCGCTCAGTATCTGATATCGTAGGCATTGTCACACTTCTATCACAGTAGTGCCTGATTATGCCTTACGACTGCATATAGAAGTATTAAGCCTGCATATACCAGAAACCAGAATTCATTAAGACTAGCATTATGAAAGTCAGTCTTAAAATTTCTCCCGCTGGGGGTCAGGCGCTCATATTCACTAAGAGGCTCTGGCCTTTGGAGATATGCAGTAGCCTCAGCCTATAATTTGCTTCACACCTTGCATTCCATACTTTAAATACACCCTTTTACCTTTTGTGTCGCATTTTTGTGTCACATACACATTGTAGTGAGCATGTAAGCTTAGTAAGTTATTCAGAGACACAACTTGCTGTAAATTGCAGCCCATTATGCAATATGGCCCTAGAAATTACTAAAGTCTATTTGTAGTGTTTCACAACCCCTTACCCACATGTGACATACTACTCGGTTACATGTCGACTGCAGGTATATCGAGAGGGCTCATGAGCTGAGCCCTCTCCATACCAGGTGGGCATTTGCTGCATATTGCAGCAAACACCAACCAGTAGTACCCACACGCGGTGATAAACTAGTGGCACTTGCTCATAGATCCAGGCAACATGACTGTGGTAATCTTCTTATATTTGTTATCCATGTCCTCCTTCCTCTGTGCCCTGGAATTACAGCCTGCTACACTGCCCCTCCCCCCCCCCTCCGCTCCGTCAGTGCTTCCCCCTCAGTCTGTCTCCTGTAATATCAGGAATGTTTCAGCACACAGCAGGGGTGAAGTGCTCCTTGCATACCGTAACAGCCAGTGAAGATACAGAATGGATTAGCACTGATAATGCCCTTAAGATCTTCTGAGCTTAGCATAATGTTAATCATTGATTTATGACGGAAGTTAGCAAATATAAGATTGCCACAGGCTCGGTGCCTGGATCTGTGAGTATCATGCTTGATTTTGATGGTAGATTTCCTTTCTACATTGGCTTAAGGCAGCCGGGGCCCAGAATATTGGAGTGGCTGGTTTATGCGGCCTTGGGCACGCTATGGTCACGGTGCTTGTATTGGGATCAGAGGACTGGCTGGAGGTCTACTGCAGGTGGTGTGTGCAACAAAAATAGAGGGAGAGGCTGATGGAATAAGTTTCTCCCTGGGACAACCCCTGAGGTGAATATGGGGATCCCTCACGATGAAGGATTGGGAGCCCGTGATGCTGAGGCAACCAGTGGTGAGGTTGAGTGTTAAACACATACTGTACTGCATCTCAGATATTAGCAAGTATGAGCTGGAAATGGTGGTTGGCATATCAATTATCCCATAAAAGTAGGTCAGTCGAATACAATACAATTACTGTTCTGCTCTAGTTTGATTATCAATAATGACTATAGAATTTAAATTAAGTTTCTTATTATTGATTATAAGTTATTAATTCTTAGGCATTATGGTATTTGGAAGAAAGGGAACTAATCAATACAAAATCTGAACAAAAAAGTTTACTTATAAAGAAATTACATTTAATCTACTGCAATCTACATTGTTCTATCGAATAATTCAAACAGATATTGAATTTCTTTAATATCTTTGGCTTCCCTGTAGCCCCTGAAATACGCTGAATGGACATTTTGGATATCATGGGATACATGGGGGCAAAACCCGGTCCTGTCGCGATCCCTGATCCGGACGGTCCGTCGAAGATGAAGTCGTCGCGATTCACGTAGCTCGTGCGCCCAATTTCCTGCATCTGTCGCTTCCCCACTGAAGTCCACCGGAGTTCACCTTCTTCTTCCCGGTGCTTATAATACGTGTCTTGCGACACGATTTGAATTTTAAATCCTGCGCATTGTCCATATAATTTAATTTTCCCATTCTGATTTGGGTTCTCACTAAAACTGATCCACAGAAAGCTGTACTCCAGGGTCACATGTGCAAATTGTATACAAGGAAGCGCCAATCATAAAAAGGAAGGGTCTCTTAGAAAGTAGCAAGAGTTGATAAGGAGCAGCCCACCATACTGAATGGGCTGTAATTTATAGAACGACCTTCCGTTTCTATAATCTAAATAAGTAAGAGGTGAAAAATATATATGGCATTATTATTAGTCTAAAAGATCTAATGCCCTGCATTTTTCAGCAATTATAGATATTTTGGCATCTTTTAGAAAAAACTTTATATAGGTTAATGTTTTGGATGTCTGAGCCTCACCCGCTGTATTGTCTGACATGTTTAGTCTTAGCTATCAGTTTAAAATGAGCCTCTCCCATATGTATATTTCTCTACAAATTCCCCATTCTCTCCCTGCATAGATTTACTAAGCTTTTGCCCTTATAGTGAACCCAACAACCCATATAATTACTTTCAGACCATCCCATAATCCGCCCTGTTATGCCCTATAGAGGTTGTTCAATTGAAAGGTACTATGTCAAAATGAAGAGATATTTTTATGCATGAGATCATCTCCGCCCTCCTGCAAGTGAGGTCAAAATAGTATCTTTAAAGGGGTTATCCGGGTTTAAATATTTTTTTATTGCCGGGCTGGGGAGGGATAGTTAAACATAATAAACATGGACTTACCTCCTCCGGCGCCGCCAATGTCCCGCGCCGTGGTCACTTCGATCCGTGCCCCTGTAAACAAACAGGGGCACGGAAGCCGCGCACAGGGAGCTTCCGGTCCGCGTTGTGGACGGCACCTCCCATCCGTCCCTATCTCTCAGCGTTGTAAGCGCTGGGAGATGGTGCGCATGGGAGCATCCGGCCGGCCGGAAGCTCCCTGTGCTCCCTTGTACTGAAACCGGCGCACGGAGAAGACGGGCCGCGGCGCGGGACATCGGCAGCACCGGAGGAGGTAAGTACATGTTTATTGTGTTTAAATAGCCCTCCCCAGCCCAGCCATAAAAAAAATTTTAAACCCGGATAACCCCTTTAAAGTCAATTACTATTTTTAGTTGCCAGAATAAGAAATCTAGCTGTATTTTGGGAGTATTAGATTGATCATGTTGACTTTCATCTGTATCATAGAGTAATTCTGGACTATACTTCTGGAGCGCATTACAAATGTTTGACGCTCTATTATGATATATTCAATCTCATTTAAAAAGTATGTACCTCCGCAGATGTCCTTTCCGATTACAAATTCTACAAATGTACCGATAGATATGATAAAGGGGTTGTCTAGTTTAGTAAAACCTATTTTCACATTTCCTATTAGATAAGTCTGAGATAAAGTTTGCCAGGACTTTGGGGTCTATTAATACCAGATTGGAAGGGTCTAAATTCAGGCACCTTAACCAATCAAGAGGCCCCTTCTCCAGTGAATGCTACATGACCACTATTTTCGACCAATCACAGCGCTAGTAATGGCTTTGCTAGGAATTGCTATTCAATTGAAAGGACTGAGATTCAAAAAGCTGCATAAGAATGTACGGTTGCTATAAACTGTGCTAGACAACATTTCCTAAGGTAATAGATGAGGTTGTCAAGTGATGGATCACTGCCAATCTGAAATTGATGGCTGTTTCTATAAATCCCGGCTTCACTGGCAAGTGTGCGCAGCTATCAGGAGCTGCGCGCTGAAGATGCATTGGTAGGCAGAACGCAAGAGGCTACCGGGGCGTGGACTAGCCGTGCCGTGTAGCCTCATCTCCGGGTACTCCACGCCCCAGTAGCCTCTTTGCAAATTTGCATATTAGGGACATTAAAATGTAGAAATGTTCTGGGCCACACATGAATTAGCCCTAAAAAGGGCTATACTACTATACATTAGAGGAACCTGCCACGGGATCTACCTTAATAGTTTCCTTTAAGAGACTGCAGGATAACTCTTCACATTGACTGATGCAGGGACAATATGTCTCCCTATACATTATGTTATAGGTAAATAGACATAGTTCTTTTAAATGTAAATTTAAAGGGAGTCTGTTAGCAGTTTTTACCATACAAATCTTCAGACAGTGTTAGGTAGCAGTCCTATAGAACTGTTAAATAATACATTTGTGTGAGTGAACTGTGAAACATAATTGTAACATACAGGAGCACGGCTCATTATAACACATGGCACTGATTACTCTCAGTTATAAGGAGTTGTACACGTGTGTGACCACGGTCAGATTTCTGTAACATACAGGAGCACGGCTCATTATAACACATGGCACTGATTACTCTCAGTTATAAGGAGTTGTACACGTGTGTGACCACGGTCAGATTTCTGTCCACTGGAAGTAAACATAGAAGCTTTAGAAGGACAACAAGCACAGATCTAAAAAAGTGTGAGGAATTGATACAGAAAGTATATTAGAAAATTGTATAACTTTTTATAATACAAAAAAATAACATTCATTTGCTGAAATGGGAATACCCCTTTAAGCACAGTGCTGGTGCCCATCCCGTTGTCAAGCAACATTCATTGTAATGATACATTATTAAGGGAAACCTACCACTTGAAGTGGCAGGTTTCAGAAGGAAATAACGAGCACCAGCTCTGGGAGAGCTGGTGCCGGAGCTTATTTTTGTTAGTACAATACAATACAGCGGTTTAAAACACTTTTTAAACTGTATAGCCGGCTCAGGGAGGTACGTGCTCGGCGCTTACCATGCGCGCGACCATGCGCGCGGCTACATAGGAAGTGAAGGAGAGCCGCGCGCATGGTAAGCGCCGAGCGCGTACCTCCCTGCGCCGGCTATAAAGTTTAAAAAGTGTTTTTAAACACTAACTTAACACTAACTTTTAAATACAGCGGTTTAAAACACTAACAAAAATAAGCTCCGGCACCAGCTCTCCCTGAGCTGGTGCTCGGTATTTTCTTCTGAAACCTGCCACTTCAAGTGGTAGGTTTCCTTTAAAAAGAAATCTCAGGAATGATAAAATGTCAATACTCCTCAAGTATTTCAGGCATTCTAAATATGACAGCTTTCTTCGTATCATATAACTGGTTTTAGATCTTCTGGCATAATACTTTGTACTCCTTAGGCATTCCAATTAAAAATACACCCCTGCCTTGGCACAATACCATTCATCCTCCCAGGTTAGTATAGACACTCTGTACAGGAGAACAGAGATAATTACTCTTTAAATATAAAATAACTTATAACCAAAGTTATAACCTATAACAGGTTATCACCAAACAACGTGTTCTGCCGATAAAAAAGAACAGCCCTAGGACTGCTTATTGACTTCCCTTACTAGAAAAAGTTACAGCACATAGCAATTACATTCATGGAGTAGATATAGATAGGTGAAATGTAGCAATCGTTTTGGTCTCAGATAGTCCAGATGTGGTGGACACATTGATCTTAGGTCCACATAAAGGTCACCATGACTAAGGAGAACATCCTATAGCTTGCCCTTTAGGTATAGTGTCTGAGGATAACACATATCCTTTAACATATATTGTCCACATGGCCTTCAAACTTTTTTCTGTCTTGCATCAGTATATGTTACAAAAAGATCTATCATAGTTTATACGGTTGAAAAAAGACACTTGTCCATCAAGTTCAACCAAGGAAGGGAAGGGATTGCATGAGGAAGGGATTTAGGGGAAACAATTCTATATCACATTATCATCAATGTTATTTAGGTGTAAAAAGGCATCTAAGCTCTTCTTGAAGCTCTCTGCTGTCCCTGCTGTGACCAGTGCCTGAGGCAGGCTATTCCACAGATTGACAGTTCTCATAGTAAAAAAGCCCTGTCGCCTCCAGTGATTAAACCTTGATTTCTCCAAACGGAGACAGTGCCCCCCTCGTCTTTTGATTTGATTTAATCTGAAACAACTTACCACCATATTTTTTGTATGGACCATTCATATATTTATATAAATTTATCATGTCCTCTCGTAGTTGTCTCTTTTCCAGACTGAACATTTACTGTGTTTTTGCTCTATTTCAGATTTTAGCTTCGTAATAATACTTCCAAATAATACTTCTGTGTGGAAATGAACCTAATCTCTGTAATAGTTGTTCACTGTAGCAGTTATATAAGCAGCAACAAAGTGACAAATGCACATTTTATAAGCTGTAATGTTTTTATTGCTTGCATTAAGTGGAAGTATGCTATAATGAACAATAATGAGCAAATGTATAAACCTTTTAGCCTTGGTTAATAATGCAACTTTTAGGCTGTGCTCAGACTTATCTGTGGCATGTTATGGTTTTCAAAACGCCTATCCACACATAAAGGAATATTCTGTACTGAAATATAGGAATGCTGATGATTTTTAAATCCATAATATATCCATTATGATATTGAAAATCTATTAATTTCACCATTTAAATCCATAAGAGAATATCTGCATGTGTACTTAATGTAGTTATAGAGAATCTGGCTTAGGCTACATTCACACAAACGTAGCCTGACGTGTGCTCGCCTAGCCGTAGCCTGAGCGAGCACACGTCGACACACGGTAGAGGAAGAGGGGGGACCCCTCCCCTCTCCATAGGAGAAAGCAGCGCACGGTTGTCCACACAGAAAAAGACAGAACATGTTCTATCTTTTTCTTGTGTATGGTGCAGTATGGTGCCACACATGTATGCCACTGCATGCCTATTGCCATCTATGGGGACGTATATTCTTCCCCACAACGGGTACAGCCAACAAATGACAAATCACCTATATGCAGAATAGATAATAAATATATGAACCCCACCAATTTAGATCCTCATTGTTAGGTTAAATGCACATGGCCATGTACCATTCGTGTTTTGAGCTGATGACACATGGCTGTAAGAAATAAAATACTATTTAATAAATCTAAAAGCATGTACATCCATTTTCAAAAAGTAGATCATGTCCTAGTCAGATCCATTCTTTAAGGCTCACTCATAGACAGTTTATCAGGATTAGTGGAAAACAGTTTGACTTTTTCATGTGCAGCTAACCTTAGTCCATTTAAAATTCACTGCAGGTCATTAGGCTTCCTGAAAGTCATGCTTGATGGTAAGGGGGCTGCCTTACAAGGTAGCAAAAGAAGCATGGTTTTTCTTGTCACATCTAGGAAAACCTATAAGCATGCATCCCAGAATCTCCTAGTGGAGCATCAATAGCCATAAGTCTGCACACAATCTACAAAGCGGCCTTAATTGGCAAACTCTCTGTGTGGAGAATTCTTACTCCCTGATCCCAGTCAAAAGCCTCTCACTCAGCTAAACCAGTTCACTACACTGTACTGATGGGACCCAACCAGATCGAAATAGTACTTTCTACAATTGGGAATCTGTTCCTTCTGGAACTTTTGGCCTTAATCATATAATTAGGCTTCCTGAAAGTCATACTTTATGGTAAGGGGGATGCCTTATAAAGAAGCAAAAGATGTGGTTTTCCTTGTGCCATCTACGAAAAACTGATTTTCATATTTCCCATAACTTTTGCAGGGAGAATCTCTATTCAATTTTATTCTCAACATGGTCATACATTGAAGACTTATACCTTTACTTTACTTATACCTGCCAAGAGTGGGTTCTTTCTGTGATCCTAGTAATAAGCCCATAGCCAAATAAACACTTTGGCTTTGGGCTAGTCTCAAAGAGCATTATTTAAGAGTCCCAATAGGCTGGCAACCTTTAACCCTTATACGGGGATCTAAACTTCGCTACGGTCACAAAAATGTAGGGAGTAGTCTCAGTAAAGGTGACAGCTAGCCTAGATTGGAAAGGGACATTGCTGAGTGGTGCTAGTGGTTAGGAAAAGAATAGTCAAAAATGTTCTGGGTAGGCAGAGGTTAGAATTCAAGATGCAAGCAGTAGGTTAGAACATGACATAAAAAAGACAAAATTTGTAGATACCTGCCGGAGGTCAGGAAAGACAGGGTCCAAGAGGAATCCAAGATGCAGATAGGGGTAAAGGGCAGACAGATTTCAAGTGTTGTCAAAGATACATGCTGATGTTGTTGTCCGTTATATTGCAGAATCAGAGTCAAGCAGACCTTGCCAGACATTAGCAGAAAACACACCCACATTTCTCTCCCAGGAAGAACAATAGTGACCTAGGAATGTAAACGCTTAGGCACCTACCATTTTGGAGGAGTTTGCACTCATCATAAGGAGACCTGAAAAAACTGACTCTTTAAATCTTAGAATTTAGCATGAATGCTATTAGACCACAGAACTGGTGGCAAGACATGCAGCCAGAATGGAGCTGGATGCTGGAGAGCAAGAGGTCATGGTGCAAAGTCAGTTGTGATTGAAGGAGGATTTCCATGCTTTACCAAGAGACAATGATTGATGACATGAACCTCTTTTTCAATCGGACAAACAGGACAAAACAAACAGTAGAATAAGTGCTAAAGGAACAAGTGCTTCTATAGCTGAGTGAACCTCAAGCAAACCCAAGGGGGAGGTACCAAACATGAACAGGGTGGAGGTACTGGACGTGCTGAGGGCCCTCAAAGTAAACAAATTTGAGATATGACCACATCTACTCAGAGCTTGTGCAGAGAAACTGTGCAATGTGCTGGCAGAACTCTTCACTGACTGCTTAAGGCAGGAACGGGTGGCCTGTAAAACCTTGTGCATTAGACCACTGAATACCTGAAATCAAGAAACTGACTAGCCCAAAAGACTACAGGCTGATCGCTCTTACATTACTTATAATTAAATCAATCGAGAGGATCCCACTTAAGCACCTAAAAGGTGAAGTCAAAGGACGGCTGGACCTGCTCTAGTTTGCTTACAATGACAGGATAGGTGTGGACAATGCAGTGTTGGTTCTGCTTCACAGGACTTATTCTCAACTGGAGCGCAGGGGCACCACAGTTCGAATTATGTACTTCAATTTTTCCAGTGCCTTCAATACAATTGAACCAAATGGCCAGAGAGAAAAAATGAGAGCCCTGCAAATGGACAGCACCCTAACCAACTGGACCAATGACTACCTGAAAGATCGACCACAGTACTTCAAAATAGGGAACATCCGCTCCAACACAACAGTCATCAGTAACAAGGAAGCACCACAAGGGAGAATACTGTCAGGTTCGCAGGGGATAACGCTGGGACTTCTGGTCCTTCCTCCGGTGCTTCTGGTGGTGCTAGAAGCGTTCTCCGACCTCCTGCGTGTCTCCGCACAGACTCCACCTCTCATCCGCTACCGCCGATCTCTGGTGTGCGCTCCAGGCAGCGGCTGCTAAGACCTTACGCTGTTTAGGGGTTGTGTTCTGGACTAATGGGAGTTGTGGTACTTCTGCATGATCTCTGCGGTTGTGCTTTGTTGTTTTGCACCATGAAGTTGCCAGCTCCTAACAGGTTCTGGAGGTGGGGTTCTGGCTACATAAATTGCAGCTTCACTAGTCACCTGTGCCAGTGTTTGAAATCCCTTCTTCACTTGCTCCAGGATTGACTTGCTCTGTTCTGAATTGTTGTGATCTCGGCTAGTTTTTGACATTGACCCTTTTGCTTACTGATTTTGCTCTTGACGTACCCTCTCGTTGTGACTCCGTCTAGTTTACTGCTCTTTTGTGTTTTAGGTTTGTTAGTCTGTTCATGTTGTTCCCTTCCCACACTTAACTAGTGTATTCGGAGTCTTCAAGTAGTCGCCTGATGGTGAGTGAGTAGCACTTCTGCCTTGCAGTGCTGGGGTCCTGGGTTTGAATCCCACCCAGGTCAACATCTGCAAAGAGTTTGTATGTTGATTCCTCTGGGTCCTCCAGTGTCCTCCCACACTCCAAAACATACTGGTAGGTTGTTTAGATTGTGAGCCCCATCGGGACAGGGGCCAATTTGACATGCTTTGTACAGTGCTGCGTAATCTGTGTGCGCTATATAAAGAATTATTATTATTATTATTGTAATGTATAGAGTGGTTCAAGACTGTGGTGTCTGCTTTAAACCAGCTCTTGGTGGTCTAGTTTCTGAATATTCTTTTATACCCACTGAATTTTTTGGTCACAGACTAGACCCCTTTTCTCGAGGCCATGTGCCTTTTCCAGACAACTCCTATAACTGGAAAATGGTCTCAACCCCTTCATAAATGTGGTGCAAACTATTTAAGGTGCAAATGGATTTCTGGCGTGGACAGATTGATATGTCTCCCCCAATGTCATCTTTTAGGTCAACGCAAATCAAAACGCAGTGAAAATATGAATAACCCAAACTGCAACATATGAAAAGGCTTTGGCTTATAAATATTTCCTTATCATCATCCTTAGAGATATTAATGGGAAATTTTCATGTTAAATTAAAAATCTCTGGTGGCATAAGCTGGTTCTGTAATTGGAAAATGTATGAGAGGTATGCAACAAGTCCTATTTGGGAAATCAGTCTCTGCAGCTAAGGTAAGTATTTACTTTGCTAAAATAGTGGGTGTGTGAAATAGGCTTGTCCCTGCCTAAAGAACAATCCAAACTGTTGAGTCAAGTTTGCAGTTATACAAGATCTTTGCCCTATGTTGTATTTCAAGAATGACTGGTTCAATGTTATGGAACATATTGGAGAGCACGGGAGATGACAGATATGTCTCCGTCATCTTTTATTGTGAAACTTCTAAGTAATAAAATAACAGTTTCATGAAGGAATATTATCAATTCTGGTTGATATGTAAAGTACAAAAGTAGCATATTACTAACACAACATCTTTTTGTATGCCCAAAGGAGGGCTAAGGGTATGGTGCAGCTGTGGAACAGCCACAGTTATGAAGCGACCAGCCACATCCAATTAATGCATTTTGCCACTAATCAATTATAAGATTATTTTTTAGTAACTGTATAATCTACTGCTAAAACCATACCATCACTAAATAATAATTTTGTAAAGAATTATTGGTAAAATCTCTTAATTTAATGGGACCAGCATCCAATTAGCTGTTCACAAAGGAGTTTTCAAGGTCATACAACCTCTTTATTGTCTTATTATTATCATGTCTAAAAAGTAGTAGTCATACATTAATGATTTCAATATTGACTGTGTAGTATTGAATTATATGATCCACAAAATATTAGAAAAGTAATCATACAGGAAAATGGAAATGTCTACTAGGAGAACATGTCCCATGAAAGATGTTTTGTAGGTTAGCTGGAGAAGACACAAGATATCTTTTTCCTGAAAAGCTTATGTCTATAAACCTATTGTCTAGACATGAAAGGAGGAGGACTGGCTTTAGTAAACCTTTAGTATTGTGTGACCAGATTTAAAGATAATCTTTCTAGTGCTATTTTCTTCACTTGATATTTCCAAACCAGTAAAGGCGTCTGTTATGCTCTGCGCTCTACTGATTTCTTGTACTTTTAGAACATTTTTCCCTCTTTCTTCATTTCCAACAGTGCAATTAAGTTCTATCTTTTACAGGCTGATCTGATGCACAGTTTGAAATGTCCTAACAATACATAGAAGCTCAGTACATTTGTAGATTCCTGAACTTTCACTTTTCCCACATAGATATAAAGGAAACCTATAAGGAGAAACTGACTTAACAAACCGCTACCAGTATGTTTTCAAGCAGCTAAACAATTTCCAGATAATGGGGCATATTTATCAGGACCTCTGCGCCACGCCGATAGCGCAGAGGCCCTGAATTAATTGCAAATATTAGCTTATTGCTAGCACTTGCGATTATTTGCCCCAATCCGCCACCTTCACACCAGTGGAGCATGAAGGGGCGTGAAGGTGGGGGCACAAGCTGCCGAGCGGAGGGAGTGGGAGTGCAAGTGGGCCTTGTGGGGTGTTACTGTACCCACACAGGCGCACTCACTGTGGCCGGCGACTATGCGGCTGGGGTAGAATAAACACTGCACAGCCACCCGCCCGATACATCAAGAGCTTTCCGCCTCTTGATGCATGCTGCTGCAAATATGCAATGGCGGGGCTATCATACTCTGGCGCACGAGCGCCAGTGTATGATAAATATGCTCCAATGTTTCTTTCATGATCCAGTGCAGTGGCATCATTCAGAAACATCAACTTTAAAGTGGTTGTAATAAGGCACAGAGGTGGAGAGTTCAGCAACCGATTTGTCAAGCTCTGTGTAGTGCTGCGTAATCTGTGTGAGCCATACAAATAAAGGAATTATTTTTATTATTAATATTATTATTATTAATGAAGTTAAGGTCTCCCTACCTCAGAATGTCCCTTCACTGCGTCCAGGGACATCATAACCTTCCTCCAAATCACACCAGTGTTTATGAATCTGGTGCAGTCTGCACACTAGACAGGCAAACTGCATCTAGTGCACTTTGCACTGTTTTTGATAAATGTGGACCATTATGTGAAATTTACATTTCTTGTAGCATCACATCCACATTCTTGTAGACACACCTATTTGTGCATCTCACAATATTTTCTCTCAGGCATATACCTGCATCCAATTTTGTAGCAGGTCAGTTTGCAAACTCTTATGTTTTTATAGTATGGAGAGAAGCTGTACCTTCAAGAAGCAGATATTGCCCTTAAGGCCTCATGCACACCACCGTCCGACGACTATGGCACCTTGGGTCGGTACAGTGAGCACAACAAGGGCTCACCATTCCGTAGCTTCAAAAAGATAAAGCATGCACTATGTTTGGCCGAATCAACATCCGTGTGGCTACTATTTTCTATAGAGAAGGGTTGGGATCAGCAGCGCTCCTTTCCTGCTCACTTACGTATGCCCGCCTGGCATACCGTCGTGTGCATGAGGCCATGAGTGAAGAAGCTAGGTTTCTACACACAAACCATTGAAAATACCAACACAAAAAAGAAAAAACAGGCTGCCTACTTTTAAAGCTTGCTGGGCATATAAGCTATTTGTAATGTATTATGAGAGCATTGCCAACTTGTTAAAATGAAAATCAAAGCGTAACATTGTGCCCACTGTGTACTTAGAGAAGTATAGTGATATTGAGAAGATGCTGAGATATTATTATTACAATAATTCTCCTTCCTCTACACATTGCCATTACATCTATAAAATCCACAGGTTAGCTCTAGAAGTTAAGCAGCCAATAAATGCTGAGCTATGTAATTTCCATCCTTCGTGTCGGTTTTTTATGGTCTTAAGAGTGAAATGCTGCTGAGTATGTAATTACAGTACAAACACTTCTAATAAAACTTGTCCATATAACACTAATGTGACTATTCAACAATAGATCAACCCAGTGTGAACACAGCTTGAGTCCTCTTGTACTGGCATGTCCCCAATAAGCTTTGACGCCACTGCCATGTCTAGCTGGGTATGCCACACCAGACCTTTCATTGTAGATGGATTTTATGATGCTATACACCACCCACACCAGAAGTCTTTGTAACAGTTTTGAAAACCTATTTTGTACACCCGGCAGAGATGTTCTCCACTGGACTGCTATCGGGGAAATGAATGGACTTATTACTAACACAGTAAATAGAGCAGTATTAGCAAACTAAAAATACCACATCATAACTAGCAATTATAAGCCTGCCTGTCAAGTCTAGCCGATCCTTTGCATCCCACCTAGTCTGACAAATTTGACAATTGAAAATCCTCAGGCAAGTAAAGTACATTTCTTGCTAAAAAAAAAAGCCTATTCATAATCATGAAAAGTAACAGAACTAGTTCTTCCAGGTAAGGGTTGGTAAAGCCTGACTTTTTATAAGTGACCTGTAAATAGCGGAGGGGAGAACACTAATTGTTTTGCGTCATATGAGAGGGACTCAGCACATTCCCAGGGGAGATGTCATGATTGCAAATACTTGTGCACAATACTGGATCTGTGACTCAATGCCATAAAATGATCTTGAACGTTTATCCCTGAAACAATATAGATTAACATAAAGGATCTTAATGTCATATTAAAAGCGCCCCTCTTTAACACCAATTTAGTGATGTTTGCAGCACATCTTATAGGATAGGGGTGCTCCCAATTACATGGAACTGGAATAATCCTACAAAGTATAGGAGTGGTCAATGAGAAGCAGACTTATGTTAAATGTAATTTAGAATGATCGGAGAGCTGTTGCATGTAAAACATTATTTTGTCGAATTTTTTTAATAATGACTAACTTCAAAAACAGATCATTGCATTTTCTAATAATTTAGGGCTGTGTTTCTCTTTATGTGTATGAAAATGAAATATTATTAGAGAGGATTTGACAAAATTACACATACAGCCTAAAAGATACATACAAGTAAAAAAAAAGTACTGTTAGGATATTATAAGAGCACAGTAGACTGATTTCACTAGTTGATACGTAATGCAGTTGTATATGTGAAGCAGCAGACACTAGTGAGGGATGTATATATACTACTCACTCTGCAGTGGGACCAGAGCTCTGATCTTAGATGCGGTAGTCACCTCTCGTGCAGGTATAGGCACACTCAAGTGAGTGAAGAGAAAAAAACATCCGTATGTCTTTTTCCTCACAGGTTGTGACTCATTTATCTTAGAGGCGGGGTATGAAAAGGGTGTCACCGGCAAATTCCTTCTACCTGCTAAGGTTGTGTGTATGTGAGTCAAAGCACTTTCACATATTTGTCATTGCTACAATAAATCCGTATGTCATTGGCCAGGGACAGAACCCTCTGGAATGTTTTGTGTTTTCGGACAGCACAATGAACAATACATTTTTAATATGGCATCCCAGAGATATAGAAGTGCTTCATACTGTATATACAGAGCTGGAGGGTAGACACTGAAGAACCCAGAGAATGCTGCTTATCGTGTTACAGGCTTTAGGGCTGTAAGATCATAAAAAATATTTTAACCCTATAGTTTCACAACTATGGCTCTGTACAAACGTGGAATTGCATGGAACTGCATGGATAGATCCCATGGAAATGTGCAGGCCCAACTGTATCTCCTGGAGTGTCTGATTTCAGACCATTACTTCAAGAGAAAAGTAAAATTGTACTGCAGCATGCAAAGTGCTTACAGCTCCATGGTATGGCTAAATGTCGAGACACAGAGGGGCATTTATTATGGCATTTCAAACGGAAAACTAGCAGTGTTTGTTTTCCTCTCTGCGTCTTTTGCACCTGAATATATGAAGTGTTGGCACCATAATATTGATGTTTTCCAACACTCTTGACTTGTTCTATTCTTGGGCACAAAATTTTGCCACCGCTTTTGAATCCACCATCCTTTAAAATAGCCCAGCTTTAGGCTTTATGCTAAACCTTTCTAAACCTTTAAGTCTGTGCGCCAATTAATTAAAGGCCATCTACCATCAGACTCAAAGATTGTAAACCAAGCACACTGACATGCAGGTGTGTGCCCCCACTGGCAGGATATGCTCTTCTTTTAGCTTCTAATGCCCTTGTTTTTACAGAAAAAAAGGATTAAAAAAATATGCAAATCAGTCTGAGGGGCTCCAGGCTCCATTGACATCTATGAAGAACAGGGCCCCTCAGGCTCATTTGCATAATATTTCAAATCCACTTTACATTAAAACAAGGGCTTAAAAAGCTAAAAGAAAAGCAGATCCTTACAATCCTTTATCCTGGTGGTAGATTTCCTTTAATCCCTTGTGCCACAAACTTATAACTCACTGAAAAATATAGAAAGATTCTAGAACCACCCTGCGCCAAAACTAATAAATGCCCCCCCAGAGACTCAAAATTCCATTAAACTGGCCAAACTCATGATGTTCATAAGGTTTGAAAAAGAAAGACCAATCAAAATAAAATTCTATATAATACAAATCCAATACATTTGTTCTCAGGGTAGTTAGCCGCCAAGATTTCTACCAGTAGTAGCATGCGCCATTCTTTTTGTGCCAAGCATGTATATAAATTAGGGGGCAAGGAAGATAACCATAAGCTGAATGGGCATTCAGCCACAGCTATTAAAGGTATATGCTCAGTTTTGGGCTTAAGATGTCACATTGATGTTAACAATTATATAACAATATAGTAATATATTAATAAGGAAATGATTACATAAATCTTAAGATAAGTTCAAGCCTTGATAATGAATGCAAAGAAGTCAGTGTATTAAAGTTAAAGTTTTAGAGTTTTTAGGCATTAAAGTAAAAGCTAAAAATTTCTTGGCACATGTGTTGCCATATTAATAATAGTCCCCACCCCTTCGGCATCGTCGAATACATAAAGAGGTTCAGATACAATTCTGCATTATCCAGCGACTGTTCAGCTTGAACACTTGTTGGCTGTAGAAATGTGTTGGCTCAATCTGTCACCAACCATATCCCCTTCACGCCCCTCTATGTCCCCTTTGATTAATTGCAGACAATACAAACATATTTCAACATGACTCTACTTGGATACAACCACCTCTGTTGCAGTGATTTTACATATGACATAGCAGGAATTGGCTGCATGTCCCATCGCCATCCTGTGTTAATGAATGCTGAATCCGGGTGGTCTGTCATGCATCATTAGTGCATTCTAAGCCACTACTGCTAGAGTGCGGGGATGGTCGTATCCAAGGACACCTTCTTGGGGCATTTATTATCAACTTTAATTCCCCTTTTTTTCCCCTTGCTTCACCTGTTGTGGCTTATTTATGGAGTGTCGGTTCCACAATATCAACCAAAAAGAAAATGAATTATCTCTGGATCGATTTGCCCTTAAATTCTTTGCTTTGGGCTGTACAAAGGCCATTTGTTGTCCCATTATGGCAAATTGGTACTTGCCAGATGTTCTAACAGACTGGGGCACATGTATTATCGCATCTGCGCCAAAGAAATGCAGTGATTTTAATGTTTTTTTGGCGCAGAACTGTTGCGGATCATTTATAATGAGTTTGCGCCAGAAAGAACAGATGTTTTCGACTATCCCGACACCTCCGTCTTTTTTTGATGCAAGTGGGCATGGCCTAACGTTTCCACATTATCCTCCACATTTATGTGTATTTTGTCAGCATTTTTAGGAGCAATTTTTGGCACACGATAGACCAGGAAAAAATTGTTCAAATAGCAAAATTAAGGCGCAGTCCAGGTAAGATTTTGGCGCACATCTCATTGATGTCGGCATTTTTATAGCGCCCGACTGATCAGTTCCGTCTACCCATTAATTACTAACAGCCTTGCCCCACTTAACTACATCGGGCTGTGCTTTGCGGAGACTGTTTTCCAATGCCGACAGACGTGCTTGCGCCACAATTAGTAAATCCCCACCACTGTGTAAGAAGACCTTCTTAGAACATTGGAGCACATTTACAAAGGACTGTGCAGCAGTTTTCTTTCAGACTTTGCAATATTCTTCATGCAACACAAATTTAGTCATTGAAGTATGCGTTACTCAGTAGCACTGAGCGCCACATTTAACATGCAAAGTCTGACATGGCCCATGATAAAGTTGCACCAAAAATTATGTGGCGCGCTCTTACAGCCATAAATCTGGCTCACACTGCACATGCAAACTGCAACTAGTGCAGTTTACACTGTTTTTAGTAAATGTGAAACATTGTACTTTTAGAGCAACAGTGAGAAACAGTGGGGAATAAATGTGGTAAAACTGCACAGTAAAGATGACAGTAACTGGTTAGGCATATCTAGGTTTGCAGAAAATAGGCTTAAAGGGGTATTCAGAGAATAGGCATGTCTGATTCAGAAACCAATAATGCTATAAATAAATGGATATAACAAAACTCAATGTCATTAGTCACAAAATGGAGCTTAAATAATTTTATATTATGATTCACAAAATGTTATGGGCTTTTTAAAGTAGGCAGAGTTATCACCAAGATGGACGCCACTGGAAACTCGCATGATCCTTTAGTTCTCAGTAATTCCTCCTCCATCCTACGCTCTGCTCCCAGTTATGATGTAACAGATTGTCCTGTTCTGTTACCATAGTAATGATGTGTACCTGCCATCACTGCACATCACCTCACTGAGATGACGTCTCACCAAATCACTGGTCATACTGGATGTATCCAACTGACCACACATAGTGGTGATCACATGACTTGCCCAAGCAGGTGCAGGACTTGTGATGTGGACATGTGACCACTGGCCATCTTCTGTCCTGTGTCTGCTCTGCATGGAGAAAATGACAGAACTGATTAAAGGGCCAGTAGCATTTAAATTCTTTGTTACAGTGTATTCCCACAGCATGTTTCTGGAATATTTCTGGAATACCCCTTTAAAACTCATAAAAAAACTTTAAAAACACATTGATAAAACAGTCATTAAAAATGTAACTGAATAAAACACAGCAGGGGAGATTTATCATCAAGTTTCTGAGGTAAAACTGTTCTAGTTGCCCATTGAAACCAATCAGAGCTCTGCTTTTATTTTATAAACAGCTGTGGGAAAATGGAAGCTGAGCTGGTTGCCATGGACAACTAGAACAGTTTTGCTCTCATACACTTATGATAAATCTCACCCAGCATATGTTTGGAAACAAATACTATACCATTGATACGTTATTACAGACTGTGGGGGAACGTATGATAAATCTCAACCTAAATTCTATAATAATAATAATAACTATACATCAACTCTTTCCAATTCAAATTCATTTGTACATACTGGAAAATGTACATTTAAAAGTTACTCTGCATTTTAAAAAAAGTAATATATTCAAAGTTGCGATTACACCCATCTTGTCTTGCAGTAGAACCTGTTAGTCTTCTCCACCCTTTTTAAAGAATTCTTACAAAGGCAATTTTTGCTTCTGCTAAACAGGAGGCATTGGCCGGAACATCTTCATTTCAAGCTACACCCTAAACATTTCAGAAAACATATTTAAAGAATTTCACCATTAAAAAAACACTGATTTAGGTTTAATCAGAAGTTTATTAGTGAAGCAAACTGAAATCGGTCTTGAAGAACCAAATATGTAAATCTGGAAACAGCATAAGACAACAGCGATATGAACAGAGGATATGGTATTGAGAGAAACTGCAAAGTAGCATGAGTAAAAAAAGAAGAGCAGGTGAAGGGGGGAAAAGAGAAGAAAAGAGTGGAGGGGGACCCAGGACAGGGTAGTGGTAAGGGATAAGTCGTCACAAATGTACATGAAAATGAAAGGAACATACATTACACAAAAAGGTCATGGAATTAAAGGCTTGGATGGTCTCACAGGGAGTCCAAGAAGAAATCAATTTGCCTGTGCTCACAGAGTCTCCAGCCACCAACTTCTCCATCCTCTAAATAGATCAAAGTTCCGGAATCCACTCAACCACAGAAGGAGGCTAGGAACTTCTCCAGTACCTTGGGATCATAGTCTGAGCCACACCAGTCAAACCCATTGCTTAGATCCAGCATGGTGATGCAGTCAACCGAATGTATGAGAGCCACTAAGTTATATAGTTTAGAGTCAGGTAGGCTCAACCCCCTTCTGGACTTGTGTCCGGACAATACGGCAAAGCTAATACACCTGAACCCCCAGATGAATCTTCAAAATCGTGAATGCAAATTTGAAAAAACGAGTCCGAGTGGCTTATCGGGACAGTCTGGTACATGTCCAAGAGATGAGGCAAAATGTCCATTTTGACTATGTTTATACAACTGAACCAGGAAGATGGTGACCAAGGTACTGGGTCGAGTTTCTAAGGGTACGGTCTAAAAAGGAGGCATCCTTAGGTATGCCCGTTGTTTAATCAACACCAATTGAAGAATACCCTTCAAGGTTTCCCACTGGATAGAGAGAGGTAGTTGGACTCCTATGTGAGCCAAAGAGAACTCAGCAATCTGTTTGTGAAGGTCGGTAATACAGACCGAGTCCTTGAGTAAATTATTCAGGCGCCAATGCACAGGTGAAGAGCAACGCCCAGGAACATCCAAAGAAAGGGAGATCGAGCATAGTCTGACCACAGTCCATAGGCTATGGAAGATTTTACGGGGTTCTATGTCAGAGCATGGTGACTAACCAGGAACAAATTGATATGGCTGAATGAACGGTGGGCTGGGGAGTAATATGTGTAATTTTTCCCTTGCGGGTTCAGAATTTTCCACATATACATCAACTGAGAATCCCAAAGTAATTTCTATAACTCTCACATTTGTGAAGGGGCAAGATAGGGTTGTGGAGTAGAACAGTCAGTAAGGGAGACGCTAGGAAAATTAAAGTCCCCGCCAAGTACCGTGATACCCCCCTCCAAATTCCCACAGGTTGGCCAGAATTTTACAAAACGCCCATATTTGATCTATGTTAGGTAAATATAAGGAAGCTAAAGTAAGCAACTGACCCCAGAGCCTGACCTTCCAAAAAATTTATCTACCATCCGTAGAGTAAAAAATTTCATGGTGGAGCCACATATGAACTGCAACAGATGCTCCTCTTGATTTGGTCTCTGGATTCACGCTGTGAAAACAGGAATTGTAATATCTATCTCTGATGTTAGTTACATGTCTATGGGTCTCCTGCAAGAAAAGAAAATCAGCCCGTAATATATGCATGCAATAAGGGATCTGGTTACATTTTTTGGGAGCATTCAGACCCCTAACGTTCAAAGAATAACATGTAGTAGGAGCTATCTGTGAAACCAAAGAGAAGGGAAAGGTTTGGGAAGGGGAAATGGGAGATGGAAAGAGATGGGAAGGGGGGACAGAAATATCTGATAGGTAAAAGAAAGAAGAAAAGAAAAAGTAAGATAACCAATAAAGGTTAGAAGACAGACAGTACAAGTGAGGCAACACTAGTGGACAGACCAGATGAACACGTAAGCCTCGGCAGGAGACAGGCTTACCACTAAGGGCTATACTCCCACATCAGGTAGCCATGTCCTGGAAAATGAGAATAAATTATTAAAATCCAGCAACAGGGCCGGGGGTGGAGGTGGAAGAGAAAAAGGGCACCAACAGAACCTAGGTATAACAACCTTACCCTTTGAGCCTAGGAGTTTCACAACTGAACTACAAAACTTCCCAGTGCCCTAAACAGCTCAAGCACTGGAGACCCTCGACTCGGCAGGTGGTAAAACGTCATTAGGTTACCTGTGTTCTCCCTGTGTAGAGAAAGAGGGGTGAGGCCGGAAGGGAGCAGTTGTGGTTGTGTGGGAGGTGACCTAGGCATGCGTGTGTACCCCTGGAGGAGCAGTCCAGTGTTAATGCAACAGGGGACGTTTGGGTATCCATGGGCACAGCCCATGGATACACAATGCTGCATTTGCGCATAGTGGCTTTGTATGAAGAGGTTTGTATGCTAATAAAGGACTTGGCAATGCTGTAATGTCATATTAAGAACTGTAGTGGAGAAAGGTATAATAGGACAGTTAGAGAGTCCCTCGGGTTCCTAGAGGGTTTAATGCAAATTAGTGGGGTATGGTTAAATTATTGGGAAATGGGATAGGCTTATTTTAAAAGTTGTGTGTTTGTTAATAACTCTGAACAACAATGTAGACATAGCATGGTATTGGTTTACAAAACAGATGTATTTAGAAGTGTGCACTCGATTTTGATGATCTGGGGAGGTGATGTGTGTTTCCATATTTTTTCGATTTTTGGTGCATATCCTTTTTTCAATTAATTAAATCTTCCAGTTTTAATGTTTGGGTTTCTCAATATCTGATCTACTCTACTGTATTTTGATAGAGGAATTGCATGTTTAGTCTGTGGGAGATGGGAACTCTGGTAATGTAATAGGATACTGCAATCTGTTGGTTTGACATATAGGTTTGCTGTTATCAATCCTTGTGGATCTTTTATGACAGTGATGGGCAACCTTTTGAGCTTGGTGTGTCAAAATTCGCCAAAAACTGAGCATAACTCGGGTGGTGTGTCACCTTGACAAAAAAACATAATTTTGTGATATTTATAGTTTAAATAATATGTATACTATTTAACTTCTAGGGTACTTTAACCGTAGGTTGTCTAATTGATCCTACCATGTACTGCCATACTACAACATGGCAGTATATGGGGATTTTCCCAATCATCTATTACTATGTGCAAATCGCACATTGTAATAGATCGGTTACAATCAGACAGGTGTGGAAATGCTTAGTAACCTGTGAACTTTGTCATGAAAGTTCACAGGTTATAGCGAGGGCACAGGCACCGCTGTCTGCATCTTCCTCATGCCCTCTTGGCATGGAGAAGGTATGAGGAGCAAAACAATCGCAATGTCTGGCGATTTGCAAGGCGTTGCGATTATTTCAGGGCTTGTACATCACAAAACTGACACACAAGCCCTGATGACTGTCTTCTATCATACAGTGCACTGACCTTACTTACTATATGATGAGAGAGGTTGTCCTCCCTTGCCCCTGCTGTGGAGATGGTCAGTGTAGAGGTGGCAGCTGCTGGGACATCACACAAGGCAGCAGCGATGTGACCTCTGACTGTGCTGCCATCTTCCCTCCACCACAACTATCAGGAGCTGCAGAGGAGCCTCCTGGGTGTATGACCGGGTCACCTCTCCTGCTGTGCCCCATGCTGATACCTTTGCTGACTGGAGACACTAGGCACAGCTCACACATGGGGAGGGGCCGGCCCAGGGGAGGAGGAGGAGGGGGGAGTGCTGGAAGCTCAGTGCAATCTCTCAGCCTCCCGGCTACTGCACCTGATCATGTAGGATGAAACTTAACTCTCAGGCAGCCGTGTGTCAGTGAAAATGGCTACGCGTGTCAGCACTGACACGCGTGTCATAGGTTAGCCATCACTTTTTTATGAACAATCCAGAAAATAATTTTTTATGGTCATTGTGAAGGATCATAAACTGTAAATATGGTGTAATGGATTTGAGGAAATTGTTGCAGGGAGCCCCTCCATACGCAAAATATATTGTCAATGTATCGTGCCAGTAAATAGAGCCTTTCTTAATTTTGTCATTATTCTAGACATAGGTCTCTTCAAAGATGTAACAGCCAAGTCCTGTCCTACAGGCTCTCCTCCATAAACAGAACTGCAGTCAGCAATTGGTCTGGCTTCTCTGCACAGTGTTGAAAGCCTCAACCCTTAATTCCCCTTCCATGACATCAAACCCATATCTTCCTGCAGTCCTGGATCTGGTAGAACCATCCTGGATCTCGGTTGTATCTGCTGTCCCAGGCAGTAGCAGGTAAGTTCAGGAAATGAGCCTCTGCTATGTGGTGTTGCAGAAGGTGCAACATGAGGAAGCAAGACTACTGCAGGGGAACGAGGAGAGGTGAGTATCTGATGTTTACTGTTTACTATACCAAAATAAGAAGAGGGCCACAATAAGAGGAGATACAGAGAGGGGTGTCAAAATGAGAGGGGGAGCAGAGAAGAGGGGCACAATGAGAGGGGAACTACAATGATGGGAGGTCCAAAATGAGAATGGGTGCAGTGAGAGGTATAATGAGAGGGGGAGCAGAGAAGGGGCAATAATGACCAAGGATTGACAATGGGTCCAGAGAGGGGAGAGCACAATGTAAGGAGGAGTAGCTTGGGGGCCATTAAGATGGATTTTTAGCGGTGTTTGAATACCAAGCGGTGTGACAGTGGGTATGGCTTATGGGTTAAAAAATGCTCCTCTTACCCCACCACAGACATTCTGAGTTATGGGAAGGGAATGGCCTCAGAGATTTCAAAGACACAGGATGACAAATAATAAATGTCTCTTAATAAGAATGGCTTCTTCAATTAGGTAAAATCCTCTTCTAATTGGATAGTAGCTTGATTAGCAAGATGCAAAGTTGTCAAAGTTGCTTACTGCATCTTGCCAACTTTTTAATTGAAGTTTTGTGAGTTGTACTACTCTGAGCTTGTCCATGCATGTTGTCTTTGCCTTATGCCTTGAAATTAGATATGAGAAATGCCTGCTCTTCATAAAGCTGCCTTAAAAGTATGAATAGGAAAATGTACAAAATAATCGCAGTACTTCCAGAAAACTACACAAAAGGTTTTATGTCCCCTTCATAATCTTTACATGGAAAAGATGCAAACTCCTCTCATATTCTCAAAATAGAAAAGATTGAGGAAAAGCAAAGATTATAGATGCCAACTGGCCCATAGTGGGGGAGAAATATTCATAACTCTAAATATGGCAGTAAAAGCACATCCCAAAATTTAAATCTATCTATTTCATAACGTGATCTGTTTACTTTCAAGAAAGGCATCCTGTTCTTGAACGTGTACAATGCATCAGCCAGCTCCTCAACCTGTACACAAACATGACTAGGACCAATCATTCCTGCCATTTATTCATGGAATTCTGGTCTTATTCTGCATGGATTGAATGAATGCCCCTCTATACAAGGAATAAAACCTAGAAAACCCATAATTTTCATTCTACATTCATACACACCAGACCCACTGTCTGGTTCTGGGAATACACTTTAGTTATGAAGAACTTCTATAAGGGTTTGGAAACAATCTTCTCCTTATAATTTTTCTTCTTTATTTTGGCCTTCTTCCTCTGGGCTAATAATGTGACTTTGATCTGTGCGTTCTCATATTCCTTTCTCTTCACCACATACTACTGCTAAACTATTTACCATAATTGCACAGTTGTGTCCTAGCCTGGCACCATGTGGGCAGCTTTCTCCAACTAACAGGTCACCGGTGAGCTTGTCCTCATTGACAAACACCCATTAAAGACCCATTAACCCCTTAAGGACGGAGGGTTTTTCGCCTCATTTCTCGCTCTCCAACTTCAAAAATCCATAACTTTTTCATTTTTCCGTGTACAGACCTGTGTGAGGGCTTATTTTGTGCGTAACAAATTTTACTTTCCCGTAATGTTATTTATTTTAACATGCCATGTACTGCAAAGCTGAAAAAAAATTCCAAATGTGGAAAAATTGAAAAAAAACCGCACGTGCGTCACGTTCTTGTGGGCTCAGTTTTTACGACTTTCACTCTTCGCTCCAAATAACATGCCTACTTTATTCTTTGGTTCGGTGCGATCGCGGTGATACCAAATTTATACAGGTTTTATTGTGTTTTAATACATTTTCAAAAATTAAACGAATGTGTACAAAAAAGAAAAAAATTTTTTTGCCATCTTCTGACGCTAATAACTTTTTCATACTTTGGCGCACGGAGATGTGTGAGGGGTCATTTTTTGCGAAATGAGGCGACGTTTTCATTGCTACCATTTTGAGGTCTGTGCGACATTTTGATCATTTTTTATTTCATTTTTTATGTTATGTAAAAAGGTGTAAAAGTCGCATTTCGGACATTTGGGCGCCATTTCCCGCCTCGGAGGTCACCGCCGGCCGTAACCGTTTTTATATTTTGATAGATCGGGCATTTTGGGACGCGGCGATACCTAATATGTCTGTGATTTTTACTGTTTGTTATGTTTTATATCCGTTCTAGGGAAAGGGGGGTGATTTGAACTTTTAATATTTTATTAATTTTTTTTATTTTTTAAACTTTTTTTTTTCTTTTTTTTTTCACTATCTTTTAGACCATCTAGGGTACATTAACCCTAGATAGTCAGATCGCTGCTACCATATACTGCAATACTTCTGTATTGCAATATATGGCATTTTTGCAGCACATTCATTACAATGAGCCACTGGCTCATTGTAACGAATATGCAGCTGCCAGATAGCCTCGTGTCAAAAGAAGACACGAGGCTACCATGGCAACTGATCGCCGCCCCCCGATGACGTTCGGGGGCGTGGCGATCGAAAAAAAGATGGCGGCGCCCACGCGCCGCCGTCTTTTAAACGCCGCCGGCGACTTTGCCGGCGGCGTTTAGGGGGTTAATAGCCGCGATCGGTGCAAGCACCGACCGCGGTTATTAGCGGTGGGGGTTTTGTGCAAAATGCAAAAACCCCCACCTTTGTATGAAGAGGACTCAGCCCGTGAGCCCTCTTCATACATCCCTTATACCTCTGCGCCGTAGAGCTACGGCGCAGAGCGTTAAGGGGTTAAGAGCCGTTTGTAAATAGACGCCGTCTGTAAGTCGGTTGTTCTTAAGTAGGGGACTGCCTGTATATACTAAGCATTATTTTTTTCTGTAATTTTCATATGCACCACATCAGGTTTGCCAGAAGATGGCACTATATGTCTAGCTGACTTCAAACAATTGTGGTTGTATTTCATGTCAAACAACATTTTGTTAAATTAAAAAAAACTGTGTTGGGTAGAAGAAGCTGAAAATACTTTAACAGATAACACAAATTTTTACCTTGACTTGAAAGAAAAATACAGTGAAAAATTGTTAGGATGAAGGAATCTGTTCATAAAAAAAATAATTTCATTCACTTGGATGGAATGAGGATTATGTAAATTGTAGACTGAAAATATATATGAATATATACTTCTGTTGTATCAATTTTTAAATGAAAAATAATAAACTTCACAATTCTTTTGTTTCTTTTATTTAAAGAACAATACAGTTTTGTATGTACAAGGATTAAACTGATTTATTTCTGTGTGTAGGCGATGTGAACAAATAAAGCCTTTGATGTGTGATGTGTGTGACCCTGTGTGACTGGATGTGATGATGTCATCGTGCCACTGTACAGCTGTTTCCAGGACCCTCGATGAAGGCACCATCTGTGGATAGCTGAGCATTTACCTTTTGTGCCTTCTATTGGCTACTGTAGGTCATTGTGACTATACTGACTGCTGTGGGGATTCTGTGACTACTCCCACTGTGGACACTGTGACGCTACATTCACATGAACTTGTATTTCTCCAGCTCTGTATTTCTGTGCTGTATGAATGTGTATGAATCCATATATAAATGACGATCTTCATCCGTATGTGCACGTATGTCACTGCATCCGTACTGTTTCCGTATAAAATACCGTGGGCTGGCAAATGATGGATGGCTACTAGAAGTTTTTGGGATTTGCGCTGCTGTGACAGGTATTTAACTGGGGATTGTGTCACACGCAATCGGATTGATCGCAAGCGCTGGCTTTCAGGCAACAGAAATCGGGGGGCATGTCGTCGGACGATCCGACTGATTCCGACTCAGGATTTAACATTCAAATTGTGTCACAAGATCAAGCACTTACATGCACCAGGAAGAAGAAGGTGAACTCTGTCGGACCTGAGCGGGGAAGTGACACATACAGGATATCGGGGGCACAATCTTAGTGAATCATGCCAGAGTGCCTGATCGTCAGACAATCCGTACCTCGTGAACTCCAGTGGCCAGGTAAGTAAATGTGCCCATATGTGCACAATCGTATGTAGCATGTATGCAACCCGTATTTTATGAATTCCCATAGATTTCTATGGGGCATATTGAATGGAAATACATGAGAAAATTGGACATGCTCAATATTTTTATATGCCTTGCTTACTACTATGCCGTACTATGGTACGGTGGGCAATATGGGCATGTAAATGGATGGCCGTATTGTCCATTGAAATTAATGGGGCCATATGCTACCCATACATACGTTTTCATGTCTTTGTGTGAATGCAGCCTAAATGTGTATTGAGCTCAGAACAGAAACACAATCCTGAATTCTGAGAAAAGTTGACTTCAAATTCTTTTCACTGAGAATACACTTTATAATTTATCAAAACAGACATGGTCAGGAGTGATGCCCAATTCTTTGTGAATACATATGATAAGGGCTAATCCTTCAAGTACAGTCTGAACATTGATAATACTCAATATTTTTATAATGTGATTGAATTTTGTACTTTATTTATGTATTGAGCTTGGTTATGATGCTGCATGTATGTACTGAGCCGGTTCTGGTGCCACAATGGGGCATATTTACTAAGAATGTGGGAAACTGCACTAAAAACGCCCCCTAGATTGTGTTGCATAGTGGCTAGCGTAGCTGAGCCATAAAAGGGTTGCGTGCAACACATTTGTGGTGCAGACAATTTTAAATACCTGTGCAAGCAGTTTACACTTAAAAGAATGTGCAAAGTCCATCAGAAAAGAGGTGCAAAGCCCTTAGTAAATGTGCCCCATTACGTACTATGGTGGGTTCTGGTGTGCATTAGTGTACTGAGACAGGTTCTGGTGTTGAACTTATTTATTGAGTTTTGTTCTAGTGCTGCATTCATGTACAGAGCCTGGTTCTGATGCTGTATTTATTTAGTGAGTATTTACTGTATTTATGTATAATACCTGGATCTGGTATTATATTTATAGTGTGAACTTAATTCTGGTGCTATATTTATACATAAAACTTGGTTCTTTGTGTTCTAACTTCTGGATCTATGCCATTAACATGAAAATGACTTATGAGTCTCATGTAAATGTTTTACTTATGATTTCTTTCACTTATTACATGTTCGCTGCTCCTCCATGTGATAAAAGCTGCCAGGCTAGTCACCATATACATCATGTATGTGCACTATGCAGTGTTCAGTGGATTTACTTGTGGAAATCTAAATAATGCTAAATTACTTTGAGTGGGAACACAAGGTATGGGATCTGTGGGAAGATTGAATGGTACTCAACTTCAGGTCAAGTACAAGAAGAGGTTAGTCAAGCACTTTCAGAACAAAAAATGCCATACATTTGGAAAGAAACGGATGAGCATCACAATATGGACATTGTTCTGTTTGTTTCTAAAGGGGAAATCACATGACATAATTTGGTAAAGTCATTAGGACAGGACCAAAGTAGGCGGGAAAAGGTGCTGTTTGTATATTGTTTTTAAATATTGTCAAATTGTTTATTGGGTTCCGTTTAGCCCGATTCAGCATACACAAACAATAAAACTAAATGTGTTGTGACAATCCTCATTGTCTCACCCCCCCTAAGGTAAAGCCCCATCCCTGGCAAAGTATTGCTTAGTAGCAGAGTCCTGTAAACCTTCTCAAGCTCTACCAAGGATTCAAGATCATTCTTGGCAAAGAACTATTGAGGGGGGTCTCCTTGATACCACTCCATTGCTACAAAGCATCTCTAATGTTCCTTCTCTTTTCTGGAGACATTTGGTGGATGAAGCTCTTCCATGTATCAAATAAGTTTTTAACACTTTTTTCTCTCTGCAGGGAGGCTTCAATCCAGTCCAATCCAGAGACAAACACAGTCAAAGACAAAGACAGTCGGAGACATACAGAGACAATCAGAGACAGAGACGGTCAGACAGTCAGACATGGTCAGAAACAGAGATGGAGATAGAAACGTTCAGAGAGAGATACAAATAAAATATTTTTTCTTAACCCATTTTATTTTGTTATAGCTAAGAGTAGTCAGCACTATCCCGGACAATGCAGCACTGCGGACAATGATGTAAACGGACACCTGGGAGCAGAGTCTAAGTGGTACCTGTTTTCACCAGAGCCCACCACAAAGCGGGTTGGACTTGTTGTGGTGTGGTACCACCAGGTCGCTACACAGGCGCGACTTTGTTTGTGGTGACAGCTAAGACCTAGTGCAGAATCTTAAGGTAAAACCGAGGTCAGAGATAGGCAGGAGGTTGAGGCAGCAGAGGATCAGAGTGGGGGATGTAGCGGCAGGTCAGGGTAGACAGCACAGGAACAAAGTCAATAACGGATATGGGGTCACAACAGGAAATAACAGTATGGGGACAAGGCATAGGTAACAAGCTTTCTCAATGGCTATGGGCACAAAGATCCAGCAAGGGTGTACAGGAAGAGGCTGATTTATAAGGAAGAGAAATGGGTCGCAAGAGCACCTGTGACACTGGGATTTGCTAAATCTCTACCTCACTGCTCTCAGTTCAATTCGGTTCAGACTGGTCATCTAGAATACCTGAAAATCCTCTGGCTTGCCCAGGTTTTAACACTTTATTATGGGCTCCAAAGATCCAGCAGAAGACAAATGAATTTGGAAGTGAATGGTGCTATCACTTGGCAATATGATCTATTTGTTATAGGATGATTCGCCAAAAACATGGATTAGTAGATCTTATTGATGATACATCCTACTTGGGGATTTTATGGGGGAACTTCAAGATAACCACCTCTGGTAGTTGCATCATACCCCTGTCCAACCCTGGTCCACCACACTCTTCACAGATGGATCCCCCACTTAACAGTGTTCAAATCTGGTTAAGGAATTTTTCAAGAAACCAAATAAAAACACATATTTCATACTCAAACAAACCTTTGAGAATCTGCATTTTACAGAACAATGTGACCACACACAGATACTTGACACGAAAACCTGAAGCAAAAGTTACATAATCTTATGGCACATATATGGATTTGTCCACAGCAGATGACGGATAAGGTACAGTCACGTATATGGGGATTACTGGCTCCACAGTTGGGGTTTAATGCTATACTTCCGATTAAGTAATTACCCTCTCGGAATGATACTCATATTACTAGACCACATAAATCTGGAAGCTGTTATATTTTTCGGAATATCAACAAATTAGAAATAAGGCTATAATTACCAGCATCCTCTAATTTTACTCAGCATATATAGTATTTTGATAATTCCATGGAAATTTCTATTTCCTGCACCTGGTAGATTGTTCACAGAGCGATTGCATGTAAGTGGTTGAAATAAACAGATACACAGTACTTTGTATCTACTTGTAGAAAGCATTGACATAATGAAGTATGTGCTACATTTTTGTTAACACTTATGTTCTCTTCTATTAACATTCATTTTTACATAATTCCCTGTTGCCTAGCAACATTGGGATAGCCTGGGATGTTTAAGACCCAGCTGCAGATGAAAAATCTGATCTTTCAGGTAATATTTGTTGCCATATGAAGACAATCACTGTTTCCTGTTTGTTTATATTTTAAATATAAAACATTTCTATGAATTGAGAAAAGAGAGAATGGTTTGAAGAAGTTAAACACATGTAAACATTATTTGTAGGGTTATTTAAATATAGCTATTAAAGGGGTTGACCGAGGTTAAAAAAAACCCCTTGGGATTCCCATTTTCCGATCACTCCGGTACGTGCCCTCAGTAAACAAACAGGGGCACGGAAGCCGTGCCTGGTCTGGCTGGCCGAAGTTTGTGTGGCTGGCCACCTCATCCATCCGGAAGCTGAATGCAGCGCGGCTTCTGCGCCCCTGTTTGATTAATTATCTCTACTGTGATTATGCACTGATATGGATCGCCCTCTCAGGATCTCATGATAGTATTCATGTATATAAGATTAACCTCTACAATGCTAAACAAGGATATTCTATCAACTCTGTACTGTCATTAAACCAGTGCCAAACAAACTGCAGTTTGACATTTAAAACCACTGTGCTGGGACCGACTTTCCTTTGATGCTGAATAATCCAAATAATTTCCTGTCCTGCTACATAGTGAAGAACGTGGAGAAATTGTATGACACGTGGAAAGGGTGATCTGAACTGGCAACTGCAGCTAAAACCAGAAGTGTGCATACACTATATAAAAAGACACATATGCATGTTTTTCTCAGTATCTCACATGAAATCAGAATAAACTTTTCCCATTTTTGGTCAGTTAGAATTACCAACCATTTTTTATATTTGCCAAATACCAGAATAGTGAAGGGATTTTTATTACTTTCTACAATGCAAAATTTACATACATTTCATTAATACTTGGTACTATTGTACTTAAACTTTATGACTTGGGTCAAAAGTTTTAGATATCCTTCTACAAGGTTTGTTATCCTTAAGCCACTTTGTAACCGGTTTGGCAGTATACTTCAGGTCAGTGTCCATTCGGAAGACCCATTTGCACCAAATCTTTAACTTCATGGCTGATGTCTTGAGATGTTTCTTCAGGTTTCCTCCCACACTCCAAAACAGGGGTCAGGAACCTTTTCGGCTGAGAGAGCCATAAGCGCTACATATTTTACAATATAATTCTGCGAGAGCCGTACAATGGGGCTTATTTTCTAAGGGTCCCGCGGGCACATTTATGACGGGGATCATGCGCGGGGGGGGATTGTGACGAACGTGATCGGATTTTGTCGCATCGGCGACGGCTTTCATGCAACAGAAATCGGCTGGGGGGGGGGGTGTCGGACAATCCGACGGATTTGGACTAAGCGCAGTATTTAACATTTCAATTTGTGTCGCAAGCCCAAGCACTTACATGCACCAGGAAGAAAGGGAACTCCGGCGGACCTGACCGGGGAAGCCAAACATGCAGGATATTGGGCGCAGTGTCTTCTTGAATCGCGGCAGATATGCATTCCGGCGGACATTCTGGATTGTGGATTGTGCAGGACCGGGTAAGTAAATGTGCCCCAATATGTTTAAAGGGCATCTGAGAGAACGATGGCTCCAGCAGTCATTAGTACAGCAAGGAGTGTTCCTCCCCTCTGTACTAAACCACCACTGGACCGAAACAATGGTAATTCCCATTAAAATTAAAAAATAGATAATTTACATTCGAGCTTGTGATGCATGACATCTCCCCCAGCACTCTGGCTGCTGATTTTTAATGTGCATGACTGGATCTGGCTTCTTCCCACCTGATGATGTGAGATGGAAGCTTTCAGGCCTGCGCAGAAGAAATCAGCAGCCAGAGTGCTGGGTGAGATGTCCTGCATCACAAGCTCCAATGTAAATTATCTATTTTTAATTTTACAATGAAAATTACCATTGTTTCGGTCTAGTTGTGGCTTAGTACAGCAGGAGGAACACTCCTTGCTGTACTAATGACTGCTGGAGCCATTGTTCTGTCAGTGTCCCTTTTAAAGTGTTGGTCTTAAATAAAGTAAACAAATAAGAGGGTGCTCAGTCCCATAGGGAACTTGTAACTTCAATTTACTAAAGTCACTGATAAGCAGGAACAGGAGCTACAAAATCTGAAGAATACACGCGCCATCCGCCGCAGAACCCCCCAATACACGCGCCAGCTGCCGCAAAACCTCCCAATACAAATGCCAGCCACTGCAGAACCTCCCAAAACACGCACCAGCTACTGCAGAAGCTCCCAATACACACGCCAACTGCCGCAGAACCTCCCTATACACATTCCAACTGCCGCAGAACCTCCCTATACACGCGCCAACTGCCGCAGAACCTCCCTATACACGCGCCAACTGCCGCAGAAAATCCCTATACACACGCCAACTGCCGCAGAACATCCCTATACACACGCCAACTGCCGCAGAACATCCCTATACACACGCCAACTGCCGCAGAACATCCCTATACACACGACAACTGCCGCAGAACATCCCTATACACATGCCAACTGCCGCAGAACATTCCTATACACACGCCAACTGCCGCAGAACATCCCTATACACCCGCCAACTGCCGCAGAACATTATAATACACACGCCACTGACCGCAGAACATTATAATACACACGCCACCCGCCGCAGAACATTATAATACACACGCCACCCGCCGCAGAACATTATAATACACACGCCACCTGCCACAGAACATTATAATACACGCGTCACCCGCCGCAGAACATTATAATACACACGCCACCCGCCGCAGAACATTATAATACACACGCCACCCGCCGCAGAACATTATAATACACACGCCACCCGCCGCAGAACATTATAATACACATTTGTTAAAGTGTCTGCTCCAGTTTTGTGTGGCGGCTACTCTGTGTCCCACAAGACTGCTAGACTGCTGTTACTGCTAAGCCGGACCATGCGCCACATTTATTACTGACGTGCACCACAATTTTGTCTTAGGTCCTAGCTATTTTGCATCTCAGCTGCTGCAGAACCTCATATTAATGTAGAAATGCAGTGGTGGGGGAAGATATGAGGGGATGATGCAGAGGAGTCTGTAAGGGACACTTAGCTGCTCCTACACACAGGACACTAAGGGGTTAGTGCAGAGTGTGAGGAGACACTGGGGGGAAGGAGCACTTATCTCTGGCTGCTGACTCCTTCTCCTCAGGTGCTGGATGTCTCCGGAGTATGCAGCTCTCTAGTCTCCTGTGTATGAATCTCCCGTGCTGCTCATCCAGCCCCGGGATTGGCTGCAGGCAGACAGTCTCCTCCCCTCCCTCTCTCACACACGGAGGAGGCTGCTGCAGGGAACGAGAGGAAGGTGCCGCCCCTGAATTAGCCCCACAGACCCCTGCGCTGCTCTGCCGATTACATCCAGGGGCATAACTACAGCCCGGGGCACAACAGGAGCCCGGGACACAAGCCAAATACGGGCCCATGTTATTGACAGGCAGCGTACGCCTCTGGATAGGAACCCCGGTTGCGAGCCAGATACTGCCATCAAAAGAGCCATATCTGGCTCGCGAGCCATAGGTTCCCGACCCCTGCTCCAAAACATACTGGTAGGTTGGTTAGATCGTGAGCCCCATGGGCACAGGGACCAATTTGGCAAGCTCTGTGCAGCGCTGCAGAATCTGTAGGCGCTATATAAATAAAGAATTATTATTGACATATAATGGGGCACATTGTGAACTATGTGAAGAATAGTGCAGCCAGGCCACAAAAGGGTCGCATGCTGCATCTGTTTTGTGAAGTGCACCAGTCTCTCCTGCAGCAAAACAACTCCACAATATGATATTGCTATCCACATGTTTCCTCCAAATGTAACAAGGGTCATTATTGCCAAACTGTTCAGTTTTAGTTTTGTGAAGCCACAGGACATTTCTCTACATTGGGGCACATTTACTAAGGGTCTTCGGACCACGATTATGTCAGGTTTCCCGAATGTTTCCTTTTTGCGCCTAGTTGCCCTATTGTGGCGCATCAGCGCCGGCTTGCAAGCGGCACTAATCGGGGGGCGTGCCGTCAGCACAGTGGCGTCCCGATTTTAAAAACGAAATTGTGTTGCAAGATCAAGCACTTACATGCACCAGGAAGAAGATGTGAACTCCGGCGGACCTCAGCGGGGAAGCGACACATGCAGGAAATTGGACGCACGACCTTAGTGAATCGCGGCAGACCCGAATCCTCGTCAGACAACAGCTGGGAACGCAACGAGACGGGTAAGTAAATGTGCCCCATTTTGCATTTGCAAATATTAATCTGGCTTTTTTATGTTTCTTGTAGAGTAATGGCTTCTTCTTGGCACAGTGGCCTTTCAGCCCATGTGGATATAGTACTCATTTCACTGTGGACATACTCTTACCAATTTCAGCCAGTATCTTCTTCACAAGGTCTTTTGCCTTTTTTTATTGGGTTCATATGCATTTTGGACCAAAGCAGGTTCATCTCTGGGACACAGAACCAGTCTGCATCCAGAGTGTTATGATAGTTTTACATTCCCATCTTGTATGTACTTGCAGCACCTTCGGATTTCTAGAAATTGAACTTCCTGATATCCTGCCTTATTTCCCATGATGTTACACAAAGAAGCAGTATGTTTCAGGTGTGCCTTCAAATAAATTCACAGGTGTGTCCTTAATTAACTCAGATTTTGCCAATGAACCTAACTTAACCCCTTAATGACCGCCGTATCGGCTTTTTACGGCGGTCATTAAGGGCACTTCTTCTGACGCGTACGCCTTCCTACGGCGGCGCGTAAGAAGAAGATTTCGGGACACCTGGTCTCGCTAGTGCCGGTGTCGGGCTGTGATATCACAGCCCAGACCCGGCACTAACACCCGGGATCGGAAAAACTCCGATCCCGGGTGTTTAACGCCTTACACGGCGCGGTCAATCATGACCGCGGCGTGCAAGTGTGTCCCCCGTGGATCGGACCCCCCCGGTGTGCTTACCGGGGGATCCGATCCCTCCTGCCTCAGCCCCGGGTTCCGACGAGTGACCCGAGGCTGTCGGCTTCTCTCCCTGCCGGGTTCTGCCTTCCTGGCAGGACCCGGCTGTAAGTAACTGAGCATGCGCGGCATGCTCAGTTACTTACACTATACACTGCAATACAAGTGTATTGCAGTGTAAAGGCTTGAATAAGCGATCGGATGATCGCTTATTCAAGCCAAGAAGTAGAAAATGTTAAAAAGTAAAAAAAAAAAAATTAAATCTTTTTATAATATAATTAAATAAATAAAATAAAAGTCCCATAATCTCCCCAGTAACACATAAAATGCAAATAAAGTAAATAAAACACAAAACACGTACATATTTGGTATCACCGCGTCCGTATTAATCTGTACAATAAATCTAAATCAATATTGAACCTGCTCGGTGAACTACGTAAAAAAAAACTCGAAAAACTTCCCATAATATACAATTTTCCATCAAACACCATCACAAAAAATGTTCTAAAAAGTGATCAAAAAAAGTTACGTTCCCTAATATGATACGACTGAAAAGAACAACTGTTTTCGCAAAAAATAAGCCCTCAACCAAATCTGACAACAGAAAAATACAGAAGTTATGGCCCTGAAAAGTTGTCAATAGTAAAAACAATGCGATTTTCTCCAATATTGGTTTTGCTCAGGAAAATTGAGCAAAAATAAGAAAAACTATAAATGAGGTATCACCGCAATCGTAGTGAACCAGAGAATAAAGATAAAATATTATTTTTAAGTTACGGTGAGCGGGGGAAAAAAAATGCTAACAATGCAAAATAAAAATTGATTATTTTGTTTGTGTCCCCCTTGAAATAGTTAATAAAATCTCATGAATAAGCTTTAGACTCCCAAAATAAATTATCTATACATTGTATCTCATCCCGTACATAATAAGCCCTCAGATGTTCGCATTACCAAAAAAAAAAAAAAATTATAGGTCGTACAATGTGACAATACAAATCTGCTGTGAATGGAGCCTCCTTTCATTCTATGCCCGGCCGTGCGCCCGTACAGCAGTTTACCACCACATATGGGGTATCAGTAAACTCGTGAGGAATTGGGCATCAAGCGTTGCAGTGCGTTTCATCATTTAATTTATTCTGAAAATGTCAGTTTTGGCCTAAATGAATGTATTTTCCAAAAAAATTCTATAGTTTCTAAATCGCAGGTCCATATTTTTTAACCCATGTGAAACACTTAAAGGGTTAATAGACTTAATAGAAGTTGTTTTACATATGTTGAGGGGTGAACTTTCTATAGTGGGGTATTTATGGGGTTTTACTATTATTTAGGCCTCTCAAAGTCACTTGGAAGCTGAGTTGTCCCTCAAAATGTGAGTTTTAGCAATTTTCATGAAAATAAGAAAAATTGCACCTAAAGTTCTGCACCTCATAACATCCTAGAAAAATGACCAGAAGCATAAAATATCTTCCCAACATAAAGCAGATATTCTGTAAATGTTAATTATCAAACTTTTTGGGTAGTTTTACATCTTGTCTGGAAACCAGAACATTTCAAACTTGGAAAATGAAGAATTTTTACAAACTTTTGCCAAATTTTCACTTTTTTTCAGATTGAAACGCAAAACTTATCACTTAAATTTTATAACTAACATGAAGTACAATGTGTCACGAGAAAACATTCTCAAAATCACCCGGATATGTTAAAGCGTTCCAAAGTTATAACCAATTATCGTGAGACATGTCAGATTTGAAAAATCAAGTCTGGTCATTGAGCTGAAAACTAGTGTCGGTGATAAGGGGTTAAGTTTCTTAGACATGACACCATTATATGGGCTGTCCCAAATTGTTTAGTCATAGAAATCTTAATGCATGTAAACTTTTGACTTTGTCATTTTTTTCCCAGTGCTGTATAATGTGGCGGGTGGGCGTGGCTGGCCACCTCGTCCAGCCGGAAGCTGAATGTAGCGTGATGACAACGCGGGCCGCCAGAAGGTAAGCAAATGTTTATTTTTTTTAAGCAGCCCCCTCCCGGTCATCATAGTTTTTTTAGACAGTCTCAAACAACACCTTTAATGTAACGCTGCACAGTGGTGACAGCACTTGTAAGCGTAGCAAGACTGTGTATTTATTTGTTTGATTTTTCGGAATGCCGAATCTTTCAATGGTTTTACTTGTAGACACATTTGTTATATATAAGGTGACCTCTCTATTGCATTAGTGCATCACTTACACTATTGTTACAATCATTTGTGCTTATAGTTGTAGCAGCAGAACTGTGAAAAATGTTATTTATATTCCAAGGTTGTTGCTGAACTTGGAGCACCCTGGTACACTAGTGTGTGAAATCTTAAAGCACGTACTGCTCTTCTGCTCTGCTATGAGTCACTGTTGTAACATGCTTCTGTTTTAAATCCCACACCATATGAGAACCCCACACACACACACCCCAAACATTTTAATGTCCAGCAACAATCCTGAAATATAAGTGCATTTTATCCATGTTGTAAAATAAAATCCTCCTATTTATATTAAATAAATAAACAAAAATTTAAATATATAAATGCATTTTCAAAGTTTGGCTGCTACTAACAACCCACAGCACACAATACAAATCTCTCTGCAGCGCAAACCTTACAGTCTATAGTGCTACAAAGTCAAATCTGCTGACAGTTTCCCTTTATATAACTGTATTCTGTACATAATGTATATGATTATTTGTAACAGCCTATGTATAATTTAATAAGTAACATAATTTCTAAGCCCAGAATACATCGAGCTTGTTACTTTGTAATATAACCTTATTTTTATGCATCTACAGAGAATTTTATTGCGATTAAAGTATAGTGGCTACAGAGGCAATTGATCAAATATTTTGTTTCACGTTAGTGTCCTGTTAATGTATTACTTCTCTGCTGCTTTCCATGTTCTGGGGGTTGAGTTGCAGAATGCTTAGTTAATATTCCATTTCATTTTCTACAATGCAAGTAATGCACTGACGCCAATTTATTAGACTAAGAGGCAGTCTGGTGTGAGATATTGAAGGAGAATAATGACCTCTTATCCAGTAGGTCATAACTTTTTCTAGCTTTTTTACATTTATCAATATTTGTCAATAAGTATTAGTCATTGTTAGCATAATTTGACATGATAAATTTAAAATCCTACTTTTCAGCTTGGTGTTAATAAACTTGAAACAAAAAGTTTCTGGGGTCTCATAAAGTCTGCCTAAAAGTTAGTTACTTTAAGGGCATGTCAATAATTTAAACCAGTGAAATGGCAGGCCATTTACCATTTACACTCACCGGCCACTTTATTAGGTACACCTGTCCAACTGCTCGTTAACACTTATTTTCTAATCAACCAATCCCATGGCGGCAACTCAGTGCATTTAGGCATGTATACATGGTCAAGACAATCTCCTGCAGTTCAAACCGAGCATCAGTATGGGGAAGAAAGGTGATTTGAGTGCCTTTGAACGTGGCATGGTTGTTGGTGCCAGAAGGGCTGGTCTGAGTATTTCAGAAACTGCTGATCTACTGGGATTTTCACGCACAACCATCTCTAGGGTTTACAGAGAATGGTCCGAAAAAGAAAAAACATCCAGTGAGAGGCAGTTCTGTGGGCGGAAATGCCTTGTTGATGCCAGAGGTCAGAGGAGAATGGGCAGACTGGTTCGAGCTCATAGAAAGGCAACAGCGACTCAAATCGCCACCCGTTACAACCAAGGTAGGCAGAAGAGCATCTCTGAACGCACAGTACGTCGAACTTTGAGGCAGATGGGCTACAGCAGCAGAAGACCACACCGGTTGCCACTCCTTTCAGCTAAGAACAGGAAACTGAGGCTACAATTTGCACAAGCTCATCGAAATTGGACAGTAGAAGATTGGAAAAACGTTGCCTGGTCTGATGAGTCTCGATTTCTGCTGCGACATTCGGATGGTAGGGTCAGAATTTGGCGTCAACAACATGGAAGCATGGATCCATCCTGCCTTGTATCAACGGTTCAGGCTGGTGGTGGTGGTGTCATGGTGTGGGGAATATTTTCTTGGCACTCTTTGGGCCCCTTGGTACCAATTGAGCATCGTTGCAACGCCACAGCCTACCTGAGTATTGTTGCTGACCATGTCCATCCCTTTATGACCACAATGTACCCAACATCTGATGCCTACTTTCAGCAGGATAATGCACCATGTCATAAAGCTGGAATCATCTCAGACTGCTTTCTTGAACATGACAATGAGTTCACTGTACTCAAATGGCCTCCACAGTCACCAGATCTCAATCCAAAAGAGCATCTTTGGGATGTGGTGGAACGGGAGATTCGCATCATGGATGTGCAGCCGACAAATCCGCGGCAACTGTGTGATGCCATCATGTCAATATGGACCAAAATCTCTGAGGAATGCTTCCAGCACCTTGGTGGATCTATGCCACAAAGAATTGAGGCAGTTCTGAAGGCAAAAGGGGGTCCAACCCGTTACTAGCATGGTGTACCTAATAAAGTGGCCGGTGAGTGTATATTACCAGACACTTTTTAAAAAAATATTTTTTAATTCTTCACTTTTGGATAACCAGGAATAGTAAAACATTTCCTCGTCTAGTTTTATAAAGGGATCCAAACACCGTTACTCATGGCTGATTGGTTGAAAGTAAGTACTGACAGTGCACAAGCAAAGGTGCACTGGACCTCATGTACACACCCTTGGTGCACTAAATTGCTCATTTGCATAAAAAGAACTGTTCAACAACATGCAATGGTAGTAGTCAGAATTGCATCTCATGGGCTACGTACAGTCAGCAAAATATAAATAACACATTTACGGTGTATGTAAGAATGGGTGAAGAAAGTGAGTTCAGAAATATAGTGGGGTGGGGGGATCATTGAAGGAGGCTTTCATTTAGTCACTATACTCTAGGTCTAGCACTAGGAGGATAATTGCAAGGTAAAGGAAACCAAATCGTGGTGAGAAAATACATTGTTATCAATTTCAGCTTCATATATTAGGGCTAGAGTGTTCCTGAGTAAACCCCATGAGGGTGGGAGTAAAAGGTGAAATACTTATCCCTTGGATATAATGATATCCAGGAATCCTTTAGTTGGAAAGCATGCAAAGTGCTGTTAAATTTGCTTATTTTGGCTTGTTTTACAAATTTTGAATGCCAGTTTAATTTGTTATTTCAATGTTCTTTAAATGAAATCTACCATCAAAATCTATCTTGATAAACTAAGGACACCTCCTCATAGATCCAGGCACTTGTGTGGTAATCTTCTTATTTTTGTTATCAATGACCTCCATCCTTCTAAAATCAACTTTTATAATTATGCAAATTAGCCCGAAGGACTCCGTGCTGCAGATTGCTACTGCACATTGTAAACGCCTGTGTATTTTCCGCACAAAGGAACTCTAATAATACCCCAGGAGCCCTCCAGGCTCATTAAAATAATTTAAAAAGTTGATTTTAGATAGAAGGCCAGGAATAACAAATATAATATCCAGTCACAGTGCCTGGTTTATCCATGCTTGATTTTGCTGGTAGGTTTTGTTTAACCTATAGTTTATACTATGTTATTATATGTAGTCACAGAGTAATACAATAAATGAAATAAAAATAAAAAAAATTGTCAAGAAGTGTATAAGCAAATTGAAGCACAGCAGTTATTAAGCTGTTTCATAGACCACACATCTGCAAAAGCTGTATGTACTAATTAATGCAGTAAATAACACTCTTTACTAATGAAGTCACTGCCTCAACTCTGCATTTGCTGCATTTGATAAGACAGCATATTGCCTGTGTTCTCAGTATATTGTACTTACATGAATTAAGGACTTGGGGCTTTGGTTTGTTATATATACCATGATATGACTCATAAAAATAGTCCACTTGATAAAAATGTAAAAGATCTATAAGGATACTAGTTTAAAACAATATACTAAATAAAACTTTTATTTTTTCAAATAACGTTTCCATTATGCAATATTACATTGATTTTAAGGTAGGATCTGTGGTCTCTTTACTTCTTACTAAGCACAGTGTCATACAATGTATGTGTAAGTACAGGGGTTGTATTTGTTATTACAGCTCAGTTACATTTACTTTAATTGGATTCACCTGTAATGAAACCATATGACTGATGGAAGTCATGTTTCAGACCTGGCAAGAGAAATAGCACTCACTGGAGAGTAACAAACCATTTTTAACATATGATCAGTTTTAAGGCTGTCCATGTGCTGCTCGTTGAATGGTCCTCACATGGCTGCACTGAACAAACTACTTTTTAGGGTGCGGTCACACGTTGCGTTTAATGCATGTGTTTAAAAACGCACTGCAATAGCTGAAGATTGATTTGCCTAATTAAACAGCTGTTAACACGTGTGTTTACGAAACGCAACCGTTAACACATTGTTAACTCATTTGTTAATATTTGCGTTTTGTAAACGCAAGTGTTAACAGCTGTTAAATTAGGCAAATCACTCTTCAGCTATTCCAATGCGTTTTTTAAACGCAACGTGTGACCGCACCCTTAATGGATTAGTATCCATGACCATTATTTTAAGGCCCCCGAATGACTGATCCATTATTAAACAGAGCATATCAGTACCCTTTTTAAAAGATCATTTAGCTGCTTTGTGTGTCCATTTGTTTTCACAATGCTGTTTGTTCACTAATTTTCACTAACAAACTTCTGAGTCTCACAAAAGAGAAGAAATTGCACACAAATGTGCTCTATTTTCTTTAATTAAGACACACTGGAGTTTATTTAGAGTTATAAGACGGCTGAAAATATATACATGCTGCACTTTGTTTTTTTGGTAAATCACATAACATTTTCTATAACTCCTTAGTGACTGATGATCGTTGGTGCCTGAATGTCCAGGTCAATTTTTGACTTTCTGGACACGTTTTACATATCATAACAATTTTTACTTTGTTTTTTTTCATGACATGTGTGACTTTAACTTGATAATTTTTTTCTCTATAAAATTTGCCAAGAATTGACTACAAATGTGAAAAATTCAATTTTTTGTCCTTTTTCAAAGTAAAGTTTTTTAAATAAGTAGTAACTTTTACCAAAATATGTTATAAATATATACATCATTAATTCATCACCCTTTCCCAGGTTCAGCTACAGTTGCAGAGGGTGCATGTGCAAAATCCCCCACCGGGGCCTAGCCTTTTCTTTGGTGGAGGCAGCTGGGGCCCAGAATACCGGAGTGGCTGACAGTTACAGCCTAGGGCACGCTTATATCACGGTGCTTTGTATGGGGACCGGAGGGCTGTCCCACAGCCTGGCAGGTCTGAAGCAGGTGGTGTGTGCAAGAAATATGGATGGAGAGGCTGATTTACTGGTTCCCCCTGGGGAAACCCCTTAGTGTCTGTAAGATATGTCCCTGGGTAATGGATGGGGAGCCCTTGGTAGCCGTATCCAGGGATCCGTCGGAGGCAACATTGTGCAAAATAACTCACGGTTCTTTATTGAACAAAAGCAGGCAACGGGTCTAAACGGTCTGACAGCAGATTGGGGTTACTGGAGTGGTCATAGAGAGGAGTTCTCAGGAATGGTTCACCAGCCTGGTAGTAGATGCAGGCTGGGATGGAGCTGTGTCCAATTGTGAAAGCTCATAGACTCCTGACTCTGGTCCTACGATTAGCTAAGTGTCAGCCCTGATGGTCTCTTCACTCTGTCTGCTGGCAAGAGGATCTGCTCTCTAGGTAGAGCTGGGTTCAAAGAGATCTGCTCCCTGTCCACGGGTTTTATCATCCTGGTCAGGTAATGGCTAACTCTCCAATCGCATTCCAGTGTACATTGTGAAACACAATTGGTTGGAACTCACACCCAATTAACCATTGCCTGTTCAGGCAGAATCTACAGCTGCTAATTACCTGAGTCTTCCTGCATCCCCCCTTAATGAGTTGATCAGACTCACTGGATGGGTTCTAACAGGTAGAGGGCCTTAGGCACAAAGTAGAGAAAAAGCTGAAGGAGTGGCACAGTGGTATATTGGATTAAGATCCGTGTGGGTGCACGCTTCAGGGAATCTGGCTCAAAAGACACTTGCGTATGTAAATCCAACAACAGGGAAGCAGCAATCCAAGTTCAATAGTGGTATTTATTTCACCAGTGGAAAAAGATACAACGTTTCAGCTATCTCTATATAGCCATTTTCAAGGTAGAGGGCCTTATTCACAACTGTCCCCTTGCCTATACATTGGCAGGGGTGTTGCACATGTACTTCTGCAAAGTGAAAGTGAAAGTCTCCAGCAGCTTCTTCTATATTATGCCTTGGGCTGACAGGCCAGAGGCGGGGGCTTGCTTCAAATGCCTATATCTTCTGAACCCTTCCACGTGGAAATACAATTCTAGTGTCATATTAAACAGGAGAGTCTTTATTATAGATGAAGAGGCTGATGCAGGAGGTTTCTCCCTGGGGAAAGCCGTGAGGTGTGTAGAGGAATCTCTGGGTGAAGGATGGGCACCCCGTGATAGTGAAGCAGCCTGATCCAGGGATCACATGGAGGCACGTTGTGCAAATTGACTCACTATTCTTTATTTGAAGGCCTAACATTAACAGAAGGTTCACCAGGCTGGAAAGCTGGTAGGAGATAGCTGGTATGCAGGAAGGGTTATTCGCGGCCTAGTAATATCTTCAGGCTGGGCTGGTAGATGGAGCCAGTGGACCTCTGCTCTGGGGCTTAGATTCCTGACTTGACCAATGTGTTAGGCAGCTGGCCTAAGACACCTCTGCTTCCTGGTAGTGTCACACTGGCTTGTGCAGCACAGACAGGTGCTGCACTCTCCTCTGCTTCTGGAATTAGTGATGTGTCGTTCGTGAACGAGCCGGCTCTTTTACACGAATGACGGGAGTCAGCTCCCATCTGTGAGCCTATGGATCACTTAACCACCCCCCTAACCAGCTCACCATGCCCCCTTTAACCCGATACAATCAGGTTAAAAGTGGTGTGGAATGGGGTGACTGGCTGGACTGCAGCTCCCTATTATAAATGTAATAGGGAGCTGTTCAGTGGATTTACTTGTGGGAAACAAAAGTTATTTAATGCTCAATTACTTTCAGAGAGAACACAAGGCATCATGGGATCTGTGGGCAAGCTACCGGGCCTCAGCTTGAGGGCATGGACAGATAGACATTAGTTTCCACCCACTTCACCTCTAGTGAGAAAGATTTTTGACAAACACTTTCAGAACACAAAAGGCCTAACTTTGGAATAAATAGTTCGAGCAGCACAAAGTAGACATTGTTCTATTTGCGTTCAAAGGCCGAATCACATATAATAATTTGGTAAAATCAGTATAACTTTACTGTTACGAATTAAAGTTACAATCGGGAATATTTTTTTAGTACAACCTTAAGGGTCGATATCTCCGGTTCTGTTAAGCTTCCATACACAATACACATACATTAAAGGGGAGATTCCTGTGTTTAAAATGACATATATACTATGTTTCTAGGTGCCAGGGTTCAGGAGATATGGCTCTAATATGACTGAATGGAGTCATGGAGGTAGAGAGTTTAGCACTGTAGTCAAGCTCTCCCCACCCCATCAGCTATCAATGGTGTTATTCATCAGACTTATGCCTCTTACACACTGATGTATGCTTGCCCAGTCGTAGCCCGAGCAAGCATACTGCCACATGTTGGAGAGGCAGGGGAATGAGTGTTCCTCACCACTCCTCTCTCCCTAACAAGGTATGGCCGTAAACACAGGAAAAGATAGACCATGGGGCACATACTTTGATTTTGAATTGTGACAGCCACAGGCCCCTTGATCCAGCATATTGGCTACTGTTCTACATCTGATCTTTGCACTGAATCAGGGGGGGCAGCGGCTGTCACAATTCATGACTTATGCCTAGCTGGGCCCCGCTCCAACCCTCCTTAATCAGATCATTGGTGGGATCCAACAGGGAAGCTGCTGGACTGCATAGCATCTGTCATCTGTGGCAGCAGAACATAGGATCTTTTAGTTTGTGTGCTCCATTGCTCTCCATTACACAGACCGCCAGTGTGCGACCTGTGCGATAAAGGAGATGCAGCGCAGCTGACTTGTAATGACATGTCCGCCTGTACTAGGTTTATGACCTGTCACCTGACCCAGTGCAGGCAGATGCTTCATCACATGTCCATTGCGACAGAGCTTAGCTTAGTGGGGGGGATCATGACTTGGCTATTGTGGGAGGCCTTGTGACTTGGCTGCTTTGGGGGGCACTGTGACTATTTGCTGCTGTGGGGGCACTGTGATTTTATTGTATTTTGTTATTGTAAGTTATTGTAATTTTATGTGAGGCTTATGTTACTGTATTGGCTTTTGTGGAGGTACCATTCCTATATTGGCTACTGTGAGCAAAACAGTATGGAGTTTGAGCAATGAAGTTGCTAAAGTTCTTGTTTTGCCAAATATGCAGAAACGAGTAATGGCTGGAAGAAGATGACATGGTGACCATGTAGAAGAAGAAAATGAGAAATATTCTAATCCTAGGCGTCATCTGTCACTAGATTGCATGCTGGTATTATCCATGATCTAACAGTTTTGCAGCATCTCCTCTGTGCTGTGACTCTTTGTTATATTCTCTTTTAAGGGGCAACCTACATGGAGACAGTCTTATATTGCGCCAGATTTATCATTCAGCATTACAGTGATACATATGCTGCAAAATAAGTCCTGATTCTATGTAGTAATCTTGTTTCTATTCCTGTTTTTATGTACGAATCTCGGTTCTAACAACAGTGTATCCATGTTGTAATCTTAATTCTGGTAGTAACCCTAAGGCCCGTTCCACACTCGCATCACTCACATCACACTCGCAACGCATGCTGCCCGGATCTCCCGGCCTGAAGGCAGCAAATCGGAACTGAACTCAGCATGTCAGTTCAGTTCCGGTTTGCAGCGTTCGGGCCAGGAGATCTGGGCAGCACACATTGCGAGTGTGATGCGAGTTTATTGCATAACACTTGCAATTGTGGAACCGGCCTAAAAGGGTACACTTAACCTCAAATTAGGATACTGGGGTGGATAAAAAAAAAAAAGGAGCATAAGAGGCTGGCCAAAATCACAACAAGGTGACAAAGCATTGTCAGAGAAAGGCTAAGTCTTTGGCAGGTTTACGTCGATCGCAAGAAACAAATTACACCTGATGTATCAAATACTACTACAACGGCGGAGTACGAGAAGTGGCTGGTATCGGTAGGTCAGCTGATGGACAACAAGGTTCTATAACTCCTTTTTACCAAAAGCAATTGAATTCTACAACAAGTGGATAAAGAGAGTAGCGACTAGTAGTTCCCTGCTTCCTCTCCCCCGAAAATTTTCCCCACCAACAACGACTAACTTGCTGTTTTAATTTTCATTGTATTTTTGTCTATGGGGCTCATTTACTAATTGTGACGCAAAATCAATCACTCACATGCACCGGGAAAAGATTGGTGAACTCCGGCGGACCTGGTGGACATCAGCACAGCAGCGACACCTGGTGGACATCAGGCGCACAACATTAGTGAATCGCCGGAAGACCCGAATCCTGGCCAGAGAACGCGCCGCTGGATCGTGACTGGACCGGGTAAGTAAATGACCCCCTATGTCTGTGACCCTCATTATCATATTATACCAAGCCAGAGCTATGTGCATTGCAATTTCCTCAGGGATCAACAAAAGTTTTAAGGTATTGTATTGTATTGTAGGACACAACCTAAGGCCTCATGCACACAAACTCCTTTTGGGGCTGTGAGTTAGCATTTTTTTCAGTAGCTAGCAGGAGGCCTCTTTACTTTCTATAGGCTCATGTACACACCTATGAATTCACAGTAACAGCCACAAAAAGATAGAGCAGGTGCTCACTTGCCAATGACAAATAGGCTGCAAAAAAAGCCTCCAGCTTCTATAAAGTGTTACACTATAAAAAACTGAAATGGTGGAGTAGGGTTCAGTGTTTTTTTTTTAGATATAATGATGGGGGGCCATTAGGAATTTTGCATTAGGAGTTTTTATTAGTAAATCCAGTAAAAGCGTTTTTTTTCATTTTGCCATATTCTAAAGCACGTTTTCATACTTTTCATACAGTTTACAGAGCTGTGTAAGGTGTCATTTTTGTGGAATGAGATGATGTTTTCATTGCCATAATTTTGGGGACTATTTAATTATTTGAGCACTATTTATTAAAATTTTTATGTGTTGCAAAAAGTGGTGATTCGGACATTTGGGCTCTGTCCTCTATAGTATATTAGATCAATATGTTTATTTACTTATATAAATAAATGCATTTAAGTGGTTAACACCCAAGTGTTAGGAGGAGTTAAACAACATATTGAATCACATCTGTGAATACAATTCTGTATTCACTGGAGAAATCTGTAGAAAAACTGTACATCATACAATAATACTTAATAGTAATAAAATATTTAAATTATAAATATTTGTCATCATTTGTCTATATTCTATTGTTGCATAATTTTTGCATATTATGTTGTGAATTTACATAACATACTTGACTAGTGAGATAAAAAAAAACAGCAAATACAGAATGGAATCATAGTTGCAAAAATAACAAAATGAAACCAAATTCAGCACAACCCTATGTGGATTGGTGTATATTATCCGTATCTTACACATACCCACAGTGCTGTTTTGTAATACCTTGCTGATGAAATTCATACAGCATTTCTACAACCACTTATAGAAAATTGTTGAAAATTCCAGTTTTCCTATGAGAGGAGTTGCCATGGCAAAACATTTGACAGAATCTCTAATGTAATATGTGTATGTCGGCTTTCTAAAAACATGCCACACCTATTATGTTAGTGTACATTAACATATGGCTAAAATCACATTCCTGTAAACATTTTAACCTAACCCAGCTGGATATGTGTAGCCTTCCCAATTACCAGTTTTAGATAGAAAAATCCTTATTAGTGGCTGAAAATGAGTAGTTTTCAGTTATGAATATTGGATTTTTTATGGACTTTTGGCTGCTGGAGACTCTCCTCTTCAATTATTTGCACATCCTCCAGCCAGGCTGTGGACAAAACTACTCCCAGTCCGACCTGGTGTATTTGGTGTAAAAACCTGGTGTAAAAACCTGCAAACATTCAGCTGTACATTTTTTCAATTTTCAGAAAGTGTGCAGGCACAGAGCAGGTATGCCCCGTGCTAGCCCATGCTGCCGGCAGTCCCACTTTTTCAAGATAATAATCGCAATTTCTTGCAATATTTCATTGCTTCTATGCCAGAAAACTAGGGACCCAAATTTTAACACCCAAAAATAGTAAGTGGTAGTATGAGGTACTGTGCTGCAAATGGGGCTAATAACAGGGTAGACACCCTGACAAAAATGGGCTAGGGAAGGTAATTAAAATAATAACATAAAATAAAAAATGTAATAAACAAAGAAATAATAAAAAAAATAAAATGCTGTTTATGTCATTGAGGTGTATGTCACAAAGGCACTCTAGGCGTTCAGACCCAGTTATTCTCTTAGAGGATTAAAAGAGCAATGAGCAAATCACCAACCCTTTCTCTCACCACGGTCAAAGGCACGCTAGGTGTTCAAACTCACTGGTATTCTGAAAAAAAAAACACATGAAGTGAATACGGAGTGTGCAATTTAGGAATGTGCCGATTTAACAAAAAACAGATGGAGGAAATGTGGACTTTGCAAGATTTTCTCTCATTGATGATGATGCAGTAAGGTAGCAAAGTTACCTCATTAACACACCTTTCACAGTGCCCTGAAAAGGGCAATAATTTCTATCTGTCTCTCATAGCCTTGTCTTTCCATATCCCTATCTACCCAGTAAAGGGCAATTGTGAAATTATTACAGCTTAATTCTTCCCCCCAGGTGCTGCCTCTCCCTAGCTCTCTCCTGGATTTAATGGCACCAGGGAATGGGACCCTTCTCTTATACATTGGTGTCCTGTCTGGCCAATTACAGCCACATTCATTCAGGGCATGGCTGTGGATGCTTTGGGGCTGAAAGCTGGTTGATTAGCAGCTCTATCCAACAGCTTGCTGATTGCTGAACACCGAACCCAGATGTCTCACTGACAGTCGGGTTCTCATGCCACTGACTACCTCTTACTTTTGTAGTCCATCCTTGCAGTGTAGTCTAAAAGGGTTTGTGTCATTACAACTGCTGATGTCTGACATTCATTTTCTCCCTCCTACAGTGTAAATTATTGCCCACTTTCTGCCCCTGCCATTTTACCCTTGTGTCGCCTGTTCTACCTCTTTTCCTGTTGACCCCCTCCTATTCCTTAAAAACAATAACCCTTAGGTTCGTTCACACATGGGCCACATATATTAAAGCGCTTGCGCCAGTTTTCTGTCTGAATGTCGAAACTACTTGCACGTGTATTTAGAAAGTGTCTGCACCAGTTTTGTGTGGCAGCTGCTCTGTATCCACCGCACCACAAAATTCTGCACATAAAGGGGCGTTCCAGTGCATAGTCGGACCCTCCACCACATTTATTACTGCAACACGACCAAATTGCATTGCACAGTTAACAGTGCACCAAAAAAGGTAGTTGACACTTCCCGAAAAGTGCAGGGGGCACTAGATTAATGAAGACTGTGCGGCAGTATTCTATAATGTGCCGCATCCTGCACACTCCACAGGCAAACTGCTCTTAGTGCACTACTTTTGAGAAATGTGGCCCACAGTGTTTTCTGCATACGTTTATACGTAGAAAGAGTTTTCTTTCATTAGTAGAAGTGTAAGTGAAAATGTAAACACAGCAGCTTACGCTTCCATCAATGAAGAAAATGGCTTTAAAAGCAGCAAAACACATGGTTACATGAAAAACGTATGATGGGGTAACAGAAGGGGGCAAAAGTGGGCTGTAGATCACTCTCTCTGACTCAAATTTATGAGGCATAGTAAAGGGGCCCACTGAGGCACTGGCGCCAGGGGCCTACTTAAACCTGGAGCTGGCCCTGCCCGCGATCCATACCGAGGAACGCAGGTGTGGCCGTGACACAGTTATCTCAACTTTGCCATTCTGACTATGATTGTTTCTGATGTTGTATACATGTTCTGAGATTGGTTCATTCTTGTGCTGAGCTTTGTTCTGGTGCTGTATTTATGTAATGACCTCAGTTCTTGTGTTGTATTTATACACTGAGTTCTGTTCTGGTGCTAAATTTATGTACTGACCTTGGTGCTGTATTTATACACTGACCTTGGTGCTGGATTTATGTGCTGACCATATTGCTGTATTCATATACTGATCTTGGTGCCAGAGCTATATGAATGTTTTAAACTCTCTACAGTTAATAAATTGTGCATTTTTCTCAATAACCTTGGACTATCATTTTTTATCCTCACACATATGTTGACAGATGAATACATCTTTCACAACATCAAATCCCACACTGTCCTTAGCTCAGATTCTTTGTTCTCCTATATGTATAAGAGTAATTTCATGAAGTCCTGTGTTATGGTGTACAGTATAATTAACACTTTTGACCTGAATTGTATTATCTGTTATAGCAAACCTCCACTTTCAGTGTCAGGCAGGATTCTCTGGAACACTAAAAAGCCTGGAGGAGATCAGGAAACCATGACAACCTGGATGTGCAGAATCACACAGTACAATGATGACTTGTTTCTTTACTCATATATAAATGAGCTTTCATAGACGTGTTACCAATATAATTCCAACCTTGTGGTAAACAATATATATTAATATGCTCCAGATTATAACTATATAAAAGAGAAGTTGTAGAGAGGTGGCTAGCGTATAGTACAACCATGTTTACATACATTGGAAACCACTGCTCTCACACCCCTACAAATCCACGCACTCTTTATTACTGTAATCACTGCTGTGAGTCATTAGGGGCAACTCTAAACATATAATTAGAAAGCATGGTCATTATTTGCTTACTGTTATCATGGGGCAATATGGAGGCATGCTCAGTCAGTAGCTAAGACAGCCATTTTAAATATGGACTATCCTTCCATCCCGTTCTCCAACATCTCCTGGTAGCAAGTCATTAATACAAAAATGTTATATATGGCTTGGGGCAGTAAAAATAATAAACTGTTTATCTCTCACCTACACACCTCTTTCCATGCTCCCTGATCAGCCGCAGCGCCACCCATCAGCGCTGGACTGTGTTTGTCATGACCTCAGTCACGCTTCTGCTACAACCTGAAACTCCGGCTCTCATAGGTGTGTGGCTGTAGTTGCCATGGCTGGTTGCCACAACCATACAAGCAGTTTATTAATTTTACAGCCCCCGCCATATAAAAAAAAATATTCTTGTAGAAAACCTTTAATATCCAGTACTTTTAAACCCATCGCCTTTAGTCTATGCTTTTTTCAACATTCTAGTTAGCTAAGCAATGACAAAATTAAAAAAAATTATATTTATTTCAGTAAATAATTTTTTCAAGATCATAAAATGACTTCTCTGTGATTGATTACTATAGGTAGGGCATAAGTGTCTGATTGCAGGAGCCTGTACCACTTTCAGAACCAGCAACTGGTGGGTATGGGACTTCTACTTCCATGGGACAGACAGAGCACTGTACTCTGCAATTACTGCCAGTGTCAAAGAAATGAATGGTGCAATACCTAAACATACAAACACTGTCCCATACACATGAGGCACAAGGGGACCTTTTTTTGTGATCACTGGTCACAAAAATCACACTCTAAAAGTTCATCCCCTACTTAATGCTTATCCTAAATGCTTCTTCTCTGTCAGTCAGGCTTGGCAATCAAGCATTGATTCCCCTTTTTAGTAATAATGGATTTAATGTCCATGATAAGAGTCAGGTCTTACCATAGACATTGCTGACACATAAGTCAGTACACCTATTCAGTTTCCCACTAGTGTTGGGAAGTACTCCTGGAGGGAGGCTCAGTGCAACATTGTCTAATGTGTAACTGGAAGGTTATTCTCCTACGGTTGTGTGTTCTAATAATATCAAATTCCAGACCCTGGTTTTGTTGTACAACTTAGTTTCTGCACTGCGATTCTCTATCCGGCTTCTGATGACCTGACCTTGATTTCCAGCTGCCGGCCTTGACCTTGAGTTTGTACCTTTTAATCTTCCTGACTGCTGCCTGCCCTGACCCTGGCTACTCTATGTCTGAGCATTGATGCTTCTCATCTATGCTCAGATTGTAATTGCAGTAAAAAACTTGGATAACGCCTGTATTATATTAAAAGACAAAAATAAAAGCAAAAAGTGAAATAAAAAAAAATTATTTCTCTTAATGAAACCTCTAATTAGCTAATTACTGTAACCAATAAGATTATTTTGAAAGAAATCTACCATCAAAATCAGACATGTTAAACCAGGGACTCTTAGTCATAGATCCAGGCACCCGTGATCTTTTTATATTTGTTCTTCTTGCTTCTAAAATCAACCTTTTAAATTATGCTAAAGGGCCATGGGGGTGTTACCAGAGTCCCTCCTTGCTGTAGCATAACCGACTGTTACACTGTGCAGAAGCATGTCTCCTCCCCCATTGTGTAAGATTACAGCAGGCAGAGGTAGGGGGAACTGCTGACTGAGCAGGGGGAAGTGTGAGGTGTGCTCCTGCACAGTGTAACAGCCTGTGAAGCTACAGCCCCGTAGAGACCAGAGTTTATTTTAGAAGAAGGAAGCCATGGATAACAAATACAAGAAGATTACCACAGTCACAGTGCCCCAGTCTATGGGTAGGTGTCCCTGGTTTATAATAATTGATTTCGATGGTAGATTTCCTTTAAAGCTTATGTGTACGGTTTGCCCCAGAATAATACTTTATATTTTAACATTCTAATAATGACAAATCAAGTAAACATTTGAAAGTGACTTTTCTTTGCTGTTTTTTTGTAATCAGCATGGCACAGCTCTCCGGCGGTGCTCCAATATACAGTCATTTCAGTTTTCATAAGCCACTGGCACTTTACTTTTCTTCATCTTTGAACTTGAAGTACATGTCAGCATTTCACCGTGGAAATCCTGTCCTTTTTGATAATCAACTCACATCTTCTTTTATCTTGTAGCTTTTAATTAGAAACAAGACTGTCAAAAGTGTGTTGTAGAAATGAACAGCCTCTACACAGAGAGGAGCTATTTTCTATTTAGTATTACAGACAACTTTATCATCCTCTTCACATAAGGACCAGATCTAGTATATCTAGAGTATCATTGAATCCTCACCAACACAACTCCTTACTTTTGGTAGTGCTAGTGCCTATAAAGTTTCAGCAACCTATACATTTTATAATTTGGCTAAATGTATTTTAAAGCACAATATGCACATATTCATAGAAAATAGGATAGGTAGTATAGTACAGGCAGTCCCCGGGTTACATACAAGATAGGGTCTGTAGGTTTGTTCTTTAGTTGATTTTGTACGTAAGTCGGAACTGTATATTTTATCATTGTAATCCCAGCCAGATTTTAAAAATGTTGGGTTGTCATAAGAATCAGGATTAACACTAAAGCTTCATTACAGACACATTTGATAACCGTTACAGCTGACTAAAGCACAATAAATTACCAATATCCAGAGGTCCGTTTGTAACTAGGGGTCGTATGTAAGTCGAGTGTTCTTAAATAGGGGACCGCCTGTATACCCAAAGTCAGGTACCTAGGTGAAAGTGATTGGTTACTGTAATTCATGTTTTTGTAACGTGGGTGTAAGTGTGAGGGGAAGGATATAAGGTAATTAACCAATACACACGCTCTGCTTTCTTGATATGTAAAGTGAAGCCTCTGGTCTTTTACCTCTCTATAGGAGCTGATGGAGACTGCCCAGTTCAGAGTGACAAGAGATATGATGGGGGGCATCGGACCCCTTGTCCTCATCATCTGTGAGGGTTTTATCACTGAGACCCCACCGATCAGCAAGTTGGTTGCTAACTTGTTTTGCGTGAAAATCCCTTTAAGACATCTGCTGATTACAGTTGTTACCATGTTTGATGTTATCTGACTGATCATCCATAACATTTCTTAAGATCCAGCAGGATCCATATGCCACTTCTTGAGACACAAAGATCCTGCTGGACAGGAGGTAGTCAAAGGAGGAGATTTCTAGTACAGTCCCCCTACTCTCTCAGACTACACAAATGCTGGGGGAGCAGGGGGAAGCTGAGAACGTCTAAGAGTGACATGAATTGTGCAGTCCCCGGTGACAGCAGCAGTGACTGCGCCGTCCTGCAGGGGGCAATGTGTTCCTAGGAGGAAGAGACGAGTCAGCTCCCAGCATGCTCTGTGTGAGGAGAAATAGCAGCAGGCAGATAATGAAGCTAAGATGGCAGCACTGAGTGTGCAGCTTTCACTTGTGCGGCGCCTGAGGTGAAGCTGAGTGGCAGGAGCCCGGGCCGGTGTACACGAGCAGCCGAGCACAGGAGGCCGGAGCGGGCCGCGCACACCTGCCGTCCCTCGCTCCTGTGCGGGAGGATGGTGAAGGGCTCGGGGCGGGGGTTGACTTGGGGATTGCGGTGATTGTCAGAGAGCACAAGGCTGTCAGCGGCCGGGTTGCACGTCCCTGTCCCCGGAGGAGCCGCCCGTCACCCCCCGATGCTGCGGCTGCAGTGACACGCACACCCCGTCTGTCTCCACGTACAAGATGATGTGCGCAGCAACCGCACCCCCTCCTCCTCCCGCCGCCGCCGCCACTGCCGCCTCATCCGGGGCCAACGGCTTGTACCCGGCGCCCACAGCCTCCGCGTCCTGCCCCGCACGGCTCACCATGGCCGGCACTCCAGAGCTCAGCTCCGGGCCTGACTGCAGGAGCCGCTACCAGCTGCTGCTATCCGGCAAGGCCCTGGCGGAGCGCTACCGGCACATCTACACTGCGGCCGTGAGTGACAGAGAGCAGCAGAGCGGAGCGGCAGCCAGGTAATGGAGCGCAGGAGGCCGCACGTCATGTCAGGTGGCCGCCCTCCACTCACATTAGGTGACATTGCTGTGTGAGCTTCGTGTATCCCGCATGGACTAAAACATATGGGGCACCCATGGGTGCATGGCCCTTCATGAGGTGTCACTGGCCTTGTATGGAGAGATGTGGCCCGGGTAACCCTGGGTGTATCATGCAGTGTCACTGGGCCCTGGGTTTAGTCATGTAGCACCAGTGGAGGGTGGGGTGAGTACCGAGGCAGTGAATATTGGGTGATAATGCATATGGGGCACCAGTGGACCCTCGGTTGACATGTGAGGCTATTGACCTTTGGCCTTTATAGGGAGGTAAGTGGCACAATTTAGCCTTGTGTGGACCGTACAGGTATGTGGTGGCAGGGAATGGATACATATGGCTGCAGTAAACAATTAGGCATGTGATGCTAATGGACCTTTGGTTTAGCATTGAGGGTGTTGGCTCCAACATGAATAGATTAAATAGAAGCATGTGTGACCCATGTGGATGTGGCCACTTATACCTTTAAGGGTGTGTTCACACATGCGTTACACCAGCTGAGAAGAGGAGTTTTGCCTGATCAGGCAAATCTCCTCTTCTCAGGTGTTGTAAAGCATTTCAAAGTGTTAATGCCACATATCAACGCATCATCACATTGTGTCTTGAAAAGCAATACAACAGTAGAGAAGGGTTAAGATTCTGTTAACAATTTTCTGTTTACACAACGTTAAGGCATGTGTTAACAATGTGTTAATGCATGCATTTTGTTAAGTGTTAACTGCTGCATTCTGTAAATGTTAACTGCAATGTAATTGGGTAGCTGTTGTGTGGGCAATGTGTGAATGCAGCCTAACACTTGATGCAGTGGTTGAGGCTTGTTGTATGCTTCATGTATGGCACCTGGTGAGATGACCTTGTACTGAAGGATCACAATTTAGTGGTAGCAGGTAAGCTCATGGTTCATAAGGGGCACCTGACATGTAGCAGGATTTGATGAAGCTTTATATAGCATAAATAAAGGTGTAAAAAAAAAAAAACCTAGAAGTTTAAAGGGGCTATACACAGCAGATAACAATTTCTTCACATGGAAGCATAGCTCAGTGGGGAATATTCTAATGATGGGAAAATCTCTGACTCTAGACACTAAAACCAGGCATCTACATGAGGCCTAACTATTCTAGTACTTGTGATGGCACCAGGTCTTCATCCTCTGGGCAGGTTTTCACGTATGTTATTCCCAACGTCAGAGGCTCAATTTTACTATTCCTGTGAAAAGGGACCCTATTGTAAGTCAGTAGGTAAGGGGACACTGCTATCACTGCCATCATGGCAGAACATTGTGGCTATCTTTGTAAACAGAAGCCACATGTGACTGGAGCCTTACAAGCTGTCATGAAATATAACAGCTTACTAGAAAGCAGTGACCCAATATCTACATATGTCAGCCATTGTAATTTGAGGACCGCTATATCCTTCTTGTTTGAGTGTTTGCATTGTGTACAGTGCCACGTGCATCAGGGACAGAGCAGAGCGTTACATTTATACCTGGGTAGCTGTGGGCACTGGTTACCTGGCAGGCACTACTACTACTATACTGTATAATGCCTGCTTGTGTCCATGTCTCACTACAGTCCATACCATGGCCTTCTCAGTTTTTATTAATGAGCCAATAATGTGATCAATACAAGGGCACTTAAAGGTATCACTTACTGTGAGCAAAGGCCTTTATTCCTGAGCAAAGGACAAGACTACAAGTTCTCTTTCTTGCCAGGTAAATGATTCATGAACTGGTAAATTGTGTTATGTGGAGCCTGAGTATTTTCTAATATAGCTTCTGTATTGTGCAATGCCATTATCCCTCGTAGCTTTGTTGTCCTGACAGCTCCCGTGTCACATGTCACAACTAGCGGCCCCGCAAGTCTGTGAACACAAATGCTCAGCAAGCCAGGCACAGGAATCCCTCTAGTAATCAGTAGAGCAGGGGCTTGGGGCCGGGATGAATAATGTATGCATCTTCATGTTATACTGTGCTGAAACCTGGAATGTGGAACATAGGGAGAAACTCCGGGGTTACTGATTGTGTGATATCTGTGTCTGAAGTGACTTTCATGGAGATTATACTACTTGTCCTATAGCGTTGTATGTGCACACAGCAGATTTGTTGTAGAGACGCCACATATGTCTCATTCTTCTGGAAAGTATTTATTCTGCAGTAAGCAAATGGGTTTCTGTAAACGGCATCCGGACATAGGAGACCATAGTGGAAATCTTTGCAAGCATTCTGCTACATATGAATTCACCCCAAGACTCTGCTGGGTTTCCATGAGGAGCATTCACTCCACCATCGCATAAAAACAAGCATGACGGGTTCTTCCTATTGGGTTTGACAAGTGTTTGGCTTTGTTACTATCATGGGTGTGGCTGGATGACATGTAGAGCCGTGTGTCTAGTCATGTTAGCAGCTTCTCTGCCCTGATGCCAGGCTGTATTCACAGCAGTGGAGTGCATAGCATTGTATCACAGCCTTTAGTTTTATGGGTTATTTCATTTTGGAATTGGCTTCCAGCAAAGCTGAAATGTTGCAGGAATTAATATAAATCCACAGAATATTAAGGAACGCAAGTGATCTCATATTTGCTGTTTATTCAAAATACTTCATCTATCTATAAATTGACATAGGTCGGGTTATATATTATTATTCATATCTGATTTTAGATTCAGGAAAATTGGAGACATTGTTTCATTTTAGTTCTGTATAAACATTTTGACATTTTTTTTATGAATTAATGTATTCTTGCCTGGGCTTCATGATGGCACCAGATTTTTGCATTCCTGCTTTAATCTGACTGATGATTTTGGAGGCCATTTAATTAGAGATGAGCAGACCAATGTTCCAGTTTAAGATTCGCCATCCCGAAGCGGATGTTTTGGCAGCTAACCAGCCACGGCTAGTGGCTAGCCAAGGGCTGTCAATTTGCTGCATTGGCTGTTCAGCTTTCAATCCATCTACATTGGGAACCCAAACAAGAATATTAGGTCTGCTCATCTATATATATATATATATATAGTGCCTCTTGGTCCATAGCTCATTTCCCTATGCAAACTGGGCACACGCTTCATTGGGTTTTTGAGGTTTCTGTGTGTTATCCTGATTCAAATTGAAACACAAATGGACAAATGTTCAATTAAACATGTAAATTCTTGATGCATCATTATCTGCCTTTCAAAGTTAATGCATCACACTTACTTGTAGCCATTGTATCCCAAGCCTCCTATGATTGTCTCATCTTGACAGCACATCAGTACATGAGATCTTGTTTTCCAATTGTACATTTCCACAAACTCTTTAGTTTTGGATGCTCATGGACCTCCCAAAATATTCCCCCTATTAAGTAGCCAGCAATAAGATGTTATAGCCATGGAAGATTTTCACTTCTGATTCTTATAACTCTGAGCTACCTATTTAAAACGTGTGTGGAAAAACCAACGCAGCAGCACTATGATGGCATCCAAGTGCCATATATTTTTATTTTTTCCTTCCCAATGCACCCAGTGGAGACGGTGAGATGGTATAAAAGCCTGTAAAGCCAAATCACAAATCATTAGCATAAGTTTAAAAGTTGATTTTAGTAAGCAGCCTGTGGCTATCAAATCTAGGAAGATTACCAAAGTCGCGTTGCCTGGATTTATGAGTGTCTGGTTTATCATGCTTGACTTTGATGGTAGACTAACTGAAATCTAGCAGATCCTTATTCTTGTAAATGCTGTCAATTAGGACCTCTTAGTGTTTGCCACATCTGCCAAGTGAATGACAAAGTAACATTGCTAAGTAAAATGCACAGTTGTTCTCCAAAGTGTGCCCCCAGTAACACTGATGCATATAAAATAAGATAAGCAGTTACTTCTCTTGGCTTTGGTTCAGCTCCTGCATGAGATTCCCAGCCATAGTAAGAGCAATAATTTGTCTTGGCAATTGGTCTTTGTGTTCTCAGTTCCTCCAAAGTACTGTTCTTTGGTCACTATTCATTTTTATAAGCATTTTGTTGGAACCTCCACAATGAACCCTTAAAGCAACACTCCCAGAAAAACACGTCTGTTCCTTCCTGCAACACTTACATGATGGCTATGTAATTACAGTATAAGTAATTTTTGGTGTAATATGGACATTTCCCTGCAGTGCCACCTCTTGTCTGCTCTCATCAGCCACCATCATGACTGCAAAGTCTTCTATCTCTGTGCTGTCGTCTTTGCTATGCATAGTGCATCAGGAGTGAACCATGTCTATCTGATCACATGAAATTACAGCAGCCTCCATGGTGGATGGGGAGGAGTAGAAGTCCATGGAGGCTGCTGTGATTTCATGTAATCAGCTAGATCTCTCAATGCTCTATACAGCAGCATGTGCTGTAGCAGTGAGACCTGTCAATCAGGAGCAGTGAGGCAGGGCAGTGCAAGTAAAATTTACTATACAGAATTCACTTAGTGTCATTGAATTCACATCAGGTGAGTTACATATGTGTTTACAAACTGATTTTGTAACATTGCAGCCATTTAGGGATATGGAAAATGCTTTTTGATCATAGTTTTTAATTAAGTATTTATTTTGGGTGGGTTAATTTTAAATGGAATGTTCTCTTAAAGCAAGACTCATTTCTATCGATGAGATGGAGCGCAGAGCAGGTACAAGTTTTATGTATTGGTTCTGTCTGTGTATATGAGTGTTAAATGGGGAAAGATTTAACACCCTCTCTCTCATTCCCTTAATGGTACGCTGCCTGGTCTGTAGTACTATACTCCTAATACTTACTCTGACTCTGATTTCTACCCCCATCAACACTTGTAAGGAGCCTACAAGTTGTTAGATTAATGCGGTGAACTAATGTTTTGCCCAACCTGCATAAGAATGTGTGCTTTGCATGGGCCCATGTGTCATCTGCATCTGTGGTCCTCTCGCATGCCAATCACCGGAGGTTAGATTGCCTAAGCCGCAAACATTGGCAGGAATAGTTTTGTGGCACTGGAAGCCTGCTTCTGCATGGGGTTGTGTAAACAATGGCTAGCATGTGTCCAAAAGAAATATATGTTCTCTGGGGGCCTTAGTCTGACCTGGGCATTATTTGTTCAGATTGGTCATACTTCATGAACATCATGAGATTAACAAATCTAATGTCAAAACAATCCAGACATACTCAAGAAAAGCTGCATGATGATTGGGCGCTTGCTGCTCTTCCAACCCTTTCATGCTTGTTGATCAGTGAGAGACCTATGTGGTCCTGTGGCATGTGCAATGGGTCCAAGAAATATTCTTAATTGGATGGACTCTCCTGTGTGTCACAAGAGATGACTGAGCTGGATAAGGACACAATCATTGTTAATATAAAGGGCCACTTGTGACCATTGTAGTGGGGTTGTGGACACAGATAGAAGTGACCAGCACTTCACAAGGCCTACGTCTGTCACATGGTTCTCCAAATCAGAATTGGATGGAGATGCCTGTTCTAAGACTTTTTTTTTCAATAAGTTGGTCTACATGTATGCAAACATTGTACTATCATTTTTGATAACTGATGAGAAACCGACGCCTTGTTTTAGGATTATTCTGTTAGATGATATATTATGTCCTCTCATGCACCTTTAGAATCTATTTTATCATTACGTTGTTGCAGTTCCCTTCTGTTTTTGTTACTTCAAAACTAGGAATGGTTGGACGCACAGAATGGGTATAAATCTTTCCATTATATCCACTACTGGTTATGGTTCATAACTGATGCAGTGACTGAGTTGTGTAATAGTTGTCCCCTATTGCTCTGGTTCACACATCCAGCACTGTTCTATATATGTGGTTGATGATTAGAGGAGAAACCTCTGTACACTGCAGGTAAAATCTTTGTTATCATGCTTTGTATCCAGGCGAAGCAGAGACTGGTAATTGAATTCTCTTTATACTACCCATCAATTATGTTGGTGGTGTCTCAAAGCATTACACATGCTGCACAATTACATCATAGCTCTATTTCAGGACGCTGACATCATTTCTTTAACTCTTTTTAGTGCTTGCACATTTATATATGCCATTTCAAATGCTTTGCGATAATTCTAAATAAAAAATGACTAATCCATAAAACAATAGTTATTGTATTTTAAACAGAATAAACATGAAATGAACCTTTGTTCCAGTGTGGAGCAATTCTTAAATATACTCAGAATGTGTTATGTTGTTATCCTAACTTACTGTTAATAAAAATACAGCATTTCACATGTATAATTCCAACCTGTCTCCATCAGTCCTTGTTTCCCCATGGATCCGACCGTAAATCTTCTGACTATGGTCGGATTCTTTTCATAAATTGATTCTGTCTGAACAAAGTAGTGCTTTCTGACTCTTGCCCCTCACTCCTGCATTACAAGACCCATTCAGACACAGGCAATTCCTGCCAGCAAGCAGCAGTGTGCTGAGACTTGCTCTACTAGCTTTAGGCAAGATAAGGTCTTTACCCTGGAGTGAGGCATATAACAGAGCTGTGTGTGTGTGTGTGTGTTTTAAAGGTGAGTTAGCAGAGCTGAGAGTGCCATTATGTTTTATATCCATCTCATGGATCTCATCATCTCATCTTTGATCTGCCCATCTCTCTTTTTCTATGTGTCAGATACTAGTAGAATGTTCAGAAGCTAAATAAGTGTAAATAAACCTGGGATCCTGATCATTTAAGCACATTGTCAGCGCACAGCATCTTATAGCACAGAGGAATCATGAAGTTTCTGCTTAGAGTCCCCATAGACACTGAGTTACAATGGCGACCACTGAGTTATAGGAGCTAAAACTGCAATAAAACTAAGGCTGCATTCACACTAACTTTATGCTCGCCTGGCCCTAGCCAAACCCCTTTCAACACCTCAGTTGTAAGTGCCTCTCAATATGCTAGCTTAGATTTAATATGACACCCTACTCTAGAATACTTGTAGTAGGTGTACAGCTTTCCCATTTTCATTGCTTTTCGAGACAATGGCAGCACTGACAAAACTCTAAACTTTTTGCACAGGTCGTTGATCTGATCTGGGAAAATGCAGGATGCACTACTTTGATTGAAGTCTTGCATAAAAAAATAACACTGTCATCTCAGGATGTTGCATTTCGAGAAGAAACTTACTCTAGCTTTATTATATTGCTCCAAATTTGCAGGGTCAGGAAGTAAAAATTCTCCTTAGAGAGTTGGCTAACTGGGTATTCCCATGAAGAAAAGATTAAAGGGAACCGGTCACAACATTTTTCATAAATACAGCTAGTGGCAGGTTCCCATAGAGCCCTGTGATGTCACCCTGGTCACATGACATTAGGCCTTGCCCCTCGACTCTCTCTATTGATCTCTAGATACCAGGCAAGTGTATAACTGATTTAATAGGGATCTGAGTAAAACAATTTTTAGGTAAAAGGTTGTTGGTTACTAGGGCTCTATAGAAACCTGCACTAGCTGTACTTGGGGAAAAATGTGGTGTCAGGTTCCCTTTAAATTTACTCGAATGCAATGTTAATAACAAAAATACATTTGTTTTCTAATAAAAAATTTTTTAGGGAAAATTAGCTGCATATGAAGGTACCCAGGAAGTGTTGAAATCTGTTACAAAAAAATATTAACCATGTAACTTGTATATTTGATGTTGGCCTAGGAGTGTCTTGAGTATCCTGGGTGGTTGACTGTCTTTGTACAGTGATATGTGGCATGTGTGATTCCCTTGCAGTTCCTTCTTTGTATTTATACCTGCACCATCTCTTTTTAAGGGATTTTCCCACTAAAGAAAATTCTCACATTTAAAGGGAACCTACCACCACGAATCTACCTATAAAGGTAGATTGGGTGGTAGGTGGATGTAAGGGACGTGAGGAGAGCTCTTTTTAGAGCTTATCCTCACGTCCCCGCTAACTTTTGGGAAACTTTATTGACCTAATATGTAAATTTCGTTATGCGGCTACTGGGGCGTGGAGTAGCCGGGCACGAGGCTACACAGCGCGGCTACTCCACGCCCCAGTAGCCACATTAATCCTCCTACCCTGTTGTGTGCGGCGCGCAGCTCCTCGTAGCTGCGCGCCCTCGTCCGACAAGCCGGCTACTGCGCATGTGCAGTAGCTCCGGCCTCGGAGCTGGGACTGCTCATCATGACGGACGAGGGCGTGCAGCTATGAGGAGCTGCGCGCCGCACGCAACAGGGTAGGAGGAGTAATGTGGCTACTGGGGCGTACCGGCTACTCCATGCCCTAGTAGCCGCATAACGAAATTTACATATTAGGGCAATAAAGTTTCGCAAAAGTTAGCGGGGACGTGAGGATTAGCTCTAAAAAGAGCTCTCCTCACGTCCCTTACATCCACCTACCACCCGATCTACCTTTATAGGTAGGTTCTCTTTAAATCCCCTAGTGATGTTGACACAATAAAGATCATTTTAACCCCTTGCATTACAATTTTACTCAGTTTTATTGTTTTAGCGCCTCTAGGCTGCTGGGTGTAAAATCCCAGGGTGTGGACGGGGACTCACTAAGAAGACACATTGTCACCCCACATAATTAGATGGGTAATAATGTGCTTAGATTATGAGGGTATAGGTGTATATCCACTTTCATTTGACTTCTGACATTGAACTGACACATGGAAAAAGATGAGACAGATCACAGGTGTATGAGATTACACAGAGGCTGACAGACTTTTAGACTGTTACTTTTAGTTCTGCTACATCTCACAGAGACTCAAATCTCTGCAAGCACGGCTGTCTCATACAAATCCAAGATGGCGGCCTGACCCTAAAGGCAGAAGTTAGTCGTGTCTAGGGAGAAACTGAAATTGTGTACAGCAGTACTGATGGAGACATGTTGAACTTATATCTGTGAAATGCTGCATTTTGTTAATAACAGTGAGAATGTTATTTTGTTATCCTGAGTACATATAATAAACTTGTCTTTGTGAGAATACCCTTTTACTTGTCTGCAGAGGGAGGGTTAAAGAGCATGATTCGTACACTGCTTAGAGCTGTATATCAGAAGCCTTTCAAATGCACCATGACAGTCCACTATGTACAGGAGCTGCAGACTCTACAACAACAAAGGACATTGTTTGGATATTTTTAATTTGGACTACTTAAAAACTGCACAATATAATTGGACAATGGACAATATAAAATGGTAGACTTTAACCTTGAGTCAGTCTATAGTTGAACCACAATCTAAAAGTCCACCTATTTATCCCAAAGTGCCAACACAGCAATGTATGTAGTAACTTAACATGTTTCCTGCTCTGCCAAAGCTTTCCCATATATTACCATCCTGAGTACACCAAAAAAGGGTAGAGAAATTGTAGGTAGTATCATTTTGGCCTCTCCCAACAGGAAGAATGATCAGGCCTGGAGCAGAAGCAGCAATTATAATCAGACTCAATCTTCCTAGGTTGCCTGGGAATGTAGGAATCCTGTCTAACGCACTCTAACGTGCTCGGGTGCCCACATGGAGGGCTCGGCGTGCCATAGGTTTGCCACGACTAGGAAAGAACATCATGTGCTAGGCTTATTTTCCTCAGCTAGCAAATGTTCTAATGTATTTCTTTGTAGCATTGGTCGTGACTGTATTTTTCATGCTTCTGTCTGAGACTTTTTGCTGAGATGTGAATTTTGGATCTTGTAGCGGGTCCTATTCATGCCCATATTTTCAGCCTGTGTCCTCCTTTTGAAGTCTATGGAGGTGGGACAAATACTAATGGCACATAGGTGTTATCTGCATATGGTCCTTGTATGTGGATCAGATAACCCGATCATGTGACAAGCCAGTGACCTTAACCACCCTTCCATATATATTTTTGCGATACGCTGATCATGCATTACTTTTTCTTCCATACCTCTCAAATACTGAAGAAATTTAGGAAATCTAGGAGAGTGATATGTTAATAAAGACCTGGATATACCTCTAGATAATAGACTACCACCACGCGATGCCATCAGCTAAATTTTATCATGTATGGAGTCTGGGAATTTCAGTCCTCCCAGGTACATCACAGGGACTTCACAATTGCATAGCTATGAATGTTATTTTGCTATAAGGAAGAGTATAGGGTCTTTTTAAAGCTTTTCGGTAGAGATCATATAGTACAAGTGAAAAAAAGACACATGTCCGTCAAACTTGGGATAGGCAAAAAAAATCTGCTTTATATTTGTGGGATACTTATTGACTTCTTATCGAAGTCTACAAACTAAATAGTCCAATTTTTTTCTGTGGAAAAAGACACATGGACACGCATAATAATATAATTCTTTATATAGTGTCATACAATAAAGTGTTAATATTCTCTGTGGATTTGTGAATTACCGGGGGCCTATCATTTAGTGCACCTCTATAGGAGAGCTTATATGTAACAAACTTTGCATGAATCAGTCGTACAGGAGAATACCCATCAGAACAAGTCTAAAGAAAAAATATAATAGTGGATGTTGAACATAATTGATTTATTTTACAGATTGATGTTCTATTTAAGGAATGGATGGTTTAGAAATTAGATATTTTTGTGGTAAATCATCACTATCATCTGTTATGGGGCCATCTGTCTACTCTGTGCTTAACTTGCAAAGTCTGTAAAAATCCTGTAGAAATGTAGTGTAGTACGTCTTGGTATTCTGTCTTGTCCCCTTTTTATTTGAACCATGCAAGGCTTGTGGCTCCTGACTCTTGGTGAGCGAGCGCTGTGATGCTTCACTCTCATATGAGATATGTCCTCGGATGGAAAGCCATGTTTATAACCGCACTATGCGTCTAACAACAATGCTTGTATTGGATAGAAATGTTGTACACAGCGTTTAGGCATTGGACATAGTAGTAAGAAACAATTAAGCAGAGCAAACGCCCCGTTGATGTACGTGCTGCCTCCTAGTTGCTGTGTTCGCGGTGGCTGGTTGCTAGGGGCCAGCTTTGTTGCTAAGCTGGCTGTCTGCAAGGTTCACTAAGGAGAGTGGGGATGCTGAGGCTTGTAGGATGCTCCTAGAGGATTTTTCTTCAGATGCCAGAAGCTATTTAAAACCAGTGTGTTTCTAGACGTATGACATCACTGCAGGGAAATACAGCAAGGTGTTGGTGCAGCTTTAATATGGGGATCAATGGGTGTACTGCATATGGGTCTTTACTAAAGTCCTCCTATTCTTTTTCCGAATGCTAATGGTAAGGGGGCATACATTTTAAGTATGGGAAGAGGGTTGTAGTAAAGGCACTGATGCTTGTAACAAGAGCTGCTGTATGTCATCTCTGAATACTGAAGAGGGGGTCATAATTCATCTCTCCAGTAAGACGGCACTGGCAGGGTGCAGGAATGTATGATCAAAAATGGACATTGCTCTGTCATGTGACTGGTGATCATGGATGAATCTGTGAATGTATAAGGTTGATGATTGGTTATGGTGTTACATTGATTATTAAAGGACATCTACCACCAGGATCAAGGATTGTAAACCAAGCTCGCTGACTTACTGGTGTGTGCCCCCTCACTTTAACCTCTTGGCACTCTGTGCCCGATATATCAGATTCATAGCGCTGTCTGTGGGCAGTCTCTACTGCACGATTGTACGAAAACTAAAAAAATATATAATATATAAAAAATGCATATCTACTCCAGAATGATACTGACACAAAGTATTACATGTCCCTCAAAAAAAAAACAAGCCATGAATCACCGCCGTAGACAAAAAAGTTTTATGCTACCTGGAAGTTGACAATGCGAAAACAAGTCTCATTCTTCCTGTTTTGAGATATAGGGCTATCTATTAAACACTCGCTCAGCTTTTCATGAAGTGGGCAGGACTTCCTGGTTGGACATCAGCTAAGGGCACTGATGCCAGTAGCACTCAGGGCATTCACATGAACGTGCACAAACAGCTCAACCAATCAGGACACAGAAGCAGTGTTACTGCTTGTACAGAGATCTAGTGCAGGGCAGACTGAGCACAGGAAGAGCTCTGCATCATACAGTCATAACAAGGAAAAAGCTATATTAAGGGCGTGCGTTCACATGTGGCATTAATGCATACATTTTCACACATGGCTGTTAACACATGCATTTTTTTTTTTTTTAAACGCAATGTTGATGTGACACATGATCAAACATGGTGTTAAATTATGTTAACATATGTTTAAGTGTTTACACATGGATTTGTTAACATAACAACTATGTAATCTAGAAAATCTCCTTCTCAGCTATTTGATACGTTTGAAAATGCATGCTTTTAATACCACGTGTGAACACCCCCTGTCCACCATGTACACCTACACTATAAAACACCTGTATAGGAATAAAAAGATGAACACATGACCACATCACAGTATTTGTAGACACACACATGCTAAAACCTTTCCCTAAAAGACTGTTGTTGTTTTTTTTGTTTTGTTTTTTTTCAATTCAATCACTTTTTTGCTCTTTGTACATGAATGTGATCTGCAGATAGGAGGCAGCTTCCATACCTTATAAAGATCTGCTCAAAGAGGTTTCCCTGTATATACACTGGGCTGTGTTTGCAGGATCTGATGCCATACAGTAGAACTGATGGGAAGTCTGAGATCTGGCTTTATCTTAGCCCTCAAACTTTCATACATGCGCATCTCTACTATATCCAAACTTTCAAACATATAGCTCGTATAGCTCTGCTACATACCATTTTTGGTATGTGATTGGATGACCTTAAGCATGTGATTAGTCACATGCTTATGACCTCACTGCAGGTCCTGTAGCTTCTGGGAATTGTTACTGATGTGTGCATGTGCTAGTATCCCCTCCCCCCACCCTTCTCTCCTCCATCTAGCTATGGAATCACATGGCAACCAATATACGCAAAGACAACCAGAGATATAAGTTACTTTTAGCTGACAAATGGCTGCAGATAGGTAATGATTGTAAATTAGATAATTGCTTAGTTTTGCTCAGTACAGAGCTAGGTGAAAGTTTTTATACTTTTTAAAATTAAAGGGAACCCGTCACCACTATTTTCACAAATCCAGGTAGTGGCAGGTTCCTATAGAGCTCTAGTAACTATCTGACACGCTGCTTGTAGCTAAAAGTAGTTTCCCTCAGATCCCCATAAAATCAGAGTTATAATCTTGCCTGGTATCTATGCAGCTTTGGAGCGAGTCCATGGGGGGCGTGGCCTAATGTCATGTGACCAGGGTGACATCATCAAAGGTCCTTGAGCTACTTAATATGAAAACTATACCCCATGTACATATCTGACCACATAAAACAATCACAGCAGCCTCCATGGACTCCTACTCCTCTCCATGCAGCCTGCTGTGATTTCATGATAAAATATGCTGTGATTTCATGACATATATGCTTTGTGTACAGTTCCTAATGCAACAAAAGCTATAGGACCTGCGATGATGTCACCCTGGTCACATGACATTATAGCAGCATACAGAGACAGGGATGGGGAGGAGCTGCTGGATTCAGCCTGAGGAGGCCACGCCCACCTTGGACTCGCTGTAGCCATGCTTAGTTACCAGATAAAACTATAAAGTTGAATATATGGGAATCTCAGGGGAAGATTTTTTAGCTACAAGCAGGGTGTCAGATAGTTACTAGAGCTCTATAGGAACCTGTCACTACCTGTATTTGTGAAAATAGTGGTGACGGGTTCCCTTTAACTTTAGGCAAGAGCAGCACTCTGTCACAGACCAAATGGCAGCAAAAACTCAACTTGAGCTTTGTTATATAGACACAGAATTAAAATATAACACATTTCACTATGTAGTAAGCTCCTAAATACCAGCAATGCCAAAATGGACTATATACCATAGTTCCCTGTAAAATGCTTCTCTGTCCTGCTTTTAGTATTCAGTCCCACCACCAAACTGTTCATTGACATGAATAAAGTGAATCTCTCTAATATTACTGTTAGTTACTAAGGTGCTGAAGCCGTGTTATAAATTATAGCCAACAAAAGATTGTAAAGAACTCATGGGCTGCTGCTTTTTGATGGCTTAAAAACTTCTTTGCCTTTTATTTAGTGCTTTGTGTTGACTGTTTTTCCCTTTGTTTTAGGAATAAGAAGATTCTAAGCAAGAAAAAACTTAAACGGAAGCAAAAGACCAAATCAAAAGGGAAATTGAGAAGCAAGGTAATGGTTCTCTTTATATTGAGCCTTTATGACTGCTGATCCGTCATTATATTGTTTGTCATTATTTTTTTTGTGGAATGTCTTTATCTTGGCAGGGTTTAGTCCTTTTTGACCTTGTTGATTTTATTAAGATTTTCAAATATTATGATTATAGAAAAATGAATGAATAAAGTATATAGGCCTTTATTTCACATGACGTGACCCTTATGCTCCATGCCTCTGAAAGTGAGTAGGCGTCATACACAGAATATGCCGCACTCTTGGCAGGAAACTCGGTAACTAATTAATTTCTGACTTATGTGCAAACACTAGAAATTATTGCAATTTCTGCTACTGAGCCTTTCATTATGTGCAAACAGATGGCATCGCCTGATTCATTTTCACTTTGAAGAAAAGTGAATTGGGACTACCATGCAATAAATGTCATTTAGAAGTCGGCCTCATGCACATTCTTCTCTTTTGAGATCCATGTTACCTCATTTTTACTATGGTATTGAACATGGGGTCAGTCCCCATAGTTCTCTTTAGCTGTTCAACAGTACTTGTTTACTTGCCTGTAGTTTCATACATCTACACAACTACTGCAACAATCATGTGAGATGTCATTGAGGGACTAGTAGGACTTCTGTGCTGGCACTGTTCTTGCACAGGTTATGTATTATGTGCACAGTTCCCGCACGGAATACCAAATCCAACAGTAATGCAGTAGCATTGTATTGATAGGACAATCCCATGTACACCTTGTGGAAAAAATCTACAGTGGAAATGTTTCAGCTGCTTCTTTTTGATATACCAAATGTAAAGGACATCACTTAATTGTGTAGACAATGGTGCGGGAATCAACCTAATAATTGTGTTATGGGTGAGGTAAATCCAACATACTTTGTGCAGTTACCATTAGGAATGGAGCTAAAGGGTATAGCATGCATGTCTAGTGAAGGTTCCATCTTCTACAGGTCCTCTTTAAGTGCTTTCCATTTAGACTGAATGAGTAGATGGGGCACAGCTTTCTTATCCCTTCTGTGCGAGATATAGACTGACGTAAGTTTCTGGGAATATCCTTTTAATTGTGACACAATTATGAAAAGAATAATAATTTAATACATATCCCAGACTTCAGACCTTAAAGAACTGTAAAATATCAAATGTCTTTCCTAGATCTGCACTAAGTCAAAATAAGCAATTCACTAATTTACTCATTAGCTATCTGCAGCCATTTGCCTGCTAGCTGGGGTTGTACCATGTCCCTCTGGCTGCCTTTGGTTGGTTGCCAGTGGAGAGGAGCAGAGGGTGGGTGGATCCTGCTGGGATGGGCATTAGTAGAAATCCTCCTGCACTTAGCAGCTACTGATCAGGAGGTGCATATTGGTCCTGTCGGTATGTAAAAAAAAAAAACAAAAAAAAAAACTCCAGGACCTTGAGCAATGTCAAAAACATGACTGATCACATGCTTAGGTCATCCAATTACAGACATGCGGTAGTCTGGATTGGGGAGTCTTTTTCACCCTTCCCTAGGAAATGAATGCAGGAGAACTGTTTATTTTAAAGTTTGGATATTTGGGCAGTCCCTAGGTTACATACAAGATAGGTTCTTAAGTTGAATTTTTTGTTCTCTGTGCCAATTGGTTTTAAAAAAAAATGATTGTCCTAAGAATCAGAATTAACAAGTTTAATTACAAACACCTTGTGATATCTGTTATAACTGATTATTGTAGTTGAAGGCTAAAGTGCAGTAACTTACCAAAATCAAGAGGTCAGTTTGTAAATAGGGGTTGTCTGTTAGTCAGGTGTTCTTACGTTGGGGTCTGCCTGTAGTAGAATTGTGTATGTGTGAAAGTTTGAATGCACAAATAAAGCCAGAGCTCAGGCTCCCCATCAGTTCTAATGAATGGCATCAGATCCTGCACACACAGCACAGTATATATACAGTGCAGCCTCTATGGCAGTGGTGGCGAACCTATGGCACACGTGCCAGAGAGGGCACGCACGCCATGGTCCTCCACTGTGTGTGCTTCATAAATGGAGCTCTGGCCCCACCACAAGCTGCTGCTGCTGTGCATCGGAGAGGCAGAGCAGAGAGTAACACACTCTCTTTGCCCCTCTTTGCTCCCTCCCCCTCACTGAACCTGAGCCGGGGAAGACGGAAGCCGGCAGCCAGGAGTTCACAGCAGCAAGATGACTGCTAATGAAGATAAGGGAATGAAGTCCCTCACTACAGGCAGGGGAAGCCAGGTACTCCATTGTCTGCTGTCTGTATAAGCAGGCAGCAGCTAAAGTGTTAATAATTGACTTCAGTGTTTTGTGCCCTACACCCCACAACACCCACTTTGCCCCAGTGAGATCTTGCTAAAGAGGTTTCCCATCCCCCTCAGTGCCCTGCTAGCTTGTTTTTATTTACCCAGATTGGATTTTGACACCTTTCTTGTCACATTCAGTCCCTGTCCATGTTCCCTCTCCCACTGCTCTCCCACAGTGCTGCTTCCACCTTCTAAATTTTGACAGATTAAGGCCCCTTTCACACTTGCGAGTGTGATGCGCTGAACTTGCATGCGCTGGATTGCCCGGGCCGAATGCTGCAAACCAGAACTGAACTGACATGCTGAATTCGGTTCCAGTTTGCAGCGTTCAGACCGGGAGATCCAGGCAGCACATGCTGCGAGTTCAGACCATCACACTCACAAGCGTGAAAGGGGCCTTAAGCCTAAATTCTTGTGATTGAGATAGAGACACTGGGTGCTACTTGACGATCTAATGCACTTGGATAGAAATGCATTTGTAAGATCTGCTCACAGTCAAAACTGGTGTAGCAGTAGCATTGGTATCCTTTTACATGATGCCATATCTAAACTGTATGACGGTGATAATTATCACTATATGGCGCCATTGTTCATCACTGACATTAAAAACAATTACTGTATGGTGGTAGTATTAAGCATGATTCCATTTATGTTCTTGTAATAGTGATGCTCATCATGTGGCAGTATTATTTGGCCTTTAAAGGGAACCTACAACCACAAATCTACTTATAAAGGTAGATCGGGTGGTAGTTGGATCAATAGGATGTGGATCAATAGGTGGATCAATAGGATGTGAGGATAGCCCTCCTCGTAGGTGCGTGCCCTTGTCCGGCGATCCTGCCGTCTGCGCATGCACAGAACAGCAGGCCCGCGACCTGCGCAGTCACTGCTCCGAAGCCGGGGCTGCTGTTCTGCGCATACGGCAGACTCGTCGGACGAGGGCGCACAACTACGAGGAAGATGGTGAGTAGGAGGGGAAAAGAGGCTACCGGGGCGAGGAGTAGCCGCGCCATGTAACCTCAGATGCGGCTATTTCACGCCCCAGTAGCCGCATAACAAAATTTGCATACAAGGTTAATAAAAGTTACTAAAAAAAAAGAGCTATCCTCACGTCCCATTGATCCACCTACTACCCGATCTACCTTTTATAGGTAGATTTGTGGTGGTAGGTTCCCTTTAAATAGTGTTATTGTGGGTAATATTGTTCTAAGTTACCATGCTGGCACTTTGCGATAGATAAGTGGGTGTAGGCTTGCAGTTTGGGCACTCGATTTCTAAAAGGTTTGCCATCACTGCTCTATGAGCAGATCTCTATGCAGAGGATGGTGGTGGTCTGCAGATAGGAGGCAGCTTCCATTGAGTATGACAAAAAAAGTGAATAAAGTCTTGTTAGGGAATGGGTTCTCTCAGGTGGTCATTTGGAGAGGTGTGTGTGTGTATGTTCATCTAAGATGCAGGGCTCCAGTGCTCTGTGCTTTTGGCTCCATAGCGTTACACAAGTTTAATGCACTAGTACTGTATATAGAGATGGATCTTCTCAGAGATCTCATTATAGTTCTACATTACCCCTTTTTTAATTTGTGTGTGTGTGTGGGGGGGGGGGTCGTCCATTGTATATGCTGCCTAATTATTGCATTCATAATTGCATTATTGCAAGACTTAATAATGATACAATTCTGATGCTTTCCTTTACAGGCTGACAACCTGGAAAATGCTCTATTTATACCTGACCTCAAACTTCACAGCAACCCTTCAGCATTTAATGTATATTGCAATGTTCGGCACTGTGTCCTGGAATGGCAGAGAAAGGAAACTTCCCTTATGTTATCCTCTAAGAATTCAGTACAGAGCGGAGAGTCGGACAGTGATGAAGAGGAGGAATCCAAAGATCCACCAGTTAAGCTTCCAAAGGCAAGTGCTTCCTGATTTGTATCCTAACAGTTTTATGTTGGATTATGGGTTTAGGATTTATTGTTGGCTTTATGGCCAATACTGTTTGTAGGTGTGCAATATTTCCCATATCATTTGTGTGTAGCCCTATTAAATCTTGAGTTGCATGACCATCTTGAGTACAGCATAAGTCTATTGATTAAGTAGTGTACTTTTGTTATTTATGCTTTGGATGTTGCATACTGCAAGTAAATCCTGCAATGCTACACAAGCATGAAATACCTTGATCTATTGCATCAACAACAATTTTAAATCCTATATTACCTGGTTAGATGTTGGTGATATACTAGGACCATAGTCTATTGTAATAACAACTTTTTAGACCTGAAAACCAATAAGTCGCTAATAAAGGAAAAACGTGTGTATTACATTTGATTAAATATTTTTAATTCCAAATGTTTGTGTTTTGAAAGACATGCAATATTGTATGAATTCTTTCAAAAATGCACAGCCTGACTTCTGTGTAGTATCACCCTTATGACTGGGTGTTAATCCTTTGGTATTCTATTTCTCTTAGGCCCCATGCACACGTGTGCTTCACAGGGCTGTAACCCAACCAAAGCACATGTGCCGGGAGGAGATGGGAGGGTTCGGCACTCCTCCCATCTCCATAGAGAGTTGCTGCTCATTGTGGTGAATTACTGTGTACCCCTTGCACAGTGACCAGGTGTAATGGACCTCCGCAGTTTGTATGGCCAGATCTCATTTGTATGGCACTTACTCATTGATCCAGGCACCGTGACTGTGGTAATCATCTTATATTTGTTATCCATGGCCTCGTAAAATTAACTTGTAAATTATGCTAATGAGCGTAATGTGAATAATTGTTTCATGTGCGTAGTACTTGGCATTCACAGTCCAATGCTGCTTGTGGCTGGGGAGCTTCTACCTACCCCACCTTGCCCCTTGCAAAGAAGGGAAATTACACCAATGCTAGCATGTTAAAGGATTGGTTCACAGCTGAGTTGGGAGTAACCCTTGTCCTGAGTGATGCAGGAAATGCATATTTGAATGTAGTACACTGTTGGCTCTTATTTACATCTATCGGAGTTATGGAAACTGTAGAACAGCTGTGTGTGCCTGTTTTCCGTAGTTGGGAGAAGAATCAATGTATCTCTAATTTGGCCATGTTTTGGCTTTCATGGGAATACTCATTTAATCCTATATTTAGTGTGTGATTTAGAACAGCCTAAAGGGATTTTCCCATGAAAGAAAACTCTCAAATCTCAACCCCCTGGTGATGTTTACAAAGATAGATATAGATATAGATATAGATATATATATTTTTATCCCTTTACTTAAAATTTTACTCAGGACCTAAAACAGCAATAACACTATCACTCAGTAATGGTCAGTGTAATATTTCAAGGTGTTGATCGGGACTCTCTAAGCAGACACATTATGATCCCTGTAGTCCTGTGAGTAGACAGTGTGGTTAGATTATCAGGGTACAGGTTTATCTACACTTTGTGGGAGATACTAGTGAATGTTCAGAAGGTAAACATAAAGAGAGATGACAGATCAGAGATGAGATGCCTATTACACACAATGACGGTCAGCTCTCCTACATCATTGCTATTCCACAACACACTAGATCTGCTGTGCTTTCCTCCCCTGATAAATAACTTGTCTGTCTGTAGCTTGTAGTACTTCTCATGCTGCTGCCGGCGGGATGTCGGTGCCGGTCTGTGAGCTCTTTCCTGGACTGCGAGGGGGCGGGGCTAGAGTGCAGGGAGCAGAGTCGGAGAGACAAGCTCTGTGAAGCCTCAGGCAAGATGGCTGCCAACCCTAAAGTCAGAAGTTACAGGGTCGTGTCTAGGGGAAATTGTGAAATTGTGTACACCAGAACTGATACAGGTTGGAGTTATATCTGTGAAATGCTGCATTTTTTGTTAATAGTGAATTAGAGAATTTATTTTGTTTGGCTACATTCACACGAACCTATGGGGGAGGTATATATGGCGTATATACACTCACCAGCCACTTTATTAGGTACACCATGCTAGTAACGGGTTGGACCCCCTTTTGCCTTCAGAACTGCCTCAATACTTCGTGGCATAGATTCAACAAGGTGCTGGAAGCATTCCTCAGAGATTTTGGTCCATATTGACATGATGGCATCACACAGTTGCCGCAGATTTGTCGGCTGCACATCCATGATGCGAATCTCCCGTTCCACCACATCCCAAAGATGCTCTTTTGGATTGAGATCTGGTGACTGTGGAGGCCATTTGAGTACAGTGAACTCATTGTCATGTTCAAGAAACCAGTCTGAGATGATTCCAGCTTTATGACATGGCGCATTATCCTGCTGAAAGTAGCCATCAGATGTTGGGTACATTGTGGTCATAAAGGGATGGACTTGGTCAGCAACAATACTCAGGTAGGCTGTGGCGTTGCAACGATGCTCAAAATATTCCCCACACCATGACACCACCACCACCAGCCTGAACCATTGATACAAGGCAGGATGGATCCATGCTTTCATGTTGTTGACGCCAAATTCTGACCCTACCATCCGAATGTCGCAGCAGAAATCGAGACTCATCAGACCAGGCAACGTTTTTCCAATCTTCTACTGTCCAATTTCGATGAGCTTGTGCAAATTGTAGCCTCAGTTTCCTGTTCTTAGCTGAAAGGAGTGGCACCTGGTGTGGTCTTCTGCTGCTGTAGCCCATCTGCCTCAAAGTTCGACGTACTGTGCGTTCAGAGATGCTCTTCTGCCTACCTTGGTTGTAACGGGTGGCGATTTGAGTCACTGTTGCCTTTCTATCAGCTCGAACCAGTCTGCCCATTCTCCTCTGGCATCAACAAGGCATTTCCGCCCACAGAACTGCCGCTCACTGGATGTTTTTTCTTTTTCGGACCATTCTCTGTAAACCCTAGAGATGGTTGTGCATGAAAATCCCAGTAGATCAGCAGTTTCTGAAATACTCAGACCAGCCCTTCTGGCACCAACAACCATGCCACGTTCAAAGGCGCTCAAATCTCCTTTCTTCCCCATACTGATGCTCGGTTTGAACTGCAGGAGATTGTCTTGACCATGTCTACATGCCTAAATGCACTGAGTTGCCGCCATGTGATTGGCTGATTAGAAATTAAGTGTTAACGAGCAGTTGGACAGGTGTACCTAATAAAGTGGCCGTTGAGTGTATGTCCCCCATACACTTCTATGGCTCCATGGCACCGTACAGGAGCGGTATGGTGCAGCACACTTGCGGCACCTTACCATTCCGTAGCCCGTAGGACAGGTCCCATTTTTCTATCCATCTACGGAATACGGCGCCGTGCGCTGTATATTTTTATGGAGAGGGGCGGTGGTGAGCAGCACTCATCCCCTGCTCCTCTCCCCCGAGCCGATGTATGCCTGCCGTACTACGGTACGGCGGGCATACTTCGTGTGAATGTAGCCTTATCCTGCGTACATATAAGAAACTTGTCTTCGTGGGAATACCCCTTTTAACCCCTTAACGCTCTGCGCCGTAGCTCTACGGCGCAGAGGTATAAGGAGTGTATGAAGAGGGCTCACGGGCTGAGTCCTCTTCATACGAAGGTGGGGGTTTTTGCATTTTGCACCGATCGCGGCTATTAACCCTCTTAAAAGACGGCGATCGGTTGCCATGGTAGCCTCGGGTCTTCTTTTGACACGAGGCTACATGGCTTCTGCAGACTCGTTACAGTGGCTCATTGGGAAATGGCGCCCAAATGTCCGAAACGACTCTTACACCTTTTTACATCAAATAAAAAATGATCAAAATGTCGCACAGACCTCAAAATGGTAGCAATGAGACCGTCGGCTCATTTCGCAAAAAATGACACCTCAAACAGCTCCGTGCGCCAAAGTATGAAAAAGTTATTAGCGTCAGAAGATGGCAAAAAATTTTTTCTTTTTTTTTGTACACATTCGTTTAATTTTTAAAAATACAATAAAACCTATATAAATTTCGTATCTCCGCGATCGCACCGAACCAAAGAATAAAGTAGGCGTGTTATTTGGAGCGAAGAGTGAAAGTCGTAAAAACTGAGCCCACAAGAACGTGACGCATGTGCGGTTTTTTTTTTTTTCAATTTTTCCACATTTGGAATTTTTTTTTTTTCAGCTTCGCAGTACACGGCATGTTAAAATAAATAACATTACGGGAAAGTAAAATTTGTTATGCACAAAATAAGCCCTCACACAGGTCTGTACACGTAAAAATGAAAAAGTTATGGATTTTTGAAGTTGGAGAGCGAGAAATGAGCGGAAAAACCCTGCGTCCTTAAGGGGTTAAAGCTCATGTGAGCAGGGCCCTCCTTCCGATTGTTCCTGTTTGTTCTCTGTAATGTAACATATTTGTGTAGGTCCCCTATGATTTGTAAGTAAACAGAATTGGGATCTATACTAGGTAACACCCAATCGTGGGCTACACACATGCGGAAATTTACTATGCGAAATAAGAACTAGGAAACGTGTAAGGTAGCAAAACATCACAAAAATTTAAAAAGGAATGCAACCCAGTGCACCCATACATACAAAATCAACTGGAGCCCAACACCTGATCTGACCTGAGCCTCACAAAACCATCTCACAACATGAATAAATGTAAAAGCAGGGCATGTGTCTGTGAAAAAATGGTGAGATCACTATCAGCAAATCTTGCCTGAGAATATATGGAAATGAATGCACCAAAGTGCATAGTGATCCTCTAAGCCGTAATCGCTGTTGTACTATGACGGACCCACAAGACACTAATCCAAGCGTTCCGCCGCGTATCACAGCTTCCTCAGGGGTCTAGTGAGGTTTTGTGAGGCTCAGGTCTGGATAACCTGACATTATCAGGTGTCGGGCTCCAGTTGATTTTGTATGTATGGGTGCACTGGGTTGCATTCCTTTTTAAATGGTTTTATTCATTTCTCGTCTTGCTGATGTTTGTCTTATGTCCAATTCTATAATAAAGTCATTTTTGTGATGTTTTGCTACCTTACACATGTTTCCTAGTTCTTATTTCCCTATGATTTGTAAAGCGCCACGGAATATGTTAGCGCTATATAAATATTTATTATTAGTAGTAGCATTAATAATTGATTTTATATATGTTATTGATATTATGTTATCTCTTTTTGTTATCCATGGCTTCCTTCCTTCTGATATCAACTTTTTAAATTATTCCAATGGGCCTGAAGGGCTATGGACACGTAATTATAAGCCCTCTGTAGCTTCACAGGTTGTTACAAGGCAGGGAAAGCAGGGGGGAGGGCGGTGGTTTTTCTCAGCCTGTAAATCGGTAGCACTGATGGGCTCCACCGCCAGAGTTCTCACTCATTATGATTTTAGAAGGAAGGAGGCCATGGATAAGAAATATAAGATTACCACAGTCAGTGTCTGGATCTATGAGTAATTGTCCCTGGTTTATCACGATGGATTTTGATGGTAAATTTCCTTTCATTCTGTGCAGTGGTCAGCAAGTTGTTTGGATTATTAGGTCAAACAAATGTAACACTGTAATGGCTGCTACAATAGTATTAAGTCTAGATAATTTTGTCAGCTACAAATGCTGGACTAGAGGCTGGCACTTGTTAATCCTGGTTCTTATGACTATCCAACATTTTTTAAAATTTAATTTTCACTGAGACCAAAAAAATTTTGTCTGGGGTAACAATTCTAAAATATACAGTTACAACTTGCATATAGATTCAACTTAAGAACAAATCTACAGAACCTATTTTGTACGTAACTGCCTGTATAGGAATAGATTGGTGGAGAACTGATGGAGGCTTGTCTAGATTGGGCACCATTGAAGTAAATCTTTTTGGGTGATAAGGTAGGTTTAGGATTAGGTATTAGGCCTGTATAGGTCATTTCATCCTTTTGGTGTAAATGAGAATTTTAGGATCAATGAAGATTATAACCCTTTTAAATGGCTATAATTTCACTGCCAAACTGACAGGAAATCCATTTTAGCTTACATCTAGGTTAAATTTTAACATTTTTGTAAAATAGACACATTAGGCCGCAACCAACTTCACAATCAATTTTATTTTACATTTACCTTTTTATGTTAACAGACAATTAAAACTCTGTATGGTGTGATACTTGTCTGTTGTCTTCTTACTAACCCACTGTATGCAGTAAACAAGCAATGAAGTATTGTCGAAGCCTTATTGCGGCTTTATAGGGATGAATGGAAAGGCCATAGTACAAGTTCATTCATAAGCACAGTGGATCTGCAGGCTGGATGGAGATCGATCATGTATAATGCTGAGTCACATGTGAAGAAATGTTGGCTAGCTAGCGATACTTGCCACTTTAACCTAAAAATGTGCCATAAAGACATTGGCGGTGATGTGCGGTATTATTGGTTTTGTGGTGTTTTGCAACTTTACATTGTACTAAATATACATAGGACAATGCAAAGTCACTTCGACATAGAACCTGCTCGCACCAAATTCATTAAACTTGTATTGGCAAGTTTTAACAGCAGGACTTTTCAATTAGGAGCCAATTGACTACAGCCTTCCCTGGTCTATATGCTGCAACTTTTTTTGTGACTGTTGCAAAACAACCCTTATAGCATAAGGACACTGCCAGCAGATTAATCAAGGGACAGAAGCCACTTTAATGAATCTGAGGGCATCAAAGCTCCAAAGACTGACGTTAGATGTGTCCCAAGGAGCCGGTCTAATGAAGTCTTACCCCCATTATTTTCTGATGGAATGTGGTAATTAATAATATTTATCACATCTCTACATATTCTATATAATATTGGAAACTCTAATTGCCCATATTTTCTAGGCCTGTGTATTTATAGATTTTTGATCCTATTCCAGATTATTGAAATTGGTTTGTGCGAAGTTTTCGAGTTGATAAAAGAAACCCGGTTTTCTCACCCGTCACTGTGTTTAAGAAGCTTGCAGGCGCTCCTCAATATTCTACAGGGCCAGCAACCAGAGGGGCTTCAATCTGAGCCCCCGGAAGTCTTGGGTAAGACACACATCTGATGCCACATTTGTTATGTTACGCTATGCCAGCTCGTAAGCTGTTGAATGTTGCATTGGACTTTAGCTTTTTGTCAACATATTTTATTTTTTCTGCTTGTTTACATGGCTTATGTTTGCTTCTGTAAAAATATCTCTTGCATTACTTGAATGTCTCTTCACAATTTCATTTTCTTTTATTACAGAATCTCTCCTCCAACTTATTTTGGAGATTACAACTCGTAGTACCGGAGCCAATGATAGCACTGGACAGTCGCTGACTGCACTTTCATGTGCCTGCCTGTTCAGTCTGGTGGTTGCATGGGGAGAAACGGGAAGAACCTTACAAGCCATCTCTGCTATTCTCACCAACAATGGCAGCCATGCTTGCCAAACCATTCAGGTACATTTCTAGCTCTGTGTTTTCCAGGTTTTTGCTTAAAGGGGTGTTTCAGGAATAAGCATAATTCATATACAAATGGGTCCTTAAAATATAAGCTAATATATATAGAAGAATATATAATATATATAAGAATAATGCTGTGGACATACACTGTAATGGCTGATCACCTCTATGCCACTATGTTTGGCTTTAGTCGGCTGGTTGCAGCGCATCCAGCATGGCCAGTGTTGTGGTGAGAAATCATCTCAATGAGATTATGTGCAGTGATGGCAGGTACACATCATTATATGGTAACAGAGCAGGGCAGTTTGGTACATAATCACTGGTAGCAGATCCTAAGAGGGAGGAGGAGTTGCTGAGAACTAAAGGATCATGGGACCTATAGTTTCCAATGGCCGGCATCTTGGTAATAACTGCCCATATTAGAAATGCCATAACATTTTGTGAATCATAATATCAAATATTTGAATATCATGAATTTTCTTTCATTAGGAGAAGGGGTCTGAAAGATGTGTTAGTGGATGGTGTTCTTCTCCTTGCTATGAACTATCATGTGGAGTATAGGGGAGGGTTTTGTTATATTAAACCGTAGCCTAGCTTTGGATACGTACCAATTGGTGTAAAAGCTCCACCAGTTAGTGGGAAGAAGCAGATGCCCACGGTTAAAGTGTAACTATCTATTTATTGTTGTCGCAGCGTCCTGGTATAATGTGTGTAAACAGGGATGATGAGAGTATGTCTGACATTGTATCATTTTTTTATTTTATTTTTTTCATTCTAGGTGCCAATTATCTTAAACTCTCTACAGCGGAGTGTTCAAGCAGTACTAGTGGGTAAAATCCAGATACAGGACTGGTTTACCAATGGAATTAAAAAGGCTGCCTTGATGCAGAAATGGTCCTTGAAAGATGTCCCTGTGGATGAAGATGATCAGTGCCTCCTTCAAAGCGACGGCTTCTTCCTCTATCTTTTATGCAAAGATGGACTGTATAAAATTGGTTCAGGTTACAGTGGGACAGTGCGGGTAAATAGAAGATTTCTGAGCATATTTGTTGGTAACGTGCAATTATGCAATGCATGTTGTAAAGAATCTGCAATGAATTAGATTCAATAGATGGCATCCAGTCATACAGGATGCATTTCACCTATGTATCATTAAGACAGCAAAATCAATAAGACCTTGCTGCCAAACCATATCCTTATTTTTTTTTTCATGTGCTGTATGGATTTTCTTCCAGGCTAAATCTTTTTCTGACAATAATTATTTTTATTGAAGTCATTTTGAACCTGTGCTAAATGGAGAAAAACATAAGTTGCGGGTATATAAATAAATGTGTATGTATACATCTATATGTGTGTGTAATATTAAATGTGTTTCTTTTTCACAGGGCCACATTTACAATTCCACTTCCCGTATCAAAAGCAGAAGAGAGAAGAAGTCTTGGTTAGGTTACGCTCAGGTATAGTATATAGATCTGTTTATTCTCCTGCAATAAATGATGACAAGGAAAATGTGTTGTTGTTCTTATAAGGCTACATTCCCACTGCCGTGAGCCCGCTGCACCGTAGCACAGCGGGCACACGGCAGCGCGGGAGGAGGAGGTAAGCGCAGCTCAACCCCGCCCCTCTCCATAGCGATGTGTGGCCGCGGCGCCGTAATACGGGAAAAGATAGGACATGTCCTATCTTTTCCCGGCTACGGAGCGGTACATATTTGTGTGTATAAAATTTGTATATCTATATCAAAATATTTTACTGATGTCTTTTTTTTTTTCTAGGGTCACTTGCTTTACAGAGATGTAAGCAATCACAGTATGACAGCCATTAGGATTAACCCTGAAACATTGGAACAGGATGGAACCGTTACTGTGCCAGGTAGGCAAGAAGGCTTTTAAATTTGCTTTCTAAATAAAATTGCCATGGCAGTTATTACTTTTTAACCAACACAGTATTTGGTCATCAAGTCTTTTCTCTCGATAAAAATAAGGCATTTGTTAAAATTACACTTATAACCTCCTTCAACCTTAAGAGAACCTGCTATTTAAATGAACCCACCCAAAATAAATAAAAACTGATTAAATAGCATTGTCCTAATCCCTAAATTGTTCCTTTCCATGGCTGCAATGTTAAAAAGAATAAAACTGTTTGTAAACATAAATGCAACTCACCTGATGTGAGATCAATCACACAGTCCTGCATATTAAATTTTAATTTCAGTGCCCTGTCTTGTTGTTCATGATTGACAGGTCTCACTTCTAGGACATGCTTCTGTGTGGAATATTGAGTGCTCTTAATATTAAGTGCCCAATTATGTATGTGACCAGCGTGGTGTCTTAATGTCCTGTTACATTTGCAACGTCTACCCAATGTATGCATCTGATTACATGAAATCACAGCATGCCTTCATGGAGGATGGGGAGGAGTAGAAATACAGAGGGGCATGCTGTGATTTCATGTGATCAGATACATACATGGGGTAACTCAAATGTAACGGGTATGTAGATTACATCACCATGGTCACATGACATGTTGAGAAGAGGCATGGGACATGGTATGGAGTAGATGGGGGGGGGGGGGGTCTGGCTGAGCAGGACACACCCCTTCTGATGCCAGTAAATATACAAGATAAAGTTGATTTATGGGGATGTAAGGGAAACCATTTTTAGCTAATAGAAGGGTGCCAGTTAGTTAATAGGGCTCTATGGGAACCTGTTCCATTTTAACTTGCTGTTTATATTCTGAATTTAAGGGAGGTATGGACATCTGAGAAACGTCTTATTTTACCTGGATATTTGACCTCTTTATTACAGCTCAGTACATGGCCAAAGGCACCAGAAAGATCAATGGACAAGGCATTCAAGTTCAGGCCCTTAGCATTTATTTTTCTAGTCTCTGTTTAAAACAACAAGTATACTAAACTCTTATGACATCCGCTTCTAACCTGAATTGACCCTGATGATCACTGTTCCTTTCGTTCCTTAGATTGCAATGCCGATGGTCAGAACATCCTTTTTACTGATGGAGAATTTGTAAACCAGATTGCTGCTTCTAAAGATGTAAGAACTTTTATACATTTTATTTTGAAATTAATTTAAAAATTTTTAAGAACTTTAAAAAAACTTTAGCCTAACTCTGTTCCAAACTTTTGTAAGCATTTCCCTAATTTACACTCCTTACATATGTGCAGCCATTTGCCTGCTAGCACGGGTTTGTCATCCTGGCTCCTCCTCTCACTGTGTTTATATTGGTTGCCATGGGAATCCATATCTGTACTCTAGAGTACAGCGTGGGTGGTGGATCTTTGAGAGGGGCACTAGGAGACTATCTGTCCTGGCAGCATGTAAAAAAACTACACACACATTCTGTGATGTTACCATGTGTTCATCTTTTTATTCCCATGTAGTTATTTTATGGTGTATTTGGACATGTTTTATATCTTTCTTTACATTTGCGGTGTAGTAAATTACTGTATGATCACTTCTTTCTATGGATGTAGAGCTCCAGTGCTCTGTCGTTAGCTTTGTTTCTTCCCTACCTTGCTGTGCACTAGATCTCTGTACAAGCATCTTATTCTGTGTCCTGATTGGCTGCTGGTGGACGTTCACATGAATGCCCTCAGTGCTCTGACCTCCCTGCCCTTAGCTGCTGTCCTGCTTACTTCAGGAGAAGCTGAGAGGATCTTATAGATGAGGTTAATGGACATGAGGCTATATCTTGGGATAGGAAGAAGCCAGAAGAAAAGTGTGTGGTAAACTTGCATTCAAATTCTCTTGCAGTTGCTGATGTGCTACCAGACCCAAGCAGATCACCATCTCTGCAGTTGCTGCCTTCCTATCCAAAAGAGTGCTACTTATTTTTTTCTGTTTTTTTGGTGTCCCTTCTGGTGAATGGCTTAGCAGCCTCCCCTAGTGTTATGTGGCTATGAGATTCTTGTTGGGAGGATGCAAGTACAGATTTATTATGTTACTAGAAAAAACCCCTTTACTGAACTGGACACTTTTTAATGACCGTGTGGAAGAACTTTGTGTTCATTTAGAAGAAAATGACACCTTCTGTGCATCAACCTGACTTTGTTTTTAAATGCAGCTCAGCTTTCATTTTACAAGTTCTCATGAATATTTTAAAGGGGAGCTGTGATTGGTTGCCATGGGCAATTAGAAATATTCTGACTTTCAGTCACTTGATAAATCTGCCCCACTGTGCGCTCACTGCACCATGACCCGTTGCCATAGACCTCTAAAGGGGCCGGGATACAGCCGCAAGCTGTATGGCCTAATCACTTGCCCCCATAGAGTCGTATGTAACTGACCCTAAGTGAAGACCTAACAGATGGGAACAGGCCCTTAGACCCATCTGTTTTGGTGTGAGCACTGTACAGCTCATTTAGTTTTTTGGGGACTCCCACTTATGTTGATCTGTTATATGGATGGGTTACTAAAATCGACAATCCACAAAACCACCTTTTAAGTTTAAATACTAACTTTAAATACCAACATTTTATCCAATATGCGGATGCTTAGGCTATATTTATAACACTTTCCTTACTTTTCCTCTTTGTCCTGATTAATGTTGGCACTGTTGAGAACTCTTCCCAGATAGAGGTTGTAGAGTACTGCACATGCAGGCTCAGGTGGAGTATTTGTGAGATTTCAATCCAGGGACAGTGATGGAGACATCCATGTATGTAATTTAAAGGAAACCCATCAGGGCTATATGGGACATTAAAGGGAACCTACCACCACGAATCTACCTATAAAGGTAGATCGGGTGGTAGGTGGATGTAAGGAACGTGAGGATAGCTTTTTAGAGCTAATCCTCACGTCCCCGCTAACTTTTGGTACACTTTATTGACCTAATATGTAAATTTCGTTATGTGGCTACGAGGAGCTGCGTGCCGCACGCAACAGGGTAGGAGGAGTAATGTGGCTACTGGGGCGTGGAATAGCCGCGCTGTGTAGCCTCATGCCGGCTACTCCACGCCCCAGTAGCCGCATAACGAAATTTACATATTAGGTCAATAAAGTGTACCAAAAGTTAGCGGGTGCGTGAGGATTAGCTCTAAAAAGAGCTACCCTCACGTCACTTACATCTACCTACCACCCGATCTACCTTTTATAGGTAGTTCCGTGGTGGTAGGTTCTCTTTAAACAAACTTCTGATCCTTATGGACCTTTGGTTTAGTGTACCAGAATGCATTGTAATATATTGGTCTGTGGTCTCTAGTGCTGAGTCCGACTCCCGTGACATAGGACTCCTATTTGTCACTACAGGTACCTGTGCATTGCTTCAATGAAGCCTCCATGGTACAATCAAACTTCCAGACCTATGGTACGTGTTCAGTGAAGTTGAACGACTATGCCAGCTTCACTGAACGACTGATCAGACACTGAGGGTTGCAGGCCAAGGCAAGTATAAGCCTTGAACTTGATTTCTGTCCTGGCCCTCAGTGAAAAATGTACAAACCTGGGTTTGAATTGTTGTCCTAAATCGCCCTTAAAAAAAAAAAAAATGGCAGTCCTTTTCTCACCATTAAATGACATGACTACATTAAGTTTCCTGTTTCTATAGTTATTCAAGAAGACAATACACTTGTCTATTGTTGTGTTTACACTTGAGGTTGTCTTTAACATCTTCTTCCTTTTTTCCATTCAATTTTTTTTTTAGGATGGGTTTGTAGTTAGAATATTTGCAACCAGCACAGAGCCTGTGTTACAGCAAGAATTACAGCTGAAACTGGCACGAAAGTGTTTGCACGCTTGTGGCATTTCATTGTTCGATTTGGAGAAAGATTTGCACATTATAAGTAAGGCTCCTCTGAAGTTTTCCTTTTTTCTGGTGTTGGGTTTATAACCATTTTTAATGCTTCATAGTTACCTATTATGTAGATTGAAATTTAAAGTGATTTTATAATGTAGTGTCCCCACATGACCAGCAGCTCAGAGGGCTCTGTTACTAGAACACCCTCAAACTGCTTATAACATGATCACTCTATGGACCGTACATTTTTAGGCAAGAGAAACGTAGCAATATTCTTATTGAGCAGTTTACAATATGAAAATTATTCTTTCATAGGGTACTTGGAACGGACTGGAATGGAAATGAGTGCCATAAAGGGACTAGATTCTAGATTATTACATATTTTCTTTAATACTAATGATGGTATATGTGTATTATTAGGTACCGGCTTTGATGAAGAGTTGGCTGTTCTCGGAGCAGGAAGAGAGTTTGCACTAATGAGAACTTCTAGTGGAAAGGTAGAAGTTTACTGTAATTTTTTTTTTTTCTTTTTTTTTAAGTGTGTAAAGGAGTAGTACAGGCGGTCCCCTACTTAAGAACACCCAACTTACAGACAACCCCTAGTTACAAACGGACCTCTGGTAATTGGTAATTTACTGTACTTTGGCCTTGGGCTACTATAAACAGCTGTAACAGTTACCAGAGGTAACTGTTAAGCTTTATTGTTAATCCTAGTTCTTATTACATGCCCAACATTTTTAAAATCCAATTGTCACAGAGACCCAAAAAACTTTTGCCTGAGGTTACAATTTGTCATATAGCATAGCCCCAAGTAAACATGCATAAGACAATGGGGTTAAAATAGATGCACAGATAATCCTGCAGAAAAGAATGACAAAAGGAAAGTGAAAAACAAATACCATACCAAATCAAATCACACATGGGAAGTTGCCCCGACACGTGTTTCGCTATGAGCGCTTTATCAAGGGGAGTGTTAAAGCGCTCATAGCGAAACACGTGTCGGGGCAACTTCCCATGTGTGATTTGATTTGGTATGGTATTTGTTTTTCACTTTCCTTTTGTCATTCTTTTCTGCAGGATTATCTGTGCATCTATTTTAACCCCATTGTCTTATGCATGTTTACTTGGGGCTATGCTATATGACAAATTTATTACCTACCCATATACATGGATATAATTATTTATCGTACCACACATGGCTTTTAACCCATTGTAGTTCACCCATTGTGTGTCTTGATTATTTGTATGCTACTAATAAAGATGGTAATTTTTTACATTTATTCTTTGTAAGTGTTACATCACTTTTTGGTCAAATTATTAGTGTTTTGTATTGGGACCCGAGTGTGGCCGACAGTATTGTCCACATATATCAGGTCTATCAAATTCTGTTGGTGTTCTGAGGTTACAATTATAAAATATACAGTTCTGACTTGCATACAAATTCAACTTAAGAACAAACCTACAGAACTTATCTTGTACGTAACCTGGGGACTGCCTGTATTCATCAACTTGGCTTTTCATCAAAGGGATATTTGGTTAACAGTAGTGCATTATGGAGGTGACTTGCTCGACCACTGCTCCGTTCAAATTTAAGTGTTCCCTGCCCCATTCTTGTTATTGGTAGCCTGGGACCTACACCAATCTGCTAGTTTATATCAGTCTATTTACCAGGATACTCCTTTAATTACAGGATTAAGATTTGTTTTCCCTTTAGAGGAATAAATTATCTTTTCCAACCATTGCAGTGTAATAAGATGGCGAGCAACGCTAAAGGTCGCCTAAACTATATTGCTTAGAAGACAAAGTGATGTATTATAAGGCAGATCATCTTTCTGAAAATGGAGCGGCATATATTTAAAGTGCATCTACCACTAGAATAAAGGACTATGCAAATGAGCTCTGGGGGCTTTGGGCTTCAATAACACCTATAGAGCCACTCGGGCTCACTTGCACACAGTCTTTTATCCAGGTGGTAGATGTCTTTTAATAGGAGCTAAGAGGTGGTTCCTATTAAAGGGAGTCTTGACACAGTTCCGATGTTCTGCATCAACAAGGTTGCTATTTATGATTTTCAGCTATGTTGTAGTGCAGAATTGCCTTGATTTAATTTTCTCATTGAATGCAATTTTAGGTTTATTACACCGGCAAATATCAGAGCCTTGGAATCAAGCAAGGTGGCCCCTCTTCTGGCAAATGGGTGGAGCTACCAATAACCAAATCTCCAAAGATTGTCCAGTTCTCTGTTGGTCATGATGGATCCCATTCACTACTCTCTGCTGAAGATGGGAGTGTTTTTTTCACAGGAACAGCTAGTAAAGGAGAAGATGGAGAATCAAGTCAGTATTTTCTTACTTTCAATGTAAATTCCCTGTTACTTGCATGTACTAAAAGATGAAAAGATCTGCTTTTGATTCTGTATTTTGAAGCTAATAGCACAGCTAATACTTTGAGGAATTGTATTTTACTGTCCTTAAATGAAAATCTTTAAATTTTACAGCAAAGAGCAGAAGACAGTCAAAACCATACAAACCAAAAAAAATGATCAAAATGGAAGGGAAGTTTGTTGTCGGCACAGCGTGCAATAACGGGAGCAGTTCTGTCATTACAAAGGATGGTGAACTGTACATGTTTGGAAAAGATGCTATCTATTCTGACAACTCAAGTAAGTGGTAAAAATGCAATGTGACGGCCTAGCCTACCCACACGTTGTTTACTTAGAATGAGTACCTCTTGTAGATGGATATTTACAGGTGAATTGTAATGGTTTTTCTTATTTACCTCTAGGGTTTATGCAATTAGAAATATGTCTGTTCTGTAATCCCCATCTCCTAAGAGGCTGCATTGTGAAGCTTTATTTATAATACTTGTTTCCATGACGCCATAAAATTTTGAAAATCCAATTGTCACAGGGACAATTGTAATCATATTTATGGATTTGTAACGTTTTCTTTCTACGGTGTTCATCAAGCAGGTCTAAGAATGATCTTTCTTAAATCTACGGGTCATTACAGATGTGGTTATGCTGTAGGTGTAGGATTTGTGATGTGATTTAAACTTTTTTTTTTTGCGTTATGTCTCTTTATATGTTTATGAAGCTTATGGGCAGTCACAGAAGGGATCTTACAGGCACTGCCTAAAGATAGCCTTTGAGTCCTGATTGAACCTCAGGGCTGCCATGACAGCGATTTGGCACCGTCTGAAGACTACTTGGGGGAGAGACCCCTGTCAGCCAAGTTAAACACCGGCGTCTGAGCCCACTCCGACAAGGAGTGTTACACTGGGGAGTCAGCTATTAGTTATACCAGACACCCAGTGTATTCAGTGATCGGAACTGGGCCAGCATGAAGGTTGTGAATTTTAGCAGGACTAAGAAGAACCCAAAGCCAATATTTATGGATGGTATTTGTGTGGAGAGGGTTGATAAATATAAATATTTGGGGGTTGTTGTACGAGGAGTTAAACTGGAAAGTAAATTCTAATAGGTTATTTATAAAGGGTATGTCTAAATAGTTTTCCTTATGGAAATGGAGGTCATTTGAGATCTGCAATAGAATACTCTATCTTTTATGAAACGTTGATAGCGGGATCGATAAGACGTAATTTTGAGTTCATTAAAGTGTTGCTGCCTGTGCTGCACCTATGCAAGCAGATTTGAGCTCTTGAAGCTCTAAATATGAGAGATATTTGCTTATTAGAACATGCACCGTTGGCAAAGGCAAAATGTATTATTGCATTTTTTTTCTTTTTGTTACAGATTTGGTCACTGATCTTAAAGGCCACTTTGTTACTCAAGTGGCTATGGGAAAAGCTCATACATGTGTTTTGACCAAGAAGGGTGAAGTATGGTCCTTTGGAGTAAATAATAAAGGACAATGTGGAAGAGACACTGGAGCTTTAAGCCAAGGTGGAAAAGGTAACCTGTTGCAATTTCTATTTTTTTTGTAAATTTTGCCATTTTGATTAGGATTGTGATGGATTGCTCATAATGTTTGTTCCTATCAGATATCTGTATAATCTGTATTTAATCCTGAGTGGAGCTTTAGGTTAATACCAAGTATAAATGGGAAATATGACAAAGTGAACATCGGATATTTAGCCGTATAAGTTTTCTAAACCTGTGTTTTCAAATCTATCTGGGACCTTTCGCCACTGAATTGTTATATTCCCCTAGTAGGCTTTGGCGTTGAAAATATGGCAACCGCAATGGATGAAGATCTTGAGGAAGAGCTGGATGAGAAAGATGAGAAATCTGTTATGTGTCCACCTCGAATGCACAAGTGGAAGTTGGAGCATTGTATGGTTTGCACCGTGTGTGGAGACTGTACGGGATATGGGGCCAGCTGTGTTAGCAGTGGACGGCCAGACCGTGTTCCAGGCGGGTATGTCATCACAATGCCTGTCTTAAAAGGGGGGAAAAAGATGTCCTTTCAGGACCTATGGTCATTGGTGCCAGAATGTCCAGGTCAATTTTTGACATTCTGCTATACTCTTCCTTAAATGACGATATCTCTGAAAAAGCATTACATATCCTAACAAATTTAATTTGGTTTTTCTCAAAACATGTGAGACTTTATCTTGATACGATAGTTTTAATAATTACATATTTACAATTTGCTAATAATTGACAACAAATTTGATATAAGCTTCTCTTTTTTTTTTGTACTTTTTGCAAAGTTTTTTCTTTTTTTTTTTCCCTTCAATCACCCTTTCCAAGGTTTGGATACAGATGCAGAGGGTGCATGTACTTCAGCAGTAATGAAACGTGAAAGACTTTCCAGCAGCTCCTTCTATATTCTTCCTTCAGCTGACCGGCTGAAGGAGGGCATGTTTCAAACGCCTATATTTCCTGAACCCTTGCACCTAAAAACAAAATTCTGCTGTTATATTAAACATTAGTTCCCCCTTTTAGTATGAAATATGGATTGTGTATGAATGCTCAACAGAACCGGATATATATCCATTCATATATTTACAATCGGCAATAGAAAGTTGTACGTGAAAATCTACTTTTTAGTACAAATTTAATGGTTGATATGTGTTCTGAGAAGCATCCATGTGTAATCCATATATCATATTAAAGGGGAGATTCTCCTGTTTAATTTGACAGCAGGCTTGAGACTCTTCTAGATTCTAGGGTTCTGGAGAAATAGCCGTTTGCAGAAAAGACGTTATTCATGTTTATTTAGTTTAATCCGTCACAGTAAAAGCTTACATATATTTACATTGAGCTGTCGTGAAGATGTTAACTCCAATCCTTGGATTATTTTTCTTCTTTAGAGTTTGTGGCTGCGGTTCTGGAGAATCTGGCTGTGCAGTGTGTGGATGCTGCAAGGCTTGTGCTAGAGAATTGGATGGCCATGATGCACGACAAAGAGGAATCCTAGACGCAGTGAAGGAGATGATTCCTTTGGATCTACTGCTAGGTAAAGGTGTGAATATTTTTTTTTTTACTTTCTACACGTAACAGCACATGCTTTCTTGTTTGTGTTATATGCATATTAGCTAACATAGGTAATAGCCAAAGTTGGGACTCTCCAGCCACACCGTAAATGTTTAGTTTGCTCCATGTGTCCTGGTTGTTTCTTTTCCTTGCTGTTTTTTTATTTCCTTTGCATTTGACATTGGGAATATTGCTTAGCAGCAGTGTGAATCTGTCATAGGTAACCAAACAAGCTTTCCACAAGACTATATACACATTCACCCAATATATAATTCAACAGAATTGCCTAATTCCTTGGGTATTTCTCATTCAATAACCTGTTGACCCCCACTGCGAATTGCTAGCCTTTGGGTTACCATCTTGGACCCCAAACCCTTTGTGTCCTCCCTAGCTCTCCATCGGGTAAAGAGTCTCTGAAATGTAACCATCTGGTTGATGTGTGATCAGAGAAGACATGAGGCTGCTCTGCTTAGAAATGCACTGTTATGTATATTGCATATTTGGTGAGGGGTCAGAGGGAAGGAAAATGCTATGGTGGATAAATTGTGCATTATTTTACTTGAAAGCATAATATCATCTTGCACAAAGTTATGGGAGAGATGGGTTGCTTGACTTGAGAATTTAGGAAAGCCACTTTTCAAAGCTGAATTCATATGTGACTTTTGCATCTTGAATTCTTTTAGCTGTGCCGGTGCCAGGTGTCAACATCGATGAGCACCTCCAATTACGACAAGAAGATAAAAGGCAAAGGATTAACCGGCGGCACAGAATAGATGAAGGGAGAGGTAAACGTTCTTGTAAATTTGATGAATAAAACCCCTGCAGAGCAAACCAAAGTCTCTAAGAAAGCAATTGAATCTGAGTTATCATTTTTACCTTTTCATTTACTCAACCATTGTATTCAGCCATTTTGCCCAGAATTATAATTTTGTGTTACATTTTATTTTATTTTATTTTTTTTTAGGAAATAATAAACCAAATGGAAATTTAGGTATGGCGAATTTCCTGAAAACTGGTAATATTTGTGAAGTATTTGCCCTGAGCTTTGTAGTGAACTGTATTTAATACTACTAACAATGAACTGATATACAATATTGTTATAGTTTCCTCACAAGATAACGCATAGTAATATTTGGCGAATACAAAATTAAGAAAATCTTCGTTATAAAGACAAGACATTCTGGTATAAGGATGCTTTGTTTTTTTGCTTTAATCCCAATTTAGAAAGTTTAATTTGTATCATATTCAGCTGTTATGATATGCCTTGTTGTAATATGTAGTATAATCTGCAGACACTATGTAATGTGTAAGTGGAGGAAGATTAATACGTTTTGTCGGAATTTTGCATTTAAACCACTGCTTTTTGGTCCTTGGTCCTCTTAGGTACAATCCCTAAGCAGTTTACATCAACCTATTTTTCAGGGCTGCTCTTATTAATAAATAATTCAGTGGTAGTATATATTTGATATAGAGTAGAGCAGAATTACCACTCAACCTGTTTAATGTATCAGCACATGTCCCATTCCAGTAAACATCTAACAGATTTAACACTTTGTGACTTATGAAGTAAAATTATTACAATAAATAGGTGGTCTATTTTTATTTAAAATGTTTTTTTTCCGGGATCTGGTTTCATTGGTACTGGAGCTTTCAGACCGATATCGAAATGTTATTCCTGGATCTAATTTCACCTCTATGATTTATGTTGGGTGTTCCACACACAGATGTTCATTGACACCTCTTATAAGCATGGCCAGGAGCTCTTCCTAATGTACTATTCAGACTAGCATAATATGGATCCATACTGAACAATAAGAATATCCTATTTGCTTGTTTTTGCCATTTCTAGTTTGGCCACAACCTATTTCGCACAGGTTAGGTCTGCCATTTGTATCCAATTTTATCCTTTTATGTGCTCCTTGTTTGTGGCTTTGAAATGTTGCAGTGGATGGTGCAGATCAGCGCTATGTGAAATAGGCTTTACTCAAAGCCAAAATGAAAGACCTTGGTACTGATTGGGTGAAGTAGTTTTTGATCAACTATGTGACGCGTGTTACAAGCATTGGCACAGGTTCTGCTGGAGGGATCTTGTTTATGTCTCTTATAGCATATTGTTGGCAATAACCATAGTGGGACCTTTATTTATGTGCTGAAATACTCCCAAGACTGGGAAAATAGCTCATTTCTTTGTTGCTTCATCACTCATTGTGGTGGATTATTTTATAATGCTGCAGATTGTCCTTTGACAGTGGGTACAGTACCCTACACTGTATAGCTATTCTCTTATTTTATATGGAGTCATTTTGTTGGCTTTTATTTATTATTTGAATTTTATGCCATTTTGTATTTGTAGAAATATTTTCACATTCAGATTTTTTTATTTTACTTTGTAAGTGTATCATTTCATTTAGAAGGTTCATCCTTTTGAGTTGTTTATATTTTCATGTGTTTTTGATATCATTTGAATGCACACATTATTTGTCTGTTAATCACCTGGATGGGATATTCAAAATTTTACTATCCAGGTACTAAGCTTATAAAGTCACAATAGTTTATGTAGGGCCATTAGTACATATAATTTTATAAATATTCTACTGTCATTGCTTTTTTTTATTTCATTTTTTATAATTTGTTTCCATTTTGTGAGTTTTCCCATGCATGTGCACAATGTCTCTCCTCAGGCCCCTTTGTTATTCCTGGTGCTAATTTAATGAACCACCGAGAGCAGGCTCTAGCCAGACTAAGAGCTCTACCAGCACAGCTAAAGCATAAGCGGGACAAGAAAAAAGGTATTTAGTCTTCCTTTCACAATAGAGAGGAAAATTACAAAACCCCCAAGTCCTTTCTTGAGCTCACACATTCATTCCTGTACCTTGATCTTTCCACTGGAGTCAATGTCTCACCGATGGCTTACCTGGACCTTATCTGTTCATATTTGTAGCAGATATTATTATACATGGCCCTCCTCTTGGGCCCTATGCACACGACCGTATAAAAATGGCCGGAATACAGCACAATGCATTCCAATGGGCAATATGGCCATCCATGTACATGGCCGTATTGTCCACTATACCATAAAAGAGCTGTATAAAAATATAGAGCATGTACTATTTCTGGTCCTTATGGCCCATAGAAGTCAAAAGGAACGTACAAAATATGGGCTGAATACGTGCTGCATATGGCTGTGCACCGTATGCTGCTGTGTATATATACGTGCTGTATCCAGAACCAGTGGGGAGGTTCATTCTGTCAGCCAGCCACCACTTGCCAGCCCACCGTATTTGATATGGTATGGATACAGTGGAATGCGTTGCCACACTGTTGCAATGCGTCCCATATTTACAGCCAGAATACAGCCGTATATACAGAACAGAAAAGACCATACGGTCGTGTGCATGAGATTTTAAAGAAATCTATTCTTGTCTGTGTACTTCTTTCCCTTAAAAGATTTCTGACTGGGATCCCAAATAAGTTGTTTGGTTTTGAGTCTCTTTAGTCCAGTATTTTAGTTGCTTTTTTTTGGTTGCATTAGATTAAAATCAAATTTGAATTTTATGTGATTTTATTATTGATGTCAATAACTGTAGCATGAATGGCTTTCTGATTTTAAGTGGCTGTCCAGTAAAATACTAAGATGGTGTTGGGGGAGGCAACCAAAATTATAAAAGGTTGGTTACTTCTTCCCCATTGATTTATTGACTTTTGGTCTCCTTCGCTTTGTCTCTTGATTTCTACAGTTTTGGGGATTGGCAGGAAAAGTCCTTTTTTTTTTTTCTTACTGGACAACCCCTTTTTAAAGTGGTCTGGCATATGTTGTTCATCTAACCTTGGTATAGGGCACTGATGGCGAACCTTTTAGCAGCCGAGTGCCCAAACTGAACCCAAAACCCCCCTTATTTATCACGAGGTGCCAACTAAAAATTAAAGCAGTAACTTATTGCTCCCTGTTCAACAACTTTCAATCATATTGGCCTCCTGAGAACAGCAACACTGTAGAAAGATGGAAAATTTACATCACTTCTTTCCAGTGTCCCTCTGTACACAGAGAATCGTGGGGCCAGCAGGAGGTCCTCCAAAGATAATTCAGCCCTGTCTACTCATTCCCCCTCTTCCTACAGTCCCAAGTAGCGAAGGAAGTATCAAAATATGACTGAAAGCAGCATCTTTTAAGTTGCTTGGAACTACAGGAAGATTCTTTGAGTCCTGTCTGGTGTGCTGGGGCGATGGACCGGGTGCCCACAAAAAGGGCTCGGAGTGCCGCCTCTGGCACCCGTGCCATAGGTTCGCCATCACTGGTATAGGGAATCAAAAGGAGATTGACAGGGGATATTGGGTGTCTGCCCCTAAACAGTTGGCTATCCCACGTGGTTGCAGTTCTCTGAGTGCTGCTGCCTCTTAACAGGCTTGTGTGTTTGTTCCTTTCTAAGTGAAGAGTTGCGCCAAAATACGGCGCCACTATATTGTGAATGGCGCTCTACTTGCTAGACTAGTGGCAGCGGGTCTTGTTTCTTTAAACAGCTGGATGACACATTCCTTAAAACCCCAGTAGTCTGATATTGATCACCTATCCCAAGATAAAAGAATTCACATTTATCATTAGAATTACATTTTTACATGTTCTCTATTTTCAAGCGCTTGCAACTGAATGTGTTGTGTGCAGAGTAAGTTCTATAAAGTGGGCATTAGGATAAACCTTGCATTTTGTGTATCCCATTGTATGTGTGTTGGGGGGAGCCTTTTATACATTTTGACATTGTTGCCATAGGTTCTCATACCTTGACCCAATGGCCAAATAGTTTCATCTTAACATTTTTGTCTTGGAATTGAGACTGAAATGAGTGAGTATTCTGCCCCCTGCTGTAACCATACTAACACCCTAGTGTGAACAGCTTGTTTCCTTTTCTTCTTTTCTTTATCCCTAGTTTTCCTTCTGTTTAATGGTTGAACATAATAGATGCTATTCTACACATATAGCCCCCCTCTTAGTAATTTACTTACATGTGTACTGTGTGATGTCTCTGCTATCCCAGTTCACTGTATAAGGCTCTCACCTATTTGACCTAAAAGGCAATGTAATCTTATTGGGTTAATGCCGATAAAGGGTAGGGCTGTGCATCTCTGATTTATAATGGGCTATACTGAAATGCCGTTATTTATATTGCATAGAAATCCAAGGAGCAGGATTTGTAGAAAGACATCAAGTGGACAAGCTTTTCTCATGTGTTTTTGTACGAGAGGGAAAATGAGTACCTGTTATTGCCATAGCAACTGTATAGTCATTGTTCTCCAATGTTGTTCCTTACTGATGGAGAGAAGAAAATCCTTGCAGCCGCACCCACTATCCAGGCACAAGGGAATAGACATAGCCAGAGCTCACCAGCTGTAGTACCACTCTCAGTACTGTATGTTCATTGCAGCTCTGAAATATACACAATTTTAAGTAACCTGGCTTAAAGGGAACCTGTCACCGCATTATTCACAAATGCAGCTGGTGGCAGGTCCCCATAGAGCCCTATTAACTCACTGACATCCTCCTTTTAGCTAAACATTGTTCTCCTCAGATTCCCATATATTCTACTTTATAATTTTACCTGGTGTCTAACCATGACTATGGTGAGTCGAGGTGGGCATGGCCTCCTCGAGTTGAATGCATCAGCTCCTCCTCTTGCTATCTCTGCATGCAATAGTAGTCATGTGACCAGGGTAACATCATAACAGGTCCTTTAGCCTTCTACAAGAATATATCTCATGAAATCACAGCATATCATATCACATGATATCACAGCAGCCTGCATGGAGAGGAGTAGAAGTCCATGCAGGCATACGGTGACTTTTTTTTTATGTGCATGGGGTACGGTTTGCTAATGTTAAGAGGCTAAAGGACCAGTGATGAAATCACCCTGGTACCATGACCTTAGGCCATGCCCCTCGACTTGCTCTAAAGATGCATAGATACCAGGCAAGATAACTCTGATTGTATGCGTGGGTGGGGGGCTGTAAAAAAACAGTATTTAACCCCTTACCGACATGTGACTTAATAGTACATCACATGTCGGGTCCCGGTACATGGAGAGGGCTCGCGGGCCGAGCCCTCTCCATAGCTGGTAAGTCTTTGCTGCATATTGCAGCAAAGGCTTACCGGTAACACCCGCGATCGGTGCCGGCACCGCCATCTTTCCGTGGATCGTCGCTCCCCCGTGACGTCATCGGGGAGCGGCGATCCGTTGCCATGGTAGCTTCAGGTCTCACGAAGACCCGAAGCTACTTCGGATTAACCCATTCATTGTAATGTATGAGTAGTAAAATCCCCATATACTGCCATACTGTAGTATGGCAGTATATGATAGGATCGTAGAGACACCCTAGGGTTAAAGTACCCTAGGGAGTCTGAAAAATAGTAAAAATGGAAAAAAGTTAATATAAAAAAATTATTAATAAAAAAAACCTAAAAATTCAAATCACCCCCCTTTCCCTAGAATTGATATAAATAAACAGTAAAAATCATAAACATATTAGGTATTGCCGCGTCCGAAAATGCCCGATCTATCAAAATATGATAACGGTTTTTCACTGCGTTTAACCCCGGAAAATCGTGCCCAATTTGCCATTTAAAAAAATTTTTTAAATTCTATAAAAAGTGATCAAAAGGTCGTAGAGTCCTGAAAATGATAACATTGTAAACGTCATCAAAATCCTCAAAAAACGACACCACCCACAGCTCCGTACACCAAAGTATGAAAAAGTTATTAGTGCCAGAAGATGGCAAAATCCCCCAAAAAAATGTTGTACAGGAGGTTTTAATTTTTTTAAATGTATGAAAACATTATAAAACCTATACAAATTTGGTATCCCCGTAATCGCACCGACCCAAAGAATAAAGTAGACATGTCATTTGGGGCGCACAGTGAAATCCGTAAAATCTCTAAGCCCACAAGAATACGGCACAAATGCGTTTTTTTTACCAATTTCACTGCATTTGGAATTTTTTTCCCCGCTTCCCAGTACACAGCATGGAATATTTAATACCACCATTTTGAAGTGTAATTTGTTATGCAGAAAATAAGCCATTGCACAGCTCCGTACATGGAAAAATAAAAAAGTTACAGATTTTTGAATGTGGGGGGTGAAAAATGAAAACGCAAAATCGTAAAAGGGCCGCGGCGGGAAGGGGTTAAAAAAAAAAATTGTTTGCTTCTTTTCCCTCCCGTTCATCCATGGTTGTGCCTATCATTGCCATTCTCTGTTTTTATACAGAAGCTGGCAGTGCCTTCACAGCCACACATATGATATGAGAAGTTTTGAAACTTTGCCGTTTTAGAGGCTTTTTTAATTATATGTATTTTCCAGTCTATTAAGCCCTAGGATATGTGTCTGACACATTACAGCTCTCATTCATTTTTAAAAGAATCTAAAAGCTTGCCTGACTCCCTGGCTTTGAGATTTTCCACTTTCCTCCCTCCCTCATGCAGCGGTTAGCTGACCATGTGCTCTAAGCAGCTCACATTTGCATGAGGGACGAAGAGTGAAAGGGTTGGCAGGGCCGAGAGATGATGATGACACCGGGGACTCCAATACCCTTGTGATGCAATACGGTTTGGCAGGGAGCCAAGCAATCTTTTCTCAACTTTTAGAATCAACTGCTTCCATTCATTGTTAAAAGTGAAATAGTATTAAAAGGACTATGGGAACCTGTCATTATTAGAGGTGAGTGGACCTGTCGTTTGGGTGACCTGGTCGTATTGCCGTTTTGGATGCTGAACAGCCAAACTGGCAAATGAACACTCCTAGCTTCTAGCCATGGCTATTTATTAGGGCTTTCATCTGCCCAATGGGTTGTTCAGTGGCCAAACGAGGACATTAAGTTTGCTAATCTCTATTCATTGGGTCAAAATGTGAAATCATTAGGACGAGTTTCATTTAATGACGATAAGAAAAAAATGTCAATCTAAAAAAACCCTAGAATATGTTCAGCTTGAAGAATGATGTGGGTACATATACTTATGATGATGCAAGTTATAGTGAAGAGGCTTCTACCAGGACATAACAGAGAATACATTGGACTCCGTTGTGTGTTGTACTGTGTTATGACTACTTTATCCTTCATTGCACATTTTTCCCCACTCCTCTCTTCTTTTTCGGTGTTGTTTTCATCTCTATGGAGGTTTTAGATTTAAAGACTTTATTATTCACTTGTGTTGTAAATGATGATTTGACCCAGCACTACTGACCATTCTTTTTCAGGGGTTTTCCAACAGATGTGTTTGCTTATGAATCTTTTCAGTATTGTGCTGCTTTTAGTGCTGAAGGCAGCTGATCGTGGTCTTCAATATATCTATTAACCATAAGATCACTATGATCTTATGCTTATACAAAGCATATTCATTTGCCAAATGTCTAAACTATAAAATCCATTGCATCTTGGTGATGTTTCTGCAGCCTGTGCATGCATTTGTGCATCCCTATTCATGTAAATGAGACCAGACTAGAAATATCTCTGCTCTGCAGGAACCCTAAGTAGTTTGGTCCTAAAGTAGTTTACCATCTCATCTGCTCCTTTTACTTGTCTGTAGAGTACCAAAAAGTAGCCCATGACCGCATGACCAAAATACACCGAAATGCTTTTTTTTTTTTTTTTTTTTGCCTCTCACCATGGAGCAGAGGAATACACATAACATGGATATTTATAATCCAGATAATTTGTCGGGTTATAAATATACTCTTACTGTCAGGGTTTTTTTTTTTTTTTTTTTTTTTTTTTGAAAGAGTGAATTTTAAAAAATTGTTTACAAAATAAACATATTATTTTACAATCCAATATTCTTTTACAATATCCACGTTTATTTCCAGGGTGGATTTCCATGATCTCTTTTGCTATCGTCTTTGTGTAACACACATTTCTTTAACACACGTTCACTCCTGGTGCTTTTTTTTATATTTCCCTCTTAAATCTGTTACTTTCCATCCAGGGTTTGGAGCGTTGATGTGTGTGACCTTCATGATTTGAGTTTTTTTTTTTTTTTTTTTTTTTAATTGAGTATTTGCCTTTGTTGCAGATGAGGGCAGAGAACAAGGGGACAAAGATGCCAGCAAAATCACTACTTACCCTCCTGGAACAGTTCGCTTTGATAGTGAACTTCGGGCTGTTCAAGTCAGCTGTGGCTTCCATCATTCAGGTACTGGTTCTGAACATAGTAATCCCTCCAAGTCACATCAACATTTCTTTAACAATTTGTCTTTTCACATTGATATACACACTACATTATTCCATTGACTACAGCAATTTTAAAGTGCAGGACCTGTCACTAAAATAATCCCTAACTTCCTAAATAACTGGGATATATGGCTAAACTCGTCATACAACACCATTAATGTATAAACATGCAATTTTTATACAACCACTATAATTAATTGTACATCCAAATTTGTCACCAAGTTTATGTTCTCTTGGTTATTTGTTTTTCTTTACAGTTCTCCGTTCTACATTGTTTTATTGATATTTCCTGTACGAACTATGTATAACTAACGGAAACAATTTTTTATTATTTTTTTGCAATTTATTGAACATTTATGTATCATTACTCCTGGAAAATCAATAAAAATTTAATGTTCAAAAAATAATTTTTCCAAATCCCTGTTATGCCAAACAGGATGGACCAGCCCAAAGTCATTGCTGCCATCCCTACTAAACTATGGAGGGTCCTCCTCTGTTCCTCTGCATGCCGCCATCCGTTCACCAGCCAGTACTATTGAATTTCTATCACATAGATGGAAGTCTTTGGAAAGCATGCGATGCCATATTCTTATTTTGAACTCCTTTTCCTTTTAGTGGTACTAATGGAGAACGGGGATGTATACACCTTTGGTTATGGCCAACATGGGCAGCTTGGACACGGTGATGTCAGCTGTAGGCAAGTACAGCACATTTCAATAACTTTTGTATAAAGGTCTGATGTAGATTGAGAAATATAGAACACTAATGTTAACTGGAGCCATCTATATTGAAATACATCCATTTGAAATCTAATTGACCAAATTTTATGATTGGGATTCTATACATTAGAGGAGCTGAAAACCTAAAGTATTCTGAACATTTCCCCTATGTGTGCGGTTTACAGTGTCTTTGTGTAAGGGGAGACTCTTCTCATCTTGCTGTGGTGGATTCATTACAAAAATCACTTGTAATGTTTGAAATAGATCTCCCCTACAGCTTGTTCCCATTAAGTATGTAATATATACTTGGTAGAAAAAGCCATGTTAATTCCCTTTTAAGTAATTCAGTCTTCTGAATAAATGCCCATGTCTTTGAAATGGCCTTGCTCTTGCAGGGGATGTCCGACATTGGTACAGGCACTGCCAGGACCCAGCACACAAGTCGCAGCGGGAAGCAATCATACTGCAGTCCTATTAATGGATGGGCAGGTCTTCACTTTTGGAAGTTTCTCAGTAAGTGTATATAAAATAAAAAAAACATTGTGGCTACTATGCTTTGTGATAAAGTAATTTTATCATGTAAAAATGAATGTGTGATTTCCAGGGCATCTCCAGGAATGCCAGATGCAATGAATATATGCATTTCTAGATGTTCCTGAATGTCCAGCTTCATGAAGGAGTTAATAACTCCTAAAAAGATAAACCTTGGGAAGCTTGCATTGATAAGTTTATCACTATATGATATTTTTAAATTACTTCAGAAAGGACAACTCGGGAGGCCAATCCTAGACATGCCTTATTGGAATGCAAAGCCTGCACCTATGCCCAACATTGGCGCCAAGTATGGCAGAAAAGCAACATGGGTTGGTGCGAGTGGAGACCAGACCTTCCTCCGGATAGATGAAGCACTTATAAACTCCCATGTTTTGGCCACATCAGAAATCTTTGCTAGCAGACATATAATAGGTAAGATTGATTGGTTTGGAGCAGAGTGTATGTACAATAAAACTTCCTGGACCATTGTGTTATAAAGCAGTCTTATTCCCAAAGAATTAAGACACCCTTTGAATCTCCAAAACCGCCTAATACGGGATTATGTCTGCTTATGATCTTTATGTTGTCATATGTAAAATATCTGAAATGCAAGTTAGTTTAGCAGGTAAAAAAGAGCTAATTCAACAGATTCTCCCCCCCCTCCATGGGTTCAGATTTTTTGGGTCGAGCATGTCCATCCACATATGGAGGAGATGGCTCCTCTGGGCTATTCATTTTGTCAGGGTTGCTTCCTTATCTGACTCTTGGTTGGATAAGACCATCTCCATGGGAAAGGGGGATTTATCTGTAGGGAATAAGTATTTACATATCCTTTTTGTATTGGAGATTCCTACACTTTCCTAATCAAAGTACAGGCGGTCTACTACTTAAGAACACTTGACTTGCACACGACCCCTAATTTGGCTGTGGTTACAATTATAAAACATACAGTTCCGACTTGCATACAAATTCAACTTAAGAGCAAACCTACGGAGCCTATCCTGTATGTAACCCGGGGACTGCCTGTATACAAATGCACAAAATAAAGGAAAAATGTCAGGACAAACTATATTTAGCTGCTTACCATCGCTGTCTTCTTTTTAGTACTGTCCATAGAATATTTAGATCTGGGGTCCATTGCAGAAGACAAGCATCGGGCATGAAAATGTTATTTTTATTCATGCTTAAAGAATTGCATTTTGTTGCCTATATACACATGACTTGTATCCCCTCACTTTGCCAACTATATTATCTAAAGTAGAATCCTACTACTCTATAAGAAAACCTGGAATCATTACAAATAATTCAGTACACAAAGGTGTTTCCCATGTATGTACTAAGAATTAAATTACGCCCTCTTCCACCACAGGTCTAGTCCCGGCTTCTATGACAGAACCTCCACCTTTCAAATGCCTTCTCATCAATAAAGTGGACGGAAGTTGTGCAACGTTTAATGACTCTGAACAAGAAGATCTTCAAGGGTTTGGTGTGTGCCTGGACCCAGTCCATGATGTGATATGGAGGTTGGTTAAACTGTGATCAGTATTTTGCATCCATATTATCTTACTAGCCATAATTACTAGAATCCTATTTCTCTGTGCAGCAACTAAGAATATAGATTTTTCCCATTTTATAATGTTACAAAAATCAGTTTGTAAACTTATATGCAACTCGCCTGACTGGAGTCATTCACACAGGGTCCTGCATACTAAAATTCCCTTGCCTACTAGCCTACCTCCTTGTTTCTGATTGACAGGTAATGATATTCTGCTGTATGGAGAGCTTTGTTACGTCATTGGTAACTTAGTCATATGTCCCCGATGACATCCTCTAAGGCAGTGATGGCAGACCTTTTAGAGGCCGAGTGCCCAAACTACAACAAAGACCCGCTTATTTATCGCAAAGTGCCAACACAGAAATGTAATTAGTGATTTATACTCTCTTCTCTGTCACAGTTTTCATTGATACCAGCACCTGAGGGACCAATAAAGCAGAAAATAGTCCCAGGTAGAGCTGTCACTTTAAAATATCTCTGTGCACAGCAAGTCCTGGGCTGTCTGGGCCTGCAGGAAGATACCTGGAGTGATGGCCTGAGTGCCCACAGAAAGGGCTCTGAGTGCCACCTCTGGCACCAGTGCCATAGGTTAGCCATCACTGCTCTAAGGGGACCCCCTCCACACACACACAGAGCATTTGAATGGGTGGGACCCATAGCGATATGGGGGAGTGCATAAATTAAAATGAGGATTTCTCAGGCACTCGGGAAATACATACCCCCGCAGCTCACCCCCGCCCCTCTCCATAGGAATTAATGGCGCACGGCGCCGTAATACGGGGAAAGATAGGACGTGTGCTGCACCGTACCGCTCCTGTACAGGGCCGTGAGCCCATAGAAGTGTATGGGGGACGTATATTGGCCGTATATACGTCCCCCATACTGTAGTGTGAATGTAGCCTTATAATAAAAGTCAAACTTATTAGGACACATTTAGATGATGGAAGATGTCCTTTATTTAGATACATTACAATATTCTAGCTCTAATGTATGAAAGGTTAGTGACCATTTAAAGAGGAATTCTGTTATAAGTAATACATTATGTTGTAGATTTCAAACAAACACGCGAGAGTTGTGGTGTTACAATGCTGTGATAGCGGACTCCAGACTCCCATCTGCTCCTGACATGCAGTTACGATGCAGCATACTAAGCCCGGAGCTGGCTCTACCAACTGGACAGAAAGCAGTAACCACCAGATCTCATGCAGCTTTGCATATTTTGGGTAAGTCTAATGTGTCTTGAAAGAACCAGCAATTTGAATATATTTTTATTTTCTTTAACTTTTTTATTTATTTATTTATTTATTTTTTTTGTAAATGACTGAATCTTTTACCTTTTTTTTTTTTTTTTTTTCCCCTCAACTGCAGGATGTCTGGACACACTGGCTGCAATGCAAGACTTGAAGATGGGTGTCTCAAGCACTGAGGAGGAAACCCAGTCTGTATTAAAGGTTTACTCTAAGGAAGATTACAGTGTTGTTAATAGATTTGAAAGTATGTTTGTGTTTAATGTATATAACCACAGATAAAGCCGACATTTAGCCTGCATCTTTTAACGCATATTCTTCTTATCATTGAAGGTCATGGTGGTGGTTGGGGGTACTCTGCACATTCGGTTGAAGCAATTCGTTTCTGTGCGGACACGGACATTTTGCTGGGAGGGCTTGGACTTTTTGGTGGGAGAGGTGAATACACTGCAAAAATAAAGGTCAGTTTTCATAGTGCCTGGACAGAGATTTTTATGAAGCTTTATAAAAGAGAACATACAGTATCTTAACCACCTCCTCTTCCCTTTTAGCTGTTTGAATTGGGATCTGATGGAGGTGATCATGAAACTGATGGGGATCTTCTAGCTGAGACTGATGTCCTTGCATATGACTGTGCTGCTAGGTGAGTTAATCTAGTCATCCTTACGTATTACACGACTACAGGTATCTGCATTAAAGGGAACTAGGATGCTCCGACAACTAATGGAAGATGGACTCAGAGGTTACCAAGAACCAAATTGTTTTGCAATGGTGTTCAACAAGGATCCAATGAGGTTCCTTTTATTTAGAGTTTTCAAAGTTTTTCCTACATCAGTGGATAACACCGCATTCATAAATGAAGATAATTCCAGAAATGACATTAACCCCTTAAAGGGGTTGTCCGAGTTTTGATAAAAAAAATATGTGGCCGGGAGCGGGCTGACTAAAATAATAAAGCTGTACTTACCTCCCGGTGCCCTCCCATATCCAACGCTGATGTCACTCCGGTCCAGTTGCCATGTAAACAAACATGGCCGCTGAATGCAGCGCTGCTCCGGCGGCCATGTTTGTTTACATGGCGCCCAGACCGGAGCGACAGCAGCGCTGGATACGGGAGGGCACCGGAAGGTAAGTACAGCTTTATTATTTTAGTCAGCCCGCTCCCGGCCACATATATATTTTTTTTTAAACTCGGACAACCCCTTTAAGGACCAGGCCCTTTTTCGTTTTTGCGGTTTTATTTTTCACTCCCCACCTTCAAAAATCTATAACTTTTTTATTTTTCCATGTAAAGAGCTGTGCGATGGCTTATTTTCTGCGTAACAAATAGCACTTCGTAGTGGTAGTATTTAATATTCCATGCTATTTACTGGGAACCAGGAAAAAAATTCTAAATGCGCCATTTCTTATGGGCTTATTTTTTACAGCTTTCACTGTGCGCCCCAAATGACAGGTCTATTTCATTCATAGGGTCAATACGTTCACGGGGATACCAAATTTGTATAGGTTTTAAAATGTTTTCATACATTTACAAAAATTAAAACCCTCCTGTACAGAAAAAAATTCTTTTCATTTTCAATGCTTTTATTTTTAGGACTGTACGACCTTTTGATCACTTTTTATATAATTTTTTTCTATTTTTCATAATGGCAAAATAATGCCATTTGGGACTTCGGGCACTATTTTCCGTTACGGGGTTAAAAGCGGTGAAAAACAATTATTATATTTGGATACATCGAGCATTTTCGGACGTGGTGATACCTAATGTGTTTATGATTTTTACTGTTTATTTATATCAGTTCTAGGGAAAGGGGGGTGATTTGAATTTTTGTTTTTTTAATATCATTTTTTATTTTATTTTTTTTTTTACTATTTTTCATACTCCCTAGGGTACTTTAACCCTAGGTTGTCTGATTGATCCTACCATATGTATATGGGGATTTTGCTCACAATCTATTATAATGTGCAAATAATAGATAACCGAGATCAGCCGCTCACTGATGAAGTCACGGTCGGAGCCAAGATGACGGCGCCCACGCGCCGCCCCCGCTCTTTAATGCAGCTTTGCCGGCGACAATCAGAGTGGGGACAGGCGTTTGCTTCATTATGAAGCAAATACCCGGTGAGTATGAAGAGGACTCGGCCCGTGAGCCCTCTTCATACTCCCCCATGCGCAGCAAGACGTAAGGTTACGTCTTATTGCGCTATGGGGTTAATATAGAAGAGGGAGCACTCCAGTTTCCAAGTTTTACTCCAATTCAATGTATTGGCTACATCAGTCTTTTACAAGCAATAGTGTGATGTCTCTTTGGAATAAACCTTGGTAGTTTGATAATTGTGCTGCCTGTTCCCTACAACACTAGGTGGCATACAGGTTTGTTTGTTTTTTTTTTAAATTTATTTATTTTTTATTACACTCAATTTAAAAAGTTTTTTTAGCTAGTTGTGCATTTACAAGGTAAAAATTAGATGCATGTGAACAGAGAAGAAGCACTTTTTGTCTGAAATTGGTCGCCCTGAGGGGAAGAATAACTTCAGATGCCCCTTCTGTAGCACCTAAAAAAAAATGTTGATGTCATATTAAAGAACTAGAGGTAAAGGCAGCTCATATTCCCAACAGTCCTAAACTGCTTGTAGCTCCAGTTCTGTAGATCATGGAACAACAAACCATGTGTTATATTGAAAGATGAAATTCTGAAACCAAAAGCTTGTTTGTTTAGTTGCTATAAAACCAAAGATAGGAGCAGCTAAATTGAGGTTCCGCCTCCAGACTGAAAAAGTGACTCATATCGGGCAAAATGTGACACTTAGGCCCCTTCCACACTAGCGAGTGTGATGCGATGAACTCGCATCACACTCGCAACGCAAGCTGCCGGGAACGCACGGCCCGAACGCTGCACCGCGGGAGTGAACTCAGCATGTCAGTTCACTCCCGCGGTGCAGCGTTTGGGACGTGCGTTCCCGGCAGCTTGCGTTGCGAGTGTGATGCGAGTTCATCGCATCACACTCGCTAGTGTGGAAGGGGCCTTACTGCCTAATTTCACATGTCATTGGGGGGTTAATTTTTTACATTTTTTTTTTTCAATGGGTGAAGTTTCAAATCAGAGGGAATTCTAGAAAGGACATTTCTTACCCAACCTGAGGCGGCTGGTAGTTTAATGGGGTAAAACGTTTTAAGGGTTTGTTCACACAGCAATTTAGAAACCTAAAATCCTTACAATATATAGCTCGCAACTACACTACATCCAGCGCTGTGCCTAGTATATAGTCTCCTACAACATCCTGGAAAATATTACCTGCTTATTATGCTGGAAGAGGAGTATTGGGATATCTTTATCCTGCTTTCACAGGGGCAAGATGTCTGCGCTAAGTGTTGTCATTTCTACAGGCTCTATAGCTTCACTATTCTAGACATATTGGTTTATAAAATGCAGTGAATATCCAGCCAGTATAATTGTGTATACAAGGGGGTGACTGGTAACTGCATATCTGCTTGGAATCCATTTCCATAGACTGGAAGTTTCCCTCTTCTATGCCCATCTGTGGATGTCGCATCAGCTTAAAATGTGTAGCTAATTAAGAATTCATGTCTGAATTAATTATCAAATTAGACTAGTTAACGCTTGATTTTTTTCCTTCACTCTAGAGAGAAATATGCAATGATGTTTGATGAGCCCGTCCTCTTACAAGCTGGCTGGTGGTATGTGGCTTGGGCACGTGTTTCTGGTCCAAGCAGTGACTGTGGCTCTCATGGACAAGCTTCAATTACAACAGATGATGGGTATTTATCACTTTCTTTTAATACCAATATCGGTGAATCTTTTGTGAGAGTGTTAATATATATTCAGTCATGTGCATGAGGCCTTAATGCATTCAACCCTGAGCCTCTGGCCGTATATTTAAAATATATTAAATATAATATAATTTTCGTAGACTTGCTATAAACAGTTTTTCTCTTCTTCCAGGGTTGTTTTCCAATTCAAAAGCTCCAAGAAGTCAAATAATGGCACAGATGTCAATGCAGGTCAAATACCCCAACTGCTATACAGGTAAGAATCTCCTCTACCCCTGAATCCATTCAAGGCCCAGTGGATGAAAGTAGTTTGAAGAAACTTCGCAATTTTAAAAAATATAAATTCAATAAAAAGGTGATACAGTGACATTTTCACCCTCGGGCGCCATTTTCCGTTACGGGGTTAAACGGAGTGAAAAACTTATTATATTTTAACAGATAGGGCTTTTTAGGACGCAGCGATACCTAATTTTTTTTTTGATTTGTACTGTTTATTTATAGTATGTCAAGGGAAGGGGGGGCATTTGAATTTTTAGGGTTTTTTTATATACAAATAAAATTTATATATATTTTTTTAAAATTATTTTTACCATTTTTCAGACCCCCTAGGGCAGTGACGGCGAACCTTTTAGAGACAGAGTGTCCAAACTACAACCAAGACCCAGTTATTTATCGCAAAGAGCCAACACAGAAATTTCATTTGTGGTTTATACTCCCTGCTCTGTCACAGCTTTCATTGATAGCAGCACCTGAGGACACCAATAAAGCAGAAAATAGAAGAAAGTTGGATGATCATTGTAGCTTCCCTCCAGGGTCCCATAAACAGAAAGAATTGTCAGGGCTGGACCAGGAGCTACAATGATAATCCAAATCCGTCCACACCTTCCTACTCCTTCCAATAGTCCCAGATAAGCGCTGTCACTTTAATATAGCTCTGTGCACAGCAAGTCCTGGGCTACCTGGAGTCCTCTCTGGTGATGGCCTGCGTACCCACAGAAAGGGCTCTGAGTGCCACCTCTGGCACCAGTGCCATAGGTTGGCCACCGCTGCCCTAGGGTACCTTAACCCTAGGTTGTCTGATCCTAACATAAACTGGCAAACTACAGTATGGCAGTATATGGGGATTTTCCTCCTCATTCATTACAATGTGCGGATCGCACATTTTAATGAATATGTTATATCTGGACCGCCTCGGTCTTTGGGAGACCTGAGGGTGTCATGGCAACCGATCAATGCCCCCCGATGATGTCACGGGGAGCGATGATTTACACCTTGATGTGGTAAAAATGGACACCAGCATTGCCTAAAAGACTAATTTGTCAAGAGTTCAGTTCCTTGGGTGTCTGTTAGCTTTTTTTTGTCCAGAGTCTAATGCTTTTTACTGGTAACTGCAACAGGAGAAACCTCTGACGCAAATATGGACATGGCCCATCCACCATACCCTCACCTCCACATAGCTGTGTCTGAGGTGCTTATAACTGGCACTCTCCTTTATTGGTAAGATTAGTGAGGATCTGACATCTGAATGGTGTGACCTTCATCTTCCAGGTTGCCCACAAGTGATGGGAGTGCAGCTAAAGGAAAGCAGCAAGTCTCTGAACCTGTGCATATCTTGAAGAGATCATTTGCTCGATCTGTTTCTGTGGTATGTTTGCTTGTTTTACTTCCACTATTAGTTTTTACCTAGTTGTGTGTGGTGTGTGGGTTTCATCGTTGACCCTGGTCTTGTATTACCTTACACAGGAGTGTTTTGAATCCTTGCTAAGCATTTTGCACTGGAGTTGGACCACATTGGTTCTAGGTGTAGAAGAGCTGAGAGGGTTGAAAGGCTTTCAGTACACAGCAACGCTGCTGGATCTGGAGAGACTGCGATTTGTTGGGACTTGTTGTCTGCGACTGCTGAGAGTCTACACGTGTGAGATCTACCCTATATCAGGTATCTGTCTATTATTCACTTTTTTTTTTTTTTTTTTTTTTTTTTTTAATACTCCTATGTTTTTGTCAACTTTTGATTTTTCATTAATAGTAGTAGTAGACATGCTAATGTTTTCTGTGAGTCTCTTTTATGGCCCAGTTCACACCACTGTTAATGGTGGCTATTGCTGTTTTCCACCATTTTGTAACAGCATTTTGATTGTAAATAATGGACGCATGATGCAGGGAACCTTCTGTACTTGTTTTGAAAAATTGCATGCTTTTGTTTTCACTTTTGTTTGTAATTTTGTGCTTGTCAAAACGGTTACATCAGATGTAACATGTTCTGATTGCTGGACACTGCTGCCCCCTGCTGGTTATCTGACTATAAATGTGTTTTGTATTTTTTTTAACTTATTGAAGCAACTACTAAACCCGTCATAGAAGAAACAACCAAATTAGCTGAATGCATTGGAAAAACAAGGACTTTGCTGAGGAAAATCCTTTCCGAGGGGGTGGATAACTGTGTGATGAAACTGGACAATGATCCCCAAGGTTATCTGAGTCAGCCATTAAGCCTTCTGGAAGCTGTTCTTCAGGAGTGTCATAACACCTTCACAGCTTGCTTTCATTCCTTCTACCCTACGCCTGCACTTCAATGGGCTTGTCTCTGTGACTTACTGAACTGCTTGGATCAGGTACCAGTATTCAATTTTGCAAGTGGCATCCTAGGTTAGAGTATTTCCTGAGTGAAAATTATATCCAATGTTTTTGAAAGCTTTATTATAAGAATCATGGGATAGCTTCTAAGTTCAAATACGGTGTTGATGTATAAAGCTTAAATGGCACCAAAATATATGCTCTTTAACCCTTTTATTTTATTTTTTTTTTTGCGTTATATTTTTCATTCCCCCACATTCAAAAATATATAACTTGTGTAAATATTTTTATGACTGCTTGTTTTCTGCATAGCAAACTGCACATTGCAGTGACTGTATTTAATATTCCTTGTTGTGTACTGGGAAGCGGGGAAAAAAATTCCAATTTAGTGAAATTGGTGGAAAAACGCATTTGCACCATTTTCTTGAGGGCTTGGTTTTTATAGCTTTCACTGTACACTGGATCGGTACGATCGTGGGGATACCAAATTTTACACATAGAGATTCAGTACAGTGCACTTGGCCACCAGGCTTTGGCCTTGGTGGTTAATAATGGGAGGATTTCATCTAAGTTTTATGTAACATTCACTGGTATATTGAGATGGATCTTCTCAGAGATCTCTCTAAATGTCACTACCTTATGTAGAGAGCTTTCTAAGAAGATGCATCTCTGTGAACCTTCCTTCGTGGTACCACCACCTGTAAACACTGTGGTTGGAGGAACACTTCTATCCACATTGTAGCACAAGCTTTCATTCAAGTCATTGAGAGTTGTGGCCTGACAGCCGATACACTATACACATGGCTGTGCTCTTTGCTATCCCTTCTTTTAGATACGTAGGTCATAGGCAGTACAGGGGGTCGAAAATAGTTTATCAGATTTTATTACTAACAATTGTTTATACATAACTAGTCACTATATCGAACATTGGTCTCCATGAAATCACTGAAGGGAATGTGATATGTGGTTTTTTTAATATTGTGTGCAAGAGCCCTGAAGTACATTTATTTCACAAACATTTTATGGGCCTGTGTGTTGATAGAGACTGCAAAGTCGTGCAGAAATGGGAGCTGCTTGGTTTGCTCAGGGCCAGTTTGCTCATGTACACGGCCCTGTGCATAATCCCATAGATAAGGACATGGCGAACTGCTAGCACACATCCTATATACAAGTTTGTGTGCAGGAAACCTTACAACTACTTTGTACTGTTTTTAAGTTCTTTATACATTTTTCTACAAGGAGGTAGGTAGTCTTCAGACACATTATAATCTAATCTAGCTAAATACCCAAATTGTATTGGAATGTTGTTCTCTTCTGGCCAAGCACTGGTTGTAATTACTGTTCACACTCTCAATATGATGATTACTTTCTTTATTTTAAGGACATTCAGGAAGCAAATTTCAAGACTTCAAGCAGTCGACTGCTGGCTGCAGTTATGTCAGCGCTCTGCCACACTTCTGTAAAGCTTACATCAATATTTCCTATTGCTTATGATGGCGAAGTTCTGCTGCGTTCCATAGTTAAGCAAGTCAGCACAGAAAATGACACTGCATTGGCACATCGCTTCCCTCTGCTGGTATCCTGCATGGAAAAGCTCAGTCAGGTCTGGGAATAGTTTTGTCTTGTGTTGAAGTTTAAAATTCCTTTACTGAATGAATACATCCTTATTTTGTGTTGTAAAAAGAGGAATATTAGAAATATTGAATATTAGAAAAATAGCTGTATTTAAGGTACACTGCTTACGCGACAAATCATTTTAGGTGATATCAATAGGACACTTAACCCTTTAACAGTGGGTATTACTGTTGTGAGTGGTACATTTCTTCTTTAAGGAAACATATCTAGGAAATTCGGATACATAACTTAATTTCATAGCAGTGCCAAGTAATTTAGCATAATCCTAGTGCATAACATATTATACAAAAATGTCATTGCATTAAAATGTGTCCTTTTTGTGTTCAATCATCACTCTATCACAGTACATCATGTTCCTTACATCGGGTTGTTATAAGTGTGTGCATTTATATCAATGCTTTGTGTTGTCTAGAGTGAAGAAAATGTTTCTGGAATGACTAGCTTCCGAGAAGTTCTGGAGAAGATGCTAGTTATTGTAGTTCTGCCTGTTAGGAACAGTTTGCGCAGGGAACATGAACTCTTCTCCTCCCACCTCGTGTCCAACACTTGTGGTCTTCTGGCTAGTGTTGTCAGTGAATTAACAGCATCTGCTCTTGGTTCTGAGGTATTTGCATTTCCCTCCTGTACACTTTTTTTTATCTGTATGAGACAGAAAAAAACACTTAATTTCTGTGTTTTTTTAAATGTTTCTATTACTCGTGTAGGTTGATGGATTGAATTCTTTACATTCTGTCAAGTCCACTCCTAATCGCTTCACAAAGACGAGCCAGGGCAGAAGCTGGAATACCGGGAATGGCTCACCTGATGCCATCTGCTTCTCGGTGGATAAGCTGGGTGTGGTGGTTGTTGGCTTCTGTGTATATGGCGGAGGGGGAATACACGAGTATGAGCTAGAGGTTTTGGTTGATGATGTAAGTATCCTGATATAAACAATTTTGGCTTTTAAAGGGAACCTACCACCACAAATCTACCTATAAAGGTAGATTGGGTGGTAGGTGGATCAATGGGACGTGAGGAGAGCCCTTTTAAGGGCTAATCCTCACGTCCCTGCACTTTTTTAATAACTTTAATTTGGTATTTATTCAAATTTACTTATGCGGCTACCGGGGCGTGGAGTAGCCGCATATGAGATTACACGAGGCGGCTACTCCACGCCCCGGTAGCCATTTTACCCCTCCTACTCACCCATCTTCGGCGCGCAGCTCCGCGTAGCTGCGCGCCCTCGTCCGGCGATCCTGCCGTCTGCGCATGCGCAGAAGAGCAGGCCCGCGCCTGTTTCGGAGTTGTGACCGCGCAGGCGCGGGCCTGCTCTTCTGCGCATGCGCAGACGGCAGGATCGCCGGACGAGGGCGCGCAGCTACGCGCCGAAGATGGGTGAGTAGGAGGGGTAAAATGGCTACCGGGGCGTGGAGTAGCCGCCTCGTGTAATCTCATATGCGGCTACTCCACGCCCCGGTAGCCGCATAAGTAAACTTGAATAAATACGAAATTAAAGTTATTAAAAAAGTGCAGGGACGTGAGGATTAGCCCTTAAAAGGGCTCTCCTCACGTCCCAATCTACCTTTATAGGTAGATTTGTGGTGGTAGGTGCCCTTTAAGTACCCGTTTATAACAATCCGCAGGTCATCAATGTAGTGTGATCAAGAAAAGCTACTGTTCTTGTATGTATCAACCCCCTGTATGGTTTTACCTATAATACTGCAGAGTGTAAATTGGGTGTGACCCACAGATGTGTCCCATTTGTATTGTGTTTTTAGGCTCTTTTGTATATTGTAAAAATAAATACATTTTTACGAAATGCAATTATCACTTTGCCTATCCTCTCAGGACTCCTTTTCCATCAGTGCTCTTCTTCCCTGCTGCTCTCTAAGGTTTGGTACCTCTTCACACGTGAAATTGCACCCACTTATTGGATGATTGGGATGTCCGAATTTTATGACATTTGTAAGGGAAAAAAAGTTTACTGTCACCAGTAATTTTACCATTTAAGTCAACTGCATCGTCAGGAAGGGCATGAAATGTCCTTTTAAGCTTCTCTCTTTGTTACAAATTGCTTGTTTGCCAGGGAAAAAATTGCCTCAGTCACTTTCTTGCCTGGTAAGTCTGTAGCATGTAAAACCATATTTCTGGAGTTGTTTTATAGACGAGCCTATTTTAAAAAGGCAGTGTCAGGAAGCTGACCTTTATCAGCAGCCCCTATCCCCTGTTAACTGCTTTAAGCTCTGGTTTTATAGCACAAAGCACCTGAGAAGCCCCTTTGCCTGGTTAATCCTCTGATCATATTTACATATATTAGGGATTTTTCTGAAAAATATCCAGTAATTTTTAACCTAAATGTTTTTGAATTTTATTTTTTTTCATTCTCGGCGGTGCATTGGATTATTGCTGCAAATGATAATGGCAAGTTCCCTTTCGAGAGTTCTATCTTGCGTTGCAGTTAAAACTTTATCTGAATCGGGTTTAATGTGGTTTTAGGTGCAGTGTTAAAGGAAATCTACCATTTGCTTTTATGCATTATGAACCAAACATACCCTGAGAATGCTGTAGCTACACTGATGCAGAAACATATCTTGTTTAATCTCTGAGCTGGGGGGTTTTGCTTAAAAAACAATTATAAAATTATGATGAGGCTTTGTTGCTTGTGTAGCAGCCTCTGCGCTCCTCCTCACCCTAATAATGCACTTAGTAATGTGTTTATGTACTGCAGCCAGCTTTCCCAAGGTCCTGAATTTTTTTAATTGTTTTTTTGAGCAAAAGCTAAACTATGCTCAGGGATTAAACAAGATATGTTTCTGCTTCAGTGTAGTGACAGCATTCTCAAGGTATATTTGGTTCACAATGCAAAAACATATGGTAAATTTCCTTTACTGCATTTGCAGATGCAAAGTGTGAACACATCCCAATTGTATTGGCTGGACTTTGGCCCAGTTTAGGGCTTAGAACTCCTCATCTTTTCAAATGTAGGTTTCTGATCTAATAAATGCTCTATGCCAACCTGCATGTATAAAGTTCTGATTTTAATGCGTGAAAATTTGTCCTTGGTTCCTTTATCAGAGTGACCATACGGGTGATGCAGGACATTCTCATAGATGGACATCACTGGAGCTTGTGAAAGGCACTTATACAACAGATGATTCACCTACTGATATTGCTGAGATTAGACTGGATAAAGCTGTGCCCTTAAAGGTACTCTAATAGACAATTCTATCTAGTAAGAAGGAAAGTTTGGTCAGGAGAGCCCTTTTACGAAACATGTACTGTATTCTACAGGAGAACATGAAATATGCAGTGCGCCTGAGAAATTACGGGAGTCGTACAGCGAATGGCGATGGAGGGATGACCACCGTTCAGTGTTCAGACGGTGTAACATTCACTTTTAGTTCTTGCAGTTTGAGCAGTAATGGTACAAACCAAACCAGGGGGCAAATCCCACAAGTATTATACTACAGGTTTGTGATTCCTTTTTCATATTTTCTTTTGTACTTGAATTTTTATTTAATTTTCTGATGGCCTGATTCTCAGTACTTTACATTTTGCTTGCTGTTACTTTTTCTCTCCCTTCAATGTACACATAATAGGAGTGAGTATGATGGAGACCTTCAGTCTCAGTTATTAAGCAAAGCCAATGAAGAAGACAAAAACTGCAGCCGAGCACTTTCTGTGGTGAATGCTGTAACCAGAGCTGCGAAGGACCTTCTGCACAGAGCACTTGCTGTTGACGGTGAGTTGTCCCTTAGTGATTTTATTGGTTCGGACATAGTGATGAACATTATAAACTGTTCTCGGCTCCATTCTGATTGGGGTGTTTTGGAAAGTCCTTGTATTTTCTATGATTTACAAGTCTAGAGCATTTTTTTATAACTTTGTGTGGTCATTTCCTTTTATTCTAGGAATTCATGAGATAGTACCGTATTTTCTGGACTATAAGACGCACTTTTTTTCCCCAGAAAATGGGGAAAAAACAGTGGTGCGTCTTATAGTCCGGATGTAGCTGCAGGAGGGCACCTGGATGCACAGTGAGTGCCGCTGCGCTCCTCCTCTCCCTCCACTGCTGGAGGGAATGGATGGCACCCTGTGTGCTCTGCCAGCTCTGCAGTCCTCTAGGCACCGATATACAGGATATACAGGAGCGTAGCAGTGGAAAGAGAGGGGGAGGAGAAAGGCACTGACTCTGGCCAATCCCCGCTGGCTTGTAAGTAGCCCGGGAGGCTCAGAGTGAAGACAGAAGAAGAAGGCTGCGGCAGAGTGTGTGAAGAGGAGCCTGTATGTGTCTGACCTGTAACTTCTCTCTGGAGCACAGGATCAGATAAGTGTTAGTGCTCCCTTCCCCCGGGTCTCTGCTCTCACACTCTTAACCCCTTGTTGCCTGGTTTGTAGTGGCTGCTGTCTTGTAAAAGTACTTTATCCCACAGACCAAGCTCTTGTGGCCATTGTACAGGGACTGTCACCTTCTGTGTACCCTCATCCTCCTCATAGATTGTAAGCTCTTGTGACCATTGTACAAGGACTGTTATCTCCTGTGTCCCCTCCCCATAGATTGTAAGCTCTTGTGGCCATTGTACAAGCACTGTCACCTCCTGTGTCCTCCTCCTCCTCATAGATTGTAAGCTCTTTTGGCCATTGTACAAGGACTGTCATCTCCTGTGTCCCCTCCTCCTCATAGATTGTAAGCTCTTGTGACCATTGTACAAGCACTGTCATCTCCTGTGTCCCCTCCTCCTCCTCATAGATTGTAAGCTCTTGTGGCCATTGTACAGGGACTGTCATCTCCTGTGTCCCCTCCTCCTCATAGATTGTAAGCTCTTGTGGCCATTGTACAAGGACTGTCATCTCCTGTGTCCTCTCCTCCTCATAGATTGTAAGCTCTTGTGACCATTGTACAAGCACTGTCATCTCCTGTGTCATCCTCCTCCTCATAGATTGTAAGCTCTTGTGGCCATTGTACAGGGACTGTCATCTCCTGTGTCCTCTCCTCCTCATAGATTGTAAGCTCTTGTGGCCATTGTACAAGCACTGTCATCTCACGTGCCCCCTCCTCCTCATAGATTGTAAGCTTTTGTGACCATTGTACAAGCACTGTCATCTCCTGTGTCCCCTCCTCATAGATCGTAAGCTCTTGTGACCATTGTCACATATACTCATACCTATACAGCCCTGTAACTCTTGAGACCCCCCGACTATGTGCCAGCATAATTCTATCTAAAGATAGACATCAGTGTCCAGGAGAGGAGGAGGGGGTGACCACTGCTTGCCCCTGCCCCTCTCTAAAGAGAAACATGGCTGCACTGCACCGCCCAGTTACTTTATTAAATATTTTAGCATACTATTTGGGGAAAAAAAATTTTTTCTTGTTTTTCCTCCTCTAAAACCTTGGTGCGTCTTATGGTCCAGTGCGTCTTATAGTCCGAAAAATACGGTATGTCCCGATAGTATGACACTGCAGCAACATACTTCATTGACATGTGGAGTTTTGGTGCCAGTTTATTTTGCTATTAGACCTGTTTCTACATGACGTTATACAAGAAACATTTACATGTATTGCCTAGACCAGTGATGGCGAACCTTTTGGAGACAGAGTGCCCAAACTACAAGCAAAATCCACTTTTTTGCCGTGACGTGCCAACTTGGCTTTTTAAGCAGTAACTTCTTACTGCCTGTTCTTCCACATCTTTCAATCTTATTGTCCCCCTGAGGTCGCCAATACAGTTGAAAGGAGGACAATTTCAGACTCTTTATAGATTCTCTCCAGGCTCTCTCTGTAGAGGATGAATTGTGGTTCCAGCAGGAAGACCTCCAAAGATATTGCAGTTCTGTCAACACCTTCTCACTTTTCCCGCAGTTCCTAACAGCCAATGAAGAGCAGCATCTCTTAAGTTGCCTGGGACTGCAGGAAGATTTGGTGGATTTGGTCATACTTGGTGAATTTTGCCCTGAGGCAATGGTCTGAGTGCCCACAGAAATGGCTCTGAGTGCCACTTCTGGCACCCGTGCCATAGGTTCGCCACCACTGGCCTAGACTGACCATAACCATGCGAGTTAGGGTGTGTTATAATAGTGAGGTATCATGCAGTCCGCTCCTGAGGGCTAAGAATGAACATTCTAGAGTTTACTGCAGTAGAACTAGGAGTGGCAAACTAACTTTTGTCAAAGTGGTCTGAAAAGGTAATGGCAGAGCTCTAAGAAAATATGCTGGGAAAAACGGTAGTATGTTACAGTAGAATCATTTATACCATCAACAGACCCCCACCCAAAAACAATCTTTAAATTAGACATGCCTTAATGGATGTTTTCCTGGTTTAGATTTCAGCCTGTTATGGCCATCAAGTAATGCGCCTAGTAATCTTTTATTTTCCTTTTTTATTTTTTAGCTGATGACATTCCTGAACTGCTTAGTTCTTCCAGTCTCTTTTCTATGCTGCTTCCTCTTCTGATAGCTTATATTGGACCAGTAGCAGCTGCAATCCCAAAAGTAAGAACACTTCTGTTTTTTTATTTTTTTCAAATACTGGTTGTAAGCAGGATTCTAAAATCTGAACTCTGTTCTTTTTTGAGAGAGAGATGAGTTATATTAGTTACTTTAGCATACACGTAACTGATTTACACTGTTGTGTGACAATCTTTTGTGACTTTGTGTTATAGGCCGCAGTTGAGGTTTTTGGTCTTGTGCAACAGTTACTCCCATCAGTTGCAATTTTAAACCAGAAATATGCACCACCTCTCTTCAACCCAAATCAATCTACTGACAGCACCACTGGGAATCAGCCTGAACAGCTCTCTGCATGTACTACCTCCAATCACTATGCTGTGGTGGAAAGCGAACACCCATACAAAGCAGCCAGTGTCATGCAGTACAAGGTATAGTTTTTATATAATGCTTACAATCCACAGTGTTTGTAAAACATATATTCGCAAACCTGTCTGACACACAGATGTGGCTACATATGCCTACCGTACCGTAGTTGGCGCCCCTCTCCATAGTAATAGATCCTATATTTCTCCCAGCTACGGGAGGATACAATGCGCCCATTGCCGTGTATGGGAGACTTATATATGCCGTATATACATCCCCATACATTCGTGTGAATGTAGCTTTAGTTTGTAAAAGTACTGCAGGATCAAAAAAGGTCTCAGTAAATTCTGGTACTTTGAACAGTCTAGGTTGTTCTGAAATTCTGCTGTTTTGGTGAATGTGCGTTTTATATTATTTTATAGGTCTCATTCCCAGAATGTGTTAGATGGTTATCGGTGGAATTTGATCCGCAATGTGGCACAGCACAATCTGAAGATGTTTTGCGCCTCATGATCCCGGGGCGGAATGCACAGATCTCAGGTTTTGGACCAAAGTTTCCTGTACACGAAAGCCTTAATTCCTGGGTGGAACTTAAGAAATTTTCTGGCTCCTCTGGGTGGCCAACTGCTGTCTTAATATTGCCAGGTATTGCCAATTATTTTTCTTCTTCGTGCATGGAGCCTGGTTCAAGTGTTGACCTTTTCATAGCTGTGCCACTGTTGACACTATTGTAATGGAAACTTGGAGAGGAATGCTGACTAACTAGACCCCAAGACACATTCAATGAAAAGTACTGAGTTCTTTTAATATGGGATTAGGTTCCACATTCTTACTGCCTAGTAAATGATTGATCATCCTTCATTTGAAACCAACAAGAAAGCAGGTATATAGCCCAAATGTGTCCCCACATAGGTCCCATTTGTTGCGAAAATTAACAACTTCTAACTTATTCCTCCCTGTACGGGGGAAAAAAATTCCCACACAACCCCTTTAATCCAGAGTGATTAAATGTTTTCTTAAGATGGATTCAGTAGTTTTTAATGTTTTGAGCTTGATACTCAATTTCATATTTTGAGCACATCAAAAGGAATATCTGTCTTGGCAATCTCTTCATTTCATAATCATCACACTAGAGGAGCTAAATTAGATGATCAGAAATAACTGATTGAAAACATTAAAGGGGTTGTACGGCCGTGCACATTGTCCTCCACATTGTATATAAAAGAAAGTCCATGCATTAATTAATTTAATATCCTTAGCGATTCCTGCTCATTTTTTAAGTTACAGAAATTAGCAGTTTGTAGGACATTTAGTTGGATCTTCCCGGAAACAACCAGGAGACCTGCTTATACTTCAGTTGCACATGCGTGGACAGATCTGTGTCTGCTGTGTGGCTGTTGTACTCTCCTGCAGTGCATGTTATGGCTACCTTGGATGCTGCTATGGGAGCAAAGTATTCTTTGGATTTCATTTTTTTTTTTTTATGGGTAGTGCGCTGGCCATCTTTTTTTCTTCACTTCATGCCCCAATGAATAAAAGGTAAAAAGCTGATTTTCAGAAACAAAAAAATTTGATAACTTGGATAAATGAAAGAAGCATTCTCTAAAAGAGATGCTAGGATATTAAATTCTAACCTAGAATGGCTGTAAAACCCCTTTTACTACAGATGACTGAAATACATGACTTAAAGAATGTATTCCATCAAAATCCATCATGATAAACCAGGAAAACTTACACATAGGTCCAGGCACAGTGACTGTGATTATCCTTTTATATTTGTTATCAAAGCCTCATTCCTTGTAAAATCGGCTTTTAAAATTATGCTAATGAGCCAGAAGTGCCTTGAGGAGTTATTACCGGAGCCCATCTGTGCTACAGGCTTACATAAAGCAGTACATGTCTCACTCAACCACTGCCTGTGTAATATAGCACCAGCAGAAAGTGCAGGAGGAGGGGGAGACCTGCTCTGCTTATTGTAACAACCAGTGAAGCTATGGCACTTAGGGGCTCTGGAAACAAAGTTGTTTTTAGGAAGGAGGCCATAGATAACAAATATGATTACCACAGTCTGTGCCTGGATGTATGAATGCAAATAAGTTTTCCAAGGTGTTAAATGGAAAACAATACCTCCTTTTGCTACCTTGAAAGCCAAATCAGTTCCCTACGCTGTACTAAGGAGACCCAATCAGGTCGAAACAATGCTGTCTACAGTTGGGAGTCTGTTCCTTATGGAATAGATATACTGGTTTGGCTTAATCCCACATCATATTTTTAGACTTCTTGTAAGTCACACTTGATGTTAAGGAGGCTGCCTTTCAAGGTAGCAAAAGGAGGTATTGTTTTCCATTTAACACCTTGGAAAACTTATTTGCATTCTTCCCAGAATTCCCTAGTGGAGCATTATGGCTTTAAGTCTCCACACGCCTTTATGGTGGCCTTAATTGGCATTGTCTCCTTAAGGAGAACACCTACTGTCTGTCCCTGGATGTATGAATAAGTGTCCCTGGTTTATCCATGCTTGATTTTGATGTTGGGTTTCCTTTAAAAACACAGTGGTGAGCAACACAAATATTGTATAGATCATAGCATAAACAGTTGTGTTTTTGAAAGGAGTTCAGAAAGTGCCTTCATATGACTTTTTGCTACCCTAAATCTACTGCTTAACAGGATTTCTGTGTTTTATTCAGGAAATGAGGCTTTGTTCTCTCTTGAAACTGCATCAGACTACGTCAAAGATGAAAAGGCCTGTTTTTATGGCTTCAAGTGTTTTGCTATCGGATATGAATTTAGTCCAGTAACAGATGAGGTCAGTCTTTATTTTCCTTCTCTTTCGCCTACCATTGCCTGTAAACATAAGTGGTTTGTAAACCTGTGTAATAATCCTTCTAAATGACAAATACAACAAAAAAAACATGATGCATCAGATCCAATGTAGCAAGAGTATTGTATACAACATGCATGGGATTGCACTCCACTGAATATTAGGAGTGGTGAATGGTGATATAGTACTGTAGAAATTGCTGCAATTAATCTTTGTTCGGATTATGATGTGCTCAAAAGCTCACACCCATGCAAAATTTTGGCTTTCATGGCCTTTCTCACGGTCATTTGGATGTCATTATGATTTTAAAAAAGAAAACACAGTAGCTTGACAATAAATGGCTTCACCCAACCACTTGCTATGAGTGGAAAAGTTTTTGTGGTCATTTATATTCTCTGAAAACAGGCCAAGAAATTCTCCAGGATTTATGTAAACTTTTGAGCCCAATGTGAGTTTGGAGCCTCTGACATTAAAGGACACCTGTCATCAGGTCTGTGTCACTAGTCATGTCACCTCTACCTGTTGGAGCAGCTCACATGGATCCCATCCCAGCCTTTATCTAGTTATTTCATACATTATTCATTGTAAAATCATCTATTCTTTATCCTGTAAATGAGGCTGGTCACATGGTCAGAGGCAGTGATGTCACCCCTGTTACCCCTCCCCTCTCCTCCCCCTGCTCATGTCTGTGTGTAATGTATAGTAAAGCATGGCTAGTGTGTGTCCTGCATCTGCTGACATGCTGCATCCTCCTAATACACAGGTGAGAGACACAGACATCAGCTACACATGAATCTGACATGTTCTGCTGTAACATGGAGCTGCTGTATCTCTCCTAAACATACACACACATGCACACACAGGCTGCAGGGGGCGTGGCCACCAGCACCAGGAAGCACATCATTATACAGCCTCACTCCATTACACAGGCTGTCAGTCAAGCACTGGGGGTGTGGCTGTGCCTCCCACTCATGAATAGAGTGGACAGCTTGAATATGCTAATGCTTCATTGGACATTTCACAGGTCATTTGCATACAGCTTTAGGACCTCATTGCTTAGGCTTACAGGCATGTAGAGGGACAATGAAGGGATAGAGGCAATGCTCTCTAATGGCAGTTTATGAAAATATATTTAGTTTAGGGGGGTTATTTTGCATGACGGGCTCTCTTTAAGAGCAGTTTAGTGGTGTTAATCCTGCAGAGTATTGTGGGTGATATTTTGTAGAATCTTTTGGGTTATCCACTTTGTGGCAGTTTATTTTTGTCAAGATATAATCTCCAAAGTGCCTGTTGCACCTAGTGATTGTGATTAGTCGCCACAAAAATGCATGCAGATTAGCAGTAAGCAGGAGGAGCTGAGCAGATTGGTGTATGGTGTTGTGGGAATAAAATTTAATAAAACTTTTCTTTACACAAAAATCTCTGCTCATTCTATGCTTGAGAAGTCATGGAGGTCATCTGTCACTGACAGCCCTATTTGTCAGTTCACTTGCAGAGGTTGCTGATCAGCAAGTGAAGGAACCTTCTCAAAAATGAGCAGAGATTTTAAAGAGCCTGTCACCAGAGGGCTCATTTTCACTACTTCTTACAGAGGCTGAACAGTACATAGCAAACATGTTTTTCTACTATTATCTATATTATTTGGTTGTAGAAATGTTTACCTGGCTCCCTGCCAGCTCGCTCTCTAGTCCCAGGGGGTTGTGCTATTCAAATGGTAAAGCTTGTTTGAATACCCAATACACTCGTCCCCCCCCCCCCCCCCCCTCATTATTTTTCTCACATCCTCCCTCTATTCCCACTTGGGCTCATGACGTAGGCTGACCGCACAAGCTCACTGCACATGTTGGAGTGACAAGGCTCACTGCGCAAGCGCTTGGTCTGCTGGTGCGGTGAGATTTACATCGTGAGTGGGAGGGGAGTTGGTGTGAATAATGATGAGCGGGGGTGGGGTTGATATAAAAATGGAACCTGTCACAAGTGAAAAATGTTCTCTGATGACGGATTCCCTTTCAAAATGAATGTCAGGGCAACCAATATGCCTTGCATGAATATCGATAACCCAATATATGATGGAGCATACAACCAGTTATAGAGATCCTGTGGATGAGTATGGGGCCTGGCAGCAGGCAATACTAACTTTTGATACCCTATACTTTCTGATACACCTTAAATGCTAGAATATACAATTAGAAGTGATTTTTAAATACATATTTTTGAATTTGTTTTAGATTTTTTTCCTTAGTTCTGTTATAATTTTTTTTACTTTTAGGGGATTATTCAGCTGGAGAAGGAGTTGGCCAACTTAGGAGGCATATGTGCTGCTGCTTTAATGAAAAAAGATCTGGCTCTTCCCATTGGTAAGCTAAATGCCTAATATGGCTACAGGATGCTAATATCTAGTTTGTATAGCAGGTATTTTCTGGCACCCAACCCTGAGGAGTTGCCTTTAGACTGTGATGCTTATGAGATGGACCATTTTAGTTAATAAATACTATTTTTGTATTTTGTGCAGACCGTTGTCTAGCAGTAAGTGTAATAGAAATGGAAAGGGATATTTTAGTTCCAATATAAGAAAACAATAATCCAGAGAATTTGTGGTTAAAATCAGCTTTTGCATGTTTTTTCTTTTTCTTTTTTGCCCTATACACTAGTGAGGCCAAACTTAAATCCTCCTTCCACTGGCTTCATTGGCAGGTAGAGCTCATTCATTTAGTGAGAATGAGAGCTTGTTCTTGTAAATCTTGTTATCCCATATCTTGTGGATGTGAGATTACACTGAAACATGGTTTAATCCTTTTAAAACTTGTTGAGTAGCAATTGTGATTCAAGCATTTATATGATTACAGAAATTGGGACATTTTACTTTTTTGTGTTTTTTGAAATAGGGAGTGAATTGGAAGAAGACCTGGAAATTGTTGAAGAGGCTGCTTTGCAGGTATAATACTGTACTTATTACTACTAAGCTATTGGATGTGTGTGTGAAGGGAGGAGGGGGGGGGGGCGGGAGTTAGCCGGGGTCCAACACAGGATTATATTAAGAATTGGAGTTCAAAGTTTTGACCTTTTGGAGGTGCTTCGAAAAAACTACTGTAAACTTTTTTAAGTTGCAAACTTTTTTGTAACTTAAGCAAAAAAAAATGCATAATTCTGTCCCAGGTGTCCCTGGGAATCATTCCTCAAAGTATTTTGCTTCTCAGTCCTCATTTAGTACCCTTTTTGGCCCATAGCAACCATGGTTTCCAGCTCTCAAAAAAAAACTACCGTCAGCAAGAAAGAGGGTCAGCACCTGCTTCTGACCAATGACACCAGAGCTATCTATGTATCTACTCCTATCTATCTCTCTATTCAATATCTATTTATCTCATATCTATCTTTCTATCCATCCCTCTCCTATCTATCACTCTATCCCAAATCTATTTATCTCCTATCTATCTCATATTTATCTAAGTAACGCTCCAGCACAGCGCATGAGGGGACAACTTGGAGACTTGAAGAGTGTCTCCTGCCACTTCCTTGTGTGAGGTGATGGGGGGGGGGAGGAGAAGCTGCAGTTTGTCTGTGTGGATTATTTGCTTATACACAAGTGTAGTGAAAGCTGAGGAAAGATAAGTTTAGGTGGTTGGTTACTACATTAGTGATGGCTTCTCCCTGCACATGACTGCTGGATCACTGAGACATGATGTAATCAGCTGAGTGGGGGATGGGGGTGTGTCTCTCCCTCCATAGTCTCTGCTCCTTTCTGAAGAGGGAATGACTGACATCTTGGGGAAGTCTGCAGAATACAAGAGGAAAGGCGCAAGATTCGGATAACTAGTCCAATTGCAAAATGGCTTAAAATTACCTGCCCTACAACATATCAAAAGTTTTTTGAAATGACGGTAACTCTTTAAATTGTCATAGTGTAATGTGCTGAAAACCACACCCAGGCCAAAAAATTTGTTTTCTTATTCACCAACACTTTCCCTGGTCCACTGCTACATACAGGGTGTAGAAACACATGTATGTTAACAGTTATTTTGGGCTGGAATAGCTTCTCCCTGGTCACTTTACCTACACTGCAGTCTTTTAAGATGCATGTTTTTTTTTTTTCTCTGAATAGGTGTGCAAAACGCATTGTGGGATTCTGGGCAAGGGCCTTGCTCTGTCACATTCTCCAACCATTCTGGAGGCACTAGAGGGAAATCTTCCACTGCAGATACAAAGCAATGAGCAGTCCTTCCTAGAAGACTTCATTACATGCGTACCCGGATCAAGTGGAGGGCGATTGGCAAGGTATCCTTCATTGTAGTACTGGCATCAGTAAGGTGCCAGAAATTGCAGTTTTATCATTTTTCAGCTGCCCATGGATGGATGGGAAGGAGTGTAGTCTAACACATGTAATGATACTTCTGCTAACAAACTAACTCCAGTACCGTTTCAGTTTCTGGTGCACAGACTTCCCAAGATGTGCCACTCTTGTTAAGAAGTGTTCTTCTTAATATATTTAGCTCATCTGGTGCCAGTAAACAACAAAATAAGTATAAAATGCTGGTCTAAAAAGTGTTTTTTACTGTAATCTGGTCAGTTAGGACAAGAGATACAATCTTAAATCCAAGCAAATTTTATTTAACAAGTGAAGATATGTACAAAAAGATGTAAAAAAAAGTCAAACTATGGGATTCAAAAATCTCCATGAAAGGTTATCATTTCACAGAGAACAGATATTGTTTACCTGACATATGTAAGATGATGTGCAGGAATGGGAGCTGTGCAGATTCACGTATAGTTGAGGGAAGGTAAATTTTGCCCTGTAGTAAATACTAAAAGTGTTAATACTAGATATAATAATTATTCCATATCCGTTTTATACACCTTACTCTGAAAATTGTTTACATCTTTAGGTGGCTTCAACCGGATTCATATGCTGATCCCCAAAAAACGTCATTAATTCTTAATAAAGATGATATCCGATGTGGCTGGCCCACAACCATAACAGTCCAAACAAAAGATCAATATGGGGATGTTGTTCATGTACCAAATATGAAGGTATGTGGAGTGTAAAACATTTTGCATTTTGCTATACTATAATTTGTGGTCAAATATTGAAAAGTTATGTACTCTGCTTATCATGATGAAGCTATAGAAATATCACAACATATGGACTTCTCATGTAAATATTCAGTAATCAGGAGAGTGGGGGCATTCATCATGGGATTTCTGCCAGTTTTTTGGTGTGCGAGCCACAAACGAGTTGCAGTTCCTCGCACCTGCAGCAGCTGGTTGAGCATGCATCCTTCATTAACAGTCTATGGGGGAGGCAGAAGTTGCTGAGCACAGTGCCAAAGTAGCTGGAGCACGCTGTGCTTAACAGTTTGACTCTCCCATAGTATTCAGTGGAGAAGTAGGCTGCATTCTCAAGCTTCTACTCCCTCAATAAGTTAGAATAAGACTGCCTCTGGTCAGACAGTGTAGGGATAACAATAAGGCCTGTTGCCCGCGAACAGTGCTGAAAATTGCACACTCCCCTGTTCTCCCCCTGCTCATGTCTGTGTGTAATGTATAGTAAAGATCAAACAAAGTCCAAAGTTCCAGCTCACCTTCCAGCCTGTTTCACTTCCAGCGCATGGAACAACAGTAGACCCCACAGACTCCGGGCAAAAACTTCACAACAAAAGAACAATACCAGCGCTTGTTGTAATGTATACTAAAGCATTGATCATGTCTGTGCTTTATCTTCTGCCTGTGAGAGACATGCATACCTGACATGGCTGCATTCTGCAGTAGTTGTAACACACACACACACACACACACACACACGCCGCAGGGGGAGCCAGCACCAGGAGTGTCATATCATTATACAGGCTGTCAGACTAGCACTGGGGGTTGGTTGTGCCTGAACTCATGAATTAACTGCTGAATATAAAAATGGCACATTGGGCCCATCTCAGGTCATGTGCATACAGCTTTTGTTTACGTTTACAGGCATGTAGAGGGACATTATACGGACGGGGGAAATACCTTCTAATGGCAGTTTATGAAAATATATTTAGTTTTGGGGGGTTAATTTTGTATGTGAGGAAATGCTTGTGGGCAAGAGTTGGTACAACCCTTTTAGAGAGGACCGGTCACCCTGAAAAAGTGCACTAAAGAAAGCATCTCCTAGTGCTAAAACAAATGCTACGCTAACACTGTTGCATTTGTTTTAGCACTAGGAGATGCTTGCTTTAGTAAGCTGCTCCTAGTGCACTTTTTCAGGGTGACAGGTCCTCTTTAAAAATGTTTAGTGAAGAAGCTGCCACACTTGCACAAGTGCTGCACCACCTGTCAAGAGCTGGTGATCTGATATTGTTGGTCAATCTAAAGGATATGTCATTAGTTTAAGAGGGATAAAACATTTAATGAACTTGTTGCCAACATAAAAACCCCATGTAACCTCTGGTAATGAAAGAAGTAAGCGTGAGTTGCAGATCCTTTTTCAGCTGTACAGTTTATGCCAATTTTCCCCTTTTAGGTTGAAGTGAAAGCTGTCCCTGTGTCGCAAAAGAAAACTTCCCTGCAGCAAGAGCAAATAAAAAAGCTACCCCGGATACCTGGCAGCCCTTCAACCTCTACATCCTCAGTTACTGAGTTGACCTTTGGTGGCCTTCCATCACCTAAACTTGATGCTTCCTATGAGCCAATGATCGTAAAGGAAGCTCGTTACATTGCAGTCACAATGATGAAGGTATATATGATCTATATATAGGATAAATGTAAAAGGGGTTTTTAATTTTTGTAAACAAGTTTAGAATACTCGGATTATACATCTTTCCTCACTAAACCCCTGCTCCTGCCCCTTGCTGGTTTAAGTGTTTGTTGTTGTGTGGTTTTTTGTTGTGTTTTTTAATTGCACGTCTGTCATGATTCTACAGAAGGGTGCTATTCCACAGGGGATGTTTGGCTGCTATTTTTATTTTGTGTTTGTAAGCCAAAGTGTCATATTTTATTTTTTCTTTTATATTAGGCTTATGAAAGTTACTCTTTTGAAGAACTTCGCTATGCCTCGCCAATGCCCAAAAGGTAGGTTATAAGCAGATGGTAGGAATGAACCAAGCATGGCTTGCTTAGTATGTAGCAAAAAAAATTTTGTTTTGGATGTGCACTTACAAATTATATCAGTTCTGACTTGCATACAAATTGAACTTAAAGGAAATCTAACTAGAAGTAAAAGTACACTGAACAAACTCTCCTATTGTCCTCTTCATCTTGATGCTGGCACCTGTCTTCTGAATGCTTGGCACGCTGGGATGGCCTGGAAAAAAAAAATACTAAAAATGTTATGGCACTTGAGAGACAGCGATACAAAAATGATAGATTTTTTTTTTTTCCCCCACATTTAGGGTTTTATTTGGCCAATTTAGCAAAACATAAGGAAAAAATATTCAAGTATGGTATCCCCCTTAATCGTATTGACCAATAGAATAATGATGATATGGTTATTAGGCTATATGGCATAAATGTTATGCCATAGAGCAGTGGCGGCAAACCTATGGCACGGGTGCCAGAGTTTGCACTCTGAGCCCTGTCAGTGGAATATTGCCCCAAGACAGAATTCACCAGACAAGAGATTTGGGGATCCTCCTGCAGGTCCAGGTAGCCCAAGACGTGACAAGTTTAGCGTTATTTTAAAGTGAAGCATCCGAGTATACCTGAGACTGCAGGAAGAGAAGGTGTGAACAGGGTCAGATTATCATTGGAGCTACTGCTCTTGGTTCTCAAGGGAAGCTCCAATGGAAATCCAAATTTTCCCTTCTGTCAATGATATTGATTTCCTAAGTAACATTGAAAGTTGTGGTACAGCAAGAAGCAAGAACATTGGGATAAGTTACTGCCCGAATTGCTGCGTTGGCACTTTGCGATAAATAAGTGGGGTTGGGTTGCAGTTTGGGCACTTGGTCTCTAAAACTGCCATAGAGTATACCAACCCCAAAATGGTAACAATGGAAATGGCATCTTATCCTGCAAAAAAAAAAAATGCCGTCACATGGCCCCAATAACAAAAAGCAAAAATGTTATAGCCTACGATAGGGGACAATAAGGAAACTAAAATCCTGGCAGCTGCAGGGTGCTCCTTCCCTTCTGCGCCTTGCCGTGCCCACATAAAACAAGTAACTGCCACATGTGGGGGGTCTCTGAACTCAGGAGAAACTGCATAACATATTGTAAGATGGGTTTTTCTTTTTATCTTTTGGAATATGTAAATGTTAGCGCTAAATGAACGTATAACCGACAAATCCATTTTGATTCAATTACTATGAAGATCTCAAGGGGTTAACAACCTTCCTAAAATCTGTTTCTGATAGTTTGAGGGGTGCAGAATTGTAAATCTCTTTATTGTATAGGGGGTTTTAATGCTAAATAGTTAAAAATTTCATTCAAAACAGTAATTATCCCCAAAATGGTAAATTCTGAAAATACGGAAAATCGATATTTGATTTGTAAGCGGTGTGACTTAAAAATAATTTATCCAGGCATTTCAAAAATTATTAAAATGTATAAAGTAGACATATGGGAAATGTTATTCAGCAACTTATTTAGGTGGTAAATCTATCTGCCTGAAAGCGCAATGATTTCGAATTTTTTTTTTTTTTTTTTTTTTTTATTACGCAAAACTTATCAGCCAAAATGAAGTACAACATGTAAGGAAAAAAAGTTTCAGAATCGCTATGATAAGTAACAGTATTCAAAACTTCTAACCATATAAAGCAACGCAAGTCAGAATACAAAGAATGGCGCCGAGCCTTGAGCTATAAAATGGCTACGTCCTAAGGGGTTAAATATGTGTTACTGTCTCTTTTTTTTTTTTTTTTTTTTTTTTTCTCCTAAGTTTTATTCTTTCCATATTTGTTGCTTCCGATTTTTTTTTTTTTTTTTTTTTACTTGTTTTGTTTCTTATGCTATTTTCCCTACAAACCAATTTCCCCTTTGCATGTGAACAAAAAAATCAGAGCTCCCCTGGGTCATTTGTCATTTGTTTGATTGTAGCGATGCTAAAATTGGGAACATTAAACCACATTAAACATACTTCCTGGCCTGGATCAGATATTCCTGATGTCGGGATATCTATGTGCAGTGATTTTGGGGGGGAAGAAAAAATATATTTTAAAAACCTTGTTTATGTGCCCAAGCATGAGAGAAGTCTTGCTAAATTAATCTCTGCTCGCTAATTATATTGTGCCTCCCTGGAAGCTGAGAATTTAGGTTTCAAAAGAAAACAAAAGTAAAAAAGAAAAGTAATACGGCTCACCCCGATCTTTAGCAAGTCCTCACACATGGGTGACAATCCATAAGGAAATCCTTAATCCTGCAGAGTTCTGTGCGCCTGGCCTGCCAGGTGAAAGTAATCCAAAGTAACAAAGGGTCACGGCACTTAAAATGCAATGAATTCTTTATTTCTTCATTTTAAAATTGCAGAGGACACGCGTTTCGAGCGTGTCATGGCTAAGAGCACCTAACGCTCAAAACGCGTAAGCAAAACCTCTGCCATGTCCTCTGCAATTTTAAAATGAAGAAATAAAGAATACATTGCTTTTTAAGAAGTGCTGCGATCCTTTGTTACTTTGATTTAGGTTTCAAGCCTTTTTTTGTTTCTTTTGTTCCTTGAAGGCCTAACATCCTCACCACCTGTTAAGGACTTATTACTGCTAGGTTGCCTTAAAATAGTGTTTGCCATTATACATATTACTGTATGAACTTGATATGTTAAATGTTTTTTATTCTAATGTTCTTATTACTACTTTCTTTATAGGCCAAGTGAAAACATGTTAATTAGAGTCAACAATGATGGCACATATTGTGCAAACTGGACTCCTGGTGCAGTTGGCCTTTACACAATACATGTTACAATAGATGGAATAGAGATTGGTAATGTACTACATATTAATATTTTATGGAATGTTTCAACAAATGTAACTACTGCTAAAAGACTGCCTACAGAATTATTCTAGCTAGAAAAGTGTGTGTAGCCTCTTACCACGGCATACCATGGTCGACCCATGAATCAGACTGTGCTGTTTTCTTTTTCACTGAATGACCACACTACCAGGGATGGATTTCCTTGCATCACATAATTATGATGCACAGAGTCCTGTCCTCTGCACAGTAGCTGCTCTGTGATACAAGCTGCACGGTCTGTGATTCATGGAACAACCAAGGAAGTGTGAACTGACCCTTAATGCAAGTTTTATACATGTTTTTTTAATTTATTTTATATATACATAGATGCAGGATTAGAAGTCAAAGTAAAGGACCCACCTAAAGGGATGATACCACCTGGGACACAACTGGTAAAACCAAAAGCAGAGCCTCAGCCTAACAAGGTTAGAGTTTTAAACTTTCTTAAACGGTCTGTCCTCTGTAATGTATTGTTTAAATATTGGTACAATTTGACAAGTCATTAAAGTGCTTATATCTTTAACACTCTCGCATATGCAGGTGACTTTTTTCTTATTGTGTACGTCATGTTTATTTGAAAAATTTGGGTAATATGTTTTGCGTTTATTTATGAAAATTCTGCAAGATTCTCAATTTCCAAAATTCAAACCTCTTATGCTTCCCAGGTAGCTGGTCATACCACCAAAATAATTGCTAACTAACATTTACCAAATATTTGCTCTATGTTGGTGGTTCTTGTGTGTACTTTCATTTTTGTAGGATGTTAGGAGGCTTAGAACTTTTTTTTTTTTTTTTTTTTTTAGGGATTTTAAGAAGCCTAAAAAATTGTAAAAACCCTATTAATAACTGTACACCCCCAGCATATGTAAAACAATAAGAAAGTTTAACACTCTAAGTAATTCACATTGATGGAGGTGTGATTTTGAAATTGTCATTTATTGGTGTTTTTATTTTTAATTTTTTTTTAGTTAAATATACACATTTACAATGGATAAAATGCCAAAATTCTCTGCATAGTTTCATACAGTTTCTCGCGAGTATGCCAATCCTTGGGGTATACATGAAGGATTGTTTACCCCCTGGAACAGCACAAGGGGGTCTGATCCAATGATGGAATGTTCCTGTGCTCCTTTACACTCGGTGGTCATACTTGACTATGGCATTTACTGGGTTAACAATCAGGATTCTCTCCTGTTGTGGATGTTAAGGGAGGTTGTCAGTTTGAGGTTCTGTTAGAAGCTTGACGTAATAGTACTGCACAGGTCAGAAAGTCTGCTCTGCCTGTGTTGAGGAGAGGTTACTGAAAAGTAACATTATGTTGGGGTATATATATATATTTATATTTATTACACTCACCGGCCACTTTATTAGGTACACCATGCTAGTAACGGGTTGGACCCCCTTTTGCCTTCAGAACTGCCTCAATTCTTCGTGGCATAGATTCAACAAGGTACTGGAAAGCATTCCTCAGAGATTTTGCTCCATATTGACATGATGGCATCACAAAGTTGCCGCAGATTTGTCGGCTGCACATCCATGATGCGAATCTCCCGTTCCACCACATCGCAAAGATGCTCTATTGGATTGAGATCTGGTGACTGTGGAGGCCATTTGAGTACAGTGAACTCATTGTCATGTTCAAGAAACCAGTCTGAGATGATTCCAGCTTTATGACATGGAGCATTATCCTGCTGAAAGTAGCCATCAGATGTTGGGTACATTGTGGTCATAAAGGGATGGACATGGTCAGCAGCAATACTCAGCTAGGCTGTGGCGTTGCAACGATGCTCAATTGGTACCAAGGGGCCCAAAGAGTGCCAAGAAAATATTCCCCACACCATGACACCACCACCACCAGCCTGAACCGTTGGTACAAGGCAGTATGGATCCATGCTTTCATGTTGTTGACGCCAAATTCTGACCCTACCATCCGAATGTCGCAGCAGAAATCGAGACTCATCAGACCAGGCAACGTTTTTCCAATCTTCTACTGTCCAATTTCGATGAGCTTGTGCAAATTGTAGCCTCAGTTTCCTCTTCTTAGCTGAAAGGAGTGGCACCCGGTGTGGCCTTCTGCTGCTGTAGCCCATCGGCCTCAAAGTTCAACGTACTGTGCGTTCAGAGATGCTCTTCTGCCTAACTTGGTTGTAACGGGTGGCGATTTGAGTCACTGTTGCCTTTCTATCAGCTCGAACCAGTCTGCCCATTCTCCTCTGACCTCTGGCATCAACAAGGCATTTCCGCCCACAGAACTGCCGCTCACTTTTTCGGAGCATTCTCTGTAAACCCTAGAGATGGTTGTGCGTGAAAATCCCAGTAGATCAGCAGTTTCTGAAATACTCAGACCAGCCCTTCTGGCACCAACAACCATGCCACGTTCAAAGGCACTCAAATCACCTTTCTTCCCCATACTGATGCTCGGTTTGAACTTCAGGAGATTGTCTTGACCATGTCTACATGCCTAAATGCACTGAGTTGCCGCCATGTGATTGGCTGATTAGTAATTAAGTGTTAACGAGCAGGACAGGTGTACCTAATAAAGTGGCCGGTGAGTGTATATTTATAGACATCAATTTTTTTATTTTTTTTTTTACTAAGCAGAATTTCCTAATGAAGTATATTAGAGAATCTACACCACACACCAAATGTGATGTCTCTTTCTTGCCAACTTGCAAAGAAAGGAACTGGTCACAATGAAGACTGAGTAGGGGGATGCTAGGTGGTACCATAAAATACCGTCCCCTAGTGCATTGTCTAAAATAAAATGAGAAGGATGTGCATGCAGTTGAGATTATGGAAAAGGTTAAGTAATGTCACTGCATTACGTAGTGTTTAGAATGTTTGACTTTTACAAAAATGTTAATGTTAGTGATTTCTTCTCCTTAACTATTGCCTTGTTCTGGGAAACTGGCAACAACCTGTAACTATTTATTTGTGGTCAGAATGTATCCCGCTTTGAACAACTGCTACAATTTCAGGCTGTCATTTTATGCCTTTTGCGCTTAGGTTTTCTCTCCTTTCTGTCTACCTTTGCTTTATAGGTTCGCAAATTTGTCGCCAAGGACAGTGCAGGGCTCCGTATTCGTAGCCACCCTTCCCTTCAGAGTGAGCAGATAGGCGTAGTGAAAGTGAATGGAACCATCGCTTTTGTTGATGAGGTAATTCCGTAGACACTTTTTTTGTTAACGAGTTTTCATTCCTAACAGCCAACTTAAATATATTATTGGCAAGTTACATAGCAAATATTAGTTAATGTCCTATAAAATTTTACTAGTTTCTCCAGTGCTTTAAAGTAACGCTGAACTTAATCAAATATATAACATTTTCTATTGGCATATATATCTGGCATATGTTGCAGTACTTTTGTACTGTAAAATTTTGTATAGTTTTAATTTTTGCTTTGTCCTATAGTATTGGACACTGCCAGTCCAGCTTGCTCTCATGTTTTGTTGTTTTCTAGTTATTTGAGCAATGTCCTCCCACTCTAACTTTTCACACCCTTCACTGCACTTCACCTATATCACTGGTAAATCTGCATGATACATAGACCCCCAGCATTGTGCGTCAGCCCTGCCACTGGCTAGTAGAGCCATGTAGGACTCGCTAACCAGAAAGTAGTTACAGGAGAGCATGGCTCGCTATTGTTGCTTGTTTCCCATCTAGATCCACAATGATGATGGTGTGTGGCTAAGGCTGAATGATGAGACAATAAAGAAGTATGTTCCTAACATGAATGGTTACAATGAAGCTTGGTGCCTGTCTTTTAATCAGCATCTTGGCAAGAGTCTCCTGGCTCCTGTTGATGTAAGTAAAAGGCACCTCACTCACAGTGCCTTTATAGGCTTGTCTGCAATACACCGATATATCGTATCAAGTTATTTCATTCATTGTCAATATGCGGTAACTAAAATTTGGATTGTATGAACACTGCACAGATATTCAATAGATGTAATAATACTGTTCTAAGAAGAGGTGTTTGTATAGACATTTACTGTCTGCTTTAAGATCAACAAGGAATGATCACATTATCACCGTGTCACTGTGCTTGTTTTACTCTAACGCCTTTTGTTTTGTTTTTTATTATTCTGCCTTTGTGCTGAAGGCACACTTATATCATGTATGTTTGTGTTTTATTTCAATTGGGCAGTAAAATCTATAAATTTATTCAGTAATTCCTCGACAAAGCTAAAAGCCATCTTTACCAGAAACCAATTACTTAATCAGTCCTTTTTTCATAACGACATACATTAGACAGTAAAAGCACCTGATTTGATGGCACATTTTGATGTTCCAAGTGCACTCGGGAAGAAAATGTTGTCATGAAATGTGTCCCAAAGGCAAAAACATTTTTCATTTAAAGGAAATTCAACCATCCAAAATCCAGCATGATAAACCAGGGAAACTGCCTGAACTCTTAGATCCAGGCAGTGCAACTGTGGTAATCGTTATATTTGTTATCCGTGGCTTCCTTATAAAATCAACTTTTAAAATTATGCTAATGAGGCTAAGGGGCTATAGTGGGTGTTTCCAAAGTGCCTCAGTGAAGTGTTTTTCACTAACAGGACAACAGGAGCCCATAGCTGAGGGATAAGTAAGCTATGTTTACAGTAAATTATGCACATATAGGTACATTTTTCTTAAATACAATAAATTGGAGACATGTATGCCTATTTAACCTGCCTCAAAAACAAGAAAAAATAGTTGAGGTAGGTATAACCTTTTAATTTCATCAGTTGAATCTCCCCAGCAATAGACCCCTATGGCACAGTCTGTGCAGGATGAACTCCATACTAGATTAGCTAATGCACAGTTCTTGGTAACAACATATTCGCATGCTGCACATATGGGGAAACCGACATTAATGGCTTGCTCTTATTTATCAATCCCCAGTCTTTCTTTACCTATATAGATTTTAGAGATTATATCAGCTTCTGCCCTTACTACTATTTTCCGATTAAGATGTGTCCCCTAGCAGCATAAATGGGCCAGAGCTATCTAGATGGACCACTTCTGAAAAATTAAGGCACCCAGACAAGATATAAACAATCTGCTGGGATTTTAGCCAGTATATATTAATATTGATGAATGTTTTGACAGATTCTTTGAAATGCAGACGTACAATTGTAGCAAAATATGTAATATAGAGTAGCTAAAATGTTGCCACTTTGGATAAATGCTCCAAAGACTGATCCCAGCTTCTCAGTGATTCATACTCTGAGCTACCGCTTGTTAGTGTTTCTGTGGAAGAATGTTTTACCAGGTATACAGATGTTAGTCTTTAGTCTCACTACATAGTCACAAGCACATGCAACATTTGGCAAAGTTACTCTGTTTACTTGGTGTCATTAGTTCCATGTTGAAATCTGTTTTTTAAACCGGGTCCTGACCGATATTGACGTCTGTCTGTCAGGTTTGTAGTATTTGTGATACAGTATATATATTTTTCTATGTGTTGCGATGTGTGGCAAACCTTCATTTGGCCATAAGTTTAATTGGATACAAGATATTAATTGATTTCCATGGCTCTAAAAACGATATTTTTTCGCATATGTGGAAAATGTTCCCGTGGTAAGAGCTGCTATTCTGTATAACGCAGGTGGTGATTTAGGTTTAACAATCTTTTAACTGAACACTTCAGGTAAAACTTATGCACTGTGTTGCCTAGTACAGGACCTAAGGGATCTAGTGTGTGACTTCGCCACCATGTATAGGTCCGTCAGCTTCTCTGCTAGGCATTAACACAGTTCATCAAGTCCCTGGTGTTGCTTTACTTGATATCCATCTAGACATATTTAGTATTTCATGACCAGTCTTGTGTAAATCTGCTGTGAGCTCTTCATTAAATGGCATGACACACTACATCCCTTCCAGCCGTTTATCTAGCTGTGGATTCGTATCTCAAACTCTTGAACAAACAAAATGTTGTACTCTTCTCTTCTTTGTTTTCCTTTAACCTTTAATAGGGATTTGTGTAATTTTTGGTGCTTCTTCTTTCTCGATTATTTTTTATTTTTTTCTGTCAAAATTTCTTTCTAAACTTCTGCTACTCAGAATATCTTTTATGCTAGCCAAGGAACCAGGGACTTGGACTTTTTGGCTTGGACTTCAAAAACCTTTTTCCCTCAGGTGAGTTCTGTTTTCCTCCTCTTATATATTCTATCATGCTACGTTTCTTCTGTTCTTGCTTCAATTTAATTCCACTGTCCTGTCCTGTTTTGTAGCGCTTGTAAATCCTGTGTAACATAAAGGCTCATAGGGGAATGTGGTGATCATTTTTCTTATATACTTTCTTAACAAATCTAATCTCCCTGTGTTTGGTTACACTGCTCTAAAAAGGGGAGTATTATCCCCTTCACTTTTAGCTTGATCTTTAAAAATACTGGTCCTAGAATGCTACAGCCAGCGAGAGAGCCGATACGGTTAACACTCAGGAGACTAGATCTCGTAGACAGATTTATCACAGCAACGTAGAAGTAAGATTGTAACTAAGGGGCACTTTGTTTTCTGTTTCTTTACAAACGAAGAACAAACGGCGAGATGCCTCCTATTTGCACATGCCCCGTGCAGGAGGCTTCTAAACGTCATGACAGTGGCCAGCTTCAAACTTGTACATCTCCTGCACCCTGGCACCTAGAAACACAATTCTAGTGTCATATTAAACGGCCCTTTAAGTTAAAATAATAATAATTTGATTTATATGTAGAGCGTTATGTTCCGATTGTAACTTTGGATGTTTAACAGAATCGAAGATATCCACTCATACTCTAGGTACAAGTGTCAGGAGATATACCGTATATGCTCATGTATAAGCCAAGTTTTTCAGCACAAAAAATGTGCTGAAAAAAGTCCCCTCGGCTTATACACGAGTCACTTAGGAGTAAAAAATACTTAAAAAATAATAAACTTACATGCTCGCCCTCCGGTGGCCCTGATGTGCAGCGCTGCTCCCCCGATGTCCGTGCCACTTGTCTTCAGGCTTCCGCGCCCATCTTCTTTCTTCTGCTGGGGGCCATGTCTTTCCCCCGGGCGCCGCCTAGTATGACGTCCGCAGCGGCGCATCATATTAGGCGCCGGCCAGGAGAGAGAAATGGCGGCGCCCAGCAGAAGAAAGAAGACGGGCGCGGAAGCCTGAAGACGAGCGGCGCGGAGATCGGGGGAGCAGCGCTGCACATCGGGGCCACCGGAGGGTGAGTATATAAGTTTATTTTTTTTTACTGCTGGGGCCAGGCTGTATACTGCTACGGGGGTCTGTGACCAATGCATTATACTTGAGTAAATAGTTTTCCCCAGTTTTTGGTGGTAAAATTAGGGGTCTCGGCTTATACTCGAGTATATACGGTACTATATACTCGAGTATAAGCCTAATTTTTTCAGCTCAAAAAATGTGTTGAAAAACCCCTAAACTCTCTGCTTATACTCGAGTAAAAAAATTATATCAAAACTCACCTTTCCGGCTTTCCCGCTGCTGGCTATATACTGGGGCTGGGGCAATATAGAAGAAAAAAACAAACTATGCTCTCCTTTCTGCCGCCTCCCGCAGGGCCTCTTACTCCTTGCGATGCTTCGGCACAGTGTCCCTGCGCATTGTGTCGCACACACCATGACATCCAGCTGCTTGCTAACATTGGTGTATGCGCCGCAGCAAAATGTGAAAAAAATTATCAAGCTTATTGTTTCACATTAGTCATCAATCATTGGCAAACCTTATAAAGAGAAAAAAAATGGAAGTAATAAAAGTATATTATAAAAATGCTCCCACACACACAAACATTGACACGCTGAGTGTATGTGCTATTTGTAAACAGTCCTGGTGGTTGTATTATGCAAATAAATACCAGCGGCATGTGGGGAGCCTCAAGGGTGAAGGTTGGAGAGGGGGAAGGGCAGCACGAGCCTCCTTCTCCATTATTGCCCTCCACCTCTCCCCACTTAGGTCAGCTCACCAGTGCAAGCAGTTTTTGTTTGAACTTGGTTTCCATGGGCAACTAGAACACTGTTACTCCAGACACTTATGATAAATCTCCCCCACTGTGTTTTTAGCTCTGTCAAAACTACTTTGGACCATAAATCACGCATCTATTTTTTGTTTTATATATGCCATCCTTAGAAACTTGAATAAAAAGTTATTGGAAGGACAAAAATTCTCATTGTTAATTAAGAAAGAGGAACTACGTTATAGGAACTGTCTGTGTGCAGTCTGTGATATTCTGAACTATTCCTGGTTTTCAGCAGCTCATTTAAGGTGGTCTCTCTGTATTTTTTTGCCCTGAAGACTGGATAAAAAGCAGTAAATTTTACAGATCTGTTTTTAGTGTTGCTCACCTCGTTCTAGAATAACTTTTATAGATACAATATAACAGGAACCTAAATTTTAATGTAATGTGTGAGCTTAATGGAGTATGGAGCATTCCCATAAATGTAGTCGTGATGTCCCTTAGAGACGAGATGCCTTCCACGGATATGACTACCCCACACTCTGGCAGCAGTGGCCAGACATGCGTTATGGAGTCCTGCCTAACTGGATTCAGCGATCATTACCACAGGACGGATGTAGGACATGCAGTAACTCCCGGACATTTCATATACAAAACCTTTTTGTTTCTCTGTGCAATCCCTCCAGCAGAGTTGGTCGTATCCTAGGACTCAGTCTTGTTTTTAAGGACCCATATGACTGCATTTATGAGAAATTATCTTCACGCAGGCAACTTTTTTTTTTTTTTTTTAATAACATCTAATTAAAGAAATGTTTATATATGGCAGATTAATGAATCTGGATGTGAATGCCCAGACGAGAATACCCCTTTAAGTATGATGTAGACGGCAAAAGCTACCAATGTCAATTGAATGTTTCTGTACCTGTTAAACATTTTAGGTTTCACTTTAGACAGTGTGATGGATCTTTTGCTTTGTTTTCTTTTCCAGGATCAGCTTGAAAATGCAGAGGAAATGTTAAAAGACTTGGGTGTTACCCAAGCAATGTCTGTACAAGACAATGATGATCCAGTACTCAGGGGTGGGCCAGGATTCTACAAGGTAGTGAAAACTGGGCCATCCGGTCATAACATCAGAAGCTGCCCTAACCTAAGAGGTATCCCAATTGGAATGTTAGTACTGGGAAACAAAGTCAAGGCTGTCGGCGAGGTATGGACTCATCTGATACTGCTTTTGTCATGCAAGTGCCAAAGCAAAGTACCATTTAATTTCCCAGACTCTTTCCATGTTTTGTTCTCCTACTTTGCTGATGTACTGGAAGTTTGTAAATTTAATAGAACTGTTGGAGTGTTCGCTAACCCCAAATTCTTGTGAATAGAATTAATCTGGACAACAGCAGATTAATTTCTTGATACGGGTGCAAGTTATGGATTGACTTGCTGTAATGGAAGAAACCTCCATTTCTTTTGAATGTTGCACTTGAAATGTGAGATTCTCAACCTTTTTGCTCCAGGATGTAGTGTGTCATGCTATTCTATCCACTATTGAAATATGTGGATGCTGTGTTTTCTATTGGGACGCGCAATGCTTGCTTTTTTGCTGGATGGTATTTATGCTGGCTACAATGCTACTGCCTTTATATACTGATGTTCACACATTTTCTGTATTGGTAATTGCTTTCATTCTGTTTCTTGCTAGGCTGAGCACCTTATACTATTGTCAATGTGTTAGCATGCTGTCATTAATGCTCATCATATTAGGCTCTGCCATTGCATGAACGCCATGAATTTTGTGGTTTGTGTCTCTGTACCAGGTGGTCAGTTCAGAAGGTACGTGGGTACAGCTGGACAAGAACAGCATGGTAGAGTTCTGTGAGAATGATGAAGGGGAGGCTTGGTCCTTGGCTAGAGATGCTGGTGGCAATCAATATCTCCGTCACGAGGATGGCAAGTTGAAAGCTTTTCTTTCTTTCCTTTTTTTTTTCCTTTCAATACTTTTACAGTGTAATATTTTGACAGTTTATTAAAGGTTTACTGTAATTGGATTTCTAAGGAGGAATTCTGCTCATATTGCAAAAAGAATTGAGGGATATTTATCATCCATGCTTATGATGTTGGAACCAACCACCACCATGTTGAGTTCCTCAGGAGACTGCTGGCCCACCAGCAGACGTTTCTATTCCAGGTCATGTCTGCAGTAGAATTGTGCTATAGCCTGCAAATTTTCAGGCCTGACTGTTTGCAATCCATAGCAAGTGTTTTGGGCAGGGACGGCACACTCTGCCCCCTTCCCAAGTGGCTTGGAGTTGGTGTGAAGGTGGAATTGGTCGCAATTACTGGCGTAATTCCATTTATTTCGGGCCTTGTATGTAAAAATAAAAAAAACACCCTGGCATTGGCAGCATTCAACTTTTAATGTGGCTGTGAAAGGGACACAAGATAATACCTTTTTTGAACATTTTTTGTTGATCAAATTTTAATATGAAAACCTTTCTTGCATCATTGCAGCCTGTGGTTTTCTCAATAATTTATTAGATTTTTGTCTGTCTTGATCATTTTGTTTCAGAAAGGAAATGTATTCAACCAGAAGCCCAGTTAGGTCTTGGACCTTTTTGTCCTGTTTTTTCATTTGAACATTTAGATGGAATTTGATTATAATGTGATATAGGCTGTCGTGTGGCAAATTTATTTTCTTTTATTTTTTTTAATTTTTATTATGCAGAACAAGTTTTGGAGCAGGGCTCACAGACTCCACCTCCCAGCCCATTTTCCCTTCAGATATTTCGCCGTACTCCAGGTGGAACCATCGTACCAGGATTTGACTATAGTCTTTTAAATAACCGAGGTATGACTTGCCCTTGTACAAACCCTTAAATAAACCTTCCATTTTACAGTGCCGTGAGCCAGAGTGAATAGATGGTAAGTAATCTTTAGATTTGCACATAGTTCTTAACTACTGCGTTAGGTCTAGGAGCATTGCCTTACCCACCAGCTGAAATGTCAACTGTTACCTGGTCATTCACATATCTAGGAAGTGTTTTGTATCGGAGCTTAAATCCTTGGGATCAAACCTATTCACCTACCAATAATTGTGTACACTATCATTTTTCATACATTGAGTACAAGGTTTTTTTTCCCCTTTAGCAGCACTGTCTGTGCTTGGGACTGCTCATAAATATGCACCTGTGGACAGCTTCCTGTATTTGTCATACACAATAAGAAATGAAAGCGGCACATTTTCTGCATGGATCACCCGGGTACCAGCTCAGATCCTAGACAAGAATCAAAAAACGGCAACATTCCAAGGATTTCATTGACAAGTCAGGCCTTGAGAAAGGTTTGTCCATGTGAAAGGAAGCATTGCCGTGGACACTGGATGAATAAAGCTCCTTAACTTTGTCACTGAAATCCTTTGGAGTGCTGCTGTTAAATATAGAACTGGAGATCCAAAAGTATCATAAACTCCAGTATTGCAGTGCCTGTCTGAGACACACCAGTGTAAGACCTTCTTTAGTTTCTGTTCTGCTCTCCTTAATGTGCAACTGATCTCCCTGCAGGTGTGAATGAGGACTAAGTAAGTTGTTGATAAGTATATTATTTGCCATTGGGGTTTCTAAGATCATCCGGAAACGTCTTCAAATATTTTCTTCTGATACACAGCTAAATGTATCTACATCAGGAGACTGCTGTTTCCTGGTACACCTTGGACTTGGATTACTATATGCTATAGGCTGTGTGCTGCAGGGCTTGCCTCATGTCTCCGTGATCACTGTAGCCAGTCATAGGTCTCAGTGTTTTGATACGTCACATGTGTCGATCATGAAGACAGTTCTGCAGCACCATAAAATCCCTCACGGTAGGTTTACTTATGCAAATGCAGTTTTTGATGTCCAAACCAGAATTGGAGTTAGGAGAGGAGAAACGGCATCTCTCAATGATATGTTCTCACACATTATGAACGGAGTCTGCTTTTGGCTTCAAAAACCACGTCTAAAAAAACTGAACGTGTGAATGCACCCTCAGGTAGTTCCCAAGACACCGCACAAAGGCGGAAGGGGATGCATTAATATAAAGTATCCTATTGTTGCACCCCCCCCCTTATTTTTATATTATTTTATATTTTTTATATTCAATGTTGTCAATTTGCAATCCTAAAATAATAATGGTGTTTTTAATGTTCCCATCTTTTAACATTTCACTATGATATATCCACTGTCCCTTTGAAAAAAAAGAGTATAGGTGTTAGTTTTTATTAGGTCATGTGAGTCGGCAGTTGCCGCTATATTAATTGTAATAAATGTCTTTTAGTATTGTTTTTCTGGGTTGAGATTTATCAGAAGGGTATGAGAGCAGGACTGTTCTAGTTGCCCATGGCAACAAATTAGAGCTCAGCTTAATTTTATAAACCAATTTGGGGAAATTAAAGCTGAGCTCTGGTCACTATGGACAACTAGAACAGTTTTTCCCTCAGACACTTCTGATAAATGTTTAACTTGATCCTGAAATCTTACCATTTTTTATTACCAACGTTTTATTACAAACGTTTTTGTTGCTAGGTTTCAAGAACCTTTTTTTTTGTTCTAGTTTTAAAACATTTTTTTAAACCACATGCTGAAATTTTTTTTTTTTTTTTATAGGTGGAATTTTTTGAATATAAATTTTCTGTTTACTTAATATATTTATGTATGAGGCTTTAAGCAGCAGTTGTGCCATCACTAATGCTCTGAAATTTGGCATATTCCAATGCAATATCCACTGACTGATAAGCTCTGACATGGCCTACTTTGAAGACTCTCATGGAAGCTGTAAGGGTCGTGGTTGGGCCATTAGCTGCCATAGTAGAGCATTGGAACCCCAAAATCACATTGTTGGGCTTTAAAATGTTGGGCAGCTGAAGCACTACTTGTCCACATTAAAGTTTGGTGTCCAGCCAGTTCAACCCTTTAGAGGGTAACAAGTTTTGTTTTAAAGGGGTAGAAAATATTTAAAGGGGTATTCCAGGAATATGAACCTCTGATAAAAAAAAAAACAATAATGCTATAAATATGTTACTACAATAATACACAGTGTCAACAATCAGAAAATAAAGGTTACTTTAGTTTGTTTTTATGTTCTGAAAACCTTTATAGGGTTTGTTAAGTAGGTGGAGTCATATCCAAGATGGCCGACACACAGTACTACAAGTCCCATGAGCCTTTAGTATGAGACATGTCTTCCTGACCTTTTACTTATCTTCACAGAGATGTCAGTTATAGCCCCTCCCTCTCCTGCTCCCGGTGGTTTCCAAGGTGATCACCTCACAGAAGGGCCTGCTCTATTACTCCAGTAATAATGGCTAATAAATCACATTTTTCCATCTACTATTGTTTTGTTTGTCTGTGATTATCATTACTTCTTCCTGCCAAAGCATTGATGGTGTCAAACAGTAGTGTCCATGTTGCAGTGTCCAAGAAGTCTTACATCCTAGGGTGCAATCACACGTCGCGTTTAACACATGCGTTTAAAAAGGCATTGGAATAGCTGAAGAGTGATTTGCCTAATTAAACAGCTGTTAACATGTGTTTACAAAATGCAAATGTTAAAGCTTGTGTTAATGCATATGTTAACATTGTTAACACATGCGATAACAATGCATTACCGGTTGCATTTTGTAAACTCGTGTTAACTGCTGTTTAATTAGGCAAATTTTTATTGCGTTTGAAATGCATTACAACAGCTGAGGAGAGGTGATTTGCCTAATTACATCACTGTTAACATTTACAAAAACATTAACATGTTCATTTTGTTAACACATATGTTAACATTGCATTAACAGAAGCAAACAGTAATGTAATTAGGCAAATAAACTCTCATCAGCTGCTCTAATGCATTTCAAACGCAAACAAAAAATCTGAACGCTCCCTAAGGATGCTGCCACACGTCACGCCTTTGGACCGCCTTAAAGCAAGTGTTTTCTGTCCATTTAAAACCGCATGCGTTTGGCTACTTTGAACCAGTTTATCTTCGTTTCTAGAAGTGTAGTAACATACAGCAACACCTCAGCTTATCAAGATCAATAGGGAGTTTTCTCCTACTGTTATGTGCATCCAGTTATTTTCACTACTATCCTTTGGATATGTGATGTGGATGCATGTGTAGAGTGTATTTGAGTATATGGAATAAGTATGTGTTGAGTTGTGTTCACATATATGGTAAATCTACATAGAATCATCATGGTTGGGAAGCATTTTGGTGTATATCTCTCAGATATAGAGTGTACACCCCCAGATGGGTTCATATCCTTTGCAAGTTTGGGACATAATATTTATAAATTAATAGTGAATTTATAAAAAATAGTGAATAGTCCTATTTAAATTAAATTATACAATTAAATACAATTAATTTCTATATAACTGAGTTTTTTGTATTTGGCTGTAGTAATTTAAGCTATGTTCACACGACACAGCGAGGCAAACTGCACTACATTTGATAAATTTGGGACATTGGTGCAGAGTGCACCACATTATTAATTACTGCTGCACTCTGGATGCGCGAATCATGCTTAGGCTGGTGCCACACGTAGCGCTTTGTCTGTGCTTGCAAACGCAGACAGTCACGCCCACCGGGGCGGGCCTCGGCCCAATCGCATCGGCGTTTATATGGAAGCGGCTGCGATCGGCCGAGGCCCGCCCCGCTGGGAGGGACTTTGTTTGCGTTTGCAAGCGCAGACAAAGCACTACGTGTGGCACCAGCCTTAGACTGAGTATACCATTTTTTTAAAAAAAATTTCAATCAAGTTGATTTTTTTTTTCAATTGATTGTGTTATTATATGGTAGTAGCCAACTAGTGGAGACAGTTGAGCGCTGCTGGTCCCAGATCCGCAAGGAGCATATAGTATATGGATAGTGTATATAGTGTATATATAGAGAAATGCAATATATGGATAGGATGTAGAGATATATACAGTATATAAATAGGATTAGAGATATATTCCCTATCCATATACTGTATATATCTCTATCCCCTATCTATATACTGTATATATATCAGCATGTCCTATCCATATACTACATATATGCAGCATGTGGATAGTGTATATACAATATATGGGTAGGGTGTAGATATATACAGTGTAGAGATAGGATTAGAGATATATGCGGTATGCAAAGGGAATATAGATATATACATTACATGGACAGTGTATATAGATAAGTACTATATGTTCATACACTTTATTTATTCATATCCTAAATCCATATACATCCATACACATCTTGACACTATATATTTATAGGGTGTAGACACATTTGCAGTATATGAATATATATAGTGTCAAGATATGTATTGTATATGGATTTAGGATATGAATATATATCCTATATCCACATATAATACATATTCTACTTACATTTTATATTCATGTATACTCTAAATCTAGTGATAGGAGATAAATGATCAATTATCTTCATTACTATAGATCATTGGTGGCAAACCTATGGCACTGGTGCCAGAGATGGCACTCGGAGGTCTCTCTGTGGGCACACGGGCTGTCTCCCAGGCACAGATTTTGCCAGACATGGCACCTTCCTGCAGTCCAGGTAGTGCCCTGCTATTTTAAAGTGACCCTTCCTGTGCTGCTTGGTCCTGTCCTAAGAGTGCAAAGGTGTGGACAGGGTCGAATTGGAGCTCCAAAATTCTGGTAGCAATAAGATTTACTGTCTAAATTGCTGTGTTTGCACTTTGGGAAAAGCTAGCATTTTTTGGGTCTCATTTTGGGCACTCGATCTTTAAAAGGTTCGCCATCACTGCTATAGATGTACACATTTTATGTATTTCTTTATTAGATTATGGAGCATGTATGTTATTATGCATGATAGGCCTTGTATCCACTTTTCTGAGGTACAAGTGAAGTGAAGAAAAATAAAGATACAGGAGATGGATTTTACCTGGTTACATGATCGAATGTTGCAAACTTTGTTTTGTGTAACAATCAGCACGGTGCAGAGGAGCTGGAAGCTGTGCTCTGCTGTGTGAGGCAATGGCAGGTCATGTGATCAGCCCAGCTTCAGATCGAGAGAGAGTGAGGAAGAGGCAGAGATGACCTCACGCTGCAGACACAAACGTCTGACGTCCGCAGCAGCCGCCATCTTCCTTCCCAGTGGAGGGAAGGCACAGGACGGATTAAAGGGCCAGTAGGTTTTTTTAAACTGTGAAATATTAGGTCAAAATCCTTTTTCTGCTAAACCAAGCAGAATTGAAAATAACAATCAATTACACATTACATTAGATTTTAATGACCTTTCTTAATACAGATTATCCTTATTCCTGGAATACCCCTTTAAATTTAGGAAATGACCATAACTGGCACCACATCTCTGGTCATGTAGTTATAACGTCAGGTTCATTAATTACACTCGCTAGCCTCAACAGATGTGTCAATATGAGTTCATGTTTTCTTCTGGATGATAGAGGGGAATAAACTTATCTGCCTTTAATGGCCCCTACTTAAGGTTGCAGTATATAAATGTAACCTCAACGTAATTTTTTTAAATTTACCTATTTATATTTTTCATAAGTAGCTGTTGTGATCAGGAAAGTTTGATTCCTTAATATTTGGTTACGCTTGAGGTGTCTATAATGTAGTTTATTGCATGTTTTTATACCTTTGCATGCCATGCTGTGGTATTTTTCATTAATACCTGGCTTAATTTTTTATTTTCTCTTATGATTTTGATCAGTTAGTTTAGTAGTTCTGAACTTGCAATTATATTTGTCTAATTCATTCAATAACGGGTTGTAGTTTTGACTGTTTTGCCCATTGCAGGTAATCAGATGAATGCCATACTGAATTCAATTCAGTCACGGCCTAGTTTGCCAGCTCCTCCTTCCATCTTTGATCAAGCTGCAAAACCTCCCTCTTCCCCAGTCCACAGCCCATTTGTGTTCGGACAATCCCCCTCCTTCCAGCAGCCTCAGCCTTCGCTTCAGAGTAAGTCTGTCCGTCTTACATGCTCATCCACCCATTCTCTCTGAGGCAATGTCATCTGTTCTTCAGAGACCTCCATTCCTATGGTTGTCTACTGAAGAAAATAAATCTCCTGTACTGTGCTCATCGTCTGGCAGATTGGCATAAAGCTGTTTATATGGTTCTCTAGAAGTTAAATGCATCCTGCATTTAGTGACCATAGAAGCTATATTCTAGTCTCTGTTCTATACATCTGGGTGGTAGAGGTGAAGGAGACAAAGCAGGTCAATGGAATGATTTATCTAATTGACTTGGGGTAAGCGATGTAGATTTCACTCCATAGTTTCACTAAGAACATGTACCATTAGGTGTGTACAATTTCACCCATCAATGTGCATGTACATTTGCTTATGGTACATGGTTTTCCATACGTTTCCATACTATCTAGTAACAAATAGGCTTGTATGTGGGATGGGTTGTCTAATAATACAGCATGGAGATATGATTTTTAGTGACGTGTGCATTTTGTAACCATCATTAAGAGTTGGGTGTGTGATATTTATCATATTCCTTGTAAGATCTTGCATTCCAGGGTAGAGAGCCAGTTTTGTTCCAAAAACAAGGAGACTGTATTGTGCCTTATTAAAAAGACATAAAATAGTAATGAGTACATGGTGCCAACAACATATATAATGCTTGTAAATGCGTTACTTCGACCTCTGGTTTCATCACAGTTATAGGCAGGGTCACACGCAGTATATTGACTATTGTTTGGCTGCTATTAATTGGCAGTGTCTTACCGGCAGCTAATTATGTTTGCATGAGATTTCAATATATCCTATTCACATGCTGCAGAATGAATCTACAGAGCAATGACTTGTTAATGTCCTTTATTCAATTAATTTTACTTGCCCTGTTTGTGTCCAGCCATAAATTGTAATGTGAATAAATAGATCTTGTTACGAGTATAAAGAATGTTAAACCACCTACAAAGTAACCTCCTGCATAGTGACACACGAGCAATTGTAGTAATATAATTACCACAATTAAACTATTCCCTATTTGTGTATGTGTGCATCTATATATTTGAAGTCCAGCACACATTTCTCTATCTGATAGAAATACAGGCAGTCCCCGGGTTACATACAAGATAGGGTCTGTAGGTTTGTTCTTAAGTTGAATTTGTATGGAAGTCAGAACTGTATACTTTATCATTGTAATCCCAGCCAATTTTTTTTTTGGTCTCTGACAATTTGATTTTAAGAATGTTGGATTGTCATTAGAACCAGGATTAACAATAAAGCTTCATTGTAGACACCAGTGGTAACTGTTACAGCTGATCATTGTAGTCTAAGGCTAAAGTACCATAAATTGCCAACATCCAGAGGTACGTTTGTAACTAGGGGTCGTATGCAAGTCAGGTGTTCTTAAGAAGGGGACCGACTGTACTGTGCAGTATACACTTTTCTTCCTCCCATAAACCCACCCTTCCCTTTTTGTAATTTGCATTCCTTTATCATAGGGCTGCATGACTACCTTCTTGTTTCCTGATTCACTGCTTCATACGCAACTGTGCAAGTGGCACATTGTCCACTTTTGCTTTATTGCCAAAATGATATATGTTAGGGTTTAAACACGGGCCCCTGCTCGGTCCATGACTGGATTTCATGGGATGAATGCTGTGCTCTTGGACAGGACTCCAGGCATCATGGTTAGATATGATACAAGGAGTCCCTGCTTCACCATGAAACGCCAGCTTTGAAGGGGTATTCCCACAAAGACAAGTTTCTTATATCTACTCAGCATAGCAAAATAACACATTCTCTAATTCACTGTTAACAAAAATGCAGCATTTCACAAATAGATATCCAACCTGTTTCACAGTCCTGCTGTACACAATTTCAATTTCCCCTAAACACGACCCGGTAACTTCTCACTTTGGGTCAGCAGCCATCTTATATTTTTGTGTGAGATCATGGAGCTGAGTTTGGTGTCTGTAGCTATCCCAGAGACAGTTCAGAGACATGCATTGATTACATCCTGCCAGAACATGGTGAGCAAAGAGAGGCTGCAAACTACAAGGAGATAATTGATCTGGGGCAAGGGGGAGGCAGGCACATCTCTGAGATGTAGCAGGGTCTTACAATGTAACAGTGTAATGGTCTCTCAGCCTCTGTGTAATCATCTTGTGCATCTCTGATCTGTCTCTTCTCTTTCTATGTGTCAGTGTATTAGTACAATGTCAGAAGCCAGATGAAAGTTTTTATACACCTTGTACCCTGATATTGTAACTACATTGTCGCCCCATAGAACTAGATGGATTACAATGTGACTTGGAGAATCCCTGTCCAAACCCTGGGATTTTACACTGAGCAGCCGAGGGAGAGATAGGAACTAAAATGGCTATAAAACTGAGTAAAATTGTAAAGTAAGGGTTTAAAATGATCTTTGTGCTAACATCACTAGGGGATTGAGATGTGAGAATTTTGTTTTGTTGGAAAACCTCTTTAAGCTGTTATCATGTTCTGTACAATATGGTTGTTCCATGGTGAAGCAAGGTCTCCTTGCATAATGTAGAACTATGAGACTTGAACCTTGTTTTGGTCTGTGAAATCTGTCATTGAATTATGCACCATATGGAGGACAGAGTATGGTGTCTTTTGAGTCCTTAAAGGGGTATTCTCATCTGGGCATTCACATTCAGTTTCATTAATCTGATAGATATATATATACCACACATTAATATATAATATTTTTATATATTAATGTGTGGTAATGATTGCTGCAATCAGGAGGTCAGGCAGGGCTCAATAACGCATGTCTGGCCACTGCTGCCAAAATGTGAGGTGGTCATATCTGAGGAAGCTATCTCGTTTCTAAGGGACAACATGGCTACATTTATGAGAAATTATTTTCAAACAGGAACATTTTTTTTTTTTTTAATAGCATCCAATTGAAGAAATGTTTTACATATGGCAAATGAATTGAATTAAATGTGAATGCCTCCTTTAATGAGAATCTGGGGAAATAATTACATCTGGATGTAACCATGCAGGCCGTAGGGTGTATATTTGGTAGAAACCTCTTTGAATAAAGGTGAATAGTCTTTTGGGGGACAAACATTTGGATGTTTGCAGGGTCCTCTGATATGTGCCAATATATCAAGTTCTTGTTTGGACTGTTTCCAGCATCTATCCAATATGTCTGAAGTCTAAAACAATTGCTATGTGTAGATGACAACTCAGTCTTATCTAAATATAGCCATAAATAGAAAAGTAAATAAGAAGCACATGGCAATTCTAAAACATCTGTTTTTGCGACTTGTGATTTCCTCCATGAAAGCTTTTCCACATATTTCACAGGAAACTCCTTTCGGTAATGAGCAATTAAAGTGGACATAACCTTCTGGTCTCTTGTTTCTGAGTGAAAAGGATCTTAATTTATGTAAATAGTCAGCTTTGCATGGCCAAACATCAAGAAGCTAAATATGGAAATCTGTACTACTATTTTCCTGTATTCTGTCATTTCCTACATGCTTTGTATAATGTCTTGTTTGCTTCTATCCTTGCTGCTTCTGCACATCTGTTCTCCACTCTAGACCTCACACCATCCAGCGTTGCTTCTCCTGAACCTAGTAACAAAAGTAAAGTTCCTCCGTCATCTGCTTTCTCACCTCTTTCTGTCAAATCAAAGGGTGGGTATGCATGCTTCTCTACCCACTGTTGTATTATCGTCATTTTACAAAATGATGGGTTTTTTCTATCCAAAGCATTGCTACTTTTAAGCGAATCCTCAAAGTGGGCAGTAAATGCTATAAATCCTGACAGGAATCGTATAAGAGCAAAAGTGGGTTACCACACACAGCGATAGACAGGCTTTTCTATATACTGTGCACTGTGTAAAAGCTGGACATCTTTGTGTCTTACTGTCATAGTCTACCCCTCTATCGGATAAAGGTATTCAGTCATCTTAGATTCTCTTTAAAATACCAACAGGTAGTTTTCCTTTAAACTAAATATTCATGTAGAAAAGACGCTTGTGTGGCTTTAAAAAAAAAAAAAAAAAACCGTGAGCAATAACCCTTTCAACACTGTGGTTGTCAGTTGGTATGTGATATATGTGATTAAAGGGTTGGGTTTGGTTTTCTAGTTAACAAGGCCCTGTACATTATTGCTAAATATCACCACTCTGGTAAATGTATGTTCAAAGGACATGGGTCTAGAAACCACGTGGTTTGTTTTGATACAATGTGCACTGCCATTTTCTTTTCTGAAAGAGCCCTTCCAAACAGGGCATACTTTAAGTTATTTTCTTACTTTTCTCTCATTAACTTAAGCATTTATGCCAACGTGCTCCTCCATGCATCATATTTCACGGATGAAATATGGTTCACGGAAGCAGATTTCTTTTTTTTTTTTTTTCCAGCCTAAACTACAGTCATGAGAATGGTCATGTCCTGCCGACCTAACACTTATCTGAACACACTTACTAGGGTCCCAATATGTAACTACCTGTTCAATTTATAGACACCTATAAAATAAAACCTTTAATCTTAAAGGGGATCTTCAGCTGCTCACAATATGGCTGTGTTGGAAAGAATGGCATTTCCTATAGTATAACAATTGAAAACATTCTTTTGAACTGCCAGCTCTGATTTGGAGGGGTCTTCCACATGGAAACTAATGGATATATCATGCATTCTGGGATAAATAATGGAGACAAAATACTCAAAATACAGAGGCAAAATGCAAATACTGTATTAAAGCAGATATTGCAGGAAGCAGACAGAAGCTTTGATGTTGACTTTTATATTGTTGCAAATGTAAGAAAAGTGATCTTGCTTATGAAAGTAATAATATATTTGATTTATATTATATAGATGAACGAGGTCAATTCAATGCTGCTGCCAAACCTCCTGCTACTGTGAACAAATCAGAATTGCCTTCAAAACACAGAGTTGACAGCAAATCCCCCAAACCAGATGGACGAGTAAGTCGTTCTAATGCTGATCAGAAGAAACCTCGAAATAATGAAGGGCTCACTGCGAGTGAATCTCTTCTTTTAAAGTCTGATGCTGCAAAACTGAGATCGGACTCTCACAGCAGATCTTTGTCGCCAAACCACAACACACTGCAAATTCTAAAGAACTCTGATGGAAAACCATCTGGTCTTAGATCAGAATCTCCCGGACCTGGCTCACGTTCTACATCCCCTAAGCCAAAGACTGTGCCTACGGCCAAGCCGAATATGTCTAATGCAGGTGCAACACGTTCAGCATCTCCACAAGAGAAAAATCTACCTCAAAAAGCTGCAGTTCCTGCAAAGACCAAACTGGAACCACCACGTGAAAGGTCCAAGTCTGATTCTTATACTCTAGACCCTGACACATTGCGGAAAAAGAAAGTACCTTTCACAGAACCATTAAGAGGGCGATCCACTTCACCCAAACCAAAAATGACACAGAAAGATGGTAAACCAGCAGGGGGCAGTGAAAACAGAGCTCCTTCACCTCATGTTGTTCAAGAGAATCTGCATAGTGAGGTTGTTGAAGTCTGCTCTTCCAGTACTTTAAAAAACAACAGTGTTACTGACAGTACTTGTGAGGACAACACCGAGCTGAAAAGTGTGGACGATGGTGCCTCCAAAGTCCACTTCAGTATCGGTAAAGCGCCACAAAAAGAAGAGCAAGATACAAGAGCTTCTCCAAAAGTTAGCCGTAAAAGCGCTGGTAGACACGTTCGGCCCAAAAAAGAGAAGGGAAACTTTCTGTTTAAAGAAGCATCAAGATCTTCTGAACCTGCAAAGGAGGCAATGTCCCCATCTGTGGCTGAATGTGCCAGAGCTGTGTTTGCAGCTTTTTTATGGCATGAAGGCATAGTTCATGATGCAATGGCTTGTTCCTCTTTTCTGAAATTTAATCCGGACCTATCCAAAGAGCATGCACCTATAAGAAGCAGCCTCAACAGCCAGCAACCTACAGAGGAAAAAGAGGTCAAATTAAAGAATAGGCACTCTATAGAAATATCATCTGCACTTAACATGTTTCATATTTCTCCCCATGGGCCTGATATATCAAAAATGGTCAGTATTAATAAGAACAAAGTCTTGTCCATGCTTACAGAACGGACTCTTCATGAGAAGTGTGAGGATGGCAAGCACGAGTCTTCTCCATTTGAAGTATCAAACCACCATTCCACTAAATCTCGGCCCCCACTTCCACTAACGCTTCAACATCTTGTAGCCTTTTGGGAGGATATTTCATTGGCAACCATAAAAGCTGCATCCCAGAATATGATCTTTCCCAGCCCTGGCTCATGTGCTGTGTTAAAGAAAAAAGAAGGCGAGAAGGAAAGCAAGAAAGCCAAAAAGGAGAAAAAGAAGAAAGACAAGGCAGAAGCAAGGCCACGTGGTAATCTTTTTGGAGAAATGGCCCAGTTGGCTGTTGGAGGGCCGGAGAAAGACACAATTTGTGAGCTGTGTGGAGAATCCCACCCATATCCAGTAACCTATCACATGCGCCAGGCACATCCAGGTATGCTTGCTACCTACAGTATCCCACTATAGTAACAAAAGATACAAAACTACAATTTTAGTCCCACACAATCTTTACAAGCCTGTGTACTACAATGCAGGATTTAAGATGAAGGTATATCACGTTATTATGTTAACATATTTTCAGTATTAGGAAATAGTCTGTTTTACGATTTTGAAATGTCCTTTTAAAGGTTTTGTAGATTGCAAAGTTAAATATTTACCAAACCCTGTTAAAGCCATACATGTATTCTTGTTGCAATTCTTTTTCCTTTCCCTAGGCTGTGGCCGATATGCTGGTGGTCAAGGATATAACAGCATTGGGCACTTCTGTGGTGGCTGGGCAGGGAATTGTGGTGATGGAGGAGTTGGTGGAAGTACATGGTACCTAGTATGTGATCGCTGTAGAGAAAAGTATCTCCGAGAAAAGCAGGCAGCGGTAAGGGAGAAGGTAATATAGTTTCCTGCATGCCTTCAAAAGAATGGATCATTGGTCCCCCCCTCCCCAAAAAAAACTATTAAAATCACATTAATATTGATAAAAGGGAAATCTGATCTTTAATATTTACAGGTTAAACAATCTCGGCGAAAACCAGTGCAGGTCAAGACACCCCGTGCATTACCCACCATGGAGGCCCATCAAGTCATAAAAGCTAATGCACTCTTTCTGCTGTCCTTGAGTAGTGCAGCAGAGCCAAGTATTCTTTGCTACCATCCTCCAAAGCCTTTACTGTCACAACTCCCAAGCGTTAAAGAGGGGATTTCTGAGGACCTGCCTCCCAAAATCCAATGCCTCTACTTGCAGACTCTTGCAAGGTAAATATAACATTATAGCTTATAAATTTTCAGTGTGTGGCTGTGTTCACTGTGCCCTAGATTAAGGTATAACACTGAGGATGTCAAATGCAAAGCACATTTGTATAATGGGCTCTGTTAATAGGTTATTTGTGTAATGTGACTGTCACTAGAACCTTCAAGCCCTGCACTCAGTTTGGTTCCAATGATTTGCAGGGAATTTACTTTTAGAAGTAAGAGGATGGAAGGAGTGAATTTGTGTTCCTTATTGGGTCTAGCTACTTTTACTAAGGTGGCATAGAAGGCTTTCAGTCTCATTCTTGTAGGTATTGGTCATGGTGCAGTCTACATGTGGCCATGGTTCCTACTACTTGGCACATGGACAGCTTTACAGTTTTGAAGTTTTAAAACTTTAAAATGCTGGCAACTCCCCACACCCTGCACGTGCCAGAGATGCTACCTTACACACGAGTAGTCAGTCATTAGACACAGACATTGGTGACATCTAGTACCTTACAGGTGGCTATCTGCTCCATCAGGAAGCATTTCTCCCACCCATGGATTTTCTCTGCTGAATTCAACTCCCATGCAGCACAACTCCATACTATGCACTTAAAAATACCACAGTCACTTACAGTATAATGGAGCATGTATGTATATATATATATATATATATATATATATATATATATTATATTGTCCTCCTATTGGCAAGACCCTGCTACCGGCGACAGAATGCCGCTCCTAAAAGGAGTCCGCAAACTGCCACCTGAGACTTAACCCTGCCTCATGGCAGATTCGGCTCTGTATTTAGGAAATGGAAACCGGGGGAAGGGGCAGAGATGGGGTTTTCTACTGTCCTTGATATAAATAAATTTTATGATTACGCTGCCCCTTTCTGTGAAGGGCCTAGTACTTTGCTACGGCCTGGGTGAGTATACATTTGTGTGCATGGAGCCTTGGAGAGTGAGAGAGCAGCTACTACTCCTTAAAGGGAACCTCCTTAAAGTTTAAATTTGAGGTAAGAAAATATTCTGCTTCTGTTTTGCAGACATCACCACGAGAACTTTGTTGGCTATCAGGATGACAATCTTTTCCAGGATGAAATGAGATATCTCCGCTCTACTTCAGTACCCGCACCTTACATATCAGTAACTCCTGATGCATGCCCAAATGTTTTTGAGGAACCAGAGAACAACATGAAATCGATGCCTCCCAGGTATGTACAGTGCATTAAGTGCAATGTTGTGAAGCCCTTCCTGGCAGCAGTGTTCAGCTTTCAGTTCTAAGTGTTTAGAAAAGTTTTAAAATGCCAAACATGGTCTAAAAATCCTTTTTTCTTTAAATTTTAGCCTTGAAACGAGTCCCATTACTGATACAGACTCTGCTAAACGCACAGTCTTCCAGAGGTCCTACTCTGTTGTGGCCTCTGAATATGATAAGCAGCATTCTGTCCTGCAGCCACGAGTGAAGGCTATTCCCAGGCGCAGAGTCAACAGTGGTGATGCCGGTAAAATCACATTTCTACTGACATCTGTCGGTTTTATTTTTTTGGTTTTTCTGAAAATATCAACACTTTGGATTGTATATCATAGGGCCTGATTGTTTTTATTTTGTCGTAGAAGTTGGTTCCTCATTGCTGAGACACCCATCGCCAGAACTATCCCGCTTAATATCTGCCCACAGTTCCCTCTCAAAGGGAGAGAGGAATTTCCAGTGGCCCGTCTTGGCTTTTGTTATTCAACATCATGATCTAGAAGGTCTAGAAATTGCCATGAAGCAAGCACTGAGGAAGTCTGCTTGCCGTGTTTTTGCAATGGAGGTATGTGGCCAACGCAGGCGGAATATTCTTTGCTTGTAATGGCAGTTATTTCTATGTATACTTATTTATATGGTATAAATATAGGATTTATTCAGTGACTTGTATAAATTTCATAGGCTTTCAATTGGCTGCTGTGCAATGTAATCCAGACAACATCTCTTCATGACATATTATGGCACTTTGTGGCATCTCTTACACCTGCTCCTATGGAGCCAGAGGAGGAAGAGGATGAGGAAAATAAGGCAAATAAAGAAAATGCAGAGCAGGTATGTACTGGCATTCTTAACTATGCCTTATTACTTTTAACAGAAATATTTTGTTCACTGAAATGTTGGAGTTGCTGCCATTACCATTGTGTGCTTATAAAGCTGGAGAGGTGCTCTCATCCACCACTTACAAGGAACCATCTATTCCAAATTTCTCTTTTAAGGAAAAAGATACTCGAGTTTGTGAACACCCTCTGTCAGACATAGTGATAGCTGGTGAAGCAGCACACCCGTTACCCGACACATTTCATCGTCTTCTTCAAACCATTTCTGATTTAATGATGTCTCTTCCTGGTGGCAGCGCTTTACAGCAGATGGCTTTAAGGTGACTATCCGTGGTTGGAATGTAGAATCTTTAACATTAGATGAAATGATATCACAACTTCATTTTCTGCTCTAGAAATATTAGAATTACTGATCAGAATTGGGAGCCCTTGATAAGATATTATATTAGGTGCTTGGGATCTGGCACAATATTTTGCCCACAATAATACTGAACTATTTTCTTCCAGGTGCTGGAGCCTTAAGTTTAAGCAGTCGGACCACCAGTTTCTTCACCAGAGCAATGTGTTCCATCACATCAACAATATCCTTTCCAAGTCTGATGATGGAGATAGTGAAGAGAGCTTTAATATCAGTGTGCAGTCCGGCTTTGAAGCAATGAACCAGGTTAGCCCATGTTGTGTTCTGTGATGGATGTTTTGTATCTGCATAGTATAGACGACTTCTGATATAGTAATGAATGAATATGAATTTCATATCTTTTCCTTGCAGGAATTGTGTTTAGTTACTGCCCTTAAGGACATGACAAGCATTGTAGACATTAAGACATCCAGCAGACCAGCCATGATTGGAAGCTTAACAGACGGATCTACTGAAACGTTTTGGGAATCTGGAGATGAAGATAAAAATAAAACAAAGAGCATCACAATAAATTGTGTCAAGGGCATAAATGCACGCTATGTTTCAGTCCATGTAGACAACTCCCGTGACTTAGGGGTATTTATCGTTTTACTGTGTTTTTTTTTTTTTTTTCCTTATTTATACATTAAAAAAATTATACAGATGTATTAACCTTTTTGGACAAGTCTGTGTTTACTATCAAAGATTAAACTGCATGTAATTGTCATTATGTTTGCCCTTATTTTTCAGAATAAAGTCACATCAATGACATTCTTATGTGGCAAGACTGTGGAAGACTTGTGTCGGGTTAAACAGGTAATTGTGCTTATTAATCTTTTATAACACAACTTTTCATCAGAAAGGGGATCAGACCGTACAGGGGTAAAGATTTAATGGCGTGACACTGCATATTCTTTTATTACAAGGCTGACTTGGACTCTAGACATATTGGATGGTTAACAAGTGAGCTGCCCGGAGGGGATAATCACATTCTGAAGATCGAAATGAAAGGCCCTGAAAACACTCTGAGAGTGCGGCAAGTTAAAGTACTTGGCTGGAAAGATGGAGAGTCTATTAAAATAGCTGGACAAATTTCTGCCAGTGTGGCCCAGCAGAGGAATTGTGAATCTGAGACACTGCGAGTGTTTAGACTTATAACTTCACAGGTTAGTGTTGGGAAGAGAAAGCTATTCTATTACACTGTGAAATTGTAACCTACATGTCACATAACATGAAGGTGAAGAAGTCATGCTTTGTATACAAGTATATAAGGGCTTTATGCTCCTTGTTGGTGATATTTATGGGCATATTTAATGTCATTACTGAAAGAGGGACAGTGCAGTATTTCCAAAAAACGTCCCCATAATCAATACATCCAATGTATTTCTTTACTGATTCTAATGCCCATGTGCCACAATTTTTGTGCCATTTTGGCTTAATAGAGACTAGTGGCTGTCATATGCTCTTTTGACATAAACCCATAATCCGCTCACCAGCTTTTACACCACTAAAGCGAGTAGTTCTCTGGTAGGGTATAAAATATCCTTTCTGTCATTTTTCTTTTATGAAATCTCACACATATGCCAATAGAAATTGTCTCCAAAGCCATATGTAAATGATCAGAGTCCCTTTCTGGCTGAGGAGAGCCCCTTTTAGAGGCTGGACTGGTCTGTATTACCTACAACCATGCTTTTGATGGTAGTTTAAAGATCGGAATCTACACTTTCAAAGTGCATTAGGTTTGTCGTTCTGTGTGCTACAGCTAAAGTGATGGTATGACTTGTCATTTTAAGACTGAAAGTACAAAGGCTGTATAATATTTTTTTTTTTTTGTGCAGGTATTTGGCAAGCTGATTTCTGGAGATGCTGAACCCACACCTGAGCAAGAGGAGAAGGCTCTCTTGTCCTCACCTGAAGGGGAAGAAAAGGTACATGTGCTGCAAAATCTTGTATGACCACATTGCTGCTTACTTAATTCATAATCCTAGTTCTATTATTAATAGCCACTGGAAAGAACAAACAAACCTCTATAGTTTAGTTACCATAAAACTTGAGGGAAGGGGGGTACAATGCAAAACTCTACCTATAAAAAAAACTGCTTGATATGCAGAGAATGAATGCCATTTCACTGGACATTTGCTCATATTTTAAAGCGTGTTAGTCATATACACAGGAGAGAGGTCAACTAGAATTCATCTGTGTAAACAAAAGTTGGGTTTTGTAAGGGCTCCTGCTATAGGTTTTACAAATGACCTAAGAACGGCCAACGCTGTGCTACCATTTAAGGAGTTTGCAAAAGTGCCAAACTCATGACTAGTGCAATAACTCCTGCAACTAATCCCTGGCCTCAGCGTGTGTCCCATGAGGCCACTTACTGGCTTCACCTGTCATGTTAGTTAAATGGCTTTATCAGGTGGGTTATGATTCTTTTTATTTTTAATCTGGCCATTGACCATGCCAGATAGAATTATGGGTGACCACTGCAATGTTGTGTTTCATGAAATTGTATATTTTTATTACTAGGCAACATCGGATGCTGACCTTAAGGAACACATGGTTGGAATTATCTTCAGCAGAAGTAAACTCACCAACTTACAAAAGCAGGTTTGTGGGGGAAAACTCAGTTTTCAATAATCATTACTAGTATTATTTTTAGTAGTACAGTACTAGTATTCGTATCAGTATTATTAGGATTAGTTTTTTATATATAAATCCTGTGTTTCTAGGTGTGTGCCCACATAGTCCAAGCCATCAGGATGGAGGCAACACGTGTGCGTGAAGAGTGGGAGCATGCCATCTCCAGCAAAGAAAATGCAAACTCCCAACCAAATGATGAAGATGCCTCCTCTGATGCTTACTGTTTCGAACTCCTTTCTATGGTGCTTGCATTAAGTGGATCTAATGTTGGCAGGCAGTACTTGGCTCAGCAGCTGACATTACTGCAAGATCTGTTCCATCTTTTACACACAGCTTCCCCGAGAGTACAGCGACAGGTGAGTCCCTGTCCCAAGTACTGTGACACATTTTATTAAATGTTTATGATGGAAGCGGCTTGTATGAGAGAGAGATCTGTAATTAATATCTAATTTTGATATTTATATAATTTAGTTCACCTTTTCTTTGGTTGCATATAGTATCCACTATATAGATTATTTTTTTTTTTTTTTATTGTATATTTTTGTTAAATATAAAGAACAGGGATTGATCTGTTACATTCCAATAAAAAAAAATACTTCAATAGATATTTCTAAAAAAAAAAAATGATTTGCAGTACATATGCATTGTATTTCATTAATTGATACCTCTGTATGAAATAGAACAGTGTGTATTAAAAAGTCCCAATGGAGGCCGAAAGAACACTCTTGTATTCACACTCCGTATAATTTGGAGGGACACATGGGTCCTTTGAAAACATGGTCATGTAACTAGCTGCATACATTAAAGGGGTTCGTCCATGAAAGTAAATTCAAAAATGTTAAACCCCTAGTGCTGTTTACCCAATAAAGATAATTTATTTATTTTTTTACCCCCTTACTTTACAATTTTATTAAGTTTTATTACTGTTTTAGTTCCTGTAACTCTGTGATGGTTCGTGTAATATTCCAGAGTGTGTGGTGGAACTCTAAGCAGACACTTCATGATTCCTCTGTGCTATGAGCTGCTGTATGCTGACAATCTGCTTACTTTATCTGGGTACAGGGCTTATCTAAAATTTTATTTAGCTTCTGAACATTCACTTGTATCTGACACAGAGAAAAAGAGAGATGTGGCAGATCACAGATGAGATGATGAGATCCATGAGATGGATATAACACACCATGACACGCTGACCTCTGCCAACTAACCTAATCAATAAAACAGAGTCGGCTCTGGTCATCTTGCCTGTAGCTAGCAGAGTACTACTGATTGCCGGCAGGAGGTGCCTGTGTCTAAGCTGGTATTGTAATGTGGGAGCAGGAGGCAGAGAGCACTGCAGTGTGCAGACAAGAGAAACTATTTATGAGATGAATCCAAGCATAATCAGAAGATTTACAGTTGGATCTAGGGACAACCAAAATGTTATACAGCAGGACTGTTTGGAGTTTAGAATTATATCTGTGAAATTCTGTATTTTTGTTAATAACCGTGAATTAGAGAATGTTATTTTTTATTAGAGTATATTTAAGAATTTTTACTTTTTGGGAGTACCCCCTTAAAGGAACACATTTAATTTTTAAAAAATTAATAAATTTGCAGCCAGATCACATCTCCCATAGAGTTCTATGGCACCTTGTCATTGTGCGAAAAGCACTTGGTGTCCGGCTGCAGCACAAAATATAGGACATGTCCTATGTTTTGCCTCATGTGCTTTGGCTTTCAATGGAGAGGGGAAGGTTAAGAAGAGCTCACTCCCCTTCTCTTCTCCACTTAGCAGTGCTTACACCCGGGATCTAGTCTGGGCGAGCATGCGGCCATGTGAATGAGGCCAAACGAAATGGGATGCAAAGAAAAGTTGTTGATACGTGTTACTGCAAGGATTTAAGTAAAGAATTTAAACAAAAAAAATGGTGATACATTCCTTAACCAGCAAAACACGGTCTGAAAAGTCCCTAAGAACTGTGCAGTCACTGGTTTCTGAGTTGTATTTTTTGTTTGGTTTACAGGTAACGTCATTGCTTCGTCGTGTTTTACCTGAAGTGACTCCGTCTCGTCTTGCTAGTATCATAGGAGTAAAATCTCTCCCGCCTGCTGACATCAGTGATATTATTCATTCAACGGAGAAAGGGGACTGGAACAAGCTCGGCATCTTGGATATGTTCTTGGGTTGCATTGCTAAGGCACTTACAGTTCAGCTGAAGGCAAAGGGGACACCCATTACTGGCACAGCAGGAATGAGTGCTGGAAAAGGAGTCACGACTGTCACTTTACCAATGATTTTTAACTCCAGGTACAGTCAGACTGAAATTTTTACACCTGACACCTCTAGGCCACATGCTCTGCTGCCAATATCTGTGTTACTGACAAACTAGATGGCAAGGGAAGCGGCTGCATTTGTTACATGGATTAGTAATTAACCGTTCTGGTCATGTTCTGCAATAATACTATATCTATTGAATACTATATCTAATTGATATCTATAATCTAATACTATATCTATTGAACATACGTGACTGGATGGCTCCTGTGCTGAATGCACTTTTTTATATAAGCTTTTTTCTATCTGTACAGTTACCTAAGAAGAGGTGAAAGTCACTGGTGGATGAAGGGCTCAACACCAACTCAGATTTCAGAAATCATCATTAAACTAATCAAAGACATGGCAGCTGTAAGTATGGAACAATATTTATTTGTAAGACAATGGAAAAGAACGTGAGAAATGACTGTTGCCCTATTTCAAAGGGGGATCTGCAAAATGTTATATCGTATATACTTGTGTATAAGCAGAGTTTTTCAGCACAAAAATGTGCTGAAAAACCTCGGCTTATACACGAGTCAATTTTAAAAAAAAAATTTTAATACTCATGAGGGGGGAGGGCAGGCTGTAGACATGAGGGGGGGGCAGGCTGGCTGTAGACATGAGGGGGGGGCAGGCTGGCTGTAGACATGAGGGGGGGGCAGGCTGGCTGTAGACATGAGGGGGGGGCAGGCTGGCTGTAGACATGAGGGGGGGGCAGGCTGGCTGTAGACATGAGGGGGGGGCAGGCTGGCTGTAGACATGAGGGGGGGGGCAGGCTGGCTGTAGACATGAGGGGGGGGCAGGCTGGCTGTAGACATGAGGGGGGGGGGCAGGCTGGCTGTAGACATGAGGGGGGGGGGCAGGCTGGCTGTAGACATGAGGGGGGGGGGCAGGCTGGCTGTAGACATGAGGGGGGGGGGCAGGCTGGCTGTAGACATGAGGGGGGGGGGCAGGCTGGCTGTAGACATGAGGGGGGGGGGCAGGCTGGCTGTAGACATGAGGGGGGGGGCAGGCTGGATATTACACCCTCGGCTTATACTAGAGTCAATAGGTTTTCCCGTTTTTTTGTGGTCTCGGCTTATACTCGGGTCGGCTTATACTCGAGTATATACAGTACTTTTTTTTTTATTTAGTTTGTATAAAACCTTTTAGAACCCATCTTTGTGCCCTCGTGGTAGCTTAATGAGATTTTTTTTTTTTTATTATTATGTAATCGTTTCAACAGTAAGTAAGCAGCAGGTTTTTTGCTTAACATTATTACAGGGGCACTTGTCTGAGGCCTGGTCCCGTGTCACCAAAAATGCAATTGCAGAGACAATCATTGCACTGACAAAAATGGAAGAAGAGTATCGTTCGCCCGTGAGGTGTATCGCAACCACCAGGGTAAGTTGTGTCCTAGTGTGACTTTCAGTGTATAGATCGGGACATACCTGTGGCTGCATTTATTCAAAATATTTTCAGATGCATGGTTGCTTATCAAATGGTAGTGGGTGCTGTAGATTAGGGTTCCTACCCCATTATAATGTAATAGAATTCAATCCAGGTTTAGGATACTGGTAGGTAAATAATACACTTGGGTTCTGTCTCCTAGTGGCAGGAACTGTGCCAAAGGTCTTCACCTATGGCCACTGACGACCAAGTGTCAGAAGTCATTGGTAGAACCAGGAGGTTTTTTCTCATTCAATGACTTCCAGGCACTTTTTTTTTTTCCTCCACATGATAAAAATAATATTGTGTCTTTTTAGCTGTGGCTGGCTGTAGCATCACTCTGTGTACTGGATCAAGACCATGTGGACCGGTTATCTTCTGGAAGGTGGATGGGGAAAGATGGGCAGCAAAAACAAATGGTAACCTTGTGACCCTTGTGCACACAATGCAGATGTCTTGTAATGGCTTAAATACCCAATATCCTTAACTACTTTATTTTGAGAAAGGAATCTGAACTGATAAATTTTTGTTTTGTTTTGTTAGTATTTTTTTTTTTTTCTTACATATTGGGTGCATATTCTCACATAGACAACAAACTGGAGGTTGACATCTACTTTATTTTTTGTCAAATCCCTCAGATTTTGGCAAAATTGGTCAACCATGTAATGTAGAACATGTCTCCTGCCCATACTTGATATATTAGACTTGGGCAAAATTCTGTATCAACTTTCTTTTTTTTTTTTTTTCTTCTTCTTCTTCTTCTTCAGCCCATGTGTGATAACCACGATGATGGTGAAACTGCAGCTATCATTCTGTGCAATGCTTGTGGGAATCTGTGCACAGACTGTGACCGCTTTCTCCACCTCCATCGACGAACAAAATCCCATCAACGGCAGGTAAACCTGACCACATGCTGCTTCTAGTTCTCTATTTTGTGAGATTGTGCGGGATTACAGTGGCCTCAGTGTAAAGAAAAAGATACCCGCATGATCATCATTAAAGAAATTGGACAATCTCTTATCTCTCCATATTGAAAAGGTTTCGTGCAGTAATTATTCTCTTCTGACTCTTCATCCTAACAGAGTAATGCACCAAATAGCGTTTTTTGTAATAACCGTGAACAGTTGCATACATCAGATGTTTTATTTTTACAGGTATTTAAAGAGGAGGAGGAAGCCATTAAAGTTGATCTCCACGAGGGCTGTGGAAGAACCAAGTTATTCTGGTTGATGGCGCTAGCAGACTCAAAAACTATGAAAGCAATGGTTGAATTCCGAGAGCAAACAGGTAGGATTGTGGTTACATTTTGTAATGATGTACTGATAATGTATAATGTACTGATTTTGTTTTTCATTTATATTTGCCTTTTAATCAAATGATGTTGAATCCTGAAGATTTATTTTAACAATTAGCCTCATATATTGCTGTAGTTACAGTACAGGCCAAATGTCTTGTGGTTAGCAGCCAACCACCATCCATACAACCCAAAGACCCATGTGTACATATTAGTATATCAATATACTCTATTTGTTTCATATAGGAAAGCCCACAAGCAGCAGCTCTGAAACGTGCCGTTTTTGTGGTTCTAGAAATGGGACTGAGTTGTCGGCTGTAGGCAGTGTATGCTCAGATGCAGATTGCCAGGTTGGTAAAATATCCCTTTTTTTTTAATAAAAAAAAAAACTTTAGTACTGTAGGAGTTTTAAGTTGTTAATGGATGTTTCTGGTTTGCAGGAATATGCCAAGACGGCTTGCAGCAAGACCCATCCATGTGGGCATCCATGTGGTGGTGTAAAGAATGAGGACCATTGCTTACCCTGTCTACACGGCTGTGATAAAAATGCAACAAATCTCAAACAGGATGCAGATGACATGTGCATGATCTGCTTTACTGAAGCACTCTCAGCAGCTCCTGCTATCCAGGTTGATCTCATGCTCCAGAATGCTTTACACAGCCTTGCTTATTTTTATTGTGCACAGAGTGAATTTTGAAACCCATTTACCCACTTTTGTTTTTTTTTGGGGGGGGAGGGGGTTGTTTATTTTGTACCAGTGAAGTTCTATTCAGTGGTATGCACATATTTTTTTTTTTTTTTTAGACAATAAGATGCACCCCAGATTTAGTGATCCATAAAAAAGGAAAAATATATTTGATACTAATTAAAAGTTCCCTGTGGCCTGCAGTAATACTGACGTCTGTATGGTTGGTGGAGGGAGAGAGAAGTGCAGGGGCTCTCATATCTTTAGGAGATCTGGTGGAGCTCTATCAGCTGGGTCAGTGGCGTCTGGCAGTGCTGGATCCATCTGATCTTCGCATTATAAAACACGGGTAGATTTTTTTATTTTATTTATCTTGTTAAAATTTCTTAGTCCAAAAATTATTGTACCATATTTTTAGGACTATAAGGCGCACCATCAATAAATGCCTGCTAAAATATCTAGGTTCATATATAAGGCGCACCGGATTATAAAGATGAATGACCAGCAGGTGGCAGACCTGTGCAGCTGTTGTCTGTAAGTGTGGTTCATATATAAGGCGCACTGGACTATAAGGAGCACCTTTGATTTCTGAGAAAATCAAATAATTTTAATTGTGCCTTATAGTCCCAAAAATACAGTGTATGTTTTATGAGAGTAACTGTATGAGCAAATGATCCAGCATCATTACAGTCTCCGCTATCAATATTTTGGAACTGTGGGAGTTTTGTTTAGTTTTGTCCATAATACTGAATTATTATAATTTTTTCATTAGTTTTAGGTCTTGAACTAAAAAAAAAAACTAGCAATGAAGTCAACTTTTATAATATACATGAGGGCTATCGCTGCAGTCCATTGTGTTGCCATATTGCTCTACTGAAATTATTTGGGCACAGCCAGCAAATGTATTGGCCCTTTTCAGGGATTAACATTTTATTATATCTGCAGCAGAGGCATTAAGGGTAGCCAACTTTCCCAAAGGCTCAGGATTCTGCATAGCCTTTACTCTAGTCATAGATGGGCAGCAAAACTGGTAGTGGAGCTAGAACCTGTGTATACTTCAACATTATTATTCCATTATCGGACTCCGTAAAAGTGAAAAGTACTGGCCACTGTACCCCATGTTTTTTAGTGTGTGTGGGGGGGGCATATATGAGGTAATTTACCAACATACATCTATTACTAGTTATGCATCGCATTCTTGATATGTAAAGTGAAGTCTCCTGTCTTTTACCTCATCAGCCAGACATTCCTGTGCATACAATGGCCGCAGATGGAGGGTCATGTGATCTCTAACTGGCAATTGTTCATGGACAGATAAGATCACATGACTCTCCATCTTCGGCCATTTTATGGTCAGGAATCTCTGGCTGTTGAGGTAAAAGACAGGAGGCTTCACTTTACATATCAAGAAAGTGTTGCAGAACTATTAAATCAAAATCAAGCATGATAGTCAAGGAACACTTACTCTTAGATACACTGTGACTGCTAATCTTATATTTGTTATCCATGGCCTCTTCTATAATCAATTTTTATAATTATTCTAATGAGCTTGAAAGACTACGGAGGCAGTTCGGAGAGCCCCTCTTTCCTGCAGATACACGGGCTGTTACAATGATCTTTGTCCTCCCACCAACCCTGCTATTTCCATCCCCCCTCTGCCTGTGTAATCTAGCAGCAGCAGGAAGTGAAGAGGAAGGGGAGACCTGCTCTACTCAGTGTAACAGTCTGTGAAGCTACAGTACAGAAGGGCTCTAATTATATACCCGTAGACCTTCAAGTTTATTTCTGGAATTATAAGTTGATTTTAGAAGGATAACAAATATAAGATGATTACCACAGTCACAGTGCCTGGATCTATGAGTAAGTGTCCCTGGTTTATCATGATGGATTTTGTTGGTAGATTTCCTGTAAGTTTTGGAGACCCTAAGCTGTGATAATGTGTAAGTCTTAATGTTTACCAATTTCTTTGTTTATAGCTGGACTGCAGCCACGTGTTCCACTTGCAATGTTGTCGACGTGTCTTGGAGAATAGATGGCTCGGACCAAGGATAACCTTTGGCTTTATGTCCTGTCCTATCTGCAAGGTTAGTTATACAATTGTACAATACAGTTTCATTTGTCGTCTTGTGCCCACGTAATAGAACACGCATTCAGTGCAGATTAGTAGAGCAGTTTTGTGACCGCTGGACATGTTTCATACGCACTGCACAAATTATCTCCATTTCTCTCCAAGTTTTAGTCATTATGGTCTCACTTACCTGCTTTACTTGATGTACTCATGTATCTGATGTCAGAATGGAAAGTAATTAGTCTTCCTTTTATTTGCAGAACAAAATAAATCATTCAGTGTTAAAAGATCTTCTAGACCCAATCAGGGACCTTTATGAAGATGTGAGAAGAAAGGCTTTGATGAGGCTGGAATATGAAGGACTACACAAAAGTGATGCAATCACAACGCCAGGAGTACGCTTTTACAATGACCCCGCCAGTTATGCCATGAACCGATACGCCTATTACGTCTGCTATAAATGCAAAAAGGTAATGGCTGCCATGATCAGATCCTGGTGTGTGTTGGTGGCATTAGCTTATTAAATATTCCAATAGCCCTCCAGGAGCAGTTGGAATGAAGAGCAACTGCCTAGTTTGTCAGATTTGCTACTTTATTGGGGCTACTTTATTCCAGGGATACCCTGGAAGGGAGTCAAGTTTATGATTTACAAGTATAAAATAATCCAACAATTTGTGAACATAGTGGTCAGCATTGTCACCCTAATGCAGGGAGAATTTTGGGTGCATAAGTACCTCAAGATTTTCAGCTGTTGCTGTAGAAAGCCTGATTTTGATGGGAGGCCTACCTCAAAGGCAGCTCTTCATGCACAATGTTTTATCCTGTTGCCCCTTGAAGAGGTGACGTACTTGCCAGTGAGTGTCTCATAACCAGAAATCAGACTCCAATAGTATGTTATTTGTGGACAGTCAGTTTCTATATTTCATTTCTTTAGGGACTTGTGCAGACCATATATGGAGGCCGTGACCTGACCACACAAACTGTGACTAGCTCACAGCTACCATTGACTTCCAATATGCCCTGCGACCGTGATGTGCGGCCGAGCTACAAGTCATAGAACAGGTCCTATTCCTGCCAAGATTTCCATTTGTCCAACCTTGCTCCTATGGAGATGGGAGGGGGCAGCATTCCTCACCCTTCCCATCTCCACCTACTTATGTTAAGCACATGTACAGTGACAAGAGAAACATGGCAGTAGTTTATTGTGTGGACAGGAAAGATGAGATGGATAACTCCCCACCCCCTTCAACCAAAAGTAAACTAACAATGACCTTCATTCAGAAATGACTTTTGGGGAGTTTCCCAAGAGCCTGGAGCCTATAAGAGGCTACAGTCCAGATTAATTTTACACTAGGTGTTGCCTGCTGTAGATTTGCACCCTAGACTAGCAGACTCATTTTATTGAATCAGCAGTGTACATACAGTAACATTACGTTAATAAGCATATGGTAGTGTACAAATAGGCCGGATAAATGGGCCTAGTTTTTTCCTGAGTTTTATAAACCGCTCTCTCATAATAGTGAGGTTAAAAACAAAGGGAAACAATCATATGCGGCATACGAGGTCCCATAATGTAACCTCCGCCCATCTGCAGAAACGCAAACATCTGAAGTCATAGCGTATTAACCCCTTAACGCTGAAGCCACTTTTCACATTCCTGACACGGCCCATTTTTTCAAATCTGCCCTCTGACACTATAAATGGTTATAACTTTGGAACGCTTTAACGTATCCAAGTGATTTTAAAATTATTTTCTCATGACACATCGTACTTCATGTTAGTTGAAAAATTTTGGTGGTATGTTTTGCATTTATTTATGAGGAAATCAGATATTTGGTGAAAATTTGGAAAAAAAAATTGTCAATTTTGGTTTCCTTTCTTTTTGTATTTTTTGGAGGTCGTACACCGTACACTAAAAATACTGAAATATCTTTATTCTACAGATCACTACGATTACGGTGATACCTCATTTATATAGTTTTTCATTTATTTTTACAATTTTACTGGAAAAACTAATATAGAGGAAATCTCATTTGTTTTTGCATCGCCATCTTTACGGAGATATAGCGCTAATATTTTTCGGTTGACAGAGCTGGTTTAGGGCTTATTTTTTGCGTGTTGAGTTGTTCTTTTCAGTCATACCTTTTTGGCGTACATAACTTTTTGGACATTTTTGGCGAGTTTTTGTTTTTTTTTTGTTTTTTTTTGTTTTTTTTACGGGGTTCACCGAGCGGGTCCAGTAATGTTACTGAGTTTTTGTACAGATTGTTACGGACATGGCGATACCAAATATGTGGGGGTTTTCTGGTGATTTTGTGCTTTATTACTTTATTAGATATGTATAGGGAATGTTTGTGTTTAGGGGACTTTAACTTTATTTAATTCATTCTTTTTATTAATAAATGTATATATGAAGTGTTTTTAACATTTTTTTTTAACTTTAACAGGTTGGCTTGAACAAGCGATCCTCTGTTCGCTCGTTCAAGCTCTTCTTCACATAATACAGTGTAATACAGATGTATTACACTGTATTATGTGACACACTGAGCATGCTGCCGATACTCCCCGAAGAAGCTGCGTATCCGATTTGGCGCATGGGACCCTTGCACGCCGCGATCACACGAGACGAACTCCGATCGCGGGTACTAGAGACGGGTGCCAGCTGTAACATACAGCTGGCACCCCATGCTTCTGGTACCGGCTCCGTTTAGGAGCCGGTACCAGAAGCATGACGTAATAATACTGCAAATTGCGGGAACCTACCTCCCGCCATGCAGTATTATTACGTCAAATGTCGGGAAGGGGTTAAAGAGAATCTACCTCATAGATCCAGGCATATGTGTTATCTATTTGTTATTCCTTCTAAAATGCAGTTTTATTTGGAAGATAGTTTGTTCTCGTTTTCCAGTAAATATATGTAACATTTTTGGCATGAGTGAATGTATGTCAGACTTAATGTTAAAGACTGTTCAAAAAATACAAATTTCTTTTTTTAGGCATATTTTGGTGGGGAGGCTCGCTGTGATGCTGAGGCTGGCCAAGGAGATGACTATGATCCAAGAGAGCTGATATGTGGTGCATGCTCCGACGTGTCCAGGGCTCAGGTGTGATTCTCATACATTCTCGCGAAGAATATACACAGTGTAAAATTAGATCTATGTGACTGAAGCCCCTTCTCTGTTTTCCTTTGTGACAGATGTGTCCCAAACATGGTACAGATTTCCTAGAATACAAGTGTCGATACTGCTGCTCGGTGGCCGTATTTTTCTGTTTTGGAACTACACATTTTTGTAATGCTTGCCATGATGACTTTCAGAGAATGACCAGCATACTTAAAGAAGAACTTCCACATTGTCCTGCAGGTCGGTGGCGCAGCTCTTCAGTGTTTTCTCTTGGTGCTAAAAGGCCATTGAGATAGCAGGGGACAGTGATGTCACTTTCACTTTCTGCTCCAATGCTTTCGTGCCTGCAGCTAAAGACCCTGAATAATTGCCAATTTTGTAGGTAAGATGGATTATGACTTATGGATTATTTTTTTTTCTTTTGTAGGTCCAAAAGGCAAACAGCTTGAAGGAACGGAGTGCCCTCTTCATGTGGTCCACCCACCCACTGGAGAAGAGTTTGCCCTGGGCTGTGGAGTGTGCAGAAATGCTCACACTTTTTAAAATGAGCCCATATTACTTTTCCTGTTTTTGTTTTTTAATCTTTGCTCTGTGAATTTTGAGATGGACTACAGCAGTCCATCACGCCAGGCAGGTTCTGGACGACAGCATCCGGTCAGGATGGGACCACTTAAGAGTCTACGAACAAGGTTGAACGGGAAGGAGGCACCAGATACGGCTGTGTATTCACAATTCATAATCTTCATACCAAACTCAATGTTTTCTCTTAAACTGATATCTACTTGTGAGGTGCTTGCATGTGGTCATTACATAGAGCGCCACAGACAAGGCACCAGATGTGTATAAAATGCTTGGATACACAGCATATCGTATCAAGGATATATAAATATATGTATACAGTATATGTATGATGAGAAGAAAAGTTACAGTAATGAGCACTGACTTTCCAATAGCCCTGTACGCGTATATCTGCATCTCGTGGAGACAGAGGAGTATATATGTTTATCTTCTAGACTGTTAATAGAACTCTCTGGTCCTGGAGAGCTCTGCAATGTGCTCCGCACAGAGGAAAGAGACATTGCGTTTGGTGGGCACATACATAACAAGGTATAAAAGTTGTAACAAATGCTGTACATAGTACATAAAGATATCAATGTTTGTCCCGTATAAGATTTACTACATTACAAAGGCAGTTTCATTTAACTTTCCGGGTTATGTTTGAGCCTGAAATTTTAATGAAGTGCAATACTGAGTGTGCCTCATATCTTTGCAGATGTAAACTTTATGGAATGTACATGTCAATAAAGCCACTGTACATTTTTATACAGTGACAGTCTGGTGAATGTTTAGGATCTTATTTAAGAGGAATGGCTTTTAAAAAAGAAAAATAAAGACTTAAATCAGATTTGTGATCTTCCTAATTTCCTTTTTTCTTAATAACTATTCCCATTTATGGTTTAAAATTTGGGCTAAATCAACGACTTTTTCAAAAAATGTACACATTCAGTGGATAAAATACCAAAACACTCCACAAACTTTAATAGCCAATTTCTCCTGAGTGTAACAATACCCGAAATGTGGCGGTAACCTGCTGTATGGGCACACGCCAGGGCACTAAAGGGAAGGTGAATCATTCAGAGCAGATTTGCATATTTTTGCCGATTTGGATATTTAAAGGAAATCTACCATCTTTATTTGATGCATTATGAACCAAACATACCTTGAGGATTCTGTAGCTACACTGATGCAGAAACATATCTTGTTTAATCCCTGTGCTGAGTGGTTTTGCTGGAAAAACCATTTATAACATTCAGGACCTTGGGAAAGCTGGATTGCTTCAACCTGCCATTGATAAACACATTCTAAGGACCTTTCTGAACTGTCCAGCTGGATCACTCATACAGCATCTGGGGGATGGTGCAGTGTCGGGCATGATGCAATGATTACATCATTCTCTGGAGCAGTGTCGCTTCTGTGCTGGGGCTTGGTGCTTCTCCTCTCACATTATCATAATTTTGTAATAGTTTTTTCAGCGAAATCACTCAGCACAAGGATTAAACAAGATTTGTTTCTGCATCAGTGTAGTTATTGCATTCTCAATTTATTTGGTTCATAATGCATGAAATCAAATGGTAGAATTCCTTTAAAGGGAACCTGTCACCAGGAGACCCATTTTTAGCACTCCCCCAGTACCCACAGAGCATATTACATACACTGACAAAGTTTTTGTATTAAAAAGTGTTTTACAGAAAAAAATGTTATATAGTACCTTTCATTACCACTAACTCTAAGGCCAGCGCTTAGTAATGAGCACCGTCAATTAGACAGCACCACTACCATGGCGACAGAGTTGCGAGAGGAATAAAAGCACACTTTTAACAAATAGGAAATGTTGAGGCTGAAACAAAAACGCAGACATGCACTCGTTGACCATTTTATTTGTTAATAAAATGCTGGTCATTGGTCTTGGTAATGTTTGCGGAAAGTAAGGGGCGCGGCTTTTAGTAAATGTGCCCCAATGTGTGCCAGGTCTCCAGACTTGGGCTACACATCCCCTGCAACACACACCACTATCCAAACATAAACAATGTGCAGGTAGAATTGCTGGCCTTGGGCAGCCGGCCCGTGCTCTGTAAGCTGCTTACAGTAGGTGTATTTTAGTGCCGGCACAAGTTTAAAAAATGCTGAAAATAAATCCGGCAAACACAAGGAAAAAACAGACGGGAAGATGGATGCATTGCAATGGAGAAAACCAAGCTTGTGGCAGAAAAATTGCTAAATTTTTTTAAGTTTTTGCTCAATTTTAAAAATTGTGCAGATGTAAAACATACATGCGACTGGTCTATTTTCACACGGCTGATACTCACACTGAACTGTAAATGTCTTCTGATGAAACACACAGATGTCTGTGCAAAAGCCTGCCCCAACGTGTTTATGTACTTCAGCCAGGGCACCCAGCTTTCCCAAGGTCCTGAATTTTATAATTTTTCAAAACCACTCAGTTCAGGGATTAAACAAGATATGTTTCTGCATCAGTGTAGCTATAGCATTCTCAAGGTATATTTTTGTCTGAACAAATGGTAGATTTAGTTTATATTTTACATGATGAGTTGGACTGAGAGCGCACTCGATGGACCCCAGGGCTGCCATTGAGGGTTGGATCCACATTGTGACCACAGCATGTAAGGGGTTAACACCCATGATCGGAGGAATCTCTGGTTGTGGGTGTTGGAGGCGGGTGTCCGGACACCTGCAGCTTTGGGCACCGGCGCCGTCTCGGAGACGTTGTCAGAAGCGGGACGTAATAGTACAGTACGGGTAGAGAAGTTACCTCGGTCTGTGCCATACTTATTAGAACTCACGTAGGGAAAGGGGTGAACACATTATTACACAAATCTCCTCTCCTCAGTTGTTATATTGTTGGAAAAAGTTAATAAAAATGTTTTCGTCTAAAGTAATCTGTAACAGGGAAGCGAAAACAATGCATAGAATTTCCAAGACATTGTTCTTAGAACTCAGCAGCTGAAAAGCTAAAAGAATAATTAAGACTTGGCATCGCCACCTACGCCCTCTACACACCTTACATGATGAGGCTTCACTCCTTTTTATAAGTTTGGCATTGGACCAGGAACACCCACACCTGTCCGGATGTCTTGCTTGTTGGATTATATATGCAGTTTGTTAATGGGCCCTTACACAATGCAACAAAATGGAGTTGATGGTAACAAATGTTTCAAAATGGAAATTCTAAATTTTATAAATAATTTAAAAAGTCTATATAAAAATATAATCCTCCCATAGAATTCTGGATTAGGGATGGTTTCAGGGAATTTTGGGGCTGATCTAACTTCAGGCTGGCAGCACACATGGCGTTTTGCACCCGTTTTTGGGCCGTTTTTAAGCAGTCTGTAAAAAAAAAAAAAAGCATGCGTTTTGAAAAAAGTTTTCTGACAGGTTTTTTTTTTGTGTGTTTTTTAACGGACTGCTTAAAACGGGCCAAAACCGGGATCACAACGCCACGTGTTCCGTCGGCCTCAGGCTGCGTACCAAACTTCCAGGCGAATTTCATTTCAACAAACAATCCATACAGTAAGTGGAAGGACTCGGCGTGATAATCTTGACATTCTGTCTGGATTTCGTTTTGAAACAAAATTCTTATGGAAGTTGGGAATGCAGCCTTAGTGGAAATGCCTCAAGACAGGGTAATGAGTCTTAGTAGTGTGTGGTCTACATGTGCCTGTATGGCCTCCCTACAATGCCTGGGCATGATCCTGATCAGGTGGCAGATGTTCTCCTGAGGGATCTCCTACCAATCCTAGATAAAGCATCAGTTAACTCGTGAAGAGTCTGTGGTGCAACATGATGTTGGTGGATGGAATGAGACTATTAGTATCAGGCAAGTCCATAGAATAATCCCTTCATTGTGCAGGAACTGCTGAGACACTAAAGCCACATGAGGCTTACAATTGTCATGCATCAGAAGGAACCCAGGGCCCACTGCAACAGGGGTCTAATGATTTCTGCTGACAGCTGGAATGCCCTCGTCAGAGCACTGGACCAGTGGTCCTCAGGACAGGGACTTGCCACCTTCCAGCAGCAACTTGCCATTGAGCAGTTTTTGTGGAATTGCCTGGAGGAATTACAACAGCACATTTGTGACCAGAAGCAAAAGGAGGCTTTGGTAACAGCTGGCCTGGCATATGAGTACACCAGCAGCTGGACTCGATACCAGGAAACCTTTTGAGAGTGTGTAAGGCCCCTGCACCCAAGGGGGCACCTGTCCATGCTCCCCTCTCCACCTTAGTGGGTGAACCCCATTTGTCATCTTTGCAGGCAACCAGGACACTTCAAGGCCATGTGTCCACAGCGCTAGAAGGGCCCAGTACCGTCCCTGTCACCATCTCTTGTTTTGTTTGTGGGGGGGAGGGGTGAAAGGTCACATGATAACTTGCAGTCCCTCACCATAGGCCAGGCACTGACTATGGGATTGAGACACACTGGGGCTGGGTTGACCCTTGTATGTCCTTAACTGGTGTCCCCACAGGATTTGATACTCCGGAAAACCCTCACTGTTTCCGGAATTGGAGGAACTGAACCAGAACCAAGGTGTATTTGGACTGGGGGACCTTGGGAGGTGGGGGTATCATCTGATTTTCTTGTGAGTGTTCTGCTGGGAACGGACTTGGGGCGGCTAGTGTCACAGTATGTGACCTCGGAATCATCCAGGACTAAACCCCTGAGACAGCAGTATCCAGCCTTCAGCCGTAATTGACAATGCATCTGATAATTCTGTCAGTGGTGATATTTTAAATGATGATATTAATGTGTGTGACATGTCTACTGCCAGGAATGTGGGGTTGGGTAGTGTCATGGGTCCCACTTTGCCGTTGGGGGAATGGGACCATCCGAGCAGAGGGTCGGCCTACTATAGGGAGTGGCCTGTCAGGCTCTGGATACCTGTTGTTCTCTGAGACTCCTAGTGTAGGGAGAGGCAGGGGGCTAACAGCTGCAGGGGAGGACGGGAAAATACCGGGGACTAGTGAAGCATTCAGATAAGGACTCGGTGCAGAGTATGGCATGTCCTGGATTATCTGGGGCAGCAAACTCTGTGCTGAGGCGATAGCCAACTTGGCCACATAGAGGGCTCTAGATGTCACCTCTAACTGTGCCATAAGTTCACCATCACTGTTCTCTAGCCATAAAAACATTAAACAAAATCCAAAGTGTCTGTATGACAGCAATAGCAACATTGACTACATCATCTTGCATTTTTCAAGTTTAAGACTAGCTTTACCAAGGACACTAAGATGGGATGGGTATTACATTTTTTTTTTTTTATTATTTTTTTTTATTGTGATCACATACATAATAACAAAGGGTATGAAAAGTCATATTATTCTTTTCTACATACGTTTTCCACATTCCATCGGCTGCAGTCTTAATTAGAAATTATTCATACAAAATTCTTTATCTTTCTTTTCTCTTTTTAAGGTGAACTTTCATCTAATTGCATCGATTTTTCACTTGATAAAACAAGTTATTCAATCTTAAGCCTAGTTTCTGACAGGATTGGAAGTGTTGTCTTCTAAAGAAAGAATGGTAAATATTTAATATCTGCAAAAACAGTGACTAATAGTGTAGTGTCAACAGTGAATGCTATAGTACAGTACAAGCAGCCACGTGACGGCGAGCACTGCCAGCTATTGTTGGCTGTGTGGTGCAATATTAGGAGGAGTACACTACTCATGTATTCAGATTGTAACATGCCCTGAATTTCAGAACATTGTGTCACACTCATATACAGTAAATTCTAGAACTATCTGGATATTGACCAAGTTAGTGTTATTTTGGCTGTCTAGGATAGCATAATACAGTAGAAATGACATGACTCATAGCACCGACTTTCTAAAGCTTCATTTAAATGCAAAACAATGTCCAGAAGGTTGTATAGTGTAATTCACACTGGGTCTTTGTCACAATATTTCAGGTGTTTAGTCAGTTTCCCCAAAGGGATGTCACCACTTCCCGGCTGAATGACTAGTATAATGCAATACAATACAGGAACCCCTTGAACTTTCTTAGTGGTTAGCATTACAGCCTTGCAGCGGTCAACATTTGACAAAGAGTTTGCATGTTCTCTCCGTGTTTGCGTTGGTTTCCTCCGGGTCCCCCAGTTTCCTCCCACACTCCAAAACATACTGGCAGGTTGATTAAATTGTGACCCCCCATTGGGGACAGGGAATGATTTGGCAAGCTCTGTGCAGCGTTGCGTAATCTGTGTGTTATATATAAATAAAGGAATTATTATTATTAACTTTTCCTAATTTTCAACAATAATGTATTTTTATGTTTGATGTTACTACAGCAACACAAAGTATCAAGTAATTTTAAAGTGTAAAGAAAATGATACATGCTTTGCAAGTTTTGGAATAGTAAAATACTGAGAAGTTTTGCATGCATGTATTCAGCCCCCTGTTCGCTGATACCCCTAAAAAAAATTGGGTGGGGATGATGCATCTTTACATTTATTTTTGCCATAGTTTTGGCACATCCTCCTTTTGTGCCAAATTGTGTGCCAAAATTATATTTTTCAAAGTCACTTACACATAGACCCATGCTGCAACAAATTCCCCATTACCTTTACAATTGATCTATTGCTTTGTGCCACATTTAAAATGTTCTGTTTAGGCGGACAATTTATCTCAAAATGATATTCAATGCTGGTGAATGTGCTTTGACTTTTTATGTGTATTTTCTGACTTTTTATGCGCCAAAGCCTTTTTCATAAATCTGATGGAGCAGAGCAGGGCAGAGCTCCAAAGACAGTCATTTAACTGTCCCAAGTTCCACCTTGTGCAGTGCAAGTCTTGGAAGTTCTGGAGTCAGTCTGCTGCTGCTGTCTCCCCTCAGAGGGCTTCCCCTCTACCAGATCTGCAGATTTGTGTGCCCAAGCAATTATCCAGCTTCAAGCCATAGAATCAGAGCTGTGAGCTTCACCCAGACTGTAAACCAACCATGGACTACCTCATGGAACCAAGCAGGAAGAACCTTTATACCTCAGCCTGTTGCGTGTTGTTGTGTTGGAAGTCTGTGGAATAAAGAGACTGAGTTTTCATGTTCATAACCCTGTCTCCGCAGGTGATCCCTGGCTGCCGCTAACATCAAAGGCCTCCTATCACCATACATACACTGGGAGTTTCCCATGGGGAACTTTTATTACATCATGGTCTCCCCCTCGCCTTGCATACTCTTGATGGTCCTGTCTGGCATGGAGGAGGCCCATTTGCCTGGACCAAGCTACCCGTGACACTAGCACTAGGCTGTGCTACAAGCAGGGTTGGCTCCAGATTGCAGTAGATTCCTGGGCGACAGAGCCTCGCTAGGCTGACTTTATAGTAAACAGTCTCCTTTTACCTAAAATATTCCCTAGTTTATCATACACACAGCCTTATCATGGTTATTTTAAATAAGCCCCCATCCCACTCCCTATGGATTCATGAGCTACAGCCTTCTCACCCCCATGAATTTCGTATGTACAGCCTTGTGTGGCCCTGGCAGATTGGTCAGATTATATGAGATAGATAACTAGACAGATAGATATATAGACAGGAGATAGATGATAAGCATCTTTACCCGGGAATTCAACCAAGGGGTATTAACCATTTCATCGACCGGCATTTCTGGATATTTTGGCGCGTTATTGACCAGATCAATTTTTGCAATTTTGACATTCACAAATAAGACCGAAATTACAGCAAAAAGAATTAAAGTAACTGCAGCAAACCACATATTTTCTGAAAGAAGACACTTGCCTCATTTTCAAAATTGCATAAAAGAGTTTATAGACATATGCGCCTTCATGCAATTTTGATTCAAACTGAAACATTTTATAAAAAATATTTAAAATTTGACTTTTATGGCAAAACATGTGCTCCAAACAGAAAATAATTAGCTTGACATCTCCTTAATTAAATAGATGGACAAGTGTAGAGTTCACAAATGCCTTATATTGATATGTCCACATGAATAAATCATCATAATATCACTTAAACTGAAATAACTAAATATCAGCTAAAAATTTAAGTCACAACCTGCAAAGTTTTGCCATAAAACAGATTAAAAAGTAAAGGCACCCCTAAAAGCTTATTAAGCAAAAAGTTCATTTAAAATGCCTTGTTAATGTATGTTTTTACATAAAACTCACATCAAAGTGGAGGTTTTTGCACAAATAGGGATTTAAAAATAATAACAAAGTGAGCAGATTTATATATACCACAATACACAACATCAAGAATTTTCACTCCCAAAAATGCTAAAACAAAAACCATGACATATTTGGTTGCTTTCCACAAATAGATAACTCACAAAATAAAAAGCTTCTATTCTGTCAAAATAATTTTTTCCAGAATTCGCCATGTAAACAAGAATAACTTTTTAATTCATACACACTGCAGCAAACGGCAATAAAATGCAAAAATTGCATGAAAATTCTAAATTTCCTCTAAAATGTCTACAAATCCAGAATACTTAAATAAAGAAAACATACTTTCCTAAAACAGTAAGATGTGTGGAGTTCATACATACCTCACATGTGTATATTCACCAAAATATGCAGCAAAGGGGACGTTAAATTCACAGAGGGCGCCAAACATTTTTTTGCACTGAGCTTCACACAGATCTATCATTGTATGTTCTCTTACACAATGGTAACCCAAATAAATAACTATATATCCATAAACCAAGCCAATGAGATAATAAAAGTCACTTTTAGATGTGCGCCAATGTATTATCCGCACAATAACAGAACCCTCCGCGCTTCATAAGAATTTGCATCATAACATAGGTATAAATAATGGAGGATGGTGTGAAATATAAATTTTACTCTGGAACATGTGTGTGTTTTTGGTGTTTCATAAAGCTTTATGGACATGTTCTGAGTCGAAGTGTTAATATGTAGCCACTTTAGGCGAAGAGGATCAAATGTACATTGCATCACTCCATTTTCACAAAAAAACGATCACGAAAAAAAGGCAATAAGAGAGCAAGTGTGTTTTTAGTTAGTTATGGAAAGGAGGGGGTTCAAAACATGAACATTATGTAGTAAAATGTAGTAACATATAAAGGCAATATTTCCATTTTCCTTATCGTCCGTTCAGCAGCGCATAATGCAGGGGTGTGACTAGGAGAGGCTGGGCCCCATAGCAGATTTTTGCATGGGGCCCCCCTTCCCCTAAAAAAATTATATACATATTTAGGCTGCATTCACATAAACAGGCTATAGCCTGGCAGGCACACGTCTGGTGTGCTGGAGAGGAGGAGAGTTGATCGTGGCTCACCCCTCCCCTCTCCATAGAGTGAATAGAGCCACATGGCCAAAGATAGAGCACACTCTAACTATTTTGCGGCCACGGGTTGAAACAGTGAGTACTCCTCGTGCTCACCTTACCGAGCCCAGGAGCTATAGACGCCTTTGAGGGAAGTATATCCGGCAGCAAATTTGCTACCAGATATACGCCCCTCATACGTTCTTGTTAATTTAGCTTTATACAGACATGTTTATACAATTAAACACATTTATACACTGATATATACACACCTTTATATACTTATATACACACACATAAAGTTTTACACTCGTATACTCGCACCCATATACATAGAAGTAGTCCGGTAGTGCATCCCCCATGCATCCCTTACCACTGGACCCGGGGAAAGCACTGCAGGGACACAGGGAGCATGCATCCCCGGGCCCCTTAACCTCACGGGCCCCATAGCAGCAGCTGCTATGGTGGTAGTTACGCCACTGATATAATGGGTTAACTCCCTTAGGAGTAAACCAGAAAAGAACAGGTTAATAAGCAATATTCAACAATTAGCCAATATCTAGCTACCTCTATAAAGAGACAAGAAGACTCGTACACCACTGTATTTAATTTTTCTCAAGGTCAAGCGGAAGAGTTCAGGTAACTCGGCATCACTGTGGGAAAAGCAGTTGGCGTGTTAGAATTGTGACTTATCCGGTATGAAATACCTTGCAGGTCACTCACCCAAAGGACCTGCCTGGCTCCCTTAGTTGCATGGTGCGGTCAAGTGCTCTTAGCATTTATATATCTCTAGATCGCCTTGCATCCCATGTCATGTTGTAAATCCACCAAACTGTGCCATATGTGGCATACGGGTTGGGCAGCCCCTTGGGAGACATGGAGCCCCTTCCTAAATCCTCCGGGTAAGTGTCGATTCACATATATGTAGTTATACACTTATAGCGTTATGTAACATTTTGTTGTTAACAAACTTGTAAGTCGCCATGACAGTGATAGCGGCTGCGGCCGAGTGCGCAAAGTCTTAGCAATGGTTGCGAGACTTCGCAACCTGCTTGTTCGGGTGGCGATTCTGACTGCACAAAGATCTTCCGACCCCACGGTAACACACACATGTGGGGAAAGGCTTATGTCCAACGGAGTGTGTGCGAGATCAGGCGAAAATCGCAAGATCTCTGAAGTTTAAAAGGTTTGAGCGCCAATCACTCCCTGCCCATTTGCCAAAACAAGCAGAACCCTCTGTATCTTGAGGATAGATGTGCCTCAGCATTGATAATATAATTAATATGCTGTATTGTTGCTCATGTTGCTTTGATTCTCTTCCTTAAATGTCCACACCTTAACCCCTGTTGGAGGCCTCTTTCAGGAGCACCCACTGCCTGATGAGGCTATAACTAATGTATGTCTGTCCTGCTCAGCCTCTACTGAGGCTCATTCATTTATGATGTGGTTTAAAGAGCAAATGTCGGATGTATTTCAAGATGCTAAGAATCAGCATAATAAGAAAAAGTCTAATAATACATGTGTATTAGTTCCCTCAACCTCTTTATCCTCTAATGAGTCAGGTGGGTGAAGAGTTGCATAAAGATGATGATCTACATCCCCTCAGGAAAGAGAATCTTCAGTAGCTCATAAAGACAGTGAAGGCTACTATAGAATCCTCTTAGAATGTTGACAATAAAACCCCCAAGGAAAAGTCATTTTATTTTCCAACTATAGGGGATAAAGGATTGCCAGGGCACACAGTCTTTAACAAGCTCTTAAAACAGGAATGGAAGGCTCCTTCTAAGTGTTTCCTGGTGAAAAATGTTAATTTGTCTTACAAGTTGGAACCCCAATTCAGTTCAGAATGGGAATAGATTCCTAAGTTGAATCTACCAGTCATCAAGCTGTAAAAAAAATTTTTTTACCCTCTAAAGAGGCTATATTATTGCCCACCCAGTGGACAGGAGGGCAGGAGTGTTTTTGAGGAAAACATATGCATCTGCCTCAGCAGCCTGTAAAGTAGCTCTAGCCTCTGTACCAGTTGCTAGGGTACTGAGGATTTGGCTTAACCATCTAACTCAGGACCTCAAAGATAAGGTTCCAAGGGAAAACATCCTCCAATCCTTGTCGTTACTCAAAAATGCTTAAGAGACGTCATCAAAAATGCTTCTAGGGCAATGTTAAAGTCCAATTCAGCAAGAAGAGGAATGTGGATCGGATTGTGGAAAGGAGATCTACCAGCAAAGCTAAATTTCTGTAATCTTCCATTTTAGTCAGAAAGCCTTTTCGGTCCCCAATTGTTAGGGATCCTGAAATCACTCTCAGAAAATAAATTTTCTTTTCTGAGAAACAATTCAAATCTTTCAAATCCTTTTGTTTCCAAGGGAAAAGATCAACAAGGTCTAGAAAGAACAATCAATTTTGATCAAAGTAGAAAAAATTTCAAACCCGGCAGGGAGGCAACTTCTATAGGAAGAAGCCAGTCAACCCTAAGCCCTCAGAATGATTACACCAGAATCCAATCGCAACCTGTGGGAGGTCTATTCTCTGCGGCATGGTTAAAGGGGTATTCTCATCTGGGCACTTACATTCAGTTTCATTAATCTGCCATATATAAACATTTCTTCAATTGGATGTTATTAAAAAAAATGTTCCTGTGTGAAGATAATTCCTCATAAATGTAACCATGTTGTCCCTTAGAAACGAGATGGCTTCCTCGGATACGGCCACGTCTGATAGATTGAGTGCACAAAGAAACAAAAGGTTATTGTATATAAAATGTCCGGGAGTTACTACATGTCGCACAGCCGTCCTGTGGTAATGATCGCTGAATCCTGGTGGTTTGGCAGGACTCTATAGCGCAAGTCTGGCCACCGCTGCCAGAGTATGACGTGGTCGTATCCGAGGAAAGTACCTCGTTTCTAAAGGGACAGCATAACTACATTTATGAGAAATTATCTTCACACAGGAACATTTTTTTTAAAAACATCCAATTGAAGAAATGTTTACATATGGCAAATGAATTTAATTAAATGTAAATGCTCAGATGGGAATACCCCTTTAAGGACTTCCTCAGACATGTGGGTTTGGTCTACATTTCAAAAGGACTACGCCCTGGAATTCCAATCCCTCCCTCGAACAGATACGTTGTCAATCCTTGCGACAAAAATCTCTGGTCCCATATGCTGAACTTCCTGAGGAAGAATGCGATAGTAGAAGTCCCAGCATCACAACACAAAATAGAATTTATTCAAATGTTTTTTTTGGTCCCAAAACCAGACAACAAATGGTGTCTTGTGATAGACCTAACATATTTAAATCAATTCCTGATAAAGAAGCATTACAAAATGGAAACTATCTGGTCTGTCTTGACACTATTACAAAAGAATCATTTCATGGCATCTGCAGACCTGTCTACATATTCCCATTCTGCCATCACACAGGAAATTTCTCAGAATAGCATTCCATACACTAGCAGAAGTCCGCCATTTTCAGTTCAAGTGCCTTCCATTCGGGATAGCTTCGGCCCGAGGGTGTTCACCAAAGTCATAGTGGTACTGACGGCAGCCCTGCATCGTCAAGGAGTAACAGTAGTGCCATACCTAGATGACAGGCTTATCCTGACTTCATTGTCATCTTCAGATGGTAACACTGGAGGAACATGGCTTCATAGTGAATTTTAGAGAAATCTCAATTATATCCAGTACAGAAGATACATTTTTTGGGCTTCATAATCAATTCACACTTAATGACCTTAAAACTGTCACAGGTCAGGAGACAGAAGCTCAGGGCAGGAATCTTGTCCCTTAAGGTCTGCCCACAAGGTATCCTATCGTCAAGTGATGAAAGTGCTGGGTCAAATGACGTCTGCGTTGGAAGCAGTTACCTGGGCGAGAGCTCATATAAGGTGCCTTCAATGGGATCTCCTCTCAACATGGAACAGGAATCCTCAACATCTAGATTCCTTGATGTCTCTTTCTCCCAGCTCCAAGACAGACCTAGTTTGGTGGATCCAGAACAACTGGCTAAATATGGGCAGGACTCTGATTCATCATCAAGCAATAGTCCTCACAACGGATGCCTCTTCCTGGGGCTGGGTTGCCCATGTAAACAGTCAGTGGATACAACATCCATGGTCTCATCAAGAAAAGAATCTCTCAACAAATTTAAAAGAATTGAGAGCTGTGAGACCGGCGCTGCTTAATTTTCACTCGCTTACACACCATCAGAGTTTCTTAGTAGAATCAGATAACATAGTCTCTGTGTATTATCTAAACAAACAGGAAGGCACCCGCTGCCTCTTACTAGCCAGGGAATGCCAGAAGCTAATGACCTGGGGCGTAAGTAAACCTGCGACACAACTCGGCGTTCCATATACGTGGCATTCACAACTGCAAAGCAGATATATTGAGTCGCATTCAAATATGTTCAGTCAAATAACACAGAAAATGGGGAACCCTTCATGGATGTCATTGTCTCTCAAGACAACAAGAAAACACCCAGATTCTGTTCCCACTCACCCCTAGGACATCCCGAGGCAACAGACGGGCTGTCAATTAGTTGGGCTTCTGATTTATGTATTTCCACCCTTATCCATAATTCTCAGGGTGCTTCGCAAAATATTGGAGGAAGAAGCGGAAGCCAAAGCAATTATTCCATACTGGCCCCGTCGGGGATGGTTTTCCCTACATTTATTCCTTTAAAAAGGAAGATTCTGGAGACTACCACTCCGTCCAGAGCTTCTCCTTTAGGGCGCTGTCACACGTTGCGTTTGCAAACGCAGACGCAGACCAAACCGCGCCCACCGGGCGGTCCGTGGTCCAATCGCATCGGCGTTTTCAATAGAAACAAAGAGAAACGCCGATGCGATTGGACCGCGGACCGCCCGGTGGGCGCGGTTTGGTCTGCGTTTGCAAACGCAACGTGTGACAGCGCCCTTAAAATAGTTTTCATCATCCTCATCTTCAACACCTGCATCTTACGGCCTGGAGGCTTGAGTGGAACATCCTAACACAAGCCGAGCTTTCAGACTCTGTTGTAAAAACTCTTTTATCAGCCACAAAACCTTCTACTATATATGTTTACAACAGAATTTGGTCAATTTACAAAAAGTGCTGTTATTCATCTAAGCTACCAATAGATGTTTTACCCTCGATCCTTCAGTTTCTACAAGAGGGGTTTAAAAAGAGGTTGTCCTACAACACACAAAGTCCATTTTATAGCTTTCAATGCTCAGTTGAAGTCAAAATTCTCTAGCAATTCACTGATCACGCGATTCTTCAAAGCCTTAAGCCATCCGTGGAGACGCCTGTCCCATCGGTTACTCCAAAGGTTTAGGGGACCACCTTTTGAACCCATGCAGCAAGAAAGTCTCAAATGGATTTCCCTAAAACCTCTATTCATTGTTGCAGTAACTTCAGCAAAAAGAATAGGCGAGCTGCATGCACAGTCTTCTAAAACTTATCCTAGTTTTGTTCCCAAAGTTTCCTCTGATACCAACATTCATCAAGAGATATGTTTGCCAGCATTTTTTCCAGATCCTAAGGATGAACATCAAAAGGCTCTACATTCATGAGAAGTATTATTTCTGCTACTAGCAGTTTCAGGAAAGATGATGCTCTGTTCCTTCAATTCCATGGCCCATCAAAAGGTTGCAAAGCCAGTAAATCTATGCTTGCAAGGTGGTTCAAGGATATCATCAAAGAATGCCATATCTTGTCAGGTAAAAAAAGTCCCATCACAAGTTAGAGAGCATTCCACCAGATCCACCTCGGTGTCCTGGGCAGAATTTGGAAAAATTCCATTACAACTAATTTGCAAATCGGCTACGTGGGAATCACGTCTACTTTTATAAAACACTACAGGTTGGACATCCAAGCCGCAGAGGTTTCGGCTTTTGGCAAAGCGGAATTAAAGGGGTATTCCAGGAATCAGCATAATTCATATACAAATGGGCACTCAAAATATAAGCTAATGTGTAATTGGTTGTTATTTAAAATTTTGCTCCCCTTAGCAGAAAATGCTGGTGACATAGTCTGTAATGAAGAATTAAAATGCTACTGGCCCTTTAATCAGTCCGTTAATTTCCTCCGTGCGGTCCGTTGCAGGACAGAAGATGGCTGCTGGTCACATGTCCACATCACATGTCCTTTACCTGCCTGGGCAGGTCATATGATCACCACTATGTTTGGCTGTAGTCGGTTGGTTGCAGTGCATCCAGTATGACCAGTGTTGTGGTGATGGCAGTTACACATCATTACTATGGTAACAGAGCAAGAAAGTCTGTTATATCATCACTGTTAGCAGAGCATAAGAGGTAGGAGGAGTTACCGAGAACTAAAGGATCATGGAACTTGTAGTTTCCAGTGGCGGCCATCTTAGTAATAACTCCACCTACTTTAGAGAGGCCATAAATTTTGTAAATCATAAAATCAAATTATTGAAGCTCCGTTTTTGTGACTAATGACATTGAGTATTGTTGTATTCATTTATTTATATCATCATGGGTTTTTGTGTCAGACGTTCATATTCCCGGAATACCCCTTTAAGCAAGGCGACACAGGATCCCACCCTCTAAGTACTGCTCTGTAAGTTCCATTATGTGCTGCCGAACGGACGATAAGGAAGGTGGAAATTTGCTTACCGAAACTTCCTTTTCCTTGAGTCCATGAGGCAGCACGATTTCCCACCCTAATAAACATTATTTACTGGATGGTATTCGACAGAGGTGTACGGGTCTTCTTGCCTCTTTATAGAGGTAGATAGCTATTGGCTAATTGCTACTGATACTGCTTATCAATCTGTTGTCTTCTGGTTTACACCTAAGGGAGTTAACCCATTACATGCTGCCTCACAGACTCAAGGAAAATGAAATTACGGTAAGAAAATTTACGCCATCTGGGAGGTGAAACTGGAAGTAGAGTACACTTCAGAGGGCTATATCTGACTTTGTGACACTGAGAATCTCATTTCTTTTTCTAAATTTGTATCAGGAAACCAGAGATATTAACTGATAAAATGCCGTCTGAAATCCTCACTTTAAACTGGAATATCTCTGGTTCCCTGACACCTAGAAACACAATTTTAGATTAATTTGAAAGAAGAGATTCAACTCTTTCATAGGGCCCTGGGCAAATGCCCACTTTGCCTACCCATAACACCGGCCCTGCCTCCACCTGATCAGAGGACCTTGCAAATCCCAGTTTCCCCTTGATCACATTTTGAGGTAACATTGCATTTAAATGTGTTCAGCAAACGCAGCTTGCAGTTGAAAAGAAATACATTTTTTATTCTTTCTGCTCATGAATGTCATACAAAGAGAAACTTCAGTGTTATTATTTCCTGCATACAGCTGAGGAGATGAGGACGCCCTCGGCCATGCCTCCCTCTGTCTCTCACACCCTCCTGCGCGCTCTGGCGGGAGCTGTGGCCGTCCTCATCACATCCCTCAGTCGCAGCCATCTCATGAGGGAGCGCGCATCGCCGCCGCCATCTTAACAGACGGAACAACAACAATAATAATAATACGCGGAGAAGAGAGCCGGGCACCGGGGCTTGCTGCTCCGCACGTCTACCCCCACACACCCGGGAGCTTAGTGGCCGTGGTGAGCGGCCAGGGCCTGGCTGTCTAATGAGTGCCGGGGGCGGCCTGCGCTGTGCCGGAGAGCTGAGCTACAACACTGCAGTCCCGGGCTGATGCGAGCAGGAGACGCCATAATACAGCGACCACTCTTGTGTACACCGAAAGCGACCCGCCACCCAGGTACCGTATATACCGCGGGCGTCACGTGACGTCTATAGGCTGCGTGACGTCACATGCCCCTCCAGGGCCTCTGCCAGGTATAGGGCGATGTGTGAAGGGTCATGAGATGTGTGTGTAGCGATTATTATGTATATGCCCCTATGTATAAACTTACAGTACTGACTCATGATGACGACTTGTGTTTATGTTGTTTCTGTAGTGCCAGTCCATGTGCACACCCTGCGTAGTTTCCATACACACCCATTTATGTGGCAGGTAGATGATCCATAGGCTATTATCGCTACTAAATCGCCCAAACCTTGGCCCTGATTGTTGGTGCAGGGGTGTGTGTCCTATAGACGCAGTCACTAGACAGAGGGTTCATTCTAGGTCATTCCCAGGACCATCGCTGTCTTCTCCATACATGCTGCAGTGTAGGGCTCATAGCCGTAACCTGCAAACACATAGGACTACACATTGATATATGTCTGTGAGGCTGTGGTAGACGTGGCTGATAGCGCTGAGTGTTTATCTACCTTGTGGTTACTTTACGTCACATGTTTTTAGCTTCACGTTATGAATGTAGGTTGAAGGTTGTGAGCTATAAGGGACGTGCATTATCTATAGATCCGTAAATGTTACAGTAAACTACAGCAGCCAATAGGACCTCTCCATTGCTTTATTTGTTTGTTTTCTTAATGTATACCATAAAATAAAAAAATAAGGCCATTGGCTATGTGGTTCCCAGATTGTGTCTGGACTTTAGTTATGGTGCAGTTAAGGGAAAAGATTTGTGTTTTGTTGTAATAGAAATGTTTTCTCTGTTACTTCCCTGTACTTGACTGTTCCATAGTTGGAATCTGTCTAGTAACCTGAATGTTCAACAGGAGGAGACAACAAAGCATATTGCTGTGCCTAGAAGAACCACCGTTTCTCTTTCACACAAGCACTTCAAGTCCCTTCCTTTTTGTCCCTGACTAAATGACAACATGCATTGAATAAGGTGTTCATAACCACTAAGAACTCACATAATGGGGGAGATTTATCAGAAGTTTCTGAGAGCAGAACTGTTCTAGTTGCCCATGACAACCAATCGGAGCTCAGCTTTTATTTTATAAACAGCAGTGGGACAATGAAAACTGAGCTATTGTTGGTTTTCAGGGGCAACTAGAACAGCTCTGCTCTCAGACAATTGTGATAAATGTTCCCCATTAGCTCTATCTTTCATCTTGATTAATAATAATAATTCCTTTTATTTATATAGTGCACACAGATTCTGCACAGAGCTTGACAAATTAGTCCCTGTTTAAAAAACTTTAGCATAGGGACTAAATGGTGAATGCTTCAATGGTATGAAACATAATAAAGCTAATACAGATGACACACATGAGTGATGCAGAGGGTGTATGGAGAGAGCTCACGGGCTGAGCTCTCTCCATACACAGCAGGTGTCGGATGTATAACACAGCTGACACCCACCTGTAACTGCCGCAGCTGGCACCGTTCGTGGTAGCTAACCTGGTAATTTCTGTGGTCCAACCTGACCACAGCACCTAACAGAGCTGCCGGTGGGCACTGCCATCTTGGATGGACTATAGCCCCCCTCCCAACTTGTTATGTCATCGGAGGGTGCTGATCGGTTGCAATGGCATCCTACAATCTTGTTCAGTCTAGGGGATGGGGTTGACCATTTTTAACCCCCTAGTGCTCCGATCGCGGGTGTTTAACCCATTAAATGCCACGGTCGGCATTGGTCAGTAAAAAATAAATTAATAAAAATGCCCATAAGCCCCATATCATATAAAGAGACATATAATGCACAAAAAGTCTAAATCCTAACACAATCCCCACGTATATAGTATCACTGTGTCTGTAACAACCCATAAAATAAAAGTAAAAAAATAATTGAACCCGTACGATGAAAGCAGTATAAAAAAAATTAAAAACCCTCCAAAAATTATGATTTTTACCGATTTAATCCCACAAAAAATGCAATAAAAAGTGATCAAAAAAATATGTATTCCAGAATGATATTGTTGCAAAGTACATCATGTCCCGCAAAAAACAAGCCATCAAACCACTCCGTAGCCAAAAAAGTTAAAATCTTATGCCACTTCGAAGACGGCAATGCAAAAAAAGTCCTCAAAAAAAAGTTAATAATTTTTCAACAATAGGTGATACCAACCCTAAAAGGGTAACACTGGAAAAAGCATCTCATCCTGCAAAAAAAATGCCTACAAAAGGGGCCAATGAGAGAACTAAAATCCTGGCAGCTGCAGGGCTCTCCTTCCCTTCTGCGCCTTGCTGTGCACCCATAAAACAAGTAACGGCCACATGTGGGGGGTCTGTACTCGGGAGAAATTGCATAACAAATTGTAAGATGGGTTTTCTCTTTTTATCTTTTGGAAATGTGTAAATTTTAGGGCTATATAACTGACAAAATTTCACCATTCTAAATTTCACCTCCGTTTTGATGTAATTACCATGAAGATCTAAAGGGGTTAATAATCTTCCTAAATGCTGTTTCTGATAGTTTGAGGGGTGCAGATTTGAAAATGGGTTGATTATATAGGGTGGTTTTAATGCTAAATATTTAAAATTTCATTCAAAACAGTATTTATCTCCAAAATAGTCAATTCTGAAAATATTGAAAACTGATATTCAACTTGTAAGCCACGAGAAGCCGGAGTTCTGCGCATGCCCAGTAGCTCCAGTTTCGGAGCAGTGGGCGTGCAGCCGCGGGCCTGGCATTCTGCGCTTGCGCAGAACGCCGGCTTCTCGGACGAGGGTGCGCAGCTACGAAGAGCTGTGCCGAAAATGTCAGGGTAGGAGGAGAAGAGAGGCTACTGGGGCGTGGAGTAGCTGTGATGTGTAGCCTCATGTCCGGCTACTCCAACCCCAAGTAGCCGCTTTTGAAAATTTACATATTAGGGTAATAAAGATTTTAAAAAGATAGTGGGGACGTGAGGATTAGCTCTAAAAAGGCTATCCTCACGTCCCATATATCCACCTACCACCCGTTCTACCTTTTTATAGGTAGAATCGTGATGGTAGGTGCCCTCTAAACTAAACTTGGTGAGGTGGGAATACCCCATTAATCTCCACATAGTTTTCCTTCTACAGGGACCATTTATTGACTTGTGGTGTTTCAGAAGAACATACCAATGTTGTGTGTGTTGCATTTCTGATGTTGCTAATGAGAATTGGGCATTAAACAGAGAATATTAAAGTTCTAACTATTGTAACCTCTTAAACGCTGTTATCTTGGGGTCTGAGGTGTCAGACGTTGTACTGCAGCAAACATAGCGACTTGTATAATAAATATCAGGAAACTCCAGTGTGCCCCCCCCCCACATAAAAGATATGTACTGTAAAATAGTTCCCCCAAAACATAATTCCATGTGAACATCATTTACTTTTTAGTGCAAAAATATATCTTTACCATCTAAAACTAGAAGACATTGAAATAGCTGTTGTGTGTGCGCTGTTTTATAAGCAGCCATGAAATAATGTAAAAGCATGTGCATTGGGTGTGGAGCGAGTAAATGACTTCCTGTTTTCAATGTAATTATTAGATGTTTAATATGTATAAGTACTGTATATGTAATGTGGTGAGTCACAAATCAGCTCGTATGTCTAAGCATTTACCTAGGATCGTCCTGTCAGTTCCTTGTTTATTTTTTTGTAATAGTGATATTGGAACTTGTACAATGTGTGTTGAGTTATAGGGTATAGAGGATATCTTCAGCATGAGGTTCTCTGGTGACCATACTATACAGCCATGGGACCAGATTACTGGGGGATATAGTCCTTGTGCACCATCCCTGTATTATTTCTCGTGCTTTACCTACATTTAGGAACGTAAAAGGATCCCAGAACTTTGTTCAGATTGCTGCAGAGGATGACTTTCTTGGAAGCTCATCTGCTTTCTGTACTGTAGCTCTTGAACCTGTCTTGGGCAGGTAACTTCTGACCAGTCTCTAATCTCCCATCTCCAGACACCTGGAATACCTGGTCTAGTCTCGCCTAACCTGCTACGTCTCTGCTAACTCCTTACTCGGCCCTTTTAAAATCCGGTTTCTGCTGGATTCATTCAACTGAAACTGATCTGCTCACCAATGATCTCCTCACAGATAAATCCAAGTGACTATTCTCTTCATTTTACTATGGATTTCTGCAGAATTTGATACTGACAACCACCAGCTCAGGATGCTTCTCTCGTTTGGCCTTAAATACACTGTTCTCTCTTGATCCTTGGTGCACTTTCAGTGTCTCCTTTTCTGGATGTCTCTTCTCCTCTTCCTGTCACTGTCGGGGTTCCTCAGTGCTCTTCTCTTTTTCCTCCCCGCTGCCCCATTGGACAAACTTATCAACAGATTTTTTTTTTTTTTTTAAGTATCATCTTTATGCTGATGATACCCAGGTATATACTTCTGACTTACGACAGAACCCCTATGATTATCTGTCTGATGTATCTAATAATAATAATAATAAGCATGCATCTTCTATAGCCCCATCATATTCTACAGCGCTTTAAAAAAAATCTAACATCATGTCCCTTCATGTTTCTACCTGAAACTGAATCTTTGTAAAATTGCCTTTCCAGGGTCTATCCATTGTAACCCTGATGTGTAGTGTCTGTGGTCTTTCCATAACGATGAGGCAGCAGGCCCACTTTCTTGGTGGTCATGCCTGACTCTGACCTCTTCTTTGTATCATATTAATCCGTTTTCCACTTTCTAAACTTAATGCTTTACTATCTATCCAGACTTTACATGAATGCCTCCAGTCTGTGCCGGTCACCGCACTGGTTGCCCATCTCATGACTCCTGAGCGGCACCAATACTCTGAAATGCTCTATGCCGGACTGTCAGACCCCTAGCCAATTAAAAAAGGCAGACCTATTATATTCCCTACCTTTGGGAACTCCCTTTTAGAGTTGTGACTTTGACTCCCTTTTTACAAACCTTGACTGTTTATTCCTCCCTACAAGCTCATGCACCATGGACTCTGGTGAATGGTGAGAGATCAATGGCTGGCTTATGCCTGTTATTTATTTATGTATATTTTATAAACCATAATACAAGCACTATCACCCCCCCCCGCCCTCATAGACTGTAAGCTCTTGTGGGCAGAGCCCTCACAACTATTGTTTCACCTGACCATGTTATTATCCAGTAATATCTTATGTTATTTGTATCTCTATCCCATCTATAGAAATAAAGATGTATTATTATAAGCTATATTTCAGCTAGCTTTTCGGTCAGTATCTGCAACGGCACGTTGGGTTTGTTAATACATTTTATTATTTGTAATTGTTTAGGTTCTTTAAGGTAAAGGCTGTCCTCATGTCACCTTCCCATGCATGAAAGAACAGGTGTATATGTCTGCAGGGGAGAAGATCTTCCTGTTAGTCAGTACCTTTTCTAATCGGTTCTTTGTAGATTGCAGTAGAAATGTAGTTAGGCAGGTAGGTTAGAAGGTATGAGGCTCCTTTCATACGAGCATTGCACTAGTTATCATGGTTCTGTCAGTGATTACTTTTTCAATGTCACTCTAATAATTTCCTACTGGGATTCAGTTGTGTTGCCGTTTTTACACATGATTTTGATGCATTTTCAGTCAGTTTTTCACACCTTCAGATGACTGTGGTTTGTTTCTTTAGCTTTAGATCAGTGAAAAATGCATTTAACTCAGATAGCAGTGCCTTCAATTCCATGTGTCCCCATAAGGTGTTATTATTTTGGGATGTTAGAAGTTTAAAATTGAATTGTACATATACAAATCTTCAGGAACATTTACATATAAAGTTTACAATATATCTGCAATCTGCTTAAATCCCCCTATTTTGTCAAACTGCCCCCTTAAATTATGCAAAACAACTTTTCAGTCGTTTATCTACCCTTTATGTACTTTGTAGTAAAACAATGGAAGCAAGCAGCAGATTCTAGAAGAAGGGGTTAACTGGGAAACATAACAAGTATGTAGGGAGGTGTGTGTGTGTTTGCTGAGTTTTAACTGTGAAGGGCACAAATCGCTTCATAGAGCTCTTCCTCAGATCTCCTGGCAGGAATGAGCTGCTGAGACAAGATACTTTCTTTTAACTTTTTAGCTATGACTAGTCAGTCAGATTTGACTGACCATTCATAGCAATCCCTGTATAAAGACATCATTGAAATGTCTTGGGTGTAATGACCCTAATGACCAGCCATCTATGGAAATTTTCGCCATTGTTCTATCATCTTGTTTTTACACGGGGTGATGCTTTAACTGTGTGAAGATATACATTGTCTAAATGCCTTTTGTAAACACAAATATCAACATTAATTTAATTAGGTTAATCTCTCTTCAGCTGTTTCATTGCGTTTTGAAACGCACGTGCTCAACATCACGTGTGAATGCACCCTTATAGAAGATATGTTTTTTTTTTTTTTCAGTATAAAGCTTTGTGTGACACCACCCATATTTAGGTGTTGGTAGCAGGATTTATTTTATGATAATAAATAGGTATATTGCTATTTATGCCACCTGCGGGAAACCTAGCAGGAAGCTTATATAATAGTAATTACCCATGTATGTATTTTGTTTTATTTTATCAGGAACTCCTCCATATTTTTTCTGATTATATGTGCATTTGGATGATAAAAACGCTTGAGAAACTTGCTGCATCCATTTCATGTTTTTTATGGCTTTTGAGGATGTTGGTATAATAACGGTCTTCGTAACACAGGAGAAAGCATTTTGTCTTAAATGTATAATATATCTGAAAGATTTACTTTTCCTCTTCTTTCCCGTGTGAACCATAATTTGCTTTCGGATAGTAGCTGTTCTGCAGGTTACTAATGTATCATCTGTTTATGTGCAGGATGAAAAGAGGAAGAATGGCCAGCGACACCAGCATTGGGTTGTCTGTCGGAGAGAAGGGGGAATTGTCAAAAAAGCCAAAAAATCCAGGAGACGAGGCCACAAATCCATCCAAGGATCATGACTGGGGTAATCTACTTCCTGATATTATTCTGCAGATTTTTCAGTATTTGCCTCTTTTGGATCGTGCACATGCCTCACAAGTGTGCCGAAACTGGAACCACGTGTTTCACATGCCCGACCTCTGGAGATGCTTTGAATTTGAGCTCAATCAGCCGGCGACGTCTTATCTGAAGGCAACACATCCCGACCTGATCAAACAGATCATCAAGAGGCACTCCAACCACCTACAGTATGTCAGCTTCAAGGTAACAATCATTTCATCTCATGGATCTTGTGTGTAGCTATCCTTAGTAAATGGAAATCTTCTTAAGAAAATTTTCTGTGTGTGTTTTTTTGTTTTACCTTTTTTTGTGATGCCATTATTGCAGCTGAAATGTTAGTGTCCTGCAGGAAGTTATAAGCAGCAAAAGTTTCTTTTGCGTTGACAATGCAGGTTTAGCAAATAGTAAAAACATTTCTGCAGATCAGATTGTAAAACATCATCAGATTCAGAGTAGTGAACTACCCCAATGGGCGAATCCCCAGCAACTAAGAGAGAAGTCCTTCTGTGATTGCAGTGTTGGTGTATATGTGTGCCTGGCACTCTGTTTACTTGTATAGTGCTGTAGTTGTAAAGGTGGGTAGTCTCTCTGATCTAGGAGGGCTGGTTGCTCTGTAAGGATGGTCACTTATCAGAAATGTCTGGCTGGCTTTTAACTGAAATGGTGGCCCATGTAATGTGTAACATGTATGTATTTACAATAGGACATGTAAACTCTCTGCCTAGTCAGATTATTGCCCTTTTATACCATTATAACTTCTTATAATAAGGCACTTGCTAGGAGCCTTATACTAGCTACAAAATGACTGACATGCATTCATGTGTAGTTTAAACTTCTGCAAATGAATGTGCAACATTCCAGGATGGGTTAGGGTTAGATAAGACAAAGACTATAGACCTTGAAGATTGTGGGGGTTATTATGGTGAACAAATATCTGTTTTAAGCTGAATACACACATGTAGTTTTTGAATGCAGTCTTCTAAAATTAAGCCAGAAGCAGAAGTAGTTGAAGTATGATTTTTTTTTTTAACCTTATCATTTTAGTTTCATTAAGTCATAAGTGATTATAGTAAACTTTGATACAACAAATAATTCTTCTTTGACCAGTGCTATTTTTACACTTTCTTCCTTCATCTATAACTGTCTCTGAATAAGTTCTTCACCAAATGTAGGATTTCTGTTCCGTATGAATCTTTATGTACACAATGTTTTTCATCCGTATGTGCACATATGTCACTGTATCAGTACAATATAAAATATGTGTTGGCAAATGATGGCGGACTATTGGCTGACTGACAGATGCAACTCCCACTGGTTCTGGTTACTTATATAGGCAGCACACAACCGCATGCTACACGTATGCAACACATATTTTAAAAGCTCCCATAGACTTCTATGCGGCCTACGGAATGGAAATACAGAAGAAAATAGGACATGCTCTTTATTTTATGGCCATATTGTCCACCCTACCGAGACGTAAAAACAGTAATGCCGTATTGCCCATTGAAAATAATCTGGCCGTATGCTGCCAGTATAGTTAGGCTACGGCTTGTCCGTTTTCATACAGCCGTGTGAAAGTGGCCTTACTCCCACAGACAGAAGAAGTAGATAATGTTTCTAGCCACTTTAAATTTGTTACAAGTTTTGTTCCAGCAGAGCGCTGTGCTTGGCAACTTCTGGCACTCCCAAATTACTCCAGATATTAGATGCAGCACCAGGACCCCTGCTGGTCCATCAGATAGGGAGAAGGGAACCCCCATACTAAAGGCGCAGAAGTGGTCAGACCTCCTCCAATCAGATTGTTATTCTCTTTACTTTGCAATAGATATGGCAGGAGAAGAAGGGAGATTATCTGTCACACTATTGATTAATGAAATTATAAGGAAAAAAAAGTTGGTTATGCTTTAATAAGAATCTGCTTTAAACACTGCAGTGTGACTCCAGCCCAGCAATATTGTAGTGATGTCATTATTTCATACTGTATGTTTGTATTTATGTGACTTTGCTCAGCATTCTACATTGATGTCCGGAGAAGGTTTATAATGCCTACCTATGCTTTGCAGGATTTGGTAAATTACTATACATAAGGATTGGGTAAATTGCTATACACAAGGCCTCTCTGGCTTGATATTTCTTAAATGGTCATTGCCAATTAATGTTAGATCATTAATGTATCACAAGATGTCTCATCTGCAAAGATATTGTTACCTCTGTGCACAAACAAGTTGTTCTAGCGAAGGTTGACATTTATTTTATTACACTTTATACCTTGTAGGTGACATGAATGAGTTTTTTTTTGTGTGTTTTTAGGTTGATAGTAGTAAGGAATCGGCCGAAGCTGCATGTGATATTCTTTCACAACTTGTAAACTGCTCTCTGAAAACACTTGGACTTATATCGACTGCTCGACCCAGCTTTATGGATTTACCAAAGGTAAAGACCTTTAGCCTTCCTATAGTGTTATGCAAATGCATGACTTAATGTGCATAATCCATAGAAAAGTGAGTGCCATATATACCCGAATATAAGCCATGGTACCTAATTGTACCACAAAAAATTGGGAAAACCTATTAACTTGAGTATAAGCCTAGGGTGGGAAATGCATTAGTGCCAGCCTGTGTCTCCACACCCCTCCCCCCAGTTTATATCCAGGCAGCCCCCTGTCCCTCAGTATATAGCCAGGCAGCCCCCTGTCCCTCAGTATATAGCCAGGCAGCCCCCTGTCCCTCAGTATATAGCCAGGCAGCCCCCTGTCCCTCAGTATATAGCCAGGCAGCCCCCTGTCCCTCAGTATATAGCCAGGCAGCCCCCTGTCCCTCAGTATATAGCCAGGCAGCCCCCTGTCCCTCAGTATATAGCCAGGCAGCCCCCTGTCCCTCAGTATATAGCCAGGCAGCCTCCTGCTGCCCAGTAGCTCAAGTATACACGGTAATTTCACCATATTTTATATGGCTGTTTTTTTTCACCATTAACCCCTTAAGGACGCAGCCATTTTGTAGCTTAAAGCTCAGTCCCATTTTTTGGATTCTGACTTGCGTCGCTTTATATGGTTATAACTTTTGAACACCTAAATAAGTTGCTAAATAACAGCAAGTGGGTTTGTTTGGGTATTTTAATGCCCTGTTTGACACTTGACTCCTACTGTCAGGCTATTTCAATTGCATTGAAGCAGGGAAAAATCCACAGCAACAATCCCTTTAGTGTAGTGTAGTGACTCTGCTACTTTTTATTCGTTCCAGACCTGTATATAAGAATGTGTTTGCAGTGTCAGAATAAAAACTGTTTTCAACTGTATTAGGCCGCATACACAAGTGGTCACAATGCCCAGTAGAAGGCCATGGGGAGGTGCGCTAGCTGTAGTTTGTCTTTGCACACCGTTTTGTGCATCAGGCCTTGAATGCAGAAACATCTGCAATAAATCTCCCAAAACAACCAAAACATTTGTCAGGTGAAACAACGCACTCAGATGACTGACAATCATTGTCTGGATGGAAGGTAGCAATGTTTGAGTTTTTTGACAGATTGTTTAAATAATGTTCATTTAAAAGATATGTTTTGGTCTTAAATGATCCTTCATTCAAAGAACGTGTTTTGCTCTTGTTTTGTAGTCACACTTCATTTCTGCACTCACTGTTGTGTTTGTCAACTCAAAATCGCTCTCATCTCTTAAAATTGATGATACTCCGGTTGATGATCCATCTCTGAAAGTGCTGGTGGCTAACAATAGCGACACCTTAAAGCTCCTGAAAATGAGCAGTTGTCCACATGTCTCTCCTGCAGGTAAAACCCATTATTGTATATGTTGTTTTAAGTACATGTTGCAAATCTTTACTTTCAGTAAACATTGAATCGGAATTTAAGGGAGATATATCAGAGCTTGTCCGCAAATTGTCTGGCATACAAGCCCTGTATTAATCACAGTGCCTTGCGAACCGCCTGGCATTGAGGTTTTCCAGGATGGGAGAAGGAAAACCACGCCTCTTTTGGCTACCCTGTAAGGCAGCTCCCTTGACATCAAGCATGACCTAGAAGAAGCCTTATGACATGCTGCAGGATTAGAACCAATCCAGTATATCTATTCCAGAAGGAACAGATTCCCAACTGTAGACAGCACTGTTTGGACCTGATTGGGTCTCCTTAGTACGGCATAGGGAACTGTTTTGGCTGGGTCAGAGGCTTGTGACTAGGGTCAGCAAATAAGAGTTCTCCTTATGGAGACTGCCAATTAAGGCCACCGTGTAGGCGTGTGGAGTCTTCTAGCCATGGATGCTAGAAGACTTTGCATATTTGCATATTTTCTGGGAAAATATGCAGTTTTCCAGGATGGGATAAGGAAACATTGCTGTCTACATTTGGGAGTCCGTTCCTACTGGAATACATATACTGGATTGGTTGTAATCCAGCAGCATGTCATAAGGCCTCTTGTAGGTCATGCTTGATGTCAAGGGAGCTGCCTACAAGGTAGCTAAAAGAGGTGTGGTTTTCCTTATCCCATCCTGGAAAACTTTGCATATTTTCCTTTAATGTATAGTAAGGCATTGCTAGTTCTTGTGTTTTATCTGCTGCCTGTGAGAGACCCACACATCAGCTAGATGAACCCTTTTATAGGAAAAATAAGTTGACTCAAAATACACTCATAAATCATTCAATATAAGTATTTATTGTGAGGAACTTAAAACCTCTTAATATTTGTTTCAGGAATTTTATGTGTAGCGGATCAGTGTCATGGTCTGCGGGAATTGGCTTTGAATTACTATTTACTGAGCGATGAGCTGCTCCTGGCATTGTCTTCTGAAAAACATGTGCGACTAGAACATCTACGCATTGATGTGGTCAGCGAGAACCCAGGACAAACGCACTTTCACACCATTCAGAAAAGCAGCTGGGATGCTCTGATAAAGCATTCTCCCAAGGTGAACCTGGTCATGTACTTTTTCCTCTATGAAGAAGAGTTTGATCCTTTTTTCCGCTATGAAACGCCGGTCACACACCTGTACTTTGGGAGATCTGTAAGCAAGGAAGTCCTGGGTCGTGTCGGGATGACCTGTCCTCGGCTCGTGGAGTTGGTTGTTTGTGCTAATGGACTTCGGCCCCTGGACGAAGAACTGATTCGCATTGCAGAGCGATGCAAGAGCCTGACAGCCATTGGACTCGGGGAGTGCGAGGTCTCTTGCTCTGCATTCGTAGAGTTTGTAAAGATGTGTGGTGGTCGCCTGTCCCAGCTTTCTATCATGGAGGAAGTTTTAATTCCTGATCAGAAGTATAACTTGGAGCAAATTCATTGGGAAGTTTCAAAGCACCTTGGGAGAGTCTGGTTTCCAGACATGATGCCGACTTGGTAGGATCTGAGGCTGGTCTACCACCAGCGGCTATGTGGAAGAGCACCTTAAATCTTCAATACAATTGCATGACAAGCTAATAAACTAATCTGCAGTTTTCTTTTGTTTTTGCTTTATTTAATACATGTTCAGGAAATAATTTACCACGGTCTCGTTATGGTTTGGAACATTTAGGGACTGTCGCGCTGAATTTGAAATTATGTTTATTTTATTATTGGTGTGGAAGCGGAGTCATGGATATTTTGCCCGGTACCACACTTGATCCTTAATAATGCGCTGATAAATTCCAGGGATGTGGTTTTGGCACTTAGATTTTTATGTACTCAATAAAAAGACCCTGCTTGCTCTTCAATTTTATAATTGGTTATTACATGAGGACAACTGATAATACACAGGTTTATTTCTTGGCATACAGCTGATATTACCAGAAGCTCTACTATTTTAGTCCTCACGTTCTGAATAATTTTTTGGCGTCACTGTGATCGGAAGGAAATATATGTAAATGCTCATAAGCCACCTTAGTATCTATATGTAAATATCATCTTGTTTAATCAGGAAGGATGCGTGAATATTTTATTTACCTGCACATTAGACTAAAAACAACTAAAATAAAATTCTAAATTATGTTACCTAACACAATAACAAACAGCAACTAAAAGGCAATGGGGGATCTGATCAAGAACTGGTGTATCCATGTGGTTATAGTACGTGTGCCAAGCTGTCTGGTCCCAAACCAAATCCCACCTCTCCCTGCAACTTTTTCATGGATTGTACCCAAGAAAACTGGAAAGCCATGATAAATGCCCCCCAATTTCTCCTGCATAAAACGGTTCTTAAACTGTAGATTTATTTACATTTTTTTTGTTTTTTTTATTGGTTCAGTTTTTTAACCTTTTTTCTCATTTTATGTGCTACAAAATGGACAACACAAACCTATTAACCAGTTAATGCAGTTATAGTCTACAAGCCCAGTTGTTGTGTTTGGGACTTCTATTATCATTTGTGTTCATTTCCATTAAAAATGGGAATGGATCTCGTTACAATAGGAAAAAGTAAACTCCTTGCACAATGATTTCCTCCCTTAACTGGTGTATGTTCCCAGTTGAGGGGAAGGGAGATGGCACAGTTTTCTTAAGACTCACTATCTTACATCTGAGTTTCTTCTATAAATTTGTCTCATTCACCTTCTACTTATACCACTGCAAAAAGTGCTCAAAAAGTGAGGATTACAATAAAGTTATTAGAACCGCCCTTGTATAAATACATCTACAGTAATTGTACATTGAACGGAAACACTAAACCTAAATCATTTTAAGTCTGTGTGTATGTGTTGGGGTTGGTTCATTAATTTTTTTTTTTTTTTTTTTAGTTAACAGGCACATGTACACTCCCCTTCCCTACCAACCTGGCATGTACTTTATTAACGGGTTTAGAACAATATAAATTGTAAATCAGACCAGCACATTTTGATGCGAATGAATGGGCAAACTCTTTTGCATTCTCATAGAATATTTATTTAAAATGCAAAAATCTGGGTCATTTTTTAACTCAATTTATGGTGCGTTAGCGAAGACAAAACCACCCTGTAAAATGGTTCAGCAACAATCATATGGAGTTAAGAAGAAGAATATCAAAGACCCCAAAGATTGTGGAGCCTTCATTGTGATGATATTATGGCCATCTAAACGATATTTGTATATAAAATACACAGGCAGTTTCATAATTTTTATGTCATTGGGTATTAGAGTCTTGTTTTATTATAATACACTCACAGGCATATATAGTAAAGTAAAAGCATATGCACAGATAAAAAAATAGCCTGTAAAGAAGTCCTTACTGTATAGAATTAATAGTCTACCATATCGAATACAGAAGGCTAGATGGGTGATAGGCCACTTGCATACAAACGTTTTGTACCTGCGCTGGCCGTATACCACATAGAGCAGGTCTCTTTCCTGCCCAAGCTTGCGGCTCATGCAGCGACCTCACAAGCAGTGACGCATAGCTCTGTTGCAGCCCGATATTGCATTGTTTCTGTGCAGGTAACCTTAATACGAAGTTGGTTCTGCAAGGAAATCAGCACTTGCTTAACATGTAGCATAGGAAAATGATTGTGTTCCTCTTTTTTTATATTTTCATTACCTGAATTCTTTCTTGTTCTGAGCATTGTGCAAATGAACATTTGTAGGAACAAAACAATCATTTGTCTGTGTAAAAGGGCCTTCTCCATTCTGACGTAAGAAGTGTATCTTCATTCATTGAAGGAACTTTGAAACTAGAGATCCACCTAAAGTAAAAACTTGGGAACCAAAGTAGATGGTGTGAAGACCACTTGATAAAAACAAAAATTTAAAAAAATATATATGTATAAGATTGGCTCAAGGAACTCCTTATCTACTCTGTAGGACAGCTTATTCCAGTGCCTTATAGATGTAACTAATTTCTATTTGTTACCCTTGGTTTAACCACAGAGATTGTGTCCATTCGTTTGTTTTATCAGAAATCATCTTCTTTATCGTTTGCCTCTTTTAGGCTTGTATATTGTTATTCATGTTATTACCATATTTACAAAGTGAAAGGGTAATGCCTTGATATGCCTATCATATGCCCTGTAAGGACGGCATATAGGGTACTGGTTACAGCTTTTTTTCTTTTGACATTTAGTTTTGTGGATGGACATTTATTGTTTCTATTTCTAGAATCCCATGTGGTCAGCAGTAAGAGTTTGAGTTCCAAGTACGTCCTTTTGAGAGACATAAGTACACTAAGGGTGCTCGCACACTAAAAATAGTATTTTGCTATAAAAAACTGGCGCAGACACTTTTATAAATGCGTGTGCACGCGGTTTGCACATTCATTCTAAGTCGGACAGAAAACTGTCTCAAACACTTTAATATTTAACTATAAAATTCTGTATATTATTGAAGCCATTCAAGTAAGTGACATTTTAGTATTGGCTATTTTTAAATAAACCAAAACAAAGTGTCTCTGGGTTGTAGGTAGGTTAGAATTATGTAAGGAAGAATTGCATTTACCGTAATTCTAATCTAATATTGTCATTCTGATGTCTATTACTTAATGAAAAAGAAAATGTTTATTTTTATCCATAGTACTTTCCAGTGTCCCCATATCACTTAAAGGAATTCACCAGTAAAAGAGTATTGAATGGAGCCTTAAAAAGTGACATTAGCTAGAGCCAGTTCTAGACATAGGTTATAGCACACGCTGCATCAGCTCTTGATAATCCCCCCCATTGTTTAGAGCGATACTGGTGGCCCTCTGCTGCACATGTTATCAGTGTGTACAAGATGATGCTCACACTATTTCCAGGAGTCAGTAACAGGACTGCATGTTCTCAGGCAGGAATATACAGTTCAGGATATTGTACTCTATTATTTCACCTTCGTCTTGTATTTCAGTTAGTATGTATAGAATGATTAGTTTTTCAATACCAGTGAATGGATGCTGGCTGCGGAAAAGGTAAGTGTGGACGTAAATAGATTCCTACTATCCATATCCATGGCATGTTATAATTCTATTTAAAGGAAATCTAGCATTAAAATCAAGCATGGATAAACCAGGGACACTTACTCATAGATCCAGGCACCATGACTGTGGTAATCATCTTATATTTGTTATCCATGGCCTCCTTCCTTCTAAAATCACTTTTTAAAATTGTGCTAATGAGCCAGAAGCCCGCTGTGCTCTGGATCCACAGGCTGGTGTTACACTACGGAGGCACCTTTCTATCTCCCCCTCCCCCCCCTGCTTCCTTGGCACTTCCTATAGTCTCTGCAGCAAAGAGGTGTCAGCACATAGTGTGAGCCTAAAAAAAAAAAAGCCCAACCTGACTATTTTGGCAAGAGCGGATGGCCTTTGTATATGGTTGTGTCCCTTCTCTACCGCTAACATTATTAATGTGGGATCAAGCATGTGGAACTTCATTGCCCAATCCTTCAGATCTCCGGACCAGAACCCCCTTGTGATTACTTACATCTCCCGCTAGTGAAAGTACAATATTAATTGGAGACCTACTAAAATTGTGAGGAATATGAATGTATTTGTGACTTCAAATATGATTCCTACAGATGAACATATTAGGCACTTTGTGTGTACTTTAATCTTTGGGCACTTGACGGCAATTGCTACTGGTGTAAAGTTTGATTGTTTTGTTATGTTATTTAGCCTCTTACTGATTTTGCATTGATATGTTTAGTATCTGTATTTTTATAGTTAAAGCGTAAAGTTTATTATGGAGATGTTTTACATTTCTATACATTGTATCACAAATAATGCTCTTTTACTTGGGCAGTTAAATCATAAAGTTATATGTCCCTTCAGAGCTGTTATTGGACCTTTTGTACTAGATAATATTTGTCAGTACTATTTAGCAATATAGTTTGCTTTCATTTGTACAAAAGTGATGCACTAAAAGAGTTTTTAAAAAATATATTGGAGTCTGTCTTTTATTTTTACAATGTGTGTTTGAGGATGTCATAGTAAACTTCCTTTATCACTAGGATTGATTAAACCGCACAATGCTGGCCAGACCTGTTGGGAAAACACCATGGGTGCATGCGAACTTTGGTTCAGGGCCCCCATCATGCTGCCACCCCCTTCTCACACATCACACAGCTGCCTCCACTTAATAAAAATGACCATCAACAGCAGCCTCCATTCAATAAAAATGACCATCAGCAGCCTCTACTCAATAAAAGTGACCATCAGCAGCCTCCACTCAATGAAAATGACCATCAGCAGCCCCCAATCAATAAAAAAATGACCAGCAGCAGCCTCTACACTATAAAACTGAGCGTCAGCATTAGCCGCCTTCAACAAAAATGACCGACAGCAGCCTCCACTTAATAAAAATGGGCCCCCAGGTGCGCGGTCTGGGGGCAGATGCACTCCAGTCCTCTGTGTTCTTCCGTGCTGAGACACTGGCATTCCATCCTGTGCGCTACTATAGTTACAGAGCAGGAAGTGTCAAAGTACAGGCGGTCCCCTACTTAAGAACACCCGACTTACAGACGACCCCTAGTTACAAACAACCTCTGGTAATTAGAAATTTTCTGTACTTTAGCCCTAGACTCAGGGCCCAAGTACCTGCTGAGAGATGTAGAAGTCTCATTGCCAGAAATCGTTAGATTGCAGCGATTGCCCCAAAAGGTTGTGTGCAACAAAATTTTAAAGGGGTATTCCCAGTTCAGCAAATGAATGTTATTGTTATAAAAAGTTATTCAATTTTCCAATATATTTTCTGTATCAATTCCTCACAGATTTTTAGATTTCTGCTTGCTGTCATTCTATAGAAAACGTCTTAATTTATTTCCAGTAGACATAAATCTGACCGTGGTCACACAGGTACACGGCTCATTATGTCACAGACAGTAATCAGAGCTGTGTGTTCTAACGAGCTGCACACCTGTGTGACCATGGTCAGATTTCTGTCCACTGGAAGTAAACATAGAAGCTTTCTATAGAAGGACAGCAAGCAGAGATCTAGAAATCTGTGAGGAATTGATACAGAAAGTATATTCAAAAAATGTTTAACTTTTTATAATACAAACAATAACATTCATTTGCCGAAATGGGAATACCCCTTTAAGTTAAGGGAACTATCATTTCTGTCCAAGCCGGTTTGATGAGTTTTATTTTTTGAAAAGCAATGTCTGCCTTTCATTTGTTCATTTTCATAGAAATGTTATTTATTTTTACTTTTGTCAGACTCAAGTTATTTCTGTGACCATTGTGGGTTTTTCTTCCATTAAATGAGGGATACCAACAATTTTGTCCACCTCCGTTCTTATTCAAAGGGTTTATCTTACTTCACTACCCCATTCGATACATTGATACATGAACAGCGCAGGGATACTTGGTGGTCTTCTAGGCATCATATACTCAGCATTTGATAAACATTACACAATTTATGGTCACTTATGTAAGCAAGTGACGCCCTTACTGGATTTAATATTATGTATTTTTTTCATTCTTAATTAATCAATAGATTGATAGCAGAAAATATTCATCGGGGGTACCCACTGAGGCCCATCTGGGTTCATAGTCCTGCATGCAGTATTCATTTCCATCAAATATCTGTACATGAATTTGTGATGGAGGCGCCTAAGAAGTCAGGCGCAGGTGTGAAGAGAGCCTCCTACTTCTTTGCAGATAACTATTTAAACTATATCTGTAATAGTCAACTTCTTCTCAATACCAGATGAACTCTTGAAAAAGAAAGTCAGGTAGAAGGTAAATGGCATCTTTTAAATTACAGTTGTGTCTGTTGTCACGTGCACTAATCTTGTAGACTTGGATGATATTAAATGCAGAGAATCAACTGTAAGAAGATTACCCACATTCCCATAATGCACCAGGATGATGGGGGAAGCACGTAAACTCTCTCACCTAACAACCTCGGATTAAAAGAGCATACAGATGACACAGGACACCTTCTGGGCATGAATAATACAGAGGGCATAACATTACAGCACAGGACCAGCAAAGCCATCCTCTTAAGTTTCTACACTCATTCTATTGCTCCAGCCTCACATGTACCGTGGATTCTGGGTCGCTAGTTCTCATCCTGGTTATAATCAGCTACATTGACAGCTTGGATTGTCTTATACAGTAAGGTTAGTTGTATTATTTCTTCTAAACCATGAACAGAATGCATATTTACTTTAGGTTTTTACATCTAGTGTCTATTGCAAACAGTTACAATTAACAGTTAAGGTACAACTGTCGCTTTAAAATTTACAGACATTACAAAAGATGAACATATTTTATTGTATTTTTCAAACAAACTAATAGAAGTCTGATTGTATTGCACATAGCACAATAAACTATTACATTACGATCCTGCAGACTTAATTTATGTAACAATCAAATATTTACCCTTGGAATAGCTTATACAGAGCACTGGATAGAAGTTCTCTCTCGGCTCGGAATTCTCTCAAATCATACTTCAAACATCTGAGTTTCTTTGAAACTTTTATTTTCCGTGTTTCCATTTTTTACTCCCCACGTTCAAAATTCCATAACTTTTTTTATATTTCCGTGTACAGCGCTCCAAAAGGGCTTGCTTTCTACGTAACGAATTATACTTACTAGTGATGGTATTTACTATTCCATGCTGTGTACTAGGAAGCTGTACAAAAGATATATTTTATCTTTTGTACAAAAAAAATATTTTTTTAAATATAATAAATACATATTTGTGAGGCCAATTACTTATTCATACTTCAGTGTCAGAGCTGTATAATATGTAATTTTTTTGTGGGTTGAGATGACGTTTTTTTTGCTACAATTATCAACCTTTTGTATGTGTTGCAAAATGGCAAAAAAGTGTTTATTCAGATATTTGTTAGTTATTTTCTGTTATGGGGTTAACCGCCCAGAATAAACGTTTTATATTGATTGATCGTAAATTTTGGTACGCGGCAATAACAAACATGTTTATGATTTCAGTTGTTTATTTTTATATCAGTTCAGGAAAGGGAGGTAATTTGAACATTTTTCTCCTGTATTTTTAGACCACCCCCCACCCCCCGGGTCTACTGTTACACTGCCACACACCTCTGTTTCCTTAGCTCTCCCTCCTCTCATTTGTCTGATGTAATTTTACAGCAGCAGAGGAAGTTTCAGCACACAGTGGGGGGGGGGGGGTAAGGGCTTCTGCACAGTGTAACAGCACTTTGCATTAGGAAGAGGGCTCTTATTTCTGCCAAAAAGTGAAAAGAAAACTACGGTAGATGCAAATCTTATGCTTGCTGGCATCCATAAAAGGTGCTGTAACAGGTGTCCACTTACAAACAAAATATGAATATGTGGTTCTTACATGATTATTTTAGAATTTTGATTTATTTTTGGTTTGACAGTGTACATACTGTCCTTGTTTAAAGGAAATTATCCATCAAAATCCATCATGACAAATCAGGGACACTTACTCATAGATCGAGGCACTGTGACTGTGGTAATCTTCTTATGGTTTTTATTCTATGGCTTCCTTCCTTCTAAAATCAACTTCTAAAATGATGCTAATGAGCCAGAAGGATTTTGGGGGTTTTTACCAGAGTCCTTCAATGCTGCAGCTTCACAGGCTGTTTCAGTGTGCAGGATCACTTACCCTCTCCTGTTGTATGAGATTACAGCATGCAGAGGGAGGGGGAAGTACTGAGGGAGAAGGGGAGAAAGTGTAATAGCCTGTGAAGCTACAGAAGGGAGGGGCTCTTGTAATGCCCCACCAAAGCCCTTCTGGCTCAGCCTAATTTTAAAAGTTGATTTTAGAAGGAAGCCACTTATAACACATGTAAGAAGGTTACCACAGTAGGGGGGCGTGGCCGGCAGCGCATGGAGTAAGTCGCATACTTGCTGAGCTCCGTGTGCAGGGACCCAGAAGCGGCACAAAGCAGCAACTCACCGCTAAACTTGGCATCTGAGAGATCACTCAGACCGACCTTCATCCTCAGGAGCCATGGGGAAAGCAAAAAAAAGAACGGGACCGGCAAAATTGACGGAATTCTTCCCCACCACGCGCTCACAAGATGGCGGCCGCGGCACACGCGCTGGAACAGCAGCCCCGCAGCAGGTACAATCTCCCACCTCATCTTCTCACTCCTCACCAGAGTATTCCCCTGCTATCGGCAATCCAACTCTGCTGCATTCTTTTATTGCTACGGAGGCTATATCGCCAGCTAACAGCCCCAGGCAGCAGGTTAACCAGCAAAGCATAGCCTCCCCAGCACATGTTCTCCAGCAAGGGGTAATCAATCCAGCAGCAACGCTCTCTCCAGCAGGAAGGCCCCTATCAGAGGACTTACTTAAAGCCTTACTTAGTGATTTACACTCATCACTCCAGCGGGACATACAGTCTGCCTTGTCTGTTTTCCAAAAGGAGTGCAGTGAATTAGGGGAACGTACCGCACATGTGGAGGAAAAAATGGCGGAATTTACAGAGGCTCATAACGACCTAGTGGATGCAAACAATGCGTTAGAGGAGGAGGTGAGAGACCTGCGCCTAAAAATGGCGGATATAGAAGATCGTTCCAGGAGGAACAATGTGAGGTTCAGGGGTATACCAGAATCGATTCAGCAAGAAACACTGGAAGAATTCCTGACAGATCTCTTTGTGACTTTACTACCTAATGCAACTCAGTCAGAATTAGTAATTGACAGAGTACATCGCCTTCCAAAAGCAAAATCCCTTCCACAATCAGTGCCTAGGGATGTAATCGCAAGGTTACACTTCTTTCATTTTAAAGAAAAATTAATGAAGAAAGCAAGAAATCCCAAAGAATTACCTGAGAGATTCAAAGGTATTTCATTATTTGCAGATTTGTCAGCCGTTACTTTAGCCAGGAGGCGGGAGTTCCAAGATGCGGCAAAAATCTTACGTGCACACAATATCTCCTATAAATGGGGATTCCCGGTCAAATTGATCATACAGAAAGATGGAAGAAGTGTGATAGCATCTTCACCGAAGAAACTGCAGGAGCTTTTACAAGAATGGAAATTGACAGCGGAGGGAGAACTCTCTTTGTCCGCAAGATCTCCTACAGCACCAACACGTATGGAAAAAGAGTGGGAGACGGTGAATGGAAAGTGAAAAACCGTTAAAAGGACGCAAATGAAGAACCGTCTGAATGTAAAATATTTTTCTCTTTTCTCTTAATTCAATATTTTTGCACCTTACTACTAATTGGGTGAGTGCAAATAGGCCCTAAGGTTCCGCACGGTACTGCTAGATTTAAATGTGTCTGGCAAACACGTTAAGTGCCCTCATTGAACCCTCTACAGGGGTTTGGAGTATGGCTAGTGTTGTGACATACGTCACTTTGTTAATTTCTTTATTCCAGGTTCTTTTCCCTTTTTTTTTTGCAGGTATAGAAATTCATAATACATTTGCGTGTAAATTATGGGTATATATGCAACTTTTTTTTATTTTTTTTTTCCCTCTACAGCAGTATATATATATATAAACAGGTATTCACTGATTTACCATGGTACTAAAAATAACCTCAGTCAACGTTAAAGGGCTAAACAGCCCATATAAAAGGTCGATAATGTGGAAAGAGGCATTAGAATCTAGAGCTGATATATTTTTTGGTCAAGAATCACATCTAAATCAAGAAGATATATTCAGGTTACACCATAGACAATTTCCCCATATCATAGCAGCTCCGGCGGTAGGAAAAAAGCGAGGTACTTTTATAGCAATAAAAAATACGGTTGCTTTTTCCCTTATAAAACAAGTTATAGATAGTCAGGGCAGATATGTTATTCTAATTTGCACAATTAATGACATATTATACACGTTGGTATCGGTATACGCACCCAACACACAGCAGACAAAATTCTTCAAGTCGCTCTTCTCACTAGTTAACTCATGTAAGCAGGGCTCCACTCTTTTTGCGGGTGATTTTAATATGACCATGTGGCCAGTAATGGATACGACGAAAATGTCGCCTGATGATAATGCCTCTGACTTATTTCATTTAACCCATGAGGAATATTACTTGGACGTGTGGCGTTTACAACACCCAACAGAAAAAGATTATTCCTTTTTCTCACACCCACACAAAGGGTACTCACGCATTGATTTATTCCTGTCCGACCATAATCTATTTGGTAGAATTAAGACATCAAAAATTGGGGTGATAAGTTGGACGGATCATGCACCCATTTATTTAGAAATAGAAGAAAAATATGATAAACCCAGCTCTAGAGTATGGCGCCTGAATAATTTTCTCTTGCGCCCACTAAATTTACATGAGAGCACACTAAATAGCTTAAAAGAATTTTTTCAAACCAACAATGTTGATAATATTTCTCCGGAACTGCTATGGTGCTCACATAAAATGTTTATGAGAGGTCATTTCAAAGGACTAGCAGCAGCGTATAATAAAGCAAATACAGAGAAAAAATTACATATTATGGCTAGCTTATCACTGTTACATGCTTTGAATAAGACTAAATACTGCCCCCATAAGGAAGGGATGATAAAGGAATTACAAGCACAATTATCAAATTTAGAGTCCCATAAATACGAAAAAGCCCTACAAAAAATGAAAGCCACCCACTATTCGTTGGGCAATAAAGCCAGTAAAATTTTGGCGCATCAATTAAAAAAAGAGAGAAACAAAGAATAGAATAGCGTTTTTGCTTAACTCAAAAAATGAAAAGGTGCATGATCCCCAACAAATCACAGAAGAAATGGCTCTATATTACTCTGCTTTGTATAACTTAAAAAATGACAAAGAAACCAAACAACCCACTTTAGAGGGAATTAGATCCTTTTTAGATAATATTGAACTACCCACCCTAACTCAAGATCAATCTCAAAGATTGGCTAATCCCATTTCGGATGAAGAAATTATTAAAGCAATTAGGTCACTCAAAAATAATAAGGCCCCAGGGCCGGATGGCCTAACAAACGAGTACTATAAGTCTCATATGGAAATTATAGTACCACACCTGACAAAAGTATTTAATTCTATCCAGGCCTCAGGTACGGTACCTAAAGAGATGCTACTTGCAGCTATTTCAACATTACCCAAGCCGGGGAAAGTCCCAGATAAGCCCTCGAACTTCCGCCCGATATCGCTCCTTAATACTGACCTCAAATTATATTCAAAAATTCTAGCTGAGAGGTTGGCCGTCCTCCTGCCGAGACTCATACACATAGATCAGGTGGGTTTCGTCAGGGGGAGGGTCTCATCTGATGGCACAAGGCGATTTATAGATTTGATTAACCATGTAGAACAAACTCGGACGCCTTCTCTGCTTCTCTCACTGGATGCAGAGAAGGCGTTCAACAGAGTGCATTGGGGGTATTTGAAAGAGGTTTTGGTGAAGTTTGGACTTCCGTCTGAAGCATTAAAAAGTGTTATGGCATTATACACGGTACCTAGTGCATATGTAACCATGTCTGGATATTCCTCCACCCCATTTAATATCTCTAATGGAACCCGTCAAGGGTGCCCATTATCGCCATTAATCTTTACTCTAATGATGGAGCCACTAGCAGAGACAATAAGAGTATCATCAGGAATAAATGGAATTAAAATAGGAACAGTAGAACATAAAATAGGTCTTTTTGCGGATGATGTCATAATATCAATCACACAACCTAAGGATTCGCTAAGACAGGTATACACATTACTTCAAAATTTTAGCAGTATATCCTACTACAAGCTTAATACCAATAAATCAATAATTCTAGGAGCAAATATTGATAATAAAACAATGGAGGAACTTAAGACAGGTTCCATTTACTTGGGCAGATGACCATATTTCATATCTGGGAGTACAACTGACATACCCAATATCAAAATTAATGCAACACAATTATATCCCTCTCTTAGACCAAGTAAAAAGGGACTTAGCACTATATGCAAAAGCTTATGTATCATGGGTAGGAAGGGTAGCTGCGGTAAAGATGATGGTTCTGCCCAAAATCACATATCTATTCAGGAATGTACCAATTCAACTTACCAAGACATATCTACTCAAAATTCAGAGATTAATAAACACATATATTTGGGGAGAAAGCAGACCCAGAATAGCGGCAGAAGTCTTATATAGACCACAGCTAAGAGGAGGGTTAGGTCTCCCACACATTACAAGTTATTATGAAGCTGCTATATTAGACCAAGCAAGACAATGGTTTTTCCCCTCCATAAATAAACACTGGATACAAATAGAGAATAATACATTACAAAAAAAGACTGTTACAACTGCACTATGGGAAAAGGCTATCAATCGGTCTCCATATCATAGCCCACTAATCACAGTACAAGCAGGATGTCAACAATGGGAAAAATATTCCAGGGATTATAATTTACTACATTTAAGAGTGGGAGATCTAACATGTGAGACAGCATCTCAATTGATAGAAAACTTGGGTCTACAAAATTGGGTAAAAAATGGCATTCACAAAGTAGCTGACATTTGGGATAAGGGACACTTAATGGCGTTCGCAGACATCAGCAAAAAATTATACATCCCTAAACAAGATTTCTATAAGTATTTAAGGTTGAGACATTTCATTTCAGGAATTCCCACCACTATGAAAGAGTCAAAAACAGCCTTTGAAAGAGGGTTTATGAACCCTGAAAAAAGTAACAAAGGTATCACGATAGCGTATAAAGCTATAGAAGAATTATCATTAAAACACACATTTAATTGTCTGGAAAAATGGCAAGAGGATTTAGGGCTTCAAATTGAGGAAGAATCTTGGAATATAATGTTTAGATTGACTTTCTCACTTTCTAAATGTACATTACATATGGAAACTAGAAGGAAAATATTATATAGATGGTATTATACCCCCAGTAGACTTGCAAAAATATTCCCAAACTGCACTAGTTCTTGCTGGAGATGTCAGGCGGAATATGGAGATATATTACATATATTCTGGAAGTGCTCTGGGATTAAGGGAGTATGGAGACAGGCTGAGAAGTTATTGGCAGATGTATTAAAAACTCCTATTAAATTGACACCAGAGTTGTCCCTATTGGGTATAGGATTGACGGATTATTCACTAGATGAGCAAAACATTATATTCCATATTTCAACTACGGTAATGACAATTATAGCTTCATTATGGAAATCTACAAAAATCCCAACCTTCACGGAGATAACTAGAAGGGTAAATATGGCATGTAATCTTGAAAGGACAATGGCATACACAAATGACACGCAAAAGAAATATTATGCTAGGTGGGAACCTTGGAGGAAATCTATCTTTTATAGAGCCTTGAATGAGGAAGTTCAAAACCAGGACAATATTTAAGAGTATTGTGAAATTATAAGCGTATATAACAGCTAAACATATATAAACATATATAAATGGGAATACAGGTTACATATCCACTATATATCCATAATAAAAAACTGTAAATGTAAGACGAGAGGAAAATTTATTTTTGGAAATACAGATTTTACCTGCAAACGGTTTGTTGTTTGTTGTTAAGAGTTAACTCCCCGAGTTTACGTTGATTAAAATGAGATTCATAAAATAAATGTATGTTACTCCATTTGTACAACAGATACATAAAAATGGAAAATAGAGTCTGTATGGATAAGAGCATATCTGCGTATATGCAAATTGTAAGATAATTTGTATATTCATGCTGACTTTAATAAAGAAGATTTAAACAAGAAGGTTACCACAGTAATGATATCTGGATCTATGAGTAATCGCCCATGGTTTATCCTGCTTGATTTTGAAAGTAAATTTCTTTTAATTATTGTTTTGCTTTACAGGTTTTGGTTTTGAGAATTGTTATACCCATATCGCATCAAAATGGTTCAGCTACTACCAGCACAAGAAGCAGCCAAGATATATCACACCAACTACGTACGCAACGCACGTGCCATCGGTGTCTTGTGGGCAGTGTTTACCATATGCTTTTCTATCATCATGGTGGAAGTCTTCATCCAACCTTACTGGATTGGTGATAGTTTAAACACCCCTCAAGCAGGTTATTTCGGTCTGTTCAGCTACTGCATAGGAAATGCACTGACATCAGAGCTGATCTGCAAAGGAAGTGCCTTGGACTTTGAATCCATACCTTCTGGAGCCTTCAAGACTGCCATGTTTTTCATCGGAGTGTCCATGTTTCTGGTGGTGGGTTCCATGCTGTGCTTCAGTCTTTTCTTTTTCTGTAATTCAGCTACAGTGTACAAGGTCTGTGCATGGATGCAGTTGGCTTCAGGTATTAAATGAAAAGTGTTACTTAATTATTTCCAGTGCATTACAGTAATTTATTTCAGTGCATAATATATATATATCTTGGATTTTATTTGCTTTTTTTTCATATGATTTACTGCACCTTTTGGTTTGTGTCTTATAGTTTAGAATATAAAAACTGCAGTACCTTTTCATTTCTTTTGCATTTCAGCGGCTGGCTTGATGATTGGATGCCTAATATACCCAGACGGATGGGATTCTTCTGAAGTGAGGCGCATGTGTGGAGATAAAACGGATAAATATTCACTTGGAGCTTGTACGGTGCGCTGGGCCTACATTCTTGCTATCATTGCCATAATGGATGCACTTATTCTTTCCTTCCTGGCCTTTACCCTTGGAAACAGACAGGATAGTTTGCTGCCCGAGGATTTCAAGATTCAGAACAAAGGTTAGTCTTTCGTTCATTCACACCACACATATGTTGTTAGCATTTCTTACAGGCTTAGTTTTAAAAAGATCAAAAATTGTATAATCATCCCATTCTGATGACAGAACCATATGAAATTGGGTTATGCAAAATAAATGAACGCCCATGCATACTTCTGTAGTAAGGATCTTTTTATATATAGGAGATATATATAATGTATAGAATTAATGTATTATCAGGATTCATAGCATGAGAATTAGAGTGTTCCTGCTAACTGCCAAATAAAGAGTAGTATAAAGAGGACCTGTCACCTCTGAAAACTGCATTAGGAGCTAGTGCTACAGCATATGCCGCAGTGTTACACTGCCAGCGTTATCAGAAACGCCAGACTGTGCTGTAAGTGGTCGAGCGTATTCATGAGTATTCATCCTATGGAGTAGGAGGGCGGTCCGGGGGAGAGGCAGCGCCTCGGACCACCCTCCTACTCCATAGGCTTCACTTGGCAGTCACCACCCCTAATCCCGCCCCCTCATGAATACGCCCTACTGCTCACAGGGTAGTCCGGCGTTTTCAATTGTACAGAGCGGCAGTGTTTGTTAGCGTTATCGGAGGTTTCCGTTAACGCTAGCAGTGTAATACTGCGGCATAGGCTGTAGCAATACGAGCTGCTTACTTTAGTGCAGTTTTTAGAGGTGACAGGAACATAAGTCTTTATTTAGTTTGTCAGACCATAAACAACGAAAAGCAGAGGAATAGCAATGTTAATAACGTATTAAAGGGCCATTTTTCAATGATTGTAGGTTCCACTAGACATTTTCACTTCTCACTATGTATGCTGCAGGCCATACCGCTTACTACCTAGCAATGGGCCGCAGTTTGCAACGCATGTACAGTGAGAAGTGAAAACGGGTAGCTCCATACATCGTGCACGCTGAGGGATAGATACAGCAGGGTTCACCTCTCCAGCAATCACACATACTTCTGAATGAAGCCTAAGAGATTCATTTAACAGCTTTTGTTGGATGTCAGTTTAGAGACATGGGTATGGGTGCTGGACTCTTGGTTTGTTTTAATACGCTTTTAACAGTGCTATTCCTCTACTTTTGGTTATTAGGGTCTGACACTTGAGCACAGTAGAATTGAGGCGTTTTTAATCAAACTAAATAAAGACTTTTATCACTCTATATTCTGCTTGTACAGAATATTTAATTGTTGAGGGGTGAAGGAAATAGAATTACATACTATTGATAATAAACTTGGTTGATCAAAAAATATAGAAGAAAAATGTAAATAATTTTGTGATATCCATAATTGCTCTGAAATTAAAAAAAACTTATATCCCTACTTTACATTTATTTTGCAGAAGAAGAAAGTGGTTAAATGGATCTTCCACTGCAAGACCGTGTATCATTATTCCTCATTACTCCTTACAAGAAAGTGATGCCCAGTGAAGAATGGCTCTCTTCCTATATGTGTGGCATAATTTCATCTGTGAACTACATATCCAGATACATACTAATGTATACAATATGGATTGACTATAAATATAATGCACAGAAATTACCCAACTATGGGGTGATGGTGGGTTGGATAAACTTGATGGGGGTCATGCACATGCCACTAGTTTGTAATTTCTCCTTCAGTTCCAGAAGAGAGGTGTTGTGAGCTATCCAACTGTGCTGAAGTCTTGCTATAACATGACATGAAAGCTTGCTATTATTGACTCCAGTCTTCTGCTAGCCAAGGACATAAATTAGGCAAACACTGTCCCAGGGCAAGGTGGATCAAGACCAGTTTGCAAATGCCGCCCTTGATTTCTCCCCTTTTCAAAATGTTGGTTAAAGGACATCTATCACAAGGATCAAAGACTGTATGCAAATGAGCCTGAGAGGCTCCAGTCTCCATTAACACCTATGGAGCCCGGAGCCCCTCAAGCTGATTTGCACACAGACCTTCATCCTGGTGGTAAATGCCATTAAAGTTGATTTTACTTATTTCACTTGACTTGAAATTTTTTTTAGTTGCCCTTTGTGATATAGTTGGTTGAGTAAAGGGTTTTATATTTGGCTGTGAATAGGAATCTCTTCTTTCTGGTTACATTCCTGCATAAAAAATACCCACTGGGTCAATCAGTAACTACAGCACTGACCCCGCCTTTGTCAATGATTGGATGAGAAATTATTTGGGCTGTTTTGAGGACTGGTTAGCTTTTAAATGGGAGAGGAAGGAATAGGAAGGTAAGAAAAACACCTTTTTCCATAGCCAACTCAAAAACGCATATTAAAATAACTCAACTCAACTATAGAAAACCCTTTAAAAACCACTTTACACAGATTGGAGTATTTTTTGGTTTGTAAATAAAAATTAAACAACTAAATCTGTAAATATATCAATTTCTATTATTTATTTTTAAAACATTTTTTGCATGTCCTAGAGAAAATATTATCTAAAAAAAAAATTCATAGCCGGAGCATACTGCATTTTAACCTGGTGCTAAAAAATGCCCTGACTGTAAAGAAATATTGCACAAACTTCTATGTTTACTTCCACTGGACTGAAATCTGACCATGGTCACACAGGTCCACGGCTCGTTGTATCACAGAAAATTATCAGAGCTGTGTGATATAACGAGCTGTAAACCTGTGTGATCATGGTCAGATTTCTGTCCACTAGTAGTAAACCTAGAAGTTTTCCATAGAATGACAGCAAGCAGAGATCTAGAAATCCGTGAGGAATTGATCCAGAAAGTATATTGGAAAATTGTATAACTTTATCATAAAAAGAATGACTTTAATTTGCTGTAATGGGAATACCCCTTTAAACTAATAATGCTGTTTGTGAATCCATCCTTAGGCTGCATACCCACGAAGGTATGCCCGCCAGGCATATGTACGCAATGGAAGGAGGAGGGGTGACCTATCTTTTCCCCATGTACGAAGGTGTGGCCTTAGACCAAAAACTCACCAAATAATTACTGTCTAACGTCTGTAGAAGACATTCTGCAGCTATTGCAGACACATTTCACCCGTGGACGTGGTGGGCATTGCATTGAATTGCAGACGTTGAATTCTTCTGCAACAAAAGGACATTCTGCTTAGACATTCGAAACTCGCTATGCAAATCATTTTACACTGCATGTGAATTCCCAATTTGTGGTTCAAAAGTGATGAATATGGAATCCCCAAAAAATAATTTCACAACTCTCCAAGGTTTTAAACTGGTACATGATTGGTGCTGTATACCCTATTGACCCTTTTTTTTTTTTTTTTTTTTTTAAATCTAGCTGACCCAAACTTCTGCTAAAATGGAAGAGCTATAAGATCTAAATACTTAAAGGAAATCAACCACTGATATAATGTATGGTTGAGCTACACTCACTTACAGTTTGGTGTGTTCTTATTGATAACGGTGGTACTTTTCTTGTTACAGGAAACAATTTTTTAATTAAAAATAAGAGTTTTAAAATCGTAAGACCTTTACTTTGTTAACAGACTAGGAAGGAGGAGCAGAAGCTTATGGTGTGCATAATTATGCAAAGACTCCTGGAGCCCCCAAGCTGATGGTAGATGCCTCCTGCCTGCCTCTGCCCTAACCTTTAATTTAATAATCCTGGAACCTATATAACTTGCTAAAAACTTTATTTTAGTAATATGTAAATTAACGGCAGAGGCTACTGAGGCGTGGATAGCCTAATCTCCCAGTGCCCGGCCAGGCTAGTTCATGACCCAGTAGCTTCTCAAGTTTTTAACAAGTTGGGTTCCAGGATTATTAAATTACAGATTAGGGCAAAGGCAGGTGGGAGGAATCTAAATATCACAATTTCTTCTGATAAAAGATTCCTCATGGTAGGTTTCCTTCAACAAAAAAGATTGTTTCCTATAAAAAGAAAAATACCACCATTATCAGTAAGAACATAGCAAACAGTAAATGATCACAGCTTGAACATGCATTATATAAACACACGACTTACCATCTACAAAGTACAACTAGTGCTTTGTAGAGGTTAAATAGCTGCACACTGGCATACTGTTATCAAAGATAATAACCGGCTGATTACTACTAAAAGTATTTAATCTTTATTTCAAGGGCTGCGAGGGGTGCACTAGAGAGAGATTTCCTTGAATGCACCATGAGTGTTGTTAATTCTATTGTTTGCCATGGCTAAACAGGTGACAACCAAGCTCTCAGTTTTAGGCTACATTAACACGACCCCGTGCCCGCCGTACAATAGCACAGTGGGCACACATCGGCACACGGGAGAGGAGAAGGGGGTGAGGGTTGCTCGCCCCCACCGCTCTCTGTAGAGGTATATGGAGCTGTATTACAGGGAAAAATAGGAAATGTCCCACTCTGTACGACTCCGTGCACCCATTGACGGCCAATGGGAGACATATATACGTCGGCCGTATATATGTCCCCCAACGGCCGTGTGAATGAAGTCTTATACTGTACAATGGTCGGTTTAAAAAGAAGCAATGCAGGACCACAACAGGAATATGTAGTAGCAGTTCCAATACCAACTCCTGGAAGTAAATAGAGGTTCCAATAGGACCAGATTATGTACTTATTAAAGCTGTGTCTAATGGTTTCTGCATACCAGTTTTGTTGTACTGTATTGCTGCTTAGTACTGGATTTACTAAAAATAATATCTTTTTCCAGCCTATTAAACTCAATACCAAACACTTCTTTTCTTTAATACTAATAGTAACAAAGTCAAAGGCCTCAAACTAAGAAACAATCTACAGTAATCAGAGGGAATATGACAGCTTGGACAATCCCAAGAATGGTAGTCCCATGGAGCGCCATAAATTAGGGTTTTGACTTCATCAAAAAACTGCAATGGGAGGAACTTTGTCAGAATGCATATACCTTTTCACTGAGTAATGCAAAATACCTGCTGCTCATTCAAGAACACATGCATTTGAGGGTAGGGTCACACGTTGCAGTTACAACTGCATCGAAATCAGTTTTGAGGTGGTTTTGGGTGCAGTTTTGTAAATTTTAATGGAATCTACCACATTGTTTCAGGGGGCAAACCCTGCTTGATTTAGAAGTACTGAACCCGAATCCTTTTTTCTTTTGCCTTCTAATGGCTAAGAAAACCATATTTTAAAATCATGCAAATGAGCCTAAGGGGCTCCTAGCTGTGTCACAGAAACCTCTCCTGGCTCCGTTGTCTGATAATTATTTACGCCTCCATTCAGCTCTCGGGGTGTGGAGGAGGTGGGCAGCAACGCTGAGTGGAGGTGTGAAAAATTAACAGACGATGGAGCTAGTCAAGGCTTCTGTGATGTATTTAGGAGCCCCGGAGGCTCATTTGCATCATCAGACACAAAAAGAACAACAGATTTTGTTTCAGGAGGACCACCCCAGCATGTAAGTGTACTTGGTTTAGAAGCACTGCACCCATCTGTTAGATTTCCTTTAATTGGTGAAAGACACAAACTGATCAGTTGAATTTGCTTTTGAGGTGAAAACCTATTCAACAAATGTGTTTTACCTGTTAAATTAACAAAACTGCACCTAGAACCACCGTAAAGCTGATTGTGAGGCAGCTTTAACTGCAACATGTGACTGCACCCTCAGGGAAAATTGATATGCGTTCTGACAAACTCCCTCCCATTGCAGTTTCTGGTGCAGTCAAAACGCATAAAAAAAAATGCCACATGTGAACGCAGCTTGAAACTGGGGAAAAAGCCCTTTAAGTTTGCCAAATGTGGCCTTTTGACGAATGTGAGACACTGGGGGTCATTTACTAAGGGCCCGATTCGCGTTTTCCCGACGTGTTACCCTAATATTTCCAATTTGCGCCGATTTCCCCTGTATTGCCCCAGGATTTTGGCGCACGCGATCGGATTGTGGAGCATCGGCGCCGGCATGCACGCGACGGAAATCAGGGGCGTGGGCGAGCGAAAACCCGACGGATTCGAAAAAAACCCGCTGCATTTAAAAAAAGAAATGTGTCGCTTGGGACGCGCTTACCTTCACTTGGTCCGGCCCGGTGAACTCCAGCGCATTCAGATGCTTTTCAGCGCAGCAGTGCCACCTGGTGGACGGCGGAGGAACTACCTTGATGAATCCCGGCCGGACCCGAATCCAGCGCAGAGAACGCCCCGCTGGATCGCGAACGGACCGGGTAAGTAAATCTGCCCCACTGTTAGACATTAGGTCTTTGGCCTTGTCAACAATACATTTATATGCCACACTGGTTCATAGCAGACCCCGGAGACTATGAAACTATGTTATGTGTAGAGGGATGAAACAACATCAACTCCTTCAGCTAACATTTCCCTTCAAGCACTCATTTATTGCCCCACCCCACCTCTACTTATCCTTGCTCAGTTCTTCCTCAAAACTTTTTACACTTTTAACATATGATTGATATTGTTTGTGCAATGAGAAGTTATACAATTTTAAAATCTACTTTCTCTATCAGTTCCTTACGGTTTACCAAATCCATGCTTGCTGTCTATAAGGAGGAATTGATACGGAAAGTACATTGAAAAATTGTAGAACTTTTCATTAAAAACAAAATGAATTATTTGCTGAAAGTGGACAACCCCATTTAATTCTAGGCTTAGAATTCAAAAAACTATTTTCAATTACGTTTCAGAATCAATTTATTTTCATGTATTCAACCGCCTATTGTGAATAGGGGATAATAATCATATTTGCCACAACCCCTTTAATGAAAACAATTTTTCGCTAAAAAGTACACATTCATATAAAATCAGACAACACATCTCAAATTGTGTTGTGCAGATTCTTTGGAGTACAGAAATACCCACATATGGACACCCAGTGCAAAAGGGAGGAGAGCCTTTGAGTTTCTGGAGAGTAATATTTCAGATGCCATGACACATTTGCAGATTCCCTGAATTACTAAAACAGAGAAATCCAAGTAATTTGGTGACATTTGATTGGCTGGCTACTACAGAGAGGGGTATAGTGATTGCTATTTTCTACAATGCATCCATTAATGTTTCTCCAAAATCTATTCCAGACATGAAATGACCGATTAAACACATTCCTATTAGTTCCAGAATGATTCATGACTTGGATACAGTGGACACATTGCAGAAACTGCTTTTATAATTATTAATATTTATCTTTATTCTAAAGCGGACTTTGGCCATATAAGCAAACATAGGATGTAGAAAAATGGCCTTCATATTTGAGAAACGACAACTATAACAATGACAAAAATAGGTTTATATACAAGTAAAGATTTAAATTAGAAAACATTTAAATATTAAATTTTTCCATTCAGCTACATTTTATGTAAAGTGAAACAATTTACATATTGATATAATGTTCAGCACAGATTTAGCTGTGGGGGTTATGTATCCCACATGTATTGCTCTGCATTAGGCCATTTTTTTTTTTTCAGAAAGCCTCTTTATTATAAAAGTATATAAAATCTATTACTATACAGTATATCTTTGAAGAGAACTTAGAGCTCCACTGGGTATGTCTACAGGAACATTTTATTTACAGAACAAAACTGTAAAACACAAATTTGGGAGAATATTTTCTGCAGTAATGTTATTTACTACAACTAACAAGCCAATCCTCTTTACATTTCATAGCTAAAGTTTCCTGAAGCTTGAAGTGGTCAAAGAAAGTTTATATCTGCTGTACAATGTGTTTATGATTTTTACTGTTTATTTGTATTTTTATGACTTCTAGGGAAAGGGGGGTGATTGGAATTTTTCTTTTTTTTTTTTTATTATAATTTTTTTTTAATTTTTACTATTTTTCAGACCCCCTTTTTGAAGCCTCTGGAAGCATTGGTCAGTGCTTACCGGGTTTTACCGGTATGCAATATCCAGCAAAGACTTACCGACTATGGAGAGGGCTCAGCCCGGGAGCCCTCTCCATGCACCGGCAAAAGGGGTTAAGCGGTTAAAAGATTTTTTTCAAAAGATATAAAGAGAAGGTTCAGTCCACATAATGGAAGATGTGCGGTTTCTTACCAGCGTTATCTGAATGGGAGAGGAATTTCCTCATACGTTATCTTAATGTAAGGAGGTTTCATAGGTAAATACCAGTATTCAAAATTGTAGTACAGATAAAAAATCTTGTCTAAAACAACCTTCCCATACATATCTAGAATGCTCAAGACGAGTTCTTTATATGACTGATGGGACCTAAAGGGGAAGTAAAATTTTTGCATATCAGAAGCCAATGACTTATTTCCCAGTGGGCCAAAGATGGTGCTTTCATTCCCTAGATACACGGGTTCTCCACTGAACAAGAACAGGCGAGTGTAGTTTGTTTGTATATTTCTCTTAAATGTGGCACCAAGCTGAAAAAGCTTTTCGTAAGTTCGGAGCACAAATTTGCTGCAGTCATAGGAATCAAACCACACTGATGCATTGGGTCCCAAAGATCCCTGCACAGTCCACGTCTCATAGTAGATACCAGTGTTGTTATCCTCTTGTATCCATTTGGCCAGCTGATTAAAGATAGAACCTAAAAAAAACCAGAAAAATATTTACACATCTTTTTTTTTTTTTAAAGAGAACCCGTCATGCAAAATAACCCCCCTAAACTAAATATATCTTCATAAACTGCCATTAGAGAGCATTGCCTCTATCCCTTCATTGTCCCTCTACATGCCTGTAAACCTAAGCAATGAGGTCCTAAAGCTGTATGCAAATGACCTGTGAAATGTCCAATGAAGCATTAGCATATTCAAGCTGTCCACTCTATTCATGAGTGGGAGGCACAGCCACACCCCCAGTGCATGACTGACAGCCTGTGTAATGATGTGAGGCTGTATAATGATGTGCTTCCTGGTGCTGGTGGCCACGCCCCCTGCAGCCTGTGTGTGTGTATAGGAGAGATACAGCAGCTCCAGGCAGCCATGTTACAGCAGAACATGTCAGATTCATGTGTAGCTCATGTCTGTGTCTCTCACCTGTATATTAGGAGGATGCAGCATGTCAGCAGATGCAGCACACACACTAGCCATGCTTTACTATACATTACACACAGACATGAGCAGGGGGAGGAGAGGGGAGGGGTAACAGGGGTGACATCACTGCCTCTGACCATGTGACCAGCCTCATTTACATAATAAAGATAGATGATTTTACAATGAATAATGTATGAAATAACTAGATAAAGGCTGGGATGGGATCCATGTGAGCTGCTCCAACAGGTAGTAGTGACAGGACAAGTGACACAGACCTGATGACAGGTGTCCTTTAAAGGGGTTATTGTTTTGTGTGCTGTAAAAGCAAGAAAGAACTTATTTCTCCGGTGATCTGGTCCAGCACTGCATCTCTGATCACCTCTGGTCATTTGCTATACATAAGCTCAGCAGTGATCTTACAATCAGAGCACACACCTACAACAGTCACTGGCTGCGGCATGTGTTGTGAAGTCACTGCTAATCCTTGGTATACCAATAGAAGCTTGGGGTTGACAGGAGGCGCTGCGCTGGACTGGAGCCCTGGAGAAAGGCAAGTATAAATCCTTTATTGTTTCTACAGCACCCAGGGCCAGTCTGCAAAATATCAGTGGTCCCAGACAACCCTTTACTCACAAGGGCAGTGAAATACAGTAAAATCAATGATACTGACAGATGACCAACTCTTCAAACAAATCATCAATCTTATGTTGTCACTTTGAAAGTGATGGACAACACTACTAAACGATATGAAGGAAGCAGAACTTTATCATATATTTCAATCCAGAGAAATGGAAATGCATGTATGGAAAGAGAAGTGCATGCACCATCGCTCTCTAGAGTTAGCGCGTCAATAAAACTCAACCATTCTGGGTCCCGGTAACAAGATCAGTGATACAAACCAGATGAATGGGATGGATGTAAACTAAAAATTAGGTGACAACGTTTAGTAGTAAATACAATGCAATTTCGCTACAACTTGCTACACTGCACAGAAATAATATTTGTAAAAAATATCCACTGGGAAAATCGTTCCTTTCATTGCATAATATTAAACTCTATGGGGAAAGCCTTTGCAGACCACCACATTAAATTTGCTTAGTCACCAGTAACTCATTTTTGGGTAACGTCAGTCCTTGTATTGTCTGATTCAGTTCAGGACTTCCCCTTTAACATCAAGTTACAGTGATGTTTGTTCATCCATTTACCTGATATTGTTGCTACAGGAACTAAAGTCCCATTAGTTCTCCAGTGCTGATCATCTATTCCTTCAAAAAAACATGCTGCTCCCTGGTTGCACCAGAATGGCGCCGATATGCCAGGCCTGAGATGCGGGAATGTGCAGTTACCCAGCTGAAAGAGTTCATACCATTCCGCCGTGTAATTCTTTCCAGTTAATTCACTCCGGAAACCAATGGCATCATGCATTATTTTCTAAGCAAAATTAAAACAGATGTATCATAAAAGTTAATTCATATATTTCATGACAACAAAAGAAAACTGTTTATAATAATCTAATGATCCAACACTCACTAGGACCCATTTATGTCAGGGTAAAACAGATTTTCCCCTTTGCTGCTGTCAGCATGGCCAAATCACAACAGGGTTACTTGACAATGGTTTTTATGGCTACCCTGCCTAAGGCCTCTTGCACACTAGCGTTGCGTTTCACGTCAGGGTGCAATGCGTGAAAAACTGACGTTTTTGCTGCGTTTTTGTTTCATTTTTGTTCGCGTTTTTTTGCGTTTTCGGTGCGTTTTTCACGCGCGTTTTTTTAAGTCAATGGGACTTTTTCAAAGGGACCAAGGTTCGGGAATAAAATGTTTTATTTAATTGAAAAATAATGTCTTCTGATAAGTTGCAAACATCTGCGATCTATTCTTCACTGTTCCGCGCGCGTATATTATCTCCCGACAAGTTAGCAGATGTGAAGAACAGTGAAGAATAGAATAAAAACAGTGAACACAGGATCATTTAAGATAAAAACACAGTGCAGAACACAGTGCAGAATAGATTACAGATGTTCGGCACATCTGCTTACTTGTCGGGAGATACGCGCGGAGCGCTGCGAACAAAATAGCATGTGAAGAACAATATATATGTGTGTAAAGAACACATTGCAGATGTTTCCATACATCTGCAATGTCTTCTTCACACATATATATTGTTCTTCACATGCTATTTTGTTCGCACCGCTCCGCGCGTATCTCCCGACAAGTAAGCAGATGTGCGGAACATCTGTAATCTATTCTGCACTGTGTTCTGCACTGTGTTTTTATCTTAAATGATCCTGTGTTCACTGTGTTCACTGTTTTTATTCTATTCTTCACTGTTCTTCATTGTGTTTTTTTAATTAAATGATCGTTCGCGAGCAGGGGAAATACTGTTATACTGGTCACCTAGCAACCCTTACGTTTAAAACGCATTGCACTCGCATTGCACTTGCAATGTTTGCGAGTGCAATGCGTTTTTGATACGTCCCCATAGACTTGAATGGGGCGTGAAAAATGCGCGTGAATCGCAAAAATAGAGCATGCTGCGATTTTGACGCGCGTGCAAACGAACGCAAGCACGCGCGTGCAAAACAACGCAAATGAAGAAAGACCCATTGAATACAATGGGACAGAGTGCAATGCAAGTTCTGCGCGTCAAATGCACGCGCAGAACTCGCGCGTGAAAAACGCCAGTGTAGAAGGGGCCTAAGGCTACATTCACACGAACGAATGCCGCTGGGCATAAAATACATACTTGTATCGTAATCCAAATGCTTAGAAAAGGCAGAAAGGCATCTTTGCACTACAGCTGTAATGCAACTGGTTATTAGTGAAAATGAGGTCCCTGGTGACAAGTTCCCTTTAATATCATGTGGAACTAGATCATCCAAGAGTGGATGACTCCAGCCCTGAACACATTGGCACCCCTTGGGGCCAATTAAATGACATTGACAGAAAGGAAGCCTTCCAGAAAAGGTGTAATGATTGTGTGCAAATCTACTCTTATTCTGTATATGCTGGCAATGCAGAGTACATCTTCTTTTATCACATACATATGGACATTGCACAGTAATCCTTTTATTGTGCAGTATTTATGGGCACCACTTTTTATACTACATATAGGGGCACTGAAGAGAAACACTTCTCTTATCTTGTAAATCCAGTCAGCTTGGTTCTTGTACTGTACTTCCACAATATACTTAGTACAAGTAATGAATCTATGTAAAAGGCATTGTATCGATGTAGTAGTTCAGACATAGGGTCTAAGGTAGTAAGCTAGGCTCTGGTAGCACATCTAAGTAGTAAGCTTTGTTCTGGTACAGTATCAATGAATTAGGCTTGTTTTAAGTTTGGTCCTAGTACTGTGTGCAGGAGGGCTTGTTCTTGTTCTCCACATAGTAAGTTTAGTTCTGGTGTCCATGGAGTAAAACAACCCCTTAACGACGCAAGGCTTTTTCGCTAATTTTTTAGCTCTCCACCTTCAAAAATCCATGTTCGGGCGGTCACCTACTTAAGAACACTCGACTTACATACAACCCCTAGTTACAAACGGACCTCTGGATATTGGTAATTTATTGTGCTTTAGTCCTAGGCTACAATGATCAGCTGTAACAGTTATCACAGGTGTCTGTAATGAAGCTTTATTGTTAATCCTGATTCTTATGACAACCCAACATTTTTAAAATCCAATTGTCGCATTGACCAAAAAAGTTCTGTCTGGGATTACAATGATAAAATATACAGTTCTGACTTACATACAAATTCAACTTAAGAACAAACCTACAGACCCTATCTTTTATGTAACCCGGGGACTGCCTGTATTGCAGTATATGGCATTTTTGCACAGTATTCATTACAATGAGCCACACGCCTCCATCTTTTAAATGCCGGTGGCAACTTTGACAGCAGCATCAGAGGAGTTAATAGCCACGTGATCAGTGCAAGCACGACCGCAGTAATTAGCGGTGGGGGTTTGCTGCAGCATGCAACAAACCCCACCTGTGTATGAAGAGGGCTCAGCCCTGGAGCCATCTTCATACACCCCCATCACCTCTGCACCGTATAGCTACGGCAAAGAGCATCAAGGGTTTAGAAAAAAAATTATTTAACAAGTATGTGCTGAATATTTTTATCACAATTTTGGGGAAATAATTGAATGTCCTATAAATGTGTGTTCTATTCCTGATATAAGGATGTAGGCTTTTAGTTGAGATGAATGTGGAGGCACTTTTTCTCATGCTCAGTAGTAAAGCTCTTCTCCTAGAGATCAGCAGCGTGGGAATATCTGAATTTGTCTTAAAACTGCTAGAGAGATCAGAAAAACTAGATTAGGCAGGATTGCCCTGTGTATGATCTGTATGTACGTCCAGTGTATGTTCTGTATGTCGGAGTATGCACTCCGCCCATACAAGCCTCCGCCTTTTCAGGACAAGCCAGGGTATGCGAGACAGTTTTCCATTTTCATGTTCTGTGTGTAATTTCTCAGGATTGTAACCTTTTGTCAAGCAATTACATGTTGCCATTTGTGGGGGTTTTCTTGCAACTAGTCATATGCTCTAATTTGAAACAATTTTTAACTGAGGGCAACATAGTGGTAAGGAAACCTGGCTGGACTTTAACCAGGTTGTTACCACCGACAATGGAATTACATTTACTTTTTAGGGCCACACAACTTTGGCTTCATGTGGGTTAATAGATGTGAACCCAATGTGATCGCAGCAAAGTGCAGCAACATAATACATACAAAGTGACCAAGCAGATCTCCGTATTTGAATTCCCAGACAGGTGCCTGCAGCCGGAAGACCTCAATGACATCTTCATTCTTCATTAGGGGAATAGACCCATCTGCATATCCAGTAGGGCAAAATGTGTATTGAGCTTCACAGAACGGATCAGACTTTGGACGATGGTCAAAGCGCCTGGAGATAAAGACATTTCAATATGCAGAGGGAAATTATACATTTTATTTTGATTGCTTCAGTTATAGGTCAGTTGTTTTGGGTTTTATTTCAACATACAGTGACCTAATGAGGTCAACAGATATCAATTCTGATAGGGATGTTCTCAGATCCATGGAAAGGTGATTTTTCTTGTTCTTGCCTCAGTGATTGTAAAAGCCACTGACCGGACCCAGTGATATGGGAAAATAAAGCCAGAGCCAGTACTGATTATTATTATTATCACTCCCTAATGCCTTGGCAATCCAGGAGTTTTCTATACTCACAGCACTCAGTCATGAAGGGGCAGCTGAAGCCCATACATGAGCCCAGCAGTGAGGGGGGCACTTACTTGTACGGTACCGGCCACTGCCTCAGCTCTCCCTCCATGCACCACACTAACAGCAGCAGCACCGAGGCCGCCTGCACCCTGCGAGCCATCCCCGGGGCACCCGCTATCACATGACCGGGAAGACGAGACAGGAAGACGGCCATGTGACAGACAGCCCTGCCTACAGCTCCATGTCACATGAACAGCATGCGTGCCCTGCAGTATTTCTATATTATTATTCATATGCCCCAATCAAACATGGCCTCTGCTGTTATCATTGTCACATGACACAGTGCCCATGTGACCGTCACATGACACAGAGTCATTGAGGCGCTATTACAGTCTCTGGGTAATGTTGTAGCGGTCGGGAAGATCTTCCCCCTGCTGACAGTTCTCCTATAAACCATTTACCCTAGAAGAAATGGCAGTCATTTATCGTTAGTGGCCCTATGGGGATGTTCATAGTAAGGTTAGAGATCATCATGTTTATGATCATGGCATGTCAGTAATTGTAGATAACCTGAGCTTCCAGCGCTGCAATGATTGATTACAGAGGAAGAGGCAAGTGGAAGGACTGCAGCAGAAAATGCATGGAAACCTCTAGTTTCTTTCCCGATTTACCTAGACAGTGGGGGTTTAGTGTCCCAAATTGCCCTAAAACTGCTGTTAAAGGAAATCTACCATCAAAATCCAGCATGATAAACCAGGGACAGTAACTCATGGATCCAGGCACCGTGACGGTGGTAATCGTCTTATATTTGTTATTCATGGGCACCTTCCTTCTAAAATAAACTTTTATAATTATGCTAATGAACCTTAAGGGTGCTGTCTGGTGTTTCTAGCCACCCACCCCCCAGTGCTCTAGCTTCCCAAGCTGTTACAATGAGCAGAGCATATCTCCCCTCTGCTATTTTACACAGGTAGAAGGGAGAGAGCAGGGGGCTGGGCGAGACATGTTCTGCTCATTGTAATAGCCTGTGACACTGCAGTACTGAGGAGCTTTGGTAACACTTCCAGAACCCTTTTGGATAATTAGCATATTTTAAAAGATGATTTTAGAAGGAAGGCAGCCTTGAATGACAAATATAAGAACCACAATAACAGTTACTGGATCTATGAGTAAGTGTCCCTGGTTGTTCCATGCTTGATTTTGATGGTAGATTTCCTTTAACCCCTTCCCTACATTTGATGTAATAGTACTGCATCGCGGGAGGTGCGTTCCCGCAAAATGCAGTACTGTTACATCAAACTTCACATCATATATTATAGCCGACACCTGCCTCTCCGATCACTGGTGTTAACCCCTAACACGCCACAGTCGCGTCCCCGGGGCTGCGCGATCTGCTTTCTGGTGCCCGGATCGTGCCTTCTGGCAGGACCCGGCTGTGACACACTGAGCATGCGCAGCATGTGCAGTATGCTCAGTGTGTTACATTACACAGTGTAATACACCTGTATTACACTGTGTAAGGTGAAGAATAGCTTGAACAAGCGATCAGCTAACCTGTAAAAGTGAATAAAAACATTTAAAAACATTAAATAAAAACATTTTTTAATAAAAAGAATTAAAGTTAAAGGGGTTGTCCGAGTTAAAAAAAAAATAAAAAATATGTGGCCCGGGAGCGGGCTGCCTAAAACAATAAAGCTGTACTTACCTTCCGGTGCCCTCCGGTATCCAGCGCTGCTGTCGCTCCGGTCCGGGCTCCATGTAAACAAACATGGTCACCGGAGCAGCGCTGCACTCAGCTGCTGGCCGTGGCCGTGTACGCGCCTATCCGTCCCTATACACACACATTGTGTATGGAGGCCGGGAGGTTGTCGGGTCCGGCCGGAAGCTGAATGCAGCGCTGGATACCGGAGGGCACCGGAAGGTAAGTACAGCTTTATTGTTTTAGGCAGCCCGCTCCTGGGCCACATATATTTTTTTTTCAAAACTCGGACAACCCCTTTAAAGTCCCCTAAACACAAACATTCTCTATACACATGTAATAAAGTAAAAAAAGCACAAAATCGCCAAAAAACCCCACATATTTGGATTGTCCGTAACAATCCGTACAATAACTCAGAAACCTTATTGGGCCCGCTCGGTGAACGCCGTAAAAACAAAACACGAAAAACTCACCAAAAATTTACATTTTTCATAAAATCTCTTAACAAAAATGTTCTAAAAAGTGATCAAAAAAAGATATGTGCGCCAAAATGATACCAATTGAAAGGACAACTCAACACATAAAAAATAAGCCCTAAACTAGCTCTGGCAACCAAAAAATATTTAAGTTACGTCTCCGAAAAGATGGCGATGCAAAAACAAATGAGATTTACTCTATATTAGTTTTTTTCCAGTAAAATTGTAAAAATAAATGAAAAACTTTTCCCCTCCTACTCACCATCTTCAGCACGCAGCTTCGCGTAGCTGCGCGTCCTCGTCCGGTGATCCTGCCGTCTGTGCATGCGCAGAAGAGCAGGCCCGCGCCTGTTTCGGAGCAGTGACCGTGCAGGCGCGGGCCTGCTCTTCTGCGCATGCGCAGACGGCAGGATCGCCGGACGAGGGCGCGCAGCTGCGCGCCGAAGATGGTGAGTAGGAGGGGAAAAGAGGCTACCGGGGCGTGGAGTAGCCGCCTCGTGTAACCTCAGATGCGGCTACTCCACGCCCCGGTAGCCACATAAGTAAATTTGCATACAAGTTTAATAAAAGTTAACAAAAAAGTGTGGTGACGTATGGATTAGCCCTTAAAAGGGCTATCCTCATGTCCCATTGATCCACCTACCACCCGATCTACCTTTATAGGTAGATTTGTGGTGGTAGGTTCCCTTTAAGTTTTTTTGCTTTTATGACTATGTGTGGAAAAAGTAGAACATTTTGAAGTTCGAAAATCTAAATTTTTCCAAATTTTTAACAAATGTCTGATTTTCTCATGAATAAATAAATGCAAAACTAACATGAAGTACAAAGTGTCACGAGAAAACAATTTTAAAATCACTTGGATATGTTAAAGCGTTCCAAAGTTATAACCACTTATAGTGACACAGGGCAGATTTGAAAAAATGGGCCGTATCAGGAAGGTGAAAAGTGGCTTCAGCGTTAAAGGGGTATTCTTGTCTGGGCATTCACATTCAGTTTGATAAATATGCCATATATGAACATTTCTTCAATTAGATGTTATCAAAAAAAATGTTCCTGTGTGAAGATAATTTCTCATAAATGTTGTCATATGGTCCCTTAGAAACAAGACTGTGTCCCTGGATACGGCCACCTCTGCTGGAGGGATTGCACAAAGAAACAAAAAGATTTTGTATATGAAATGTCTGGGAGTTACTGTATGTGCCGAAGCCGTCCTGTAGTAATGATCGCTGAATCCAGGAGGTCAGGCAGGGCTCAATAGCGCATGTCTGGCCACTGCTGCCAAAATGTGAGGTGGTCGTATCCGAGGAAGCTATCTTGTTTCTAAGGGACAACATGGCTATGTTTATGGGAAATTATCTTCACACAGGAACATTTTTTTTTAATAACATCCAATTGAAGAAATGTTTATATATGGAAGATTAGTGAAACTGAATGTGAATGCCCAGATGATGATACCCCTTTAAGGGGTTAATTTTGAATTGTGCATTGAGAATACACACCATTGAAGGCGTTCTTGGACCATTTTTAAACAGACTGAAAACACATTCTTTAAGACGGTCCAAGAATGGGATGTGTGGCAGCACCCTAACGGATACAGTGGGGATAAAGTATTTAGTCAGCCACCAATTGTACAAGTTCTCCCACCTAAAAAGAAGAGAGAGGGAATGCAACTGACATCATAGGTAGACCTCAACTATGGGAGCCAAATGTCAGAACAAATCCAGAAAATCACATTGTCTGATTTTTGAAGAGTTTATTTGCAAATTATGGAAGAAAATAAGTATTTGGCCAACAACAAAAGTTGATTTCAATACTTTGTTATATATTCTTTGTTAGCAATGCCAGAGGTCATACATTTTCTGTAAGTCCTCACAAGATTGGCACACACTGTTGCTGTTATGTTGACCCCATTCCTCCATTCAGATCTCCTTTACAGCTTTGATGTTTTGGGGCTGTAACTGGGCAACACAGACTTTCAACCCCCACCAAAGTTTTTCTATGGGGTTAATCGATCTGGAGACTGGCTAGGCCACTCCAGGACCTGACGTGCTTCTTACGAAGCCACTCCTTTGTGTTGGTGTGTTTGGGATCCTTGTCATGCAAAAAGCCCCAGCCACATTGAATCTTCAACGCCTGTGCTGTTGGAAGGAGATTTCACGAGGGAGTGATGATCTTGCCCAACATGGCGCCGAACACGTGCCGCTGGCTTTTTAATGCCACCAGCAGCCTTGCCGTCGACAATCGAAGGGTTAACACTCATGATCAGTGCTAGCACCAATCTCTGGTGTTACCGGTCCGTGTTTGCTGCAATATGCAGCAAACGCTCACTGGCTATGGAGGGGGCTTAGCTTGTGAGCCCTCTCCAAGCACCTGCAGCCGATGCGTGATGTAACTATATGTTACATGTTGTTAAGGGATTATAGAAGCCACAAATCTTGCTTGTTTGTAAATTAGACTATGTGATGTTCTGGATTTATTTTCACATTTTGTCTCTCATAGTTGAGGTCTACCTTTGATGTCAATTACAGGCCTCTCTCAATTGCACAATTGGTGGCTGACTAAATACTTTTACTAAGGTGGGAGATAAACTAAAAAGCTAGAGTGCTGCTAACTTAGCAACAGTCCTAAAGGTCTCTGGAAGGGCTGATGTCTGTGTGCAGTGCAGAGGGCGTCAGATTCAAGAATTGTGCCGCACGTTCTTTATGAATCTGGTGCTTCCTGCACTGCTCCGACATAGTGGACCAGCTGCACTGCGCTGCACCACACAGTCTGCGCTGGCTTCCATGTGACACATATTAGGGGGTGCGCCGTTAGTCAATCTGACCGGACCGAGCGCCGTATTTAACTTGAAAATTGTGTCGCACACCCTATGTTAAAGGTGCACCACACAAACCTCTATCGGACCAGTGCGGGGAAGAGACATGCACCACACAGCATAATAGACGGACAATGCACTTTTAGTGAACTCTAGTGACTTTGTAAGTATATATGCCCCATTATGTTTTTTTATGCAACATGTTTGAAAATCCAGTGGGAATGAAGCTTTGGAGATAAAATAATGAGAAAGCAGTTTGCATTGTGGCCACTAGATGTCAGTGCAAAATGCTACCCAAAACATGGGGAAAAGCTAAACTGCGGAACCTTTAGTGAAATGTAACATTATTACTGCCTTAGTAATAGATAGATAGTTACTGATGGAATTAATTGGCTGTACAGATAAGATAAGTGTCAGTCCATTAGTTTACTATCTCTTCTTCAGCCATGTTACTAGAAAGGTCAGCACTGAGGCCAGTAATTGGACAAGCAGTGACTACCCAGAAGGGCAAGTGGCTACACAATAGAGTCATTGATAAATGATCTATGGGAGACCTGTGGGAATGTTTTTATTTACTCAAACACTTCTAAAATATGTTTAGATAAGGCTTTGTATGTATCTTTCCTGGCCCTCAGTAGTGTATTTCACCTTAGAGACTCATTGGGGAGGGCTGAATTTTTCACACTGGTCTTGATACTCCTAGATAAGCATGTGCCTTATCTACGGCAAGGCAGTGGCTTTATTTGCATAGCCTTGGTGGACATCGCATCAATCTACTGCAGCAGAGGACTGGAGTACATACTGTATTACTGAGCTTTCACACCAATTCTCTGGCTGTAAAGATAGTAATAATTCAACAGAGGCCTGTGGTCCTGCCTTTATCCAATCATCATCATGCCTCTTTTTTGATAGTGGTGAGGAAGTTAAAAAACTCAAGTTTATGCAAAAAAATTTTTGCAAAATATTCTTTTCTACTCAAAATAGGGCATGGATTAACTCTCATTCGTTGTAGTTAAGATGGGTGCCCATTCATGTGTACTGCCATATCATAACATTCTGGCACCAGCTTTTACCCCATATAACTACTAGCCCTCCAAAGGTACAGTATGAAATATCCTTTCTAGAATTCCCTCTTTTAATTGACACATATTCCATTTAACCATATTAAATTGCTCCCAAGGTCATGTGAAAATGATCAGAGAAGAGTCTTATTTAACCTAAGATGAGTCAAGTGTAACGTCTGCAGACACCCATATCATATGTTCTACAGTACCTAGAAACATGAATTTGGTGTCCAATTAAAGATAAGAAATGCATTGTTCAGATCACATGTGTGGTTCTGTAAGCTACAGATACAGGTGGAACACTACTAATTTTCACATGACTTTTTTTTTCATAGGTAAACAAGTAAGATTTCCCATAATTAGGCAAGAAGCTAAAAAAACAGCAGTTTTTTTGAGAATGTGGAAATAATACTGGTTAGCTAGACACTGTATTTAGTAACCTAAATATAAAACATCAGGACTGATAGAGACAGGTTGTAATTATATCTCTGAAATTCTGTATTTTTGTTAATAACATTGAAAAAGAGTGTGTTATTTTGTTATCCCGGAGTATAATTAAGAAGTGTGTCTTTGTGAGAATACCACTGTAAAAGAACTCTTCCAGAAAATGTACAAATTTCACCGGATCCTTAAGATGCAAATCACTGGGAGCCTGAATCAGTTTAGAATAATTTATGCTTACTTTGATAGATTTGATTACTGGGAACTTCAGCTGTCCTGAATATTTCCAAGAATAAAATCTGAGCGCTCTAAACAGAAATAGTGTAGTAAGTTCACCACAATTTTCAGTTCTCTCTTTTTACGGTAAATGTATTGTATTGGTTGCTTTATTTTTGCTCTGTGGTGCTTAGTGAGTTCTTATTTATGACTTATATATAAGAAAAGTGATTTTAGGGACCCCACTAGTGGAAATTCCACAACCACTTAAAGGCATAATCAAGCAGCGACACTTACTCATAGATCCAGGGACCATGACTGTGGTAATAGTTGTTATTCATATTCATTCCTTCCTTCTAGAATCAATGTTTAAAATTATGCTAATGGGACAGAAGGGCCCTGGGGGGGGGGGGGGTCTTACCAGAGCCCCTTCATGCCAAAGATTCACAGGCTGTTACAGTTTACAAGGAGCACTTCCTGCAGGAGCAAGTGGGGAGATAGTGAAGGAGCCTATAATGCTGCAGCATGGAGAGACTCTGTTAATGACCCTAGGAACCCTTCAGGCTAATTAGCATAGTTTTAAAAGTTGATTTTAGAAGGAAGGAGCACATGGAAAACAAAAGTAAGAAGATTATCCCAAAAATAATGGCGTATGCACCATGACCATGGACAAATTTCTATGCACAGGAAGTAAACAGAAAAGCTTTTTGTAACAGGAAAGCAGGCAGAGATCTAGAAAATCATGAAGAATTGATACAGAAAGTATATTGGGAAATTGTATAACTTTTCCTTTTGCAGACCATATCAATTATTTTCTGCAAATGGACAATCCCTTTAAATGGGCCTACCAATGCCTGGATGCACTGGAGTCCCTCCAAGAATGTACAGTATTTAACTCATGAATATCACAGATATTTTTTAACTAACTTTATAATAAGCTCACATTTGAAATTCAGAATACTGCAATGATGGCTTGTCATCAAAGTGCCCTGACACATAAAACTGCTCATGGTCACAGCATGAAGCAGCAGTGAGCTGTCATGGTTATGTGATCTGTAATGCTGCAAAACAACTCACCGTCATGCAATGAAAATAAGAACTAAACTGGAGTGGAACCTTGTCAGATGTCAAATTTCAAGGGTGAGTATGAAAAAGATACATAGCAAAATGTGAGATTTCTGATTTACAGCTAACGTAATGCTGCCATATAATACAGGCGGTCCCCTACTTAAGAACACCCGACTTACAGACGACCCCTAGTTACAAACGGACCTTTGGTAATTTACTGTACTTTAGCCCTGAGCTACAATAAACAACTGTAACTGTTATTAAAGGTGTCAGCTTCAAAGCTTTATTGTTAATCCTGGTTCTGAAGACAACCCAACATTTTTGAAATCCAATTGTCACAGAGACCAAAAAAAAATTGGCTGAGGTTACAAGTATAAAGTATACGGTTCCGACTTACATACAAATTCAACTTAAGAACAAACCTACAGAACCTATTTTGTACATAACCCGGGGACTGCCTGTATCTGCTAAGTCACCTGTCTACACTCATGGAAGGGAGAACGATACAAGGAATCCATTGATGAATCTTGGGCAGTTGTAATGGATATATTTCTATGTGTTGTTTTCTTTTAAATAAACCCTTTTCCCACCAACCACAAAACAATCACTTTCGTATTAGAGCACGTAACAACTTTTTATGTTAATTTTTAAAGGAGTTTTGTGAGCTCCTATCTAAAGCCAATCAGTTAAAGTACATTTATGATGAATCAGTGAATGAAAGCCATGCATCCAGATGCCTGATGCACAGTGGATGGAGGACCTCCATCACATCACATGATTAGATAATTATAATAATAATTCTTTATTTATATAGAGCACACAGATTATGCACAAAGCTTACCAAATCACTCGCCCTTCCCGTGCTCTTCGATCTGCCAGTGACATTAGATTAATCTCTAACTTAATTCAAACCTCCCATGCACGTATCCAGGACTTCTCCCGAGTTGCACCAATTCTCTGGAATGCCCTTCCCCAGACTCTGAGACTAATACCCACCCTCCAAAGCTTCAAACATGCTCTTAAAACCCATCTCTTTAGGCAAGCCTATCACACTCGCTAACTGCTTGAAATGTCAACTCTCCCTTTACTAATCCATCCCATGTCCTATCTCCCATCTGTTATCTGGCAAACAGCTGATATATACCAAGCTCCAGGCTTCTCTGCAGTCTTTTTCTCCTAGGACCCTGTAAATAAGATGGCGGCTGATGGCTGGTTCAAGCAGCAACATCGTTGTTTAGTAAATTATTTATTAAATTATTTTATATTGTTCCCTTATAAAGAATGGCTGGACCATTATACAACCTCTTGTGTCACCCCCTCATCCTCATAGTTTGTAAGCTCTTGTGAGCAGGGCCCTCACTCCTATTGTTCCATATGAGTGTTTGTTCTTTGTAATGTAATATAGTTGTATATGTCCCTTATGATTTGTAAAGCGCTACGGAATTTGATGGCGCTATATAAATAAAGATTATTATTATTATTATTATCCCGCCCCAAACCCCCCGGCCTATGCAGGCAGAAGTTAGGGCAGAAGTACAGGTTCTGATGGGTATCCAGGCAACAGTCAAGATACAAGAAAATTGTAGAACACAAATTGCATAAACAATAGGCGACTAGGAACCTTTTTCTCAGGCAACGTCCCGTGTAGTACGGTGCCTTAAACGAGTCTAAGCTACAGCAAATTTTGCAGGGAAAGGAGCGAGAAGGGTGCACTGCAGGTTGCACTGAAACCTGGTGACCTCTGGGTAAGAGAAGCTGAGCACCGGCAGCACTACCTTATCGCAGGATGTGCTCTACAGGTGTGAAGGGGGCATCTGCAGAAAGGAAGGTACAAAGTATCCACCTGCCTATATACTGTATACAGACCCTGCTACTAATGGGTGAAGCTTATGCATTATATTTAGATTTCCTATATCATCATCCATGTTTAGGCTTCCAATGCTTTTTATAGAAGCTCAGTGACCTCAATATCTAAAGGTTTCAGATTTACCTGCATACAGCACATAAGACTAGGTCTAGATTAGCCAGCCATGAGGCAGTAGGAGGTTTCCACACAACCTTCATACGTGTGAATACATGGGGAGACTAGTAGACGGCTATTATCAGTCACACAGCCGGTAGGGCTGGTGTTAAAAGTGGAGCTCCTCTCTTTTATGTTCTTATCTACTGCTAATAATAATATAATTTTCACTGTGATGTTCAGTTCCCTGCTGTGTTCCGCTGAGAAAAGAAATCCATGAAATAAGGCCCGCGCCGGAACAGTGTACAGGAAACACTATGTACATACGTGGTTGGTATATTGTAGTTTGGAACAGGATCTATACAATATGGCTGACTTTCTATACAGGCAGCTGCTATGGGTCCATGGAGAGAGGGGGCTCATCCTAGTTGGACAATCTCCCTTTGCTACTATCCTATGTAGGACTCTTTTCTCCAGAGGAACCTTATGGTGGGTCATGGACAGGAATTGAAGGGTATGATGGGAGTTCGGAGTTTCCGAACAACTAGAGGTTGGAGCAATCCTCTTTGATGGAAATCTATAATCAAAATCAAATGATAAACCAGGGACACCCACCCACAGATACAGGCACAGCAACCAAGGAATTCTTTTAATATCTGTAAACCAAGGCCTCCTTCATTCCGAAATCAACCTCCAAAACTTTGCCAATGAGCCTGAAGGGCTCTGTGTTTTTTTTTCCAGAGCTCCTCTTTTATGTCTTTTCACTTGGGGTCCCTCCTCCTCCTGCTAGATTGGAAAGACAGGGGGAGGAGGGAATGAGCAGGAGGTTGGGGAATATCTATGCTGCTCATTGCAACAGCATGTGAGTCTGCAGCACTTAGGGTAATATCCCCGCAAGAGCCCTTCTTGTGCATAATTTCAAAGGTTGACCCTAAAAGGAAGGAGGCCATGGACAGCACATACAAGAAGATTACCACAGTCACGGTGACCGGATCCACGATTAAGCGTCCCCAGTCCATCATGATGGATTTTTATGGTAGATTCCCTTTAATAACTTAAAATTTTTCGTTGCATGGAATGTCTACAACAACCTCTGTGCACAAAACACCAGTCACTAGCCATGGGGGCAGGAAAGGTTTAATGATTTGGTCTTAGCCTCATTTAATGAAATGCGATCTCTATGCACTGGAAGTAAACATAGAAACTTTCTATAGCAGGACATCAAGCAGAGATCTAGAAAACCATGAGGAATCAATAGTATAGTGGGAAATTGTAGAACTTTTTCATTCACAAATCATATCAAATATTTGCTGAAAGTGGACAACCCTTTTAAGCAGGAACTACTTCCTCAGTATAGTGTTATTGAAGCCATGGATGCTCTACTAGGGGGATTCTGGGGAAATATGCAAAATTTTCCAGGATGGGATAAGGAAAACCACACCTCTTTTAGCTACCTTGCACGGCAGCTCCCTTGACATGAAGCATAACCTACAAGAGGCCTTATGACATGATACGGGATTAAAATCTAACCAGTATATCTATTCCAAAAGGAACAGACTCCCAAATGTAGACAGCGCTGTTTCAACCTGATTGGGTCTCCTCAGTACAACTGAGGGAACTGGTTTGGCTGCGTGAGAGGCTTGTGAAAAGGGTCAGGAAATAAGAGTTCTCCTTACGGAGACTGCCAATTAGGCCACCACATGCTCCACTAAGGAATTCTGGGAAAATATGCAAAGTTTTCCACGATGGGATAAGGAAAACCACACCTCTTTCAGCTACCTTGCAAGGCAGCTCCATTGACATCAAGCATGTCATAAGGCCTCTTGTAGGTCATGCTTGATGTCAAGGGAGATGCCTTACAAGGCAGCTAAAAGAGGTGTGGTTTTCCTTATCCTATCCTGGAAAACTTTGCATATTTTCCCATCTTGGGAATATAACAGGCTAAACTTTGTGCAGTTGACACTTTAGGCATCACTTTCCACAATAGAACTTTGTTCCAGGATTTACTGACATAAATGTATTGTGGTATGAGACCACAACACAGTGAAGAATCAGTAATTATGACGGGTATATGTAAAGAATAGTCAAGTGCAAATAGTACAGGAAGAGCACTAGATTCTGCACAATACATATAGTGATCAAACAGAGTTTATGTAGACAACGTGTTGATATACAATATACTGTGGTTTTCCTAATCACCACCTGAGCATATTTTTTTTCTTTTGAGATGTATAAGCTTGAGGTCACAAATCATCATTACTATAATTTTACACCTCTCTAGAGTCTTTTATATTAAATTCTGTTGTCAAATGGAGCAGTACTGTCTAATATGGACGCTGGTTTGATCAGTCCCAGAAAGTTTGGGAGGACTGTAAGGTATATAATACATTTGTAGTCACAATTTATTGAGCTTTCATTTTGTAGTCCAAGCCATTATGTGTCACATGTAGATAATTAGGAACTGCGGTATCAGATGGAAGTTACCGTGCTCCCTAATTCTCTCACCTGTCACCTGTAGTGTAACTTGAGGGGGCACAGCGATTGCAGTTGAACACAAGCTCAGGTCCATAAGGTGTATCTTGCTCATTTGAAGAAAGCTGTTGTATAAATGGAACATTAAAGTTCTGGAATTGATTTTGCAACTGCATCAAACTACACCTGCTGCACGTTCCTCCGCGACGCTGCAGCCTCTTTCCTTGACTTTAAAGATGTTTTATCATGGTGAAAGGTGTCCCCCCCAATGCAGGGTCCCCAGACAGCCAGACATAAAGATATTTTTACTTAATACTGGTTTACAAAGATTTCTGATGATACAATAGTCTTTTACTGACTGAAGTGTGTAGAAATAGATTTTCCAATTTCACAATTCTTACCATGTGTTGTAATGTTGTGATTTACTGTGTGTTCCTCATGTAAAAAGAATGAAAACAGAAATGTGGTTTTTTGTCTATTCTCAGTTTTTTTAGCAATTTATTTTCAACTGACTTCTCTTTATTGTAAATAATGTCTTCATATTGAAGTAGTGGACAATAAAAATATTGTTTTTTTTTGTGGTTCTAGAGGTGGCACCCATGCAGTCAGTTTGTAATGCTGGGAGAGAACGGCTTGACTGAAAGGACAGACAAGGACAGTGAGCTCTTAAAGGGCATCTGCCCTCAGGATGAAAAAGACTGTATGCAAATGAGCCTGAGGGGCTCCAAGCTCCATAGGTGTTAAGTGGCTGGAGCTGGTGGCTGGAGCAGGTTCTTACATGTACTCAGGATAGCAAAATAACACATTCTCTAGTTCACTGTTATTACCAAAAAATGCAGCATTTCACAGATTTAAATACAACCTGTCTCTATCATCCCTGGTGTATACAATTTCAGTTTCCCCTAGACACGATATATATATAACTTCTGACTTTAGGGTCGGGCCGCAATCTTGTATTCCTGTGTGACTCTGTGCTGCTCTGTTTCTGTGTCTTTCTGCTCTGAGCCTGTAGCCATGGCTCCTGCATGGAGCTTACAGACACTCATTGATTCCCTTCCTGTCAGGACATTGTGAGTATAGAGAAGCTACAAACTACAAGGAGATAAGTAATCCGGGGGAAGGGGGAGGCAGGCACATATCTGTGAGATGTAGCCACTGTCCACCGCCTAACAGTGTAATGGTCTATCAGCCTCTGTCTGTCATGCCTCTGTATAAAAGGAATCCCATGCATCTCATGTCTTATCTCTCTGTCTATGTGTCAATGTGTTAGTACAATGCCAGAAGACAGATGAAAGTGTTTCTACACCTGCACCCTGATAATCTAACCACATTATCACCCCGCAGAACTAGATGGATTATAAGGTGTCTGGTTAGAGAGGACCCGCCCACATTCTGGAATTTTGCACTGAGCAGCCTAAGGAAGGATAGGAGCTAAAACAGCAATAAAACTGAGTAACATTGTAAAGTAAAGGGTTAAAATGATCTTTATTGTGTTAACATCACTAGGGGATTGAGATGTGAGAATTTTCTTTTGTGGTAAAAACCCCTTTAAAGTAAACCCCCTTCTCAGCTGTCCCTGCCTAACTGCCAACACTACCCTAGGTTGTAGGTGGTAAGATGGTTGGAAGTCATTATTAATGTTCAGTTGGAGAACCTCAACAAAGAAACAGAAAAGCCAAGAACCAGGAAAAGTAGAATGACAGGAACTTGGAAGATGAGACCACCAGACAAGATGTGTGCTACAGTTGAGAAAATGTGGACAGACATTGTACATGTCTACTTAAGTGAAAAGGGACGTCGTCATTGCATGTCTTGTCCCAGGGTCGCTCACCACATAAGTGGTGAGCTGAGGGGGAGGATATGTAAGAGTGTAAACCTAGGGGGCGCTGGAAAACGACCTACAACCAGGGTTGAAAAGGACCTTGACCACTCCCATCCCTCGCCAACTCCAGAGGGAGAGTTCACAGCAAGCCAGTGCTGTGTGTCCTGCAGTCAGCATGAGGACTGGGGACCAGTTGGAGACAGACAGACAGGTGGTCTGTCCCAAGAGGACTGGGATCCAGGAAGGACATTGTTTTGTTTGAGCTCACGCAGAGCCAGAGCATTGAGGAGGAACCCCAACATTGTTCCTTGAATCTAGAAGGTAGCCAGGGTTCAAGTAGTGAAGTAGTGCCCTAAGTAGAGGCTGAGTTATTTGTTATTTTTGCTCCTGTAATAGTTTTAAAGCTGAATAAAGCCGTTTTGGATTGCTACAAACTCCTACGTTATTGCTTTGGCGCTCAGCACCACAAAAGTCGCCTGTAAGGTCCAGAAGCTTCTACCTTTGATGCTAAGTAGCCCCTAAACCCCACACCATTTAACAACTTTGCATGAATCACATATTTGTAATTTCCTAAATAGTTTTTTTTATTAGCTCATGTTGCAACAAGCTTAACAAAATGACTGTGGGCCATGTAGACAATCCAACTTCCCTATTTGCTTGTAGCTTCTTCATTGGGTTTTCTCTGCGGAAAGGAAGAATGACTGTTGGCTAACCCACTGTAATGTACAGTACAAGCATAGTGGATAAGATTTAAATGGGTTATCTCGCCAAAGACAGATATCCCCTGTCTTCATGGCCATAGGTTTGTCTTAGTTCCTCCTATGAATGAAGTTTTGGTGCACAGGGGTGACCAGTGCTCTATTCACTATAATGACCTCCATAGAAGTCATGGGAGTGCTGATTATGCTTTCACCTGGCACTTTACAGTTAGGCAATTGGGCAAAAAAAGTACCTTCACTAATTATTCAATATGTGTTTGACATTCACAGGCAGTACTACGATGTACAGTGGTGGCCAAAAGTATTGGTATCCTTGCAATTCTGTCGGATAATACCGTTTTCTTCCAGAAAATGATGACAATCACAAATTCTTTGGTATTAATATCTTCATTTATTTTGTTTGCAATGAAAAAACACAAAAGAGAATGAAAAAAAAGTCAAATCATTGATCATTTTACACAAAACTCCAAAAATGGGCTTGACAAAAGTATTGGCAGCCTCAGCCTAATACTTGGTAGCACAACCTTTAGACAAAATAACTGAACAACTGCTTCCGGTAACCATCAATGAGTTTCTTACAATGCTCTGCTGGAATTTCAGAGCATTCTTCTCTGGCAAACTACTCCAGGTCCCTGAGATTTGAAGGTGCCTTCTCCAAACTGCCATTTTGAGATCTCTCCACAGGGATTCAGGTCTATGGGATTCAGGTCTGGACTCATTGCTGGCCACTTTAGAAGTCTCCAGTGCTTTCTCTCAAACCATTTTCTAGTGCTTTTTTGAAGTGTGTTTTGGGTCATTGTCCTACTGGAAGACCCATGACCTCTGAGGGAGGACCAGCTTTCTCACACTGGGCCAAACATTATGCTGCAAAATTCGTTGGTAGTCTTCAGACTTCATAATGCCATGCATACGGTCAAGCAGTCCAGTGCCAGGCAACAGTCCAGGCAACAAAGCAACCCCAAAACATCAGGGAACCTCCGTCATGTTTGACTGTAGGGACCGTGTTCTTTTCTTTGAAGGCCTCTTTTTTTCCTGTAAACTGGGAGGGAGGTTAGCCACAGTGCCTTGGGCTTTAAACTTCTTGATGACACTGTGTACAGTAGACACAGGAACATTCAGGTCTTTGGAGATGGACTTGTAGCCTTGAGATTGCTCATGCTTCCCCACAATTTTGATTCTCAAGTCCACAGACTTTGGTCTTCTTTTTTTTCTCCATGCTCAATGTGGTACACACAAGGAAACAGGACAGAAGTTGAGTCAACTTTAATCCATTTCAACTGGCTGCAAGTGTGATTTAGTTAAGTTAACATGGAATTAAAGAAATGTGTGTATATATATATATATATATATATATATATATATATATATATATATATATAGTAAAAAAGAGTATAGCAGCACTCAAAAAAAGGGAAAATATTACTCAGGTGCACGCTCCCAGAACCGGGATCACAGTTCATCCAACGTATAGAATAAGAAAAATTGGCAGCACTCCGAGATTCAATGTGGTCAAAAACGTACTATTTTATTCCAGCATGTGCCATGCAACGTTTCAGCTCCCAAAGCCTGGAGCCTTTTTCAAGGCTTGAAAAAGGCTCCAGGCTTTGGGAGCTGAAACGTTGCATGGCACATGCTGGAATAAAATAGTACGTTTTTGACCACATTGAATCTCGGAGTGCTGCCAATTTATCTTATTCTGTATATAAATATATATATATATATATATATATATATATATATATATATATATATAAGAGTAAGGAAATTGGGCAGCACTCCAAAAAAGGTTCAATTTAAAGGTGAAGTCTTTATTCCATAATGCCAAGTACAAAGAAGTGCAACGTTTCGGCTCGTCTTGGAGCCTTTTTCAAGCAAAGTAACAAGGGTGAACATTACATATATATAGCAAACTTGGGTGATCACATGATCTAGATAGTCCCTCCCCTTCATTAACATGTTAAATGCCAAAGTGACATGATGAAGTGTAGCATGGATAAAAAACATATCATTTAATACAACAATGTGTTATGTTATAAAGTGCAAGTGCATATACAGTACAATCAATGGTGGAACATCAACATTAAGTATGCTTGTAGTGCAAAAGTGCTATCAGTGCATCATTGTTGTGAACAACGTGAAATGATTATATAAGAAAACAAGGTTAAAAACGGGATTCTCACCACCTCATCCACATATTATGGTAAAAGAGCGTCCGATCGCACGCCAATGTAATTGGCGCGCCAGTCCGTGGTAAAGCTGGAACGCAGTGGTGGAACGCAAACTAAGGCGCGCTGTAATGCGCATGACTCTGCGTCCGGATTGCTAGGAAACCAGACGGCTACATAAATATCAAAGAGAAACAATGTGCAACTGTGTTGCCCCCAAGGAAATATCAATGGATGTGTTAGCTACTGGCACAGCACGGGATAAATGTTCATATGAACGGTAAACCATATAAGGTAAGTCAGAGGCTAAATAGTGGAGAGGCAGATATGAAATTAACCCCTGACATTCAGGGAGTGAGAAAGATTTATTCCCAAATGTCCACTTCTGGACTTGTAGGGATAGAAAGTGTCAATTCTGCCGCCAAGCTCCATAGTGTCCTCTGTACAACACCCGTTGGCTCAAAGAATGTAGCTGTTGACTTGTGGAGTAATATACGTGAGCTGATAGCATTCACTTATGCAAGAGTTTTAAACAGAAGGAGACAAACATGCAAATACTGCGAAAAATGTAACGGACATGGTTCAAAAAATGACGGACAAAAAAATTTTTTTGTGACCATTGTGGAAAGAGCTGGTGAGAAAAAATCCCCGGTGTGGCTTTCGTATATGCTTGAAATCTGTAAAGACAGAAGATCAAAAAATTAGAAAATTGTGTTTGAATGTTAGAAAGAGGATCTTGTTACTTATTGTCTACAGCAATATTTGTCCAGATGAGAGGCAATACATAGATATAACATACAATCAATCTAAATGTTAGTAAGTTTAAAATCTACATTGAGTCCATTGGGTCGCAAGGTATTAAGAGTATGAATCCACCATAGTTCTTTTCTTTTGAGGATCTTTTCACGATTACCTCCTCTACGTAAGGGGGGTACATGGTCTATTAGTTGGAATCTAAGATCCCTTTCAGTGTGTCCTGCTTCCAAAAAATGTTTTGGTACGGGTAGGTCTCGTCTATTACTGCGAATCGTATAACGGTGTTGGTTAAACCTTATCTTGAATTCGAGAGTGGTTTCACCTATATAAAGAAGTCCACAAGGACAGTCAAGCTTGTAAATGACGAAACAACTGTCACAATTTAAGTAATATTTGATTTTGTACATGGCATCATTATGCGTGAAGGAACCCCCTTTGTGCATTTGCTTACAGTTTATGCAATTCCGACAGGGGAAAGAGCCTTTGTTAAGTTGTCCAAAGATACCCATTTGTTTAGAGGGACGTAAGGAACCTACGTCAGCCCTAACTATTCGATCTCGAATGGAATGAGATCTCCGGTATGAGAAAAGAGGAGGATTTTTAAACTCGGGGGTCGAAGCTGGGCTCCCTGTCAATTTTGTCCAGTGTTTACGTATGATATGGGCTATAGAATTACTATGTGCCCCATATGTGGTTACAAATGGTATTCTGGTCGAGACTGTATGTCTAGTGATGGAAGTCAAAGTGGTGGCTCTATCAACAGATTGTACCTTATTGAAATTTTTTTGTATGATTTTACGGGGATAACCTCGTCGTTGGAATTTGTGAGCCATGTTATACAAATTTGTGTGGGTTCTGGCGGAGTCACTGGTGATGCGTTTTACTCGAAGAAGTTGACTATAAGGTAAGGATTTAATCATGGCACGCGGATGTTGGCTTTCAAACCTAAGGAGAGTGTTCCTATCGGTCGGCTTGACATATAAATCGGTTGCAAAAGTGTTGTCTTTCAATGAGACAAGAACATCCAAAAACTGTATTTCTGTGTTAGAATGCACCAGGGTGAATTTTATAGAATTGTCGATGGTGTTCAGGTATGAGTGAAAAGCAAAAAGGTCCTGTTCAGTGCCTGTCCACAAGAGGAAGACGTCATCAATGTACCTCCACCACCGCAGGCAATGCCTGAAGTGAGTGGAGGCACAGATGACGTCATCCTCGAGGACCGACATAACAATATTGGCATATGTGGGTGCCATATTGGCCCCCATCGCGACCCCCATCAGTTGCAAGAAAAAATCATCACAAAATAGAAATTAATTATTGTACAAAATGAGTTCTAGTAATTCAATGATAAATGCCTGGGTTGAGAGTGTATAGTCACTGGTTGATAATTTGCGTTTAACTGCATTGATGCCCATTTGGTGTTCAATTGACGTGTATAATGACACAACGTCAAATGATGCTAAGAGAATATTGTCTGTGTTGGAAATGTCAACCTCAGCAAGTTTTTTGATAAAATCTGTAGTGTCCTGTACATAAGATGTACCAGATAAGGAAAATTCTCGTAGTGATTTGTCAAGAAACAGAGTGATGTTGGAAAAGATCGACCCACTGCCAGACACAATAGGTCTCCCTGGGGGAGATGTAAGATTTTTATGTATCTTTGGTAGTACATATATTACTGGGGTGATCGGATGTTGTACTATGAGAAATCTGTGTAAGTCGCTGTCTATAATGTTGTCCGTCTTCGCCTTATCCAAGATCTGTTTGATTTTTCTAGCCAAGGTAAACTTGGGATCACAAGGGATTTTTTTGTATACTTTGGTATCGGATAATTGTCTGTGTATCTCAGATAGATAGGCTTTGGTGTCCATGACGACGACAGCCCCGCCTTTATCGGCGGGCTTTATTGTGATGTCGTCGTCATGGACCAATTCTTCCAAGGCCTGGATTTCTCCACGTGTGAGGTTGGGATGTACAAGACAATCATTAGTATGTAAAGTGCGCAAAGAGTGTACCTCATGTTTGACTGCAGAAATAAATGCATCTATGTGTGGTGCATCAATGTCAGGAGAAAACTGACTTACATTGTGCAACTGAAATTGTTTGAGACATAATTCAGCAGTATTGGGTATAGACATATCATTTTTAACAGGTTGATTAAAAAAATAATGTTTTAATTTAATAGTTCTAAATAGGTGTTGTAGGTCCACTTCAACCTGGAACCAATCTGGTTTTGATGAAATACAGTAAGAAAGTCCCTTTGACAATACAGAAATTTGATCAAGTGTTAAATGTTTAGAAGAAATATTTACCACTGATTGGTCAGGTTCTTTTTCCTGCGGGTCACTACTGGTGTCGACTGCTTCTCCCTGGAACGTGGAGCGTTTTCTGGATCTATGATGTTTGTAGCCACCCCTCCTGGTCTTTCGTCGGTGTTTGGTGGTCTCATTGAACGTGTCTCTAAAAAAGGAACAGATGCATTGCCTATGGGTGAATCCTTATCGATGTTGCCGTTGGGACCAGTCTTCCTAGTGCTGTAAGCCCGTCCTTTGCGTGCTTGGGTGCCCTTTGGATTAGAAAGAGGTTGAAGGCCATGCCATCCATAGATGACGCCCGTCCTGTAATCTTCATTATCGCGGTTCCATTTCTTCCTTTTGATGCCTTCTTGGTCATGTTTGAGATTTAAAATTTTACTGTTGATGGAATCGTTGCATTTAATGAATTCCTCGTCAGACAATAATGTTTTGAGCGTGGAAGTTGTGGTCTGAATGTTAGTTTTTAAAGAATAGATCTCCTTTTTCAGAAATTCAATATTAAGAAGTATTAAGTCCAATGAGTATTTGTTGGAAATCTGTGTAAACTTCGCACAAAATTCTTTATCGTGTAGAAAAAAAGAGGGTGCTATCCTAGAACGCATACCTCTTGGTATCATATGTGCCTTGTGGTATTCGCAGAGGGTGGCAAGGTGTAGCTGTAGAGTCATCAGCCTTTTGGATTCATTTTCAAACTTGCGCTGTATTTCAGGTGTAGCTGGGGTCGTAAGAAAAGTGGTATCGATGTCAAGATCTTGTAATATCCTTTCACTGTCTTCTGTGCTGTAGGCAAAAACCTGGTTCATACTTGCAATTGGTGGTATATCCATGTTGAAAAACGTGAAATGATGGTGTGCGCGCTTCAGCCAAAAAATACTTAGGGAGAGTGTAAGCAGCACACAAATAATCAGGATGCAGATGGGTGCAGGCTCAATGAGACCAGGCCTCAGGTCTCTCGCAGATAAGAGTAAGGAAATTGGGCAGCACTCCAAAAAAGGTTCAATTTAAAGGTGAAATCTTTATTCCATAATGCCAAGTACAAAGAAGTGCAACGTTTCGGCTCGTCTTGGAGCCTTTTTCAAGCAAAGTAACAAGGGTGAACATTACATATATATAGCAAACTTGGGTGATCACATGATCTAGATAGTCCCTCCCCTTCATTAACATGTTAAATGCCAAAGTGACATGATGAAGTGTAGCATGGATAAAAAACATATCATTTAATACAACAATGTGTTATGTTATAAAGTGCAAGTGCATATACAGTACAATCAATGGTGGAACATCAACATTAAGTATGCTTGTAGTGCAAAAGTGCTATCAGTGCATCATTGTTGTGAACAACGTGAAATGATTATATAAGAAAACAAGGTTAAAAACGGGATTCTCACCACCTCATCCACATATTATGGTAAAAGAGCGTCCGATCGCACGCCAATGTAATTGGCGCGCCAGTCCGTGGTAAAGCTGGAACGCAGTGGTGGAACGCAAACTAAGGCGCGCTGTAATGCGCATGACTCTGCGTCCGGATTGCTAGGAAACCAGACGGCTACATAAATATCAAAGAGAAACAATGTGCAACTGTGTTGCCCCCAAGGAAATATCAATGGATGTGTTAGCTACTGGCACAGCACGGGATAAATGTTCATATGAACGGTAAACCATATAAGGTAAGTCAGAGGCTAAATAGTGGAGAGGCAGATATGAAATTAACCCCTGACATTCAGGGAGTGAGAAAGATTTATTCCCAAATGTCCACTTCTGGACTTGTAGGGATAGAAAGTGTCAATTCTGCCGCCAAGCTCCATAGTGTCCTCTGTACAACACCCGTTGGCTCAAAGAATGTAGCTGTTGACTTGTGGAGTAATATACGTGAGCTGATAGCATTCACTTATGCAAGAGTTTTAAACAGAAGGAGACAAACATGCAAATACTGCGAAAAATGTAACGGACATGGTTCAAAAAATGACGGACAAAAAAATTTTTTTGTGACCATTGTGGAAAGAGCTGGTGAGAAAAAATCCCCGGTGTGGCTTTCGTATATGCTTGAAATCTGTAAAGACAGAAGATCAAAAAATTAGAAAATTGTGTTTGAATGTTAGAAAGAGGATCTTGTTACTTATTGTCTACAGCAATATTTGTCCAGATGAGAGGCAATACATAGATATAACATACAATCAATCTAAATGTTAGTAAGTTTAAAATCTACATTGAGTCCATTGGGTCGCAAGGTATTAAGAGTATGAATCCACCATAGTTCTTTTCTTTTGAGGATCTTTTCACGATTACCTCCTCTACGTAAGGGGGGTACATGGTCTATTAGTTGGAATCTAAGATCCCTTTCAGTGTGTCCTGCTTCCAAAAAATGTTTTGGTACGGGTAGGTCTCGTCTATTACTGCGAATCGTATAACGGTGTTGGTTAAACCTTATCTTGAATTCGAGAGTGGTTTCACCTATATAAAGAAGTCCACAAGGACAGTCAAGCTTGTAAATGACGAAACAACTGTCACAATTTAAGTAATATTTAGTAACAGAGGACACTATGGAGCTTGGCGGCAGAATTGACACTTTCTATCCCTACAAGTCCAGAAGTGGACATTTGGGAATAAATCTTTCTCACTCCCTGAATGTCAGGGGTTAATTTCATATCTGCCTCTCCACTATTTAGCCTCTGACTTACCTTATATGGTTTACCGTTCATATGAACATTTATCCCGTGCTGTGCCAGTAGCTAACACATCCATTGATATTTCCTTGGGGGCAACACAGTTGCACATTGTTTCTCTTTGATATTTATGTAGCCGTCTGGTTTCCTAGCAATCCGGACGCAGAGTCATGCGCATTACAGCGCGCCTTAGTTTGCGTTCCACCACTGCGTTCCAGCTTTACCACGGACTGGCGCGCCAATTACATTGGCGTGCGATCGGACGCTCTTTTACCATAATATGTGGATGAGGTGGTGAGAATCCCGTTTTTAACCTTGTTTTCTTATATAACCATTTCACGTTGTTCACAACAATGATGCACTGATAGCACTTTTGCACTACAAGCATACTTAATGTTGATGTTCCACCATTGATTGTACTGTATATGCACTTGCACTTTATAACATAACACATTGTTGTATTAAATGATATGTTTTTTATCCATGCTACACTTCATCATGTCACTTTGGCATTTAACATGTTAATGAAGGGGAGGGACTATCTAGATCATGTGATCACCCAAGTTTGCTATATATATGTAATGTTCACCCTTGTTACTTTGCTTGAAAAAGGCTCCAAGACGAGCCGAAACGTTGCACTTCTTTGTACTTGGCATTATGGAATAAAGACTTCACCTTTAAATTGAACCTTTTTTGGAGTGCTGCCCAATTTCCTTACTCTTATCTGCGAGAGACCTGAGGCCTGGTCTCATTGAGCCTGCACCCATCTGCATCCTGATTATTTGTGCGCTGCTTACACTCTCCCTAAGTATATATATATATATATATGCGAGTTTCTTTAAATTAAATGTAAATGTTTAGATGGGAACACCCCTTTAAGGCACTCCGTAAACAGAAATGCAGATATTTGTGTAATAAAATCTGCTGTGAATTACAGTAGCTTTTAATAGCTGTGATTTGAACAACTGTACAATAGAAGAAAACCTATAAATTGTAGTATAAACCAGGGCCATTGTCTTGTTGGAAGGTGAACCTTTGGCCCAGGATATCGCTGTATTCTGTATTCAGCTTTCTTCCATTGCAACCAGTTGTAATGTCCCTGCAGCTGAAAAACACCCCCATAGCATGATTCTGCCACCACCTTGTTTCACTGTTGGGGTTGGATTTGGCAGGAGATGAACATTGCCTGATTTTATCCACTCATACTGCTTATAATAAACACCCGAAAGTTCAATCTTCGTCTCATCAGATCATAGAAAATTATTTCTCATAGTCTGAGAGTCCTTCATGAGTTTTTTTGCAAACTGTATGCGACTTTCATATGTTTTGCACTGAGGACAGGCTTCCGTCGGAACGCTCTGCCATAAAGCCTTGACTGGTGGAGGGCTGCAGTGATAGTTGACTTTATGGAACTTTCTTCCATCGTCCTACGTCATCTCACCCACAGGGATCTTGGGGTTCTTCTTTACCTCTCTCACCAAAACTCTACTCCCACTTGTTTGCCTGGATGTCCAGGTCAAGGAACAGTTGTGGTTGTCCCAAACTTCATACATTTAAGGATTATGGAGACCACTGTGCTCTTAGGAACCATAAGTCCTGCAGAAACTCTTTGGTAGCCTTGGCCAGATCTGTTCCATGCCACAATTCTGTCTCTGAGCTCTTTGGACAGTTCCTTAGACCTCATGATTCTCATGTGCTCTGACATGCAGTGTGAGCTGTGAGGTCTTATAAAGACAAGTGTGTGCCTTTCCTAATCAAGTCAAATTAGTTTCATTAAACACAGCTGGATTCAAATGATGCAGTAGAACCATCTCAAGGAGGATCAGAAGGAAATGGACAGCATGGGAATTAAAGGTAGAGTGTAATAATTAGATTGCTTGTTCAGTCAAGGGAATAGGGGACCATTTTTAACACGTTTTCTCACCTCTTTATTAATGAAACAATAACTTTGCTTCCCTGGCTTTTAATTTATGCACGCCCCCGCTGTGAGCCTCCTCCTGTTCTCGGCCAGGGAGTTATGATTCGACCGGTGACTTCAGAGCCGGTGCGTGGAGAGAGTGTGGTGTGTGCTCTCTCCTAGTACCCCTGCCAGGAGGAGGAGGCTTGCAGCGAAGGGCGTGCATAAATTAAAAGCTAGGGAAGCTGAGAGGTGCTCAGGTGCTGTCTGCCTGAGCGCCTCTGACTGTTTTACAAAATAATTGTTTCATTAATAAAGAAGTCAGAAAACTTTAAAAACAGTCCCCTAATCCGCTTAAGTCGCCTGGGAATGCAGGAAGATTTGGTCTTATTTAGTGAAGTCTGTCCTGGGACGATTGTCTGAGTGCCCAGAGAAATGTCTCTGAGTACCACCTCTGGAACCCGTGCCATAGGTTTGCCACCACTGCCATAGACTGAACAAGTAGCCTAATTAGGACAGGGCAGTGCCTCGGACCACCCCTCATGTGAATACGCCGGACCACTTAAGGTGCAGTCCGGTGTTTCTAGTGTACATTGCGGCAGTGTTTGCTAGCGTTATCGGAGGTTTCTGATAACACTAGCAATGTAACATTGCTGCGTCTGTTCTAGCACTAGGAGTTACTTACTTTAGTAAGCAGCTCCTAGTGCCATTTTTACAGGTGACAGGTCCTCTTTAAAGGGGTTGGCCACAAACAAGAAATTTTACCAAAGAAAGTGCAATTCTCTATTAAAGCTCCTCCATGAACACCACTCCCATGTCACTGGTTGGAGGGGAGTGAAGATGTCCTTGGTACTGTACACCAATTATATTATTTTATACTACATTTTGGAGATTGAGACATGCAATTTTCACTGACTGTTTGCGTACTAGAATGTGCACACGTACAATGCTATACAGGAGCTACTTGTGTCGTAGTTTGCAGTAAATTCATTGTGAAACAGGATTACCACTAGTCTATGAAATGACGATGGAAAGCTGTCTTCTTTGAGACGTGTAGTTACTACATAGTCCACTTAAAATTATTACAGACTTTATATCATTAGCGGTAGTGTCGTAATAATGCTGATGTGAGGTCTAATTGTAAGAAAATCTCATGCAGTATATGACACAAAATCTGTGATTAGGAGTGAACTTGTGCTGTAGCCTAATTTAAAATTTAGTGTTTATAAAGATGGTTGTCTTTGCAATACATGTACAACCAGTTCTGCCATAGTTGATGCATAGTGGTTATCTGATGTGGCTCATAGAAAAAGGTCCTGAAGATTGCCCCTTCATGGGTCCCCCTAATTTGATTATATAGTACAAAACTAGCAAATGGTTATATTTTATCAGGTCAAGTAAAAAAAACAAACACTTCCATTAGCATAATTTTAAAAGTTGATTTTAGAAGAAAAGAGGCCATGGATAACAAATATACTGTAATATTACCACAGTCACAGTGCCTGGATCTATGAGTAAGTGCCCCCCTTTATTATGCCTAATTTTGATGGTAGATTTCCTTTAAATCTGTCTTTATAAAACTGTACAACTTGATACATTTTTGAAGATTTCATTTATGATAGCAAGAGTTTGACTAGATGGTCAGATTTACCGCAGTGTCTGTATGCTTGATAACTTTATACATCCTATTAAGTTGGCTTACTTTATGCTGAAAAATAGGCTTTGTTTATCTGGATGCGTGAGCGGCCTTAGTTGAGCCAAAAATGGTAAAAACTAAGCCACAAAATAGGTGCAAAGTTTGACTAGAAAGTCTTTCTACAGCAGATATATATTTCAATATACTGTAAGTTAATTTGATAAATCTGACACAGTTTAAGATTTTGTGTCAAACTTTGCGCTGTCTAACTTTTAGATTAAATTTCTCCTATTGTCTGGGTAGCATCAATCCGGGGGAAACAAAGTGCTTTGAAGCTATAAAAACTCATAATTACTGAATGACATTTGTGACTAATAAAACAGTGTGCAAATTTTGCTCCTTTATTCAATTTCGATTTCTAAATGCACAAAAATTTTGTTTTTCTATTTTAGAAATTTGATTATTTTAATAAATGATTTCATAATATAATCCATTGTGAAAATAACCCCAAAAATCTGGGCATGCCTTTGTTTTAGAAAATGTATTGGCATATAACTTTTTGGTGGTAAGCTTACAGGGAATTGCTACAGACAGCACTACATGAGAACCAATCACTAGCATTTCAAAGATTTCGTCATCTTTCAGTTCAGTATTTAACAACAGGAAAAATCCAATCTAACTTTTATTTTTTGTGTATAAAAAAATAGCTGATGCATGCACGGCACTATAGGGAATATTGTTTTAAAGGGAACCTGTCATCAGTAATTGACCTAATAAACCACTTACAGTATATTTTCAAACAGCGTAACACCTACTAGTTTTTGTTTCCTTCATGATTCAGTGTGATGGCATCATCTAGAAAATCAACTATGAAGTGAGATGTAAATTACTTGTATAAAGTCAAGGAGGCGGAGAGTTTAACACTGAAGTCAAGGTGGGGAACTGTGAACGCCTCCTCATATGTGATTGACATAATGCATTTGACTTCAGTAGATGAGGTTAGTGATGTTTCTGGATGCATGAGCATCAATTACAGTGAAGGGGACTTTCTGAGAAAGACAGAGATTGACTTCACTGTTAAAATCTCAGCCTCCATGACTTTATACAACCGATTTTCATGTCACTTCAAATCTGATGTTTCTGGATGGTGTCACCAAACTGGGTGATCAAAGAAAACATGATCATGAAGGTTTTCATCTGCTTCTCAACATACTGGTAGTGGTTTATTATGTCAATTTGTGCTGATAGCCTCCCTTTAAGTATTTTACAACAGTTCATGTACTGTACGGACCTTTCAAATTATTTTTCCCTAAAATATTGTAGTGACATATATTGGGAATATAGAATCTTGTAGTATTATCTCTCAATTTTGTATACAAAATTATTAATAAAGTATGGGTTAAATGTAAGTATTTCACATTTAAAGGGAACCTGTAAGTAGAAAATTACCTAATAAACCACGGTCAATTTGTTGTCAAGATGTTAATCACCTTACAGATGATGTTTCTGTCATTGCCCAGTGTGGCAGCATCATCCAGAAAATCAACTTTGAAGTGAAATGTAAATTGGTTGTATAAAGTCAAGGGGGTGGAGAGTTCAGTTCAAGCTCTCCCAGCCTAAGAACAACCTTTTTTGGTGTGATTGACATCATGTACCACACTCCATGAGTTAGTGATGTCCCTGGTGACTGGGCCATCAATCACAGTAAGGGCTCATGTACACGACCGTCACGGAGACATATGAACGGCCCAAGGTTGCGGGCGTACATACATCCCCCATAGACAGCTATGGTGCATTAGCTCGGTAATGCCGTAGCCGCAAAAAGCTAGAGCCTGCTTTATCTCTGGCCGTATCTATGGCCGTGCGGCTAGTATTTTCTATGGAGAGGGGCGGGGCAAGCAGTGCTCACGGCGAGCATACGTTCATGTGCATGAGCCCTAAGGGAGTCATTCTGAGGCAGGAAGCGCTTGAAATACTGTTAGTGCTGTATTTGGTTATTTTCTGCTGACAGGTACCTTTAAATGAATGGGAAGTGTTAGGTGCAATGAGAAGTTGCAAAATTGTACAAAAGCTATTCAGGTAGGTATATGACTATACTGTTGTCAACTGAACCCAATATATTTTATAAAGCACGTTGCTACATCAGACATTGCTGCAGCCAAAGAAAGGTCTATCTAACAATATGCAAATCTGATATTCACCTGACGGTGTATCATCTCTCAATGAGGGTGGTACCACCAGTAATATCCACTCATCTGAAAATCGGTAATCTGGATAGACCACTTGTAAAGAAGGAAGTACTGTATATTTACTGGTGCTATTAACTATTCTAATTAATGGTTATGTCACATGAGGCACAACTAAGTTTATTCTGCCCATTATAAGTAAATTATTGAAACCACAACAATTAATGTTTATATTGGGAAAATAATTACATGAGGAATAGGTCATCGTCATGTGGGTCACTTATGTGACTATTCAGTAATGTGACTTCTGTACCTTAAGATGACTGGGAACTTGTAGATTTTGTAAATTGGAAAACCCAGCTAAAAAAGGGAAGGAAGACAACGTAGAGAGGACTCCAGAGGTAGTTAGACTATAAAATGAGCAAGGGTGTTTGAAGCAATGAGAAGAGGAACCTAAGCCAAGAAGCTGCAAGGTTCATTCATTCTAAGAAACATGATTGCGACAAAGGTATGGTGCTATACTGACTATAATATAGATGGAATTGCTGTAGCTACTGATGTATTATGCATTTAAGTGAAATGGAAACAATTATTAGATTTCATTTTAGAAGAGTGGCCCTTAAACAGTTGGATAGCTCTGTAACAGTAGCCCATATTTACTAAAGACTATGTGCAGTTTGCCTTTGTAGTGTGCATGGGGCGCAAGATTCAGGATTCCAGGGGCACGTTCTTCATGAATCTGGCGCTCCCTGCACTCTCCCGACAGAGTGCACCTTTAACATAGGGTTTTTAACACATTTCTGTTGGCATTATAAATGCAAACTGAGCACCAGAACGCCCATTTCAGTGCAGAAATTTTCACATGAAGAATAGTGCATCTGCGACACAAATCGGTTGTGTGCAACACAAATAGGGTGCAGGCACTTCTTAAATACATGTACAGTTTGCACTGAAAAGAATGTGCAAAGTAATGACAGAAAACTGGCGCAAGCACCTTAGTAAATGTGGGCCAGTGCATTTTATTGTATTATTATAATCATAGAATTATCATTCTCACTGTAGATTAGTTTATATACATAAATCTAAAGGAAATATAACTGATATGAAAGCATACAGCAAATAATATCTGATTTTGCTTATTCAGTACTAACATAATCTGAGCCACTGAAGACTGTAATTTCTCTTAGCATGGATCTGGATAGAAAATTAAGATTCTATTATATTCACAGATTTTAGTGAGGAATCAGCAATCTTTGCATACTTTATTATTCCAATTAACATTAACAAGATAATATGTAGTCTTTAAACATGTTTGACTCTAGGTATTTTACAGTATTTTGTTATAGATGGCTGAACACATACATTTATTTGTAGCCAAAAAAGTTATGTGAAAAGAGCATTAATGGGGTTATAACTGATGGGTTGTTCAGTATGATGATGTCCAGTTTGGAATCCTTTCACAATGGCAGATTTTCTGCTGATAGAAATTGTCGTTTGGCAATACAGCAAGTTCATGCTTATGTAGACTTCTTTAATTGCATATAACAGAACAATCTTCATTATTTAAATCTTCAATTTTTATTATTGTCAGCAGCATGTCCCTGTTTATACAAGTCAATATGCAATTCTTATGTCCACGTAAAAGATGCACGTGTGAGTTGGCTGACATATTTAAACAGTGCAGGGGTTAACAAATTCTTTATGTTAGAGGCAATAAATTGGTTTATTAATCCACCCCTGTATTTAGGAATAGGTGGTCAAGTATTTGGGCTGCTGCTCCACACATTATTATAGCTGTTATGGAAACAGCTACGTGAGATAGGTAATTACCATAATGTGTTATATTGTAGGAAAACTCCTTTAACAGCTTAATTGATTATTGATGACTAATTACTTAAGAATACAGATCATATGATAAGAATGTGTCTTTTTGTCATGTTTCCAGTCAGTTACAGGGAGTTTTGCTGGAATTATCCATGGTCTGACCACTAGGAATCTAACAGATTTGTTGATTCAAAGAAGCAAGCGCATGATTCTCGACACCTTGGGAGTTGGGTTGATTGGAACCACAACAGAAGTCTTCCATAAGGCACTGCAGTACAGCAAAGTAAGAATTATGTATTATCTGTATACATATAGAAATATCAAAACACCATTGAAAAAGCATAATTGTGTTTGAGTTGGGTGAACAATATCTAAACTAAGAAAACACCCACTCACAAGTAAAAACAACACTTTGTATGGTACTTTATTAGCTTTCAAAACATGGCATTCCTGACTCCCAGTAATCTTACATTTTAGAGATACGTCTGAGGTCACCTTACATTCTGTTAGGCTTTATAAAGCAGGCTCACAAGTTGACACCTGCAACGGCTGCACTAAAATTAGGGTGTCCCATGGTTGCCGCTACCTTGGATTTCGCCAACACCTCCCTGAGATATCATTGAAGGGTGCTGACTGTTGGTATGACAGCCATGGTCCTTATCAAGGATCTCATGGATGTCATAGCAAGATAGAGAAATTTTACAATATACTGTAATACTTTAACTTTGCTATATATTGTATATGTGATAAGACCTCCTAGGTTACTTGAACCTATTTTTAAAAATACAGTAAAAACATTTTTTTTTTTAAGTTTTAAAAAATTATTAAAAACAAAAAAACTATGGAGCACATTTAATAGGAGCTTTGCACCAGTGTTCTGACTGACTTTGCGCGTTCTTTTTGGTGTAGACTGCTTGCACAGGTATTTAAGAAGTGTCCACACCACTATTGGGTCACACGTGTCGTTTTGTGGCGCTGCTGCGTTCGGGTGCTCAGTCGGACTGCGTGCCAGATTTATTATGCAAAGTCTGTTGCACGCCCTATGATAAAGGTGCACCACAAAAAAGTTGGTCAACTCTGTCGGGCCAGTGCAGGGAAGCGCCGGATTCATGATTTTTGGCGCACATTCTTAATGAATTATACACAGGAAGAGCACTTTCCTACATTCTTAGTAAGTTTGCCCCTAAGTGTAAATATCCCCCCTTTACCTAGAATGCAAATAAAAATAAATAAACATGTTAGGTATCACCGTGTTCCAAAATTCTCGATATATCAAAATATGAAACACAGTTTTTCCAGTGAAACCTGTCACGGAAAAACATGCTCAAATTTAGGTATCAATTTTTTTCATTTTACAACACGTAAAAAGTGATACGGGTTCCCAAAATGGTAGCATAGAAAACGACAGCTCCTTCTGCAAAAAAATCACACCATACAGCTCTGTACATTCAAAGTATGATAAAGTTATTAGTAGTTGTTAAAACATAAGAAAACCCATATACATTTGGTATCTCCCTGATTATACTGGCCCAAAGAATATGGGGAGGTGTTATTTGAAGCACACAGCAAAAGCTGTAAAAATTAAGCCCACAAGAATTTTTTTGTACAATTTCCCTCCATTAGGAATTTTTTTCCAGCTTTCTAGTATGTGGCATGGAATATTAAATACTGTCACTAGGCAGTACAATTTGTTATGCAGAAAACAAAACCTCACATATACTGTATACAGAAAGATAAAAAAAGTTATGTACTTTTGATGGAGCCGAGCGAAAACAGAAACTTAAAATGGAAAAAGGGCATTGTCGGCCATTGTTAATAAACAGATCTATTCAACTTTTCAAATATTTTCCCTTATATATGAAAAATACTAAAAAATTAAAAGAATATTTCACATGCAGTCAGCCAATATTGAATCAGAGTCGGTTATAAAATGGAAAAAAACTGATTTTCCGCTATGGGTGACTATTACATTTATTAAAAAAATATAAATTTTGCATATATAAGTACTTTTTTTTAGTAAATCTTCATGATTTTAATTTCAATATCTGAATTAAAATATGGTCTAAATGTTTTGTGCTATATATATATATATATATATATATATATATATATATATATATATATATATATATATAAATTCTATGAATCAGTTTATGCGGTGAAAGTATTTTTACAGAGCTTCAGTTAGATGATATTTCATGTGTATAAAAGATGTTTATTTGCCATGTGACGGTGCCAGTTCACTGAATACTGTGACCTTTTTTTTATTATTCCTGCTTATATGATCACCTATGTTATTGATTTCAGATTTACAGCACTGACATCTCAAGCACAGTCTGGGGCCAGTCTGACCTCCGTCTCCCTCCGCTCTATGCCGCTTTTGTCAATGGCGTTGCTGTAAGAAACAATTCTTATATACAATTATCTCTGATCAATGTTAGATTGCTACTGACTTACGTGTAGTAATAATACATAATGATTTGTGAACACTATACTTAGAGTAAGACATTACTGGCGGTGAAGTAAGACTAAATGCTTTGTTCTATGAGATATTGGTTTATCTTCTATACTTTTTAAATCCTGCCACAAAACAGCTGTAGATTTACCGATGGTAGAAATCCCAAACTTACTTGTTCATTCTTTTGTCAAGGGGATGACTTTGCTTTTTGTATGTCCACGAACAGACAGATTATTGTAAAAATGACTTTTTGAAAACAAAGGAGCTGGACGTGCTCCAGTCTATGTTACCCAAGCACCTCTCAGCTCTGCCACCTGATAATGTAAGCCATCCCATCTGTGTTCAGTGCAGCCTGGTCCCTCCTGCCAATCATGACATCTGCTGATTGGCGGTTGGGACCAGGCTGTAATGAACACAGAGGGGGTGGCTTACATTATCAGGAGATGGAGCCGAGAGGCACTCAGGTGTTGTAGACCAGGTGCCACGAGCTCATTTGACCATTTTTGTAAAGTCTTTTTTTTTATAATAATCTGACATACAAAAAGCAGGGTCATCCCCTGGCAGACATAATGAACAAGTAAGTTTGGGACAGCTACCATCAATAAATCTTATAAATATTTTTGACTTAACTAGGCCATTAAATGCAATCCTCTGTATAAGCTTCCTCTATTGTGATGTGTATTGTGCAGCTCTAGATTCTTGCAAAATGCACAAAATGTACAAAGTCAAGGAGGAGGAGAATGTAACACTGAAGTCAAGGTGGGGCGCTATGAATGCCTCCTCCTCCTCTGTGATTGACATTGTGCATCAGACTTCAGGTGATCTGGTTAGTGACTTCTCTGGATGAAGGACCATCAATTACAGTGAAGGGGCTTTCTGAGGAAGAGAGAGCTTGACTTCTGTGTTAAAATATCGACCTCCTTGAGTCTACACAGCCAATTTATATCTCACTTCAAAGTTGATTTTCTGAACGATGCCACCACACTGGGTCATGAAAGAAACATGAGCTGTACTGTGTTGAAGGGAGACTAAACAGGCAACTCATCACATGTATCATAGAGAGAAACAACATTGAAATGAATACATAGGCTAACTTCAGGAGACTTGAAAAAGTGGCAGCCGAAAAACTATGATACAGTACATGTGCCCCAATGTCTTGTTCAGCTAAGCTGATGCCAAAATAAAAAATTTTGTGACTGTTGCGACTATAAGAGTGGACAAGGTCAATGTACAACCTTTGCATTATAATGCATACATTTATATGTGCAAGCTACAGAAAAAAGATAACGGGTTCTTTTCATATGTTAAGGTTACGTGGAAGCTGAACCTCACTAGTGAAGTTGTTTCCTTTTAAATAATTCCTTTCATTTGGAATCCTGCAGTATCATTTTTCTGTAGGTGACCTTACATATTTTTGTGTGACCTTGCACTGGCCCTGCCTGCTGTTCCCTTTATCAAGCGTGCACAGATTGACAGAGCCCAAGTATCTTTTTTTATTTTGCAATATGTATCTTTTTTACTGTTGCAAAATGTGTGAGTTGTGACACTGGTGCAACCTAAAATGAGTCATATCACTTTTCTGTAAATGGCATAACAATCTAGAAATCTGCCTATAAGAATGGCATAATAATCTAGGAAAAGAAAGTTCCCCTTCAACACTGGTAAAGTAACTTGTAAAAGAGGTTTAAACTTAACAGATAATTAAAGTGTTAGGGTTTAGAAAAAAAGTCTATGTGCGGTCCATTTAAAGCAGTCTGTGCCTTGGCCATTTTTCATGGATTGGATATGCTGCTTGGCTGAACCATGCTCACCACATCATATTGACCTATGATTAGTGTTGAGCGGACTCAAACTGGGGCTGGGTTTGACTCAACTTCCCCCTGTGGCTAACACCTCTGGTACTGGACGTTAACTCTTTAAATGCGACGGCTGCAGCAGCGTTTGAATGACTGTGGCCTCGCGCCGGCACGAACCTGCAGTGCTGGGTGCCAGCAAAGATGGCGCACACAATGGTTTGAATGCAGCTAGCAACTTTATCAGCTGCTTTTAAACAGTTAACACCTAATTGTGGCCATCGGTCATGGGTGTTAATGGTTGGGGACCATACCGGAAAACAATTATTAAATTCGGGTTCTGCTGAACTCAGTTGCACCCAAAATTTGAATTACTACCTATGATGCCATGAGTTCCAGTCTAACATTGGGTCGGGAACTTTTACTGGACCACACATGGCCTTCTGAATTCATTTTATGTAACTGTGTCTTGAGGTGCTGCTGGTTTGCATGTATCTTGTGAGAATTGTATCTAAAATACATCATTGCTGTTCATGCGTGGCCTGAATAATTGTGACACATATTACTATGAGCTTAGTTTCTTAAGTGCCTTTTCTTTTTCCTAGGTCCACTCAATGGACTTTGATGACACTTGGCACCCCGCCACACATCCATCTGGGGCTGTCCTGCCCTCGTTGATTGCTCTTTCAGAAACATTACCTTCTCAGCACAAGAAATCTGGACTAGATTTTCTTTTGGCATTTAATGTTGGGATTGAAGTGCAGGGAAGACTAATGCATTTTTCTAATGAAGCCAGCAATATTCCAAGGCGGTATGTACTGTTACTTCTTGTCTATAGAATGTCTATACATTGTCTATAGAATGATATTAAGAAATAGATTTTTATAAAAAGTAATATTTCTAGATCATATGTACAGTGTTTATTTATCAAAGTATCAAGCACAATTCTCTTTCCTTCTCCGTTTCTACAGGTTTCATCCTCCTGCGGTTGTTGGTACAATGGGCAGTGCTGCAGCATCATCTAAATTTTTAGGCCTGGATCAGAATCAGTGCAGAGAAGCATTAGCTATAGCTGCCTCATATTCTGGGGCTCCTATGGCCAATGCAGGGACACAAACAAAGCCCCTTCACATAGGTAATGCAGGCAGACATGGCCTGGAAGCTTCTTGCTTTGCCTTTTTAGGTCTTGAAGGCAATAAACAGATCCTGGATTTAGCATCTGGCTTTGGTGCCTTCTACAATGACTATAACCCACAGGCCCTGCCATCTCTGGAATCCTACAATTGGCTGCTAGAGAAACAAGATGTGGCCATCAAACGGTTTCCTGCTCACCTTGGGATGCATTGGGTTGCAGATGCAGCTTCTGCAGTACGAAGACACATTGCGGGAGATATTGATACATTGCCAATTGCCAATATTCAGAAAATTATTCTCAAAATTCCAGATGCCAAGTACGTAAGTCGACCCTTACCAAGTTCAGAACATGAAGCTCGCCACTCCTTCCAGTTCAATGCTTGCACAGCTCTACTAGACGGACTCGTGTCTGTCCAGTCTTTCAGTGACCAGAACCTTTCCAGACCTGAACTACAGAAGATGCTTAGTAAAACTGAGGTGCTTCACCCAGCTGATAACCAACCAAATTTTGAGAAATTGTATTGTGAAGTGAGCGTTATAATGACAAGTGGAGCCACATTTACAGAGAGGTGCAACACATTCTATGGTCATTGGAGAAAACCGCTGAGCAATGAAGACCTAGAAAAAAAATTCAGGTCTAATGCATTGACTGTGCTTTCGAATGATGGAGTAGAAGGTATTGTAGAGATGGTGAACAATCTGGAAGACTTACCAGACTGTTCAGTGCTTTGCTCATTACTAAGGCAAAGAAATCAGGCTACTGGAAAGCAAGAAATATGTTTCTAAAGAAATTTACCTATATAAAGTAGTTCAAGAAGCATACTGTATACTACCATAATACAACTGCATCTATAAAGTATTTCTAGGTTTCTTTATACTGACATATTATATTAATGATATTGTTTAAAGTAAGAAAAAAAGTCAAATTTATACTAGGTTGAAAGTGACTTCACCAAGGGTTAGTTGTAGAGGGCTATCCTTAATTCTAAAGCACACTACAAATTTGAAGGTATTTTTAGAAAATGGAAACACAACATATTTATATTCCATATAGTCAATATATTCTGCTGCACTTTACAGATCATGGAATACATATACACACAAAATCCTTACAGAGCAATAACATGGTCAGATGAAATCATAGGAATCAGGGCCCTCCTTGCAAGAGCTTACAATCTATGAATATGTGATTTCAAGCAACACAAATTATCCATAGCTACATAACAAAAGAGCAGGCACCGCCACTGTACAATTAATTAACGTATCCACGCATCCCAATGATTAATGCAACAATCAAAAACAGAAAAAAGTTGGATGCGCACAGGGATTCACATAAACAAGAAATTCATTTATTAATACACAAAATACCAATGACAAGACATCAAAAATATAAAAACACTTAAAACATACACCCCATGGGTGTATAAAGCTTCCAAGGGCAGTAGTCCCTTACACTCCCCATCCACAAGCAATGTGTCCCACAGGTAAACAGTTGTTTTTATGCATAATGGTATAAATGATCTAAGAAAACCTCTAGATGGCAACAATACACAGAGCACTTTATTGTATTGTTGCCATCTAGAGGTTTTCTTAGATCATTTATACCATTATGCATATAAACAACGGTTAACCTGTGCGACACATTGATTGTGGATGGGGAGTGTAAGGGACTACTGCCCTTGGAAGCTTTATACACCCATGGGGTGCATGTTTTAAGTGTTTTTATATTTTTGATGTCTTGTCATTGGTATTTTGTGTATTAATAAATGAATTTCTTGTTTATGTGAATCCCTGTACGCATACCACTTTTTTTGTTTTTGATTGTTAAATTATCCATAGCTATCACTAACAGATCACTTTAGATTTGCTCTGTAAAAGATAACATTGGGATTTCAGAAATTGTAATGGATGAAGTTATGTTTATGATTTGACAAAGTTGATACATATTTAGTGTTGAAACATATAATGGCATATTTAAAGTAGTGACATATATCATGAAACTAGATCATTTATTCCACTATACATTTGCTTGATTTGTAACACTTTATGTGTGATTTGTAGCATGATTATGATTGTTCACTGTTATGTACTGTGAATATTCTTGTACAATTTCCAAAACTGTCAGGGCTTTGGCTGGAAGGTCAGCATTTTGTTTATAATCTATTAAATGTTATCTAATAAGTTAATACTTCTGTTTTCTGTGTATTAATTGCTACATTATATTCCAGGTTTCTGCACTCTTTCTATCATCAATATCGTGCATGTAGTTGTACATTCCCTTTAACAGGGTTATATGGGATTTAGATATTTCTATCTATTAGGAACAAAAGTGATACAAAAACCTGTACTATCCATTGCAGGCATCTGTTTCTTACACGCATTTGTTATACAGTGGGTATGTAAATTATTCAGACACCTTTAAATTCTTCATTCTTTGTTTCATTGCAGCTAATTAGTAAGATCAAAAAAGTTATTTTTTTTTGCTCATTAATGTGCACTGTGCACCTGATCTTGACAGAAAAAAACAGAAATGTAGATATTTTTGAGGAAACCTGATATTTTTAAGGAAAAGTGATATATCACATAGTCATAAGCATTCAGACCCTTTGCTGTGACACTCCATTTCCTTCTGAGCCTTCATTAGATGGTTCTACTGTGTTTAATTAAACTTATTGAGCTTTATTAGGAAAGGCACACACCTGCCTATCCTAATAAAGACCTCACAGCTCACAGTGCATGTCAGAGCACATGAGAATCATGAGGTCTAAGGAACTGCCCAAGGAGCTCAGAGACAGAATTCTGGTAAGACACAGATCCGGTCAAGGTCACCAAAGAATTTCTTCAGCACTCAAGGTTCCTAAGAGCACAGTGGTCTCCATAATCCTCAAATGGTCGAAGCTTAGGACGACTACAACTCTTCCTCGACCTGGCCACCCAGCCAAACTAAACAATCATGGGAGAAGAGTCTTATTGAGGGAGCTAATGATGAAACCCAATATCACTGTGTTTGAGCACCAGAGATGTTGTTGGGGGATGGGAGAAAGTTCCACAAAGTTAACTATAACTGCAGCCTCCACCAGTTGGGAAGCCTCTCGTCAGTGCAAGACATACAAAAGCCAACATACAGTTTGCAAAAAACACATGAAGGACTCCCAGACTCTGGTCTGATAAGAAGAAGATTGAAGTTTTTGGTATTAATTCTAAGTGGCATGCATGGAAAAAAACAGGCACTGCTCATTACCTGCCAAATACAATCCCACCAGTGACACATGGTGATGGCAGAATCATGCTATGGGGGCGTTTTTCAGCTACAGGGACAAGACGACTGGTTGCACTTTAAGGAAAGATGAATGCGGCTAAGTACAGAGACATCCTGAATTAAAACCTTTTCCAGAGTGCTCTGGACCTCAGACTGCACCTAAGGTTCACTTTCCAACAAGAGAATGACCTTAAGCACACAGCTAAAATAACAAAGCAGTGGCTTCAGAACAACTCTGTGACCATTCTTTACTGCCCCAGCCAGAGCCTTGACCTAAACCCAATTGAGCATCGCTGGAGAGACTTGAAAATGGCTTCACCATCCAACCAGAGTGAACTGGAGAGGATCTGCAAGGAAGAATGACAGAGGATCCCCAAATCCAGGAGTGAAAGACTTGTTGCATCATTCCCAAGAAGACTCATGGCTGTACTAGCTCAAAAGTGAGTGTCTACTCAATACGGAGCAAAGGGTCTGAATACTTATGACCATGTGATAATTCAGTTTTTCTTGTTTAATATATTAGCAAAAATATCTACATTTCTGTTTTCTTTTCTGTTAAGATAGAGTGCAGAGTGTACAATAATGATAAAAAAGATATTATTTGATCTTACCAATTGGCTGCAATGAAACAAAGGCCCACATTTATCAAAAACAGTGCAAACTGCATTGGGTGGAGTTAGCCTGTAAAGTGTGCAGGGTGCGCCAAATCCATGAACTGTGGTGCATGTTCTTCATGACTCTGGTGCTCATTGCACTGCTCAGACAGAGAGCAACAACTTTTTATGGTGCTCCTTTAACGTGCAACACATTTCTGTAAGACACTACATGATAAATGTTGCACACGGTCCGATTGTGCACGGGAACGGACCTTTATGTGAAGAATTTTGTGGCATGGGGGTTATATTTAACCTGTGTATAGCTATACCATATAATTCCATTACAGTGTAGCAATGAGAAGACAGCAGTTCTATATTAATATGTATTATGTACAGTCACATAATAGTAGAGAAATAAGTAAGCCAGTTACAAGTGTACATCGTTAGTAAAAAGTAATGTATGTGGAAACGAGTAGCCCATCGAGAATTACAGAATGTTCCTGAACTTGAGCCAGTCAATATAGTCTTTTGTGTTGTCATAACAACTCATAAAATGACTGGGAAATAGGATGGAAACCTTGTTTTTATAGTGAAAAATAAGTATTTGCAGCTATAAATAAAGGGAACTTCCTCCCTAAGGGCCTATGGACATAGCTGCAGAGCTTGTACAGCTTAACTCTGTGCACTGCCATACTGCTTCATCAGGTGCTGTATACACTCTTGAGATCTCATCTTATGAAGTATGCCATATTTCCCCATTATATTGTTGTGGCACCTAAAAGAAAAACAGGCTTCAAATATACACTGCCCACAAAACGTTAGGCTTTCAGGTGATATATATATTTGATCTTCCCAATAATAATAATAATAAATATACTATCATGAAAGTAGGGAGCATGCAATGATAATTCCCTTATTTCAAACAATTTATTGAAACAAACACCAACAACAGTGATGGGTATGCCACCTAAAAAAGTCTCAATAACTTGGTATATGGCCTAGAGCAGTGATGGCTAACCTATGGCACTGGTGCCAGAGGTGGCACTCGGAGCCCTTTCTGTGGGCACTCAGGCCATCACCAGAGAGGACTCCAGGTATCTTCCTGCAGTCCCAGACAGCCCAGTACATGCTGTGCACAGAGCTATTTTAAAGTGACAGCTCTACCTGGGACTATTTTCTGCTTTATTGGTGTCCTTGGGGTGCTGGTATCAATGAAAACTGTGACATAGAAGGGAGTATAAATCACAAATTAAATTTCTGTGTTGGCACTTTGTGATAAATAAGCGGGTCTTCGTTGTAGTTTGGGCTCTCGGCCTCTAAAAGGTTCGCCATCACTGGCCTAGAGCCTCAGTTACAGCTTGAAAATGATGTTTCATGCTGTTCATAAGTCAGCTAAGTTTGATGAGCTGGTTCATTGTTGTTCATGAAGATAAAATTAGGCCCTAAAACAGGCACAAAGACTGGATTATTTATGTTAATCAAATTTTATGGGCTTATTATAATGTAAGCAAAGTGTAGGACAGTTATGTATTGGCTTGACATACATACTGTACACCACCACCATGGGGTGGCAACAAGGGCTGATACATAATGCTCTCCTTGAAATTTTCAACATTGTTGGCAGCCATCATTCTCAGTGTAAATCAGTGTGTCCATTGTCCAGTGTAGATGCTCCCTGCCACAAGATGGAGATGTGGAAAAGTACACCTAACCTGCAAACCACATTGATATAAATGGTTTCATATAGTCAGAAGATATGCTTGGGTACCTTTCACCTCCTTCAAATGTTCCTGGTACTGTGTGGCATTCTCCATCCTATTCTGCAAGACATCAACAGTCATGATTGTAGGATGTGACCAAAGGACATCCAATTCTATTCCTTTCTTTTTCCAGTCTCTTTTCGTGTCTGTTGCAACCTGCGGGTGAGACTCTGTGACACTTAAATCTGTGTGGCCTCTTCCGGGAACATCCTGCTTGAAGCTACATAATGGCATGCTACTGTTGATCAGACATGCTCATGGTCTCATCATGGTCTCAAAATGTAAACAGCATGATAAGGAGGACTGTTTAAATGCTAACTCTAATTAAAATGGTCAAAGATCAAACACCTGTTTTGCAGTTAAGCTTCTTGTTAGAAAACAGGAGGTGGTGCAAAAACTATTGAAACAATGAACCGATTGACATGTGCATTCAAAGGTTTAGAGAACTTTAGTTATTAGTTATTATAGTTTAGCTATTGTTTTTTTGTTTACATTTTTTTTGGCATAATTTCTCTGTTCATTGTGTATAAAATCTGTGTCACTTCAGAAAGCCTGTTGTACCAAGCCTGATGAAGGGACCTAAACTGTCCTGAAAGCTTGCTTTTAAGATCTTAGATTTCAGTTAGCCATTAAAAGGTATCACGATCTCAAAAAGGCTTTCTGACAAAATCCTCTGGTGAGTCCCATGTTTGTTTTGGTTTGGCTGCTTTAAAAAAAAACAAGTGACTTGTCTGTGCTGCTCATTCACTCCTCAGCTCTCAGCCCCCACCTTTGTGCTCATGTACAGCTCTTTCCTCTTGCTTCTTCACTCAAACAAGGACAGAGCTCACAGCGTGGTGAGCTGACATCACTGGGGGGGGGGGGGGTATCGAGGAGCTGTACAGACAGACAAGTCACATGTTTTTTCAAATTTAAATGCAGCCAAACCAAAGCCAACCTGGGACTCTGGTTGGCTTTCTGTCAGGATTCTGTCAGGGGGCATGGTAAAAAAGTAAGGTAGAAAGGCATCTTTGCAATCCCGCAGACCTTTGAAGCCTGTCTTAAATGAAAATGAGGTCCCTGGTGACAGTTGTGAATAAACCTATATGATAGTTTAATGATCTTATTCATAACCTGTTAATTTTTTGACCCATAATTTTCTACCATGCCAGCTCAGAATTTTTAGAATGTCTTTTGGCAATGGTCTTTGAAAAATGGAGAGGTCGCAACCTGTGTCCTGTCTATGATTTTTACAGACCCATTGTACACATGTCGAGTTCAGTCGGATAAAAGATGTGTGAAATAGGTTTGATGGTTTCTCTCCTCAATAGAGAACAGTGATGAAAAAGAGTTTGAAACTATTATCGGCCCCTGGTTTCTGAAATACTCAGAGAGACAAATAGTACAGCTTGCACAGTAAATTTTCACTGTTTGTTACAAAGTACAATATAAAACATCAACTAGTTTGGATGGCAGGCTTTTTCTGACTGTGATATTTTGGAAAAAAAATAATCTGAGTAAAGAGAACATATTGAGAGTTATTTATCATTGGTTTTCCTGGGCTTTTTTGGCATAAAAAAGTCTCAAAGTAGTCTCACAGGGCTACATACACTTCTTCATTAATCTGGCCTAAACATAGAACTACATAGTGCAACTCCGTGCAAAGCCACATTCATGACTGGAGACTTTCGCAAAAGGTCTAATAAAAAGTCTTATAGTCACTTCAGTCCCCTGGTGGTTTATGTGCTTTTATGAGACTTTTTATGTATTTTGAGACTTCTTTGGGACATTTTGAAAAAAAAATTCCAGACTGAAAATAAACCATAAAAACATATATTAAAGGGCCAAAGCCACTCTGATGGGCAGCAGAGCTCCAAAAAAAGACATATTACTGTCCCAAGGAGCTGGTCTAATGATAAATAACCCCCATTGTGTTATTGGTATCAGTTCTACATGCAATCAGAGATGGTTCCACATACACTTAAGATTGTTCCCAAATATAACCAGCATCCCTGGCGCAGCTGTCCTTTATCATAAAATGTTTTCCATGATGGCAATACGGATGACCCCCATCATGATCAGGTAAGTAAAGACAAGGCTGAAAAAAGGGCATTTTATTGTCCTAGGAATATGGAAAATTGTGCTCCTAACAAGTCATAATTGCAATTCATAAAACTAGCAAAAATTAGTAAATGGAAATTCTCAGCTGATTCATGATGGTCTAAACAGGAGCCATTCCTAAAACTCAAATAGGGAAAATCTACTAACAGGGTCAGGTTTCTGTCGGAAACAGTTTGATTGGAGTTTCCCGGCACAGAGGGACGGCGAGCTGAACACCGGGAGGGAACGACGAGGAAAGAACATGTTTATTTATTTATGCAGGACATCACAACTTTTACTTATTCTCGGACAACCCCTCTTATGAACCCACTCCCCAATTGGGTTGCTTAAATGCATGATCTCTCATTATTACGTAAAACTTAATAAATCAAAATCTATGGTTTCATTTGTTTGCCAGTGTTGGTGGATAGTTGCTACCAACAAAAATATTTAAAGTGGTAAAAATTCCTGAAAGACAGGAATATGATTAGAATTTACACACTTTTCTCTTCTTCTATTTTTTCTAAATCTCCCCATTGTCCCTAAAGTTGAGCCACCACACACAAGGGTTTACCATGGAACACAGAAACACAGCAGCTTTTAGATTTTTATCAGAACACCTTCACCTAGAAAAGATGTAAGGTTTATTAGATTTATTTCCCTAGCAAGGTAAACAAAGCGTTGTGCACAAGTTTTTTCAACCAACTTTAGCAAACTTTTGTCTATTACCACTGGGTGGTGCTCTTGATCTGAACATTACAATGCGTTTCTGCATTTTAGCATTGCCACCTAATTATCTTAAGGTTATGCATCTCATTCTGACTTTACTGACATATGCGAGGAAAATAAAATGTGAAATAAAACTTTAAAATGTGATAGTGTTAATCTCAAACATTGTAATTTAATACAAGCACATAACCACATCAAGGAGAAAAAAAACAATAATCTCATTTAGGCTTCTATCACTTGTGACCTATGGCCACCATGATTCTCATGATAAATAAGGGTGAGATACTGTATATAATAATAGAGAGTCTACATCAGAGTGCAAGATATTGCTAAAGGTTACAAGTATTCAGGCTATTGAAGTGTTCTTCTGTGAAGGTTGGATTCAGAGCACTGTGTCTATGAATACATATGGGAAAAACTGCTGCCATCTCACCCCTCTGGACATTTAACCAGTCTAGACCTTCAAAATGCCAAAATAGCTGCCAGATGAAACTAAGGCTTTCACAAAGGCTTTTAAGGATTTCACACTACACTACAAGGAACAAATAATTATTTTTAAATTGCATTGCTAAATTACTTTTGTTATCGTAAAGAAAGCACATTTAAAGGGAACCTGTCAGCAGAATTTCACATATGAGGTAAATGGCATACATTATACACAGAACAAACATACATTTGAGTAAGATAACTCCTGGTTCATTTTTGAGAAATCACATTAAGACATTGTGGAATATTTATAATTTCTGCATATAATAAAAAACCCTGCTTCACTACAAAAAGCATCGCTATAGTCTCCACGTTTGCCCGAGACTCTACATATTGGGGCACATTTACTAAGGTAAGGTAATAAATAAATAAATAAATAAGGTAAAAAAGTTCCGCACTTTTATCGGACTGTGCACGTTCTTTTTGGCTAAAACAGCATACACAGGTATTTAAGAAGTGTGTGCGTTGCAATTGTGTTGCACGCAGCCCTTTTGTGGCGCAGTTGCGCTAGTCTCCATGTGACACAAATTAGGGGCCGTGCCGTCCGTCAGTCCAACTGATTAGGACCGAGTGCCGTATTTAACTTGTGTCGCATGCCGTATGTTAAAGGAGCACCACAAAAAGATGGTGAACTCTGTCAGGCGAGTGAGGTGGAGTGACAGATTCATGATTTCTGGCGCACGGAATTTCTGGGCGCGGTGGAATCGCCGCGCCCAACATTATACATGTAAATAGCACTTTAAGTAAATTACCAAAACAATATAGAGAATTCATTAATAATGTTCATTTTGAAGTTATTTGAAAATGTAAAAAGAAAAGTACTATAAATGACAAAAAAAACGATTTTTTAACCCCAAATAAAAATGAAAAAAAAAAGTTAAAAATGTTATTACCTTTTTAGCTAGCTCTATGTGTCCTAAAAAAACCACACAAAAATTTTAAGGTAGCATGCAAAAAAAAAAAAAATTATGGCCCTTAAATCTGCCAATTTTTCAGTCCCAGGGGTATTTCAAATCCTAACATTCGTCTTCTCCTGGATCCCTCCTCCCTTCATCCTCACTGCAAAGTGAGCCCTCTCCCTCCGGCATGCGCACTGAGTCTTCATTTCAGTGCACATGCGATTCGTCCCTCGGGTTAGTTGCTAGGCAGTCAGGTGCCAGTGTTACAGAAACTCTGTAGGCGGTTGCGTACTGTGGCAGCTTAGCACTAATTTCCCTCTGGGGATAAAGTTTTAATATTATCTTATCTCTCTTAAAAAAATATTTACTTCATTTTTAAGCTTGGTAACTTTACTCGGCATAATATATAAGGAAATCAGTGGTAGGCCGCTTTATCTTTTTGTTTAAAGGTTTTTAATAGCTCTTGGGATGTAAAACAACTTTGCCTATTATCTTTGTTACCTATATTCAGCAGCTTCCTTGCTATTCCCCTCAGATTACCTCATTGCTGCAATGGCTGCTTCCTCTCCATGTGCTGATAAGCCTATTCCTTTTTAGTCCTAGTGATGTGTCGTTAGCGAACAAACCGGCTTGCTCTTGTTCGCGAATGGCGTGAGCCAGCTCACCTCAGTAAGACGATGGCTCACTTAATCCCGCCCCTAATAGGCTCACAACACCCTCTTTAACCCGATACAATCTGGTTAAAAGTGGAGTGGAGTGGGGTGAGTGAATGGCCTGCAGCTCCCCATGATATATTTCATAGGGAGCCGTGCAGGAGCCAGAAGAGCAGGCTCTTCTGAGTGAATGGAGCCTAATGAGCCAGCTCACTAAGAAGAGGTGCAATTCCCATCACTAATGAGTCCTTGTTTACACTAAGTTTCTCAAACTGATTCATGGGAGGGGAGGAGCTGCTGCTCCCTGCTCACAGAGGAGGAGGTCATGTGACAGTGAATGTAGCAGAGCTGGAAGTGTACAGTGATGTCTTCTGCGCAGAATAGTGAGGTACAAGATCTCAGTCCCTCTATCCCAGTATGTGATTCTACAGAACTTTCTCTGTCTGTCTCCAGACCTTATGCTGCTCTCTTCCCTCACCTTGTCATCAGCAGTATCAGCTGTGTCCAGATTAACACACAGCACAGGCTATAGACTGCATGTAACTGGTGTACTAATGATTTCTACCACATGTTCATTGCTCATGTACCACATGTACCACATGTTCGCTGCTCCTGCATGCGATGGAAGCTGCCAGGCTGTCACCATATACATCCTATATGTGCACTGTGCAGTGTTCCCTGCTCCTCCATGTGATGGACAGTGTTCACTGGATTTACTTGTCGGAAACTAAATGGATTTAATGCTACATTACTTTGAGAGAGAACACAAGGCATCATGGGATCTGTGGGCAAGCAAACTGACCTCAGTCTGAGGGCATAGATTGACAGACATTCATCTGACCTTTTGTCAAACACTTTCAGAACAGAAAATGGCATAACTTTGGAAAGAAAAGGACGAGCAGCACAAAGTAGGCATCGTTCTGTTTGTTTTCAAAGGGGGGATCACATATAATAATTTAATAAAATCACTATAGCTTTACAGTTACGCTTTAAAAACTTTTGTTTGGTAGGGGGTCCACAATTCCCATACAACACAGGGCCACTGTAGTTGTAATCTGCTACTGTTGGTGTCTATTTTCAATGGCACATAACAGTAGTTATTTGCTCCCCTTGTTTAATGAAGTAGTGTAACTGATCACATTATATACACATAGAGAGTTCATGGAGGACAGGGCTCTGTTATGTAATGCATTGAGCAGCAATAAAAATAGTAATGACAAAATAAATATATTATGTCTCTGAGTACTGCTAACACTGCATCTTGCAATTGTCACCCTGAGGATGGTGACTTTCTGTCCTGAAGGACTTTTACAATGATGTTTGCTTTATTTAATGGTGCAGTTTATCTCCTTTGTGCTGAGAGGCACAGACATTAAAATATAATAGTGAACTAGTGCTTGTGGCATTAGTTGAATACAGTCCCATTTGTTTCAAGTGGATTATAATTCTTTAATTAAAATGGTACGCTATTTATTCATCAGCTGTTAATATGATTATGTCTCTTATTACAATTTATCAGTATCACTAGAAATAACACTGAACAGTTATAAGGATACAACAGGTGGAAACCATTTATGACCCCAGCTTACATGTCCACTAATCACAAAGGGGATGCATCAATATGTAAAAGTGCCAATAGGTCACAATGCCTAAAGCAGTCATGGTGCTCCATTGAGCACAGCTTCCACAACACATGCCAGAGTGATCACTGATCATGTGGCCTGTCTGCAGCTCAGTCACATTTTGCACAGTACCAAGTGCACAGTCTGGGCTGCAATACCAAGCACAACTACTATATTGTATATGGCAGTGTCCTTGGTAGGAAGTGAAGAGACTGTAGTGAGTGTGTGCTACATTCCCTTCAAAATGGGCAGACAACCTCATACTGTTCAAGTATGTAGCTCCACAAAGTGAAATTACAAAAAATGTTTTACAGAAAATGTCCCAAAATAGGCATAATAAACCCCAGCATGTCACAGCTAATGGCAAACAACATAACAGTAATGTTATAGCACATAATTTATTAAAGAAAATTATTATGCAAGGATTATGCACACTGTAATGTCACAAAACAGAATCCCTTATGATATTTCCATTGAAAGCTGACAACCAAGAATGTCTAGCACAGGCCTATGCAGACTATTTAAGGAAGCTAAATTTCAGAACATGGACACAGTTCAAGCCCCCATACTGGTGGAGACACACATATTTAAGACACACTATAACACATGTAGACACAGATATACCCACCTTGACACATACTATACACACAAGTAATGTTTTTTTGAAATTGTTATGTCTTAGTTTGAAGATATATAGGAAACAAATCTAACTCTTACAATAGTTAAATTGTGATCATTCGACAACTGATTCAGAAAAACAATATGATTTGCAGGATGCTCCTGTTACTAAGTGGTTTGTTCCTATAGAAAGTACTGTATGAAAAAATGACCAGTTAACTGGTAACAGGCCCATAGGTTCCTATAGGTTAAGTGATGCCGGTAAGGAGGGAACGCTTGTCCATCTGGTCAGATCCCAGAGAAGAACCATTATAGAATAGGTTTAGTTTAGGTGAAGGCGAAGAATAGATGGTGAACAACACGGTATAAGGTACCTCTGTGTAGTAAATGAGAAAAATCAAAGGAAGACAGGGCTGCGCAACACTTTTGCCATTACTAAATTTCACCATTAATAAATTTGTTCATTTTATTACTCCTCTAGCTATCGTTAATATTTTTCATAACTTGCCAAAACTTGTTTAATGTTAAAAATGTCTCAACGGAAATTTATTATCAAAATCCATCATGATAAAAAAAGGGCCACCGTGACTGTGGTAATCTTCCTACATTTGTTATGGCCTCTTTCCTTTAAAATTAATTTTTGAAGTTATGCTAAGGAGCCAGAAGGGCTCTGGTGGGTGCTTCCAGATAACCTCAGTGCTGTGGATTCACAGACTGTTACAATGAGCAGAGCAGCTATCCTCTCCTCCTCCTTACTTCTTGCTGCTGCTAGGTTACACAAGCAGAGGGAGGAGGGAGAGAATAGGAGGTTGGGTGAGACATGTTCTGTTCATTGTAACAGGTTGACCATAACGGTGCCTGTATCTATGAATAAGTGTCTCTGGTTTATCATGATGGATTTTGATAGTATATTATCTTTAAATATAACTAACATGACACCCCAATTGTGGGGGCCTCATAATGTTGCCATGTTTTACTTACCAGAATTACATAAATGAAAATCATATGAATTTAAAATTCACTTCAAATATCAATTTGGAGAGTATAGATTTTTTGGATGTCACCCTCAATGGTGGAACCCATGTTACCATTACTCCCTATGTTAAACCAATAGCAGTTAACTCAATTTTGGAAGCTACTTCATGCCATGCCCCGCACATCATTAAAAACATACCAGTAGGTGAACTAATAAGATTAAAAAGAAATTGTTCACAACATACTGACTATGTAGTGGAAAATCAGAGAATATGCCAGGGATTGACTAATAGAAAATATGCACCTTGGATGCTCAATAGAGCAACTAACATTGTCAGTAAAATCCCTAGAACCCAACTTATTAGTGAGAACAGGACCCGAAACAAACCCCTTGATCCATCTAAAAAATCCTCCATTACTTTCTCTACAGCGTATAGTTCCCAGTACACAGAGGTGGTTAACATTATTAAAAAATACTTACCATTGCTAGCGACGGATAATTCGATTGCCAAATTTATTGATGGTAACGTGAAGTTTGTGTCTAGGAAGGCGCCCACTCTAGCCAGCATATTGTCGCCCAGTCTCTTTAGTTCAACAGAGAGTAAGAAAAATACCTGGTTGTCAACAACTGGGTTTTACAAGTGTGGCCATACCAAATGTATTTGCTGTACCCATTCAGCACCATCAAAAGAATTTTTTTCTGCTAGTACCGGCAAACAATTTAAAATATCGCATTTTATTAATTGTAATACTGCATTTGTTATTTATACCATCACTTGCAATACTTGTCGTATCCAGTATGTGGGCTGTACGAGTGGGCCACTGAAGGTTCGTATTCGCCGTCATTTGTCTGATGCCAAGAATAAAGATGCGGTAAATGTCTCTATGGCCTCAAGACATTTTCAAAACGTACATGGCGGCGACTGCAGTACCTTCAGTTGCATGGGCATAGAGAAAGTTCTTAAACCTGTACGTGGGGGCGATCATAAAAGAAAACTCCTTAATCGAGAAACGTTTTGGATTTTCTCGTTGGAGACCCGGGTACCAAAGGGGTTAAACAAAAGACTCGATGTGATTTGTCAATACTGAAAATGTGTTATGTTAAAATATAGGGTCAACTTGTTTATGAATAATAGTCCTGCTCCCACTGTTCCTCAACTTTTCTTCTTTTAATTGTTAATACAGTTTTTAATATTTGAATTTTTGTATATGTAGATTGAGATGTGTTCAGACGGAACGCACACTAATTATCCGTGAGTCTCACCTGGGACTGAACTTGCTGTTTCCGTCCAGGGTTCTATCACGTGATAGCACATGCTACTATTTAAAGCCGTCGGTAGCACATCTCAAACCAGCCATGAATAAGGGTAGAGCACCTACCCGAAACGCGTAGGCGATTTTTTCATGCATTCAAGTGATGACTCCATGTGATTTTATATTGTCTTCATGTGAACAATAAAGAATATTTGCTTTTTCCAAAAAACGCAAGTGGATCTGTATTCATGAGCTGGACATGGCGTTTTCAAGTTACTTGTAATCTGGAGGAGGCGGAATTTAGTCCGTGCCATACTGATCCACGTGGGTTCACAATCAACGATCCAGGTGAGCTGACATTACCACTGCCATTGATACGAGCAGCTATCCTCTCCTCCTCCTTACTTCTTGCTGCTGCTAGGTTACACAAGCAGAGGGAGGAGGGAGAGAATAGGAGGTTGGGTGAGACATGTTCTGTTCATTGTAACAGGTTGACCATAACGGTGCCTGTATATATGAATAAGTGTCTCTGGTTTATCATGATGGATTTTGATAGTATATTATCTTTAAATATAACTAACATGACACCCCAATTGTGGGGGCCTCATAATGTTGCCATGTTTTACTTACCAAATCTCCCCCAAAAACTGTTTGATAGATTTTAGCCTAATAGGGTCATAACATGAATGGCAGCTTTTCACTATTCACTTCCAAGGAGATATGTGGCTAACTGTAAAAAAACCTTTAAACTTACCTAGAGATGGGTCTGATGAGGCGCATCAGACTAATTTCCTTTACTCCCCGTGCATATGCAGTTCTTCAATGAAACTGGAGCACTACACTCCCGGCTTCATTACGCATGCGCTGTAAGTGGCTACAGTGGCTCCCAGAAAAGAGAGAGATAACAGGGAAGCACCAGAGAGTAGTCAGTCCTTGTGGAAGCTCTAGTATCCACCTAAGACCATGACAAGTGATTAAGACTGTGGTGCACCATGAGGCCCAGCCATACCACATGGGCAGCACCACTCTCACCCTGCAGCACATTGGTGTTTTTGGAACATGATGAGGAGCTCCACATCTTTCTACTCCATCATTGTTTCTAAGGACTTACTCTTATATATTTGAGTTTTTTATTGTCATGAAAGTGCATTAGCGCTCACAGAATAGATTGGGGAACTCAGTTCTCTTGTTTGCAGGGCATATTAGCAGTCAGTTCAATAACTCCGTTATTGTCCCTAGTTCAATAACAATGACTTCTGCTAGGGAATAAATGTCACCCTATAGGCTAACAGGTCTATAGGAGGAGCCACCAGACAGATTTTATGAAATATTTCTCACGGAACCAAGAATCCTCAAGTGTAGGGACAAGCAAATAGTTTACAAATGACTATCTTTTTTTTGCTTTATTAGAGACCTATTGGAAATTAGTTTTTTTCCGCAAAATTTGCTCAATGTAAACCCCCCTCCAAAAACCCAGTTCTTAACTGTTTAACATTTATATTTACTAGAATAATAATCGTAGATATTTTCTGTATTTAGCCATTCTGCATAGTAAAGAAGTCTTGTGAAGTAAAATACCATAGGTGATCTCATCATAAAATGGAAATCTATAGTTTGCAGTGGCCTAATGATTTGAATGTAAGTGGAATAGTAATGTTATAGACTGAGGTCACTTAAAAATTGTACCTTGTAATTACAGTAAATGAGGTCTGTAAGCGGGAGACTTCCCAACACTGACTCAGATAACTGATCTAATGACTTGGTCATTACCTTACAAAGCCAGATCTGTTATTATATAATACATGGAAATGACAGCAAAGGGAATTTCTTAGAACATTCATCATGAAATAAAAAAAGTTAATTTAAAAGAAAGTTCAGTCATGCTGTTCTTAAGTTGAATTTGTATGTAAGTCGGAACTGTATATTTTATAATTGTAACCCCAGTGAAAAGATTTTTTTGGTCTCTGTGCCAATTGGATTTAAAAATTTTGGGTTGTCATAAGAATTTACAATAAAACTTAATTGCAGACACCTTTGATAACTGTTAAAGCTGTTTATTGTAGCTTAAAGGAAACCTACCACTTGAAGTGGTAGGCGTAAGAAGGAAATACTGAGCACCAGCTCAGGGTGAGCTGGTGCCAGAGCTTATTTTTGTTAGTGTTTTAAACCGCTGTATCGCGGTTTAAAACATTTTTTAAACTTTATAGTCGAAGCTGCTTCAGGTGCGCCGAACAATCATAGGAAAACATTATATAAGCATGAATGTGGTCCATACTTTTATCTATGTCTGACAGCACAGATTAGTCAGATTTAACTCAATAAGAGAGCAACAGTGTGGGGATAACTACCAGGGTCACAGGCATGCTACAGGTCAGACATAGGAAGTAATAAATGATAAAACTGTTGTGCAAAATTGTTTGGTTACAGAACTGCATGTGTTAAGACAGGAAAGAAGTGCCAGTGCCTGTGCTAAATTGAAGGTGACAACTGGACGATGGCCCCTGTTCTGTTCAGAACAGAAATACAATAAACAAGAGCGACAAACTGACAAATAGCAAGGTCAGCAAAGTGAAAACCAACATGGTGGTGAAGTATGAACTCATAAGGCAAAGAAGTCTTACAAGGATACAAGCAAAAGGATCAGATACACATAAAAAGCACAATAGTATATAAAGTATATATATAGTATATATATAGTATAACATCAGAGCAAAAGACTTGTTTAACAAGCACCTGTTTAAGAGTGAATGAGGAATATATCAGTCATTGGACACTGTCCCAGAAGGTGAAGCATCCAGCACACTGACAGGAGCATGCGGACACCCATTCCTAACTGTTTAAATGATCCCTGTACTGTGACACCATTATTATCTCTGTGCTATGGCTTCACTATTGTACTATTTGTGCCCTGTGATATCACAGTCTTTACTATGCCTGTACTGGGATATCACTATCTGTATTTTACTTGCTATTACATCACTGCTACTATATTATCCCTGTTCTGTGACATCACTGCATTAAGTATCACTATTACATTTCATAATCTAAGAATTTTGGAATTTTATGTTGAATGTTTCATGTTGTAGTGGGGTCCCCCTTCTAAATCTAGTTTTAGGTCCCCAAGGTTACTTTTAAAAAACCCTGAGCAGCAGCAGCAAACATCTCAAAACATAGTTTATGGTATTTTTTTGAAAAAAAATAGGTCATCAATATCACATGAGCTGATACCAAATTCTAGACTAGTGGAAGTAGAATAATTCGGCAGATAGCTCCATGTACTGTGTAAGGGCCTCTCCTGGTTACTGCAGCTCAGCTTCAGGGTTTTGCTATTAATTTGTCCTGAATCTATGTAGTACTATGTTACCAGAAACTGCTGTTAATTATATACCTATTTTAGATCGCTCAGTGAACTTGGCCTTGGCAAGCTCCCAGTTCATGACTCCCACTTAATAACAGCGTCTGAAGGACAAATGTGTATGTTTTATTGTTAGCCCTGTTTCAGAGCATAAGTAGATACTTTAGTGGTGTAGATTTCAGGACACACAGACATTTAATGTATATTGCACATTTGTAGTGCTATAATTTTGTGTCAATGGGATGCAAAGAGAAACATAGCATGCAGTGATGTTCTTTTATTTTTATTTTTTTTTTTATAATTGTATTTTTATTGTCGTTTTTTCAAAGAAATTTAACAACAAAGCTAATATGTACAAATTTTACAATAAAGTATTTCAAATAACAGTACAACCGAAAGACAAGTTTTGTTTCAATATACATTAACAGCCTATATCATCCATTTGTGTATCAGGACACTAGGCCTGACCATACAGTGTTTCCTTGTGTTTACACACTTGCCCAGTATGGCATCAGCCTTACGCCTAATCGGTTGAGGTGGGTTTGGGGGGGAGGGGGGGAGGGGGGTATCAACAAAAGACAGTCATACAAACTCACCATGACAACAGGTAACAATTGGGTGAAAACAAAAGGGAAGGACCACATCACTCTTTACCTCCCGCTCGCTCCTCCAACCAGTATCGGTCCCACCGTTCCCAGGTCTTGTCAAATAGTGGAATACGATTGTTCAAAGAGGCAGTCAGATACTCCATACTACGTGTTTCCCTTACCCTAGAGAGGAGGTCCATTCGGGAGGGGGGGGCCTGTCTTTTCCAGAATTGCGCTATCAAGCACCTTGCCGCTGTAAGTATGTGCAGACTCAATTTCGTAACCGTCTTAGCCATGGGTTGGGGGGAAACATTCAGCAGGTAGTACAGTGGGGAGAGTGGAATGTCTACTGCTACGACCTCCCTGTGGAGAGACTTGACCTCCTGCCAAAAGGGCTGCAACAATGGGCATGTCCAATAGATGTGCCGAAGAGAGCCCCCAGTCGAGCCACATCGCCAGCATGTGTCCGGCGTATCAGGAAAGAGCCTGTGTAGCACGGATGGGGTATGATACCATTGCAACATCAATTTGTACTGATTCTCCTTGTGTGTAGCACACAAGGAGGTCTTAGCCGCTCTGTTCCAGATTAGTTGCCATGTATCCTGAGAAATTGGGCTCCCCACTATGCTCTCCCATTTGGCCATGTATGGGTGTGTAATAGGTTCATCTGAGTTCGGGTGTAGTATGATCATGTAAATGTCGGATATGAGACCCGAAGTGTGGGTGGCGGTTTTGCAGATGTGTTCAAATGTAGTGGGTGTCGAAACCGTTTCAGTGCTGTTCAAAGCCTGTAGAAGGTGCCTAATTCGTATGTAATGAAAATTTGCTGCGTGCGGGAGATGGAATTTATCCTGCAATGCCGCAAAAGGCAAAATCTTCCTGTCTCGATAGTCCACAATGTCTGCAAACCTAAACAACCCCTTCTCGTGCCAGGGTTTAGTTTCCTGCCCGACTCCTGCCTGCTGCATAAGGGGGGTGTGTAAGAAAGATTGCATGGGAGAGCATTTAGAAACCAATGGGAACCTGGCCAGACAAGCTCTCCACAGTTTAATCGTGAAGGAGATGGGGCCTAGTTGGGAGTCAGGCAACGCAGGTGCTTCTTTAGGCCAGAGGTAAGAATTGGGATGGAAAGGGGCCAACCACAGTTTCTCTATCTCCATCCATTTGGAGAATGCCAGCAAAGTGGACCATGCTGGAATGCGCCGCAGATGTGTTGCCCAGTAGTATCTGGTGATATCCGGTACCGATAGGCCCCCCTTAGACTTGTGGGCGACTAGGACAGTCCTGGAGATTCTATGTCTTTTTTTTGCCCAGATAAAGTGCACTATGGATGCTTGCAGGGCCCTCAGAACGCCCAGCGGGACAGGGACTGGCAGGGTTTTAAAGAGATAAAGCAGCTTGGGTAGGATGGTCATTTTGACCGCCGCTATCCTACCAAAAAGGGAGAGGGGGAGGCTATTCCAATTGTCGAGCAGAGTCCTTATTTCCCGAAAACTACTGGGGAAGTTCTGCGCATAAAGCGTATTATAAGAGGGGGTCAGTAGTATCCCCAGATACTTTATAGCATCTGCTTTCCAGTTATATCTAAACGCGGCCTTCAGTTGGTCTACCAGGGGTTGGTCAAGGTTAAGAGGCAAGGCCTCCGTTTTTGAAGTATTTACTTTATAACCGGAAAGGCGGCCATACTGCTGCAACCGTGCCTGTAAGTTGGGTAGAGAGATTAAAGGTTGAGTTATCGTTAGTAGGATATCAGTTTGAATTCCTTGTCTCTGACCATAATACCATGGATATTAGGGTCTTGTCGGATGATGGATGCCAAAGGCTCAATACAAAGTATGAACAGGAGAGGGTACCGTTCCTTATCTGCAGAGGTGGGGAGGACGCATGTGGGAGCTTAATTTCAGCTGTGGGGTTTGAATATAGTCCCCTCAAGGCCTGTAGGAAGGGACCCCTTATTCCCACGTGCTCAAGTACTTGGAACATAAAGGGCCAACTAAGGTGATCAAACGCCTTCTCAGCGTCTAGGCTAAGGATCAGAGCTTGGTCTTTTTGTTTATTGACCACATCTATGAGGTCAATTGTTCTCCTCGTGTTGTCACCACCTTGCCATCCCGGTACAAAGCCTACCTGATCTTTATGGATTACTTGAGGGATCCACTGTATCAAACGATTGGCCAGCAGTTTTGTAAAAATTTTTAAATCTGCGTTCAGTAATGCAATCGGCCTATAATTGGCACAATCAGTTGCATCTTTCCCGGGTTTGGGAATAAGAGTGATGTAAGAATGAGTAAAGGTTGTAGGCATAGGTGCACCTTGCAGGAACGCATTAAACACCTTCGTCATACGTGGCAACAACACAGGGGAGAAGGTTTGATAATAAAGATACGTAAGTCCATCTGGACCCGGGGATTTTCCATTGGGCATTCCCTTAATGACCTCCTCAATCTCTTCCAATGTGAACTCTGAACCGAGTGTCTCTATAGCCTCCGAGGGGATTCCAGGAATGGAGCAAGAATTCAAAAAATCTACTAGTGATTTTTTCCTAAGGGTCTCGTCCAGGGGCAGGGTATTTGGCAGGGAGTATAATTTTGAGTAAAATTCTTGGAAGCAAGAGGCGATCGCTCTCGGGTCATGTAGTAAATTCCCCCCAGAATCCCGTATAATATGGGGGGGTTTGGTGTTCCCTCTTCTCCCTTAGTTGTTTTGCCAGAAGAGAGTGGTGTTGTTTGCTTGCTCGTAGTATCTTTGCCTAGTGAACACCAACAATTTCTCTACTGCTTGCGTCTGGACCTCTCGCAACTGTTCCCTAACCTCAATTAACTGTTGGAGTCTCCTCCTAGTCGGATTAGCTAACAAGGCTGCCTCCTGTTTGGCTATCTGTTTTCTTAACTCCTTTTCTAGATGGGCCCTATTTCTTTTTAGTCTAGCTCCCTGTTCTATACAATGACCGCGGAAAACCGCTTTGTGTGCCTCCCACATCATAGGGACAGATGGGATGGAATCCTCATTAAACTGGAAATATTCCCTCAATGCTCCAGTCAACTCCTCCTGGATCAGGGGTTTTTTAAGAAGGGATTCATTGAGGCGCCAGTGACATACCCTAGTTGTAGATAGGCCTTCATTAAGTCGTAAAAAAACTGGTGCGTGATCTGACCACGATATGTCTCCCACCTCTGCAGTATGCATCATTCGCAGGAATTGTATATCTCCAAACCAGTAGTCTATACGGGTATGGGTGCCATGTGGGGCAGAATAAAAGGTAAACGAACGGTCCCCTGGGTTGCCCACTCTCCATAAGTCAAACAGAGCAAATCTCCTGATGACTCTGCGAAAAGCCGCTGAGGTAGTGCTTTGCGATCTATTGGCGGGAGAGGGGTTGACTGCCAGCCGGTCCATGTTTTCTGAGAAAATAACGTTAAAGTCCCCTCCTATCAGTAAAGGTGCCGCTGGGAGTTTAGCTATTTTATTCAGGACTTTGGTGATGAAACGGACCTGCGATGAGTTGGGGGCATATATATTGCATAAGAGCACCGGCGAACCGAACATTCTACCCTGCACAATAATGAAGCGACCCATAGGATCTGATGTCACAACGTCAGGCACTATGGGACATGAAGCTGAAAATAGGATCGCCACTCCCGCTTTTTTATTCTCGGTGGACGCCATATAGAATACCGGGTAAAGATGCTTAGCAAAGTTAAAATTCCCCGTCGTATCATAGTGCGTCTCCTGCAAGAACACTACATCTGCCCTACTTCTCTTAAGCTCGTTGAGTGTAAGTCGGCGCTTCCGGGCAGAGTTGAGCCCTTTTACATTCAGTGTCAAGAGCTGGACCATTATGGATGAGCCAGCCAAGGTTCCCGATCAAGGTGTCCGGTACGCTTCTATGTAATATGCAGTAAAACAGGTCCTAGGGGAGGGAGGGGGTTGTACGAGTTATGTGTAGCTTACACAATAAGACTCTGGTATGGGAGTGGAGGAGAGTACCCGTGTATGTAGGCCTAATATGTCAGTAGGGGGGGAGAGGACAAGGGGGTTCGACAATGGGGAGACAAAACTTACACACCACAAGACAAACAGTTAAAATGAATAAAAACAAGTCAAAAAGTAATAAGGAAGTAATAAAAAAACAAGGATAAACTCCTAGTTGTATAACCAAGGAGAGGAGAAACCTCCTGACCCTGGTGTAGGTCTACTCAGCCGGTCTACCCCTAAGTCGGGGGAGTATAGTCGGCTGGTCTGGAATCACCACCTCCCGTATAAACCCTTGGTCAGGGCCAGAGGGTGAGATCCAGCAGGGACCCACCAGTTAGGGGATAACGTGGCGATGGAACCCTTTTGAAGGGGGAAAAATACGTCAATTATAATATCACACAAAATTTGAAAATGTAAAAAATATTACTATCTATCCAGAGATTAACTCCGGTGCCTAAATGCCCATTACTACCTATATAACTAAGGGGGGGGGGGTAGATACCCCTAATATATGCAAAAATAGGCTAACATAAGCAAACATAAGCTAACATAAGACCCTCATCAGACCCTCAGATGCAAGAACCACAAAGGATATGTATTCAGCGAGCATTCTCTTCTATTCATAAGAGTCCTGAGACAGGGCTCTGGTTCGCGGTCGTCTTCTCTTTTGTTGCGGTTGGTTCTTGTTTTGCGGTTGGCGCAGTTGAGGGGGGAGACTCCCCCAATCTTCCAGTCGTGGGGTCGGGATGTTCCAGATGGCGCAGAATTCCTGCAGTTCCTCCATTACTGAAAGCGTTGCCGTTATTCCATCTTTGGTGGCAGACAGGGCAAAAGGGAAATTCCAACGATAGGATATGTCGTTCTCGCGCAGGATATCTAATAATGGTCGTAAGATCCGCCTCTTTTGAAGGGTGATCCCCGAAAGATCCTGGTAGAGCTGTATAGCATCCCCATTGAAGACCAAGTTCTTCTTCTTCCTCGCCGCCAGCATGAGACGTTCCTTTAATTCAAAGTCGTGCACACAACAAATGATGTCTCTCGGATTCGCCCCCGCCACTTTAGGCCTCAATGCTCTATGAGCTCTGTCGAGCTTCACCTGTGTGTCCGGTTCTCCTAATAATGTTGAGAAGAGAGCTTGTAGCGTGATCCGGACATCCTCTTTACCCTCCACCTCCGATAGACCCCGCACCCGAATATTGTTGCGTCTGCCTCTGTTGTCGAGATCCTCCAGGTGCCTGGCCATGTCCTGCATTGCGACAGAGTGAGAATGCACGGCATGTTGCGTCTGCGTAATCTGGCGCCTTGAGTCTACTTGTTCAGCTTCTAAGTTATCAATCTTCTGTGCCATACCCTGAATATCACGCCGTATCTCCGAAATTTCAGATTTGAATGCCTCTTTGACTTCGGCAATTAAGGATTTAAAGTCCTCTTTAGTAGGCAGATTCTGGAGGTGAGCGTGCCAGGGTGGTTCTGATGTCGACGGTCTCTTATCTGGCATAGTGTCCCTACTATAGTGCTCAGGTGATGACGCCCACTCTGGAGAAGGTGCAGCATAGCGGGCGAGAGTGGGGGTAGCACCCAACTCGTCCTCCATCCCTTGTGTTCTGGGGACATATGGGAAACCGGGGAGGAATTCTCCTGGCTGCAGTAGGTGGGGGGATCTTAGCAGGGGGTCCCCAGGGAGTCTTCTAATCCCATCATCTTCCCCCCCGCCTGGCAACATCTGGCTGCAGTTGTGATCTGGGGACTGTGCTGGAGGTGAGACAGTACCTTTAGGTTGAGGGGGGTCCCCCCCTCCAATGTGGCGCTGACATGCGCCCAAATCACGATGCTGCGGGCTCTCTGCCGTTTTCTGGCGCTGCTGCGCCTCAGGGGAGCCGCGCTGCCCTGCTGGCTGGGCGCCAAGATGGCGGCTCGGCGCATTCCGGGAGGCTTCCTCTGGCGCGCTGCGGCCCTTATGTGCGGGCGGTGGAGCGGAGGACACCGCCGCTCCGCGCTTACTTGCCGTCGGTTTCGGAGGCATATTGATCGGTTCCTCCGGGTGCTGGTCTGTGGCGTGTGTGGTGCCGGACCTCTGCCTGACACGTGGTCCTGCTCCGGAGGTGTCCGCGGAGCGCAGAAGGAACCGGGTGAGCGGTGTTTCACCCACTTTTTTTCCCTTTTGGGGTCCTGGTAGCTTCTTTCCCCTTCTGGGGGTCTTTTTGTGCCTCGTGGCCAGGGTAGAACCCCTCCTTTGGGGTTAAATCGGCACCGGGGCTGTAGAGCTCTTTTAATGTGCGGCCATCTCGGTCAGGCTCCAGCCACGCCCCCGATGTTCTTTGATTTTTAACCAGCTGATTTCTAAGAATGTTTTTTTTTTACCTAATTTCATCTATTTAAAAAACAACTCTTGTTTAAATTATATATACGGCAATATTCAATAAATAAATGTTTTCTAATTATTTATATCTGTTCCTGACATTATGCAAAACACATTTTCTGCATATATGGGGTATTTTTCTTTTCATTTGCTGTTTTCTGTATATTTACATTTTCTTACTGGCGCAGTCCAAATTTGTCCATGTTTTCCTCAATTATGTTCACTATATCAATATAAAATACATTTATACTTTGGTTATCCCTTTTTTTTGTTCTGTAACGTAAGTATATAAAGGATTCTGTTCTTGTTATTGTAATAACAATTATTATTCTTTATGTAGGTATGCTTTGACATTTAACATTTACAGTACTGTAGTTCTTTTGGGAATACTGATTTGGAATGGTAGGTACAGTATCACCATGTACTGACAGTGCTTGACAGGAACCTTTAAATTCACTTCCCCATCTTGCCTCAAGAGATTTTGTAAAAAAATGATTCTAACATGTTTACATTATTTTCAGATCACAGAGAGATAAAGAGAGTCTTGTGATACCGCAATGTTCTTTTATCCTTCTGCAATTTTACCTAATAGGAAGAGGAAGCATTGTGCAATTATTTGGTGACAAGATGAGGACATGGTTTTAGGTTAGTAAGCACCAAAGACTAACACATTTTTATTTCAGAAACAAAAGGGAAAATTTTATATCTGAATTCCCTGGCAAGTAATGGATGTGAGGGCCTATCTTTTAGGCTATGTTCTCAACATGGCTGTCATCTTGAATGAAGGCCATATAGCATATCTCTTGTGGGTGATATTAGGGGTCTTTAGGGGTCATAGTAATATACATACAGTATATCTATCAGTTAATCTTCTCCTAGGTGGCCTCCTTGAGATCATCAATGGTCTTGGAGAACATTTCACTGTACAGGCTGCATAAGGAGAAGAAATATACAATGGTGGAGACAATTGGGCTTATTTACTAAGGGTACCGCAGACCACATGATCAGGGAAATCCTCCGGACCAGGTAAGTAAATGTGCCCCAATATGATCAGTTGGGAAACATTGTGCTGATGACTGTGTGAGGAAAGGGTACATGGTGGTGCTGTGTAAGAAGAAGTATTTGCATGGGGGGCTATAATAGAAGAAAGGGAAGACCTGGGGGTGCTGGGAAGTGCAAGTCATGGTCATTGAAGATAGGAAGGGGGAATAACCATTGGACAGCAGATGAATGGATTAATGGACTGATTTTCCTATTAACCCATTTGTTATATACGCTATACAACCCAGTCAGCAGATTCTCCCCTACTAGCATAGAGGGAATGATTGATAGGTTGTGTAAGAAGTCAGGGGGAAGTTAAAGGGAAGCCATCCTCTAGTCTCTCCTTCATATGCCTAAATGTTCATAAACTATCTTATATTTCATTGTGTTCTTGGTTAGAGCAGCATGAACCTGTTGACATGGACATGTGAATGGATTTCATAGCTTGTGTGTGGGTGCTATATTTTAGTTTGTCTAGGGCCTTGTGCTAACCTTGCTTGATGTTGCATGGCGCAAACATTTTCAATACAGTAGAATCCAGAGTATATTCCAAAACATAGAAACCACAACATAACACAGCATGGGGGAAGGGAAAGCTCTGTAACAATTATGTGATTGTCATTACCAGCTTCTATGCCTATGGATCTGTGACATGGCCTGTGAACCAGAAGCGCTGTTCCTGCTCCCAAATTTTCACTACACTCCTAAAAGATATTGATAGCTAACTCGATACTCAGTGAACTCTGGTGAAGTGTGTGCTAATGTTACTAATGCTGTACTGTTCTTCAAATAATAAAAAAGCTGGTTTATTTTTAAACATACACAAACATATTACTGTAATAAAAAACAGATCAGAACAACGTATATACAGTACATCTCGTCCTTGCCAGTTTATATGTTCTTACTTTTTCTTGGCTTCAGCAGCAGCTTCATGTTTCAATAAATTGATTCCATGTCTGAAATCCTTTAATATAGCGTATATAATCCAAAATGCCCAATGTACTGTGAAGACTAGGATTTATTGGGGGAACTTAATGTATTTCAGGAGCAATATATTCCTGTATCAACTACAATAGTAATCTTATATATTTACTTGAAATTATTTTCATGAATCTTAATACCCTTATATGCCATATTTTTCATAAAAAATATTCAATGTATTAAAGGGGTTGTGCAAGATATGAAAAGAGCTTGCCTATTGTCAGAAAAAGTAATAAAATAGAACTTGCAATAGAAACCTGCACCCATTTAGACCCCCTATGTATCCAGCGCCACTTCTTTGATACTCCGTACTGGACTTAGTTTGTCAGACATCAGTGATGACATAACATTTACTACTATTACCACTTGCTGTACAATCTCTACCTGTTGTAGTATACGTCACACGAACATTAGGGCTGATGGGGGCTGTGGCAGTGACATGGAGTCAAATACAAAAATACAAATGTCTTGGTGGAGGTGGTGGGGGCTGGAGACATGGGGAGGGATGTGTTTTTTTTTGTACAATAATAAGTGTTATATTGGTGTAATAAAGTGTACATTCGTTGTACCAGCACCCAGTCACATCAGTCTCTCATTCTTTTGGACTATGACATAGAAAAAAGTGGTGCCGCTCAGACCAACGATTGACAGAAATTAATTCCTCCAATCCCAGCACTTCTGGCCTGCACAGCATTGCCAAAGTATGAGAGATCTCTACGCAGCAAGACCAACAGTTTATATCTCACCTATCAATAGACAAACAAAATACCCGTTGAATATTTCCCAGTTTTTAAAAGTTACAACTACAAATGGATTTGATTAATATTTTATGTGCAACACAGGGGGACAAGTAGTAAATGTGCCCCCAATATCTTATATATATATATATATATATATATATATATATATATATATATATATATATATACAGGGCCGGATTAAGGTTGGTGGGGGCCCTTGGGCGCAAAATCTGGTGGAGGCCCCCAATAAGTGGAGCGTACACATGTCCTCCTGCTTCCTTTCCACTATCCCAGCAGTAACACCGCTACATACAGCCGCCTCATCCCCAGTAACACAGCTACATACAGCCGCCTCACCCCAGTAACACAGCTACACACAGCCTACTCACCCCCAGTAACACAGCTACATACAGCCGCTTCATCCCCAGTAACACAGCTACATACAGCCGCCTCATCCCCAGTAACACAGCTACATACAGCCGCCTGGCCCCCAGTAACACAGCTACATACAGCCGCCTCGCCCCCAGTAACACAGCTACATACAGCCGCCTCACCCCAGTAACAAAGCTACATACAGCCGCCTCATCCCCAGTAACACAGCTACATACAGCCGCCTCCCCCCCAGTAACAGCTACATACAGCCGCCCCCCCCCAGTAACACAGCTACATACAGCCGCCTCGCCCCCGAGTAACTAAACTACATAAAGCCGCCTCATCCCCAATAACACAGCTACATACAGCCACCTCATCCCCAGTAACACAGCTACACACAGCCGCCTCCCCCCCAGTAACAGCTACATACAGCCGCCTCCCCCCCAGTAACAGCTACATACAGCCGCCTCCCCCCCAGTAACACAGCTACATACAGCCGCCTCGCCCCCGAGTAACTAAACTACATAAAGCCGCCTCATCCCCAATAACACAGCTACATACAGCCGCCTCATCCCCAGTAACACAGCTACATACAGCCGCCTCGCCCCCGAGTAACTAAACTACATAAAGCCGCCTCATCCCCAATAACACAGCTACATACAGCCGCCTCATCCCCAGTAACACAGCTACATACAGCCGCCTCCCCCCCAGTAACAGCTACATACAGCCGCCTCCCCCCCAGTAACAGCTACATACAGCCGCCTCCCCCCCAGTAACACAGCTACATACAGCCGCCTCGCCCCCGAGTAACTAAACTACATAAAGCCGCCTCATCCCCAATAACACAGCTACATACAGCCACCTCATCCCCAATAACACAGCTACACACAGCCTACTCACCCCCAGTAACACAGCTACATACAGCCGCTTCATCCCCAGTAACACAGCTACATACAGCCGCCTCATCCCCAGTAACACAGCTACATACAGCCGCCTGGCCCCCAGTAACACAGCTACATACAGCCGCCTCGCCCCCAGTAACACAGCTACATACAGCCGCCTCACCCCAGTAACAAAGCTACATACAGCCGCCTCATCCCCAGTAACACAGCTACATACAGCCGCCTCCCCCCCAGTAACAGCTACATACAGCCGCCTCCCCCCCAGTAACACAGCTACATACAGCCGCCTCGCCCCCGAGTAACTAAACTACATAAAGCCGCCTCATCCCCAATAACACAGCTACATACAGCCACCTCATCCCCAGTAACACAGCTACATACAGCCGCCTCATCCCCAGTAACACCGCTACATACAGCCGCCTCGCCCCCAGTAACACAGCTACATACAGCCGCCTCGCCCCCAGTAACACAGCTACATACAGCCGCCTCGCCCCCAGTAACACAGCTACATACAGCCGCCTCGCCCCCAGTAACACAGCTACATACAGCCGCCTCATCCCCAGTAACACCGCTACATACAGGCGCCTCATCCCCAGTAACACCGCTACATACAGCCGCCTCGCCCCCAGTAACACAGCTACATACAGCCGCCTCGCCCCCAGTAACACAGCTACATACAGCCGCCTGGCCCCCAGTAACACCGCTACATACAGCCGCCTGGCCCCCAGTAACACCGCTACATACACCCGCCTCATCTCCAGTAACACAGCGGCGACAGCACAAAATATATATATATATATATATATATATATGAGAGAGAGAGTATATACATACATTCCATATACACAGTATATACAAAAACCACATCATTCACATATATATATAAATGTACACACATATCTATACACAGTATATACACAGTAGATGCATAAATACACTGTATATACACACACAGAAAAACACATATGTATATACTTACCTGTTAGGGTTGACCGGGTGCCTGTTTGTTCGGGCGGGTGGGGGGTCTTGACGGTGCTTGTTCGCCAGGAAGTCGGTTGGTTGCTTATTCATTCGGGGAGGGGGGGGGGGTTGCCGGGTGCATGTTTCGTGCGGGGGACGGGGGGTGGTGAGCGAGTGGAGCGGGGAGCGGGGGGGGGGGGCTAGTGAGCGAGAGGAGCGGGGAGCGGGGGGTGGTGAGCGAGAGGAGCGGGGAGCGGTGAGCGAGAGGAGCGGGGAGCGGGGGGCGGTGAGCGAGAGGAGCGGGGGGGGTGAGCGAGAGGAGCGGGGAGCGGGGGGGGTGAGCGAGAGGAGCGGGGAGGTGAGCGAGAGGAGCGGGGAGCGGGGGGTGGTGAGCGAGAGGAGCGGGGAGCGGGGGGTGGTGAGCGAGAGGAGCGGGGAGCGGGGGGTGGTGAGCGAGCGGAGCGGGGAGCGGGGGGTGGTGAGCGAGCGGAGCGGGGAGCGGGGGGTGGTGAGCGAGCGGAGCGGGGAGCGGGGGGTGGTGAGCGAGCGGAGCGGGGGGTGGTGAGCGAGCGGAGCGGGGAGTGGTGAGCGAACGGAGCGGGGAGTGGTGAGCGAACGGAGCGGGGAGTGGTGAGCGAGAGGAGAGCGAGCCGGCCGGGGAGCCGGAGGCGATGTTAACCTGGGATTGAGCGGGGTTGCTTGTCACCAGTGGCGGGAGGCGGCTCCCCAAGCAGCAGGATGAGTGGGCGGGCAGTTTATGTAGGGGCTTGATCGCCGGGGAGGAGCTCACCTATGCCCGGAGGCGGAGGGCGGCATTCCGCTCATGAGGGGGGGCACGGGAGGTGCGAGCTGGTGGGGGCCCCTAGGGGGGCAAGATGGTGGGGGCCCCGGGGCTAGAGCCCCGGGAGCCCCGCCTATAATCCGGCCCTGTATATATACATATATATATATATATATATATATATATATATATACAATTTTTTTTTTGTCTTTTTTTTTCATTAAAGGGAACCCGTCACCATGTTTTTCACAAATAATGGTAATGGCGGGATCCTATAGAGCCCTAGTAACTATCTGAGACCCTGCTTTTAGCTAAAAGTGGTTTCCCTCATATCCACATAAAATCAGAGTTATAATCTTGCCTGGTATCTAAGCATCTTTGGAGCGAGTCGAGTGGGCGTGGCCTAATGTCATGTGACCAGGGTGACATAATCAAAGGTCCGCTACTTAATATTAGCAAACTACACACCATGTACATATCTGACCATATAAAACAATCACAGCTTCCATGGACTTCTACTCCTCTCCATGAAGAGGCTGATGTGATTTCATGTGATATGATATGCTGTGAGAGATATATTTCATGAGATATATGCCTGGTGTACAGTTTTCTAATGCGAAACAGCTAAAGGACCTGCGATGATGTCACCCTTGTCACATGATATTACATGCATATGAAAGATCTCACACCGGGGCCTGGCCTTTTCTTGGGGCCTGGAGGCAGCTGGAGCCCAGTATACCGGAGTGGCTGGTGGTTACGGCCTATGCATGCTGATGTGACGGTGCTTGGTATGGGGACCGGATGGTTGTCCTACAGCCTGGCAAGTCTCCAGCAGATGGTGTGTGCAAGAAATATGGAGGGTGAGGTTGAGGTTCTGGTTCTCCCTGGGGGAACCCCTTAGTGTCTGTAATATATGTCCCTGGGTAATGGATGGGGAGCCCATGGTGGTAGATGGAGGCAATGTTGTGCAAAATAACTCACGGTTCTTTATTAAAACAACAGCAGACAACAGGCCAGAACGATCTCGGAACAGATTCCGAAATTAATGAATATTCCGGAATACCGGAGTGGTCATGGAGAGTGGTCCTCAGGAGTTGGTTCACCAGCCTGGTAGGAGCCGTGTCCAGTTGTGAAAGCTGCAGCTCTTGTCCTGGGTTTAGCAGGGTGTTAGCCCTGATGGTGGACTGACACTGTTTCTCTCTCTTTGACAGGTAAAAGGATTTGCTCTCCAGTGAGAGCTTGGGCCTAAAACCTAAGGGACCTCGCCCTTCCCTAGGGGTTTTTATTATCCTGGTCAGGTGGTGGCTAACTCTCCAATGACACTCCAGTGTACATGGTGCAATACAATAGGTTAGAATTCACCATTGACCATTAACCATTGCCTGTTCATGCAGGATCTACATCTACAGCTGGAACCTTCCTGGAGGGTTGGTGACTCCCTGTGTCTACCCTGGAGAGGGTGATTTTCTCCACGGCTGCCACAATGCCATCATGTTTTAATGTGGACTGATTAGCACATGAACGTTAAAGCTGACAGTCCATGTTTGACAGACATAATGCTTTAAGCCTAAAAATAATCTCTAAGAGCCTCTGATGACGCATGGGCTGATAGGGGTCCATGTAGAAACGCGTCAGGCAGGGAGTTTAGGCAATGTATGATTGAGACAGTCTGAATGCTGGTCAATCTGTATGACTGATATAGTCCAATGCTGGTCAGCCGACAATACAATTAAAACTAAGACCAAGGTTATGTGTGTGTGATGTGCTGTCAAATTCAGCTTAAAATGACCAACGTCAGAATCATGCACTGACCTTATGTGAACTAGTCTTGTGCACTTTTGCTATAGTGGAACGGCAGAACACAAATACTGTGCATACTCGTTCCGGCGAGGGTGCACGAGAGCCTGTCTTTCGATTTATGATTTCGGGTTATCCTTTGGCCCATTTTTAAATTGATTAAATAAAAAATTGATTTTAAACGTTCTTTATATTCAGGCAGATTTACATAATTTTTTGGAATGTAAATACTATCATTTATCAAATCTTGTGACATAAGAGGATGATTTTCGCAACTACTCCTTTGCATTCAGATACTAGGTAAAACTATAAAATTGAATATATGGGAATCTCAGGGGAATAATTTTTAGCTAAAAGAAAAGTGTCAGATAGTTACTATAGGAACCTGTCACTACCTGTATTTGTGAAAAATGTGGTGACAGGTTACCTTTAAAGTTTTTTTAAATCAGTAAAATGGAATAAACCTTTACCAAAATATGTTAAAAATACGATGTATATGGCATCAAATTATCACCCTTGCCCAGGTTCAAATGCTGATTGTCAGCTATGTCTCCCGTCAGCTCCTTTTACATACCCCCATTCTTTTAAAGGGTACCTTCACTCCTTATAGAGGATTCTTGCAATCATCCATATAGAGCAGTGATGGCTAACCTATGGCACTGGTGCCGGAGGTGGCACTCGGAGCCCTCTCTGTGGGCACTCAGGCCATCACCAGAGATGACTCCAGGTATCTTCCTGTAGTCCCAGACAGCCCAGGACTTACTGTGCACAGAGCTATTTTAAAGTGACAGCTCTACCTGGGACTATTTTCTGCTTTATTGGGGTCCTCAGGTGCTGGTATCAATGAAAACTGTGACAGAGAAGTATAAATAACAAATTAAATTTCTGTGTTGGCACTTTGCGATGAATAAGCGGGTCTTTGTTGAAGTTTGGGCACTCGGTCTCTAAAAGGTTTGCCATCACTGATATAGAGGATTCCAACACAGAGCTCCTGCCAGCTACTTGTGGACCTAATAGAATTCAAAGCAGAGGGAAACTGCCAGGCAGATTACCCACTGTTTGCTTAAAGTCTTATCAATCAGGCTAGGCTGGGCTGGGAGAAGCTACAGAGAAGCTGCCCTGCAGACTCTTCTCTACCTACTCGCCAGTTATGAATCTATGATTTCTGTTAAACGCAGCGACATCTCATACACAAATACAATGGGATGGCAATCAGTATTTTATTCCACAGGTTCTTTTTACCCTCTTCCATGCCATTGCTGTCATAAACATTTGATGCTATGTATGTGGATGAGGAGGGGAGTCTTAATTTTTCCTTTCTGCCTTGTCCTACCTCAGATAGGAAGACCGCAGAGCCCTGACGACTATGTTTAAGCCTTTCCAGCATAAATATGCATACAGAGATGCTTGCTGATCACTGAATAGGATCAAACATTGGACTCTTAAGTCTTAATATCAGATATTTCCCTAAAGAAGGAAAAATAAAAACAGAGATATAATACAGAGATTAATTGTAAATTAAGCCTTAGAATCAGATGGAGTGATATTGCCTCCACTAATAGGGCTAAACGATGATCTGTGAACTGCAATACAGCAGAGTAGGGTGAAGGATAGTGCAAAATAGAGGATATGGTTCTATATAAGTGGTTAAGAGTGTGGGGCAGGAAGTGGAAGTGTAATTAGCTTTATCTCCCAGACTGGTGCAATGAACAACCACCCAATCACCTCTGTGGGTTACATATCGGGTTAGCTATGCTTTTTTTTTCTTTTCTTATTCTCTCACATATCACAGATTGTCTTATTGATTTTGCCATGGAAAAGAAATTTAGGTATCCATTTGTCACATGCACACTGTATAAGGCTACCAGCACACATATTCGCTTGGTCCCTGGAATTGGACACACTGTGTACCATAGTGCTGAATGTGGTATTTGTCATTTCACTATTCGTTAGGAACACCAGAAATATAGTATTAAATCCATGTGTAAAGCCACATGCACAGACACATATGCCCTCCGTGCCCTAGCCGGGCGGGCATACATCCGGCACCATGGAGAGGAGGAGGGGTGACCCTTCCCCTCTCCTTAGAGATCCATGGCATAGGGGCCATAACATGAGGAAAGATAGGAAATGTGCTATCTTTTTCCTGTGTACAGAGCTGTACAGCATATCGCTCTGTGCAGCCATTGCAGTATATGGGGGGCATATGTACGGACACAAGCTTGTGGCCATACATACGTCCCCCATTTGTGAGCATGGGGTCTAACAGAAACACAAAAACAGCTATATCCCTCCAAGATGTAGTGTATGCCTCTGCTCTGTGGGTACTTTATAGGTCACATTTATGAAGCAGTCTGAACATTTACACACTGGTTGCACATGTCTTTATGAAGTGTCTGCGCTAGTATTGCTTCATGGCTGCATTGCGCCCATATACTTATTTATCTAGATATGTAATGTTTGATCATAATATTTTAAAAAATCTTCCATCCAAACTGGTTAAAAGAGACATCAACATCCCATGTAGTGTTGCATCCTACTGAACGTCCTTACGTAAATTTATATAACAACAAGGTCATGTCATGAATAGCAATATTTTGTTCCATGTAAATATTGTAGCAATTGTGTTGCTAGTATTAGAAATGGGTCTATGATGGCTATATTGATATAAATGCCAGATGCTTGTAACATTGTAGCAGCATTTGTAATTATTAATTTGAGATTAATATTCTAACATATAAACTGACCTTGTGCACAGGCTAGGGTGAAAATGCATGTGTGATTGCATTGCAAAAAACACTTTTTAGTTCCTTCTGCTTGTTTACATTGCTCATCTGTTGGATTTTAAATGCATAAGGCTTAACAAAAGAGCAGCATAGCTGTGCATGTTTTCTGCACTGAAACATCAGCTACATCTGCAAAGCATGCAAATCCTGTGCACACATCCCCTTTCTGTATATATGTGATCAGCTGTGCCTGTGCTTCCTCCATCTCCCTCCCCTCCTCCCTCCCACGCCTCCAGTGTGCGATTCTACATAAAAACACAGACCCTGCCAGCTCCCTCAATCAGAATCCCAGGAAGAAGAGAAAGGAAAACAAGGCAATATGCTCAAAGCGACTGTTTCTTCTTGCAGCTTTTGCACCTAACCTGCAGAGAGGGACACTAAATGCACTGAGCTCTATAGCTGACTGCTGGAGCACCTCAAGTACTTAGTTTTCTCCTGCTTCGGTTTGCATTTTCTCTCCCTTGAATTCCTTTTTCCTGGAAAGAGACTGAGATTACCAAGACCTTTATCTTCCTTTAGCCTTTATGGCTTTACCGGACAGTGCACGTGGATTACCAAATGGAGGAGGTGGAGGTGGTGGCTGCACAGGGGGCAAACCCTTGGATCCTTTGTTTCCAGAAATAGTGGAACTAAATGTTGGGGGACAGGTATATGTGACTAGACACACAACACTTGTGTCAGTTCCAGAATCATTACTCTGGCGTATGTTTTCCCAACAGAAACCTGGAGAGTTGGCTCGGGACAGTAAGGGACGCTTTTTCTTGGACAGAGATGGTTTCCTGTTTCGATATATTTTGGATTATCTGCGAGACCTGCAGCTTGTTTTGCCAGATTACTTTCCTGAGAGAAGTCGTCTTCAAAGAGAAGCAGAGCATTTTCAGCTGCCTGAACTAGTGAAGCGTCTTAGTCCATTGCGTATTAGTAAGGACAGCTCTATTGGAGGTGAAGAACCACCTCTGCTTCTCACCCCGGCAGCCACTCAAGATTCTGACCTAGACACTGCAGTCATTCCTGCCTCATCTTCTCCTGCAGCTGGGGTGCCCTCCCCAACGTTAGATCCATATCGTTTCAATGCCTCCTCTTCATGCAGCCCTGCCTCAGTTCCTAGACTTACTCCTTCTCAGTCCCTTGAAGGCAGAAGATCTGGATACATAACAGTTGGCTATCGAGGCTCATATACTATAGGCCGTGAAGCACAAGCTGATGCCAAATTTCGAAGAGTTGCCCGTATTACTGTTTGTGGAAAAACATCCCTGGCTAAAGAAGTTTTTGGAGAAACCTTAAATGAAAGTAGAGATCCTGATAGACCCCCAGAGAGGTACACTTCCAGGTATTATCTCAAGTTTAACTTTCTGGAGCAAGCTTTTGACAAGTTATCTGAATCTGGTTTTCACATGGTGGCATGTAGTTCCACTGGAACATGTGCATTTGCCAGCAATGACCAGAGTGAGGACAAAGTGTGGACCAGCTACACCGAATATGTCTTCTGCAGAGACTGAAAACTTTTGAGTAAATTCCAAGATGCACAGAAAAAAAAAATCAGCTGAGCTCACTTTATCACTTCTATTATATCTACCCTCTGCAAGCTACCAAGAAAGACTCTAACCAAACAAAAGAAGTGGAACTGAGGCCTCCAAACATTTCCAAAAATTACTGATACAGACAAATTTTTTTAGCTGAAGATTTGTGCATTACTAGTTTTTGATAGGTGTATTGAAGTATTCCAAGAACATTGATACATATGCCTGAGATCAGTTGTCTACTTGTATCAGAGAGGCAGGACGAACCTAAAGAAGCATCTTATTTAACTGTTTAGTGCTGGAATTTGTCAGTACACTGTAAGATCTTTCAGGTTAGGAAGGTGAGGGGCACAAAATAACATGACTGCTTAATATTTTTCAAAGGGGGGAGGTAGGGGAAAGATGGGAACTTGAGCAAATGTGTAAGTATGAACACCTTATTAAAAAATGGCCCTCTGTATTGAATTTATTTATACTTGTGTAGTAAAAGGGAATACAGAAATAACCTCCCATTGCAGTCAGTGAATAGAAATTTGTCATTTTCTTATCATCTTAATGAAGTAGCGATAGAATTTCTTTTATGACATTTATTAATCCAGCAACTTTTTCTTTCCACTTTATTCATGAACTCTTCTGTCTCCATTATAAAGTACAATAGGGATTAGAATTGTAATAGATACGTCTATAAAGGGCAGGATGTAACATTATTGTCATTATGCTTTCCATGTTTTATAAGGCCATAGTAAAATCTCATGGAAATGAGCTGTATTTTTGTAAGTCAACAATAGGCTTGTTAATGTTACACTTGTTGTGTTGCTGGCAATGAGTTCAGTATGTTCTAGCTTTGTGATTCATCACCTTCAAAAGTTAATTAAAATCATCAAAGGGCTTATTTACAGAGTACGCTGTTGTACTATCTAAGTAAACAGCGAGGCTGTGAGATATATTTTTCAAAGGGCCTATGCCCTTATCTGATGTGAAACGCGTTGTGCACTTTATTTGTTCCATTTACGTATATAGTAATGTGCATAAAGCCAATTAACATGGACAAAGCCACTATACAGAGCAGGAGATTGCTGGGTTTGCCACTTTTGTATCCTGGTTTACTAGGTTGGAAAATAATAAATCACTGTTCTAATTGGCATTTAGCTTTGAATTCATTTGGGTGGGTTTATTAGGTAATAATGTGAAAGTGAATAGATTTGAGTGCATATTAGTGAAGATGTTGCTGTGGTTTCATTGCACACAGACACACACATGTACACTTTTAGGCAGTGGAGTAGAGATGATTTATAATCCTTTTACTGCAGCAGCTCTTCATACGCATTCAGCTTGACTTGATATGCTCTCTGATTCCCTGTCTACAGAAGCATATGGTATAATAATCAACTATTTTAAAAAGTGCATATCTACTTATTTATTACATGTAGGCGTCAGATAACAATGGCTTTACCAAAGATTTTGCTCATATTGATTTAATGATTTAACTATTTTTTTTGGCAATAATATAAAATAGATGACACAACCAACAATAAGCATATCCCTTTTTTCCATCAGCTAAACCGTATAAATGTGTCACTTTTGCATTATGTATTATGCTGGCCCAGTGTGGTCATGTGATTTCTGTTAATGCATTAACACGCTACATATAGACTTTTTTTTCTTTTGAATGATGAAAAATTCAAAGAAGCAATAAAATGATTTACATTTTGCAGCCATTTTATAATTTGGAAGTTCGAATATTTGTTTAAAGATTAAAAAAAAATCTGGTTATGTATAATCTCAGTTTTTTTTTAAATATTTTTCAATTATAACAAGTACAACAGATTTTTTTTGGAACAAAGAAAGTAAAGTAGGGTATTGGTAGGACCACCAATGTTGTGTAAAACAATACTTAGGAGAATGATGGGAATTACAGTGGTAGGAAGGCAATAGGATAACACCCAAATGAGTCAATTTATACTAGGCCCACCAAATATTTCTTAACACTTATCTGCGGAGGTGGACAGTGAAGTGATTATGGGATACAATGTAAGGAGTATTTTAAAATATTTATGCTGAGTAATTGTCACTTTATGAACTAGAAATTTTATTTCTAAATTAGCCCCAAAAGAAATTGCCACGTGGGTCTTCAGTATTTTTGTTTTTTTGTTTTAATCATGCCTGTTTGTGCAATTTATCTGGAAGGCAAATTATTGTAAGCCAAATCATATCTTATTATTTGTGGTACACGAGAACATCACTAGGTGCCATATTGACTCCCCCTATGTTGAGACATTTCTCCTATCTACAAAACAACACCACTGGTGCTAATGGTGGCCATACACCTCCAGTACCTGTCCACTGAACATTAATCCATCTGACAGCTATTTCTCCCAAACCCAGCACCGGGCCAATGCATGCTTCACAGGCCAAGTGTGCATGTTTTCTCAATGATGAAGAGAAGTGTAAGTCACTGTCCAACATGCCCAGGGCCAATACATCACCATACATAATTTGTCTGGAAAAAGTTGGGATACTCATCAGATGGTTGACCGGCCCTGGTAGGTTTGAATGATTTTATTAATCTGTCTGATAGGGAAAACCACTCAGATATCAGAAATATTACAACTGTTGGAAATAAATGATGTATTTCTTTTGCACAGTCTACTTGTAAGACTGGCCTCAACCAATTCTATCCGTAGCCATAACCATTTTGTAGAATTGCGTAAATAGTACACTGATAAGACATTTCTCTGTACATTGCTGTGTCACCACATTAAAAGCTTCATTCTCTGTATTGCTTCTTAGGCATTAAAGAGTGGAATAACCTGTATGTAAATACATAAAGTCTTTGTACGTATATAGTAAAAAAACATTTTACAGGAATCATTTAGTTTTTTATCATATATTAGTACTCTAAAGTAACATAACTAGCTTAAAGGACTTGCACTATATATATACATGGAACATAGATATATGATATATCTAATTTTCTTCTCATATATAGACTGAAACGTTATACACAATCTTGGAAGGTATAAAGTAATAAAAATATCCTACTTATTCTTTATGTGTATACCAATAAATGTCGCTTTTCCTATAGCACAAGGAGATGTCTTAGCTATAAACTGTGGGGTTCTAGTATGTTTTACAATTCGGCCTAATACAATATGTCAATGCTGACTATTTTGTCCTCTCGCTAATTTTAATAAAGTTCCAATGTTTAGTAAATTCTGTTATTTCTTGCTTTATTGGAGGATTGTCAATTTTTGGCAGCCCCATTTTTTTACCATGAATCTTTTGATGAGTTTGTTGTGTGTCCAGAAGCCCATGTTAACAAATTACTTAGACTGCACCTTAAAAAAAGTATCTCTCGATTCAACTATATACTAAATTCATGTTCCTTTAACAGTAGACAAAACACAAGTAAATAGGCTCTACATGTAGTGTGCACCATGCCTCATGTAACGTAGCCTCACATAGGGTGCATGCTGGGTTATATACCATAGATCGGTGATGGCGAACCTATGACACGTAGTCATTTTCGCTGACACGCAGGGACATTGCAGGGATGGACTGGTCGTGCCTGTCGGTGGCCGCTCACCGTGATCTGCGGGTGGGCGGGTGCTCGGTGATACATCGCTGCTCCTGGTCACCCATCCTGCTCTGCGGAGGCCGCGCACTGATGTTAGAGCGTGGAGACAGAGCAGCCCCGGCGACCTGTGCTGTTCCTGCGCGGGAACTTCTGCACACAAGGAGTAACGGAGGCCCAAGGTGTCGTTGGAGCCTGTGTAAGTTAATTTATTGAGTTCTCTACCGGGCTGGGCTGTGATGTGATGTACACTGTTTTGGGGGGCACTTCTCAGGACACAAATGTCCTTAAAACTAGTTAAAACACTGCTTTTTTGTTATTTGTTGGGGGGAGGGGGATCTCAATTGAGGAATTGAGCACTGCCAGTCCTGTCTCTGACTAAGGGCGTTAGAGGGGGTTAATGTCCACTGCTTTGGGAGGGGGGGGTCAAATTGTGCCGGTTATACGTTCATTTAGCCTAAAATTTACATATTTCATATAGATACAAATAGAAAACCCACCATACAATTTGTTCTATAATTTCTCCCAAGTACTTGTTTTATGGGCGCACAGCGAGGTGCAGAAGGGAAGGAATGCCTCGCAGCTGCCAGGATTTTATTTTCTTCATTGAACCATTTTGCACGCTATAAAATTTTAGCTTTTTCGTTATTGGGGCCATGTGGCCATTTTTTTGCGGGATGAGATGCTTTTTCCAGTGTTACCATTTTGGGGTTTGTATCTCCTATTGTTGAAAATGTAGGAACTTTTTTTTAGGGCAGGAGTAGAAAAGCATCAGTTATGTACGTTTACTAAGCAGTTAAATAATTATACATATTTGTTATTTAAACTCTAAATATCACAAAATTAGTTTTTTTTTCTAAAGGTGACACACCACCCGAGTTATGCTCGGTTTTTTGGCGAATTTTGACACGCCAAGCTCAAAAGGTTGCCCATCACTGCCATAGATGCTGGTTGCAGTTTTTTGCTGCTCTTTTGTATCTATGGCTCATTCGGTGAAGCTGTAATGTTGAAACTTTGAAGAAGCTGCTCTGTGTGTGATGGGGGATGTGCTGAAAGTTGTTAGAAGTAGGTCAGACAGCACAGAGAACTCGTACGGTAAGGCTTCCCTGGAGATCGAGCAGGATTTTATCTTTCTGGGGTAGTTTACACTTTAAGCATGCAGAAATTGTACTTGCAAGCTTTTTTTTAGGTAAACTTCAACAGTTATGAAATAACTTCTATTTAGACAAAACACTATTCAGTGCAAACTGCCTGCACAGGTATGTCCGCGCCACATTTGTGTCACACACGACCCTTTTGTGGCACAGCTCCACTAGTCTTCAGATTTAACATGCAAAGTCTGACAGAATTGTGTTGCACGCTCCATGTTAAAGGTGCACCATAAAAAAAAAGTGGTGCACTCTGTCGGATCAGTGCAGGGAGCGCCAGATTCACGAAGAATGGGCGCCACAATTCCTGAATCTGGTGCCCTCTGCACTACACAGGCAAACTGCATTTAGTGTGCCCCAATGTTTTCAATCTAAGAATGAAATTTCCTTTAATATTTTCCTGGATAGGCCCTTTAGCGGAAATTAGTTATTATGTCTGACAGGAAAAACCCCTAATGCACCACAATATGTACCCACATTTGGATAGAGCAGTGGTCAGGTCATCGATCACTGTAGTACAGTCAGCTAAAGGGCTCACCTTTCAATAGTAGTTTCATACCCATTGAGTAGCTGATACATTCTTAAAGGGGTTGACCACTTTCTGCAATTAATTCATATTGTCTGTGTATTGAAAAATGTTACAACTTTTAAAATACGTTCTGTATCAATCCCTCACTGCTTGCTGTCATTCATCAGGATGCTTCACTGTTTACTGCCTTTGGAATGAAACCGATCCCTGGTCATGTGATGTCACACAGGTACACAGATCATTATATCACACAACTATGATAACTCCATGTGACTCGGAGCAAAGCACCTGTGTGACATCACATGACCATGGACAAATTTCTATCCAAAGGAACAGCGGCGTAACTAGGAGTGGGAGGGCCCCATAGCAGGCTTCTGCATGGCCTCCCTTCCAACTTAAAAATTATACATAGTTTTATGCTCACACATGCAAGTTACAATCACACATTTATACACTTATACAAACACACAGCATATATACACAAATAAAGTACATGCAGACGCCATACACTGTACACACATTCAACATATACACATCACAGATGCAGCATACAGGCGGTCCCCTACTTAAGGACACCCAACATACAGACAACCCATAGTTACACACAGACCCCTCTGACCTCTGGTGAAGCTTTCTGAATGTTTTATTATAGTCCCAGATTGCAATAATCAGCCGTAAAGTGTCTGTAATTAAGTTTTATTCATAATCCTTGGTCCCATTACAGCAAAAAACTCCAATTGTCACTGGGGTCAAACATTTTTTTGTCTGGATCTACAATTATAAAATATACAGTTTCGACTTACATACAAATTCAACTTAAGAACAAACCTCCGGATCCTATCTTGTATGTAACCCGGGGACTGCCTGCATATACATCACATATATGTTATATACATTATGCAGTACAATGTGCACCATAATATGGATATAATGATGCACATCCTCCACTCTTTAGTGTGTCAGGTCGGATGCTGGGGCCCCCTGACACTGTGGGCCCCATAGCGGCTGCTAGGCCTGCTACCACTGTAGTTACGCCCCTGCAAAGGAAGTAAACAGCGAAGCTTTCTATAGAATGACAGCAAGCAGAGATCTAGAAAATTTAAGAGGAATTGATACAGAAATGAGAGAACTGTATACCTTTTCATTACACAAAAATATAAACTATTTGCTTAAATGGGATAACCCTCTTTTACTCCTTTAGGGCATTGTATTGTTGTGTGAAACATCAGCAAAAAGCTTTAACTGTTAGAGGACCATAAGAAAACCCCCATAGAGGTCTGTGGCTCATTACATATAATGTGGTTTAAACTGTAGAATAGTTTACATAACTGTTGTTCCCGTTTTCTTTGCAATGTTTTCAAAAGAGGTAGTACATAAACATTGAAATGATACATATTTAAAGGAACATGGCACTATAACTATAAGAATACACATAATAAGGAAAACTATAGTGTAATTATGATAATTCCCATATATACATATATAATCCTATTTCAACACTTACTACTAATATGTATAAACACCATAATTTTTATTTTTAGTAATACCTCATGACTTAGATACAGTTATTCTTCATCTTACCCACTTCCCTCTCCCCCAGGGTGTGTTTGACACATGCCTGAACTTCTGATCCTGGTAAGGCATAGCAAAATATCCAACTTGCTATATAATTAGTGCACTAGAGTCCTTTTCAGTGCTATATTTAACAGATTCAACAGGACAATGCAGATACTTCATAAATATGTTTGGTCCCATTGTCTTATTTTGTAATTTTTGTATAATTTATGCCTGAAAAGTATGTAATCACATGGAGAAAAAGTCTGCAGTTCAGTTCTGTACTCTGGTTCACATATCTGGTTTAATATAATTAAATATGTTTGTTTTTTGTTGGAGATGCCAAGGCTAGTGCAGAGGTTTCTTATCTCTGAAATGTCAGCGGAGAGGTCTAATAGTCTTTCCATGATGGTGTGGTTATTTAGCTGTAAATGTTATGTCTAGAAGAAATATTAACTGCAAGAAAAGTGCAGATCTTGATCAGATTGCTCAATGAGCAAATAATACACATAAATACAATACCACTTTGATGTAATATTAGTTAATATTAGTTGACTATTTCGCTCATTTCATTTCATCACTGTCGTAAAATCGGCCGTAGTGGCTGCTAAGGGGCCTGCGATGGACGGCGGAACAAAAATGCATTAATGCAGTTCTCCCGGCAGAACTGCAGCCACGCAGTAACAGGGACCCACTGTCCGCCCACCTGCCCACATGCCTCTCAGCACACTTGCCCACTTGCCCAACCCATCGCCCACAACACACCTGCCCATCAGCCCACTGGTACAGCCTCCCATTGAGCCGCTCTCCTGCACGCAAAAGTCTCTCGCAGATCTGCTCACCTGCCTGCACAGCACAACAACCCTCAGGACACAGATCGTGATGAGAACATGTGCAGTCACTGCTTTCCCCAGCAGGGCCTAGCCTCCTGGAATATAAGACTCCGGGAGGCTAAGGGACCTTTGATGATGTCATGGTCACATGACCTGCCGGGGAAAGCAGTGAACACACAGAGAGAGCTGCATCGGTGAGGTGAGGGGGGAGACATGACAGGGGCTAGGGAAGGGGGAGAACATGGGGGGCTGTGTGGGCATATTACTTATTGGGGGGCTGTGAGGACACATTACTTACTGGGGGGCTGTGTGGGCACATTACTTACTGGGGGGCTGTGTGGGGGACATTACTTACTGGGGGGCCGTGTGGGCACATTACTTACTGGGGGGCTGTGTGAGGACATTACTTACTGGGGGGCTGTGTGGGCACATTACTTACTGGGGGGCTGTGTGAGGACATTACTTACTGGGGGGCTGTGTGAGGACATTACTTACTGGGGGCTGTGTGAGGACATTACTTACTGGGGGGCTGTGTGGACACATTACTTACTGGGGGCTGTGTGGGCACATTACTTACTGGGGGCTGTGTGGACACATTACTTACTGGGGGGCTGTGTGAGGACATTACTTACTGGGGGGCTGTGTGGGCACATTACTTAGTGGGGGCTGTATGGGGGATCTTATTTGCATTTCCAGTAATACACATGTGATCGGTAACGAGCTCCTGATTTTGTTTAAATACAAGTCAAATGTGTGAGCGCAGCCTTTCAGTATTTGGGGAGATTGTTAGGGGCAGCAGCAGGATAACACTGTCAGGGAACAAAGATGTAGGGACAATGAGGAACATAAGATGTGGTGATGCTGGAGCCTAATAAAGTCACCTGCAGTCACTGGATGTAGCACGTAGGGATTTCTCCTGTGTTTCTGTAGCTATATATAACCTCAGAATAGTTGTTATTGGCACAACCACATGTGAGGGTGTAATTTACAGGAGGGGGCATTACTGTAAGAACGCTACACATGCATTGGGGCCTGTGCCCCAGATCTTTTACAACTCTAGCAACACCTCTGGTATACAGGAAACGGGAAGGGGGGAGCCGAGGCTGTGTATATAGGGGGGAAGCTGAGACAGTTTATAGGGGGGAAACTGAGACAGTATATAGGGGGGGAAACTGAGACTGTATACAGGGGGGAGCTGAGACTGTATACAGGGGGGGAGCTGAGACTGTATACGGGTGGTGGGGGAGCTGAGACTGTATCCAGGGGGGGTGCTGAGGCCGAGTACACAGGGGGTAGAGGAGAGGCTGTGTACACAGGGGGGTAGAGGAGAGGCTGCGTACACACGGGGGTAGAGGAGAGGCTGTGTACACAGGGGGGTAGAGGAGAGACTGTGTAAACAGGGGGGTAGAGGAGAGGCTGTGTACACAGGGGGGTAGAGGAGAGGCTGTGTACACAGGGGGGTAGAGGAGAGGCTGTGTACACAGGGGGGTAGAGGAGAGGCTGTGTGCACAGGGTGTAGAGGAGAGACTGTGTATACAGGGGGGTAGAGGAGAGGCTGTGTACACAGGGGGGTAGAGGAGAGACTGTGTAAACAGGGGGGTAGAGGAGAGGCTGTGTACACAGGGGGGTAGAGGAGAGACTGTGTACACAGGGGGGTAGAGGAGAGGCTGTGTACACAGGAGGGTAGAGGAGAGACTGTGTAAACAGGGGGGTAGAGGAGAGACTGTGTAAACAGGGGGTAGAGGAGAGACTGTGTAAACAGGGGGGTAGAGGAGAGGCTGTGTACACAGGGGGGTAGAGGAGAGACTGTGTACACAGGGGGGTAGAGGAGAGACTGTGTACACAGGGGGGTAGAGGAGAGACTGTGTGCACAGGGTGTAGAGGAGAGACTGTGTATACAGGGGGGTAGAGGAGAGGCTGTGTACACAGGGGGGTAGAGGAGAGACTGTGTAAACAGGGGGGTAGAGGAGATGCTGTGTACACAGGGGGTAGAGGAGAGACTGTGTACACAGGGGGGTAGAGGAGAGGCTGTGTGCACAGGGTGTAGAGGAGAGACTGTGTATACAGGGTGGGGAGTGGCTGTTCATTATTGGGGAGGCTAAATTAGGGCACCTAATTGAATTGCTCTATATTCTGTAATTTGGGTGACTAAAGGATTTTTTATGTTGGGAATAGTTTGTTCAGTCATGTTGTGAGAATAATATATATTGGAATCACAATCCATTATACTGTGAGTGATATTTTTAGGGGCACCATGGGGAGTTGTGCTGCATGGAGTGGAAGACATTTTTTTGTGAATTCAGCAGAGGAAAACCAAGGCCGGGAGAAAGCGTAAAGAAGTACCCTTCCGGATGGAGTAGATGGTCACCTGTAAGGTACTAGAGGTCACTAATATCTGTGACTCATGACTGACTACTAGTGTGTAAGGTAGCATCACCGGGGGCACGCCCGAGCACGCGTGCGGGGGTGGGGGGGGCTGGGACGGTTTAGGGCAGCATTTTCAAGTTTCGCCTCAGGCAGTAAAAAGGCTAGAATCTGCCCTGCCGCCGCCTAACTGTCAGCGACAATTAGGAGGCAGGAGTGCAGGACTTCATACTAGAGCTCCCCCTTCCTCCACAACTGGATCTTTAGTAACAGAAAGCCTGAATAAAAGTGTTTATAGAAGGATGGTGGCTCTAATCTCATGGAAATCTATAGGTACTGTGTGTGGTTTGTGTGGGGTTCAACAGTTTCCCTTTAATAATATATCTCATAAATATAAAACAATTTTTAATTAATGGGGTCAATAATGCATTAACTATATAGGCAGGGGCGACACGGTGATAAGCATCATGCTACACAAGTAACACAACAACACATTGTCACTGCATCAATAATTTGTTAATGTAATCTTGGTCAAAGGTCTCAATCTGCAATTATACAAGTTAGACAAATATTTCTGGTTGCAAGACTTGTCTGAGACTTACAGTTGTGCAACACATTTACACCATGAAATTCTTTAGTGGTGTCCACAATTATGACAATAACGGTAAAATAATGGGAAGTTACACTAATGTCGGTCATTGTAAATGTAGCAGAATGTTTGAATATTAGAGTTTGTTAGGCTGCATGCACACTAACGCAAGGGAGACGTATATACGGTATATATGGCCTTTTCACGGCATACGGCGCCGTGCGCCATAAATCCCTATGGAGAGAGGCGGGGGTGAGCAGCGCCCTCCCCCTCCTCCTTTCCCCGCGTGCTACTGTGTGCCCTCCGTGCTACGGTAACGGGCAACGGTAGTGTGAATCCAGACTTAGGAAGGGTTCCTTTACAATCGGCAAATTTTGTTGTAGAAATGTGTGCAATTGCCTTATTCCTCTAGATTGAATTTACACAAATCCATGTTCTTGCCCAAAAACTTCTGTAACTGTTTGTTATAAAAACACTAGAGGATATTTAAAGGGAACTTTTTTCTACCCTTTCTATGGTGCCCCTCACTAAACTTTCTGTTGCTACAAAGTTAAGTTATAAGCTTTTAAAACCTTAGATCAACAGATACAAATTTACCTTAAGTGGTCAAGTAGGGGAGAAAGGCAGGGCACATCTCTGTCTAGTGATAAAGTCATCAAAGGGCATGATTTGAGGTGATTACTGAATGACTTGCAAAAGCTTCTACCATGACCTCCATGACTAGTTAAGATTAATTTACATATAATTAATATATGTCAATCAAAAATGTTTGAGTGTTCAGTTATATAAAGCTTAGTAGAGTCATTTCTCGGTACTGCACATATTGTGCCCGTTTAGGCAGAAAACACAATCAACAAGTTATCTTATGCTGACTTATCTGTTTTGCTGGTACATTGTTCATCAAGTAACACACTGGATTAGAAGTATAAATCCTTATTCAAGGACCGCTCACGCTCCCAGTTACTTTAATCTTTTCATATGACCATGTTCTTTTTAAGATGGTAGGACTGTCTGCAATTTATTAACACATTTCCTTAACCCTAACCCTAATATGTGACAGTCAACCATGTTTTATGGGGAATACACGTGTTTACCAAAACATGTGAGGAAAGTAGATAGGTCTTTATTAAATAATACAGGGTCAAAAACAAAGACTCTCTTGAGTTATGTAGAATAGTGAATAACAATGTTTTGTGAACAAAGCTTACTATTCTAAAGCTATAGGCAATTTATGATTATTCAGGGTAAAACTATGGGCTCTCTGCCAAGACACCACCTTGAAAATCACCAAAAAGTCTGAAATAATATTCTCACACTGATTGCAATAATGTTACTATTTCTTTTGATTCTGTAATGTCTTATTGCTTAAAAAAATCAAAGAAAGAGAAGTTGAAATTTCCTAGATACCATTTTTAGCAATATTAGGATCTTCACATTCATAAATGCCTCTATTGAAAAGAAAAAAAGTACATCCTCCAAAATATGTGATTTATATCAGGGGTCCCCAAACTACGGCCCGCGGACTGTTTCTATCCGGCTCCCATCGCATCCGACCGGAGTGGGCCCAGCAGGTTGCGGCCTTCGTCGGTCGTACAGGGGCCCCGGTTAGTCCGGACAGGAAGCTCCTGCCGGTCACTGTATAGTGCTCGAGGTGGCCACAAACGGCCGCTCGAGAACTATTATTGCAGGTGGAGCGATGTGGCTGGAAGACAACCCTGGCGCACATCGCTCCTTGAACCTGGATGACTTCGCATGGCCGCACACCCCTCCCTGTCTGGCGGCAGCCAGAAGAAAGAAGACGTGGGAGCCAGAGGTGAGTACAGGGTTTTTTATTTTTCTAAACAGCTGTAGAAAAATAGTGTAGGGGCAGCATAGGACATAATTACGAGGGGCGGCATAGGAAATAATTACGAGGGGCAGCATAGGAAATAATTAATGGTGGGGGGACAGCATTTGAAAAAATTTATTACGAGGGGCTGCATAGGAAATAATGGTGGGGGGCAGCATATGAAATAGTTAATGGTGAGGGGCAGCATAGGAAATAATTAATGGTGAAGGGCAGCATAGGCAATAATTACGAGGGGCAGCATAGGAAATAATTACGAGGGGTAGCAAAGGAAATAATTAATGGTGGGGGGCAGCATTTGAAATAATTAATTACGAGGGGCAGCATAGGAAATAATGGTGGGGGCAGCATAGGAAATAATTAATGGTGGAGGGCAGCATATATGAAATAAGCACAGACATATATATAGCCCTCATCCCATATATATATATATATATATATATATATATATATATATATATATAGCCCCATCCCTTAGACATACATATATATTGCTCCATCCCTTAGACATACATATATAGCTCCATCTCATAAACATTTACGTATAACCCCATCTCATAGACATTTGTATATAGCCCCATCACATAGACATATACACAGCCCCAATCACATAGACATATACACAGCCCCATCAAATAGACATATACATAGCCGCCATCACATAGACATATATATAGCCCCATCACATAGACATATGCATAGCCCCATCACATAGACATATACATAGCCGCCATCACATAGACATATATATAGCCCCATCACATAGACATATGCATAGCCCCATCACATAGACATATACATAGCCCCATCACATAGACATATACATAGCCCCATCACATAGACATACATATTTCACCCTGCCCCCAGGTAAAAAATGAGGCCAGCAATAAAAAAAATAAAATGGATACTCAATGCAGTTTTTGAATCAACACTTCTCTTGCAACCATAGTTTCCCAAAATTTTTTGGTGCCATTTCTGACGCTACTTTGTTCTTATGATGTGTCAAATACACTAAGGCAGTGATGGCGAACCTTTTACAGCCTCAGTGCCCAAACTTCAACCAAAGCCACTTATTTATTGCACAGTGCCATTGCAGCAATTTAGGCAGTATGCATTTCTCTTTGTTCATTGACAACTTTCAATCCTTCAGCCTCCCAAGGACACCAACCCAGTGGAAAGGAGGAGGGCAAATTCACCTATCATTGTAGGAAGATTCTGCAGGCAGATTCTTTGAGTTCTGTCTGGTGAACTTCATTCTGGGCTGATGGCCTGGGTGCCCACAGAAAGGACTCCGAGTGCCGCCTCTGGCACCAGTGCCATAGGTTCGCCACCACTGCACTAAGGCCTTGCGCCACTATATAAAATCACAGCGCAAAACACCTCTAAAATCAGACGCCAGTAACAACACCTAGTGCCAAAAATAATAAATGCCCCCTAGAATGATCATCACAATATTCTACATGACCCATCACTGACAAATGCATTCCAGTACCTTAGTCACATCCTTTATGGGAGCCCAACTTTGTTTTGTGAACTTAATGATGTTTTTATATTGCTCTTGTAAATCTTAAGACAGAGGGGTAGAAAAGCTGATTGATTGTGCTAAAGTTCTATTACAATTCTAGGCGCATAAATAGAATGCAAAACCGATAAGAATTTCATTACTTGCAAACAAAATAAATTGAGAATACAATGCCAAAGAATTCATAAATATTTTACTAGAAAGAATTCCAAAGACACTTAATGGTATTTCTCTTGAGCTTGGTAACGATATCTCTTATAGAGGAACTTTCCTGGCTTGTTTTAATAAATATCTGTGTTCCACATTAATTGACAACTTGGTCTTTCCAGTAAGGACTGTGTTCTTATGTTTATTTATACATGTATATGATTTATCTTGAAGTGTATATGTCCTTATCACCCCCACAACCTACACTGACTCTCCAGAGATATGTGGTCTAGAGTCTTGAAGATGAACACTGACATCACTAGAATTTATAGTTACTTTGTGCTTAGCTACTTTATGTTTTATCCATTGGAGCAGTTGTTTTTCTATCTTTTATTTTAATAGGTCAGTAAAAAAACACACACTTTGAGGATATGATTTCTGGATAATATGTATGACATACAATGGGGGAGATGTATTAAGACAATTTTTTCTGATTTCTGGTGTAATTTGCACCAGAAAATGATTTTCTGACACATTTTTCAAGGCTTTTAGACCTGTTTTTAACACTTTACGGACTTGTTCAACTAAGGAGCGTGGTCTCATGAAAAAGGGTGTGACCAGGTGGAAAATAGCCCGTTCACCAAATTGTGGTGCACAGTTTAGAACAACTCTATGAAGGTGTAAAGTAGAATACAACAGTTTTAAACAGAGGAAGAATTTAATATTACAGTGATAAATGTGTCACAGCCGAAAACTAGTTTTGTCTGTCTTTGTACTGGCGGAGCCTGTGCCACATTGTTACATCTCCCTCAATGTGTTTCTCAACACAGGACATGATAGCAAAGATAGTTTCAACAAAATCTAATACTGATAACTTAAATGAATGATTCCAATGGACAAAACGTAAATGTCACTTCTTTCAGTTTTATTTTCTTTCCAGTTTTCATAACTAAATAAAACAATCAAAAATCTGCCATGTGAATTAAGTATTAGAAGTATTAGCCACAAAATACATGAAAGCAGGGTATTTTTTTATATTTTTTTTTAAAACCAACATGCAACTTAAAGATTATCTACCATCAGATATACAATAAAATATGCAAATGAGCTCCAGGGGCTCTATTTTAGTTTTAGCCATGTCATGCCCAAGTATCACTCAGACTGCCAGTGATGTCACTTGGCAGTCTACAAGTCTCCCTCATCTGTGCTGAGACTTTCCTTGCGCACCCACACTCCTATCGAGGCGGCTGCAAGCAGGGAAAGTCTCTGCAAGATTTAGTGGGACGCAGCTAAAACTTAAATCATGGGAGAATGAATAAATAATCAGTCCCTGGAACCCACCAGAGTGTCTCCAGCTTATACGTATATGCATGAACAAACACCAGTTAGAGAGCACATGACCCTCTATCTGTGCCCCTTTAATGGACAGGTATGCTTGGCTGATGAGATTAAAGACAGGAGGCTTCACTTCACATATCAAGAAAGCGGAGCAGAACTTTTAATAGATCTATATTGTTAAATTACCTAATATCTCCCCCCTCCCCACAATTACACACACATTACAAACAACATGAGATAAAGTGGCCAGACCCCTTTATAAATATGAGAAGATGACAAGAAGGTAAGTTATTGGAGTCTACCATCAGTATATCTGATGGTAGATGTCCTTTAAAAACTTGTGATCATTCACTCTCCAGAGGCTAGAAGTAACTCCATTTGAGAATTTTTTTGGGAAAATGATGGAGGGCTGAGCACACAACTCAATAAAAAAACATGAAGTATTTTTTTTTATTACCCAAAGGATAATATTATTGTTTAATCAAATAAAATACTACATGCTTTTATTGAGTTGTGTGCTCCGCCCTTCATAATTGTGAAAACATTTTTCAGACAGTACTCTTAACACATGGACAAACGATTGTCGTACCACCTCTGTATATTGTGCCGTACACAGCATTGGTTTCAGTGCTGCTTTTCCTCTTTCTATACTGAATTTACTCATTTTTTACAATGAAATGAACAGCAGTCTAACTTGTTTTATGCAGCAGCATCCAATTCAAAATATGTATACCATGTCTATTTGCTGGACTTGTCTATCTTTCAGTACATTTACATAAAGTAGCAGAGGGCATGCACAAATGACACTCCATTTGAAGGGAACAAGTCAGGCACATCTAACCCCCCAAGCCCCTCATTTCAATATCATCAAGCAGAGCAACTCACTATAGTAAATGATGTAGGAACTTCAGTTTGGGGGGCAAGATGTGTCTGACAGGTTCCCTTTAAGTAAAGGTACATGTATAGCTCACAAATGTCTCCCCTTTAAATTAAAGGAAATTGGAATATACTATAAAGTTCAATCAAAATGATCTTTACACATAAGTGATTGGGAGGGGATCATCATCATAAAGAATTGCAGAATGTACCTCGATCAAAGCTACAATTTCATGCACAGTATGTCAAGATGAGACATTATATGGTTAAGCTGCACATGGAATAGGCACATATAAGCCCCCCATAGGCTCATGTATCATGTATCAGTTTTTTTTTTATTTTTACCTTCCTTCAAATTGGGATAGCAGTTATTGTTGTCTTTTATAATAGTTGTCACCATGAAGCTTCATTCAGTCCTTGTACAAGAAAGGTATTTGATGCATTCCAGCAAATAAAGAAATGAATACACTGAAAAGAGCAGTTACCTGATGATACGCTATGAGTAAAGCCAAAGAGAGAAATGTCAGATATATTAACAAATCTCAATGGGCTTTTTAGAAAAATGGCTATAAAGCGTATCAAGCATGTACAATTATATGTATATAGACGTATCTATTGTGCCTGAAATACTCTCTTCTGGTAAAGTGAATAGCTCTTCCTTTCATAGAACAGTAGCTGTAGGAAGCAAAATGCGGATAGAAATATAAAGCATTAAACTCTATTTCAAGGCTATAAAGGCTTACAAGCACATAGTAGCTTAAAAGCCCTGATTCCGGGAAAGCGGGAAGGCTTCATGACACAGCAGCCTGTTGTCTAGTATGTTATTTGATGGTACAGAATTAATGGCCCACAAGCTCTGTTAATAGGCTGATCGCTCCACTTTTTAACAGAATATGTTCTACTAGATGTAAAAGGCTTACAGCTTATCGGCAAGGCATAGAAGGGACATACAACAAAATCTCTTAATTGTTATCAACATCCAGTACAGGCAAATATGTGCACCCTTTGTTCATAAGATTGCAGCTCCAAATCTGTTCTGATGTTTCCCACCATAAAATCTATGTTGTTCCTTTAAACTTCAGGTCCTCTGGGTTAAGTGTCAAAAATTGATTTACATTCCGACTTTCTTTAGTGTCATGAACGGCTTTGAAGTAGAAAAATAATCTTTGATAATCAGCGACCTTTTCATCACATCTGTTGTATAAACCCAGCATAAAGCCAAAGTATATCCTTGATAAATCCTAAATACGGTAGATGAAAAAGTATCATTTACATGGTTTTAGAGAGTTGCTATACAAATGTATATGGTGATGTATAATGTTTTTTTTTTTTTATAAATATAACATTATGGGGCAAGATGGGAAAGATGCCAATAGAAGGAAAAGTTGGTATCACCAGTGTCAGGAGTCCTGGGACACTAAGGAAAAGAGACAGATCACATGGCCCTGGTGCCATGTACCAATTTATGCAAATCTTATCCTTGTGCTGGAAAAAAGTTCAATGTATTGATTTAACTCTTCTAACTCCTTCACTATTTTCTGCTATAGTCCAAATGATAATTATTGGACAGCATAGCTGCGGGCCTCAACATGCAGGCAACCGCTCAAGTCCACATATAGGGAGGTTGGGCACTGGCAGAGTATTAGTTGGGTGGTAAAGATGTGCAATGGCTCCTGCAGTGTTATTCATTTATTAATTCTGATGCCGGATAGACTGGACCATTATACAAGCAGTGTTACGTCATGTGTCACCTCTTCCTAGACGAGAGCAGGACCCTCGTTCATGTTGCTTTATCAGACCTATTATGTACATGATCTGTAGAGTGCTGCAGAAAATGATGACTCTATATAAAGATATTTTTTTATCATGTCAGATGTGTAAATTGCCTAGTTTCATGTAGTTTTTTATTATCTAAAATACAATTGTTTAGCAGGTCAAGGGGTTTTGTATTAAAAATAGAAAAAGCTATGCACAGATGCATTAAAAATATATATATATTAATCTGGTAATCCAGAAATAAGCACCTTATACAGATTCCAACATGTGAGCTCTATAAGATGCTTAACTCCTTTCTATACATTTGTCTTCAACCATACATTTGCACTGTACTGATATATCTTTCTATTTTGCATACATTTTATCTCCTATGCACAATATAGAGGATAAACATGAGATTGCAGTGATTTTGGAAACCCTCACTGATTGACAGAAGGGGGGACCAAAAGCTGCCATGTACTATTTAGGACTATTTAGGACTATTTAGGACGCTGCCATGTAGGATTTAGGACTTTGAAGTCTCGTGGAAGTCAGGGGAGTGCCGGACCCATCCCCCACGATCAGACATTTATATTCATGTCCATAGAATAAATGTCTAAGTAAAAAAACTTTCATTTTTAACATTGCTACTATGTATTCTCACTGAAGTTTTGTGATACAGTACAGTATAGGGTACAGTACAGGGTCACAGTACACATATATGCGATTTGTCAAGCTCTGTGTAGCGCTACATAAATAAAGGAATTATTATTTATTATTATTTATGCAAAAAAAGGGAAAGGGAGGCACAATGAAAAATTGGATTAAATCCAGTGTGGGTGCAAGCTTGTAAGGGTCTGAGCCAAGACCCCAGAATCAACTAAATCCAAAAGAGTAAAGCAGCACTCCATCTGCATTCAAAGATTTATTCACATGTGGATACAAATGCAGGGACAACAGTACAATCTTGTGCCAGGATGGGGTATACAGGTGGTCCTCTACTTAAGAACACACGACTTACATACAACCCCTAGTTACAAATAGACCTCTGGATGTTAGGAATTTAATGTAATTTTGCATTAGGCTACAATAAACAGCTATAACAGTTATCACAGGTTTCTGTACTTTATTGTTCATTTTGGTTCCTATGACAATCCGACATTTTTAAAATCCAATTGTCACAGGAACAAAAAAAATGTGGCTGGGGCTACAATTTTATAATATACTGATTCCGATTTACATACAAATTCAACTTAAAAACAAACCTACGGAACATCTTGTACTGCCTGTATATTATCTAGGAGCTCAGTGTGGGACATAGTTGTTTTTCAGGGAACAAAAAACTGTAAGTAGCTGTGGTATTTTCTGAGGTGCAATGTAGAGATGTGCTGCAAGAAGTTAACCCCTTCACGCTTCATACCGTACAAGGCCGCTGGCTGCCGGCAGCATTTAAGAGACGGCAGCGCGTGGTTTTCGAACGTTGTTTCCCCGAACCCGAAGCTGTCTGGTTTCTGCAAATTCGTTACAATGAGCCAGTGGTTCATTGTAATGAATACTGTGCAAAAATGCCATTTGCTGCAATGCGGTAGTATTGCAGTATATGGTAGGAAGGATCAGACCATCTAGGGTTAAAGTACCCTAGAGGGTCTAAAAAATAGTAAAAACTAATCACCCTCCTATCCCTAGAACTGATAAAACGTAATGATCAATAAAAATCAGGAACACTATATGTATAGTAAAAATGGTTATTGCCGGTAGTGAACCACATTTTACCATTTTACATCACATAAAATATGTAATAAAAAGTGATCAAAATGTTGCGCAGTCCTCAAAATGGTAGCAATGAAAATGTCAGTTCATTTTGCAAAGAATTACTTCTTACACAGTTCCATTTCCCCATTGCATGAAAAAGTTATTAGTGTCAGCAGATGGCGAAATTTTTTTCTCTTTTTCGGAAACATTTTTTGAAAATGTATTAAAACCCATATAAATCCCCGCAATCATACCGAACCAAGGAATAAAGCAGAGGTGTTATTTGGAGCTTGCAATGCTGTGACCACGGGATATACATACTTTCACTGACGGGTTGTCTGGCCCTGACACTTCTAATGCACTGTAATACATTGTTATTGCAGTGCATTAGTATGAACTAGTGATCACATGATCACTAATTCATTTGATAGTATTGTAAAAATACAAAAAACCACAAACCACAAAAATAAAAATAAATAAAAATTTATAATAAATTCATTAAAATGTCCCAAAAGCCCCTAACACATATAAAACAATAAAAAAGTGGAAAAAAGTAAAAAACAACACATTAGGTATCACCCCATCTTAATCTATCTTAATCTCATCCCAATCTATAAGAATATAAAAAACGGTTATTCCCGGCGGAGAACTCCATAAAGGAAAATTGCGCTCTAATGTCCAAATCACCACCAGTTTCGTAACACATAAAAAATGAAGTTAATAGAATGAGGTGATATGTGGGGGGTTTCTATTAACAGAACTTCCAAAACCCCTATAGAAATAAAACTTAAACTAATTGACTCTTTGAAAATTTGAGAGAATGCTGTTCGATTAGTGATCTTTCTAGTGTCGTAACAAAACTAAAGGACACTTCTAAAATGACGAGCTGAGATGGTAAATGTTAGTAACTAAATTGGGTAGTAAGACTTTCAGTTTGAAAAACAGAACGTTTTGAAGTTTGAAAATCACCTTTATTCATAAATAAATACTAAATATTTGTACCAAAATTTGCCAGTAAACAGTGTCACGAAGAAGAAAACTCAAAAACACTTCTAAACTTCTAAAGTTATAACCGGATAAAGTGACACTTGCTGGTTTTGAAATTTAGGCCTTGGTCATCAAGGTGCAAATGAGCTTGTCACTAAGGGGTTAATGGATTAAAGAGATCTGAAAGGAAGTTAGAATTCATGGGAAGCAGAAGTTATCATAATGTTCTCTACCCGATGAAGAAGAATAGTCACTTGTAAGGAGTCCACTATTAGAAAGACCAGGCCTGCACAAAAGGTGGCAGAAGAAATGACTGATTTAAAGGGGTTGGCAAGATAGAGGAGGATATTAGGTAAGTCACCAATATATGTGTATTAAAAAGGCCTGCACCGCTTTTTCTAGGGTGATTGTTTATAGATTAGATCAAATGACCCTCCCATCTGCGGCCATTTTATGGACAGGAATGTCTGAATGATGAGGTAAAAGGCATGTCAAGAAAGCCGTGCAGAACTTTGGTAACATGAGGTAAAGTGGTTAAATGCTGTAATCCGATTCAATACACTGCCCCTGTAAAATACAGCAGGTTTGTCCCCTGTGACTATACAATAGTTAACCTGCTGTGTTTTAATAAATGTGACCTCTACATGTGGGTATGGTCTCATTTGAGCACATTGTGGAGCCTCTGTCATGGACGTTTGCAATATTTATGGTAATGTAAAATGACAATGGTTTGGATACAAAGGTTTTTACACGCTCCTGGTTTGGGCTCCTTAATTATGATGCAATATATTGCTGTGTGTGGCTGACTGGCCTAAAATGTGGCAAAACTGCAACAAAACTGCAAAGTGAGAACAGCCTAATAATTTTAGAATTTGAACTAACTTGTGTAGCAGTAAATTGTGGTTATGAATTTGCTCACGAAGACGCCCTGTTTATGTGCTATTTATAATACTGATGTTTTCATTTGAGAGAGGAGCCTTTGGGGACCCTCAGGCACTGGTTCCATTTCTGACCCCTATGTCACATGCAATATTTCCTTATTTAAAAGTGTATAACACCTCTGGTCCCAGACCATGTTTGTAACTATTCAAGCCTTAAATTATATTTCCAATAGGGAAAAAAAGATTGAAATGTACAATTTGTAAATTGAGTGTTCTTATTGGGTTATTTAATAATTTCCAAAAATAGTAATATTCATTTGCAAGAATGATTTCAGTAACAGCTTTGTACAGTAAATAAATCATTGTAATTAATTCTTTAAATAGATTTTTAGTTATCTTTATCTGTGGGGTCTAAATGCGTTTGCTTTTAACTCTTATCATATGGAACTGGCAGAGATAGCCACGCACTGTACATTGCTGTCTTTGGCAGGGGCACTTACATTATGGTGGTACCTGAGCGAAGTTGGCCCCCCCACCTTGTTCAAATCAAACAAAATTGGTGTCAAACGTTTGTGCTACATTTGTGCTGGTTTGTGCAGCAGAAATTTTTGTTTATGCCGCTATCGTTTTCGAGATTTTAATGAAAGTTTCCAGAGGTCATCAGAGGTCAACCAGCCCCCCCCCACATTGCCCAAATCAAACAAAACTGGTGCCGAACAATTCTGCTACGTTTGTGCTGGTTTGTGCTGCGCAAATTTTTGTTTGTGCTGCTTTTGTTTTGAATATATGAACAAAAAATGAAAGTTCAAAAGTTCAAGCAGCCCCCCCACAGTAACGGAATCAAACAAAACTGGTGTCAAAAGTTAGTGCTACATTTGTGCTGGTTTGTGCTGCAAAAATTTTTGTTTGTGCTGCTATAATTTTTAAGGTATGTTCAGGTGTTTGAGGTGTTTAGGATGAACTGGTAAAAAACAAACTTAGTGACACTTCCCTGGTTTGATCACCAGGGGGAGCTAGCAAACACATTGTACTTTGGAAGAAATGAACTCTGATGACCTCTGTAAAAAAGTATGAATATATTAAAAATGATAGCGGCACAAACGAAAATTTTTGCTGCACAAACCAGCACAAACGTAGCACTAACGTTTGACACCAGTTTTGTTTGATTCGGTTAATGTGGGGGGGCTGGCTGAACTTTTGAACTTTCATTTTTTGTTCATATATTCAAAACAAAAGCAGCACAAACAAAAATTTGAGCAGCACAAACCAGCACAAACGTAGCAGAATTATTCGGTCCCAGTTTTGTTTGATTTGGGCAATGTGGGGGGGGGCTGGTTGACCTCTGATGACCTCTGGAAACTTTCTTTAAAATCTTAAAAACGATAGCGGCACAAACGAAAATTTCTGCTGCACAAACCAGCACAAACATAGCACAAACGTTTGACACCAATTTTGTTTGATTTGAACAAGGTGGGGGGGGGGCAACTTCACTCAGGTTATGGTGGTGCCTTCTAAATAAGTTACATTGAATAAGTGAACCAGGGCTGTCCTCATTATTAGCCTACACAAGCCCTCTGCTTTGTCAGTAATACTGACAGTGCATAATACACTGCACTAAAAGAGTATTATTCAAGAAATCAAATGATACCTGTTCATGTACCCATGTGGGCCTAATTTAAACAGTGAAAACAGGCCTCATTCACTCGAACAGATGGTCGCCAATGCTACGGCCCAGGCAAGCATCTGTTCATGTGCATGAGGCCTGTTTTCACAGAGTAAATTAGGCCAAGCCGGGTGCAGTAGAGAGTAGAGGAGAGCAATCCTCATCACCCTGAACCTCTCCGTTTAAATCAAATGGTTGACATCGTAAAATAGCAAAATATAGGACACTCCCTAACTGCAGACTACACTTGATACCAATATACAGGCCTCATTCACAGGTCCGTTTGATCATTTCAACAAGATCCCAAGCTTTGCATACAGCCGGGTGCAGAACTGAGGGGGAGTGAGTGCTCCTCACCTCTTCCGTCTCCATTAACAGCTGAGCGTCCATGCTTGGCACGGTCATTGTGTGCCATACAGGTTGCCATAGACTTCTATTGTGGCTGTGACCTGGCTGCAATTTGTGCTACCAGATCACTGCCACAATTATGGCTGTGTGAATTGGGCCGTGCACTGCACCCTGGATTCTATATATAAGATGGCGGCTGGTGACTGGTTCACGCTGCATTATTTATTTATTTTAAACTTATACATGCACTGTCAACTCCTGTCTCATCCCCTTCTCCTCATATACTGTAAGCTCTTACCAGCAGGGCCCTCATTCCTATTATTTCATCTGACCATTATATGAGGTCTATGGGGGGCTTTATCATATGGTGGAAGAGATATTCCGCCAGATACATCAAGAGGTGTAACTATGCAGCATCCCCCACCAGGGCCTGACATTTTTTGGTGGCTGGAGGAAGCCGAGGTCCTGAATACCGGATTAACTGGCTTGTGCGGCCTATTGCACAGCGATGATCACGGTGCTTGGTATCAGGAGTGGAGGCCTCGTCCACAGCCTGGCAGGTCTCTAGCAGGTGGCGTGTGCAAGAAAATGGGGGGAGAGGCTGACAGAGTAGGTTTCTCCTTGGGGCAACCCTGGTGTGTAGATAGGGATCAAAGGCTCGTTGGTGAAGTATAACTTACAGTTCTTTATTGGAACAGGCAACGGCCTTAACAGCAGCCAAACTTCAGCTGATGGAGGTAGCTGGTTGAAGCTCGGGTCCTCAGGAAGGTGTTGCACGCAGCCCAGTAAAGTAGCTTCAGGCTGGGCTAGTTGTATAGGAGCAGAGTCCTTGTGGTGGATCTCTGCTCTGGGTCTGGTCTCTTGTTGACCAAAGTGTCAAGGCAGGTTACTTCAGACACCTCTGTTTCCTGGTCTTGCTGACTTCTCCAGACTGACCAAGCCTAGCCTCTTCAGAAAAGACCTGGAACTTTCCATCCACAAAGGGCTGTATAACCTCCCCTTGTGAGCTGGCAGTTCCCTTGTCCAACCAGCTTGTTCCTACCATATCAATAACACAGAGCATACTATTGGACAAAACATTTAACTCATGACCTCACAGGCAGAATCTTACAGCTATTACCAAGTTTCTCATGCTAGAGACCTCCTAGTGAGGTGCACAGGCTCATCAGAAAGCTCCTGACTTGGAGAGGGACACTTTCGCAACACCTACCTACCCTATGCATCGGCAGGGGTTTTGCAACTACAGTGTAAAAATTATATTTTATTCAAACTCCGAGGATAAATTCTAAAAAGTCCAAGTAAAAATTAAGGATTTTTAACCACTTTACCACATTTTTAAACACATTAGGTATTGCTGCATCCGAAAATGCCTAATCTATCAAAATATTATAATGGTTTTGCACTGTGTTTAACCCTGTAGCGGAAAATAGCACCCAAAGTCGAAAATGGCATTTTTTTGCCATTTTAAAAAATATAAAAAATTTAATAAAAAGTGAACAAAAGATTGTATAGTCCTAAAAATGGTAGCATTGAAAATGTCATCAAAAGTCGCAAAAAAATTATACCACCCACTGCTCTATACACTGAATTATAAAAAGTTATTAGCGCCAGAAGATGGCAAAATAATTTTTTTTTGTACAGGAGGTTTTAATTTTTGTAAATGTTTGAAAACATTATAAAACCTATACAGATTTGGTATCTCTGACCGACCCAAAGAATAAAGTAGACATGTCATTTGGGGCGTACAGTGAAATCCGTAAAATCCAAGTTCACGCAAATGCGTTTTTTCACCAATTTCACTGCATTTGGATTTTTTTTCCTGCTTCCCAGTACACCACATGGAATTTTCTGTTACACAGAAAACAAGACATCACACAGCTCTGTACATGGAAAAATAAAAAAGTCATAGATTTTTGAAGTTGGGGAGTAAAAAATGAAAACACAAAAACAAAAAAGCACTGCAGCGGGAAGGGGTTAAAGAAACCAGCATTGGTAAGAAGGTTAAACTCATCTGAGTAATAGAATACATTCCCGGTAACCCTGGTTTGAACTGGTAAAGGATATAAAATACTGTATGAACAAAGCAGCAAGGCCCCCACTAGGAATTTCTGGCTGGCAAATTTTGGGGATTCCCCCCTTCCTTTAGTCACATTAGTTTCCCGTGCTTAACCTCAAAATTTGTGACACCGCCCCAAACTTATTTTGACAGCTGAACCTAGTAATACACACATCAGTTGAACATTATACATATCCCATCTTCTGTAGACCCTCATAATACACACCTTAGCTGCAGTAGAACCTCATTATACACATCTCATCTATGGCAGAACCTAAATACACACACCTCATCTGCCACAGAACCTTATAATACACACCTCATCTGCCGCAGAACCTAAATATACACACCTCATCTGCCGCAGAACCTTATAATACACACCTCAGCTGCAGTAGAACCTCATTGTACACACCTCATCTGCCGCAGAACCTAAATATACACACCTCATCTGCCGCAGAACCTTATAATACACACCTCAGCTGCAGTAGAACCTCATTGTACACACCTCATCTGCCGCAGAACCTAAATATACACACCTCATCTGCCGCAGAACCTTATAATACACACCTCAGCTGTTGCAGAACCTTATAATACACACCTCAGCTGTTGCAGAACCTTATAATACACACCTCAGCTGTTGCAGAACACCACAATACACATCTATGCTCCCAGTAATCAGCTGTGGATTTCACCCTTATAAATGCTGTAACATTTTAGTCCATACTCCAAACACTATATGTCCTCTAGAACATTTCAGGAGAATTCCCCCCTGCGCTTCAATTTAACACCCAAACATAAGGGGAACTCAAATATATTTAAAAATCTTATATATTTTTTATTTCATATCAGTTAAAACAAATACAGACATTAGCTTAAACAAATTAAAAAATGGTCCCAAATTGATGGGGGAGACCACAGCAATTTATCTCAAATATATTCGTTGTACTTTTAAACATTGTGTAAGGCAATAACGTGCATTGTGCTAGGCAATAAAGTGCTAGGCAATAACGTGCATTATGCTAGGCAATAAAGTGCTAGGCAATATCTTGCATTGTGCTAGATAATAAAGTACTAAACAATAAAGTGCTATAATCAATGGTCTGAAGGTTATTACCTCGTTGTGGCTGTTTGTCTGCCCCGCGCCCCGACGCGCGTTTCGCTCGCTGCTTCCTCAGGAGGCGTGTTTAACTGAGAGGTGCATCCGATTATTTATGGTCTGGGGTATCTGTCATGTGATTTATAAAAGCACTATGAGAGGTGGGAATGTCTGTCAGTCAATCGCTTTGTATATTCGCCTGTTAATTAGCGCATACCTTTCCACTTCTTCCACTTCTTTTAATTTGTTTAAGCTAATGTCTGTATTTGTTTTAACTGATATGAAATAAAAAATATATAAGATTTTTAAATATATTTGAGTTCCCCTTATGTTTGGGTGTTAAATTTTAGTCCAGTATGTATAGACCTTGTTCCCATATATGTCACATCCTGACCAGTCATAAAGTGTCAGTTCACAATACGGCTAATAGTTTCTGCTATCTTCTTTTTTATGGAAGAGAATAATGGAAACTGTATAGAATGACCCCATCCTTACTCCATTCCCTATTGTGTTTGATGTATGGGGGTTCCTTATGTCATTCTTCTGTTACTTATAGCAGAAAAAAAATGGGCTGTGACAATAATACTGGAAGGACGTGATGGGAACTAAGTTCACACCAACATTTTTTTGTTATGCTCTTATGTTTTAAAAGAGACTAACAGAAACTATATATGGAAGGTGATACACAGGGATACAAGTACAGAGGACTCCTTCCAACAAGTGTCTGTTAAATATCACAGCGAAAATTATGTGTGTTGAGGATCTATTATCACTATTATAAACAATGGAACAGGAGGACGGAGGGACGTAATGAAGAGGTGAACTTTGCTTTTACTATATAAATACCGTTTTATACATCTGTAATAATGTCCCTATATGACCTATACACAAATAAATCACCTACTCTATACAATTACATGATCATACTTATAGACAAATATACACACATATAATGACATACACACATTAATAAATACAAATATACATACATAAATGCACATACATGCAGAAATATGCACACACATATATACAGTATGCCAGGCACATGCACAGACTCTGTCAAAGGTTGTGTACTCCCATTTATTTAATTCACACACACGCACATGCAAATGCAGAAACTTACATACAGACACATGTATGCATCGCACACACATATCTCACACATGATTACCCATAGTGAAGTCCAGTTTGCAGGAAGCTATGTTGGAGCAGACAAAGGGTTAAACACCTTGCTCTGCTTCCTCTTCCTGTACATTGAGCCTGTCATAATCTCCTGCTGTGCCCCATCAACTCCTTTCTTCTCCCTGCTGCTGCATGCTGTGCCAGCACCTCACTACTCTCACAATACTCTGGGGGGCCCTGACCACACTCCCACTAAACCCCCACTGATGACAACCCTGCAAAGCAGCATCAAATTTGCAATAAATAGTCATTGTACAAAATGAAGCTCATACAATCTAAGAAGAGTTTAATTATATGCAAATTTTATAGAACAGACATGAAATTCTGCTGTATTAGTATTTGGAGATTAGTAAGGCTATTAGATGAAGTATTTAGATGTCGAATTACATTTGACTTCTTATTCATACTACACTATTACCAATTGCAGCTGTAGTTGTCCATCATGACACATTTTGTGGAGCAGACCTACAGAGCATTTACTGTCATAAATTATGATCTAATCTAAATTTCTAATAATTTCTGGTATATCCTAATAGGTTTACATTGCCTCCTACTCACATGGGCGCTGCAGCTGTTAGCAAACTGCTATCAGTATTGCTAAGCAACATCCATTAACTGAGACATATTTTTCCCCTTAATGGCTTTAAAATTGATAGATCTGTTGTGAAAGTATTACATGCAACATTCCAAGGTCGTAGTAACAATCCTGGTTACACGGAGGAAAGGTATTCCATCCCGATCTGCGGTTGGAGAATCCTAGGGAAAGCTCCACATGTGCATTTATCACACATAGTGCAAAAGGTCAAACAATCATGTTGCCTCTTGCTAGATATTTTTCTTTGTATTGATATAATAGTTGCCAGGGGAACTCCTTACTATAAAGGTTATTTGTACCATATTAGCCAATGGATAGATCCATAAAAATTGGGAGTCCTTAGTTTATATTACCTCCCTGATCCCTCTGAATGCCAACGAGGAAGGGGAGGGGGAGTACAGATCAAACAGGGTAACAGGGAGAAGGGCCCCGGGGGATGTTATAGCTCGTGAAGTGGCTCTGGTGACGCGCCCACCACAGCCCATGCACATTATTTAAGTTAAAAAAGTGGATTTAGGTAGATATTATTTTAACCCCTTGTTGCCGATAAACTTTCCATTTTAAATGAGGAAAGCAGGAATTAAGGGGCATTTTCCATCCATGCCTGCTCCAAGTTTCTCCAGTACAAGTAGGCCCTGGGTGTGCAGTGTGTACTGGTAGGTCCCAATAGGCCACACAAAGTTGAGGCATTGGTCATTTACAGGACAGACAGTGCCTCAACTTTGTTGGGATTATTCCTGTGCCCAGGGAACCAGGAAACAGCAGCCACCCCGCAGGGTGTCTGCAGCATTCTCACAGAATGCAGAAAATAGAACATTTGTCATTTGCATGCTGTGCCTTCAGTCCATAAAACGTTCCCAAAGCCTTAACAATCTAAGCACCTCGCGTATGATGGGGCATCTGCAGAGTAAACATAAGCTGCAGTGGCTGAGACACCAAAAAGGACTGAAAATACCTTAGGCTTCCTCTGCTGCTTCAGTTGGTCCAGCCTGTACCACTGCCTCCCAAGTCACAAGGCCACAAGGGAGAATGTGACAACCCCACTTTGACCCACCGGAACGTCAATTAGAAACTTTTGAACTCTGTATTCCAGAACTTTAACTGAAATTTTGACAAGCTGTATTCACGAAATGTAACTTAAAATTTTGAAAATCTGCATTACCATAATTTTTATTTAAAATGCAGGAAGCGTGTTTTGGTTTTTCAGTTTTTTCTATTTCCATATAAACCCTCTTTGTAAATAACTGTGTCTGATCACACAGATTGCCTTTAACCACAGTGAGAGGGAGGGTTTGTGGTTTTCCTATTGCTTCTTTTACCACGGATAGAATATTTGGGTCTAAACACCCAGAATGCCTTTCAGCACTGTGACACCATTTTTTTAAATTACAAATAAATAAATAAAAATAAAATAATTTTATCTTTGTTTACTTATTCATATTATGCTATTAGTTTAAGTACTTTTTCCAAGCCCACTGTGGGCAAGGCAACTACCCTTTTTTCCACCTTTTTTTCAGCACTCTAGCCCTTACTAACCCCGTTTTACAAACATTTTTGGTTGTTAAAATCTGGGTCCCCATTGATTTCATATTGATGTTCGGCTCAAAGTACAGCCCAAAGTACTTCAGCTCGTTGAACTGAATTTCGACCTACCCGCTCATTTCTAAACTATGTGACATGTAGGTATACAAAGATCCACAAATACATGAATAAGCCAGCAGTGTTTTTTTGTGTTCAGACTCAATTTCTTATTTTAACACATTATTCTGCAAACACCAGTGTCCTTAAAAGTAGGCAGTGACCAAGGCTTCATTTTGCAGAACACGATTGTTTTGTTCTATCTCACAATGATTTTCGCAGCAGAATCCCCACTGAAATAATTGTTCATGACCGCTCAATAATTATCATTATTTAATCAAGTTCATCACCATGGCAACCTGCTACGGACACCAGAGGCATTCCATGAGCACTCTTTAGAATATAAGAATACCTCAAAGTCCACTCTGAGAAACAATATGTGACCATAACCCTAATGTGTCTTATTAGGGTTATCCATAACCCTAATGTGTCTTATTAGGGTTATCCAAAGATAAACTTGTATATACTGCTAAAATAGGCGTTATGGAAAAATACACGTGATATACATTTTATCATGGTAGCCCCTACACTAGAAAGCACCATATACTATATACAAGATATTTTGTAGGGGCAATAAGAAGTAATTATACTCTGTGGTGGCCATTAGGAGAAATATTAAAACATTTAAACTCAGTTATCGGAGCAGTAATGGTTGATCTGTATATAGAAAAAAGTTAGCCAAAACATCAATAGATTATTGTATTTTTATTTGTGAACACACACAATAATAATTCAACACATAGAGAAGAGTTGATGAGGTTGATTCTTCTCTTCAGGAATTGGGAAGCATTGGGACGCATCTTCAGTTTTGTTTATTGAAATTCAGGTCTAGACATGATGGAAAGGTGAGTAGAACTCCTTTAACCGGTTAAGGACCGGGCCCTTTCCTGTTTTTTCATTTCCATTTGTCACTCCCCACCTTCAAAAATGTATAACTTTTTTATTTTTACACGTAAAGAGCTGTGTGACGGCTTGTTTTCTGCGTAACAAATTGCACTTCATAGGGATGGTATTGAATATTCCATGCCATGTACAGAGAAGCGGGAAAAACATTCCAAATGCAGTGAAAATGGTGAAAAACCGCCATTTGCGCCATTTTCTTGTGGGCTTGGATATTACGGCTTTCACTGAGCACCCCAAATGACATGTCTGCTTTATTCTTTGGGTTGGTGCGATTACGGGGATACCAAATTTATATAGGTTTTATAATGTTTTCATACATTTATAAAAATTAAAACCTCCTGTACAAATTTTTATTTTATTTTACCATCTTCTGGCGCTAATAACTTTTTTATACTTTGGTGTACGGAGCTGTGGGTGGTGTAATTTTTTCCAACATTTGATAATATTTTCAATGATATCACTTTTAGGACTGTATGACCTTTTGATCACTTTTTATAGATTTTAAAGTGCCATTTTCGATTTTGGGCGCTATTTTCCGTTACGCATTGAAAAAATGTTAATATATTTTGATAGATCAGGCATTTTCGGATGCGTCGATACCTAATGTGTTTATGATTTTTACTGTTTATTTATATTTATGTCAGTTCTAGGGAAAGGGGGGTGATTTGAATTTTTAGTTTTTTTAATTATATTTTTTTTAACTTTTTTTTATTTTTCTTTTTACTATTTTTCAGACTACCTAGGGTACATTAACCATAGGTTGTCTGATCGATCCTATCATATAATGCCATACTACAGTATGGCAGTATATGAGGATTTTCCTCCTCATTCAGCACATTGTAATGAAGGGGTTAAAACGAAATAGCCTTGGGTCTTCAGAAGACCCGAGACTACCATGGAGATGAATCGCTGCTCCCCAAAGAGGTCACGGGGAGCGATAATCCTAGGCAAAATGGCGGCTGTGATAACACCCACGATCGGTGCTATAGCAGCAATATGCAGCAAAGACTTACCAGCTATGGAGAGGGCACAGCCTTTGAGCCCTCTCCATGCAGCCGGACCCACCCGGCGGGTGGTCATGAACCGGTTAAGGAAATCATCTACCAGTCAGAAAACGTCAAAAAATCTTGAAAATACTCACCTACACTGCTCTTCATTTTGATCCCAATGGTGGTCTTTGCTATTAGTGACACGCTGGGATCACCTAAATAAAAAGCAGCCCAGCACCTTGGGGCCCTAATAATTAATGCCCCTCTCCCATGTTGGATAGGGAGATGATGTCACACAGCCGGTGTGAATAATTAGCTGCTTGTAGTAGTTTTTTTAAGGTGATCCTTGCATGTCAAGATTACCAAAGACAAGAACCAGATCAAGATGAAGAGGAGATTAGATGAGTATTTTCAGTGTTTTTCTTTACTTTTGCTGACTGGTAGATTTCCTTTAAAGTGTGAACTGCCTTGGTGAAGTTATCTTCAGATTCTTCAACACCATCTTTAACCATAAGACATTCTGTCTCTTCGGGGCAAGTGGATGGCAACTTGCCATAGTTGACATTGTATCATGCCCCTTTAAGTATTGGTCACACCTGCTTCCTAGTTCTCTGGTATGGATCATGTTCTTAGTAATCCCACCCCTGGCAGTTATCATCTTAATGATAGTGCAGTGAAAATCAATACTATGGTTTTTATTGTATATTATCTATAAGGTATGCTTTCCTTGTTTTAACCCCTCACCTAGTTCTTTGTACCACATCACTAGTGCCCCGTGTAAAGAGACTAGTGCCCCACGTGAAGTATCTGGGTCCAATGGGTCCACTTTACCACAAACCATTCTTGTGATGGATCATCTTTTCATGGTAGATACTTTGTGTACACGGGTAGTCGATCAATGTGACGTAGCGTTTATTACATTATGAGACAGCAGTTATCACTCATGGAAACTTGTTTCAGTTGCTTATTTCCCCTGCAGAGTTTGTACAAGGCCTGGACTGTAATTTTCATGTTCTTGGCTGAACTCTTTTGCTGCAGTGAAAATACACAAAATAAACATAAAGGAAAAATAAATGAATATATAATTATATATTGTCTTCTATTTTCTTAAAAGCTTTTATGTGAAGCATTTTAAATCCTATCAACAGAATATTCAGTTTACATTTCAATGTATAAAGTCACTGATCCTTAACCAAGCAAATCTGTTTACTGAACATTTTTACCTAGGAAAGGCTGATGACTAGTATTTACATTGAAAGCAAACTGTTTAGTGAACTGTAAGAAAGGAATTTATTTTTCTCTGTAGATATTTATAAAGCATTATTGAGTCTTGTTTTTACGAATTTCCATGGGACAGTAGAGTACATTTATAATGGATGGAAAACATTCCTCTGCTTGTGGCTCAGGAATGATGTCATTCCGGATATCACGAGCTTAACAAGCTGATAATTTGTGGGAACGCAGCGTAACTGTGCTTCATAGTATTAAAGTTGGATACATTTTTAAATAACATTAGATATATTATCTTCATGTTCATGTTAAAAACATTCCTCGCTTTAAGAAAAAATATATGCTTTCTTTTTTTTACATTACTTAAAACAATACTTATTTTCCAATTATTAAAAAATAATTTATCGTTTATTTTTAACATACAGTGCTGGAAAAGTCTAATGTTCCACTAATACAGCTGATTCTGTGATATATAAACTGACTGGGAAATTCTTAGGAGTGCCTGCCACTATGATCTCCACATGTGTTCATATGGAAAAGGGTTTGGATCTGGAGACAACCACTTTATAAACAGCTATATATAAGTGATAACGTGTTGTTATGGGCTCAGCTTTTGTCTAGCTTTTGTCAGCTCTGCTTCTGATATACAGGCGGTCCCCTAATTAAGAATACCCGACTTGTATGTAACACGGGGACTGTCTGTATATGTTATTTATAGGCATTGAAAGCCAGGGGCGGATAAAGACTGTCATGGGCCCTGGGCTGTTTAAATATTATAGCCCCTACAAGTCTGAAATTCACTTCCTTAATACGGTACTATTGTAATCAAAGTGGTATGGTTTCAAGCTCCTTCGGAAATGGAGAACGTGTCCCTTTTACCTGCTTTTGATGTGTGGTTTTGGGACCTTTGAAGGGCATTCCGAGGTCCTTTAATGGCTCTTGTATACATGTGTACTGAGAGCAATAACAGATGCAAGAGTATTTCATGGGTGAAAATCCTTCTGAATACAAAATTTGGTGAGTGGTTTGGGTGTCCCATGACCCCCTAGAAGGCCTGGGCCCAGGGCTACCACCACAACCTCCTATGTAATAACCCACTACTCCCAGAGACTACCATTTAGTCTAACCAGATATCCCATGACAGATTGTTAGTCTCAACACATATGTCACGGGTGCTCCTGCGATCCCTGTCTCGGATCGCGGGCGCACTCGTGTCCCTCCGTGTGCCCCCGGAACCCAGCGCTTCTTACCTCCCCTGGCTCCAGAGGTGATCTCGGCACGCACGTCCCTGGCTCGCTAAGATAATTGGCGCTGGCCTGATATAACTTCCTGCCCCTTCCTGTGACCCTTGCCGGATCTTCAAGCCTTCCCCTGAAGAGAAAGCTCCCCCGTGTATCCTGCGTTCCTGTGTGTCAGTCCGTTCCTGTGATTCCTGCGTTCCTGTGTGCCAGTCCGTTAGTGTGTATCCTGCGTTCCTGTGTGCTAGTCCGTTCCTGTGATTCCTGCATTCCTGTGCGCCAGTCCGTTCCTGTGATTCCTGCGTTCCTGTCCGTTCCTGTGTTCCTGATCCGTGTGCCAGCTCATTCGATTCCTGACGTGAATCCTAGTGTGTCTGTATATGGTACTGAATGTATATATAGTGCATATATACTGTATGTTTATACTGCATAGATGTGTATATATAGTGTGTTTGCATATACTGTTTGTGTAATAATATGATGTATATATTCCATATTTTTGTGTATTTGAGTTATATGCTGGTGTGTGCCCCCTCTGGCTAGATCCACTTTTGTATTAGCTTCTTCTGCCCTTCTTTTTACAAAAAAAGCTGTTAAAATGGTGCAAAATAGTCTAAGGGTGTCAGCACCCGTCCAGGAAACGCGCAACCACAACCAGACTTGGTACTAGCTGTCAGACTACGTAAGTGGTGGCGAACTCACCCTGCGACGTCCCTGCGGGCTAAGGCCCTGCCTAAAGCAGATAAACCTCCCCGATAAGGGCGAACCCACTATCAGGAACCTAACTGACAGTACCTGAGTGACCCTACAACAGGACAGGGGACACTTACTTCGTCTGGCAGCTGCTGGATGGTGGAGCGGACAGGTAACGGAAATACAGGTATAGACCAATGTTCACACTGGCGCACAGAAACCAACACAGGACTGAACAGGTAACCGGAATACAGGAATAGACCAGTGTTCACACTAGTACACAGAACACAAACCCAGGACTGAGACAGGGACAGATATATAAAGGTCTTCAGGCAGATAATCACAGGTCAGATACAGGTACAGGTACAAGCGGGATATACACAGGTCAGGTCAAGATCAAGATCAAGAACAAGATCAAGATCAAGCAACTATACACAGGTCAGACTCAAAATAACCAGCAATGTAAGATGGGAATGGGCAGGTATATAAAGCCGATCCCGGACACGCCTCCAGTAGCACACTGGGGAAACTGTCCATCAAGCTAGTAACCCTTGCTGGGCAGGACAGAAATGCAAAGAGCAGGGTGTGGCTCAGTGAATCCAAACACAAGAATAAGCCACAGTTCACACACAAATAAACACCATATATTCCACCAACTGCGGATAGAGCGACGTTCAGGCACGGACGTTACAAAGGGGCTCTGGGCTCCATAGATGTCAATGAAACCTGGAGCCCCTCCAATCCTTCATCCTGGTGGTAGATTTTTTTTTATGTGCATATACTGTATGTAAAAGTGTATAAATGTATGTATGTTTTTAACAGTATATAAATGTGTGTGTATAAACATGGGTGTACAAATAAATACTTTTTAACGGGAATGGGGTCCCATGTAAAAGTCTGCTATGGGGCCCAGCCTCTCCTAGTTATACCACGGTCTAATTGCAGAATTGAGCCTTAGCAATGTGAATAGATTCTAAAGCAACAGCAGAAATCAACACTTTTTGATTGGTATCTGCCATGGTTGGAATCACTGATGAATGACTGCTTCAGGAATTCTGTATCCATTCCAAAATGAGTAAAACCATACTGGTTGAAACGCAATGATATGATTTTGTCACCATTTCTGTTTGTTACAGTTTTAAATTAAAAAAATACATTGACATTTATATTTGTTTCCTGAGTACTGGATCATATTTTGCACCACTACCAATACTGTTGTCCTTCACTCTAGATGGATACCTTTCACCAGGAAAATCACAAGCAATGAGCCAATATTGTGGTCCCTGCCCGAATTGAGTGAAGGATTAAGGGTATCTTAGCACATTGCAGAATGGCTGCAGGATGTACCCATAGTGATTCCACAGGTATCAGAAACCAGACAAAATCTAATGATGTATATAATCCTGTGGTTTGCCCCAGTCGGGGCAAAAGTAGAGCTCAACATTGCAACCTTAGCAAAGGGTTGTCGTCTTGTAAATGCTTCAGGGTTTTAATTGTAGAAGGGGTGTGGCCTAAGTTATACCAGAATTATGCAGCTATATCAAAATGTTGGCAACTATGGTACCAGCATAGTATCAAATCCAAACCATAGTTATTGCAAAACAGCAAGAATTTATGGATTCAGTTGGGTAACTTGCTTGTGTCTTGTATGCAAACATATGCAATATACTTAAAAAGTTGCAGTTACATTGCTAAACGCCTTTAAAGCAGAGTTTCAAATTGAAGATTCTTTATTTGCTGAATATAAATGGTAGAATTGTTAATATAATGAAGATGTATGATGTATTTTCCAATTTTCAAGCCAGTGTAGGGTAAAGGTATGTTTTATATTATTCTAGTAGTAGTAGATTTCATCTGATATATTGCAGCTCTTTGTTTCAAAAGAAGTACCTTAACCAGATAATAACATTTTTCAAAGTTTTATATATATTGGTTGAAACAACCAAAGAAAATATCTAAAAAGTCATTTTTGTAACAGTTGTAAACACAGAAAATCACCAGTGCTCAGCTGTCATTTTATATTTCTTATAAATCTTTATTTAGTGACATTTAGTGAAAGTCAACAAATTATTATATACTTTTACTACAATTCAAAGCATCTAGAAAACGTAAGTACTGTGATATATCTACTTGTAAGACAGGATAATGTAACATTTATTGGCTTTTAGATATAAAGTAGAAATTGAGACAACATTACATCTGATAATATGGGAGTGCAGGTATGGAAACAAATATTTTTGAGTTCTTCCTCCTTTTGAAAGTTAATATTGAAATAGTAAGTTTAAACTTACTCCAGGCACTCACAAACCTTATCCAATTTCTCAGAGCACACTATGTGAAAGATAAGCTAACTTTAAGATAATACTTTTGCCCTAAGAAACTGGTAGTAAAATAGTAAATTTGGGATTAAGTACAACACCACTAAATGACAACCACATTTGAGCAAGGACGAAAAAGTCTACCAAACATGGCAACAAAATTTTTATAAATTCGTCCAAAAGCAAATGTGCAAAAAAAAGTGCAAACCTTCCAAACAGCTGCATGCAGTAAACATAGTTATGGACCACAATGGTTGTCAAATAGAGGTATTCTGGTTTTATCTGGGTTATTTATATTTACATTGACTTGACTTTACTATTGTGATTATTATAATATTTGTCAACTTTTATTGCATTTTACCTAGCACACTATATAGGTAACAAAATGTTTTCATTTTCATAGAGCAAGAGGAATTGCTCTACTTTTTTTTTTTACAGAATTTCTAGAAAACTCCTTTTGGAAATCCAGTGTGCCCCAATGTCTTCCATAACTGCTTCCGATTCAAGGAGCTTTAATTTACTTTCCTCCACTGATATTGGCTGGTGTTGCAATTGCAGGATTATGTAGAAAGAGAGCTTAGGAGCAAAGTGCTAAAGAAATATTAATGATTCCAGGTTCATGCTTATATATTAAATGAGGCATGCATTGCACTGTATAAAACAGTAAACATCCCCCAAATATCTAAACATATAAGAGTTACAGGAAGGCTAGAATTTATTATCCTACAATATATAATCTCTCCTGAAGTGGCAAATATTTGGGAGAACCCCAGTGGTTGCATTTTGATCCTCTCTGACACATATATAGTGTAGTCTTAGGTTAAATAGAATGTATTGACAATTTTATTTCTATTTGGAGCTAATTGGAGATTTATGGTCTTCTGAAGGACAGGAATTTCAGCACCAGGTGTAAAGCATTAGTGAAGAGGTTAGAGTGAATTTTGCTTAACACCTTCCCAATGGCTCGATGGGAATGGTTGAAAAGAAAGGGCTTACATGCTGACATCAATTGTGGGTGTTAACCATACAAAGCACCCTGGCAAAGCTGCCGGAGGCATTCAAATCTCTCCGGTAAGTTCCTCCATATTGTATTTGATCGCAGCCCCATAAGGTCATCATGGGATGGCAATTGGTTGTTTGACAGCTGGTAGTCTATACTAGACTCCCAGGCCTAGCATAGACTAGATCAGGCCTATCATTAAGCCTGATCTCTAAGCGTCTGATGGACGCAAAATTGCCATATACTGCAATGCTGCAGTAAATATATTTCTTTTGTTGGTGCAGTGAGATTGCCATGCAGGAGTTCAGAAAAGGAGCTCTGCTCCTGTGCTCTTGTAATCTATAGTATTCATATATTAACCCCTTACCGTCGAAGCAACTTTGCACCTTCCTGACACGGTCCATTTTTTCTAGCTTTGGAACTTTTGAAAACAGATATGTGGTGTAAATTTTAAAAAAAAAATTGAAATTCATAATGTTCTACTTTTCCATAAAAGCAAAAATACTTGATAACTAACATTAACTTAATATCTGCGTTATGTGGACATGGTTTTTTAATGCATCCTCTCACTTTTCTAGGAGGTTATGGGGCTTTGAACTTTAGGAGCGATTTTTCACATTTTCATAAAAAACGCAAAATCATGTTATTGAGGGACCTGCTCAGATTTCAAGTCACTTTGAGAGACCTAAATAATAGTGAACCCCATAAATTACCCCATTTAGAAACTACACCCCACAACGTATTTAAAACAACTTTTATGAAGTTAACCCTTTAATTGATTTACAGAGATTAAATTTAATTTGGCTAAATGAATGTGTTTTTCAAAAATTGTACACATTATCAGTGGATAAAATACCAAAATGCCAGGGCATCGAAGGGAAGCTGCGCCATTCAGAGCAGATTTGCATTGGCACTTTTTAATGGCTATACAATCTTTATTTTTTTGGCAATTTGGAGAAATAAAGGCTTATTTTCTGCAACACGAGATGCAATTTCCAAATACTTTATTTTAGTAGGTCATTAGCTTATTGATGAGATGAATGTATGGAAGAAAAGAAAATCATCAATTTTACTCTCCTTTCTTTTTGTATTCTTGGGGGGACGTACATGGTACCATAAAAATACTATATTTACTTTATTCTATAGATAATGGTGTTTTATATATATTTTTACAATTTAACTGTAGAGAAACTAATACAGGCGGTCCCCTACTTAAGGACACCCGACTTACAGACAACCCATAGTTACAGACGGACCCCTCTGCCCACTGTGACCTCTGGTGAAGCTCTCTGGATGCTTTAAAATAGTCCCAGATTGCAATAATCAGCTTAAAATTGTCTGCAATGAAGCTTTATTGATAATTCTTGGTCCTATTACAGCAAAAAAATGTGAAACTCCAATTGTCACTGGGGCAAAAAAAAAAATTGTAGGGAACTACAATGATAAAATATACAGTTTCGACTTACATACAAATTCAACTTAAGAACAAACCTACAGTCCCTATCTTGTATGTAACCCGGGGACTGCCTGTATAGAGAAAATCTCATTTATTTTCGTATAGCCATCTTTTTGGAGACATAAGTTTTATATTTTTTGGTTGACAGAGCTGGTTTAGGGTTTATTTTTTACATGTTCAGTTGTCCTTTTCAGTGGTACCATATTGGCGCACATAACTTTTTTTGATCACTTTTGTGAGACATTTTATGAAAAATTTTAATTTTGGCAAGTTTTTCGGGTTTTGTCTTTTGGAGCAGGTGGAGGTGGATGTGCCCCCATCTGCTCTGTATGCCGGGGTGGCCATACCTCTGCCTTGTGGTAAATACTGCCCTGTTTAAAGGCTTCAGAAAAGGTAATAATTCACATTGTGGATATCAAGAAAAAGCTTTGCAATGTTCTCTATGTAAACAACACTAAAAGCCCTACATTAAAAGGAAGAAAACTTGTGCTACTCACAATGAACAAAAAAGTACCTTTGTAGCCAAGAACCCAACAAATTGCTCCACACAGCCATCTATTTTTGTTATCGACCTCCATTACTTAAACATCTGGGCCTGCAACTTTAATGCAAACACAGTGAGTGGTGTATTGCACCTGGTTCTACTTCAGAACTAAATGTCCAGGACAATAAGTGACATCCATATATTAACTTTTAATGGTCCCCCATAACTATTATGATTGGGTGATGTGCTAGCTGCATCACTAGTCCTGCCATCACCAGGGGGCCGGCATCTTTCAGTCTTCCATGCGTAGAACACTCTGGAACACATAACAACTTTATTTTTGTGGACATTGGTAAAACCCATATGCACCAGTTTTGCTTAAAAGGAGAGGACTAGGTTGTACTTTATGATTCACAGCACCGATTTCTGACAGCTTTGTAAAGGTCCCTTTATGAGTACATATTGTAAAACTCTTTTACAGATTATCTAAAATTTTCTAAATAGGCATTAAAATGCAATGAATCGTTTTCACATTCATTTGGACTTGAAAGAAGGTTACATTTCCGCATTAACAGGTCATGATGCTGCGAGATGAAACTCATTAAATTGATCTCAGGAATTTAAAATAAGATATTAACATTCCAATCCTTAGGATGTCAAAGTGGATTGACTGCCAAGGCTAATTGAAATAATTTCAGTAGGCCTATTTTTAATAATTTTTGACATAAATATATTTACTACGCTGAACTAAAATTTTCACCCTCCTGAAAAGTAAATAGACTTGTCCGTATTTCAAATATTCCTTACCTAACAGTGGGTCACAACTGGCCTACTGGAAAATTATTAATAAACATTAACTTTTTTTTTAATAGAAGAGCCTCTAATTCAAGAACAATTGATTATGATTAATTGGAAGAGATATTGAAAGATGGAATGTCAAAGCTTGGAGAGCATTTAAAAAAAATTAGTGATAACTTGATAGACTTAAAAAAACAGATGTTACATGAAATCCATACATTGTCTAAAGGTATTCCTTAAAATCTGGAAATTCCAAATGCAGTGAAATTGGTGAAATGCATTTGTGCCATTTTCTTGTGGGCTTGCAATTTCTGACTTTCACTAAGCGCCCCAAATGACATATCTACTTTATTTTTTGGGTCGGTATGATCATGGGGATACCTAATTTATATAGGTTTTTTAATGCTTTCATACATTTACAACATTTAAAACCTCCAAAAAAATAAAAATAAAAGTGGCATTTTTCGAATTTGGCCGTTATTTTCTGCTACAGGGTTAAACATCGGGAATAACTGTTACTATATTTTGATGGATCGGACATTTTATGATTTTTACTGTTTATTTATATTTATATCAGTTCTAGGGAAGGCGGGTGATTTGAATCTTTAGTTTTTTAAATTTAATTTTTTTAACTATTTCTTTTATAATTTTTCAGACCCCCTAGGGTACTACTTTAACCTTAGGTTGTCTGATTGATTCTACCATATACTGCTATACCACAGTATGGAAGTATGTGGGGATTTTACACATCATGTATTACAATGTGTAAATCTCACATTGTAATACATTGTGTAAAAAGACACAGCCTCCGGTCAGATGTAATTCCCACCTGTCTCTATCAGTCCTGCTATACACAATTTTTGTTGCCCCTAGACATGACCTAGTAACTTCTGACTTAGGGTTGGGTGGCCGCCATTTTGGAATCCTGTGTGACAGCGTGGGGCTGAAATTTTTCAGTGTCTTTCTGCTCTGTGCCTGTAGCCACACCCCCTGCAGTCCTAGCATGGAGCTCACGCAGACACTCATTACTTCCTGCCAGCACATCGAGAGAGGCTTCAAGCTACAAACTACAAGCAGATAAGTGATCCGGGGGAAGGGGGAGGCAAGCACATATCTGTGAGAACAGATATATAGCAGAGTTGACAGTGTAAAAATCTTTCAGCCTCTGTCTGTCATGCTTCAGTGTAATAGGCATCTCTCCTCTGTCTCATCTCTTTCTATGGGTCAGTGTGTTAGTACAATGTCAGAAGCCAGATGAAAGTGTATATACACCTTGTACCCTGATAATCTAACAACATTGTCACTCCCACAGAACTACAGGGATCATAATGTGTCTGTTTAGAGAGTTCCTGCGCACAGATTTTGCACTGACCAGCTGCAGGAGTCATAGGACCTATACTTGTGTCACTGGTCTGTCTACATCTGGTTCATGACAAGGTCATGACTGTAAGTTTTATTTGAGATTTTAGCACCATTGAATATGTTTCAATGGTTTGCAATATGTGGGAAATTGTTCAGTACTGTGGCAGATATGAACATACAGTAGTCCTACATTTTTAAAAAATTAATTACTAAAAAGCCATAAATATTTCTCAACTAACAAATAGTGTTTTCTAACTGTGCTATGGACTATGTCATGGTTTATTTTTTACCAAAACTAATATAGTTTTTTTATGAAGAACTTTTCTTATTCCAATGTGGCAGAAGTTAGGAATTTCAAGATTACAGGTAACGTCTGAAGATAGAACTAAGTACTATTTTTAGTGATGCAAACATGGGACTTCGGAGCTGTGGATAATAGAACTGTGACAGAATGAAAATGTCAGAATATATATTATTAAGATTTTGACAAGCTTTGTTGAGAAGAGTGTGAAAGGAAATTTGTCAGATGGAAAAACATCAGCAAATCTTTTATCGTCTGATAAACAGTGGAAAATATTATTTTTTAAATTCAACAAATGTAAGATATTTCTTCTACTTCATTGCAATGCATTTCTAATTGCAGGTAACCCGATGTTCGTTCAGAGGGCAGTTATTTGGATGATTTCCAATTTCCTAGGATTATTATTACAAACATTGAAATAGTTTCATTGTTTTGAAGTAGTCCACATGTCATTGTGTTCAGGGGGGTATGTATTTCTTATTCAGTTTTTTTACGCCTTTGGTTCAGGATGAAGATGGTTATGCTAAGATAATTACAAACATTATGACCGCAAAAGTTGAGCCCTAAAAATTTTTTTTAAATACAGTTAGATCTAGAAGTACATGGGCCATATCTTCCTCATTTGGGCTTTTCATGCCACCACACTAGATTTTAAATGAAACTGAGATGCAATTGTCGTAGTCTTTTTTTTGTTTTTGCAGTTCCATTTTTCGCTCCTCTCCATAACTTTTTTCATTTTTACGTGTACAGAGCTGGATGGGGATATGCCACTTGAAGGCATGAATGCCACAGCTACCACACTGCCCCCACCATGCTTCACTGGATATATGGGAGTCTTTAAGATAATGAGCTTTAAAGCCATCTCTATACTTTCTTATTTTCATGATTCTCTTACAGTCTGGTCTTAATGTCATCTGTCCAAAGAAAGCTGTTCTAGAACTGGGCTGGCTTCTGTAGATTTTTTTGGGCGAAGACTAATCTGGTATTTGTATTTTTGAGGCTGAATAATGGTTTGCAACTTGTGCTGAACCTTCTGTTTGGATCTCATTCTTTTATCAATGGTAGACTGATATTGATATACCTACTTCCTGGAGAGTGTTCATTACTTGGGTGGAGGTTGTAAAGAGGTTTTTCTCACCCTAAAAAGGAATCTGTTATCCGTAACTGTTTTCATTTCTGCTTTCTCTCTGATGGGTTTCTTCTATTATTTTTAACCTAATGATGGTCTTTTTCATGTCCATTTAAGGGGTTCTCCAGTCACTAAATGTACTTTTTTTTTAACTGGCCAATTCTTTTGCATATAGTATACTTACACACCCTTACCTCACGACCCTGGGCTGTATACTTTGTTTTCCTTCACTTTTCACAGCTTACTGCTGCAGCTCCATCAATCCAAGATGGCTGCCCCCACTCTGCCAAAAGACTACATCTCCCACAATCCCCCTGGTCAGCATTAATTCTTCACACAGGGGAACGTGCAGCCACACCCCCACAAGAGAGAATAAGGAACTGACTGCACATGCCCGACTGGAGAGCAGAAAAAGCAAACCGGTCATTTCTGTGGAAACTGTAAGTGTAGAAAGAGCTGGCAGTGCACATGAATAATTTAATGAAGGGGGCAGAAGATTTAATGACATTGAATGTAGTGAAGTAATACGTGTGAGGAGATAAAGAATAGTAGGGTCAATCTTTGTCACTTGAGAACCCCTTTAAGAGCTCCTTTAACCAACTGATATGGAATCAAAGCACCAACTTAAATTCAAAGCCAGAATCAACTCCAGACCTGAGGGAATAACACATGCAACCCCTTAAAACCACTTTTGAGTTAATTGTCCAATTGCCTCTGGTTTCTTGCAAAGGGGCAGCACCATGTTAAAGAGCTGTAATTCTAAACTCTTCCTCCAAATAGGATTTCAATATATACTCAAGTTAAAATCTGAAGCCTCTCTGCATTTATTTGTGAACATGGTGATATGTTTGTGTGGGATTTGCAACATATACTCGAAAAAATTAAAATACCCTACAAATACCCAACACAAGACTTCAAAGATATCATTATCTTACATCTCTGCCTTTTTGTGCTTCAGCACCATCCTCTGCCCGTAAAGTTTCATCACGATTTTGTACTTTGTTTGCATTCTGTCATGCACTAGTCTGAACACTGTTTTTTTCACTCGTGGCTGTCCTAATTTATTTCCATCACACCTGCAGTCTCCTGTTGACTTTGTTCTGAGCTACAGATGGTTAAGTTAGCTGTGAGGGACAATGGCTTCCTTTAGTCACATATCTCCTAAGAGGATTGTCTACACACTGCCCAGAGCTTGCTATTAGACTTTTTTGGTAGTTGCTAGAATTTCCTTGACTTCTGTATTCTTTGATCTTTTGAACTTTTCTAGTCTTCTGACTATAACTAGAGAAACATCCTATTGACGATGAGAATGGTTGTCTGGTTGACAATTGATTGTTTGCAACATAGAGATTCTGTGTTGCTCTTTTGGTTGATTTTTAACTATAACTATTTGTTACACCCATGATCCGTAAGATTCCATGAAACTCCATGTATGCCTGTGTACTACAATTGAAGCTCCATGTATGGCTGTGTACTGCTGCTGTATCCCTGCAGATATTGCAAACCTAACATTTTAGGTTCCTCACTTCTTCGTCATCTCCTCCACTTTAAAATCACAAATGTAACACCGTCCCTTTGCTCCCATAGAGATCATAATTACCCCCCACCACAGTTACATTAGTCACAGTTAACCCCTCAGTAACCAAAATAGTAACACTAGCCCCTGAGTAACCAACATAGTAAAAGGGCCCTCTCAGTAGCAAATATAGTAACAGGACCCCTACAGTCTAATAACCCACAGTAGCCAATATAATCACAGTCACAGTGTCCAAAAGTGCCCCACAGTAGCCAATATAGCTGTCCATATAGTTTCAAGCTAGTGTCCTATAGTAGCCAATAGTCACGGTGTCTCCAGTGCCAAAATAGTAACATTGCCTCTGCATCAGACAATAAAGAAACAGTGTCCCCAATTAGCCATTTTCTTCAAAGTTCTCCATTTACTATTATATTCACAGTAACCCACAGTAGCCAATAGTCACAGTCCCTTTATTGTAGAATAGTCACAGAGCTACCACAGTAGCCAACAGTCACAGAATCAATAGTAACCTGTAACTAATAGTAACACCAACCGCAATAGTTACTAGAAACAGAGCCTCACACTAGCCTGTAGTAAAAAAACTATTAACTATTTTTGTTCTTTATTTTAATAGCACTTTCCAATATTTTTTACACACCCCAAACCTTTTCATTAGTCTTTTCTGAGTCATTAAATAATTTTTTATATATCTTTATACATGCACAATATAAAAAATTACAATGTACAAACTAAATTGTTCCATAGCATTGCATTAGCCAGACGGAGAGCAAAGGACCTCCTTTGCCCTCCATCCAGCTAGCATAGTACAGTATGGGGAAGTAAGGCTCAGTTTACACTACCGTTCCTGGTGTCCATTACTAATTTATTTTTAACAGTATAAATAATGATGGCAGCAGCATTGATTTTTCCATTATAAAAAACAGATGGGTAATGCTAGTGAACTTGCTTATATGCTAGTTAACCCCTAAAGGACGCAGGGTTTTTTCGCTCATTTCTTGCTCTCCACCTTAAAAAATCCATTACTTTTTAAATTTTCTGTGTACAGAGCTGTGTTAGGGCTTATTTTATGCGTAACAAATTTTACTTCTCCATCACATGATTTATTATTCCATGCAGTGTATTGGGAAGCTGGTAAAAAAATTCCAAATGTGGAAAAATTGGAAAAAAAATCATGTTTACGTCACATTCTTGTGGGCTCAGTTTTTATGTCTTTCACTGAGTGCTCCAAATAACGCCTCTTCTTTATTCTTTGGTTCGGTTCAATCGCGGTGATACCAAATTTATATAGGTTTTATTTTTTTTTTCAACACACATACATTTTCAAAAATTAAACTAATGTGTACAAAAAAGAAAAAATGTTTTTTGCCATCTTCTGAAGCTAATAACTTTTTCATACTTTGCTGTACGCAGCTGTGTTGGGTGTCATTTTTTGCAAAATGAGCCGACTTTTTCATTGCTATCATTTTGAGGACTGTGCGACATTTTGGTCACTTTTTATTCCATTTCTTGTGAGTTGAACTTTTAGGGTTTTAACATTTTTTTATAATTTTTACAACTTTTTTGAAACTTTTTTTTTACAGTTTTTTAGACCCTCAGAGGTACATTAACCCTAGATGGTCTGATCATTCCTATTGTATTGCAGTATATGGCATTTCTGCACAGTATACCTTACAATGAGCCACTTTGCCGGCTGCATCGGAGGAGTTAATAGCCGCAATCGGTGCAAGCACCGACCACGGTTATTAGCAGTGGAGGTTTGCTGCAATATGAAACAACCCCCACCCTTGTATGAAGAGGATTCAGCCAGTGAACCCTCTTCAAACACCCCGTGCACCCCTGTGTCGTACAGCTACGGCGCAGAGCGTTAAGGGGTTATTAGCAATGGTTTCAGGTGGCTATAATAATAATAATAATAATAATTCCTTTATTTATATAGCACACACAGGTTACGCAGCTCTACACAGAGTTTGCTAAATAAGTCCCTGTCCCCAATAGGGTCACAATCTAATCAACCTACCAGTATGTTTTGAAGTGTGGGAGGAAACCAGAGGACCCAGAGGAAACCCACGCAAACACCGAGAGAACATACAAACTCTTTGCAGATGTTGACCCTGGGACTTGATATTATTCTACTCCATGATGGAATAGAGAAAGAGGGACATATTTATCAGGACCTCTGCGCAATGTCAGCTTATTGCTAGCACTTGTGATTATTTTGCCCTCTCTGCCACCTTCACTCCAAAGTGGCGTGAAGGGGGGACACTGCTGCCTGAGCGGAGGGCGCAGCCGGCCAGGATTAGGCCAGACGGGGTGTTACTGTCCCCTCATGGTGTATGATAAATATCCCCCGGAGACTCCAAATGAAATGTTCTATGTGTTAAAAACACTGTTCAATACAGTATAAGTCCATGGGGGAAATATGCTATTTTACAGCATCCGTAGAGGCGTTCATTTTAATTATAAATGTATAGTGGTATAGATGGTATAGAGACAAGGAATGGGTGGGTTTAGTCCTGTATAAATATAATTCAAATTTTGGCAACCAATTGCAGCCACAGCTATCTCATGGTCGCCATGACTTCTATTGTGCACAGTTGTGCTGTAGTGATCACACTGTGTCACACCACACCTTGACAAAGCTGGCTGTCTCCTATGGAGATAGGAGGGTGAGCAACGGTCCCCCATCTCCACCTGGTCGAAATGAGAAGCAGCCTTCCCCAATTTCTGCACAGGGTTGTGTGCATGATAGCTAAGCTGGAAGTTTCATATATACAGGACATACATAGACATGTCATAGACACAGTGTAGAATGTGGTATACATGTGTGAAGGTTTTAGATAGCCAGCTTAGCCTATCAATCTATTCCTAGCCAGTCAGTAAGGGAGGAATGACTGAAAAGAATGAATGTTCTGTGTAACACAAGCTACAGGGGCTCCAAAGTGATTCTGGAGCAAGCAGTGATACGGGAACTAGCAGTATAGCAGAGGAGGCAGCTGTCAGTGTCACGTCAGTAGTGGAAAGACTAAATATATGCATTTGGTGTGGGCAGTGATAGCTGTGGCTCTCATGTGGAGCTGGATGCATGTGGACACGGCAAGTGGCTTTTATAAGCTCTTCATAGCCTTCGGGCAGCAACATCACTGACTGCAACGGAGCAATCTTTGTGATTATAATGACCCAATATTAACCTCTTTGGGACTTCGGGACCTATTTTGGCCTTTAGGACACAGCCCCATTTTTAAAATCTGCCCTGTGTCACTATAAGTGGTTATAGCTGTGCAACTCTATGAGATATCTTGGGGATTTTGAGATTGTTTTCTCGTGACACATTGTACTTCAAATTTTTTTAAAAATGTGGATGACATCTTTTGTATTATGAAATAAAAAAAAATTTTGGAAAAATTCTTTATTTTCAAAGTTCTAAATACTCTACTTTTTATGGAGATAGTCATAGCACCCAAATAAATTCATAACTTACATTTCCCAAATGTCTGCTTTATTTTGGATGTTTTTTTAAGATTCCACATATTTTACTAGAATGTTATGAGGCTCAGAATTTAGGTGTCATTTTTACATTTTTTTTGAAAATCACCAAAACCCGTATTTAGAGGCACCTGCTCAACTTCTAATTGACTGTGAGAGGCCTAAATAATTGCTAGACTCGTAAATGACCCCATTATGGAAAATTCACCCCTCAACGTAGGAAAAACCACTTTTAAGAAGTTTGTTAACCCTTTAGGTGTTTTATAGGGGTTAAAATAAAATGGAGGTGTGGTCTACAAATTTTAATATTTTTTCACAATACATTCATTTCGGGTAAAAATTAGCCATTTGCAATAAGTTAAATGAAAAAGGCTCCACAAAGTTTGATACGCAATTCCTCCCGAGTGTAGTGATACCCCATTTGTGGTGGTAATCTGCTGTATGGGCGCACGGCCGGGCATAGAATGAAAAGAGGCGCCATCCAGATCAGATTTGCATTGTCACATTGTACAGTCTATATATTTTTTTCTTTTTTAATGTGGACCTATAGGGGCTTATTTCTTTTGCCACATGAGATGCACTTTTCTGGTATATAATTTTGGGGCATCTACAGCTAATTGGTGAGATTTTATTAACTCTTTGTTGTTGGAAGAAATGAAAATCATCAATTTTAAGGAAGTTTTTTTTTTTGTGGGGGGGAAGGGGTTGGGGCCGTTTACCATACCATAAAAATAGTATATTATTTTTATTCTATGGGTTGCCACGATCACAAAAGTACCTTCTTTATATATATATTTTTTATTTTTACCCCATTTTTACTGAATAAAATGTAATCTGATGAAAATGTTGTTAATTTTAGCATCAGTGTCTTTCATATGCATAACTTTTTTATTTTTTATCTGACAAATCTGGTTAAGGGCTTATTTTTTGCGAGAAGGATTGTTCTTTTTAGTGGTCTTATTTTAGAGCACATAACATTTTTTTATCACTTTTCAGAGCATTTTTAAAGGGTATTTATTAAAAATAATTTTTTTTTCTGAGCGTTTTTGGGATTTGTTTTTCACTGTACGGGTCCAATAACTATTCTATTTTATTATGCAGATTGTCACTCACGTAGCGATACCAAATATGTGGGGGTTTTGTGTATGTTATTTAATTTTACTGAATAAAGACTAATTTGGAGAAAATCTTGTTCATTTTAGCATTACCATCTTTTCATATGCATAACTTTTAGAGCATTTTTTAAAAGGTATTAATTAAAATACATTTAAAATATCAGTTTTACTAAGTTTACCGAGCAGGTCCAGTAACAATTCTGTTTTATTATACAGATTGTTATGGACGCAGCAATACCAAATATGTGTTTTTTTTTGTGTGTTTGTGTTTTTTTTATACTTTATTAAGTATTTTTATGTGAAAGTGACATCGTAGGGGCTTATATTTTTATTTATTTTTTATTTACTTTTACAGACTTGAACTTGAACCAGCGATGCTCTGATCGCTGGTTCAAGTCCAATACACTGCTCTACAATACTTATTCATTGTAGAGCAGAGTAAATTGTCTGAGCATGCAGATGCATGCGCAGACAGTTTACAGTCAGACCCCGGAAGATTGGCGGGAAGATTGGGAAGCCCCAGGGCACTTGCCAGACCTCGGAAGAATTTTTAGATAATAAAGAAACTGTGAGTGAAATTGAGACCCCATGAGGAGGTGACACTCGCCGAAACGCGTATGGTCGTTATCAGGGTCTATAGACTAGAATAGACTTCATAAATACTATTTGCCTATGTTGTCAGTTGTCATACTGTAGTATGGCAGTATATGATAAGATCGATCGGACAACCTAGGGTTAAAGTACCTTAGGAAGTCTGAAAAATAGTAAAAATAAAAAAGGAAAAAAAAAATGATAATAAAAAACCCTAAAAATTCAGATCACCCCCCTTGCCCTAGAACTGATATAAATATAAATAAACAGTAAAAATCACAAACACATTAGATATTGCTGCGTCCAAAAATGCCCAATCTATCAATATATAATAATGGTTTTTCACTGTGTATAACCCCATAACGGAAAATAGTGCCCAAAGTCGAAAATGCCATTTTAAAAAATATTAAAAAGTCCTAAAAATGGCAGCACTGATAACTTCATCAAAAGTCACAAAAAATAACTCCACCCACAGCTCCGTACACTGAAGTATGAAAAAGTTATTAGTGCCAGACAGACAGAAAAATCTTGCTGTTTTCCATGAGCTTTTCTCCTCTGTGCTCTGTCCCATCTCTCCCCATCTCTCTGTTCTGACAATGTGTCATGAGAAAGCAATCTCAAAAACACTGGATACGTTAAAGGGTTCCAAAGTTATAATGACACAGGGCAAATATTAAAAAAACGGCTTAGTACTGAGGCCTTAAACCAGCTTAGTCCTGAAGGAGTTAATAATTTGATTATTATTTGAATTACATTCAAAAAAAGACTCTTAGTAGAGGTCACCCAGATAATATATCAGGAATGTCAATGGATTGTCAAGCCAAATGCAAGGTGAAAGGCAATTGTTTATTGGGTTGCATTACATTTGTAATACAATAGTTTACTGTATAATATAAAGATAATGACTAGAGATGAGCAAGCACTAAAATGCTCGGTTACTCGTTATTCGAGACGAACTTTTCCCGATGCTCAAGTGCTCGTCTCGAATAACGAGCCCCATTGAAGTCAATGGGAGACTCGAGCATTTTTCAAAGGGGAACAAGGATCTGCACAGAGAAGCTTGGCCAAGCACCTGGGAACCTCAGAAAAGGATGGAAACACCACGGAAATGGACAGGAAACAGCAGGGGCAGCATGCATGGATGCCTCTGAGGCTGCTTAATCGCACCATTATGCCAAAAGTATGGGCAACAGCATGGCAATGACAGAGTGACCGAATGAGGCTAGATAGCATCTAAAACATCCAATAATTGACCCTGATACTATAGGGGACTATGCAGAGGCAGCGGCAGCAGCGGCAGGCTAGAGAGTGTCTTGGCAACATACCCCAAATGGACTCAGGCTTAAAACCAATGGGTGGCAGAGAGGAACCAAAGGAGGTGAGCAAGAAGCGCTCAAATAATATCGGTAAATGATAAAAGTTTGCCAGTATATTTTGTGGATTACACAGCAGGGTGGCGACAAAGTTAACAAGTTTGATGAGGAAGCCATGAAAACAACCCAAAATTCTGCCTGACACAGCTCGTTTGATAAGGGGACCATGTATGGAGGCAGTGAACTAGTAGTAGATTAAAGGTGCTGCAGTTAAAACTATGTTAGTTGGATCTTGGGATGGAGCTGGCGCTCCGCTGCCAGGCGAGCTTTCGCCAATCCAAGCCCCTGTCTCTAGGCTACTCCCCAAACAGCACTTCTAAGAACCTTTTGTATAAGATCAAGTGTAGTAGCGTTCTTATAAGTTTAGGATATGGCGGGTGAGGGGAATGTAAACAGATGCGCAAGAAGCGCTGAAATAATATTGGTAAATAATAAAAGTTTGCCAGTATATTTTGTGGATTACACAGCCGGGTGGCGACAAAGTTACCAAGTTTGATGTGGAAGCCATGAAAACAACCCAAAATTCTGCCTGACACAGCTCGTTTGATAAGGGGACCATGTATGGAGGCAGTGAACTAGTAGTAGATTAAATGTGCTGCAGTTAAAACTATGTTAGTTGTATCTTGGGATGGAGCTGGCGCTCCGCTGCCAGGCGAGCTTTTGCCAATCCAAGCCCCTGTCTCTAGGCTACTCCCCAAACAGCACTTCTAAGAACCTTTTGTATAAGATCAAGTGTAGTAGCGTTCTTATAAGTTTGGGTTCTGGCGGGTGAGGGGAATGTAAACAGATGCGCAAGAAGCGATCAAATAATATTGGTAAATGATAAAAGTTTGCCAGTATATTTTGTGGATTACACAGCAGGGTGGCGACAAAGTTAACAGTTTGATGTGGAAGCCATGAAAACAACCCAAAATTCTGCCTGACACAGCTCGTTTGATAAGGGGACCATGTATGGAGGCAGTGAACTAGTAGTAGATTAAAGGTGCTGCAGTTAAAACTATATTAGTTGGATCTTGGGATGGAGCTGGCGCTCCGCTGCCAGGCGAGCTTTCGCCAATCCAAGCCCCTGTCTCTAGGCTACTCCCCAAACAGCACTTCTAAGAACCTTTTGTATAAGATCAAGTGTAATAGCGTTCTTATAAGTTTGGGTTCTGGCGGGTGAGGGGAATGTAAACAGATGCGCAAGAAGCGCTGAAATAATATTGGTAAATGATAAAAGTTTGCCAGTATATTTTGTGGATTACACAGCAGGGTGGCGACAAAGTTAACAAGTTTGATGTGGAAGCCATGAAAACAACCCAAAATTCTGCCTAACACACCTCGTTTAAAAAGGGGACCATGTATGGAGGCAGTGAACTAGTAGTAGATTAAAGGTGCTGCAGTTAAAACTATGTTAGTTGGATCTTGGGATGGAGCTGGCGCTCCGCTGCCAGGCGAGCTTTTGCCAATCCAAGCCCCTGTCTCTAGGCTACTCCCCAAACAGCACTTCTAAGAACCTTTTGTATAAGATCAAGTGTAATAGCGTTCTTATAAGTTTGGGTTCTGGCGGGTGAGGGGAATGTAAACAGATGCGCAAGAAGCGCTGAAATAATATTGGTAAATGATAAAAGTTTGCCAGTATATTTTGTGGATTACACAGAAGGGTGGCGACAAAGTTAACATGGAAGCCATGAAAACAATCCAAAATTCTGCCTGACACAGCTCGTTTGATAAGGGGACCATGTATGGAGGCAGCTATATGGACTACTTTTGGAGGCAGCTATGGCGATGACGTGTGGAGGTAGCAATGGAGACAACGTGTGAAGTCAGCTAAAAAGACGACGTGTGGAGGCTGCTATTGAGACAATTTAATTTGGATAGTGCCTGTATGTGGCAGTCCAAAAAAGTTTTCAAACCAGAGGAGCAGGTAGCTGGTCCTCCAGAAAAATTACATAGATTGAGTGCCTGTATGTGGCAGTCCAAAAAAGTTTTCAAACCAGAGGAGCAGGTAGCTGGTCCTCCAAAAAGATTAAATAAATTGAGTGCCTGTATGTGGCAGTCCAAAAAAGTTTTCAAACCAGAGGAGCAGGTAGCTGGTCTTCCAGAAAAATTACATAGATTGAGTGCCTGTATGTGGCACTCCCAAAAATTGTTTAAAACAGAGGACAGGGTAGTTGGCCCTCCAGAAAAATTAAATACATAGAGTACTATAGCCAGAGCCAGTTGGCCCTGGCAAAAAAATAGCCAGTTTCCTCTGCTTTAGTGTACAAAGAGGAGGAGAAGGAGGACAATGAGGAGTGCATACATTATTCAGGTTCAGCTTCTTTCACCTGGTGGAGAATGGAAATGCGGAGAAATCCAGGCTTTATTCATCTTGATAAGCGTCAGCCTGTCAGCGCTGTCAGTCGACAGGCGTGTACGCTTATCGGTGATGATGCCACTAGCTGCACTGAAAACCCGCTCGGACAACACGCTAGCGGCAGGGCAGGCAAGAACCTCCAAGGCGTACAGCCCCAGTTCGTGCCACATGTCCAGCTTTGAAACCCAGTAGTTGTAGGGAGCTCTGTGATCATTTAGGACAATGGTATGGTCAGCTACGTACTCCCTCACCATCTTTCTGTAAAGATCAGCCCTACTCTGCCGAGACTGGGGACAGGTGACAGTGTCTTGCTGGGGTGACATAAAACTGGCAAAGGCCTTGTAAAGCGTACCCCTGCCAGTGCTGGACAAGCTGCATGGTCGCCTACTCTCCCTCGCTACTTGTCCCGCAGAAGTACGCCCTCTGCCGCTAGCGCTGTCAGAAGGGAAATACTGTTTCAGCTTGTGCACCAGGGCCTGCTGGTATTCATGCATTCTCACACTCCTTTCCTCTCCAGGGATGAGAGTGGAAAGATTTTGCTTGTACCGTGGGTCCAGGAGAGTGAATACCCGGTAATCGGTGCTGGAATAAATTCTTTGAACGCGAGGGTCACGGGATAGGCAGCTTAGCATGAAATCTGCCATATGCGCCAGAGTCCCAACGCGCAAGAATTCACTCCCCTCACTGGCCTGACTGTCCATTTCCTCCTCCTCCAACTCCTCCAACTCCTCTTCTTCTGCCCATACACGCTGAACAGTGAAGGACTGAACAATGGTCCCCTCTTCTGTCTCGCCAACATTCTCCTCCTCTTCCTCCTCATCCTCCTCCACCTCCTCCGATATGCGCTGAGAAACAGACCTAAGGGTGCTTTGGCTATCAACAAGGGAATCTTCTTCCCCCGTCTCTTGTGATGAGCGCAAAGCTTCCGACTTCATGCTGACCAGAGAGTTTTTCAACAGGCCAAGCAGCGGGATGGTGAGGCTGATGATGGCGGCATCACCACTGACCATCTGTGTTGACTCCTCAAAGTTACTCAGCACCTGACAGATATCAGACATCCACGTCCACTCCTCATTGTAGACTTGAGGAAGCTGACTGACCTGACTACCAGTTGTGGTGGAAGTTGACATCTGGCAGTCTACAATCGCTCTGCGCTGCTGGTAAACTCTGGATAACATGGTTAGTGTTGAATTCCACCTCATGGGCACATCGCACAACAGTCGGTGAGCGGGCAGTTGGAGGCGGCGTTGCGCTGCCCTGAGAGTGGCAGCATCTGTGCTGGACTTCCTGAAATGCTCACAGATGAGGCGCACCTTCGTGAGCAAATCAGACAGATTGGGGTATGTCTTGAGGAAACGCTGAACTATGAGATTTAACACATGGGCCAGGCATGGCACATGTGTCAGTCTGCCGAGTTGCAGAGCTGCCACCAGGTTACGGCCGTTGTCACACACAACCATGCCTGGCTTCAGGTTCAGCGGTGCCAGCCACAGATCAGTCTGCGCCGTGATGCCCTGTAATAACTCTTGGGCGGTGTGCCTTTTATCGCCTAGGCTCAGCAGTTTGAGCACCGCCTGCTGTCGCTTAGCGATGGCACTGCTGCTGTGCCTAGAGCTACCGACTGATGGCGCCATGCCCACGGATGGTAATTCAGAGGAGGAGGTGGAGGAGGGGTGGGAGGAGGAGGAGGCATAGTAGGCCTTTGAGACCTGGACCGAGGTAGGCCCCGCAATCCTCGGCGTCGGCAGTATATGACCAGCCCCAGGGTCAGACTCGGTCTCAGCCTCCACCAAGTTAACCCAATGTGCCGTCAGCGATATATAGTGGCCCTGCCCGGCAGCACTCGTCCACGTGTCCGTGGTCAGGTGGACCTTGTCAGAAATGGCGTTGGTCAGGGCACGGAGGATGTTCTCTGACACGTGCTTGTGCAGGGCTGGGACGGCACATCGGGAAAAGTATACAAACCAAGAGCAAAAACCGGTGTGTCACACGGCAAAGTACAAGAAATAAACAATCTTTATTGGATTACCACATATGAAAAACAAGACAAACCCACAATTAAAATCAATTAAAACGTACAAAGTACATACAAAACTGCCACGTTGGTTACACAGGTAAGTATACACCAACCACCCCCCTCACATGTTAAATGTAGTATTCCTGAGGATAACTAGTAAACACCGGACTGTGTGCTAGCTAGTCCCATCAGAGGACCAAAGAGTAAGACAAGTTAAAGTGCATGGTATGCAAAGGTAACTGCATTCTACATAAGGCCTAAATACATTACGCTGCACATGGAACTGGTAATGTTCCAATAGGTGAAGTTGCTGAGTGAGGTCTCGGAATGAGGTGGGGGGGGGGAAAGGAGGGCTCCCCACGCGTTTCGTCTCCTGCTAGGAGACTTCCTCACTTCCCACTTCCCCTGGGTTAAACATTTTCCAAATTAAAGTGTAAACTTGAAAACAAAAAAAAAATTGTGTTTATTTTTTTTTAGTTTTTTATTTTTTTTAACAAAACGATGCTATCCTATTGCTATGGCTAGTTTCTAACCTACACTGACAGCACACAACTGGATTTTGTGCTTTGCAAGATGAGTTTGAGCTATAAAATGAAATAAAGGTAAAAAAAATAAATAAATCAGCAGACTCTGCCTTATTCTAATCAAACCCCTAATAAATTGTCCCACTTTGGTGTTGGAGGTGGATATGCGTGTCACTAAGAGCTAAACACAACGGTCGCAGGTCTCCCAGCAAATTCCTCACAGTATGGTACTAGCTGCACTACTAGTGCCAGCAAGCCCAGCCACAAGCAAACAAAAAAAAGGAAAATATAACGGTATTGTAGGCCTAAGTAAGCCGTTGGGGTTCTCCTATGGCTATTTTGTAGCCTACAATGAAAGCACACTGCTTTGCAAGATGAGTTTGAGCTATAAAATTAAATACAGCTAAAAAAAAAAAAAATCAGCAGACTCTGCCTAATTCTACTCAAACCCCTAATAAATTGTCCCACTTCGGTGTTTGAGGTGGATATGCGTGTCACTAAGAGCTAAACACAACGGTCGCAGGTCTCCCAGCAAATTCCTCACAGTATAGTACTAGCTGCACTACTAGTGCCAGCAAGCCCAGCCACAAGCAAACAAAAAAAAGGAAAATATAACGCTATTGTAGGCCTAAGTAAGCCGTTGGGGTTCTTCTATGGCTATTTTGTAGCCTACAATGAGAGCACACTGCTTTGCAAGATGAGTTTGAGCTATAAAATGAAATACAGCTAAAAAAAAAAAAATCAGCAGACTCTGCCTAATTCTACTCAAACCCCTAATAAATTGTCCCACTTCGGTGTTTGAGGTGGATATGCGTGTCACTAAGAGCTAAACACAACGGTCGCAGGTCTCCCAGCAAATTCCTCACAGTATGGTACTAGCTGCACTACTAGTGCCAGCAAGCCCAGCCACAAGCAAACAAAAAAAAGGAAAATATAACGCTATTGTAGGCCTAAGTAAGCCGTTGGGGTTCTCCTATGGCTATTTTGTAGCCTACACTGAAAGTACACTGCTTTGCAAGATGATTTTGAGCTATAAAATGAAATAAAGGTAAAAAAATAAATAAATCAGCAGACTCTGCCTAATTCTAATCAAACCCCTAATAAATTGTCCCACTTCGGTGTTTGAGGTGGATATGCGTGTCACTAAGAGCTAAACACAACGGTCGCAGGTCTCCCAGCAAATTCCTCACAATATGGTACTCGCTGCACTACTAGTGCCAGCAAGCCCAGCCACAAGCAAACAAAAAAAATGAAAATATAACGCTATTGTAGGCCTAAGTAAGCCGTTGGGGTTCTCCTATGGCTATTTTGTAGCCTACAATGAGAGCACACTGCTTTGCAAGATGAGTTTGAGCTATAAAATGAAATACAGCTAAAAAAAAAAAATCAGCAGACTCTGCCTAATTCTACTCAAACCCCTAATAAATTGTCCCACTTTGGTGTTTGAGGTGGATATGTGTGTCACTAAGAGCTAAACACAACGGTAGCAAGTCCCCCTGCAAATTCCTCACAATATGGTACTAGCTGCACTACTAGTGCCAGCAAGCCCAGCCACAAGGAAATAAAAAAAAAAATGTATAACGTTATTGTAGCCCTAAGAAGGGCTGTTGGGTTCTTGTAGAATCACTCCTGCCTAACACTATTCTAATAGAACACCCTAACGCTTTCCCTGACCAGCAGCAGCTCTCTCCCTAGCGGCATCCAGACAGAGAATGATCCGAGCAGCGCAGGCAGGGGCTAGTCTATTCCAGGGTCACCTGATCTGGCCAGCCAACCACTGCTATCGACGTGTAAGGGTACCACGTCATGCTGGGTGGAGTGCAGAGTCTCTTGGCTTGTGATTGGCTCTGTTTCTGGCCGCCAAAAAGCAAAACGGCGGGAGATGCCATTTTCTCGAGCGGGCGAAGTATTCGTCCGAGCAACGAGCAGTTTCGAGTACGCTAATGCTCGAACGAGCATCAAGCTCGGACGAGTATGTTCGCTCATCTCTAATAATGACCCTTTTTTGATGCATAAAAATATAGTTTGTAAGAAGCTCACATATATGTGAGATGTATTTCCCTGACTATGTACTATATGTGATTATGTCAGAGCACATTGAATATTTGTAAACCTCATGCCGCCAAACAATTCCCTGAAGGATATTAGTATTAAGTGTCACAGCTGGGGCTTAGCTCTAAGTCTAGAACATCATGTTGATACTTTGTGATTGCTTCAATCTATCAAGGTACACCTTACCAATCTTAATGACAATTCTCTTTTATGTTGATCTTGAAATGCCATGTGTACAGAGTGCAAGCAATGCAGGACAATTTATCTTATAGTTTTCAAAACTGTCATTTTATAAAGTAAATGTGAAGTATGTCATAATAACCCCATAAAATCAATATCTAGTTACAGAAATACAAGCTAGAATGTATATTGAAATAACACTGAGTATGCTATTTCTTACATAAGGTTATTAGACGTGTGCTATCCATGTCACAAACAGGGGTGTATTATCGTATATATGCGCCAAAATAGTCTTGTAAACTCGCGTTTTTTAGGTTCAAAAGTGTTGCGGATCATTTATAATGTATTTGTGGCGCAAGTGGGCGTGGCCTTTATTTTCTACATCATCCACCACATTTATGTTGAGTTTGTCAGCTTTTTTAGGCGCAATTTTTGATGCAGAAAAGACCAGGAAAAAAATGGTCTGATATCAAAAGATATCAAAGATATCTCATTTGTATTAGTATTTTTATGGTGCCCGACTGATTAGTTCAAAGTACTGCAGTATGGCAGTATATGATAGTATATGATAGGATTGATCAGACAACCTAGGGTTAAATTACCCTAGGGAGTCTGAAAAATGGTAAAAGTAAAAAAAAGTTTAAAAAAAACCCTAAAAATTAAAATCACCCCCTTTCCCTAGAACTGATATAAATATTAATTAAAAGTAAAAATCATAAACACTTTAGGTACCGCGTCTGAAAATGCCCGATCTATCAAAATATAATAACGTTTTTTCACTGCGTTTAACGTTGTAACGAAAAAATAGCGCCCAAAGTCGAAAATGCCACTTTTTTGCGATTTTGAAAAATATAAAAAAATTAATAAAAACTGATCAAAAGGTCGCACAGTCCTAAAATTTATAGCAATGAAAACGCCATCTAAAGTCGCAAAAAATGACACCATCCACAGCTCTGTACACCATGAAAAAGTTATTGGCGCCAGAAGATGACAAAATCCCAAAAAAATAATTTGTGCAGGAGGTTTTAATTTAACCCCTAGGGGACACAGCCTATTTTGGCCTTAAGGACGCGGCCCCATTCTTCAAATCTGACCTGTGTCACTATAAGTGGTTATAGCTTTGGAACGCTATGAGATATCCAGGGGATTTTTAGATTGTTTTCTCGTGACACATTGTACTTCAAATTAGTTTAAAAATTTGGATGATATCTTTTGTGTTTAGTTATGAAAAAAAACAAAATTTGGAAAAAATTTGGAAAAATTCTTTATTTTCAACGTTCTAAATTCTCTACTTTTGATGCAGATAGTCATAGCTCCCAAATAAATTCATAACTTACATTTCCCAAATGTCTGCTTTATGTTGGCATGGTTTTTTAAGATTCCACATATTTTACTAGAATGTTATGAGGCTCAGAATTTAGGTATCATTTTTCACATTTTTTGTAAAATCACCAAAACCCGCATTTAGATGGACCTGCTCAACTTCTAATTGACACTGAGAGGCCTAAATAATAGCGAGACTCATAAATTACCCCATTGTGGAAACTACACACCTCAACGTATGAAAAACCACTTTTAAGAAGTTTGTTAACGCTTTACGTGTTTTATAGGGGTTAAAACAAAATGGAGGTGCAGTCTGCAAATTGTAATATTTTTTCACAATACACCCATTTTGGGTGGAAAATTAAACATTTACAATGGATTAAATGAAAAAAGGCTCCACAAAGTTTGATACCCAATTCCTCCCGAGTACACCGATACTCTATATGTGGTGGTAACCTGCTGTATGGGCGCACGGCCGGGCATAGAAGGGAAGGAGGCGCCATCCAGAGCAGATTTTCTATGTCACATTGTACAGGCTATAATTTTTTTCTTTTTTTTTAATGTGGACCTATAGGAACTTATTTCTTTTGCCACATGAGATGCACTTTTCTGGTACGTAATTTGGGGGAATCTATAGGCTAATTGGTGAGATTTTATTAACTCTTTGTTGGTGGAGGAAATGAAAATCATCACTTTTCAGGAAGATTTTTATGGGTTTTTTTTTTTGCCCGTTTACCATACCATAAAAATAGTATATTATTTTTATTCTATGGGTCGCCACGATTACAAAAAGACCTCATTTATATAGATTTTTTATTTTTTTCCCATTTCTACTGCATAAAAAGTAATTTGGCAAAAATGTTGTTAATTTTAGCATCACCGTCTTTCATATGCATAACTTTTTTATTTTTTGCCTCACAAATCTGTTTAAGGGCTTATTTTTGCGAGAAGGATTGTTCTTTTTAGTGGTCTTATTTTAGAGTGCATAACATTTTTTAAATCCCTTTTTAGAGCATTTTTATAGGGTATTAATTGAAAATGATCTTTTTTCTGGAGCTTTTTTTTGTTTTGTTTTTTACGGGGTTCACTTTGCGGATCTAATAACGATTCTTTTTTATTATGCAGATTGTTACGGACGCAGGGATACCAAATATGTGGGGGTTTTGTGTATTTTATTCAATTGTACTGAATAAAAACCAATTTGGAGAAAATCTTGTTCATTTTAGCATCACCATCTTTTCATATGCATAACTTTTTTATTTTTCGGCTGACAAATCTGGTTAGGGGCTTATTTTTTGCGAGAAGAGTTGTTCTTTTTAGTGGGCTTATTTTGGAGTGCATAACATTTTTTAAATTACTTTTTAGAGCATTTGTTGATAGGGTATAATTAAAAATTATCTTTTTTCGGAACGTTTTTGCGGTTTTTTTTCTACGGCGTGTACCGTGCGGGTCCAGTAATGATTCTGTTTTATTATACAGATTGTTACGGACGCGGCAATACCAAATATGCGGGGTTTTTTGTGTTTTTGTGTTTTTTATACTTTATTAAGTGTTTTTATGGGAAAGTGACATTTTAGGGGCTTATATTTTTATGTATTTATTTTTTATTTATTATAATGTGTAGTGTTAAGTGTTTTTGCATATTTTTACTTATACATACTTGAAATTAAACCAGTGATGCTCTGATCACTGGTTTAAGTTCAATACACTGCTCTACAATACTATTTTATTGTAGAGCAGTGTAAACTGTCTGAGCAAGCTTGCGCATGCTCAGACAGTTTACAGCCAGACCCGGAAGGGGTCTGGCTGCCATGGAGACCGGGCAGCTCCGGGGCACATGCCAGTCCTCGGAGCTGCCCAGAAGTGGATCGGATCCCCCGGTAAGCGGCACGGGGGATCCGATCCACAGCGCAAACACCCTTACACGCCGCGGTCATGTTTGACCGCGGCGTGTAAGGGGTTAACACCCGCGATCGGAGCCGGCTCCGATCGCGGGTGTTAGCGCAGGCTGTCAGCTGTACTAGACAGCTGACAGCCGCTGCTTCTGGTACCGGCTCCGTTCGTGAGCCGGTGCCAGAAGCAGGACGTTATAGAACGTCCCCGTGCGCTAAGCATCTAGCCCCGGGGACGTACTATAACGTCCTGGTGCGCCTAGGGGTTAATTTTTGTAAATGTATGACAACATGTCATTTGGGGCGCACAGTGAAAGCTGTAAAATCCAAGCCCACAAGAAAATGTCGCAAATGTGTCTTTTCACCATTTTCACTGCATTTGGAATTTTTTTCCCGCTTCCCAGTACACGGCAAGGAATATTCAATTAATTCACTATGAAGTGCAATTTGTTACGCAGAAAACAAGCCATCGCACAGCTCTTTACGTGTAAAAATAAAAAAGTTATAGATTTTTGAAGGTGGTGAGTGAAAAATGGAAGTGAAAAAACTAAAAAAGGCGAAGTCGTTAAGGGGTGAATCTTCTTATATGCCCTGTTTTTTAAGAAAAAAAGGCTTTAAAGTTATGCCAATGAGCTTGAGGGGCTTCAGGCTCCATTGACACCTCTGGAGCCTTTAGCCCTTCAAGCTCATTTGCATAATTGTAAAGCCCAATAAAAAAAGAAAAACTGAGACATAAGAAACTAAAAGAGCAGATCCTGCCAGAGGGGGCACACACCAGCATGTTTGTGTGTCTGGTTTACAATCCTACATCCTTGCGGTAGATGTCCTTTAACCCTTGAGGAACACCTAAACCGTTAACAAACCTCTTAAAGTTGGTTTTTCATACATTGATGGTTTCTATAAGGGGGTAATTTATCGGGTTTTACTATTATTCAGACCCCTAAAAGTCCCTTGGCCCTTATGGGGTTGAATATTTTGTACTGTGCTCTGGGAAGCTGTAAAATAATTCCAAATATGGTGAAATGAAAAAGCACAGCTGTACCATTTTGTTATGAGCTTGGATTTTAGAGCTTTCATTGTGTGGTCCAAATGACAGATCACCTTTGTTCTTTTGGTCCCTACTGACATGTAGATACTAAATGTATATGGTTTAGTTATGCTTTAATACCTTAAAAAATTATATGCATTCTGAAACCATAATAGCACAGCAATATAGTTCCCACGATCTTCCTTCAAAAACAGAAATTGAAACTATCGTAACTCCTCGGATGCTGTGGTTTTATCTGACAATGGAATCTCATGGTTAATGGTTGGTGTTTGGAACTGTTTCTTTTTACAGACCTGTTAGCAGATCCCTGCAGTGTAAAAGAGCATTGATAAAGTTGCTATTAGTTCTCTACAATGTAAAATTCTGTACTATGTGAATAGGATTTTATTATATTTACAATATCAATCGTATATACTGATTTAGTCTTTACTCTCAATTGCTCTTTTTTTCTAAATAGATTGTGTCTTTATGTTCCCAATTAAGAAATTATCAGTACTGTGTAATCATATATACTGCACATATACTTTATTTTATGAAAAAAACGGCTATTTCTTTTGGGAGTAAAAAAATAGAAGAGTGCTCTAAAAAGACGGATGTAACAATTTACTTATGAGCACAAAGAGACATCTGCTACACACAGATGTGTGGTATACAGAATCGGCCAAAACTCTCCTACATCAATTAAAGATCATTAGCTTTTCCTGTCTTGGCCTGTTGTGGTATAATACTCATGCAACAGTGGCAGTTTTCCAGACCTTTACCGGAAAACAAAAATCAGCTGTTTTTACCCTTTATATAACATTTGTGTAGATCTAGGTATGAAGGGTATAAAGTAACATATGTAGGAAAAGTCAATAAAAAAATATAATATTCACCAATGTATTTCATGGTTATTTTATGCTGCTACAACCTCAATTACCTAAAATTAGTAACAGCTTTTTAGGGCCACCTGACCTAGCTGTGAGTGCTGTGTTTTTGTCTTTGGCTTTGGTGCCCGCTGACCTTTTAACAAACTCTAAACCTTGTAATCTGCTCACATCCTCTTCAGGAGCCAATCTGTAGGCTATTAAGCATTAAAGGGGTATTCTGGGAATGTTAATGTCTGATACAAAAACCCATAATGCTATAAATAAGTGAATATAACAAATCTCAATATCACTAAATCACAAAATGGAGCTTAAATAGATTGATTTTATGATTCACAAAATTTTATGGCCTCTCTAAAGTATGCAGAGTTATCTCCAAGATGTCAGCCACTGGAAAATACAAGTTCATGATCCTCTAGTTCTTAGTAACTCCTCCTACCTCTTATGCTCTGCTCCCAGTGATGATGTAACATACTGTCTTGCTCTGTTACCATAGTAATGGTGCCATTACTGCACATTATCTCACTGAGATGGTGTCTCACCACAACACTGGCCATACTGGATGCACTGCAACCAACCGACTACAGCCAAACATAGTGATGATCACATGACCTACCCAGGCAGATGCAGGACATGTGATGTGGACATGTGACCAGTGACCATTTTCTGTCCTGTGTCTGCTCCGCGTGGAGGAAATCAATAGACTGATTAAAGGGCCAGTAGCATTTTAATTCTCCATTACAGTCTATGTCCACGGCATTTTTCTGCTAAGGGGAGCAAAATTTTAAATAACAACTAATTACATATTAGTTTATATTTTAAGGACTCGTATATTTAAGGATTTGTATATGAATTATGCTGATTCCTGGAATACCCCTTTAAGAACCAGGGCACTTACTCATAGATCCAGGCACCTTGACTGTGGTAATCTTATATTTCTTATCCATGGCTTCTTTCCTTCAATCAACTTTTAAAATGATGCCATCCCGTTTAACTTCTCCAGTTATCTCGGGTTTCCTAAGCAACCTGTTGCTGTAGCGAGAGATTCAAACTTCCGGCTCATCCTCCGACACTTCCGCCAGTTGAGCTTTTATACACAGGGTGTTCACTCACCCCACATGTCATGTACCTAGGCGCTCCAGCACTGCATGGATCCAGCGCAAAACGATTAGCTATCTCCAATAGTAATTGAAGAAGGGTTGTTTATTTTTGGAATAAACAATTTAAACTTACCAGAAGACTCTCTCCATAATAGCGCTGTGCCAGCCTTTTTCTTGGTTTCCTAACCCCATTTTATGCTTGAGACATGTTCTGCTTTTTGTAACAGACTCTGAAGCTACAGCAGTAAGGGGCTCTAGTAATGCCCCCCCCCCCCCCCGAGCCATTCAGGCATATCAGCATAATTTTAAAAGTTGATTTTAGAAGGGAGGAGGCCATGTATAATTAATATAGAAAGATTACTTCAGTCACACTGCCTGGATCTATAAGCGTCCCTTGTTTATTATGTTTGATTATGATGGTAGATTTCCTTTAATGCAGCTTCTTATACAGGAATGTGCCTGATCAAAGTTTTCTAGCTTCATAGATTCTTAGAAGGTGTTTTCCATTGGTTGTAGATCTGTGTTCTTAAATATGACCCTCAACTTGTTTTCTGACTTTCAGAATTTCCTGTATCTGAGATCACTTAGATAACATTCTTTGGAGAGGTCAAAGTTAAACCAGTTAGAACACAGTGGATACACACATGCTAAAGCCCACAATTAATTAATTTAAGGCAGGTTCAATGTGAGAAGCAGGCAGATTAGAAGCAAGTAAACTAAGAGGGAACATGAAAACAATAGAATGAAACATACAAAAGAAAATATGACCGATCAGATGCTATGTACGAGCCGAGGACACTACTGTAGCTTCTTTCTATTCGTTTTTAGTGATAGGAATGGTCCATTGGAGGGACACAACAGATTTAGGCATATATTCACACGGCCGTATGTGCTGTATGGGAGCGGTACTGTTCCGTAGGCTGAAGAAAGATAGTACATATAGTATCTTTCCCCGGAATACATTGCTGTGCCCATATATCACTATGGAGAGGGGTGGCGCAGACGTGTGCCCGCCGTGGTACGTGGTGTGAATGTAGCCTAAAGATGAATGTGCATCAACTTGTGTAATAGGAGAGAAAGAGTTAGAAAGTTAGAAGAAAACAGAGAAAGAAGAGTCCTGTTGTTAATACCTTTTATTGGCTAACTAAAATGACTGATCAATTTTAAAATTTTGTGACTATTCAAACATCTAGACAAAGAAAGACGGAAGACTAAAAAGTTCCTGCAAGTCTTAGACACTACTGCACGTAAAGGGTAGAGTGACTGGCTATCCTGTCTTTTATTAGGATAATTAGGATTGGTTGAGTAGGAGGGTAGTCGGGTAGTAGCGTGTTTTCCAATTGCTTGAGCCCTCCAATTGGGATACCTCAGTATAACTCCTGAACTCATTGAAGTCCACTCTAACAGTATCATAAGCAAACAGGTACAGCAGAAGCCTTAAGTACCTCGATTGCAGTCCTAATGCAACTGTGTGCATATTATATAAGACTGCTCAAAGACTTTCACTGAGGTGTTAAGATTAGTATGGTGGTAGGGGGATATGGTTACAATGACAATGCTAAGGACCAGAGGTGACAGGACTTTTTTACTATGAGAACTGTGAATCTGTGGAATAGCCTTCCTCAGGCGCTGTTACAGTAGGAACAGCAGAGAGCTTCAAGAAGGGTCTAGATCCCTTTTACATCCAAATAACATTGACGGGTATGTTATATAGAATTGTTTCCCGTAAATCCCTTTCTCATCCAATCCCTTCCCTTCCTTGGATCAACTTGATGGACATGTGTCTTTTTTCAACCGTATAAACTATGTAAGGGCAAGGGAAGAAAATTGTGTTCCTGCTTGTTGACCAGTAAAGAAATAGAAACCATCCTAAGAATGAGGGGGTGAGCCATGTTGGGGGGCAGGAATGAACAGGAAAAGTGTGGATTATGAGGACCAGGAATGAAAAGGGAGTAATTTTGGGGACCAAGGATATAGTCTAGGAACAGTATTTTCACAGTGGATTCTGTAATATGCTGATGTAATGCCAATGATATATGATTTCAGATTTTCACAGTGGATAAGGGTAAAAAGAGACACTAGTTCATATAGTCCATAGTGTTCTGACTCCTGATGTTCTGTCTTGCATTCTGTATACTCTATGAGAGAATTATCCCCATAAATAGCATAATATGAATACAATGTTCAATTTATTTCTGTTTCAATTTTCTTTACTTTGAAGTACTGTATGGCAGGATGTGTTGTTTAAAGGATAAAGGGAAAGGAAAATATAATAATTGTTCTATAGTATCAGACACCTGTGCAATCAGTTTCTTGAATGCATTTAATTACAGATTTCCAGAAAAAAATGATTTTATGACTGATTCATGGTTTTAATTCAGTGTTAAAAATAGCTGGTGGAGTTTAATTTAATCCTGAGCTAGTGTAATTATGTACAGTATAATCCTTGATTTTTACCCTTTTTATTCTACACTATTGTGAAGCATCTCACTTATAATATCAAAACATTTGCCAAAATTATTTGTATAATATTTATTTACAGTATTGCAAAGGGATTGTGCATGCGGGGTAGATGAAAAATTGAATGTAAGCTGCAAGACAATTGATAATGGTTTTGACAGGGGTTGGTGTTTATGATGGAGGAAAAAGTAATCACCATGGAGCACCACAAACTCTTAGAATGACGTCACTAGGAGCGACAAACTAAGCCAAGATGCGGCGCATGCCCGTCTCAGGCTTTTAACTGCCACAGTTGGCAATAAGAGGGTTAACGTAGTCATAGCAATATGCAGCAAACACCTTGTATGGAGAGGGCTCAGCCCATGAGTACTTTCCATACACTGGCAGCCAACGTCGGATATGTCACACGTCGGTAAGGGGGTTAAAAGCTATGAAAAGGAAAAAGCACTCCAAGACAAAGGGGATACAGTATGTAGCATTGTATTGGCTTGTTTTTTTCTCTTAAGCATCTTTTTGGTAATACGTATATGCGCATCATTTTTCTAGTCATGCTAGTGTGTTAAGAAGTTTGCCAGTATATGTGCCTGTTGTTGTGTTCCTTATGTATCTTTGCAAGACAGATGTTCTCTTTGAATGACACTTTCTTCATTCCCTATTTTTGAGCAAATTAGAGAGGTCCCGCACTCTTAAAAGCAATGGCAATTGCTGCCATTACACACAGCACATTTCGCCGCTATATGCGGTCATAAACTTCACATTTGCAAACCGTGTCTGAAGAAGGTCTAAGATACATGACCGAAACTTTTTGTATGCATCGAATTTTAATAAAAGACTTGTTTAATGATATTAATCATTTTACCATTCATTTGTATCCATATCCTGTAAATCTCATGAGAGAGGGAATCTGGAAATATGGGTCTCTTAAATGGAATAGGAGACTTGTATATGGGGGCTTTGTAATAATTAGAGATGGGCGAATCGATTCTAATGATTCTAACTTCGGTTAGAATTTCAGGAAAAATTCGATTTGTCACAAAGCCGAAGTTTATGCTGATTCGCGGGAATGAAGTTGTTTTTATTCCCCTCATGCAGGGGCGGAGTGGTGGGCCGCTCAGTCTGGGGCCGGTGCGGGCCGGTCCGGGGCTGGAGGGGCCGGTCGGAAAAAAACAAACCATGAACTCACCTTTCCTGGCGTTCCCCTGAAGCTCCGGTGCTTCATCCACTCCATCCCGCGATGACAGCTCCGTGTGTGCCGGCATCGCACAGACCGTGACGCTGCTCTGACATCACAGTCTGTGAGCTGCCAGCGCTCATTGAGCTGTCACCGCGGGACGGAGTGGATGAAGCACCGGAGCTTCGGGGGAACGCCAGGAAAGGTGAGTTCATGGTTTGTTTTTTTCCGGGGGCTCGGCAGGCTGTATACACGGGGGCTGGCTAGGCTGTATACACGGGGGCTGGGCAGGCTGTATACACGGGGGCTGGGCAGGCTGTATACACGGGGGCTGGGCTGGCTGTATACAGGGGACTGGGCTGGCTGTATACATGGGGGAAGACTGTATATATGGGGGCTGGGCAGGCCATATACATGGGGGCTGGATAGGCTGTATACATGGTGGCTGGCTAGGCTGTATACACGGGGGCTGGCTAGGCTGTATATACACGGGGGCTGGGCAGGCTCTATACACAGGGGCTGGCTAGGCTGTATACTCGGGGGCTGGGCAGGCTGTATACACGGGGGCTGGGCAGGCTGCATACACGGGGGCTGGCTAGGCTGTATACACGGGGGCTGGCTACGCTGTATACTACATGGGGGCTGGCTGGCTGTATACTACATGGGGGCTGACTGTGTACTACATGGGGGCTGGCTGGCTGTATACTACATGGGGGCTGGCTAGCTGTATATAGTGAGGGGGGCTGGCAGGCTGTATACTGGAGTTGAGCGCAAGCTGGCTATTTGCTGGGGAGGGGCTGGCTACATACTGCGGGAAGAGAGGGCTTTATGGATATATACAGGGGGCAGGCCGTATACTGGGGGGCTGTTTGGCTATATACAGGGGGACAGGCTGTATACTGGGGCTATGTTTGGCTAGATACAGGGGGACAGGCTGTATACTGGGGGGATGTTTGGCTAGATACAGGGGGGCTGGCTGTATACTGAGGCGGCTTTCTGGGTATATATCTGGGGGGGGCAGGCTGTATACTGGGGGGAGCGCAAGCTGGCTATTTGCTGGGGACTGACTGGCCAGAAACTGGGGGACTGGATGGCCACATACTTCGGGGGGAGGGGGCTGTTTGGCTATATACAGGGGTGCTGGCTGTATACTGGTGGGGCTGGCTGGCTGTATACTGTGGGGTCTAGTTGGCTGTATACTGGGGCAGCTGGCTGGCTATACACGGGGGGAGGGAGGATGGCTATACACGGGGGACGGCTGGCTGGTTATACACAGGGGGGCTGGCTGTATACTGGGGGACTAGTTGACTATAGGGGGGGCTGGCTGGGTGGCCATATACTGCGGGGGGGGGGGGAGGGGGCTTTCTGGCTATATATTGGGTAGCTGGCTGTTTACTGGGGAGGGCTGGCTGGTAATATAAAGTAGTTATATTCTTGTACATAGGGGGAATATATATATATGTGTGTGATATCATGCCACAGTATTTTAGTCCACCTTGGCAACGAGCATGTGTCCACCTTGGCAACGAGCATGTACCTCACCCCACATGGCAACGAGCATGCACCTCACTCCCCTTGGAAATGAGCATGCCCCTCACTCCCCTTGGCAATGAGCATGCCCCTCACTCCCCTTGGCAACGAGCATGCACCTCACACCCCTTGGCAATGAGCATGCACCTCACTCCCCTTGGCAACGAGCATGCACCTCACTCCCCTTGGCAACGAGCATGCACCTCACTCCCCTTGGCAATGAGCATGTACCTCACGCCCCTTGGCAACGAGCATGTACCTCACTCCCCTTGGCAACGAGCATGTACCTCACTCCCCTTGGCAATGAGTCCTTTTTTTGTGTATGTGTTTGTTTTTTTGTCTTCCATGACCATGCATGCAGTGGACTACTTCGGATTCGAAGGATTACGTCGATGACCAGCATGTTTTTTTTACAAGTAAAATGGTCAACGAGGGTGTGTGTGCTTTTTTTTTCAATAAAACTTTCTTTTTGTTATTAACCCCTTAACGACTTGGCCTTTTTTGTTTTTTTCACTTCCATTTTTCACTCCCCTTCAAAAATCTATAACTTTTTTATTTTTCCACATAAAGAGCTTTTTTATGGCTTATTTTCTGCGTAGTGACGGTATTTAATATTCCATGGTGCGTACTGGGAAGCAGGAAAAAAATTCCAAATGCAGTGAAAATGGTGAAAAAACACATTTGCGACGTTTTCTTGTGGGCTTGGATTTTACAGCTTTCACTGTGTGCCCCAAATGACATGTCTACTTTATTCTTTGGGTTGCTATGATTATGTGGATACCAAATTTGTATAGGTTTTATAATGTTTTCATACATTTAAAAAAATTAAAACCTCCTGTACAAAAATTTTTTTTTTGATTTTGCCGTCTTCTTACTTTTTCATACTTTTTCATACTTGTGGGTGGTGTCATTTTTTGCGACTTTTGATGGCGTTTTCATTGCTATCCTTTTTTGTACTGTGCGACCTTTTGATCACTTTTTATAAATTTTTTTATATTTTCCAAAATGGCAAAAAAATTTCTTTTGACTTTGGACGCTATTTTCTGTTACGGGGTTAAATGCAGCAAAAAAACGTTATTATATTTTGATAAATCGGACATTTTCGGACGCGGCAATACCTAATGTGTTTATGATTTTTACTGTTTATTAATATTAATATCAGTTCTAGGGAAAGGGGGGTGATTTGAATTTTTAGGTTTTTTTATTCTAATTTTTTTTTTTACTTTTTTTTACTTTTACTTTTACTATTTTTCAGACTCCCTAGGGTACTTTAACCCTAGGTTGTCTGATCGATCCAATATGGCAGTATATGGGGATTTTACTCCTCATTCATTACAATGTGCTGATAGCACATTGTAATGAATGGGTTGAAACGAGAGGCCCGAAGCTGTCATGGCAATGGATCACCGCTCCCCGTGACGTCATCGGGGAGCGATGATCCGCGGCAAGATGGCGGCGCCCATGCGGCACCATCTTTCTGAAGCCTCCGGCAGCATTGCCGGCGGCGATCGTAGTGAAAGCACCCGCGACCGGTGCTAGCACCGATCGCGGGTGTTACCGGTAAGCCTTTGCTGCAATATGCAGAAAAGACTCACCGGCTATGGAGAGGGCTCGGCCCGCAAGCCTGGCGTCGGGAAGGGGTTAAAAATGTGTGGGTTTTTTGTGTCACTTCGTATAGTGTGCCATAGTAGTGCGGCTGTTTAGTTGACGGTTGAACAAACTACTAGGTCAGTGTCATGTACCAAAAACCAATCACTAATAAAGATAAAACATAGAAATATTTATTGGTATACTCTAAAAACACCTAAAAGGCACTCCCAAAATGTGCCATCCTAACTCTGTGAAAATAAGACAGAGTAATCCTCCTCACTAATGCCTGAATGTCTGGCAAACACATGGACAAAGTGCAGATAGTACAGGTCAATAATACAACAATGGAAGATAAACATACTAGCTGAATGGAAATGTGAATATTATAGATAAATATCACCCAAGTCCATGTGTGTAAGGAGGAGAAAACGTCCCCACGCGTATCGCCGCGCTCCTGCGGCTTCCTCAGGGGTAGCTGGATACCAAATGATCCGTTCTCATATATATGATGTTTAGTTGACGGTGCTCATTACTAAGGGCTGGCCTTAGTGTTTGCCCTTTTTTTGGACAAATTTACACTAACGCCAATACTATTACCTCGGTACCCACCGCCACCAGGGGTGCCGGGAAGAGCCGGGTGCAAACCAGTACCTGACCGTCTATAGATGGTCATGTAGTGGGGCGGCTGCAGGCTGTTATTGTTGCACTGGAATAGCCCCCTAACAGTGGGCTATCCAAGCCCAGTAATGGCAGGCTGCTGCTGTTTTTTTTGTATCAGGCTGATTCAGACAATAGGGGGTACCCCACGCCATTTTTTTTTGCCAATATAATAATTAAATTAATTATATTAATAAGGGGGATCCCACATCACTCCGTGGCTATCCCTGTTGCTGCCACCATGTTGCTGCCATCTGTGGGCTCCTGCTTCTGCTGCCGCCACCTCCACACTCTTATCATTGTGCCACTTTGTGGCCTACCATGTTTCCGCCACCTCCATAATTTGTCATTGTGCCACTCTGCAGCCTACTCATGCTGCTGCCAACTGACCGCTGTCTCCCTGGAACACCCTGTGATTTCCATAATGCTGTTTTCACCCTCCATCCCTCTATGACGTTGCCACTATGTTTGGTTTTCCCCTTCATCTCTATTCTGGATCAACTCCTGTTTGTTTTTGGCTTTAGCAATACTGATGGATTATTAACCGATTGAAAGAGGACACTGACACGTGAAAAGAAGGGCAAAATGATCAGTGACGTCAATGCAAAATTACTGCCGACATCCTCTGCACTCTTTTGGGGGGCTTTCCACATGTATCCACATTTAACAGAACAGGTTCTGTCGTAATCTATGGAATCATCTGATGTCAGAGTAAAAAGAGTGCACTCTTTGATGTTATAGTGGGATCTTGGCCCTCAGCTCGGTCCTTTCAAGCTGGCACAGACGTTACCTTGTCAGGCTGCGTTCCTGCTTCGCTTATTTGGGAAGTTGGCCTATTTAAGTGCACTTGGAAGTAAAGAGTGAAGCGATTCTAAGATCTGCGGCTGTCATGTGCGTGTCATACTAAAACACAGCATGGTTTGAAGACCAAACCATGCTCCCTATGCATATTTAAGCATGGCACAATGTTCTACAACACTCTACAGGCTCTCTGCAGCCAGGAAATGCCTGTTTTTTAACGTGATTAGTTTTGATTCAATTTGGGTCGAATCAAATTTTTTCGAAAAATTTGGCAAATCGGGACAAAACGAATTTTAACAAATTCGCCCATTTCTAGTAATAATGAATATTGGTGTATAATGCAACTGGAGGTGGAATCTGTATAAGGGTGCACAGTATATAATAAAACAATGGGATTGTATATGGAGAGCTGTGTATAATGAATCTGGCGCGGATATTGGTGTATAATGCAACTGGAGGTGGAATCTGTATAAGGGTGTACAGTATATAATAAAACTATGGGATTATATATGGGGGGCTGTTTATGATAATACCGGCGAGGATCTGCATATGCAGGGCTGAATATAATGAAATGGGGATCTCTATATGGGGGACTGTGTTTAATGAAACTAGAATGGGAATCTGTATAAGAGTGCGCAGTGTACATATATAAGGAAACTGTGGGATTGTATATGGAGAGCTGTGGAGTAGGCTTCAAATAAATAGAATGAAAAGGGTTTAAATGACATTAAATGTAAATACCAAGATGAAAGTACCTCTGTAAATCAACTACATGTAGGTTGTATACATGGGGGACTCAATTAATCAGGGTGCTGTATGTGGTTAATTTAGGGGGTCTGGTGTATATAATAAATGTAGAATAATTAATTTATCATGCAATATACCCTGGGTATGAATAGTATTCAGACCCTTTTAAATGTTTCATTCTTTGTTTCATTGCAGCTAGTTGGTAAGACCAAAAAAGTTACTCATTAATGTACACTCTGCACCCCATCTTAACAGAAACTCTGCTCAATTGGGTTTAAGTCAGGGTTCTGGCTTAGCCGGTCAAGAATGGTCACAGAGTTGTTCTGAAGCTACTGATTTATTGTTTTAGCTGTGTGCTTAGGGTCTTTGTTTCAATGGAATGTCAACCTATGGCCCAGTCTAAGCAATCTGGAAGACATTTTCATCCAGGATATCGCTGTACTTGGCCGCAGTTATCTTTCCTTCAATTGCAACCAGTCGTCCAGTCCCTGCCCCCATAGAATGATTCTGCCACCACCATGTTTCACTGTTGTATTTGGCAGGTTATGAGCAGTGCCTGTTTTTTTCCACACATACCACTTAGAATTAACACTAAAAAGTTTCAGCTATATCTCATCAGACCACAGAATCTTATTTCTTGTAGTCTGGAAGTTCTTTTTGTGTTTTTTTGCAAACTGTGTGCAGGCTTTCATATGTATTGCACTGAGGAAACGCTTCCCTCGGCACACTCTGACATAAAGAGCTGCAGTAATAGTTGACTTTGTGGCACTTTCTCTCATCTCCCTACTGCACCTCTGTAGTTTAGTCACAGTGATCTTAGGGTTCTTCTTTACCTCTCTCACCAGGGCTCTTCCCCCGAGGATTGCTGGTGGTCCAGGTTGTGGAAGAGTTGTGGTCACTCCAAACTTCTTCCATTTAAGGATAATGGAGACCTTTGTGCTCTTAAGAACCTGCACAAGTTATTTTGTAACTTTGACCAGATCTGTACCTTGTCACAATTCTGTCTCTGAGATCCTTGGGCAGTTTGTTAGATCTCAGGATTCTCATGTGCTCTGACATGCACTGTTAGCTGTGACATTTTGTATAGACAGGTGTATGCTTTTCCTAATCAAGTCCAATCAGTTATTTAAACACAGCTGGAATGAAGGCAAAGAACCTTCCCAAGGAGGATCAGAAGGAAGTAGACAGCATTCAAGTAAAAAGTGTCACAGCAAAGAGTCTGAATATTTATGACAATTTCAGTTTTTCTTGTTTCATATATTAACAAAAATATCTACATTACAGTTTTTTCTGTAAAGATGGGGTGCAGAGTGTACATTTATGAGCAAAAAAGAACTTTTTCAATTCTACTGATTGGGTGCAATGAAAAAAAAGTGAACATTTTATAGGGGTCTGAATACTTTCTGTGCCCACTGTATATTTATGAATTTGGTGGGGGTACCATATAATGATTTATTCTGGGAGAGTATAGTGCATGTTTTATAGATGAGATATAGCATGGTCAGTTGTGTTGTGAGGAGTATAAATATATTAGGTGCTGCTGGTAGTAACACTGTGAACAGGGCCTTGTATACAGTCTTCCTGTTAAGAAAACTAAGCATCTTCAAAAGTTTCTTCTTCACGTTCTGTACTATGATGATATATTAAATGGATATAAAGTGCAAGCTACTACTTGAGTAGCTGGTGTAATAAGGCACAGATATCAAGGATGTAGATTCTGTGGAGGGTAGGAATGTGGCAGCCCTTGGAAAGGTCTCCTAGGTTGGAATACAGTTACAAGAACCTCATAGTAAGTCAAGACATAATTCACTGCATACAAAAACACAAAATAAAGGGTTATTGTTAAAAGGGAACTCTATGCTGGAGGGAAGGGTTTGCAGTTTGAAATCTAATAATGGATGTGCATAGCCAGTAGAGGTTTTTGGAGCTTGCTGGATGTCTTAAGCAAACAGTTGAAAAATGAAGTAGCCTATTTGTCTAGCTACACCTAACACACGGATAAAAATCCTTTACAAAAATGATAATGAAAATGTATTTCCATTGAAATGAAATGCCATAACAATGAGTAGTCCTTGCAGGTATGTGTGGCCGGTTACAAGTGTCAATGGTTCACACAAAAGGTAGAGTTATATGCTGAAGCCAGAATGCTGCTCATTATTCAATCGATATTTCTTTTTCTTGTACTCTTGGTTTTTAGACTCTTCATCTGTACACATTCTTACAACAAAAGAGGTTGGGAATCTGCTGTTAGTGGAACAAAATCTATATTTATATCACATTTTACACAGTTCTTAAGGATGTTCTTTTGTATTTACTGTTGGTAATTGCAGTTATTAAGAATATCACTAGCTAGGTTCACAATTGAAGCAGCACTTAACATAAAATGCATTTTTTAAAAATCCTTTTTTTTTTTAGCTAAAATGAGGTTTGTATAAATTTAAAGAGGAACCATTGTGATTTAGTAGAGAAAGGAAGTCATTGATAAGAGTCTGATTGCTGGAGGATGCCAAGGTAAGAGAGCCCATAAGTGCTGACTGCAGGGGATTTATGTTTTTGATGAATTTTTTGCTGCATTTTTCAAGCGCATGAAAAAACTAATGTTTGTGATCTGTTTTCCATAACTATAGTTTAGCAAAAAATATTTTTGATACCTCCCCATAAACTTGCATTGGGTATTTTTCATGTGTGAAAATTTTCAAGTATGCATTAAAGAAAATACATGTAATTTAATATTATAGTTCAGTGTTCCATTTGAGTCCAACCTATCGCAAACCCATGCAGAACTCACGTATGCACGACCTTAGTGAATCCCGGCAGAACCCAAATCCTCTGGACCAGGTAAGTAAATGAGCCCCATTGTTTTTTAGGTTCCATTATGTATGATCCATTCCATTCAAAGGATCCATTACATGATGATCCTATTTTGGATACTATACAACTACATCCTTGAGAAATTATCAAGGTTGTAGGAAGGTGAAAACCTTTTTCCAAAAACCCTTGCTTTGACCCCTTAATTTTTAATTTTAGAAAGGGTTAAAGAGGCTATTGGCTTTTAGAGGCAGGATTTTGCTGGAACAGATTTCAGGTACTATGTCACATTTGCTGAGCCCCTAAGATAGTAGTGTTTGCAAGAAAAGGGAGTGATGTCCACTAAGGACAGCTATACCCATTGGTCACTAAAATGTAACTTTTATTAATTCATATTAAAATTAGAGGACTTGAAAAGAAATACTCCATCCACTAGTGTGAGATTAAAACTATCAGCAAGTAATGACCGCAGCCACAATATAAGGGTAGGATATAATCAGAGCCACCAATGTACTGTAATGAGTGCTAAGGATCCCTGGCTAACTTGGCATTGATTTTAGTGCAGCAGTATAAAGTAGCCATCTAATAGGGAATCAAGATAGGATTAAGTGCACCTATGTTCGGAGACAGTTTGCAGTATTTATAACAGGGATAGTGTATGAGGCAGCTTAACAGGAATCCTCCCTTCCCCCTTCCCCCTCCTCCCCTTAGCACGCTGAGCTCAGCGAGTAGGGAAATTGACAGGGATACACTTTATGAAGGGGATCCTTAGCACTCATTACAGTACATTGGTGGCTCTGATTATATCCTACCCTTATATTGTGGCTGCGGTCATTACTTGCTGATAGTTTTAATCTCACACTAGTGGATGGAGTATTTCTTTTCAAGTCCTCTAATTTTAATATATAAACTTTGCTTCTACCTAAGATAGTAGGACACTAAAAGCCTCCAAAGAGTGAACCCATTTTATATAATAGACCCCACAAGGATTACAGTAACACTTTATTTGGAGGTGCAATACATCCTTGTTTAACCTTTAAGCTTTTTATGGGGAAGGATGCAAAAAAGTATGATTAAGACAATATCCCATTTCTATAGCTTTTTTTATGTTTGACTTGTTTTTTGTTTGGTTAAATGTGCAAAAATCATAATTTCGTGTTTTTCAATATTTTTTAAGGCGTTTACAATATGGGTCCAGAAATGCTTTCATTCTATTGTATAGATTGTTATGGATGTGGCCATACCTAAAATGTGTGGTTTCTGTGGTGATTTTCACTTTTTTTAATTACTTTTTTACACTTTTTTTTCCACCTCTGGGACTTGAACAAGTGATCATCTGATCACTTGTTCAAATGAATACACTGCCACTGATATATGGTAGTTGTCACGGGTGACCCCGCGATCCATGTTTCGGATCGCAGGTGCACCCATGCGCTGCCCGGCCCCGGTCTGCTGTATCGGCACGGTTGTCCCCGCGATCCATGTCCCCGCGATCAAATGAATATACTGCCACTGATATATGGTAGTTGTCACGGGTGACCCCACGATCCATGTTTTGGATTGCGGGTGCACCCGTGCTCCGCTTTGTGCCTGCCACTGCCCCGCTCCTCCACCTCGATACTTACATGTCCCGGCTCCTGGCTCCGGCTCGTCCAGCGTGCCCTGCTGTCTGACGAGCCTGCGCGCGTCCCAGCTGCTAGGGCGCACGCGAAGGACTCTCCTTATTGGCCCTGGTATCCTGGCTCTGCTATATAGCCTGACGACTCCTAGCATTCCCTGTCGGATCTTCATGTCCTGTTACGGAAGAGAAAGCCCTCCGAGTTCCTCAGCGTTTCCAGACACCTCCATTTATTCTGTGATTCCCGTGTTCCATGGTGTTCCTGTGTTCCGTGGTGTTCCCATGTTCCGCGGTGTTCCTGTGTTCCATGGTGTTCCCGTGTTCCTGTGTCCTGTGTCGGTCCTGGTGTCTTCTGGCGATCCTGGTATCCTGTGGCGATCCTGGTATCCTGTGGCGGTCCTGGTATCCTGTGGCGGTCCTATTATCCTGTGGCGGTCCTGGTATCCTGCGGTGGTCCGGTAATCCAGTAGCTTTCCGAGGTCCTGCCACCCATCTGAGGTCCTGCCAGCCATCCGAGGTCCTGCCAGCCATCCGAGGTCCTGCCAGCCATAAGTGCTCCTGCCTTCCTGAGGTCCTGCCTTGCCGTGGTCCTGCCTTCCCTGGTCCCCATGTCCCTACCTTGGCTGCCACCGCGGGCCTAGTCGCACCCGTGGAGCGACCTGGTGACTCCCCTCTGGCGAAGACCAGGAGTTCACTTAGACTCCGCTCCTGGGTTGCGGCTAGTATTGTTATCCCTGCGGTGGGCCAGGGAGTCCACTGACTATTCCCATAGACTGTGACAGTAGTGTATTATATCAGTCAGCCTATTTACATGCATAGGCCCCAGCAGCCAGACTTGGCAGTCTTGGGGTCCTTTATTAAACTCCAGGGCTACAGTGCAGATGATCAGCACCCCTGTTTCTAGCTTGGGGGTTCCAAACTTGTGAGGGGAGAGGTGAGTAAGCCCTTTAGATGCTGTGGTCATGTTTAATTGCGGCATCTAAAGGGTTAAACAGCCAGGTCAGCAACTATGGAAATCCAGACTGTCGTGCAAAGGCTTGGCTATCTCATGCAGCCAGCCTCCTGAGAGGATTTCTCAGGCTATTCTTCTGTGCCCGTATGATCTTCATGACACGAGCAAACGTTAAGCTACGCTAAATACAACCACACCAAGGAATTATGACGATTGGTGCCTGAACAGCTAATCTGACAAATTGACTCCCCTAGCTGCTAGCCATGGCTATGATTGGACAAGGGGACACCTTACTCTGGAGTCCTTTGCTCACAATTCAATTGTTTTGACAAACTCGCTCTGGACCAAACCAAAACTCAACTAACATGCCAACTACTTTTTCAGTGATTCTAGGTTTGGTCTGGTATATCCTACATGTGCAGGAAGCAAGTTTATCAGAACAAGGCTTTAAAGGCATCCTGCTGATCCATTCTGGACATAGCACTGCGTATGGAATGACAGAATGCATGTTCTCATAACCGATTTCTGCCTTTAAGAAGAATATGGACATCTAATTTTATATACAATCACATAACAATGTGCAAGAACATAAACCATATAGCATAGAAGGCCATACAACTGAAATACCAAATGATAAAAAGTGGTCAGTGGGGGAGTCACAAAGCCTTAATTTATGATACTCATGCTAACATTTTGTTTTTTTTTAATTCATAAAATTGCCCCTACCCACCTGCTTTTTTTACTGTAAGAAACCAAATGGAGTCTTTACACAGGTGACTTCTTTACTATAGCTACATGTTGATGAACTGAGCTGCTGTTCTCATGCTCTGCTCAAGGACCTGTTAGGGAAATAACTCAGTCATGCACACTTTTTTTTGCCATTTATTAAAAACAGAATTCCATTTTGGATAACCTCTTAGTACTGAACAGGTCCCTTGACGATTAGCTGTTATCACTGGGAGAAGCCGTTAGCAAGTCCTCATTTTGTAGAGGAAATGAAGCGTTACACATTGAGATTACTGGTCCATCAGTGTATACACAAACACGCTTGTTCCTCCAGTGTAAGAACTGCATTTTGGGCACATTGCATTAGAGCCTGTGTTTTCTATTTCTTATAATTGGTTGTTTTACTGTAGGTAAAAATTATCTTTTTTTCTGTAGGCAATTTTATATATAAGTTAAATACCTATTCATTTTAACTTTTCTAGTTACTACTTTTATGTCTTTTATAGTCATATGATAAGTACACCATCTTTGATTTCTATGCCTTTATAGAATATATTAGGGCTATAAGGAGTTCTTAATGAGGTAAATAATATATGCCATAGAAACAGCTAGCTTCTATTTTTATCCATTCTGTTGTAATCTAGCTGATGGGGTTTAGATCATTATCCCATTGAATGACCTAAGTTTAACTAAGCTTCAGCTATTGGATAGATGATCCTGCATTTGACACACCATACTTAACTTCAGGGGCGGACTGAGAATTTAAAGTGACCCTGGAAAAAAAACTGTAAAACTGTAAATGTGGCCCCATTCTGTGTGTGGGGGAATGGGGTTCAAAACAAGTAGGCTTAACCATGTGATGTGGGTGGAGTTACTTAACTCCATACAAACTGTTGATATCAATAACAATAGTAGAACACCTAAATGTTAGAGGAGATCGAATAACATCTCAGAGATCCTCTATATGTTTTACATTACTGGCATGAATTGACATGAAAAAGGCAGAATTCCACAATTGATTTACAAAAAATTACAAATTCATAATTTTATTGAAACACATATAGAAACAATATAGGAACAGACGTTTGAAGAAATGTCAGCCTGTGCATATCTGAGGGATGTGGGTATTACCAGGGTAGTGAACAAGCACTGATAGTTATATTAGACTTCTTGCCAAAAATAAATAAGATAAAAACAATAAATAATAATAAATAAGAGTTTGCAGGCAATAGAAAACCTTGTGCAGAGAGAGTACACCTTTTGATTGACTTATTACCATTTATTTATGCCCATATTGAACCTTCCTGCATATTGAGGTCATAAGCCCATTATACATTCTGGCAGTCTACTTAGCCCACACGTATAACATGGAAATAATGGGGCAGATTTACTTACCTGGTCCATTCACGATCCAGCGGCGCGTTGTGTGGAGGATTCAGGTCTTCCGGCGATTCACTAAGGTAGTGCGCCCGATGTCTACCAGGTGTCGCTGCTGCGCTGAAGTTCGTCGGAGTGCACTGAAGTTCACCAAGCCAGGCCGGGTGCAGGTAAGTACGTTCAAGCGACACTTTAAAAAAAAAAAAAAACGCCACTTTTTCCAAATTCGTTGGGTTTTCATATGGCCACGCCCCCGATTTCCGTCGCGCAATTCAGGGAAAATCGGCGCAAAACGGAAAAATTCGGGTAACCCGCCGGAAAAACGCGATTCGGGCCCTTAGTAAATGACCACCAATAAGTACTAAATGTGCTTGGTAAGTATATTATTAATTTCCTGGAATCAGAATTTCCAACATCCTTCCCGATGACTGACACCCCGACACACGTTTCAGCGCGCTGCCTTCGTCAAGGGGTGTTGGTAAATGGTCTAAATCAACAGGTACAGCACAGAGAAAGAGACTCCTACTGCCTCCCTTGTACAGAAATAAAGCTTATTTTTTAAAAGAACAATACTTAATACTGCATAAATGTACAAACAAAAACTATAATACCTTCTCCGATAAATAAGAATATTACTAAAATACTGCGCCTAAGTAAAATATATTATACTGCATTTTATGTACAAGAAAATAATACTACAATACTGCCCCTTATATACAAGAATATAACTACTGTAATACTGCTCCCTATTTACAAGAATATAACTACTATAATACTGCCCCCTGTGTGCAGGAATATAACTACAATAATACTGCTCCCAGTGTACAGGAACATAACTACTATAATGTTCAGAGGCAGAAAACACAGGTGCGGACTCCAGCAATGACGATATATACAGGTAAGTCTATTTTGGATAAAAGTAGTCAAAAAAAGTTTATTCAATCTTCGTTAAAAAAGGAAAACTTGCATTGGCAAGAAAGGCAGGCATGGGTACACACAAAAGACATGACACAAAGACACGGGAAAGAAACGGAGCTTGCGGTAACGCGTTTCGGACTTTAAGCTGTATAGTCCTTACTCATACTTAACTCAAATGGCTCGTTGCAGGATTTAAATAGTACCTAGTGGTAGACCTGAACAAGTTTCCGGTGAGGTCATGGGGAGACACCCCTTCCACGGGCGTGGATATAGTAACATAGGAGACAATGGAAAAGGGGAGGGGGAAAAGAGCACAAAACAGACCCATGTGTATAGTAATAATTATAGTGCATGGTAAACATTAATAAAAATACATGAGATCTTGTTTGGAGTTTAACCCCTTCGGAGATCGAGTCTCCAGGTTTAGAATCCAAAAGGCTTCTCGAGAATACAGTAGTTTTTTCCAGTCTCCTCCTCTTGCAGGTTTACGGACCTGTTCTATGGCTGTAACACGCATGCCACTCATGGACCCCAAGTGGACTTCTTTGTAGTGTTTGGATATGCCAGAGAGGTTGCGTGTACTAGCTATGGTACGTGGGTTGGCCCCTGTTATATGCTCACTGATACGATCCTTCAGCTTGCGGGCGGTACAACCCACGTACTGGAGGGAACAGATTGGGCAATGTACAAGGTAAATAACATGAGTGGTCTCACAATTGATGTATGAAGAGATATTATAACTTATGCCTGTGCTGGCTGAAACAAAGGATGTAGTTTTACACATATATTTACACAGGTTGCAGCGACTGCCGCCGCAACAGTAACTGACTTTGACTTGGAGCCAGTGTTTCTGGGGAATTTTGTCGGAGAAGGTATTGGGGGACAAAATGTTCCCTAGGGTGCGAGCTCGGGTAGATGAGAAAGATACGCCAGTTTGTAGTATTTGTCTCAATGTCACTTCATGTTTCAGAATGGGCAAGTGTTTCTGAATAATGTCAACTATCTGATGAAACTGAAGACTGTATTGAGTGGTAAAGGTGATGCGAGACTGATTGTGTGCATTATTTTTGTGTTTAGATTCAAGGTAAGTATCACGATTTTTACTGTCCACTATGTTTTTGGCTCTTCTACAAAGTTTGCGGGTGTAGCCTCTTTGTGTGAGTCTTGTCTCAATGTTATGGCTTTCGTTGGTGTAGTCGCTAGGTAATGTGCAAGCACGTTTGGCCCTGAGGAACTCTCCAATAGGGAGATTCTTGACAGTGTGCGTTGGATGACAGCTGTTTGCATGTAATAGAGTGTTTCCAGCAGTAGATTTGCGAAACAATTTAGTGGTGACAGAATGAGTTTGGCTGTCACCTGTTAACATGATATCCAAAAAGGGCATGTTTACAGGGTGATGGGAAAACGTAAATTGTAAATTCAACGGATTCTGATTAAGGTAAGTAACAAAGTTATGGACTGCCTCCTGGTCGGAATTCCAGACCAGGAGACAGTCATCTATACACCGGCCGTACCAGGTAATGGATGTGAAAAATGGGTTGTCAAAGGTAAAGAGGTAGAGTTCTTCCCAGTATGCCATGTACAGGTTGGCTAGTGAGGGGGAAAAAATAGCCCCCATGGGACAGCCGAGTTTCTGGAGATAGAAGACATTGTTAAATGTAAAGAAGTTGTTGAACAGTAAAAAGGTAAGAACTGTGATGATGTAATCCTGAAGTGTTTCGTTATAATTGCTATATTTGCATAAGTGGTATTTGACTGCTGTACGTGCTGTGTTGTGTGGAATGGAGGTGTATAATGCGGTGACATCGCATGTAAGCCAGCTGTAGGATGATTGCCAAGAGAAGTTATTCATAACATTAAGAACAGTTTTAGAATCTTGGAGGAACCCAGGGAGACGGGACACCAAGGGTTGTAGTAGTTTGTCAAGCCATGCGCTGAGTTGTTCGGTGAGAGAGTCAGTGTTAGACACAATGGGTCTAAGGGGTGGAGGGAACCGCTCCTTGTGTGTTTTTGGTAGGGCATAAAACGATGGGGTGACAGGGTTAAGTGGAAAGAGATACTCGGCCATATGTTTATCAAAAATGCCCAAATAGTTGCCTTCATGTAATAAGAGTTTTAAATTGTCCGAAATGGTTTCAGTGGGGTCAGACAACAATTTGGTATATACCAGAGGGTCATGTAACATGATCTCAACTTCTCTCTTATATAACTCTTTGTCAAGGACAACAATGGAACCGCCTTTGTCAGATGGTCTAATATAAATATTAGGATTGTTGCGAAGTTGTGTAATGGCTCTGCGTTCCCTGGAAGTGAGATTACAATTACATGAGTTTGCCGTAGAGGAGTCTCGTAAGGTTTTAAGTTCAAGTTCGACTGCTTCTTGGAACATGTCCATTTCTACGCATCTGGCGTTGACTGGATAGAAGGTGGGATTCTTAGTGTTGATGATTTTAGAGGTGTCCAAAAAGTCATTACACAACTTCGCAACAATCCTCAGGTCCGTAAACCTGCAAGAGGAGGAGACTGGAAAAAACTACTGTATTCTCGAGAAGCCTTTTGGATTCTAAACCTGGAGACTCGATCTCCGAAGGGGTTAAACTCCAAACAAGATCTCATGTATTTTTATTAATGTTTACCGTGCACTATAATTATTACTATACACATGGGTCTGTTTTGTGCTCTTTTCCCCCTCCCCTTTTCCATTGTCTCCTATGTTACTATATCCACGCCCGTGGAAGGGGTGTCTCCCCATGACCTCACCGGAAACTTGTTCAGGTCTACCACTAGGTACTATTTAAATCCTGCAACGAGCCATTTGAGTTAGGTATGAGTAAGGACTATACAGCTTAAAGTCCGAAACGCATTACCGCAAGCTCCGTTTCTTTCCCGTGTCTTTGTGTCATGTCTTTTGTGTGTACCCATGCCTGCCTTTCTTGCCAATGCAAGTTTTCCTTTTTTAACGAAGATTGAATAAACTTTTTTTGACTACTTTTATCCAAAAAAGACTTGCCTGTATATATCGTCATTGCTGGAGTCCGCACCTGTGTTTTCTGCCTCTGAACATTTGCCCTCTGGCGGCCCCAATACCGGATGAGACCTTGGACTCCGTGCAACCTGCCGTCTCCAGGCCACAAGAGAACTTATCTGGGTGAGCTGTTTTTCTTTTTCCCCCTTTTTTGCATAACTGCTATAATACTGCCCATTGTGTACATGAATAGAACTACTATAATACTGTTCTCTATGTAAAAGAATCTAACTACTGTAATAATGCCCCCTATGTACACGTATAACTACTATAATACTGACCCCTATGTACAAGCCCCCCAGTATATAGCCAGCTAGCACCGCCAGTATATATCCAGCCCCCAGTATTTTGAAAGGCGGCCCCCAGTATACAGTGTCACGGGTGTCCCTGCGATCCATTACCTTGGATCGCAGGCACACCCTTGCCCCTCTCCATGGCGGCACTGCCCCGTCCCCTGAACTGCACTCACCTCTCCACGCTCTTGCTCCCATCTTGGCTAGGCTGCGCGCATCCCCGCTCCTTAGGGCGTGTGCGCCGGCACTTGAAGATTTAAAGGCCAGCACACTGCTAATTGGTGCTGGCACTTCCGGGCTCTCTTCACTCCCCGCCGGATCTTTGAGCTACCAGCATTAGAGAAAGCTTCCTTGTGAGTTCCCAGTGTTTCTGTGTCTCCTTCATTTGAATTCCTGTTGTGACCATGGACCTGACCTGTGACCTTGCATCTCTCTCGCCAGCCCTGACTATGTGCCTTCTCTGACCACTATAACAATCTGGATAACAATTCTGTACTGCGACCTTGGCTGCCACCGTGGGCTAGTCACACCTGTGGAACGACCTGGTGGCACCCTGCCACAGAAAGTCCATCACGCTTTGCGGCAGGCTCTGGTGAAGACCAGGTGCCACTTAGATTCCGGTCCCAGGTGACGTCTTGTACCATCTCCCGCAGCTGTCCAAGGGGATCACTACCCTGAGCTCTGACATACAGCTAGCCCCCCTGTGTATAGCCAGCCAGTCCCGCAGTATACAGCCAGCTCCACCTGTATATAGCCAGCCTGTTCTCTAGTATACAGCCAGCCCCGCCTGTATGAAGCCAGCCCCCCTGTATATAGCCAGCCAGCCCAGTATATAACCTGCCAGTCCCCTTAGTATATAGCCAGCAAGTCCCCCCAGTATACAGTCAGCCAACCCCCCTCAGAATACAGCCAGCCCCTTGCCCTACCATATAGCCAGCCTACTCCCCTTATACAGCCCCTAAAAATAATAAACCATGTACCCACCTTTCCGACACTCCCCTGCAGCTCGGCTAATTGATGCGGTCTGATCGTCAGTGATAGGTCCGTGCATGCCAGTGTTGCACAGACTATAATGTCAGCTGCTTGCCGACATCATTGTCTGTGTACAAACATAACAAATTCTCTATTTCACTGCTAACAAAAATGCAGCATTTCACAGATATAAGTCCAACCAGTCCTGGTGTACACAATTTCAGTTGTCCCTAAACACGACCCTTTAAATTCTGACTTAGGGTCTGGCCGCCATCTTGGATTTGTGTGTGAGCTCATGTAGATGAGATTTCTGTCTCTCTCTGCTGTGTGTTTGTAGCCACGCCCCATGCACAGAGCTCAGAGACACTCACTGATTACATCCTGCCAGGAGATAGTGAGGAGAGAGAGGCTGCAAACTACAAACTACAAGGAGATAAGTAATTCGGGGGAAGGGGGAGGCAGGCACATATCTGTGAGATGTAGCATAGCTCACCGTGTGTAAAAGTCTGTCATCCTCTGTCCGTCAGCCTCTGTGTAATCTCATGCACCTATGATCTGTCCCATCTCTTTCTATGTGTCAGTGTATTAGTATAATGTCATAAGTCAGATAAAAGTGCATATACACCTGTCCCCTGATAATGTAACCACATAATCACCTCACAAAACTAGATGGGTCATAAGGTGCCTGAAGCGCGAAACGGGTCGTCGCCTCTTGTGGGCTCCTGCTTTAATCCTCTCTCCTGTAGCAAAGTTTTTAAAGCGATATGGAATAAAAGACTGATTTTACTTTATCAGCAGTGAGTGCCAGCTCTTTCTTTCCTCTTGAATGCATGGTTTCATAATGTGTCTCCGCCCACACCCTGGGATTTTGCACTGAGCACCCGAGGGAGTGATAGGAGTTAAAACAGCAACAAAATTGAGTAAAATTGTAAAGTAAGGGATTAAAATGATCTTTATTGTGTAAACTTTACTAGGGGATTGAAATGTGAGAATTTTCTTTCGTGGGAAGACCCTAGCCATAACCACTGCCATTATAGGGGTGGTCACACTTGCTAATGATCGCATAATCAAGATCATTTGATGGCTTGTGCCTAGCTGATATTTACCCACATAGTTTATATGGAATCTGTACAGTTATATATCTCTCACATTAGACTTTACCCTAGTGTCCTGAGAGGCAAAAACATTGAATTCAGAGGATGTACATTCTTGTTCATCTGAAAATATACATCTTTAAGGATATGACCATATTGTTTATGCAGGGCATAAGGCATTTGAATATTCAAGTTGAAAATTATATAGTACAGTAGCAGCAAGTATTTGACATTTAAAATTGATATGTCTGGTTAAATTGGAAGCATGTAAAATTTTTGCTGTGAATATTCACTGATCTTGTGCTGTGCAATGCAGATTCATTTTTGCTGCAAGTTTCATTTTTGAATTACAAAGGATGAAATGTGGTCAACATTTGCGAAAGTTGTGCTGGCTACTAACATTCATTTAATCTGATTATTACTTTAGATTGTAACTGGTGATGAACAGACCTTAACCACAGTGTTTGAGTCCATGTCGATCATTGTAAGTTTGGGTCCCGGAACCGGAATCAGGACTTCATCCAGAAATTTGGGTTCGTCTTACCTCCTTCCTGCAGCATTTAATCTGGAATTGCTCCTTGATGATGTCAAACGGAGTGATGATCCCTGGGAAAATGCTGTCTTTCCTGGCTTTAAACTGTTGTACCCGTGATCAGTGCCAGAACTGACTAGTTATTTTTTCTGTAAACTATTTTTTTTAATTCTTTTAAACTACAGACTCAAAAATAATACTGCCTTCACCAGTCCTAGTTCAATAAAAACACTGAAACTACAACCCCTAATTTATAATATAAATATTCTGCATTTCAAATGGATTTAAGGCAAAACATGTTTATAAAAAAATCCTTTATTGGCTACATATATATTTAATACGAGAACAAATCATAAATACTCAGACAATAATAAATAAACAATGATAGAAACATACATTTTGCATATTCCACATCTTCAGTAGGGTAAAATGGATTGCTTTCCTTTAATGCCCTTCATAATGTGCTTGTTTCTTCTCTCAGGTATCATAAAAATTCCCAATGATTTATCCAATGCATCCAGTATAGGCAGATAGTTTTACTTGGTATGTCCAATATAAACAGGCAACAGTTCCCAATGGTTTAGTTAATGCATCCAATAAACAAATAGTTTGAGTAAATATATCCAATGTAAACAGACATCTGCGCCTCTGAAACAATTCGCAGTAAATTTACACTGTAAGGTTGAAGCTTAGAATGGCATTTTACTCCTTTATAGTTTTCTCCTCAAAGAACCTTGCCTAGTGCTTTGTTATATTCCTTAGAATATAATCAGGTACAATTGAACAACTGTAGTAAATTGGCTTCCTTGATATTAATTGATAGTACATGAGACAAAACAATCAATTTAAAATCCATCTCATCAGTGAACTTTCCTTGTAGGCAGTTTACACCTATGCTCTGACAAATCCTGGGCACTTGGCCTATTGTGTCCCTTGGGTGAGATGTTGTGTCCTAGGACAAGTTGTCCGTGTTTTCATTTCTCCATAATTAGTTTGTTCTTTTCAACAATGCATGCAATTAAGTTAAAATACAAGTCACCTTCAATGTAGGCCTAACTATAAAGACAGATGAAAAAAAAAATGTTGTTCTCAAAAGTAATTTATTCTGCTTTGCCAGTTAATGACATTCCAGGAATTAATTTATATGTTCTTTTAAAGGGAAAGTCTGACTAAATGGTCCATTAGTGTCCATGCCTGACAGTCATCTTATAGATAGCAGATCTGTAATAATCTAGTACATGCAATATTTATCTGAGCTTGATTTTATCCTTCTTCATTTTATTTTTGTGATCATCATGATTTAACAATTGCAATTAGTATGAATTCCATTTGGTTAAATGACTTTCTACTTCTGTCAAACGTACAACTTTTATCAAACTATTTGCTGTGTTCTGATTTATTTGGCCACATTTGTACGTTTAAATTCCTCCCAATTTCAATTGTTTGTTTCTCTGTAATATTTTGTTTAGCTTTGTCAGACTTCAAAAGGAGTTTGATTTTGTTTTTTCATTTCCATTATTCACTCCCACCTTCAAAAATCTATAACTTTTTTTATTTTTACACGTAAAGAGCTCTGAGATGGCTTGTTTTCTGCATAACCTATTGCACTTCATAGTGACAGTATTTAATATTCCATGCTGTGTACTGGGAAGCGGGGTAAGAAATTACAAATTCAGTGAAAATGGTGAAAAACCGCATTTGCTCCGTTTTCCTGTGGGCTTGAATTGTACAGCTTTCCCTGTGCGCCCCAAATGACATGTCTAATTTATTCTTTGGGTCACTGCAATCATAGGGATACCAAATTTGTATAGGTTTTATATTGCTTTCATCAATTTACAAAAATTAAAACCTCTTGTACAAAACATTTTTGGGGGATTCTGACATCTTCTGGCGCTAATAACTTTTTCATACTTCAGCACATGGAGCTGTGGGGGTTTTCATTTTGTGTGACTTTTGATGACTTTTTTAATGCTACCATTTTTAGGACTGTATGTCCTTTGGTCACTTTTTATTGAATTTGTAATATTTTTCAAGATGGCAAAAAAGTGCCCTTTTCAACTTTGGGCGCCATTTTCCATTATGGGTTAAACGCAGTGAAAAAACATTCTTATATTTTGACTGGGCATTTTTGAATGCGGCGATACCTAATGTGTTTCTGATTTTTACTGTTTATTTGTATTTATATCTGTTCTAGGGAAATCGAAGTTGTTTTTAATTTTTATTATTATTATTTTTTTTTAAACTTTTTTTAATTTCACTATTTTTCAGACCCCCCCATGGTACTTTAACCCTAGGTTGTCTGATTGACATTAAAATTAGCAAATCGCACATTGTAATGAATGGGTTAAAATGAGTTTTTGGAAGACCTGAGGCTGTCATGGCGACCAATAGCCGCTCCCCGATGACGTCTTGGGGAACGACGATTGTCACCAAGATGGCAGCACTCATGCTCAGACTTACCGGCTATGGAGTGGGCTCAGCCCGTAAGCCCTCTCCATGTACCCGTACCCGACACACGCTGTACTATTACGGCGCCTGTAGTTAAGATGTTAAGCCTTTCAAACTCATAATCTACATTACGATGGACTAGAAAGGTGATGGAAATGGGCAGTTCCATCATGTATGGTGAATAGATTCCAAGCTTGTCCAAATCTCCAGAATGTATCACAGACATCAGTGTACAAAGTGTGTAAGACAGAGCCCTGTAGTAGATGGTTAGGATTTAGTTGTTGGCCTCTTGTGCCTTGCAAGGCATTGGAAAGCTGTGACACAAGTCCAAGTACTTTGCATAATTATGCATTGAGGGCAGCATATCACTCTGCTGTGCATCTAAGAAAAGATTTTATTACATGGTGATGACTGGTGTCGGATGAGAGATATATCAACATCAGTTAGAGAATGATGTAAGACAAAATATTTTTTTTAATATTCTAAAATGTTATAGCTCAGTATGATCCCAATGGCGATGGGTTTTTAACCTTATTTTTATGATCTTTTTGTGATCTGCATTTTTTTAACCTTTTTAAGTAAGAATTGCCATTTTTTGAACAAACCAAAAAAAAATACAAATATAGAATAAATGGCATTTTTTCTTTAATGCTTGACAGGTGGCTACTTGAACAGAGTTGTTTCTTTTTTTGACATTATTGCTTGAAAGACAACAACTTTAACTCATATAATATAAGCTGCTGATCACTGAGCTGCTTTCCTTCGACCAAGTAATAATCTGTTGATATAATTAACATCTTTTTACTTTGCTTATATATATATATTACATATACAGTGTTTTTTTTTTTTAATTACATTTTTTATTGATCATAACATTAAACAACCACAATAAAAGAGGTTACAAAAGTGCATCTTATTCATTTAGATATGCTTACATATAAATACTTCTACTCATCTACTCATTATTTTTTCCTTTTTCCCCCTATCCCCCTCCTTCCCTACCCTCCCCCCCTCCCCCAAACTGGGGATGCTGCAAAAAAGAAAAGAGAAAACAGGTCACAGAGAGAGGGCACGATCATTTAGTTCTAGTTCTCTCCATTATTCCATTCCTTCCATATTTTTGCCTCCGGACCGTCAATTTTTATGCTGGACTTATATCTTTTGACTTTTTCAACTAGGTTCCGCCAATTCCCAATGTCAGGTTTTTTTTGCCCCTTTCCAATCCTTAATCAGAATCAGTCGACCCAAAAATAGTAATTTGGCCACTAATCTTTTTCTACTTTTTGACGTTGCTATCTCCGTAGTGTAACCTAAGATGCCCAGTAAGGGTTCACAGTACAAAGCCAGACCCATAATTTTCCTGATTTCATCAAAGATTTCCTGCCAAAAATCTATAATACGTGGACAAAACCACATGATGTGTGAAATATAAGCAGAATCCTGCTTGCATCGATGACATTTAGAATCTGATTTCAAACCGGCTTTAAATAGCATATGGGGTGAATAGTAAACTCTATAAAAAATATTTAGCTGAATAAACTCGAAATTATGGTTAATTGATACCCTTTTTACTTCCTTGTATATTTTATCCTAGTGTTTGTTACTTAATCCACTTATACACTTTCCCCATTTCCCTTGACTTACGTGAGTAATCCCCTTATTGATTTCCTCCAAAATTCCCTTGTATATCCCCAATAGATTTTTTTTCCATAGTTCATAACATATAGTTTAGAGATTTTAGAATGTGTCGTAATCGTGAATAATTTTTTATTACTTTCTGCATGTGCAACGTGTTTTAGTTGTAGGTACCTAAAAAAGTCTAAATCTGTAAGAGAAAATGTGTGTTTCAGTTCACCAAATCTTTCATTTGTCCTCCCTGAAATAACTGTGCAACATACCTAAGCCCTTTTTTCTGCCAAAAATCCGCCCCTTCAAATTTGAAAAATTCTCCCAGATACAGATTACCCCATACCGGGGTCCATTCTATTGCTCCACCCACCCCTAATAACACCTTGTATTTCTGCCACACCCGGTGCAACATTACTACTATTGGACTAAACTGTGAAGGTTTTTTCCTTTTTGTATTCAGTGTGCCCGACTCCAGGGCTGAGAAAATATTCTCATGTGCTCCCCCGAATTGATCTAATACCCTTTCAAAAATATACGAGTTCCTATTTTCCCCAATAAACAGGATTTGAGAGGCGATATAATAATGAAAAAAGGATGGGAGGAATACTCCTCCACGCGTAGTGCTTTTCCATAAGAACTCTTGCTTAATACGCACTCTTGACCTCCCCCATAAAAGTTTATTTAGAATTGCTCTCAGTGCTCTGAACCATTTGTCCTCAATCCAACAGGGACAGTTCGTTATAACATACAAGACTTGTAGGAGGATAGCCATTTTAGCCAGTCCAATCCTGTCTCCTTTGCTCAGAGGTAGTTTACTCCATATACAAACTCTATCTCCTAATTTCTTAACCAAAGGGGCTATATTCAATTTGGGGAAATCCGTGACCTTTGTGTTGACTTTGATACCCAGATATTCAAAGGTACCACTAATGTCTATTGGGGCAAGCTTCTCAGCAATCGTCCCTGGGAAGTCGTCAATTTTACATACGGTAGATTTTTTCCAATTTATTTGCAACCCCGAGACTTTCGAGAACTGTTCTATTAAATTCGTTGCTTTTGGCACAGACTCCAGGGAATCCCCCAAGCACAGCAGGATCATCTGCATAAAGCAGGATTTTGTCTCCACGGCCCCCACATCCACACCCCCTGATACCATCTTCCTTCCTAATGGCAACTGCCAAGGGCTCAATAAACAAGGCGTATAGGAGGGGTGAAAGTGGGCAAACCTGGCGAGTGCCCCTAGTCAGAGTCAATTCCCAGGACAGGCCCCCATTGACCTTTACTTTAGCCCTGGGTTTTACATAAAATAACTTTACGCACTCAATGAATTTTCTTCCCAGGTTAAATCTTTCCATTGCTTCCCAAAGGAAGGCCCACTCCACCCTGTCAAACGCCTTTGCGGCATCCAACGACAGGATGGAGCGAGCCCCCCCCCCCCTGCCCAAGTTGGTTGGCACCAAATAACCTATGTAAATTAGTCATATTCAGTGTTTAATTAACATTTTGAATTTCTTGGTTTACTCCTGGTCAGGCGGCTCCAGGTGGGCCATATACTCCACTTTCACCACAGCATCAGAGGCTAGAGGCCACTTCCATTTATTGTCCAGCTAGGAGAAAAAACAAAAACATTAATTTTTTCTTACACATGTCTACACTCTTTTTTAATGCCTCACCTTTGGCCCTGCAGTTCATCCATCTGACATTTCTCAGGAACGTCTTTTCATACTCGTTGTGCAGATGGGCTGACAGCTGCTCCATGCCGTATAACTACCGGCATCAATGAGCAACTCATAGCCCTGCTCATTCGACAAAGGTGATCATGTCTATAAGCTCTGCACGCTCAAATGGAAGGGACCTTTGTTGACTGCCACCCTAGCTGTCATCTGTAAAATGGGGGTCATGGTGGAAGGAGATGAGGAAAGGGCCAGTCTACTGAATGTCGCCTTCTCAACTGTCTTTACCCAGGAAAATCCCCTGGTGGAAGACACAATGAGGAATAATGTAAATTCTTTTTGGAATGTCAACAGTTTAACCCAGGAAGAGGTACGGCGCCGCCTCGCAAGCACTAAGATAGATAAATCACCGGGGCCAGATGGCATACACCCCCAGGTTCTGCATGAATTATGTACCGTGATAGACAGACCGTTATTTTTAATATTTGAAGATTCACTGAGGACTGGTTATGTTCCACAGGACTGGCGCATAGCAAATGTGGTACCAATATACAAAAAAGGATCAAATAGCGATCCTGGAAACTACAGACCCGTGAGCCTAACTGCTGTGATGGGGAAAATATTTGAGGGGTTTGTTAGAGATGCTATCCTGGAGTATCTCACTGTGCACAACCTTATAACCCAGCATCCTGTCAGACTAATCTGGTGGTATATAAAATGAGACTGCTGGGAATAGGAGAAAATCTGTGTATTTGGGAAAGTGATTGGCTTAGTGATAGAAAACAGTGGGTCGTCATTAATGGCACATTCTCAGATTGGGTTGAGGTTACTAGTGGAGTGCCACAGGGGTCAGTATTGGGGCCACTTCTTTTTAATATCTTTATTAATGACCTTGTAGTGGGTTTACACAGTCAAGTTTCAATATTTGCAGATGATACTAAGCTGTGTAAAGTAATAAATACTGAGGTCAATAGTTTAGCATTACAGAGGGATTTGTGGAAGCTTGAGGAGTGGGCAGAGAAATGGTTGATGAGATTTAATGTAGATAAATGTAAAGTTATGCACTTGGGCCATGGAAACAAAAAGTATAATTATGTTCTAAAAGGTCAATTACTTGGTAAAACTGGAGCTGAAAAGGACTTGGAGGTATTGGTGGATGGTAAACTAAATTTTAGTGACCAGAGCCAGGCAGCTGCTGCCAAAGCAAATAAAATTATGGGATGTATCAAGAGAGGAATAGATTCTCATGATAAAGACGTAGTTTTGCCCTTATACAAATCGCTGGTCAGACCACACATGGAATATTGTGTACAGTTTTGGGCACCAGTGTATTAAAAGGATATAGTAGAGCTGGAACGGGTGCAAAGGAGAGCAACCAGGATTATTAGGGGAATGGGGGGATTAGAATACAATGACAGATTACAAAATTTGGGATTATTCAGTTTAGAGAAAAGACGACTGAGGGGAGACCTCATTACAATGTACAAGTACCTGAATGGACAGTACAAGGATCTCTCCAAAGATCTTTTTATACCTAGGCCTGTGACCAAGACAAAGAGGCATCCTCTACGCCTAGAGGAGAGGCGATTTTACCATCAACATAGACAAAGGTTCTTTACTGTACGAGCAGTGAGACTATGGAAATCTCTGCCGCAGGAGGTTGTTATGGCGGACTCTATGTATATGTTCAAGAGAGGCCTGGATGACTTTCTGGAGAGCAAAAATATCACGGGTTATGGGAATAAAACATTTATTTAATTCTTAAAGGTTGGACTTGATGGACTTGCGTCTTTTTCCAGCCTTATATACTATGATACTATGAAAATTCAATCAGATGTATGCTAATGGTTTGTGTGCATGATTTGTGAGGCAATGTTCACTTACATTGAATTGTATGTTCCTAGTCTTGTTTTTTAAAGTGGATGTGAATGGCGGATTCTAAATTAAAATTGTGCTCAACATTTGTTCATTTTAATACAAAAAAATGTTGATGGATGGAACATAATTACATAGCTGTAAACAATCAATAAGGTGGACATTCGGCTTCATGTCACCATATAAAGCAATTAGATAACAAATGTAACCCGAAAAGATAATTAAGGTACCTTTAAAACTGCAGCAGAATGAAAATGACTCACTAATATATATATATATATATATATATATATATATATATATATATATATATATATGTATGTATGTATGTGTATATATATATATATTGTTTTTGGTTCCGATAGGGGTGGAGGACTGGCCCATTTCTGGTTTTGACTTGTCAGGTCTGGGCAGAACACTGTGCAACTTCTCTACCTTGAGGCACTCATTTATTGCTATATGTTGAGGAGGGAATTGGATGCATTTGAAGTGCCCTCATTCACTGTTGTTAGATCAAATGCACTTTCCACAACTGCCTCTGAAGTGCACACCGAGTCACGAAAGTTACTAATTGGATTCTCTCCATGGAAAGGACTGCTAATTTGAGTGGGTTTTCTGAACAAATCCAAAATATAGCAATCCTCTGAATGAAGGGAATCTTTACAAGACTCATGGTTATGCTTGGGCTGTGGAACTGGATCACAGACATTAGAAACTTGGGGTGGGGAGAATGAAGGCTTGTTTACAATGTCATCTTGAGGCTTATTTCCCTTTTGAAGGTTGTAGGAAAGAATAGTGGCTGCATTGTTAATTTCATCACAAATGCTCTTCCCCACAGAGTTTGTCTGAATCATCAATTTATGCGACTCTGATATTTGGCACATAAATGCCTCATTTCTCACCAGGTATTGCTGGAAAATATTGGCATTTATGGGCTGTTTTTCAGTAGGTAGAGGTGGCTGAAATTGATTTAGTCCCTTATAATTTGACTGTCATATTGTCCTTAAGATAGCCATTGAAATTTTGATTAGAAAATTTGTATTGAAACATCCATCAGGCACAGTTTAGACATGCATAAGTAGTTTGCTTCACATTAATCAATGCAAATGTTTTCTAACATTCTCTTTAAATTATTTTGGATAAAACAAGCAAAATATGCGCACATTTAGAGGCAAATGACCAAAAATAACATACCGTATATACTCGAGTATAAGCCGACCCGAGTATAAGCCGAGACCCCTAATTTCAACACAAAAAACTGGGAAAACCTATTGACTCGAGTATAAGCCGAGGGTGGGAAATGCATTGGTTACAGCCACCCAGTATATAGTCTGCCAGCCCCTGTAGAAGGAAAAAAAATAACACTGTACTCATCTTTCCGACATCCCCCATAGGTCCTCGACTGTCTCAGACTGTCTCAGACAGAAGAGGACCTATGGGTGACGTCAGAAAGGTGAGTTTTGTCTTTGTTTTTAGTTGACTCGAGTATAAGCCGAGTTAGGGTTTTTGAGCACAAATTTTGTGCTGAAAAACTAGGCTTGTACTCGAGTATATAAGGTACGTCCTTCAAACTGAGGAACATGAAAATTCCCAATCCCTACCAACAGTCTTCCTCGCCACCCGCTTTTCTTTGGCCAGATTGCTTTTAAGTCTTGCCTGTAATCGTACTATTTAAGTAGTTGTCTTTTTAGCAACAACCCCCTAAAAGCACTATGCAACTGTGTTCAAGTAGTTGTCTGTTAAGCAATAACCCACTAAACGCACTATGCAACTGTGTTTGAGTAGTTGGAATTAGTGGAAAAATAGAGAACAACAAGAGTAAGGTAAATGTACATCCTCCACTAAAATCTCTGTTTCCTTGTTGTAAAACAGTTTGCTTCTTTAGTTGAAGCCCATCATCATCTTCATAATCATCTTCAGAGTCTGCTGACTCATATTTCACCAAAACATGGGGTGTGGGGGTACTGATCAGCTGGCGGAAGGCACAACCAAGGTGTTAGCCAGTGCTTCCTCATACCCCTGGGGAAAATGGATCTGTAAATATGCCAGAAATTCAGCACTGGCATCAGAAGCTAAAGTGGAAAGCAGCAAAGTGCTCCTAGACATTCTGAGTTGATATATACAACAAGTGCACATGTGTCACACGCAGATTGGACCATATTGATGATAACACTGCTACACTTTTGATGAATCTGGCACACTCTGCACACTCCACAGGCAAACTGCATATAGCTGAGCATTGTCTCCAAAAGCTGAGCGTTAAACATAGTAGGTACCGACTTAGATGGCGGCACTGTCTGGTGCTGATGGTAATTGAGAGGAGAAAGGGTACCATTTACATCTATGCCGGGCTTGTTGGTGAATTATAAAGGGTGCAAATATGATGTATCATATGCTCTCACAGGCTGATTTGGTGAAGATTTCCTTCCATAAATAACCAGACGACTCTATCAGAGGCCTTATCAGTATATAAAGTGAGTGGGTTCTGTTTTTACAGCTTTTTCTGGGCTCCTTTTGGGGTCGGTATGATCAAGCAGATATCAAATATATTATATTAAATAGGTTTTTATAATGTTTTAATACATTTTAAAAACTTAAAATAGTTTGTTTTATTTTTTCACTTTATCATATTCCATATGTCAATGTATGGAGCCGTGTAAGGTGTCACCTTTTGAGAAATGAGATGAAGTTTTAACTGCTACAATTTTGGGGACCTTTCTATGACCTCTTGATGACCATTTATTAAGATTATCTTTTAAGATATCTTAAGATTAAATTTTAAGATATCTTAAAATTTCGAGTTGGACATTTAGGTGTTTTTTTTCCATTATGTAGTTCACTGACAATAATATTACGAAAATACAGTGCAAAAGCCACAAAATACCACAGCACAGTAATAAATGTAAACTCTAGAAACCAAAACAGCATTCAGACAAAAACTAATGCAGACCAGGCAAAAAATAATAATAAAACGGACCCCAGAATTGAGAGATTCCCTGAACCCCAAAATAATATTGGAGACCCCCAGACCAGCTTAATGATGCTGGAGATCCCCCATACCCACACAATAATGAATGATATTTTCCAAAGCCCTCTAAAAGTGTTTAAATCTTTTCACCAGAGCCCTAATAATGCTAGAACCCCCCCCCCCCATTGAGCACACTAATAATGCTGGAGACCCCCAAAGCCAACTAATAATGATGAAAACCCCCCAGCCTGAAGCCATCTAATACAGGGACCCTCAGAGATCCCTATTAATGCTTGCAACAGAGCACCTTATTATACCAGAACTCCTAATAATACTGGGAAAAAAACCAAGGACCTCTCAGTTCTACAGACCACCCCAGAAACCTCTTATAATGTTACATTCCCCCCCAGAGAGCCAAAATAAGTCAACAGTGATGGCAGTGCTCATTGGACTCTTCTGGGCTTGGGGGGTGCAAAACACCCCAGATACCCTAGAGCAGACAATGTTAAAAATGGAGATCCCAAGACCCACCTAATAATGCTGAGGACCCCCAGAAACTCCTAATAATGCTGTAGAGGTCCTTAAACCTCTGCCACAGTTTACCACATTTTATATTTTAGTGAATACTTATTTTACCATTATTTATGTTGTCTAGACCAAACATATAGGACACACACGAGTGGAGAGCTCCCTTGTTTCCCTTGAGAGACTGAATTGTCTTTTGTGTCCAAGTGAAAATACAGTAATTATGAACCATTAATCATTTGAAATATTTTATTCGAAACCACACTTACCACTTCCTGTTCTTTTTTCTTAGACTTCTCTGTGTTCCAGAAGCAAACTGAAAGAAACCTTATTTAATTCAGAACTCTTTCATCAGAATCTTTTGAAGTATCAAAGAAGGGAATGTGTTTTTCATTTGGCTATTCTATTAGTGTGTACATTTGTTTTAGATATTTTCAGTGGATACTAATGAATTTGAAAAATAGTTTCTTATTATTAACAAAAACATACCGACACCATTGATCAACAATGGCAAAATAATAAGCTGCCTGGAGACTGAAAAAGGTTTATTTATGAAAAGTGTACATAAATGTTACATCAAAAGAAAGAAAACTAAGCCAGCAACATATCATACAGAATAATTTCTGTGTTTTTAGCAATGACCTAAACAACACAGATTTTTTTCATTTTTGTGTTTCCATTCTTTATTTTCACACACACATAACTGTTACTTTTTATTTCCATTTTTTATGGTGTTAAAGAAAATAGTCAACGTAATGCACGTTATTATGGTGTTATAACTATATGCCAGAAAAGTAGAAAATTTAGAAAATTGAGAATTTTTCCAAATTTTCAACACATATCCATTTTTCATAAATGAATGTAAAACATATCACCCAAATTTTTCAACAAACATGAAGTGCAATATGTCATGAGAAAACAATCTCAAAATCATCTAGATATGTAAAAGTATTCCAAAGTTCCAAAAAATGGGCTGTGTCAGGAAGGTGCAAAATGTCCTAGTCATTAAGGGGTTAAACAAATTGATGTTTTAATATATGGTGCACATACAAAATATTGCACTGTAATTTATTAATTAACTTGTAAAATAATCTTTAATTCACTTTTTAATATATAATGTAGTATACAGGCAGTCCCCAGGTTACATACAAGATAGGGTCTGTAGGTTTGTTCTTAACTTGAGTTTGTCTGTAAGTCGGAACTGTATATTTTATCATTGTAATCCCAGCCAGAATTTTTTTGGTCTCTGTGACAATTGGATTTTAAAAATGTTGGGTTGTCAAAAGAACCAGGATTAATAATAAAGCTTCATTGCAGACACCTGTGATAACTGTTACAGCTGATTATTGTAGCCTAGGACTAAACTACAATAAATTACCAATATCCAGAGGTCCGTTTGTAACTAGGGGTCGTATGTAAGTTGAGTGTTCTTAAGTATGGGACCGCCTGTATTGCCTAAAACTGTAAAATTGTATTGTTAAAATAAAATGCATTATATAAGTTGCAAATTGTTTCAACAAAGCTTGTGTATCTCACGCCACTTTCTAAAAAGTGTATCGTATGGGACGGGGGTAAGCACTAATTCTTGCTCTCTATTCAATAATGAACTTTAATGGAGTTATAGGTAAAGCTTAATATTGAAAAAGGATGTCTGACAGGCCTACAGGTTATAATAGATTGATTCTTACTAAAGCTATTGAGTACCTCTGCAATCAACTGCTATTGACCCAGTGGGGGGAAGTTATCAATTTGGGTGCAGGGTGGGATGTAAGTTTGTTATGCAAGGGATTAATGATTCAGTGCACAAACCAAAAGGTGACTCCACATTCAAGAAGGTGAAATAGAACACCCTAGACTGGTCTAAAACTGTGCCAGAAAACGAGTCAGAAAAAGTGAGCACCACAATTTTGCACTCAAAAAAAGAACAAGTTGTGAGTGTCAAAAACCACCAAAATTGTGGTGGAGACACTTCATTAATGAGGCGCAAAAGGCGGAGGAAGGGACAACAAATCTTGCTGCTTGAAAGGCGATAATAAATGCCCCTCAGTAAAACTATTAGTTATTCAATTTTAATGTGTGCAACATCAATAGATGCAAAGAAGACAGCTCAAGGGTGTACTATTTAAGTTAGATTATAGTCCTGTTCATCCCTCCTCGTTCTAGCTAACTATGCCCAAAAAAAAAGGCATAGGAGAACAGGTTACCTAAAAAAAACACTTTTTATGAGAACACTGGTAAAAAGGTTGAGTTGCAGTCATAGAAATGTATGTTGAATGGTGGTTTGATCACAACTAGTGATAGATATGATAAAGGCAACATTTCTTAGTAATTTTCATTTATGAGCCGAATACTCCCTAAAGGATGAAAGGGTAAGACAGAAGTATTACATTTTGTTGTAATAAGATTTGTACTGAAAGGAGGCTATGAAATAAGCTCTACTATCCTCAGAAAGTCCTGCATATAGTAGATGTTAAAGACAGTGAAGAAATACCAATATGCGTTCAGATTGACTACACTTCCTGGAGAGCTGGAGATATTTTTAAATGCTCAATGCAGACTTGAAAATTAAAGGTTTGACTCTGAGCCTGCTGTTTTGTCATTTTAGCTCATTATTTTTCTGGCCACATATTTTCAATCCATCCTTGAAATGTGTGATATACAACAATCGCATTTTGTATGCACTTAGATGAGTTATTAGAAATTCATTTGCACTGTTAGCTTGGCGTTTTATTTAGTACACTCATGCATTTATTCGAGTCCTCAAGTCAATGGAATGAACAGAATTACATTTCCTGCTCATCTTTACATCTGTTCTGAATGGTTGTTTAAGCAGAAAATGTCAGATATTCAGCTGTGAAACTTCTAGGCCATATTTTCAACATGACTGAAATTGATAATTTTCAACCAGTACATTTTTGTATTAAATATGAAGCCATAGTCAAAAAGATTATCCAACCAGACCTTAAAGCATTGTAGCAAATCAAATGTGTAGCACAGTGAAGACTGCATTTACTTACATTTCTTATGCTAAGCTTGCTTTGGTGGCATTGTGATGCATTTTTATATTGGGACTGTGGGATTTAATCCGAAAATTTCTGCATGAATTTCTTGTGACTTAAAATGTTCAGATGATTAATATTCAGATTATTCCGAATATTCAGTCTATAAGAAGCGCTTGACTACATACAAGTTTTATAATATAAAATTCTAAAAAAAAAAGATTTGAAACTGATCATATGTGGCGGTAATTCATTATGCTAAGGGGCCTTTTTTTTTTCAAGGGTAGGAAAGGAAGTTAATTGCTGTTAACTTTTGTGTGTCCTCATTTTTAACCCTTTAAACAGCAGCAGCGCATGTGGAAAATGAATTACACATGTAGAAAATGATTGATTGGGGTCCCATGTACCTGAATCGGACCCCTCGACACTCCATCAGATTAATTTAGCAGGCGGCCATGCATGACCGTTCTGCTCTATTCATATCCATGGAGATTACAGAAATTGTTGAGCGCTATACTCGCCGATCTCTAACAAACCCCTCGTTTTCGTGATCTCTGGGGGTCTTAGCACTGATCAGCAAGTTAGGCCCTAACTTAAGCCCATGGACAGGGCTTAACTTTCCTTGGTTTAACTTCAATTGCTCTCTTGCTAAGATCTGGACTCTTTACCCAGTTCAATTACCTTAATGAACTTACATCAGACACCCCTTGTTCCGCCACCCCTGTAACAAAATCATTTTGTTTTTTTATACACTCACTTAATACACAACAGTCAAAATTGTTACACCTTTGCGCTCCGCCACATGAGATAAAGGTTTACAAGGAAATCTACCACCAGGATCAGCAATTGTAAACCAAGCAGGTTGGCATGCATGCGTGTGCCCCCTCTGACGGGTTCTGATCGTCTTTTGGTTTCTTATGTCATTTTATGTAAAAAAGGCTTTAAAAATTATGCAAATCAGCCCAAAGGGTACCAGGCTCCATAGCTGTTAATAGAGCCTGGAGCCCCTAAGGCTCATTTGCATTTTTTTTTATAAAGAGCTTAAAAAGAGTGGATCCTGTCAGAGGGGCACACACCAACATGTAAGTGTTCTTGATTTCCAATCATTGATTCTGGTGGTAAATATCCTTCAAAAGGATACAGCCAGTGGCAGGTTCTGATTGAACCTGACACCCTACTTTGAGCTAAAAACCTTTCCTTCACATCTCTTTCACATCTCTATCAGAGTTATAAACATGACTGGTATCCAGGGGTATCTAGAGTGAGTCACGGAATGAGGCCTAATGTCATGTGACCAGGGTGACATCATCTCAGGTCCTTTAGCCTCCTAAGATCAGTAATGTCACGGGTGCCCCCGTGATCCATGTTTCAGATCGCGGGCACACCCCTGCCCCTCTCGATGCCGCTTCCCCCTGGCTCTCAGCAGCAACTCTTACCTCTCCAACGCTCCTGCTTCTGTCTAGTCTGGTCCCACACTTCCCCACTCCCTAGGTCGCGTGTGCCAGCACTCTGAGATTTAAAGGACCAGCGTCCCACTGATTGGCACTGACAATTCTGGGTTTCCTTAAAGGCTGTATTTTCCTAGGATTCCCTGCCGGATCTTTGAGCTCTTTTGCCATTGTAAAAGCTTTCTGTTCCCTGCGTTATTCTCTGTTCTGTTCTGGCTGGATTCCTGTTGTGACCTCGGACCTGATCTCTGACCTCTGCATATCTGCCGCCTGCCCTGAGTCTGTGCCTGTTCCTGACCTTGAGCCTGGACTCCGTTTCTATACTGCAACTTCGGCTGCCAACGCAGGCTAATCGCACCTGTGGAATGACCTGGTGGCACCCTGCCGCAGCAAGGCCATCCTTCTTTGCAGTGGGCACGGGTGAAAACCAGGTGCCACTTAGATTCCGGTCCCAGGTGTCGGCTAGTACCATCGCCCATGGTGGTCCAGGATGTTCACTGACCCTGAACCCTAACAAGTAAACTGTGCATATGTACATATTTGACCCCATAAAATCACTGCATGCATTTCTTATCCTCTGCATGCAGGCTGCTGTGATTTTGTGTACTCAGATATGTGCATGGTCTACAGTTTGGTAATGTTAGGAAACTAAAGGACCTGCAATGATGTAACTTTGGTCACATTACATTACTGCTTCATGCTGAGAAAGTATGCGGATGAGCTGCTGGATTCAGCCTGAGGAGGCCATGCCCATCTCAACTCAGTATAGGTATTATTTAAGCCTAGATACCAGGTAAAATTAAAGGAAACCTACCATTTAAAAATGCACACTCTGACCCACAAATACCTTTTGTAAGAGTGTGAACCTAGGGGGCAATGGAGAGTGACCCACAACCAGGGTTGAAAAGGACCTTGACCACTCCCATCCCTGGCCAACTCCAGTGGGAGCGCTCACAGCAAGCCAGTGCTGTGTGTCCTGCAGTCAGCAGGAGGAATTGGGACCAGTTGGAGACAGACTGGGATCCAGTAAGGACATTGTTTGGTTGAGATCACCAAGAGCCAGAGCGATGAGGAGGAACCCCAGCAGCGTTCCTCGAACCTAGAGGGGAGCTAGGGTTCAAGAAGTGAGGTAGTGCCCTAAGTAGAGGCTAGGCTGTTTGTTATTTTTGTTCCTGTAAATGTTTTAAAGCTGAATAAAGCTGTTTTCTTTTGGATTGATACAAGCTCCTACGTTACTGTTTTTGGCGCTCAGCACCACAAAAGTCGCCTGTGAGGTCCAGAAGCTTCTACCTTTGATGCTAAATTACCCCCAAACCCCACACTTTACACAGGTCAGGTTGAGCTGATGCAGGAAGATGGCTTAGATAGTCCCAGAAACCGCTCTTTTCGTCTGGAAATCGATATCATGCTGATTAGCTTTTGGCGCTTCTCTGTCTGTCACGCAGCACGCACCGTGATCTGGTATTAGCATAATTATGCACGCCCTTTGCATGAGTCAACGTCGCTCCTTTCACTCCCGAGAGCTGCCGGACCGCGGTACTGGCTGTGTGACAGACACAAAAGCGCCGAAGGATAATCATCACTGGTTTGATTTTGATGGTAGATTTCAATCAAACTGGTTTTTAAAATGCCAGTCTTAATTAGCCCCCCCCCCTGTGTAATCTGACACTTTGGTGATCTACTTGTTTACTGTGTGTGTATTGTAAAAAAAAACTAATTAGTAATGAAGGAAAAGGTAAGAGCCAAAGTGGACAAGTAAGCACTGTGCTCTGCTAAGATGTATTAAAAGTGTCTTTAATTTACGTTTACTACTGAAAAGTTTGTGATAATTTAACTTGTTAACTTATATCCTATTACCACCAGCTAGCTATACTTTAGTGTGTCACTATTGTGCTTGACTACTTATTAGGCTATTTTGGAGAGACTCTGCAATGCACTGCTTTTCTGCATTGAAGTACTATCCTGCAGCAAGAGTGAAGAATATAAGCACTTTCTGCCCATCTATCCTGAAAATCCAACCTATTTTCTTACTGTAATTTATGCTTCAACTATTGGAAATGACATTTTGTTGCGGATTTCACTCTGTATCTTTAAGATGTTTAGAAAAATAAACATTGTAAATAATTGTAAATAAGTGTAGATAAAAAAAAATCATTTCCCTCAAAAGATAGATTATTGTTGTTGCTAAAAACGCATAACAACATATAATAAAAATAATATAAGATCATTTTGATAGCATGCATGCCACCATCACCACCACCCCACCATAAGGTCAATGGGTGGTGGCGATCAGTTAGTATTAGAGATGAGCGAGTATACTCGTCCGATCTTGATGCTTATTCGAGTATTATCCAACTGGTGAGGGAGCTGAGCATATGGGCAACAAATTCGAATGCCACTATTAAATCCTATGCTCCAATAATATCAGATCCAAATGACATAAATGAACACTATATTCACAAAGCAATTATGAATATTGAATAAATTTTATTAGTTTTCGCAAAAAATAGTAATAACAAACTTACATAAAAAGGTAGTAGTATATTGTGAACACACATGCCACATGCTGAATAAGTAAGATGCATAACATAGTGACTTTAAATGAGGAACAGTTGAATATAAGACTTAGCTTTGAAGTAGGCAGCTTCAATAAGTACTAAAAATCGTTACCATACCAGGATGCAAGGTGTGCACTGTGCAACCCCCTGTACTCAAAACGGCTCGTTGCTCGGACAATTATTTCCCCTGCTCGAGATCAAGCATTTACTTAAGACAACACAGTGAAGAACAGTGAAGAATACAATGAAAACAGTGAACACAATATCATTTAAGTGAAGAATACAGTGAAGAACACAGTGAAGAACACATTTCAGATGTTCCGTACAGCTGCTAACTTATCCAAAGACACGTGTGCCGAGCGGTGTTCTTCACAATAGTATGTGAAAAACAATATGTGTGAAGAACACATTGCAGATGTATGAAAACATCTGCAATGTGTTCTTCACATATATTGTTCTTCACATACTATTGTGAAGAACACCGTTCGGCATGCGTGTCTTCGGATAAGTTAGCAGATGTACGGAAACATCTTCAATGTGTTCTTCAGTGTTCTTTCAAGTGTTCTTTCAATGAAAACATTTGCAAACATCTGCAATGTGTTCTTCAGTGTTCTTTCAATGAGTTCTTTCAGTGAAAAATGCTCGAGTCTCCCATTGACTTCAATGGGGTTCGTTATTCGATACGAGCTCTTGAGCATCGGGAAAAGTTCGTCTCGAATAACGAGCACTCGAGCATTTTAGTGCTCGCTCATCTCTAGTTAATATGTATGGGGAGGAATGTGCCGAATGCTAAACCTGAAATTACATATTGGGTCCGCTCATTTCTAAAGGAAAGGACTTGTGATTTATTAGGCGTATGTCCTCGCTACAATGGACTTTGGTAACAGAGTAGTACACTTTCACATTGTAAAACTGCATTCACATTAGTAAATCTGGTCAAAAGGGATTGGTACTTTGTGCCTTTTCTACACCAAAACGTAAAAATGCCCCCCATTGTGGCAGTCAATTTTACAAGTGGGCCCACACAATTCTGGGACATAAGTGGACGCACAATGTTCAAACATCCCAGGGCCCGTTGTACCCTTAATCCTTCAATATATATATATTGTATTGCAGAATATTATATATTTATAGCTTTCGTGGCAGCTGATCGATACCCTTTGATAACAACTCCACATGTCGTTAAGTAGTTATTCTATTTTTGTCTATTCAGCTTTTGTACCTACATTATATATATATAATATAGATTTGTCTGGTCTGTCAAGACCAGGGTATTGGGGTTTGCACCCACAAAATTACTTGGCAATCTTGGTGCTGCTGGACTTTTCAAATGTTGTTTATATATATATTTTCTAATGTGGCCACAAATTACTATCTGTATAAAAACGCTATACTATTTACACTTTATGTGTAAAAACATACCATTTACCATTTTTACCATTTTTTTTAACTTTTGTTGCCCCTATGTCTAAAGGAAGCCAGGGAAACTTGATGTATGTCAACCCATCTATCCTTTGCTGATCATAGATAATATTGATCTAATGCCTGCTGGCTATGATGTGTGAAGTGTGTGAGGTACCGTAATTTACTCGAGTATAAGCCGACCCGAGTATAAGCCGTGACCTCTTAATTTTACCACAAAATCTGGGAAAACCTATTGACTTGAGTATAAGCTGAGGGTGGGAAATGCATTGGTCACAGCCCCCCCACCAGTATATAGCCAGCAATCTTCCAGTAATATATAGACAGCCGGCTCCTAGTAGTATATAGTCAGTCTGCCCCCTGTAGTATACAGCCAGCCAGCCCCCATGTAGTATACAGCCAGCCAGCCAACCCCCAGTAGTATACAGCCAGCCCCATTTAGTAGACAGCCAGCAAGCCCCCAGTAGTATAAAGCCAGCCAGCCCCTAGTACTATACAGCCAGCCTGCCCCACAGTAGTATACAGTCAGCCTGCCCCCTGTAGTATACAGCCAGCCTGCCCCCTGTATTATACAGCCAGCCTGCCCCCTGTATTATAAAGCCAGCCTGCCCCCTGTATTATACAGCCAGCCTGCCTCCTGTAGTATACAGCCAGCCTGCCTCCTGTAGTATGCAGCCAGCCTGTCCCCTGTAGTATACAGCCATCCTGTCCCCTGTAGTATACAACCATCTTGCCCCCTGTAGTATACAACCAGCCAGCCTGCCCCCAGTAGTATATAGCCAGCCTGCCCCCTGTAGTATACAGCCAGCCTGCCCCCTGTAGTATACAGCCAGCCCACTTAGCACTTAAAAATAATAAACTTATATACTCACCCTCCGGCGGCCCCTATGCTCAGTGCGGCTCCCCAATGTCCCCGATGTTGGCGCGGCTCCTCTTCTGTCTTCCCCACGGATCCTCTTCTTTCTTCATTCTTCTTTAACAGGCAGCATAAACACGGCCATGTAATCTGCTGGCAGGCGCATACTATGATGTGGCCACTGGCGACGTCATAGTATGCGTTGGCCAGCCGGAAGAGTACATGGATGCGTCTATGCGTTAAAGAAGAACAAAGAAAGAAAGCCGGCTTCTCCCAGCATTCCCCGCTGCATCTTTGAGCTACAAGCCATTGAGAAAGCTTTCCGTGAGTGATACCCGTGTTCTGACCTCTTGTTGTGACTCCGGACTCGTCCTCGACTTTGCTCCTTCGCTGCCAGCCCTGACCTCCTGCTCTGTTCCTGACCTTGCACCATTGCCGCCTGCCTTGAACACCTGCCCGTCCCCGACTAAGAGATTGCCTGCTGATTCTGTACCTCAACCTTGACTGCCACCGTGGACAAGTCAAGCCTGTGCAACGACCTTTATTTTCTGTATCAATTCCTTATGGTTTTCTAGATCTCTGCTTGCTGTCCTGCTATAGAAAGCTTCTATGTTTACTTCCAGTGGACACAAATCTGACCATGGTCACATAGGTGCACAGTTAGTCTCACCGAGAGTAATCAGAGCCGTGTGGTATAAAGAGCCGTGCACCTTTGTGACCATAGTCAGATTTCTAAATATATCAAAAGAACAGAGTGGTGTGTAAAAAGGTTCACATATGAAACTACACTTGGTAGTAGATAATCAATTTTATTAAACAAAAACACCATAAAAACACTTAGAAAGCATGTGCCCATAAACGTGCACATACAGGGTTTGGTTACAATACAGCAAGGCATGTGACCCCTCCACACTCTCCCTACAAAAATAGTGTAGCAAGTAGAGATGAGCGAGAACTAAAATGCTCGGGTACTCGTTATTCGAGACGAACTTTTCCCGATGCTCGAGTGCTCGTCTCGAATAACGAGCCCCATTGAAGTCAATGGGAGACTCGAGCATTTTTCAAGGGGACCAAGGCTCTGCACAGGGAAGCTTGGCCAAACACCTGGGAACCTCAGAAAAGGATGGAAACACCACGGAAATGGACAGGAAACAGCAGGGGCAGCATGCATGGATGCCTGAGAGGCTGTTTAAATGCACCATTATGCCAAAATTATGGGCAACAGCATGGCCATGACAGAGTGACAGAATGAAGCAAGATAGCATCTAAAACATCCAATAATTGACCCTGACACTATAGGGGACGGCATGCAGAGGCAGCGGCAGCAGCGGCAGGCTAGAGAGTGGCATGGCGACATACCCTAAATGGACTCAGGCTTCAAACCAATGGGTGGCAGAGAGGAACCAAAGGAGGTGAGCAAGAAGCGCTCAAATAATATCGGTACATGATAAAAGTTTGCCAGTATATTTTGTGGATTACACAGCAGCGTGGCGACAAAGTTAACATGGAAGCCATGAAAACAACCCAAAATTCTGCCTGACACAGCTCGTTTGTATGGAGGCAGTGAACTAGTAGTAGATTAAAGGTGCTGCAGTTAAAACTATGTTAGTTTGATCTTGGCATGGAGCTGGCGCTCCGCTGCCAGGCGAGCTTTCACCAATCCAAGCCCCTGTCTCTAGGCTACTCCCCAAACAGCACTTCTAAGAACCTTTTGTATAAGATCAAGTGTAGTAGCGTTCTTATAAGTTTGGGATATGGCGGGTGAGGGGAATGTAAACAGATGCGCAAGAAGCGCTGAAATAATATCAGTAAATGTTAAAAGTTTGCCAGTATATTTTGTGGATTACACAGCAGGGTGGCGACAAAGTTAACAAGTTTGATGTGGAATGCCCTGTAATAGCTCTTGGGCGGTGTGCCTTTTATTGCCTAGGCTCAGCAGTTTGAGCACCGCCTGCTGTCGCTTAGCGACGTCACTGCTGCTGTGCCTAGAGCTACCGACTGATGGCGCCATGGCCACGGATGGTAATTCGGAGGAGGAGGAGGTGGAGGAGGGGTGGGAGGAGGAGGAGGTATAGTAGGCCTTTGAGACCTGGACCGAGGTAGGCCCCGCAATCCTCTGCGTCGGCAGTATATGACCAGCCCCAGGGTCAGACTCGGTCCCAGCCTGCACCAAGTTAAGTGTAGTAGCGTTCTTATAAGTTTGGGATATGGCGGGTGAGGGGAATGTAAACAGATGCGCAAGAAGCGCATGATGCGCATGGAGCTGGCGCTCCGCTGCCAGGCGAGCTTTCGCCAATCCAAGCCCCTGTCTCTAGGCTACTCCCCAAACAGCACTTCTAAGAGAACCTTTTGTATAAGATCAAGTGTAGTAGCGTTCTTATAAGTTTAGGATATGGCGGGTGAGGGGAATGTAAACAGATGCGCAAGAAGCGCTGAAATAATATTGGTAAATGATAAAAGTTTGCCAGTATATTTTGTGGATAACACAGCAGGGTGGCGACAAAGTTAACAACTTTGATGTGGAATCCATGAAAACAACCCAAATTTCTGCCTGACACACCTCGTTTGATAAGGGGACGATGTATGGAGGCAGCTATATGGACGACTTTTGGAGGTAGCAATGGAGACAACGTGTGGAGGCTGCTATGGAGACAATTTAATTTGGATAGTGCCTGTATGTGGCAGTCCAAAAAAGTTTTCAAACCAGAGGAGCAGGTAGGTGGCCCTCCAGAAAAATGAAATAGATTGAGTGCCTGTATGTGGCAGTCCAAAAAAGTTTTCAAACCAGAGGAGCAGGTAGGTGGCCCTCCAGAAAAATGAAATAGATTGAGTGCCTGTATGTGGCAGTCCAAAAAAGTTTTCAAACCAGAGGAGCAGGTAGGTGGCCCTCCAGAAAAATTGAATAGATTGAGTGCCTGTATGTGGCACTCCCAAAAATTGTTTAAAACAGAGGACCGGGTAGGTGGCCCTCCAGAAAAATTTAATGCATAAAGTACTATAGCTAGAGCCAGTGGGCCCTGTCAAAAAATAGCCAGTTTCCTCTGCTTTAGTGTACAAAAAGGAGGAGAAGGAGGAAAATGAGGAGGAGGAGGAGTGGATAAATTATTCAGGTTGAGCTTCCTTCACCTGGTGGAGATTTGAAATTATGAGAAATCCAGGCTTTATTCATCTTAATAAGCGTCAGCCTGTCAGCGCTGTCAGTCGACAGGCGTGTACGCTTATCGGTGATGATGCCACCAGCTGCACTGAAAACCCGCTCGGACAAGACGCTAGCGGCAGGGCAGGCAAGAACCTCCAAGGCGTACAGCGCCAGTTCGTGCCACATGTCCAGCTTTGAAACCCAGTAGTTGTAGGGAGCTGTGTGATCATTTAGGACGATGGTATGGTCAGCTACGTACTCCCTCACCATCTTTCTGTAAAGATCAGCCCTACTCTGCCGAGACTGGGGACAGGTGACAGTGTCTTGCTGGGGTGACATAAAGCTGGCAAAAGCCTTGTAAAGCGTACCCTTGCCAGTGCTGGACAAGCTGCCTGCTCGCCTACTCTCCCTCGCTACTTGTCCCGCAGAACTACGCACTCTGCCGCTAGCGCTGTCAGAAGGGAAATAGTGTTTCAGCTTGTGCACCAGGGCCTGCTGGTATTCATGCATTCTCACACTCCTTTCCTCTCCAGGGATGAGAGTGGAAAGATTTTGCTTGTACCGTGGGTCCAGGAGAGTGAATACCCAGTAATCGGTGCTGGAATAAATTCTTTGAACGCGAGGGTCACGGGATAGGCAGCCTAGCATGAAATCTGCCATATGCGCCAGAGTACCAACGCGTAAGAATTCACTCCCCTCACTGGCCTGACTGTCCATTTCCTCCTCCTCCAACTCCTCTTCTTCTGCCCATACACGCTGAACAGTGAAGGACTCAACAATGGTCCCCTCTTGTGTCTCGCCAACATTCTCCTCCTCTTCCTCCTCATCCTCCTCCACCTCCACCTCCTCCGATATGTGCTGAGAAACAGACCTAAGGGTGCTTTGGCTATCAACAAGGGAATCTTCTTCCCCCGTCTCTTGTGACGAGCTTCCGACTTCATGCTGATCAGAGAGTTTTTCAACAGGCCAAGCAGCGGGATGGTGAGGCTGATGATGGCGGCATCGCCACTGACCATCTGTGTTGACTCCTCGAAGTTACTCAGCACCTGACAGATATCAGACATCCACGTCCACTCCTCATTGTAGACTTGAGGAAGCTGACTGACCTGACTACCAGTTCTGGTGGAAGTTGACATCTGGCAGTCTACAATCGCTCTGCGCTGCTGGTAAACTCTGGATAACATGGTTAATGTTGAATTCCACCTCGTGGGCACGTCGCACAACAGTCGGTGAGCGGGCAGTTGGAGGCGGCGCTGCGCTGCCCTGAGAGTGGCAGCATCTGTGCTGGACTTCCTGAAATGCGCACAGATGCGGCGCACCTTCGTGAGCAAATCAGACAGATTGGGGTATGTCTTGAGGAAACGCTGAACTATCAGATTTAACACATGGGCCAGGCATGGCACATGTGTCAGTCTGCCGAGTTGCAGAGCTGCCACCAGGTTACGGCCGTTGTCACACACAACCATGCTTGGCTTCAGGTTCAGCGGTGCCAGCCACAGATCAGTCTGCGCCGTGATGCCCTGTAATAGCTCTTGGGCGGTGTGCCTTTTATCGCCTAGGCTCAGCAGTTTGAGCACCGTCTGCTGTCGCTTAGCGACGGCACTGCTGCTGTGCCTAGAGCTACCGACTGATGGCGGCATGCCCACGGATGGTAGTTCGGAGGAGGAGGTGGAGGAGGGGTGGGAGGAGGAGGAGGCATAGTAGGCCTGAAAGACCTGGACCGAGGTAGGCCCCGCAATCCTCGGCGTCGGCAGTATATGACCAGCCGCAGGGTCAGACTCGGTCCCAGCCTCCACCAAGTTAACCCAATGTGCCGTCAGCGATATATAGTGGCCCTGCCCGGCAGCACTCGTCCACGTGTCCGTGGTCAGGTGGACCTTGTCAGAAACGGCGTTGGTCAGGGCACGGATGATGTTGTCTGACACGTGCTGGTGCAGGGCTGGGACGGCACATCGGGAAAAGTAGTGGCAGCTGGGGACCGAATACCGAGGGGCGGCCGCCGCCATGAGGTTGCGAAAGGCCTCGGTCTCTACTAGCCTATAGGGCAGCATCTCCAGGCTAAGCAATCTGGAGATGTGGACATTAAGGGCTTGGGCGTGCGGGTGGGTTGCACTATATTTCCGTTTCCGCTCCAGCGTCTGGGGTATGGAGAGCTGAACGCTGGTGGATGCTGTGGAGGATCGTGGAGGCGACGATGGGGTTTTTGTGCCAGGGTCCTGGGCAGGGGGCTGACTATCAGCTGAAACAGGGGAAGGAGCAGTGGTGTGCACGGCCGGAGGTGAACGGGCTTGGTGCCACTGAGTGGGGTGTTTAGCATTCATATGCCTGCGCATACTGGTGGTAGTTAAGCTAGTAGTGGTGGAACCCCTGCTGATCCTGGTTTGGCAAAGGTTGCACACCACAGTCCGTCGGTCATCCGGTGTTTCCTTAAAGAACCTCCAGACTTCTGAAAATCTAGCCCTCGCCCCGGGAGCCCTCGCCACGGGAGCTTCACTACGTGACACATTTGGCGCTGATGCACCTGCTCTGGCCCTGCCTCTCCGTCTGGCCCCACCACTGCCTCTTCCAACCTGTTCTGGTCGAGGACTCTCCTCCGTCTCAGAAGCACTGTGTTCACCCGGCCTCTCAACCCAGCTTGGGTCTGTCACCTCATCATCCTCCGATCCCTCAGTCTGCTCCCCCCTCGGACTTCCTGCCCTGACAACAACTTCACCACTGTCTGACAACCGTATCTCCTCATCGTCGGACACCTCTTTACACACTTCTTCCACTACGTCAAGAAGGTCATCATCACCCACAGACTGCGACTGGTGGAAAACCTGGGCATCGGAAAATTGCTCAGCAGCAACCGGACAAGTGGTTTGTGACTGTGGGAAGGGTCCAGAAAACAGTTCCTCAGAGTATGCCAGTTCAAATGCCAAATGTTCCTGGGAGAGGGCAGACTGGGGGGGAGGAGGCTGAGGTGCAGGAGCTGGAGGAGTGCCGATTTCGGTGACATGGGTGGACTGCGTGGAAGACTGACTGGTGGACAAATTGCTCGAAGCATTGTCGGCAATCCACGACATCACCTGTTCGCACTGTTCTGGCCTCAACAGTGCTCTACCACGAGTCCCAGTAACTTCAGACATGAACCTAGGGAGTGTAGCTCTGCGGCGTTCCCCTGCTCCCTCATCAGCAGGTGGTGTCTCACCCCGCCCAGGACCACGGCTTCTGACCCCTGCAGTAGTTGGACACCCACGTCCCCGCCCTCGTCCTCTACCCCTAGCCCTTGGGTTAAACACTTTGAAAATGAAAGTAATAACTTTAATTTTTTTAAAACTTTTTTTTGTGTTTTTTTGTGTTTTTTAGTTTTTTTTTGTGTTTTTTAGTTTTTAAAACCAAACAATGCTATCCTATTGCTATGGCTATTTTCTAGCCAAGTATGAAAGCACACTGCTATGCCAGATGAGATGACGCTGAGTTATGAGAAAATAAACGTAAAATAAAAAGGAAATGGCAGACTGTGCCTAATTGAAATCCAACCCCTAATAAATTTTCCCACTTCGGTCTTTGCGATGGATATGTGCGTCACTAAGCGCTAAACACAGCGGTCGCAAGTCTCACTCCAAATTCCTGACAATTGGCTAGTATATGCACTGCAGCAAGGACAGCCACCAGCAGATCAACCAGAAATAAAATATATATAACGCTATTGTAGGCGTAAGTAAGCCGTTTGGATTCTCCTTTGGCTATTTTCTAGCCAAGTATGAAAGCACACTGATGAGATGACGCTGAATTATGAAAAAATAAACGTAAAATAAAAAGAAACTGCCAGACTGTGCCTAATTGAAATCAAACCCCTAATAAATTTTCCCACTTCGGTCTTTGCGATGGATATGTGCGTCACTAAGCGCTAAACACAGCGGTCGCAAGTCTCACTCCAAATTCCTGACAATTGGCTTGTATATGCACTGCAGCAAGGACAGCCACCAGCAGATCAACCAGAAATAAAATATATATAACGCTATTGTAGGCGTAAGTAAGCCGTTTGGATTCTCCTTTGGCTATTTTCTAGCCAAGTATGAAAGCACACTGATGAGATGACGCTGAATTATGAAAAAATAAATGTAAAATAAAAAGAAACTGCCAGACTGTGCCTAATTGAAATCAAACCCCTAATAAATTTTCCCACTTCAGTCTTTGCGATGGATATGTGCGTCACTAAGCGCTAAACACAGCGGTCGCAAGTCTCACTCCAAATTCCTGACAATTGGCTAGTATATGCACTGCAGCAAGGATAGCCACCAGCAGATCAACCAGAAATAAAATATATATAACGCTATTGTAGGCGTAAGTAAGCCGTTTGGATTCTCCTTTGGCTATTTTCTAGCCAAGTATGAAAGCACACTGATGAGATGACGCTGAATTATGAAAAATAAACGTAAAATAAAAAGAAACTGCCAGACTGTGCCTAATTGAAATCAAACCCCTAATAAATTTTCCCACTTCGGTCTTTGCGATGGATATGTGCGTCACTAAGCGCTAAACACAGCGGTCGCAAGTCTCACTCCAAATTCCTGACAATTGGCTAGTATATGCACTGCAGCAAGGACAGCCACCAGCAGATCAACCAGAAATAAAATATATATAACGCTATTGTAGGCGTAAGTAAGCCGTTTGGATTCTCCTTTGGCTATTTTCTAGCCAAGTATGAAAGCACACTGATGAGATGACGCTGAGTTATGAAAAAATAAACGTAAAATAAAAAGAAACTGCCAGACTGTGCCTAATTGAAATCCAACCCCTAATAAATTTTCCCACTTCGGTCTTTGCGATGGATATGTGCGTCACTAAGTGCTAAACACAGCGGTCGCAAGTCTCACTCCAAATTCCTGACAATTGGCTAGTATATGCACTGCAGCAAGGACAGCCACCAGCAGATCAACCAGAAATAAAATATATATAACGCTATTGTAGGCGTAAGTAAGCTGTTTGGATTCTCCTTTGGCTATTTTCTAGCCAAGTATGAAAGCACACTGATGAGATGACGCTGAATTATGAAAAAATAAACGTAAAATAAAAAGAAACTGCCAGATTGTGCCTAATTGAAATCAAATCCCTAATAAATTTTCCCACTTTGGTGGATATGTGTGTCACTAAGAGCTAAACACAACGGTAGCAAGTCCCCCTGCAAATTCCTCACAATATGGTACTAGCTGCACTACTAGTGCCAGCAAGCCCAGCCACAAGCAAACAAAAAAAAAAAAAAAAAGTATAACGTTATTGTAGCCCTAAGAAGGGCTGTTGGGTTCTTGTTGAATCACTCCTGCCTAACACTATTCTAATAGAACACCCTAACGCTTTCCCTGACCAGCAGCAGCTCTCTCCCTAGCGGCATCCAGACACAGAATGATCCGAGCAGCGCGGGCAGCGGCTAGTCTATCCCAGGGTCACCTGATCTGGCCAGCCAACCACTGCTATCGACGTGTAAGGGTACCACGTCAAGCTCGGACGAGTATGTTCGCTCATCTCTAGTAGCAAGTAAATAATTCATATATAGACAAAACCACATTTGATGACCAGTGCAAACATAATATATTAATCCAATACAATCTAAAGGCTAAAATAGCCTGGAATCAGACATGAGAGCACTGCTATATGCTGAAAATACCCAAATATTGACTTGCTGGGGGGAGTAGTGTGGCGAATTGGCCATAGTCAGATTTCTATCCACTGGAAATAAACAATGAAGCTTTCTATAGAAGGACAGCGAGCAGAGATCTAGAAACCATGAGGAATCAATATAGAAAATAAATTGGAAAACTTTTCTTTACACAAACAATATCAATAATTTGCTGAAATAGGAACAACCCTTTAAATGATTTGTTCTTTTAAAATATATTTTCAAAATCATAAAAATCATTTTGAAACATTATTGTAATATTGATGTGTTACAGCACAAGCTACTAAAATCTGAAAAGACTCCTTTTAAATCTCCAGACATCTTTTTGCGCTATTAAATACTATTTTGCATGCTACAACCTGTCAACAGCATTAATAGTTTCTATTCAGATGGAAAGATGGGAACATTATTACAATTTGGATTATTAAAACTAAACGGTGCTTTTATTAAAATAGCAAATCTTTTATTCTAACATGTAATTACAAGTAATGTACAAAAATAAAGAAGTACTGCTGATCTGTTATTCCAGATATCTGACTTGTAGAAATATACAGAATCCGTGAGATTCCAAGGTATGACTTCCACACACTGCACAATAGGGAGCTGGTTCTGCTGCTGTCTTCATGACCTTTTTTCATAGACCTGCAGTACAGTCATAACATCATTAGCATTCAGCTCCATCCTCCAGCTTTTAACATGCTCTGGGAGAGACTTGAAATTATATGCTCCAAACTAGGAAGCAACACTCAAGAAATAGGAGAATTACAATTATGATAATGCATTCCTTTATCATTTAGGAAGAAAAATGAGTACTTGGGATTTTGGAAAATTCTGCAGGATATAGGATTTTTTTTTCTTTTCTCTGGTGCTTTTTTCCCTTAACATTTCTTAATATAGTTCTCACAGAATAGCTCACCTTTAAGCCCTTTCAAGAAGGAAAAAAGAAAATTATTTTAAGACACACCACATACATCACTTCATTAAAGCAGACCTTTTCTAGACATTTTAAGGTTTGAACAGTTTAATAATAATTGTAATTGTTATTAATATTAAACATCTAACTCTATCTTCTGACTGTCTGTATATAAAAGATAACCAAAGCACCATTGAAAATAGACAAATATGTATAAAAGAAATTGGAAAAAAGCTGAACTAGAATAAAATCTAAAACAGGGCATTGTATAATTTGCCCTAAAGAAAAAAATTGAAAAAGACATCCTAACCCACAGTGTCCTTCAGACTGGATACAAATTGAATTTTTTGCATTGAACACATTTTCTATTGGTATCTGAAACATTTACAATGCATCCAATGTGCATTTCATAATATTCATATGTCGCAGCTTGACTGTTCTTATAGCAAAATATGATAGCTGTTAAGACAAAAACAAGCTACAAACAAGCTAATGTGATCCGAGAAACTCCCTCAATGATTTCTTCATAAGCCATACTGAGCTGACATACAGAGGTTGGTTCAGTTACTTTGCATTCAGTCCGGTAAAACCAACAGGTATACCCACCAAGATTGTCAGATCAAACTCACTCATGTCATACTGTGCGATCTTATAATGACGGATCATTTTCACAACTGGCCATTAACCCATTGGAATCTAAACCATTACAAATCTTTCTGTTTTTACCTCTCCACCTTCAAGTCGCACAATGAAGTTTAACCCCTTAAGGACGCAGGGTTTTTCCGCTCATTTCTCGCTCTCCAACTTCAAAAATCCATAACTTTTTCATTTTTACGTGTACAGAACTGTGTGAGGGCTTATTTTGTGCGTAACAAATTTTACTTTCCCGTAATGTTATTTATTTTAACATGCCGTGTACTGCGAAGCTGAAAAAAAATTCCAAATGGGGAAAAATTGGAAAAAAAAGCGCATGTTCTTGTGACTCAGTTTTTTCGACTTTGACTGTGCACTCAAAATAACACCTCAGCTTTATTCTTTGGTTCGGTGCGGTCGCGGTGATACCAAATTTATATAGGTTTTATTGTGTTTTAATACATTTTCAAAAATTAAACGAATGTGTACAAAAAAGAAAAAAATTTTTTTGCCATCTTCTGACGCTAATAACTTTTTCATACTTTGGTGTACGGAGATGTGTGAGGTGTCATTTTTTGCAAAATGAGGCGATGTTTTCATTGCTACTAGAGATGAGCGAGTATACTCGTCCGAGCTTGATGCTCGTTCGAGTATTAAGGTACTCGAAATGGCTCGTTGCTCGGACGAGTATTTCCCCTGCTCGAGATCGATCATTTAATTAAAAAAACACAGTGAAGAACAATGAAGAATAGAATAAAAACAGTGAACACAGTGAACACAGGATCATTTAAGTGAAAAACACAGTGAAAAACACAGTGATGAATAGATTACAGATGTTCTGCACATCTGCTTACTTGTCGGAAGATACGCGCGGAATGGTGCGAACAAAATAGTATGTGAAGAACACATTGAAGAACATGGTGAGCAGGACAGAGACACCGGGGAGCAGCACAGAGACACCGGGGAGCAGCACAGAGACACCGGGGAGCAGCATGGAGACATGGGGCAGCGGCAGCACGGAGACATGGGGCAGCAGCAGCACGGAGACATGGGGCAGCGGCAGCACGGAGACATGGGGCAGCGGCAGCACGGAGACATGGGGCAGCGGCAGCAGCACGGAGACATGGGGCAGCGGCAGCAGCACGGAGACATGGGGCAGCGGCAGCACGGAGACATGGGGCAGCGGCAGCACGGAGACATGGGGCAGCGGCAGCATAGAGACATCGGGCAGCGGCACGGAGCAGCACGGAGACATCGGGGAGCGGCACGGAGACATCGGGGCACGGAGACATCGGGGAGCGGCACGGAGACATCGGGGCACGGAGACATCGGGGCACGGAGACATCGGGGAGCGGCACGGAGACATCGGGGAGCGGCACGGAGACATCGGGGAGACTTCAGTGGAAGAAGAGCAGCGGATCCCGGGACAGCGTATCTCCCGACAAGTAAGCAGATGTGCCGAACATCTGCAATCTATTCTTCACTGTGTTTTTCACTTAAATGATCCTGTGTTCATTGTTTTTATTCTATTCTTCACTGTTCTTCACATCTGCTAACTTGTCGGGAGATAATATACGCGCGGAACAGTGAAGAATAGATTGCAGATGTTTGCATACATCTGCTAACTTATCAGAAGACATTCTTTTTCAATTAATTAACACATTTTATTCCCGAACCATGGTCCCTTTGAAAAATGCTCGAGTCTCCCATTGACTTCAATGGGGCTCGTTATTCGAGATGAGCACTCGAGCATCTGGAAAAGTTCGTCTCGAATAACGAGCACTCGAGCATTTTAGTGCTCGCTCATCTCTAATTGCTACCATTTTGAGGTCTGTGCGACATTTTGATCATTTTTTATTTCATTTTTTATGTGATGTAAAAAGGTGTAAAAGTCGCATTTCGGACATTTGGGCGCCATTTCCCGCCTCGGAGGTCACCGCCGGCCGTAACTGTTTTTATATTTTGATAGATTGGGCATTTTGGGACGCGGCAATACCTAATATGTTTGTGATTTTGACTGTTTATTATGTTTTATATCCAGGGCTGGATTAAGGATGGTGGGGGCCCCTGGGCGCAAACTGGTGGGGGCCCTTCCAACAATGTTTTTGGCGGTATATAGCCTGCCAGGCCCCTGTAGTATATAGCCTGCAGCACCCTGTAGTATACAGCCACCAGCCCCCTGTGGAATACAGCCACCAGCCCTCTGTAGTATACAGCCCCCAGGCCCTTGTAGAATTTAGCTGCCAGTCCCCTGTACAAAATGGCCACAAAAGCTGAGTTGCTGACTGTCGGAAACTGGTGGGGGCCCCTTAAAAAAGTGAAAGTGGTGGGGGCCCCGGGGCTAGAGCCCTGGGAGCCCCTCCTTTAATCCGGCCCTGTTTATATCAGTTCTAGGGAAAGGGGGGTGATTTGAATTTTTAATATTTTATTAATTTTTTTTATTTTTTAGACTTTTTTCTTTTTTTTCCCACTATTTCTTAGACCATCTAGGGTACATTAACTGTAGATGGTCAGATCGCTCCTACCATATACTGCAATACTTCTATATTGCAATATATGGCATTTTTGCAGGTCATTCATTACAATGAGCCACTGGCTCATTGTAACGAATCTCCAGAAGCCATGTAGCCTCGTGTCAAAAGAAGACCCGAGGCTACCATGGCAACCGATCGCCGCCCCCGATGATGTTTGGGGGCGTGGCGATCGTAAAAAAGATGGCGGCGCCCGCACGCCGCCGTCTTTTAAATGCCGCCGGCGACTTTGCCGGCGGCGATGACAGGGTTAATAGCCGCGATCGGTGCAAGCACCAACCGCGGTTATTATTGGTGGGGGTTTTCTGCAAAATGCAAAAACCCCCACCTTTGTATGAAGAGGACTCAGCCCGTGAGCCCTCTTCATACACTCCTTATAGCTCTGCGCCGTAGAGCTACGGCGCAGAGTGTTAAGGGGTTAATAGATAATTTATATAAATCAATACAAAGTTCTGTATATTCATTCCCTACATTGCCTCCCTATATCTGATTGACAGGTCTCAGTGCTACCACCATGCTGCTGCTATGGAACTAATAACTAAGGACCCTCGGCAAATATGCAACTAAAGACATATGCAGCTCCCATTACTCTCCTAGGGGCTGTTATCAGCAGGGCCGGATTATAGGCAGGGCTCCCAGGGCTCGAGCCGCGGGGCCCCCACCATCTGGCCCCCCCTAGGGGCCCCCACCAGACCGCACCTCCCGTGCCCCCCCTCATGAGCTGAATGCCGCCTCCGGGCATTGGTGAGCGCCTCCACGACGATCCAGCCCCTGCATAAACTGCACGCCCACTCATCCTGCTGCATGGGGAGTCACTCCGCCCCCCCTCCGGCACAGGTGACTGCTTCCAGGTCCGCCTAAACAAGCAACCCCGCTCGCCCCCCGCTCCGCTCGCTCGCCCCCCGCTCCGCTCACTCGCTCCTTCCCTCCCTCCGGCTCCCCACTCCGCTCGCTCCCCGCTCAACACCGGCTCGGAGCATTCACCCCCCACCCCCCGCTCTCCACACGCTCCCCGCTCTCCACTCGCTCCCCGCTCTCCACTTGCTCCTCGCTCTCCACTGGCTCCCCGATCTGCGCTCAACACTGGCTGCACGCCCCCCCCCCCCGGCTCCGCTCGCTCCCCGCTCAACATCGGCTAACCGCAGCCCCCCCCACGCTCCACTCGCTCCCCGATCTGTGCTCAACACTGGCTGCCCGCCCCCGGGGCTGCCCACCAAGCCCCTACCCCCCCAGGCTCCGCTCGCTCCCCGCTCAACACCGGCTAATCGTAGCCCCCCCCCCGCTCCACTCGCTCCCCGCTAGCCGCTCAACACCGCCTCCGGCTCCCCCCGCTCCCTGCTCAACCCCCCCCCCCCCCGCCCCTACCTTACCCGGCCGAATAAGGAACCGACCGACTCCCCCCCACTCCCTGAACAAGCACCGTCAAGACCCCGCCACCCGCCCGAACAGGCACCCGGTCAACCCTAACAGGTAAGTATATACATATGTGTTTTTCTGTGTGTATATATGTATTTACAGTGTATATGTGTATATACAGTGTATATGTGTATATATGTATATACAGTGTATATGTGTATATATGTATATACAGTGTATATGTGTATATATGTATATACAGTGTATATGTGTATATGTGTATATACAGTGTATATGTGTATATATGTATATACAGTGTATATGTGTATATATGTATATACAGTGTATATGTGTATATACTGTATATATATTCATCTACTGTTTATATGTGTATATATTGTGTATATGTGTATATATGTATATACTGTGTATATGTGTATATATGTATATACTGTGTATAGATGCATATACTGTGTTTATACATGCATATATTTATATAAGCATATATGTGTGTACATTTATATATATATATATGAATGATGTGGTTTTTGTATATACTGTGTATATGGAATGTATGTATATGCTCTATATACTGAATGTGTGTGTGTATTTCCCGTATGTGTGTGTGTAAATGCTGTATATACTGAATGGGGGATATTTATCATATGCTGGCGCCCCGCCGCTGCAAAAATCGTCTGCCTCTTGATGTATCGGGCTGCCAGTAGTGCAGCGTTTATCCTACACTTGGCAGGGCCTGGCGTAGAAAAAAACGCAGCCGACGACTTTTCACGTATGAAAAGTCGCCGGCAGCAGTAACGCCCCGCGCCGGCCCACTCCCATCCGTCCGCGCCCCCCGCTCGGCCGACCGCGCCCCGCCCCTTCACTCAAAGGTGTCTATAGCGCCTAGGCTCGGTACTGTGAGCACCACGAGTACTCACTGTGTCATGCTGTGGCCGCTGTAGGTAGCTGTGTTACTGGGGATGAGGCGGCTGTATGTAGCTGTGTTACTGGGGATGAGGCGGCTGTATGTAGCTGTGTTACTGGGGATGAGGCGGCTGTATGTAGCTGTGTTACTGGGGGTGAGGCGGCTGTATGTAGCTGTGTTACTGGGGGTGAGGCGGCTGTATGTAGCTGTGTTACTGGGGGTGAGGCGGCTGTATGTAGCGGTGTTACTGGGGATGAGGCGGCTGTATGTAGCTGTGTTACTGCTGGGATAGTGTAAAGGAAGCAGGAGGATGTGTATGTACGCTAACCTTAATCCGGCCCTGGTTATCAGGGGTAGTAAATGCTACATAATGCCTTGTGGGAAACTTGAGAGAGAAAGAGTGACTTAGTGTGACTCAATTCTGCTACATCATTAACCACTCACTCAAAAAGGGTGGGGATTGAGAGAGACACTGGCTGAGTGAAGAGAAATAACCCTTACTCTCCTTAACACCTCCCTTAACCCCTCTCGTGGTAATTCTCTTCAGCTTGGTTATCAGTGTCAGTGAGGAGGGTGGGTTACCTTGACTGTATACTGCAACTCCCAGACTTGACTGGAACAGAGGACATCAATAAAAAGTATTTTTTAATAGAGTTATGGCCCTATGGATGAAGGCATTAGCAGATCATGTTTAAAGACATGTAAAGGCTACTGTTTGTTGTTTGTGGGAGCATTTCTAGTGACAGATTCTCCTTAAACATATTATATTATATACAAACTAATAACTAAGAAAGTACCACCATATGCAGATAAAATAGCCCATAGATATTGAGTAAATGGTCTACCAATGCAAATGCAGGTCTCCATTCAGGTAAGAATGGTAAGGCTCAGGAGGCCTCAAGCCAGCATTTCCTTGTTACTGCAGTTGAGTGTGTCCTGGGATACCTCTTCATTGGCATGGACCATTTTCCTCATTTTCTAAATAAGTACTGCCACATGGCACACTATTGCATTTTACTTATAACTAATAGGACCATGCTGCACATGGTTGAATTACCATGGCTCAATGTAAAAGGGCTTTCCCAGGGGGTCAGACATAGTTATAAAAAACAAAACACATAGTTACCCTGCTCTGACCCATTGCTCAGATGTTCACTGCCTATCCAGAAGTTCCAGGGGAGAAGGGGGATCACAGGACCTGCTTCATCCAATGACTGCCTACCTCAAGGGTAACACAAGAAGGGAAGTCCCCTGAAAAGTGGAACAGAAGTTACTTCCATGTCCGCAGAGTCTCATTGAATCAAGTGATCTCCAGAAGTTTCTGGCCGGATACCAGAACTACATTAGTAACATGGTAACCAGGAACTGAAGTGGGGTAAGCATGTGCTTTATTTACCCTCACACCTTAACGATGTTCCATTAATATATTTGATGTCCACCTCAAGTATCAGACCCATAACATGAGCAGCATAACCCCTCTAGATCTGTTGTCTTGTTTTCAGTATTTTTAACCTCTTGGCAAGGAACATAGTACTTGTACCTCACCAATAGGATAAGCCAGTAACTGCCAGCACCGATTGCAGCAGCTAACCTTTTAGGTACCCAGTCAAAGCTGATCATGGCATCTACATGCCATATTGCCACTGTGACGTCATAGAGGTTTTTCAATCAGTTCCCTTTCAGAGAGTCCTATGGCTGTCATTTGGCACTTTACACTACATTAGCAATGCAGTTTATATATAATATATTATAAATTAATAATAAGTCTCATTTTTATTAACCACACACAGATTACACAGTGTTAAACTCGAAAAAACTATAAACTCTACTCCTTTTACTAAAAGGCATTTATAAATAAACAAATAAATAAACATAATAATTAAAATGTTAGATATTTCTGCATTCTAAAATGTCCTGTCCATCAAAATATAAAAATTAGTATCCCATATGGGAAATCAGTAATGGATAAAATCGCAGCTTTTTCCAGAATTATACCACCCACAAAAAATGTCATTTTAGTGATCAAAAGATTGTACAGTTCTCAAAATGGTATCAATAGAAGCTTCAGCTCTTCAAATCAAAGTATAAAAAAGAGATGGGCATAAGAATCAAACTGACCTAAAGAATAAAGATGTGTCATATGGACTGCACAGCAAAAGACATAAAAGAAAAAAATTGCTAGCACATTTTTTTTGTAAATTCCACAACATTAGGAATTTTTTTCCAGCTTCCCAGAATATGAAATGATGCAGCTAGGAGGTACAATGTGTCCTTCAGATAACAAGCTCTCATACGGCTATTTAAATGTAAAAATAAAAATGAAATGGCTTTTGGAATACAGGAAGTACAAAAACAAAAATTTTAAACTGTAAAGGGCGGGTCCTGAAGGGTTAAACTTAATTTCTATAAGTTACTGGAGTCCAAATAACTTCTCCAAGAAGCCTACTCAACCAGGTTGGTTTCATAAAAGAAGTCACATTTATGTTTCATTTTCTGAGATGTTTTTGTGCTTTTATGGGGACACAACATTCCAAGGAATAATTCTCATATACTGGCTGTCCCCAGGTTACATACAGTGTAGGTTCTATTGGTTTGTTCTTTTATTTAATATGTATGCAAGTTGGATCATGTATATTTTGTAAGTGTAACTCCATACAAATAATTTTTTGGTCTTTGTGACACTTGGACTTTTTCTGGTTGACATGGGAAAAAGGATTAACAATAAAGATTAATTGCAGCCACTTTACAGTTGGTCATTGGAGCATTGGACTATGGTTCAGTAAACTACCTATATCCAGAGAAGTCTTTTTGTAACTTGGCGTCATCAGTAAGTCGAGTGGCTACCTATAATCACTATGCATAGATCACGATGCATAAATACTACTACTGACTACATTGCAGTTAAAAGTTTAAAGGCCTAAAGCAGATGGATTGCTGAGTGTACTGGATAGACCCTGCTGAAATGTCTACATAACCTACAAGGTTGTGCATATACTGTGGGTAAGTGAAAGGTAGTTAATAGTCTGATATTATTAATTCAATATTAAACCACTGCTACTTTTTCAGTCTTTAAAATATATCTTTATATTTTATTTCTGCTGCAGATTTGGATCTGATCTATAGACAAAGATGAATGGAGTATACAAAAGAAAGCCAAAGTTGTATGAAAAGTTGCCATCTAGACCTAGTGCGCCGGTGAGGTGACAGGAACACCCTGAGACGGCCTACTACCCCACCAGCTGCGCCCACTCCACTGCTGGACGTGCCCCCCTTCCCAAATAGTTACACTGCGAGGAACCGGAACCACGGCACAAAATGAGCCTCGTTCTTCTTATGGTTGCCTAGCTACCACGCACCAATTCATAGAATTATATTTAAAGGGGTATTCCGGGAATATGAACGTCTGATACAAAGATCCATAATGCTGTAAATAAATGACTTTATGATTCACAAAATTTTTTGGCCTCTCTAAAGTTATCACCAAGAAGGCCGCTATTAGAAACTACAAGTCCCAAGATCCTTTAGTTCTCAGTAACTCCTCCTACCTCTTATGCTCTGCTCCCACTGATGATCTAACAGGTTTTCTTGCTCTGTTACCATAGTAATGATGTATAACTGCCATCACCACAACACTGGCCATACTGGATGCAGCCAACCGACTACAGCCAAATGTAGTGGTGATCACATGACCTGCCCAGGCAGGTGTAGGACATGTGATGTGGACATGTGACCAGCGGCCATCTTCTGTCCTGTGTATGCTCTGCAAAAGACCGCGCAGAGGAAATTAACGGACTTATTAAAGGGCCAGTAGCATTTTAATTCTTCATTACAGTCTATGTCATCAGCAATTTTCTGCTAACGGGAGTAAAATTTTAAATAACAACTAATTACATATTAGCTAATATTTTTAGGACCCATTTGTATATAAATTATGCTGATTTCTGGAATACCCCTTTAATCAATAACACATACATCCTTCATAAGCCAATAGTCAATTTTTATTAACGTATATTGATGTTTTTAATATTTTTCACTGCATTTTATTCTGTGAGCATTCTCCTTGTGACGAAACACAGCCCAATCATTTCCGGGCTTTTCCTTGATTGTCCAGTGTATTTATATGTGCTGTATACATGTATTATTATGCCTGATGCAGGCTCACGTACTGAGCCTAAACGCGTTGCTTTTTAAACCATAATAAACCTGAAGATTTTGAATTGTTTCTGTCCATTGAGAATAGTTTTGTTTAAGCACCGAACCTGCTCGAAACTACCTTTTGGGTACGATCCAAGCATATTTTCCAGTCTTTACTTATTATAAAAATGTGTATTTCACTTTATTTGTCAAATTATTGTATTATTTTAAAAGACTGATAAAAATCCATCAATTCTTACAAATGAATTCACTCTGCAAGATGAGTACACACTTTATTCTATAGAAAATACAAATACTCATCAGGATGTAATATCGATGAGTGCGTTTTAGCTTGAAAAAATCATTACTTGCCTGAAATATGATGTATCCTTTTATTTGTGGTGAACTTGCATGCTGTTTCAATTCAATGTATGACCACCTGAAAAGCCCTGTTGGATTCAATGTGTTATTACTTTTGAGGCACAATCCAGCTAATTTGTCTTATATTGTCATAGTGACTGAACTCTATTATATGCAGCTGTTGTATGCCTGTGAATTTGCTTTGCCAAAGACTTTAGTAATGAAGTTGCAAGAATGAAAATTAAATCAAGACTTTTAAATATGCATTTTACTGATTAACTTCAGCTGTCTCTAACGTGAATACTAAGTAGAGATGTTACACATAAGAGGCTCAATAGTGATCCTGATCGCTTTGAAGCACAAGCCCTTGAGTTAAGACAACGTTTGATTGAGCGAGGGTACCCCACTTCCATCCTGGATAAAGCCTTGGCTAAGGCACGTAATGTCCATGGTGACATTCCCCCCCACCCCCTGGATAAGACCACAAGACACAAGGACAAGGGGAAGGGACGCATGGCCTTCTCGTTTAGCTACAGTCCACATGAACGGGCGATACGCACAGCCATTAATAAAAATTGGAAGATCCTAGAAAGAGATGACCAATTAGCCGAGGTCACATCTAAAAAACCTCTGGTAACGTTTAGACGCAGCCCGTCCATTAGAAATCATTTGGTCTCTAGTTACTTTTCCACGTCTAACCCCAATTGGTTAACGAATTGCATCCCTAGTAGTAATTTCAAGTGCGGGTCCTGCAATTACTGCCGCTTTAACTTACAAACCAAGATGGTGAGGTTGGGTGATAAGCTGCATACTGTCAATTCCTTTATTAATTGTCGGTCCACCTTTGTAGTGTACGTAGTATTGTGTTCTTGTGGCCTCTTTTATATTGGCAAGACCATCCGGAACCTGTTTATCAGATTCCGTGAACATTGTCACTCCATCCAGACAGGTAAAGGATGTCCCCGTTTCATTAGTCACATAAAAGACAGTCATGGGGGGAATCTTGAGACCCCAAAATTTGCAGGTCTGGAGAAAGTTGACATAGACCCCCAAGGGGGCGATCGTCCTAAAGCTCTACTCCGCTTAGAAGCCAGACTCATAATAAAATACAATGCGTTAGGACCAATGGGTCTAAACGATAGGAACGACCTGAGTATCTTCCTATAAATTATGTACCTCACTAATACCATATACACCCATAATGTACCTTCGATGTATTACATCTTTCATACATTTCTGGCTGCGCATTGTACTTATTGGGCTATTTCCCCCTGTCTTATACTGTGTATTATGCTTTGCTTACTTCCATTCTACCTCCTCCCCTTTTTATATCTTTTTTCATCTTTTTATGAGTGGATAGCCAATTTTAGTTTACATCTCTGAGCATCTGTTTTGATTAACGTTGTACAATTTAAGTCGCTGCTTATGCGGCGCTGTTTTTAACAATGTATCATGTTTTCTATTTTGTATTCCCACGCATTTACATTTTACCTGTACCTGCACGCATGATACTGTGCACTTCCCTGTGTGTGTCTCGTTGCCAGGACTACGCGTGCTCGGGGCGGGTATATTACCTGCGCCCCGAGATCTTGCGATGTCCGAGGCTTGAGAAAGCGCTTCCTAGCGCGTAACGGCCCGTCGCCTGCCGTGGCGTGCATCACCCCTGCCCTGATTTCTTCCTGAAATAAAGTTTCCTCTGCTTGAGATCGGTGAGTGCCACTCTTTTTTACCTCCTGTGGATACTGATTCTGTGTCTTCTGTGAAGCTTGGATGTGCACCCCGCAGCAGGACTCTCTTTGCCGGTCCCGACGTGTGGCTGGGTCTGTCGGACGTGGACTGTGATCCCAAAACTGTGTCCCAGGTGGTGCCAGTCGTATTTTCTCCTCTGATTGACTATAAGTTAGATTGTGTTTGGAAAATATTACTATTTTAATACTATATATATGGTTTTAGAATAAATAAATGTAGATTTTTTTTCTAATTTAAAGGGTCCAACCTTGAGGAGCCCTGTTATATAGCACAATAATAAGAAACATGTCTAAATATCACATCTACATTACACAATGGGTCATATGCACCAGTGGTTGAAATGTAGCATCTCCCATTCACCTTAGCATCAAAACCCCTTCTCTGTACCGATATGAATAGGCCCCAATAGCTGTTTATTAACCTAGAATTGAAGAATTCAATCAATAATTAGTTAAAAGACCATAACAATACACAGTTTTTACTCATGAACCCAAGTTGATCTACAGGAAGGGTGTGACAGTTATTGACAGAGACCCAACTTACCATGAAGTTAAAAAAAATCCTTCCTAAACACTTTAGGCTACTTTCACATGAACGTATGGGGGACATATATATGGCCGACGTATATATGTCCCCCATACACTTCTATGGGTTCCCGGCCCTGCAGCACCGTACCGCTCTGTAGCCCATAGAAAGATAGGACATGTCCTATCTTTCGACAGAATACAGTGCCATGCGCTGTGAATTCCTATGGAGAGTGGAGGGGTGAGCTGCGCTCATCCCCTGCTCCACTCTGCACCACCACTACAGTACAGCGGGCATACATCATGTGAATGTAGCCTTAGACAGATCCATAGATATATATTCTACATAACAACCTGTTGCTCTGTATGTAATGCAAGATATGTAACCCTTTTAACCATTTCAGGACCAGGCTAATTTGCATCTTCAGCACCAACCACATTTATCAAAAGCAGTGCAAACTGCACTTTATGCAGTTTACCTGTGTAGTGTGCAGAGTGAGGGTTCCTCATGAATCTTGTGCTCCCTGCACTGCTCCGAGAGTGCACCAAGTTTTTTCTCTCGGTGCATAGAGGGGCACATTTACTTACCCAGCCGACGGAGTTTACCTGAAGTGTATTGTCAGACGACAATGCACTGTGCCGCTATTCACCTGCACTGTGCCTCTTCACCTGCATCTGTCGTTTCCCCGCTCAGGTCCGCCGGAGTTCACCATCTTCCTCCCGGTGCATGCAAGTGCATTGGTTGTGACACAATTTGAATATTAAATTCCGCGCTCAGTCCGAATCAGTCAGGTCTTCCGTCGACCACCCCCGATTGTGTGACACAATCCCCTGTCATTGGGGCGCAAATCCCGTAAATTTCCAAAATCCGGCAAAAGTGCGTTCCGCTTACCCTTAGTAAATAATCCCCAGAGTGTGCAACACAATTCTGTCGGACTATGCATGATAAATGTGGCGCATGGTCCGACTATGCACCAGAACTATGCACTGTTTGCACATAAAAGAATATGCAAAGTGCGACAGAAAACTAGCGCAGGGGCTTTAGTAAATCTAGGTCACGTGTTTTCAATAGCTCACACTTTTAATTTTTGGGCTGGCAAAGAAATTTGTGTGCCATTGATTTCAGGAGAAATACAGGATTCATAATTTATTATTTTATTTTTATTTCTGTGGATTTTTACTCTTATATTTGGTTTACTCTTTTAGGCTAAATAACTGATAAAAATAGCTTTTTAGATTTTAGCTATATTTTTATTATCCTAAAACAGACATTTCATTTGTATTTGAGACTTTATGCTGAAAATTTTGATATATGATATATCTACTTTAGGGTAATTGGGTGTTGTATAAAGTGATGTTAGTTACTGGAGGCATTTTTTGGGTATATTTTTTTATCCATTTTTTTATTTGTTATAGACAGTACTTGTTATTGGCATACTGCCAATCACATGTTCAGACGTGATCACTGGGATACGTAGAGGTAGCAGACCTGCTGCTTTTATTCTCTACACAGTGATCGATTGAGTGCTGTGTATGAGAGAACTTAGAAGACAGAGGTGCTAAATATAACTTCTGGCTTCTCTCCAGGATGCCCTGCAATTGTCTGTAGAAGGGGACTCAAGATTCACTGCCCTACCAATCAGGAAGTCTCCTAAAGCCATATTCTATGGCCAAGGCTTTAAAGACCCAGACAACCCACCGTTAATCTACTGTGGGTGTTCCAGAACCTGTCAAAGATTGCTATGCATGTCGATCTAGGAATTATCTGCATATTTTATGCAGTGAATCATCTTTTTTTAGATGACTGCAGAATTGGGTATCTTATAGAGATGCAATATTCTATTCAATCCTGTCTGCAATGCAAATAAGATGCTAAACTAAGAAATAACTTGGTTGAAAAATAAGTCAAGCAGGGTATGCATTCCATTCCAATGCAGATTTCTTTTAATTTACGAAGCAAACTGCATCCTTCTGGTATGTTTTCGGTGTGTCATCTGTCTCATTAGGCTAGTGCTACTTACCTGAACCCAAACAAACTGTTACATAAAAACTCATATAACAACATGATTTGCAATTTACACAATTCACATTAATAGGTGACAAACTGTAAAATTATAAAAAAAAAAAAAACCAAAGTCAGTTGTGCGTTAATTTTAAATACACTGCACAGAAAGGGTTAATAAAAGTTCACCAGAAGGATATGTGAAACCCAAAATTGTGCTATTAAAAACTCCATTTTGTCTGGAAAAAAATAGGACCCCATACAACCATAGTGACAGAAAAATGTATAGTTTTAGAAGGAATTGACTAAAAGGACTGAAAAATGGGCTGGACATAAACATGGAAAACAGGTGTGGAGATAAGCGGTTGAGGAGAATTTCTGTTTCTACTGCAACTAGAAGGGAAGTAAAAAATGTAAAGGTACAACAATGCTGTTCTTGTGTCAACATTTGCAACTTTTAACTTTTTTTATGTTTCCATAACCACTTTTCTAAAAAGTGGCTTGGGCAAAGGCTGGGCTTCCCGACACAAATCAATGGTGAAACCTGTGGTAGGGGGGATGTATCACCACGTTGTCTGGATTCTTGTACTTCTTTTTGAGACTTTTTTTTGGCCTTTAAGGCTTTCTTGTCTCAGATGAGACAAATGAGACAAAAAGTAGTACAAGCCGGCAGGAGGCTTTACATTTATGTGAATATAATTCAAGGTCCATTAGATAGCAGTACTTATGTTTTGTAAGATGCTCCAATATGCGTACTACTAGCTGTAGCTCCAGGCTTTGCCCGGGATAGTAAATAACTTTACTTAGCTGTAACAAAATACAATCTCTTTTACTGTCTCTGAATGTTTCTGCTTTTGAGTGTCTCTGACCATCTCTCTGCGTCTCCGAATGTCTATGGCACTGACCGTCTCTGTCTCTGACTGGTGGAATGGGGCGTTCCTTGATAAACATGTTGAACTTAAACTTATCCCCAGAGGTCTTAGAGTACAAGTATTTCCATCCTTCCCAATAGATAATGAAACCTTTATTTCTAAGTGGGAAGCAGCCTGCTCTCTATGCTCAGAAACATTCATGAATCTCCTAATAGAGGATAATAAAACAACCCTAGACTCCATGAGGAAAAAACCCCAAAAATTCCAACGGGATCAAAATGATTATCTACAAAAGAAAATCTATCATTGGGGACGATATAACAGGAACCAAAGACACGGCAGAACTGAACGGACGTTAAGCCGCACCTCGTCCCTGTCATCAACAACATCCCTCAATGATCAAGGTGATAATTCTCGGAGTCAAGCCATTCAAGGGACAAAACGGAAACAGACTCAGTCACAAACCAATAGCAAACGACGGCCGGAAACACGAAGTGCTATCAACGATAGCCAACTCAAGGTAATTAATCTTTCTAACCGTATGTTGACTTCACAGGAGGTACAGGTACTTGAAAAGGGACTTACATTTTCCACCCAGTGCTAAATTCAATGTCTTCTCTGCAGTGAAAGATCTTCATATGTTTGGAAGATCCCTGATTTTTAAAAAAATGGTTCGATACAAGCGATCCAGCAGAAATCTTTGAGACAGAGAGTGAAATTGAAGCAGCAAGGATTCTGGAGGAATTACAGGAGGAACACAACACCGACACGCAAATTCCATCATGTGTAAGAAAAAAATCGAAAAAATTCCCTAATTCCTCTTCCTGTCCAGCCGTTGATCAGTTCGTCAAAGCCGTATCACATGAATTTTCCAAGATGAACCTACATGTAAGCCATGACAATTTATCCAATATACAACGTCGATGTATTAACAACTTAAAAAATGACAAAACTATTGTCATCAAACAATCGGATAAAGGGGGAAATGTTGTAGTGTGGCCACGCGAGTTATATGAAGCCGAGGCACATCGCCAGTTGGGCGATAACCAATGTTATAGACGCCTCACATATAATCCCCTAATCAAATTTGAGAGTGAACTAAACACCATGCAGGCGGTTAGGAACAAAGTCATTGGTGAAAACCTATGTGACTGCCTCAGGATGAGGGACCCAGTCATCCCAACTTTATACCTACTGCTGAAGATCCACAAACATCCCCAAGTTCCACCGGGACGTCCAATTAAATCTGGAAACGGAAGTTTGACAGAAAATGTAAGTAAATTTGTGGATCACTATCTAAAATCAATGGTGCAAACATTACCATCTTACACACGCGACACAATGGATTTATTACGCAAAATTGATGGACTCCACATCGAGGATGACACATACTTGGTCACCTGCGATGTGGAGTCATTGTACACATGCATCAGGCATCAGGATGGCCTGAGAGCAGTACAATATTTTTTATCTATGGAAAATCTGACGAAAGAATTTTCTTCCTTTATTTTGCAACTGCTGGAGTTCATTTTGTTCCATAATTTTTTCGTGTTCGCAGGGTCCTTCTACCTGCAGCTCCAGGGCACGGCTATGGGGGCGTCTTGTGCGCCCTCGTATGCAAATTTGTTCCTGGGGCTGTGGGAGAGGGACCTATTGGACGGATGTGATGTCGCTATGGACCGGGTCCTGTTTTGGGCCCGGTACATAGACGACATCCTGATTGTCTGGAAAGGGGACCTGACTGAGTTAAAACAATTTTTTGATGTGCTAAACAACAACCCGTATAACATAAAATTAACCTATGCTGCGGACAAATCTTTTGTTTCCTTTCTGGATGTAGCCATCAGTAAAGACAGTCATGGATACTTACAGTCGGATGTGTATAGAAAGGAAACCGCCGTCAACGCACTGTTACACGCTACATCATCCCACCCGTCTCAAACAATCGAAGCCATACCCACAGGTCAATTTCTCCGCATCAGACGCATCTGCTCTACCGAAGAAGACTTCGAGACCCAAGCCACTGACTTGCGAGCTAGATTTTTACAGCGAGGATACAGTAACAGATCACTTAAATCAGCTTACTGGCGCGCAAAAAGAACTCCGCGCCAGTCACTCCTGACACCCAGACTAGAAAAACAGCACCTGATCAGGTAAGGTTCATTACCAGCTACCACTCTTAATGGCAGGAGATGCGCCGAGTACTTGAAAGATACTGGCCAATTTTACAAGGTGATCCTATAGTGAAAAAGTATATTACATCACGTCCCGCTGTGACAGCTCGTAGAGCGCAAAATTTAAGAGACCTATTGGTGAGAAGCCACTATACATCAGGCAGATCCAAAACTATTTTTGGATCTGACAGACCGCCTTGGGGCTGTAAACCTTGTGGTAGATGTATCGCCTGTCCAAATGTGGAGCGGATCAACACCTTTACCGACTCTACAGGCTCAAAAACTTACAACATTACCCATAACATCTTGTGTAATTCAAAAGCGGTAGTTTACTACGCCACTTGTCCATGCGGTCTGATTTATATTGGACTTACCTCTCATCCATTGAAAGTTCGGATCAGAGAACACATGCGTGATATCAAGGCCATGGCGAACACGGATACGTTTCTGGAAGGTAAACCTGTAGCACTACATTTCCGTGAAAAACATCACTCTGACCCCAATTTATTGACAGTAAGGGGCATTGACAAAATCAAACCCGGGATAAGAGGTGGCCCAATCCAGAAACGTCTAGCACAGTGTGAGACACGGTGGATATGGACCTTAAATACCCTCAAGCCAAAATGTCTTAACGAAACCTTGAGTTTTGCCCCGTTCCTCCAATAAGTTCCTCCAGTTCCAATAAGTTACTCCAGTTTCTCTCCCATTCTCTCCCCTCCTCTTCTCGAGCCTTCTTCTCCATTTATAATGCACCTCTCTGTGTCGCGCTTTACATTGCACTCACTGGCGTCAATATTCACCAGTTTTTAATCATTTTTAATGTACTTATGGGTTATTTGTGTCTTATATCTTTTGATTTGTGTTTTCAGAACTATCATCTTCCATCCTATGTCCGGTCGAACTGTCCCTATGATATCCGGTGATGATGCATGTATCCAGTTTTTGCCAACTAAGAATTTCCTCCTCATATACGCATTTAGGTTTACGCCATGGAGCAGCAAAATTAATATTTGACTACAAACTTGCATAAAGAAGCCTGTTGTGACTACTGCTTCATTTGAAGCAAGTCCCCTGCACACCTTAATGAGGTCATCCCACATCTCTGCGATGTATATCATAAATGTCTTATTATATTTATTATATTCACATAATATGTATATTATAATTACAACAAATAAGTAAGCATTTTTTTATTTCCATCACTTCCTTCACTCTCCCACCTTCACAATTCACTGTCCTCACGTTTCCCCCCGTCCCCTACCCCCCTCCCCCTCACTTTGCACTTTGCACTTCACCTTCACTATGTTTATGTCAATGTTTACTCAGTATTTTATTTATGTATATATTTATATAGATATATATTTTTTTAGGTATATTTCCATGGTTTGACTATATTTCATATGTATTTCATCTATATGTCATTCAATATTTCACATATGCATGTTCATGGTTTGACTCATATGTCATATACACATATATTATGTATTCCTTGTATTTTTATGTCTTGAATCATATGTCATACACATATAAATTACAATAATACTTCTTCACAGGTATGCACTTATGCACTTATGTATTGTCCAATCCCTTTATGCATTTCTGATGCATATAATGATGCACATAGCACTTTATTCATCTTTATATCGCCATTATTTGAATTTAATACAAATGTTACATTATAAGTGGGATATGCTCCAGTGCATAGTTTTAAATCGCTAGCATAGGCAACTCCTCTAGATATAGCCCATGGCAATAATGCATAGGCTCCCCTAGTGTGGGCAACTATTACTTACCTGAGGGGAGCACTCCTCTGCGCATGCGTCTTCGATTCAATCTCTGGTATACTTTGTTTTCCCGTTGCCTTGGAGACATTACCTGCTCCGATACCGCTGTGGCTCAATATCCTGCGATCACGTGATCACAGATCACGTGATCCAGTACTCGCGAGATTGTGACATTGCTATTCAATATACAATCACGTGAGCTCCTAGGGACACTTCTATTGGCCGGCTAACCATTTATCATAGGATCCGCTACCCGGACGACGCCACCCCCAGACGAAGGCTCATTTGGAGCCGAAACGTGCGTCGGGGCGTGCAGCCGTCTTTGACACCGGAACACTTCTATCTGACTACTTGGTAAGGACTGGCATTTATATAACCTCGGATACCTGTAAACTCTTTTTTCCGCACTAGCATGGTCACTACCTCGCACAGCGCTTCATTAGGATATCCTTGGGTCATTACACTATTCATCCCAGTTCCTTCATTTATTCATGCAGACTATACCTTTTCTTTGCGTTCCATGTGCTGTCCATGTGCACGACTGCATTTCTTCTGTGTATCACTGCTCTGTATGTCTTGCATCCTGCATTTTATATTCAGTCTATGGTTTTAATATACTATATCAATAAAGATTTATTAATTTTCCACTCACTGTTGTTGTAGTCTTTCCTCCTTTCCCCCCTCTGGGGATACCATTGGTCTCACAGTATTTAACTGAGGATTGACCCCTATGCGTAGAGTTCCAAAAGGGGTGCCACTAGGCGTTTAGGTGGGGGGTGGTGGGTACCTACACACGTAAGGCATCCATCCCCGTTCTTCTCCTTCTTTTTCTCCCCCCCCTCACTCTCTTTATCCCCCTCCCTCTCCATGCCGTTCCTTTTTGTTTGCTCTCTCTGTCTCTGACTGTCTGACCATCTCTGTTTCCGTCTGTCTCTATCTCCGACTATCTCTGGCACTGACATTCTCTGACTGTGTTAGTCTCTGATTGCCTCTGACTGTGTCTGTCCCCGAATGTTTTTGTCTCTGAGTGTCTCTGACGGTGTCTGTCTTTCTTTGTCTCCGGCTGTCTTTGTTTCTGTCTCTGTCTGTTTCTTTCTGTCTCTGACTATCGCTGTTTCTGATTCTGGGTTTCTCTGAATGTCTCTGTCTTCAACTGTCTCTAACTTTCTTCGGTTGTCTCCAACTGTCTCTGCTTGTCTCTGGTTTTCTTTGTCTATCTCTGACTGTGTCTGTCTCTGACCATCTCTGTATTTGTCTCTGATTGTCACTTTGTCTATGGGGGATTTATCAGAAGTGTATGAGTGTAGAACTAGTTGCCCACAGCAATCAATCAGAGGTTTAGTTTCATTTCCCCACAGCTGTTTATAAAATTACAGCTGATCTCTGATTGGTTTCCATGGGCAACTGGAATCGTTTTACCTCCGACATTTCTGATAAATCTTCCCCTATCTGTATCCCTATCCTTATTACCTCACACATAAGCAGTCTTATACTCTTTTTCTGTAGTAACCAATCAAAGCTTACAGTTCATATTAATGACCTGAAGCAGAATAGCAGCCAATCACGGCTCAGCTTCTAGCTGCCACAGCTGGCAGCAGACAATGGCTCCTGTATCTGGTGGTTAATAAGTGTATTTTGGAAACCATGGGGGTTAAAATTTTGGCTCAAAACCAAAAAAAGTCTATGAGAGTTACAGAGAGAGGCTGTGCAAAATTTGGTGATTGCAAATGTGATGGTGCAGATTCCTTTAGCAGACATATATACACACATACACACACACATACACTCAGATATTATATATTAGATTGAACTTTTCTTCAAAGATCCAATAAAACGACTAACTTGGACCTCAGTATTTAACAGTTTTTCTTTATGCATCTTATTATGTAACCAAGTATTATGTATATTTCAACATATTTATTTTATTACCATTTCAGAAATAACTTGATATAAGTATTGCAATGGATTGTCTTTCACTGCTTGTAACCCAGTTTTCATTTGTGTTGTAGCACAATGCAAAGTACTCATGTATCAATAGTATGCAGAATACAATTGCCTCTTAAGTAGCTTTATATTATAGCTCTATATCCCACCATTGCACAGAAAGCAAGGAGAACGATATAGATGTAACCTTTCTACTAGCTAAGTAAATAATACATAAGATTAAACAAAAATCAACTAACAAAGCTCAAAAGCGCTGTATTGTTACTGAGCTCAGGGAGTCACACTGGCTGCCAATGGTGAAAGCCGGATTATAATGGTTTTGCATCTTTTATTTTGCACTGTGACATTTTCCATGAGACCTTCCAATAAATAATAAACGCATTCAGTAATAATTAACATTCTGGGCTTGCAACATAATGTGTTTACAGGAATATCACATTTATGGCTTTTTGGAGGCTTCCTATTTGTGGTGATAATGAACATACTGGTTATACTGAAGACTTTCTTTTGTTGTGGTTGATACATTATTTTTGTACAGTTTTTAATATGTTTTAGCTCCTGTTTTTCCATGTGGTGTCGTTATAGTTCTCCCATGGAGAGAGTGTTTTGTGCAACATTAGATTATTAATTGTATATTTTCTCTTTCAGAAGAGACTTTTGTATATAGTTTTTTTTGTTTTTGATTCTGTTGGTGATTTATATTTAAAGTTGGTTTTGCTATTTATTTTAGTCCAAAAGAAATGATCCTTTGAGTATATTTACATGAAGCAGATTTGTAACATACATAAATGTTATATGAATAAGAATATATTGGGGGCAATTAATTATGGCCTTTCAAACAGAAAACTGGCAGTGTTTTTTTTCCCCCTTATGCGCCTCTTGCGCCCTAATTTAGGAAGTGTCAGCACCACAATATTGATGTTTTCTGGCACTCTGAACTTGTTCTACTTTGGGGTGCAAAATTTTGGCATCGGTTATGAATCCACCAGCTCTTCTACTTTTCCAGCTAATTTTTTGGCACAATTTGTGGCGCAAAAATAGACCAGCAGAAAGCTGGTTTAGGGAGTTCTAAACTTTTTAGTCCATGCGGCAATAATAATAATAAGTAATCAATGATCCTCATTGTTTCTGCAGCATGAATATACATTTCTGTAAACCCCGTTCAGATGTATTTAATTGTTTATTTACTACAGACCGCATATGAAAAGCCATTGACATATTATAGAAATTACAAAAATTATTGGTAATCAGGGAAGAACTCCGCTATATATATGGACCAATCATATGACAAGATGAAACATAAACAATATTTTTGTGTTGACTGCACACAAAAAGTAATTACAGGCAGTCCCCGGGTTACGTACAAGATAGGGTCCGGAGGTTTGTTCTTAAGTTGAATTTGTATGTATGTCGAAACTGTATATTTTATCATTGAAGTTCTAGACAAATTTTTTTCTTTTGTCCCAGTGAAAATTGGAGTTTCAAAATTTTTGCTGTAATTGGACCAAGGATTATCAATAAAGCTTCATTACAGACACCTTACAGCTGATCATTGCAGTCTGGGATTATATTAAAGCATCCAGAGACCTTCACCAGAGGTCACAGTGGGCAGAGGGGTCCGTCTGTAACTATGAGTCGTCTGTAAGTCGGGTGTCCTTAAGTAGGGGACCGCCTGTACTGTAAACTGAGTTTAAGGAATTTTATCTAGCCTTCTAGTATCCCTCATCAATACTGATAAGAGACAAACAACTTGCCACAGTCTAATTCATGGCTTCCTATTGCCACTGCTGGACAAGTGTGGAATAATGTAGCTTAATCAATGGGCACAATGGCTTGGCATAAGTGGCCATTCTAGGTGGTTGCCTCTGAGTAAACACTTATGGAACACTTCTGAAATATTTTTGAAAGCCATATTCCAGTACTCTACATCCTACTCCATGACCCTTCACCCCCACTTGCAAAAGGAATTGGGACTTTATCAAGACTTTTATGCTATGTGGGATCAGTGCCCATGTTTGTTTATGGGGGCACGGAAGCTGCGCTCGGGGAGGTGGCCGGACCAATCCGGCCGGAGTGGCCCATCCTTCCCTATCTCTAAATATTATAGGCACTGGGATATGGTGACGGATGCAAGTGGCCAGCCCATCCGGAAGCTCCAAGACAGTACTGTTAACAAACAGGGGCATGGATCAGATGGACCACGGCGCAGGACATCCAGTAGTGATGGAGAAGGTGAGCACACATTTATTTTTTTTAAAAATCCCAACCCAGCCCACCCTAATTTGGTAGTCTTGGATAACCCCTTTAGGATAACAACTGTGTGGGCACCAGTAAGAATAGTGCTGTGGGTCATGAGGTTTAATGGTGAAACCTGATGCCAAGTTCCCTCTAAAAATGCTTTGTGGCAGGAAATGCCAGATCACAAGTTGGGAGATAATATCATATATATAGAGAACACATATGTTTCTTTTTCCAAATCAAATGCAGTGATCAGATGCAGATGCAGATGCAGTGATGCATGATGCAGATGAGATGCAGTGTGAATAAGTATAACAGCACCTATTGATATGCAGCATATACTGTATATACACATTATACAATACATTACATTAAGCCCACAGATTATATTGATGGCATTACAAAGCTCTAAAACAAAGTTTGATGGACATTACTTATTAGACATTACTCATTACAAAACTCTTTCCGTGTGTGTCTGGTATATGTTACACATTGCTTTAATTACATTTTAGAATATTAAACTGAATTTACGTAGTGGACAAACTTAGTCCATACTCTTTTACCTCTGCTTCATTTAATTTAGTGTAATGTTGTAGAGTAACAATGTTATTAATTATGGAGTTCATCAATCTTCTATACTGTGTTATATAAATAGTACCAGAACCTTGTTCCAAAAGCCATGGAAACTAGAGCACAGTGTTCAAAAGCAGTCAAACTTGCTTTAGTAAGACAAAATATCATCATTCCAGCAGTAACATTAGATAATTATGCAATTTTTTACAGATACTTGCAAATACTTGAAGACATATATATCAGTGAATTATTAAAGTACACAGTTCAGAAAATAATATATATATATCCTTTTAATTCAAGTATCAAACATTCTGTAGATTTATGGCTTCAAAGCTTAAGAAGATTATCTTGTTAGTGATCTCTCTAAGGAGCTTGGTATCTTGTATAAATAAGGATTCTGGCTTTCAGTAAAAAAAAAATCCTGCATCAAACAATAATTAGATTTAGTGAAGTTGGAAATACAGAAAAGTATTTTGCAATGCTTTATTTACTTGAATTACTTCAAGTAGAAATTTGCATGAACTGAATAGCAAAACAGATATATTTATATAGCACTTGGGCTAATAAAGCTCCCATCCGTTTTTTTCACATTTTACCTTGGAGTGCAGTCTAATTTTTTTCTTGGATATATTTGCCTGGTGTGTCAAGACCAGGATATTGGGGTTTGCACCCACAAAATTACTTGGCAATCTTGGTGCTGCTGGACTTTTCAAATGTTGTATATATATATATATATATATATATATATATATATATATATAGGAATATAGGTAAACGTAGGATTATAATATGTCATGTTCAGGGATTGTAGCTTTATTTAAAATATGTGGTTGGTACAGGACATCGGGTGGTCCAGCTTCAAGGGCTTCAAGGTGGAAAATCAAACCTTTAGCAGCCTAGCCCAGCCTTTTCTAGGAAAACCTGCACTACTTCAAAGGAAACCTCATAAATGAACGGGAACCATTATTTCATTAGGTGTTATGAAGTTATAGTATATCCTATATGTATGATGATTACATTTCCAAGATCGGGGTACAAACACCTCAGTCTCAATCCTAGGGCTCTGGGATGGGGAGATGTGATAGGGGTCCAGCCAGATGTGATGGCACCAATTCTGCTTCCCGATGACCTTCCATGACCTTCCCTAGAGACATTTTGATCCGTCTTAGGTTTGGGGAGATTCAGATACCTGGCCCAATGGGAATAGAGAAACAAGGGCCCTGCCAGGGGCAGACAGGGAGTTTCCAACAAAGGAGTTTATTGGTTGTGTGTGGCATGTGTCATCTGTTCTCTTGTAAGGAAGATCGTGCCGTACCACCACAACATGTTGGAGGAAACCGGAAAATACTGCTCATTCTTGCCTCCCTGTGACAACTAAACACTAAGGTCTAAAGGTTAACTGACTTTTGCACATCTTCTAATTCTGATTATACCACTACCAGTGTTTTGCATTTTTGACCATTGAATATGTATTTCCATTGTGTATATAGCATTTTGTCTAGTACGCCCACAAGGCAATTAAATAAGTAATCTGGGTTGCTCTTTTATCCAATAATCCAACAATCTACACATCCTTTTTCTTGGTCTAACATTATATGCTACTTGTGGCTGCCAGATCTAACATTATTTGTTACTTAGGGCTGGTTTCTGGCCTGATATTATACTTTTACTGACTGGGCTTACATCTAAGGAGGATTTAGTGGCAACCCTAATGTGCTGACAGGTCTCTGTTTCACTGGACTAGTGAAAGGAGCCTCTCAGCCTGTGTTGGTTGTGAGAAAGTGTTGTGGTCAAGTGAGTTAATCTCTCTCACTTCCTATGCCCCCCTTTACTGAGTTCATGCAGAAAATGTTATTAAGATGAACTTGCCTGGGGCTTCAGAGCATCATAATATTGGTTCAAAGTAAATCTAACCAGAGCATTCTGGGCATAAGAGTACTGCATGGCAAACCTTTTAGTAACCCAAGGAACCTTTTAGTAGCCCAAATTATAACAAAAGCCCACTTATTTATGGCAAAATGTCAACATGGCAATTTAAGCAGTAACTTATTGCTACCTGCTGTCAATCTAATCGGCGTTCTGGTGACACCTATACAGTAGAAAGAAAGAGTAGGATAAGTAGCTAATTATTTTAGCTTCCCTCCAGGGCCCCCTAAACAGGAAAAATCTCAGGACCCAGAACAGGAGCTCCAATGATAATCCACCTCTGTCCACACCTTCTTGTCCTGTAGCCTCAGGCAGCCAAGGATACATCGCTTTAAAATAGCGCTGATCATGGCCCGTCCTGGGTGGCCTGGACTGCATGAGCAAGCCTTGAGTCCAGGTCAGGTGAATGATGTGCCGGGGTTTCCAGAGAGGGTTGTGAGCGACAATTTGTCACCCATGCTATAGGTTCGCCACCACTATGGCATTAAATTTATCCCACAACATGAGCCGTAGTAATAAACATCTTCTGCCTGCTTGGCCTGGTTTCAAGTTGTGTAACCTGAAGACATTCAAAATAAATCTCTCTCAATGTATGCTTTAAATCACACATTGAAGTGATCTTACTTGAAGAAGTCAGTCTTTTGACAGATTCCCTTTGAAACGTCTCAAAGTGCAATAAATTGGTCTTATTTTTTTAACACCCAACATAATCCCTAGATGACCTGGAATACATGTGCTGCACCTTGAGTTTTCTCTTTATACAGTAGGTTCAGTAATATTTTTTATCAATTACTAAATGTCTCAAAAATGGCATAGCCGTTTCATAAACTTAAACCACACAATTTGCATCTGAATCTTGTATTGATTATGTCTTCTTCATAGTAAACAAAAGAAAAATTGAAAAAATTGTTCCACATACTTAATTGTAAACATAACTGAATGCATGACAATTTCCATTAAAACCGTTGTGACAAGTTAAGGTATATGATAAAATGAAATCAACATTTAAGTTTCATCCAAAATTACGATTATGTAGGCTGGTAGCATTGACAGATAGCACAAGGATAGCTGTTACCACCGATCCCTGCATTATTAGTTTAGAAGGTGTATAATAAATTCTTAAATCATTGCTAAATAATCGATCCCAGCTAAATTCAATGGCAGAAATATACTGTCAAGTATTATAGTATTATGATATACATTTGATACTTTGCCATGTCTGAAAGTTTTACCTACAATGAATAGAGAGGACTGTAATTTCTGTAAGGGACTAAAACAAAAAAATATGCAGACATTTATTTTGTATGATTTTTAAATCATTCCTGCATTTTTTTGCATGAAATTAGTATTTGACACAATGGGAAAATATTACTTAATATTTGGTACAGATGCCTTTGTTTGCAATTACAGAGGTCAGACGTTCTCTGTGTTTGTTGACCAAGTTTGCACATACTACAGTAGAGAGTTTGACCCATACCTCCCTACAGATCTTCTCCAGGTCTTTCTTGTTTCAGGGCTGTCGCTGGGCAACATTGAGTTTTAGCTCCATTCAAAGATTTTTGATTGGCTACCAGTCTGGAGACTGATTATCAGTACAAAAAGATCCTATTGGGCCCCGTGTGAACTTAGAATTTGACCCCCGATATAACTAAACCCTCACTATCGGCACCAACCCTTGTATAATACTTCAGAATACACATATAACATATATACAATCCACAGATGAATGCACACATACACTACATATGCATAACTTATGTAAACGCCACGGCAAATATATTGTACACACAATATATACGCTACACATGGAAATACACACATCATATATATAGTAAACACTCAAATACAGTTGCACATAAATGTACATACCCACACCAATACCCACATACCTGTACAAAATAAATAATATTGCGGTAATGTATGTACTACATACATAAATACACACCAACTGGGAATATGCTGCATATTACTATACAGCGCCCGATAACTAATACACACCAGGCCTGCCATAAGGCAGATATAGACATCACTTACATTATACATTAGTTGTAGCTCCGGCCTTTTACCTGTCCTGGTCTTTATCTTGGTGGCTTCTCGCAGATGACTATTCTTCTCCATCAGCTACAGAAACCTTCTCACTGTGACAAATTGGTACAGAATTCAACACAACAAGTCTTCTGCTCCTTACAGCATGTCCTGTAACTGTGCACCTAAAAATACCACAGTCACTTACAGTGCTGTACCTGTACTGGCCTAAAATATTGACCATATGAAAATCTGATCTAACTTTTAAATAACAATTTTATATTCTTTTTCTAAATTGTGAAGCAAGTGGATTATTTTTGTCTCAATGTCTTTGTGATGACAGTTCTTATCCAATGATAGAAGTGTGTTTTCTTTTCCTTTGAACTCATTCAGCACTTAATTTTTTCTACCTTATCGCTTCTAACATTATCCTGCAATGAACTTAATAGCAAATATTATCTCAGCAATGAAGACATAGGACACTTGTCTTTACAGATTGTGACTTAATATATCACTATGACATAGGTATAATCAGTACTAATAGGAACACATAAACAAGTGCGCTCAGAAACTTTTTAAATGATCACAGGATCCCAGAACATTATTTTATATTAGTTGCTGAATGTGAGAGTTACAATCACTCGTTTCTATGAGCGGTGCCTTGGTTTCTCTTTTATAGACTAAAGTACAATATGTTGATGAGTTACTCTTGGATGCATTTCATCTGTAAAACACATTATAAGGAGTAAGTAGATTATTATAGAACTGAGAACATTAAATTTGAACAAAATTGAGTTTCTGTGCTGATACTGAATAATGCAGCATTTCACATAGTTATACTGCTGTCAGCTGTCTCTAAAAATTTGTCTGGAACTCTGAGTATGATAAAATTACTCATAACTATTTAAAATATATTTGTACACCTGTTACCTCACCTGCTTGTGGAACCATCAAGGTCTCACAAATGTCCGTGCAGAATCTGTAGCTGCATTGCAAATCTGTAGGAGAGGACATGTTTAGCTCACTCTTTCTCCAACTCACACTTTTACATTGGCATTGTTTTTCAGTGATTTCCACGGATGCCTCACAAATCCTTTTATTTCTTTGGGTGTTTTTACATTGGCTTGTATTTTCACGGATCTGTTGTCAGTGGAAAAAAATAAGAAACTTCCTATTTTTTTCACTGATGAGGATCATGGAAGGTAATAGAAGTCGATGGGTCTGAAAAAACTGATGCAACATCCATTTTTTTTTTCACTGATGAAGCTGAACCAAGAATAATGTTTACAATTTTAAACCTTCATTTTTTTTTTTGCGGACACGGAGACCAAACGGATGCTTAACAGAGAAAAAAACAGAAGAAAAACGCAGACACAATGGAGACAAAATCAACGGATGGCAACTCAAGCTGAGCATCAATACCAATGTGAAAGAGGCCTTACTTTGCTTAAGGGGATGCTAGAAAAAGGTTGTTCAGTTCTACACACTTAAATTATGTTTTGATGGTTAATGGGTATGTTGAGGTGTTGGTTGTGGTTTTAGGGGGGGGGGAGGGTGATATTTAGATAGGTGGAAAATCATTGGTGGAAATTAAAAAATAGATGAAAGGTCTTCACCTTTCACCAGGAGAAAAATTGGTTGGTTGAAATATGTTGCAACAAAATATCAACCTGAGTATATTCAGGAAGTAAAGAGTTTTAATTAGAGAAGACTGATTGTTTTGACGCTCTTCAGCTGGAGAAATCGAATGCCTAAATCATTGTTCTCTTCTTACAACATGATATTATTTACTGAATAAAATTAAGGATTACCTATAAAAGTGATTGACCATATCACATTATTTGGATGGATTTTATTGTATCATTTGAACTACAAGACATGATTTTGTTAAGAACAAGTAAAGCTGGATCTGCTGTTGGTGGAAGTCATCTGTAAGATAATGGGGGTCATTTACTAAGGGCCCGATTCGCGTTTTCCCGACGTGTTACCCGAATATTTCCGATTTGCGCCGATGTTCCCTGAATAGCCCCGGGATTCTGGCGCACGGGTCTAAATTGTGTCGCACGGGCGCCGAGTTCCGTGCGCCAAAACAAGGGGGCGTGGTTTTCGAAATACCCGAATGATTCGGACAAGCCCCCGAATTTAAAAAACCGAATTGTGTCGCAAGACGTGCACTCATATACACCGGGCTGAAGGAGGTGAATGTCAGGGCAATTTTCTTTTGCTTAGGATCCTACTTGGAGAATGTTGCTTTTGAAAAACAAGAAGCCCCAGTTAAAGGGATAGGTGTGCAGGTATGCTCTCTCCTCAAGCCCCACTTAAAGGGATAGGTCTGCAGGTATGCTCTCTCCTCAAGCCCCACTTAAAGGGATAGGTCTGCAGGTATGCTCTCTCCTCAAGTCCCACTTAAAGGGATAGGTCTGCAGGTATGCTCTCTCCTCAAGCCCCACTTAAAGGGATAGGTCTGCAGCTATGTTCCCTCCTCAAGTCCCACTTAAAGGGATAGGTCTGCAGCTATGTTCCCTCCTCAAGCCCCACTTAAAGGGATAGGTGTGCAGGTATGCTCTCTCCTCAAGCCCCACTTAAAGGGATAGGTCTGCAGGTATGCTCTCTCCTCAAGCCCCACTTAAAGGGATAGGTGTGCAGGTATGCTCTCTCCTCAAGCCCCACTTAAAGGGATAGGTGTGCAGGTATGCTCTCTCCTCAAGCCCCACTTAAAGGGATAGGTGTGCAGGTATGCTCTCTCCTCAAGCCCCACTTAAAGGGATAGGTCTGCAGGTATGCTCTCTCCTCAAGTCCCACTTAAAGGGATAGGTCTGCAGGTATGCTCTCTCCTCAAGCCCCACTTAAAGGGATAGGTCTGCAGGTATGCTCTCTCCTCAAGCCCCACTTAAAGGGATAGGTCTGCAGGTATGCTCTCTCCTCAAGCCCCACTTAAAGGGATAGGTGTGCAGGTATGCTCTCTCCTCAAGCCCCACTTAAAGGGATAGGTCTGCAGGTATGCTCTCTCCTCAAGTCCCACTTAAAGGGATAGGTCTGCAGGTATGCTCTCTCCTCAAGCCCCACTTAAAGGGATAGGTCTGCAGGTATGCTCTCTCCTCAAGCCCCACTTAAAGGGATAGGTGTGCAGGTATGCTCTCTCCTCAAGCCCCACTTAAAGGGATAGGTCTGCAGGTATGCTCTCTCCTCAAGCCCCACTTAAAGGGATAGGTCTGCAGGTATGCTCTCTCCTCAAGTCCCACTTAAAGGGATAGGTGTGCAGGTATGCTCTCTCCTCAAGCCCCACTTAAAGGGATAGGTGTGCAGGTATGCTCTCTCCTCAAGCCCCACTTAAAGGGATAGGTGTGCAGGTATGCTCTCTCCTCAAGCCCCACTTAAAGGGATAGGTGTGCAGGTATGCTCTCTCCTCAAGCCCCACTTAAAGGGATAGGTCTGCAGGTATGCTCTCTCCTCAAGTCCCACTTAAAGGGATAGGTCTGCAGCTAGGTTCCCTCCTCAAGCCTCCCTTAAAGGGATGGGTCTGCAGCTAGGTTCCATCCACAAGCTCCACTTAAAGGGATAGGTCTGCAGGTATGCTCTCTCCTCCTGGCCCATTTAAAGGGGTATGGTGTGATGTATGTGTATTCCACCCTGCTCCTATCTCATGATGAGTGATACAAGTGATTGACAAAAGTGAATAAGGATGCAAAACAATGCTTTTGATTAACATAGGCATCCCTTGCCTCCGATGAGCACATAAGAATTAATAATCAGTCCTTATCAGAATGTTCCCTGTCCCCAATGGGGCTCCCAATCTAAAAAACCTGCAAGTATGTGTTTGAGCGTGGGATGAAACCGGAGGACCTGGAGGAAACCAACACAAACATGGAGAGAAATGCAAACTCTGTGCAGACGTTGACCTGGATGTCACTCGAATCGAGGTCCACAAGGCTGCAAGGCTGTAATGCTAACTAATGAGCCAACATGCCACCCAGCATACATTGCTCTTGTGGAGGCTACATAGTGGAAAGATGTATATTTATTTGTAAAGCTTTACGGAATTTACTGATGCAATATAATTAAAAATTATTTGTTAACTTTTGCAAACGTTTAGTCCTTGATTTAAAGTTTTAGCATCAGATGGAGGCAAAAGGCCAGCCGCCGTCTGCAACTATTTGCCAATGTATACACAAAAGTAACACGTCAGCCGCTTTAGTGACATATAACGCTGAGCCTAGACCAAGAATATGGTGTGAACCCAGCAAAATACACCAAGCTGCCCACATCATGTAAGTTATCTTTAGCCAAAGTGTCTGTGTGACCCTGCACTCCCCCCCCCCCCAGTGTTTATGTCACCATACCCCCCCACCAGTGTTTATGTCACCATACCCCCCCCCACCAGTGTTTATGTCACCATACCCCCCCCACCAGTGTTTATGTCACCACCCCCCCCCAGTGTTTATGTCACCATAAACCCCCAACAGTGTTTATGTCAACAAACACCCCCCCCCCCCCCCACCAGTGTGTTGCTGCCCCTGTTTTATTCTGGAAGTTAACGTAATAAACAGTCATTTTTATGCAAAAATTAATAATTTATTCAAACACTGTTTTAAAATCACATTACATTTGTTTATATTCAGACATCAAAGAAAAATACTGATACCTTAATAAATACATCTCATGCTATTGATTTACAGCAACTTTACAAACACCGTTGCCTGTTTTGGGGGATAATCATGGTAAAAAGACAACTTTACAAACACCGTTGCCTGTTTTGGGGGATAATCATGGTAAAAAGACAACTTTACAAACACCGTTGCCTGTTTTGGGGGATAATCATGGTAAAAAGACAACTTTACAAACACCGTTGCCTGTTTTGGGGGATAATCATGGTAAAAAGACAACTTTACAAACACCGTTGCCTGTTTTGGGGGATAATCATGGTAAAAAGACAACTTTACAAACACCGTTGCCTGTTTTGATGGATAATCATGATAAAAAGACAACTTTACAAACACCGTTGCCTGTTTTGGGGGATAATCATGGTAAAAAGACAACTTTACAAACACCGTTGCCTGTTTTGATGGATAATCATGATAAAAAGACAACTTTACAAACACCGTTGCCTGTTTTGGGGGATAATCATGGTAAAAAGACAACTTTACAAACACCGTTGCCTGTTTTGATGGATAATCATGATAAAAAGACAACTTTACAAACACCGTTGCCTGTTTTGGGGGATAATCATGGTAAAAAGACAACTTTACAAACACCGTTGCCTGTTTTGGGGGATAATCATGGTAAAAAGACAACTTTACAAACACCGTTGCCTGTTTTGGGGGATAATCATGGTAAAAAGACAACTTTACAAACACCGTTGCCTGTTTTGGGGGATAATCATGGTAAAAAGACAACTTTACAAATACGTTGCCTGTTTTGGGGGATAATCATGGTAAAAAGACAACTTTACAAACACCGTTGCCTGTTTTGGGGGATAATCATGGTAAAAAGACAACTTTACAAACACCGTTGCCTGTTTTGATGGATAATCATGATAAAAAGACAACTTTACAAACACCGTTGCCTGTTTTGGGGGATAATCATGGTAAAAAGACAACTTTTCAAACACCGTTGCCTTTTTTGGGGGATAATCATGGTAAAATGGTTTTTTTTTTTTTTTTTGGTTCAAACATTTTTTTTTTTTTTTTTTCAAAAATATTTTTTTTTGTTTTTTTTCCAAACTTTTTGAAATTTTTTTTTCAATTTTTTCATTTTTTTCAATTTTTTTTTAAAATTTTTAAATGTTTTTTAAACAAAATCTTTTAAACAAAAAAACACATATGGTTACCCACAAAATTAAGAACGAGGAGGGTGGAACAACCTTTCGAAATGGGCCATCAGAATGTCCATCTTTCGGTTGAGCAGCTCCATTTCATGGAGGAGCTGCTCACCGATGGACATCTGAAGACCCTCGGCCACTGCTGTGGTGGCTACCTCTGGTGGCTGGACCTCTTCCTGTGGGTCTTCCACTGGTTCCAGCACCAGGGTAACCATCTCCTCCTCCGGAGCCACAGCAAGATCCTGTAAAAAAAAATATATATATATAAATTAATACTAATTACAAATTAATTAGTATATATTACATTTTCAACATCTTAGATTCCTAAAAGGATGCCAGTCTTTACCTCTTGGCCAGGTGGCACAGGGCTTGGTGGAGGGGGAGAGTCGTCCCCAACATCCACCACAACAGCAGCAGCAACAGAAGCAGAAGAAGAGGCCCCTTCTACGGCCGGTGCCCTCTCCCGTCCGGCTAGAAAGAAAAAGAGAAATCATCAAAAAATGCACAGACATGTCATTACTTAGAGAACCAAGTTGTATCTTCTAACCTTTTGCAGAGCGGTTCCGGCTTCGGACACGCTCCAAAAAGTGCTCCTCACGGACCTTTATGTCCGAGAACCGCTTCTGCAACTGCCGGACGGAATGGTAGCGGCCGTATTTCTCGAGCAGATGGGCTTGGACCTGCTCCATGATTTTGGTCTTTGCTTTATAGCTACCAGTCTCACGGAGCAGGTCGTAGCCCCGCTCGTCGCAGATGGTTATCAAAGCGACGAGCTCTGCTCGATCAAAAGGGGCGCTCTTCTTCTGCTTTCTCTTGCCGCTGCTGGTGCCTGCCTGGCTTTCATCTGTAAAATACAAGAACGCAAGATATTTGATATTTTTAACAATATGAAATTCAAAACTTATTTATGATAGATTTGTTTCAAAGATTTGCATTGGGTTTACCCTGATCTTGTGTGATCTCGGAATTTGTGTTGCCTATCACATGTCTGGCGTCTTCGGCCTTCTTCTCATGGTGTGTTTTCATAGTCTTTGCATTGTGTATTAACCCCTTAAGCACGCAGCCATTTTACAGCTTAAGGCTACATTCACACGACTGTATGGGGGACGTATATACGGCCGATATACGTCCCCCATAGACGGCAATGGGCGCATGGCGCACTACGGGAGCGGTACGGTGCAGCACACGTGCCGCACCGAACCGCTTCGTACCCCAGAAAAAGATAGGACCTGTCCTATCTTTCTCCGTAGTACGGCGCCGTGCGCCATTACTTCCTATGTAGAGGGGCGGGGGGGAGCTACGCTCACCTCCTCCTCTCCCCGTACACGGCCGTTGCCCGCTACGGTACGGGCGGGCAACAGCAGTGTGAATCTAGCCTAAGGCTCAGCCCAATTTTTGGGATTGTGATATGGTTTGATTTATATAGTTATAACTTTTGAACACTTTTACTAATCTAAACGATTCCACACATCTTGTACTTCATTTTAGTGGTAAATGTTGGCTGATATTTTTTGCTTTGATTCCCCAAAAAAATGTCACAAACTTGAGTTTTGGGATAAATGTGACCTTGACAAAATTTTGAATCATTGCATTTTCATGCAGATGATTTTCAACCTAAATAAGTTGCAGAATAACATTTCCAATCGTCTTATTTACATTGGCATAAATTAAAAAAATGTCTCGATAATTAATTTTGATGTTGCGCAGCTTACAAATATATATATTTTATGATAAATTGGCAATTTGGAGGATAAATAGTGTTTTCACTGAATTGTAATATTTTTAGCATCTAAACCACATATATAACAAACCCATTTTCAAATCTGCACCCCTCATGATATCAGAAGCAGCATTTACGAAGATTGTTAACTCCTTGAGATCTTCCTAGTAATTGAATCCAAATGGGTGTGAAATTTAGAATGGTCAATTTTTGTTGCTTATATGTTCATTTAGGCCTAAAATTTACACATTTCAAAAAGATAAAAAGCAAAAAGCCACCATAAAATGTGTTCAACAATTTCTCCTGAGTGCAGCGACCCCCCACATGTGGACATTACTTGTGTTATGGGCGCACAGCGAGGCGCAGAAGGGAAGGAGCGCCCTGCAGCTGCCTGGATTTTAGTTTTCTCGTTGCCCCCTTTTGAAGGCTATAAAATTTTCGCTTTTACGTTATTTGGGCCATGTGACGGCATTTTTTGGGCGAGATGAGATGCTTTTTCCAGTGTCACCATTTTGGGGTTGGTATCACTTATTGTAGCAAATTTTGAACTTGTTTTGAGGTCATGAGTAGAAAAGAATCAATTCTGTACTGGATTAGTTAAATAAAAAATTTTGGTGTTCACCGTATAGCCTAATAATCATGTTATCTTTATTCTATGGGTCGATACGATTACGGGGATACCAGACATGAATATTTTTTCTTAAGTTTTAATAAATTTGGAAAAAAAAATGCTAATGTGTTGTAAAATCTCTCATTTTTGCATCGCCGTCTTCCAAGTGGCATAACATTGTTACGTTTTTGGCTACAGAGCTGGTTGTTGGCTTGTTTTTTGCGGGACATGTTGTACTTTGCAACAGTATCATTGTGGAGTACATATGTTTTGTTGTTCACTTTTTATTGCATTTTTAGTGGGATATAATAGGTAAAATCAGAATTTTTGGCGGGTTTGTAATTTTTTGATTTATGGCGTTCATCATATGGGTCCAATAGTTATTTTGTTTTATTCTATGGATTGTGACGGACTGTTTTGACTTTTTTGAGCGTAATTTGTATCTTTATATTTTTTGGGGCTTATGGCCATTTTTATTGATTTGTTAAATTATTTTTTCACGAAAAACATTTTCTTTACCTTTTTTTTTTTCTTGACCCACCACGGGACATCAACAAGCAATCATCTGATTGCTTCTTCATGATAATACTCTGCAATACTCATGTATTGCAGGGTATTAGCAGTGTCAGCCTATGCAGATGCATAGGCTGACACTTTGCCTTTAAGATGACGTCACAGACGCCATCTTAAAGGCCCTGCCTTCAGGCTTCTCTGGGGCCCCTATCGGACCCCAGAGGTGCCATAGCAGCGATTGGCGCCCCCAAAAACATCGCTGGGGCACCGATCGTGGGGTAAAGAACCCCGGAAGGCATGTGAAATGGTGCGGTCGCGTCATTTAACGGAATAAACACCCACGATCGGAGCCCACTCCGACCGCGGGTGTTAGCCGTGGATGTCAGCGGTAGATTAACGCTGACATCCCGCAACCCCCGATGGCGGTTTGGCTCCTGTGCAGAGCAGAACCGGCATCATCTCAGTGCAGTACAGCTACCGTGCAGAGCGCTAAGGGCTTCAACTAAATGCATGTGTATTGGCCAAAAACGGAATCACACGGTGACAGCGCTAGTCCTGCGTTTAAAAGTGCATGGTTTTGGGCCTCACTAAAAAAAAACATTAGTGTGTCCAGTGTAACGCATGTGATTGCTTAACCAGGAGATGCCTTTCAATGCATTTGCAAATGTGTCCAGCCCAGGGTGCGCCCCCATTGCGCTAGCACTGCACTTCAAAGCGTAGCTAGTGACGCATGCGCCCATGACCATATACTTTGATGTAAATGTTTATATTTTGGTGATGACACATATCAACCTTTTTTGCTGTAAAAATCATTTTGACATTTTCTTTTAGGTAATACTGTGATTTTGAATTTAAAACTCCATAATTGAAAACTCTGTGTGAACATTGCATTTCTAGGTTTCTTTTGGAGTTATCTAAAATGTATTGAGCGCTTTACCTGAGGATGTGGCCATCTTGCTTTTCGAAAGGTTGTTCCCTCCTCGTTCACGACAATATAGATCTACGTGAAGGGATTAGAAGTTATGATGTTAAGCTCATGTAATTCTGACGATGCGATCACCCTGCAACATGTGCTGTGCCATTAGCTTGTGTTTCTTCACTGTCCTTTACATTGCCCTGTATATCCACCCTTCTTATCTCTCTTTTGGGGCTTTTTCCCCTTTTTTTGCCTTGTTTTGGGTGTATTTTGTGTTGTTTTTGGGTACTTACAATTCTCAGTATTGTTCCCTGGCTGCTGTGCACGGTATCTGCTGTAGTTGCAGGTGTGGCTTCTATTTATGACGCTGCTGCTGGCGTCAGATTTTCAATATTTCGCGCCAAAATCCGCCGTGCATGCGCCACTAAACCAAGGATTGAAGCTGGAAAATGGCAGAAGCGCGCGACACAATCTAACCAGCCGTGCGCCACAATTTAAATAGCGTGCGTCACAAACGGGGGCGCGCATATTTAAGCGCGCAAACACAAAATAGAATTGCGACACTATTCAAACCGCGACACAAAAGTGTCGCATGAGTAAACTGATTGCTATTATGCTTGTGGCAACAAGGTAAAGGTGTGTGCGACACAATTTAGGGAAAAAATATAAAATGGTTTCCAAAAAAAAAACAAAATGGAGAGAGTTAGGAGTCAAGGGTTCTGAAGGAGATTGGAAAAGTTGACTGTTGATTGTGCACAATAAATCCATTGAAATTTAGCAAAAAGGTAAGTAAATGTTCACATATAAATTTCAAAAAAGGATTGATTTTGGAAAAAATAACAATACAATTTGTAAAACAGGAGTGGAGATTGTTGGTAATAAGAAGACAAACACTCGTCAAAAAAGCATTTGCAAAGGTAAGTCACACTTTTAAATTCAAATATTAAAAAAATGTATACAAATTGTTAGAGAGGCCCCGGAAAAACTAAAAATGTGTTTAGTATTTACCACAAATTGGGATTAAACAAATTTTTAGTGTAAGTTTAAATTAGTCACAAAGTAACATACCTTATCTGACCAATCTGCCAATATGAGCAAAAAAAAATAATATTCCATATTCTTAATTCTAGGACAATGGATATGCTTCCGATCCTCTACGTGGCCATTCAAAATGACAGGATCATGGCTAGACAGCGCAGACGGAGGCAGAGGAGGCGTCCTCGAGTGTTCCGTCCTCGTGTGTCCTTTGCAGATTTTACGGACGCGGAGGTGTATCAGCAGTTTCGGCTGGATAGAGCTTCAATCCTAAGCCTCTATGAGAAGCTTGAAGTAGCTATCGGGGCTAAAACAGGACGGTCACATGCAGTGCCTGGACTCACCAAGATGGTCTCGGCCATCTATTATATGGCTAACGCGTCCTTCCAGCACTGCATTGCTGAGCGTTTTGGTTTTTCGCAACCAACCTTCAGCCGTTTTTTCCACGAGGTAGTGGATGAGCTGTTTAAGCTCTGTACACAGTACATCGCCTTCCCCAAAACTGCTGATGCCATCCGGAGGACGCAAGCGGAGTTTGTGCAAGTAGCGGGGATGCCCAACGTGATCGGGCTAATCGACTGCACACATGTGGCGTTGGTGCCTCCTGCGGCCGATGAATATCGGTACCGCAATCGAAAAATGTTTCGATCTATTAATGTGCAGGTCACCGTGGACCACAATAACCTCATAACGAATGTGGTCGCAAAGTACCCTGGCTCGACACACGATTCCTTTATCTTTGAACACTGTGGCCTCAATCGCCGGCTCCAGAGTGAATTGTACAGGGACGCCTTTCTGCTTGGTAAGTGAATGTGAATGCTCTTTCAATTACTAAACAATTAAAATGTGGTCATGCTCCATAAGGTCTGTCTTTAATTATGGTTTTCAGAAACTGAGAAGAGTATTGTTTACATTTTTGCCTTTTTAATTCAAAAGTTTACACAATGTAAACTAAAATGTTAACACAAACAAATGAATTAAAAAAAAAAAAAGGCAAAATAATTTAAACAAAACACATTCTCAGCATATGAAATTAATTGGACGAAACCGGCGTTAAGAGAGAGAGAAAAAAAAGTGTGGGGTTAAGCCTAATTTACAAATACATACTGAGGGGTATCAGTTACAAACACCTACTTTGTCCATGGACATGTGACTGAACTTGTAAACCTCACAATCTAAAGGGGTTTTCCCACAAAATAAAGTTTAGCCCTATCCACTGGATAGGACCTAACTCCCTGATCAGTGCTGAGACCCCCACAGATTGCATAACCAATGGAGCCCTCGCCGCTCAGTCAGACTAATGGAGCAGATGGCTGAACATGACTGTTTTGCTCAAGTAATCTCTATGGAGGTGAGTGATCTTGCCGAGCACAGCGCTCACCAATCTCTGTCAGCTCCATAGAGATTAATGGAGCTGAATGGGCATGCACGGCCATCTGCTCCATTAGTCATTTTTGCAGTCTGTGGGGGTCTCAGCACTGATCATGAAGTTAGGCACTATCTCATGGATACGGCTTAACTTTCGTTTGTTGGAAAACCCCTTTAACTACCATCATGTTTTGTTAAAAATATTGTGGAAAAAGAAGACATCCCCAAATGCAAATAACTTGCATTATTGGCACTGATAAACCAAGCAGATTCCAAGGAAAAAACGGATATTGTGAGGATAATCCAAAAATGTCAGTCTAAGCTCGGACTAAGGCTCCATTCACACTACTGTATGGGGGACATATGTACAGCTGCAAACTTACGGCCATACATATGTCCCCATAGATGGCAATGGCCGCACAGAGCAATATGGTGCAGCACACATGCAACACCGTACATGGGGGGGGGGGGGGAGCTAACACATGTCCTATGTTTCCCTGTGTTACGGGCAGCCCCCATGCATTGCTATGGAGAGCGGTCACCCCTCCTCCTCTCCATTACACGGAGCACACGGCCGCCCGGCAGGCAGATGTTTGTGTGAATGCTGCCTCATTTTTGAAATTAAGCTAATTAGCTTTACTTTGTCCTGTTTTTAGGTGATAATGGCTACAAATTATTGCCATGGTTGATGACACCATATTTGCGGCCAAGCACCCCTAAGGAGAGGAGCTTCAACCACGCACATCGAAGAACCAGAAGTGCCATTGAGAGGACCTTTGGAATTCTCAAGAGTCGGTTCCGCTGCCTGGATTTTTCAGGGGGGGCTATGCTCTACAAACCCCCCATTGTGTGCAAGGTCATTATAGCCTGTTGCATGTTACATAACATTGCAACAGCCAACAGGCTAGAAATTGACCTTGCAACAGATTTAACTGAGCATATAGAGCATCAGGGGGATGTGTCTGCTGAACCCACAAATAGAGCGGGACAACTAAGGCGCAGGCAAATCACTGAGATTTACTTTTAAAGTGATTTGCCAGTTCCCATTTTTTTTTTTTTTGGATACCTTAATGTCTGTATATTTCGAATTGCATTAAAGTAAATGCAATGTCAAAATGGATCCATGCTTTTCATTCTTTAGTAAAATAATTTCAGCTCAGAGGAAGACAAAGTAGATCAAAAATTTATTTGTCATTTTTGATCAAAATCAAGTTAACCAAAATAAATAAAGTTAAAAAAAAAAAAAAAACCAAAACAAAATTACGGTTTGGAAGAACGTGATGAACGACGGACAGGCCCCTTCCCCCTTTTTGCCTGCCGCCGCGTCACCACAGAACTCCCAGATGTGCCCGGTGGATTTGAAGCCGAGGATCTAAGTTCCTCCTTGACCGAAAGTAGGAACGTGGCTTCAGGGGAAGGGCCCAAGCCCACTGGAGAGGGATCCAGTGCACCTGCCAGCGATGGTGCGTAACTGCACCCCGAATCCTGATCAGTTGGAAGCTGAATCTGGGATTTGGGGGCAGGGCTGGCCTGTGTCACTGGATCCCCACCAGTGGGGACCTGGGGTGGGGAGAATGGAGGGACACTCACACTCCCCCCTTGAGCCACAGTTCCTTGGTGGATGAGGAGTCCCAGAATATTGATGAGAGCTCTTAAATCTCCACTAATAAGCTGGAACCCCTCCTCCATCATCCGGCCATGCCTTTGGAGTTCCCGCTGAATTAGGCCCATCGCTTCAAGGCTTTTATCCATATAGTTTGAAAATATGCCAAGTGTGATGGGCCTATCTTCAGCGGGCACAACTTCAGGAGCATCATCCCCACTGGACCCACCAAGTGATATGGCTGCAGGAGGAGTGGCTGGCGAAGCACATGGAGGTCCGGGTGCAGCCTCATTTGCTGGTGGTGGTGCAGCCTGTGGTGCCGCGGGTGGAGCAGCCCTCCCTGTTGATAAAACAAAGTAAATTACAATTCAAAAACTATAGAGTGCTGTAACCTTAAATTAAAATTGATAGCCACACTTGGAAGCTACCACCACGAATATACCTAGAAAGGTAGAACAGGTGGTAGGTGGATGTATAGTACATGTTGAAAGCACTTTTTTGAGCTAATCCTCACGTGCAGTATTTTTTGTTATAAAATCTTTATGGCCCTATTGTGTATTTTTTGATAAGCGGCTTCTGGGGCGTTGAGTAGCCGGACATGAGGCAAGATGTCATGACTACTCAACGCCCCAGTAGCCTCACTGCTCCTCCTAACCAGACATCATCGGTGCGCAGCTCCTCATAGCTTGTCTTATGTGAAGGTTTGGGGCACGGGACAGGGGAGTATGCTATGCTCAACTAATACCAAACACGATTCCCACTGCCACCATTGTATCCTATAGGCACAGTAATTTGAATTTCAACCTAGCTATGCTCACCAACTTATACTATGAACAATTACACTGCTGGCAATGTATTTTATATGATTAGACATATATGTTCCACAACCCTTTAGGCAACGAGCATGGCCAACAGCCCCCTGGGCAACAAGCATGGCCACCAACCCCCTAGTGCACGAGCATGGCCCCTTACCCCCTTGTTTTTGTGTGTGTTTTTTGTTGTCTTCAAGGACCGGGCCTGCTGTGGACTACTTTGTAGTCAGTGGACTCCGACGAGGACCTGTAAATAAATATGGATTAAAATGGCTGACGAGGGTGTGTCTGGCTTTTTTTCAATAAAATATATTTTTACAATGATGTGTTTGTGTCGTTGTGTATAATTAGCCATAGTAGTGGTGCTGTTTATTTGACAGTGCTCATGACTAAGGCCTGAACTTACTGTAAAATGGCCATTTTTGTTTTGGCCAAATTTACAGTAACGGATATTAAATTACCCCGGTACCCACCGCCACCAGGGGTGCCGGGAAGAGCCAGGTACAAGCCAGCACCTGACCATCTAAAGATGGTCAGGTGCAGGGGCGGCTGCAGGCTGTTATTGTTGAGTTGGAATAGCCCCCTAACAGTGGGCTATCCCAGATCAGTAATGGCAGGCTGCTGCTGCTTTTTTGTATCTGGCTGATGTTAAAAATCGGGTGAGCCCCACATCAATATATTAAATTTAAATGAAAAAAAAAAGACGTGTATTCCAAACAATTTAAAAAACCAGCAAGATACAAAAAGCAGCAGCAGCCTGCCATTACTGATCTGGGAAAGCCCACTGTTAGGGGGCTATTCCAACTCAACAATAACAGCCTGCAGCCGCCCCAGCACCTGACCATCTTTAGATGGTCAGGTGCTGGCTTGTACCTGGCTCTTCCCGGCACCCCTGGTGGCGGTGGGTACCGGGGTAATTTAATATCCGTTACTGTAAATTTGTGCAAAACAAAAATGACCATTTTACAGTAAGTTCAGGCCTTAGTAATGAGCACTGTCAAATAAACAGCACCACTACTATGGCTAATTTTACAGAATGACAAACACATCATTGTACAAATAAATTTTATAGAAAGAAAACCAGACACACCCTCGTCAGCCATTTTAATCAATATTTATTTACAGGTCCTCGCTGGAGTCCACAAAATCCAAAGTACTCCACAGCAGGCCCGGTCATGTAAGACAAAGAGAAGGAGGGGGGGGGGGTGAAAATAAAAGGGGGGGCAGGTGGGCCCTTGCTCGTTGCCCGGGGGGGGGGGGGCCTTGCTTGTTGCCCGGGGGGGCAGGCAAACATATATGCCTAATCCCATAAAATACATTGGTGGCAGTGGCATCGTTGTTGGTATTATTTGGTGAGCATAGCAGACACCTGTCCCGTGCCACGAACCTTCAGATATGACAATGCCTGCACTCTGGGGAACAAAGCCAAAGCTACTGCGCATGCGGAGTACTCTGGCTTATCGGACAAGGGCGCGCAGCTACGAGGAGCTACGTGCCAATGATGTCAGGTTAGGAGGAGTAAAGAGGCTACTGGGGCGTGGAGTAGCCGCAATGTGTAGCCTCATGTCTGGCTACTCCACGCCCCAGTAGCCGCTTCCAAAAAGGATTGCAAAATATTTTTGGAAAGTGAAACCAAACATTAGTATTAGAGACATAAAATAAAACGTACATACCAACATCAAGATCATCCGTGTCAAAATCCCCGATCCCTTCAGTAAGATCGGGGTGTATTGTTTGATTAATCTTCTGCTCCACCCACGACATCCGCATGGCCACACTAGGGCCACCACCCGTCCTCCGAGCTGACTGTTTGTGCTTCGCCAGCTTTGCCTTCAGCCTCCTCCTGCAGTCATACCACTTCTTGCGGACCTCAGGAACAGAACGATATTCCACTCCTGCAAAGTTGAAAACAAAAAGAAAAAAAAAAAAAAAAAAACATTATATAAAGGCCACTCACCTTCAAGATTTACAATCCAAGTGACCATAAAAAAATTCAAATACTATTCCAAATGCAATTTTTACCTAGGCCATTGATCCGCACTGTGATCCCCTGCCAAATGTGGTGTTTGGCTGACAGGGGAATAGAATCTGCCAGCCTCCCAAAAAGATGGTCATAATTTTGGGTAACCTTGAAAAGACAAAAGCCACAAAAAAAAAAAAAAACCTTCATTAAAAACACTCTTCAACGGTGGGTAAAGAGTAGAACAGAACACCAACAGTATAAATAAGTTAAAAAAATGTCACAATACCTCCTCAACCAATATTTCCGTTTCACGTTCCGTGAAACGTGCCTTCTTTGCACGGCCAGGGTCCTCCTCATCTTCAGCACCAGAGCCCCCAGTATCCATATCCCCGGCAGCTGGTGGTCTGTGATCCCCAGGAGCAGCGGACGGAGCAGCGGACGGAGCAGCGGACGGAGCAGCGGACGGAGCAGCGGACGGACCAGCGGACGGACCAGCGGCCGGAGCAGCGGCCGGAGCAGCGGCCGGAGCAGCGGCCGGAGCAGCAGATCCTGGGGCCACAGATGTTGGGGGGGCTTGCCGATTCGCCGCCTCCATCTCCCGTGCTCCGCGGATGGCATAGTCGTACACCTGGGGACACTGCTGCCGGAGTAGCTCCAGAAAAATGGCAATGGGAGCATCTGGTGCTGCTGTGGACTGCTCAGGACGCCCAGCCATGATAGATACCAGCTGTGCAATTAGCCTCGCTGTGCACTTTTTATGCAAAAATTTTGTGGCGCAACTCATGCGCCACATTTATCACGCGTGCGACACAATTAGTGAATGGGCGCATATCCCATTCTAGTCGGAGGGACGCACTTTTTATGCATTCCAATTGGAGCTTAGTAAATGTGCCCCAATGTCTTTCTGACAGGAAAGGGTTGCAGAGTTCAGAAAATATGGTCATAAAACCTCTTACTTTGAATGACCAGATGTCAGCTCCTTCTGTGGTGTAATGATTAACCAAGTTCCACAAAATAGTTGTCAAGGCAACAGTTTTTCATGGCATATAATAAGTATGACATGAAGAATTCTTAATTAATACCAATAAAATTTTTCTTAGAGGTCTAAGCTTCTTGTTGTGTTTGCCGTGACATGGGGTGTTGCTTTTATCATTCACAAGCGCACAAGCATCATGGTATGTATGATAAATTCATCCCACAGTGTATGACTTATTGATGCTGCTATAGTGGACTACCTGTTTTTATTTAGAGCTGTCATGAAAGATGTGTTTTGAGAAAAAATCCACTACTTAGGGTATAATCATGTAACAATATTAAAATCGGCAACTTTTTGCCGTTGTTTTTAGATAACACAAGAGTCAAGGGTGCGCCATGTCTGATGTCAAAATATCTAATAGGTACATGATATACCTCTGCACCTATCTAAATATGAACCTAAATATGTATAGAAAATGAAAGTCATCACTTTTATATCTAGATATATTTATGTGTGTATAGGTATATATCATAATATTTTATCATATTGTTAGTTTTTAACTGTATGCTCATGCTCCAAATGAGCAGATCACTGTACAATGAGATGCCAAGGGTACAGTTTTGACTGGGGTGGATGCAGGGTATGACTGGGGGACCTAGGGCCAACCATTTTAATTTATTCTGGGGGCCCACCGACTGCTTCATGGAAATATTACCATATATACCATATATAGTATATATGGTAAAAGATATGGCCCTGCCCACTGGCGCACACTAGCGCTTGGACGTGTCTCTGCCTGATTTGTTACAGATGAAGAGCTGAAGGAAGAGGTCTGGCAGGTCTGGCAGGGAGCATCTGGCAGAACCGGAAGGAATTTAATGGAGTATGGAAGTTTATTTTTTTATACACTCGTGTATTTGCCGAAGTGTTTTTTTTCTGCATATTTTTTTGTGTTGAAAAACTCGGCTTATGAACGAGTATATATGGTACCTGTATATATGGTACCGGTTTTATAGAATGCATTTTCATTGCAATTTGAAAAGCCAGCAAATGCATCAGGCAAAATAAATCCCAAAACAAATCAGTATTAATGATAGTAAAAACATGGATGTGTTTTGAGATTTTTCACAATGTGTTTGCAATGTATTTTAAAATGCTGTGCAAACATGTGAATGTAACCTAAGACCATGTGCACCAGATGTGATTGAATTGTGTTTTAAAATGCATTTTAGGTGCATTTGGAGAATCTCCTCCCTCAACATATATGTATTTAGACCCAAATGCTTGTTTTCGGTAAGTAGTGGCCCCTCTCATCTCCCCCTCATATTGTGACCTATCATGTCTCCCACATATTGTGGCCCATATCATCTCTCCCTATTTTTGTGGCCTCTCCTCTTTGTATTGTGGCTCGTCTCGTTTCTGCTTGATATTGTAGCCCCCTCTCATACCCCATATTTTGGCCTCCTCTCATACCCACCATATTTTGGCCACCTCTCATACCCCCATAGTGTGGACCCCCTCTCATACCCCCTCATAATTTGTGCCCCTTCTCATATCCCCCATATTGTGCACTCCCTCTCATATCCCCCCCCGTATTTTAGGCCCGCTCTTTCACTCTCCAAATTATAGGCCCCCTATCGTTTCCTCGATAGGGCCTCTTTCATAAACCCCCCTATATTGTGGACTCTCTCTCATACACCCACTCATATTGTGGGCCGCCTCTCATACCCACCATATTGTGGGCCCCGTCTCATACCCTCCAAATTGTGACCCCCTCTCAATCACACACTTCAGCTCTGCTATATCTCAGCTGTAACAAACATTGTCAGCTCTGCTACATCTATAACACACACACTTTATTCCCCTGGATAAAGACGTTATCTTATCTGTAGCCTGTAGAGTAAGTCTGTGCATGATACTGCTTGCCATCAGGAAGTGTCTGTGTGCGAGCTCCAATTCTAAAGGAGAGAGGGAGGGGCTGGAGGTGAAACAGACAGGTGAAGCAATTCATGAGAAGAATCTGTCCTGCCTGATAAAAATCTGAACATTTACGGTTGGATCCTAGGGTAGCCAAAATTCGATACACCAGGACTGATAGAGACAGATTTGAATAATATCTGTGAAAAGCTGTATTTTAGTTGATACCATTGAATTAGAGAATGTGTTATTTTGTTATCCTGAGTATATTTAAGAATCTTGTCTTTGTGGGAATACTCTTTTAAAGAGAGCCTGTCTTGCTGTCTATGCATGTTATACATCGGACGAAACGGAGCAGGTAATTTACAGACCTTTTGTGAAAAAATATATAATAATATATATAATCTACCTGCTACTTCTCAGAACTGTAGTGGTTTTATGCAGTAATTGGTAATCTGTATACATACTTACGCATGAAGGCTGTATGACTAACCACTGCACTCCTAAACCCAGCATTCAGATAAATAAAATGCATTTAAATAATTTCTAAAGTCATTTGCAAAATGTACTATGCATGTCAAGTGAGAGAAAAATTCATCAGATTTTTTGATCCGTGACATATTTATCTAATTGGGCAGGTGCAATAATAATTTGTCTACAGATACTTAAAGTACAACTGTAAAGTATAAAAACTTTTGCCTAAATCTGCACTAAGCAGAAAATAAACAAATCTATAATTTACTCTAATTAGCAGGTGTCTAGCGGCTAGCAGAGGTTTTACCCCATTTCCCCGCAAGCTATTCTTCTTTTGTCATGCTTTCTGGTAACCATGGGAAACAGGATGGCTGGAGAAAAGACTTGTTTGTAGGGGCAGAAGTAGTGGAGTGAAAGAAAATAGGACCTGGAGTGATGCTACAAGCAGTTGCGTAACTACAGTGGTAGCAGCCATAGCAGCTACTATGGGGCCCACAGTGTCAGGTGGCCCCATCATCCAACCTGACAAAAGAATGGACACCATTATGTACACCATTATATACATATACATTGTAAAACATAATATTTATATAACATATATGTGATCTATATAAGCTGTATCTGTGATGTATATATGCTATATCTGTGATGTGTATACACTGTATTTCTACACAATGTATGATGTGCATATACATATATATACTGTATTATGCTCTATATATGTACTGTGTTTACCATGCAACTGTAACTCACATTTGTGAGCATATAAATATGTATATTTTTTAAGGGGTAAGGGGGAACCCATTCAGAAGTCTGATATGGGGCCATGCCTCGCCTAGTTACGTCACTGGCCACAAGCATATGACTCATCATATGCTTCAGGTCATCCAATTACAAACATTCTGTCCTAATTCATGTGAAAGGGCTTTCGGACCTTGAGTGATGTCACAAGCATATGACTTATCACATGCTTCAGGTCATCCAATTATAAACATGCTGCCCTGATTCACATGAATGCCCTTGATCCTCTGGCCTCACTGCCCTTAGCTGATTTCACGAGGAAGTACTGCCTACTTAAGGAATAGCTGAATATGATTTTATAAGAAGGGATGATAGATATATAAGACTATACCTCAAGATAGAAAGAAGCCAGAGGCATGATATAGGTATCTTTGGAATTGTTATCAAAGTCTCTCTCTAGCTATGCTAAAACTATTATTTGTAAGTAACTTTACAGTTATGCTTTAAGATAATTGTCTGGGTAAAAGTCACTGGGGGGAATTTAAAATTAGACCGGCTCCTTGGGACAGTTCTATGTCTGTCTTTGGAGTTCTGCTGCCTATCAGATTCTTTAAATTGGATTTTGTCCACGTGTGGGATTGTGGGATTATTATTGTAAATGTATTTTGCAATATATACATGCAGTGTAAGTACAGATGGAGAATATGTAACGATTATGTACAACATTGTGGTAATATTGTAAGCTCTATCTTTTTATACAATGGTAAAATTTTTCTAATACTGGTTTTCTTTAACCCCTTAAGGACGCAGCCATTTTATAGCTTAAGGCTCAGCCCCATTTTTTGGATTCTGACTTGCGTCACTTTATATGGTTATAACTTTTGAACACTGTTACTTATCAAAGCGATTCTGAGATTGTTTTTTCCCCACATGTTGTACTTCATTTTAGTGGTAAATGTTGGCTGATAAGTTTTCCAAAAAAAGAAAAAATGATGAATTTTTAGAAAAATCTCACTTTTTTGAAATTCAAAATCATTACATTTTCAGGTAGATAGATTTACCACCTAAATAAGTTGCTGCATGACATTTCCAATGTGTCTACTTTACATTTTCATAATTTTTGAAATGTCTGGATAATATATTTTGATGTCGCTCGGCTTACAAATCGAATAGCGATTTTCCGTATTTTCAGAATTTAGTCTTTTGCAGATAAATACAGTTTTGAATGAAATTTTACATATTTAGCATCAAGAACCCCCTATATAATCAACCCATTTTCAAATCTGCACCCCTCAAGCTATCAGAAACAGCTTTTAGGAAGATTGTTAACCCCTTGGGATCTTCATAGTAATTGAATCAAAATGGCGGTGAAATTTAGATTGGTCAAATTGTTCCGGTTATATGCTCATTTAGCCCTAAAATTTACACATTTCCAAAAGATAAAAATAGAAAACCCACCATACAATTTGTTCTGCAATTTCTCCCGAGTGCAGAGACCCCCCACATGTGGACGTTACTTGTTTTGTGGGTACACAGCGAGGCGCAGAATGGAAGGAGGGACCTGCAGCTGCCAGGATTTTAGTTTCCTCTTTGGTCCCTTTTGTAGGCTATAAATTTTCGCTTTTTCGTTATTGGGGCTATGTGCTGGCATTTTTTTTTGCGGGATGAGATGCTTTTTCCAGTGTTGTCATTTTGGGGTTGGTATCACCTATTGTTGAAAATTTAGGAACTCGTTTTTGAGGGCATGAGTAGAAAAGCATCAATTCTGTACTGGATTTTTGACTTTTTTTTTTTCGTGTTCACCGTTTAGCCTAACAATCATGTTAGCTTTATTCTATGGGTCGATACGATTACGGGGATACCAGACTTGAATAAAACCGTAATGTGGGAAAAAATCTATCATTTTTGCATTGCCGTCTTCCAAGTGGCATAACATTTTTACTTTTTTGACTTGGGAGCTGGTTGATGGCTTGTTTTTTGCGGGACATGCTGTACTTTGCAGCAGTATCATTATGGAGTACATATGTTTTTTGATCACTTTTGATGGCATTTTTTGTAAGATTGAATAGTTAAAAATGTTAATTTTTAGTGGGTTTTCAATAGTTTTTTTTAACAGCGTTCATCGTACGGATTCAATAATGATTTACTTGTATTCTACGGGTTGTTACGGACGCGGTGATACTATATATGTGGGGTTTTTGTTATGATTTAGACATTTTTGGGGTTATATGTCTCTTTATATGTTATGGGGCTTATGGGCATTTTTATTGATTTATTACTTTATTTTTTATTGAATAACATTTTTTTTTTACTTTTTCACTTTTTCCACCATGGGAAATGACCAAGCAATCATATGTTTGCTTGTTCATGATAATACTCTGCAATAATCATGTATTGCAGGGTATTATCAGTGTTAGCCTATGCACTTGCATAGGCTGGCACTATGCCAGTAAGATGACGTCACAGACGCCATCTTACTGGCAGTGCCTGCAGGCAGTGCTGGGGACCAGATCGGACCCCAGCACTTCCATAGCAGCGATCGGTGCCCCCCGAAAAACGGTTCGGGGGGACGATCGTGGGGGAAAGACCCCCCAGAGACATGTTAGATGCCGCGGTCGTGCTGATGCATGTTAGATGCCGCGGGTGTTACACTGGGATGCCGGCTATTAGTTACAGCCGGCACCCCGTTTTTCCCGATGCCGGTTCGGCTCTGATCCAGCGCCAGCGCGTGAAGGGGTTAATAATGGTGTCTTAATAATGGTCTTGATAATTCTGCTGGCAGTGCTCTTATGTTATGGGCTATCAAAAGTGGCAGAACATAGACCAGAGTGGGACTGAAGTCAATTTGTGCCAAAACTTGCACCTAAATGGAAAGTCACAAATTCATTAATTCAGTCCTATACTGAAAACTAGTTTATCCAAATAATGGGCCACATTACTTACCAGGTCACTTGAATTCACTAAAAGTGCATTGTCCATCTATAATGCTGCATGCAGCGATTCACAAGGATCGTGCGCCAGAAATCATGAATCCTGCACTTCCCCACACAGGTCTGACAGAGTTCACCATCTTTTTGTGGTGCACCTTTAACATAGGACATGTGACACAATTTGAATGTTAAATACGGCGCTCTGTCCCAATCATGCGCCACAATATCAGCTCAGACACTTCTTAAATACCTGTGCAAGTCATTTTACCAATGAAGAATGTGTGTCTCCGACAAAAGTGCAGCGCACGACCCTTTGTAAATGTGCCCCAATTAGTTTGATGCAAGAAGGGTCTCTTTTGATAGATGTGGGCATTAACTATAGAACATGCAGTGGGTATGACAGCTTTGCCATTATAAGCCACCCTAGTTCCTCATTATGTATTAAAAAGCTTGGTCAATATCACCATTACATTATATTCATTAAATTTTTTCAGCGGGTCATTTATTCTTTCAAGATATCTACACATTTCCCTTCTTCTAATCTCTGGTAATCTGACAAAGTTGCCCTTTAATTACCTGTGATTGTTATGCTGGGACAGATTAGGCAAAGTGACAATCAGCAAAAATTACAATGAATGTCTACGAATAGTGACTAGAATAATTTGCATGTAATTATAATAAGTTCTTTTGACATTGATATGTATATAATTAAAACACAATACTGTGTTCTGCTTACTCTATATAATTTTGAAGCAAAAAGACCCCAGTAAGTTTTCATTACAAAGCCCATAAAGACCCTAAACTTCTGTTGCTGTCTTTCTATACATCCAAGCAAATGCAGAACACTGTTCTGTAGGTCGTGATAGAAGGTTATGACCTGCAGTTTGCAATTAATGAAGCTAATAAAGCAGAAAGAAACATCGCCAGTGGTATTCAAGGTTTGGCAATGACAGATCACAGAAGAGGAAGATGTGTGAAAGTACTATGGTGTTTCACACTAATTATAGAGAAAACCTAAGTAATTATATTTTCACACAAATGATCCTTATCCATCTAAAAGATACATAGTAAAAAGGAGTCGTTTTCTACATTGCTGGTACATAAGTAATACCCAAAAAGAACAATAAGACCATGTTTACTAACATTATCATAACATTAACATGAAAGACATAGATACTGCAATTTTTAATAATTCCCAAAACAATAATAGAATTTATGGTTTAAAAATGTAAAAGCTAAGTTCATCTACGCTTGACAGGTTCTGTTCCCTTTTACAATAAAATAAAGAGGAAAATTAGTAGCCCGCACTATCATTTCTGTTATTAATAACTGTAGTGTAACGGACGGATAGGAAAACTCTACATTTACAGTCCATCTTTAGTTACTGTTACACGCTCCTAAAATAGAGAGCGTAATGGAAAGTGTGGAAAAGCAGGTGTGGAATGAGTCTAGGACTACAAGGGACAAATTATATATTTAAATTCATTTTATTTAAAGCAAAGTTACCACTTAAAAGTGTAGTTCTTACACACAGATACATGGCACCAGCTCAGGGTGAGTTGGTGCCGGAACATATTTTTATTAGTAGAATAAAGCCAGTAACAAAGATTTATAAGATATATTAACATTTATCTGGGTGCACCCCACTTGGGCATGGCTCACCATGTGTGCGCCCGTGCGTGCGCTGGATTCTGAAGTGCTGGAGAGCCAGTGATGGCACCAAGCTCTAAGGCACACTGGCGCCTGCCCAAGTTCGCACGGAAGTTGCGCAGGTGTGAGTGTGCTGGAGAGCTCGGTGACGTCACCGGCTTCATTACGGATTCACCGGATTCATTCATACAGCAATAAAATTACATTTGGCCCTTTTAAGACAACCTTTGTTGTGACAGTTTAATAACCATGCTGTATAGGTACTGCGGAATTATGAATTATGGACAATCATGGGGCAGTTTATGGAGGAGATAAGCCATCTTTTTCTAACCTAATTTTTTTTGGGTTATTTATTGATGGCCTCTCCCAGTGCAAATCCTGTACTAGCTTCATAAACATCTGTTACTATGGACTACTGTGGGGCAATGTAACTATTGGCTACTGGGGACACTGTGACTATTGACTACTGAAGAGCAATGTCACTATTGCTTACTAAGGCTACTGTGGAAACACTGTGACTATTGGCAACTCTAGAACATTATGACTATTGGCTAAAAGGTGGGACTGTGACTATTGGCTACCGTGTGAGGGGATTGTGAATATTGACTACTGTCGGGGAAAAATTGTCAATGCTGTTGTCTGATTATTTAGTAATATGTTCAGCTTTGTGGTTATGCTCAAAGGGTGATTGTAATGATAAGAATAAATGTAACTACTAAACAGTAGGCTTAACTGTTAAGGAGCAGATTCATTCATACAGCAATAAAATTACATTTGGCCCTTTTAAGACAACCTTTGTTGTGACAGTTTAACCCCTTAAGGACCAGGCCCTTTTTCGTTTTTGCGTTTTTATTTTTCACTCCCCACCTTCAAAAATCTATAACTTTTTTATTTTTCCGTGTACAGAGCTATGTAATGGCTTATTTTCTGCGTAACAAATTGCACTTCGTAGTGATGGTATTAAATATTCCATGCCGTGTACTGGGAAGCAGGAAAAAAATTCTAAATGCAGTGAAAATGATGAAAAAACACATTTGCGCCATTTCTTGTGGGCTTGGTTTTTACAGCTTTCACTGTGCGCCCCAAATGACAGGTCTATTTCATTCATTGGGTCAATATGATCACGAGGATACTAAATTTGGATAGGTTTTATAATGTTTTCATACATTTACAAAAATTAAAACCTCCTGTACAGAAAAAAAATTCTTCATTTTGCCGTGTTCTTGCGCTAATAACTTTTTCATACTTTGGTGTATGGAGCTGTGTGTGGTGTCATTTTTTTGCGACTTCTGATGACGTTTTCAATGCTTCTATTTTTAGGACTGTGCGATCTTTTGATCACTTTTTATAGAATTTTTTCTATTTTTCAAAATGGCAAAAAAATGCCATTTGCGACTTCGGGCGCTATTTTCCGCTACGGGGTTAAACGCAGTGAAAAACGGTTATTATATTTTGATAGATCGGGCATTTTCGGACGCGGCGATACCTAATGTGTTTATGATTTTTACGGTTTATTTATATTTAGATCAGTTCTAGGGAAAGGGGGGTGATTTGAATTTTTATGTTTTTTTAATATAATTTTTTTTTTTTTACTTTTTTTTATTTTTTTTTTTTACTATTTTTCAGACTCCCTAGGGTACTTTAACCCTAGGTTGTCTGATTGATCCTACCATATACTGCCATACTACAGATCGCACATTGTAATAGATAGCCTCGATCATGACAGCCTCGGATCTTTGTGTGATCCCAGGCTGTCATGGCAACGGATTGCCGCTCCCCGGTGACGTCACGGGGAGTGACGATCGGAGCCAAGATGGCGGCGCCCACGCGCCGCCGGCTCTTTAATGCCGCCGGCAACTTTGCCGGCGGCGATCAAAGGGTTAACACCCGCGATCGGTGCAAGCACCGGTCGCGGGTGTTAGCGACGGGCGTTTGCTTCATTATGAAGCAAATGCCCGGTGAGTATGAAGAGGGCTCAGCCCGTGAGCCCTCTTCATACTCCCCCATGCGCAGTAAGACGTAAGGGTACGTCTTATTGCGCTATGGGGTTAATAACCATGCTGTATAGGTACTGCGGAGCCACTGCAAGCTCCGCTTTCTACACATCACCTTAGCATATAAACTACTTAGCAGATGGAGCTCCTTTGACAGAACTAAACACTGGTGCGAGAGAGGTCTCAGTATCCTAAGAATCAGTCCTGATATTCCTGATCATAAAAATTTGCCAGACATTAGTCTGCATTAAGTCAATCACTTCATTTATTCCTGAGTTGCCTCTATTCTCGAGTGGCTATCTTCACATTTCATTTGAATAAAAAATTTTTCAGTATATGTACATTTTGAGAAATCGAAACATTTATAAAATGTGTATAATTGGTATGTAGAAATACAATAACATTCTAGACTGTATCTTTTTCAAAAATTACAACAGAATGTTATTTATTTTGCCATGTGCTCTTCATTTATGTTCCAATTAATCCAATTGCTATAATTCTAATGTTAGCACAAACGAAGGAACTTTCCACACTAAACTACTGGCTTATAAGGATCTGAATATAGGAAAGGAATGGAAGCTCTGATTGTTTGGCTTGAAAAAAACATACAGGCAGTCCCACGGGTTACGTACAAGATAGGGTCCGGAGGTTTGTTCTTAAGTTGAATTTGTATGTAAGTCGAAACTGTATATTTTATTATTAATTGTATTATTATTGTATTATTAATTGTAGATCCAGACAAAAAATTTTTGGCCCCAGTGACAATTGGAATTTAAACATTTTTTACGGTAATGGGACCAAGGATTATAAATAAAACTTCATTACAGACACCTTACAGCTGATTATTGCAGCCTGGGACTATAGTAAAGGATTCAAAAAGCTTCACCAGAGGTCAGAGGGGTCTGTCTGTAACTATGGGTTGTCTGTAAGTCGGGTGTCCTTAAGTAGGGGACCGCCTGTAGTTACATTAGGTGAAATTTATTTAATAAGCTATGGAAACAGTGAGTACATTATACCACTCCAGTGTCTGCCCCCAGTAAAAAATTTTAACTTGTATACCCATGCCATGGTTCATATTTAATACTTCACCTTAGAAATACAGCATCATTTTCCAGTACAGCCTGAAAACTGTAACTTCACCTAAACAAGGGGTGCACACCTGCAGCCTGCAAAGCCTCAAGTTGTAACCCATACCCTGCTGCACAGACCAATGACCACTTCCATAACTGATGGAGCGCTCATTGGTAAAGAAAACCTGGTTTCAGTGATTACATCTGACCTACTCACCACACCTGGGTCCTCTCCTGCTGCTCTTGTTCCTGACGCTGATTGTATGCAATAGTGTCAGGAACCAGCACATGACTGGGCTGATTGCATTTGTGCAGACATCAAGAAGCCAAAACTGCAAAAGAGAGGCCAAAATTTAGCAATAACAGTGCAAACTGCTCCAGATTTAGGAATTGTTGCACCCATTGTTCATGAATCTGGCACCCTTTGTACTGCTCCAACAGAGTGCACCAACTTTTTGGTCTTTAACATAGAACATGCGACACACTTCTGTCAGACTCTGTATGATAAATGTGTCATACAGGCTGATTTTACACCACAACATCCTATTGGAGTGCAGAATTTTGTGTCGTGTTGGGTATAGTGCAGCCCGACACAAACGAGTCATGTGTGACACATATTTTTTCCTTTATTTATATAGCGCACACAGATTACGCAGCACTACACAGAGCTTGCCAAATCAGTCCCTGTCCCCAATGGGGCTCACAATCTAATCAACATACCAGTACCTTTGGAATGTCAGAGGCATCCGGAGGACCTGGAAGAAATCCACACAAACACGGAGAGAACAGACAAACTGTTTGAAGATGTTGACCTGGGGCTTGAACCCAGGACCCCAGTGCTGCAAGGCTGTAGTGCTATCCACTAAGCCACAGTGCTGCCCAATATGTTGTGCAGACACTTCTTTAATGAATGTGCAAGCAGTTTGCACTAAAAAATATTTGCAAAGTCTGACAGGAAACTGACACAGGTGCTTTAGTAAATGTGGGCCAGAGCATGACAGGAGGAGGAGCATGTGAGCGGATGTGATGTCACGTCGGCCCGCCGCCCCACGCTCCACGGAGTCGCACCGCGTGTGATGCCTGTCCGCAGGGAGATGCTTCCCACTTACCTCCCGATTGCCGGCTGCCACGCGATGCTGAGGGTCTCCCGCTGCCTGTGAAGCCATGAGGCATACGTTACCTGCGATGTCTGCTTCTGCAAGTAATACTGACGACAGGTGAAGATCTAACGGCCTCATCCGGTACAAGTGACAAGCTGGTGGTATACTCCATTGGATATCTTCCTGAAACAAGGAAACCGCAGTTGCTCGTGCAGCGTGAGGAGAGGGCCGCTGACGTCCGTGATAGGTGGTCGGTGGGTCTTTAAACTCCGCTGCATTGGACTCTCCGGCTCTTCGTGGGATTCTGTTAGGCTGTCTACTCGGCTTCTGCTACCGGAGCTCATGAGCAGGTCGTATGATAATCTAATTGATTGTTCAGTGAGGCTTATAAATCATGGTGTCGTAAGTCCCTTGACACGCTGCTGACTGACTTTGAATATATAGGCACAGTGTACTTGGACCGGCAGCCTTTTCTACTAACATCTGTTTTGCATGGACTCGGGACTTGATGCTTTACTAAAAGTATATATGGTCTAGCAGCCTTTGCCCACTACAGTTTGAATGTACTACTAACACCTGCATGCACAGACTCGGGACTAGATGCTTTACTAACTGCTAACTTTCCGTGGCCTGTGTCAGTCAGTCACCTTGACCTGTCGGTTGTTAACACTCTGCTGGACTTCTGCACTAAAATAGAATATACCTCTCCTCAATTTTGGTTATGTACCCACATAGAAATCTATATAGAGACCAGGTTTGACCTGTAATCTCTTGCTACAGTGTATCTGGATTAGCAATATCCGCCTAAATCATTGTTTGTGTACAACACTAACATCCCCAAGCACAGGTTTGGGACTTGATGCTTAACTAACGGCTTACTACCGTGGTTCTTTTGGGACGGAATATCCTTTTTGCTGGATTTCAGTATCCTGATACTTCCCTGAATAAAGTCAGTACAGTCCCTCCTCAGGATGGGTCAAGCGGCCTTGTAGAAGATACTATAGAGCGACTTGTGGGTGCCTTTGGTTGCGTGAAGTAAGGACCACTTGGTAGGGTGTAAGCCCCCTCTGCAAGAGTGCCTCTTTTACAAGAACGGTCCCTTTTTTTTTTCTTTTTGGTACAAACATTTACACTGCTGATCACCACGAATTCGACACTGTTTATTATTGAAACTTTTGGATGTTTTACATGTGTTCTGTTTTTTAAGCCTGTATAGGCCTTTGGGGGGAAAAACCTCCTATCAACGGACTTTAATGTATTTACTTCTGGTTATACTAACAGTTGTTAATTCAATATTGACCCAATAGGGCCTTTCCGTTCAAGTTCAGTTTTTTGAGACTGGATTTTGGGGGAATAACGTCTAAGATGACTAGGCCAGGAACCAAAAAAAAGGGGCTAAGTGTGACACCCACCCCCTCACCAAGTAAAACACCTAATAATAAAAAAAATTGTGGAAAAGGTACGCGACAATGCTAGAAAGAAGCTAAATAAATATGTAGCTCCCCCAAAAATATCTGGGTCAGAAATGAGGCCTGAAGGGCGGGACTGGTCGGGGGAACCCTCCCAGATGGAACCCTCCGCTGAGATGGAGGGCTTGTCACCGGGGGGGAGCCCCCCTGATCCTCATACAGCAGATCAAAGTTTGGAAGATCAGGAGTTAACCACCGAAGGGGGAGCGAGAGAGAAGGTAGATGGAATAGAAGGGCCGCAACATCCGGTGATGACGGGGGGAATTGTACCCACTTTGACTGAGATTTTTGAAGCTGTTATGCAGTGTAACATTGCTATTAAAACTTTATCTGTGGAGGTTGGCCAATTTAAAGAAGAAATGGGGCTATTAAGCTCCAGTATTCATAAACAGGGAGAACGGCTAGATGTGGTTGAGACAAGAACGTCAGAGTTGGAAGATGGAGTGGTTAAACTGCAGGGGGAGATGAAAGCGGTTGAAGGACTGCTTGAAGACCAGAGGAAGAAAATCGTGGATCTTGAGAATAGATCACGCAGGTCAAATTTGAGGTGTATAGGTTTTCCCGAACGGGTAGAAGGGGAGGACCCAATTAAATTCATAAAGGAGTGGCTGGTGGGAACTTTCGGAGAAGACTTTCCATCTCTTCCCTCATTTATAGAGAGAGCCCATAGGGTCCCTAGTAGACCTCCTATCCCGGGCGGGACACCTCCTACAATGTTGATAAAACTAGTCATGTCTAAGGACAGGGACTTGATCTTAAGGAAAATTAGACAAATTGGGAAAGTAGAATATGAAGGTCACTTAATCAAGGTCTTTCCAGATTATGCTGTGGACACCCAAAAGAAAAGGAAGGGTTTTTTTGAAGTCAAAAATAAGTTGCGTTTGAAGGAAATTCAGTATTCTATGCTATTTCCGGCCCGGTTGCGGGTGATATGGAAAGAGAAAACGTTGTTTTTTGATGACCCTAATGATGTATTGGAATGGTTGGACAGCTCTGTACATTAAATATGTTAGCTAGGAAGTTGCTCGGGCATACAGGGGCGCGGCTTTGGGGTGGTGTGGGGTGGGGGAATGCTTAGGTGAGAGGTTGGGACTGCGACTTAGAGGGTATCTCCTCTGGGCCAAGGGACTGACCATATGGCAGGGGGGAGGGGGACATGGGGATGTTTTTTGTTTCTTGTCCCTTTTTCCTTTTAATTTTTTTTTCTTTTTTTCAGTCTCTCTCGCCTCCCCTTCGTGGGCTCAGTTGTTTGGTTGGTGGCGACCCTTTGCCTTAGTGACGCTAATCCCGATTCATCTCTTGATGACTGGGGAAATTAGTAAAAACCTTCTCACCAATGGTAGTTAAGGATCTAAAGAATACAGGTATATGAAAGTACTGTCCTGGAATGTTAGAGGACTGGGGTCCCCAACCAAGAGAGTAGCAGTATTCGACCTAATCAATAGGCATCGACCTGATTTGATTGCTCTCCAGGAGACACACTTAGTGAGGGAAAAAAGTGACGTGCTGAAAAAACCCTGGATAGGGAAAACATTCCATTCATATTGGTCCTCCTACTCTAGGGGGGTGTCCATTTTAATACATCGTAGGTATTGTTTTACGGAGGAAAGGGTCAAAATAGACCCTGAAGGTAGGTTTATATTTCTAGCAAGAATGATGGAGGGGAAGATGTGGGCAATTGCAAATATGTATCTACCACCGCCCTTCTCTTCGGAGGTGATTATACAGTTTTACACCTTCTGTTCCACTATAGAGAACCCTCACATATTATTGATAGGTGACCTTAATACGGTCATGGACCCTCAGGTTGACACTCTACAAATAAAACACGGTAAGGTTTCTTCCCATAAAAACACCTCACTTTTTAAATTAGTTAATGACTTTAAATGGCACAACACTTGGCGTATTCTGAATCCGGCAAAAAGGGAATTCACGTGTTACTCAGCGTCACATCAGGCGTTTTCCTTAACTAATAGTAAGGCCTTAAAATTAGTTGATAAAATCACTTTGGGTCTTAGGGGAGTGTCGGATCACACACCTTTGATAATCTCCCTGAAGTTGGGAGTACATAACACATCAAATGTAATTAGAATTTCACCCATATGGTTAGCTGTATTAGGAAGGCAGGATAGGTTTATAAATAGGTTGGAAGTTTTTCTTTTAAGTAATAAGGACTCGGCGGGAAAGGACATAGTGTGGGACACACTTAAAGCAGTTGTTAGGGGGGAATATAAAGCACAAATATGTTGGTATAAGAAGCAGTTGAATAGGGGATTGCAGGAATTAGAAGTTAGAATTAAGCAAAGGGAAGAGACATTTCTCAGAGATCCTACAGAAGCAAATAGACAGGCCTGGGAGGAATCCAGCCTATGCTATACTGAGTTGCTAAAAAATCAGGTAGATAGGAAAACTGCCGTCCAGGCCAGGAAAAAAGGCTTGCAGGCAAATGCCTCTGGGAAGATGTTGGCTAATCTAATTAGAGATAATAGGGAAAAAGCACACATTTATTGCATTGAAACACAAGGAGGTGGTTACACGGTTAAACCGGAAGTGATTTTGGAAACCTTTACAAGTTATTATGAGGAACTTTATACCTCTTGTAATTCACCCTCACTAGAGGAAATAATGGTATATTTGGGAGAAGGACATATTCCGCAGCTATCGGAGACAGGGAAGAATGCGATCGACAAAGATATTGGGGTAGAAGAGGTTCTACAGGCATTGGGCCGGGCGGCTGGGGGTAGCTCCCCGGGATTGGATGGCATACCTTATGAATTCTATAGCATGTACAGGGAAGAGCTAATAGGGCATCTGATTGAGACCTGGAACTTCTCACTTGCCAACGGGTACTTGCCAGCCTCCATGAAAGAGGCATTAATTATATTAATACCCAAGCCGGATAAGGATCCCCGTAAGGTGGACGCCTACCGGCCTATCTCACTTATTAACGTTGATAATAAATTACTTGCAAAAGTGTTAGCTGAAAGATTAAAAAAGGTGATAAGAGAGGTGGTACACTTAGACCAAAATGGCTTTATGCCAGGCGGATCTACGTTGGATAACCTCCGTAGACTCTTCCTTAACATGCAGATTGTGCCGTCTAATCCGGGGCAGCGATCCCTGCTGTTACTGGACGCCTCAAGGGCTTTTGATACCCTGGAATGGAAATTTCTATGGTACACGTTGGACAGGATGGGTTTTGGGCAGAGATTTATCTCCTGGGTGAGACTCCTATATACTGATCCGTCAGCGAGAGTCCTGATTAATGGGTCTGTTTCAAGGTCCTTTAAACTGAGTAGAGGGACCCGACAGGGGTGTCCTCTATCTCCCCTTCTGTTCGCCATTGCCATGGAGCCTTTGGCGTGTAGAATAAGACGAGATCAGGATATAGTGGGATTCAAGCAGGGAGGAGCTCACGAGAAGATATCACTCTACGCTGACGATGTTTTACTATATTTAGGTAACCAAGAGGCGATGCCCAGGATATTCGAGGTTTTTGGGGAATTTGGAAGGATCTCTGGCCTCTGTATTAATTGGCACAAGTCGGCCTGGCTGCCCTTGGATGAAATAAATGTAGTTGCTCCCCGAGGTCTTATAACCATCATGAAGGGAAGTGCTGTAAAATATCTTGGTATCAATATTTCAAACAATATCTTAGAAAATGTCGAAAAAAATATCCTACCGATGATATCGGAAATAAGAAAGAAGGTGCAAATATGGAAAAAGCTGCCACTAAACATGCTGGGCAGAGTTGCCGTAATTAAGATGTTTATACTCCCCAAGTTGTTATATGCCCTGGCGGCATCTCCAATTATGGTTCCCCAAAAGATATTTAAAATAATTGAAAGCTTGTTTGCTGAATTGGTTTGGCGGGGTAAACAGCCTCGGCTTAAGATGGAGATCTTGCAGCAACCCAAGAAGGTATTTTGTCATATCTCAGGCCAAATATATGTCTGGGACAGGTCCCCTCTGGCGAGTGTGTGTAGTCCTCAACTAAAGACTTTTGGGTATAATGTACTAGAAATCCTCGAGACAGAAATATGGAGAACCCCAACCAAAGATACCTCCCGGCCCACATTACAGCTTATGCTTGCAATTTGGAAAGAGCTAAAGGCCCAAACCAATAGCTCAGGAATTTTATCTATCTCCCCTATATGGGGTAATAGGAAGTGGAATGTTCCAGAGACATATGCTAAACCCTGGGTGGAATGTAATATAAGGTACATTGAGCAACTGGTGGATAATGGTGCACTCAAATCCTTTCAGCAATTACGGACGGAATTTGGGGTGAGCTCCTCTGGGTACTATACTTATTTACAGATTAGGAATTGGTGGAATATGCTGGATAAACCAGTGATAGTACACAAGGAGCTACACCCATTTCTCGACTTTTTGCGGGGATCGGTTGGTATCAAATTTAAAAGTAACAAGATAATAAGAATATGGCATGTGAAAGAGAATAGTAATAACTCGACGAGAATAATTAATAAATGGACGGGAGAGGTGGGTTTGTTTGAGGAAACAGATTGGAAAAAGGTGTTTAGGGATGTGAAAAAGGTCCTCACCATTCCTTCCCATCGGGTAGCTCAATTATTCATTCTAAATCGTATCTATTACACACCAAAAGTGCTATCAAGATTTGGACCCAGGGTATATGGTTGCAAAAGATGTGGGCTAGAAAAGGCGGATGATATACATCTGCTGTGGTTTTGCCCCAGGATCAGGAGATTCTGGGGGGAAGTTCTGGCAGTGATAGGGAGGACTTTTGATGTTATGATTCAGGACTCACTACATACATGTGTCTTGGGTATAATGGAGGAGGGTAGCTGCGAGACAGATAAACAATACGTGGTTACAAAACTATTATTTGCAGCTAGATTTTGTTTAATCAGAAAATGGATGGCTAAAGATACCCCTACAATAGGAATGTGGCAGAGAACTGTTAATAACACTATTCTAGCAGACGGGTTTGCAAAAGCTATGTGTGGGGAACCTGGTATCGAAAAAATAAGATCAGTCTGGGAGCCTTGGATAAATTCTACGTTTTGTAGAGAGGAGAGAATGATGTTGGGAGCACGGAATGGTGGATGGTAGAGAGAGACCTTTTTTTTTTTTTTTCTTCTATTCTTCCTTTTCCTTTTCCTTGTGGGGGAGTTGGGGTGGAAGGTGGGTATGGTGGAAGGGATGGGGGTGGGGGGTGGGAGTGTATTAATGGATTTGGGAATTTGATGTAGACCGCAACTTAATTTTTTGGTCAAATATCGATCACAAGAGTATCCGTATTAAGTTGGTTATTCTGCCCTTGGGGCTTATATGCGTGCACTGTATTTGGTAGGCGATTAAATTGCCACATTGTAAATACGCAAGATAGAGAGCTCAGCCATTTAGGCTGGCCATGAGATTTTCAATGTATTAAGCTTAAATTGTGGTTGTATTGTATGGATACATGTGATGTATTTTTACTCTTTTGTATTGGTTTGATACCTTTTTTTTGATAATAAAAATTAAAAAAAGAAAAAAAAAATGTGGGCCAGAGGGTAGCTCTGACCCTGCTGGAGCTACTATCCCTGGCTCTATCGTTGGTGGGAGAGCCCTTGACACAACATAAGTTTCGCTCAGCTTCTGTAGTAGAGCTTATCAACTTATGATAATGCATCCTTTCGGATTAATGACAGTGTCCAAAAGGAAACAACACATATAGTGGCCAAGTTACAGTGCTCAGCAGAGGAAAAGCTGCTTATCTAATATTAGTTATCTAAAGGACTGTTGCATATTTGTATTGTCACTCAGGTTTTATTTCATATAAAACCTGAAGAGTATTTTTGCACTTCCTTTGTTCCATTTTTCTTGGAAATGCATCTGTCCCAGCATGAATTATACAAATCAATAGTGTTCTACTGTTCTAGTTTAATCCATTGTTATGAACTCTTGTGGTTCTGCAGTTGTTCATATTTTTAGATTGAATTATTTTCCTTTCTCCTACTAAACATTGTGAAATGGCAATTGAACAAATTTGTAGTTCAACATTTGCAAAACATGGAAATTATCATACATCATAAAACCAAGGACTGAACTGTACAATTAAATAGATAGAGGATATTTAATGTCACTATGTAGTTGAATAGTTATGTATTTGGCACAGTTGAAAAAAAGACTATGGCCCACATTTACTAAAGTGTTGTCTGGAAGAACATGCAATCTGCTTGCACATGCATTTAGAAAGTGTCCAGTTTTGTGTCGCAGCTGCACTGCGTCCGACAAGACAGAAAAAATGTGCACCAAACGGGCTTTGTCAGACTGTGTGCCACAATTCCTTTTTGGCAATTTACCCTGGAACAACTTTTTACCATATGTTTTGCATGGGCTATTTATAATATTTATGGAAATTAGTCAAGTTTTGAGACTAAATAAGTCCTATTATTTTACTCTTTCCTCAAAATTAAGATTTTCCATGCCCCTTAACTTTTTGTGGCTCTTCTTTGTACCCTCTCCACCTGCAGGGCGTCCTTTTTATGCACAACTGAACTCCATATTCCAGCTGGGTATGAACCAATGCTTTATACAGAGGTAAAATTACATCATTTCCCCAAGTCCATACTTCTTTTAATACATAATACAGGCTGCAAGCTTTAGAAGATGTTGATTGCCATCTCATGCTGCTTTTAATACACGAACTACCCAGGTCCTTCTCAATAAAGGACTCGCTCAGATTTAGACTCATGCACACAACATATGCATTTTGCAGTCCCGTTTTTTGCAGCTGTTTTCTGGCCACAAAAACGAGCAGTGTGCCACCTGTATGTAACCCATATGCCACCATAAATGGGCCTTACCTGGTAGGCAACACCGTATGCAGCTTGTTTTCTTCGCACTGCCATAGACTTCTATGTAAAGACCACACTGTAAAAACGTGAAAAAATACGACATGTTCTATTTTTATGTTGCGGTCTGAAGACCAGTTCAAATAGCTATTTTTCCCATTAAAGTCAACGGGGCCTTTTTTAAATGCAACAAAAAACTTGCATGTGCATGAGGCCTTACTCCCCCAAGGACACATGAGGCTTGCAGATTATTAGTCCCAAGGTTCATAACCTTACATTTGTCCACATTGATCCAGTATGATTTCTTATTATATGTTAGCCCTACCCCACAGACTACACCAAATATACAAAGAGTTTCTGGCCTATTAATATATCCAGCGCACTATAACCTTTGCGAGGAACAGGCCCTTCAATACAAGCCTTGAAAAATATCTGCTAAAATAGAGACAGTTTTATTACTCATCTCCTCTATGTCATTAATAAATAAGGGAAATAATATTGAGCCCAGCATAGAACCTTAGGGTATACCACTGGGGAACATTCTGAGTAGGAATCATTGACCACAACTTTACCAAAATAGTCAACACTTCAGCACTTTTCAATTGAATTTCAGATTATTTCTGCCTAACTGCAACTCCTCAGACCAGACTTCTTCTCATTTTTTTCATATAAACAGATTATGTTCGTCTGACAAACTTCTGTCCTTAGTAAACACATGCTGGTTATCACATATTATACTATTTGATGCCACATACTCCTGTATATAGTCTTTTAGTACTGCCTCCAATAATTCCCCAAAATGGAATTTAAGCATAGAGGCATATATTTACTGGACTGATTTCTAGGATTTCTGGGATGTAACCATCTGGTCCAGGAGCCTTGAATGCATGTATTGAAAAACTCTTAAAATTATGCTAATGAACCTCCTGCTGCTGCTAGATTACACAGGCAGAGGAAGGAAAGAGAGAGCAGGGGGTTGGGTGAGACATGTTCTGCACATTGTAACAGGGGCTTTGGACACACTAGCATAATTTTAAGTTTATTTGAGAGGGAAGGAATCCATTGATAACAAATATAAGAAGATTATTATAGTCACACTGCCTGGATCCATGTGTAAGCAACCCTGGTTCATCCATGCTTAATTTTGATGTTAGAGTTTCTTTAAATCTTACATTTATTAATAAAACTAATGAATAAAGTAATATTAATAAAAAGAGAGAGAGAAGGTGAACACATACTTAAAATATTACTTCGAGGCATCTATGTGCGACTATAAAATAGAGACACTCATAGAATAGCTAAGAAAATGAAATATTGCAGCTTGTCCTGTGGGCATTCTCCACAAGAGATTCAAAGGGTTTTATATTATGTTAAAGAAGCCGACTGGGAAGCATCAGTGTCTAAAGAGAGAAATGTGAAGACCTAGTGAAGGCTGAGTTTCTTTCTTCATGCTTCCATCTCATTATTCTTTTGAAATTCTTGGACTTGTCTTGGATTATTGAACTTTCTTAACTGTATATTCCCTTTTCAAAGGATTTTTCTGGGTCCCCTGCAGAGTAATGGTGCATGGGTGTTAAAATTCAGGACTTTACAATTCCATTAAAATAAAATATAAAAAGTTTGTAGAAAACTTAACAAAAGGAATAGAAATTCTTTTAATGAACATGATACTGGGCATTTGTTACTTAACTTTTTATATAAATAACAGCCATGGTTCATTCTTGGTTCTTTTAAAAATCCATCTTTTAAGGGCCCAAAGGTTCACTTTCTATAGTGTTTGAAGAGAAAAGTTTATTTTTAGTAATTCTACTACAGCAGACTAAAGCATGTCCACATCCTAGAGATATGTACACCACAAGGTATTAAGTCAAAAGTAATGTAATGCAGGACCTGGGAATGAATAGGAAACACAGAAAGAAACAGAGGGCTGTTCCTGCTTGATTGCCTCACCTACCCTGAGCAGTAGGGGACAACTAGTGACGTTCCATTTCTTCGTTAAAGTGCAAAGCATGGATACGAATACCAGACAAACACAAAAGAATAGTCATCAGAACAGGGTCAGAAGAAAAAGCACGAATGCAGTACAAAATCATAAGGGTAAAGGATAGTCTGAATAGTCAAGTCACCAGAAAACAGAGATCAGAATAACAGGATACACAGCAAGCTTGCTAAGTACTTTTACTTAAGCAGACAAAGAACCTAGGGCAGGCACACCTCTTATGTGATGTCAGAGCCTAGTCCAGGAAAATTTTTTTACCAGAACTCAGAAATCCAGACAAGACAGAACAGCAAGGGATTTATATAATCTGTCAAAAACTGGGCATTATTTATTGATGTGCCGGAGCAGAACTGCAGGAGACTGACAGGTGTGGTGCAATTTAATCAAGGAAGTTAGGGAAAGAAAAACACTGGTGTGCACATAAACTAAAATAACGTGAAACAAACTCACATATGAGCACATTCTCCACTGTACCTTAGGAAAAGAGGATGACATATGCCCAGATGTAAAAGGTTAACAAGAACATCATGAACTTCTGTCCATAATGTTCTTGAGACTATTTTGCAAGATATAAAATTTACTTAATTTTACTAAATTTGTCTTCTTAACAAAAGAAAGAAACATATGATTAAACTAGTAAGTTGAAATATACAGACACATAATAACACATTCAAACTTTTAAGATTGCCACCTAAGAACGTGCAATAACCTTAATATGCATCATTTAATATTTTTTTAGCTTACATCTATTCTAAAGAATCTTTTCAATAATAGTATGGAGTGTGAAGGGTTGTATTGCTGAAGGGCTAGGTCAAGAAAGAATAGAAACACTATGCATGTATAGGCTTTGTGTTTTTGTATTTGTTTTATAAAGAAAATCTCAAAATAGCAAAATGTTTGCTTTCCAAACAAATTTGGTAACATAAATGTCATATAAACTGCTGTATGTAAATAAACTAAACTTAAAGAGGACCTGTCACCCTTAAAATGGCACTAGGAGCTGCTTACTTAGGTAAGCAGCTCCTAGTGTTACAACAGTCCCAGCAGTGTTACACTACTAGCATTATCGGAAACCTCTGATAACACTAGCAAAGTACACTAGAAACGCCGGACCGCTCTCAGGCACCTAGGAAGAGAAGACCTGCGGGGGACATTTTTTATGTTTTGGACATATTGGGGCTAGTTATATACTAGAGGCAGAATGACTAGCTATATACTGTGGAAGGGGGCTGGCTATATACTGGGAAAGGCTGGCTGGATATATACTAGGGGCAGAGATGGGTGGCTAAATACTGGGGACAGGGGGCTGGCTATTTACTGGGGGCTGGCTGGCTATATTCTGGGACAAGGGGCTGGCTATATAATGGGGGAAGAGTGGCTGGCTATATATTACAGGGGGCAGGCAGGCTGGCTATATACATGGAGCATACTGGCTGGCTATATACTACAGGGAGCAGGCAGGTTGGTTATATACAGGGGCTGCTTAGCTATATACTGGGAGCTTGCAGGCTATATACTATAGGGCTGGCTATATACTGGGGCAGGATCTGGCTGACCATATCCTGGAGCAGGCTGGCTGGCCATATAATGGGGGCAAGGGGCTGAATAGCTATGTACTTTGGGGAGGCTGTGACCAATGCATTTCCCACCCTAGACTTATACTCCAGTCAAATAAAACTTTTTCAGACCTATTTAGCTTGCAATTCTTTGCGAGACCAGATTTGTTACAATAATAACAATATTATTTTTTTTAAATACAATAGGAAATGTAATTTTTGTCAAGGATGAAGTTTATTCACTTTGGCTGCAGAGGAAAATAAATCAGGCTCACGATTGACTAATTGATAAAGGACTCTGTTACAGATATTACTTCAAGACCTGTAAAATAATCCACATCCTCCTAATAAGATATTTTGCATTTGGGATGAAGTGTACTTTGGCACCTATATGCTTTATTAGGCCCAGCTGGCTGTTATAGTGTGCACTTTGAAGACAAAGTTTGCTCATTTGTAGACCTGTAAATGAAAAGTTTGTAGTGTTTTTGCCAATGGTGCATTTATTTCTGTTATAAAAGGGGGAAGTACATAAAACAAGGAAGGAAACTCTATACGTATATAAATAAAACACATCTCATGCTAGTGTTGCAAAACTATACAGAAGCTGATTTTGCTGTTTTTTGCAAAATATAGTTTACTTAATGTAGCACAAAGCAAAGTTGTTACAAGTTATAGCTCACTATACAAACAATTTGCTTCAAGTGCATTACCCCTATGTAGATGCTCTTTTTTGCAATTTGATGTGCCATTAGGGCTTTCTGCCATTTCGGCTTCTTGTTCTCTGCTGATATAGTTATTCTAATGCAGCAAACATTTTGCATTATTGGCTTCCCTTTAAAATATATACATATTTCTATACTCACACATGTATAATTTTATACACAAATTTATATACTCATATACACACATAAAGTTCTATACTCACTCTTATATACATATATACATTTATACACCGCCTAAGCCTCTCCGTGTACACATGGCATGGAGGTGGCATAGTCACTATTGTAGTCGCATTGTATTGCGATTATTTCACTGCTTCCAAGCCAGACAAATGTGTATATGTTCCAAAAGGTTATATACACATCACTTGTACTCATGCATAAATTTATACACTCATACACCCATATGTATATACCCACTATCAGGCAGTCTTCTTATCCCTGGGTTAAGTTTACCAACCTTCAAACCTTTCTATTTTATGGTGCACCATGTAATTTCTTCCTAGAAGCTACACATACTGCTAGACAATATAGCACTTAAGTATAACTCCTCCATGATCATCTAGTGACTTGTATACATTAGATTGAGAACCGCTGTCCTCAGTAACCATCTTTAGATGAATTAACAATAGACCATATCATTATCTTAGTGATGAGCTATTTATCCTGCAGTTTGACTTTCTCATTGAATTGCAGTATTTGGCTTGTGCAGCAAAGCATTCTTAGCAGATATAGTTCAGTCTCCCGTAATTTGCTATGCAAATTGATTTGAACCATTTAATGTGTTATGTCTTGTTTGTACCATTCCATTAATTAGGTCTGAACTGTTTGCCAGAGATGATCAGCCGGCCATGAACAATCACTTTATATCCCTTTGGAATTGTCCATATAATAATCACTAAGCAGTCTCCCATGTTGGCCAGTGTACATTAAATTAGCAAAACCTGAAACAAAACTACAATGAACTATGAAGCCTTTATTTTTCTCATCTACATACACATTTGTAGCATTTCATGAAACCCTGCGATATTTTTTTTTCCATAGGACAAATACACTTTGATGTAAAACTGATGTAAATATTGATTCATTCTTATCTAGTACTTCAAATCTACATTCAGAAAGCTGAGGTAAATATATTTCTTGTATTTTACCTGCTCATTTCATTTTTTAATACAAGCTTTCTGTGAAGTGTTAGCACAGAGTGTCCTTATCTTGAGGAAACAGACAATCATAGTAATAATCAACTTGAAACTCAGCTCTAATGAGAATGCCTCAAGATGTGTGTTATCACTGTCACACTCCTTTTTTGTCTTGGAAATTTCAATTGAATGGAAAGAAAATGGAAATAGGAATTTTTATTAACTATCCATAAATGTGAACCTTGTTGAATGAAGTGTATACTGAATACAGTGGGGTTGCAATACTTTTAATACCCATTTTTCCACATTTTTTAATTACTGCCACAAATGTAACAGTATTCTATTAATATTTATATGAAAAACAAAGTACCTGAATTAGGGCTCACTCTATATCTGTGTCCTCGATCTGTCCCCAGAATCTGTGTGACAGTGGCAAAACATATTTGAACATCCTCTGTTTATTGGTAATCCAGTTTGGGCAACTGGGCGAAAAATCTGGTGGGGGCCCCCATTCAATGTAGTCCAAACAGGGAACAGCAATCACTATTTACAGCCCCCCATCAATAACTATATACTGCCCCCAGTAATCACTATATACAGCACCCTAAGAATAAATATATACAGCCACCCTATAATAACTATATATAGCCCCCCTATAATAACTACATATAGCCTCCCTATAGCTATATACATCCTCCTATAGCTATATACAGCCCCCTATAATAACTTTATACAGCCCCTTATAACTATATACAGCCCCCTGTAACTATATATTTAGTCCCCCTATAATAACTATATACAGCCTCCCATTATAAATATATACAGCCTCATATAATAACTATATGTATCCCCCTATACTAACTACATACAGCCCCCATATAACTATATATAGCCTCCCTATAGCTATATACATCCCCCATAACTATATACCTCATCTGGAACCTGGCTAGGGACAAGGCAACATAGTATCCCTTAATTTCCTGGAGCCCTAAACCACCCTGTGCCTTTCTTCTGAAGTAAACTATTTAGAAGAGTTAATTGGATTGTTTGGAAGAGGTATAGTTAACTGTATGCATTTTGTATATCTGCAGCCATGCTGTATGACATATATTAGGATATAAACTCATTGTAAAATGTAAACTTAACTTGTTTTGCAAAAGTTTGATATGAGTTTTAAAAAATAGGAATATAACACAACACATCACTGAATTAATAAAAGGTCTTTGTAGGATTGAAAGCCTGTGATCAAAGATCAAATCATTTGTGGCTTCAAAGAAAATGTGCTGAAAGAGTGTTCTCAAAGATCTAACCTTAGGTAATTCTCTCTGGATGTACAAAGCATCAGGGGAAGATTTATATAAAAGATACATTTAGATGAACAAAGGAAGAAATATTTTTTTTTCTTGGAACAATAGGAAATGCTTTACTTTGTTTTCCTTACTGGAAGGTAATATGAAGTCTTTGAATTGTGTTTTCAAGTACTACTTAACCTAGAGTACACACTGACCTAATATATCCATCCCAAACAAATATCAACAAAAACATTTTCTTTGTAAAAAGTACAATTCTTTTTTTTAGCCTCCATTTTTTTAGACATCTAGTCTTTGTCTTAGTATTGGCACAAAACCCACAATAGTATGGTGTGGTCGGTGGGTCACCCCAGTAGTTGCCATGCCATTCTTGCTGACATATTAGAGGGAATTCATTATTGCACCTGTTCCTGAAAATTTACACCAAAAGAATTGTCTAAAATGCCTTCTGACGCATTTATGAAGACTTTTAGACCAATTTTTCCCAGTTTTACGACTAGGAGGCGTGACTTCATGAACGGGAGTGCTTTTGAAGTGGCCATATGGAAATGAGTCCTTCAGCCTGAAAATGAAAGTAGAACTTGACAGTCTTATACTGCAACAGATTCATTATCACGTTGATGAATCTGCTGCAGTACAAGACTAGTGATGACCAGCTCTGCACTGTCGGAACATGAGACACATTAATTAATTTCCCCCACTGTGTTTAGTTTAAAGGTTATCACTGTGATGCCTGCATGGCTATTGCACGGTGAACTCTGTTATTAAAATAATATAAGATAATCCTTTATTAGTCCCACAGTGGGGAAACTCACAACGTTACAAGCAGAAGAATGAGTACAGAGTACAGTACAAACAATGAAAGAACAATAATATTAGGAATAAATGAACAAAAAGAAAAAAGTCACAAGAAGACAAGCAACGATCAGGAGTTTAGTATTCAGTCTGTGGATGAGACCTGCAGGAACTGGTTAGTTGGTGAGCACAGCTCACAGCAGGGAGGAATGACTTCGGATAACGCTCACGTTCACACTGAAGATGCTACCCAATGCCACCATACACTCTCGCATGGGATGGGAGCTATTCTCCAAAATAGATTTATAAGTTATACAGTGTCTTCCTCTCGGCTACCACCTGCTCTGTGCCAAGAGGACCCCCCAGGAAAGAGCTGGCTTTCCTAATCCGTTTGTACAGTTTGCTCATCTCCTTATCTGAGATGGTGCTTTTCCAACAGACTGCACCAAAGAAGATGACTACAGAGTGGAAGAAGGTCTTAATATGTGCCCCCTGCACTCTGAATGCCCTCAGCCTCCTTAGCAGGTATAGCCTGCTCTGACCCTTCCTGTGAAGTGCATTTATGTTCTCTGCCCACTCCAGTTTATTGTTGAGGAGGACAACCAAGTACTTATAGGACTTGCCTTAATGTCCGTCCCCTGGATAACCACTGGTTGAGAAGGGGGACTGTGCTTATAGAAGACCACCATCTCCTTGGTCTTTCCAGCATTTATCCTAAGGGGGTTTGGCTGGCACCAAACCACAAATGCCCGGATCAATTCTTTGTACTCCTTGTCTTTCTTGCCAGTAATGATTCCTACTATAGCAGAGTCATCAGAGAACTTCTGAAGGTAGCAGCTAATTGAAGGTTGATTTGTGAGGTAGTCTGGGATCCATCTAGAGCAGTGGTTCTCAACCTTTCTAATGCTGTGACCCCGCAATACAGTTCCTCATGTTGCGGGGTCACATGAGGAATATTGTATTTGTGCCCAAATGCAATAAAATCAGGGCTCCGATGAAGTTAGGCGACCCCTATGTTTTGGACGTTCGACCCTCGGCGGGGTCGCGACCCACAGGTTGAGAACCACTGATCTAGAGAGTTGATGGTCCAATTCAGCCAGATCCAGTTTGTCTCTTAGTAGCCATGGCTGTATAGTATTGAAAGCACTGGAGAAATCAAAGAACATTATTCTCACAGTGTGAGATATAGTTTGATGTAGAAGGTATATGATGTTATCATCCACCCCAATGCTTGACCGATAAGCAAACTGTAGGGTGTTGATTGATGAGTTCACTAAAGGGCAGAGATGTGTGAAACCCAACCTCTCAAAGACCTTCAAATGGGATGTTAATGCCACCGGTCTGTAGCTGTTGAGGTCCGATGGGTGAAGTGTCTTTGGAACTGGTACCACACAAGATGTTTTCCAAAGTTGTGGTACTCTTCCCAACTTCATGTTGAATGCTACCACAAAGTTATTCACCACAGGTCTTGAGTAGTCTTGTACTGATAACATCTGGCCCTAGAAGATAATTTCAGTTATCTTCTCACCTGGGGGGTATTGATTTTATAACCCCATGTATACATTGTGGTCTTACATAATATGAAATGTTGACATTCTACAGCCCCCTGCCAGTGTCTTAATTGAATGGGTTGTGCTTTATGTCGATTATTATCCCAAATTCAAAATTTGTCATGCCATTTAAAGTCTGAAACTTTTCTTCAAAATTCTATGGATCATTACCGTAATTTTCATTCTATAATATGCTCCTTAATATAAGACACACCCCAGATTTGGAAATCAAAAAAAGAAAAAATTATATTTCACACCAATTAAAATAAAAATAACTCTGCAATAGTTTTCACACAAACTGCTTTGTCACAAGCACAAAGATAGCTCTGCTACACATCTGCAGAGCTATCTGTTTGCACACAGCTCTGCTACACCTCCCACATACCATTAGCTCTCAACCACTTAGAATTACTAACTTTAACCTCCTATAGTTAATAAATCCACACAACCCCATATGCTCCTAATTGTCTCTGCAAAACTGCCCCCTCCTTCTCCTCCAAGTCCCCAGCTACTTACCGTCTGTTATTAACAAAAAACAGAATTTCACAGATATAATTATAACCTGTCTCTATCAGTCTAGGTGTACACAATTTTGGTTCCCCCAGAATCCAACTGTAAATCTTCTGACTTTAGGGCTGGGTAGAACAGATGAATGCTTTCTCCTCTTTGCTCCCTGCTGTGTCTCTACATCAACCCTCCCCCTGTATTACAAGACAAGCTCACACGCAGACTCTCATATTTCCTGCTGGCCAACAGCAACGTGAGGAGAGTAAATCTACAAGCTACAGGCAAAGTAAAATCTTTATATCAGGGATGGTGGTACAGCAGAGCTAACAGTGTGTGTTTTAGGTGAGATATAGCATTGCTGGAGGGTGTCATTGTGTGTTATATGCATCTTTGGACCTCATATGTCATCTCTCTTTTCTCTCATTTCTATGTGTCAGATACTAGTAAATGTTCAGAAGCTAAATAAAAGTGTATATAAACCTGTACCGTGATACTGTAACCAGATTGTCAGCAAACATGGATCATAATGTGTCTGCCTAGAGAGCCTTATATCAGTTATAGGAGCCTGTGTGTATGAGATACAAAAGGATGCAGCCATGTATATAGCAGAACATGTCAGGCACATGTGTAGCTGATGTCTGTGTATCACACATGTGTATTAGGAGGGAGAGCATGTCAGCACATAAAGCACAGACACTAGCAATGCTTTACTATACATTACACACAGACATGAGCAAAGGGAGGAGAGGGGAGGGGTAACAGGGGTGACATCACTGCCTCTGACCACGTGACCAGCCTCATTTACATAATAAAGAAAATATGATTTTATAATGATTAATGTATGAATTTACTAGATAAGGGGTGGGATGGGATCATTGTGAGCTGCTCCAACAGGTAGTGGTGACAGAAGTAGTGACAGAGACCTGATGACAGGTGTCCTTTAACATCTAATCACAGCTGTGCTTCAGGGTCATGTGACTTGAAACAGTCACATGATACAATTGCATCATTGCCGGTCCTGGCGCTTTACATGTTAGGGCAGCAGGGAGAGGGTTGCAACTAGAATGGAGTTACCAGGAGCAGGTCTCATTCTGGTGTCAGTATTCTAGTCTGTTCACTATAGAAAAAGCTAGAATGGAGTTACCAGAAGTAGGTGACTTGTTTATGATGCCAATAGTTAAATAAATGATTTTTTTAAGTTGTTAAAGTGTGAGAAATTGATAATCTATTTGTTATGTAATACATTAATGTATTTGAAGTAGGCCCTCTTTCACAGCTGTTTAAACTTACAACAATGAATAAATACGCTTCCAGAGTCAAACGCATTGTAACATTAAAAAACGCATACGTTCTGACGCACACACATTTCAAAGCATCAAAAACGCCACGTGCAAACGCAACTTCAAAGCTGGACTCTACCACAGAAAATGTGAGAAAAAAAAGACAACTGCTGCTTTGGGGCAGCTGGGAAGAGTATAATATATATTTTTTCTCACATTGAAAAGCAGGTTGGATGGGTTTTGGGTGCACAAATGAGTAAAGGCCTAATACAGGGGGACATTATATGTGGGGGTTGGGGGTTTAAGAAAAAGGGGTATTATAATGTCTTTAGCCCTTTTCTGTAGCTCTCTTCTTATGAAGACAGACCAAATAAAATGGTGCAGAAAAGGAGGGTGCTACAGAAACAGGGTACAATAGAAATGGTGGCACTATAATGAGGGAGCTGCATTAAAGAGACATTATAAAAAGGGCATCTTAGAATAGGGGCTGCAGGAAAAGAGACATTACATGGGTTGGAGTTAGGTAGGAGCTAATTATGGAGCACACAATTTTGTCAGGGGAAACCTGAAAGTACCTGGAAATTTTTTTTGGGGTGCAGCTGGTCCCAGGTTACAAAAAGGTTTGGAACAACTGCATTATACAGACAGAAAGTAATCTTCTACAAGTCATAAAACTATTTGAATTAAAGGAGTTGTCAGAATATTTAAATAACTTTACAGGTTGGCTGTACCTATGTATTTACAGTGGCACAGCCCCTCCACTTTAACAACTACCTGCAGCATGGCACGCCCACCTGGTTCTGTGGTTTTTCTTTATTGTCTATATTATTACACATAAAATTAATCAGGAGAAAAGTGATTTTTATTTTTATTATTTTATAAAACATTGCCTAGACATTTTTTTTTTAAATGTGCCACTAGGGGACATAAAAGGGTTGTCCGCAACATAGGAATATCTACCCAATAGCAGGGGAGCATCCTCCTGCTTGCAGATCCTAGCCTCTGTTTGCAGCGGTGACATCATGATGATGACATGTGACTGGCGCACTCTACTCCTGGCCTCAGACGTGTTTGTCAGGGAGGAATATAAGGCTACAGCGTACATAACATCCCTGCTGCAGCCTCTGTTTGCAAACAACGACCAGAAGGTGCAAGCACGAGTAGAATTCAGGGGAGAGGCAAGTATAGGATCTTTTCCACAGAATAGGGAATAGCAATCGGACAGGTGGGGTTGTGACTTCTGGCACCTCCACTGATCACATGAATGTAGATCTAATTGATGGAGCAGTAGGTCAACCCTGTGTTCTGCCGCTCCATTAAATAAAATTTGGAAATTGGTGAGCACAGCACTTGGGTATTTCCAGCACAGGCTTCATTCAGGATCCAATACAGAATAGAATCTAAAGGGATCAAAAAAGAAAATATACAATATTACCATACACAGTCATATAAGCAGATTGTAAAACGAGAAAGAAGAGACAAACACTTTGTGGGGTGGCAGGTGGTCATAATGGAGAGTACCAATGTGAAGGGCGAGGTGAGGGAGGTGAAGGGGCCACAATTCGATTGGCGGGGAATTATAAGTGGGGACAATTGATAAATAAAAGGGGTCATTATATGCAAGTCAACAAACGATGTGTATGTAGGTGTGTGTGTAGGTGTTATAGACTACACCCTGCACACATACAGTATGTAGCCCACATGTTATACACTGCACCCCCACACACATACAGCATGTACCCCACATGTTATAGACTGCACTCCATGCACAAATACAGCATGTACTCCGATGTTATAGAGTTCACCCCCCCCCACACACAGCATGTAACCCCATGTTATAGACTACACCCCCCACACACAGCATGTAGCCCCATGTTAGACTGCACCCCCACACACACACCGCATATACCTCCCATAATATAGACTGCACCCCATGCACACACAGCACAGACTCCCCCCATATTAGAGACTGTACCCCACACATATACAGCATGGACTCCCATGTTATAGACTGCACCCCCATACACATACAGCAAAGACCCCCTTGTTATAAAATGCAGCCCCATGTTATAGACTGAACACCCGCCCACACACACAGCATGTACCTCATGTTATAGACTTCACCCCTCCACACACACACACAGCATGTACCCCCCCATGTTATAGACTACACCCCCTACATAATATACTGCACCCCCCCCCCACACACACACAGCATGTAACCCATGTTATAGACTACACCCCCACACACAGCATGTACCTCATGTTACATGCACAAACCCCCCATATTAGAGACTGCACCCTCACACGTATACAGCACGGACCCCCCACCATGTTATAGACTACACCCCCACACATACATACAGCATGTACCCCAATGTTATCGACTACACCCACACACACAGCATGTACCCCCCATGTTATAGACAGCACCCCCTGATGCGGAAGACTGCACCCCACATTAATGATGTATATCCCAATGTGGCAATATGCAGCCACTAGACCCCTCACAGTCCATACATGACCCTCACCCTTCACTACATACATACCCCGAGCTCCTCTATGTGACCCCAGGTTCCTCTATGTGACACGCTGCTCCCCTTGGAGGCCGGGTTTCTGTGCATATCACCTTCTTTCCACACTTGCAAACTGCAGCCGTCTGCACATACTACACCCAGCTCCCAGATCCCAGATCCCTCCATTAGACCCTGGAGCAGATGTACTCACCCTGATAATCCCTCCACAAACAGCAGAGAGCAGCCCGGCAATTCCTCCACACACATACAGGTGGGAATCACAAAGCTTCGCCCGAAACCCCCCCCCCCCCCCCGCGCCTATATCAGCTCATGATCATGATCAGGTGCGACATGTGACCAGTGACATCACACCTCATCCTGGTAACTCCATTCTAGCAGCTACTGCAGGGAGAGAGAGTTCAGAGGAAATTTTCTCATGGAGATCTGGTGAAATGGTGCAGCGCTACGTCAGCGTGTCACCTAATCTCCATTACTGCAGTCAGGAGGGTCTGGTAGTGTTATGTATATTTCACCTTTTTCTCCTACTGTAAACTGGTTGTATTGGAGCAATATCCTTATCTTTTTAAAATAAGCTCAACTGGGAAATAATATTACAGGACTTGACATGAGTCCTTGAACTACGATGGTGCCCAGAACAAAAACTACTGGACAGGCTCAGTATGACAGCTGGCACTGGGCTTTACAAGTCTCTTAATAGTTGAAGTGAATGTAATTTTGTGACAGGTTCCAATAGTTTGTTATGCTGATTTTAAAAATGTATCTGTCAGCATTCTGCATCATTTTAGTACTTTATAAAACTTTATTTCACATTACCTGGCTCTCTGCCTGCTGAGTCCCAGGGGGAATGGGGGGCAACTGTAGCTACAGCTGCTGCAGCTGACCTTTTAACGTTATATTTATTAAAAGTTGTATTTTATTTTCCACTTTGTAAACAAGGTACATTTCCTCATAATCATGCTTATTTTCATTCATTACAACTAACACATCAAATATACAGGCACTTAAAAGGTTTTCTCCATGATCCCTTTATAATAAATTTTTACTCTATATTTTTTGTGAAGCTTATCATTTTTCCTATGACAAGTGATGCTACACAGAATTAATATAGGGCATTTGAACTCACAACCTCCACTATCTCCAATGCCTTAGAGATACAGCACTTCTATCCACTAGACCACTGGTGACAGAGGTGGCACTCAGAGCCCTTTCTGTGGGCACTCAGGCCATCACCAGAGATGATCTCCAGGTATCTTCCTGCAGTCCCAGACAGCCCAGGACTTGCTGTGCACAGAGCTATTTTAAAGTGACAGCTGTACCTGGGACTATTTTCTGCTTTATTGGTGTCCTCAGGGGCTGGTATCAATGAAAACTGTGACAGAGCAGGGAGTAGAAATCACAAATGAAATTTCTGTGTTGGCACTTTGCGATAAATAAGCGGATCTTTGTTGTAGTTTGGGCACTCAGTCTCTAAAAGGTTTGCCATCACTGCACTAGACTGTGCACTTACTGGCACAGAATTAATATAGGGACTGATGTGCTGCATAAGCTCATGCAATGTGCACAGAAATACTTGTAATGTAGCAATGTGTAATGTGTCACTGAATGATTTCAGCTTAAGGCTACTCTTTAAAACATTGTCTAAATGGCACCATGGTTTTGACCATTTAATCCACATAGAGGGATTTTTTACTTGAATATAAATCTGCCTTCAAAATCAAGCAAATTATAACAGAGGCGCTTACCCATAGACCCATGCACTGTGACTTCTTATATTTGTGATCCTTGGCCTTCTTCCTTCTAAAATTACATTTTTTAAATTATGCAAATGAGCCTTAAAGGCTACTGGGACATTTCCCAGATCCCTTTCGTGCTGCAGATTCACAGGCTGTTAAACTATCTCCCCTCTCCTACCTACCCTCTGCCAGATGTAATCTCACTGCAGTACAGGAAGTTTTAATACACAGTGGGAGGAGGAAGTGCTACTTGCACAGGGTAACAGCCTGTGAATCTGCAGCATGGAGAGGCTCTGGGAAACAGTCTTGTATCCTTTCAGGCTCGTTAGCATAATGTTAGTTCTTTTGAAAAGAAATTAGGCCAAAGATAACAAATATAAGAATATTACCAATGTCACAGTGTCTGCATAGAGAAACCACCTCCTGGACTACTTTTTAACCTTCGAGACAACTGACCCAGTGAGGAAGATGGTCATTGATGGAGAGTACCCAATTGACAGAAATGTAGTCAAGAGACTTACCACTCAGTTTACAACTAAAATCTACCATAATTTTGGTGCATTTTTTCTGGGTATAATTAAGCCATATAGCAAGTGTAAAATTAAACTAAATGGGCTTTAAATTAGTCAGATGTTTTGTTCAACATCGATATATTTAGATCTCCTTAGGATCAGACATTGTTATTTGAATCAATTTCATATGTAAGCATTAATTATAGGGGAAATGGGGCCTGTTAGTATTGATCTAAAAATAGCAGGTTCATTATTTAGATATTTAAATTCAATTTGTACTATTTAATGTCCTTTGTGTTTATGTATTATCTTCATTTCTAGTAGTGATGTTCTGATGCCTGTTGCCTTTACGATAGGTTTCATATTTTTATTGATTTCCAATTACCAGTTAATGCATTTGCTACTGCAGTCTTCGCTCTATTCATTTCTTATTATCTATGCTCAAGGGTAAACCCACCCTACAAATAACATGTAGAAGAGGCACTAAATATTTAATGCATTTTTCTCATAGCCAAGATGTTTCTGCTTTGGGTGTTTACACAAGCAAACATTAGCATACATAACATCCTCTTCCGCATGATATAAATCACTGCAGTGTTTATGCCTTACCTTGAAAAGCTGCTGAATGTCACAGGCTTTCTGACGCAACTGGTCAAATTCACAAATTTCAGTTAAAAATAGTTTTGCTTAAATTCATTGATGCTTTAAGGCACATAACATATAAATATATCTTAAATAGGGCTAAAAATATAAGACATAAAACTGAAAAATCTAGAAATTAATAATGAAAATAAACATCAATATTTAGTCTGTGGTCTGTAAAGACAATTACACTCAGGAAGGTAGGGAATTAGTCCTATGCTTTGGGTACAAATTGGCAACAGAGAAGGCCAACATAGGTAAGCAAAGTCAGATAATTAGTGAAATTATTGGGAACTGTATGATAGTGTCAGAATGGGTTCTTGCTGCAGTGTTCTGGGCTTGTGGACCACACTCATGGCTGCTCTGCTTGAGGCTGTGATTAACAGTCTGCATTGCAGAGTTAGTCCCTGTGGCTAAGTTTAGTGAATATTATATGGAAAGCTGGGTGAATACATCTTGTTTCTGAGCTGGGGGTTGTCACATGTGGTTTGGGTAATGGTTAGCCAATCCAATCAGTGGTTGGGGCGGAATCTATGAACTCCTAAAATACCTAATCCTCAGTTCACTCAGGGCTGGTTATGCTAGTTTCTGGCTACTCACAGTGCTTTTGCCACTCTTTTACCTAACAATTTTACACCTTGTTGCCATCTTAGATTTGACCTGGTAATGAGGACTTCAATTGTGTCTATTTGTCTGTCATCTGTTCTGGATTCAATCTCAGACTAGGGACTGTTGTCCCCTGTGGGTTAGCACTGTGCGGGCAAGTAGGCAGGGACATAATTTGTGGGTGAGATCAGTGCCTGCATCTCCTTTTCTGTCTTTACAGATTAATGATCTCATACTTTGACTTAGTCCCATGGCAGCAATGATCAGCTGCAAGGTGTTTGAAAATCCAATTGTCCCAGGGCAAAAAAAAATTGTTTGGAGTTACAATTATGAAATACACCAGTTCCCACGTACATACTAATTCATTTTAAGATTTAAAAAACAGATCATTCCCATATAATTTTCTTTCCATGAAAGAATGCTACATCACACTACCATTTTTTGTGTTTCTTTTAAATGCAAATACCTGATCTGGGCCTATAGATGGTCAATTAGTTCTGCTGAAATTAGTTGTTTGGTTGACTTTGCTCTTGTGTATATGGGAGTGGGGAAGGTATGTGTGTCACCCAAATACACTAAAAGCCATACATTTTAATGGATCCAAGAACATGTCCTTTATTTGAATGGACTCAATGGGGGTCATTTACTAAGGGCCCGATTCGCGTTTTCCCGACGTGTTACCATAATATTTCCGATTTGCGCCGATTGTACCTGAATTGCCCAGGGATTGCGGCGCACGCGATCGGATTGTGGCGCATCGGCGCCGGCATGCGCGCAACGGAAATCGGGGGGCGTGGCCGAACGAAAACCCGACGTATTCGAAAAACCGCCGCATTTAAAAACCGAAAAAGTGTCGCTTGGGGAGCGCTCACCTTCACCTGGTCCGAGGTGGTGCATTCCGGCGCGATGAGATGACTTTCAGCGCAGCAGCGCCACCTGGTGGACGGCGGAAGAACTACCTTCATAAATCCCGCTGGATCGCGACTGGACCGGGTAAGTAAATGTGCCCCAATATCTGTTCGGGCAAGTAGAGCATGTCCTAGTCAGACCATTTTCACAAAAAACAAAGCCAGATAATTGGCCATTAAAAGTGAATGTTCATGTCCTTTTTTCATGACTTAGTTTGGCCAAGTTTGTTTGCAGGCAGTCACTTACAAAAGAAGGTAAAGGTGGCTACTAGCAGCTAGATGAAGGACATATCGGACTCCACCAACAGCACAGAGCAGGGCACACACAAAGCAAATGAAAAAGCAAACCTCTTCTCATTACTCCCATCTCTTCAAGAGTTTTTTTCTAGGGTCCATAATGTTACATGCACTTTGTGTGCAGGTAGCCTTGTAGTATCAATGTAGGCAGTTATGTGTGGAGCATGAAGGCATCCAATGAAAAAGATAAGAAAAGGATAGATAACATTAATGAAATAATATATTGTAGCAAAGGAAAGTATATAGGTAGAATACAATAGATCCAGGAAGGTTCTGTGCTTTATCTAGTAATAAATGTTCTTCACTCTTAATAAGGAAATTGAAAGCTGAACTGTATATAACTTAATTAACTAAAATAATAAATAATAAAAAAATAAATATATTTGTTAAAACCTGAAAGGAAACCACATTTCTCAGTTATCTGTTCAGGAAGTTTGGCTTTAACAAGATAATATGAGGTATACCATTGCATAAGCCTCTGACAAAGCCTCTTCCCTTTTAGATTATTATTATATAGTTCAAAGCTGAACTACAGTATATGTATTGAGAATGGAAATCTGCCTTCCGAAAGTTGAAAGAAAGGAAAACCAAATGAGATAATATCTGGGTGAATTAATTCCTACATCTTCTGAGCATGAGAGAAATGGTGAAACATCTCAGATTTCAGACTTAAAGGTTATATTTAGACAAATACCTATTTCTAGAATCTCTCCAGTTCCAATAGGAAAAATGTATGAATTGCTCAATGACATTTTAATAAATACAGGCGGTCCCCTACTTAAGGACACTCGACTTACAAACAACCCATAGTTACAGACAGACCCCTCTGACCTCTGGTGAAGCTTTCTGAATGCTTTACTATAGTCCCAGGCTGCAATGATCAGCTGTAAAGTGTCTGTAATGAAGCTTTATGGATAATTCTTGGCCCCATTACAGCAAAAAATGTTTAAACTCCAATTGTCACTGGGGCCAAAATTTTTCTTGTCTGGATCTACAATTATAAAATATACAGTTTCGACTTACATACAAATTCAACTTAAGAACAAACCTCCACAGACATTTCTATTAAAACAACCATGTTCTACAAACTAGACAAGTTTACCAAATAAATAGGCAAGGTATTGTACTCTCTCCAATGACACACAGTTGACGAAATAGGAAATTAACAGAAATGGTAGACAAAGTTTTTGAACTACAGAAGATCCTGTCAAAAGGATAAAGTATTTCTCCAACTCATATAATATATTTATTATACTCAAAAAAGGAGTAAAACAACAGGCATATTACAAATTAAAATGTCAGCCGGCCTGTACAATCCTCACTTGACAAATCAATCAAAATTTTATAAACAGATTTTTTTAAGCATTGGATGATTTACTTTAATAATAATAATAATCATTATTTATATAGCGCCATCATATTCCATAGCACTTTACAAATCATATGGGACATATACAATAAAATAAACCATGATAGAGCACAAACAGTCATATGGTCCAAAAGGAGTTAGGTCCCTGCTACAGTCTATGAGGAAGAATTGGGTGACACAATAGGTAAAAAGCTTTCCCACATAGTTGTTTTTCCAATTTTAACATTTTTATTTTTTATTTTATTTTTAATAATATGGAATACAAGGGAAGTCAAAGTAGACAACACAAGAACGGTAACTAAAGACAGCACTGATCTTGTGAGATATATATTGACAGAGCAGTACATCAACATAGGTTATGAGAGTGATACAGTGTCTAATATTAAACCAAAGGGATACAAGCAAAAAGCATGAAAACAACAAAAAAGACAGGAAGGGGAAATGAAGGGAGTCTAAAAATGTATTTATATCTATTTGTATTTCTATCTGCATCATCTTTAAAATTTCTCACATAGTGTAACAACATTTTGTTTTTATTTACCGTGGTATAATGGGTGGAACAGACTTGTATCATTTTAGTCATGTACTGTGTACATATGTCTCTATCTCAACTAAGCTACATAATTTCCACAGAAGTGCCGCTCTTTCTTTCTGCATGTTCCTGGGCCTATTGTTAAGAGGGAGTTTGCTGAGGTTTTTTAAGGGGACACATAGAGGTAAAAACAGACGTTTTAATATGCTATATAAAAAGGCATGTTTTTCTCACCTGACATGAAATCAGAATTAACTTTTCCCATTTTAGATCAAATAGGATAAACAGAATTATTTATATTTGCAAAATGCCAGAATAATGAGAGAGAGAGACAGACAGACAGACAGACAAAAGTTTACATACACTGTAAAATCTGCTTGGTTTTGGGGTGCCAGTTAATATTAAATTAACAACAATATTCAATGGATCTTTATAGGGGATTTATTAAGGGTACAATACAGGGGAATACACATAGAGGGTAAACTAACTAAGGGACAGAGAGATAGTAGGGAAGGAAGTGCTCTAACTAAAGATCTGTATACCATCTTATATACACACACACACATAGCTCACACACATTGCCCATCATCCCACCTCCACCACTGTCTTGGCCAATCCAATGATGATGTAGAATCAATACATTCTTATCCCACAACCTTGCAGGACAAGTAACTTGAGACTTTGTTTCCCACAGGATCTGGTAGAATCTCCAGGGGGCGATGGCCTCCAGGTGTAATAGCACAGTCCATTGTAATCACATGCAGCTGTCTCTGCAATCTTTATTAGGGGCAATGTAGGCATTTATGGCTTAGTTCTTCCTCTGTCCACAAAGACCCTTAAACTTTCTCAAGCCACATCATGTCATATTTCCAACATTATGCCCCTTTGGGCCTGAAAGGCCCACACACCATTAGACCATATTTAGAACAGAAATAAAATCCATTTCTCCTCCATTATCTTCTTTGGGTGTGGAAATGATCTTTCTTCTTCTGGCTTTTCCTCAAGACAAAGTAGTTGAAGGTTGTATGGGTAAGGAATAGGGCACCAATGGTCATCACACCATTCACTCACATTCATTCTCATATCCATTTCTTGAATAACATTTTTCATCTATACCATTTATCCAACAAATATAGATCTCCATATATGCTAGTAACTGTCATATTTACAATATGCAAATATAAATCCCACGTCATATAGAATGCAAGCTGGCAATAACATCGTAGATATCAACATAAGCTATAGATATGAAATTACATAAAAGGAAACCCAAACAGAACTATAAAACATTACCAATAGTAAATCAAAGGATTGATTTCAAGTAGAAGTTTGCAGGGTGGTTTATCTAAGGGTTTCCAGATTTACTTGACTTCAAATATGTTTAGTTTAAACATAAACTTTCATTTAGCTTTTTCCCATTACCAAATCTAATTCTGTAAGTTTATATTTACACTCCATAGAAATGTTCATATCACACCTTATATATGTCTCCCATCGTCCTGACTTATAAATTAACCAAAAGTATATCAAGTGCATAAAACACATAGCAAAAAAAAAAATTATAAGTCATTACACTAATCAACCTTTAGAGTAGGTGTCCATCTAACCTCTTATATTGGTAATCTTACTTGTGCATTATACAATATAGTAACCGTATACTGAGCCATTAATTACTATATGTTTTACGCAACCTTGAAGACACACACATAGATTAAGAACATTAAAATAAAAAAAAATTCAAACTGAATGCTGCTTTTAATACCCTATGTTCTTCATTTAGATGCTTTACTGGTATAAAGGAGCGTGCAGTTTGTTTGAGAAACTTAAAATTAAGTTGCCAGTGAGACAAATGTATCAGAGAAAAAAACCTTAAATAAAAAAAAATTAAATATTTATGTGAATTCACTATAGTCTGCCCCTTTGGTACTGCATTACTCTCTAAAACCATGCCCCTTTGGTACCACAAAATGGTACCAAACACTGTATAAAAAAAAAATAATAATACTTGAATCAAGAAAAAAAAATGCTCCATTTAAAAAAAAATGGGGAAAAAAAAAAATCCAACAAATCCAACATTCCTGAGCATCAGGAACAAAAACAAAAAATGTGTATTGACACAGTTTACATACTACATTTAACAGAACACAAAACAGACAACATAAAACAATGAGAGCTAATTCAGCTTCTACACATCTTAGGGTGGGACAACAGGCAGTTTCCAATCCTTCTTCTGTCAATGATTAAGTAAAGTCATCTATGGGACAAGATAAAGAACAGACATAGCACAAAAAAAAAACAACAATTATATTACACACAGGACCTACACATCACAATGGGATGTTACTTCATATTTTTAATTGTTTGCAAACAATTAACCCTCATAAATTCTGAGCTCATTACACCACGTGGTTTTATTTGTATACATACTACCTTTTTTATGACCTGTAAACAAAAATGTCAATATTAATAACTTGTTTCTTCAGCCAACCACCTTGTTGCCTAAAACAAAAACACAATGACAGTTATCACACAAACAATACTTAAAACAGATATGTAAAACACGAGATCAAAAAATGGAGCCTGTAGAAACAAAACAAAGTGTTAATTTCTTTGTCCTGGAGTCATGTGACAAAAGAAATCCAGTCTACAAGAGAAAGAAAACATAGTTAGAAACCTTGCAATTCATACCATCAACACAATTCCAAGTCTATTCATTCACAATGTGTATTGGTATATCCACACATTAATAAGCCACGCTGCTGCTGTACTGTGCAGAGTTTATTAGCAGGGGGAGGGCGATCTGTGACCAGCTCCAGAATAGCCAGAATGGCAGCCCTGCCCATGGATTGTACACTGGGACATTAGCACCTTCCTTGTGCTGTCTGCAGTGAGAGGGAGGCTGTTCTTTCTTATCCCTGTGTATATTGGGAATCTTATTTGCATGTGATGTGTTCTCCTCACATGTCTCTGTATGGCTATTTTCAGGAGGTGCCAGGGTCACCTCATATGCCTCTGTGTGGCTACTTCCAAAAGATGTCATGGCCTCCTCAATGGTCTCAGGCTCAATGACATCAATTTCTGCATGCAATGAATTATAATGTGTCTCATGGTTTGCATTATTTACATCACAGAAACGTTTAATATGTCCTGGCCTCCCACATCCATAGCAATACCTGACATATCTCGTCCTCCTAGCTCTGTACTCTGGAGATAGATTTCCTGATGGTTCATCCCTATAGTTAGACTCCTCACACCAGTCCCTGAGTATATTAATAAAGTTCTCTAGGGATTTGGCATTCCTCAGGCCAATTTTTGTGGTGTAATCCACATTACACTGATTTGCCATTAAATAGAGGAAATCAGAGTCATCCTGAGACATATCGTGGCAGTTGTAAACACTCCTAAATAAGGTCAGGGACTTGTTACAGAAGATAAGGGGGTCATCACCTGTCCTGAACCTATATCTTCTCAGGGTATTCTCACCCCTTACATCTCTCCCTCCCATGATACGCTGCAATTCCTTCCTTCTTAAGTCTGCACCACAATCCTCATCTCCCATGTGTGCAGACGACAATTGTGTGGCCAGAGGCCCAGGAAGCCATGCTTGGAGCAGAGACCAGGCATCCTTATTACATAAGTTGTATTGCTTCACCACAGCTTCAAATTTATTGGATACAATTATTGGTGATTCATTTGTATCCCATTCTCCAATGACCTGACACAGATGTAGTCTATCCTGGATGGTGAGTGTTGGAGACTTTTCTGCAGGTATTAGATTGTGTTCATCACTCCCGGGTGTGACAATGCAGACATCTGCTGCTTTATGGCACGTCTGGTTCTGTAGTTGGAAGGACCGTATCTGCTCTTCTTGTTTACACAGTTGGGCCATTGTTTCAGACAACTGACCCTTTAGTGAGGTAATTATCATGTCCCTCTGATGGATCTCCCTTTCTAAGGACTGTGTATGAGTTTCAGTAGACACAGAACTCAATCTACACTCATGTAGCTGCTTATCCAAATCTTCATTTCTTAAAGTCAGCTCATCCACCTTTGCTTGTAGATTATCCATCTCACTAGTTGTTTTAGCAGAAATTTCAATCACAGTGTCACTGATTCTGTCTATACTTTCCTTACATTGGAGCCTTTGTATGTACCAATTTACTTCCTTTACCTCAGCCAATTCTTTCATCTTAATTAACATCATAATTTCATTGCCCAACCTTTCTTTCTTCCCTCTCTTACTGAGCACTTTCCTATCTAACTTCTTATTATGGGCCTTACACTGCATCATCAGCTCCTTATATTGCTCCTCTAGTGAACCATCTGCACATAACTGGTATCTAGCAGACGCATACTTTTTCACAAAGTTTTGAACAAGTTCCATCTCTGTTACAACAATACACACTGACAAACACACAAAATGACAAACTAAACAAACACAGTTTACCTACTATACTAACGTTCCGAAAGGCTACTTTACACACTGCTTAAGCCTTTATACTCATTCAATCTAGGAAAATGTACAGACAAAGGAAAATGTACAGCTATATCAAGGAACACCCTTTTTCCTACAACTTTACCTCTGTACACTAAACACAACCGCTCACACTTAACGTTAACCTACAATCTCAACAGGCGACTTCCCATTCATTCACATAAAACAACCTGACTTATCAAAGATAGTAATGTAATGATAGTAATGATAGTAATGAAAACTTGTTACTTACCAGGATTTTCTTTGTACCAAAGATCCAAATTCCGTTCATAGATTGAAATAGCGCAGATATTTTGCCGTGGATTCTCTGTAGAATTTAAATTACAGGTCCCATCTGGGGTGCCAAATGTAAAATCTGCTTGGTTTTGGGGTGCCAGTTAATATTAAATTAACAACAATATTCAATGGATCTTTATAGGGGATTTATTAAGGGTACAATACAGGGGAATACACATAGAGGGTAAACTAACTAAGGGACAGAGAGATAGTAGGGAAGGAAGTGCTCTAACTAAAGATCTGTATACCATCTTATATACACACACACACATAGCTCACACACATTGCCCATCATCCCACCTCCACCACTGCCTTGGCCAATCCAATGATGATGTAGAATCAATACATTCTTATCCCACAACCTTGCAGGACAAGTAACTTGAGTCTTTGTTTCCCACAGGATCTGGTAGAATCTCCAGGGGGCGATGGCCTCCAGGTGTAATAGCACAGTCCATTGTAATCACATGCAGCTGTCTCTGCAATCTTTATTAGGGGCAATGTAGGCATTTATGGCTTAGTTCTTCCTCTGTCCACAAAGACCCTTAAACTTTCTCAAGCCACATCATGTCATATTTCCAACATACACTAAGATTACTTTGCCTTTAACCCCTTAACGCTCAGCGTCCGATATATCGGACGCTGAGCTCAATGACTTAGCGCTCAGCGTCCGATATATCGGACGCTGAGCCCATGCCGGTTCAGCTCAAGATCTGAGCCGAACCGGCATCGGGAAACACGGGGTGCCGGCTGTAACTAATAGCCGGCACCCCAGTGTAACACCCGCGATCGGAGTTGACTCCGATCGCGGGTGCTTAACCCGTTAAATGCCGCGGTCAGCGCGACCGCGGCATCTAACATGCCTCTGGGGGGTCTTTCCCCCACGATCGGCCCCCCCGAACCGTTTTCGGGGGGCGCCGATCGTTGCTATAGTAACTCTGGGGTCCGATCTGGACCCCAGAGTTACTTGCTAGAATTGCCAGTAAGATGGCGTCTGTGACGTCATCTTACTGGCACAGTGCCAGCCTATGCAAGTGTATAGGCTGACACTGATAATACTCTGCAATACATGAGTATTGCAGAATATTATCATGAAGAAGCAATCAGAAGATTGCTTCTTCATGTCCCATGGTATAAAAGTGAAAAAGTAAAAAAAAAAAATGTTATTCAATAAAAAAATAAAGTAATAAATCACTAAAAATGCCCCAAACCCCCAAAACATATAAAGAGACATATAACTAAAAAAAAAGTCTAAATCATAACACAAACCCCACATATATAGTATCACCGCGTCCGTAACAACCCGTAGAATAAAAGTAAATCATTATTGAACCCCCACGATAAACGCCGTAAAAAAAAACTGCTATAAACCTTCCAAAAATTATGATTTTTAGCTATTCAATCCCACAAAAAATGCTATAAAATGCGATCAAAAAACCATGTGTACTCCGACATGATACTGGTGCAAATTACAACATGTCCCGCAAAAAATAAGCCATCAACCAGCTCCGTAGCCAAAAAAGTAACAATGTTATGCCACTTGGAAGACGGCAATACATAAATGATAGATTTTTCCCCACATTAGGGTTTTGTTTGACAAATTTAGTAAAACGTAAGAAAATATATTCAAGTCTGGTATCCCCGTAATCGTATCGACCCATAGAATAAAGATAACATGATTATTAGTCTATACGGTGAACACCAAAAAAAAAAGAGTAAAAAATCCAGTACAGAATTGATGCTTTTCTACTCCTGCCCTCAAAAAAAGTTCCTAAATTTTCAACAATAGGTGATACCAACCCCAAAATGGTAACAATGGAAAAAGCATCTCATCGCGCAAAAAAAATGGCATCACATGGCCCCAATAACGCAAAAGCGAAAATTTTATAGCCTTCAAAAGGGGCCAATGAGGAAACTAAAATCCTGGCAGCTGCAGGGCGCTCCTTCCCTTCTGCGTCTCGCTGTGCGCCCATAAAACAAGTAACGGCCACATGGGGGGGGTCTTTGTACTCAGGAGAAATTGCAGAACAAATTGTATGGTGGGTTTTCTCTTTTTATATTTTGGAAATGTGTAAATTTTAGGGCTAAATGAACGTATAAGGGAACAATTTGACCATTCTAAATTTCACCTCCATTTTGATTCAATTACTATGAAGATCTCAAGGGGTTAACAATCTTCGTAAAAGCTGTTTCTGATAGCTTGAGGGGTGCAGATTTAAAAATGGGTTGGTTATATAGGGGGTTTTGATGCTAAATATGTAAAATTTCATTCCAAACTGTATTTATCCCCAAAATAGTCAATTCTGAAAATCCGGAAAAGCGATATTCTTTTTGTAAGCCGCGTGACATCAAAATAAATTATCCAGACATTTCAGAAATTATGAAAATGTAAAGTAGACAAATGGGAAATGTTATTCAGCAACTTATTTAGGTGGTAAATCTATCTGTCTGGAAACGTAATGATTTTGAATTTCGAAAATGGCAAATTTTTCAAAAAATTTATCATATTTTCTTTTTTTTTGTAAATAAACGCAAAACTTATCAGCCAAAATTTACCACTAAAATGAAGTACAACATGTGGGGAAAAAACAATCTCAGAATCGTTTTGATAAGTAACAGTGTTCAAAAGTTATAACCATATAAAGCGACGCAGGTCAGAATCCAAAAAATCGGGCTGAGCCTTAACCTGCAAAATGGCTGCGTCCTTAAGGGGTTAAACAAGTTGGGACACATCCCATAATGGTTTCCTGTTTTTGGAGGTTTATGATTAATTTAAAACTTAATGGCAACATCTGAGTTTATTAAAGATCCACCTGTGGATGTATTTTATGCACACCCGAAACACTTTCATTGGAAAGTCTTAAGATATCAGCCAAGATATCAGGAAGGGAATTGTGGACTTGTATAAGTCTGGTTACTTCTTGGGTGCAATTTTCAGATACCTGAAGGTCCCTCATTCATCTGTACAAACAATTATATGCAAGTACAGACAAGATGTCCAGTGATCATACTGTACAGGATGGAGTTGGGGTTCTAAGTGCCAGAGATGAACATGCTTTGGTCTGAAATGTGCATATCAACCTATGGAGAAGACCTTATAATGAGTCATTGTCCACAGTGAAGGAAGTACTATATCGACTGTACTGAGTGGCTGAAAGGCCACTCTGCCAGTAAGAAGCATAAAAAGCTAGATTAATGTTTGAAAATGTACACAGAAACAAATGCCTTAATTTTCGGTGACATGTTCTGTAGTATGATGAAACCAAAATGACCATCTCTACATTTGGAAGAAAAAGGAAGAATCTTGCAAGCCTGAGAACTCCATCCCAACTATAAAACATGAAGGGGCAGCATTATGTTAAGCAGTTGTTATGCTGCAGGAGAGACTGGTGCACTTCACAAAGTAGATGCCTCATGAGGAAAGGACATGTGGCAATACTGAAGTAACATCTCAAGACATCCGCCAGGAAGTCAAAGCTTGGGCACATATGGGTCCTTCAAACGGACAGTGACCTGAAGCATAATGCCAAACTGTTTGCGGATAATAAAGTCTTTGCAGTGGCCATCACCATGCCCTGATTTTAATCCTACTGAAAATGTACTGGCAAAGCTCAAAATACAGGTGCAAACAATGCGGCCTACAAACATGGGTCAGTTACCCCAGTTCTGTCAGGAGGAATCGGACCAAATTCCTACAAGTATTCTGAGAAGCTTGTGGGAGGATATCTAACATATTTGACTCCGCGCATACAGTTTAAGGCCTACAGTACCAAATATTAATGAAATGCATGTAAACTTTAAAAATGCCTTTAAAATCTTGCTTAATAATTGCCTTTAATTCCTTAATAATTTTGCTAATCCTAATTGACCTTAATGGAAAAGGTTTTATTCTGATTTCATGTCAAATAGTAAGAAAGCCATGCATATCTGTCTTTTTATGTAGTGCAAATAAAGTTCTGGTTTCAATTCATAGTATCATAGTAAGTCCATCAAGTACAACCTTTAAGAATTAAACAAATGTTTTCCCCCTATGACCTGTGATATTTTTGCTCTCCAGAACATCAACCAGGCCTCTCTAGTACAAAGTATCCGCCATAACAACCTGCTACGACAGAGAGTCCCATAGTCTCACTGCTCTCAGAGTAAAGAACCTTTTTTTAAATTACTTTAGCATAATACTGAGTGGTATTTATATATACAGTTATCTCTGCGCTAGCCTTGCCCCGCAGACTAGTAATAGTGGGACAGTGGAGGTGCTAACAGGTAATATACAGGTACCTAGCCTTTACCAATATACAAAAAGAGATTGAAATGAAAACACCTAGCACCAACTCACACTGTACACCAGATATACATGCAACATCCCCCACCGGGGCCTAGCCTTTTTCTCATGGGGCCTGTAGACAGCCGGGACCGGGATACCGGAGTGGCTGGCGGTTGCGGCCTAGGCACGCTAGTGTCACGGTGCTTGGTATGGGGACCGGAGGGCTGTCCTACAGCCTAACACAGTGATGGCGAACCTTTTAAAGGCTGGGTGCCCAGACTAAAACCAAAACCCACTTATTTACCATCAAGTGCCAACTTGACAATTTAAACAGTAACTTATTGCTCCATGTTCTTCCACAACAGTCAATCGTATTGGCCCCCTAAGTACATCAAGATGTTGAAAGCAGGAGGGCAAATTCAGACATCATTATAGCTTCTCTCCATGGTCTTCCTGTACTTGAAGAATCATGGGGCCATCAAAAGATAATCTGGCACTGTTCATGCCTTCTCACTCTTTCTGCAGTTCTAATCAGTCAAGGATGTGTCATCTTAAAAGAGCATTGAGAGCAGCAGGAAGATTCCAGTCCTGTCTGCTAAACTCTTTCCTGGAGCAACAGCCTGTGTGCCCACAGAAAGGGCTCCGAGTGCCACCTCTGGCACCCATGCCATAGGTTTGCCATTACTGGCCTAGCAGGTCTCCAGCAGGTGGTGTTGGCAAGAAATGATGAGGGAGAGTCTGTTATAGTGGTTCTCTCTGGGGCAACCCTTTGAGGTCTGGAGTATGTGTCCCTGTGTAATGGATAGGGTGCCCGTGATGGTGACAGCCGTAGTAGCAGGGATCAGACGGAGGCAGACATTGTCTAAAAGCAACTTAAAGTTCTTTATTGGAACCGACAGGAACAGAGGATAAGGTGCCCAAACGAATCTTGACAAAATAGGAAAATGCTGGGTATGTACTTGGAGAGGGAACCAAAGGGATTGATCACCAGCCTGCATGCAGGAGCAGGCTGGGAGATAGCTGTGTCCTAGTAGAATGCTTCAGCTTGTCCTGGGTTACTTCAGATATCACCCTTGAAGGTAGGATGATACCCCTTTACTCTCACTAACTCCTCAGAGCTCTACTGTCTTACTGCTTGGTCTGACTGACTAGTCTTTCTGACTGACTCTTGTCAGACTGGACTCCTGACTGACTGCGCTCTCTGTCTCTCCTCACTACACTAGTTGAACTGACTGTCTGACTGATACTTGTCAGTCTTCTGATCTCTGACTGACTGCTGTCAGACTGGTCTCTCTGTCTTTCCTGACTAGATTAACTGAACTGACAGTTGGCACTCTCCAGCCGTCACTTCTCCTCAGCTTCTGGTCAGGTGGTGGTTACATCCCAGCTTACAATACAATATTATAACAGGTGTGATTGGCTGATGGAAAGACATCACATTAAACAATTAACTCCTGCCTTACTAGGCAGGATCTACCGCTGCAGTGTTCCCGGTGTTTTGTAGTGACCTGCTGTGCGGTTGATCAGACTCCTCACAGGTTGCGAGCTACATATTGGGACGTATTTGCAACAACCACTCTGCCTTGCAATGACAGGGATGTTGCATACACTAAAAATGTTTATTGGATCTAAAACTGGAACATATGTGTAGTATACAATTCTATGTTCAAAATGGGAAAACGAATAAGACCTGCAACATAAAAAAGAAATATATACCTAAATCTTTACTTAAATTCTATGATGTATACTAAATAAACTAAGTAAACATCTAATTAAATGCGATCACGGCCTGGGCGATGAGTAGGGTGGCACTGAAGGGCCCAAGTGTCCACCTCTACAAAAAGTGTGAAACTAAAAATGTTAAAAAATATAAAAAATTGCATAGATCATAAAGTATGGATTGTTAAATCACAAAATCATATATGTTCGTGAAAAAGTCCAAAGAGCGAATTCTTTGTACTTCACATGCTTCTTGTAAACAAAAGAAAAATAAAAACATTTAAAAATTGTGCATGTGCGCATGTGAAAAAGTAAAACGCCGAGGTAAGAAGCTGTGGCTCCGTACCACACAATCGCGGCACTCTGTTACAAGAAGAAAGTGGTCGACAAAACGTGAGTCCACATATTTAGTAGGAGAAAACAGCTCACAATATATTTGTTGTTTATTATCACCATATAGAAGTGACATTTCCACCACAGCCACTATTTCTACTATATGACTGTTCACCATCCATGTATCTGGGCCTCACGTGAGCTCTGAGCACATTATCTGAGCTGACAGAGAACACACAACTAATGTCGCAACAAGCAACAGTATCGGGTTGAGAACGTGACATTTATATCCTGAACAGCCAGATTCTGATTTACAGTCTGATTTGGAATAACATCATACCTCCCTGACAAATAGAAAGCTCAATATTACAACATTTTTAAATGTTTTTATTTTTCATTTGTTTACAAGAAGCATATGAAGTACAAAGAATTAGCTCTCTGGACTTTTTCACGAACATATATGATTTTATGATTTTACAATCCATACTTTATGATCTATGCTATTTTTTACATTTTTTATAATTTTCAATCCGTTTTGCACTTTTTGTAGAAGTGGGCACTTGGGCCCTTCAGTGCCACCCTAATCCTCGCCCAGCCTGTGATCTTAAACGCATTTACTTGTAAACGCATGTTTACTTAGTATACATAATAGAATTTAAGTAAAGATTTAGGTATATATTTCTTTTTTATGTTGCAGGTCCTAACGTTCTCACATTTTGAACATAGAATTGTATACTACACATATGTTCCAGTTTTAGATCCAATAAACATTTTTACTGTATATCTGTTGTACAGTGTGAGTTGGTGGTAGTTGTTTTCAATACAATACTGACTGACCACTAGTCATGTCATGTCAATGACATTTGTTTATTAGTTGTCATTAAAGGAAATCTACAACCAGAACGAAAGATTGTAAGCCAAGCACTTCTGTGTGCACCTTCTGGCAGGATCCACTGATCCTTGTTTTTAAGAAACAATGCTTTTAAAAATTATGCATATAAGCCTGCAAATTTTTAAAACCTTTTTTTTAAAAAAAAAACAATGTCCTAAGAAGCTGAAAGAAGAGCAGAACCTGACAGAGGGAACACACACCAGCTTGCAAGTGAAGTGTGCTTGGTTAACAACCATTCCCCCTGGTGGTAGACATCCTTTTCCACAATTTCTTTAGTACAATATTGAGTGATGAATAGTACTTCATAAGGTGGCAATGCTAGATTTCCCAAAGTACAGCTGATGGGGCAACGGGTGTCATCTCCAGGATAAGGACCCCAAACAACCTTAAAAGAGTTTACATTTTTAAGGCACCAAAATGAGTGATATCCGGTGCTATAGGTATCACTTTTTTGATCTTGTACTACTGGCCATTTGTTCAGATCCTACTATATACCTTTTCAACATTGATTTTTGTCCTGATCATATACCATCTTAAACTTGCACAGAAATTTTCTACACATATTTATGTATACAAAAAAGTATCATTAAAAAGCAAAACTCATCCATAAAAGCTTCATAAATCATTGTAAGGCTACATCAGCAGAATAATTTGACTCTCTTGGAAAAGACTGAAGCAAATAAACAGACATACACATTATTAATGCCCAAAATAGCAGGAACCTAATTTTCACTACAGACAGGGTGCAGGAACGCATTACAGCTGCATTGTAAATATGCCTTTCTGTTTTCTCTAAGCATTTGCTTTACAATATAATTGTGTGGTTTAATTTACCATGCACCCTGTCAGAATCCTCTGTTAAGTCCCAGGGGTCGGGCTTTGGTTTGCATGCATTTGAAAAAACAACATGTAATATGTTTGTGCTGCAAATTCCTCTTTCTGCTCCTATCTTCACCACTAATGTCACCACATCATGCTTTGAGCTCTGTCCTTGTGTCAGTGAAGGAGCAGTAGAGAGTAGCTGTACAGGAGCACAAAGGTGAGGGTTGAGAGCTGAGGATTAAGCAGCACAGACATTTCACTTGTTATTTTTTTAAATGCATCCAAACCAAAGCCCAAGATTCCTTCAGTGTGCAAGGTAAGTTAAAACACACAAAGAAAGACATATTTGCAATGCAGCTGTAATGGGCTTCTACAATCTGCCTTTAGTGAAATGAGGTCCCTGGTGTTAGATTCCCTTTAAATTCTATGCCTCCCTAAGTTGTCCACTTTCAGCAAATAATTGATATTGTTTGTGTAATGAAAAGTTATAGAATTTTCCAATAAACTTTCTGTATCAATTCCTCACTTCTATATCTCTGCTTGCTGCCCTGCTATAGGATACAATATCAATTATATGCTGAAAGTAGACAACATACTTGTTACTTTGTCTTCTAGAGACTTTATCTGGTGGAACAGTCTGGTCAGTGATATATTACTTTTTGATATGACAATATTTCTATTGCAAAGAACTAAAAACTATTGCAAACTCTTTTCTATAATATTATTATTAGGTTTCATAAATGCGCAAGTATTTATTACTGGACTAAGGACCGATAATTATGTTCAGGTTAGTAACACTGCGTAATATAAGCGTATGTTTAAAAACAGTGAGAAGTGAGAGAATAATAGCAATAGTAAGTACAAAATGTTATTTGTTGCTTAAGTACAGGTTGTTAGCTTGTGAGAGGTTTGGTTTTGTCTATTTCCAGAGTGCTCTTATGGAGTGGAAGATTTATGTATATGACAGTGTACTTGGCAAGCAGGCTGCAGCAACAGCATGGATATAAACACTGGGGGGGGGGGGATATAGTATTCAGATCTAAATTGCATTCTGTTTGATACCACTACTGGTGCTACTCAATTTCATAACTTGGGTTCATTTTACAAAGTCTTGTGTGCTTTCACTGTAGAGTTATGAAAAGAACAACATTTCAAAGGAGATCAATGGATCTATACAGGTGCTTTCAAGCACTTCAGTAAATTTTCATTAGTTGAAGGGTTTAAAAATAATTGTATGTTAAGTGGAATTAATGAAAACAATATACAATATAGATATTAGATATAGAATAGAGCTATGAGAGACAACAGCAAATACAGGTGTTGGTGCCATACCATGTCAAAGTTGCATGTGAAAGTTGCACATAGAGTCCATAAGGCTGATTATAATTGTGCTGGTTATTTTTGTTGTCCTGCTTTGACATATTAGCAGAACAACTGAAAGTATAGAAGAGCCATATCCCTAACAAGACTGATACCAAAAGGTATCTAATGAATCCTAATCAGGAAAGGATATTTTGTCCCAATTTTTACACAATAAAGATAATTTTTAACCCCTTACTTTACAATTTTAATCAGTTTTATTGATGTTTTAGCTCCTTTCACTCAGTGATAAAAGAGTGTGCGGGACTCTCTAACCACATACATCATGATCCCTGTAGTGCTTTGAGATGCTGTGTGCTGACAATGTGGTTAGATTATCAGGGTACAGGTTTATATACATTTTCATTTAGCTTCCGAACTAGTATCTGACACATAGAAAGAGAGATTAGACAGATCAGAGATGCATATTATACATGACTACTATTGAGGCCATAACATACACTGCGCTGCTATATGTCACCTATAACATATACTGTCAGATCTGCTGTTTCTTCCCTGGATATTTCTTGGAAATTTTGATATGCAAAAAAACACAGGCTCTTTGTATTTCTCCCCTGTCTCTCCCTGATTCTTGAGAGTTGGGTGAAGAATGCTGCCCCTATTACTTGTGGATTGGCTGAACCTCTTTGTAATTCTTGTATGTTGAGTGCTGGGTGTGCTGATGATTAAGACTGCACACAACATGCAAGTCTTTATACATCGGCCCCAATATGGAGACTTTTGTTTCACATTTTAATGTCTTTATTGTATCTATTAACCTTTGACTTGGCTTGTCTATTCCTCCAATTGTTTGCATCTCTGAGGACTGACAACTGCCCCTTTTGTTTTATAATTAAAGACTTGTCCTTGTACTGCTCCTGATTTATTCTCTATTGACTTGTTTGGCCATTAACTATTATTGGATGGATTTATTTGTATTATTCAGTAAAAAACTGTTCTAGTTGCTCATGTTAACCAAGTTTTAATAAACTGCCATGCGAAAATAAAAGCTGAGCTCTGATTGGCTGCTTTCAGACACTCTTGATAATTTTTTAACAGTAAAGTCATCCATAGTCTGTGCTAATGTATAAACTCATACGCTTCATTTTTAATTTTGTTCTGTTTTATTTATTTAAAATGCAGGCAGTCCCCAGGTCCATAGGCTTGTTCTTAAGTTGAATTTATATGTAAGTCGAAAGTGTATATTTTATAATTGTAAATGCAGACCAAAATTTTTTTTTCCCAGTAACAATTGGAGTTTCCGGAATTTTTGCTGTAATTGGACCAAGGATTATCAATAAAGCTTTATTACAAATACCTTACAGCTGATCATTGCAGTCTGGGACTATAGTAAAGCATCCAGAGAGATTCACCAGAGGTGTCCGTCTTTAACTAGGGAGTCGTCTGTAAGTTGAGTGTCCTTAAGTAGGGAACCACCTCTATAATCATTAATATGTTCATTATAAAGGATGCCATGTAAAGTCATGATAGAATTTGTTGCATTAACTAAAGCTGACTGGTTACATATTGGACATTTGATTGATGTAGATCAATAAAGCATTATTTAAAGATCATATCATATCCATATATTCAGCACCAAATCTTTTAAATATGTTTTGAGTTTCCCCAAATTTATGGATTTTTGTTAATCTGTAAGAGATAACTTGATGGTTCAAAAAGAATAAGGGTCAAAAGATCAAAGAATACAGAATTCCAGAAAACACTGGCAAGTTCCAAAAGGGACTTGTAGCAAGCACTGGGAAGTGTGCAGACAATCATCTTATGAGATATTGGTGTCCTGGTCCAGAAAGTGGTTGGACTAGAGGATTCAATGGGGCATTTGTATTTGTATTTGTCATAGCTAGTTTAACTATCTGCAACCCAGAGCACAATCAACTGGAGACAGACAGATGTGGTGGAGATGAATTAGTTTGGATTTACAAGGTTGAAATCTGGAATGATAATACACAGTATACATTTGCCATCATGCAGATAATTGGGGATATTTATGCGTTAGCGTATGATCGCCCCGCCGCTGCAAATTCACAGCCCGATACATGAAGAGGCTTCTGCCTCTTGATGTATCGGGCTGCCAGTTGCGCAGCGTTTATCCTACACCAGGCAGGGCCTTGCGTAGAAAAAAACGCAACCGGCGACTTTTCACGTATGAAAAGTCGCCGGCAGCAGCGAGTGCCGCCCCCCCCCTTCACGCCCCTTCAAGCCCCACTGGCGTGAAGGTGGCGGATTGGGGAAAATAATCGCAAAAGCTAGCAATAAGCTAGCATTTGCGATTATTTCAGGGCCTCTGCGCCACTGGCGGTGCGCAGAGGTCCTGATAAATATCCCCCAATGTCTGCACATATGTCTGTCAGTATGTGGGAGTGAATTCTTAAAATATTATCAACTTAGCTAGAACTGTAAAAAGATGAGGATTTCTATACATTGAAATTATGTAGGGTTTTAGGAAACATATATTAAAGATATCTCAAAGGCCTTTCATGAAAACATTTTGTGGTGATTTTTGTGTTTATTGTCCCTCTTTACGGAGGGACAATAATATCTGTGTAAGACCATGCAGCCACAATACCGATACTTACTAAAAAGAGTGTATAGTATAATAGATATAATGTTATAGTATTTACTTCTTAGAGCAGGAGTAGTTATATACAGTAAAAGTAATATTGAACTTTTAATTTATATAGTCAGATAATGATAGACTCCTTGTATATACAAATTTAACACAATTATTTTTTTAAGACTCTGAAGGATCATGTAGAGGTTTATGCATTTACCATTTTTATATATATATAAAGATATCACTGATCTATTCCCAAGGTTGCCTGCTCCCTGATGCTCTGCAATCCCTGGCATAATGATGGCATCCTGACACAGGCTTGTCACTTCTGTAGCCAGTCACCGACTTTAATGATGACCTGCTTCCGTAAATTACTGGCAATAAGATACCCCTGTGTCTGGGCAACGTCATTGTGCCAGGATGTGCAGAACCATATGGTAATGAGCCATGGATTATAAAGGATAAATGAGATGATTACTGTTCATCTTTTTAACTTCTACTCAGCTCACTGGGTCATTTATTGTCCCAGTTTTTGTATATTTTTTGGCAACCACATATTATTCTTGTACTGTAAAATGTGTATATAATCAACTACATTTATAGGCGAGAGGGAAACTTTTTATGCCAAGCTGGTTTTGGAACATTGGCTTATCTGGATGAGCTGGGACTTCCACATCCCAATAGATTTATTTTAAATTGTGGCAGAAAGCGATGTCAGTCATAGCTCTTACATATGCAATTAATCAGATTTATTAAAGATTCTATAGTGTATAAGGCTATAATTAAATAATAATGCACATTTTTCCATATTTATTATTGTGGATATCAGAACAAAACTGTGGAAATAATGGGGCATATTTATCATAGGATGGCGCTCGTATGATAGACTCGCTGGTAGTAGCGAGTGCGTCGGGGACAGTAGCGCCCAATCCCGGCCGCCCCCGCCCTCCCCTTCATGCCCCTTCAGGTCCCACTGACGTGAAGGTGGCGGAGAGGCCAAAATAGTCGCAAGTGCTAGCAATAAGCCAGAATTTGTGATTATTTCAGGGCCTCTGCACCACGTCGGTCCTGATAAATATGCCCCAATAACTTAAAATAACAGTATTTTGGCTACAATGACCATAAATAACAATATAGATTATTTTTGTGCTAGGTAAAACAAACTAAAATAATAATTTAACAATCCTCTCAGGTAGGGTTTTTTTTTTTTACAATTCCTTATTTAAGTTAACACACACATATTTCCCTTTTTAAAAATTACCTCTATTTATATGTAAATTAGCCGAAAATAGTCACTTTTTGCCTGAGATGAGTTGCACTGATGCTTTTGGTGTAATTTTTGACATATTTAAAATTTGCTCACAGAGTAGAAGGGGATTTATTACCTGTGTAATAGGATATAAGTGTTGTGTTTCCAACTAACTGTCAGCTGCCTTCTACATTGTAATAGATTACTGTGGTGCATGGACATGATTTTTTTGGCCCACGGCAGTACGATTTTGTATAACAAAAAAAAATATTATTAGTTTTGGTGTGTGCTATAATAAATGAGATTGAAAGTCCGGTTTGCCCAAGATAGCAATCACAGAATGGATGTTTTGCCTTTGGGCAGACTATACTCAGGTTATTTGCATATAACTTTCAAAGCTTTTTCTTTATAGGTAAACAAGCAGCAAATTTAACCAAAGTGCTTAAAGAAGTATTTCATACCCAAACTGAGGGTGCTGTTAGTGTAATGGTTCCCTTTATGTTTCCCTTAAAAAAGACTGTACACCAGAATTTTAGCGCTCACACCAGTGATACCTAATGGTAGAGGTACGCCTTCCTCATATCACCTAAAATTATCTGCCACAGAGGCACTGTACCTGAATTACAGCTATTTTTCTGATGCAAATGAGAATAGATGAGGCTTACAATAAACCATGCTGCCATCTTTTGATTGACAGCTCAGTGTCTCTTTATGTATAATCAACGTTTATTAGACAAGACAGAGATGCATAACAGTACAATACAATATAATGAGGAAATAACTGTACAAGGCTGATCACGCAGGATCAGAAATATTGGAAACATTTGGTAATGATAAGTTGTAGATTAGGAGTTGGAGTTAATCCGTATTACAATGAATAAGAAGCTCCGCGGTGACAGCTTGTACAGAGTAATTATCGCAATATGGCCAACATGGTCACATAAAAGGGGAATATAAACTAACAAACATGTACAGATAATATAAGAAAAAGGAAACGAAAAGGAGGGGGGGGAGGGAAGAAGGGGGAGGGAAAGGTGCGAGGATTTGTAAGACCGAGTTCCAGCGACTGGGGAAGGGCTGTGGCATATGCCCGCCTATGATAGGAGATCATGAAGTTCCTGAGAGTTCGAGAATGTTTCCCATGGGATCCAGGCTGTATTTGCCTTGCCCGGGTCTGCTGAGTCATAAGCTACTAACTCCTCCATTCTACGAATAAACCCAAGCTCCTGAATCCATTCAACTATTGTAGGTGGGTGAGGGCTCTTCCAATGTCTAGGAATGACTGTGCGAGCTGCGGTTAAGAAGTGGCGAAGGAGACCTTTTTTGATGGTGGAGATGGTACCGGGTATAATCGACAATAACGCTAACTGAGGAGAGGGAGTGGCATTTTTACCGGTAACCTGATGGTAGACGTCAAAGACCTTGTTCCAAAATGGCTGGAGAATCGGACAGCTCCACCATATATGGAGCAGAGTACCCACTTCCGCACCACATCGCCAACACACATCTGAAATCTCAGGAAAAATTCTAACTCAGTGTCTCTTTAAATCTCTGCCTGAGCAGACAGGAAGTCATCTTTCTATCCACTTCCTGTCCAGATCTGCAGATCTTTTCATTATTTCAAGCACCCAGCGATGGGCAGGGCCACGCATCAGCGGGTGGAACAACACAGACAAAGGCAGAAAAAGTTTCTACTGTTGGGAGGAGGCAGATTTTAGCTGTAATGCCTGCACTGCACTTTTCAATAAAGGTACCGTGGGGGTGAGTAAAGTTTAATGTGCATGTTCTTAATTACAGGTTCTCTTTAACCTTTAGGTGCCAAAAAAAAAAATGGACTTTTTTTGTACTGAGATGACATTTATACATGAGTCATAATTCACAAGAATATTTGGAGAAGCATCCTTGTTATTTTGATCTACAGTTCTGACTCAGACTTGGCATGCATGTTGTCCTTTTTTTTCTTGTACACTTATTCCTCATCCTATATTACATTGTATTTCTTTTTGTTATAGAGTTTTAATGCCATGTACCAGGTCTGAATATGTTTTTCATAAAATATATATAAAATATATGTCTGTTATTGCACAAAACATAATAAAGCTCTCTATACTTTGGTGGAGAGTCAGGCAGATTGTAGAAGGGAAGAGGAATTTAAGAGGAAACTTCTTACACAAGAGAAGTAAATCCAAAAAGTCTTTTTTCCCTATCACATAAAGGTGGACTGCTCAAAAACATTCTAGGATGGTACCAAATCAAACAAAAAGAGCAAGGCTACCAGCAGCTACAAAAAGATGTCCGCTATCTTGGTGAAGATCATCGCTCCCCGTAACGTCAGCAGGGAACAGCGATCTGGTCACATGATAGCCTCAAAGACCCAAGGCTGTCTGAATGCAGCTCTTTCATTACAATGTGGGATTTGCACATTCTAATGAATGATAATACTTTAGTGTTATTGTAGGATTGTTAAGGGGTTAAAGATTTGTCTGTGAATTCAGTGGGACAAATATAGCAGGGAATCAGGTCTGGGAATAAAGGGGGCCTTTATATCTATTTTTCTGTCTATCTCTCATTTTAAAAATAGCAGAAATGCAGTCCAGGTGTCAGGTGAAATAAGCTGTGAACTTCATTGTAAGCTATGCCGTTTCAGGTGAGTAGCCTATTCCATGCTTTCAACATTGAGCTTATTTCTCCTTATACTTTATCTGGACTACAGCGCTGCTATTTTTCCTCAATATATTTTTGGAGGTCTTTGCTTTCCCAGTCCTAAGGTAGCGTGTATCCACAAAAACCTAACCTAAGTCTGTTGTTTAAAGATTTATATTTTGGAGCCTCGCTTTTAGTTTTGTCACGGGCCCCATATTGTCTCAAACCCTTCTCCTAGATTTCCCAAAGACAAAATTCTTAGAATTATAAAAGATAACATAATGGCATTTTTAAAGTTAAAGAACTGTCAAACTATAGTTCAGGCTTTCCTCCAATAAGAAAAGTCTTTACTCTTATAACAGTTCTAGTGACACATCAAAGCAAAGAGAACTCTTCATCTGACAGTAATGATACTGTCAGCTCTCAAAAGTAAATCTTCACACAGAAAAAAAGGTATAAAGTATTTATAGTAAATTGAAAGAGAACATGATAGGTAGACATTGGGGCACATTTACTTACCTGTCCCGTTGCGATCCCCGAGGTCCGGCAAGGAAAAAGGGATCGTGCGTCCAATTTCCTGCATGTGTCGCTTCCCCACTGAGTTCCGCCAAAGTTCACCTTCTTCTTCCCGGTGCATGTAAGTGCATGGCTTGCGACACAATTTTGAATGTTAAATTCTGCACGTTCTGCGAAAGCCGACGCTAATGCGCCAAAATCCCATCATGTGCGACAAAAAGCCCTTCTAAATGCACCACTAAATGGAAATCGTCGAATATTCCAATGTTTGTGTGGTCCACGGACCCTTAGTAAATGATCCCCATTGTGTTACTTTACAGTTTTTAGTAGTCTACCACTGGAAAATATGTATCTTATTTTGAACATTTGAATTGTAAGGTAAATCTGCCATCAAAATCAAGCATGGATAAACCAGGGTCACTTACTCCAGGCACGGTGAATGTTGTAATCTTCATACATTTATTATGCCTTTGTCCTACTAAAATCAGATTTTAAAATGATGGTAATGAGCTAGAGGGGCTACCTGATCTGGCTTTAAAGATTATTACACTGTCATATCCTCCCTCTGCTCCTACAGAGAGCAGGAAGTGGTAACTGAACAAGTGCTGAGGAAGCAGGATGGAGGGAAAGACAGTGTAGCAATCTGTTAAGACAGATTAAAGAGGGACTAAAGTACTTACTTTAAAGGGAACCTGTCACCAGGAGACCCATTTTAGCACTCCCCCAGTCCCCACAGAGCATAGTACATACACTGCCAAAGTGTTTTTGTATTGGATTTACAGAAAAAAAGATATGTTATATTGTACCTTTCATTAGAATCTGCTGTGTGACTTGGCAGTTGTCCAATGGGAGGGGCTGGAAAGGAGCAGCCCCCCACCCCACCCTTGGGAAACATGTGACCTTTACAAATATATGTATAACTCCCCACATTCGGGATTGGCTTTAGAGGAGCACAAAAGGTCACATGGAGTAGCTGTTCCCCAAGGGTGTGGGGGGGGGGGCTGCCCCTTTCCAGCCCCTCCCATTGAGCAACTGCCTAGTCACACAGCAGATGCTAATGAAAGGTACAATATAACATATCTTTTTTTCTGTAAAACCAATTTTTAATACAAAAACACTTTGTCAGTGTATGTACTATGCTCTGTGGGGACTGGGGGAGTGCTAAAAATGGGTCTCCTGGTGACAGGTTCCCTTTAAAGTCTTACTCTAACCCCCACCCCCACCCGGTAGGGATTGTCCCACATTTTCCTGGCCTACTGTAGCTAATAAAAGCTTTGTAGAAAAGTAATATACAGTACAGAAATCTAGCAGTCAAGAAGGTGTCTGATTAGAGTATAGAGAGGACTGCTTTGCAGGAAAATGAGTGTCTCTTATCTTTATGCTGGATGACCGCTTGAAGTCTTCTGGTCTTTCTTGCCTTGTGTATGTACTATGATACTTTTTATATTGCTAGTTGCATAATTTACATACTTGAGCTGAAATCTAAAATAATTGCTGCTTCTTTTTATTAATAGTTGTTTATTTTAGGATCTGTGTGCTACGTGTCATCCTACATTTGAGATGATTCTATGCCTGATGAGAGTCTCTGATGTTACTAAGCCATAATTAATATTTGATCTATGTCATATGTCATTATACTCAGGCAGTTCTTGCTGATTACAATTTATGTCATATCAGCTCATCCAAGGCACTTGCATAACCACACTCAAAAATTTTTAAGTAAAGATTTTTTTTCAAAGGAAGTTCATCAGTAACAAATGTAATAAGTAGACTTTGATACTGTATTTTCCACTGCCAGAGATTCATCATACATCAGTTCAAACTGAGAGACAATCAGACCATCTGTTTCTAATTTTTCTCATACTAGAGAGCTGTGCTCAGTGTATGACATGCAAAATGACTGAAAATAATTGTTGCACCATTCATCTTACTGTAATGGCAAGAATATATATATATTTTCGAGGAATGTTTCCTGTGGAGCAATTATGCATTTTTATTTCTGCACATATTCTAATATATATTCAGGCATGATATGATAAATTATATTCCTGGTCATGGTTCATCTAAGGAACAATCTGCTGCTTGGGTTTCTTATGTTCATGAATAGATATTAAATAAAGCAATACTCTGTGTTATGTTGGGTATATATAGATACTGTATAATATTCTGAATATAGTCTTCATGCCACCACAAACACTGTTAATTAAATTCTTATTACTCAGTAATCTGATAAAAGCTACCTTTATTAGCATATTCAGAAAATCCATAATGTGTTATGTGTCATTGGATTCTTGGGTCTATCCCCCATAAATGCAGATCTTATTATGCAGCATAAACTAAACTGGTATAATTTTAAATACAGTACATTACATTAATAAGATCAAATAAGTCACAAAAATATAATTGTGGACCCTCAGGATTCCCCATGAATTTCTTTATAAAATCGCCTCTAGCATAGTTTACTTAAAGGAAATCAACCACCTACTATACAGTGGTTTTGAGCCTCTATCGCTTACATGACGAATCTATAAAGCCGAAGTGTAGTAACATTTTGATAACAAAGAGTTTTAAAATCTGGACATGGCAGCCCTGGAGAACGGCTTGGATACTCACTAAATGCATTATTATGCACACCTCTCACAGGGTCGTGTACAGAAAAAAGGAGTAAAAGGAGTACAGAAGAGGAATAAAAAAAGGAGTCTCTCAAGTTGTGTGCTACATGAATGATTACGCATATAGTGAGCACCTGAGCCGTTCTTCTCTTCCCGCGGGCGCTCCAGTGCTACAGAGTACAGCCATTGTTAAACTCTATTTCTCTGCAATCAAAACGTTCCTGTACTTCGGCTTTATAGATTCGTCTTCTGCAGAACTGTATCAGTATGTAAGTGATAGAGGCTAAAAACCACTGGATAGCAGTGGTTGGTTTCTCTAAATGATACGTAACCCTTATTACTTTTCTCTGGTTTATTTTCCTTAATATAACCTCCTATTTTAAATCAAATGAAAAATTAATTAATGACTGGATTGTATTTATTTCCCGGGTTTTAAATTAATGCACCAAACTTTTTTTTTAAACTGTTCATTAAAGAAAAAAATATTACAATCACTTTGCTGGTAATGAACAGCGGAATGCTCAGACTTAGACATATGACAATGTAAAAGAAGAGCACAGCGTATTTCCATGTTCAAATCATAGAAATCAGAGGTGCATTACAATGTACATGAATGCTAGGCACCGTATCCGCGCAGCATGAATATAAGGTAAAAGACATGAAGAAACAGAAACCATTTCAGACTTTTTGTCAGGTGGGATAACCTTTCGCAGTTACTTAAAGGGAACCCAAGAGAAAATATATTCCACCTCCACTAAGGGAATTAAGCCATGTCAGGTGAAAGGGAGGTCTAAGATGGGAAAGAATCTTGGTGCCACCGGGTATTATGGTTATGTTTGTGGCAGTAGGGTAGAGAGTAGGGTAGAGGGTTTCTGCGAGGGGAGTAGTTTGTACAACTAGAGTCACACCATTTCCCCCATATATGATTACATTTATCAGGAAAATCCTATGGTAGTGGGGCCAGGTTTCTTTTTTATTCTTTATTTTGGGATTGCATGGCACTTGTTGCACTACATATTTTATTTGTATTTAAATATATTTTGTTTGTATTTATTTGTATTTGTATTTATTTGTATTTAAATATATTTTGTTTGTATTTAAATATACAAACTCATGTCACCATGACATGTTTTTCATATAAGATCTATGGATAAAATATCCTATGTATCTCTTGGATTTATATCTTTTGACTTCATAGGATTATTTTGTATCCAGACCATTTTCAAGATAGTTGTGTTGATGTTGGCTCAGTAAGATCAATCGAGGTAGCTGAGGCATGGAAAGCTGTTACGCTACAGACCTTGATAAATTGACACACTCTTCATTAAAGCGGTTCATAGCCAGGCCATAATTCTTTCCAGCAGAACATATTATATAAGTTCAAGATTTTGGTGCTGTGGGAAGTATCTAAATATACTTTAGTAAGCTACGCTTAAAAGACATAAATTACCTAACTTTCAAACCTTTGACAAGCCTTCAGTGTTGAAGTCATTTGTTCAGAAAGAATCCTAGGCTGTATTTTTCTGAGCTATTAAAAGGCATATAAGCAGTGAGCACAGATGGATCAGCGGGAACAGTTAGCAAATTGCATAATTAGTGACACATTTTGTACCTTATCACTTTCAAAGTACATTTAATAATCTAGAGATTTAAAGATATATTTAAGGATTATGAAAAATAGGAGTAACTAAAGAAAATTAATATTTAGTAATTCTAATCGAAAAAAAATTCTGTCAAAGTGTTCTTAATAATTAAAATATATAATGCTAAATACATTGCATTTGGTAAAATGTTATTACATAAAACCTGTTATCCATTTACCTTTTGGGGAGAATAGAAAAAGCCAGCTTTAAATGTTAAATCTTTAAAGATTTTAATCAGACAATTAGTAATAAAGCCTACTTTATTACTGTGAGGCAAATGAACATTGATCTGAAAATTTTTGATTATTTTCATGTTCCCCCAATCACTTAACAAATGAGCAAAAGCTCTGTGATTGCACCGTGAACAGTTATGATTGACAATCTACCTCATTGATTGTGCTACATTCACACAGCAAGTATTCACTGTGTTTGAAATATGCTTCCACCTCAACTGCTTCATGTTATTTATGGAGAACATCAGGTGGTACCATTATAATGTTATTTCAGAATGCAGAGGCAGATGCCAAATGGCCATATTAGAGAAATCAGTAGCTAGTCAGAATCAAAGTTCTAGATCAACACCGCACCCTGAAGGTCCAAATTTTAGTAAAAAAAATATATGCACCAGGCATTCCAGCTCTACTTCAACTTTTCCATTGTATGCTCCATCACTGAATGCTCCCATAGACTGTAGAAAATCCCTGCCTTTGACAATAGTGAAAATGAAAATGGGCTTATATGTAAAAGGATTATTGGATAGATCTCAGTTGTGTAAATTCAAGTTATTCCTTGAAGTGCAGTAATCCTTGTAGCTGAAGGAGTACCTGCACTCTGTTACATATGTTGGGAGATTCTATATTATTAATTGTGGAGCATTTCTGGGCAGTGCAGGGATTACTTTAGCAAATTAGGAGTCCCTCCACTTTGGTGCAATGGAGAATAATGGATCAAGGTTAATACAGTTTATTTGCTGACTTTTGAAAGGAGACAAATACCGAATAAGTCTAAGCATGTTTCTACAGGATAATGTTACTGAACCCATGGACAATCAAAATAATCACCTATTTATTATATTTTGTTTTTAAAAGTTTTTACTGTTAGACAGCTCCGTTAACCCCTTAACGACTTGGCCTTTTTTAATTTTTTCACTTCCATTTTTCACACCCCACCTTCAAAAATCTTTTTTACTTTTCCACATAAAGAGCTCTGTCATGGCTTATTTTCTACGTAACAAATTGCACTTCGTAGTGACTGTATTTAATATTCCATGGCGCGTACTGGGAAGTGGGAAAAAAATTCAAAATGCAGTGAAAATGGTGAAAAAACAGATTTGCAACGTTTTCTTGTGGGCTTGGATTTTACATCTTTCACTGTGCGCCCCAAATGACATGTCTACTTTATTCTTTGGGTTGCTACGATTATGTGGATACCAAATTTGTATAGGTTTTATAATGTTTTCATACATTTAAAAAAATTAAAACCTCCTGTACAAAATTTTTTTTTAAATTTTGCCATTTTCTGGCGGCAATAACTTTTTCATACTTTGGTGTACGGAGCTGTGGGTGGTGTCATTTTTTGCGACTTTTGATGGCGTTTTCATTGCTTTCATTTTTAGGACTGTGCGACCTTTTGATCACTTTTTATTAATTTTTTTATATTTTCCAAAATGGCAAAAAAATTTCATTTTTGACTTTGGACGCTATTTTCCGTAACGGGGTTAGATCGGACATTTTCGGACGCGGCGATACCTAATGTGTTTATGATTTTTACTATTTATTAATATCAATATCAGTTCTAGGGAAAGGGGGGTGATTTGAATTTTTAGGTTTTTTTATTATAATTTTTTTTTAAAACTTTTTTTACTTTTACTTTTACTATTTTTCAGACTCCCTAGGGCCCTCTCCATGCACTCTCCATGCACTCTCCAAGCCCTCTCCATGCACCGGTACCCGGCGCGTGCCGTCGGGAAGGGGTTAATAAAGTTTGAAGTTTACAAATGTAAATACATATGATTCTTTTTGTTGACTTCAATAAGGAATAGAAATAGCTTGATATTTTGCTTTCACAGCTAATACCTGTTATTTATTTTACATGGTAAATGCCACCAAAAAATGGCAGATTTGCTGTTCTTTTCATTGCCCACAGTAAGGAATATTGAAATCTATGCAATATCTTGTATGTTCTACATATATGTAAAAGTAAATGTTATGTAAAAATAAGCATGTATTAGTGTACTTAAAGGGATTCTCCTCATATTTATTATTGATGATCTATTCTCACAATAGATCTTCAAAATATATTTTTGATTATTTAGGAGGGGAATAAATGGCAGAGGTAAGTATTTTGCCTGGGATGGGATGCTGTTTTCCTAATGAACCCTCAGGGGTCTATCCTCAGACTTTGTCAGTGGAAGGATCTAATAGTTGGTAATATTGACAGTGTAAAATACACTACACTAGATGAGTAGTGATGTATATTATACAAGCAATTAAACAATTCCATGTGTGACTTAGTCAAATTAAAAAAAACTTTATTGAAATAAAAGTAAATAATTTTAGCAAACATAAAAACAAAAAGATAAATTACATACAACTTGCAACTTTGCTATCCCCTTCAGATTATCTCATTGCTGCAATAGCTGCTTCATCTCCATGTGCTGACAAGCCCTATGAGTCTGTAGCTTGTTTACACTTTGTTTATCAGACAGTTTCATGGGAGGGGAGGAGCTGCTGCTCCCTGCTCACATAGGAGGAGGCCATGCCTCAGTGAATGTAGCAGAGCTGGATGTTTGCAAGACAGCGAATGCAGATGTCTCCTGCACAGAATAGTGAGGTACAAGATATCCTGTTCCCTCCATCCCAGTCTGTGATTCTACAAAACTTTATCTGTCTGTTCCATGTCCTTATGCTGCTCCCCTCCCCACCTTGTCATCGGCAGTATAAGCTCTGTGCAGATAACCTATTAACCCTTAGTGCTCACACAGCACAGGCATAGACTTCATGTACGAATGATTTCTACCACTTATTACATGTTCCCTGCTCTTCCATGTTATGGAAGCTGCCAAGCTGGTCACATGTGCACTGTGCAGTAGTCAGTGGATTTACTTGTGGAAAACTAAATGGATTCAATGATAAATTACTTTGAACACAAGGCATCATCGGATCTTTGGGCAAGCTAACTGGCCTCAGCTTGAGGGCATAGACAGACATTAGTTTGTGCCCACTCTGGTGTGAAAGATTTTTGTCAAACACTTTCAGAACAGAAAATGCCAGAACTTTAGAAAGAAATGGACGAGCAGCACAAAGTAGGCATTGTTCTGTTTGTTTTCAAAGGGGGAACAACCAGGGCCGGTTCTAGACAAAGTGGGGCCCTGGGCAAAACTTAAAGTGGGGCCCCAAAATATAACTATTTTATGACCAGTCACAGTCACACAAACTGTAATTTTGGAGAATTTTATAGGAGATAGATCATAGGGAGATTGATTGGCAGCACGATGTCTCAGTGGTTAGCACTACAGCCTTACAGCAATGGTCAACATCTGCAAAGAGTTTGTATGTTCTCTCTCTGTCTGGTTGGGTTTCCTCCGGGTCCTCCGGTTTCCTCCCACACTCACAAAATTACTGGTAGGTTGATTAGACTGTGCGGCCAATTGGGGACAGGAACCAATATTTTCTGAAAGCAGACACTTGCCCCATTTTCAAAATTGCATCAAAGGGTTTGTAGACTTAGGCGCCTTCATGCAATTTTGATTCAAACTGAAACATTTTATAAAAAATACCTAAAATTTGACTTGATGGCAAAAAATGTGTTCCAAACAGAAAATATTTACCTTCACATCTGCTAAATGTAATAGATGGACATGTGTAGAGTTCACAAATGTACATAATATCACTAAAACTGTAATAACTAGATACTGTATCTGCTTTTCAGCTAGAAATTTTAAGACAGTCACAACCTGCAAAATATAGCAATAAAACAACTAAAAAGTAAAGGCGCCATAAAACCTATATCAGACAACCAGACGATGCATTTGGCAATTAGCATTCAAAATTTCCTCTAAAATATGTACAAATCCAGATACTTATATAAAGAAAATATACTTTCCTAAAACAGTAAGCTGTGAGGAGATCATACAGACCCCACACATGTATATCCAAAATATGCAGCAAAGGAAACTGCAGAGAACTGCACTGAGCGTCACACAGATCTATCATTGTTTGCTCCCTTACACAATGGTAACCCAAATACATAACTATATATCCATAAACCAAGCGAGATAACAAAAGTCACGTTTAGATGTGCGCCATTGTTTTATCCGCACAATAACAGAACCATCCGCGCTTCATAAGAATCTGAGTGAGAATGTCATAACATAAGTGTAAATAATGGAGTATGGTGGGAAATAAAAGCTTTATTCCAGAACATGTGTGTTTTTGGTGTTACAGATAACTTTATGGACATGTTCTGGTCACGGTGAAGTCACATTAGGCGAAGAGGATTGAATCTTATCATTCAATTTTCCCAACAAAAAAAAGTATCACAAAATAAAAGGCAATAAGAGAGAAAGTGTGTTCTTAGATAGTTCTGCATAAAGAAGGGTTAAAAACATGAATATTAGTTGATATTATCCCTTCTCAGAATGTAGTAACATATAAAGTGAATATTTCCATTATCTGTGAGGTGCAGCAGCTCCTGTGTGCAGCAAGCTCTCCCTGTAGACTGATGGCTAAGAATCTGGAGGGGGCTACACTTCAGGGGGCTGTAAAGAAAAGAAACATGATTTATGACACATTTCAAAATGTCCTAGAATGTCTGAGGTGGTTGCAGGGCTGCTATTTAAAAATATAATGAAATACATGTTAAACTGCCTCCACAATCACATGACACTAGTATGTGACACAGCACATATGAGTGGAAAGACCATTAGAATACATATATGGATGAACAACAAAGCATACATGCCTGAATATACAGACATTTAATTACAGTGTTTCTGTGAGACAGGAAGTCAGAGAAGTGTTTAGAACGCACATTGCACTATGTAATATGTCTGCATAATAATTTAGGAATTAACAAAAGCAATGTCATACATCGCTGCTTCCTGACATTTAATTTGTCAGTTGTGTTCAGAAACTGAATGTTAAGCAATACAGAACTCTGATAATACTTTTTCATTTTTATCCAAAATATTAAAGCTATTAAATCCCAAATGAGGTATCGACAGTTGTCTATATGGTGCCTTTGTTCAACATGCTACATCATTTAACCCCTTCCTGCATTTGGACATTCCTGAACCTCCTGTTGCGGGAGGGGTAGTATGAAGAGGGCTCATGGGCTGATGCATGATGCAGCAAACACCCTTCGCTAACACCCAATTGAAGCTGTTAACTATTTAAATGCCTCCGGCAAAGGTGCTGGGGTCATTTAGATGTTGGCGGCATGTGGGCCACTTCATACTCACCCTGGGGGTTGAGTAAAAAAGTTCTAAATAATTGCAATAAAACTAAAACCTCACATCACCCTCCTTTCCCGAGAACTAATATAAAAATAAAAAAGTAAAATCATAAACATGTTAGGTATCAACGCGTCCCAAAATGCCCGATCTATCAAAATATTACAACGGTTAAAATATCATCTCATTGCGAAAAAAAAGAAACTTTACACAGCTACATAAACCAGAGTATGAAAAAGTTATTAAGTTAAAAATCAAGATTTTTTTTTTTTGGTACTAAAGGTTTTCATTTTTTTAAATCTATTAAAACATAATAAAACCTATATAAATTTGTTATTGCTGTGACTGTACTGAACAAATAAAAAATACATTTTAGGTATCATTTGGAGAAAAACAAAAGGTACCCCTTTAAGGAGGGACAGGGAAAAAGGGGTAAAAGGAAGCACTATGAAAGACCAAATTGAGTCTGAATAATTGTAGTAAAAAATACTTTATTGATGACTATTTAAGACATAATGATAAAAGCAGGATGAAAATCCTCAGACAATGCTGAGGGGGAATGACAGTGCAAGGCGGCGACAACAAATGAGAAATTCGTCACCCCGGGCAGACATAGGAGAAATTACACATGGACAAAGCATGCACATGTAATAGGTAAGGACAGATGGTACATATAATGAAGGCAACGGGTGTAAAGTGGCACACAGTTGCTAACATGCATAAACATAGGTAATGCGCACAAACAGGTAGAGATAATACCTTACCAATGAACAAAAGGTGAGATGAAGTGGACCTCCACTGTCTGGGATGGCGATATCCCCGACGCGCGTTTCGGCTCGTAACAGAGCCTTCGTCTGGAGGTGACGAAGGCTCTGTTACGAGCCGAAACGCGCGTGCATCTCTGTTAATAAAGTTGAGGGGACTGATATTTAAAATTTCTAGAAAAATAACAAGTTTCACTTTGTACCATCCATTGCACGTTATTGTGAAGCAACCCTGAGGTTCAAATGATCATTGTTCCCCTCAAGAAATTTCTAGTTTATTTTTGTAAAATTGACCCACTCCTTAGGAGGTAATTTTTAATTACATCTCAAAGTTTTTGCTATAGTCACTGCAGTATAAATTACCAAAATAGGCTTCAGAAACTTTGCTTAATACTGCAAGTATATTGATGCCTATCATAGTAGCATCAGCTGGTGTAACTATAGAAAATTTGCAATTTTCATAGTGCTTCAGCCAGTGTTCATCTCTTTTGAAAAACACTTACGAGATCAAAATGCTAACAATACAAGTTACTCACTTAAAGGAAACCTACCACTGCTCGCATGATGAAATCATGCAAGCACACCACCCGTAGGCTAATTAATCCTGATGCCAGTACATATTTGGTTAGGCTCGGTGATTTTTAGTTTAGCTAAAAAAACAATTAGCCTGCATATGTAAATTAGCCCTCCAGTGCTACCCCTTTGTCATCAGCCGTCTGTCAATGGCTTTGGATAGTTAATTATTCACGCCTCCTTCTTTCTAACTGTCCTCCTTTAGGTGCCAAGAGACGTTACCAAGCTCTCAGCACTTATCGCCAGCTGAGAGCTTGGCGACGTCACGGGTAGAAAAACGGAGGCGTAAATAATTAACAATTGGAATCCATCGACAGAGGGCTGATGACATAGGGGTAGCACTGAAGGGCTAATTTACATATGTGAGTTAATAATTTTTTTAGCTAAACTAAAGATCGCTGTGCCTAACTAAAGTATGTGCTGACATCAGGAGTAAATAGCTAACAGGGTGGTGTGCTCGCATGATTTCATCATGCAAGAGTGGTAGGTTTCCTTTAAGTGCTGTAGTCTCCAAAAGGGTTTACTCTGTAGGTGTCTTCATTGTGTTGGGGGCTGAAAGCTATTACCAAAAAATCTGCCCACAAAATTTAAAAAGTGCTCTTTCCCTTCAGAGCTTCACAATATGGCCCTAAAGCGGCTTATAACCACTGGTGAGGTATTGAATTATGTAGAAAAAAGTGTGTAAAAACCTTTTGCTGTGCATTTTAAAATAAACAGTTTAAAGCAAAAACATCAGTTTGCAGGAAAAAATGTTTGTGTTCATGTGTGTTGACAATGTGGTTACATTATCAGGGTACAAGGTTTATATTCACTTTCATCTGGCTTCTGTACTAACACACTGACACATAGAGATGCGACAGATCAGAGATGATGAGATGCCTATTGCACACACAACTCTACTACATCTCACAGATCATGATATCCATTAATTGCCTAATACACACACAAGTCTGCTGCATCTCACTGACATGCGCCTGCCTCTCCCTTCCCCCAGATCACTTATCTCCTTGTATATTGTAGTTTGCAGCTCCTCTCTGCTCACCATGTGCTGACAAAATGTAATTAGTGAGTGTCTCTGAGCTCTGGGCAGGGGGCGTGGTTACAGCCACACAGCAGAGACAGACAGAAATTCATCTCCACAATCTCACACAAAAATACCAGATGGCCACCACGTGACCCTAAGTGAGAAGTTACTGGGTCATGTCTAGGGGAAACTGAAATTGTGTACACAGGACTGATAGAGACAGGTTGGTATTATATCTCTGAAATGCTGTATTTTTGTTAATAACTGTGAATTAAAGAATGTGTTATTTTGTTATCCTGAGTACATATAAGAAACTTGTCTTCATGGCAAAATCCCTTTAATAATTAGTTTCTGCGTTTTTTTTCTTTTAATTTTGCTTCTTCTGTCTTTTTAGACCTAATAACTGCAATAAAATATATTTATATATTTGAAAGCATATGAAGGACTTAGGACATTTTAAGTTATTCATGTTATATGGTTTGTATTGTTTTGTATAGAACTGTTGAATTTTGTATACCATATGTGAAAATAAATAATTTTTAATAATTCTAAATTATCCTCCAATATATCCTAAGTTTAATGGTCAGCTGCTAAGTGTACATCTAAAATAATATATTGGCTCGCAGTGTTGTGCTTATAGTTCCAGAGGGAGCTTGGTTATTGCAAAGGAAAGTTATGCTGTAGACACAACAATGGAGAATTACCGGTAATATATATATATATACAAACATATTTTAAACATGTTCATCAAAAAGTCTCCTTATGTAACGTCTGTGCCTGAATGTCGCTCTATCCGCAGTTGGCGGAATACATGGCGTATTTGTGTGTGAACTGTGGCTTATTCTTGTGTTTGGATCAACTGAGCCACACCCTGCTCCTTGCATTTCTGTCCTGCCCAGCAAGGGTTACTAGCTTGATGGACAGTTCCTCCAGTGTGCTGCTGGAGGCGTGTCCGGGATCGGCTTTTTATACCTGCCCATTCCCATCTTACCTTGCTGGTTATTTTGAGTCTGACCTGTGTATAACTTACTTGATCTTGACCTGACCTGTGTATATCCCGCCTGTACCTGTATCCATCAGGCTTGCAGGTTAATTTGAGTCTTGTCTTACCTGTGTATCTAGTTCAGTTTAACCTGTCTCTGTTTGTCTGCCTGTATCTGTACCTGATCTGTATATAACCTGTTTGACCTTGATCTTGAACTGACCTGTATATAACCCGTTTGATCTTGACCTGTGTATATCCTGCCTGTATCTGTATCTGGATCTGACCTGTGATTATCTGCCTGTAAGCCTGTATATATCTATTGTTTTGTCCCTGTCTCAGTCCCGGGTTTGTATTCTGTGTATCAGTGTGAACACTGGTCTATTCCTGCATTCCGGTTACCTGTTCAGTCTTGTGTTGGTTTCTGTGCCCCAGTGGGAACACTGGTCTATACCTGTATTTCCGTTACCTGTCCGCTACACCATCCAGCAGCTGCCAGACGAAGTAAGTGTCCCCTGTCCTATTGTAGGGTCGCTCAGGGACCATCAGTTGGGTTCCTGATAGTGGGTTCACCCTTATCAGGGCGGTTTATATGCTTTAGCCCGCAGGGACGTCGCAGGGTGAGTTCGCCACCACTAACGTAGTCTGACAGCTAGCGCCAAGCCTGGTTGTGGTTGCGCGTTTGCTGAACGGGTATATATTATGGGCATCTCTGTTTCTCTGTACATATTGATTTGCTGGAAGGGTGCTGACGCCTTAATTTTAAAAAGAAATAATCTCTTCCATTTTTCATGATTTTCTTTTACCTTTAGTATCAAACAAGATAAGCAGCACACAGGGACAGATATTACAACCAATTTTATCTTTTGAAGAGTGCAGTCGATAAGAATATACACTCGATGTTCAAGAAAACATTTTATGCAAATGAACCTGTCTTAATGTAGCTGACATGATTCAGTTAGCATCATAGTCAAACATAACCTCAATATTGCTATTTAATATAACAAATGGAGTAAAGTTGAGTTGGCAATATGAATGACTTGTAAGAGTCTTTGAAAGAAAAAACATGTTCATTAAAATGCCGTTTCAGTGTGTTTTAAATTGGACATGATGTTCCAGTTTCCAGGTCTGGCCTTTCATATGTGAATTTCTTTTTCTTGTCTCATTATTTTAGAGTTGACAGGTGAAGGATCTAATTATTTCCATTTCTTAAACTTAAGAAAAAACAGACAACATCAAAGTTTGCTTATTCCTTTCAAGGTATTTAAAGGAAATCTACCATCAGGAATCTACTTTCTGAAGTAGTTCCCAATGTAGATTCCCCCTTCCTGCCCCATCCCCAAACCAATTTTACCTAACTCTGGTATCAGGGCAAATTCTAGTCCTTTTGTTGGCTGAGGCAGAAACTTAAATGCTACCCTCCCACTCCTGGAAGCCTACACCTGATCCCCTGCTATATTAGGCACACCCAATTTATAGACAAGTTTTTAAACAGCAACGTTGTATGACAATAGTAAAGTCAAATGACAGTAAAATAAACCAATATAGCCAGAAAGAGGCCTCTTGGTGATGAACAACAAAATACCAAAAGGAAGAAAACAAGAGGAGAGGACAAGGCTTCAATACAACATAAAAATGAAAATCTTTATTAGTAGACAACAATAAAAATGTATAAAAAAGACTGAGAAGCATTCATTCATTTTGAGATGCTTCTTAGTCTTTTTTATACATTTTTATTGTTGTCTACTAATAAAGATTTTCATTTTTATGTTGTATTGAAGCACTGTCTCACACTAGTAGTCAGTCAGTGACACTGACATTAGTGACTAGTACCTTACAGGTGATGAACAGCTCCATCAGGAAGAGAAATTCAATACCATTTCTTGCAGCCATGGTTTATCACAGCTGCATCCATCTCCAGATGTCATCAGCTCTGTGCAGCAAATGTCCACACCGCGCCTGTAAAAATACCAAAGTCACTTATAGTATAGCATCACCTGGACAGCAGTGCTTACATACAGGAACCCCTAATTATTATTATTATTATTATTATATATGCATTGTGTTTTGAAACTCAGTGTGAACACACAAGGCAAAACACTGAAACAAACACATAAGTTATTTTTAATTAACAACATGGGTTTTGTCTTTTAATATTAATAATAAAGATTATCGATGTAAAACACATATTCCTACTAATATAACAAGTATGCATTTGATTATGGATTTCTATCAATGCATTCCAAAACACAATAAAAATGCATCCTGTGAATGCAGCTTTTATAGTCTATATATAGCCCTCCCCCCGCACACAGATTGTATACAGCCCCCCACACAGTGACTATAGTTGAAACGTACAGTTTTCACTATCAAAAACAGATTGCTTAGCTCAAGACTAGGGTTCCTACCCCACATATAAATAATAAATAGAAGTCTGAGCATAAGTCCATGCAAAATTTTGCTCAGACTACTATTTATTACTCAGTGACTATATACAGCTCCCCACATAGTGACTATGTGCAACCCCCCACAGTTCATACTGTTTTCATACAGCCCCCCACACAGGCTATATATACCCCTCCCTTAGTTTACAAACAGACCCTCCACACAGTCCATATACAACCCCCACACAGTTTATATGCAGCCCCCCCCCCACAGAGTTTATATACAGCCCCTTCAGTTTACATACAATGCCCCTAACACACAGACTATGTAAAGCCCCCACAAAGTTTTTATACAGCCCCCACACACTTTATATACAGCCCCCCACACAGTTTGTATACAGCCCCCCCACGCATTTTATATACAACCCCCCACAGTTTTTTATATACATCTCCCCACAGTAGTAAAGTAAAGCTCACCACCACCTGCAGTAAAGCTCACCACCACAATGTTTCCAAGATGTGGTCATTAATAAAATAATAAAATTAATACTAACCTCCCTGTTTAGATGAACTCTCTCATAATTATACTTTATGTGAATTGACTTCTTTCAATGAATGCAGTAACTTTGAAAAAAGTGGTGAAAGGTTAATCATGCTAGATGATAGAGGCATCATTTTAATTTTCAAATCTGTTCAAAGGAAAGGAAATCTGCATCAAAGGAAACCTGTCATCAGAAATTTACTTAATAAACCACTACCAGTATGTTGTCAAGCAGCTAAACACCTTCCAGATCATATGTCTTTCATTAGTTGACAGTTAGGCGCCGCCTGGAGTGGCAGCCTGTCACAGCAGCTCCTGCTCACCTATGAACTTATTCTCTTTTTTTCTTTTTTTTCTTACTTCTATTACTCTACTTAAGAGAGATTGAACTATGGGCCAAGGGTCTATTGTCTACATTAGGGAACAGCTGCTGGACCTCAGTGACACATCAGGGCAGCATGCTATCAGACCTGACATCCCCAAAGAACTGAGGAAAAGAAGGAGGCAAGGATGTAGGGCTGGAGCTCTTCGGAGAGCCAGGAGGAGACGTCAGAGACCTGTTCTACCCTCCATCATTATGGACAACGTGAGATCTCTCTCAAATAAGATGGAAGAACTGTCGGCGCTGACCCGGTATCAACAGGAGCTTCGGGAGTGCAGCATGATGCTGTTTACAGAGACTTGGCTTACTGGACTTACTGCGGACACACTCGTCTCCTTGGGAGGTTTTAAACTCTTTCGCGCAGACAGGACAAGGGATAGCGGTAAGAGGATAGGAGGAGGGCTGGCAATATTTGTGAATGAAAGATGGTGTGACCCTAGGCACATTACAATAAAGGAGCAAACTTGCTGTAAAGACATTGAACTGTTAGCTATGAGTATGAGACCTTTTTATCTGCCAAGGGAACTATCCCATGTCATTGTCATAGCTGCTTATGTGCCCCCCTCTGCAGATGCTGATACTGCCTGTGACGTCCTACAATCTGCGCTGAGCCGGCTGCAGACACTGCACCCCAGGCCCTCTTTCTGGTGTCTGGAGTTTGTGCTTCACTCTCTGTACCCTCTCTGCTGCTGTAACGCTGTGAATTTCCCCACTGTGGGACTAATAAAGGATTATCTTAACTTATCTTATCTTACCCAGTATGGTGGAATCCTTGAGAAAATCTACTTTGAAGTGAGATGTAAATTGGTTGTACAAAGTCAAGGAGGTGGAGATTTTAACACTGAAGTCAAGCTCTTTCTTCCTCAGAAATCCTCCTTTACTGTGATGGTCTTGCATCAAGAAACAAGATCACCTGAAGTTAGAAGCATGATTTTAATTACAGAGGAGGAGGCTTTCAGTGCTCCCTGCCTTGACTTCAGTGTTACATTCTCCTCCTCCTTAACTTTATACAACCAATTTACAACTCACTTCAAAGTTGATTTTTTTTGATGATGCCACCACACTGGGACATGAGAAAAACAATAGCTAGAAGGTGTTACACTGCTTGACAATATTCTGGTAGGGGTTTATTGGGTCAATTGCTGATAACATGTTCAATGCTAACAATAAATTCTATAGAGTAACATAGTACTGTGGTGTAATATCAGCATAATAGAAAATATTTTGAAAAGAAGAGAAGTCTACAATAATAAAAAGTGTTATTAATAACATGCATGTTTTGATTAATTTTTAGTAAATCTCAGAAGAAAAATAAACTTGTAGAGGTGTCTGAACCATGTCAATTTTTTATCAGACCCCAGCACTCAAAATACAAGATGTTAAAAATGAGAGTCTTAGTTAACAGATTACTGTAGACACAAGCATTTTGTACCTTGATAAAAGTAGTTGTTAAACATTGGAATCACGATGTCTAGTTGGCATAACCATCTGTTCAGTGAATGATGCAATAACTTTTTTAGTATACCTTTATGAATAAAACACCAGTTTTATCTGTTTTTTGCTACCCTACAATGTCTACTTGCTGAAAAAGTCTATTAATGTTTAAAATCACTGTCACATTACATATACGACAATGCGTATTAGAATAAGGAAAATCTATATTAAGCTCAATTTATTTTACTCATTCCCCATATCTTACATAGTGTTAACAAATTCCAAAAGGACTCAGACTCTCAGACAGGGAGAAATTAAAATGTCATAGAAAGCTAACTTATGGCCCCAATGCCTTCTATTGGTCACTGCACAAGACTGCATGGGGGACATGCCGACGAAACGCACCATAATGTATATGGCAGGTCCTTTTCCTGTCTATCTTTGCGGCAAGGATAGTCACTTCTTATGGATATTGGTGGGGTGAGTGGCACTCAGATGCGTTGTCAGATGCTTGCGGCTGCCAGGGTTTGGGGTAAGTGGACCCTCTGGATCACCGCGGGGCAGGCAGCAGAGATGCAAAGTCCAAATCCAAGGCTGGGGTCAGCAACAGGAGATCACAAAGGAGGGAACGAGAACACAGGAATGGGAACATGGGAACAGGAACGCAGGAACAGCAACACAGGAGCATGGGAACACTGGGGGACGGGAAACTGGAGCACAGAGGGAGCTTTCTCTTCTCATTAATGGGCTCAAAGATCCGACAGGGAATCATGGGAACAGCCGGGCTTTAAGGAAAGCCCAAAAGTGGCCAGCGTCAATCAGCGGTGCACTGGCCCTTTAAATCTCCGAGTGCCGACGCGTGCATGCCCTAGGGAGCGGGACGTGTGTGGCCTAGCCAGGACGGGAGCAGGAGCGTAGAGAGGTGAGTGTGGGCCAGGGAGAGGGGCACAGGTGGGCCTGCAACCCGAGGCATGGATTGCAGGGACACCCGTGACAGCAGCCCGCAAAATGCATCCTGTCATTAACAAGTCTTTGCTTTTCTTTTCTCTCCACCCCTTTTTCTGTTAACTTTATCCTTCCTTCCCCCTTTTAATCACTGTTGTACACTTAATTACTGTTGTACATTAGGTTATATCAATAACACACATTCACAATTCTTAGAACTTTTTAGCACTTTTTATTTTTCTTCATTGCACTTACAATATATTTAAAAATAACATATATACTTTCTACTTAGTGATATTTCCTCCTAGCAAGATACCCTAAGTACAGCCTCATTAACATGCCTATATCAGCATTTTTACATTTTAGAATGAGCCTTTAAGAATATAAATATTCAGCATCTATAAGTGTCAGAGGTCATACATTTCTTTGAGAGAAATTCATGAAAACCTGAAATGGATAATCCTAACTATTCGTTTTTTTCTAAAGTAGCTCATTACACCTCTTATAAATAAAATACCTGTGATAAAGAATCCATTTCATATTTTAATTTACCATTGTCCATGTTAACCTCAGATTTCTTTTGAATCTTTGTATTCTCTATATTAAATTATTTTCCCAGAAAAGATGGTGGGATGGCCACCATCAAATACCTATACCTTAAGTAATTCTGGTACCTAAATGAAAAAAGTAAAGCTTTAATCAAAAGATTTTCTTTTTAATGCTCAAGCATCTACTTTTCTATATCAGTTAACATACTGGATACAGCAGCTCTATATGAGTTACAAATAATAAGTATAATTTCAGGTCAGTCATCATTATTGTATTGCTTTAAAAAATTGACACTGGTAATGTTAACAACTTTACTGTCATAAGTTCGATTTTAAGTTTTATGTTTCAGAAATAGAATCTGTTGGATTAGGATGAGATTTGTGTTTAGTAGAACAGGATCAGCTGAATGTCAAAGTATTTTTAGTATATGTGGCACATTTTAACTATACTTTGTGTAGTAGGTCTTTACATTAGTAACACTATAAAAAAAAAGTTTCCTTCTCTTGAACGTGTCAAGTTCTTTTACTCTACACATTCATTGTCCTTTTAATAATGATCCGTTCTTGAATTCTATCCAACGAAGTATTGTTTAGAATCCATACAAAGCCAGCTTGTTAGGTTTAAACTCAAGAGGATGTGATGGGATCTAAAAATAAATGGCTTAAGATTTGCAATGTCAAGTAGACAGCAAGACTTTTTTTCTGCTTCCGAGCTGACTTAGAATATAACATAAGATTTTTCAGCTCCAAGTCTGTTTATTGATAAATTTTGCCTACTTTCTTTTTATTACTGAAGTAATAGCTGAGCCTACAGGGAAATTAAGAGTTTTTTTTCCTTTTTTATTTTTATTTGAAAATTATATATGTACAAAAGGAGAAAATAAAATAAAAAAGAAACAAAAGCTGCATTCACATAAACAAGAGAAAGATTATACATTGAACATATTTTATTGCATTTCCCTCCCCATAGCCCACCCCTTTCCCCGCCCTCCTAACCACTGTAGCGAATGTCTTAGTGATGCTTTTCCTAATCCATTGCTGTCCTTACTATTTTTCCTTTTTCTTCTCTCTTTCTTCTCCATTCTACCTCTTTTTTTACTCCATTCTGTTTCTATTGCATTTCCACTTCCTTCAGTTTTTTTTTTTATTTTTTCAATTTTATTTGCTTGTTCTAGAGTCAGTGGTTGTACTGTATATCCAACCATTGTGCCAAAATGGCTTTTTTTGGCAGCTAAGAGTTTTCTATGAACTTTACTTTGTGACAACTGTGACAGTTGACCAGAGCTGTGATCGAATAAACAGATCCATGAGTCATTTACTATTTAATTTTTTCCTGTTCAAATTTATGTTGTTGACTATGTCTGACCAGAAGCTTACAAGACAGGGGCATGCCCATAGGCAATGATAGATATTTGCCCCTATAAGGCCACATTTCGGACAGAAATTTGGCTAACTTTAAAGTCTATCAACTTTAAAGGCCCTATAGGGGCAGCATGGTGGCTCAGTGGTTAGAACTAAAGCCTTGCAGTGCTCGGTTCCTAGATTCCATTCCCATCTAGCTCAACATCTGCAAAGAGTTTGTATGTTCTCTCTGTGTTTGCATAGTTTTTCTCTGGGTTTCCTCCCACACTCAAAAACATACTGGTAGGTTGATTACATTGTGAGCCCCATTGGTGACAGGGGCTGATTTGGCAAACTCTGTGTAGTGCTGTGTAATCTGTGTGCGCTATTTAAATAAAGGAATTATTATAATTATATACAATTTTGAACTGGATTTCCCTCCTTATTTCAGATTTTATAGCTGTCCTTACCATATTCAGCACTAATATCACTTTCTGCCCTACTTCTCTGCAGTCCATGTTCACGAGCAGGTCTTTTTTCCATTTTGATATAGTCCCTTGTAATATTTCCTTGTCTTTAAATATCATAATTTCTGCATATAATTGGAAGATGGCTCTGCAGTTTGGGGAATATAATAGTTTCTCTAATTTAGGATTATTTTTTGGCTTCTATAACATGTTTCTTATGAAATATGTTTTTTTATTAATAATAGCAATTAGCTACGCATAATGTAGGAAATGAGAAATTAGTAAATTATATATTTTTTGTATACAATCAAATGGTTTTATTTTTGCAGTGGCATCATCGAAAATCTGAAGAACTGAGTCAAAATTATTATTTTCCCAGGAGAGTAATTTCTCATTTGGCATTTTCCTTCTAAGTTTTTCAACATCTCTACTTTTCAGATATTTTGTTCCATCATGAGAAATTTTTGAAGAATTACAAATTTTATCCACATGTTCTTGGGTTATCCTGGGCAGACCTGGGCAAACCTATGTTAAATCAAACTGTCAGACTGTACAAAGGATTTACTCTTAACCTTTCATTTTGTTTTGTTTGTGGTAAACAGGGTAAAATAGCAGTGAGGACCTAAGGAAAATGTATACATTTATGACAGGTATTATCCAAATCTAATGGCAAATAAATAATACAGGAAGCCTTGATTTATGATAAGTTAACACTAGAAGAAAGGAGCCTGCTATGCATGATTTCCTGTTGTTACTTGTTTAACTAAGTGGACATAGCTAGAGGATGATCATGTAATATGACATTGACATATCCTTCTAATTATCTGAAAGTGCACAAGAACTATAACCAAACTACTACCATATAAAGCAGTATTTAAAGGGGTTTTCCAGGAGTGGACATTGATGGACTCAAGATAGGCCATAAAATCCAAGCCCACAAGAAAATGGCGTTAATGCATTTTTTCACCAATTTCACTGCAATTGGAATTTTTTCTGTCTTCCCAATAGACGACATGGAATATTAAATACCGCCACTATGAAGAGCAATTTGTTACACACAGAACAATCCCTCCCACAGATCTTTACATGGAAGTGAAAAATTAAAACGCAAAAACAAAAAAAGGCCTGGTCGTTACCTGGTTAAAGGAAATTTACCAATAAATGTATTAACCATTTATTTTGATGTGTAGCTCCCAGTAGCTTAGCTAGCATCTTTGTTCTGGTACATAATTAATAAAATCAAGTTTTAGATTTATTTAAATGAAGCACTTTTTGGGGTTTTATCAGAGCTCCTCCAGGATCCAGGGCCCTGAAGCATTTGTAATCCTCATCCTTGCTCCGAATGCACTCCCCAATCTCATAGTCTGCTGACATCTTGCGGCTACACAGAGACTGTACTCAGTGCTGCTACAAGGTTTCAGAATATAGTCGGAGAGGAAGTGCCTGGAGGGGCTCTGGTGATTAAAATATAGGCTTAAATTTGTGGAAGCCCAATAGATAGTTTTCCCCTAATACAGGCTTGGAATTAGAGAGGACCCCTAGTGGTGGCAACTGGTCAGTACATATTGAAAAAAACCATAAGCTCCGTCTAGAAATAGGACACTCCACAGAGCCAGGAGATAGTATGTGGATGAGTGTACGGTAAGACCAGCTACCACTGATTTTAACACCAAAGGTCGTATCCCCAAGTCCACTAAAGTGCAATTTGGAGAACCATGTGTAAACCATGTAAGGTTCTCCCAGAAGGAAGCTAGCTAGCTAGCTCATTATACTTTTCTTGCGAGACTACCAGATGTAGAACAATGCATGAATGAGTGAGAGTTAGTGTTTGTACTGCTGCTAACTGAATTAAAGGCTTTAATGTAACCAAGGCACCAGATGAAAAACCAGTGAGAGTGTGGTGAATGGTGTACTATGGTGGTGAATGGCCGCTATGAGTCTATAAGCAGCATCGACTCGTAACTGGGCTAGTGATATCTATAAGCCTACGAGTCGTACATCCTCACTACCAAAGGAAATTACACACTAACACAAATGAGTGGCTAACTCTAAAGTCTAATGTAGTGTCCCATAATTTTTGGGGGTCAGAGTACCACAGGGTCCTTATGAACGCATATACCTTTTATAGGGGCACTTGTCTCTTTGAGCGCAAGATAGTGCTAAACAGAGGCTAGGTACCTTTCAACTCTGATCTTGCAGGCACTACACTTTACTCCATTTTCTAAGTCACCTCTGATGAACTGTTGCAGTAAAAGGCAGCAGGGAAACGTGTTAGGTGTTTATTGAATTAATAAAATCTTGCTATATGGGTCAATCGCTGACTGAAGGACAGGTTAGACATATAGTGATTGTCTGGAGTTTTACTCCTTCGGGAAGAACCTTACATGGTTTATACATGGTTCTCCAAATTGCACTTCAGTGGACTTGGGGATACGACCTTTGGTGTTAAAATCAGTGGTAGCTGGTCTTACTGTACACTCATCCACATACTATCTCCTGGCTCTGTGAAGTGTCCTATTTCTAGACGGAGCTTATGGTTTTTTTCAATATGTACTGACCAGTTGCCACCACTAGGGGTCCTCCCTCATTCCAAGCCTGTATTAGGGGAAAACTATCTATTGGGCTTCCACAAATTTAAGCCTATATTTTAATAAGTATTCTAATAAAGTTATAATTGTTTATACAGACAGTTGGTGTTTTTGGATTTTGGTTAGGGGACATAAACCAGTTTATTCAGGGATTGTTTTCACAGTTTGTTTAATTTGCTTTGGGACTATCTAGCTGTATTTTTTACTTTTATTATTGGTGGAGAAAATTCTGCATTTTTGTTGGGATTTTTTGATGCACCTTAGGCTGTTGTAATTTTTTTTGGTAACCAACTTTTTGAAACCTACATTTATTTTACTTAATGTTTATTTATTAAAGGACAGTTTTAACTGAGCTGCAACCCTTTTTATAGCACATCTACAACCGGGATTAAAAATTGTAAACCAAGCACACTTACAAGCAGATATGTACCCCCTTTGGCAAGATCCACTCTCCTTAGGTCTTTGTTGTTTAATTGCATAATTTTTTTAAACTTTTTATCGAAGAAACAAGGGCTTAAGCAGCTAAAAGAACAATGGTTCCTACCAGAAGGAGATCACTCACATGTAAGTGTGCTTTACAATTCTTCATCCTGGTGGTAGATGTCCTTTAATGATTTTGGCCCAGTGGGGTACATGTATTAATCTGGTGGTGCAAGGTTTGTTTCTGGCCCAACTTTAGAGGTGTTTTGCACTGTGATTCTTTGCTTTGCATGGGTTTCAAGTATTTGGAGTGCCACAAAGAGAATAAGAGGGCATCAGAAATTGCACTTCACATTCAACAAGGGGTTTAGAAGTTGTTAGACTTGCTTTTTGTTTGTTTAAATGTGCCCCAAAAATTGGGCCAAAAAAGTGTCGGGAAACCAGAGGTGCAGGGGATGTGTTGGGAGACAAGAACTGAGCCTAAACTGAGACACAAAAAAGGGTTGTGAGTGTCAGAACTCAAACTGAGTTTTTACATTCTGTGTATCTACAAGAATGTATGTGTAACCCACCCCTATTATTGAAAGGTAAACACTAGAGAATCTAAAGCTTTACAAAACACAACAAAGATAGTCATCATCTTTATTATCAGTGGTCCAGTTCTGTTGTGTTTTGTAAGAGATTGTGGCACATTTACTTTCCTGGTCCTGTGGAGTTCACGAAAGTGCATTGTCCGACGATCATGCCACAATTCACTAAGATTGTAAGCCCGATATCCTGCATGTTTCGTATCCCCGTTCAGGTCCGACGGAGTTCACCTTCTTCTTCCTGGTGTATGTAAATGCTTGATCATGCGACACAATTTGAAAGTTAAATCCTGCCCTCAGTCCAAATCAGTTGGATCGCCTGACGGCCTGTCCCCTGATTTCTGTTGCATAAGTGCGGCCACGGACCCTTAGTAAATAAGCCCCGTTCAGTGTATCTGTAGAAACAAGTACAAAATGAAAAACAAAAAGAATGGCCAACAGAAAACAGCAAAAACACAAAAGCATAAATTAATTTCCCCAGCTGTATCACCAGTGTACCAGCTTGACTTTGGTCTGTGCCTAAGGGCATTATCCAAGCGATTTATTGGCTTTCACCCTGTAATGCCCAAACATGAATTTGGACTTTGCTGAATGGTTTTTACCTGCTCCTTTTTCAACTAATCCCTGATTGAAAGCTGACCCAAGAAGGATAGGGAACACCAGTGTGTGACATCAATTTGGAAGATCCAGACAGCCACAAAAATTTTGATCAGGAAAACATAACAGATACTGAAACAGGTTACACATATCCAGGAGAAGAATGAAACCAAAATGGAGAAAACAGGGAGTATTAATAATAATAATACTAATCTTTATGTTGTTTGCTTTTTGTCTATGTGTCTATATATAGGAAGAAGCTCTGCGCAACAGCAGTGAAGATGACACCTGCATCTTGTCTAGAAACAGGCTTCCCATGACGGCAATGAAGATGGCGCTTGCATCCTGTCTCAATCCGGCCAACACACTGCGACTACTAAGACTGCACGGACTACATCACCACAGTAAAAGTTACTACACCAATCAAGAACTTACCGAATGCATGACTACAGGATGCTTGCTTAATGCCTATAAGTTAATTTAATGTGGGCAATGTTTAGACACACCCTAGTATCCTGTATTTAAAAGAGTATGTAATAAAGCTTCGGGCTCAGAATTCATTGCCGCATTCACCATAAAGGAAGAGCTATAGACTGACTCTCCTGTTTGTGTATAATTCTTACTACTGTGCACTCATGTTTGGAAATTAATTTGGAGCCACCAACTCATAAGCCATTAATGCCCCCTTGTGTCAAGTCCAACATATATAGCGCCATCATATTCCGTAGTGCTTTACAAATCATAGGGAGCATATAGACGATTAGGTACTAAAACAGGTCAGATAGATCCAGGTGATGAGTAGAAGCCATGTGCAGAATAGGAATACAGAGGTAAGGAACAATGCAGAATCAATTACATTATTACTAAACCAACTGACAAGGCAATGGTCAAAAGAAAAATACAAAAGTAAGGAAACACATCAGAAATACCAGCAATGATCAGGACAAAGAACCTTTGCATAGCCAGCTTAAAAGGAAGATACACTTATTTATTTAAAGTTTTTCCACCTTATTATCTTAAATAATTAGTAAATTTTACATAACGTGGATTTATATGTGATGTTAGCAATGACCATATCTGTTGACTATAAAAGAATTCACTTTTTAGGACATTTTTTTGCAAGTTGAATTTATAAAAAAAAGAGCAAACATAGGTCAGGCCCTTGGCATTTATAAACTGACTTCACAATCCGTCTTTATACTAGCTTGCAGGCTCAACAGCCTTAGCAATCCTTATCCTGAAGCTAGTAACAGACAGATAACAACAGTTCAGCAGGGTGATGATCCACAAATATTCCGACACTTGTTAAAAGTCAAGCATGTATGGTACACGAGGGAATAAAACATATTTTATTTTATTGTACGTTTTGGAAACATTTGATTTGTTCTATTTTCTGTGTTTATTAAGTACTCCATGAAATTTTAAAAAAAGTTCTTTCATTGCAATATACTGTACCATTGGCAAATTATTAAATACATGTTTTTTTTCTTCCTGATTAGATAACAAATGCCACAAAAGTTAGTTGTCTTATAGTTAACTTACTGCTTCAGTTTCTTCTTAGCAGAAAAGTCATCATTAGATGTATTTGGGTACTTCTATGGCAATCACTAGTCTATGAACACTGCTTTGCAATTATTATTAAATTGTCTATTTTCTGTTTTGTATACATTTTTAAGCAATATTAATCCCGCTATGCTAATCCTACCAGTGTGCTGATATTGTCTATCTTACTGTAGTGTGGCATATATCATTTGCCACAGTTCACAATTCTTATTGCCGTTGTTAAAAATTCTTGTGGATACTTAAAATAAATACAGAGTATTCATATAGAGTAGTAATTAAAATACAAAATATGGTAAGTTTTGACACAAGTTTCAATACAACTTGTACAATGAATCTGCCTCACATAATTTAAATTTTCATTAAAGGGGTAGTCTTGTTTCAGTAAATAAATGTTATTGTTTATATGATTAAAAGTGATCACATTTTACAATATGCTTTCTTTAACTATGTAACCTCTTTGTCCACACTTCTTCTCTATGCACCTACTTTGTTATTATTATGATACCCTTTGTTCTCTGTGTTCTGTGTTCCCACCCCTATAAACTGTTAACCCTACCCCCCCCCCACTCCTAAATGGCATAAGTCCCATAATCTCCACTCATATGTACTAAAAGAAATAAAAAAAATAATGCATGATTTTCCACTGTTCTTAACCTTGTAATTTCACTACATGAACTTCAAATACAGGTCAGTTCAAAATCATAGATTCCATTTTAGAATAAATATGACATAACCAGAATACAAAGTCTTCAGAGATATTTAATATGATGAGTTTCAACAGGTAAGACTTCTTTAAAATGCAATTGTCATAGTAAAAATGTAACTTTCTTGTTAAGTCTATGATTGATGAAATTTTAGTGTAATGCAGGATAATGAGATTAGGGAAAGTTTTCAAGAGCTGCATAAACGATTCCCATTGTATCCTCAAAGATATTCCGTAAGAAATAATTGGATTGTTTTAAAGATAAATGTAAAATAATGTGAATTACTATAAGCCTCAACAATGCATTTTAAATCGAAATATATTCATTACTTAATAAATACACATTTAAGAAACTGATGTATTTTGGAGTCTTTAAATTTCATTTAACACTTACAAACTTTTAAGGGGAGGAAATTACTTTCTACTTTCAAAAAGTTACATCATTTATTATATTGTAAATATATCAGAAAACCATAGAATTATATCCTAGCTCTGCTTTAGGAAATGTCAGTATCATCAAAAGTTTATTTAAAACATTAAATAGATTGCATTCCTAATAGCTAGAAAAGACTTAATTCCCATGTCAACCCTAAATGAAACATATTACAGGCGGTCCCCTACTTAAGGACACCCGACTTACAGACAACCCATAGTTACAGACGGACCCCTCTGCCCACTGTGACCTCTGGTGAAGCTCTCTGGATGCTTTACTATAGTCCCAGACTGCAATAATCAGCTATAAAGTGTCTGTAATAAAGCTGTGTTGATAATTCTTCGTCCAATTACACCAAACATTTTGAAACTCCAATTGTCACTGGGGCAAAAGAAAAAAATTTGTCTAGAACTTCAACTATAAAATATACAGTTTCGACTTACCTACAAATTCAACTTAAGAACAAACCTCCGGACCATGTCTTGTATGTAACCCAGGGACTGCCTATATATAGAAATGGTACAGAAAATATTTATATTGTGTCCATGCTGGTGTTTTAGTGGCCCCAAAACTAGTGGCAAGCAACTTTCAAAGTTAGAAGATATCTTAATTCCTTTCCACCAAAGCTGCTTTACACCTTTCTGATACAGCCATTTAATTCAAATATGACATATGCATCACTTCATTAACTTTGGAATGCTTTAACTCCTTATTGACATTGGACGTAATACTACGTCATGGGCGGCAGGGACTTGCCGCATTGTGACGTAGTATTACAGCCCACTGATGGCATCGGCTGCCACAAATTAGGAGACCATGGAGTAGACTTAAAGAGAGGGGAAATGTATTAAATTTTGTTTGGCACTTCATTAATTTGACTCAAAGAACACTCAGCAAAACTAACTTTAAACATTACGGAGCAAATCGGGGGTTAAATTGAGGTCGATGACATGTGTAAGCCAAGCACGGAAAACTATAATGGCACGTCTACCTGTTAATGCATCTGTGGGTTGTGTCCTGGCTGGCGGATTCTGAAATACCGGGGAGTGAGGTGAATTCAAACTGTGGTACCATTGACTTTGCTGGGGCTTAGGCAGGTTGGCCTTTTGCAGCTTCAGGCTGAAAAGGGAAGAAAAGAAAGAAGGTCTTGGAGACGAGGTAGTTGGTGAGGCACTAAAGGTGTGTGGAGTATACTGGTGGAGACGCGGAAAGCTGTTCAGAACAGCTGACACAACCTTGAAATATTTACTTAAAATATTACAGCAACCTGGATGTTTGGGATTTTTCTAGAGGACTTTTTCAAGTTTCAGAACTGTTTAAAAGAGGAATCCCAGAGAAAAGAATAACTTTGGGTAAGTGCAAAGTGCAACCAATTTCTTGATTAACTGTTTATTATATCAAAACACAATGGATGGACCATCCTATGCAGGGGGTGAATAAAACAGCAAATATTTCCCCTCCAAAACAGTTCCTGAAACAAACAAGTTTTACAGCATACTGCATTTAATAAAAATGAAAACACACGATTTTCATCATCATCATGTAAAAATTCCACAGCCTCACTGGACCCTAAAGAATTCTCAAATGACCATACAGTTTTGGCTTTTTACTCCCACACCCATACATCACCCACCGCCACCAGCAATGTTAATTATGGCCTTACAGAAGAGTCCATAGAAAGGTTGTTAAAAAATTCCATTGTAATATTAAAGAAGATTTAGATAAGGGGGCATATTTATCAGGGCCTCTTCCTCACATCAGTGGCGAAGAGACCCTGAAATAATTGCAAATGCTAGCTTATTGCTAGTACACTTGTGATTATCTGCCCTAATCTGCCACCTTCCCGCCAGTGGGGCGTGAAGGGGCATGAAGGGTGAGCACGGCCGCAGTGTTACTGTACCCCCGTGGCGCACTTGCTGCTGCCGGTGACTTTTCAAATGTGTTAATGATTTATTAAATGGATTTGCTTTAAAATGTACACAAAAATATCCATAACTTCTGAGAGATATGAACAATCGTTTGTGCAACAACTATTTAGTCATATGTGTCTACCATGAACACATGTTTAGCTCAAAGTATATTTTTTGTAAGACAATGCATACATTGAAATATATAGCCGATTATACTATAGAACTAATTGGAAACAGATGTCTGTCTGATATAATCTTTTAATAATTTGAATAATCTAAAAAAATTATTTTTTGCGTTCTTTCAGGAAGATGAACATGATGACAAATTACACAAAATGGAACAATTATAGGTTTCCATGCCATTACAGGTGTCAAAACATATATTATTCTGGTGTTCCTGTACAGGCCACACAAAGAAGTTTTATATTTATAGATGGCACAACATGTGGTTGACTACTACGTACTACTTGCTTGTTAGAAACATTTTAAAGGATCAAAGTTGACAATTGAAGCAGGAAAGCAGGAAAAAAGAAGGAAAACAAAATAAGGCAAAAATTTACTTTGAATTTTGATGAAGGAAGATACTTGCTCTGTCCATTACTTCAGCGTTGTCGACTGATTAATTGTGTAAAATCTCACTTTATTCCCATTAAAATTTTGCTATATTTTCTTTAAAATATTGGAAATGTAGGAAAAGTCAGTTAACCCCATATACATGACTCAAAAAAACCCACCAAAAATATGTAAGCCCAAAAACACACCAATACAAAATTATACATCACCCCAATTTTCTTGTTTATTTGTTTGTTTTTATAAAATCTACTTTTTATTGCCAATGGCTAGTAAATATATTCAAATTTATACCAAAAATTAGATCTTTAAAAAAATGTACAATTCAGAAACTAAAATTTGCAGCATATAAAATATGCTGAAAATTATAAAGTTGAATTCGAAGATGGCCATTTTCAATATTTTTTGTCTCCAAATATATTGCTATTTTTAAAAGCTCAAAATGATACATAGTTACTGAAATTGAGTTTTTAGTAAGCTAGTTGCCAACCTAATACAATTGACATCCTAAACATTAAGAAAATGTTAAAGTTTCTGGTTTGCACAACAGTATCCAGGACTTTACAATCATATCCAGGACTTCTCTCATGCATCTCCCATACTCAAAATGTGTCAGACTGTCCCGCAAACCTGTCCCCACTTTCCAAACCTTCAAACGTAATTTGAAAACCCACCTATTCAGGATCCCCTACAGTACACAATCACTGGACCGTCCCTCACCTTGTGTCTCCATATACCCTCCTATAAATTGTGAGCCCTTATGGCAGGGTCCTCCTTCCACTTGTCTCCTGCTCATTTTACTTTTGTAATTGCATTTGTTCTTGTCTTAATGTAATGTCTGTGAAGACGGATCAAACCAGAAGCTGAAGCAGTGTAGAGTCTGTTCCCTGAGTGTGCTGTAGATTAGTAAGTGCTCAATAGTGGAGTGTATAGTCACATGACCCTTCATTTACTGCCATCTTCTTGACAGGAAAGCAGGTTGTTGAGATGGAACGCATTTCCGAACAAACCTTTTGAAAAGAACTGATCTAATATATAAATCTGAGTATATGTATGTGTGTATGTATGTCCACTAAAGGAATCTGCACCATTGATTTTACAATCACCAAATTTTGCAAAGTAGCCCTCTGTGACTCAGGAATTGCAAGGTTAACTAAATACTTGCAGAATGTTAACATAATACACAGCATGTAGATGAGCATAGGGTTCATACAGTCTCTGCCACTGATTGGACAGTATGAGAGAAGATTAGCATAAAACACGCCTCCAGTCCCAACTTTTCCCCTCTCACAGAATAGATAGTATAATTGTCAGATACTGGGATTGATATCTCCACAGCAGTGGGGGCTAAAAAAAAATGTTAAGTGCCCCTGAATTTGTGCAGCAGTCCCTACAGAATGGTATGTTTATCTCCTCAAGTGTAAGGTGTTAACTCCTCTTTAACCCCTTATCACCGACATTAGTCTTCAGCTCAATGACCAGACTCGATTTTTCAAATCTGACATGTCTCCCGATAATTGGTTATAACTTCGGAACGCTTTAACATATCCGGGTGATTTTGAGAATGTTTTCTTGTGACACATTGTACTTCATGTTAGTTATAAAATTTAAGTGATAAGTTTTGCGTTTCGTTCTGAAAAAAAGTGAAAATTTGGCAAAAGTTTGTAAAAATTCTTCATTTTCCAAGTTTGAAATGTTCTGGTTTCCAGACAAGATGTAAAACTACCCAAAAAGTTTGATCATTAACATTTACAGAATATCTGCTTTATGTTGGGATTATATTTTATGCTTCCAGTCATTTTTCTAGGATGTTATGAGGTGCAGAACTTTAGGTGCGATTTTTCTTATTTTCATGAAAATTGCCAAAACTCACATTTTGAGGGACAACTCAGCTTTCAAGTGACTTTGAGAGGCCTAAATAATAGTAAAACCCCATTAATTACCCCACTATAGAAACTTCACTCCTCAACGTATGTAAAACAATTTCTATTTAGTCTATTAACCCTTTAAATGTTTCACATGGGTTAAAAAATATGGACTTGCGATTTAGAAACTATAGAATTTTTTTGGAAAATACATTCATTTAGGCCAAAACTGTCATTTTCAGAATAAATTAAATGATGAAACGCACTGCAACGCTTGATGCCCAATTCCTCCCGAGTGTACTGATACCACATATATGGTGGTAAACTGCTGTATGGGTGCACGGCCGGGCATAAAATGAATGGCAGCGACAGGAGGGATTGGATCCCCCGGTAAGCACACCGGGGGGGTCCGATTAACGGGGGACACACTTGCACGCCGCGGTCATGCTTGACCGCGGCGTGTAAGTGGTTAAACACCCAGAATCGTAGTTTTTCCGATCCTGGGTGTTAGTGCCGGGTCTGGGCTGTGATATCACAGCCTGAAACCGGCACCAGCGAGATCCGGTGTCCCGAAATCTTCTTCAGACGCGCCGCCGTAGAAAGGCGTACGCGTCAGAAGAAGTACCCTTAATGACCACCGTAAAAAGCCGATAGGGCGGTCATTAAGGGGTTAAAGACAGTTTAAGGACAGTTAATCTCCTTAGAGAGCTGAGCCACCAAAGGAAATATTCTGCCACTCTCTACAGGAGAAAGAAGAAGCAGAAGAAAGTCACAGTGAAGCTGTTTTCTTTAATAAAGTATGTTACAAAGTTTATTATTACCATCTGCACAGTGAAATTGCTTTTTTAATATTTTACCCCATAAAGAATTATTTTTGAACTTTTTCAATGAAAGCAAAAAACCCAAAATTGACTTGGTCCTAAAGGGGATAATAGATTCTAAATAAAAAGGGAAAATTTGTTTTTTAATTTAGTAACCCTTCAAATCATTCCATGAAGAACCAAAGCGAAATAACACATACAGTTGTATTTTTTCCCTGGAAAAATACTAGAAATAATATTAACTATAGTAAAATTGACCTCAAAACTGTACTATAAATACTTCAAATATGTCATTATAGAACCTACTAGAAAAGACAAATGCTCTAGTGTAACTAAGCGCATGTATTGTAATTGCCGAATGAAAGGCAACAGAAGAATGGGTCAGGTTAATTAGAAGATAAAATCCCAGTGATGGAACCAAGCTCATTACCATTTTAAAAGGCTGTGGATAAGGAAGAAGTGATTTGTGTAGAGAACAATGTCCACTACCGTTCACAATGACATGCCATTCAAACAAATGAAACACTGTTAATGTTCATAGGTTTCCAGAACTGTGTGACCTTTTTATCAGTTCTCTTTTAAGTCATTCCTTCAAGTTACACAATTACACATTCTAATAACTTTTACATTATAAGGTCATTACTAAAGCAACAGAAAAGTCCTGATACATTTTCTTTGCTTATATGGAATCCTGTGACTATAATTTCATAATTTAAAATTACAGTCAGTATGAAAAAATAACATAATGATAACTTTAATTTTTCTGACCTCTTTGTAAACTCGAGGATGGCCCTTTTATACTGCAGCACTGGGATTAACGTGGAGTTTGGATGTTCTCTTCATGTTGACATGACTTTCCTCAAAACACCACAGTTTACTTCCTATAAAAGAATAACTTTTGCACATTTTTTTCTGCTTATGGGAACCTATAAACATTTAGCCAAATGTATAGAACCTGGAGAAACGTTATACAGCAGTGATGGCGAACCTTTTAGAGACCGAGTGCCCAAGCTACAACCAAAATCCACTTATTTACCGTGAAGTGCCAATGTGGCATTTTAAGCAGTAACGTATTGCTACCTGTTTTTCTACATCTTTCAATCGTATCAGCCCCTGAGGCCACCAATACAGTTGAAGGAAGGTGGGCAAATTCAGACTCTCATTGTAGCTTCCCTCCAGGGTCTCTATGTAGAGGAAGAATGAAGGGTCCAGCACTGTGACCTTCAAAGATAATGCAGCCCTGTCCACACCTTCTCACTTTTCCCACAGTTCCAAACAGCCAATAAAGTGTCGCTTTAAAATAGCGCTGAGAGCAGCATCTCTTAAGTTGCCTGGGACTGCAGGAAGAAGCGGTGGATTTGTTCCTGTCTGGTGAACTCTCTCCTGGGGTGATTACCTGAGTGCCCACAGAAATGGCTCTGAGTGCCACCTCTGCCACCCGTGCCATAGGTTCGCCACCACTGTTATAGAGGATGAAGAAAATGATCATTGCATCATATTTCTGTATAATAGCCCCCCCCCCCCCCATCCTTTTCAAGGTGTCCAATATGTGGAAGTGGACAAACATACGGGCCTGTTCCCATGAGCTGGACACATTTGTAGGTGTCAAACACCTGTCTCAAAATAAGTGTCTGTATGATTTCCTGGTAGGGTTGTGACAGGCATAAATATGGGATTGCATGAATAAATCTCAAGGTATTTTTCAGGTTAGCACGTAAGCTGGTTCTTGAGAATAAATATAGTGTGGTAACAGGGCCGGATTAAGGGTGGTGGGGGCCCCTGGGCGCAAACTGGCGGGGGCCCTTCCAACAATGTTTTTGGAAGTATATAGACTGCCAGCTCCCTGTAGCATTTAGCCTGCCAGCCCCTTGTAGCATACAGCCTTCCAGCCCCCCCTGTAGTATATAGCCTGCCAGCCCCCCTGTAGTATATAGCCTGCAGCCCCCTGTGGAATATAGCCACCAGCCCCCTGTGGAATTTAGCCATCAGTCCCCTGTAGAAATTGGCCACAAAATAATAAACTTTATCCCACGACGCTGCAGGCTCTTCAGGCAGCTGCAGTTTTGGCAGCAGCATGTAGTGATCGGATGCCGACAGCGTGACGTCATCACTCGTCGCCGGCTGCCCATCACAACCTCCTGCCGCCAAAACAGTGCATCGGCGAACTCCCCCAGCGATGGCAGCTGTGTCTCATTTACACAGCTCACATCCTGGACCCCTATGTGCGATGCACACAGCTGAGCTGAGTCGCTGTCTGTCAGAAACTGGTGGGGGCCCCGGGGCTAGAGCCCCAGGAGCCCCTCCTTTAATCCGGCCCTCTGTGGTAAAGAAGAAAATGAGAGCACAATGTGCTTTTTCAGTAGAGACTGTAGTAAATGTGGCAACCAGGGACCATGGCTGTGGAAATATTTTTATATTTGTTATCCATGGCCTCCTCCCTTCTAAAATCAACTTTTCAAATTATGCTAATGAGCCAGAGGGGCTATCTTATCTTCTCTATATTCTGTCTTACAGGCTGTAATCTTCGCTCAGCACTGAGAATACGCCTTGAGTATATAGTTGAAATAATAACAACTGAACTACAGTTTAGTACTGTAAGAACCAAATAGCTCTCAGAGTCATAGTGTAAGTTAACACTAACATAAGTACTTCTCAGACTAGTATTGTCAGTTAACGCTGATGCGAATAGGTCTAAGACTTGTATTTTAACTTAACACTGGATGATGCCAGAACTGTAAACTATACAGCACCTTTAAAAATTTGATGGAACTGGAAACTATATTGTAACAGCACTATTAAGATTTTGATAGAACTGCCAGCTTTACTGCGACAGTTCCTTTAAGATTTTGATAGAATTGCCCGATAAACTACAACAGCACCTTTAAGATTTTGATGGAAATGCAAACTATAATAAGGCAGTTCATATGGCAGAAGTCATATTCTCCTCCATTTATCATTCCCTCATTGGCACTCATTGCTCCCCTTCCCTAAGCCTCTACCCTGTTCCCTCCCTATGTCTACCCTGCTCCCTCCAAGCTCACTGCCACAAGCTCAGCTCACTGCCACAAGTAATTCTCATTTCAACGCCCCACTGTGTAGCACTGCTTCAGCACTATGCAGTGTAGGAAGGAGATAACATAAGCAGTAATAAACCACTTTTGCCTTCTCTGAATGCCTCTGAAACCTGTTCCTGCAATCAACGCGTGAGCAGGAGAAACTGAAGCAACACCACTGCTAACACGGCACTTGTTCCATCTGCCATCAAAAGACAGCGGGCATTTGGATCGAGTTAATCTGCCCCTGGTCATAACTGTGACAACATCTTTGGTAATTGTTTGTTTGGCCCAACTGTATAAAAGGGATGACAGGGACATTTACCTACTGTACCTCACACGTGACAACTCTTTAACTCTGAAGAACTTTTTCTGTAGAACTTTTTACATTTCGCAACACATCAGACCTTTTTATTGTGATTTTCCCAAGCTGATGGTTTTAAGAAGATGAAGTTTTAATAATTTTTCCATGTTGCTGAATTTTTTTTCCATGAAAGTCACATTTAACTACTGTACTTTACACGTGACTGCTCTCTTTTTTTAAAGTATCAATTATATAATCCAAGGAATAGGCAGCACTCCCAGTTGAGATCAAAAACAGGGTGTCTTTAATCCATTGTGTGATGTTTCGGTGACAAAGCACTTTTTCAAGCACAGTGTGTATAACCAACAACCACCTACTATAGGTATGTAATTAGTAACAAAATGCATCAACGTGCAATAAGTAATGTATCATAAAAAGTGCACTATCAATAAGAATATATTCTTTGTGCCATGTACATAAATACATTGTGAATGCATACAAAACTTAATACAAAAATAATGCCTGTGTCCCTCCTATTTGGGTTAGTCTCGACATGCCATTCATAAAAAACATGCAAAGTATGTACCTCCATTACTCTATCTTAGGTTGTGCACCAAACATATCTTCAGACCGGAAGTATGATGTGCATGCACACTAGGTCAATTGCCCTGAATCTAGTGGAAGAGTGTCATGTATCTCAGTACCTATTTCCGGGCTGGATGTAGAGCAAAAGCACAAGGAAGACTCAGAGTAGCAGTATCCATGTTTATACTGGAAAGGGCAAATATAAATATCCAGGACCAGTACAAAACTGATGGAATGTAAACTGGTACAAAACCAGCCCACATGCTAAACCCCAATGGCTGCATAAGTGAGAAGTCAAAGGGTAAGTATATCAAGACTAGCACAAAGAAACTAAATGACTCATCCGACCCTAGTGTCCCGAATGCACGTGTGCCTTGCCTTGGCTCTATATTCAGACCGGAAGTAGGTACTAAGAAACGTGTCACTCTTCTGCTAGATGTGAGGTAATTGAAGTTGTGTGCACGTTGTACTACCGGTCTGAAGACATGTTTGGCGCACAAACTCCAATAGAGTAATGAGGTACATACTTTGCATATTTTAAATGAATGACATGCTAACAGACAGGGGTGGTGCTAACCACGATAGGAAGGACAGGCATTATTTTTAAAGTTTTGTATGTATTCACAATGTATTTATGTATATATATGGCACTGATAATCTATTCACATTGATAGTGCACTTGTTATTATATATCACTTATTGCACTTTGATGTATTTTGTCACTGATTACGTACCTCAACCTCTAACCAATGGAGACAGAAGCTGACCTATAAATAGGTGGCTGTTGGTTATAGACAGTGTGCTTGAAAAAGGTGCGTTGTCATTGAAATGTCTGACAATGGAATAAAGACACCCTGTTTTTGATCTGCCTCTTCCTTGGATTATATAATTGAACCTCACCTAAGGTTTTCTGGCTCTGCACCCACACTTTGTAGTGCTCATCTGGACTTTTATTTTATCAAATGTATTCATTAGATATTACCCCAGCTTTCTATTTACACCATGTGTTCAGTCCATAGAAAGTGTACTACTGAGTTCAGTATTAGGTGTATTTTAGTAGTGACAGCGGTAAAACTCCTGGAATCAAATAAATAGATATTGCGGTTCATTTGGGGTTTCTTTGAACCATAAATGACAGTCTATTTGCTAATTTCATAGACATTAAATATTTTTTGATTGAAGTAAAATCTTCTCATTATGCGCAATGAAATTGAAAATGAAAGCCAACTGTTCACCCAACTGTTTTACCAATAAGACTAGTGTTTTATAATATGATTTCATTTCCATTGTTCTCAGAAATACTTGTATCTGGCAAGAAAGATTAAAACACAAAATTGTCAGGCAGCTGTTGGTTGGGAGGACAGAGACATGTTAATTTGTTTCCTTTCAATTAACTCACATTTGCAACATGCAAAGTCAGAAGCGACAATAACTGTCATCAGGCAGCGGCTTATTGTTTTATGAAGGATTTTCACAGATACTTTCCGTATTTCCAATGACCAACAAAAATATTAAATGATTCGACCTGTGAAAATTATGATGCTTGCATCTGATATAAAACGGAGAAGCACAAGTCACACAGCAAAGTTATTGTTGATAAAAAGTCCTGAATTTCAACCAAACCTCAGATTTCTGCATTCCATTATACAAGAATATGGGAATTAGTAGGGCAGATCTGCTATTAATTCAGCAGCACGGAATTGGCTATTCTCCTAGAAGATGAATAAAAAGTTGCTCATATGGTAGCATGCTGTCACAGTAAACATGTCTATTTTTGTTGAAATCAATGTTTTTCAGAAAATTCATCTGTTTAAACCGATTTTTGTTATGACTATTAATTATAGCATGTCCTCAGTATAATATCTAAGTTGACCTATTTCACAATTTCACTGCCCATACAGAAATATATTACATCCATCCAAGCAATAATTTCAGTTTCACAGAATGAACATGTACTTACATGGCCATTAACCAATTTGTGGCCAAGCCAAAATTCACCAGCAATCCTGGCATTTTTGTTTGTATAGGATGGGTTTCACATGGGTTAAAACATAATGAAAGTATGATTTTTTTTTTTTGGAAAATACAAAAAAAAAAATATTGAATGCTGTGCAAAGTTAGATTTTTCCCATGTATGCCAATACCCCATATGTGGTGGTAAACTGCTTTATGGGTACGCAGCCGGCCATTGAATGAAAGCAGCAACATTCAGAGCACAAAAGCACATCGCTATACACAGGCTATAAAATGTTTAGATTTTTTTGGCAATGGAAACATATCAGGGCTTATTTTTGCAATATGAGATACACTGTACACATACAGGCAGTCCCTGGGTTACGTACAGGATAGGTTCCATAGGTTTGTTCTTAAGTTGAATTTTTCTGTAATTTAAAACTGTATACTTTATAATTGTAGATCCAGACAAAATCTTTTTTTGCCCCAATGACAATTGGAGTTTCAAAATTTTTTGCTGTAATTGGACCAAGGATTATCAATAAAGTTTTATTACAAACACCTCACAGCTGATCATTGCAGTCTGGGACTATAGTAAAGCATCCAGAGAGAGCTCACAGTGGGCAGAGAGGTACGTCTGTAACTTGGGATCATCTTTAAGTCGGCTGTTCTTTAGTAGGGGACCGCCTGTACTTTCGAGGGTCTAAACTTATTCATAAGATTTTATTAACTATTTGGAAACAATGAATATCATAAATTTTTGTTTTGGATTTTTAGCTCACTCACCATAAAAATAATAATTGATCTGCAATCTCTGGTTCACTACAATTACAATGATACCTAATTTCTATAGTTTTCTTATCTTTTCCCAACTTTAGTGAACAAAAACAATATTGGAAAAAAATCACATTTGTTTTAGTATCAACAGCTATTCGAGGCTTATTTTTTTGGAAAAAAAAGTTGTTCTTGTCATTGGGATCATTTTGGGGCACATATATTTTTGATTTCTTTTTAGAATATTTTTTGTTGGTTTATTTGATGTAAAATAATATATATGGGAAAGATTGTAGTTGTTTTTTTTGTATGGTGTTCACCTTGTGGGTTCAATATTACTTTTGATTTATTGTACAGATTGTTATGGACGCAGTCTGGTGTTTGCTGAATAACTGACGAAAGAAAGATATGGAATGGATTAGTAAAGAGAGAGTTGACATTTCATACAGTTAACAAGTGTTATAGGCTTGCCTAAAGAGATTTTTAAGAGGTTGTTAAGCGGATGTTTGAAACACCGGAGGTTGGATATTAGTCTAATAGTCCAGGGAAGGTCATTCCAGATAATTGGGGTACCTCAGGAGAAGTTTGAATTAAGGTAGAGATTAACCCAATATCACTGGCAGGTCATAAAGCTTGGGTTGGGCGATAGACTGAGATCGGTGAAGAGAGATAGGGAAGTGCAGCATTATGTAGAGCTTTTTTGGTTGAGGATTATTATTTTAAACAGTTTTCGGAAGAAGACAGGCAACCAGTGGAGTGATTGGCACAAACTAGAGGCATCCATGCAGAGTTTGGCCTGCAAGACGAGCCTGGCTGCTGCATTAACAATAGATTGTAAAGGAGAGAGTTTAGTGAGTGGAAGACCGATTAGTAGGGAGTTATAGTAGTCTAGTCAATAGTGAATCAGAGCAACAATCAGCAATTTAGAGGTTTCAATTGTAAGAAATGGGTAGATTCTGGGGATGTTTCTGAGATGCATGTGGCAAGAGCAAGCGAGAGGTTGAATATGTGGTGCAAAGGAGACAGTGGAGAAAGGCACAACCTCAAGACAGTGGGCCTGTTGCCTCGGTGCTTTAATGATCCCATGGAGAGGTCATTGCTGGATCAGTTAGTAGAGGGTGGAAAGACAAGAAGTTCATTCTTAAAAGATTAAGCTTCAATAAGAGAGAGGACATGATGTTAGAGACAGTTACTAGTGTTCTGGAGTAAGGCAGGGGTGATGTTACATGCAGAAGTATACAGCTGGGTATTATCAGGATAGAGATGATACTGGAAACCAAATCTGCTGAGGGTTTGTCCAAGGGGCAGTATAGAGGGAAAAGAGAAGAGGACCTAGGACTGAGGAGCCCGAAAGAGAGAGAAAGATGAGAAGAGAAAGATTTAAAAGGAGACACTAAAAATGTGAGTCAGAGAGATAGGAAGAAGCCAGGTGAAAGTGTATGTACACTTATACCATGATAGTCAAACCACACTGTCACCCAACAGAACTAGATGGATTATAATGTGTCCCCACCCACACCCTGGAATTTTGCACTGACCAGCCTAGAGAGTGATAGGAGCTAAAACAGTGATAAAACTGAGTACAATTGTAAAATAAGGGGTTAAAATGATCTTTATTGTATAAACTCTAGGGGATTGAGATTTGCGAATTTTATTTTATGGGGAAGCTCTTTTAAGGAGGGGTCATCTTCTAGCTATCTACCCACTACTTGGGGGGCAGGCAATTGGGAGGGACAGCTGGGAACGGGGTTTATTGTCAGGGCCCACTGTCTATGTCATTTGCTTTAAAAAGTAACATTGAATGCATGCAAAAATTCCCAATTACTGGCAAGCAGCAAGAAAATTGTGACCTTTTGTGATTTTATACCCTACTCACCACTTTAGTAAAAAGGTGACTACTTGGAGGAGTATGGGTGCTTCAGCGCAGCAGCATTAGTATAAAATGTGACAGAAAATAGTGGCATATACAGTATTTTAATTCTAAAGAAAGGGATGTACCAGAATTCTTAAGATATCTGAACCTTTAAATACTGATGTGTCTGTCAGGCTGGGGGACCAGATGAATAAGACTAGTTAAGAAAGGGCTTATCTTAATATATCAGCTGTAATTCAGCGAGGGAACAGGTAAGATGCACTAAAAGGCAAAGACAGACAGACAAAGACAATGGACCCTAGGGCTATATTCCTTTCCCAATATCCTAATTGTCCAGCCTACCCTAATCAGTAGGTGACAACTGGTCGATATTACCAAAGTGCAAACATGGACAAACATAGAAAAGTAGTTAATAGATATGGGTCAGAACAAGTGTACAATTCAATGCAGAATTGAAAGGCAAAGGGTTCAAGAAATCAAAAATACAAAAGTCAACATTACGCCAGCAAGCTCCAAATAAGACGTACAGGTGAAATGACAGACAAACCTAATATGAAATCTACAGTACTGGTCCAGAAGTTGATTGGACCAATTTCCTGACATCCAGTCAAAGCAGATCAGCAGGGGAGAAGTTTGCATGGAGGAAGAATCTGTCCATCTCAGCTAATGTAACTGTTTGTAACACAGAGCAAAATCAACAAGAGGCAGACGGGTGTGGTGGGATTCAGTTAAGCCATCCAAGAATTAAATAAAGGAGTTTTCCTAAGAACAAAATCACACTCCTCCGTGCATCCTAAGCCATTCTTAGGGCATCCTTCATAACAATGACGGGCACAGATTTTACATCGGTGCATATCGCTGCCTGACGAAGGCCCATGTCCAGGGCCGAAACGCGTAGCAAACCATTTTTTGAATTATGTTTTAATAATACAATAAAGAACCTGCTTAGAAATTTACTACAATTGGGTAGTACTTTGGATCCACGCGGTGCCGAAGCTTCCCTTATCTCCTCCACGGGAAATTTCCACATCGGTGCATAAGACACTATGTACTTTTAGTTAAATTAGATATAATTTTGAAAATATTTTTTGCATTTAGTTTCTGTGCAGTTTTTGAGTTTCGAGCCTATGTTAAATTCTTGTTACTTTATATTGCATATCTTTTATTATACTATTTATTAATTAATTATGGTGACAATCTAATAACGTTTACTCTACAAGAACTGTAGAAGAAACACAGTATTAGCACATGTACGAAAATGAGTCTCATTCTACCATATCAGGTGTAGATGACCTTGAACAGTCAACATATTTTAGTCATATAACTAAAATTCCACCAACCTGCATCTGTTACAGCACTAAAGATTGCCTACAGAATTAAATCCAGCAATCCTGTGCTTTATTTATCTCTAGATAACAGTGAAATACAAATCATGGTAGTTGGAGCAGATGTTCAGTCTGCCTTGGGCGCATGAAGACCAAACTAAATTAATTGTTTGACAAGACATAAACGGTAAAAATAACTACCATTCAAATCTAATAGCTGTATTGTGAGATCCAATAGTGGAGGTTATCTCTTATATTATGCATTTACTTTTCTTAAAGCTGCACTCATGTTCTACTGTGGCAATAACAAATAATTATACAGTATGCTGTGTTTTTATAATTCGATTTTCTCGAACAGTTAAACTGTGAAGTGTAAAAAAGGCTTCTGGCTCACACTGGAATATCACGATTAGAGAGGTTGGCTACTAATAGGAAAGCTTACAGTATATCAGGGGTGTTGCTAGGGTCATAAAGGGTCCAGGGTACAAGCTCTTATACATATGCACTGAATTCTCAGTAATGTCTAATTCTGTACCCCCGCCCCCCCCCCACACACATGTACTTGCAGAAAAAAAATACAGTACTTACCTTACACAGCTACAGAAAACACAGGAAAAAAACATTGACCAATCTATTGACTAACAGTGATCAGTCCTGAGATTTAGTTGAAATAGCCCCCCAAACTTTGTAATGGTCACACACTTAGTAATAGCCCCCACACACTTAGTTATAACCTCCTCACATACTTAGTGATAACCCCCACACACCTAGTGATAGTTCCCATACACTTATAGTAATAAGCTTCACACACCTATACTTATAGCCCTACATACTTTGTAATAGCCCTCATTCATAGCCTTATGAATGCCCCCAGATCCTCCTACAAACGCTGTATAATTTAAAATATATTTTCTTTACACCTGATCATCCTCTTCTTTTCTGTCTTTAGGACGAGGCATGGTGACGTCATAACGTTGCGCCCCCAGCTCCAGGTTGCTTAAAGCAGGAGACACAATGTTGGGATATCATTGCTCCTGCACAGCTCATGACCACGATGTATAGCGCTGCATGTTATCTGTAGTGGAGCATAGAGCTTTGGGCTCTGAGCCGCACTACAGTAATCATCCCATTAGAATGATGCTGTGCAGCAGGACAAGTGTCCTGCTCTCATAGGACATTCAGGGCTTAGGAAAAAAGATTCAGGGTACAGGATTTGACTCATTTGATCTAGTGACACCACTGCAGTACTTTAATATGGACACCAATATTGCACATACCCTGGAAACTTTCACAAGTAGGACATAGAACTTCCAGTGACAGACTGTCCAGTGGATCAAGTGGATCATACTCTCATTACTAAATGCAAACCCACTCCATGAAATCCACTTCCTCTCTGTGAACTCAATGTGTTAGTGGTATGAGGGGCATGCATTCAGTAATGAGCCCACATGCCCCTTTATCTGTGGTTACATTGATCCTATAAACTGACAGTTTACTTAATTCACCAAAACACTTCTTGAAAGGAAATTTGTCAACAGTTTGGATCATACAAAACTGCACACAATTTTAGGTAGCAGATAGAAGTAGTTGAAGTAGTTGGTAGAAGCAGGGCTGTTGGGCGCTTAGGACATGCACATGAGTGTTGTTTGGGGTCATGTGATATCCTGCTTGTTTTATAGGCTTGCTCATGTCCTCATTTACTTCTATAGGTTCATGCCCAAAGGTGGCCCCATGTATAAGCTGACTGTATGGGAAGTAAACTATCTTTTTCGACAGCGCTCACATGACAGATGGGACACAATAAAGTTACCACAGTCCACGGGCCCTTTGTTTTCTGCCAGCAAACAGCACATATTTGTGTACATGTAGCCTTAGTCTAAAATACTCTCTTCCCTGTTACTCTTCTCTGTTGAAATTGAAAGCTGTAGTATCCATCCAGTTGTCTGCTAACATGGCACAGCAAGTTGATGTGCTGCCGCGAAATGTAAAGATCACTTCCAACTGAAGGAGCCCTTTAATCAAAACCAGTAACAATATACTGACCTTTAACCATTTCCCCACAGCAGTTCCCTCCTCTTCACTCCTCTTCAGAGGTTGTGTGGGGAATGAAGCTGGCAGGTAGGATGATATCATCTTTCTATCTTCAGAGATGCACACAGCTGCAGCAGAAGAAGAAGACAAGGACAAAAAATGGTATTAAAGTATTTACCTCACATTTTAACTTGTACAGGCTGTCCCCTACTTAATAACACCCGACTTACAGACGACCCCTACTTACAAACGAACCTCTGGTAATTGGTCATTTTCTGTACTTTAGTCCTAGGCTATAATAAACAGATATAACAGTTATAATAAGTGTCTGTAATTAAGCTTTATTATTAATCATGGTTCTGATGACAATCCAACATTTTTAAAATCCAATTGTCACAGAGACCAAAAAAATCTGTCTGACTTACATACAAATTCAACTTAAGAACAAACCTACAGACCCTATCTTGTACGTAACCCGGGGACTGCCTGTATTTCATTTTATATAATAATATAAGTATAAAAAAATAAAATTTTCAACTGTCAAAACTGCTGCAATTTTTTCAGGACTATTATCCACGTTGCTAAACCAACAAGTTTGTGATGTTATGGAGCTGAAGATTCATTTTTCCCCCATACAGGAGAAATCCAATAACCTCACTTTACATAAGAAGAAAAACAAAGAAAAGCATCTTGTGGAATCAATGAAAAAATGTCACATGGCTTACAAATAAATCTAACATGTGCACAGGCATTCAATATTGTGAGTTATTCTACTAAACAGCACTGTAAAATAATAAACCTGATTATGCTGCTATATATATATTTTAATCAATAACTTGTATTTATAAAACAGGCAATTCAGAATGAAGTTAATACTCCAGTGCTCCGCAGCACATTCCCTGCCAGCACATTCCCTGAAATGCAATAGATTTTCCATCTAATTGGATTTTTTTCATGTTTTCAGCTACTTCATTTATTATCTGATTATCCAGCCACTGCTGTGAAAAATATAGACATGTGTCTTTAAGTAGATGTAATATGCCAGGACTTCTTTATCATACTATGCCCAAAACAAAAGCTTCTGTGAGCTATGTTGTCCGAAAATGTAAGAAAATGCTGGTTAAAACTAAGTGTCTGGAGTATACTGAAATCACTTAAACATACAAATAGGTCATAAAATATATCAGAATTATGGTGAAAGTTATGTTGCAAAAATAGTTTTAGGTACCAAAAATACATAGACATCTTGACAATTTATTTCACATTAACAAAGACCTAAAGCAGTTGGTATAAACTATGATTACGGAGTCTAAATTTTGATTATCATAATAGTATAATGTTATAAGAAAGGTAACAACATTTATGTCATCATTATGCTGTTAATGGCAACCCGTCACCAGGAATGTCACTTTTAGCTGGTGACCAGTGCTATGCTGATTTTAAAAATGGCCAAAATTGTCAGCATTCTGAATAATTTCCTCTGTTTATAATACCGTATTTTCCGGACTATAAGGCGCACTTAAAAGCATTGGATTTCCGTGGAAATCCAAAGTGCGCCTTATAGTCCGGTGCGCCCTATGTATGGCGCTGGGCACAGGGCAGCGGACCATACTTACATAGGTCCCCGCTACCGGAGACAGCAGATCTCCAGCGGGAGATCTGCTGTCTCCAGTAGCGGGGACCTATGTAAGTATGGTCCGCTGCCGTCCTCCACCTCCCCCTCACCTTCCCCGCTCACCTTCCCCGCGTTCCCCGTCGCGTCTCGGCGTCGCGTCCCGTCGCCGCGTCACGTCGCCGCGTCACGTCGGGTCTCCGCCACGCCCCTGGACCTCCGCCACGCCCCCGGCCCCCGGACCCCGCGCCTTATATATGTAATTATTACATATATAAGGCGCATCGGACTAATGCGCCTTATAGTCCGGTGCGCCCTATAGGGCAAAAAATACGGTAGTTTATATTACATTACCAGGCTCCCTGTCAGTATCCTGTGGTGATTCCCGAAGAAAACATAGACTGTGTGCAGATCCTCATGCATTATTCCATTCCTCTCCGTCAGGATCAGTGGTAATGGATCTTCCGTACCACCGCGGATGATGACGTAAGCCGACACCTGGGACATGAATCTAAGTGATATCTGGTTTTCGCCAGAGCCCGCCACAAAGCAGGTTGGACTTGGTGCGCCGTGGTACCACCAGGTCGTTCCACAGGCACGGATTTTGTCTGCGGTTGCGTCCAAGGGGTGGTACAAAATCGTCAGGCAAACTCGTGGCTGGGGACAGGTAGGAAGTCGAGACAGGCAGCACAGGATCAGAGTCAGGGATGTAGCAATAGGTCAGGGCAGGCAGCGGAGGAGCGTAGTCAGGAACGGAACTGGGGACACAACAGGAAATCACAATAACAGCACAGGGCATGGAACACAGCTTTCTCTAGGGCACAAGGCACGAAGATCAGGCAGGGGACACAGGAAGGGGCTGGAATTTATCAAGGCAGATGGCTAGCCTGCACCAATTATGCAGTGGGCATTTAAATTTTACAGAGGTGTTGCGCGCCCCCTAGGAGACAGGAACATGTGCGCCAAAGCACAGGCACAATGGAGGCCACTGCTGGAGCTGGGAAATGTGTCGCAGGGGCACCCATGACATTACCCCCCGACACCCATTTGGTCTCCCCTTCTTCTTGGACTGAAGTAAACTTTGAAAGAGTGATGCAGGATGTAGTTCTCGGGCTCCCAAGACCTCTCCTCCAGCCCGAACCCCTTCCAGTCAACAAGAAAGAACCACATCCCGCTGACTGACTGCTCCTCAGGAAGGAAATAGGGATGCACATGGTGGGAGGAAAGCAGAGCTTATAGGCCACAGGATTAATGCGCTTCAGCACCTCAAATAGACCCAGATAGTGAGGACCAAGCTTGTAGCTGGGAATCTTCAGTGGACAAGTTTCGAAAACAACTGCACCTTATCACCTGGAGAGAAGACTGGAGGAGGCCAGTGTCTCTTGCTGGCCTGGGTCTTGGTGTGGGTGGAAGCCCAAAGTAGTGACTGCAGTGTCTGTTCCCAGATGGACTTGAGGTCTTGAACCAATTCCTCCACGGCAGGAACATCAGAAGACAGTGGAAGAATTGGATGTGGATGTCGTCCAAAGACAACAAAAATTGGAGCAGAACTTGCTGGACATGAATCAGATGAGACTGTAGGTCAGGAGAAAAGACCAGAATATTGTACAAGTAGACAACGACACAAATGTGGAGCAAGTCTCTGAAGATATAGTTGACACCTTTGACACCGCTAAGGCATTGCAGAGTCCAAAGGGCATTACCAGATACTCAAAATGCCTGTCACGAGTATTGAAGGCTCTCTACCAATCCTCACCTTCACGGATGCGAGTGAGGTTGTATGCTCCCCACAGATCCAGCTTAGTGAAAACCTTGGCACACCATAGGCGATCAAAAAGTTCAGTGATAAGAGGCAAAGGGTAGCGTTTTTTCAGTGTGACTTTATTGAGGGAACCATCCTTCTTGGCCACAAAGAAGCGTCCTGCATCGGTAGGGAAAGACGACTTGTGGATTATCCCTTCTGCAAATTCTCCTTGATGTAGGCTAACATAGCCGTGGTTTTGGGCACATAACGGGTGATGTACCACGCTAATCCTGACAGTATGAATACCAAAAAAAACGTATATAGGATCAGTATGGTGTATCACTAACAATAGACAAATACCATATGATTGTAAATTCAGGTTTTATTATACGACAAATAGACAATCCAAAAATATATTAAAAACATGATAAAACCACAACAACACAAACGGTGGTGGTCAAAAGTCAACGACAGTATATTCCACAGTGGGATATCACACATAGGCACATGAGGACAGTCACATAATAAATGGTAACAAGTATTGACAATGCCCAAGATGGGGCATAGTATGACCAACAAGTGCCTACCAATAAGATTTTAAATCACCAGGCCACCACCACAGCACCCCGACGCACGTGTCGCCATCGCTTCCTCAAGGGTGTGTGCTGTGGTCCGGCCCGAGTGCGGTATATATATCAATAGCAGGTACGCTCATATTTGAATTGGTCCTATGATAGTAGAGCTTACCCAAGATAGTAATATGACCTGGTGTGTATGGCGGCGCACATCTACGGCGTCCGCACCCACATCCGACCACGGGGACTGAAGTTCCGGAAGACGAGGGCACGCGTCACCGCGCATCATCATGAGCCGGAAGTCCAGACCCGCCGCCAGGATGCGCATGCGCACCGGAGAGGCGCGCTCCACCTGGCCATCTTGGGTATTGGAGAGTATGGGCAGAACTTGTGTCATAGATAAAATCTAGGCGGCGCAGTGAATGGCACGTAATGTAATTGCATTTGTTTATAACACAACTGGGCTATTACATAAATGGATACTTATTAATATACCCCACTGAAATATATATAGAAAAACATATATAAAGATATGCAATAAATGCAATGTAAAGTTTAGAATTCATAGGAATTTTAGCGTTATCATAAAAAGTGTACTAGTGCTATTTAAACCAATCATACATAAAGTGACTTATGCTATTAAAGTGGAAGGTATAAAGACTACCATAGTATGAATTGTGATGGTATGAGTGTAAGTATACTCCAATTTTTGTGCAGACATTATTATATGGTGTACTGCCAGAATGGAGGTGCAACACATATTGTGTGTCGTAACCCACAATGAGACCCAGCCAATGCTAGGTATTGTGAACAATAAGGTGACTTAAAATTATTTGGGCGACTCTGAATTAATAAAAGTGCATGTGCCAATTAATGTAGTATGTGTGTGAAATGTTATTCTAAACATGTGAGAGAGAGCAAGTGATGCATATAGGATGGACATCCTGACAGTAATATATGCTTTTTTAAAGATTAAGCCATGCATGTCTAAGTACTGACTAGGCAGAATCTCTGCTTTCTTCTCAGAGGATACATCATGGCACTCTGGCCCCCACCGAAGGATTTCCCCAGTCTGCCAGTCGAGACCTGAACCGTGTTTCTGCAACCAGGGGAGGCCCAAAAGCACTGAGGACATAGACTGGGGGAGCACATAAAATGACAGTTTCTCCTTGTGCAACGTCCCAATTTGCAGAGAAAGAGGCTCAGTACGAAACTGGACTGGGTCATGGAGAATCTGTCCACTGATGGAAGAGATAACCAGCGGCTTCTCTAGGTGAACCACAGGAAAGTGATGCTGGGAGACCTAGGTAACATCCACGAAATTCCCTGCAGAGCCAGAGTCCAGAAAGGCTGAGACTTGAAGCTGGTTGCCTGTTCCAAAACTCAGAAGAGCAGGGACATTCAGACAAGGAGAAGACTTGCGCTCACCGAGGGATGCTTCTCCCAAGAACCCTAGGGGCATTTCCCGGACGCTGTGGATGGACTGGACAAGACGTAAGAAAGTGCTCTGGGCTGGCACAATAGAGGCAGAGGTCTTCGTTTGGTATGCTCTTGAAAGGACAGACAAGCTCTATCCACCTGCATTTGCTCCTCTGCGACAGGCACAGAAGATGGCTGAGGTGGTCTTTGGAAGACTGGAGCCAAGCGGGGCAAATGATGGGTCCTGACTTGCGGTTGTTCCAGACATTGCTCCTCAGAGCACTCAGTAAACCGGATGTCAATCTGAGTGGCCAGAGAGATTAGATCACTTAGCTTAGACGGAAGGTCCCTTGCAGACAGGGCGTCTTTGATCTGACTAGACAGTCCCTTTTTAAAAGTTGCAAGTAAGGCCGCCTCATTCCAATCCAGCTTGGAGGCTAAAGTACGGAACTGGTGTAGTCTCCAACAACGGAGTGCCTTTGACGCAGGTTCAACAGTGTAGTCTCAGCAGAAGACACCCAGGCAGGTTCCTCAAAGACAGACTGTAACTCAGCAAAGAAGGGGGTGATGTCAGCTGTAACTGGGTCCTTTCTGTCCCAGAAGGGAGTTGCCCATTCCAGGGCTTTCCCGGAGAGGAGGCTGAAGATAAATGCCACCTTAGACCATTCCATGCCGAACTGTGTCGGCATGAGCTCAATGTGCAGGGAGCATGGGGTGATGAAATCCCTGCACAACCCCCATCATATTGAGACAGCATGGATAACCTCAGCCTAGGTTCAGCGGTAGGTATGCTAACCAGAGTAATGGAAGGAGCCAGAAGTTTCTGCAACATGGCAGTGACTTGACCAAGCTGTTCACATTGCGTGGCAATCTGCGGGAACTGCTTGGCCACGACAGTGGTAACATCAGCCAGAACAAGTAGCGGAACCTCGGCAGAATCCATGGCTGGATCTTACTTTCAGGATCAGTGATAGCGAATCCTCTGTACCACCGCAGACGATGACGTAAGCCAACACCTAGGACCGGAATCTAAGTGGTAACCGTTTTTTCACCAGAGCCTGCCGCAAAGTAGGTTGGACTTGTTGCAGCGTGGTACCACCATCTCAGTCCACAGGCTTGACTTTGTCCGCCATGGCGGCCAGGGTGTAGTACAAAATTGCCAGGCAAACTCGCCGTTGGGGACAAGCAGGAGGTCGAGACAGGCGACACAGAATCAGAGTCAGGGATGTAGCAATAGGTCAAGGCAGGCAGTGGAGGAGCATAGTCAGGGAAGGAACCGGGGTCACAACAGGAAATCATAATAACAGCACAGAGCATAAAACACAGCTTTCTCTATGGCACAAAGCACGAAGATCGGGCAGGGGAGACGGTAATTCACGGGCATCACGGAGACCGCCTCTGGAGTTGGGAAAGCTAAGTTTCTCTCTGGGGCACAGGGAGGTACACCGTTGTGCCTGCAACACACCATATGGGTCGCAGGGGCACCCGTGACTCTCTCCTCAACACCATCCCCCTTCCTTCCCATGCCTTCTTATTGTGGAGGATAGGAGACTGATACAGGCACACATAGGCTGCAGCTGTCCCCTTTATTGACAGGCTGTGCTAGAGAAATCAATCTTATTAAATTAACACACAGAGAAAGGCAGGCATCACTCCAAACATCAGTGAAAGGTTAAGGTGACGTTTATGTCATGCTGCCACTATACACATTTGTGCTGTGCCACCAAAGCCAGCAGTGTGAATACAGCTTAGCACAAGCGGTATCAGGAGCTTGTCATATATGCAGGAGGAGCATTTGCTACCCCAGCCTGGAGAGGCTACTCCGCACGCCAGTAGCCTCTGTCGAAAATTTGCATGTTGTTAAAGTAAAATTTAGATTATGTTAGGCTATATAAAAGGATTACAGAAAGGATTCTAGGATTACAGAAAGATAGTAAAAAAGCTCTTAAGTCGTCCAAACGTTTTAGGAAAGTGTGATTGGCGACTATAACTAAACTGATGCTTTCAAAGGGAGGAAAGGACTTGTGAAAACGTAATAAATCTTTGGTGGGCACCTGCATATTTGTTACTCTACAATGCACCAGGTTTCAGGTGTTATTTGCCACATTGAATCATAAAAAAGCACAATCATACATATCCATGAAATAATTTCAGTATGTGCCAGACAGTCCCTGGTTTTAAGAACAGAGTGTAATTATAAACATTAAAATGTTCTTTGGCTAATATGATAAAATAAATAATAGTTGAAAGATTTTAATGGGAATTTTCAGATTTTATCAGAAAATTGTTTATACTCCAAAACCTTTTGCACTATTTTATATATGCAAATATGGTTGTCATGGTAACAGCTGATAATGGTAGGAATGAAACCTCACATGTTTATGAACAAATGTCTACTGAAATATTTCACTTTTCACAATGTCAGATGCCTTTTGGAATATCAGACATTATAGCAAAAATGGAACAAAACAAAATAGTACCAGCTTATTATTTTACATTGTTACCTTAAAGTTTGGAATGGGTGCAAAATATTCTGCTAAATAGTGTATGCTATAATTTTATAACCACAACAACATTTGTTGCAAAAGTAGAAATGTATTTTATTTTACACATATTTCACACAGTTACTAATTATCACAGATAATGGACATTGGGGCCAATATATCAGACATAACATACTAGAAAATTGTCTAGTTTTCTAGTATAGATATCAGGTATAGAACACAGGAGGTGCCACAATTAATGAGAAATTAAAACCATATTAATTCCAGTCTTGACAATTCAGTTTGTTTTTAGGCCAGTGTTACAGATTATAGATTACCTGAACGCTGTAAATAAATTGGTCCTATTTTTCCTTATATGTGTTTTTTTAATTGAATGGTTCAAAATCAAGCATGATCAACCATAGATCCAGGCACTGTGACTATGCAAATCTTCTTGTATTTCTTATCTTATCTTCCTCCCTTCTAAATTCAACTGTTATATTTATGCTTATGAGCCTCAAAGGCCCTAGAGAGTGCTTTTAGAACCCATCAGTGTTGTAGCTTAACAAGTTTTTACAATGAGCAGAGCAGGTCTTCCCTTCAGGCTCATTAGCATCATTTTAAAAGCCGATTTCATATAAGAAGTTACTATGCCTAGATCTATGAGAAAGTGTCCTTGGTTTATCATGCTTGCTATTTTTATGGTGATTAAAGAACATGAATACAGGCGGTCCCCTACTTAAGAACACCTGACTTACATACGACCCCTAGTTACAAACGGACCTCTGGATGTTGGTAATTTATTGTACTTTAGTCCCAGGCTACAATGATCAGCTGGAACAGTTATCACAGGCGTCTGTAATGAAGCTTTATTATTAATCCTGATTCTTATGACAACCCAACATTTTTAAAATCAAATTGTCACAGAGACCAAAAAAAATTTGGCTTGGGTTACAATGATAAAGTATACAGTTCCGACTTACATACAAACTCAACTTAAGAACAAACCTACAGTCCCTATCTTGTATGTAACAGATTGTCTAATTTCTCTTGCAAAATATAGTCATGTGGAACAACATCTAGCCCAGTGGAATAGAAAACTGCTCAATAGACAGTTAGATACACCACCTTCAGGTGGCCTAGGGCCCTCAGCACAATACTGTCTTTCATTGGTAGGATTTAATTCACATCTGTAATTTTAGAAACTATTAATGACTATCATTAAAATTGTTCTACGTCTTTTTAATGTTGAGTAAAGTACTAAACTCGATTGGGCAATCTAATAAAAAGAGATTGCTTAGTTGAAAGAGATGAATTTAGGGGCAGAGAGTCTTTAAATTGTATCATATGATGAGCTTTCAAGTTTAAATTAAAAAAATACCTGGGAAATAGTAGCAGAGATTTTTTTAACTGTTGCTCTTGACTGGATCCAGCCATAGTATTTAATGTAAATTCTAAATTCATGTACATATATTTACATGAATTTTGAGGGTTTTAAAAAATTTACAGGGGACATAATAAAATTGCATGCTAATAAAATTACCATTGTATTTTAAGAAAACCTGGCAAGATGGCAACTGGTAGATGTTACTTATGAAGGATCAAAAATACTTTTGTGTAAAAACTACAAAAGTGCTTAAGGCAGTGATTTTCAACCTTTTTTGAGCCGCGGCACAATTTTTATATTTAGAAAATCCTGGGGTACACCACCAACCAAAATAGCACAAAATGACACTAAAACAGTCATAAAAGGCCTCCCTTTACTAATAAAAAAACCCCTAGCGGCCTCCCTTTACTAATAAAAACCTCTAGCGGCCTCCCTTTACAAATAAAAACCTCTAGCGGCCTCCCTTTACTAATTAAGAGACCCGATCGGCCTCCCTTTACTAATTAAGAGCCCCTAGCGGCCTCCCTTTACTAATTAAGAGCCCCTAGCGGCCTCCCTTTACTAATTAAGAGCCCCTAGCGGCCTCCCTTTACTAATTAAGAGCCCCTAGCGGCCTCCCTTTACTAATTAAGAGCCCCTAGCGGCCTCCCTTTACTAATTAAAAGGCCCTAGAGGCCCCCCTTTACTAATTAAAAGTCCCTAGAGGACACCCTTTACTAATTAAAAGGCCCTAGAGGCCCCCCTTTACTAATTAAAAGGCCCTAGAGGCCCCCCTTTACTAATTAAAAGGCCCAAGAGGCCCCCTCTACTTTAAATCCTGGGGTACACCACCAACCAAAATAGCACAAAATGACACTAAAACAGTCATAAAAGGCCTCCCTTTACTAATAAAAAACCCCTAGCGGCCTCCCTTTACTAATAAAAACCTCTAGCGGCCTCCCTTTACTAATAAAAACCTCTAGCGGCCTCCCTTTACTAATTAAGAGCCCCTAGCGGCCTCCCTTTACTAATTAAGAGCCCCTAGCGGCCTCCCTTTACTAATTAAGAGCCCCTAGCAGCCTCCCTTTACTAATTAAAAGGCCCTAGAGGCCCCCCTTTACTAAATAAAAGTCCCTAGAGGACACCCTTTACTAATTAAAAGGCCCTAGAGGCCCCCCTTTACTAATTAAAAGGCCCTAGAGGCCCCCCTTTACTAATTAAAAGGCCCTAGAGGCCCCCTCTACTTTAAATCCTGGGGTACACCACCAACCAAAATAGCACAAAATGACACTAAAACAGTCATAAAAGGCCTCCCTTTACTAATAAAAAACCCCTAGCAGCCTCCCTTTACTAATAAAAACCTCTAGCGGCCTCCCTTTACTAATAAAAACCTCTAGCGGCCTCCCTTTACTAATTAAGAGACCCGAGCGGCCTCCCTTTACTAATTAAGAGCCCCTAGCGGCCTCCCTTTACTAATTAAGAGCCCCTAGCGGCCTCCCTTTACTAATTAAGAGCCCCTAGCGGCCTCCCTTTACTAATTAAAAGGCCCTAGAGGCCCCCCTTTACTAATTAAAAGTCCCTAGAGGACACCCTTTACTAATTAAAAGGCCCTAGAGGCCCCCCTTTACTAATTAAAAGGCCCTAGAGGCCCCCCTTTACTAATTAAAAGGCCCTAGAGGCCCACTTTACTAATTAAAAGGCCCTAGAGCCCCCCCTTTACTAATTAAAAGGCCCTAGAGGCCTCCCTTAACTAATAAAAAGCCCCAGCCTCCCTTTACTAATTAAAAAAAAGACCCTAGCTTCCTTCCCTATACAAATAATAACCTTATATACCTACCCTTGATGTCTTCTTCCGCGTACCTTCACTCCTAATAGCGATCCACCCACCCCTCGTCGGCGATCCGCCCATCTTCTGTAGCTCCTGCACCGCGCGCCTCTGGTCACGTGACTTACGCGACCTGACGTCAGGTCGCGTCAGTCACGTGACATGGGCCGCACGGTGCAGGAGCTACAGAAGATGGGCGGATCGCCGACGCGGGGCTTGTAGGTAAGTATGGGCCAGAAACACGGGGGCGCGGCAGCAGCATTACACAGGGGCACCATAGTTCGGGGAATTTTCCCCGCGGCACACTCAACCTGTGTGGCACACAGGTTGAAAATCACTGGCTTAAGGAATGATACCTTTATTAGCTAACCAGAAAAATTATATTTGGTGCAAGCTTTCAGGCCACACAGGCCCCTTCTTCAGGCATGGATACAAATGAAGCACTGAGAGAAAAAAAAATCTTAATTGAGTCTCACCATATGTACTAATTAACTTGTTGTAACATCCCTCAAATATTGTGTTTTTCTCTCAGTGCTTCATTTGTATCCATGCCTTAAGAAGGGGCCTGTGTGCCCTGAAAGCTTGCACCAAATATAATTTTTCTGGTTAGCTAATAAAGGTATCATTCCTTAAGCACATTTGTAGTTTTTACACAAAAGTATTTTTGATTTTTCCTGGCTAACATGGTACGTCAACAATTTTCTCAACATACTTATGAAGGGGGCAACCCTGATCATGTAAGATAATCAATGTGAATTATTGAGGACACATTCCTAGTCCAAGAATACTACGAACTGGGGAATGGCAATATTCCATTATTTTACTTCCTAAACAGGAAGAATGGCTTCCTCATAAGGGCCACATAATAATGTATGAATCTGGTATTGGGAATTGTATTGAACCCTGCATTGGGTTAAGGTAATGTATCTGTTGCCTCAGAAAGCCCAGTTTTCTTCTTTTAGGGATGATTATCTTAAATGGATTGTCCACTTTCAGCAAATAATTGATATTATTTGTGTATTGCAAAGTTATATAATTTTCCAATATACTTTCTATATCAATTCCTTGTGGTTTCTAGCTCTATACTTACTGTACTTCTATAGAAATCTTCCATGGATAGAAATCTGTCCATGGTCATGTGATGTCACACAGGTGCACAAGGCGTGATTTCACAGGGAGTAATGAGAGCCTTCTGATAATAAAGGCTCATGCACCTGCGTGACATCACATGACTATGGACAGATTTCTATTCACTGGAAGTAAACATAGAAGCTTTCTATATCAGGGCAGCAAGCAGAGATCTAGAAAACCATGAGGAATTGATACAAAAAGTACATTAAAAAATTTCCTTAGCAGATTCATTGTTTAAGTTAATATACTGAAACAAGATACAACATTATAGATTTTTAGTGTTACATGTCATATGTTACACAATTACATTCTTTTGGAATTGATTTCAGATAATTGAATTTCTTTTTTTTTTTAATTGGTACAAATTCAGTTTGCATATTGACTTAAAGTCTGACAATCAGAAAGGTAATTTACTGAAAGGAATAAATGGATGTTAAGTCTGAAATCATTAGAAGTTGCAATAATCACTTTTGTTGTAAACAAGGAGAGTTACACAAGTCAATACAATAATGTATTACACAATGAGATGAATTTAGACAGTTGTACACCGAGTTATGTACTTAAGAATAGTTCACTCATATGACCTTGTAAGAGTTGAGCCAGATAAGTACTAGTTGTGTTTATTCTTTAAATCATGTGAATCAAATGGAATAAAATCTATGTAGTGATCAAAAATACAGTATGACTTATAGTTTCATAATGACAACCTGCATATATTATATGTAGTAGTTTTATAGAACCAACCACCAAGGACATTTTCTCTTCTTCAATTTCTAACATCATGTCTGACAAAGAGAAATAGTATTCTCAGTTAGCCTCAAAAAGGTATCACCTGATTTCTTCAATCTTTTTCAGTTTGTCATAGTCATCTGAGTGACTGTTTATTTTGTGAACTGATAATGGAAATGTTCATGATGTGGTATAAACAGCATGATGACTTTATTCTACAGACCAGTAATAGTATGGAGAAACCAAACTGTATACTTTGTAACAGTTTGAGTTTTGTACAGTGAAAAAATATAGATACTTTTACTGTTGTACTTTGTTACAGCTTTAAAGGTAGGGGTTAAACACTGTGTTATGTTTGTAATCCAAAAGTGACTAGTCACAACCTAATGGGTCAGATTTACTTACCCGGTCCATTCGCGATCCAGCGGTGCGTTCTCTGCGGTGGATTCGGGTCCGGCCGGGATTCATTAAGGCAGTTCCTCCGACGTACACCAGGTGGCGCTGCTGCGTTGAAGAGCATCGGAACACACTCAAGTTCACCGGCCTATTCCTAGTGAAGGTAAGTGCAAGCTCCGGCGGTTTTTCCGAATCCGTCGGGTTTTCGTTATGCCACGCCAGAGCTTTCCGTCGCGTGCATGCCAGCGCCGATGCGCCACGTGCTCCAAAATCTCGGGGCAATTCAGGGGAAATCGGTACAAATCGAAAATATTCGGGTAACACGTCGGGAAACCGCGAATCGGGCCCTTAGTGAATGACCCCCAATGTTTCCATATTTTTAAAATGTTATTGTTTAAGCATTTTTTACGTCATCTTGCCAAGCATCGTTGCTCCCCATGACCTCCGCGGTGATCCGTCGCCATGACAGCCTTTGGTCTTCCGAAGTCTCGTTTTAACCTGTTCATTACAATGTGCTATCAGCACATTGTAATAAATGAGGAGGAAAATCCCCATGTAGTATTGCAGTATATGGTAGGATCGATCAGACAACCCAGGGTTAAAGTACCCTAGGGTGTCTGAAAAATAGTAAAAAATAAAAATTAAAAAAAGTGTAATAAATTATAATAAAAAAGCATAAAAATGCAAATCACCCTAGAACTGATATAAATATAAATGAACAGTAAAAATCATAAACACATTAGGTATTGCCGCGTCTGAAAATGCCTGATCTATCAAAATATAATAATGGTTTTTCACTGCGTTTAACCCCGTAACGGAAAATAGCGCACAAAATCTAAAAATTTACTTTTTTGCCATTTTAAAAAAATCTAAAAATTTCTATAAAAAGTGATCAAAGGGTCATACAGTCCTAAAAATTATAACATTGAAAACATCATCAAAAGTCACAAAAAAATTACACCACCCAAAGCCCTGTATAAAAAATATATTAGCGCCAGAAATTTTTGTACAAGAGACAAGAGGTTTTAATTTTTGTAAATGCATAAAAATCCATACAAGTTTGGTATCCCCATAATTGTACCGGCCCAAAGAATAAAGTAGACGTCATTTGGGGCATACAATTTGTAAAATCCAAGCCCACAAGAATACAGCGCAAATTAGTTTTTTCACCAATTTCACTGCATTTAGAATTTTTTTCCCCGCTTCCCAGTATACATGGAATATTAAATACCACCATTTTGAAGTGTAATTTGTTACACAGAAAATATGCCATAACACAGTTCTGTTCATGGAAAAATTTAAAAGTTACAGTTATTTTTGAAAGTGGGGAGTGAAAAATGAAAACATAAAAACAAAAAAGGGCATTGTCGGAGAGGGGTTAAACTTAACTATCTCTTCATTTTCTGCAGTGTTCTACTATAAGTTAAACAATGCAAAATCCCAAAATCTGAAGGGTTCGTATACCAAAGAATGTATCAATATGACATTTATTTTCCAGTGGCAATCTCAAGAAATCCTATGTTGGCATCTATTTTGTTGACAGCAAGAAAGAAAAGTTTGGGTCAGCTCACTCACGTTAACACCGGCAGGTAGAATCATAGTTGTGGTGGAGGGTGCTCGGAAGGAAATGCTGTGTCGACTAGCTACAATAAACCAAAGATAATTTGAATTGACAACAAGTAAGAAAAGTTTGGGTCAGCTCACTTACGTTCACACCGGCAGGTAGAATCGTAGTTGTGGTGGAGGGTGCTCGGAAGGAAATGCTGTGTTACAATAAACCAAGGATCTATTTTTGTTGCCAATTTAGATATATTTAACTTTCATTTTTTATTGCCCTCTCATATCTCTTTCTACTATTGTGTTTATTGTATTACCTCACAATCGAATACACTTATGTGGTATATGTTACAAACAAAATTTGAAAAAGAAAATTTAAAAAAGTTAGGATTACTATCCTAATATACCTAATGGATGAATGTTGCATCATTTTAAAAGACAGTACTGTTAAAAGTTATAAAGAGTTTTTGTTAGCATTGTTAGGAAACAGTTGTACTCAATGGGCACATGCTCCACAAGGAGAACTGAGATCTGCAGATCCTGAACTCTCAGCCCACTCCTTGTTTATCTGTCCCTGCTGCCCAGCTACACGTGGCTAGTTCTGTAAAACTACCCTACCAATTCCACTAGAAGTAAACTCATAGCGATCAGTTCTCACAGCTCTGTTTCCCGTTGCCTTTCCAGTAATCATCCTGACCCACTACTATAATTCATCTACCTCTAAATCAAAATATTCTACAAACTTACTGCTTAAGGCTACATTCACACTGCCGCAAGGGTGACATATATACTGTTGACATATATACGGCCGATATACGTCCCCCATAGATGGCAATGGCCGCACGGCGCCCTACGGGAGCGGTACCCGGGATAAAGATAGGACATGTCCTATCTTTTCCCATATTACGGCGCCGTAATACCTCCTCCTCCTTCTGACCTCCTCCTTCTCTCCCCGCACGCCGCGGGGAGCACGGCGGGCAACGACAGTGTGAATGTAGCCTAAAGAGGTCTGAAGTATCAGACAAAAAAAAACCTGTTTTTAACACTGATTACATCTGTTCTAAGTCATTGCATCTTCTTGAAAATGTTTATGTATAGGAAATGCAAATATGACTCCTCCAAAGTTACCTCGAGCCTTTGGGGGACATTTTTCAGGACTTGTACGCCAGTTTTGTGGAGTACAAGTCCTGAAATAATAGCAATTACACGTTGGTGTGGAGGGGGCCCTAGTGATAAATGTCACCCTATGAATCCAAAAGTACCTTGGATTGACCACTAACACCTGGTCTCTTGAATACTGAAAACAAATAAGAACTTCCAGGAGGAGAGATGTACATAAACTGAAATTGTTATTATCTGTTCTGGTTAATGTTTAGTACTAATTTAATATTATGTAGAAAGGAAATCAATCTGTGAGGATTTGGGCTTTGGGCAGTGGATACATAATTATACGTCTGGTTAGCACTTCTGCCTTGCAGCACTGGGGTCCTGAGTGGGACCCAGGTCAACATCTACAAAGAGTTTGTATGTTCATGTTCCTCCAGTTTCCTCCCACATTCCAAAACATACTGGCAGGTTGTTTAGATTCTGTGCCCCATGGGGACAGGGCCAATTTGACATGATTTGTGCAGTGCTGTGTAATCTGTAGGTGTTATATGATGCTAATGCCTCCCATATCACTGGTTGCAGTAGTGCACCAAGAACATCCGCCTCTTCAGTCACTGATACCGAAATGGTTATGATGGAGGGGGCATGCATAAAGTAATGATTTTACAGTCTCCTTCCTCTTCTAGTAACCAGCAGGACAAGGGATGTCGCAGCTGGTGGTTTTACACAAACTTTACAGAGTCCCCCCCCCCCCTCTGTCTCTTCTGGGAGCTGAGAGACATTGTGCAAGGCAGACTCTTATTAAGTGAGGTTGGTAGATTTACACTCTCGCTGCATGGGCATAATCAGCTAGGGTGTATATCTACATAAATAAAATATATGAAAACGTCGGACAATATTATTAGCATTGTTACAATATTATAGAAAACACAATTCTATCAGAAGGATTATTATTAGGAAACATTAACTTTATCAAGTACATAGTAAGAATTGCCTTAGGGATAATGCAGTAATAATTTAATGTTAGCCAATATTAATTTGCACAGTGGTTTCAAGGGCTGGAAATAAAACAAGCAGTTAAAGTCTTTTATTTTCTCTACGGACATTATGGTAGATTAAATAGCATGAGGATAAAATCCTTTTTCTTCATTATTTCAGCCATCAATTACTTTAGATGAAATTGGAATATGAGTCCTAAAGAATGCGTTAATAGGAAAGATTGATTTTTTTTTAATTTACGAAAACATTGGATTTTTTCTTTAGAAATTATAACACTACAATTGACTTCTGGGTAGTAAATACTTTCAACTAAAAATAACAAGAAACCTTAACAATAGTTATTTGTTACTTAGGAGACAGTATAGTCAAAACGTATATGGAGAAATTATGTTTTTGGTGCTAGCTCCACCCCATACAGGGAACCTTTAAGAAGAAATTAACTGCCACTACTAAACCGCTACCAGTAAGTTGTCAAAAAAAGCAACATCTTCTAGATCATGTTTCTTCCATTGCCCAGGGTGGTAGAATTATCCACAAAACCACTTAGAAGTGAGATGTAAATTGGTTGTATAAAGTCATGAAGGCGGGGACTGAAGCAATGAAGTCAGCTCTTCCTGCCTCAGAATGCCCCCCCCCCCACACACACACACACTTTTATTGAAGTAATTCACTCAAATCTTTTGAAAGCTGGTTATGATGTCCCTGGATGTAGGACCGTAAAATACAGTGAAGCTTGAGAATGCTAAACTCTCCATTTCCACAACTTTATACATCTCACTTCAAAATTGGGCTTTGGAAGAAAGGAGATCTGAACAGAGTAAACAGTCAACTTTGAACTACATTTCCAGTTCATTTGCCTATAGCCCAGGCAAACTGGTGGCATTTTCACTAGACAGTATTTCATTACTTGTAATTGCATACACTAAGAAAATGTAACAAACATCACAGTCCAAATCAGCCCCCTACAGCTAACATGTAACAACTATGTATGTCATAATGCGCTATGGTATACGGCATAGCTTTATTACATTTAATACGTATATTAAGTTGACACACAGAACTTTCCATACATGCATAGCAGTTAGCATGTTTCCAGAAACACACCCATAGCTGTCCACAAGTTCTATTTTTCTGGAAAAACAGTTTTATTGAAAGTTGAGCTGCATTATAAATTATAAGGTATAGGTCAGTTTAAGGAAAAAAAAACAACTATGTTTTTAACCCTTTAACAACTTGGACATTTTGCACCTTCCTGACACTGCCCTTTTTTCAAATCTACTTGGAATCTTAAAAAAAACATGCCAACATAAAGCAGGCATTTGGGAAATGTAAGTTATTTATTTGGGTGCTATGACTATCTGCATCAAAAGTAGAGAATTTAGAACTTTGAAAATAAAGAATTTTTCTATATTTTTGCCAAATTTCCATTTTTTCATAACTAAACACAAAAGATATCATACAAATTTTTAAACTAATGGGCTGGAGGATAGGTCACTGATTGTGCCACCCTATGTGTAAAAATGGGACGTCAGAGAGGCGCTGGTCATCAGGGGTAAGAGGTTTCCTTTTATTCAAAAATATTTTGGACAACGCGTTTCGCACTCCAACGAGTGCTTCCTCAGGTCTAATACAATACACAAATAAATTAATTTTAATATTTATGATAAGTTAAAAAAGAGAATAGCATGCAGAGGCTCAGTATACCGAAAGGAATAAAACATAGGCTTTAAAAAGTTCATATAAGTTAGGAAATGATACTTCTATGGCCTCCTCTAAGGTAATCGGTGATCACATTGGAAGTGGAGGAGACAGATGATACATGATAAAAAAAAAAAAAAAATAATAATAATATTTTTTATATAAATATACATATATACATACACATATACATATACATAAACACAAACACATACATATATACACATATAGATGAATAAACCTATAGGCAAAAAACAACCAAATAGATAAATAAATAAATAATATACCAATATCTGTGCTTTAAAATCATAGAATATTATATAGTACAACATAATAACAAATATAATGACCTGTGACAAAGAGTATGCATCAGATGGCTTAAAGATGAGGGGCCCTGGAGTTGTGTTTAGCTGAGGGCCAATAGTCTATGTGGCTGGTTGTGATGGATGTCTGTATAGAGGGCTGGAGAGACTCACCTAGGCTTGTTGTGCTGGAGAAGTGATCTTAGTTCCCCTGTTTTGGCGGAAATTTATTGGTGTGAGCGGCTAAATAAAAAAAAAAAATTGTTTCTAAATAAAGAGAAAAAAAAAGAAAAAAAAAAGGTGATGCTGCTGTGTCTAAATAAAGAATTAAAAAAAAAAAAAAAAAAAAAAAAAAAAAAAAAAAATATATATATATATATATATATATATATATATATATATATAGTGAAAAAGGGAATAACATAAAATAAACTAAAATAATAATAAAAATAATTGAATAAATTTTTGGAGAGGAGGGGAAGGGGGAGAGGTCTGATTAGATGAAGGATTATTATCTGGGGCTGTGGGAGAAATAGAATGGGATGAATTCAATGAATGATAGTCTCAGTAACTTCATTTAGACCTGTGGGGCTTAAGGTGTTAAGTTTGAAAATCCAAAAGACCTCTCTTGCAGAGTGTCTCATATCTGTTGTGGACGTCCTCCATAATATGGTCGATAGGCATGATTGTTAGCAAGTTCTCGTTCTTGGCATGTCTCATGAGATGCTTAGACAGCCCATGCAGTTGGAAACCCTTCTTTATGTTTGCCCTGTGGCCATTGATCCTTCTGTTCAGGGCCTGTGTCGTTCTCCCCACATATTGGAGTCCACAGGGACATTCCAGGAGATATATGACGTATTTGGTCTGACACGTCATATGGTGTTTAACCTGAAAGCATTCAGAGGTGGTGTTAGATGGGAAGGTATTAGCATTGTGTTTAATGTTGTGGCAACACAGGCATGGAAGTTGGGCACATCTGTTGACTACTGGTCCAGTGGATACTGTTCTCTTGATCCCATGTTGTTTAATCTGGCTTGGGGCTAGAATATTCTTGAGAGTGGCCGCTTTCCTGAAGGTGACCTTGGGGTATTTGGAGATGATCTTCTTTAGTACATTAACACCTTCTAGGATGTGCCAATGTTTGTAGAGAATGTCCTTGATTTGTTTGTGCTTGTCGTTGTATCGCGTGATGAACGCCAACGGCAGATTGATGGGGTCTTTATTTTTAGCTCCGGTGGTGAGACATTCTTCCTGGGTGAGTTTGGAGCTCCTCTTGTATGCATTTTTAAGAATATGTGCAGGATACCATTTTTCTTGGAAACGTTTTTTTAGGATCGTTGCTTGGGACTTGAACGTGGAGGTGTCGGTACAGTTTTTCCGGATTCGCCGATACTGGCTGAATGGTATATTGTCTTTCCATTTCTGGAAGTGGGAGCTGTCGTAGTTTAGGTAACTGTTCAGATCAAGATCAAGAAAGTGGATGTGAGAGTCGCTGTACTCCATGGTGAAGGAGATACCCCACGGATTTTGGTTGAGTGATTGTAGAAATGAAATGGCATCGTTGTTTGAACCAGTCCAGATGAAGAATAGGCCATCAATGTACCTGCGATAAGAAAATATATGTTGGCGAAATGGGTGTTGTGATATAATAAACAAATCCTCAAACAAACCCATAAAGAGATTTGCGTAGGACGGGGCCACTCGGGTGCCCATGGCTGTACTACGTTACTGTAGGTATAGTGAAGACCCATATGAGAAGAAATTGTTTTCCAAAGTTATCCTCAAGAGTGATATCAAAAGGTTCTTAAACTCTGTAGGGAGTTCCAAATCTTTGTTCAGAAAATAATCTGTGCACTCGATTCCTTTCTCATGATCGATGTTGGAATAGAGGGCCCTCACATCCATTGTTAGAAAGGAGAACTCCTCAGGCAATTCTGTGGCATTTAGGTCTCTGATGAGGTGGTCTGAATCTTTCAGATAGCTTTGAAATTGTATAACGTAGTCTTGTAAAGACAGGTCTAGAAAATGTGAAGTGTTGCTGGTAGGGGAGCCGATGCCCGATATGATGGGTCTTCCGGGGGGTGTTTTGTCATTTTTGTGGATTTTCGGTAGAAAATAAAAGTAGGGTGTAGTGGGAAAAGGAATAAAAAGAAATCTGTGTTCTTCTTTGGTAATGGTCTTTTGCTTGAAGGCCGCATCCAGAAGTAGTTTGAGTTTCTTTTGAAGTGCAGGCATTGGGTTGGCTACTATTTATTTGTAATATGTAGTATCCGATAGGATGTTTAGAGCCTCTTCATTATAGTAGGTGTAAGTCATAATGACTAACCCTCCCCCTTTGTCAGCTGGTCTGAAAACTAGGTCCTGGTTTCCTTTAAGATCTTTCAGTGCTTTGCGCTCTGTTCGTCGCAGGTTCCCCCTATTAGTTCTAGAACACGGTGGAGCAGTTGCTGTAGTGAGTTTCTTAAAGTCTTCCATCACTAGGTCTTTGATAGACTTTAAGGTGGTGTCCTTGATCTTGTAAGGGATAGAATTTGGATTTGTTTTTCATTTTTGTGGTACGGACGCACATGTCATTCGTAGGTACCATGTTGTTCGTGTCAACGCTTGGTTGTATATGGCCCATTGCCTTGGGGTGTGTGGCTTTTGTTTCGTTTTGTTTGCAGGGAGAAATGGCGCTTTAGGGTGAGTTTCCTAATAAATTGATTGACATCCAAAAAGAGATCAAACTCTTTTGGAAGACTGTTAGGACTGTAAGACAGACCTTTTGATAGAAGAGATTCTTCATTCTTGCTGAGAGGATAGTTAGTCAGGTTGAAGATTTTTATCGTTGAATCTTGTTGGGTGGCCTCAGTTTTGGTATGGCGCCGGTTCTTTTGTCGTCTTTTACGGCCTCCTCTTTTTCCTCGTTTGTTTTTTTCTTTTCTTTTGGTTCACAGGCGGAAAAAAAGATTCTATATTCTTGGTCTTCATTGTTTGTGTGTTTGCCCCTTGTTGGAAAAAGGGGTTGTTTGTGCCTGTGTTTTGGGTATCTTTGTTAGGAGGTTCCTGTGTGGAGGTGGGTTGGGAGTGGGGGTGTATAGATAGATCAAGTAGGGTATTGGTGAAGAAGATATTTTCAGAACCAGATAGATCAATTATCGGTGTGTTAGTCGGGGGCGGCCTTTTGATCAGGGAGTTCAGAGTATCAAAGTTATTCCTAATTTTGTTGGAGGTGTCAGCGGGGGAGTTGGGATTTGATAGACTTCTAATATCGGCCCTAATCTGGCTGATGGTGGCTGAAAAGAGGGCATCCCTTTCTTTTCTTTCTGCTGTCAGAGGGGTGGGGAGGGTGTGGCTGAAGATAGGACTGGCTGGAATATGGTTCGAGGTGTTATGTGGCTTGGTTGTCTGAGGGGTAGGGGGGTCCTTGTTAGTGGACAGGTGTTGGACCGAGTGATCATATTGAGATGGTTCGAGCTGTCGGGATTTGGGGTGGGAGTGTTTCTGTGGTTCTCCCATGGTGCGGGAAAAATTGGACCCTGTAGTATTTTTGTTTAAGGTATATTTCTGATGGTTGCTCCTGGTGGTGGTAGTCTGGTGGGTTCCTAAGTGTTTGAAACTTGTGGGATCTGGGTTATGGTGTTGGTTCACTGGTGGGTCCCTCTTGTGATGCCAGGTTCTATATTTGGAGTTTAGTTTGTCTGATCTGTCTCGTTGAAGTTTGTTCACTTTTTTGTATATGGCCTCATTTTCTAGTTTTTGTAGTTTGTTGCCTAAGTTGGAATTTGTTTTGTTAAAGTGATGGTGTGTTTGGAATTTTTGAAGTAGGTCCATTGTAGCTTTGACTTTTTCAGTGGCTATCTGACCTAGAGAGTTTCATTTTTCAATGATCAGATGAAGGAGGCTGGTAGATAGTGTATCTAGAATGTTTTCACATTTTTGTGTAAATGTCGGGTCATTTGGGAAAGTGGGTAGGAAGGATGGTCTGAGACCTCTGGGGGCTACATTTTCTTTGAGATACATATTCAGAAACATGACATCCACTGAATGTTGGAGTTCATTTTTTAAATATGTCTCTAGGTGATGGAAAAGTCCGAATATCGTGTTGGTTTCTTCTTCGGTGAATTCACCAGGAGTGATGGGGGGATTTCTCCGTGTCGGATCATCAACGAGTGACCTACCCTCCAGCCCACTTGCTATACGCCCTTGTTACCCAACCTTGGGGCGAAGGTGGGGACGCGGCAGCAGTTACTTATCACATATGCCTGACCCAGCGTTGTGCCTGTCTCTAGCACAACCAGCAAAGGTGAGTACCTAATCTCACCCAAGAGCACCTCTTCCTCAAGAGCACCCCCGAAGTAACCAAGGTAAGTAACATAATCTCGCACTAGGTAGCGCTGTTTCTCTCTGTCCCTATCCCTTTTTCTCTGCATATCCACTCAAATTTTTTAACTAATTTGAAATACATTGTGTACGAGAAAACAATCTCAAAATCTGCATCCTAGAGGCCAAAATAGGTCCTAAAGAGGTTAAAGGACTAGCTCAGGTTTTTAAGTGACTTTGAAAGGTTTGTATAAAAGAGAACCCTCATAAATTACCCCTATTTTAGAAACAGCCCCCTTCAAAATGTTCAGAAACTTTAAGGAAGTCTGTTAAATCTTTTATTGCTATACAAGAATTAAAAATATATGGAGGGGAAATTTGGGAAATTTAGTTTTTTTGATGAATACATTAATTTAGCCTGGAAACTTGCACATTACCAAGGGATTAATACCTATAGATTTTTTGATAACATTAACTCTTTCTGGGTAAAGAAAAATTAAATCATCAGTTCTTGTTTTTGATTTATATATTCTTGGGGGGGTCGTTCACATATTATAAAGATATGTTATCTTTGTTCTAAGGGTCAATATAATTGCACTGATACCTCATTTATATAGTTGCTTTAATATTAGGCTAATCTTGCTGCTTATCCAGAGGCCTTAAAGAAATATTAAAAAGTTATTACCCTGGAAAAATGGTGATGCAAAAACTAATGAGAATTTTGTTTTAAACGGAACCAGGGACCTAATTTTCACTAAAGACAGGTTGCAAATTACAGCTGCATTGCAAATATACCTTTCTGCCTTTTCTAAGCATTTGCATTACAGTATAAGTGTTCATTTTTATTTACCTATCACCCTGACAGAATCCTCTGTGTAGTCCCAAGGGTTGGGCTTTGATTTGCATGTTTTTCAAAAACATGTGAGCTGCAGACATCTCACCTCTTAGCCGCCACCTTTGTGCTCAAGTATAGCTCAGATACATCAAGAGGCCTAAGTGGTGGGATTTGGCTGTGAGTGCCGGTGTATAATAAATTTTCCCTCCGGAGTTTATGGTGCCAGGTCTGCTTGTGGGCTGGTGCCATAAACTTGACATAATAGTTCTGCATGTGCAGGAAGCCACTTTCGGTGGTGCAATACATCCTGCAACGGGAAGAGGTTAATCTTCAATAGTCTCTTCAAATTTTATATTCACATTTCCTAAGTAGTGTATGATTGTGATTAGAGATGAGCGAACATGCTCGTCCGAGCTTGATGCTCGGTCGAGCATTAGGGTACTCGAAACTGCTCGTTACTCGGACGAATACTTCGCCCGCTCGAGAAAATGGCAGCTCCCGCCGTTTTGCTTTTTGGCGGCCAGAAACAGAGCCAATCACAAGCCAGGAGACTCTGCACTCCACCCAGCATGACGTGGTACCCTTACACGTCGATAGCAGTGGTTGGCTGGCCAGATCAGGTGACCCTGGGATAGACTAGCCGCTGGCCGCGCTGCTCGGATCATTCTGTCTCTGGATGCCGCTAGGGAGAGAGCTGCTGCTGCTCAGGGAAAGCGTTAGGGTGTTCTATTAGCTTACTGTTAGGCAGGAGTGATTCTCAAAGAACCCAACAGCCCTTCTTAGGGCTACAATAACGTTCTACTTTTTTTATTTTAATTTGCATCTTTTACCATTTTGTGAGGAATTAGCAGGGGGACTTGCTACCGTTGTGTTTAGCTCTTAGTGGCACACATATCCATAGCAAAGACCGAAGTGGGAAAATTCAGTAGGGGTTGGATTTCTATTAGGCAATAACTCAGTGTCATCTCATCTGGCATAGTACTGTGCTTCCTTTGATACTTGGCTAGAAAATAGCCATAGGAGAATACAAACAGCTTCTTGAAGCCTACAGTAGCGTTCTATATATTTGATTTCTGGTTGATCTGCTGGTGGCTGTAGTTTCTGCAGTGCATGTACTTGCCAATTCTGAGCAATTTGTAGTGAGACTTGCGACCGCTGTGTTCTGCGCTTAGTGGCGCACATATCCATAGCAAAGGCTGAAGTGGCAAAATTCAGTAGGGGTTGGATTTCTATTAGGCAATAACTCAGTGTCATCTCATCTGGCATAGTACTGTGCTTCCTTTGATACTTGGCTAGAAAATAGCCATAGGAGAATACAAACAGCTTCTTGAAGCCTACAGTAGCGTTCTATATATTTGATTTCTGGTTGATCTGCTGGTGGCTGTAGTTTCTGCAGTGCATGTACTTGCCAATTCTGAACAATTTGTAGTGAGACTTGCGACCGCTGTGTTCTGCGCTTAGTGGCGCACATATCCATAGCAAAGGCTGAAGTGGCAAAATTCAGTAGGGGTTGGATTTCTATTAGGCAATAACTCAGTGTCATCTCATCCGGCATAGTACTGTGCTTCCTTTGATACTTGGCTAGAAAATAGCCATAGGAGAATACAAACAGCTTCTTGATCTTGAAGCCTACAGTAGCGTTCTATATATTTGATTTCTGGTTGATCTGCTGGTGGCTGTAGTTTCTGCAGTGCATGTACTTGCCAATTCTGAGCAATTTGTAGTGGGACTTGCGACCGCTGTGTTCTGCGCTTAGTGGCGCACATATCCATAGCAAAGGCCGAAGTGGCAAAATTCAGTAGGGGTTGGATTTCTATTAGGCAATAACTCAGTGTCATCTCATCCGGCATAGTACTGTGCTTCCTTTGATACTTGGCTAGAAAATAGCCATAGGAGAATACAAACAGCTTCTTGAAGCCTACAGTAGCGTTCTATATATTTGATTTCTGGTTGATCTGCTGGTGGCTGTAGTTTCTGCAGTGCATGTACTTGCCAATTCTGAGCAATTTGTAGTGAGACTTGCGACCGCTGTGTTCTGCGCTTAGTGGCGCACATATCCATAGCAAAGGCTGAAGTGGCAAAATTCAGTAGGGGTTGGATTTCTATTAGGCAATAACTCAGTGTCATCTCATCCGGCATAGTACTGTGCTTCCTTTGATACTTGGCTAGAAAATAGCCATAGGAGAATACAAACAGCTTCTTGATCTTGAAGCCTACAGTAGCGTTCTATATATTTGATTTCTGGTTGATCTGCTGGTGGCTGTAGTTTCTGCAGTGCATGTACTTGCCAATTCTGAGCAATTTGTAGTGGGACTTGCGACCGCTGTGTTCTGCGCTTAGTGGCGCACATATCCATAGCAAAGGCCGAAGTGGCAAAATTCAGTAGGGGTTGGATTTCTATTAGGCAATAACTCAGTGTCATCTCATCCGGCATAGTACTGTGCTTCCTTTGATACTTGGCTAGAAAATAGCCATAGGAGAATACAAACAGCTTCTTGAAGCCTACAGTAGCGTTCTATATATTTGATTTCTGGTTGATCTGCTGGTGGCTGTAGTTTCTGCAGTGCATGTACTTGCCAATTCTGAGCAATTTGTAGTGAGACTTGCGACCGCTGTGTTCTGCGCTTAGTGGCGCACATATCCATAGCAAAGGCTGAAGTGGCAAAATTCAGTAGGGGTTGGATTTCTATTAGGCAATAACTCAGTGTCATCTCATCCGGCATAGTACTGTGCTTCCTTTGATACTTGGCTAGAAAATAGCCATAGGAGAATACAAACAGCTTCTTGATCTTGAAGCCTACAGTAGCGTTCTATATATTTGATTTCTGGTTGATCTGCTGGTGGCTGTAGTTTCTGCAGTGCATGTACTTGCCAATTCTGAGCAATTTGTAGTGGGACTTGCGACCGCTGTGTTCTGCGCTTAGTGGCGCACATATCCATAGCAAAGGCCGAAGTGGCAAAATTCAGTAGGGGTTGGATTTCTATTAGGCAAAAACTCAGTGTCATCTCATCTGGCATAGTACTGTGCTTCCTTTGATACTTGGCTAGAAAATAGCCATAGCAATAGGATAGCATTGTTTGGTTTTAAAAACTCAAAAAAAAACAAAAAACACAAAAAAAAAAAAAAAAACACAAAAAAAAACAAAAAAAAGTAAAAAAAAAAATAAAGTTATAACTCTCATTTTAAAAATGTTTAACCCGAGGGCTAGGGGTAGAGGACGAGGGCGGGGACGTGGGCGTCCAACTACTGCAGGGGTCAGAGGCCGTGGTCCTGGGCGGGGTGAGACACCACCTGCTGATGAGGGAGCAGGGGAACGCCGCAGAGCTACACTCCCTAGGTTCATGTCTGAAGTTACTGGGACTCGTGGTAGAGCACTGTTGAGGCCAGAACAGTGCGAACAGGTGATGTCGTGGATTGCTGACAATGCTTCGAGCAATTTGTCCACCACCAGTCAGTCTTCCACGCAGTCCACCCATGTCACCGAAATCGCCACTCCTCCAGCTCCTGCACCTCAGCCTCCTCCCCCCCAGTCTGCCCCCTCCCAGGAAAATTTGGCATTTGAACCGGCATACTCTGAGGAACTGTTTTCTGGACCCTTCCCACAGTCACAAACCACTTGTCCGGTTGCTGCTGAGCAATTTTCCGATGCCCAGGTTTTCCACCAGTCACAGTCTGTGGGTGATGATGACCTTCTTGACGTAGTGGAAGTGTGTAAAGAGGTGTCCGACGATGAGGAGACACGGTTGTCAGACAGTGGGGAAGTTGTTGTCAGGGCAGGAAGTCCGAGGGGGGAGCAGACTGAGGGATCGGAGGATGATGAGGTGACAGACCCAAGCTGGGTTGAGAGGCCGGGTGAACACAGTGCTTCTGAGACGGAGGAGAGTCCTCGACCTGAACAGGTTGGAAGAGGCAGTGGTGGGGCCAGACGGAGAGGCAGGGCCAGAGCTGGTGCATCAGCGCCACTGTCAACTAGTGAAGCTCCCGTGGTGAGGGCTCTTGCGGCGAGGGCTAGATCTTCAGAAGTGTGGAGGTTCTTTAAGGAAACACCGGATGACCGACGGACTGTGGTGTGCAACATTTGCCAAACCAGGCTCAGCAGGGGTTCCACCACTACTAGCTTAACTACCACCAGTATGCGCAGGCATATGAATGCTAAGCACCCCACTCAGTGGCAACAAGCCCGTTCACCTCCGGCCGTGCACACCACTGCTCCTTCCCCTGTGTCAGCTGCTAGTCAGCCCCCTGCCCAGGACCCTGCCACAAAAACCCCATCGTCGCCTCCACGATCCTCCACAGCATCCACCAGCGTTCAGCTCTCCATACCCCAGACGCTGGAGCGGAAACGCAAATATAGTGCAACCCACCCGCACGCCCAAGCCCTTAATGTGCACATCTCCAGATTGCTTAGCCTGGAGATGCTGCCCTATAGGCTAGTAGAGACCGAGGCCTTTCGCAACCTCATGGCGGCGGCCGCCCCTCGGTATTCGGTCCCCAGCCGCCACTACTTTTCCCGATGTGCCGTCCCAGCCCTGCACCAGCACGTGTCAGACAACATCATCCGTGCCCTGACCAACGCCGTTTCTGACAAGGTCCACCTGACCACGGACACGTGGACGAGTGCTGCCGGGCAGGGCCACTATATATCGCTGACGGCACATTGGGTTAACTTGGTGGAGGCTGGGACCGAGTCTGACCCTGGGGCTGCTCATATACTGCCGACGCCGAGGATTGCGGGGCCTACCTCGGTCCAGGTGTTTCAGGCCTACTATGCCTCCTCCTCCTCCCACCCCTCCTCCACCTCCTCCTCCGAACTACCATCCGTGGGCACGGCGCCATCAGTCGGTAGCTCTAGGCACAGCAGCAGTGCCGTCGCTAAGCGACAGCAGGCGGTGCTGAAACTGCTGAGCCTAGGCGATAAAAGGCACACCGCCCAAGAGCTATTACAGGGCATTCCACATCAAAGTTGTTAACTTTGTCGCCACCCTGCTGTGTAATCCCCAAAATATACTTGCAAACTTTTACCATTTAGGGATATTATTTCAGCGCTTCTTGCGCATCTGTTTACATTCCCCTCACCCGGCATATCCTAAACTTATAAGAACGCTACTACACTTGATCTTATACAAAAGGTTCTTAGAAGTGCTGTTTGGGGAGTAGCCTAGAGACAGGGGCTTGGATTGGCGAAAGCTCGCCTGGCAGCGGAGCGCCAGCTCCATGCCAAGATCCAACTAACATAGTTTTAACTGCAGCACCTTTAATCTACTACTAGTTCACTGCCTCCATACATCGTCCCCTTATCAAACGAGCTGTGTCAGGCAGAATTTTGGGTTGTTTTCATGGCTTCCATGTTAACTTTGTCGCCACCCTGCTGTGTAATCCACAAAATATACTGGCAAACTTTTATCATGTACCGATATTATTTGAGCGCTTCTTGCTCACCTCCTTTGGTTCCTCTCTGCCACCCATTGGTTTGAAGCCTGAGTCCATTTAGGGTATGTCGCCATGACACTCTCTAGCCTGCTGCCGCTGCCTCTGCATGCCGTCCCCTATAGTGTCAGGGTCAATTATTGGATGTTTTAGATGCTATCTAGCTTCATTCTGTCACTCTGTCATGGCCATGCTGTTGCCCATAATTTTGGCATAATGGTGCGATTATGCAGCCTCAGAGGCATCCATGCATGCTGCCCCTGCTGTTTCCTGTCCATTTCCGTGGTGTTTCCATCCTTTTCTGAGGTTCCCAGGTGTTTGGCCAAGCTTCCCTGTGCAGAGCCTTGGTCCCCTTGAAAAATGCTCGAGTCTCCCATTGACTTCAATGGGGTTCGTTATTCGAGACGAGCACTCGAGCATCGGGAAAAGTTCGTCTCGAATAACGAGTACCCGAGCATTTTAGTGTTCGCTCATCTCTAATTGTGATGTTTCAGTAGTAGGGTAGTATGCTTTTATGTAAAATAGGCAAAATACTTACACTATTTTTTGCCACTATAACTTTGCTAAATTATACTAGTTGGTAAAATTATAAATACAGCAAAAACATACATTTATGTATGAACCTACTGAGCTATATGGAGCTGAAATTCCAATTTCAATAAAATAACCAAAAACAAAGTATCTGTGGGGTTGAAGAAGGACAGAATACAACAACAAGTACAAGGTCATGGACACAACGCTTAAAGGCTGCTCAGTATGTGAACTGCTAATTCTTAATGAATAGGCCATAGACATCCAGTGAAGAAGTTTCTGGCGCCTGGAAGAATAAAGAGATTATAAAAAAAAGGAAGAAATGTAAGGTCTATCTGGCATGATGTTTCTTTTTCACAAACAAGCCTGTATTCTCTTGGAGCTGACACTTAGTAACATGCCTCAAAATGCATATAGAAATATTCTATAAGCTTTATTTAATGCACCATATTCTCAGAATTTTTTTTTTCTGTTTACATAGTTATGGAACAATAATATAAGCAATTTACAAATGTTTAAGGCAACCGCTGAGAACCACAATGTCTTCACTGATGGGTTTTTTTTATTCATCAAGTGTGCCTGAAAACTAATGCTTGGTTTCCCCATGAAGCAGAAATAGATGAAGAAGATAATGTATTGCTTTGCCATGGCTGACACAAAGCTCTCATTTCATCTTTGTTTGTAATCTACTGAATTCATCTTGATTAAGGCAACATATAGACCGCCAAATATCATCTCAAGGAAAATGATCTTTATAGAGGGCATATTTTTTGTAAAATTTCTTTAAGCAAAAAAAAAAGAAAAGAAATTACAATATATACAAATGTTAAAGCAATTTAATTCCATATATTAACATTTCCTTCAGAGCATTCTATTTCATGAAATATAAGCAGGGGCGCATCTGCCATGAGGCAAGATAAAGACCCCACCTCAGGGGGCAGATGACAGAGCCTGGTGGGTGTCGGCATATTTGTATTTTATTATGTGGGCATTTCGGGCTATCTCTGTGTCACTCTATGCCTTTGGATGACCCATCACATGCCGCCTGCGTTGCTGCATGGAGCTACAACGTGTCAGAAGACCCGGGAGATGAATGAAACAACACCGTCAGCCTGGGACCCAAGCAATAGAGGTGAGTGTAAGTATTTTTTTCTTCTTAAACTGGCAATGTTCACAGTAAAAGTTGAGGGCTTTACAAAATAAAACTGGAGGAAAAGCTTTACTTTTTATACATTTACTGTTCAATCTAATGGGGAGTAGGGGGCTGTTTTTGGGGCTCTAAACAAAACTAAAAAGAGGGATCTGCATATGGGGTCTGGGTTTTAATTAAACTGAGGGAGTTGGAAGGGACACTGTATGTGGCTAAACTAGGGAGGGTGCTGTATATGTGACCAGATCTTAATTAAACTGGTGGTTATATGGGGTCCTGAATGTAATTCTACTGATGGTTGGATCTGTATAGAATGTGTATACATTTAAACTTGGAGTAGGGATGTGTCTATAGATGGCTGTATGGAATTACATTGGGGGGTGGACTGTGGTATTTTATGGGCGCAGTGTGGAAATGTGCTGCATGGAACTGCAGAAAACAAAGGATTAAATAACTATAGTCCAATTTTCTTTTCCTTAGCACCAATATGCTAAGGATAAGGAAATTGGGTTGCAGTTACTTAATCCTTTGCTTTCTGATAGATAAGTCAGCCCATTCAGAAATACAAATAGTCACATTAAACATGAATATACAAGGTGATGGAGTTAATCCACTTGTGCCAGAATTGTTGCAGGATTCACATAAAACGATTTTACATTTTTCTACTTAGTACAAGTAAGCAGTATGTAATCTAAAAATGGGGATGTAGTCTCTGAAATGGGTTTGGCCTTGTGGCAAAAAAGTCTGTGCATTTTGGTGCAGCCTTTAGGACAATGAATAATAATAATAACTTTATTATCCCCATAGGGGAAAATATTGCTGTCACTTTAAAAACGCTATGTCAAAACGTACATTAAAATATAATCATAAGTCCATACAAATAACATACATATGCAAGTATATTAATACACACATAAACATTTGTCACCATTTAAATCTATCTGTCAGCTGTTCCTAACTTGTTGAATAGGCTTGTTGAATATCACAGACGGTATAAAAGAGGATTTAAATCTGTTGGTCCAACATTTCAGTTGTAGGAGCGTGTCACTAAAAGTCCTACGCTGCCCGTTCAAGATAGTGTGCAGGGGGTTGGATTTGTTGTTTAAAACATAGTCCAATTTGGTAAGCATTCTTGAACACAAAACTGTCTCCCAATTTTCCAATGGTGCACCCTCTATTGCGCTTGCATTCCTCACTATCTTTTGAATCTATTAGAGTCTGCAATGCTCACATTGTTTCCCCAACACACCACTGCGTGATAGAGTACACTAGCCACCACAGACTGATAAAATTCAATAAGCATTTGCCTTTGTATATCAAATGACCTTAATGATCTGAGGAAGAAGAGTCTACCAGAGACTTTCCTGTATACTTTATCATAATTAATGTGCCAGGACAATTTCTCATCATCTCATCAAGATACACTCCCAGTTATTAATAGAAGGAGACCTGTTCCACCTCAACGTCCCTGATCAAAAGGGATTCATGCTTGCAGTTTTTGTAAAATCGTTTTTGTTAGATTTAATTCTAGACCAGGTCACAATTGAATCTACAGAATAGGTGCAAAATAGACCTCAACAGTCACCATGCCAGATATATCAACACACTGATAAATCTGGAACCGCAGAAGACTAGTTTTTTCAAACTTTGTACTGGTTTATGCTATGACAAATTGACATTTCCCCAATTATGTCAGAATTTAAGAGAAAGTAACTCTTGATATCTAATATTGCTATATGATATCTTCAAATGTATATTTTACAAACATACTGTATTGACTACATTTATAGAATACTGTCTGTAGTTCCAAGCATTCCCTGTTATAGTAAAACTGCTCTTAGCTTTAACAAAATAGAAAGGGTTAACAAAAAATGTTTTGAAGATTAACGTCACAAACAAGACAGAAATTTGCTCTGCTCCTATAGCTGGGCAACTTCTCCTGGTGATTGCAGTTATAAGAAGGCGCCCCTGCAGTGGCATGGTGGGTATTCTGCCATGGGTCCATATGTCACCCCACAGGGTTATTGCAGGAATATGTCCCTTGTCCAGGGGAGGGTCGATACTGTACACACATCTCTACAGAGAGATGCCTGTCCATCTAACTGTAGATAGATGACAGCAGTTTTGGATATGACTGGAGTATCAAAAATTATATAACAAATAGGTAGATCATTGCAGCTTTGGATTTCACTGGTATATCAGAGATGATTAAATGGCAGATATAAGACTGATGCTCTGGATGTTACTGGAGTATCAGAGATGATCTAATGCCTCTACAACAATGTTGGCTGGGCAATGCAATTGAAATTTTGTTAATTCACCCATAAACTGTATATACGATACAAAGAATGTCCTTCTTTGCTTATAGCAACTATTCAGAGCTCATATGACCTGCAGGGAAGCTGAGCTGTGATTGGTTGCTATCGTGGCTAACACGCTGCAGTCAACAGACAATGACATCTATAGATTGGCATCAGGTTACTAAGCTTATTTTGAAAAGTGTGGATATGAAAATTTCCACTGAAAACAGTCTATGATGTTCCCTGAGTCATGGGAGGCGTCTGTGCAAAATGTTGTAATTGTAAATGCAGCAGTGTGGATTGCTTTAGAGGACATACACACATACATACACTCAGCTTTAAATATAAGAGATATCATTTCATATAAGATTTCAAAAACATATAAAATTCTAGAGTGTGGGTGGAGACTCTTTAAGCTAAAACATTATGATCCCTCTGTGTGTTGACATTGTGGTTAGATTATCAGAGTCCAAGGTTTATGCACACTTTCATTTACCTTCTGAACATTACATTAGTATCTGACACAGAAAAAGAGCTGAGTCAGATGAGAGATGATGAGATCCATGAGGTGCATATTACACACTGTCAGCACTGCTACATCTCTGCACTGCCACAACATACTATTAGATCTGATGTGCCTCTCTCCCCCGGATAAAGAAATTATATGCCTGTAGCTTGTAGCAAGAAGCAGGGAGCAGCTCAGCTCATGCAGCATCATACAGGAGAGTAATATGGCTTCCCCAACCCTAAGTCAGAAGTTACAGGGTCGTGTCGAGGGGCAACTGAAATTGTGTACAGCAGAACTGATAGAGAGAGGTTGGAATTATATCTGTGAAATGCTGTATTTTTGGTAATAACAGTGAATTAGAGAATGTGTTATTTTGTTATCCTGTGTATATTTAAGAAACTTTTTGTGAGAATACTTTAACTCACATAGTTGCAATAAAGTTTTCAAGCAGGATGTCTTAAATTATTAACAATAGGATATTTTTGTAATCTAATTTACTCACTCTCTGAGCAACATTTTCCCATATATTTTAAGTATCATTGAAAGATAACATGCTTCAATGGGTATGTCTCAGTAATTTATATGTATTAATGGAATTCAGATCTGAATTATTAATCCTGTACATACATTATTATTTCAAATGTTATCTAATACATTCCTTACACTTTAAGGTATCAATAGACTGTTCAGTAAAATGTAGAGTAAAAATTTACTTCATTCAGATGCCATGGGGAACTGGAGCTGGAGTGGTTGGGTTTGAAGGAGTTAATAATGTTATCACTTAACAGTTATAACAGCCAGAGTCTGAATATGCTGCAGTTGCTATATTATATATGACCAATAAGCTTTTCCTCATTTTAAATGTATTCAATTGGGGCACTTTACTTACCCGTGCCGTCGGGATCCTCGAGGTGTGTTGTACGACGAGGATTCGGAGCTGCCGCGATTCACTAAGATCGTGCGTCGCTTCCCCACTGACGTCCGCTGGAGTTCACCCTCTTCTTCCCGGTGCATGTAAGTGCATGGCTTGCGACACAATTTTGAATGTTAAATCCTCCGTGTTGTCTGAATCCGTCAGATCATCCGACGTCCCGCCCTCCGATTTGTGTTGAGTGAAAGCAGGCGCTGATGCGCCAAAATCCGATCACATGCGACAAAAAGCCCTTCTAAATGCGGCGCACATCGGAAATCGTCAGATATTCCAACGACAATGCGGTCCACGGACCCTTAGTAAATGAGCCCCATTGAGTGCACCTGAGGAGTGCACTGCTGGGTTGCTGGATCGCAGAAAATGTATCCATAGTAGACAAATGAAAGTTGTCACCACACTTCCATATGGAGGTGATGGAAGTGCTGTGACTACCTTTGTTTTGGTAATTAAAAAACTAAGAAGTATGATAAATAAAATTTAATAATAAATCAAAATCCAGTTTGACCAATTGTCATGGAAGTTACCTTCTTAAAAGAATACATCTGTATGTAATTTATTCTCTGTACAGTTACAGCTGTTTTGTGAAGCAATCTGACGTTTGTTAGAGAACATTAGTGAGCAAACAACCGCACAAAAACGAAGGAATACAACTGTGAAGGGATACAGTTGTGAAAACAGATTATTGCAAGGTTTTAAAAAAATCTCAGACAGAACTGATCAATCCATCATTCGTCTAAAATTTCTAATGGCAGTGCTTAATATCGAAACCTATGCTAATAAAAAGTGTATGCCCTTAATTAAAAATGGCCAAAGTGTCAATATTTTGTGTGGCCACAATTATTTTACAGCACTGTCTTAACTCTCTTGTGCATGGAGGTCACGAGAGCTGCACAGATTACAGCTACTGGTATCCTCTTCTACTTCTCCGTGACAACATTACAGAGCCGGTGGATGATAGAGACCATGCGCTTTTACACCTTTCGTTTTAAGATGTCCCATAGATGCTCAACCTGGTTTAGATTTAGAAACTTTAGATCTATAGGAAGCACATTTATTAGTTATAGGATCGGCCCTCTGCTTACTCTTAAATCCACAGTAAGGAAGGGACTATACCAATCACCTAGTTATTTAAATATAGTTATTGCAAGGTGAAAAACATATAAAACTTAACATTTAATGCAAAAATTCCTTTAAAAACCACTATATTCATGAAAAGTAATACATCAACATCAACAAACATGGGTCACTGTGCTGTATGCAGTGTCAAAAAGCACAGGGCCCAAAAAGTAGCGCCATCTACACTACTAATCACAAGTAAAAAATGTACACAAGGTGATGCACGCCAGGTATCAGATAGCATCAAATGCAAGCAGTAGGCACTCAGTCTCGCAAGAGTGGCAGCCGGTCTATGTTCGCTGCCATGTGGAAGACTAGTAATAATACAGGTGTGTGCTATAATGATAATAGCAGTAACAGTGGTATGTAAAGGGTAAAAGATGGAATGTTCTTACCAATCCTGGGTATGAGATACGGACCATCTGGTTCTCACAGGTGAAAAAGGACCTAGGTATCCCTTACAGACTATACTCACACCTTGGTATTGCCCATAAACTCCCGTCCTCACAAGGACGGTCCACAACTGTCCCTGGCGTGCAGCTTGCCCTTGCTCTTGTAGCTCCACGTTATCAGGTGATCTCAGAGCCATACGAAAGGTCCCATTATCCCAACGCGTTTCTTCCGCAATCCCGCGGATTCATCAGGGGATATATAGATATCACTGGTGTCGGTGATTCTTAGATTTCCTTAGGTTGCATAGTGGTGGAGACCAGGCAGTAGTTCCTTTAGTCCCCAGGCCGTCCAGCTTAGTGAAGCCCAGACAAGGCGACTGGCGTGTGTAGCAACTTGCTGCGCTTTACCAGCTGTCTTTTAAGCAGCCGGTTCGTACACGCCACCTGCGACGCCTGCTTCCGGTTTGTGCCGATCACGTGACTGATCATGTGATCAGTCACATGGCCCCAGGGAGGCGGCGCGCCGCGCTGTGACTTCAGGAGAGGAGGGAAAAAACCCTCACCTCTCTCCGATACAATGTTGCGCCACATAGTCACAGCAATATGTATTATTCCACCGCCGCTGATACTTCTCAGAGGTGTGCAGTGAGCCCTTCATGTTTGTACATGTAGAATGGCTCGAACCCTGCCAACTCATTAGACGGTAGGTATACATATACAGTAAAATTAGGTGGTAATTAGTGTGATATTTCTGGCAGTATTTAGATAAAACAAAAACATTCAATATATGGAAACTGGCTTACAGGAGAAGGCACAAAATTAAAGTATTACCCGAAAAAAAAAAATAATTTTTTTCCGGGGATACTATTAGAGAATTTACTATTGCTGTTTACAGTTATTTGGGTCCTGTTACCAGCAAAGTGAAAACTACACATCAATAAATGATGCAAAACTTAAAGTTTCGTTGAGTCCGTTGGGGGTAACAGTGGCTAGCCTGTAAATCCAGCGGGTCTCAATTTGCAATATTTTTCGGTTCCAGTCCCCACCCCTGACATTTTGAGGTACCTGAACGAAACCATGAAACCTCAGTACATCGGCACACCCATGGTGATGTTCATGAACATGTTTTGCTACCGGGGTATCTCTCGAGTGCCTGATGTCGGCCAGGTGTTCGCCCACTCGTCTGCGAAATTGTCTAAAAGTTTTTCCAATATATTCTATGCCACAAGTACAGACCACCCTGTATATCACCCCCTTTGTTTTACAATTGATAAAGGAATTGATCTGAATTTCTTCCCCAGTCACATTCGCCACAAATTTCTGTGTGACTAGAATATAGGGGCAAGCTATACAGCCATCACATTTGAAGGAGCCCTTTGGTTTCATGGTATCCAGCCATGTATTTTTTGGATTGGTCGAAAAATGGCTATGTACCAAACGGTCTCGAAGGGACCTGCCCTTACGATAGGTGATAGATGGTACTGGTGTCAAGGCATCGGTAATATCGGTATCCATTAGTAAAGTCGGCCAGTGTCTCGTAATGATCTGTCTAATGGTGTCAGAGCCGTTATTAAACGTGGTGATGAATCGCACCAAGTTGTCCGAGCCCGTCTTAGTTCTCGGAACCAGAAGATTTTTCCTGTCCTTATTCAGGGCATTCTGAAAGGCATTCCTTAGTATTTTATCTGGGTAGCCTTTCTGCAAAAATCTCGTTCTCAGGTCATCGGCCTGCTTCAAAAACGAATGTCTATCAGAGCAATTTCTTCGTAAACGAAGATATTGGCCCCGAGGTATTCCTCTTTTTAGGGGGGCTGGATGGCCACTTTCCCACCTTAATAGGGAATTGGTCGCAGTCGCCTTTCTACAAACCTCTGTCCGTAGAAGGCCATCAGGTCTTTTCGTGAGGAGTAGATCCAAAAAGGCCAGTTTATCACCACTGATCTCATGTGTGAATTTGAGGCCAATATTGTTATGGTTTAAATGTTCAACAAAATTTGAAAACTCCAGTTTGGATCCACTCCAGATGATCAAAATGTCATCAATAAAGCGTAGCCATAACACTATATGCCCTTGGTATGGATCGGTTATTGATGAAAAGACCATGGTGTCCTCCCACCAGCCCAGGAGCAAGTTAGCGTAGGTTGGCGCACACGGCCAACCCATCGCCGTGCCCCTGAGCTGGTGGTAGTACTTCCCATTAAACAAAAAGTAATTGTGTGTAAGACAAAATTGTAGAGCCTTAAGTACAAATTCATCATGTTGCCTGAATTGGACCCCTCTTGTGTTTAGAAAAAATGACACAGCCTCAAGGCCTCTATTATGAGGGATAGAGGAATATAAGGCCTCAACGTCAATGGAGGCAAGGAGGTATCCCTCATCCATTGTAATACCCTCCAATCTCCTAAGAAGATCCATGGAGTCTTGTATATACGATGGAAGAGATTCAACATAGGATCTCAGGATTTTGTCTAAGTAAATTCCCAGATTTTGGGTAATGTTCTTAATACCTGATACAATCGGTCTACCTTTTAATGGTTCCAATCCTTTATGGATTTTTGGGAGTCCATAAAAGGTAGCAGTCATGGGGGTCACTGGCTCAAGGAACTTAAGTTCGTTCGTGTCAATTATCCCTTGACTGAAGGCTTCACGAAGTATAGTTCGTAGTTCTCCCAAATATTGAGATGTTGGGTTCAAATTCAAGATCTCATATGATGAACTATCAGTCAGAAGATTCATGCACATCCTCCTGTAAATTTCAGAGTCCATAACCACCACGTTACCCCCTTTGTCTGAGGGTTTGATGGTCAGACTTGTGTCTTTCTCTAGTTCCCTCAGGGCCTCAATTTCGGACCGTGAACAGTTAAATGGTACAAAGCTAGTTTGCATTTTTTTGATGTCATTACTGACATCTCTCAAGAAAACATCAATAGGGGAGGCGTCTGAGACTTAGTGCTATTCAATCGTAGGTTGGTAAATGGACCTTTCCCATCAGTCACGGGATGCGAGTCCTCAAGACCATATAATAGTCTTACGTCCTGTAATAAATCATTTGGAATACCTAGCTCCCTGCACATTTTCTTATCGTTTTTGGTAAAGTGCTTCCTCCACTTCAACTTCCTCACAAATAGATGAAGGTCCTTTATAATTTCAAAGGTGTCTGGCTTGTTTGTGGGTACAAAATTGAGCCCCTTGGATAATACCGATATCTCAGCTTTTGATAAGGCTCTGCTTGATAGATTAATTACTTGGGACCCATCGTCTGAAGTGGGGGGGGCCTGCTTCTTGCTCTCGTTAGGTAGGGCTGGTCTAAAAAATCGGCCTTAGCTCCCCTGCCTCTTTGGTTCCCTCTACCTCGTCCTCTCCCCCTTCTAGTTTTAGAGTGTTTGTTGAAGGAATCCGTATCCGATACGTCAGTTTCGGATGAAGATGCTTCTGTTTCAATATACCTCTTGTTATAAACCGATGAATATGCCTTATTATCCCTGAAATCTTGAAGGTCACGGAGGAATTGGGTGTGCTTCCTCTCTTTTAAATGATACTGATATTTCTCAATTGTTAGTTGTAATTGGTTTTCTTTCGTTTTGAAGTCTGGTTCAGACTCAAATTTTTTTTGTAATTTTGATCTGTTCAGTCAGTTTGTTTTCTAAACTTTGTAGAGTTATTTTTTCTTCATCTAACAGGATCTGCATTAATCTAAGGGAACTATTAGTAGCCTCCTTTTCCCATCTTTTCATCAAGTTAGGGGTTCTTGATCTCCCTGCTGGTATTATCGGGATACGGAGACCCCTAGGGACAATAGAGTTCTTAATATAATTCTCAAGGGAGGAAAGCTCCCACCAGGATGTTATTTTATCTTTATATACTTTAGTCAACTCTTTGAAAGCAGCATTAAAAGTTGGTGTATATCGTTGTTGAGTAAATTCTCTATCAGAGAAAACTTCCTTGGCCTCCTCCAGCCACGATTGTGTGTTTAGTCCTGTAGTCAGGAACCCTGCCATATCATCAATATCAAAAGTTATAGGATCGGCCCTCTGCTTACTCTTAAATCCACAGTAAGGAAGGGACTATACCAATCACCTAGTTATTTAAATATAGTTATTGCAAGGTGAAAAACATATAAAACTTAACATTTAATGCAAAAATTCCTTTAAAAACCACTATATTCATGAAAAGTAATACATCAACATCAACAAACATGGGTCACTGTGCTGTATGCAGTGTCAAAAAGCACAGGGCCCAAAAAGTAGCGCCATCTACACTACTAATCACAAGTAAAAAATGTACACAAGGTGATGCACGCCAGGTATCAGATAGCATCAAATGCAAGCAGTAGGCACTCAGTCTCGCAAGAGTGGCAGCCGGTCTATGTTCGCTGCCATGTGGAAGACTAGTAATAATACAGGTGTGTGCTATAATGATAATAGCAGTAACAGTGGTATGTAAAGGGTAAAAGATGGAATGTTCTTACCAATCCTGGGTATGAGATACGGACCATCTGGTTCTCACAGGTGAAAAAGGACCTAGGTATCCCTTACAGACTATACTCACACCTTGGTATTGCCCATAAACTCCCGTCCTCACAAGGACGGTCCACAACTGTCCCTGGCGTGCAGCTTGCCCTTGCTCTTGTAGCTCCACGTTATCAGGTGATCTCAGAGCCATACGAAAGGTCCCATTATCCCAACGCGTTTCTTCCGCAATCCCGCGGATTCATCAGGGGATATATAGATATCACTGGTGTCGGTGATTCTTAGATTTCCTTAGGTTGCATAGTGGTGGAGACCAGGCAGTAGTTCCTTTAGTCCCCAGGCCGTCCAGCTTAGTGAAGCCCAGACAAGGCGACTGGCGTGTGTAGCAACTTGCTGCGCTTTACCAGCTGTCTTTTAAGCAGCCGGTTCGTACACGCCACCTGCGACGCCTGCTTCCGGTTTGTGCCGATCACGTGACTGATCATGTGATCAGTCACATGGCCCCAGGGAGGCGGCGCGCCGCGCTGTGACTTCAGGAGAGGAGGGAAAAAACCCTCACCTCTCTCCGATACAATGTTGCGCCACATAGTCACAGCAATATGTATTATTCCACCGCCGCTGATACTTCTCAGAGGTGTGCAGTGAGCCCTTCATGTTTGTACATGTAGAATGGCTCGAACCCTGCCAACTCATTAGACGGTAGGTATACATATACAGTAAAATTAGGTGGTAATTAGTGTGATATTTCTGGCAGTATTTAGATAAAACAAAAACATTCAATATATGGAAACTGGCTTACAGGAGAAGGCACAAAATTAAAGTATTACCCGAAAAAAAAAAATAATTTTTTTCCGGGGATACTATTAGAGAATTTACTATTGCTGTTTACAGTTATTTGGGTCCTGTTACCAGCAAAGTGAAAACTACACATCAATAAATGATGCAAAACTTAAAGTTTCGTTGAGTCCGTTGGGGGTAACAGTGGCTAGCCTGTAAATCCAGCGGGTCTCAATTTGCAATATTTTTCGGTTCCAGTCCCCACCCCTGACATTTTGAGGTACCTGAACGAAACCATGAAACCTCAGTACATCGGCACACCCATGGTGATGTTCATGAACATGTTTTGCTACCGGGGTATCTCTCGAGTGCCTGATGTCGGCCAGGTGTTCGCCCACTCGTCTGCGAAATTGTCTAAAAGTTTTTCCAATATATTCTATGCCACAAGTACAGACCACCCTGTATATCACCCCCTTTGTTTTACAATTGATAAAGGAATTGATCTGAATTTCTTCCCCAGTCACATTCGCCACAAATTTCTGTGTGACTAGAATATAGGGGCAAGCTATACAGCCATCACATTTGAAGGAGCCCTTTGGTTTCATGGTATCCAGCCATGTATTTTTTGGATTGGTCGAAAAATGGCTATGTACCAAACGGTCTCGAAGGGACCTGCCCTTACGATAGGTGATAGATGGTACTGGTGTCAAGGCATCGGTAATATCGGTATCCATTAGTAAAGTCGGCCAGTGTCTCGTAATGATCTGTCTAATGGTGTCAGAGCCGTTATTAAACGTGGTGATGAATCGCACCAAGTTGTCCGAGCCCGTCCGAGTTGTGAAAACAGATTATTGCAAGGTTTTAAAAAAATCTCAGACAGAACTGATCAATCCATCATTCGTCTAAAATTTCTAATGGCAGTGCTTAATATCGAAACCTATGCTAATAAAAAGTGTATGCCCTTAATTAAAAATGGCCAAAGTGTCAATATTTTGTGTGGCCACAATTATTTTACAGCACTGTCTTAACTCTCTTGTGCATGGAGGTCACGAGAGCTGCACAGATTACAGCTACTGGTATCCTCTTCTACTTCTCCGTGACAACATTACAGAGCCGGTGGATGATAGAGACCATGCGCTTTTACACCTTTCGTTTTAAGATGTCCCATAGATGCTCAACCTGGTTTAGATTTAGAAACTTTAGATCTATAGGAAGCACATTTACCCTTGAATTGCTTAGCAAGGCAGTTGTATTTTTAAAAGATGTATATTGGAATTTTACCTGGTGGCTTCCGAAGTCAGGGGATCATACTCTTATTCAATATGTCACAGTTCATGTTGGCATTCACTATTCCCTTCCCTCAATGAACTGTAGCTTCCCAGAGCTGGCATTACTCATGCAGCCCCAAACCATGATATTTACCACCACCATGCTTGACTGTAGGCAAGAAACACTTCTTTTTGTACTCCCTGCCTGGTTGGCACACACCATTGATACAAACTGGGATTTAGGCACTGATTTAGTGGAAAAATCCAATGTGGGAACTCACCCTTATATAGCAGAAAAATCTGCAGTCTTTATGACTTTGTACTATCAATGAATATTTGAAAAAATCAAGTTAAGAATATTGCAATGTTCCAGTAAAACTCATGTCTGGAATATGTTTCGCTGCAATCATCACATTTGATAAAATGTTCTGAGGAAGATAAGTGGCTGACTGGCTGAGACAGCCAAAGAGGCCTTCCTGCAGGGTCAAGAATAAAAAGGGCAAGCCGAAATGCAAGCTTGGGGAAAATGTTTAGAAGGTTAATAGCTGATAGCAGGGAAATAACACACAACAGGTTAATGGAAGAAGACGTGATTAATGTACAGTGTAATGAGATTTATACATGCGTTCACTAATACATATTCATAAAGTATAAATGGATAGATAAAAGAATTCATAATAGAAGCATTTACATGTGTATTGAACGTTAAATCCCTGTGCTTATGTTTTTATGTATTTGTTTCTGACACATAAAGCTAATACAAATTTACTTACATTTTCTATTTTAAAGTTGTTTATTTTAAAAATGTTTAAAATATTTATTTATTTGCCTTCAAACAAGCAGTGACTTGTAAAAACGGAGAGGACATGTAAAAAAGGAACTAATCCCGCCCCCTCATGAATACCGGGGGGGGGGGGGCTGGTGTTTGTTTTCTAAGTGACATATTTGAGGCTGTTAATCAGTGAGATTGCTGCAGAGATCCACTATTCAAGTCTAACATATTGGGGAACATTTACTTACCTGTCCCTGCGCAATCCCCGTGGTGCGTTGTCCGACGATCATGCACAGCTGCCACTATTCACAAACATTGTACACCCGATATCCTGCACATGTTGCTTCCCCGCTCAGGTCCGCCAGAGTTCAAGATCTTCTTAATGGTGCATGTAAGAGTATGGATTGTGACACAATTTTAAAGTTAAATCCTGCGCTCTGTCCGAATCATTTGGGACGTCCGACGGCCCGCCCCTCTATTTCTGTTGCATGAAAGCCGGCGCTGATGGGCCAAAATCCGATCGTGTACGACAAAATCCCATCCTAAATCACTGTCCCAGTGGCAACATCCCTGAAAATGTTGGAAAACCCAATGGAAATTCAGCCGCGTGACCCTTAGTAAATAAGCCCCATTGAGTAGATACTCACTGCCAGAGCATATATAATATGTGAATTATAGCAGTCCCAACATGCAATTTGAGTATAATTAATATCAAGTCACATTTTACTTTATAATATAAAAAAGTTACGTTTTAGGCCTCACCAATAAGGCTTTTTCTGTCTTAGGACAGTCTTGTAAATAAGGTGTATTGTTGCTTGGCTCCTTAAAGGGCTATTCATGTTGTAAAATTAAAGTTTTTCTCATATCGTATTGTCCGGCAGTCTTAACTGGGCTCTTGTGGCTGACGGACTCAATATCTGCAACACCCTTCACTCTGCACTATGACTCTTGCAAAAGTTAATTCTATTAATTCCTATTGTTTCATATGACTCTGTATTGTCTTATTTTATTTGTATATGTTCCCCAGAATCTGTAAAGCTTCTTAAATCACGATTATAATAATAATAATAATAATAATTATTATTATTATATCTGTGTGCCTGTGATTGCTTGCTATTTCCATCAACTGTAGGGCCTAGCCTTCCTATAAGTGTACAGCTCAGGCTACACTCCTTGCTGGTCAAAACCTTTGTCAAGCCTTGTGCCTATTGTTCTCTTGTGTATTTGCTACTTTCTGGGGTCCGATCTCTGCTCTGTTTTTCGGACATTTCTATTGGACTGCGATTTTGTCTTCGTTTGCTCCCACTGTTGCTGACCCAGTTTGTCCACATCGCCATATAGTGTCTTTTATTTGTTGTGTCCTGCTTGTGCACAAAGACTTAAGGAGGGATTGTCTTCTAGTTATTTACCCCCTACCAAGGGGTGTGTGGGCAATAGGTAAGGACAGCAGGGAATGGGTTTGGCCATCAGGGCCTGTCTGTCCCCCGGATCTGTCTTACATACCAAAATTCTTTCACAACTAGAATGTAGTTCCAGGCCATGCCGGAAAGGGCTCCAAGAGGCTGGTTACTTCTTTCACAGCCATCTTATCTCAGGACTTTGGAAATCAGTAGGAAATCCAGATTCATGGATAATCTAATTTTTCATAAAATTAGGATCAAATTCCTCTTTGACTAATTCAAATCTCCAATGATGCCTTTTGATTATAATGCTTGTTAAAGGCATTCTGACCATTGTAGGTCTAATGTAGGGACTTTCTTGTGAAATCATATGTAGACATATACTATGGTCAAATGAAATAGCTTGAATTAAAAGTGTGAACTAATTGAAAAATGTAAACTAAAGTGGGATTGTTGAAAGGATGTGAAGAAACAAAAACTTGTACTATAAACTCATTGTGATGTTGCTTCGATATTACGCACCTGCTTCACATTGCGCCTTGCATATGTAATCTTACCACTGAGCCCCTGTAGAACAACAGAGGCCAGGAGTGACTAGAGGAGACCCACAAGAACAGAGGTAAGGAACAAAGTAAGAATAAGTTCTTTTTCAGTTTTACACTATATTGGGCCAATAAAAAAATGTAATCCCAAAAGGAAGTATAATGTTAGTTTGTATTTTAAATTAACTGAGAAGACACATGATAATGCATAGAATTATAGCTCAGTCAACAAATAACATGTTATGTGATCATGGGATTCAAGTAGACTATAGAATCTCTGTGTTGGTTAAGCCCTTTAGGAAAATGTCACCATGGAATGTGTGATAACATCAGTGTTGCTATAGTGATGTTACTCTGGTTTGGAAAACATCAAATTGACTTATTAGTCTTGCATTATTTTTCTATTTTATTAATATAACTCATCTTATCATAACATCTTGAGTCTGATCAAAGTTAGTATGTTCACATTGGTTTCACTGTAATCTTTTTTTACAATTAGTCTCACTAACTTCAAACAAAAAATGTTGCTGTTGGATAAACAAAATATTTTCAAAATTCCTCTTACAAGCCAATGACATTTATATATAACCCAACACAAAGGGTAGATATTTGAAGCAGTGCCCTGCAATATACACTCAACATAACTTCTAAACAATCCAATATGCTCCTCCATTAAATTTAAAAAAATATTAAAGCAAATACAAATTACCATAGATCCAATGGGGCATATTTATCAGGACCCCTGCGCAACACCAGTGGCGCAGAGGCCCTGAAATAATCGCAAATGCAAACGGGGCGTTACTGTCCACGCGCCTGCGCACTTGCTGCCGCCGGCGACTTTTCATATGCGAAAAGTCGCCGGCTGCGTTTTTTCTTCATCATGCCCTGCCTGGCGTAGGATAAATGCTGTGCAGCCTCCTGCCCTGGTGGAAGCCTCTTGATGCATCCCGCTGCGAACATGCAGCAACGGGGCTATCATACGCTGGCGCCCCATTATGACCCTTTGAGGTCAACACTAAACAGACCATCTATAACCAATGGTTTATAGCATCCCAAACAGCCTATATCTGACTAAGATGTCATGACCAGTTTACTCTGTTCTGTGAATTTGGATTTAATTGGGAAAAGTTTATATTAAATTGTATGCCTTAGAATATGTTTTGTTTAAAACTATTTAACCTTTGCTTCTGAAAACCCAATTTATTGGAATCATATTCGGACAGCCTGTTCTGAGCATGATTTGGGTATATGTTTACCGAGAGCTGACTAAATCAAGACAATTTTTTGCTTTTTGAAGGCAGAACTGTTGTTGTGCTGAATCCACCTTCTGTCTTTCTCTTGCTGTTTCATGATAATGATATTTCAGTTCCCATGACAATAGCTATTGACAATGTAACCTTAAATGTCATTAGCCTGAAAAGGTCTAGGATAATGGCAGGAGGTACTGCTGACAAGGAACTATACATTTTTTTTGCAACTAAATAGATGATGACTAAAGGTTTTACCTTCCTTATAATCACAAAAGGTTTATTTTTTAGTCATATTCTTTTATTTTTTTAAGGATATAATATATAAGCATTTCTTAAAGCAAATCTATGTACTGTATGTTCTTTTAGTAGGAATTATTTACTGTTATGTTATGTGATCATAATCATATAGCATTTTATAATTTCACTTACTCTGTCTTATTATTTGGCTATTATGTTAGAATACTTTTACACATTTACACATCAACTCATTGAGCAGGAGTCTGAGCATTATTTTCCACATGTATAGCTGTGTTAGATGAACTATCTGCAGCTTTTTAAAAAGTAAAAAAAAATTATGTAGAGATACTAGAGATGAGCGGATCTGTACTTTAAGTTGAAGTCCGGTGTTCTGGTCCGTCCCACATGTTCCGAACACATTGACAGATTGGCAACCAATCTACTGACTGGCAAATTTACTGTAATTGGCAGGGGTGTTGGCCAATCATCACAGTAGCTAGGGGCTTCAATTTGTCAGAATGGCTGCAGGCCTACTATTCCGCCAATATGTCTGGGATGCGCGGGACACAACCGAACCCCAGACCTGATCTTAAAGTTCGGATCCAATCATATCTACTAGCTTCATTTGGTAAACTTGGCTGGAAGAAACAAAAAAAACAAGTTTTTTTTAAATAACAACCTCCACACCAGGAAAACATGTAAGAATAACAAGCACCAGTTTAATTTAACAAAATTAATAAACAGCAACAGCAAAGTAGACTACGAAACATTCCTCTATCATATATGTCACAACATTCTGGACCTCAAATTTGAATAAATTGGTCTGTTTTTCACACATAGAAATGTATGAACTAAATTTCTACTAACTTAGTACACCCACTACATGACAGATTGACAACATTAGACTGCAAAAAAAGTCTAAAAAATCATAACTCTCAAGAAAAACACTTAGCTAAGCTAAAAACCAATACACATTTACAAGATCAAGGATGGAATTAAGAGTTACTAGAATAAAACGTAACATTACTTGGAACCATGTCAGGACATAATGCTATGAGTTAAAGAAGTCACATCACTGTTACTCTTCTGTGACCCCTAAAGTCACTAACTGAGCACTGTCACTGACAAAATTGCCGAGTGTGAAAACAAGAGACCAAAGGGCCAAACTGCAGTAATGAGCAGCAGCAGGCACGCTATATACTGGGCAGCAGCAGACAGGCTATACACTGGCGGGGCAGCAGGCTGGATATACAAGGGGGGCAGTAGACTGGTGAGATAATGGGGGGCAGGAGGCAGGCTATATAATGAGGGCAGGAGGCAGGCTATATACTGGGGGGCTGGAGGCAGGTTATATACTGGGGGACAGGATGCAGGCTATATACTGGGGACAGGATACAGGCTATGTACTGGGGTAGGAGGCAGGCTATATACTAGGGGCTGGCTATATACTAAGGGCAGGATGCAGGCTATATACTGGGGCAGGAGGCATACTATATACTGGGGGCTGGGGAGCAGCATGAAGGCTATATACTGGGGGCAAGATCCAGGCTATGTACTGCGGCAGGAGGCAGGCTATATACTGGGGGGCTGGGGGGCAGGATAAAGGCTATATACTGAGTGCAGGATGCAGGCTATGTACTGGGGCAGGAGGCATGCTATATACTGGGGCTGTCTGGCTATATACTGATGGCAGGAGGCAGGCTATATACTAGGGGCTGGCTATACACTAAGGGCAGGATGCAGGTTATCTACTGGGGGCAGGATGCAGGCTATGTACTGGGGTAGGAGGCATTGGGGCTGCCTGACTATATACTGGGGCAGGAGGCAGGCTGTATACTGAAAGGCAGGAGGCAGGCTATATACTAGGGGCTGGATGGCTATATACTGGGCATTGGCTGACTAGCTATATACTGGTGGCAGCAGGTAGGCTATATATACTGGGGGGCAGGAGGCAGGCCAAAAAATGGGGGCAGGAGGCAGGCTAAATACTGCAGGTTGGCTGGCTTTATACTGGGGACAGGGGTGGCAGATATATACTGGGGGCAGGCAGGCTATGTTCTGGGGGGCATGCACTGGCTGGCTGTATACTGAGTGAGGCAATGACCAATGCATTTCCCATTCTAAGCTTATACTCGAGTCAATAGATTTTCACAGTTTATTATGTTAAAAGTAGGTACCTCTGCTTATACTCGGGTTGGTTTATACCCAAGTATATACGGGAGGTAGCATTTATTTTTTTTTCCCTGTCATCTTTCTGGCTGTCCAGGGGTTTTGTAGTATAGCTGGAAATCCCTCTAATAAGGGTTTCTCTCATTTGTGGTCAGATGTAAAGTATAAATATAACAAACAAGAAAAGCTTTAAAGGGGTTCGCACATGAAAGAAAGTTCTCAAATTTGATTCCCCAAGTGATGTCTTCACAATAAAGACAATACACAATAAAGATAATACACAATAAAGATAATTTTTAACCCCCTACTTTACAATTTTACTTAGTTTTTTTGCTGTCTTAGCTCCTATCACTCAATGAGAAGGTGAAGCTGGTGATGGAAAGAATCTTCCATGCCTGACCGTGATTTTAGGGTCAGGTCCCGGGGCAACCAAAATTGTATACACCAGGACTGATAGAGACAGGTTGGAAAATGCTGTATTTTTGTTAATAACATTGAATAAGATAATGTGTTATTTTCTTATCCTAAATACATTTAAGAATTTTGTCTTCGTGAGAATACCCCTTTAGGGTCCTAGAATGGTTGACACATTGAGCATGAGAAGAAAAAATGCTTGGTTTTATGATTAAATCAAGTACAAGTCACAATAGTTAAGTGACCTTGCTTAAAATCGTTAATAATTTGTACATCAATATCTAATTGTCTAATGAACTTAAATAAAATATATCTTGTAATAGTATAAAGTCAGAATGAATTCTGCATGCTCATCTTACAATCGCCCCATTGAATTAAAGTTTTTATTTCTAGACTGTCACAAGCTAAAAATATTTGTAACCATTTGTCACACTTGAGAATAAATGCAGGCTGTGTACAAAGCAGACTTACTTTTACTTTAAGTGTTTCTTTTCTTTAATATCTTTCTGTAATATTTGCTAATGAAATGATATTAATAATTATTATTATTTACAAGAAGAAATCCACATAGAGGTGCATAAAAACACATAAAAGTGGCAGAACAGGATAAAGGGGATGCTGACTTTAGGGAACAATCTTCTGGCACCCAGAGATTAATGGGACTCCCTCTATTTTGGGGAAAATTTTACCTGTTTACCTTAAACATCCAAGGTTTTGAAAAAAAAAGCAGAGAAGAGTCACATATTTGCAGAGATAAGTCACTTTTAGAGGCTGCGGGGGTAGGTCAGATTCTCATATTTTATATGACATCAAAAGAATGGTTTGGATACTATAGAACTGAACAATGGGTGTCTGAAGTGGCAGTCTTCCTCCAGTCTCTAAAAATGATTCTAAAAGGCAATACATTACTCTTAACAGCTCATTTGCACATAAATTTGGAAGTGGAATTGTTTATATAGTAGGTAAACATGCAAAATTTCATATTAATGGAAATTCTAGGAAGGATATTTCATACCCTGATTTACATGATTAGTAGGGTTATGTAGTTCACAATGTTTGTGTGACTTTTGCAGTCAGCTGTATGACAAACAGAACATAAGCTAAATTACATTTTCAATTAAATGATGGTAATATAAAATTAATAATGGTTGTCCAGCAGTCTCTGGATCCAACTCCAATATCATCCAAAACAATAATAAACTATGTGTCACTTGGGTATGAACAGTGTACAAAAAGGACGTTTTCGTGTCCCCTGGACCAATGACAACACAATGGGGCACATTTACTTACTCGTCCCGTTGCGTCCGATGAGGATTCGGAGCTGCCGCAATTCACAGCCCGAATGTGTCGCTTCCCCGCTCAGGTCCGCCAGAATTCACCATCTTCTTCCCGGTGTATGTGAGTGCTGATCTTGAATTTGAATTTTAAATTCTGCAGTTTGTCCGAATCAGTTGGGTTGCCCAAAGGCCAAGCCCTCCCGTTTGTGTTGCATGAAAGCTGGCGCCGATGCGCCAGAATCCGATCGTGTGCGCCACAAACCCCTGTGCAATTCAGGGCAAATATTTGGAAATATTCGGGAAACCCGACGGAAATGCGCCGACGGGCCCTTAGTAAATGTGCCCCTCTGTGGTTATAGTCAAGTGTGTAGAACGCACAATGAATAGGGCTGCTGCACATAGGTTCAGCATTCACGTTTTATAGGGTCTTAATGAAATTCACTTTCATCATGAAATAAAGCTTCAGCTTTTATAATGAAGCTAAATTTTTGAAACTGTGTCACTTATTTTCACATTCAGTGAAACTATGAAATAAAATTGGATATATCGTCAGTCTGTTCAGAGCCCCTTGAAATCTAATAGATACATAAGGGAAAAGATTCTACTTGAAGTCATAAGAAAACGCAAAAAGGCCTTCACTGCAAATCTCTTGCTACATCTTCTGTTATCTCTTCGTAACAGGCAATGTTATTCAAGAGGAGACTGAAGTTTTTATTTAAGGTGCTACAAAGCTTAGTAACATCGGCACAAAGAAAAACATAGGATGGAAAAAAAATTTCTGTGGACAGAAGCTTATAATTAAAGCCATGAATACCTGCAGGCTTACCTAAAGGCTTTGGGAAAATGTTGTTTATCTCTTATTCTGAGGCTCCACCAAATGAGGGAACATCAGTGTTAGAAATTATATGCAATGTCATCTTCAGATGGTAATAGGTTCAAAGCATTATGAGTGTTACAAATGTCATTTAAATGTAAAACATCTATTAACCTCTTCAGCTATCTGAATGTACAAGTACGTTTGTTCTTCACATGAAAAGCATTTATGACATATCCATAGGATATAGGATTGTAGCTATGGCCTGCTAATTTCAGTGCTCTAACACATTCACAGGCATCTCTCCATTTGGCCAGGTAATAGGACAGGGATCAGTGGATTCCTGCTCTCAGAAAAAAGTGTGGGCCCCAGAATCCTGTAGATATGTCCTAAATAACGTTTGTGGGAAAATCCTTTAGGGACACATACAGTTATGATTTTTGTGTTTCAGTTGTTTATTGCTGCTTTCTGAAAGTCATTTTATTTTACAGAGCTGTGTGTATGGAAGACCAATTCTCACAATCACACTTCCTCCTGTACTGGGGCATAACTAGAAGAGGCAGAGCCCCATAGCAGACCTCTGAATGGGGCCCCCTCTTTTCCTTAAAAACAATAATCACACAAAGTATATACAGACCATATATACATACATGCAGGATATTAACTGTCACAGGTGCTCCTACGACCCATATCTCGGGTCGGGGGCTGACCCGTGTCCCTTAGCCTGCGCTGGTGCGGGACCCACACTTCTTACCTGTTCCCGGGTCCTTTAGCCTTGCGTGCACGTTCCCGTCTCTTAACGCATGTGCCAGCTTTAGAAAAATTAAAGAGCCAACTCATTGTTAATTGGCGCTGGCCATTTCCCAGTATTCTATATGAACCTGCCTCTCCCTGCACACCCTGCCGGATTTTCATGCCTTGTGCCTTAGAGAAAGCCTGTCTCATGCCCTGTGCTGTTATTGCGATTTCCCGTTGTGACCTCGGTTCCGTTCCTGACTACGCTCCTCTGCTGCCTGCCTTGACCTATTGCTACGTCTCCAACTCTGAACCTATGCGTCCTGGAAATCTAGCATCAATCTCATATACTTTAATCTCTTGCAAGCAAGACTCTCACTCCTATATCACTCAATATGACTGTTTGTACTCTGTCATGTAGTGTTTTATTTGTATATGTCCCCTATGATTTGTAAATTGCTATGGAATATATAGTGGCCGGATAGCTACCACTAAAGCAATTTTTTTTATTTTGCCGAAGGAAAAGCTGAGCAGATGGCAAACCTTGGAAAGTTGGGTCCATCTGATTTAAGTTTAATAAGCAGCCAGCTGAAAGTCCTGTACAAGTACCTGGTGCATACTTCCCACAATGGTTCCACCCTGTGGAAGAGACAGGCTATGTCAAAAGCCTGCGAAGCTGTGGCAGTGAACTGATACTGTGAGTTTTTGGGGTGCCTGGCAGTAGGCCAGCACCTGGTGAGGCAGGGGACCTTGATGTATAGTTAGTGCTGGAGAGGCTTAGGTTTTGTTTTTGCTGTTTTTGCTTATTTTGTTTTACTACCGAATGAAACTGACTGCTTGCAGTTGTACCCAAGTCGCAAAGTGTGGACAGTGAATTTACTGGTGCTGGTGAATTGTGCCCATCTACCCCAGGAGACAACGATCCTGGACCTAATCCTTTACATTATATATAATATCTAGATATTATCCATCATGAATAACCAAGGACATTTACTCATTGTTTGATTATAAATGCATTTCTTTTAATCCACCAAACATGTCATATGGACCATTTGAGCCAAATTTTCACCTTTAGCAATACATTATCCTGTGAAAGTAACAGTAACTATGTGAAATTAGCTCTAAACCTATAAAAGTCAAGAGCCAGATTCCTCTAAACAAAATTGAAGTATATGCAGCTGGCAGTCTACTGATCCTTTGTTGTGCCAGTAAATCATGGTATGCTTCAAAAAGTAACACATTCAACAACATTCAAAACAGGTTTTATCATTAGGCACAGAAGGCCTGTACTTATAAAACATACACAGTGTACAATTCAATATCAATTGCACAAACTATAAACCATACCTGAATAATGATATTCTCATTGCTTTTATTCTGATGCTGTATCTGGACACGTCATGGGACATATACTGTATGCATAGTTGACGATTTTGCAAATCTCCAGTACACTACAGAATTCAATTTAGCGAACAACAAACTTTAAAATTACATTTTTCTCCTTTTTATGGTAATCCTCTTTATGTTCAAAAATATAGTACTGAATAAAGCTTTGAAAATTGCTCTGTGTTCCCAAATGCAGATTCTTCTGGGGCCTTAGTAAGTGGATGCTCATGAAGTTTGTGGTTGAAGAAAAGAAAACATTAATTTCCTTGGTTTATTTTTAACAAATTGTAGCAGTATAAACAAAACTTTATAAGGAATTAAAATGCAAAATGTGTTTATGAGCCGTTAGAAAAGCATCATCTCCACCAGGATGAGATAGAAAGGATGACAATTTGAGGAAAGTACTTGTAAAGTGTTTTGTGTATTTATGTCGGCATAGCTATAATTGAATTGGATATACAGAATTAGTTTAGTTCCTCTGTGTTCTAAAATAACAAAACAGATCTAGTTACAGGCATATGCTGTGGTTGTCATGCCTGTCACTTCCTAAATGTAGCAAGGTTACATTCAGGAAAACAATTATGGTGTATTGTATTAACAATAAAGTAGGATACAACACATGTATAATAAGGAGCTGCATAAATACATATAACAGTTTTGACAAATCAAAAAAATTGGATAATCAAATAGGGCAGCGTTGGATGGTCATTTGTGTCTGAATCCAGGACTATCTTTATTCTGATGGCTTTCTATGGATTAGCATGCAGTGGAGCCATTGATGGGTCCTCTTCTGGTGGAAGAGTCCCCACTGCCTTTCATGGCTGGATTAGCAGAGAAAGAAGAATTCATTTAGAGCATGCTCACCGTTAATGTGCCATCTTCAGAATGAACTAGCTGACTCTTGTCCTAATCAGAAAACACATAGAAATTAATAGCAACCAACCATCCCCCTCAGGACATTTTTACAACTCATATAACACAACTCTCATATCAAAACTAGGGATGAGTGGACTTCTAATGGTCAACAGAAGGTCCTGTTCAGGTTTAGGTTTTGGTATCTGTAAGGAACAAGGGAGATCCACATGCCAGATATTATCCTGTTCATCAAACCACCATATCCCCTACTTTCCCTAGCCTCAGCTTAATTACCCTAATGGAGCTAGCTAGATTGTTACCTAACACTGTAGGGAGCAGAGCTTCAAAGCATTTCTCCAGTCGCAGCGACTCTCAGCGGCTTCCCTTCAATTTTTAAACAAAAGACAATGAGTCATCCTTGGGTCCAGAGAGATATATATCTCGGGATGGGACCATAGCAAATGGGTCAGGTTTGGTATGAATGTGATTCAGGGATTCACCCGGGGCCAATAATACAAGAACCCTGACCCTACAAGTTCCCCTTTGGAAGCTATGACTACTCCTAGGTTCTGGACTTAATACCAGGGAGGAGGATTCTATGAGCCCTCCTGGGGGTGGGCAGAGGTGTGTCTACACCAAATATAATTAGAACACCCCTGATGCTTTTGTCTTTTGTCTGGAAAACCATTTACCATCAAGTGCAGAGGAAAGATCTTAAGGTATGGACTATCAGGTTTCATTAGGGCCACATAAGGTAACTAACTTACTGAACTGATGATACTTGTAGTCATACCCGTATATTTGTACTCTTTTAACTGTATATATATCTATTGCGTGTACTGTTTGTCTAGTGCGTCCATAAGGCAATTAAATATAAAATTTTACCTGTGTTGCTCTTTTATCTCGATCCTCGAACCCCCACATCCGTGTCTAAGTTATATACATGATGCCGGGTTGGTTCCTCACCCTGTATAATCCCCCTACAAACTGGGCTAAAGGAGAACTGGTGGAAGCTTAATTGGGTTCATAAGTTTCTGTTTCACTGAGGCTAGTGAAAGGGGTCTTATAGCCATTCAGGGTTATGATTTATTGTTGTGCCATATCTGGAAGTTGTGTGGACAACTTTAAACCACTTCCTGCATCTCTCAGAACTCGTGCATACTGGGAGTGTCTTAAAAGGATATTTAAGTGACCTTGTATACCCCTCAGGTGTTCGAAACATCAAGGTTTCCTTCACAGTAGCAAACCTGAATGATCTTCCCCACTGGTAGCACCTAGAGTCAGTGCTGGCATGATGCAGTGACTTTATGGGGAGCAATGGTATTTAAGTAGAAGGGCACATATGGCAGTGGGTAAGCAGAACGCCCAACCCAATCTTCTTTTTCCCTATGTTTCAATCTATTATGTGAGAATAATTCAGGCTTTTGCTATTAAGCAGTTATACCAATACATCTATATTTGCTGGTCTTTGCTCTGGTATCCATTTTTTGTGGAATTAAAATTAGTCCTTACCTTTTAAAAAGGCTGTATAAATCAGTAGTGCAGTGGGTGAGTTGAAGTGGTGTTCTCATGCACATATGATAGATGTGTATCTCAACTTACCTTAGAGACTGGGCTATTTTCTGAACTCCAATAGGACCAAATAGAGATTGGTAATTGTTAGCATATGTGCTAGTCTCAGAGGGGTACATCTATCATATATTTATGACATATCTTGTGGACATGTATTTGATGTTAGATAAGAGAATGTCCTTCTAAACGAAATCTGGCATCAGGAAGGTCATTTTTACATGATGACAGGTTCCAATAGCCTCTGGCATGATGCTTTCAGAATACCTTTATTATGCTTCTGAATTAATATCTTTTGTACTGCCCACCCTGACTCACAACACACTGCTGGCAGGGAGCTAGGTAATGTTAAAGAAATTTATAAAAAGCAGGGCCATTATTCAGATGCTTAACAAGGGCATTTTTGAAATGACCTTCCTGATGAGAGGCTCCCTATAAGCAAGAACTTGTTTTTTAACTGGTAAGCTATGCAATTTAAGAGCAAGTGTATTTATTTAGTAATTTATACTTATACAAATCACAAAATCAATTTAAGTGTACCCTTTTAAAAAACGTTCACAAAATACAAATGGCCCTATATGTAGACATGGAGAAGAGCTTGCGTGACTTTGGATTGGTTATTTGTTTTATTTGAATAATGCTATTGTTCACCTTCATTTTTGTTCTCAAGATCAATTTCCTGTTGTACATCTTTTCATATTCTGTATGTATTGAATGCAGGTCTTTACATTGATGAGCAGACATTCACTTCATTTCTTTTATTTCCAAAGAAAGAAAAGTACATGATTTCATGATCAGTTTGACGTTGATCTTTGACTACAAAATTATCTTATCTGCGGAAGCATCCTTTATTCTTTGGCGTCAGAACAGCTTTGATAGATGAAGGCATTGCTCTCATCAATTTTAATCGAATTTCTCCATGTCAAGTTAATGAGTACAAAAAAACGTACAATACGCCAAAGCACAAAGCACCTTTTCTCATAATAACGGCAGTTATGTTAATAAAGAAGAGATGACGTCTTTAACCTCGGATAACAATAAATATAATGACTTTAGTGTTAATAATGTCATGACATTTATTGTAACAAATACAGCTATTATGACATAGGTGAGAATATCACTCGACAATGAATCATTTCACCACCCAAAGCCTTTGTAATAGATATAGTATTTAAATGTTTAAATACTCCTTTTAATAATTCTTAATTGATTCAGTTTCTTATTGTTTGTTTATTTTCCTAAAATATTCATTTCTTGAGGTCATAGCTGTATGGCAATTGGTAGCAAACGTCACTAATATGCATGACCCATCTGTCTGCCCCACTCTGAACATTGTGGAGGACCCAGGCAGCGTGGGATGAGGTCATCACTGTAAGGTGCTATTATAGTGCAAGGCTAAAGAGAGCAATCTTACTGAATGTGACAGCTCATAAAATAGTTCAATTTCAGGGCCTCGCCTTTAGTTTTGCCTTTACTCTTTGTCTAAAACCAGCCCTGCTAACATGGGAACATAAAGTTACTTGATCCTGTATCAAATAAAAGCTTTAAAAACTTCTTGCAAGTATTGTCAGTCATGATTCCTATGGGATATATTCACAGCAGACAGGTCCCCATGGACATACCAGAAGCTAGTCTGGATGGTAAAGAACAGTATGAGCAGGGTACATGAGATGTAGGCTGGTTTGAGATGACAATGTTCTCTCTGGGAAATATAGTCTGATCACATTTCTCACGCCGTGTGCACTTAACTCAAGTCATCATGGAAGTTATGATGCAGTGAGTTTTGGAACGGCAGAAGCACTAATATGCCAAAGTTTAAAGTTAGCTGATCAATAAGGTATAAAATGTGCTTCTTAGAAGCCAATGGAATCATAACTTGCTATGATTAACATTTTTGTTTTACACTGCCATGGTTAGTCCAGAAAATACAACTGGCATACAGACAGTGTTTGTCAGACTAAATAAGGCCATCTGGTCTGCTCTAAGGCAGTCTTTACACATGAATTTTACTGCAAGTTATGAGCCAAAGCCAAAAGTGAATAAAGATCTATTCATACTAGAGTTATGGCTGCCAATTAAACAAAGAGGTGACAGTGATCCCAGAAATATCTTCAGATCAATACCAATGAATCCCATTAACTTATAATGGTTCTGTAAGGACCTGCTGGCTGTTCTATTTTTGTCATTATAAATAACAGAAAAATAACAAAAATGGTATTGTTTTTCACGTCCATGGTTCGGTGATTTCCATGGATGCCTCTCCAAACCTTTTTTTCAATGGGTGCTTTCACATTGGCTTGTATTTTCACTGATCCGTTATCCGTGGATAAAAAGTATGAAGCGTCCTATTTTTCATGGGCTGAAGATCATGGAAGGTAGTAGAAACATCATTTTCACTGATGAGGCTGAAAAAACAGGTGTGATATTTTCAAAGCAATGTAAAAACTTTAGTTTTTTTTGCAGACACAGAAATAAAATGGCAAAATGCAATGGATGCGCAAAGTTAGGTCTGAATAGAATATTTGCATCAAATTAACAAATACCAGTAGCTCTTTATATAGTTTCATTCCATAGTTTTAACTGTTCATGTCTTAATAAACTTTTTAATTCACCTTGTACATACAGATCTTCCACAAGAGTGGGTAACATATTTATGAAGCATTTGCACACAGCAAGTTATTTATGTCCATCACAATCCCACAATGTTTCAGCACAGGAAAGGATTTGCCAATAATTGGCAGTAAGGCAAGTGTATTGTCGGATAAATCCTTCAGCAAAGCATTACTGTCAGAGAGCACAATCTGATTTATCTTCTGAGAAAAGAGTTGAAAAATGTGGGATTTCAGCAAATCCTTATAATGTCAGTTCTTAGTGTAACCTAAGGCAGACATTTCTGAAGACCTTTGGCAATCTTTTTGATTCATATAATATAACCAATCTTGAGTTATCTGTAAATCAATATATTGAGATTGCATTGACATCTTTTTGTAAGCCTCTTGAGCTAAACTGTCAGATCTGTGAATGTAGAAATGTATTGTAGAAATGTGTCCAACTAAATAGGCAATCATTTCAAAGATCTATCAGCTCTGACATTGACTGAATACAATATATGAACTGCTAACACCACAATGCAACATTTATTTCAGACTATTACACTATTGGATATTGACATGAGTTTTTTTTAAGTAATTGTAGTATGCTGTATACAACTTCCAAATATTCAGTCTTTAAATATGAGAATATATAAAATGTGCTTTATTTTGTCTAATATTCCTGTTTGCTAAAAATTCAGTGATACTATATAAAATTTAGTTTGTAATCTAAAGGGCCTTGTACATCAAGGAATCTTTGGACAAAGATTGCATGAACATTTATTATCAGCCATTATCAATAAACATACAGTATATGTGTCAAACAAGCTGTCTTGTGGCAACAGGTGATGCATTGCCAGCAAATAATGCAAATCTTGTAAAGTATAATCATCAACAATAACAACTACTGTACAACAACTATTGGTAAATAAAACAGAAAATAAAGAGTAACTACAGTAACTACTCAACTTCCCAGTGGTGGCGAACCTATGGCACGGGTGCCAGAGGTGGCACTCGGAGCCCTCTTTTTGGGCACCCAAGCCATCAACATAGCATTTGATATAGAACTCAAAGAATCATCCTGCAGTCCCAGGAGACTCGAGAAATGATGCTCTCAGTGCCATTTTAAAGCAACACATTCTTGATTGCTTGGGGCTGCAGGAAGCGGTAGAACATGTGGAAATAGGAGGATTATCTTTAGAGCTCCTCTAGGCCCCACATTTCTTGACTAACATTAGTCAAACATTAGTCATTAGTCAAAATTTGCCCTTCTTCTTTCAACTGTTTTGTTGTCCTCAAGAGGCCAATATGATTGAAAGTTGTGGTAGAACAGGTAGCAATAAATTACTGCTTAAATTGCCCTGCGGGCACTTAGCAATAAATAAGTATGTTTTGGTTGTAGTTTGGGCACCCGGTCTCTAAAAGGTTCTCCATCACTGTCCTATATCATCAATCAATACAAATTATAGCTACTTATTTGATCATGTACAGACTTCTATTAAAGCAGTTATCACAATGATCTTTTCATATGAGGGGGAACCTTGTTTTTATGTAATTATTCTCAGAACAGATTAACCACTGTCCTTTTAAAGGGATTGTCCAGGATTTATAAACAAATGTTTATATGGTTGGCAGGCTATAAAAACAATAGGGGGATGGTTTGGGATGGTTTCACATTAGGCCGTGATCAGTCTGTTATCACAGACATGAGAAGTGTCGTGCCATGGACTTATTACTCTGCTGGGGACTGAACTCGGTGCATAAAATTGATATATGTTGCATGGCGTTTTTGTTTCCCCGATATGCAGCAGAGCCTACTATATGCCGACTGAAAGTCCAAGATCCAAAAACGGGTATTTCTTTGTAGATCCACAGGAGAATTCTTGAGAATTGCTGCATACAAATAAACCACTGTTGGCTTATTCCCAGTCTATGTGGTGTACTAGCGCATGGAGTGAAGCCCCGGCCAGCGGCTAACACTCTGTTCAGTCCTGGTGAATTCCGTATGGTGATGTCTGGGAATCGGGTCTCTGTGAGCTTGCTGTGCTTTATAGACTTTGCATCTCCATCATGTGGATTGAATTCAGGTGTGTTTGTATCAGTATATCTGCATTATCTACAATTGGTGTATGTTTAAAATATGTAATAAAAAGCTTTTGTCATAAATACCATTAAAATATGTGCGCATAAAGTCAGCACTAGGCGATACAATAAAAAGATACATAACCATGAGTGATATAAAACTAATACATTCTACATATTCAATGAACAGGTCAAAGTTATGATGCCATTTCTACATCTATCTCATTGTTCAGCCCCATAGGTGTCAAGGTATTGAGCAAAAAAATCCATTTGCTTTCTGTCCTTGACATCTGGGAAATATAATTCTCCCCTCTCCAATTACGATGGACTTTCTCTATAACAAAAAATTGTGAGCCGTAGAAATAGTTGCAGGAAATAGAAATAGTCCCTGGTGGAACATTTCATAATGTTTTGAAAGTGGATGTCCCTCAAATCCTTTTTTAATGTTCCTCCTATATTCATTTATGCTGTCTTACAGCATTCTTTTAGTGTGTCCAATATAAAGTTTGTTACAGGGGCATTTCATACAATAAATAACCCCTTTAGTTCGGCAATTTATGTGGCTCTTGATTTTACATTTATCCACATATGAAATTGGCCTTTTTGGTTTAGTTGTTTTACATGCAATACAATGTCTGCATGGAAAAAAAAGTTTTGTGTAAAAGGTATGCATCACGGCTGTCACATTCTTTGTTGTTGGTGCAACCAAGGTTCCAAAGGTAAATTTGGGGTTTTTTTTTTGGTAGGTACTGTCCAATTACGTTATCTTGGGATAGAATTTTCCAATGTCGATATACGATAAGTTTAGGATTTCCCGATCTTGTGTATACTGGGTTATAAAGGGAATTTCTATGATTTTTTCTATATTTTTTAAAGAGTTTGCTCTTATATTTTTCACTTATTTTTCTTCTTTATTATTTACTTCTTCCTCATCTTTGTCAGGCTCAGAGGTAGTAGATCCTATGAACCACCGCGGACGATGACACAAGCTGACACCTGGGACAGGAGTCTAAGTGGTACCTGGTTTTCACCAGAGCCTGCTGCAAAGTGGGTTGGACTTCCTGCGGTGTGGTACCACCAGGTCATTCCACAGGCGTGACTTGTCCGTGTAGGCAGCCAAGGTCGAGGTACGGGAGCGGCAGGCAATCTCGTAACCGGAGACAGGCAGGAGGTCAAGACGGGCAGCACAGGGTCAGAGTTTGGGATGTAGCAACAGGTCAGGGCGGGCGTCAGAGAAGCGTAGTCAGAAACGAAACCAGGGTTAAAATGGGAAATCTCAATAACAGCACAAGGCTTCAGACACATCTTTCTCTAAAGCACGAAGATCCGGAAGGGTGTGATGGAAGAAGCAGGTTTAAATATCCTTCTGGAAAATTGGCCAGTGCTGGTCCTTTAAATTTCCGGAAGCCATCGCGTGCTCGTGCCCTAGGAGATGGGGACGCATGCGCACGGACCACAGGCGGGAATCTGGAACGGGTACAGGTGAGTGGCGCCGGTGACGCAATATGGGTCGCGGGAGCACCAGTGACAAAATTTCAATACCTCTGACATCTGAATTGATGCTACAATTGCTTTGGTATTCATCAGTAGAATATCCTTATATCTCTTATCCCTAAAATATTGTTGCAGAACATTAGCTTCCACTTAAAACGTCTCAAGGTCCATACAGTTTCTATGATGAAGTCGGAAGATGGCAACTTGTTTTTAGGATAAAACTATTGCTATCGGTTGGATTACTAAATGTTCTAGTTTTGATGGTCTGATTTTTTATATAAATAGTGAGATCTAAAAAATGTATGAATTTTTGACCAAAAGTCGGTGTAAATTCCAGAAAATAGTCATTTTTATTTATGTCTTAGAAGAATTTCTTCCAAGAAGATTCTTCACCCCCTGACCACACAAATACCACATCATCTATGAACCAGCGCCAGAGGACCAGATTCACAGCGAGCCCGTCTGTGGGTGTCTTCCTATCCTCCCACATATAGATTACATGACAGGTATTCTGGGGGTGAGATTGTTAACATATTGGGATTCTTTTATGTTTAAAATATTTAGTGATAATCCATTTTTAACTAGCAATCCTTATTCATTTTTATAAGTACTAAATATGTGCGTTTATCCCCCAATAGTCGCATTGCTTCTTTGTGATAATCTGAAGTATTAGAACTACTATGCTACCCCCTTTGTCAGCTGGGCGAACAATTATGTTGTTGTTCTTCTGTAAAAACAGGATAGCTTGTTGTTTACTTCGGGTAAGATTGCTAGTATATCTATTTTTATTTACATTTGTATCTTTGACTTTCAGGATATCACTTATGACCAGGTGTTGGAAAACTTTAAAAGCCTCTGAGTACTCATTTAGTGGATTAAAAGCAGATTTTGATTTTAGGGATGTGTGGACAATTGCCTCAGGAGTTTTTGATGCATTTACATCTGTAGGTTTTTTAATAAAATACTTTTTGATTGCCAAGTTGCGCATTAATTTCTTTATGCCTTTGAATGCATTGAATTTATCAAACCTTGCAGTTGGGGCAAAATTTAGCCCTTTAGGTTTGACATGCTCTCAGTCTCCTGCATTCTCGCTAATTTTCCAGCAATTTTTTTTTTGGCGAGTTTCCCTGCCCTTTGTGTACATCTATGTTTCTTTTTTGGGGCCTGAAAAAAATTTTGATTCATTGTGATCTTTTTTGGTTTATTAGTATAATTTGTTCTTGCTTTTCTCCTTTCATTCCCTATTTATTTGCAGCTTGTGTGAGGAGCTGTGGGGGAAAAAGCTGCAGCTGAAGTGCAGAGAAAGTCTGACAGCCTCTGCCAGGAGTCTGAGAAGCTGGAAGAGGAGGTCCTTGTGCTGTGGGAATGAGGAGGTCATTGTGCTGTGGGAACAAGGGGTCCTGCTTCCCCTGCCTGAACCAAAAGTCTCCAAAATGACACCCTTACTGAGCACTGCATTTTAATAACTAGCTTCTACATTTTGAACAAAAAGCACAGAGAATAACTGCAAAGATTTTTTTGTATTTTATGTAGACTGAATGGCTTAATTGCCAAGAATCAACCAAAAGTCTATTTGGTGCTGCTCCATCTTATTCTTATTATTTACTTCTACAGATTTTTCTTTTTTTGTGCCGATTTCCGGTAGGTTTCATTCTTGGCTTAAATAGGTGAAGATTCATTAAATCTAATTACTGTTAATTGCCCTACAACTCTCAAGAATTTAGTTTGTTTAGATTAAAAAAATTAATTTCTTAAATTTTTATTATTGTAAAAAACGAATAAAGAATCATAAAATTATTTTTATTTCTAATTTTCCTGATGAATCATTGAAGAGGCTTCTTGTGATTTATGGATTTGAAGAATTATGAAATCATTATAGAAAGGCTTTTTAATGCCTCATTAGTATAAAATTTGCATCTATTGTCTCCAAACTGTAGAAATCATTAGTTCTGCCTGCAGCTTTGTCAAGTGTAGAATTTTGCTAATGAAAAGCTAAATGAGTTTGATGTCACATTGAAACCCTGCAACCTTTGTAAGGCCAGACTCATGTGCAATAATCATTGACTAGAGGGTGGCATTGTTTACTCAGTTCTTAGCCATAAAATCATGCTTTCTACAAAGCAAATGACAGCTTTACAGAAGAAATAATCCATCTTTATTCTGAAAAACAGAACTGTCATATGGATAATTTTTGGGGAGATATAGTGGGTGTATGACAGGCACAATAAAATGTCATAAGCTTGTCAGATTTCAAGTTTTTTTAGCTTCCAGTTGTTTTGCTGCAGAGACAGTTGATGGGCACAAAATGTACAACATTCTGCATATATACCGCAGAAATGCCATAAATAAGAATATATGTTATGTAAAACAACCAAACCACAAGATATTTTCTTCTTAATATATTCTTACACCTTTTTTTTTTTACTTCAGTACAAGAGATCTGACAACCACCAAGTATTTTAAACTGATCCCTTTTATTAGAATAGAATCTATATATGTAACTTTTTGGACATTGGAGTATATATAACCTTAGAAAATGTATTGCCCAACATGCAGTCTTAGGGCTCTATCACATTGGGGTTGTTTTTCACAACCGTAGTTCAGCGATTTCCACGGATGCCTCACAGAGCCATTGATTTCTTGTGAAATCAATGGCTCTCTCCCGCGCCGCCCGGGAGAGAGCAATGGCGGCGCCCAGCGTGATGTACAGAAGACGGGCGCGGAAGCCGGAAGAGGACCCGCGTGCACATCGGGGGAGCAGCGCTGCAGATCGGGGCCACCGAAGGGTGAGTATGTAAGTTTATTATTTTTTTTAATGCTGGGCTGGGCTGTATAAAACTGGGGGCAGGCTGGGCTGGGCTGTATACTACTGGGGGCAGGCTGGGCGCAGGCTGTATACTACTGGGCGCAGGCTGGGCAGTGCTGTATACTACTGGGGGCAGGCTGGGCAGTGCTGTATACTACTGGGGGCAAGCTGAGCAGTGCTGTATACTACTGGGGGCAGGCTGGGCAGTGCTGTATACTACTGGGGGCAGGCTGGGCTGTGCTGTATACTACTGGGGGCAGGCTGGGCAGTGCTGTATACTACTGGGGGCAGGCTGGTCTGTGCTGTATACTACTGGGGGCAGGCTGGGCAGTGCTGTATACTACTGGGGGCAGGCTGGGCAGTGCTGTATACTACTGGGGGCTAGCTGGGCAGTGCTGTATACTACTGGGGGCAGGCTGGGCAGTGATGTATACTACTGGGGCAGGCTGGGCAGTGCTGTATACTACTGGGGGCAGGCTTTATACTACTGGGGGCAGGCTGTATACTATTGGGGGCAGGCTGGGGTGGCTGTATACTACTGGGGGCAGGCTGGGATGGCTGTATACTACTGGGGGCAGGCTGGGGTGGCTGTATACTACTGGGGGCAGGCTGTATACTATAGGGGGCTGGCTGGCTATATACTGGGGGGGGGGTTGTGACGAATCCATTTCCCACCCTCGGCTTATACTCGAGTCAATAGGTTTTCCCAGTTTTTGGTGGTAAAATTAGGGGTCTCGGCTTATACCCGGGTCGGCTTATACTCGAATATATACGGTATGTTTCTGTGCCTGTGTCTCCTGATTCATTGTTCCTCTCCTCCACACCATCCTCTTCCCTCCCCTGCCAGCTTGCTGCATATGACAGGAAGTGGGGAGGGGGAGGGAGCTGCTTGAGTTTGGAGGAGAAGAAACTGACACAGGCACACCTTGGTTACAGCTGCTCACCCCCCTCCGGGATTCATCACATGCTGCTGGCAGGAAGCCACATTATAAAGTACTGAAATGATCCAGAATGCTGACAAAGGCATTTTTAAAATCAGCATATCACAGGCAATTGGATCCTGTCACCAGCTAAAAATGACATTCCTGGTGACAGGTTCACTTTAAATCCAAAACACAGAGCCATAACCATTTATCTTTCTATGCTGTCTATTGGTTTTAAGCTTTTGTGCTTAAACAAGTCTTTTATAGAAAAGGACCAGATGAATAAACCTTTATTTTTCTCATACCATAGACACCCATAACTTTGTGGACAGATCAATGGGTGATTTCTAGGACCACCTCTGGTAAGTAACCACTAAACACTTGAAAGTCCCCAAAAGACTGATTCTTTTGTAGATGCTCCAACCCAGTTTACTAGCCATTATAATTCCGTCTACTTTGAATCTAGGTTATATTTCCTACTTTTAACTTATCAGCTTCAAGAATGTAAAGCTTACTTTGGCAGGTGCCATTGCTTGTAAGATAAAGATAATCAATGTTCGTTTTACCCTGTCAGTGATTTCAATGTTATGGCTGATTGGGATGGCTTCCTATAGTAATCTGGCTATGTGCTCAGAAAAGCAAAAATTCCTCTAAAAATGTAATGTCATGAATTCATATATTCTATCCCAGTATTCATCATTACCCAATATTTACTTAGCTACTCAGAAAACATTCCTATTTTATGCATTACTTGTTCTGAATTATTTTAATTATGCAAGTAATTGAACAATGGACTGCCGCACATCTGCTACTAAACAGAAATGGCTTTGGATGTGTTAATTTATTAGAAACAATTGTCTTCTACAGCTATTTCATATGGTCTCAAACCAGCAATTTACACAATTATTGCATTTATTGCTGTAGCAAAACATTTTTCTAGTTTAATCCCATACATTTATATGGAAGATACTGGAGCTAAAAGATTACTAGTTGGTTTTCTTTTGTGGTATATCTGTCGCTCTATTTTACACATCCAGTAGGTATATACTTACTTCCATTGTCCAGTAGAGTATGCAGCATGCTGCCATATGAGCCTAAAGCCACAATATTCTAAGTATTTTCTTTGTATACCACCTTCACATTTCAAGGCTTATTTGAACATGCAGAAAGATTTATCATAAGCTGGCAAAACTACACCAGGTCCGACCTGATGTAGGTTTGCGCCCAAGTACACAGATACGGGGTGGGAATGCCCATTAAGCCGGGCCCCACTCCCCTCTACGCCCACTCCATGCCCATATGTCATGGATTTGTGATTATTTCACTTCTTCTTTGCCATAAAACTGGCATAGAAGCAGACCCTGAGCTGTCATAGCAACTGATCATTATCCCCGATGACGACACATGGAGACTAGCCAATTTGTCAGCGTGCATGTGCATTTAAATTCCACTGGCACCATTTAAGGGGTTAATACCTGCAATTGATGCCAGCAGGGCCGGCGCCAGTGCTAGGCATCCCTTGGCAAGTTCTGGGTCCCAGAGCTGCAGGGGGGGGGCCCACATAAGGCTGCATATAAGGAATCTATGGGGGTGAGGGAGTACTATATCTAATGATTCTATAGGGTGTGAGGGGGCCTTATATAAAAAAAAAACATGAGGGGGCAGTTTGGTATGATAAACTAGGGAACAAGAGACTATTTTAATTTCTGAATTTTTAATGCCGCCACATGAGTTCATTGCAAAGGAGCCCACAGAGGCTCTACCACCCAGGGGCCTACTGAAGCCTGGTATGCCAGAATGGATTTTAGGTGTTAACCACAGATGTTTGGTTCAGTATGAAGAAAACATGCACGTTGTATGGAGAAGATTCAGTCCATAAGTCCACTCTTCTTTGCTGCCCACCGACATTCTACTATGGGGGTTTACAGCGAGGGGTTATTTAAAATAGAAGTGATCTGCTATAGATAGATGGAGAAGCAGACAGCTGTGTCCAGGGGTGTACCAAGCCTGTCTGCTGCCTGAGGCGAGCCATAGAAAGACGCCCCCCCCCCCGCCCATATATGATATATTGCAGGGAATGTCAGGACCAGATCCATCATATTGGTTTGATGTAAAAATAAAGCAATGCAAAATGCATGCCATGTAGTATAAAATACATACAGCATATCGCCTGTAGTATAAAATGCATACAGCATATCGCCTGTAGTATAAAATGCATACAGAGTGGCGCCATGTAGTATAAAATACATACAGCATATCGCCTGTAGTATAAAATGCATACAGCATATCGCCTGTAGTATAAAATGCATACAGAGTGCCGCCATGTAGTATAAAATACATACAGCATATCGCCTGTAGTATAAAATGCATACAGCATATCGCCTGTAGTATAAAATGCATACAGAGTGGCGCCATGTAGTATAAAATACATACAGCATATCGCCTGTAGTATAAAATGCATACAGCATATCGCCTGTAGTATAAAATGCATACAGCATATCGCCTGTAGTATAAAATGCATACAGAGTGCCGCCATGTAGTATAAAATACATACAGCATATCGCCTGTAGTATAAAATGCATAAAGCATATCGCCTGTAGTATAAAATGCATACAGCATATCGCCTGTAGTATAAAATGCATACAGAGTGCCGCCATGTAGTATAAAATACAGCATATCGCCTGTAGTATAAAATGCATACAGCATATCGCCTGTAGTATAAAATGCATACAGCATATCGCCTGTAGTATAAAATACATACAGCATATCGCCTGTAGTATAAAATGCATACAGCATATCGCCTGTAGTATAAAATGCATACAACATATCGCCTGTAGTATAAAATGCATACAGCGTATCGCCATGTAGTATAAAATGCATACAGCATATCGCCTGTAGTATAAAATGCATACAGAATATCGCCATGTAGAATAAAATGCATACAGCGTACCACCATGTAGTAGAAAATGCATACAGCGTGCCACCATCTAGTAGAAAATGCATACAGCGTACAGCCATGTAGTATAAAATGCATACAGAATATCGCCATGTAGAATAAAATGCATACAGCGTACCACCATGTAGTAGAAAATGCATACAGCGTGCCACCATCTAGTAGAAAATGCATACAGCGTACAGCCATGTAGTATAAAATGCATAGTTTCCCCCCATGTAGTATAAAATGCATACAGCGTGCCACCATGAAGTACAAAATAGAAGTCCTGATAAATATCACAAATACTCCATATACATACAGCATATATATACATATACAAATAGTAGATACAGCATATACACACACTGCACATATATACACACACACACATACACACGCATATACATATATACACACACACATACACACGCATATACATATATACACACACACATACACACGCATATACATATATACACACACACGCATATACATATATACACACACACATACGCATATACATATATACATACACACGCATATACATTTATACACACACACACACACATATACACACACACACACATACATATATATATATATACATATATATTTATATATGCAAAGATAAATACCTTTACCTTTCTTTTACGGTTTTGGGGTCTTTTCTGCCTTGTCCTGCAGCACAGCGGGCAGTTTCAGGCCGGGAGTGAGGGTTGGAGGGGAGGGAGAGTCGGGACCGTGAGCGGGGGAGGGGGGGGGGTCGGAGCCAGATGCGAGGGTTTGGGGGGGGGGGTTTGAGAGCCGGGACCGCGGGAGCGTGGTTGGAAATGGGAGCTTGGGGGGGAGTGCAGCCGGCTACGGGGTCGGAGCTGAGAGCGGACCGGGGGGGGGGGCGCTGGTGTCGGTCGGCGTCGAGACCAGCGGGGAGAGCAGCGGGGGGAGCAGTGGAGTGTGGGGGGCAGGAGAAGAGGTATGCGGGGCGGGAGTGTCTGCCAGCGGCCGGAAGCACGGAGCTGGACAGAGCACTGGAGTGCCAGAAGCACGGTGTCAGCGCCAACAGGGAGCGGGCGCATGGTGGCAGCGGGGAACATGGTACCGGACGGTGGGCTGCAACGTGGCAGCAGGGGTCAGGCGCACAGTGCCGGCGGCGGGCAACTTGGTGCCTGCCGGTGAGGGGTGGGAGCACGGTGCCGCCCCCTCGTCGAGCAGGAGGCGCGCCGCCTGAGGCGAGATGCTCAACTCGCCTCATGGCAGGTGCGCCCCTGGCTGTGTCTGTTATGTAGTGACAGATGAACATTACACTTTAGGGAGAAAATTCTGTTTGTAGCTCCCTCCCAAGTATAACAGCACTGCAGGGACTCTTCAACACCAATAACCCAATACTTACTGATTCAATAGATAGGTCATAAATAGAAATATAGCCTGAAAAAAATCAGTTTAGCCTTTTTACTAGAGAATACAGCTTTCACTAAGCCAGGCATACTATGTGCACCTGCAAACTCATTAATACAGCTGAATTTACGTATAATGGCCAATGCCCTGAAAAGGAAAAAATATAATTGGAAAGTCATTAAATGGTTAGTAACAGAGCTCTGTCAATGGCCCTTGAAGAAACAATGTTATCTCTCAATATTAAAATCCCACCCACATTCACAAAAAATTTCAGAATCCTTTGTTGTTCACATGGCTTTTTTCTCTCTATTTATAAAGTTTTATTCTGCAACTAACAAAATATTGATTTTTCTCTGAACATTTAAAGGCAGTTTATTCAAACAGACAAAGGGAATTAATCTCATTAATTGGTTCTCAAGGATCCCATCTGTTTGCTGGTCAATGTTCTTTTCTTTAAAGCCCTTTGGTAGAATTTAGCCTTTTGCATTATGTTTGTTACAAATCAACAACTGAGCACAAGTGAGTCAAGATCCAGGTAAGCTCTGCCAGATACAGTGTCAAGGTGAGATGGTCAAGACATGAACAAAGGCTTTCTTCATATCCTGTAAGTTATCCTACACCTACAATTCTACAGAGACTGAGGAAGTTGAATTTTTTTTTTAATCAATGTGATGTTTCCAAGATGTTTTTGGATCAAAGTATCATGGGAATTTCTAACAGATACGTTTAATAAAATCTAAAATGTAAAGTTATGTTAAGACCTATTTATCTTATCATATAACTAGCTAGTATAATCACCGAGGCTCAGAAACATCAGCAACAATTAAAAACTAAGATTATCCAGCATTCTTATAACAGAAAGATGGCACATAGAGTTCTTTCGGGTTTCCATCCCCTCTCACTTTTGCTGTAGTACAATCACAAATATAGCTGTTAAAGGAACACTAACATGATGCATATACCATTTTTTGACACAATGGGGGACACCTACCTTAGTTTTTTTTTATAACTGATACTTTTGTAAGGTCTTTTTTGCGCCTCATGTATGATTATGTCTTTTTTCTTGTGATGCATGTTTAGTTTTTCTTGTCCTGCAAAGTGCAAAATTTGGCTTTTTTGTGACTTTTTGTTGCAAATGTCATATGGAGGCATGGGTAGGGGGGAAGTAAAACAAAAGGGGGAGGAGGGGTAAGGAAGTTGGGTTGAGGGATAGGTGGGGGGTAGGTATAGCAATGACCTTGTATTCCTGGATAACTATTAAACTATAAACTTATAACCAGAATGTCCAGCCATGAGCCTGAGGTCGATCCACGATATTGATTTGTTCGTCATTATCTTAAATGGATTTCATTTCCTTTCTTGAGTTGGCCTGTTCTTAGATTGTACAGTATCTCTTACCTAAATAGTTTTCCCTAATCAGTAGCGTATGTCAGTGGAGGAGTTTATGTCTAAATTTCTTCCATGGTTCCCATAGGAGTGAAAATTTATGGTGTGATCTATTTTCCCAGCTGACCATTTCTTCCATTCTGTATATAGTGTCTACTCTCTCTATCCATTCTTCCACCATTAGTGGGTCTTTCAATAACCATTTTGGCAGAATTACGAGTCTGGCTGCTTGTATCATTTAGGTGGTAAGGTTTCTCTTACTCGGTGTCCAGCTTTTGTGTGGGAGCCATAAGAAGACAGAGTCAGGTGTGAGTGTAAGATTATTTCCAGTGATGTTTAATTTGTTTCTCTATTTCTTCCCAGTAGTGTTGGATAAGTGGGCAGCCCCATAGTTCCTTTCCCTGTACCACATCTCCTGCATGTTTCTGAGCCGCTTATACCCTTTTGTTTTAACACTGCAGGTGTGTTATACCATCGTGTCACTGTCTTGTATGAATTTTCTTGGATCCTCACACACCTTGAAAAACCATGGGAGTTTTTGTGGATCTTTTTAATCTGTGTGTCTGAGAAGATCATATTTAGGTCTTTTTCCCACCCAGTAATATAAGCTGGCTTAATACCTGACTTCCTATTAATTATATAGCCATAAAAGATCGAAATAGTTCTTTTAGGCAACTCCTCTTTTTTGAGCCATGACTCTAGCCATGTGGGGTCTTTTAATTGGGGAAAATTTTTATGTAATGTATCATTAGACATTTTTAATTCTGCAATTTGCAAGAATGATGCTCCTTTTTTGTTTTCTTAAGGGTCTCCATTAACCCCTAGGCGCACCATGACGTTATACTACGTCCCCGGGGCTAGATGCTTAGCGCACCGGGACGTAGTATAACGTCCAGCTTCTGGGACCGGCTCACGAATGGAGCCGGTACCAGAAGCAGCGGCTGTCAGCTGTCTAGTACAGCTGACGCCGCGCTGTAACACCCGCGATCGGAGCCGACTCCGATCGCGGGTGTTAGCCCCTTACACGCCGCGGTCAAGCATGACCGCGGCGTGTAAGGGTGTTCCTGCTGTGAATCGGATCCCTCGTGCCCCTTACCGGGGGATCCGATCCTCTTCTGGGCAGCTCCGAGGACTGGCATGTGCCCCGGAGCTGCCCGGTCTCCATGGCAGCAGACCCCTTCCGGGTCTGACTGTAAACTGTCTGAGCATGCGCAAGCTTGCTCAGACAGTTTACACTGCTCTACAATAAAATAGTATTGTAGAGCAGTGTATTGAACTTAAACCAGTGATCAGAGCATCACTGGTTTAAGTTCAAGTATGTATAAGTAAAAATATGCAAAAACAGTTCACACTACACATTATAATAAATAAAAAATAAATACATAAAATATAAGCCCCTAAAATGTCACTTTCCCATAAAAACACTTAATAAAGTATAAAAAACACAAAAACACAAAAAAAAAACCCGCATATTTGGTATTGCCGCGTCCGTAACAATCTGCATAATAAAACAGAATTGTTACTGGACCCGCACGGTAAACGCCGGAGGAAAAAAAACGCAAAAAATGTTCCGAAAAAAGATAATTTTTAATTAATACCCTATAAAAAATGCTCTAAAAAGTGATTTAAAAAATTTTATGCACTCCAAAATAAGCCCACTAAAAAGAACAACTGTTCTCGCAAAAAATAAGCCCCTAACAAGATTTGTCAGCCAAAAAATAAAAAAGTTATGCATATAAAAAGATGGCGATGCTAAAATGAATAAGATTTTCTCCAAATTAGTTTTTATTCAGTACAATTGAATAAAATACACAAAACCCCCACATATTTGGTGTCGCTGCGTCCGTAACAATCTGTATAATAAAACAGAATCGTTATTAGATCCGCAAAGTGAACCCTGTAAAAAACAACCTAAAAAAACTCTCTCTGATAAAGATGATTTTTTATTAATGCCCTTTAAAAATGCTCTAAAAAAGTGATTTTAAAAAGTTACGCAATCTAAAATAAGACCACTAAAAAGAGCTATCATTCTCGCAAAAAATAAGCCCTTAAACAGATTTGTGAGGTGAAAAATAAAAAAGTTATGCATATGAAAGACTGTGATGCTAAAATTAAATAAAAATTACTTTTTATTCAGTAAAAATGGGAAAAAATAAAAAATATATATAAATGAAGTATTTTCATAAACGTGGCGACCCATAGAATAAAAATAATATACTATTTTCATGGTATGGTTAACGGCCAAAAAAAAAAACATATAAAAATTATCCTAAAAATTGATGATTTTCATTTCCTCCACCAACAAAGAGTTAATTAAATCTCACCAATTAGCTATAGATGCCCCAAAATTATGCATTAGAAAAGTGCATCTCATGTGGCAAAAGAAATAAGCCCCTATAGGTCCTCAATAAAAAAAAGAAAAAAATTATAGCCTGTACAATGTGACATAGCAAATCTGATTTGGATGGCGCCTCCTTCCCTTCTATGCTCGGCCGTGCGCCCATACAGCAGGTTACCAGCACATATGGGGTATCCGTGTACTCGGGAGAAATTGGGTATCAAACTTTGTGGAGCCTTTTTCATTTAATCCATTATAAATGTTTAATTTTCCACCCAAAATGAGTGTATTGTGAAAAAATATTACAATTTGCAGACTCCACCTCCATTTTGTTTTAACCCCTATAAAACACGTAAAGGGTTAACAAACTTCTTAAAAGTGGTTTTTCATACGTTGAGGTGTGTAGTTTCCACAATGGGGTAATTTATGAGTCTCGCTATTATTTAGGCCTCTCAGTCTCAATTAGAAGTTGAGCAGGTTCATCTAAATACAGGTTTTGGCGATTTTACAAAAAATGTGAAAAATGGCACCCAAATTCTGAGCCTCATAACATTCTAGTAAAATATGTGGAATCTTAAAAAACCATGCCAACATAAAGCAGACATTTGGGAAATGTAAGTTATGAATTTATTTGGGTGCTTTGACTATCTGCATCAAAAGTAGAGAATTTAGAACGTTGAAAATAAAGAATTTTTCAAAATTTTTGCCAAATTTTGTTTTTTTTTCATAACTGAACGCAAAAGATTTCATCCAAATTTTTAAACTAATTTGAAGTACAATGTGTCACGAGAAAACAATCTCAAAATCCCCTGGATATCTCATAGCGTTCCAAAGCTATAACCACTTATAGTGACACAGGCCAGATTTGAAAAATGGGTCCGCGTCCTTAAAGGAAACCTACCATTTCAAATGGTAGGTTTAAGCTGTAAACACCGATGCTTAGTTTCGTTAGTGTAAAAACCGCGGTATCGCGGTTTTAACACTTTTTAAACTTTATAGCATAAACTGCTTCGGCGCTGCGTGCGCACGATCGTGCGAGCGCCTACATAGGAAATGCCGCAGGCGTTGCGCGCGCACGGTCGCGCGCAGCGCCGAAGCGGCTTCTGCTATAAAGTTTAAAAAGTGTTAAAACCGCGATACCGCGGTTTTAACACTAACGAAACTAAGCACCGGCACCAGCTCACCCTGAGCTGGTGCTCGGTGTTTACAGCTTAAACCTACCATTTGAAATGGTAGGTTTCCTTTAAGGCCAAAAGATGCTGAGTCCCCTAGGGGTTAATTCTTCGTATGATTTGGCATGGAACTGTTTCAGTGTGGTATTTGACCATGTTGAGCAAATATCAGGTATGTCTTTCCTATTAGGTTTAATTAGGAAGGGTATTAGGTTACTAGGCATCAGAGGGGATGGAATGTTTAGTAGCTGTTTTTCTATTCCAAGTGCTTGCATTGTTTTAACCGTCCCTAATGTAATTGGGTTTATGCTGTGATCAATTGTTTGAATATTCCATAGTTCAGCTAGTTGTTTAGGCGCTAATGCATTTTTTCCAATTCTATTCCCAGATTCCCTAAGTTCTCATTATGGAGTAGTATCCATCTTTTAAGGTGTATGGCTTGCTGGTATGTTTTGGCATCTGGTAGGCCAAATCCTCCATCTTTCTTTTTAAGGATTAGTCTTTCATGAGCCAGCCTCACCTTCTTGTCCCTCCACAGGAATTTGCTAAAGACTGATCTAAATTTTGAGAAGAACACATTTGGTATTGCTATCGGAATCATTTGTAGCAGGTACAGGATTTTGGGCATTATGAAGGCTTTAAGTAACTGAAATTGAATTTAAGGTATATACAGCCTCCCCAGTAATCACTATATTCAGCCCGCTAGCAATCACTATATACATCCCCCCAGCAAACACTGTATACAGCCCTCCAGCAATCACTATATACATCCCCCCAGAAATTACTATATACAGCCCCCCAGCAATTGCTGTATACAGTCCCCAGCAACCACTAAATACAGCCCCCCAGCAATCACTATATACAGCCCCCAGCAATCCCTGTATACAGCATCCCCAGCAATCACTATATACAGCCCCCCAGCAATCATTATATACAGCCCCCCAGCAATAAAAGTTTACAGCACCCCAGCAATCACTATATACAGCCCCAGCAATCACTATATACAGCCCCCCAGCAATCACTAGATACAGCCCCCCAGAAATCACTATATACAGCCTCCCCACCAATCAGTATATACAGCCCCCCAGAAATCACTAGATACAGCCCCCCAGCAATCATTATATACAGCCCCCCCAGCAATCACAGTTTACAGCACCCCAGAAATCCCTGTATACAGATCCCCAGCAATCACTATGTATAGCCTCCCAGCAATCACTGTATACAGCCCCCCAGTAATGACTATATACAGTCCCCAGCTATCACTATATACAGCCCTCCAGCAATCATTATATACAGCTCCCCCAGCAATCACTATATACAGTTCCCCCAGCAATCACTATAAATAGGTCCCCAGCGATCACTATATACAGCTCCCAGTAATAACTGTATACAGACCCAGTAATCACTGTTTACAGCCTCCCCACAGAAATCACTATATACAGCCCCAGTATACAGCCCGCTATAACTACTGTGGGGAATTGCTCTGGTAGTTGACAGGTAGCAGTGCAGGAAGCAGTGACACACGCAGGTTTAAAAGTCCAACTTAAGTGTTTATTCACACTTGCAAAACAGAACACAAATTCAGCCTTGGCTTAGGCACATGCAAAAACATTATAAAAGTAATTCCTGCCCGGCTAGGCGCTGTCTAATACATTTGGAGGACCCTAGCTATCCGGGTACCAGGCTGCCTGGCACACGCTCTTGGCCAGCAGCAAGACAGGAGACCCTCAGTTACCTTTGCTGTGAGAATGCAATCTCGCTTTCAGCTCTCCAGGTAGGGCCTCCCCTACTGCTTCTGGCCTGCAGACTAAATCAGACCCTAACGAGACCTGTGACCTGCACCTGTGGGCTATACAAAAGCCCAGGACCGAAGCCCGGGTGGAGTAGGAGTCCCACTACCAGCCTACCCCTACTCCATAATAAGCCGCCCAGTACGGACATTACAAATGTGTCCATGCTAGCGAGGCCAACACAGACAAAACAGACTATTCCTGCTTATCATGTCTGCATTAACCCTTGGGTTACTGCAGACAAACCCAGGGCTTTTACCACCAGCATTTCATCTGCCTGTAAGACAGATAGCGGTTTTCCCACACAACACCTCTCACTTTCTCACATACCCTCCCCCTCAGTTCAGACCCACCGGGGCGAACTCCTGACATTAACCCCTACGGGACACAGCATCTTTTGGCCTAAAGGACGCAGCCCCATTTTTCAAATCTGGCCTGTGTCACTATAAGTGGTTATAGCGTGGGAACGCTGTGAGATATCCAGGGGATTTTGAGATTGTTTTCTCGTGACACATTGTACTTCAAATTAGTTTAAAAATTTGGATGAAATCTTTTGCGTTTAGTTATGAAAAAAAACAAAATTTGGCAAAAATTTTGAAAAATTCTTTATTTTCAACGTTCTAAATTCTCTACTTTTGATTCAGAAAGTCATAGCACCCAAATAAATTCATAACTTACATTTCCCAAATGTCTGCTTTATGTTGGCATGGTTTTTTAAGATTCCACATATTTTACTAGAATGTTATGAGGCTCAGAATTTGGGTGCCATTTTTCACATTTTTTGTAAAATCGCCAAAACCTGTATTTAGATGGACCTGCTCAGTTTCTAATTGACACTGAGAGGCCTAAATAATAGCGAGACTCGTAAATTACCCCATTGTGGAAACTACACCCCTCAACGTATGAAAAACCACTTTTAAGAAGTTTGTTAACCCTTTACGTGTTTTATAGGGGTTAAAACAAAATGGAGGTGGAGTCTGCAAATTGTAATATTTTTTCACAATACACTCATTTTGGGTGGAAAATTTTACATTTGTAATGGATAAAATGAAAAAAGGCTCCACAAAGTTTGATACGCAATTTCTCCCGAGTACACCGATACCCTACATGTGGTGGTAACCTGCTGTATGGGCGCACGGCCGGGCATAGAAGGGAAGGAGGCGCCATTCAAATCAGATTTGCTATGTCACATTGTACAGGCTATAATTTTTTTCTTTTTTTTATTGAGGACCTATAGGGGCTTATTTCTTTTGCCACATGAGATGCACTTTTCTAATACATAATTTTGGGGCATCTATAGCTAATTGGTGAGATTTAATTAACTCTTTGTTGGTGGAGGAAATGAAAATCATCAATTTTTAGGAAAATTTTTATGTGTTTTTTTTTTTTGGCCGTTAACCATACCATGAAAATAGTATATTATTTTTATTCTTTGGGTCGCCACGTTTATGAAAATACGTCATTTATATATATTTTTTTATTTTTTCCCATTTTTACTGAATAAAAAGTAATTTGGCAAAATTGTTGTTAATTTTAGCATCACCGTCTTTCATATGCATAACTTTTTTATTTTTCACCTCAAAAATCTGTTTAAGGGCTTATTTTTTGCAAGAATGATAGCTCTTTTTAGTGGTCTTATTTTAGATTGCGTAACTTTTTAAAATCACTTTTTTAGAGCATTTTTAAAGGGCATTAATAAAATAATCATCTTTAGCAGAGAGAGTTTTTTTAGGTTGTTTTTTACGGGGTTCACTTTGCGGATCTAATAACGATTCTGTTTTATTATACAGATTGTTACGGACGCAGGGATACCAAATATGTGGGGGTTTTGTGTATTTTATTCAATTGTACTGAATAAAAACTAATTTGGAGAAAATCTTATTCATTTTAGCATCACCATCTTTTTATATGCATAACTTTTTTATTTTTTGGCAGATAAATCTTGTTAGGGGCTTATTTTTTGCGAGAACAGTTGTTCTTTTTAGTGGGCTTATTTTGGAGTGCATAACATTTTTTAAATCACTTTTTAGAGCATTTTTTATAGGGTATTAATTAAAAATTATCTTTTTTCGGAATGTTTTTTGCGTTTTTTTCCTCCGGCGTTTACCGTGCGGGTCCAGTAACAATTCTGTTTTATTATGCAGATTGTTACGGACGCGGCAATACCAAATATGCGGGGTTTTTTTGTGTTTTTATGCTTTTTATACTTTATTAAGTTTTTTTATGGGAAAGTGACATTTTAGGGGCTTATATTTTTATGTATTAATTTTTTATTTATTATAATGTGTAGTGTTAACTGTTTTTGCATATTTTTACTTATACATACTTGAACTTAAACCAGTGATGCTCTGATCACTGGTTTAAGTTCAATACACTGCTCTACAATACTATTTTATTGTAGAGCAGTGTAAACTGTCTGAGCAAGCTTGCGCATGCTCAGACAGTTTACAGCCAGACCCGGAAGGGGTCTGGCTGCCATGGAGACCGGCAGCTCCGGGGCACATGCCAGTCCTCGGAGCTGCCCGGAAGAGGATCGGATCCCCCGGTAAGCGGCACGGGGGATCCGATCCACAGCGCTAACACCGTTACACGCCGCGGTCATGTTTGACCGCGGCGTGTAAGGGGTTAACACCCGCGATCGGAGCCGTCTCCGATCGCGGGTGTTAGCGCAGGCTGTCAGCTGTACTAGACAGCTGACAGCCGCTGCTTCTGGTACCGGCTCCGTTCGTGAGCCGGTGCCAGAAGCAGGACGTTATAGAACGTCCCCGTGCGCTAAGCATCTAGCCCCGGGGACGTACTATAACGTCCAGGTGCGCCTAGGGGTTAAGCAATGCGTTCGGGACAAGGCATCCGCATTGCCCTGTAGCTTCCCGGCTCTGTGCTCCACCATGAAACTGAAATTTTGGAGGGACAAGAACCACCTAGTGACCCTGGCATTCTTCTCCTTAGTTCTACTCATCCACGTGAGAGGAGAGTGGTCAGTTATGAGACGGAACTGTCGTCCCAGCAAGTAGTACCGTAGGGACTCTAATGCCCACTTTATCGCCAGACATTCCTTCTCTACGATACTGTAATTTTTTTCAGCTGGCGTGAGCTTCCTGCTCAGGTAAGTAATGGGGTGTTCCTCGCCATTCACCTCCTGAGACAGGACAGCTCCCAGTCCTACATCTGACGCATCCGTCTGCACAATAAACTCTTTCTTGAAGTTTGGCGCAATGAGGATGGGAGATCCACACAACGCAGACTTCAATGCCTGAAAAGCACCTTCTGCTTGTTCATTCCACCGCACCATGACCGGCCTTTTACCCTTCAGCAGGTCTGTCAGGGGAGCGGACATGGTGGCAAAGTTTGGTATAAACCATCTGTAGTACCCTACAATGCCCAGGAATGCCCTGACTTGCTTTGTGCTCACTGGTTGAGGCCAACCCTGTATAGCGTCAATCTTGTTGATCTGAGGTTTAATTATACCTCGACCGATCACATACCCCAAATAGTGTGTCTCCTCCATTCCCAGCGCACACTTCTTGGGGTTTGCAGTCAGGCCCGCTGCCCTTAGAGAGTTTACTACGGCCTGTACCATGGCCAAGTGACTCGCCCAGTCTTGGCTGTAGATGATAATGTCATCTAGATAGAATAGAATAGAATGCTTTATTGTCCCCATAGGGGAAATTGATCTCGTCACAACGACAGCAACAACACCTCCATTCATGATCATAATTATACATATACATACAGGTAAGATACTAACATACATGTACTAACACACATATACAAACAAGTAATAAGAAACTTCTTAAAAAACAGTAAAAAAGGGAAAAGCACCGAAGTTAAGAATATAATTACTTGCCCAAATTAACTAATGCAATTGCCCTAGGTATAAAAGAGTTTTTAAAACGATTCGTTCTACATTTAATATGCAGAAACCGTTCACTAAAGGAACTACGCTGGCCCATCAGTATATTATGTAATAGGTTTTTCTCGTTCCCTAAAATGGACTTAAATTTGGAGAGCATACGTGCACACAAGACTGACTCCCAATCCTCTGTCTGAGGCGGAGGCGTATCTCCTATGTGGCTTTAACACTATGTCCATTAACCGTTGAAAGGTAGCGGGGGCCCCATAAAGCCCAAACGGTAATACAACATAGTGAAAAAGGCCCTCAGGGGTGATAAAGGCTGTCTTTTCTTTAGCCCTATCTGTCAGGGGTACCTGCCAATATCCTTTAGTTAGATCCAGGGTGGTGAAGTACCGAGCACCCCCTAGTCTCTCAATAAGCTCCTCCACCCAGGGCATGGGATAGGCATCAAACTTAGACACCTCATTCAATTTTCTAAAATCGTTGCAAAATCGCAACGTCCCATCCGGTTTGGGAATTAGAACAATTGGACTGGCCCACTCACTTTTGGACTCCTCAATAACCCCTAGCTTCAGCATCTTCTGAACTTCTTCTGATATGGCTTGTCTACGAGCTTCAGGGACTCGGTACGGCCTTAATCTTACCTTTATCCCTGGCTCAGTGACAATATCATGTTTAATTACAGATGTGTAGCCTGGCAACTCTGAGAACACATCTGTATTTCTTGCTACAAACTCTCGAGCCTCTCGCTGTTGCTCTTTGGTAAGGGTATCGGCTATTCGCAGTTCTGCCTCCGGCACAGGCTTATCTGCGGCCGGTGAGGGTATCGCAGGAGGTGGACTAGCCAGGACCATCTCTGTATGCAGACTCTCTCTGTCTTTCCAGGCCTTCAACAGATTTACATGATAAGTCTGCTCGGGTTTTCTCCGTCCGGGCTGACGTATCCTGTAATTCACCTCTCCTATTTTCTCTATAACCTCATACGGTCCTTGCCATTTAGCGAGAAACTTACTTTCTACAGTGGGGACTAGCACCAACACACGATCACCGGGACTAAAGCTCCTTACTTTTGCTGACCTGTTATAAACCCGGCTTTGAGTTCTTTGTGCCTCCTCCATATGCTCTTTGACAATGGGCATGACGGCTGCCACCCTGTCCTGCATATCTGCGATATGGTCTATTACACTTTTGTGGGGGGTGGGCTCTTGTTCCCATGTCTCCTTGGCTATGTCCAGGAGACCCCTGGGATGTCTGCCATACACTTAGGCCCCTTTCACACTTGCGTTTTTCACGCGCGTTTTCTGCGCGTGCTTTTGACGCGCAGAACTTGCATTGCACTCTGACCCATTGTAACCAATGGGTCTTTTCAGACTTGCATTTTTTTTCACGCACACACGCGCGTTTTTTTTTACGCGCGTTTAAATCTCGACATGCTCTACTTTTGCAAGTCACGCGCGTGAAAAACACACCATACAAGTCTATGGAGATGCATCAAAAACGCATTGCACTCTGAGACACCTGCAAGTGCAATGCAAGTGCAATGCGTTTTTCACGCAGCAATTGCCATAGAAAAGATAGAGCTCAGTCCTGAGTCCATTTCACGCGCATTTTCTGCGCGTGAAAAACGCTTTGAAATTGCATTGAAATTGTATCAAAAACGCACGTGAAAAACTGAGACACTGAACAAACTCTGACTGAAAACTGATTGCACTCTGATGCAAAATGCGCGTTTTTCACTGACCAAAAACTGATCGCACCCTGATCAAACTCTGATGTGATCTGCAACGCAAGTGTGGAAGGGGCCTAACTCAAACGGCGGGTTTTGGTGGCCATGTGGACCGGGATATACTAATTAACATCCTTATCTGGAGGCTGCCGTTGACTTGGTTCCATGATGCAGCCGGGTGTGTATGCCTATATAGTTTTGTTTACTCTTTGATAATACTAAGTTGTAATATATGCTTTGCTAGCTGGTATCCTGTGTAGATGTTTACAAGTGATGTTTACAAGTGATGTTTACACATTTGTACTATTAAGTTACAATACGTTGTTTTGCTAGCTGTGATTATACAATATTAGGCTTTTCACATTTCACACACAGATTGACCATTTGTGTGCTATACTTATTTTGATTCCCTCGGCCACATGTCCACCTGTTTAAGATTTTGTGTATGTATGTTTTTTAAATGATTTTAAACTGTCCCTGTGTAGTCTGTGATTTTTTAGTTTAAGAATTGAATAAAAAATATTGTTGTTTTTGTACCCTCAAAGATTGTTTTGAGTGTTTGGTCTATAAGTGCATTTTCCTACATATAGGTAGTATATTCTCATAGGTTGATAGGTTTTTGCAGAAGTATTTTGGTGCTCTGATTCATAGGTATTTATGTCCAGGAGACCCCTGGGATGTCTGCCATACACTAACTCAAACGGTGAGAACCCAGTAGAGGCTTGTGGGACCTCTCGGATGGCGAACATTAAATATGGCAATAGTACATCCCAGTCCTTCCCATCCTTGTTTACCACCTTTTTTAGCATACTCTTTAAAGTTTTGTTGAACCGTTCTACCAATCCATCCGTCTGAGGATGGTACACAGAGGTGCGTAACTGTTTAATATTAAAGAGCCGACATAGCTCCTTGGTGACTTTTGACATAAAAGGAGTCCCCTGATCTGTGAGGATCTCCTTGGGAAGTCCCACCCGGCAGAACATGGCAAACAACTCTTTAGCAATTAGTTTCGCAGAGGTGTGTCGCAGTGGGATGGCCTCAGGATATCGGGTAGCATAGTCCATGACTACCAGGATATGCTGATGCCCCCGAGCAGATTTAACTAAAGGACCGACCAAATCCATGGCGACCCTTTCAAAGGGTACCTCAATAATGGGCAGAGGTACCAACAGACTTCGAAAGTGTACCATGGGAGCATGCAATTGACAATCAGGGCAAGTTTCACAATACCTTTTTACCCTATCATATACTCCTGGCCAGTAAAAACGCTGCAAGATGCGTTCCAGAGTTTTTGTGGTACCTAGGTGCCCTCCCATCACATGCTTATGTGCAAGGTCTAACACCATCTGACAATATGGCTGAGGCACCATTAACTGCTCCCGGGTTTCACCGTGGACCTTACTAAAGCGGTACAATAACTCCTGATTTACCACCACACGAGGGAACAACTTATCCGCACCTGGGTGCTGAGGTACGCCATTAATTTCTACCACATTTTCTCTGGTGCGGACCAGAGTGGGGTCCTGGAGTTGGGCAGTACCAAAGTTGTCACGGGATACCTCCAAATCAGACAACTGCGGTCCTGTCACTACCTCCTCAGTTTCGCCTGCCATAACATCTAGGGGAAACATTACACTTCCATCTTCTGTGGCGGTCACCCCTACGGCAGGAACTCCAGAGTCTGGGTCATCAGGCTCGGCTTCAGAGATCTGACCAGACAACACAGGAGAACAACCCCCCAACTCTTGGTTTCCCCGCCATAGAGTCCAGAACATGGGGAAGTCCCGTCCCAAAATAAGATCATGGGGCAAGTTCATGACAACTGCTGCCTCATGTAGCGTCTCTCCACAAGAGGTCTGGAAGTTAATAACTGTGGTGGGGTAGTCGTTTACGTCCCCGTGGATGCACAGGACTCCAATTGTGCGCCCTGTGACCGCCTTGGGGTCTGTGAGGGACCCATTAATCAAGGTCACCCGACTGCCTGAGTCCAGCAGGGCCATCGCTGGATGCCCTGCCACAGTCACCCGGCACAGGTGGTGCTCATCAGCAGAGTCGGGGCTAGTAGCTGTGTAGACAGGGGCAGCATAGAGAGAAACCCTTCTGGCGGAACTGCAGTCCATGGGCTCTGAGGAATTGGGGCAATGGGCTGCAATATGACCTGGCTCATGGCAGGTCCAACAGATGGGAGCCTCCCCCCTCCTCCTCCCCTGGGGTACTTCCCGGACATTGGGCGTTGTCCTGCCCCGGGAATTTGTGGGTGACAAGACCTTCCGTGCCTTAAGGCCTGTCTTGGTATAAGGGGCTTTCTTTGCTAGGGCCTGAGTGGCACAAAACCTCTCCACCAACCCCACCAGCGCATCGGCATCAGACGGGTCCCCGTGTCCCACCCATTGTTGGATCTCACCCGGCAAGGCCCTCAGGAAACGGTCCAAAACAACCTTCTCGACCATCTGGGCTGGGGTTGATGTCTCCGGCTGAAGCCACTTGCGGACCAAGTGAACAAGTTGGTGCATCTGCCCCCTCGGTGGTAGCGCCTCCTGGTATCTCCAGCTATTCACTCTTTGAATGCGTAGATGCTGATCCACTCCTAGTCGGGCCAAGATCTCTGCCTTTACCTTGGAGTAGTCCCGGGCATACTCCTCGCTCAGGTCGTAGTATGCCTTCTGGGGATCAGCGACGAGGAAGGGGGCCAACACCTCTGCCCAGTGTTGCTGTGGCAACCTCTCTCGGGTGGCCACCCTCTCAAAGCCTGTCAGATAGGCCTCCACATCATCCTCGGCGGTCATCTTGGTCATAGCTTTGCGGACCTCTTTCCTGGCGTCCTTCACCGTCATTGCTGGGACAGTCCTTTGCTGAGCAGCGGTCAGGGCTGTTATCTGCTGGAGCAGCAATCTGTTTGTCTCTTGCTGCTGCACGTTGGACTGGACAAGCTGCTTGATTAACTCCTCCATGGCTGTGGCTTGCAGCTTCAGTGCTGTCAACTTCCAGGACATGCACTAGTGTATACTTCACTGCACTTTGCCCGCTCCAATCCACCATATGTGGGGAATTGCTCTGGTAGTTGACAGGTAGCAGTGCAGGAAGCAGTGACACACGCAGGTTTAAAAGTCCAACTTAAGTGTTTATTCACACTTGCAAAACAGAACACAAATTCAGCCTTGGCTTAGGCACATGCAAAAACATTATAAAAGTAATTCCTGCCCGGCTAGGCGCTGTCTAATACATTTGGAGGACCCTAGCTATCCGGGTACCAGGCTGCCTGGCACACGCTCTTGGCCAGCAGCAAGACAGGAGACCCTCAGTTACCTTTGCTGTGAGAATGCAATCTCGCTTTCAGCTCTCCAGGTAGGGCCTCCCCTACTGCTTCTGGCCTGCAGACTAAATCAGACCCTAACGAGGCCTGTGACCTGCACCTGTGGGCTATACAAAAGCCCAGGACCGAAGCCCGGGTGGAGTAGGAGTCCCACTACCAGCCTACCCCTACTCCATAATAAGCCGCCCAGTACGGACATTACAAATGTGTCCATGCTAGCGAGGCCAACACAGACAAAACAGACTATTCCTGCTTATCATGTCTGCATTAACCCTTGGGTTACTGCAGACAAACCCAGGGCTTTTACCACCAGCATTTCATCTGCCTGTAAGACAGATAGCGGTTTTCCCACACAACACCTCTCACTTTCTCACACTACATACTGCCCTCCTATTATAACTACCTTACCCCTCCTTATCCAACCTCACCTTACCCGTTCCCCTGATGCGCCAACTTCTTCCCTTGCGGTGTCAGGTTACTGCCCTCAGGCTATAGGAAGATGTCGGCGACATGCCACTGGCAACACAGTGTGTGACGTTACTGCAGCGCCAGCAGCAGGGAGCTGTCATCTTGTCATAGCCCGATTGTCTATACAAAAGCAGGGAACTGCTCCCTTGCTCTGCTATAGGCTAAAGTCTCTGAATCGGCTGTTAAAGCAGCAGCCAGTTCAGGTAAAAGCTGTTGCACCATGTTGCGTGAATCTTTCAGATCCTTCACTTCACATTTAACAGTTAAGATACATCTTAGGGCAGTGGGACTACATTAGCTACATTCATTCTGATATTGTTTTATAAGGTATTTATTAAAAGAAAATGATGTTGGGTCTCCATTTATCTTATGATAAGGGAAGAAGCACAAACCAGTAATTCTTTATCTAGTGTCACCAAGGCCCAGCATGCAGATTGAGAGAATTTATCAGGTGGCAAGTATATGAAGTCGGAGGTGCTCAGCTAAACCACAGCCACACAAAATGTATCTCCAAATGTAGTCCTTTATTCATATCACTATTTCTTTTTATCGCCTGGGATGGTTTAATGAATTTAACAATTTCTTAATTTATCTGTACAATGTAAATGATATGAGCATGCACTTTACAGTGAATTTTGCAGGTAAAGAACTAGAATTTCTGGATGTTAGAGTTAGTGAAAGGGGAGGGATGCTATGTACTAAGCAGTACAGTAAAAGCATGGCCACAAACTCTCTTCTACACTACAATAGTTTCCATTCATCACACATTAAAGAGAGACGTCCTCATGGACAATTTTTAGACCTTAGAAGGCTCAATAGCAATGATGGTAATAACCATAGTTTCCAATACAATATTCAAGCCAAAACTTCGTCTTTAGCAGACACCTGATGTAAAGGACTTTATCAATTTTCGAACCTCCTTAGTGATCTACGCCATTTTTGCCCGTGGAAGAGGTTCTAAATTGGGAAGACTATAAGAAGTGTGTGTTTTAAAGAGCACTTTATTTTGTTACAACAGGTAATTTTCGTCGTAGACTGATTGACCTTGTCAGAAAATGCCTTTTAGGTGACCCTACTATCCTCTACTGCAAGTATTGAGAAACTTGAAAGGAACCCCAGAGGCATAGACTGCTCAAAGGGCCTTCTACACTAAGATGCATAGGATATTAAAATGTGATGCGTCAGTCACGTGGGTCGGAGAAATACTGTATTTTTCGGACTAAAGGAGCAGAAAAAATCCTTTGATTTTTTCCGAAATCAAAGGTGTGCTTTATAGTCCGGTGCGCCTTATATTTGAACTGTACTTACAGACAACATGTACTGTATATCATTTAAAAGAGCACCGCGCCAGCAATATCCTGCAACTTTACCCCTATACCTTCCAGCTGCCTTGAACTGTGCACAGGTCTGCCACCTGCTGGTCATTCATCCTTGCAATCAGGTGCGCCTAATAATCCGGTGAGCCTTATATATAAACCTAGATGTTTTAGTAGGCATTTATTGATGGTGCGCCTTATAGTCGAAAAATATGGTAATTGTCTTTATATAATATTTAAAGCTGCTTGATTTTGGTATATAATCATTCAAGTTCATCCTTTATGTTTTTTTAATTTAATATTCTTTATTTTAACCCACATTGTGTTGATATGGCAAAAGACATTCCGCATGGGAGTCTGTTTTACTGCATTGTTTACATATAGCTATAGCAATGTACCAGCAGTAGCACATGTCGCCATCCTACTAACTAGTTATTGTGCAGTGAATAAACAACTTAGTTTGAAGATACATTGGTGTGTGGCATGTTTTATGTTCTGCTTATATATATATATAGTCTGCATTTATTTTACCAAACATATACAGTGAAACAGAAGCAGGCTGAAAATTCAAAATTTTATATTAAAAATAAAATTCCAAATAGAAGCTTAATTTAATCCGACCAAATTGAAATGACCTTTTTCATTTTTTGTGTTTCCACAGACAGAGAGCTTTCTATTCACGCAAGATGGCTTGAAGATCCAGTGGGGAATGATGGGAGCCGCCAGAATTTATGCAAATCCAGAAGTGGCCAGCACCAATCAGCGGTTTAAATTTTCAAGTGCCGGCGATACATACGCCCCCATAGATGGCAATGGCCCCATGGAGAGATACGTGCCACACACTCTAGCACCATAACACTCTGTACATTGGGAAAAGATAGGACATTTGCCATCTTTCCCTGTGTGAACGACTCGTATGCCGTGCATTTCTATGGAGAAATGCACGGCCGATGTATGCATATGTTTTCCTAAATGCAGCCTTAGAAGAAAATATCAAATCATAAGAGTGCTATATGTGCTCTTACTCTACAGGTGTTTAGTTTTCACTGAAATAAAGGTGATAATGCATTCCTGCTGAGTAGTTAATAACATTCTTTTAACTAGCCTTAATATCTATTAGCAAGCTTTTCACATCTAATTCATTTGCCATTAGTAGCGCTTCATGTTTTCCATTTGAATTTCAATCAATGTGAAGTGTTCTGAGCTAATCTGGATTTTTACAAACTCAAAATGAAATTTATCCTTGCAATATACTAACCAACTAAGAGATTTTTTATATAGTTAATTTACCATACCATGATAGTGACTCTGTGCCTTGGTTTATGCTTATAATATTTATGTATGCTTCTGTTGTGTGAATAAAACATTGCATGGTGTCAAGAAGAGTATACTACTCCAGAAATCCCCTAAGGTCTCGTTTACAAGTGTTGGATTCTGTCAGGCGTTACTATCTAGAATCTGACAGAATCTGTAGACATTTCACAGCAATAATACAAGTCAAGTAAAATATTGTGTACCCCATTCACACACAGTAAAACGCTAGACTAAATACATGTTAGGAAGAAAAATACAGGTAGCATAACCCTACTGAATGACAATGAAGCTAACATGAATTTGTTTATCTGTCTTAAATTTATGCCACAGATTATTTAAAAACTCCTGATTCAATTTACCATGATCAAATCCTGAATGAGTGAACATATTCTAAAATTTCTAACAATTGTGAATGAAATAACACCAGATTCCTACATACATGAGCCCCATTTTTAGGATGTGCACCAGAGAAAATACCGTTCTACATCATTTTCTGTTTATCAGAGAGAAAGTTAATGTTAAGTGGGTACATTGAGAATGAGTCAATATGGTGATGATGTCAATGAGAAGGGCACACATCATGCCAGCCCTATAATTGAACTGACCTGTTAAAATTTGGGTTCAGCTGAGTATGGCCAAACCTGAATTTTAGGGTTTAGGTACTGATACCAACCAGTATACCAGCGATCTGTGGTGGGATTTTAATGACTAAGGATAGGACCAATAGCACTAACATGCTGGAGGCAATGCATGTAATTTTGGGCCAGGTTTGCTGCTTCCAATGATGTCATTGTGGAGTGACGATCCTCCCCAAATGGCGGACCGTGCACCACGAACAGGTTAGTGCTGGTGCACATGGCCATTGCCATTTAAATATTCTGGAGACTTTTACAGTAGCATTTTCGCCCATGAACTTCTGATGAAGTTTGGGGAAGCGTCTGGGCAACCTAAACCCGCAAAGTTTGGTGCAAACCCAAAGATTGCGGTTTGGGTCCTCTCAACACTACTCCAAGGCTTACACTATACTATGTATTAATTCTAATATTGTGCATTTTTTGTAAACCTCCATTGTTAATAATGACACCTGGTACAGTAACAGCTATGCCAGTGATGGCGAACCTTTTAGAGACCGAGTGCCCAAGCTACAACCAAAATCCACTTATTTACCATGAAGTTCCAACATAGCATTTTAAGCAGTAACTAATTGCTATCTGTTCTTCCACATCTTTCAATCATATCAGCACCTGAGGCCACCAATACAGTTGAAAGAAGGAGGGCAAATTCAGACTCTCATTGTAGCTTCTCTCCAGGGTCTCTCTGTAAAGGAAGAATGGTTGGTCCAGAAGGAGGACCTCCAAAGGTAATGCAGCCCTGTCCACACCTTCTCACTTTTCCTGCAGTTCCAAACAACCAATAAAGTGTCACTTTAAAATGGCACTGAGACCAGCATCTCTTAAGTTGCCTGGGTCTGCAGGAAGATTTGGTGGATTTGTTCCTGGTGAACACTTTCCTGGGGTGATAACCTGAGTGCCCACAGAAATGAGTGCCACCTCTGACATCCGTGCCATAGGTTCACCACCACTGAGCTATGCCATGTTTATGCCAGTATAACAGTCTCATTTATATTTTATTTTTTGTAGAAGAAGAACAGAATAATAATACACACAATGAACTGGATACATTTTGTCACATGTTGTTTATATAATGAAAAATTATTTCTTTCTCTTCCTCCTTCAGGAAAGGTGAGGAGCTTTGTTTTCATCTTTTATTTTACACTCCATAAAAAAAATTACAAATATCCAGATAGTTTTAGAAATTTTTGCAAGTTTACAGTTAAATATGCCAGATGTTGTATAAAGCTGTTTTTAAATACCCCATTTCTAATATAAACTTCCTTTGTTTAAACAGACTCCCTGAGCATCTCTGTACAATATCAACTTGATTCTGCACACAGATCCTTATTTTACTATGTAGGTACAATATTGATGTTAAAACTATTAAACTATCTAGTACAGTGGCAACATACAGAAATATTACTCACAGTTTCAATCCAGTTCAATAAGAAGACGTGCAAAAAAAGTAAAATGAATGGATATGTTTCCCTGTATATCTACATTGAAAAAGTACTTTTAATGGCTTTATTGTAAATTGTACATGACACATTAATAATTGAATACAATACAGTCACTCTTAATGGAAGTTTCCAGCATAAAGATATTGCAAATTAAGGTAAGGTTTTTTCCAAAGTGTTAGGCTTTGAAACTAAACCAAATTCATACTGTGAGCCTGGTACCTTCAATCACATTAGGCAGGGCCGGATTAAGGGTGGTGGGGGCCCCTGGGCGCAAACTGGTGGGGGCCCTTCCAACAATGTTTTTGGAAGTATATAGCCTGCCAGCCCCCTGTAGTGTATAGCCAGCCCCCTGTAGTATATAGCCTGCAACCCCCTGTAGAATACAGCCACCAGCCCCCTGTAGTATACATCCACCAGTCCCCTGTAGTATACAGCCACAAGTCCCCTGTAGAAAATGGCAACAAAATAATTAACTTCATACTTATGTCACCTTTCCTTCCAGTGATCCCTCAATGCTGCAGGCTCTTCCTCGCTCTTCGGGCAGCCTCCAGCCACTGAAGACACAGCTGCAATCGATGGAGGAGATCATCGATGCGTTGGCGACAGCATTTAGTGATCAGACGCCGACAGTGTGACGTCATCACTTGCCGTCAGCATCCCATCGCAACCTGCTGCCACCAATCTCCCTGCATCGGTGATCTCCCCCAGCGATGGCAGTTGTGTCTCACTGACACAGCTGACATCCTAGACCCCTATGTGCGATCCGGGCGGCCACGGGCTGAGCTGAGTCTCAGACTGTCGGAAACTGGTGGGGGCCCCTAAAAAAGTGAAAGTGGTGGGGGCCCCGGGGCTCGAGCCCCAGGAGCCCCTCCTTTAATCCGGCCCTGACATTAGGATACCCCCCAAGCTCTGGTCAGATTAAAGTATTAGGTTATTTTCTTTACCCCTAAATTGAGCCTATGGTATCCTTTTCAATATCTCTGTTATAAAACTAAATATATTATGCCTCTCATGAACTGAATGTCCTAAGCACAGGTGTCTAATAGCAAATATGACACCGTGCACATGGCATGTGGAAAGACAATAAAAAGGAGCAGACATGGAGATAAATTAGGATAATTTCACTGAACATTCATGAATATTACAAAAGTCATATGGACCTAGCATTAAAGCAGTTAAATCTCCCACAAGGGACTTTAATCACCTAAATACAGCACTAGAGTACAGAACTCACCATTTTCCTTCAGTTTCATAGACATTAAATAATGTGGTAGGGTAAATTCTTGACCCCAGTTCCATTCAAAAATGCTCTTTATTATTACATTTATTATAGTGGCTAAGGCTGGATGATTCATGTAGTAAATCCTTAGATTATCTAGTGTATATTTATACCACCATATGTGTATTCCATTGATTGTCTTAATTTGCCCCAGGTTTTTGCTGCAATTTTGGCAAATATAGTCTTTAACCCTGACAACTCTTGAGAAATTCGGAGCCTTTTCTGATATGCCCCAACCTGTTTTGCCCGAGAAAGGATTATAAACACATAATTTATGACAGCAAAGCCAGTGTTATGGCACATATTAATGGAGAGGACTTCTGTTTTTTCTATCCTTCTTGCCTCCTTTCAACAGGATTACTCATGCTGTTGAGTTCCTATAGGAGCACTGTGGGAGAACACAAATCAGAACTATGGTTACTAATGGTGTGCATCACATCACTAGTCTCCATATACAATAATCCTGACCAGATGTTTTGAAGTCTTCCATTTGGTGGCAACTCCCCTCTCAACACCTTGCACTAAAAACCATTTTACATCTCCTTTATGTCTTTAGCTTTTTCCTTCAGTTATTGTGAGCCAAAATCAAGAGTGGTTGAACATACTTTCCAATGTGCTTTTTCACACATTTTTTCCCATTAATCCAATCTTGTCGGTGAAGGATGGGACTCTATATATACTGTATATATATATATCCATTCAACACTGATCAGTGGCAAAAATGTGAAGTATGAAAATATCCATTTAAATGAATAGTTTATTAAGGCATTAGTGAAAAAGTCTTGAGGCCAGGAAGAGAAAACCAATACAGGCAATCCCTGGGTTATATACAAGAAAGGTTCCTTGGTTTTGTACCTAAGTTAAATTTGTATGTAAGATGGAACTATAAATTTTATAATTGTAACTCCAGACAAAAATGTTTTTGTCCCAGTGACAATTGGATTTTCAAATTATTTTGCTGTAATGGGACCAAGATTATCAATAAAGCTTCATTACAGACACTTTACAGCTGATCATTGCCACCTGGGACTAGAGTAAAGCATCCAGAGAGCTTCACCAGAGGTCACAGTGGGCAGAGGGGTCCGTCTGTAGCTAGGGGTCCTCTGTAAGTTGGGTATCCTAAAGTAGGGGACCGCCTGTATGTATGTGCAGTTAAGCCAAAATGGCTTCACAAAATCACTGATATGACAAGAAACACCAGTGTGCCTTAACCGAAGAAAATAACTGAACACCTAATGGAGATGTGAACTGGCCCTAACCATGGTGACCCTCTCAATCCTAATCTACCATAAGTGCATTTTTCACATTACTAACCTAAATGACCATCCATGTTATCAATAGAAAAAAATATATACTATTATTTTAAAATCTATCCAGCCTTATCAATCTGTATAGCTCACAATGTATGATGCACGTACTGTAGAATACATACATAACTTACATAAATTAAACATTAAGCTTACATACATCTCAAAATGATGTGTCAGTTGCCTAAATATAAGCTCTAATTATGTGAAAATTTCCCCATCTTGTTAGAACTGGAAAAAATTGAACATCATTTGCATTTTCCTGCCCCTGAGGAAATAACTTATGTTGTTATGGAGTTCTAAGCAGTCAAGAAATTATCTTCCAGCAAATGTGAATCAATGGCTTTAATCAGCATCATGAGACCATGAATGTAACTGGTTGAAATATTGCAGAGTTTGGAATTTGAATTTTCAATGTCGATAAACATAGCTATTCATAGCCCGGCTCTCAATTATCTGCAATCTCCAATCAAACCCTCCTCTCTTTTCTGTAATTTTCTTCCTACTTGCACAGAGACTTCTTAGCTCTTAATGATGAGCCCATTGTTGATTAGTCCCTTTGTGACAGGACTGTGTTTATTTCATCTAGGCAAAAATCGTCCATTATTTATTGAAATGTATATTTAAGTATTAAGAGATCTTTGAATAATAAAAAAAAAACTCTATGTTCACATAAAAATATTGGAATGTTTATTAAAATCTGTATTGACAGTAAAGTTGTCCAGTGCCAGTGTTATCCATTTAAAATATAAAAAGAGTTTTACTTGTATTTTCAATTCTGTTAGATTAATGAAATGCCAACATAGTTTACAACATGTAGAAACCACTTATGTTCTGTTCAAATCAAGTATGAGACAAAAGGATCTGCATAGGATGTTCTTTTAAAATAAATTAAAGAACTTATGGATTTATGAAGCTTTTTAACCCCTTCGCGCTCCGCGGCGGATATATCCGCCACGGAGCGCAGTGACTTAGCGCTCAGTGGCGGATATATCCGCCACGGCTCCTATGCCGGCTCGGCTCTGGATCAGAGCCGAACCGGCATCGGGAAACACGGGGTGCCGGCTGTAACTAATAGCCGGCACCCCAGTGTAACACCCGCGATCGGAGTTGTCTCCGATCGCGGGTGCTTAACCCGTTAGATGCCGCGGTCAGCGCGACCGCGGCATCTAACAAGTATCTGGGGGGTCTTTCCCCCACGATCGGCCCCCCCGAACCGTTTTCGGGGGGCGCCGATCGTTGCTATAGTAACTCTGGGGTCCGATCTGGACCCCAGAGTTACTAGCAAGAATTGCCAGTAAGATGGCGTCTGTGACGTCATCTTACTGGCAAAGTGCCAGCCTATGCAAGTGCATAGGCTGACACTGATAATACTCTGCAATACATGAGTATTGCAGAATATTATCATGAAGAAGCAATCAGAAGATTGCTTCTTCATGTCCCATGGTGTAAAAGTGAAAAAGTAAAAAAAAAAGTTATTCAATAAAAAAATAAAGTCATAAATCACTAAAAATGCCCCAAACCCCCAAAACATATAAAGAGACATATAACTCAAAAAAAAAGTCTAAATCATAACACAAACCCCACATATATAGTATCACCGCGTCCGTAACAACCCGTAGAATAAAAGTAAATCATTATTGAACCCCCACGATAAACGCCGTAAAAAAAAACTGTTATAAACCCTCCAAAAATTATGATTTTTACCTTTTCAATCCCACAAAAAATGATATAAAATGCGACCAAAAAACCATATGTACTCAGACATGATACTGGTGCAAAGTACAACATGTCCCGCAAAAAACAAGCCATCAACCAGCTCCGTAGCCAAAAACGTAACAAAGTTATGCCACTTGGAAGATGGCAATACAAAAATTATAGATTTTTCCCCACATTAGGGTTTTGTTTGACAAATTTAGTAAAACGTAAGAAAATATATTCATGTCTGGTATCCCCGTAATCGTATCAACCCATAGAATAAAGATAACATGACTATTAGTCTATACGGTGAACACCAAAAAAAAAAAAGTCAAAAATCCAGTACAGAATTGATGCTTTTCTACTCCTGCCCTCAAAAAAAGTTCCTAAATTTTCAACAATAGGTGATACCAACCCCAAAATGGTAACAATGGAAAAAGCATCTCATCCCGCAAAAAAAATGCCGTCACATGGCCCCAATAACGAAAAAGCGAAAATTTTATAGCCTTCAAAAGGGGCCAATGAGGAAACTAAATTCCTGGCAGCTGCAGCGCCCTCCTTCCCTTCTGCGCCTCGCTGTGCCCCCATAAAACAAGTAACGGCCACATGTGGGGGGTCTTTGTACTCAGGAGAAATTGCAGAACAAATTGTATGGTGGGTTTTCTCTTTTTATATTTTGGAAATGTGTAAATTTTGGTGCTAAATGAACGTATAAGGGAACAATATGACCATTCTAAATTTCACCTCCATTTTGATTCAATTACTATGAAGATCTCAAGGGGTTAACAATCTTCGTAAAAGCTGTTTCTGATAGCTTGAGGGGTGCAGATTTGAAAATGGGTTGGTTATATAGGGGGTTTTGATGCTAAATATGTAAAATTTCATTCAAAACTGTATTTATCCCCAAAATAGTCAATTCTGAAAATCCGGAAAAGCGATATTCTATTTGCAAGCCGCGTGACGTCAAAATATATTATCCAGACATTTCAGAAATTATGAAAATGTAAAGTAGACAAATGGGAAATGTTATTCAGCAACTTATTTAGCTGGTAAATCTATCTGCCTGAAAACGTGATGATTTAGAATTTCGAAAATGGCAAATTTTTCAAAAAATTCATCACATTTTCTTTTTTTTGTAAATAAACGCAAAACTTATCTGCCAAAATTTACCACTAAAATGAAGTACAACATGTGGGGAAAAAACAATCTCAGAATCGTTTTGATAAGTAACAGTGTTCAAAAGTTATAACCATATAAAGCGAAGCAAGTCAGAATCCAAAAAATCGGGCTGAGCCTTAAGCTGTAAAATGGCTGCGTCCTTAAGGGGTTAAACATAGGAACCTAAACACAAAATATGTGACTGGATGTATATACATTGTATAAGTCACAGTCTTCCATCAGAGAAATAATTCTTCCAAAATATATCTGATTGAAGTCACATATGATGTGAATAGATCCTTAATGAAACCCAATCAATTCTTCTGGTTGTTTTATATCTAAAATTACAGATGTACATTGGGTGTGAACTGTATATTACAAGAACATTCAGCAATGATTGCAATATATTTATTTGTGCTGATTCTGTAATTTACCACAAAATGTAATCTTCTTTATAGTGCAGTCTGTAAGACCCTTTCCAGGGTTTCTATGTGTGAGCTGAGGAATAGAAAATAAACATAATTGATTTTACTTCATGGACAGGGATTATGTTTTGCTGCAAGTTACAGAATGCCTGCTTTTCTTTTATATTCTTGTCCTCAAGACATTTCCACTGGTGAACTGCAGCAATAAAACTTGACCATCATAAAAATGTACAGTAAAGATAATAGAAAGAAGTTGATTGATAAAATAAAGCCTCAGTATTAGGACACAGGCAAGTGAGCACATCTAATTTGAATGGGAACTTGTGATGTAGTGTAGAAAAATATATAGTACATTTTTTAAGTTTTTAATGGTAACCTCTTCTAAAAATCAACAAAGCCACCATCCATTGTTCATCATATATACTATATATATGTACATACATACTATGCTCATACAAAACTATATACTGTTTTCCTATACTATAGCTTGGACTTTGTTTTTAGAATATTGTATGTTTTTTTGCCACAAGGTCAGCCTATCTTTCTGCAGTAACTCCCTTTAATGACTTTATTGGTGTCAATGATGTCAGGTATAAAAGAAATGACACTATTTTCATTATTAACCCCTTCAAGTTTTTATGTTTTTTGTGTTTCCATTTTTCACTCCGCTCCATTCACAAGCTGTACCTTTTTGATGTTTTTGTTTACAAAACTATATGAGGGTTTGTTGAGGAATTGGCAGAAAACCACGGTCACTCAATATTCTGATGGGCTTTACTTTTACATCTTTCAATGTGCGGGTGAGATGAAATCTACCCTTTATTTTTGGCTCAGTATGATCGCATATAGACCCAATTAAGTTAGTTTAGTTATGTCCTAAAGGACATCTACCATCAGATAACCTGATAGTAGATGTTTTTACTAACCTTCTTTTTTCATATTTAAGAATGACCTAGTTTCCTAGAAAAATAGTTTTATTAACTATTCAAATGAGCCTGAGATGCTCTGCCGAGTGCCTCATGGCTCCACGATAATCAATTCATGCACGCCCCCCCCTCCCCGCCAATTGACACACCAATATAATGCAGAGAGAGCCTGTGACATCACAGATTCTCCCTCTTCTATTCTCGCACTTCATGTGATCATAACATTATCTCACTATATTCTGCTATGATCGCGCATAGCACTAGAATATCAGAGGGAGAGCCGGTGATGTTCAATTATCGGAGGAGCCATGAGGTAATCGGCAGAACGCCTTAGGCTCATTTGCATAGTTTTTCTAGGAAACCGGGTAAGGTTATCTACTGGTTCTAAATCCTTACATTATTTAAAAAAAAAGCCTTGCATCGCCATATTCTGACACCCATAACTTTTTTATATTCAGTGTACAGTCCTCTGTAAGGTTTTTAAAACCTTTTTCATCACTTCAAGACTTGTGTAATACAGCTGACACCTGCTGAGTAAGGGAAGGGCTAGGTCATTGAGCCTTCACCATACATCCCTTCAAGACCAGCTGTCATATATAGAACAAACAAAGAAGCAGTTGGATGGATGCAACTGCTTCTTTGTTTGTTCATGTTTCTATGTGATGCGTGGATCTCTCTAGAATAGTGAAGAAGGAGAACAAACGCCACTCACCGGTATCGGGGACGAAAATCACTTTATTGCAGGGAAGAACACAGAGTGGGGGGTGATGCATGCCATGTATAGGCAACGTGCTGTTTCGCGCAGTATGCACTTTCTCAAACCTCTGTCTGAGGTTGCAGCTGCATTACAAAAGGATTGTGTGCACCAGAATCCCAGCACAGATACTTCTTAAATACCTGTGCAATGTAAACCCCGAAAAAGGTTCACAGTCTGATAAAAGTGAGCAGTGCAACCCTAAATAATGTGGCAATTAGTCTGTGAGGTCATAGCTGGCGAAGACCATACTCTTTTGGGTTCAGGCCTAGTCCAGGTAGGAATTTTGGATAGTAAATTATGAACACCACAAGGAGTGTAGTGCACAAGAGTGAAACTTTTAAAGGAACAGCTTCAAAGAGAAGACTAAGACTTATCTCTAGCAATCAATCAATATACAGTGCATAAAATATTTGAAATTGAAATATATATTCACCAAACAATTATTATTATTGATTATTTTTCAATAATGGTTGCAAAGGTATTCAGATTTGGAATAATTCACTTAATTTTAATGTGGTGCACTTGCAATTAGCTCACTACATATAATGCTTATTTATCACAATGGGGCTCATTTACTAAGGGTCTGTCGGACGCATTTTCGTCGGGTTTGCTGACGATTTCCATTTTGCACCGAATTGCCCCAGGATTTTGGCGCACGCGATCTGATTTTGGCGCACCCGACGGATTCGGACTACACGCGGGATTTAACATTTAAATTTTGTCGCAAGACACGCACTTACAAGCACCAGGAAGAAGCAGGTGAATTCTGGCGGATCTCGGCGCAGAAGCAACAGATGCAGGAACTCGGGCGCACAAGCTTAGTGAATCACAGCAGACCCGAATCCTCGTCGGACAACTCTCCGCGGGATCGCGACAGGACCGGGTAAGTAAATCTGCCCCAATATGCTGCAAGGCAAAACCCAGGGTCGGGCAGTGATTTGGGGTCCTTGTGGAAATTATATGCATATTTTTACTTGATTTTATGTGAGTAGATTTGATATTAAAACATTTAATTCTTTGGAACTGTCAATCCTATGTCCTTGTATAGTTTCTCTGCATAGCGGAATTTACCACCAGGAGAATTTTAAGGACAAGGAGACCATTATAGCAGTTCCGTGTCTAAATGGTGTCTTATTCTCACCTGAAGCGTTTTTGGTCGGATTGGTCTGTAATTGTACTAAGGGATCCTGTGTGTGGAATGAAAACCCACATGCATTTGAAATAAGGATGAAAGAGTAAGAACTTATAGAGCTCCAGTCACACAGTACAGTATACAATCAATATGCAGTGCATAAAATATTTGAAATTGAAATATATATTCACCAAACAATTATTATTTTTGATTATTGTTCGATAATGGTTGAAAAGGTATTCAGATTTGGGATAAGTCACTTAATGCTAATGTGGTGTACTTGCAATTAGCTCACTGCAGATAATGGTTATTTATCACAATGTGGATAATGTGATATTTATCACACAAGTATGGAGAATGGGGTATTTATCACACAAGTATGGAGAATGGGGTATTTATCATACAACTATGGAGAATGTGATATTTATGACACAAGTATGGAGAATGTGGTATTTTTCACACACGTATGGAGAATTGGGTATTTATCAATAGAACTGTTCATTCTCTACAGCTTCTAAATTAACGCTGCCCTACTTCTTAAAATACTAACATATATAGGAGCCTCTTACCAGGCAAACAATGGGCACCCACTAATGATGTCACTGGCAGCCCAAGTTTCAGCATGATCGACCAATGCACTTCGTTTAATTGCCAGCACCAATTGTTGAAGTTAGCTTTAGGTGTCTATTGGACAACCATCCTCTAAGGAGAGGTCGTGGAGGTGTTGAAAGAGGCTGAAATGTTATAATTCGCAGTGTGCGAGTTGTGTGTCTTAACTTCCCATCCCCAACCTCTCAATAAGTCTGCACCTGATTGGAAAGGTATGTCAGTTAGTATAGATATCAACTACAGCCTAAACCCCCTTGCCCCTGGCCCTTCTCTTCTCCAACTCCTAGTGTCCACTTTTTTAAAGTGGCCAGAGGGGAAAAATATATACAATTTCAATGCCACTTGACATCAGTCCCAATTTGTATTTACTATAAATGGTTTATCTAAGTTACTCAACCACTTTAGATTATGACTATTAATCTATTCACTTGTTACAGTGCTGGTTTATTATATTGTATATTGTTCACACAAACAAGGCTACAGTGTTGATGTTCACATCTATACAAGAAGGAACAGTGTTCTCAACAGTAGAACTGCCAAAACTGTAACTTGTGAGTGGAAGAAATATCACTACACAGGCACCAGTGAAGCTTAGAGAAGACTAACAATGAGATCAGTACTATCAAGGATGAAGCTCTACTGTGCATGAACCAGCATCAAAGCTATACATATACACTGGCAGGGGTGCCAGAGAATGCAGCCAGGATAGACAGTTTGTAAAGCCCACCAAGTGGGACTATTTGAGGTGTGAAATATGTCATCTATGTAAAAACCTCCTATGAGGATGACTGATGATGATGAGTTGCAATACAAAAGAGTTTTAGTGTTTCTATTCTATAGAAAGATATGAATATTAAGCATTGCTGTTTAGAGCCCAGCTAAATAATAACTGTATACATAAAAGCTCTGCATACGTAAACAGGTTAAACAACATTTTATGAAACCAGAAAGCAAATGAATCCAAAGCTCAAACAAGAAAATATTTTAATTTCTGAAATGTTTTTTGGTCATAACTTATTATAGATGCCTAAAGGGCAATGATAAAATTCAGCATTCAAATGAAATGCCCTAAAAATGAATGTTTTATTTAAATATGCTGCACTATGAAAAGTTTTATCGCACTTTCTCGCCATTGGTTTTACAACATGCTGACATTTTCAAGCTTTTGATGATGGAACATTTAAATCCACAATCAGATACCATCACAAGAGGTTGTTATGGCTCCAAGTGACAGGCTCTCCGTACTTCTGCGATCTCAACCTATTTTTCCTCTGCAGCATTATAAATAACAAATGTAAAAATTGAGATTTATGCAGTAAACAGAAGTAATTCCAATCACTTGTGGTTTACATAAAATTGGGAACCTCAGTAACTTCAGGCTTATTTTAGACAACTGTTTCTCTCTTCCTGTAAAATAGAAATATATTTACAGTTTAAACCAGAAGTTTGCATACTTTATATAAAAATACACACATGGACGTTTTTTCTCACTCTCTTACATGTTTTTGGTCAGTTAGGATTACTAAAATGATTATATTTGCCAAATGCCAGAATAATGAGAGAGAAAAAATTTTAAGGCATTTTATTACTTTCTGCAAAGTCAAAAGTCGACATACATTTCATTAGTATTTGGTAACTTTGCTCTTAAGATGACTTGGGTCAAAAGTTTTATAATCTTCTCACAATAGTTTTTAGGATTGTTTTCCCATTCCTTCTGACAGAACTTGTGTAACTAAGAAAGGCCTTCTTGCTCAGATTCCTTTTGATCTTTGTCCATAAATTTTTAATAGGATTCAGATAAAAGATCAGATTTGTAACTAGTTTGGCGGTATGCTTCAGGTCATTGTTTTTTTGGAACACCCAATTGGACTAAAGGTTTAACTTACTGGCTTATGTCTTGGCATGTTGCTATATTATTGCAATCTAATGTTCTTTCCTCAGGATACCATTTATTTTGTGAATTGCACCAGTCCCTCCTACAGATAAATCAACCCCACATCATGATGCTGCCATCCGCATGTTTCACTGTTGGGATGGTGTTCTCAGGCTTGCAAGCTTCTTTTTTCCTCCAAATGTAACAATGGTCATCATGGCCAAACACTTTAATTTTACTTTTGTTAAACCACAGGATATAGCTCCAAAAACTAAGGTATTTGTTCCAGTGTACATTTGCAATCATTCATCTGGCATTTTTATGTCTGTTTTAGAGTAATGTTTTATTCCTCCTAGAGTGGCCTTTCAGCCTATGTCAATGTACTACCTGCTTCAATGTGGGTAATGACACACTCTTACCAGCTTTAACCAGAATCTTCAAAAGGTCTTTGTAAAAATTTGAAAAATACCCTCAATAAAATAAAATTGATTAAAAAAAAAGGTATTTTGCATTTGTTCTAGGGCACATTCCAGGCCAAAGCATCTCAAAGTTCATTTGAGGACATGTCTCCTTCATGAATGTTATGAAGGCTGGATGTTCCCATCTAGTTTGTACCTACATATAATTGTTTGCACAGATGAACAAGGCACCTTCTGGTTGTTGGAAATTGTACCCAAGGATGAGCCAGACTTGTGCAAGTTCACAATTCTCTTCCTGATATCTTGTCTGATATCATTAGACTTTCCGATGTTGCCAAGGAACCCAACTGAATCCTAAGACCTAGTATTGCTACAGCTCCCCCTGCGGCATACATTAGCATTAGTAGGTCTTTAAGATATTGCAAGAGGTTGTGACATGGGTGAAAAATTCCTGGGATAATATCATTTACAATTGCGCTACAAATGCGATACAAGAAGCTGCCTGGACATGATAGGATCACTGAAGGAAAGTGTTATCGCCAAACATAAGAGATTGCGGCCAATGATTCTAATAGAAATGGAGGCACAAGAAATTCAGCATGAAATTCAGAGTTTGGAAAGTTATAAGGATGCTATAGAACAGTGATGGCTAATCTTTTGGAGACCGAGTGCCTAACTACAAGCAAAATCCACTTTTTTGCCGTGAAGTGCAGACATGGCTTTTTAAGCAGTAAATCCTTGCTACCTGTTCTTCCACATCTTTCAATCATATCAGCCCCCTGAGGCCACCAATACAGTTGAAAGAAGGAGGACAAATTCAGACTCATTATAGATTCTCTCCAGGCTCTCTCTGTAGAGGATTAATGGTGGTTCCAGCAGGAAGACCTCCAAAGATATTGAAGTTCTGTCAATACCTTCTCACTATTCCCGCAGTTCCTAACAGCCAATGAAGTGTCACTTTAAAATAGCTCTGAGAGCAGCATCTCTTAAGTTGCATGGGACTGCGGTGGATTTGGTCATACTTGGTGAACTTTTCCTTGGGGCAATGGTCTGAGTGCCCACAGAAATGGCTCCGAGTGCCACTTCTGGCACCCGTGTCATAGGTTCGCCACCACTGCTATAGAAGTTGTTGACACAACAGTCTTTAAATAAAAAATTGTGTTTTTGTTCATAAATACCATGATAGTTAAATGTACCGTAGATTGTTGTCACAAGACAAGACATAATGTACCATAGAGTCAGAAGTTATTCTTGATGGAATTCAATTGATTATGCTGATGTAGGTGATGACCTGACTGCAACATATTAATAAATACTGAAGTCCTTTAAAGTTTAGAAGTTAGGAGGAAACAGTCAGAAACTAACCAAAGCTGGGCTGTCTTTCTTCAGAGCCTTCATATGAGCATTTTTCTAAGAAATGCTACTTTTTGTCTGCAACATTTATTTTCTATGGGAATCTGCCATATATCTGGTATATCAGACATGAGACTCCAATAGCTCCAATTTACACCGCTGCCAAAAATAACTGCTTATTATTTGGATGCCTTACCAAGGCATAATTTAAAGGTAGTCTGCCGGCACTGGGAGTCTCATCATTTTATTGATTGAGAAGATTTGTGCTGTGTTCAGTAAACATATGTGACCGTGTGAATGCTGCCCTAAATGTAAATAAATGATACCTACAGCAGCATACTCTACCACACCTCCGTTTCAGCTTCATGTTGTCTTACCTATGTATTCTCCCCGTTTTCACTTATATTAGCTTCACCTTGACCCTGTTCTCCACTGAAACTTGCATACTATCACAGCGCCTCCCTCCTCTCCTCCCTATCCAGAACTATAATGAAAAGTTGGAGGGCGTGCTTAGAAGCTTTCTTTCTAATTACAATAATTCCACATCATAGGGAAAGATAGTAACATGCAATGAAAGCGATTTCACAAACACCAATATCTGTGCTCCTGGGATCCTGGTTGTCCGGACCTGTATTAGCAGTTGTAACACATGAATGTCCACCTCTTCCGGATTGCAGCAATTGTTGAAATCCCTGGCAACAAGCAGTATGCAAGAAAAATAGAAAACTAAAGAAAAGGAGGTCATAATGAAACAGGGAGGTATTTCTAAAACTCCAATGAAACCCCCCCAGTCAGAGTTCCAATCAGGAGTGTTTAACCATCCTAATATTGTCCTTCTGTGGGTCTCTTCCCCACCATGCCCCCCGGGCCGTCTTCAGGGGGCGCTGATTATTTCATTTTGGATCTTACAGTCATAGTGTCAGCCTATGCATGTGTATAGATTGACTCAGCTAATACCCTACAATACATCAGTATTGCAGGATATGATCATGAACTAACAATATGGTCATTGCTTGTTCATGTCCCAATTAAAAAGTTAAAAATAAAAATTGTAGCTGTAGACGAAAAAAAAATTTGATTTAATGAGGCCAAGGATTATTAATAAAACTTAATCACAGACAACTTACAGCTGATTGTTGCAGCCTGGGTCTACAGTAAAGCATCAAGAGAGTTTCACCAGAGGTCATAGTGGGCAGAGGTCCATCTGTAACTAGGGGTCATCTGTAAGTCGGGTGTTGTTAAATAGGGGACCGCCTGTATATAAGTCTAAATCCCAACACAATCTCCACACATATAGTATCACCATTTTCATAACAACCCACAGAATAAAAAATAAATCATTATTGAACCTGCCCCTGTAAAAAAACACTTAAAAAACATAAGAAAAAATATCTAAGTATGGTATTCCCATAATCATATTGACCCTTTAAATAAAGTTCTTTATTCAGCTATATGGTGAACACCAAAAAAAAGTAAAAAATCAATTGCGAAATTCTACTCCTTGGCCCTCCCAAAAATAGTTAATAAGTTTTCAACAATAAGACATAAGCATCCCAAAATGGTAAAACTGGAAAATACATTTCATCCTTCAAAAAGCTTCCCCCCGTATGGCCCTACTAATGAAAAAACTGGAATTTTATAGCCTACAAAAGGGCACCAATGAAGAAACTAAAATCTGCTACGATCTACAGGACAAAACTGGCCCTCCTTTTCTTCTGCGCCTCTCTGTGCTCCCTTGCAACAAGTAACGGCCACATGTGGGGGGTCTCTGTACTTTCATAAAAAATTTTAAGATGGGTTTTCTCTTATTATCAATTGGAAATGTGTCAATTTTAGGATTAAAGGAATGTATTGCTGACAAAATTAAACCATTCTAAATTTCATCTCCATTTTGTTTTAATTACTATGCAGCGCTATTATAATATTCCTTAAAGCAGTTTCTAATAGTTTGAGGGGTGTATTTTTGAAAATGGGAGGGGGGAATTCATTATATTTGAAAAAAAGATACAGCCTGACCTTACATCCCTAAATAATTTTATTAGGCCATAATTCCAGTTTGTTGTGATTATATGTCTATTTGATTTAAACTTTAAAGTGTTCTATTCAATTGCTGCTATTCCACTTTGGTACAGAATATATATAGAACATTAGTAGGGAAAAACATCTCACATATTTACACCCACACTATAATTTAACTTGGGAGCATATTCCAGCATTAACTTATTAGTACCAAGAGCAATATTTTCCTGGCATAAAACATCACACTGGCAATTAAATAGACTAGGAAAGAGCACAGCAATCTCTGGATGTGTTTGAAACTGAAATAGTAACTCTCTCTAATACATCTTTTGTTGTTTTCTCAGTGTTATCAGTCACTTTATATATTTTGTATTTTCATCTTCAGAATTTATGTAAGGGTTCAATCACATGGCAGTTCATGGGGACGTACAGTTATACGTCCCCATAGATGGCAATGGCGTCGCGGCGGCAGTATGGTGCCACACATTTGCCGCTGTTTTCTATGGAGGGAGGAGGGATCACCTCCTCCTCACCTCCAGCACATGGCAGGCATACGGTGTATGAATGAACCTTAACACACAGAATTGTCAATCATTTAGAGTGGAGGGATAGTGGTCTAGAAGGAGGGCAGAAATTGAATTTCTCTAACCCCTGAAAATATGGTCTATATATCTAGAGCTAATTTGATAAATCAATTATAACAATGTAACTATATAAAAATAAGTACATTTCCAGGTTTAATTTTTGATCGCCTTTTCACGGAATAGAGAAATACAATCTGATCTATGAGCATTGCTAGTTTGCTGCCATTTGTTGATGGGGCAGGATGACCGAGTGCGGTAGAGATAGCTGAGTTCTGTGTTTAACCTGGTCCAGCATTGTATAGAGAAGCGCAATGCTTATAACTTGACCCTACAGTCATGGACAAAAGTTTTGAGAATAATATAATGTTAATTTTTACAAAGTCTACTGCATCAGGTTTTATAATGGCAATTTGCATATGCTCCAGAATATTATAAAGAGTGATCACCTTAACAGCAATTAATTGCAAAGTCAATATTTGCCTAGAAAATGAACTTTTTTCCCCAAAACACATTTCAACTTCATTGCAGGGCTGCCTTAAAAGGAGCAGCTTTTTGTTTCACTGATTGCTCCATTAACACAGGTGTTGGTGTTGATGAGGACAGTGCTGGAGATCAATCTGTCATGATTAAGTAACAATCACTCGACTGGACACTTTAAAAGGAGGCTGGTGCTTGGCATCATTGTTTCTCTTCTGTTAACCATGGTTATCTCTAAAGAAACACGTGCAGTCTTCATTGCACTGCACAAAACTGGCCTAACAGGGAAGAGTATCGCAGCCAGAAAGACTGCACCTCATTCAACAATCTATCGCCTCATCAAGGAATTCAAGGAGAGAGGTTCCACTGTTACCAATAAGGCTCTAGAGCGCCCAGGAAGGACCAGCAAGTGACAGGACTATCTCTTAAAAGTGTTTCAGCTTTGGGCTACCAGCAGTGTAGAGCTTGCTCAGGAATGGCAGCAGTGTAAGTGCATCTGCACGCACTGTGAGGCGGAGACTTTTGGAGCAAGGCCTGGTGTTAAGGAGGGCAGCAAAGAAGCCACTTCTCTCTAGAAAAAAACATCAGGGACAGACTGATATTCTGCAAAAGGTACAGAGAGTGGACTGCTGAGGACAGGGATAAAGTCATTTTCTCTGATGAATCCCCTTTCGGATTGTTTTGAACATCTGGAAAACAGCTTGTTCGGAGAAGACAAGGTGAACGATACCACCAGTCTTGTCTCATGCCAAATGTAAAGCACCCTGCAACCATTCATGTGTGGCCAAGTGAATCGGCTCGTCTTGCCTAATCAGGGAAAAGGAGATGACAGATTATCTTCAGACTCGCCCTAGTGAACAAAACCTGCAGTACCTGGATTATCCCTACTGCCTGGACATGAGGCAGAACCCACCCAGGTGTAGCTGGACTGATTATTATTACCTAAGGACACCCCCTGTCCGACTTAAGGTGCCTCAGGACTCCCTCTGTTAAGAGGTTGTCTGGAGGACTGCTTGACATGGGGGGGAGGGGTGTCATGGTAGGCTGTGACGTATACTTGATGTGCTGTGACGTATGCTTGAGATGTCACTATATGGGGTTTGTATTGTGTTACATGTGTATTTGTATATAATCATGTGTGTAACATGGACCTCTGGAGGTTTGTAGCCCTGGAATGTTCTACCCTCCTCCAGAGGTCTGAAGATAATCTGTCATCTCCTTTTCCCTGATTTGGGATGTGACAGAATACACATGGTGGATATTCTCCATTTCCAGTTTGTTGTGGGCTCCCAGCACTGTCCTCTGTTCTCTGTTCCTTCTGTTCTCTCCCATCATTTTTCCTTCAACAGTATATCCAAGGGTTGCATCTGATGGCTGTAACACCTCATAGCCGGCTGTATCTGATGGCTGTATCACCTCATAGCCGGCTCTGTACACGTGCTGGGGTCTCCCTGAGGTCACCACCTTTTGCTTGGTTTTTGCTTTCCTCCCAGGATATCTGTCCACCTCCCCCTGACTTACTGCAGCCACTGGGTGTACTGATGCAGGGACAGGGGTCAGCAAGGGAGATCTCCTAAGGCCTGGACAGAAGGCTTGTATATGTTCTGGAGAACCACATTTAAAACATTTTCGTAAAGCAGAAGGTTTCCCACCTGGCAGCACCCTGGAGGCTGGTGAGGATAGAGATGACCTTTCTTGTATGATGCGTTCATTACCTCCTGTGACTGGGCTGGTGGGTTGCACAGAACTTTTCCGAGTGGCAGAGCGGCTTTCTGCATACCTGTCTGCCAGTCGTGCGGCCTCCTCTGTAGTCTGGGGCTCACGATCCATTACCCACTCCTTAATTTCCACGGGACATCTCTCCAGAAACTGTTCTTTCAGAAATAGCAGTTCAGAAGTCGCAGTTCCTCATAAGTCTCCGTCTCACACCCAGAACTCCACTGATTAAGGGCATGAGATTGCTTATTGCTGAACTCCAGATAAGTGTCTTTGGCCCCTTTTAGAAGGGAACGAAACCGCTGCCTGTAATATTCGGGCGTGATGGCATATCGTGCTAGCAGCGCCCGCTTAACTTCATCATAGTCCAATCGCTCTTCTTCTGATAGAGAACAAAATGTAGAACTCGTTCTACCTGTTAGTTTCCCGGCCAACAAACAGGTCCAGTCCTCCTCCGCAATACTGTAGGACTTACACATGATCTCAAATGTTCTCAAGAAGTCATCAATGTCCTCTCTGTCCTCCTGAAAGGTATGGAATGCAGCTGAAAGCTTGAGAAGATCCCAGGCATGACCATCACTGGTGACTTCCTGGCGTTGGGCTATCTCCGTTTGATAACTCCTCAGGACTTCCTCATGGACCATCTTTAGCAGCTCCAGCCTCTCGCTGTTGCTCAATTCTCCACTGAACATTTTTAATCTTCTTTGAAATAGTTCTTCCACACGGTCAGTATCAGACCTCTCCATGGAGACTGATGGTTCTGGACGCCGGGTACTGACCGTTACAGGAGAGGAGTCCGATGCAGTATCTTGTTCCTGGCTGAGATGTGGTATCAGGAGGGCAATGAACTCCGCTTTCTTCTTACCCTCGGGCACAATCCCACGATTCCTGCACCACTTCCTCAGCGTGGCCACGGTCAGCTCCTCCAGCTCTTGTCTCCGCATTCTGCTCAGTGCTTTCATCCCACCGCTGCCACCAAGTCTGTCATGAAAGGCCCTCGTGATCAGAGAAGACAAGCACTGAGCGATATTTATTCAGGTTTTATTCCAGTATAATAACAAGTTTCATATCAGCCATGTCCTCAGGTAGAGTGCCGCAGCTTGCTCTCCTCACAAAGGTTCATCAACAACTGCCTCTCAAAAACAGTTTCAAAACATAGCCCCACACCCAAATCCACCCCCACTACCTCTGCTATCTGGTTATCACCTAGTAGGGGGTGTTGGGAATTTATTACCCTAGTACAGCAACCCCCACTGGAGCTGTGGAGTCACTGAGACCTCTGGAGGAGGGTAGAACATTCCAGGACTACAAACCTCCAGAGGTCCATGTTACACACATGATTATATACAAATACACATGTAACACAATACAAACCCCATATAGTGACACATCTCAAGCATACGTCACAGCACATCAAGTATACGTCACAGCCTACCGTGACAAATGGTACAGAAGGTCCTCCAAGAGCAACTTCTCCCAACTGTTTGGTGATGAACAATGCCTTTTCCAGCATGATGAAGCACCTTGCCATACAGCAAAGGTGATAACTAAATGGTTCATGGAACAAATTTTGGGTCCATGACCTGGAAACTCCCCAGATCTTAATCCCATTAAGAACTTGTGGTCAATCATCAAGAGATGGGTGGACAAACAAAAACTAACAAATTGTGACAAAATGCAAGCCTAGATTGTCCAAGAATGGACTACTATCAGCCAGGATTTGGTCCAGAAGTTGATTGAGAGCATGCCAGGGAGAATTGCAGAGGTCCTGAAGAAGAAGGGTCAACACTGCAAATATTGACTTGCTGCATTAACTCCTTCTAACTGTCATTAAAAGCTTTTGTTACTCATAATATGATTGCACTTGTATTTCTGTAAGTGATAAAAACATCTGACAAACACACATAAAAACCAGAGGGCAACAGTTTATGTGAAAATATAATATTCGTGTCATTCTCAAAACTTTTGGCCATGAATGTACACCAATTAGAGGTAGCTGACAGTAATAGCATCAAAAATGGCACAACAAGCTGCATATGGGGGCACATTTACTAAGAACAGTGCAAACTGTGTGCAGTTTGCCTGTGTATAGTGCAGAGTGGGTCAGATTCGGGATTTCTAGCGCACGATCTTCATGAATCTGGCGCGCCCTGCATTGCTCCGACATAGTGCAGCTCATTTATTTTTGGTTCACCTTTGACATAGGGCGTGCAAAACATTTCTTTTGGACTTTGCATGTTAAATCTGGCGCACAGTCTGACTGAGCACAAGAACGCCACCTTCAGTGCTTATCCGGTCCTGTCGAGATCCCGCGGTGCGTTCTCCGACGAGGATTCGATCTTGCAACCCAATTCCGTGGTTTGTCTGAAATGTAAATTCCGTGGTGTGTCTGAATCCGTCGGGTTGTCTGATGGCCACACGCCCCCCCCCCCATTTCTGTTGCATTTAAGCCAGCACCGATGCGGTACAATCCGGTCGCGTGCGCCAAATTGCCCAAGGTTTTTGGCGAACACGGAACTAAAACAGAAATAATCACAAAACCCTACGAAAGTGCGGCGTTTGGACCCTTAGTAAATGTGTACCAATATGCAAGCAGTTTGCACCTAAAAGAACATGCAAAGTCCGACAGAAAACTGGTGCACGGACTTCAGTAAATGTGCGCCTTGGTGTCTTAACAAAAAACAGAAATAATTAGGTGAAGTGGGCCAATACTGACCCAGTTTTTCAAATCTTTTAAATTTTATAGGTGGAGTGTAGATGCCTCTTCCTGTTCTGTGGTTTAAGACTGACAATACAGGTATAGTGCTATGAAATGGAAACTGCACCAGATAAGCCTCCTTTATCAAGGCTGTTTGAGAGATAAACTGTTTCAGTTGCTCATGGAAACAAGAGCTCTGATTGGTTCCCATAAGCACATAGGGGGACATTAATCATAGTCTGTTAGACTGTTTTGAGCGTCTTTTAGCGCAAAAAACTGGTGCATCTCGTTAATTAGGCACATTTATGCGCACGGCAAAGTTCGGCACTTAGTGGTTTTGAGTACCTGTGCCTTATCTGACATAGTGAGAGCGTCCTAAACAGATGTTTGCACAGGATCTATCACTATTTTGCGCCTAAAAAGGCACAAAATAGGCGCAGAAAATGCACCTCCTCTGAGCAGGTGCACTTCCAAAAAACTTCCCTTTTCATTACTAAAAACATACATTTTAGGTTCCCAAATGAAGAATTCCCTCTATGCAACATGGAAAATAATTCGGAGCAATTTTAAAATGTAAAATTTCTCCAGTAACGACTTCATCACTTTCTATGGGATCATCTCTGGGAGTGATTATTGTCTTATTGTACAGATCTGAGAATATTATCAGTCTCCATTTCATGTAAATTACAATAAAAAAGGCAAAGACTCATTTCAGCAAGAACTATTATAATTTTTTTTTTTACACCTCTGTAACTTTTAGTCCCTGCAGTTACATCACAATAATAGTTTTTTTGTGCAGAGATGAAGCCCTGAACGTTCTGTCACCTTTTCTCAGTCTCCTTTCATTATTGAAACACAAAGCATGTATTATTATGGCCCAAAATCAAGGACGTTTTTGCCTCTGGTTCACTCAATATTCAAAATTTATCAGCATGGCTGTGAACTAAAACTTATATTTTTATTAGATATACCTTAAAATATACAAAGGTCACAGGTTGTGAATTCTAAAAACAACAACAACAATCCGTAATATAGACGCCGACCTAGGCGACTATACTGATCACCACAACCCCAAACGGTTGTGGATCAAACAATGGGGATACCACGTACCTGCAAATCACAGTGCCATGCACCATACCATCCAGAAAATACCTTGCAAAGAGGAAATAAAAGATGGTTCTTACCACAACTGGTAATGGTCTGTAGTTGTGTCCAGTGGTCAGCTGTGCTGTTTCCAAAGTACGTGTATTGACGGGAGCATTAAGATGGTAAAGGACATACCTGTATATGTTAGAACCAAAAACGTCACGAACTGTAACAAGGCTACAACTGTCCCTGTCCCCAGGTGTGATTAGCTCCCGCCCTGACAAGGGCAGTCCCAATAACTTGCCCTAGTTTAGAAAAAAAAAAAAAAAAAAAAAAGAACCCCTGCATTCCCCTTCCCTGACGCGTTTCTTCCTGCTGTAGGTTCTTCAGAGGGATTGCGGTGGAATCAATAAAACATGGGGTCTCCAATGTAGAGGAGCATCCCTTGGGGTGTAGTAAATAGTCTGATAAACCCAAGTGTAGGGTCATCTACTGGGTCCCTGGTGTGGAGCCCCAGGCGTTGATCCCTATCTGATGGTGTAGGGATAACTGTCCCCATCAACTGACGGATAATATATACTCTCCTTAGTACATCCCCCTGTGGATCACTCACCAATCAGGGATCCTATCACACACATGTCCGTCTGTGGTGCCAGCTGCGTTCTGTAATTACCACACGAGCTGCCCTCACATGCCGGCGGAACTTCCGGTCACGTGATACCCTCACGTGATCACCAGTCACGTGATCCGGTCACATGACCGCTCGGGGTGTATCTAATGTGGTTGTCATGAGTGCATGACGCTGTCATCTGTGAGAGCATCAGCTCTCTACTGATGATGCTTACACAGTTTAAAATGGGTAGTAAAACTTAGCGACCAGATCGGCTGAGCAACAAGTGTCTGAATAAGTGAAATTTTTTTTTTTTTTTTTTTTTTTTTCCATCCTTCTTTATTTAAAAAAAAAAAAAAAAAAAGAGATTTAATCCTTTGTTTACTAATACAAATTAGTCATAAGGTATTTTTACTAGGATTATTGGGCTGTTGAGGGGGCCCAGTCCTTACCCGGAGGTGGGGAGATGTAATGTTGTATCTGTAGTTGGATCTTGTGGGGAACAATTTTTAGAGGAAACATGTAAATTGTAGTTGTTCATTTAGTCCCCTTGGTGTCACTGTCCCCAGTCTGTAGATCCACTTGGCCTCTACTTGCAGAATCCTCTTGTTCCAGTCCCCTCCTCTCTCAGGGTATGGTATTATGTCAATACCCACAAACTGTATTTGTTTAGGGTCCCCCCCATGAATCTGATGCATATGTCTGGCTATTGGTGTGTCTCTGTCATGCCTTATGTCCCCTAGATGGTCACCAACTCTTCTCCTAAACTCCCTGTAAGTTTTTCCAACGTACTCAAGTCCGCAGTTACACGTTGCCTTGTAAATCACACCCTTCGATCGGCAGTTGATGAAGCCACGTATATCAAAGGTTCTACCAATTACATTACTGTAAAAAGTTTTGGTGGTTTTGATGTAGGGGCAAGCGACACAGTTTCTCCCACACTTAAAACAACCTTTAGGACAACGATTAAGCCATGACCCCTCTGGTTTCGCAGGAGAGAAATGACTATGGACAATCCTGTCTTTTATGGATCGTCCTCTCCTGAAGGTGATTAACGGTCTGGGGCCAACCATTCCCTTAATGTCCTCATCTAGCATTAGTATTGGCCAGTGTTGTTCAAGTATGGCTCTCGCCTCGTTTGCTCCATTGTCAAAGGTGGTAACTAGTCGGGACAATGTTGCACACCCCTCATTGTTTTTGGTGGTGCTCACAAATAGTTCTGTTTGATTAAACCGTGAGGAGTGTTGGTAAGCGGAGCGGAGTACCCTGTCCGGGTATCCCCTTTCCCTGAACCGTTTCCTAAGGTCACCCGCTTGCTTACTGTATTCCCTGTTGTCACTACAGTTTCTCCGCATGCGGAGATATTGGCCTTTGGGTATCCCTTTGCGAAGTGGGAGAGGATGATGGCTATCCCACCGCAGGAGGGAATTTGTCGCAGTTGGTTTGCGATAGATGGTTGTTGCAAGCGTGTTTTCCTTAGTTCTTGTTAAAAGTACGTCTAAGAACGGGAGTCTGTCAGGATTTGTCTCATAGGTGAACCGCAGCCCTATTGAGTTCCTGTTAAGGCTTTCTGCAAAATTTTTGAAGCTTTCCTTATCCCCTTTCCATAGTATAAATATATCGTCGATAAAGCGGAGAAATATCTCCGCTCCATCAATCCCTGGATATGGGGTGTCACCAAATAAAACCGTGTTCTCCCACCAGCCCAGGAGCAAATTGGCATACGTGGGGGCACACGGGCTCCCCATTGCCGTGCCCCTGAGCTGGTGGTAGATCTTGCCGTTAAACAGAAAAAAATTATGTTTAAGTGAAAATTCAAGCAAGCGTAAAATAAACCGGTTGTGTTTAGTGAACTGGGTGCCTCGACTTGAAAGAAAAAATGCCACTGCCTCTAATCCTTTGTCGTGTGGGATAGACGAATAGAGAGCCTCCACGTCTATACTGGCTAAGAGGTAGTTGCTCCCTATATTGATGCCTCCTACGTGTTTAAGTAGGTCAGTCGTGTCCCTTATATAGGTAGGGAGTGCCAGTACAAATGGTCTGAGGACTTTGTCTACGTAAATGCCGATGTTTTGGCATAACGATCCCACCCCCGACACTATGGGGCGGCCTTTCAGTGGATCAAGGCCCTTATGCACCTTCGGTAGGGCATAGAAGGTGCTGCATGTTGGAGTCCGGGGGAACATGAATTCAAATTCAGCATCAGTAATGAGTTCGTCTCTTTTTGCCTCTAACAGAATCTGTTTCAGTTCCGTTGAGAAGCGTTCCGTGGGGTCCCTATCTAGTGGATTGTAGCACTGTTTATCCTCCAATAGGTTCAAACACATCTCTTTATATCGGGGGGCATCGAGTAAGACAATGTTACCCCCTTTGTCTGAGGGTTTAATGATTAAATTCTTGTCCCTCTCAAGTCCCTGTAGAGCTTGCATTTCTCCCTCGGACATATTGTATCTCTTACTGATGTGTTTGTTCGCCAACTTTTCGAGGTCCCTTGTAACCACCTCAACAAATACATCCATACAAGAGACCTCCCCTTTGGGTGGCATTTTTGTGCTCCCCAATCTTAAGTCGGTGAAAGGTCCTTTACCCTCAAGGTTAGTAGTGTCCCCCAGTTGGTAGAGCAATCTTACATCTTCTAACATGTTTGTAGGTATCCCGAGTTCCCGGCTTTCCCTCTCATCCATCCTTTTGAAGTGCTTACGCCAGTGTATACGTCTGGCAAATAGATGGAGGTCCTTTACCCATTCGAATATATTAAAGTCAGACGTAGGTACGAACGATAAACCTTTATCTAATACTCTTTGTTCTTCAGGGGATAATATCTTACTGGATATATTTATGGTCTGGGAGGGTATGTTTTTTGTACTGTGTTCCGACTCCGCAGGGGGTAATTGTTCTCTAAAAAAGGTTGCAACGTGACCTGTGTTGATCCTGCGCCACCCCTTCCTCTACCTCTCCCCCCCCTTCCTCTCGATCCCCGTCCTCTAGATGATTTGGGTTTACCTTCTGTATCGGAGGTTTCTGCCTCAGTGGAGGAGTATTCGGTTTCTGTCTCCCTAGTCGTCTGTCTTGTATTCAAAATGGTGTATGCACGGTTCTCTCTAAAGTCCTGAAGATCCCTAGAGAACTGCCGATGTTTGCGTTCCTTCAGGTGAAATTGGAACTTTTCAAGTGTATTTTGTAGTTGTAGTTCTCTAGTATTAAAGTCACTTTCTGAGCTAAATTTACGTACTACGTCAATTTGTTCCTTCAGTCTTTTTTCCAATGTATCAAGATTCACCCTCTCCTCCTCCAGCAATATCTGCATAAAACGTAGGGAGCTAGCAGTGGCTTCTTGCTCCCATTTATTTATGAGACTACTGCTCTTAAACCTGTTACCTGGGGTGAGGGTGATTCTGAGACCTCTTGGAACAATCTTGTTTTTGATGTAGTTCTCTAAACTTTGTACCTCCCACCAGGATGTACATTGATCTTTGTAGGTTTTAGTCAATTCTTTGAAAGCTGAGTTGTAAGTAGGGGTATATTTTTTAGGGGTAAAGGCTTTGTCAGAGAATACCTCATTCACTTCAGAGAGCCATTGTTGCTTGTCAATGCCGGTCGCAAGAAAACCAGCCATACCGTGTGGCTAGCAGTCAACAAAACACAAAGCATGTATTATTATGGCCCAAAATCAAGGACGTTTTTGCCTCTGGTTCACTCAATATTCAAAATTTATCAGCATGGCTCCTTTCATTATTGCTCACAAATGAGATCTAACAATTTGCGCTAATTTAGGCACTAATGAAGCGGACATGCGACAATTCCAAAGTGCATTTACTAAGGCAGAACTAGATCCATCATAGATCAGGAGCCAAAAAGAAGAGCAAACCAGGCGGAAAAACAGGCGAACCTGAGACCCACTATGATTAATGTCCCCCATAGAGTTATTCAAAAGGGAATTTCTGAATAATTAGTGACTTTTACAAATACGTGTTTAGGTGTTCAGGCTATAGATTGTTCACTTGAACTGTTAGTATATCAGATTTCTTGCACACTTCTTTAGTATGCCTAGAGTATTGCAGTAGAAAGCTTGTTTGTGGTGTACGCCAACATGCCCTGTTCTGCATCATAGGTCTTGAATATAGAGGTCGCAGCTTAGACCATGTTTATGAGCATGTTTTCAAGCATTATTTCAGAAGATCACAATAAATCTGATTTCATTAAAAAAATGTCAACAATCACTTGGCAAAAACAAGAAGGTAAGTGGTTTAATAAAATAAAATGGAAAAAAAAAACCATATTTTGGGGTTTATTCAGCCTGAATGCCTACAGTGCATTCATTTCCTGCTCCATGATAACATCATATTGACCTGTTTACCCTTGTTCCATTACTTCATTAGTGCTTCTAAGAAAGGACATTCTATTCCTGTAATACATCATGATTATGTAATACATCTGATTTCCTTTTGAGCATTGTTCCAGAGTTCAGTGCTTAAATAGATTTCTAGGCTTTATTTCCTTATGACATGCACGCTTATTGTAAAAGCGGCTTTTATTCCATAAATTCTGTGTGCATTATGTTTTTCATTTAACATTTTGCTTTCTCCTTGTTTTACTTTTACTTCTTTGCATAAAATGTAAATGAAACAAGATGAAGTGTAAACTTTGTTTCTAAAAGAGATAGCTACCGCACAGTAGAGGTGTGGAAAAACGATTTGTGTTATCTTCACACCCTGCAAACACATTTTTCAAATTTTGACCTGTGGACCATAGGTGACTGGATACTACAGCAGTCAATGGGTAAGGAATATGCTTCCACTGATACTTTTTCTAAGGCAGCTCCTTCTATATCAATGTCTGACTTTAGAGAAAATCCTTATCAGTAATTATTTTTCAAAAGGAATAGATTTCCATCTGTAGTCTTTTCAATAAAGGCTGTCCCCTACTTAAGGACACCCGACTTACAGACGACCCCTAGTTACAGATGGACACCTCTGCCCACTGTGACCTCTGGTGAAGCTCTCTGGATGCTTTCCTTTAGTCCCGGACTGCAATGATCAGCTGTAAGGTGTCTGTAATGAAGCTTTATTGATAATCCTTGGTCCAATTACAGCAAATAAATTTGAAACTCCAATTGTCAATGGAGCAAAAAAAAAAAATTTGTCTGGATCTACAATTATACAATATACAGTTTACAAATTCAACTTAAGAACAAACCTATGGAACCTATCTTGTACGTAACCTGGGGACTGCCTGTACATGGAACTGGTATGGTAAAGTAAGAGGCCATTGACATAGAACAGGAAGGAATCCATTCTTCGTATGTTGACCATGCTCTGTTGGGGATTTTGGACAAGAGATATGTAGATACATTTTCAAGAGTGGGAAAAGTAAACTGCCCCCACTTTTAACTTAAATAAGGCAGCTTCATCTTCTCACTTTACCTATTTCAGAAACAAGCGCCCATTCAAGTGTTTGACCAAAAAACAATGATGGCACTTAGGCGATAGTTGACAAAACAAACATAATTTTTTAAATGCAAAAGTTGTAACACCTATCTTTTTTTGAAACATAAACCAACATAAACAATATATGTAAAAAATATTAGTGTATGCCAAGCGAAAAACAAAAACACAGCTCACAAAAGTTAATTGATAAAGTATAAAGTGCTGTTATTGGAAATTGAACTTTGAAATACAAAATATCTTTCCAGCAGTAAGTAAAGATATTGCCCTATCATAAACTTTAGCAATACAGGCGGTATGCTACTAAAGAACACTCGACTTACATACGACCCCTAGTTACAAACGGACCTCTGGATATTGGTAATTTATTGTACTTTAGTCCTAGGCTACAATGATCAGCTGTAACAGTTCTCAAATGTGTCTGTAATGAAGCTTTATTGTTAATCCTGATTCTAATGAAAACCCAACATTTTTAAAATCCAATTGTCACAGAGACCAAAAAAGTTCTGGCTGGGATGACAATGATAAAATTTACAGTTCTGACTTACATACAAATTTAACTTAAGAACAAACCTACAGACCCTATCTTGTATGTAACCCGGGGACTGCCTGTACTGCAGCCTCTGCAAGCAGTATGAGATAATGGGGGGGGGGGGATTTATTAATACTGTTGTATTGAATGCCAGTCTTAATTTCTTTCCAACCGTCATTCTGAATTCCAAATATACAAAGAGGCTCTGTTCTCTCTGTATATCCAGAGCTGTGTTCCGCCACCAAAACAAAACCTCTGCCAGGTCAGATCTGGTAGGAACGTCAGCTGTCGGCTCTACTGGTTTTCCATCAGACAAAATAGTAAAGATGGCAGGTCAGGGCGTTGTGGGACGGAAAACCGAAGTGTAGCGTGGGGTGGAAAACTGACAAAAGCTTTATCCATTAGAAAACAGGTGGAAAAGGCATATTACTTTTCCCTAATGTGTCTCTTAAACAGAGGGTCATATAATGTTTTCCTAGGTTTTTACAGATTAAACTGTAATCTTAATGTAGGCTTATACTACAACACTTTTGAATACACAGTAATATAACAATAAAATAAGCTTTTTTCTAGGCAGGTACGAGTGTCTGTGTGAATATTAGATAGTATTGTACCCTGAATCTATTCTCCTTCATAATAAAATTGATTACTGTCTGTAAGCTGCCAAGAGGCACTTCCTGTAGGCATAGTTACATTTAGCCGTACTTACATCATTGTTTATTTATGTTTAATCAACTATTCCTTCGGGTTAGACATTTTATGTAATAAAGTGTCCTAGGAAACATAAAACTTAAAATAGCATATCAATAAGAAATTATATTAGCTATTCTGTGGCCATAACATTCTCCTTTTGTTCAAACAGCTGTATGACAAGGCTGAAAAATGTTGTCTTATATTAGCAAGATGAATGGAAATTCAACTATAATAAAAAATTATCTAAATTGATTTACACCACATGCAGGGTTAATTACAGTTTCCCAATTAAGCAATTACTGGAATAATCAGAACTTGATTTTCTCCTTAAGTAGAATAGAATGTGACCTCTGAATTTATTTCTGGGTTCATTTAAGGAGATGTTATAAGGTTTTCAAACCCATCAAATCAAAAATAAAAAAGAGGTATGCAGACACCTCATAACTCATATAGGAGCCAAGAAGCTTACAGAGGATACAGAATCATTGTAGAACTTTTGTTCTAAGTCTTGGATCTACAGTAGATATGGCCTAGCGTATTTTTATTATCTAGTTATATAATTACCTATAGGTAATTATATTATTGGTTTTATTATGTTGATTTTTAATTAAATATTATCTTATCATTTATTTAAGGGCTCGTCTCACTCAAAATAAGCACCGAAGCTGATCAATTTCTATGGGGAAAGCGAAAAAATCAATGGTGTCAAGATTAATGGAATTTCATTTGTTCCAAAGCCTTCAACCTGACCAGATGATGTTTCTGGATGAGGTCCGATAAGGGATAAAATACTGTCAGGACCTAATCACTTACATGCGTCTTCCTTAGAGTAAAGCTAGCTTAAACAAATCCTTCACTATGTGTTCATCCTTCTTGTGTAATGGATATTGCACAATTTTATCAAGGTCTTGTATGTACACAAATTTGAGATACAAGCCATAGGTCAGCACAACTATAACTTTTACACTCAGAGACCTCTCATTGGGGTAAGATTTTTTTTTTATCCAAGGTGGACACTGATTGAAAGGTGACACATTAAATCCAGGGGCAATAGCCTTTTAAGCCCAGCTGCCCACAAGCATGTTCAGTCCAAGAAACTAGCTCCCGTTTCTTGCAGTATTTCAAAGACGAACCTCCAATCAATGGATTGAACTGACATGTTTAGTTCAGTCCAGTGGCTGGAGGTTTGTACTGGGAAATCCGGTAAACACTGGAAATGGGTTTCTCAGACCAAACTCACTTGTTTGCGACCTGTCGAAATCACATCCATAATACTCTACAGCAGGTAACATGAGGCCAGGATGCCAGGGTAGGAGGGTTGAGAACCCAGGATAAGGAGCTGTGAAAACAGCAGAATGGCAGCTGCTATGCTCACCAATGAAAATGGTGACAAGGTTGGAAGAAATGTGTATTGCTTTATAAGTCTACCCCATTATGTTTCTACAAAGAAAGTTGTGTTTTGTAAAATGTTTGAAAGGCATATCACAAAAGCTGTTTATAGTATCCATTAAATTAATTATTTGCATTTTAAAACAATTTCTTACTTTTTTCACAATAATAATCTTTGGTTTTGTAGTTATAGCTTAACTCTTCCAAAAGTCTAACACATTTCTAGATAAATATGCTAAGTGAGTAGATTTAAGAATTCCAAAATTGTGCATTGTCTTTAGATTTACAATAAAATTGTATGCCCATGTGCAAAACCATACAAATGAATGTCAGTTTAAACCTAGCTCAGCAAATATTCTCTGATGACAATTGTAACCTATGTCGTTCTCTGTTCAGTGTTTGCCTTGGATACATTAAAAAATGCTTTAATATTTTTTATTATTATTATTATTATTCTAGTATTATTCTAGTACATTTATGAAAAGTTTGACAAATTATTGCTATGCTGTTTTAATATGCTTTATCTAGTAAGTTTTAAATAAAAAGAAGAGAAGACACTAATCAGTCTTCTTTGCTTCTTTGTCTCTTTGTCACTATATCAGTGTTGGTTGAATAGGAAGATGAGATGGAGCAATGGCAAAATAGGCACGCATCGTATTGGAGTGTTTAGTTGTTACACGGTCTACAAATGGACACTGACTTTCTTTCGTTGTGCAATTATAAGGCACAACTCTCAAAAATGGCATTCTAGGTTATGTGGGTACTGCCAACTTTTTCTTCCTATCTTTTGGATCTTTAGGGATGTAGATATATGATGAAGAAAGGACATAGCGCACACCACACAGGGAGTTGTCAAAACTTGGCTTGATTTGATAGTCTCAAGAAAAAACACATTTTGGGACTCTCGGTTCCCTTTTTCTGTTATGATTAAATACTTTATTGTAAATGACCTTCTGAAATCTGAGTGCAGAAGAATCATCCAACATGTGGTGTGCGCTCTGTCCTTCCTACATCATTCAAAATGTTTTGATCCTCTGAGACACTGTAGTAGCTCTATGGGGAAGAAAAGTATTTAGTGAGGACACCAGTACAACAATGCTGACAGCCACATGAACTATTTTAAAATGTATCTGTCATTTTTCTAGAATAAATGTTGCTTAGTTTGTAAAAAAACAAGCTGTGAAGTTCCCCTCAATTACAGCTTTTATTTTTCTGTTGATAAGCTGAGCCATATTAGAGCAGGCTTGGGTTTATTGCTGTTCTACATATATTTGTTTATATATCTCCTTTCTGCTCTCTCTTGGACTATAGAATTCTATTAGCACTATTTTCTAATCGAATTGTTTTTCTCCTAGTCACATCCTTTGAATTTCAGCTAGATAAGGTTTAAACTCATTGATAAGAGCGGTTTACAAAAAAAGCAGAGCTTAGATATAAACCCATTATCAGCCTCCATAGAAACACACTATACAGGCTGGCATACATATCTTCTAGAGATGAGCGAGCACTAAAATGCTCGGGTACTCGTTATTCGAGATGAACTTTTCCCGATGCTCGAGTGCTCGTCTCGAATAACCAGCCCCATTGAAGTCAATGGGAGACTCAAGCATTTTTCAAGGGGACCAAGGCTCTGCACAGGGAAGCTTGGCCAAACACCTGGGAACCTCAGAAAAGGATGGAACCACCACGGAAATGGACAGGAAACAGTAGGGGCAGCATGCATGGATGCCTCTGAGGCTGCTTAATCGCACCATTATGCCAAAATTATGGGCAACAGCATGGCCATGACAGAGTGACCGAATGAGGCTAGATAGCATCTAAAACATCCAATAATTGACCCTGACACTATAGGGGACGGCATGCAGAGGCAGCGGCAGCAGTGGCAGGCTAGAGAGTCTCATGGCGACATACCCTAAATGGAGTCAGGTTTCACCAAAGGAGGTGAAATGATTTCCTATGTGAACAAAAGGTTGACGGTATATTTAGTCGATAACACAGCATGGTGTCGACATAGTGACCAAGTTCCATAACGTATCTGATGAAACACCCGAAAAATGAGCCTGACACAGCTCTTTTGATAAGGGAGCGACATGTGGAGGCAGCCATGGAGACGACTTCCATGATTAAGAGCGACAGTATGGGGCATCCATATTGCGCTGCTATGATTGCAACTTCAGGTCTCCAGCATGGCGGCGACAGATGGGCCGCGTTCCACTATGTATCTGGTGAAACACCTGAAAATTCTGCCTGACACAGCTCGTTTGATAAGGGGACGATGTATGGAGGCAGTGAACTAGTAGTAGATTAAAGGTGCTGCAGTTAAAACTATGTTAGTTGGATCTTGAGATGGAGCTGGCGCTCCGCAGTCAGGCGAGCTTTCGCCAATCCAAGCCCCTGTCTCTAGGCTACTCCCCAAACAGCACTTCTAAGAACCTTTTGTATAAGATCAAGTGTAGTAGCGTTCTTATAAGTTTAAGATATGGCGGGTGAGGGGAATGTAAACAGATGCGCAAGAAGCGCTGAAATAATATTGGTGAATGATAAAAGTTTGCCAGTATATTTTGTGGATTACACAGCAGGGTGGCGACAAAGTTAACAAGTTTGATGTGGAAGCCATGAAAACAACCCAAAATTCTGCCCGACACAGCTCGTTTGATAAGGGGACGATGTATGGAGGCAGTGAACTAGTAGTAGATTAAAGGTGCTGCAGTTAAAACTATGTTAGTTGGATCTTGAGATGGAACTGGCGCTCCGCAGCCAGGCGAGCTTTCGCCAATCCAAGCCCCTGTCTCTAGGCTACTCCCCAAACAGCACTTCTAAGAACCTTTTGTATAAGATCAAGTGTAGTAGCGTTCTTATAAGTTTAGGATATGGCGGGTGAGGGGAATGTAAACAGATGCGCAAGAAGCGCTGAAATAATATTGGTAAATGATAAAAGTTTGCCAGTATATTTTGTGTATTACACAGCAGGGTGGCGACAAAGTTAACAAGTTTGATGTGGAATCCATGAAAACAATCCAAAATTCTGCCTGACACAGTTCGTTTGATAAGGAGACCATGTAAGGAGGCAGTTATATGGACGACTTTTGGAGGCAGCTATGGCGATGACGTGTGGAGGTAGCAATGGAGACAATGTGTGGAGCCAGCTAAAAAGACGACATGTGGAGGCTGCTATGGAGACAATTTAATTTGGATAGTGCCTGTATGTGGCAGTCCAAAAAAGTTTTCAAACCAGAGGAGCAGGTAGGTGGTCCTCCAGAAAAATTAAATAAATTGAGTGCCTGTATGTGGCAGTCCAATAAAGTTTTCAAACCAGAGGAGCAGGTAGGTGGTCCTCCAGAAAAATTAAATAGATTTAGTGCCTGTATGTGGCACTCCCAAAAATTGCTTAAAACAGAGGACCGGGTAGGTGGCCCTCCAGAAAAATTAAATACATAGAGTACTATAGCTAGAGCCAGTTGGCCCTGGCAAAAAATAGCCAGTTTCCTATGCTTTAGTGTACAAAGAGGAGGAGAAGGAGGACAATGAGGAGGAGGAGTGCATACATTATTCAGGTTCAGCTTCTTTCACCTGGTGTAGAATGGAAATGCGGAGAAATCCAGGCTTTATTCATCTTGATAAGCGTCAGCCTGTCAGCGCTGTCAGTCGACAGGCGTGTACGCTTATCGGTGATGATGCCACCAGCTGCACTGAAAACCCGCTCGGACAACACGCTAGCGGCAGGGCAGGCAAGAACCTCCAAGGCGTACAGCGCCAGTTCGTGCCACATGTCCAGCTTTGAAACCCAGTAGTTGTAGGGAGCGGTGTGATCATTTAGGACGATGGTATGGTCAGCTACGTACTCCCTCACCATCTTTCTGTAAAGATCAGCCCTACTCTGCCGAGACTGGGGACAGGTGACAGTGTCTTGCTGGGGTGACATAAAACTGGCAAAGGCCTTGTAAAGCGTACCCCTGCCAGTGCTGGACAAGCTGCCTGGTCGCCTACTCTCCCTCGCTACTTGTCCCGCAGAAGTACGCCCTCTGCCGCTAGCGCTGTCAGAAGGGAAATACTGTTTCAGCTTGTGCACCAGGGCCTGCTGGTATTCATGCATTCTCACACTCCTTTCCTCTCCAGGGATGAGAGTGGAAAGATTTTGCTTGTACCGTGGGTCCAGGAGAGTGAATACCCGGTAATCGGTGCTGGAATAAATTCTTTGAACGCGAGGGTCACGGGATAGGCAGCCCAGCATGAAATCTGCCATATGTGCCAGAGTCCCAACGCGCAAGAATTCTCTCCCCTCACTGGCCTGACTGCCCACTTCCTCCTCCTCCAACTCCTCTTCTTCTGCCCATACACGCTGAACAGTGAAGGACTCAACAATGGTCCCCTCTTGTGTCTCGCCAACATTCTCCTCCTCTTCCTCCTCATCCTCCTCCACCTCCTCCGATATGCGCTGAGAAACAGACCTAAGGGTGCTTTGGCTATCAACAAGGGAATCTTCTTCCCCCGTCTCTTGTGACGAGCGCAAAGCTTCCGACTTCATGCTGACCAGAGAGTTTTTCAACAGGCCAAGCAGCGGGATGGTGAGGCTGATGATGGCGGCATCGCCACTGACCATCTGTGTTGACTCCTCAAAGTTACTCAGCACCTGACAGATATCAGACATCCACGTCCACTCCTCATTGTAGACTTGAGGAAGCTGACTGACCTGACTGCCAGTTCTGGTGGAAGTTGACATCTGGCAGTCTACAATTGCTCTGCGCTGCTGGTAAACTCTGGATAACATGGTTAATGTTGAATTCCACCTCGTGGGCATGTCGCACAACAGTCGGTGAGCGGGCAGTTGGAGGCGGCGCTGCGCTGCCCTGAGAGTGGCAGCATCTGTGCTGGACTTCCTGAAATGCGCACAGATGCGACGCACCTTCGTGAGCAAATCAGACAGATTGGGGTATGTCTTGAGGAAACGCTGAACTATGAGATTTAACACATGGGCCAGGCATGGCACATGTGTCAGCCTGCCGAGTTGCAGAGCCGCCACCAGGTTACGGCCGTTGTCACACACAACTATGCCTGGCTTCAGGTTCAGCGGTGCCAGCCACAGATCAGTCTGCGCCGTGATGTCCTGTAATAGCTCTTGGCCGGTGTGCCTTTTATCGCCTAGGCTCAGCAGTTTGAGCACCGCCTGCTGTCGCTTAGCAATGGCACTGTTGCTGTGCCTAGAGCTACCGACTGATGGCGCCATGCCCACGGATGGTAATTCGGAGGAGGAGGAGGTGGAGGAGGGGTGGGAGGAGGAGGAGGCATAGTAGGCCTTTGAGACCTGGACCGAGGTAGGCCCCGTAACCCTCGGCGTCGGCAGTATATGAGCAGCCCCAGGGTCAGACTCGGTCCCAGCCTCCACCAAGTTAACCCAATGTGCCGTCAGCGATATATAGTGGCCCTGCCTGGCAGCACTCGTCCACGTGTCCGTGGTCAGGTGGACCTTGTCAGAAACGGCGTTGGTCAGGGCACGGATGATGTTCTCTGACACGTGCTTGTGCAGGGCTGGGACTGCACATCGGGAAAAGTAGTGGCGGCTGGAGACCGAATACCGAGGGGCGGCCGCCGCCATGAGGTTTCGAAAGGCCTCGGTCTCTACCAGCCTATAGGGCAGCATCTCCAGGCTAAGCAACTTGGAGATGTGGACGTTGAGGGCTTGGGCGTGTGGGTGGGTTGCGCTATACTTCCTTTTGCGCTCCAGCGCTGGTGGATGCTGTGGAGGATCGTGGAGGCGAAGATGGGGTTTTGGCACGGGAGGTGTTTGGGCCGTGGTCCTGGGCAGGGGGCTGACTAGCAGATGACACAGGGGAAGGAGCAGTGGTGTGCCCGGCCGGAGGTGAACGGGCTTGGTGCCATTGAGTGGGGTGTTTAGCATTCATATGCCTGCGCATACTGGTGGTAGTTAAGCTAGTAGTGGTGGAACCCCTGCTGATCCTGGTTTGGCAAAGGTTGCACACCACAGTCCGTCGGTCATCCGGTGTTTCTTTAAAGAACCTCCAGACTTCTGAAAATCTAGCCCTCGTCACGGGAGCTTGACTACGGGCAACATTTGGCGCTGATGTACCAGCTCTGGCCCTGCCTCTCCGTCTAGCCCCACCACTGCCTCTTCCAACCTGTTCTGCTATAGGACTCGCCTCCGTCTCAGAAGCACTGTGTTCACCCGGCCTATCAACCCAGCTTGGGTCTGTCACCTCATCATCCTCTGATCCCTCAGTCTGCTCCCCCCTCGAACTTCCTGCCCTGACAACAACTTCACCACTGTCTGACAACCGTGTCTCCTCATCGTCCGACACCTCTTTACACACTTCTTCCACTACGTGAATAATGTCATCATCACCCACAGACGGCGACTGGTGGAAAACCTGGGCATCAGAAAATTGCTCAGCAGCAACCGGACAAGTGGTTTGTGACTGTGGGAAGGGTCCAGAAAACAGTTCCTCAGAGTATGCCGGTTCAAATGCCAAATTTTGCTAGGAGGGGGCAGACTGGGGGGAAGGAGGCTGAAGTGGAGGCGCCGGAGGAGTGCTGATTTCGGTGACATGGGTGGACTGCGTGGAAGACTGACTGGTGGACAAATGGCTAGAAGCATTGTCCGCAATCCACGACATCACCTCTTCGCACTGTTCTGGCCTCAACAGTGCTCTACCACGAGTCCCAGTAACTTGAGACATGATGAACCTAGGGAGTGTAGCTCTGCGGCGTTCCCCTGCTCCCTCATCAGCAGGTGGTGTCTCACCCTGCCCAGGACCACGGCCTCTGACCCCTGCAGTAGTTGGACGCTCACGTCCATGCCCTCGTCCTCTACCCCTAGCCCTCGGGTTAAACATTTTCCAAATTAAAGTGTAAACTTTTAATATTTTTTTTTTTTTTGTGTTTATTTTTTTTTATTTTTTTTTATTTTTTAACAAAACGATGCTATCCTATTGCTATGGCTAGTTTCTAACCTACACTGACAGCACACAACTGGATTTTGTGCTGTGCCTGATGAGTTTGAGCTATAAAATGAAATAAAGGTAAAAAAAAAAAAAAAAATCAGCAGACTCTGCCTAATTCTAATCAAACCCCTAATAAATTGTCCCACTTCGGTGTTTGAGGTGGATATGCGTGTCACTAAGAGCTAAACACAACGGTCGCAGGTCTCCCAACAAATTCCTCACAATATGGTACTAGCTGCACTACTAATGCCAGCAAGCCCAGCCACAAGCAAACAAAAAAAAGGAAAATATAACGCTATTGTAGGCCTAAGTAAGCCGTTGGGGTTCGCATATGGCTATTTTGTAGCCTACACTGAAAGCACACTGCTTTGCAAGATGAGTTTGAGCTATAAAATGAAATAAAGGTAAAAAAATAAAAATAAATCAGCAGACTCTGCCTAATTCTAATTAAACCCCTAATAAATTGTCCCACTTCGGTGTTTGAGGTGGATATGCGTGTCACTAAGAGCTAAACACAACGGTCGCAGGTCTCCCAACAAATTCCTCACAATATGGTACTAGCTGCACTACTAATGCCAGCAAGCCCAGCCACAAGCAAACAAAAAAAAGGAAAATATAACGCTATTGTAGGCCTAAGTAAGCCGTTGGGGTTCTCCTATGGCTATTTTGTAGCCGACACTGAAAGCACACTGCTTTGCAAGATGAGTTTGAGCTATAAAATGAAATAAAGGTAAAAAAAATAAATAAATCAGCAGACTCTGCCTAATTCTAATCAAACCCCTAATAAATTGTCCCACTTTGGTGTTTGAGGTGGATATGTGTGTCACTAAGAGCTAAACACAACGGTAGCAAGTCCCCCTGCTAATTCCTCACAATATGGTACTAGCTGCACTACTAGTGCCAGCAAGCCCAGCCACAAGCAAATAAAAAAAAATGTATAACGTTATTGTAGCCCTAAGAAGGGCTGTTGGGTTCTTGTAGAATCACTCCTGCCTAACACTATTCTAATAGAACAGCCTAACGCTTTCCCTGACCAGCAGCAGCTCTCTCCCTAGCGGCATCCAGACACAGAATGATCCGGCCAGCCAACCACTGCTATCAACGTGTAAGGGTACCACGTCATGCTGGGTGGAGTGCAGAGTCTCCTGGCTTGTGATTGGCTCTGTTTCTGGCCGCCAAAAAGCAAAACGGCGGGAGATGCCATTTTCTCGAGCGGGCGAAGTATTCCACTAATGCTCGAACGAGCATCAAGCTCGGACAAGTATGTTCGCTCATCTCTAATATCTTTTACAAGAAAAAGAGGGTCCACAAAAAGTATAGGCCGAAGGGCACAGACTTGATAACCATCCTGGAGCATAAATTATAGAGCAAAAGGGCAAGACAGGATGTATGTACAAAACGTATAACCTTTATTAAGCAAAAAGATACATAAAACCAATTAAAAAGCACTCATGTGCTAGTAACCAGCAGCCATCCCTTCAGTGAATATTGACATAATAATACAGCCAGGAATCTATACCTGGTATAGATCTGAGTCACCAAAGGTATAACACATCAATGTTCAACAGGTAAAACATAGTCCAGAATACAGTTTAGGTGATTAAACTATTGGAGACACTGAATTAAATAATTACCTAAGATGCATGGTACAGTCAAATAGGGGGCACATGAGTGCTTTTTAATTGGTTTTATGTATCTTTTTGCTTAATAAAGGTTATACGTTTTGTAGATACATCCTGTCTTGCCCTTTTGCTCTACATCTCTAATATCTTCTAATCAACAGGCAGATAAAAGCTGTTCCTAAGAGGAACTATGCAGAATAAGTAAAATTTCTTAATAAAGTATATTGGAAAATGTTCACAACACTCCCCCAGACACAATATTAACCCCTTAATGCATTAAACCATACATGTATGTGTAATCCGTTAAGGATGTATGAAAAGGGCTCAAGGGCTGAGCCCACTTCATAAATGGTGGGTGGTGGCTGCATTAGGCCCACTGCTGGCACTGATCATGGGTGTTAACCATTTACCTGTGCCGATGCATGGGTGACGTCATCTTTGGTTGGTTCATAGCTACCCATGACATCATTGGGGAGCAGAAGTCCGTTTCCATGGCAACCTGGAGTCATGGAAATGGGTCATTAAACCGTATGCCAGTTTGCCAGTGTCTCAAACATGAAAGATCACCCTAGCAAAGACTAAGAAAAGCACGGAATTCCATTTTATGAGGCAATTTAAATGGTGAATTGATGTCTTGTTACACCCTGCCTGCCTGAGACCAAAACTGCCTGATCCATATGAATGATATGTGGCAACTAGAGATGAGCGAACATACTCGTCAGAGCTTGATGCTCGATCGAGCATTAGCGTACTCGTAACTGCTCGTTGCTCGGACGAGTATTTCGCCCGCTCGAGAAAATGGCAGCTCCCGCCGTTTTGCTTTTTGACGGCCAGAAACAGAGCCAATCACAAGCCAGGAGACTCTGCACTCCACCCAGCATGACGTGGTACCCTTACACGTCGATAGCAGTGGTTGGCTGGCCAGATCAGGTGACCCTGGGATAGACTAGCCGCTGCCCGCGCTGCTCGGATCATTCTCTGTCTGGATGCCGCTAGGGAGAGAGCTGCTGCTGGTCAGGGAAAGCGTTAGGGTGTTCTATTAGCTTACTGTTAGGCAGGAGTGATTCTACAACAACCCAACAGCCCTTCTTAGGGCTACAATAACGTTATATTTTTTTTTTTTATTTCCTTGTGGCTGGGCTTGCTGGCACTAGTAGTGCAGCTAGTACCATATTGTGAGGAATTAGCAGGGGGACTTGCTACCGTTGTGTTTAGCTCTTAGTGACACGCATATCCACCTCAAACACCAAAGTGGGAAAATTTATTAGGGGTTTGATTTCAATTAGGCACAGTCTGCCAGTTTCTTTTTATTTTACGTTTATTTTTTTAATAACTCAGTGTCATCTCATCTTGCATAGTAGTGTGCTTTAACCCCTTAAGGACGGAGGGTTTTCCGGCTCATTTCTCGCTCTCCAACTTCAAAAATCCATAACTTTTTCATTTTTACGTGTACAGACCTGTGTGAGGGCTTATTTTGTGCGTAACAAATTTTACTTTCCCGTAATGTTATTTATTTTAACATGCCGTGTACTGCGAAGCTGAAAAAAAATTCCAAATGTGGAAAAGTTGAAAAAAAACCGCATGTGCGTCACGTTCTTGTGGGCTCAGTTTTTACGACTTTCACTCTTCGCTCCAAATAACACGCCTACTTTATTCTTTGGTTCGGTGCGATCGCGGTGATACCAAATTTATATAGGTTTTATTGTGTTTTAATACATTTTCAAAAATTAAACGAATGTGTACAAAAAAGAAAAAAAATTTTTTGCCATCTTCTGACGCTAATAACTTTTTCATACTTTGGCGCACGGAAATGTGTGAGGGGTCATTTTTTGCGAAATGAGGCGACGTTTTCATTGCTACCATTTTGAGGTCTGTGCGACATTTTGATCATTTTTTATTTCATTTTTTATGTTATGTAAAAAGGTGTAAAAGTCGCATTTCGGACATTTGGGCGCCATTTCCCGCCTCGGAGGTCACCGCCGGCCGTAACCGTTTTTATATTTTGATAGATCGGGCATTTTGGGACGCGGCGATACCTAATATGTCTGTGATTTTTACTGTTTGTTATGTTTTATATCCGTTCTAGGGAAAGGGGGGTGATTTGAACTTTTAATATTTTATTAATTTTTTTTATTTTTTAAACTTTTTTTTTTCTTTTTTTTTTCACTATTTTTTAGACCATCTAGGGTACAATAACCCTAGATGATCAGATCGCTCCTACCATATACTGCAATACTACAGTATTGCAATATATGGCGTTTTTGCAGGTCTTACATTACAATGAGCCACTGGCTCATTGTAACGAACCTGCATAAACCATGTAGCCTCGTGTCAAGAGAAGACCCGAGGCTACCATGGTAACCGATCGCCGCCCCCCGATGACGTTCGGGGGCGTGGCGATCGAAAAAAAGATGGCGGCGCCCGCGCGCCGCCGTCTTTTAAACGCCGCCCGCGACTTTGCGGGCGGCGTTTAGAGGGTTAATAGCCGCGATCGGTGCAAGCACCGACCGCGGTTATTAGCGGTGGGGGTTTTGTGCAAAATGCAAAAACCCCCACCTCTGTATGAAGAGGACTCAGCCCGTGAGCCCTCTTCATACATCCCTTATACCTCTGCGCCGTAGAGCTACGGCGCAGAGCGTTAAGGGGTTAATACTTGGCTAGAAAATAGCCATAGGAGAATCCAAACGGCTTACTTACGCCTATAGTAGCGTTATATATATTTGATTTCTGGTTGATCTGCTGGTGGCTGTAGTTGCTGCAGTGCATCTACTAGCAAATTGTCAGCAATTTGGAGTGAGACTTGCGACCACTGTGTTTTGCGCTTAGTGACGCACATATCCATCGCAAAGACCGAAGTGGGAAAATTTATTAGGGCCCGGGGTTGGATTTCAATTAGGCACAGTCTGCCATTTCCTTTTTTATTTTACGTTTATTTTTTTCATAACTCAGCGTCATCTCATCTGGCATAGTAGTGTGCTTTAATACTTGGCTAGAAAATAGCCATAGGAGAATCCAAACGGCTTACTTACGCCTACAGTAGCGTTATATATATTTGATTTCTGGTTGATCTGCTGGTGGCTGTAGTTGCTGCAGTGCATCTACTAGCAAATTGTGAGCAATTTGGAGTGAGACTTGCGACCACTGTGTTTTGCGCTTAGTGACGCACATATCCATCGCAAAGACCGAAGTGGGAAAATTTATTAGGGCCCGGGGTTGGATTTCAATTAGGCACAGTCTGCCATTTCCTTTTTTATTTTACGTTTATTTTTTTCATAACTCAGCGTCATCTCATCTGGCATAGTAGTGTGCTTTAATACTTGGCTAGAAAATAGCCATAGGAGAATCCAAACGGCTTACTTACGCCTACAGTAGCGTTATATATATTTGATTTCTGGTTGATCTGCTGGTGGCTGTAGTTGCTGCAGTGCATCTACTAGCAAATTGTCAGCAATTTGGAGTGAGACTTGCGACCACTGTGTTTTGCGCTTAGTGACGCACATATCCATCGCAAAGACCGAAGTGGGAAAATTTATTAGGGCCCGGGGTTGGATTTCAATTAGGCACAGTCTGCCATTTCCTTTTTTATTTTACGTTTATTTTTTTCATAACTCAACGTCATCTCATCTGGCATAGTAGTGTGCTTTAATACTTGGCTAGAAAATAGCCATAGGAGAATCCAAACGGCTTACTTACGCCTACAGTAGCATTATATATATTTGATTTCTGGTTGATCTGCTGGTGGCTGTAGTTGCTGCAGTGCATCTACTAGCAAATTGTCAGCAATTTGGAGTGAGACTTGCGACCACTGTGTTTTGCGCTTAGTGACGCACATATCCATCGCAAAGACCGAAGTGGGAAAATTTATTAGGGCCCGGGGTTGGATTTCAATTAGGCACAATCTGCCATTTCCTTTTTTATTTTACGTTTATTTTTTTCATAACTCAGCGTCATCTCATCTGGCATAGTAGTGTGCTTTAATACTTGGCTAGAAAATAGCCATAGGAGAATCCAAACGGCTTACTTACGCCTACAGTAGCGTTATATATATCTGATTTCTGGTTGATCTGCTGGTGGCTGTAGTTGCTGCAGTGCATCTACTAGCAAATTGTCAGCAATTTGGAGTGAGACTTGCGACCACTGTGTTTTGCGCTTAGTGACGCACATATCCATCGCAAAGACCGAAGTGGGAAAATTTATTAGGGCCCGGGGTTGGATTTCAATTAGGCACAGTCTGCCATTTCCTTTTTTATTTTACGTTTATTTTTTTCATAACTCAGCGTCATCTCATCTGGCATAGTAGTGTGCTTTAATACTTGGCTAGAAAATAGCCATAGCAATAGGATAGCATCGTTTGGTTTTAAAAACTAAAAAACACACAAAAAAAAAAAAAAAAACACAAAAAAAAATTTAAAAAAAAATTAAAGTTATAACTCTCATTTTCAAAATGTTTAACCCGAGGGCTAGGGGTAGAGGACGAGGGCGGGGACGTGGGCGTCCAACTACTGCAGGGGTCAGAGGCCGTGGTCCTGGGCGGGGTGAGACACCACCTGCTTATGAGGGAGCAGGGGAACGCCGCAGAGCTACACTCCCTAGGTTCATGTCTGAAGTTACTGGGACTCGTGGTAGAGCACTGTTGAGGCCAGAACAGTGCGAACAGGTGATGTCGTGGATTGCCGACAATGGTTCGAGCAATTTGTCCACCAGTCAGTCTTCCACGCAGTCCACCCATGTCACCGAAATCGGCACTCCTCCAGCTCCTGCACCTCAGCCTCCTCCCCCCCAGTCTGCCCCCTCCCAGCAAAATTTGCCATTTGAACCGGCATACTCTGAGGAACTGTTTTCTGGACCCTTCCCACAGTCACAAACCACTTGTCCCGTTGCTGATGAGCAATTTTCCGATGCCCAGGTTTTCCACCAGTCGCAGTCTGTGGGTGATGATGACCTTGTTGACGTACTGGAAGAAGTGTGTAAAGAGGTGTCCGACGATGAGGAGACACGGTTGTCAGACAGTGGTGAAGTTGTTGTCAGGGCAGGAAGTCCGAGGGGGGAGCAGACTGAGGGATCGGAGGATGATGAGGTGACAGACCCAAGCTGGGTTGAGAGGCCGGGTGAACACAGTGCTTCTGAGACGGAGGAGAGTCCTCGACCAGAACAGGTTGGAAGAGGCAGTGGTGGGGCCAGACGGAGAGGCAGGGCCAGAGCTGGTGCATCAGCGCCACATGTGTCAACTAGTGAAGCTCCCGTGGCGAGGGCTCCTGCGGCGAGGGCTAGATTTTCAGAAGTCTGGAGGTTCTTTAAGGAAACACCGGATGACCGACGGACTGTGGTGTGCCACATTTGCCAAACCAGGATCAGCAGGGGTTCCACCACTAATAGCTTAACTACCACCAGTATGCGCAGGCATATGAATGCTAAACACCCCACTCAGTGGCAACAAGCACGTTCACCTCCGGCCGTGCACACCACTGCTCCTTCCCCTGTGTCAGCTGATAGTCAGCCCCCTGCCCAGGACCCTGCCACAAAAACCCCAACGTCGCCTCCACGATCCTCCACAGCATCCACCAGCGTTCAGCTCTCCATACCCCAGACGCTGGAGCGGAAACGCAAATATAGTGCAACCCACCCGCACGCCCAAGCCCTTAATGTACACATCTCCAGATTGCTAAGCCTGGAGATGCTGCCCTATAGGCTAGTAGAGACCGAGGCCTTTCGCAGCCTCATGGCGGCGGCCACCCCTCGGTATTCGGTCCCCAGCCGCCACTACTTTTCCCGATGTGCCGTCCCAGCCCTGCACCAGCACGTGTCAGACAACATAATCCGTGCCCTGACCAATGCCGTTTCTGACAAGGTCCATCTGACCACGGACACGTGGACGAGTGCTGCCGGGCAGGGCCACTATATATCGCTGACGGCACATTGGGTTAACTTGGTGGAGGCTGGGACCGAGTCTGACCCTGCGGCTGGTCATATACTGCCGACGCCGAGGATTGCGGGGCCTACCTCGGTCCAGGTGTTTCAGGCCTACTATGCCTCCTCCTCCTCCCACCCCTCCTCCACCTCCTCCTCCGAACGACCATCCGTGGGCATGGCGCCATCAGTCGGTAGCTCTAGGCACAGCAGCAGTGCCGTCGCTAAGCGACAGCAGGCGGTGCTCAAACTGCTGAGCCTAGGCGATAAAAGGCACACCGCCCAAGAACTATTACAGGGCATCACGGCGCAGACTGATCTGTGGCTGGCACCGCTGAACCTGAAGCCAGGCATGGTTGTGTGTGACAACGGCCGTAACCTGGTGGCGGCTCTGCAACTCGGCAGACTGACACATGTGTCATGCCTGGCCCATGTGTTAAATCTGATAGTTCAGCGTTTCCTCAAGACATACCCCAATCTGTCTGATTTGCTCACGAAGGTGCACCGCATCTGTGCGCATTTCAGGAAGTCCAGCACAGATGCTGCCACTCTCAGGGCAGCGCAGCGCCGCCTCCAACTGCCCGCTCACCGACTGTTGTGCGACGTGCCCACGAGGTGGAATTCAACACTGACCATGTTATCCAGAGTTTACCAGCAGCGCCGAGCGATTGTAGACTGCCAGATGTCAACTTCCACCAGAACTGGTAGTCAGGTCAGTCAGCTTCCTCAAGTCTACAATGAGGAGTGGACGTGGATGTCTGATATCTGTCAGGTGCTGAGTAACTTTGAGGAGTCAACACAGATGGTCAGTGGCGATGCCGCCATCATCAGCCTCACCATCCCGCTGCTTGGCCTGTTGAAAAACTCTCTGGTCAGCATGAAGTCGGAAGCTTTGCGCTCCTCACAAGAGACGGGGGAAGAAGATTCCCTTGTTGATAGCCAAAGCACCCTTAGGTCTGTTTCTCAGCACATATCGGAGGAGGTGGAGGTGGAGGAGGATGAGGAGGAAGAGGAGAAGAATGTTGGCGAGACACAAGAGGGGACCATTGTTGAGTCCTTCACTGTTGAGCGTGTATGGGCAGAAGAAGAGGAGTTGGAGGAGTTGGAGGAGGAGGAAATGGACAGTCAGGCCAGTGAGGGGAGTGAATTCTTACGCGTTGGTACTCTGGCGCATATGGCAGATTTCATGCTAGGCTGCCTATCCCGTGACCCTCGCGTTCAAAGAATTTATTCCAGCACCGATTACTGGGTGTTCACTCTCCTGGACCCACGGTACAAGCAAAATCTTTCCACTCTCATCCCTGGAGAGGAAAGGAGTGTGAGAATGCATGAATACCAGCAGGCCCTGGTGCACAAGCTGAAACAGTATTTCCCTTCTGACAGCGCTAGCGGCAGAGTGCGTAGTTCTGCGGGACAAGTAGCGAGGGAGAGTAGGCGACCAGGCAGCTTGTCCAGCACTGGCAAGGGTACGCTTTATAAGGCTTTTGCCAGATTTATGTCACCCCAGCAAGACACTGTCACCTGTCCCCAGTCTCGGCAGAGTAGGGCTGATCTTTACAGAAAGATGGTGAGGGAGTACGTAGCTGACCATACCATCGTCCTAAATGATCACACAGCTCCCTACAACTACTGGGTTTCAAAGCTGGACATGTGGCACGAACTGGCGCTGTACGCCTTGGAGGTTCTTGCCTGCCCTGCCGCTAGCGTCTTGTCCGAGCGGGTTTTCAGTGCAGCTGGTGGCATCATCACCGATAAGCGTACACGCCTGTCGACTGACAGCGCTGACAGGCTGACGCTTATAAAGATGAATAAAGCCTGGATTTCTCCTAATTTCCAATCTCCACCAGGTGAAGGAAGCTCAACCTGAATAATTTATCCACTCCTCCTCCTCCTCATTTTCCTCCTTCTCCTCCTCTTTGTACAGTAAAGCAGAGGAAACTGGCTATTTTTTGACAGGGCCCACTGGCTCTAGCTATAGTACTTTATGCATTTAATTTTTATGGAGGGCCACCGACCCGGTCCTCTGTTTTAAACAATTTTTGGGAGTGCCACATACAGGCACTCAATCTATTCAATTTTTCTGGAGGGCCACCTACCTGCTCCTCTGGTTTGAAAACTTTTCTGGACTGCCACATACAGGCACTCAATCTATTCCATTTTTCTGGAGGGCCACCTACCTGCTCCTCTGGTTTGAAAACTTTTTTGGACTGCCACATACAGGCACTCAATCTATTCCATTTTTCTGGAGGGCCACCTACCTGCTCCTCTGGTTTGAAAACTTTTTTGGACTGCCACATACAGGCACTCAATCTATTCAATTTTTCTGGAGGGCCACCTACCTGCTCCTCTGGTTTGAAAACTTTTTTGGACTGCCACATACAGGCACTATCCAAATTGAATTGTCTCCATAGCAGCCTCCACACGTTGTCTCCATTGCTACCTCCAAAAGTCGTCCATATAGCTGCCTCCATACATCGTCCCTTTATCAAACGAGGTGTGTCAGGCCGAAATTTGGGTTGTTTTCATGGATTCCACATCAAAGTTGTTAACTTTGTCGCCACCCTGCTGTGTTATCCACAAAATACACTGGCAAACTTTTACCATTTACGGATATTATTTCAGCGCTTCTTGCGCATCTGTTTACATTCCCCTCACCCGCCATATCCTAAACTTATAAGAACGCTACTACACTTGATCTTATACAAAAGGTTCTTAGAAGTGCTGTTTGGGGAGTAGCCTAGAGACAGGGGCTTGGATTGGCGAAAGCTCGCCTGGCAGCGGAGCGCCAGCTCCATGCCAAGAACCAACTAACATAGTTTTAACTGCAGCACCTTTAATCTACTACTAGTTCACTGCCTCCATACATGGCCGCTTTATCAAACGTGCTGTGTCAGGCAGAATTTTGGGTTGTTTTCATGGCTTCCACAACAAACTTGTTAACTTTGTCGCCACCCTGCTGTGTAATCCTCAAAATATACTGGCAAACTTTTACCATTTACGGATATTATTTCAGCGCTTCTTGCGCATCTGTTTACATTCCCCTCACCCGCCATATTCCAAACTTATAAGAACGCTACTACACTTAACTTGGTGCAGGCTGGGACCGAGTCTGACCCTGGGGCTGGTCATATACTGCCGACGCAGAGGATTGCGGGGCCTACCTCGGTCCAGGTGTTTCAGGCCTACTATGCCTCCTCCTCCCACCCCTCCTCCACCTCCTCCTCCTCCGAATTACCATCCGTGGGCATGGCGCCATCAGTCGGTAGCTCTAGGCACAGCAGCAGTGCCGTCGCTAAGCGACAGCAGGCGGTGCTCAAACTGCTGAGCCTAGGTGATAAAAGGCACACCGCCCAAGAGCTATTACAGGGCATTCCACATCAAACTTGTTAACTTTGTCGCCACCGTGCTGTGTAAGCCACAAAATATACTGGCAAACTTTTTTCATTTACGGATATTATTTCAGCGCTTCTTGCGCAGATGTTTACATTCCCCTCACCCGCCATATCCCAAACTTATAAGAACGCTACTACACTTGATCTTATACAAAAGGTTCTTAGAAGTGCTGTTTGGGGAGTAGCCTAGAGACAGGGGCTTGGATTGGCGAAAGCTCGCCTGGCAGCGGAGCGCCAGCTCCATGCCAAGATCCAACTAACATAGTTTTAACTGCAGCACCTTTAATCTACTACTAGTTCACTGCCTCCATACATGGTCCCCTTATCAAACGAGCTGTGTCAGGCAGAATTTTGGGTTGTTTTCATGGCTTCCATATTAACTTTGTCGCCACCCTGCTGTGTAATCCACAAAATATACTGGCAAACTTTTATCATGTACCGATATTATTTGAGCGCTTCTTGCTCACCTCCTTTGGTTCCTCTCTGCCACCCATTGGTTTGAAGCCTGAGTCCATTTAGGGTATGTCGCCATGCCACTCTCTAGCCTGCCGCTGCTGCCGCTGCCTCTGCATGCCGTCCCCTATAGTGTCAGGGTCAATTATTGGATGTTTTACATGCTATCTAGCTTCATTCTGTCACTCTGTCATGGCCATGCTGTTGCCCATAATTTTGGCATAATGGTGCGATTAAGCAGCCTCAGAGGCATCCATGCATGCTGCCCCTGCTGTTTCCTGTCCATTTCCGTGGTGTTTCCATCCTTTTCTGAGGTTCCCAGGTGTTTGGCCAAGCTTCCCTGTGCAGAGCCTTGGTCCCCTTGAAAAATGCTCGAGTCTCCCATTGACTTCAATGGGGCTCGTTACTCGAAACAAGCACTCGAGCATCGGGAAAAGTTCGTCTCGAATAACGAGTACCCGAGCATTTTAGTGCTCGCTCATCTCTAGTGGCAACCTATAAGCCAAAGTGTCTGTAAAATTAAGCAGAGCTATAGACCTATATTTGGCCCAATCTAGCAGGTCCTTTCCTCCATCTAGTGGATCACAGATGCAGGCATAGGTGCATCACTCAGGAAAGCATTGTACTAACATATGTGCATTATAAGGGCAGATAAAACCATTTTAATATAGATATTTTAGCCTATTGGGGCCTGGAACTTTACCAGTTTGCAACTTCCTCAATATACCTAGTACCTCAGGGTTTATGAAGGCATTTGAGGATTTTAAAATGTTATGGACAGCCTAGGTAGTTAACAATATGCCCACTATCTGATCTCGAATTAGGGTGCTGTCACCCCTACTTTAAGTATACATCTTCTTCTATGTTTCTCTATCCCTTCTCTATCCTTTGTGGGGTTCATCTTCAATGGGTTCAAATTCAGAGAAAAACCAGGCAGCAGTTTTCAGATGAACAAGAACAAATGGTTGTCTTTATTTTTGATATACGACAAAACAGGAAAACAGCAGCTTGCTACAGCTGTCAACTTGGACCCCCACTGGGTTAGGCCCACCTGCTCACATGTACCATAGTCAGGGGCCGCAGGCATACAGTACATAACTAATATTCACACTTGTGGTTTGTATAACCCCTTCTCACATACAAGTGTCATATATAGCAAATACTCAGAAAATATGCAGTAAATACACAGTATACAGCAGATCTATATCACAGTCACACATACAAGTATTATATAAATACATACTTAGAAAATGGGCAGTTAATACATGGTATACAGGTAGTATATAGCACATAGTCACATATTCAAGCATGATATATGCTGAGCAAATGGATAGATAATACATACACACACATACACATAAAGTTAACACTTAACTTTCCTGTGTCATCCGAGGAAGAAAGTAGCGTAGCTGGCACAGTGAACACTGGACTGCTTTTTGTCACCATCGCGACAAAAAGATGTCGTATTACAAGTTTTATCAAGTTTTTCTTGTTTCCTCCATCCATATCTGATGTCTTACTGTGCTTTCATGTGGCTTGCAGGCCACTCGCAGGAGGCTACACAGAGCACAAGGGCTAGTGGGCGGGGCTTTTGTTAAAATCAAAGAAGAGGGTTTTCCTGCTCAGAAGCTGTTACAGTTTATTTTCAAAGAACGTGACATAAGTGTTTGGAGCCGCGGCCTATCGGAAGATTCTCTGGTCCTGCGCTGGGCCAGTCTGAAACTGGTGGCAACCCAAGATTGCGTGCAAATACCGCCGGAATGTAAATTATGCTTTGCCTGTGTATTTAAATGTATGAACCCTGATTGGTGCCAGCACCAATCGCGTGTGTAAGCAGTGGGTGTTTGTTATATCATGCCTTACCCTGCCCCACTACTATATCAGACCATGAGACCTCTTCATACATCCTTCATGGCATCAAAAAATACAGATACGCCAAAATGCATTAAGTGGGTAACAATTTATGAGTAGAAAAAAATCACATAAACTGTATCTATACCTAAAAATTCAGGTGTGCACTAATAATAAATACAATCTACTTTCTGTATCACATAAAGTGACACAATCTCATTCTCACCTATAAATAAGAAAAAGTGCTGTATCATAACACAAGAAAACTCGAAGAGTGTTGTAAGATTTGCATAGTAATTGTCTACTGCAGGCAAGTCACACCAAACAGTCAAATCACATTCTCAGGCTGGTGACATTCTGCTCACAACTCTGCTTAGTTAGAAGAATGAGATTAACCTTGAAATGAAGAATACTTCAGGGTCAGTATATCAGGCAACATTAATTATTCATTGTGCTTTATCACTTCAATATTCTGCCACTTTAATATTGCATTGCATCATTTATATTACTATTTATTGGCCAATTGAATAATAATAGAAAGTGGTGCATTTCAGTAGAACTAAGTTAACTGTTTTTAGCCTATATTTTGAATATATTTGTATAATGTATGAAAAAGCAATAATGGATTTTGCATTATATGTTCCTTACCAAGGGCATGATAACTCCTGCTATGTCCTTCCAGCTTGTGCAATGTAACATACCACCAGTGACATGGTGTCTGATCTTTAGGCAGCGTGTTGTAGAGCAGAAGGAGCACAGCAGATTAATAGCTAGGTTTGTATGAAAGATTCAATATAACTTTTAAACTTGTAATTTCTTCATTTTTCAGTGCTTAGGAGACCAGTGGATTTCAATGCTTAGGTGGGGGGGGGAAACATTAGGCTGTATATAAGGAATCCATGGGGGTGAGGAGGGCTGTACCTCATGAATTCATAAATGGTAAAGGGGCTTTATATTAAATAACTATGAGGGGACTCTTTGGGATAATAAACTAGGGAATATTTTAGGGAACAGGAGACTATTATAGTTTCTTAATATTTAATGCCGCCACTTGAGTTCACTGCAAAGGGGCCTTCTGAGGCTCTGTCACCCAGGGGCCTACTGAAACCTGGAGCTGACCTTACTTATGAGTGCAGTAAATGCACATAGATTTCAGTTAATCACTTAACAGGACCATTTTCTTTCTATTCTATACTGCTTTGAATGAGTGGAAAAAATGATAGATTGTCACTTTTAGTAACTTCAATCAAACAAGTGGTTAATTTCAACTTCAACACATCTGATGATAAACCAAGAAAGAAAATTTTTAAATTTTGGATTTTTATCAGAATAATATTTTTTTAACGAAAAGTTGTATTCAGAATTTTCTTTAAAAACTCATTTCAGTTGCAGGAACTTCCAGAAATAATAAACTATGAGCTAAGTCATTCTAATGCCTAACATATTACATGTGTGTGATTGCCAGCCAACATGAAACAAGGACAAAAATAAAGAAAGTGTTTTTACCAATGTTTTTGGAGCCAGTGAGCAAGTCCAAGTATCCAGACCCTATATAATATGTAATAAATAATTCTACTAGTATATAAATAAAAAGGATAGTCAGGAGAATGCAAGGTGGTTAGAGAAGTGCACATTGAATTAGACTGTTGAATTTGATCCAAATTTCGTGGATTCTGAAATTTGATTCTGCATGGTAACAAAGTTTAGAGAATGGGAGGTTGTGGTAGTCCTGACTAAACTCCTCGAGTACTTTCCAACATGGCTTGACACTTCGTCCCTGTCACAGAAGAATTTCTGCTAAGACCAAGAGGCTTTTAAAAAGTAGTCTTTCTCCTGAAGCTCTGGGTCGGCCTGGGGAACAGGTCCTCCAAATATAAGCCAGAACTGCAGTTCACAGAGAGTGTCCACCATGCGGCACCCTCCCTTGTAGTCTTTGAGTGAGAGGTTTCAAGGAGGGCAGCTACTTTTTAAGAGCATCACAGTCTTGGCAGAAATTTTGCTGTAACTAGGATAAGGCCCCAAGCCAACTGGACTATGGGCCAAAACATGAGCATGTCATATTCTACTGTATGTATCCCATTTCCAAGATGCTATTTTAATTAGCTGAAATAAATATGAATCTATAACAGTGCCTGACATCTTTGATTGCTGGATTACCTCTTTCGTTTGAGATTAACTCTACACATGCAGGCTCTTGGCATTCTCGTGCACAGACAATCTGGACAATGCAAACTAGTGAGCTGCTTTGTTTTTAATTTAATTTTTAGAGGAATTCCACAAGCTTCTGCTCTAGGAACTTTGGTGTTACTAATTGCCAGGAAATTCAAATGTGTGCAAAATTGCATTCTTAATGAAATTTGTATTGAATTCTGCCTTGTCCAATTCAATTTGCTCATCTGTAACTGGGTCCTGGAGCACGGACTCTGCAAGAGAATTGGGACAAGTATGGGGCTCCATGGTGAGACTGAAAGGTCATGGAGGCACTACAACTTCTGGTTCCTTTTCTGCCATAGCTTGCCGCTTCTTCCTACAAACAGGACAGTAAACTTATTATTATTCCTGGAGGTCACAATCAACATTCTTGGTGATCTAGGACAGATAGATTATACAATTCATGATGATATACAGCTATTTGTTTAAGATACCCAATAATTTGTAAAAATAATTTTCCCTACTAATAGGTTGCAGACAGCCACTGTTATATGAGGAAGATGCAAAATACAGTATAGATCAGGCTTTAATAACCCAGTCACAACACTGTTATAATACTTATGATCAAACCATAACAAGGTTAAGAGAATAACCTCTCTCCTTCCACCACAACTAAATCGCAAAGCTAGATTCATACATGGAATAACGATGCTAAGCAGTCACCTTTAACCTGAATGGATGGTGTGTGGGTGTCAATCAATATTTTCACTTATCGCATTGATATAATATGGTAGCTTGGTACTCTGTTTGATAGCCAGGATGGCCTTTTCTATACTTCCATATTTTATTGTTCATGTTAGGAGACTTGATGAAGATTCTATTGGAAATAGCACAAAAAAGCTGTTCAGCAGAATGTGCATGCATTATGCCTGGAAAATCACTGCTAGTCTAATTTTAGAGTAAAAGGTCAAATGGGCTTAACGGGTGCGCTAATGACCAACTTATTAGACAGAAGACTGATGCGGTGAAAATGGTCAACTGATATTTGTTTATTTGCAGATAAATACATCCAATTGGTTTTAAACCCCATTTTTCCTTTTACTCTACAGGTTTCTTACGGTTTCATTGGACACCGGTCTTGGAGTGCATGGGAGCTGCTTTGTCCACCAACAACATTAGGCACCTGAAGGAACAACCCCCCATTGTTTGTCACAATAATACAAAAAATTAGCAGGTGAGCATTATTCTACTACTCACCTGACCCATTACCCAAGCGTTGTTACTTAGTAAATGTGCCCCATTATCTTGACTGTGTGATAGCAGGTGTTTTTACACTGCTGTATGTATTTCATTGGGCTAACAGACATGGCCGCAGCTTATGACTGCTAGTCCTTTCCTACTGTCTGAATTAACTTTATATGCTGATCATACAAAGGCCTGTCGTTTGTGACTGGAAATTGCACATGAGTAAAAAACTAAAATAAACATTTTTTACCGTGTGGCAATCTTAATAATCGATGCACCCAGCAACTTCCAATATTGCCAAGAGATTCCAACCTCCTATTAATTCTGCAGCACTGTGTCAGCATGGAAATCTATATCATGGCTTACCTGGGGTGCAGGTTATCATAAGTGTGGATCGCCAGAGTGACCCCTTCCTGACCACCTTTCTGCCCTGCCACACCAGCTTTTTTAAAAGCAGGGTGCAAAAGGCCATGCACTGGATTTGGGATTTTTTCAAACTAACACAAAGGCTTTGGATAATATATTTTCACTGGGATAAGTCTGAGTAGATTTTCTCTCTGACAGGTTCAGCTCTCCCGAGTGTAAAGATTTACAGAGGAATAAGCAGCAGAACAGACGTGATCCATAGTAATAACCGACTGCCCCTTCTGGGGCAAGGAAAGAATTTTTTCCCCTTTGAGGTTGAATTCTCCAAGGGCTTTATCTGCCTTCCTATAGATCTTTGGGACTGGTGTCTCATCTTTGGACTGGTAAGGATGGCCACAGCATGTTCTCTAGTCTCCTCCAGGGCTGAGTGGAGAATCACTGGGATCATTATAAATTGTATAAGGGACTGTAATTTTTATTACACTGTTGCTTATTGTTCTCAAAATAAAAAGTTATAAAATAAAATCCTGGTTTCTTATTCTTGTCTGTAATGCAGACAATTTCACAGGTATAACCACCACTATAGCAGCCCAGCCCAGACTAGATGGACACTGTATATAGCACATCCTTCACAGTCCTCTTATGGTGGCATCAACAACTAGTAGGGTAAACAGGTAGACAACATTGCAGGTACTCTTTTTGGATCAATTCTATGAGATCCATTCTCAGTTTACCTCAAAACAACACAGAGTAATAGGTGGAAAAGTCACAAGACTAAAACAATCAGAGAAGGAGACAGGTGATGTGCTATGGTGGAATTCACAAATTTGTTGAGATCCCCAGCTATCTGCCACAAAGCACGTGGCCATATAGCAGTAAAGGGGTGATATGCAATAGCTCTTAAGGGTACCAATCACCCTACTGTTTACCCACCCCCATGTGCTTCACCAATACCTTTCCTACAACTGCTACCTGACCATTCCACTGCCAAAGAAGATACCAAAATTGGACTTGACTGCCACCAAACCAATCAATTCTAATCCTCAGAGGTGTAATTGTTTTATTGTTGGGGCACATTCTAGACATTTGTAAATGAGATAAAAAGTAACTCTGACCGGAGCTCCAAAGTGTTCAATTGTCCTTCCTTTTTTTGGGATATATCCCTGCTTTCACTGTGACGGGAAGGGCAACGTCTAGCCACGATTTGTATAGCACTCGAACCTCCGACAGGACTAGACCACTGTTCAGAACTCCCTTCGTGCGGTTTTCTTTCTTCAATCCCACCACTGTCTCCAGCAGGCCGCTGGAAGAAGAAATCCGCACGGATAGCGTAGTATGTTCTTTAAAACAGGGTATTCTTTATTTAAAATATACTCACAATAGTAGTTTAAAAAATGTGCATATCAAATTTCAATAGGACGCCAGCTACACATGACCGCCCGACCCTGGGTTTCGCCAACCTCGGCTTCTTCCGGGGCGTTTGCTAGCGTCCAATTGCAGTCCTCGATTATAAACCAATCCTTGCATAGATTACTCCCTTAATATTATAAATCTCCAACCTTACAAATATATACATAGTAAAAAATAAAGATAAATTATAAAAAAGCTTTGAATAAAACCTAAAGGTATTAAGGGTAATTCCTATAAATGCTCTAGTAGGTACCTCCCAATCATTTCCATATGTAGGCACCACCGCGGACAAAAGGCATTCCCCTATTCATTCATTGTCTTGCTCACCCCTCCTACGTCCGAAATATTTTACTAATGGGTATAAGACCATTGAAAAAACTGTCTCTGGCAGGGAGCCATAACAGGCTACTTGCTGTTCCACACTCCCACCAGACACACCCCCAACACGTCAGAAGTTCCTCAATAGCGGATTGGTGGGTTTACAGAACTTCTGACGTGTTGGGGGTGTGTCTGGTGGGAGTGTGGAACAGCGAGTAGCCTGTTATGGCTCCCTGCCAGAGGCAGTTTTTTCAATGGTCTTATACCCATTAGTAAAATACTTCAGACGTAGGAGGGGTGAGCAAGACAATGAATTAATAGGGGAATGCGTTTTGTCCGAGGCGGTGCCTACATATGGAAATGATTGGGAGACAGTGGCGGGATTGAAGAAAGAAAACCGCACGAAGGGAGTTCTGAACAGTGGTCTAGTCCTGTCAGAGGTTCGAGTGCTATACAAATCGTGGATATACGTTGCCCTTCCCATCACAGTGAAAGCAGGGATATATCCCAAAAAAAGGAAGGACGATTGAACACTTTGGAGCTCCGGTCAGAGTTACTTTTTATCTCATTTACAAAAGTTTTTTTTGGGACTATTATATTTTTTCTGGATCGGTCCTGTGGCCGTTTTCTGTAGCTCCTGCTTTGTGAAGAGTGCTGCACAAATGCTTTTAAATACATTCTAGACATAACTAGAATGAGTGACCGACAGACATCATAAAATTGTAGAGCCGAGCTCTATATCAATGGTTTATTGTTTTATTGATATTGGCTTAAGGAGGGACTGCAACAATAATCCTAGTTAAATGAAATAATGAAGTCACTGACATAACCCCAAAAAACAAAATGTACAGGACATAAAAAGTATATTAATATTTTACTAATCTACTACTTTCTTATCAAATATAGAAAATAATTTTAATCTCCAACAAGTTATGGTTCAGTATACATGAAGGTATGGTTTTATATTGTACAACAGTTCTGTATAGTAAAGCTGCTGGCCCCAATTCACCAAATCACACCAGGTAGTAATATGTCTTAAATCCTTTTACTACAGACAAGGGAATTACATAATACAAAGAAAATGAATTGTCATCTTTTAGTAATTACACATTTACCACATGACCTATGTAACAGCCTCACCACTGTGTTCCACTATCAATAGGGAACAGGATATCAATTACAATAAGTGGAAGAGTGAATACAAAAATAGACCAAATAATAATAATCGGCTTTATTTATATTATTATTATATTTTATTATTTGTATTATCAATTTTTTTATACACTGTTCCACTTATTGTAGATGAGATGCTGTTTCCTATTGATATTGGACCACATGCCAAATATCTATGTAGATACCAATTACTCTCTGTCCGAAAACAAGAACAATAAGTTCAAATAGCTAAGTCCATTAGGCTGCAAACTTTAAGCTGCAATCATCTTGCTGATTCTTCCATAAGGTTAAAGGGCAACTTTACATACTAAACATTACTAGACAAAGACCTAGGATGTTTCTGTGGTGTAACCAAAGTGTAATAACTATCATCCCATAACTTATATCATCACATATCCCTCTTCCTGTGGAGAACACTTAGTGAAGCTGACGTTTTGGCATGTATCCTTTAAACTAACCACTGGAGGCATGATGAACAGGTATTACGTTCTTATGATGTCTTATGTGTCATGTGTTTCCTAGTGACATTATTTACATATATAGAAATATATTAGGAAAAATGGGTAAGGGGACAGACATTGCATGTATAACCCCTCCAACACCGAGGGAGTCTTACCAAGATGGCTATCTCTCCACAACATGTGGGCCATTAGACCTACTCCTTAAGACAGTCCTATGTCTGGAGCTACAGTGCCCATCAAATCCATTAAAGTGGTTTTGGCCCTTTAATAAATGTTCTTTTGGTCAATTTTCTGTCTTGGACTTTTTTCTCAGACTTTTTGTGAGACTTTTTGGAAAAAATACAGTAGGTGCCTTTTTTCAACCACCTTGACCTTAGGAGTCCCTTGCAGTTGCATGTGTTACGTTACAGGCAAAAGGTGCCTTAAATAAAATTCATAAACATAAATATAATTCATATTGCAATTGTGGAAGATAAAGATAAGATAAACCCAAACATAAATGAAGATATTCAATTTGTATTCTGAATGTTTGTCTTAGCAGATTGCACAGAATCTATTAGTGCGGCAAGTAATGAGGGTAAATGGCACTGCCTCCTAAAAAGACAAACTGATTTATTCCCATACAACTGACAGCTGGGAGGACTTGCAATTGCTTTAGCAGTATATGGAGGGATTATATGATTTTAGACAGAACATAGATAATATGACTTGTTTACAACTCTTGTATGAAATATAACCCCTGTCCAAAGACTGAACACGCAGAAGGTTTAGCTTTTATTTAATTAGATAAGTGGGGGCCCTGGCACTGGATATTACAGCACAACAGCTGTAGTGCCCTGACTCAGGATTTTTAGATTACAGTTTTATTGCAGGGAAAACTGGTATTTTCTTGTACTTATTCCAAAGGTAAAAAACCCTTTCTAACAAGTAAATATAGAAATATAAATGGAGTTACTAGAGAATAAAGTATGGAATTTACTCAGTAGAGAATTGAATAATAAGATTCAATGATAAAAAGTAAAACATTGACTATGAATGTAATCAATATCTTGTAGAGGTGCCTCACGTGGTATCCTGAAAAATGTATTTTGTTTTTGGAAATCTCATGTCTTTACTTATCCAGTTGTTTTCTGCTTAACATTGATTAAAATAAATAAAAAATCCCTGCTGTAAATTTTAGCATTTGCTGGTTAGCAGCATGGATTTAGACTGTGTGTTAGCAATCATAACTCACAGTTTCAGTGTTGTTCCCAGAGATTTATTCACATACAGGGTGTAATAAAATGGTTGTTGATTGGTGGAGTATTTTGCGAAATACACATTAGATCAAAACATTAAAAATATATGTGTAAGAGATTTTAAAGTTTGGGTCTGCTCATCTTTTTTTTTAAACTCGTTTTATTGAAAGTGTACAACAATCACAATAAAAAAAGATGTACTACAATACATATTGTTATGTCTTCATATGTCATGTGTACACAAAATATCACATCAAAAAGATTAGCATTTAAAACCAAAAACATTTAAACAAAACTCTACAGTGCTGCCGCTAGACCACTTCCATAATTTCCCTTAAATATGGGGTGTCAGTTTAATGTTACCAAGGAAAAATTTTCTCCCAGAATTTTACTACGTCATCTATCTTGTCTTAAGCATCTTCAGAATTAATTAGCCTGTAGTGCTCTTAATTGTGACGTGTATGAATTTACAGAGTAAAGCGTAGCCGAAGAGTCACACCATTGCCCCCATACCTTATTAAACTTATCCGGGCAACCTCTCCCTCTATATATTAGGTCATGAAAAGGGAGGACCGAGTTCACCAATTTCCTCCATGATGATAAAGTTGGTGGTAGTGTTGCCATCCATTTTAAAGCTATGACCTTCCTAGCCAAAAATAATACCTCTCTAAGGAATATGCGCTTATGATGTTGCCATACTTCTTCATCTACCACTCCCAGTAAACAAAGCTCTGGTGTGGGTTGTACAGGAGCGTTAAGTACATTAGTTAGTAATGAGGTCACCTCTTGCCAATATATCTGAATAGTCGGACAAATCCACACCATATGCCAGAAGTCTGCATAACCCACAGAACATCGTAAACAACCCGGATTCTGTTTCCTACCCATTCTATATAGTCTAGCGGGGGTCAGATAACATTGGTGAAGAAAAAAAACCTGTATTAATTTATTATTAGCTGCCGGGGACACTAACCTAGCTGACTCTAAGGCTTCCGCATATGTCTCCTCCGTCAAATTGGGTATAAGCACTTTCCATTTTTCTAGAGCAGGAGATGGGTTTGCCGACACTTTGTCAGTAATGAGGTGGGAATACAATATGGACACTAGTCCCCTGGGACCTTGTGATCTAAGAATCCCAATAAGTGGATAGCTTGATATAAGAAGGGGAGAGTCAGGGAACTGCACTCCCAGGGCGTGTCGGAGTTGTAAATATCTAAAAAATTGTGTTTGTGGGATATCTTTAGAGGTTTTCAATTGTTCAAATGAGTATAAAATAGAGTTATCATATAGGTCACCCAATTCAGTAATTCCAAAACCCGACCATAATCGTAGGTCTGGGAGTTTATATACTTCAGTCATACTCGGATTATTCCATAATGGAGTTTCTGCCACTATCGCTGTAAAGTTTGACATGGATTTAGCTTGTTGCCAGATTGACCTGGCTAGTCTGTGTATTGGTAACATTTGGCCCGAAAATAGGTGGGGAGTCTCTAGAACAGGCCAAAGGCAGTCTACCTTCAGAAAATGTGCCAGATGATGTTCCGAGTTTGGCAGCGGGTCAGGAAGAAGCCAGTACCTAACATACCTAAGTTGACCTGCCAGGTAGTAAATATGGAGATCTGGGAGTGCTGTTCCAGCCATACTTTTGGGTCGCTGAAGGGAAGTCAATTTTATTTTGGCTCTAGAATTGCCCCAGACAAAAGAGGTCAATAGGCTATTTATCTGAGTGAAAAAACGATGAGGCACTACTACCTCCATATGTTGCAGGGCATACAAGCATTTAGGTAGCACAATAAGCTTTACCAAATTAATCCGACCCGCCACGGATAATGGCAGGGATCCCCAAATTCTAAATTTAGTTTTAAAATGTTCCAATAAAGGATAAACATTTAACTCCAGCGGGGCAGAGGCAATAGTTGATATATACACCCCTAGGTATTTAAATGTGTCTGTTACTTTCAATCCAAATATAGAATTGGGTCGTCCTTCTGGAGGCTCCGGGGCAAGAAAAGTTATTGAGGACTTAGTCCAATTTATTCTAAGCCCAGAGTATCTACCAAAGGTATCAATCTGTGTCATAGCAATTTCTATTGTTGATAGTGGATCTGACATAAATAGCATCATATCATCTGCATACAGTGCAGTTCTCTGGAGCCTAATTGTATTCCCTTATACTGTGGATCACTTCTGATTAATATAGCCAGCGGTTCCACTGCTAGGGCAAACAATAAGGGCGACAGGGGGCATCCCTGTCGCGTTCCTCTGTGTAGAGAAAAGGGTAAAGATGGAAGCCCATTCACCAAGAGGGCTGCCTTCGGATGTTTATATAGAATATTCAACCAAGAAATAAATCCAGGACCTATCCCAAATTTAACTAGCACTTGCCGAAGGAACGGCCACTCTACTGAGTCGAATGCCTTTGTGGCATCTAATGACGTTAATGCCCAGTCAGCTTTTAGTCGACACCCAATTTGAGACACCACCTGCACTCTTCTGATATTGTCAGTGGTTGATTTTCCGGGCATAAAGCCACACTGGTCTGGATGTATTAACGCTAAAATTACTGAATTCAGGCGTTTTGCCAAAACCTTCGTTAATAGTTTATAATCAAGATTCAATAACGAAATGGGGCGGTAAGACCCACAATCCGTTGGGTCTTTATCTGGTTTCAATATAAGAACTATATTGGCGTCATAAAAGGATGGTGGAAGTGTTCCCTGACTAAAGGCCTCTGTAAAGCACTGCAGTAAAATCGGCAGTAGAGTTTCTTGATATTGATCATAAACTTCCACCGGAATGCCATCCGGGCCCGGCGACTTTCTCCTTTGCATGTCTTTCATAGCCTCTGTAAGTTCCTCCAGCGTAATCTAGGGCCTCTCTCTGTGTGGAATCTAGCGTAGGGAAGAGTATATTATCTAAGTATTCTGCGATATCCTGAGCAGTACAGTTAAGCTGCGACTCATATAGGGAACTATAAAAATCATAGAATCTGTCCCTTATTGCCCCATTTTCAGTTAGGACCTCCCCTGTTTCAGATGTGATTCTCAGTATAGCTGGTGATGCTGTATTTTGGTGTACCAGGTTCGCTAACATATTACTGGATTGATTTCCTTGTTCAAAAAAGCGTTGTTGCTGGAAGAACTGTGCCCTCTTAGCCTTTTCCTGTAAAGCATGTAAATATTGTCTGCCTACTTGCAACCACATAGTTTTATTATCCTCAGTTGGGTTAGCAATAAAGGCTTCTTCCAACTGCTGACATCTCCGGGCTAGATCTAACTCCTGTCTAGCTGCTTCTCTCTTCACATAGGAAATAGAGGACTTTACACATCCTCGGAGATATACTTTCAGCGTTTCCCATAGTTCTAATGGGGGAGTGTCTGGGTTATGGAGAATTAAAAACTCTCTAAGCTGATCAGGTATTCTATCTAAAGGTTTAAACAACTTAAGCCAAAAAGGGTTTATCCTCCATCCATGGGGACGTCTGATAGTTTCCGAATAATTAATCTTTACACATATTGGAGAGTGATCGGAAACCACTCTGGAGAGATAACTGACCCCCGTCACCCACGAGTTAATCACAGTGTTACCAAAGGCATAATCAATTCGTGACAAGGTTTGCCTACCAGTATTATGGCAGGAGTATACCATCTCCAATGGGTGGCGAATACGCCACAAATCATGCCATCCGAGTTCAGTCATCAATTGAGCTAGCTGGGTTATCGTCTGAAGGGCTTGAGGCAGTGGGGCAATATGGTGTCTGTCTAGAGCTAAATCCATGACAGCATTCACATCTCCTACGCATAGTATCGCCGCTCCTGGAAACTTAGCAGCGAATTGTGCTGCTTGATGTATAACTGATAAATCTGAGTGCGGAGGAGAATAGAGGCCTATAAACACCAATTGTCTAGATTCCATCCAAGCTTGCACAAAAATAAATCTACCCTCCGAATGCGCCACTGTCTGGCCCACCTCCCATCTAATCCTTTTATGCACCAATAAGGAAACCCCTCTGGAATAGGATGTGTGGTATGAGTGAATAGACCACTGTACCCATGACTTGTTAAGCAATTGCTTTTTCTCAGAGGTAAGATGCGTTTCCTGTAAACATATAAGATGTGGGTCATGTGACCTTATTTGAGAAAACACCATATTTCGTTTTCTGACTTCTCCTAAACCTCTAACATTCCAAGATAGAACTCTAATTTCTCCCATCTTTGCTCATAGAAAATAATAGTCCCCCATTCTGATAAGGCAATGAAGTTGCCGTCCCCATAATCGCGGGGTGCCAAGCAATTCTCCATTCACTTATACCAGTAGCTTCGCAGCAGCACTCTCCAATGTAGGCAACCATTTCAATAAACCATGGGCTACTAACAGCTAAGCCCTTTAACTGTAACATAATAAACTGTAGCCACTCAATATCTCCTCCACAAGTAATTTCTCCAAGCACGTGGCAGATGTTGTATCTTTAAAAGGGGGTAGCAGGCATAGGAGGAGTTCCACGACTACTCTCCCTGCCCACCAACCAGTCCAATTTTACCCTGGACTGTTAAAAGAAAGAGCGGAAGGAATAAGAGAAAGATTTCAAGGCAAAAGAGGGTTTAACCTCCAGCGGCCAACATCTTACTTAGAATTGGGGAGAAACCCCACCTTCACCCCCCTGAGCCCCCCCCCAGATCAGGGAGCACATACCACATTTAACTACACACTCCAGCTATTTATCATATCTTATAGGGCTGTGAGCCCATGTAGGTCAACGGTTATAATATACTGACTTATATAGAGATAAACAAAAAGGGGGTTAATGGGGAAAGAGCATTCAAATGTCCACATTAGCAGTATACTTAGCCCCATCAGTCCATCTCAACGTCTCGAAGGTCTAGGGAGCAAATTAAGCCAGTCCTCCGCTTCACTTTATTCTATAAAGAATATAGCTCTCTCATTATGGGCAACTCGCAATCTAGCTGGATAGGCCATCGAGTATGTAATGCTAGCCTCTCTTAAGCGTCTTTTAACTCCGACGAAGCCCGCTCGTGTCTTCTGGAGAGCCGCTGAAAAGTCTGGAAACAAGGAGACTGGAGCCCCATTATATTTAATTTCTCCAAGACGTCTGGCAGCTTGTAACGCAGCATCTCTGTCTCGGCTACTAAGCAGTCTGGCCAATAAAGGCCTAGGAGCACTACCCGGAGGTGGTGGTCGCGCTGGGACCCTATGGGCCCTTTCTATCGCGAAGGCGTCAGAAAAGGATGCATCTGAGAGTGTCTCTCTAAGCCACCGTTCCACGAAGGCACAAGGGTTCTGGCCTTCAGATTTTTCGGGTAGACCAAGAATGCGGAGATTGTTCCTACGCAGTCTATTTTCTAAATCAGCCGCCCTTTGTGACCACAGGCCTGCCGCCTTCTCCAGCTCAGCCACTTTATCCGGTATGGGCGCAATTGTGTCCTCCACTTGAGACACCCGGTCTTCAGCCTCCCTTACTCGCCCTCTCAAATTCTGTAGATCCTGACGGAGCAGACTGACATCTATTTTGACCTCCTCAATTTTCCCAGTCAGAGAGGCTGTGCTGGTCTGGATTGCCTCTAATAGCTGTGCAGACACTTGGCTAAGAGTAGGTTCCATCTCTGCTTTTTTTTTCTTTCCGCTGCTGGGGTCGGGGGGAAACAGAGGCCCTTGGCTCATCAACATCCCTTTCAGGAGTTCTAGCAAACTCCTTTAACCGTTCTGATGTGGAGGGAAGATTTTTCCGGCTCATTTTCAGCGGACCCCTGTGCCCCCGTTTAGCTGCAGTTGAGGTAGGTATGATTGCGGTGTGAACTGTCTCTCCAAATAATCCCTTCACCTCTCTAGTAGAGAGCCAATTTAGTAGGAGAGTGAATTAGGAGGTCTCCCTCTGATACTTCACTGCTCTGTAGCTTTTCCCGAGCAGAGCCCAAACTTATAATTGTAAGTCCAAGAGGCAATCCACGAGGGAGATATAATAAGCAAGTATAGTCACTCTGCTCACCGGTGGTGTCCCGCTCTGTATTGTGTCGCAGTGTCCACACAGCGCCGCAGCTCGTTTCTCTCAGCGCCTCATGCTCCGTGTCCGGTTCAAGATATATTTCACCGACTGCTCCCGGACCTGCTCCAACCGTGTCTCTGTCCACTCGGGGGCTTCTCGAGGGGGTACAGGTAAAGTCTCCACAGGATCAACTGCAGGATAATTGTGGGCCGCAGCGGAGCTCAGCTTACATGCGTCCGAACCGCTCGGCCGCTATCCACGCCCCCGGGTCTGCTCATCTTTAACCCTGGGATAACATGAGGAGTTTTATACATGCATGCATGTAAATGGAATGTATATATATTCCAAAATAGCAGATGATGTTTACTAAACTATATTCCAAGTTACAGCAGAAAGTACAGCTATGAAGTAACTTAAAGATCATTCCCCCTGGATATTGATATCATAGAGTGGGCTCTCACACTTGAAACTCCCACTTTTTAGTTAATGCTTCTTTAAGAATGGCTTCTAACTTTTTTTGACATAACCATGTATTCCATTCATTTCTGTTTTGTCTACACCTATATAGCTACATATACAGTATTTAAAATACTAAATTTTTCAATGCTACTTTTATAATTGTATTACAAGAGCTTTAAAAATGTCAGATCTTTAACCCTTTAAAACAGAATGTCATACATGAATTAACCTCTTTAGATGCTGGGGTCAACAGTAATGTCATCCATGGGGTTCGTAACATCATCATTTGTGGCACTTGTTCCCCATACAATACGTTTACACAACCTTAGGTAGGAGGATAGATGGTTTCCTATGGGAGAAAAACAAGCCCTCATAAAACTCCATTGATAAAAACAATCGAAAGGCAAATCATTTTTTAAGGGTTATATTTATCAAAAGTAGCAATAATATAAAAAAAATAATACACCTACAACCATAACACAAACATGATACCTTTGATGGTCCATAGCCAGAGAGCAAATTTCTAAAGTGGTAGTGGAATTAAAAAAGACAGTTACACATTTTTTTTACCCCGTTCTTATTCATAAATAATGAAAAAAGTGAATCGATAAGTTATAAATATCCAACATTAATGGCACTTAGGTAATGGCTCTAGAATGGTGACAATAAAAATCACACACTTGCTTCTTTATAAAAGCTTAAAGGGAACCTGTCACCAGGAGACCCATTTTTAGCATTCCCCCAGTCCCCACAGAGCATAGTAGATACACTGCCAAAGTGTTTTTGTATTAAAAATAGGTTTTACAGAAAAAATGATATGTTATATTGTACCTTTCATTAGCATCTGCTGTGTGACTAGGCAGTTGCCAAAAAGGATGGACTGGAAAGGAGCAGTTCTCCCCCACCCTTGGGAACAGCTACTACATGTGACCTTTTCAAATATATGATTACACCCATCACTGGGCTTAGTGACGCCCCCTGCTCCTCTACAGCCAATCCCTAGTGTGGGGAGTTATTCATATATTTGAAATGGTCACATGTTTCCCAAGGGTGGGGGGAAACTGCTCCTTTCCAGCCCCTCCCGTTTGGCAACTGCCTAGTCACACAGCAGATGCTAATGAAAGGTACAATATAACATATCTTTTTTTCTGTAAAATCAATTTTTTATACAAAAACACTTTGGCAGTGTATGTACCATGCTCTGTGGGGACTGGGGGAGTGCTAAAAATGGGTCTCCTGGTGACAGGTTCCCTTTAAATCATACTGGTACTTAAGGTGTTAAATATTTTATAACAGTGAAATATAGCCAATATACTACCCCACCTTACCCCTTTTTCAGAGCTGAAAAAAGAAAAAGAAAAAATAGTTTCTTTACTTTTTTGAGTAGAGATTGAAAGCTGTATTTGTTATTCATTGGTTTTCTTAGTTTTTGATTGAGCCATAGCTTTTTTCCAAAATGTTTGTATCTATCACAGAAATATTTTTTATCTTTCATTCAGTTTGTGAACTTATGTTTTAAGGACACTATTCTGACTCAGATACTTTAGTGTTTCTGCCAACTTATTACATTTAGCAATTATGAAGTTTATAGTTCACACTGAAGATGCACAGTATGCACACTGAAAATCAAAATTAGAGCCAAACACCCGACTTCCTAAATGTCAAGGTCATTTTGAAGTTCTATGTGAATATATCCAAACAGGAGTAAAATAGCAGTATTTTAAGCTTAGTACATGAATTTTATATATTCTAAAGCACAGAATTAAAAGGTAAATGAGTAAAAGAACACTGATCAAAGTTGGAGAACACTTTTGGATATCTGCAAATTATCCGGCACCTGGTGCTAATTTCCCTAATTATCTGACAAACCCTATTTAAAGGACACCTACCACCAGGATAAAAGACTGTATGCAAATGAGCCTGAGGTGCTCTAGGCTCCATTAACACCTATGGAGCCTGGAGCCCCTCATGATCATTTGGATACAGTCCTTCATTCTGGAGGTAGATGCCCTTTAACTGACAGCCTAAGGGATCTTTCACATTGGCTTTGTTATTTACATCCATGGTTCAGTGACTTCCACACATACCTCTCAAAGGCATTGTTTTAAATGGGTGTTTTCACATTGGCTTGTATTTTCACCTATCTGTTGCCCGTGGAAAAATGATGAAATATTTATTTTTTTCACTGCTGTGAATCACAAAAGTTAATAGACGTCTATGGGTCTGCAAAAAAAAAAAAACTGATGAAAGCAATGTTAAACCTTCAGTTTTTTTTTTGCAGACAATAAAATGTCAGAAAACTGGCGTTTTTGAAAGAGATTCTCAGGAGTTTTTGATGTGTGGTCTATCTTTTCTATAGCAATTGATCAGTAAAAACACATTGCATTTTTGATAAGTCTCCATAGACTTGTATGGGCCGTTTTTCATGCACGCCTGTGTGTGAAATAAAATCCAAGTGTGACAAAACCAATTAAATACAATGGGTCTTATTTACTTAGGGGCCGCGGCCGCACTTTAGTCAGATTTTCTGACATTTTCAGGGATTGCACGTTTGTGACAGGTATTTTGCAGGGAGTTGTGTTGCACGTATTCGGATTTTGTTGCAACTGTGCCAGCTTTCATGCTACAGAAATCGGAGGTCATTCCATTGGATGATCCGACTGATTCGGACTGAGCACGGGATTTAACATTCAAATTGTGTCGCAATCCAATGCACTTACATGCACTTACATGCACAAGAAGAAGGTGAACTCCATCGGACCTGAGCAGGGAAGCGACACATGCAGGATATTGGGTGCACGATCTTAGTGAATCACGGTAGAGTGCATCAGCGTTGGAGTAGTTCAGTGAACTACTCCGGATGGGTAAGTAAATGTGCCTCAATGGGTCACAGTGCAATTTAAATTTTGCATGTCAAAAACAGGCGCAAAAATCACACTTGAAAAAACATTTTCTGATGTCACCTGCAGAAAATGTCATTCTAATCTTTCTCTGTGCTACAGTCATTGCTGTTCTATTATTTTGAGCACCACTTTTTTTGCTAAATAAAGGTTTAATGTTAATATACTTTGGTTATTTGGTTAACACTGCTTTAGTGTCATTGTGTACATTTTACAAAACATCCATCAAATGTTGATCAATGGAGATTATATTATTTCCTGGAAAAAAAAATCAAGTGATCATACATTGTTCTCTAACTTTGATCACCAGTGTATAACTACTTGATTTAATGTTCTTACAAAGTAAACAAATCTTCTGTTTGGTTCCCTATTCCTGCATTTCCGATGATCTTCACAGTGCTGTTTCTCATAGAGATTGAATGGATGCATATGTACAAAAATATTATTTAGAATTGGTATGTTGGTTAATATTTCATGGAAATTTACTGTGTTATTCTTTATTATGAACCAGTTACTACAATTATAATTTTGTATAATACTGTCCCATCAATACATAGAATATATGTTCATTGTAATGAATCAGGCATTAAATAGAAACCCACAATGAATACTGAGTACAGTAAGGTTTATTTCACAAGCAGAATTTGGCAACTTGTAGCATCTCCTGCTGAACAACTCACAGTAATGAGTAGCTGCTGCTTGAACTCTGAGGAATATGACTTATGTCTCTGAAGGTTGATGACATTCAGTAACCAGCCATGTAGGTGATATTATCAGTAAGTAAAAGCTTCTGAATTTATGTGCAGCAGAATGGCCTGGGGGAAGATGTCCTCCATGGTCATCAACCATTTCAATTGGGATACAGCCCAGAAACCTAAAATAAAGTACCAGTCTTTAATGATAAGATCTGTCCTAGGAACAGTAAAGCCCCAGCTCAGAGACTTTATATTCTAATTTGTTCAGAATGCAGCAGCAAACAGGAAACCAGTGAAGATTATGTTAAAGGGATAATCCCATTTCAGCAAAAAAATGTTATTGTATGTATAATAAAAAGATATACAATTTTCTGATATACTTTCTGGATCAGTTCCTCATTTTCACTAGATCTCTGCTTGATGTCATTCTATAGAAAGCTTCATTGTTTATTTCCAGTGAAAAGAAATCTGACCATGGTCACACAGGTGCACAGCTTATATCACACGGCTCTGATTACTCTCTGTGATACTAACGAGCCGTGCACCTGTGTGACCATGATCTGATTTCTGTTTTGAACAGGATGACAGCAAGCCAAGATCTAGAAAATTGTGAGGAATTGATACAAAAAACAGATTTGAATTTAACATGGTCCTTTTTTTAATATAAATTCTTATGACATGCAGGTATATAGCAGGAAAACTGTCGCTCATAAACATAAGGCATACAACAACAACATTACCATTACAGCACAGCCCCCAGTAGTATACAGCACAGCCCCCAGTAGTATACAGCACAGCCCCCAGTAGTATACAGCACAGCCCCCAGTAGTATACAGCACTGCCCCCAGTAGTATACAGCACTGCCCCCAGTAGTATACAGCACAGCCCCCAGTAGTATACAGCACTGCCCCCAGTAGTATACAGCACAGCCCCCATTAGTATACAGCACTGCCCCCAGTAGTATACAGCACAGCCCCCAGTAGTATACAGCACAGCCCCAGTAGTATACAGCACAGCCCCCAGTAGTATACAGCACTGCCCCCAGTAGTATACAGCACTGCCCCCAGTAGTATACAGCACAGCCCCCAATAGTATACAGCACAGCCCCCAGAGGTATACAGCACAGCCCCCAGTAGTATACAGCACTGCCCCCAGTAGTATACAGCACAGCCCCCAGTAGTATACAGCACTGCCCCCAGTAGTATACAGCACTGCCCCCAGTAATTTACAGCCAGCCCAGCATTAATAGAAAATAATAAACTTATATACTCACCCTCCGGTGGCCCCGACCTGCAGCGCTGCTCCCCCGATGTCCGCGTGGGTCCTCTTCTGGCTTCAGCGCCCGTCTTCACTAACTTCGTGCCGGGCACCGCCATTGTTCTCCCCTGGGCGGCGCCTAGTATGACGCGCCGCTGCTGACGTCATACTAGGCGCCTCCCCGGGGAAAAGCATGGCGGCGCCCAGCAGAAGAGAGAAGACTGCGCAGAAGACGATCCGCGCGGACATCGGGGCCAACGGAGGGTGAGTATGCACCCGATGTCTTTTTGAGGCTGCCGGCAGCTTTTTGAGGCTGCCGGCAGCCATCGCTCTGCAAACACCCGCGATCGGTGCTAGCACCGATCGCGGGTGTTACCGGTAAGTCTTTGCTGCAATATGCAGCAAAGACTTACTGGCCATGGAGAGGGCTCAGCCCGTGAGCCCTCTCCATGCACCGGGACCCGCCGTATAAGACGATTACCGGCGTATAAGACGACCCCAGAGAAGACAGAAGATTTTTCTGTCTTCAAAAGTCGTCTTATACGCCGGTATATACGGTATATTGAAAAAATTTAGAGCTTTTCATTATACAAACAATAATATCAATTTGTCGGATTTTGAATGCCCCTTTAATTCTAATTTTTCTCATGCAATCCAAATTTCGGACCAATAATTGTTATGTTCCCATTGCCAATAACATTGGATGTGTTGCTATTATAAAGTATTCTTTATAATATTATCTTATATTATATAAGATTCTGGCCAGGGATCTGTATATTTATGCGCTAGGATTTTCCATTGCACAGTACAGTATTTCTGACAGCAGGAATACAGCAGTGCAATGCAAAAATTGTTGTCAAACATACCACATACCCAGAAAGAATCTTAACTTAAATCGGTCCTTCATGCATTTAATGTACAAGTATTAAAATGATGCCACAATTTTAGAGTTTAATGTCTACCAAAAAGTTATGTTATTCCACATAAAATAGGCCAAACACAAGAACAAAATGAGTACTTCTTAAAAGGTGCATTTTTCTACAGTAATGAAAAGAAAAAAATAAGAAAGCCGGTCCATATATTCTTCCTCCGTAATCACAATAACCTACAGTTGAAAATGTAATTTTTTTCTGGAAGTTAGGTACAGAGAATGAAAATAAGTGCAGTTTCCATGTTTTTGGTCTTCAATGCAAGAAGTGTGAGCCCTGAGTTTCCCACAACCTCTGTTCCTCCACATTAGTTGGTATTGTGCTAAACTGCAGGTGACTACTCGTTGGCAGTCCCTATCCTGGATAAGTCCATAGTGCAGTAAGAGAGAGAGACAAAGTGACACAAGAAAGACAACAATGCAAAGTCAGTCAAACTGTATTGAAAAACAAATTGATATGGTAGAATAGTAGTCATGGATCAGAGCACCACAGAATCCCAAGAAGCCAGAAAGACAAGAACAATAACAAAGGTAAATTAGACATAAAGGTATAGTAAGTTTTAATAGAAGATGCCCCATTCAGCAGATTGAATCGGATGTTCATCATTTCAGTTGGCATATACACACTCCCTAGTTCAGAGAGACGGCTGACCTGTCACTCAAGCAACCACCTAAAGAACATCATACCCAAGGCAGGAGAACTGTACTGCAGAACCTTGCTCCAGCAAAAAACAAGCAAGGTAGATACAGAATAAATAAATTCAGAGTAATAACACTGTGTCCTCAAAATGTTAAAGTGCACAATAAACAACACAAAAAAATTTGCTATATTTTGACTGTCTGCACGTGGGTTCAGATTACTATTTGTGTATAATAACAGTAATAATAATCTTTACTTACATAGTGCTATCAAATTGCGTAGCGCTTTACAAATCATAGGGGACATAGGGGAAATATAATATTACATTACAGAGTACAAACAGTCATATGGAACAATAGCAGTGAGGGCCCTTCTCGAAAGAGCTTGTAGACTATGAGGATGAGGGGTGACACAAAAGGTTGTAGAATGGTCCAGCCATGTTCCAGGGAACAATATAAAATAATTTAATAAATAAAAATTCTGCTGCTTGAACAAGTCATCAGCCGCCATCTTAATTACAGGGTCCAAGGTGAAAAAGACTTCAAAGAAGCCTAGATCTCGATATATATATATATCTGGTATTTGCCGAATAACAGACGGGAGGAGGACACCGGAAGGGTTAGTTAAGGGAGAGCTGACGTTTCATGCAGTTAGCGGGTGTGATAAGCTTGATGTATTGTGCTGCGCAAGAGCAGCAACGGGGCTATGAAATGATGTAATGATTAAATAAAAAGAGCAAAAATTTTATTTAAAAAGGAAAAACAAATCTGACACAACAGCACAGCATCCTTCTCAGGATTAAGGCCAAACCTTTGATTTGTATTAATTATGGTAGAGCTTTTTCATTTTAGCAAACTGACTACAAATGCCTTCCAAAAGAGTCAGCATTTTAAAGAAATCTATATTTTAATGCGCCATCTGTAAGTCAATTTAGGTCCACAATGTATTCTGCATTATGTATTTTATGTTACATTAGTATGATGTTAGAATGTTTTATAACTTCCCCCGAAAAGAAAGAAATGCCCTTAATAAAATTCATGGCAATGTTTTACAGCAACCATCTGTAATAAAAACAATACTAAAATAACTGTTCCAGCTGCCAGCTCAACACTTTTAACATATGTGAAGAGGGAACATTACTGTCGAGAAAATAAAGTTGTGCCATAACAACAGGAGACAACGTCTATTTTAGAAACCTTTTATTTCTGCATCACTACCAGAACTTCCATAAAACTTTACCTGTGAACAGGATTGTGACTAAGGAACGCTAGTTAGGGCAAGGTATATTATAGTCTCATATATGCAGCTATGGTAATATCTGCCAAGAGTTTGTATGTACAATGAAACGAAGGTATTCCAGCACTCAGAATCTTCTTTAAAAAAATATTTGAATTTTTATTTTGTAAATATTAAAATTGCAAGGTCACATCCTGGCATATCATCCAAAAAAGAAAAGATCTGATCAGATCATGAATAAGGACGCAAGCACATTAGTCCGAAACGCGTAGATCTTTACTTTTTTGGATGATATGCCAAAATAAAAATTCAAATATTTTTTCAAAGAAGATTCTGAGTGCTGGAATACCTTCGTTTCATTGTGCATCATTCAGTCAACCGGCAGGACTGCCTTTCCGTGCACCGAGAGCTAAGGAGGAATAGGACCTCGTCTATATTGAGGATGCAGCTTATGTGAGTGAGCGGTGGCTTTCTTTCTATTGTTTCCTAAAGAGTTTGTATGTTCTCTGTGTGTTTGTGTGGGTTTCCTCCGGGTCGTCAAGTTTACTCCCACACTGCAAAACATACTGGTAGGTTGATTACATTGTGAGCCCCATGGGGACAGGGACTGATCTGGCAAGCTCTATGTAGCGCTGTGTAATCTGTGTGCGCTATATAAATAAAGGAAATATTAATTATTATTATTGGCAGATGTTGTATAACAGTATTTAATAAATGATTTACAGAGCACTGATAGCTCTTAACTAGAGATGAGTGAGCACTAAAATGCTCGAGTGCTTGGAATAACGAGCCCCATTGAAGTCAATGTGAGACTCAAGCATTTTTCAATGTGTCATTTTATTGAGAAATAAAGTCTTCCCTGAAGAACACATTGCAGATGTTTCCGTACATCTGCTAACTTATCAGAAGACATGAGTGCCAAACGGTGTTTTTCACAATAGTATGTGAAGAACAATATGTGTGAAGATTGCAGATGTTTCCATACTAACTTATCTGCTAACTTATCAGAAGACAATTTGCATTGACTCGAGCAGTTCTCGAGCGTGCAAAATACTCGTCCGAGCAACGAGCCGTTTCAAGTACGCTAATACTCGAACGAGCATCAAGCTCAGACGAGTATACTCGCTCATCTCTACTCTTAACTTAATGCATTGTAAGAACAAGTTAAAAGAAAAAGAAAAGAAAAGTTGTGCACAATGAGCTAATGCTGGCGAAACACCTAATATATTACAGTTTAGCTATAAAATGCTCCAGAATCCATGTCCATACATGGCTCAATTTCTTAATAATGACTACCATATAATAAGGCTTTCCAGTAAGATATTTCTCAAACAATGTTGACTTATTTCAGATATATGTTAAAATTATTATTATTCTCATGCCCACCTTCTGCATTTCAGAATTGTTTAAATCTGCCCTGCGTCAATATCAATGGTTAAAATCTTCAAATGTTTTGTCTTATTCATCTAATTTTGAGACTGTTTTCTAATCACACATTGTACCTCAAATTAGTGGCATTCGGATGTTATCTTTTGTGTTTAAATTTTGAAAAATTTTCCATATTCAAAGTTCTAAATTTTTTTATTTTCAGTCATAGGACCCAAATAACTTCAAAGCTCACATTTCCTGAATGTCTGCTTTATGTTGGCATGATTTTTTATGCATCCTCTCATTTTTCTTGGTTGTTATGGGGCTTAGAATTGTGGGTGTAATTTTTCACTTTTTTATGAAAATCGCAAAACCTATATTTACAGGCACCTTCTCAGTTTTCAAGAGACTTTGAAAGGGTAAAACCCCATAAATTACCCCATTATAGAAACTACAGCCCTCAATGTATGAGAAATCAACTTTAAGAAGTTTGTTTACAGGGGTTAAAACAAAATGGAGGTGGAATTTAGAATTAAAAATTTTCTTGGACAATACATTAATTGTGGACCTAAAATTAAAAATTCACAAAGAATTAAATGACATCATTGTTTGTGTGTCACCGGCATCACGCAGACCCAAGAGGAGCCGGAGGACCCAAAGAGGAGCCAGAGCACCCAAAGCAAGAAGAGGGGGCATTCAAAAGGTGAGTACAGTGTTCATTGTTTTTACAGACTGGATTATAAGCCAAGTTAGGTCTTTTAAGCACAATTTTGTGCTGAAAAACTCGGCTTATACTCGAGTTTGTACGGTACATATATACCATATATACTCGAGTTTAAGCCAAGTTTTTCAGCACAAAAAACCTAACTGGGTTTATACTCAAGTCTATAAAAAATAAACACTATACTCCCCTTTCCAACACCCCCTGTAGGTCCTCTTCTTGCTTCTGATCCTCCGAGTTCTTCGGCTCCTCTTCGGGTCCTCTAGTTATGTACTGGGGGGCAGGGGCTGGGTATATAGTAGGGGAGCAGGGGCTGGCAGGTATTCCCATTTTTTTGCATGAAAATGATTTTTTTTGCAATTCTTGTTGTGTAAATTTTTTTTCTTTTCCACTATTATGCCACCTCCACACTAAGTGGGTGAAGAGGGTGGTGATTGGGCCGCAGCAGGCCACAGAGTACATTAGCTATAGCCTACACTAGTTCCCAATGCAGACAGGCCCTGGCATAGAATCAATCGAGCCATATTGCCACAGCCTCTTAGTATTCCTCGATGTGAACAGCAGAGCAGGGAACATCAAGTGCTTGATAAATTCCCCCATAGGTGTTGCAATGCCCTTCAGTATAGACCCCAAACCAATTCTAAAGTGATTTTCTGGATGGCCATTCAAGGAACATGAACTGGAAGGTCTATAGCTGCCTAATATATTGGTAGTGCCAATTTTGGCTGACATGTTCATTTTATGGGTTGATCTTCTTAAAAGAAATCCATTGAACAAAAACTGTGCAATAAAAAAGAAAACTGCATCACTTTGAAAACTGTATATACTGTAGCCCTTGATAACCACTTGACTTGAACTAGGTCCTGACCTAATTATTGCTGGACAATTTTTTATAGTTTCCAGTGGAATCATAAAACTTGTTTTGAAGGAGATTAATACAGCTCTGCAGACAGTAGACAGCCTTTGAAATATTGGAACCTCTTTTGTCAGCTTTTGAAAACAGGAAAGAATAAACAGAGCAAACAAGGAGCTTTTCAGTTTCATCTATAAAGGGATTAGACACACTTCACTTTAAAGATATTAATTTTACTGTATAAGTGGAAATTGCGAAATAGTCGTTTATAAAAGGGATGTTTACTTGGAAACAATCTAAAAGCTTAACTACTTCTGAAGGCAGCTTGGTAATCCACATGTCAGCCTCAAGTGACAACATATTTCACAGGGTTTGGGAAGCTCATTTTGTAGGATAAAATTTACTTTTCCACAAGGACTTTCTTCATCCACTACAAAATGAAATATTGTTGTCAGGTAAGAAAAGAGCCGTAAGTGATTTTAGAGTGAACATCAGATTTACTGTGAGCGAAATTTCAAAATGAATCAAACCCAGATGGACTAACAGATGTTTTCTCTTTTAATGGAAAAGCAACCATAACAGAATGAAGTATATCCCATATAAAAATATGGACACAGCAGCAGTGATCTCACGAGATGTTAATGGCATGTAATTGTATAGAAATCATCACATTAACTCAATTATAACTATTAACTTACCATTCTAGGGTATAATTTCTAGACATTTGTACCATGATATTTCTCTTTTATTTCTCCCTAAATGTATAGACAAAGTGACCAGTGATTGTTAACGTCATGTTTCCATTATTATTATAAAAAATAATGTGGCTTGTTGTAATCCTTTAATCATAAATACTGGAAGTATGATGGAAACATACAAGTGTATTGTATCTGAAGATGGGCTTCAATTTACCATAATTATTTATGTCATTAGAAAACAGTAGAGCATAGCAGAAACCATAAACAAATATGTAAATTGATCCAAAGTTGTATCTCTTCATTTTATTTATTTATATTAATGGAGGTTAAGAAGATGGTAGGGTGGCACCAAACAGCCAAGTACCTCATGTAGGGAGTGCTTGAGTAACATGAGTGCCTTAAGACATAAAGGATGATGTCTGGAACACTTGGATCTGTCTGGAACAATATGACTCGTACTCCCTCGCAGAGGGTTAAAGCAGAAGTAGTCAGTAGTAGAAGGCACCTTATAAATAAAGGAGGCCATGCAATTATTCAAGACAGTTAGGAATAAATGGACTGGGCAGCAACCTCAAAACAAGAAAACATGGGAATAAAAGTTAAGAAATAAAGTAACACATACAAAGAACAAGGTGAAGATGGGAGGGAAGTGTAGGTATGGAGATGTGTACAATGTACAAGTCTTATCAGTAAAGACAGGCAGTAGCAAAGAGGGTTCAATCAGAACACAACTGCAAGGTTCTAATGAGCTGGCGCTAAATCTGGGTTTGTTAGGTGGATGTGATCAATCCATGGCTTCCATGGTCTATTAACCCCTTAACGCCAAAGCCACTTTTCACCTTCCTGACACGGCCCATTTTTTCAAATCTGACATGTGTCACTATAAGTGATTACTTATGGAACACTTTAACATATCCAAGTGATTTTGAAATTGTTTTCTCTTGACATTTTGTACTTCATGTTAGTTGAAAAATTTTGGTATGGTATGTTTTGCATTTATTTATGAGAAAATCAGATATTTGGTGAAAATTTGGAAAAATTCTCAATTTTCAAAATTCTAAATGTTCTACTGGGATGTACATGCAAGAAGCCGCTCCCACCATCTTACAGACTCCTCCCTTCTCAGCAAGGGTCATGTCCAAAGCCATGCAGTCCTGGATAGCATCGAGGATATAATTCACAAATCTCTGTTGATTACAATAAAAACAGTTAACCCAATCAACATTTTGCTCATAGCTATCTGGGGAATAATGGACTCTAGTCCTGCCCATATCTGAGTAAGTTTGCAGTTTGCTTCACAGATGTGGCACTGGTCAGCAAGACTTGGAAAGGACCATCGTAGCAAGGCTCCAGACTCTCTCTGGTGTGTCTCTTTACCACCACGTAGTCTCCAGGCTTCAGATTATGCATGCTGAGGTCTCTGTCTAGATCTGAAAAGGAATCAGAAACAGTTTTGTGTGTAAAGCCTCCTCTACACCCAGGAGGGACAAAGTTTCAGCCTTTACCTGTCCAGTGAAGTTGGTTCTGCGACTGGACACTATGGTCTCTTGGAGACCAAACCTGCAGAAAATCTCACTCACCACCTTCTTGGCTGCAGCTCTGGCAGTAGCCTTGGTTATGGGAAAAGCTTCTGGCAACCCTGGAAAGAGATCAATGCACACAAGCATGTATTCCTATGTACCACTTTTTGGTAGCTGGATAAAATCCATCTGCAGTCTCTGGAAGGGATACAGCAACTTGGGTGTCACCTTCTGTGGGGTCTTTACCACCTTACCTGGGTTGTGGCGGGCACAGACTATACAGGCTTTCACTAGTCTAGTGACAAGGCTAGTAATGCCTGAGGCAAACCACTTGCGGTTTATGAGTACTAGCATGGCCATTTTGGATATGTGTGTGTGTCTGTGGGCTACTTGACTTACTGTCTGGTGCAGGGCTCCGGACAGGCACACCCTCTCTCCCAGCATCCAGGTCCCATCCGCAGCTGGACTCTTGCTTTCCTCCACACTTCCTTCTCTTCTGATGACATTCGGGCCACCATACTTGCTCTTGGCTTGTGAAGTTACTAAATTTTGTGTGCTTTTACTTTTACTATCTCCACCTCTTGTGGAAGTAAGAGAGCATCAATGAGCTCTTTAATCAGCGTGCCATGCTTAGAGGGGGTCCCTGCAACATCTGGGTTAAACACCCTTCTCCCCCCCCCCCTCCTGTGAGACTGGTGACAGAATGGCAGGATTCAGAGCTGTGTACCTTATAAGTGTGACACTGGAGTCTGAGCTGTCTAGCCTTTCCTCAGATGCTTGGGGTTTACTTGGGTGAGGACACTGTGCAAGTCATGTGGGGTTTACACAGTAACTGTGTGATCTAGGATCTAGGATCGACTCCCCTCATGACTGAGTCTAACACGTTCCCAGGCTAGGACACCTGTGGCGTGGCCTAGATACTTAGTGCAAAATAAAATAAAAGGTTTGGTCCAGTGTGTCTAGGACCGGGGCAGACATGATTTGCCATCTTAAGGCTGGGGAATGCATCAATTGCCTCCTGACTAAAGGCAAATGGGGGAGAGGCATTGTAGTCATCAAAGGGGAAGCATCAGGCTGGAGGCAGCAGACCTTATCCTAGGCCTGCAGTAGCTGTCCAGTCCTAGAAACATGTGAAGAGGCTTAGGGCCTTGGGACAGGGGCATATTATCGACTGCCAGCTTTCTTATCTCTGTCACGTGTCTGCCTGTAGCTGAGAAGCAGTGGCCTTGGAAGACCACTTTATCCTAGCAGTACTGGAGTTTGTCTCCAGAAGCTTTGCAATCCTTCTGGAACAGAAAACACATTAGATCAATAGATGCATCCTGGCAAACCTGTAAAATTGAGGCACAAAAATAAGAGAACATCCAGTAAGGGGCTAGTCTGCCAGTCTACTCCCTGTAGGGCCGTGGAGTACTGGCTGGGGGAGTTTTACCCCTCGCCCCCCCCCCCTGGTATACCAGGTTTAGACATATGGGATTCTCCCTTAACCATCACTAGCCCAGTGTTTTCTGCTATTTATAAAGTTCTGGTCAGACTCCAGCATCTCAAACAAAAGTCAGGTACATAGGAAACAGAAGTCAAAGGTTATGTCATAGGAGTGGGGCTTGTTCTTGCTAAGTCTGTTCGTAGAGTACACAGGGGGACATCACGTGGCATGCAGGGCAAACTGCATTACCACTGCCTGTGAGCTATGTGATAACAAAACACAGCATTCCAAGCAGCTCAATATGGAGAAATTCTGCTTTATCTGTACTTCAAGGTCAGTAGCCTGTCAGGTATAAGCATAACAAAACACAGATTCCGCAGCTGCACAGCCACCCCCGAGACCTCCCTCTTGTTTATCCTACCAACTCTAGAAAGTAGGTACCAAAGACATTGCAACACTTTTCATAGTAATTTTTCTACAAACGTCAGGATCAAATAAGTTTTAACTGGACCATAATAAAACAAGCAACGTCCCACTCCCAGAATAATCCGAGCAGAGATCTGGAATTAGATGAAATCACCTCAGCCAGCTTGTATTCCAGACATCTGTCAAGACCCTTCAAGGGTGCTCAGCTGCTAAACTACAACAAAAAACAGTTGTTTTCTACAACTTTTATCCTCAACCAGCCTTTATGGCTGCCAACAGAGTAGAGTCATAGGCAATTAACAGTTCTAAGATGGCCGCCACTGAAGGATGATAGGACGTGTCATCTTCTCTAACCACCAGATACAGGGGTGGAGTCTAAGTGGTCTGCATTCTAGACGCCATCTTCTCCCGAGGAAAATATAATAAAATCTTTTTTTTTTCAAATTCTTTCTGTCACTGTCCAGTCACTGTCAGTCACCTTACAAGTGGTTCTTTGCCACAATTATAGTGAGCATAAAGTTATATATGGACATTTAAAGGAAAAGTACTTAATATCACATAGCCAATGAAACAGAAATGACAGTCAAGGCAGACAATAAAGTAGACTTACCCCAAGCGCTCATTGTCAGTTCTGGTCACTGGCCCTCTGGACTCCTACAGAGGTCACCTCGATGGTCAAATGTCCATTTCAAGTATGCCAACCCAGGGACTCCAATTGATAGAGATTTTTATCTAGGGCTTAAACCACCCTTACTTCAGTTGTAAAGGTGACTTTCAAATAAACTATTTCATGGCTGCCTGGTACTGGGAGGGGAGAACAAACCCAAGACACATCAGTCTCTTAGTGTATGTAGAATCCCCCCCCCCCCAGTTTATTAGTGCGCTGTTGCATATATCAGAGACAGAAAAATCAGCATTGGGGGGCGTGACATGGAGATAGAATACTGCAATGCTATTGCCCATAATGAATTTTACCAGGAGACATTCTCTGAAGACATTCTCAGGGGCTTCCCTGTTTCTCAGACTAATTAGACTTGTGTTAGCTCTGTTAAGTCATAACATGGCCTTCAAGCAGAGAGGAGTGAGAACACAGTGAATTATAAACACTTTCACATAAACATAGCTGGGAGGTAACTCATCAAGCGGCTCACAATGATACAACAAAAGTAATTGGTCAAGAGGTAAAACAAGTTTAAATGTGTCTGGGGCTAGTGAGAGTAGTTTCATTCAGAGTGTCTGGATCTGTGGGCAACCACATATTCAATTTAACAGGTCCGTCCCTGATGTTTTGAATTTTGGGCAAACAATGAGGCGGTCTGGGTCATTGGGGTGAGGGTTATTTAATCCGTATATCGCTATCAAGACTATCTCGCTGCCTGTCACATATTACCGCTTCCTTTAGACATCCAATTGAAAGATGTGAATGCAGAATATAAAACTTGTAAGTCAGTATGCCTGAGCAAAAGTGGGATCGTCTGCATCGGGTATAGTCATTTGGGGAAGTAAATGATTTTTTTTTAACTGTAAATTTTTATTAATTTTTCAAACATAACACAGTACAGCGGGTAATGCATGCAATGCTGGTCTATTCAAACATCAAATCACAGTTATGATTTATATAATGATAAACAGTAGCTATGTCAGCATTCAAGTTACAATATCCAGATCTAAGGATGTTGTCACAATGCAATTTGTTACACTTCTGCAGCTGTTTGCATTTAAACTACATATAGCTGCCCTAATATGCTATGTATCCTTAGTAATTTTCAAATGGACTATTGCTACAAAACCCACTTCAAAAATTAAGTAACTAATAGAACATTCCAGACAGGACTGGTTACACACATAAGGAAAGGTAAGACCTGGGGAGTGGTAACTGGAACTGCAGAGCAAACAACTCTACCGTGGTGTTCTAGCCAAGCCCGGGGGGGACCCACCGCACCTACATGTCCTTAAGTGCGCAGAAGGAGTTCCAAGGTTCCCATACCTTCTGGTAGTCATCAATTGTATTATTAAGGGAAGCCGTTAGTTTTTCTAGTGAACGCATCTCTTTCAACCAGGCAAATAAGTCAGATTCTGCGGGAGGCGCGCTTTGCTTCCATGCCCTTGCTATCAAACATTTGGAGGCTGTACAAATACTCAAAAAAAGTTTGCACAGAGGTGTTTTTAGGTTATGTAGGGGGACATTGACAAGATACTGCATAGGATCTAACAGGATGGTGCCGCTAAACAACTCCCCAGTGAGATTTTCCACTCTCCGCCAGAACGTATTATAAGTGGGCAGGTCCAAAAAATATGATACAGCGTACCTATTGCAGCATGGCATCGCCATCAGGTATTCAGGACCGTAGTAGGGAAGGAAATGATATTAAATAAAGAGCAACGTGCCAAAAAAGCCTCCCACCTCTTCAGTTCTGCCACTATCTTCTTAATTAATTGGGAGTCATTTAGATTATAGAGTCTACAGTTCTGCAAATATGTATCCCAAGATACTTTATTGAAGATCTAGTAACCTTGACCGGAATGGCTGCACAATCCCAGTTGCTCTTCTACTGGCCCTAAGACAGGTCAAGTAGTTCATACTTAGACACATTTACTTTAAACCCTGAAAAGGAGTTGAATCAACAGAGGTCAAACATTCTCGGAAGATGCCTATTGGGCTAGGACAAAAAGATTAGCTTTCCACCTGATGGCCCTCAATGTCCGCGGCCCTCAGGAAAAATTGAGGCAAGGAATCCATCACTAAAAAAAAAATGCAATTTTACCGCAATGAAATGATGCATGAAAAATTTAAAGGGGTCTGAATACATTCAGTACTCACTGTACTTTTTTGGTAAAATTATTTTGTTCAACTTTTTGAAAAAAACTTTAATTTTGTTATTGACCACAGCAGCTAAAGAGTAAAGATGCAGATATATCTTGTTCCATTGCATCAGAATGAATTTAATATATTTCTGTTAGCTCCCTGTGATGTTGACCGTAAAATGTAGTATCGCTATTGTACAAAAAGTGAATAAAGGGTATAAAGTATAAAATAATACTATTTCCCAGAAGAATTCCCAGAAGATGCAGTACTTAGAGGATGACTTGTTACCATGCTGGTGAACCTGACACAGATCAGCTGTCGAGGAACCGTTTTGCAATAACAGCAAAACAAGTTGTTCTGCCTAGAGAAGAGCTTGACTTTGACTATGACTTTGTCAAGGAAGATAGTAAATCGGTTCACTTTGCTACGCCACCTAACCTGCTTTATATGCCTGCACCTTAGGGGCCAGATTATGGGGCATGCAGGATTCCGGATATTCATTTCATGCTGCTTAATATCACCAGCTCGTCTGCCTTCAGCAGGCTTTAACCTTTGAGATTTTTTTTTTTACTAAGGCAGTGACTTTAGATGTTCTAATAAATTTTGTATATATGAAAATTGTGCTGAATGATACAAAGAAAATCTGGATAGCAGCAAGTAATAAGAACAGTGATGGTTTCCAAATTCTAATAGACTTTATTATAAATACAAAACATAAGACTCTGAATAATGTCTATTGTGATTTAACTTTCAGCTTTTGACATCACTCTGGGATCTGCTTCAGGAATTGTAAAAAAAACAATCACAGATTTACTACTGCAAATTATTATAAAGAATGGTGTTCAGTTTAAAGCTCCAAAGTGTTTAAGGGAATTTGTCACCCGAAAATGTCCTATTGTTGAATCAAGATTTCATATAAAAATAATAATGTTTTATTGGTTTTACCTTTCCACAAATTTACATTTAAAAAAAAAAACATTTTGTTGCCACCTTCCTAATAAACTTGTACATTGTAGATTATTCTGTTAACATTTCAGGTGTCATCTCATTATCACCACAGGGTGAATAATAATAGAGGATAAAATGCCCGTAATAGGATCCACCATTTACTCGTTGGTGGTGACAGCTATCACATACATAGATTTCCAATGCATTTTTACAGTATTTCTAAATGCCCGTTGAATGTTTTTTCAGCATCTCTTATTCCTGGCAAGGGTAAAAATGGCCACCTACCTTTGTGAATTTCCTTGCATTAGCCCAGAAGACAATGGCAAACTGCCAGAGCCAAAATAAATTGAATAGGGTATATAATGTATAATTATTAAAATTGAGATTTTTTGGTTTCTTCTCTTTTCTCCCTTCCTTCCTTTTTTTTCCTCCTCAATAGCAGAAGGAGGAAGGTAAGCAGGGTTGGGAGGGATTTAAGTGGTATATTTGGTAATTTGGAAATCTAGTACTTATCTTGATGTAGGATGATGCCTACAGCACATGCTTAGACAATCACTATTAGTCATTACTAGTGTTGCATATTTATTGAATTTTCATGTAGCCTCTGCAGTATGTAAAAATAATCTGAATAGAAATTTGAGCACACACCTTTTGTTGTATAGGAATACACCGCGCACGGTGTGCAGCACCGTACCAGTCCAGTACAGTGCTGTTAGGCCATAGAAGTGTATGGGAGACGTATATATGCCATATATACATCGGCCGTTTATACGTCCCCCATTCGTTCATGTGAGTGTAGCCTAAAGGGGTTTTTTTAACCATCAATCATTATTACCGGTGAAGAACTTTGAACTGTGTCTCTATCATTTTACTGCAGAACCATTGGAGCCTAATGTTTTTTCCTAAAGTTTGAGATCATGCTCGTGGTTATGCTGAACTTTTACTTATCCCCCTTTTTAAATCTTGGACTGTAATTTAGGTGAAAATGCGGCAACCCTATTTGCAAGAGAAACTGCATAAAATCTATGGCAAAATTCATATATGACACATTCATTTTTCAGTAGATTTGTTATTGGTGGTTATTGAGGTGAATTTCACCCAAAAATTATTTATTCTAATAGTATATTCAGACTTATAGGGGCACATTTACTTACCCATTCACTGGAGTTCACCGAAAGTGCATTGTTTGACAATAATGTGCCGCGATTCACTAAGATTGTGCGCCCAATATCCTGCATGTGTCGCTTCCCCGTTCAGGTCCGTTAGAGTTCACCATCTTTTAAGTGGTGCATCTAAGTGCTTGGGCAATTTGAAAGTGAAATCCCGCGCTCAGTCCAAATCAGTCGGACCGTCCGATGCCCCTCCCCCCCGATTTCTGTTGCAAGAAAGCCATTGCAGCTGTGCCAAAGACCAATCGCAGATCCCAACGCAGACACCTGTTAAATACCTGTCCAAGCCGTACAATCCCCGAAAAAGAACATTCTGACAAAAGTGTGATCCGCGACCAGTTGTAAATGTGCTCCATAGTTTGGCAAAAATATTTGAAAAACTCCATTGTCTGAATTGTTGTTTTCTATGTTTTTAGACTATTGAAAATATGACTACTTTTTTTTTGTCAAATATAGAAAAACTAAAAACTAGAAAAACTAGATTTTTATATTTTTCATATTTCATAATAAATACATTTTATTATGGCTATCAGGGTACCATAAATACAGATGTGTATTACCTATAAAGATGCAGTTAACAGCCCAATGACACTTGGTAGCCTCATATTGAAACAAACAAATATACACTGCAAATCACAAAAAACACTCATTTTATGATGATAATATAAAATTGGTTAATTATTGTCCCACTTCTCTAACATTAAGAACAGTAAGTCTCTGTGCAAATCATGTCATGGGGTTATGTGCAGTGCACTAGCTGGAGAAATCCCCTGGCATACATGCCAGATGTGACATATGCCACTATTTTTCATACAGTGACATATCTCATCCATAGTCTGCAGAACAAAAATGAATACCATCCATTATAGCTGTTCTTTCCTATACAGACAAAAGTGCATCAAAACTGCTGGCACGTTGCAATCACTGTCCCTTACAACTGTGTATAACCAACTGATTAAGAATTGGACCCACAGCCAGGGGCGCACCTGCCATGAGGCGAGTTGAGATTCTCGCCTCAGGCGGCGCGCCTCCTGCTAGATGAGGGGGCGGCGTCAGGCTCCCGCCTGCCGGCATGTCCTCCTGCCGCCAAATGGACCTGCCCATCGCATCAACCCGCCCGCTGGCCGGCACACTCCCCCGCCCATCACATCCACCCGCCCGCACATCACATCCACCAGCATGCCGGCACTTCCCACTGCGGCCCGCCCATCACATCTCCCCGCATGCCGGCACTTCCCCCTGCGGCCCGCCCATCACATCTCCCCGCATGCCGGCACTTCCCCCGGCGGCCCGCCCCCAACACGTCAAACTGCGCGCACATTGTCCCGCGGCCCGGCCATAACATCCACCAGCATGCCGGCACTTCCCCCGGCGGCCCGCCCATCACATCTCCCCGCATGCCGGCACTTCCCCTGGCGGCCCGCCCATCACATGCACCTGGCCGCCGGCACTTTCCCCCGCCCTCCAGCACAGGTACCTACCCCAGCCCAAAGTCCCCCGCCCTCCAAACGCCTGCCGGCACATCCACCTGCCGGCACAGGTACATGCTCCAGCACAAAGTCCATGCTGGTTCCCCCCAGGCTCCGATTAACCTTCCCCTCCCCCGACCGATTCCCACCTCCCCGGCAACCCCCCCCCCCACCCCCTGGAGGACAAGGCCGATGATGAAAGAAGAAAAAAGGTAAGAGAACTTCTATGTATGTTTGTATATGTAAGTATGTATAGATGTGTGTTTGTATATATTTGTATATATGTATATTCTGTATGTGGTAAATGTATGTGTGTGTATATTTGCTGTATATACTGTGTTTATATGTGTATACTAAAATATACTGTATTATATGGTATATGGCGGCACGCTGTATGTATTATATGGTATATGGCGGCACGCTGTATGTATTATATGGTATATGGCGACACGCTGTATGTATTATATGGTATATGGCGGCACGCTGTATGTATTATATGGTATATGGCTGCACGCTGTATGTATTATATTATATATGGCGGCACGCTGTATGTATTATATGGTATATGGCGGCACGCTGTATGTATTATATGGTATATGGCGGCACGCTGTATGTATTATATGGTATATGGCGGCACGCTGTATTAATTTTATATTGTATGGCGGATTGTTGTATGTGTTTTGTGCTTTGTAGTAGCTCACCGTGTGTATTATATAGTACACGCTGGGATGCTCTATGTATTTTGCATTGCTTTATTTTCACATTAAACCAATATGATTGCGTCTGGTCATGACACTCCATGATATATTACATATTTGGAGTCGGGGGGGGGGGCGTCTTTTTATAGCTCGCCTCAGGCAGCAGAAAGGCTAGGTGCACCCCTGCCCACAGCTATTCTGAAAAAATGTTTTTTGAATGGATAGGTTTACTCAACCTGGAGTCCATATATCTACTCTTCTAGCACATACAAATACTAAACAGCAATCATGTTGTAATACTACATAACTTAGAGATTTAGTTTGAAGAATACACTTACATATTGTACTCAGAGTTGAAAAAACACAGTATACTCGTAAAGGCCTGAGCATTGTACCTATCATGCTACAGATCCACCAATAGTCTTGCTTTCCAGACTGTCTGCTAATTACAGGTAGTCCTCGGGTTACGTACAAGATAGGTTCTTTCGGTTTATTCTTAAGTTGAATTTGTATGTAAGCCAGACCTGTATATTTTATAAATGTAACTCCAGATAAAGTTTTTGTCTTTGACATTTCGATTTTCAAAGTTTTGTACTCTCATGGAAATAAGGATTATCAATACAACTTAAATGCAGAAAGTTTACAGCTGATCATTGCAGCCTTGAACTAAAGTAAAGCATCCAGAGAGCTTCACCAGAGGTCACAGTGGGCAGAGAAGTCCTTCTGTAACTAGGGGTCCTCTGTAACGGGGTGTCCTTAAGTCAGGGACCGCCTGTACTCTATACCTGATTAACACCTCAACAGTTGGTCCCGTTCCACACCCTCTGTTCTTCTGGAGGATAACTGATAGGAAAATATCATGTACAAAACAATAGTTTTATTATACAGTCAGTTACAGAAAATCAAATAACACAGCTGTCCTATATAGCAGCATCCAACAATCACTAGTCACACAAATTTTATGCATTGAAGTATTTCAATCTACAATTATAATATTTTGATTTTAAAGATTTTCCTCAGATACTCCAAAATGCATATAAAAAAGTATTGTGAATACAATCTACAAGTAAACGGATAAATATAGTAAAATGAAATCGGTATGAAATACGGTAGTATATATTTGTATTTGTTATCTGCATCAAGAAAGATAGAGACACAGAGCAATAACTTAGTAAGGCATAACAGAGTATTGTAAGATATATTGTATCTGCAAAAAGAGATAAAGGCAAAAAGCATATATTTGGCATGTAGTAAGCAAACATGAGAATGTACTGTGCAGTAATACAGGCACATAGAAACAAGGTTCCACAGAGAACTAATTGCAGACATATATACCAAGCCCATATTTTTCAACAATACTACATATACATGAGACAGTAATGTAATGCATATGTGTTATTACAATGTGTCGTGCAGCAGTAAAGGTAAAATTGAGAGATAAAGGCATAGGGTATATATTTGTTATGCAGTAAGAAAAACATTACAATGAACTGTACAGTAAACAAGTTCCAATAAGAACTAATGAAATTGTTTCAACAATACTACAGTAATGTAAGGATAGAAATAATGCAGCAATGACATGTTCAGAAGATGCTAGGGATACTGGAGGACTCACTGGATTGCTGGAAAGTTTGTAGGTCTGGAAGCAGTATGGCAATACGTAGACCAGCCTGTGGCCTGAGGCTTGTATAACGTTTGTGTGGAGAGCGGCAGTATAATGATCGCATAGGAAAAAAACACTGATGGTGAGATAGCTGGTCGGTCTTCAAATAAGGAAGAAGAGATGCAATGAAGTGCGGAGGAGGAGGAGAATAGCATGTTGTATGGAGGGTGCGGCATCAAAGATGGATGCGTCAACCATGGACAGGAAATGATGTCAAGACAAGCAAGACCCACTTCCAGTCAGTATCCAAGATGGCCATGCAGGCCAAAAAAGGAAATTATGTCGTTCCAACCAAGTCACACTTCCTGGTAGCTGAATTTCCATGGGAAAAAAAGGAAAAAGAAAAGAGTAAGTATACAATGAAAATGAGACAAGTAGTACACATTTCGGAGGAAGGTATATTTGGTGAGGCACTAGTATCAGCATGCCTGTCAGAAAAATGTGAATTTTTATATTCATCTATAGAACATCTGCAATTAAACATATCAACAATAAAAGCCAATATGAAAGATTACAAAAATCTCTAAAAAATTTGTTTCAGAGAAGCTCTGGTAGTATAAAATATGAATATGTGTCAGTACCTGTCCAGCAACCACGCAACCACAACCAGGCATGGCGCTAGCTGTCAGACTAGGTAGGTGACGGCGAACTCACCCTGCAACTTCTCTGCTGGCTACGGCCCTGCCTAAAGGAGATAAACCGCCCTGGTAAGGGCGAACCCACTATCAGGGACCTAGAACCTATCTGACGGTCCCTGAGTGACCCTACAAGATGACAGGAAAACCTACTTCGTCTGGCAGCTGCTGGATGGTGGAGTGGACAGGTAACCGGAATACAGGTATAGACCAGTGTTCATACTGTTAACAGAAACCGACACTAGACAGACAGGAAGGTTGGGTAACACTAGGAGAAAACGATACTGAGGGACAACAACAGATACAGACAGACAAGCAGAGCCAAAAAAAACGGGTCAAAACCAAGATGGCGGCAAAGATACAAATTCGTATAGCAAATAGAATGGTCAGTAGGAAAAAGAAGAAGTCAATACACAGAATAGCAAGAAATGCAATAGCAAGAGCACTAGATACACAGATAGACTGCAATAACCAGCCCCCAATGAAGGGGCTGGGCAGAATATAAGGCAGCAATGGACACTACCTCCAGCACCCACTGGCTCACTCGTCCATCACTCAAAGCGCAGCTGCAGGTAAAACGAGTACAAAGACACACCCAGCTTTCCCAGGATCAGAAATGGAGCTGTCAATCACAGGCAGCACTGGGTGTGGTTTTCCAGCAAGAAGCCTGAAACCTGATCCCATCAGAACAATTTCCGAGTTCTGACAGTACCCACCTTTTATGAGGGGCCACTGGACCCTCAACTAAAGATGTTCTATATGTTTCCATGCAAATAAGATCTTGGGCCTTTAGCAGATTTTTGCGGGCTTTTGCCCAAACAGAACATAGGCTGGACACAACGGCATCTGCATGCGGGTTAGTGGACAAATCCATAGACACACAGGAAAAACGGGGAACAAAACCATAACTGCAGAGAAATGGGGACTTGGTGATTGTACACAAACTCAGCGATAGCTAGCTGTCTACCCCAATCTTCCTGACAGTCAGATACAAAATTCCTGAGGTGCTGCTCAACCCATAAACTGTCTTGATCAGATTGTCCAGCAGTCTCAGGATGACAGGATGGTGTTACAGACAGTTTTATCCCCAACATTTTACAGAACTCAGTAGAAGAAACTCTTTTGTGACCGGTGCTCGAAAACTAAAAAGACGATCCATGCAGGTTTCCTCCTTATTTGTGCACCAAACACAAGGGATCACTTTCAGGTATAAGTCACCATTCAGACCAGAAACCGTCAATATTTTCACTCCTGTCCTAGTCTCCTCCACTCACTGCATATAAGAGACATATCCAGACATAGTGTAGACAGTTTTAAACTTTTAAAACTTTTATTTCCAGTTCTACTCACATATGTAAATAAAAAATGCGCATATCACAAATGACTCCACGAGGACGCCAATCCTTGCCTCGTGGAGTCATTTGTGATATGCACATTTTTTATTTACATATGTGAGTAGAACTGGAAATAAAAGTTTTAAAAGTTTAAAACTGTCTACACTATGTCTGGATATGTCTCTTATATGCAGTGAGTGGAGGAGACTAGGACTGGAGTGAAAATATTGACGGTTTCTGGTCTGAATGGTGACTTATCCCTGAAAGTGATCCCTTGTGTTTGGTGCACAAATAAGGAGGAAACCTGCATGGATCGTCTTTTTCGTTTTTGAGCTCCGGTCACAAAAGAGTTTTTTTTCTACTGGATTATTGAATAGTGGATGTTTGCTGGATCCCTCTAGGACCGTTAAGGATAGCTCATAAGAGGGAAGGTGCAGCACCACGCAATTTTTTGTTGGATTTTACAGAACTCACTCCATAAACTCACAGATACAAATGGTTCCCTCTGATCAAAAATAACAGACTTAGGTACCCCATGCAGTTTAAGAACATTGTCAACGAACAGAGTGGCAAATTCTTTGACATTCGGCAATTTCTCTAGCGAAAAGAAATGACACCTTTTAGATACACGGTCAATAACCACCCAAATTACTGTCATGCCCTTACAGCAACCGCGCAACCACAACCAGGCTTGGCTCTAACTGTCAGACTAGGTAGGTGGTGGCAAACTCACCCTACGACATCCCTGCGGGCTAAGGCCCTCATAAGGCTAAACGGGCTAAAGGAGATTCACCGCCCTGGTAACAAACCCACTATCAGGAACCTATCTGATGGTCCCTGAATGACCCAACAAGATGACAGGAAAACTTACTTCATCTGGCAGCTGCTGGATGGTGGAGCAGACAGGTAACCGGAATACAGATACAGGTCAGTGTTCACACTTGTAACAGAAACTGACACAAGACAGACAGGAAGGTTGGGTCACACTAGGAGAGAAACCTAGCCTGAAACCAGATCCAATCAGTACAATTTGCGAGTTCTGACAATATGTTTGTATGGAAGTTACAAAAGATATGAGAAGTAGTTATGTCATCATGTCTTGAATCTAATAATCTTTATTGAGGCCTTTTGGGGCCAAAGTGGGCAATTGGTGTGTAGGGGTATGGATCCTGTAACCCCTATGTCTGTTGTGTGGTACCTGTTGTAACACCTGGTAGTTCATATTTCATGGTGTGCCTCCTCAAAGTGATGTGGTATAGGTAAGAATAGACACTTACACCTAATATCTGACTGTTTGGAGATTCTGTCCCTAATATGTTGGATAGTTCATCCTACATAAGAAACTCCTCCACAAGGGCATTTGATAACATAGACAATATAAGAAGAGCTGCAAGTAAATTGATCTTTAATCTTGTAACCTTTGCATATTTGTGTGTGTGTGTGAAAAAACCCTATCCCCTTTAAGGATATTGCTACATGAGAGACATGGAAAGAACCAGTGTATCAATGTTCCTAGAAAGGTTTGTGTCTGTAGCTGAGTACTAGGACCCTCATCCACTTTGATCATTTTGTCTTCAAGGTTAGGGACCCTCTTGAAGCATGGTAAAAAGGGAGCCAAGAATTTAGTAATGCCTGGATAGCTCTTATATAGAGGGGGACAAAGTGATCGAATGGCTTTATGTGTTCTATATATAAGTAGGGGTTAAAGTAAGGGGTTAAAATGATCTTTGTTGTGTTAACATCACTAGGGGACTGAGATGTGAGAATTTTCTTTTGTGGGAAAACCCATTTAAATATTTGAGATAGTTTTTGGAACCTGTATTACATGATTTTATTGTCAATATGTTTATTTGCATATGCTTCTATTGGTTGATATAAAGATATGCATTTTTCTTGTAGATACAGTTATGCTGGTGCCTTGGCAGATATGCTTTTCCCCTGGATGGGCACACTTTGTCTCCTTTTCATTATATAATTACTCTTATCTTTTTTTTCTGTTTTATGTCTTGATAAGCATAACATCCTTCCCTTTCCCTGGTTGTCACAGCCATCTTGGAAGCTGCCTGAAAGCGGGCCTTGGTTGGTGTGATATCACTTCCTGTGCTACATACAACAAGCTATTCTCCTCCTCCACACCTCATATCTCTTCCTCTTGCTTATTTAATGGCTGTCCCGCTACCTCACCATCAGCAGTGTTTTCCCATGCAGTTATTATACTGTGGTTCCTGTGGTTCCATACAAACGCTATACAAGCTATACTTATCTCCATACTGCTTAGAGACCTATGAACCCTCCTGTAATTCTCCAGTGTCCTAACACCCTATATTTTGAACATGTCCTTGCCACATTATTTTTATCCTTACATTACTGTCTCACATATAGAACACATGTCAGAGGAGGGCGGCACAGTGAGATAGCGGATTAAGATCCAAAGGTGGGTGCAGGCTCGAAGGGTCTGATTCAGGGACCCTAGAAGTTTCAGAAGAAAAGGCAGGCGGGCAGCACTCCGTGGAAAAAGGTTTCTTTATTTCACAAGTGGACACAGCGACGTTTCGGCTGACTCTATGCTGCCATTCTCACATATACATGTAGTATTGATGCAACATATGGGCTTGGTATTATATATGTCTGCAATTAGTTTGCATTGGAACCTTGTTTCTATGTGTATTACTGCACAGCACAGTCTAATGTCTCGCTTACTGCACGCCAAATATATGCTATTTGCTTATATCTCTTTTTGCAGATGAAATATACTTCTTTATCACTTACTAAGTTAATACCCTAAGGGCTTTGCGCCCCACTTTTGCAGACTTTGCACATTCTTGTAGGAGAAAATGGCCTGCACACGTATTTAAGAAGTGTCTGTGCCACTATTGTGTCACACGTGACCCTTTTGTGGCGAAGCTGTATTAGCCTCCATGTGACACAAATTAGGGGGAGTGCCATTGGTCGGTCTGGCTGATTCTGACCGAGTGCAGTATTTAACCAGCAAATTGTGTCACATGCCCTTTGTTAAAGGTGCATCACAAAAAAGGTGGTGAACTCTTTGGGCCAGTGCGGCGAAGCAACAGATTCATGATTTCTGGCGCACAATCTTAGTGAATCATTATACATGGAAATAACACTTTTAGTGAAGTTTTACGACCTATTAAGTAAATGTGCCCCTTTGTCTCTTTCTTGATGCAGATACCAAATACATAAATATTCTACCCTAATTACCTAGGTACAGAATGCACCCAATAAACCTCCAGGTCTATTGTGTTCACTGTCCTTTTTTTCTGAAGAAGGTTTCTACAACCAACATTTTAGATTGAGATCCAATGTTTTCTGCAAATAAATTAAATATACTCCCAAATGAAAGTACCTTCACCAAAGGAGAGAAATGTATGACTATGTATATATGCGTGTATAGTTATACACACTTGTTGACTTCATGGAGCGTCTTGCAGTTTTCGGTGAAGTCTTCAAATGTAGGCTGCTGGATTTATTTTTATCTTTAGTGGCTGAAGACTGAACTACTATACCACAAATATTTGGGAGCTGCAGTACAGTGGTTGTGTTACAAGGTTATTTTTTAGGCGCAATAACTGAGTACTGTGATTTTTTTTTTTTTGATGGTTTAAAAGAAATCTACCATTTGGAAAAGCATATGGTAAACCAAACACACTCACATTTAGCGGTGTGCATTCTGATTCAGATAATTATCTTTTTTATCCATAAACAATGTAAATTCAGCAAATATTGTCTTTTAAATTTATGCAAATTAGTGCTGGCCGCTCCTGTGCATGTCACATAGGGCACCAGGCGCTCTTATTCTGATAATTTATTAATAATTCCTAATAATATTATAGTCTGCTCCCTTTTTTTGATTCAGCAGTTGCCCAGAGCCAGTGACTGCCGTCCCACAGTGCTAGCGCAGAAGCCTGTAGTGGGAGAGAGGGACTTGACTACGCAGAGTTGTGTACGTCGCTGTCTCTGCTGAATCAGAGAGAGGGTACGGGCTGTAATATTATCAGACGGCATGAATAAATTATTAGAAGAAGAGTGCCAGGTGTCCTGACACTAATTTGTATACATTCAAAAGATGATTTTTGCTGAATTTACATTGTTTTATGGACAAAGTCCCTGAATCAACATGCATGGTTTACCACATGCTTTTCTAAATGGTAGATTTTCTTCAATAAATTGCCACACTATGTAGACTTGCTTTATCTTGGTCTAATTGAGCCAAAATAAGTATGAGAGAAACTAGAAAATTAGGAAAAATTGAGTGACAAAAAACCTGGTGTGAGTGTCATAATAGAAGCTAATTTGTGCTGCAAACAAATAATAAATAAGGAGCACATGATGCAACAGCAATAAAAAAAAAATGGCCCCAAAAAAGTAACTCCCAATGTGTCTCCATTAGAATGAATGTGTATCTGGATGCACATATTTTGAATCTGAAGTTTCTATCATGTCTCCCAAGATGCAAATAAACTGAAGTGCCAAACAACCCTTTGGGTTCACATTTTCATGACCATGATCTCTGAAAAAACATTCTTTTGCAAAATTACAGCATGCCTCCATGGAGACATAGGGAGGGGAAGAAGTTTATGAGAATCCCGTCTCAGGCGATAGATGTATGAGCCCTGATACGGGAGGCAGCCTAGGTGAATGTAATTGGGTGATTTGGGCACCCATTTCTGCCTGAATCACCTACCATGATATTAATTGTGTCTGTTTCTTTTAGAACACAGATACAAGTAATAAACAGAGTGAGGCAGTTCTGATTGTCAGCGACGCTCTGTTGCTCTGCAGGACCCAGGCGGAACAGCACGCCGCCTGCGTCCCAGCACAGAGCATTCGGAAAGAGAAGAGCTGAGAAGATGAGGGCAGCAGCTGCTGCGCAGGAGTGTAACCAGAGGAAAGTAGCTGATTTATTATTTTTATTTCTGTGGACAATCTTCAACTAATGTTAAAAACTTGGGGAGGCAAACCGATCTTATAAAACATACTGTCCATTACAACTGGCATAACATTTTGTGCAATGTAGTTCTTATACAAACAAAGATAATAGAATAGCACTGAGAAATTTTGTTACTATACAGGCAGTTCCCAACTTAAGTACACCTGACTTACGAACGACCCCTAGGTGCAACCTCTCTGCCCAATGTGACCTCTGTTGATTCTCTCTGGATGATGATAAGTTATTGTACTTTTAGTCCAAGGCTGCAATGATGCAACAAAGCTTTATTATCAATCCTTTTCCCCTTGTCAACCTCAAATTTTTAAACTTCACTTGTCACAAGGACAAAAAATACTTTATCTAAAGATATATTAATAATCAAACGCCTTACATACAAATTCAACTTTAGAGCAAACCTATAGAAGCTATCTTGTTTGTACATAATAAGGGGACTGTACATAAAAAAAAATACATCCATTTCTGCCAATTACTATGTAATATATAGCATGTTGTAGAGTTACTAAAGGAGAAGGCCTGCACATATATTAACAAACCGCCTATGTAGCTGTGAATCTATTTCTTCTATACTTACCCTGCAATCAAAGAGTTCAAGTATAGGCTTGGAGTTTCGAGGGCACTCTCATTAGACGTGTGTCACTTTAGTAGATTCTGGCTGTGCTGAAGACATTGTCCTCCTAATTGGACACTTTCCTTTGCGTGCATAACACTGTGATCTATAAGGTTAAACCATATTTAGCTCCATGTGTTCTATTATTGTAATCCTTTTCTTTAATCATTTCTTTATATGCTTTTTATTGTACTGGACATTTCAGACACAGAATAAGAACTATTTATAGGACCTTACACATTAAAGAGGTCAAAGTAAAGCAGACAGGTAGAAGCAGCATGAAATGGTTTCAGTAGCAGTAATTGCCATGGTTCATTTACGGTCAATTAGTATCCCTGACAAATATAGATTTCAGTATAACTCATTCTGCCATGAAATTCACTAAATTAGTTTCCAGCATAGACCTCGCCACTCTACAGAGGCTAAAAACAAAGTGAATGTAAAATCAAAAGTCACATTCCTTTTTTTCTGAACATTTACTTCTTCCTCTGGCAAAATGATTAAACAATTTATTTTGATCAACTGCTAAATCCTGTTGTGTGGTAATTTATATATAAGATCAAACACCCAATATTATTGGTTGCCAAATGGTTATTTAATAGAAAACTATGGTGATGATTGTCTTGCACCCCTTTCCATTATCCAGATTGACTTTAGCATGCTAATCATGTTATAAGATGATAGAATTCTTTTTTGGGATATGTGTATTGTATTTACAATCTTTACCATCTTTTCTATGCAACATTTTAAGATGTTGACAATCCATTGTATCAAATGTGAAACCCTTCAGAATACACCAGTAGCATTTAGTCAGAAAAATCCTGAATTGAAGGTAAGTGAAAAGAATCTGGTCCCTATTCAACTAAAAACAGGAAAATGACATCACTAAAACATTTTGAACATATTGGGGCACAGTACTGGTGCAGTGTTAATACAGCATTCTATTGTATAGCGTATTCAATAAGAAATGCCAGATCTAAGCCATGTGATGATCCTCTGGGAATAATGGCAATTAGCATGGCAATCATTGTTAACTTTCAAATACCACATGGCCAAGCATAAAGGTAAACAAGGTCAGATTTGCACATGTATATTTACAATGATTGTATCAGAAATTCATAAACAAAGGATAAAACTGTTTAAAGGGAACATCAATGTAATGACAGCCAACACTATTTTTAGCTAAAAAATAATGCATACTTCCTATCCACAGAAAATAAAGTTTGTAAGCCTACATAATACCCTGCCAGAAGGAACAGTGAGTCACAAGTACATGTGTTAATCATGCAAGTTTCTGCATTACTCAGCCCATGTCTCTGGCATCACCCCCATTTGCTATCCCTACGGCAGAGCATAGCTCCCCAATGACTTCACCAAGAGCAATGATCAAAACAAAAATGGCAGCACACAAAATCGAGGGTATCAGCGGTGGGTGTTTGCTTGTAAGACACCTTTTTTCAAGCATGGCAAATCTGATAAGATAAGTGTGCAGTTACCCTTAGACTCTTCTGCCACTAGTGGTGGCAGATTTCAGGTAGCAAGTTTACTTATAAGCTTGATGTAGACAGACCCCTCATACTTTTAGCTATTTCTTGACACACCTGTTGTGTTTTTTTAGGTGTTTTAGCCATACAGACTGTTTAAAGTTTGGAAATGTTCCTTCATATTAAAGCACAACTGTAAAAAAAACAAATTCACAAATCAATAGCTCTTGGGATGTAGAACAACTTTGCCTACTATCTTAATTACCTATATCCTCCTCAGTTTAGCCCACTCCTGAAGTAGATGCTTCCCCTGGGGAGCACCTTGTAAGCAAATCTACAAAAGCTACGGACTCACAGAGAGAGGGGTTTCTGGTGGTCACGTGATCTCTGCTATCTTTTTGTTTAGCAGAGCTGAATCTGTTAAGTGATGTGGATGCAGATGTCTCAGACACAGAATAGTGAGGTATAAGATCTCCACAGAACTTCATCTGTCTCTCTCTGCACCTCATGCTGCTCTCCTCCCCTCCCTTGTAGTCACCACTTTGTGGATAATGTAGAGAAGCTATTAACCATTAGTGCTCAGACAAACTATAACTTATGAATTCTACCACTTATTACATGTTCTCTGTTCCTCCATGTGATGGAATCTGCCAGACTAATCACATACACATCCTATATGTGCTCTGTGCAGTGTTCAATGGATTTACTTGTTGGGGTAACAAGTAAATCTATTGAAGGAGTTGGGGTGTAAAGTATTTCTGATATGGCATTATAGTATCAAAATATTGGTTGCATGTTTGAAGAAGGAAGTTATAGTTCCCATCTTCCCTGTAGCAAAAGCAATGTATGATTCATATTTACTGTGAAATGTATTATAGAGTGGTTAAACCACTGTACCTTCCTTCCCACACACAGCCTTCCTCTTTAATCAGCCAGCTAGGAGAATTTTGCTTCAGTCAGTGAATTTTGCAATAGATGTAAGAATGCATCTCACTGAAAAGTGTAGCTAGGGGGTCTGCCAGAAAAAACAGCCCAGAATTGTTACAAAGCTAATACAAAGCTTAGTGCTTGTTAAAATGAGAAATCCATAATCCTCGCAGCTGAAGTATAGACACTTGTGTATACTTGTGTATGTGTATAATTAACTTGTAATGGGGTTTTCTAAGCCAGAATGAGAACCAAAGCCTTCTGCTTTAGACTAGAAAATGCTAAGGTGAAACACCAGCAGATACCTCCGCTCAGCTTTGATAACATACACATATGAATACAAACCAGATAACAAAAATTGCCATTCTTTTCTTCATTACGCTGACAGGTTCAAGTGCCTGACGTTGGACAGAGAAAATACAGCAGTAAATGAATAAGGTTTTCACATTCCACAATTGAAGTCACAAAAGCGTGACAAATTCATACAAAGGATGCATTAGGGGACATTTATTTTTGGCTTTGCACCACTTCAGGAACAGAAAACGGGATCATTTTATTCCTTTATCTTCCTTTACCATGGCCTCCCAGCTACAGAAACCAGTCATTAGGTTAAAAAGCTAAATCTTACAGCAGGTTCCTTTTAAAATTCTACAAATTATAAATTACTAGTTGAAGCAGAAAATTGCTGGTCCTGTGTGCAGTTACACTTTGATTCTGCTGCAGCTCAGGTTTGGGGAACAAGTATTTTAAGAAAGAGTTAAGCCAGCAAGAGCTATCTGTGAAAGGAATACATTTCACCAGGACAGCGGATAGATGTTTAGGAAATGAATTGAACAGCTGAAATACTGCCAGAGTCTACAAGCTCTGGGCCACATCCAGTTTTGTTACAATTATTTGAAATGCCTTTGTGCTATTATCACTGCAGAGAAATACTGCTGCGCATGGTCACCCCCAGCTATACTCTGACCTTTATTTTTTTTGTAGTCATACCATCTAGCATGCTGTCTACAAAATCTGTCCAAACCTATTTTGTATGTGCAGGAATAATTATTCCGAGTTTATAAAACTAGGAAATCTTTCACACGTCCCCAGACAACCAGTCTCACAATAGCATTTTCCTCTCAATATATTTTGAGCTCTCTTTGAACAAAACCATACGGAACAACTCTAACATCAAAGTACATGAGATCTGTATGGAATAAGTCATTATGTGAGAACAGTGGGCAGAAGTGAAAGATGAAAGTAGAGTAATGAGACAGTACTGCAGAATTTAGCCTATGATTAGACTAATATTGTTCTATTTAGGAGATAGTTTGACCATAATGAGAATGGTATTTAGAGCCTCCAGTAATTACTACAACACATTAATAGTATATTTTATAGCAACCATATCATTTACAATAACACATTAATAGTATATTATGTAGAAACATATCATTTACAACATGATGAATGGAAGAATATTTGAGTTCAGGCTTGAATGTGCTATTTTTACATTTTTTTTTTCATTTGAATTTTGGCCTACTCCACCTCAAAAATACCATCTTTATAATCCTAGCTGGCAGGCCAAACATGGCTTAGTCCCATTAAATGAAACTTTCTTTGCTTATGGATCTCGAATACTCATAACTGTAGACTGGTTCTGATTTTTCAGCAAAAAGTTTGCCCCATGAACAAAACCTAATGAACCAGTAGGTTGTTCTAAAGAGTTTTTCTGTTTTAGACACCTATGACATATTCATAGGGCAGGTCATTACTGCCTAATTACCAAAGGTTCCACCATTAAAACCCCCAGCTATAGAAGGGACAGGAGTTCCTCACCCTAATCCATCCTACACTAAAGCCACTACCAGTCACACACTCAATGGAGAGAAGCATGTAGGAAGCTCTTTCCATTAAAGTGCACAAAAATTATAGATACTCCCAGACTTTGCACATTCTTTTATGTGCAAAACACTTGCATATGTGTCAAGGCTGCATTATTCTTCATGCAACACAAATTTCATCACTGAAATGGTGTTCCGGAGCACAGTCAGACCTTGTGCCACATTTATCATGCAAAGTACGACAGAAATGTGCTGCACGCCCTATGTTAAAGGTGCACCAAAAAAGTTGGTTCACTCTGTCGGGGAAGTGCAGGGAGGACAGATTCATGAAGAACGTGTGACAAAATTCATAAATCTGGCGCACTCTGCATTCCACACAAACAAACTGCACATAGTGCAGTTTACACTGTTTTTAGTTAATGTGTCCCAGTATATATTAGCAGTAACAATACCGAACCAAACCATTACTGTCTATATCCACAGGTCACTACCCCAAAATAAACTTAGCAATGACTGATCTAAAAATAATCAGGACTCCTGTTTTCATTATCCAAATTGGGAGGCAGAATAGAAGGTCAGCGAGGCAAAGGGTAAAGGCAAGTAGAATTCTTGCAATGCAAATTAAACCTCAAATTCATGGCAAAAGCAGGTAGTAAGTGATCAAGAGCAACCTGGGCCAATAATAGAAAATAGAGCTGGAGACACAGCTTAAAAAAAATCATAGGGATCCTATTGCTCAGGCTCTGGAGGGATGGAACAATTCTTAAATAGCAGTTGCTAGATCGCAGACCACTGTAGAGAAGTAATAAAATTGATTTGAACACATAAGTTGGGTGTGAAAAAGTGGAGATTGCTGACTAAAGAGTATGACTAATATAGATTATAGTCCTCCGCTATGTCAGTGAGGTAAAGATGAGCCTCAGTGGCAGACCCAGTAGACCGTGGATCTGATGAATAGTATGCTAATCAGTGACACTCAATGCCAAGCAAATAAAATAGACATCTATAAAAAATAATATAACAATAACACATACATGGACATGAACATTGATTTTGACTGTGTGCTAGCCATTAAAACAATAGCTAGCACATGGTCAAAATCAACGTCACAATGTATTTCAATGGGCTCATATACACGGCCGTGTTTTCCACGACCCTGGCCTCAAATTATTGAGCAGGTCCTATGCTGCATGCGTGTGCTTGTGTGTTTGTGATGACAAATGGACCACTCACCACAGGTCCATTGTTTGCGTCCCGACATAGCACACATTCATGTGCAGGTCTGTGTAAATATTTTTTTTTTAATTTGCATAAAGTATGCAGAAGGATGATTAGTTTACCATGAACATATATAGGAATTTTATAGATGTTTAGCATGCCTTATCATATGGCACTTGTACATGATAGAGATATCTTTCAAAAATAGTTTAAAATAACCATGGCAGATTTGTTATATGACTACGTAAGGTTTGGATAACATGGCCTTGGCATTTATAATATATAAAGTGCAGTGATTGCTTCCCCCTTGTAACTACATTTATATAGCATGCCGATTATGTCTAAAATTTGATTGGAAATAAATAATTGTTACTTTACACCCACGTTGTGCCTTCTATCTTGATAGGTTTGATTCTAAAATAGCTTTCTGTAATGACAACATATGTCATACATTGCACTTACATAGGGAGGCATGAACACTGTCAATCACATGTACATAGAATGAGGGGGAGCAGGAAGGATAATAGCAGATTCTTAGAGTAAAGACTAATATGTAGTCTTTAAAATCTACATATAAGATATAAAATCCTTATGGAAACTACAGGTTTTTCTTTAAACATATGATAACATATCAAACCAAAAATAGGAATCTTGTGCTCCTAGTTTAAATGTTATTATTAAACAAATACATTCTTGAAGAGACAACAAACATTATCACAGAACATGGTGAAAAATAGCCCTAAAATGCAATGACCAACCAATCAATCACATGCTACTGTAGATTATTGTACGTACCACTGCTTCAGATCTTCATAGTTAGTTTATACAGTACTTTGCTGCTAGGAATTGACTGTACCTACTTCATTTCCTGTGATAATAGATTCTATGAGATATTGTCCATCCAAAGTCAATACCTCTAATAGAATCCAAGACATTGATAGATAAACATGTGTCAATATCCCTATTATTTCAGTTTTTTGTTCTGTCTGGGAACAGGCTGAAGATTTACATTATGGACAAACAAATCTTTTTTGTTTGCCCTGAAAAACACACTCGTCCTTTGTCTATATGGCTAGATGGCAGTGCAAACATTTATTTTCCATCTGTCTGAACTGAAGTTACATCTCAGCATTGATGAAGCTTAAATGGATCTGCAGATTAATTCAAGTCCATGCTCCCCCAGGGCTGGGAGAACAGCGTGACGATTTGGTGCCAGTGGGTGACTAATCTTCTGAGATCCTGTTGTAGAGTTATCAAGCAGCTGTATCCTTGTTTGGTGTCAATTCCAAAATGTGAGACTCCATATGGGTAGAATCCCAAATACTAAGTGATGTACTTAATGGAGGGATTCAGCACACATACTGCAAATTCTACTCAGTAGGAATTAAATGGCAATAGCCAACCCCCTGGCTGAATAATTGTACTGTATATGCCAGCTCAGTGTGAGATGTGCTTTGGAAGTGAAATATACTTGCTACATCGAATTTCCTATGTGCTTGTGTGACTGAAGCTATACAAATATCCAAGAGAAAATGTTCTTTAAACATACAATCAGTGGCCAAGGGCCAGATAATTGGACTTGCTATGCTAAACACATGTCACACAGAGCATTAGTGGGAGATATACAAGGACCAAAGTTATTTCTTTTGCTGTTAACTTAAAGACTTATTCTCACCTGGGTATTCACATTTAAGTTAATTCATCTGCCATATATAAACATTGCTTCAATTGCATGTTATTAAAAACAATGGGGGTCATTTAGTAAGGGCCTGATTCGCGTTTTCCCGACGTGTTACCCGAATATTTCCGATTTGCGCCGATTTTCCCTGTATTGCCCCGGGATTTTGGCGCACGCGATCGGAATAGGCCGGTGAACTTGAGTGCATTCCGGGGAACTTCAGCGCAGCAGCGCCACCTGGTGGACGTCGGTGGAACTGCCTTAATGAATCCCGGCGCCGCTGGATCGCGAATGGACCGGGTTAGTAAATCTGCCCCAATGTACCCATGCACAGAGCTTGCCAAATCTTAGAGAAAGCATATTTGGAATGAGGTTGTAATGGGCTTCCACAAGTCTTTAGTGAAAATGAGCTCCCTGATGACAGGTTTCCTTAAATTATCTAACAAGCCCTATTTAACTGGCAGCCTAACTTTCAAGTTTTCACTGACTTTGAAAAAAATGTGTGCCATTCCTGAAAACCTCTGGCAGCAGATTGTACAGATGCAGGTCAAAGGAGTGACCCTATCAGTTGTAGCAAGAGAAGTTGGCCTTTCCTAGTCTGTAATTTATAGAATATTGCACCTTTATAACATCACAAACTTATTCAAGTCCTCCAAGAAGGCTGGCCGCCCTTGAAAGACAAATGCAATCAAGGACAGGATAATACAGAGAATTTCCATGGGTAATTGTTTCAACACTGCAACTGGAATGGCTCGCCAGTTTAGCAGTGAACAGGGTAAGGATCTGCTTCACCATACAGTGTCTCCACATTCAAGAACATTTGGACAGAAAGTCCACTCTAGTGACCAAACCTTTCATTAGAAGAAAAAAATCAAAAGTAAAGAATCCCCTTTGTTAAGGAGCATGTTGTGTGAACAGAGCAGTGGTCCACAGTTCATTGTAGTGATTAAAGGAAAGACTGAACCCTAAGTGTGTACAGAAGTCAGTGAATGGTGTGAAAATTGAGAAAGTTAAGAAGTTCTGCTGTAACCAATGTGATTTGTTTATTTTGTAACAATGGGTTGCAAAGTCTTGAGATAGATTAGTGATTTTCCCCATCATGAGATGCTTCTTGTGTGGCAACTATGTAATAATAAAACTTTTTATATGCCATCAGTTGAACCAGCGATCTGTAAGTGGTAGGATTTATTTCTAATTACTGATAAATTTTAGATTTTTCATGGTTTTTTGCACCTCCATCAAGATAAAGGGACATATTTACCAGGACCTCTGCGCCACGTCAGTGGCCCTGAAATGATTGCACATGCTAGCTTATTGCTATCACTTGCGATTATTTGCCCCAATCTGTCACCTTCGTGCCAATGGGGCATGGAGGGGCGTGAAGAGGAGCTGCCGCAGCCCTGCCTGCCGTAGAGTTTATACTGCATGGCAGCCTTCCCGATGCATCAAGAAGCGGGAGCCTCTTCATGCACTCCGCTGCGAATATGCAGTGACGGGCCTATCATACGCCGGCGCTTGATGAGTCAAAACATCTCTGTTATGCCTTGATGAATAAAGAAAACTGAAAAATAATGGTTTGTGATGGTATATTTTTACCTTTAAGTTTCTTCATGTGTTCAGTGCTTTTCTCCACTGCCATTTTTAATTACTACAAATAACTTCATTTATGGATGTCGTTCTCTTGATTTCTTTGCCAGTGTGGACTGGATGGGTTATTGTCGCGTTTTGTTGAGAGTTTCATGTTAATGGCTTCTTTGGAAATTTATATACTTATAAAATTGATTACATGTTCAATACTTACTTTTAATGAACTTCTTTGTTTTCTTTACAAAACTTAGGGTGTAGCTTTGTGATATATTGCACTATGAATTTTTTTGTCACATCACTTGATCACGTTTTTGCAGTTGATTGATGTAATATGTAACACTCTAATCGGTCACATGATTATCAAGCTTTCCCTATAAATTGTTTGCTCTAATACACTGTCATTTGCTGGAGACAGGCTCTGACGATAGAGCTGAAATATTTCATCCTGTGTAAAAAGGATGCTTTTGGAGCAATATAATGAATATTATTCTGTTATGAATGTGATGAATGAATGGGGCAATATAAAATGCACAATATATAGAGGGACAGACAATTTATAAAATATAATAAGGTGTGGCACTTTATGGGGCAAATGTACCATAGTTTGGTCTCTCTGAGGTGAATTTTAGAGACTTCTGGCGGCTTGTTTTTGCACCTAATGTATGGTCATGTCTTTTTTACTTGTGATACATGTTCAGTTTTTCCTCTCCTGGCGGGTGCAAGTTTTGGCTTCTTTTTGAGACTTTTTGTTGCAAATGTCTCAAATCCACATGGACATAAGCCACGTAAAGGGGTTAAATACAGGAGTGGACACAAGCCACGTGAGGAGTGGGCACTACTGTTAATATGGGACTTTTGCCTTGTTTCATTACTTTTAACATTTGAAACACAAATGTTAACAATAATGAAATAAGGCAAATCACCTCTCCTAAGCTATTGTAATTAGTTTCAAAATGCATTAAAAACGCAATTAAACCACTACATGTGACCTCTAGAAGTAACCAATAAAAAAAAAATAAAAGATTTTACAATTTTGATGAAAGAGGTTACTGTACAAAATGTTAAACAGTAAAAGATGTGAAATAATTCCAATTTACATGTTAAAATCAGGTTCATGAAAAAAAAAATTGCACCTAAAAAGTCGCAAAAAAGGTGAAAAGTCGCACGGAACATGTGGGAAACTAAGATACATAAGACACACTGCACAAGGTGCAGACCAAGGCGTACTTGAAAAACGACAGGTGAAAAGCCGCAAATATGACAAAAGTAGCAAAAATTTTACAATTTGATTAGCAGAAATAATGATAATGTCCCCCTATATAGTAATTGATTGGGGGCAATTAGAGGTTTTATGTTGCATACATAATTAAATGCAGACTCTATATAACTGTATTGGTGTTGGGGTTGTGTATATAACTCAGGGTTAACACTGTATATAATATTATGTAATTACGTGGGTGCTGAATATATTTAAAATAAGTCAAGGTAGTTGTATGTATTCTATAAATTCTATGTACCCAATAAAAAGTTATTGTGGTACATCTTAAATTATATAAATGAGGCATAGGATATATTTTAATACATGGAGCAGGCACAGGAGGTGCATATTATGCACATAGGTGAATAAGGGCTTTTAAGATCCATAAGTCTTTACCTTTGCCTCTACAATAAGATAAAGGTTCTGGAATCTTATTATTCAGATAGATCTGAAAAAAATCTCTTCTTTTATAAGGTAGATTTTTTATAAACAAGTTCTAGTTTTTGTTTTCGTTGACTAGTAAATTTAATATGTGCCTTAAATTGGTAAGATTGAATAATGGCAGAGTTGGGAGTTGCATTGCTATTGGTTAAGGACCGTGGATTTCTGCTTGCATTAAATGTTTGAGACAAAGAGAATTTGTCAAAGTTGAAGAAGGATAAAGTTCCATGAGCCAGCAGCTGTCACTGAGAATTGTTATTGGAGATATGTTAGTAAAACATGGTACATTTTATACCATCAGATAAACCTCGTCTGAACTAGAAATCCTGTCAGTGTGAAAAGCTTAAGGAAAGTAAAAAAGAGAATAGACAAAAGATGTTCACAGGAATTTTAGCAGCTGCTGAAAGATAAATGTGAGATGAACCCTTTGGCAAAAATCAGAGTGCAATAACAGACTTACACATTTCTGAAAAAAAAAACATATAGTAAACCTTAAAAGTTATTAGATAGAAATTTTATATTTTTTGATACATGAGTGATAAGTGCACTATTGTTCTGTAGTCACATTTTGTACCTGGTACCCCTTTCCTGCCCACAAGCATGCAACTGAGATACACAGGTCCCATCAACATTGTAGGCATGAATAGATATAGATGTAACCAGCTCCAGCACCTGTCATACCTGGGCAAGGGCCCAGGGAGCCGCTGGGGGCCTTGGAGCGGTATCACAGCAGCTCTGCACATCTTCACTCCCTGCTGGGAGGACTGTGGAAGGGCTATGTCCAGCAATGTTCCTCTCCCACTCATCTGAACTCAGACAAGGCATAGGCTACTGAACAATTCAGAGTTTTCAAGTTCGCTTTGCCCTGTGTGTTGTAGTATGGGCTGAGCTCTCTCCATACACAGCAGGCGTCAGCTGTATAATACAGTCAACACCACCTTTCTTTACTTGTATTCACAACTAATAACAAAGTTATTATTCTCCTTGTCTATTGCCTGCAGAGATACTTAATAATATAAATGTAATAATACAGGCAGAGGTGACAAATTCTCTATAAATCCGATGACTTGCAAATAAAATCTTTATAGATGTTCTCTGTTTTCTTCTCTTTCCAGCCCAGACTGCCATGATAATTCTTTTGAGTTTTGTGCCGAGACATCTTCAGCTCTAAACATCTACTTTCATTCGCAGCTTTATAGTGACACAAATAAACTCCTAGAATGAATGTATTTCTAAACCTAACCCCAGACTAATAAAAATAATAATAAATCTTTATATTTTGAGACTAGAGATGGGCAAATCTGTTGAAATTTGATTCAAACCGATTCGCAAATTTTTTGCGAAAATATTAGATTTGACCCAAATCGAATCATGACGTTAAAGGTATCGAAACAGGTATTTCCTGGCTTCAGAGAGCCTGTAGGGTGTTGTAGAATGTTGTGCCATAGATATGCATAGGGAGCGTGGTTTGGTCTTCAAACAATGCTGTGTTTTAGTATGACACGCACATGACAGCCGCCGCACTTAGAATCGCTTCACTCTTTAATTCCATGGGCACTTACAGGAGCCAACTTCACCAAATAAGCGAAGCTGGAACGGAGCCTGACAAGGTAACGTCTGTGCCAGCTCGAAAGGACTGAACTTAGGGCCAAGATCCCACTATAACATCAAAGAGTGCACTCTTTTTACACTGACATCAGATGATTCCATAGATGACGACAGAACCTGTTCTGTTAAACGCGGATACATGTAGAAACAACCCAAAAGAGTGGAGTGGGTGTCGGCAGTAATTTAGCATTGGCGTCATTGATCATTTTTTCCTTCTTTTCATCCGTCAGTGTCCACTTTCAATCGGTCAGTAATCCATCAGTATTATTAAAGCCAAAAACAAACAGGAGTGGATCCAAAACAGAGATGACCAGTAAATGGGATATTTGCATGTCCTCTGTGTTCTGTATCCACTCCTGCTTTTGGCTGTCAATCCTGAGGCTTTTCATTCCTTCTGATAGATGAAATGAAGGGGAAACACCAAACATAGTGGCAACATCATAGAGTGGTGGAGGGTGAAAACAGCATTATGGAAATCAGAGTGTTCCAGGGAGACAGCGGTCAGTTGGCAGCAGTATGAGTAGGCCGCAGAGTGGCACATTGACAGATTATGGAGGTGGCAGCACACTCGTAGGCCACAGTGTGGCACAATAAATTTGAAGTTTGAAAAGAATTTTAAGTTGACATTTTTCATTTAAATTTGAAGATTAGAGACACCATATGCATCATCCATTACAATTTCCCTGAAAATATTATGTCTTTGCAAAAAAAAAAAAGAACTTCAAAGATGGCAGTGGCAGCAGAGAGTGGCACGAGAGTGCCACGAAGACAGAGAGTCAGAGAGTGGCACGATGAAAAATTCTTAAGGTGGCAGCAACATAGTAGGCCACAGTATGGCACAATGTCAGAAGGTGGAGGCGGTAGTGGCAGCAGCAGCATAACGTCAGAGAGTGGCACAATGACAAATTCTGGAGCTGGCAACAAAATGGTAGGCCACAGAGTGGCACAATGAATTTGAAGTTTGAAATGAATTTGAAGTATGAAATTAATTTGAAGTTTGAAATGAATTTGAAGTTGAAATTTTTAATTTACATTTGAAGATTAGAGACGCCACATGCATCATCCATTACAATTCCCCAGAAAATATTATGTCTTTGCCAAAATGCCAAAGATGGCAGTGGCAGCAGCGGAATGAGGTCAGAGAGTGGCACGATGACAAATTCTTTAGGTGGCAGCAACATAGTAGGCCACAGTGTGGCACAATGTAAGAGTGTGGAGGCAGCAGTAGCAGCAGAATGAGGTCAGAGAGTGGCACAATAAAAAATTTCGGAGTTGGCAGCAACATGGTAAGCCACAGTGTGTCACAATGTTAGAGCATGGAGGCGGCAGAGGCAGCAGCAGCAGCATGAGGTCAGAGAGTGGCACAATAAAAATTTCGGGAGGTGGCAGCAGCATTGTAGGCCACAATGTGGCACAATGTTAGAGAGTGGAGGCAACAGTGGCAGCAGCAGCAGCAGGAGATCAGAGAGTGTAGCAATTACAAATTCTGGAGGTGGCAGCAAGATGGTGCGCCAAAGAGTGGCACGATGATAGAGCGTGGAGGTTCCAGCAACAGCAGGAGGTCAGAAAGTGGTACAATGACATAGTGTGGAGGTGGGTGACAATTCCTGCCCCTGGTAAAGATGGTGGGAGGCAGATGAAGCAACTGGCAGCAGATGTGTGGCATCAGGCGGGTGGCAGCATCAGAATAGTGGCTGAGGTAGGTAATTAGAATCCAGACTCAATTCTCAACATTTGGGGGAGGCGTCATGGCTGATCTAATCTGATGCATTAGACATTGGTGTTTTGAAATCCTGGCCAATCCATGTCTGATTCATCTTGACAAAGGTCAGTCTCTGCACATTACAGGTGGACAAGTGGGTTCTCCTTGGGGTAATGATGGACCCCGTCGCACTGAACCCGCTTTGATGCCACACTACTGGCCGGGCAGGACAGCTTCTCTAATGCAAACTCCGCAAGTTGCGGCCACACATCAAGTTTGGCTGCCCAGTAGTCGAGGGGATCCTCTACCTAGGGTGTCCAAGTAGGCCACCACCTGCTGGCGCAGGGTCTGCTCCATGTCCTGCTGCTACTGGTGGCGGCTTCCCTCCTCACTAGACGGGTGAAGGAAGCTGCTCATTAAGGACTCCAGACTTAAGCTGCTGCTGATGGAGCTGCTACTGCTCCTACCCCCCAATCTCCCCACAGCAGCCGTGGCAGTAGTACGTGAGCGATGACTGACAGGAATCCCCTGGTCAGACCTGTCAGAAGATGGACAATGCCGCACATAAGCAGCAGCCAACTGTCTGTACAGTATATCTCTATACTATGCCAGTTGTTCCTCCCTCTCGGTAGCTGGAAAAAAGGCTCCAATTTTTGACTGGTAGTGAGGGTCCAAGAGGGTGGAGAGCCAAACGTCATCCCTATGCCGGATGTTGACTATTTGTCTGTCACTAGTTAGGCAAAGCAGCATGCCGTGGGCCATCTACGAAAGTGACTCTAAGGGACTCCCGGCCTCCATCTCCAGTGTATACTGCCACGGTGCTTCTGGGTCATCTGCCTTATCTTCTACCTCCTCCAGATGCTCCTGCTCCTCTTCTCCCGTCACCTGAGTACAAAAACCACTAATTTCACCAGACTCTGCTTGTGTTCCAATGTCCTCCTCCTCCACTTCAACCCCCACTGGAATCATGTGACCATGAGATGTAGTCACCACTTCTCAAGTGCCCTGACCAGACAGATTTTGCAGCATCTGTTCCAGGACATGAAGCAGTGGAATGACGTTATTCATCCTGTAGTCCTGGCAACTGACAAATAACGTGGCCTCTTCAAAGGGCCTGGGCAAATGGCAGGTGTCACACATGACATCAAAGTTACACATGGGAGTACTCCGGTCCGCTTGCATCATCAAAAAATCATTAATGGCTTTTCTCTGTTCATACAGAAGGTCTAACATTTGGAGGCTGGAATTCCAATGGGTGGAAACATCGCATATCAGTCTATGCTGGGGGGGGGCTGTTCTGCCGCTGCAACTCGAGGAGAGTGTGCTTGGCTTTGTAAGAATGGCTGAAGTGCATGCACAGTTTCCTGGCCATTTTTAGAATGTCTTACAGATGGGTGGAAGACTTAAGGAACCTGTTGACAACCAGATTGAACACGTGCGCCATGAAGGGCACATGGACCATCCCTCCTCGGTGCAGGGCGAACACCATGTTCCTCCCATTGTTTGTCACCATGGTTCCGATTTGCAGTTGTTGCGGAGAAAGCAACACATTGATTTCTTCATTGATTTGGGTATACAGATCCCCCAAAACATACACCCTGGGAGAGGTGCAGAAATCACTACAGAAGCTGTGTGGATCTGACACTGATTTCTTCCTATTCGCTTCAGTAACAAAAAAGAACTGCTAATTTGGAGAAGTCCAAAAATCACTACAGAAGCTGTGTGGATATGAAACAGATTTTTTCCTATTCGCTTCAGTAACAAAAAAGAACTGCTATTTGGGGTATACAGATCCCCCAAAATGCACACCCTGGGAGAGGTGCAGAAATCATTACAGAAGCTGTGTGGATCTGACACTGATTTATTCCTATTCGCTTCAGTAACAAAAAAGAACTGCTATTTGGGGTATACAGATCCCCCAAAACGCACACCCTTGGAGAGGTCCTGAAGTCACTACAGCAGCTGTGTGGATATGATACAGATTGCTTCCTATTCGCTTCAGTAACAAAAAAAGAACTGCTATTCAGGGTATACAGATCCGCCTAAATGTACACCCTGGAAGAGAAGCAGAAATCGCTACAGCACAGTACAGTAAAAGCAGCTAGACGCTACAGACAGCACATGCAGTGTGAAATGGCGAGATTCCAAATTAGTGACTGTTTTTATAGGGCTGTGTGACACATCATAAAAAACATCACATAAGCTTGCCGGTCGCTGATTGGCTTACAGGTCTGCAGATGTCATCGGGGGAGTTCTCTGCCCATGTAACATGTTGTACTTGTGCCCATTTAGCTAAAAAAGAGGGAAAAAAACTCATTGACACCATTCTCTGCAGCACTTTACAAGTAGCCCCAATACTAAATACAGACCCGTAAATGAACATAGACGAAACCCTCAACAAAGACCCCAGACCTTCAAAACTATTACAGACTAGACTTAACATATATCGAATCCCTAAATAAATACAGGCACCCCCTAACACACACTCTAAATAAAGTGCCAAACCCGTAGATATAGACATATTCTACAATATATTACTTCAGACCCCTTTTCAACATATTATGCAAAATGTGCTGCAAATTTACATATGCTATGTAAATTTGCAAAACTAGATGATAGTTGCAGAAATTTCTGTAGTAAATCTGCTGCTGTGAATTAGTCCTATTAGTTAGATATGACCTCTATACTGAAAGATGTTTAATCAGATGTCATTGTCCTATTTAACCATCTTTAAAATTCTTGTCTTAATGGAAAGTCATCAGGCACCAAGATAAGTGTCCATAAAAGTCTGCACATTTCCCTTTAAGGTGATACTAGTTTGGAGTAATAAATGAATTTATGGAAGTTGCACAAATATCATAGAAGTTAATGGAAATGAATGTTTCAGTCAGCAGGTATATAAATACGTTGTAGCACTGCGGTGGCAATTCTTAAACAAGACTATTTTTCCATGTCTCATAAGATTGATTGTTTCTCCACTCATTTGTTAACAACAAAGGAGAGCGTTGCTGCCATTCTCCGTGCACTCAGTGGCACTGTACCCCCACCAGGTTTACATTGTGCGCCTAAGATTGTTGTATCTATATTTGGTTTGTTTTTCTATGTAGTTAATTGTCTTCCTTTCCTCTCCATGCCTTCTCCTCCTCACTCCTACACAGCCCTTTTCAGCAAGAGGCACACAAGGATTCTGATGGCTACAAGACGTCTATGGAAAATACAATGGAAGACATCAAGCACAAAAACAGCGTTTTCATAGTATGTAAAATATGGCAGGAATTCAGCCCAAGAGCATTGTATAAATAATAAAAATGTTACATAATCCATACAAGCCAGAAACTAAGTTTTATGTCTTGGTAAAAGACGTCTGAAAACCCAAATGTCTAACAGGTAATTAAAGTTAGATTTATTTTATACAAAGCTACTGAACAGACTGAGAATGAACACATAACTCTACGAACCACTGCTATAAGCAGATGCTAATGAATAAAAGTGTTGAATGTTAATGTTATATGATATTAGATGGCTTTTCGCTTTGTCTGTGATTCATGATTTAATGAATGGTTAAAACTGAAGTGGAAAGTATCACCAGAAATGTACCTATATTGTATGTATGTACCATAGGCGTAACTAGCAGATGTATTGCCCTGTAGAAGACTTCTGAATGGGGCCCTCTACCCCCTGTAGAAAATATACATATTGGTATACTAACACATTTATATACTGTACTTACAGTTTTGCACTGATATATACATATATACTCTTACACAGATCTGTCCCAGTAGCTACTGACCAGGGGCGTAACAAGGAGAGGCAGGGCCCCATAGCAGCCTTATGAAGGGTCTACTTCCCCACATCATATACACAAATACTGGATAAATACATTCAAAAAATACACATCATATATACATACAGCATATACACATATATATATATATATATATATATATATATATATACAGTAGGATAGACACACAAACATCCAGCATATACACACCCAATTCTGCAGATGCTGGGGCCCCCTGACACTGTGGGCCCCATAGCAGCTGCTATGGCTGCTACCCCTGTAGTTACGCCCCTGCTGCTGACCACATGGAGGGAGTACACGTCAGGGATTAGAGATGAGAGAGCCCTAGTCCTGTCATTCTGGTGTTCTCTCCCTGGATATTTCTTATCTTAGCTGCCTATTCATGCGGGATACTGTGGGAGATGTGCACTATTATATACACATTGGGAGTCATTTACTAAGTATCCGATTCACGTTTTCCCGAAGTGTTACCCGAATATTTTCGATTTGCGCTGATTTTCCCTGTATTGCCCCGGGATTTTGGCGCACACGATCAGATCGTGACGCATCGGCACTGGCATGCATGCGATGGAAATCGGGGGCATGGCCGAACGAAAACCCGACGGATTCGGAAAAATTTACGCATTTAAAAAAAGAAGTGTTGCGGGACTCGCGCTTACCTTCACCAGGAATAGGCCGGTGAACTACAGTGCATTCCAGCGGGCCTCGGCGAACTTCTGGTGGACATCGGAGGAATTACCTTAGTGAATCACCGGAAGACCGAATCCACCGCAGAGAATGCGCCGCTAGATCGCGAATGGGCCGGGTAAGTAAATCTGCCCCATTTGGTCACATTTACTAAGGTCTTTGTGCCACGCGCACACACACTTTTCAAGTTTTGCATAGTTTGTTGCAACTTTGTTGCAGATAATTGAACAAGGGAAAAATGTTTCAAACAAAACAGAGTGCATGCAAAACATGAGCCTCTTCCATTGTTAAAGCCCAGAACTCTTAGTGTATGGTTTATTAACAGTAGCAATTATCTGTGCATCAAGTAACTGGAGCCATTAAATGCAGCAAAGCTTCTAACAAGCAGAGGCTGCACCTTTCTCCTGGCGAGGGAGCGCTCTGTTCAATAAAGGTTTCTCAATGGGTGTCTGCCATGTAGTCCCAAACCATATGTGACTTCATTGTTTCATGCAGATATTAATTTAAAAGTGAGCAGCATACTTCACTGTTTTCTAAATCAATTTACATAGAATTGGTATAGAATAGTATTAAAATCAAAGCAATCAACTAATACATACACATAATGATGTTTTCACCTTTTTTATATGTAACATATTAGCAAAATTGGATAGGAAATTGCTCTGTTAAAAATATTGAAAAGTCTACACATTGAATATATAATATGGGTTAAAAGGGGTATTCCCACAAAGACAAGTTTCTTATATGTACTCAGGATAACAAAATAACACATTCTCTAATTCACTGTTATTAACAAAAATACAGCATTTCACAGATATAAGTCCAACCTGTTTCTATCAGCCCTGCTGTACACAATTTCAGTTTCCCCTAGACACGACCCTGTATCCTCTGACTTAGGGCCGCCCCCGATCCTTGATTTCTGTGTGAGATCATGCAACTGAGATTTATGTGTCTTTCTGCTATGTGCCTGTAGGCCCGCCACATGCACGGAGCTCAGAGACACTCATTGTTCACTTCCTGTCATCCTGTCATCACATCCTGAGCAGAGAGGAACTACAAACTACAAGCAGTTAAGTGATCCGGGGGAAGGGGAAGGCAGGCACATATCTGTGAGTTGCAGCAGAGCTAAAAGTGTAACAGTGTAAAAGTCTGTCAGCCTCTGTCTCATAGGCATCTCATGCATCTCTGATCTGTCTCCTCTCTCTTTCTATGTGTCAGTGTGTTAGTACAATGTCAGAAGTCAGACGAAAGTGTATTTACACCTACACTGATAATGTAACCACATTGTCCCCCCACAGAACTAGATGGATTATAATGTGTCTGCTTAGTGAGGCCCCACCCACACCCTGGGATTTTGCACTGAGCATACTAGGGAGTGATAGGAGCTAAAACAGCACTAACGCTGAGTAAATTTGTAAAGTAAGGGGTTAAAATTATCTTTATTGTGTTACCATCACTATCGGATTGAGATGTGATAATTTTCTTTTGTGGAAAACCTTTAAAATCACAGACATTGTGGTTGCTTACAATGTGATGTTCTTCAACTTCTTCCTTTTTTATTTTCCAAATGCATGGCAGATTTCTTATAATGAAAGTCTTTTAAAGATACCATAATTTAGACATATCAGAAAATAACTTTGCTAGTATTGAAGACCTCATGATGGATAACATAGCTTGCCCAGAGCAGATTCCTGGCAAGCACATTGCTGGGAAGAGGAGGGGGAGGAGAGTGCTCCTCATCCCTCCTCTCTCCATAGGAAGAGTGGAACTGCATAGTGATCAGGAGACATAGTCTATGGGGGCTGTGGTCTGGTCACAAATTATGTTTGTATAAAATGACATTGGGGCAGATTTACTTACCCGGCCCATTCGCGATCCAGCGGTGCGTTCTCTGAACAGGATTCGGGTCCGGATGGGATTTATGAAGGTAGTTCCTCCGCTGCGCTGAAAATCATCTGAACGCGCCGGAATACACCGAGCTGGACCAGGTGAAGGTAAGCGCCTCCCAAGCGACACATTTTCGGTTTTTAAATGCAGCGGTTTTTCCGAATACGTCGGGTTTTCATTCGGCCACGCCCCCCGATTTCCGTCGCGTGCATGCCAGCGCCGATGCGCCACAATCCAATCGCGTGCGCCAAAATCCCGGGGCAATTCAAGTAGAATCGGCGCAAATCGGAAATATTTGGGTAACACGTCGGGAAAACGCGAATCGGGCCCTTAGTAAATGACCCTCATTGTCTTTATAGATTAATATTTTAGCTGTGAGCAACATACTAATTTTTACTGACATTTTCTCCAACTGTTAACAATTTTTGCCCTTTGTCTTAATTTTACTTTTATTTTTTTTACCATGTACTAGAATAACATCAGTAAACATTAAAAAGAAAATCATTGTACAACTGGAGATTGTATGTATTTCCTACTAAAAAGACATATTTCTAATTGGCATGTGACAATGGTTTCCTTTAAGGTGATGTATGGAATCATCATCTTGTCATGATTAGCTGTCGTGAGGTAGGTCTAAGTTCTTGACATGATGTTGGAAATAACAGGCTGCATCTGACATATGTGCAGGTGAATGTTGTAATCTTCGAAATTTTGCTTCCTGGTAATTATTTACTCATAAAAAGAGAGTGTCACATCTATCCCATTAGACAAAAGGATATATTGATCATAAAGAATAGTTTTTAGTCTTCTAGATTCAATAAAACCATAGAGGGTCCTTTAAATCTGTTTTCAATGGGCACCCAAAAGGTCTTACAAAACCTCACAAAAAATGTTGCTTTTACAATGCCCTTATACAGCCAAAGGCACCAGAACAGACCCCAAGAAGATATAAAAACTAAAAAAAATATAACTACAACCAAATGAATATAGAGTGGAAATCAAAATTAGAAAATAATGTATGATCACTAAAAAAAAACTAATTTGCACCATTTTTTATGGACTTGGTTTTTATGGCTTTTACTGTGTACCCCAAATGACACGTCTTCTTTACTCTTCGGGTCAGTGCGATAATGGGGATACCAAATTAGTATAGGTTTTATTATTTATTATTTATTTAAATTCCTTATCGTGCCATTTCTGGCGCTAATAACTTTTTTTCTTATTTCGGTGTACGGAGCTGTGTGCAGTGTGCAACTTTTGATGACGTTTTTAATGCTACTATTTTTAGGACTATATGGCCTTTTGATGACTTTTTATAGAGATTTTTATATTTTTCAAAATGGCAAAAAATTGGCATTTTCGAGGTTTAACAGCGGGACTAACTGTTATTATATTTTGATAGGTCAAACATTTTGGGATACCTATACATACCGTATATACTCAAGTATAAGCAACCCGAGTATAAGCCTAGGTACCTAATTTTAACACAAAAAAACTGGAAAAACTATTAACTAGAGTATAAGCCGAGGGTAGGAAATGCATTGGTCCCAGCCTGCCCCCAGTATACAGACAGACAGTGGATGCCCCCCAGTATACAGCTTGCAGCCCCTGCCACCCGAATACATAATCTGCAGCCCCTGCCCCCCAGTATACAACCTGCAGCTCCTGCCCCCAGTATATAGCCAGCAGTCCCCTGGCACCCAGTATACAGCCAGCAGCCTCCTGCCACCCAGTATACAGCCAGCAGCCCCCTGCCCCCAGTATACAGCCAGCAGCCCCCTGTCCCTAGTATACAGCCTGCAGCCCCCAGTGTAAAGCCCCTCAAGAGGAATGCCCAGCCTATATGAAAACAAAAAAAGTGTACTCACCTTCTGACGCCCCCCGGGAGGTCCTCTTCTGCCATTGGCACACACTATGATGTCAGCGAGCCGCTTTGCACGGAGAAAGGCAGCCGGAACATCGATGAACAGGTGAGTACACTTTTTTTAATAGACTTGAGTATATAGGGTTATTCAGCACATTTTTTGTGCTGAAAAACTCGGCTTATACTCGATTATATATGGTAACATGTTTAGAATTTTTACAGTTTATTAATATTTATTTGAGTTACAAGGAAAGAGAGGGTGATTTGAATTTTTAGGGTTTTTTTCAGACCCCCAAGGATACTTTGACCCTTTGTTGTCTGATTGATCCTATCATAATCTACCATACTACTGTATGGGAATTTTCCTCATCATTCATTACAATGTGCAAATCGCACAATGTAATGAATGGGTCAAAACCAGAAAGCCTGATGACCTCATGGGGGATGGTGATTAAATCCAAGATGACAGCGCTCATGCGCCTCTGTGATTTAGATCAGGCAGCTTTGCCAAAGGCTTTACATGGTTAACACTCAGTGGCAGTACTGACCCAGGTTGTTACCGGTGGATGTTTGCTGCAATATGCAGCCTGTCAGTCTGTGAGCCCTCTCCATATACCCGCAGCAAACATGTGACTTAATAGTACGTCACATGTTGGTAAGGGGTTAATAGTGGAAAAAAAGACAGATGCACTATTTTTGCCACCATTTGATAATTGAAGGGGGAACGCAACCTGCTAGGTGACATAGTAAATACCAAAAGAACCAGAGCGGCAAAAAACACTAATCTGTAAAAAAGTAATATTCTTTATTTAGAAATAAATACATCAATTCAACATATATAACCCTCAAATGGGGAAAGAATATACATACAATGTATGGGGGACACAAGTAGCCCAAGATGGAAATAAAGGGCAACACAGGAGACCAATGGCTACCCCTATTTAGCCCAGAGTTCAAATAATGTAATAGATAATGACAGTAATGTGGTCAAAATATTTGACTCAAATAAATAGGGAAAAAGTGGCAATAGTGCCGTGAGGATAAACCATGCATAACACTGGAGGTAACGTCCAGTGTTGAAAAAGTATCAAGTTGCCATTGCACACTTACCCGAAAACATGGTGGACAGACGCTGGGCGGATCAGGGGAAAGCCAAAGGATACACCCCGACGCGCGTTTCGCACAAATGCTTCGTCAGGACACCCCGACGCGCGTTTCGCACAAATGCTTCGTCAGGACGAAGCATTTGTGCGAAACGCGCGTCGGGGTGTATCCTTTGGCTTTCCCCTGATCCGCCCAGCGTCTGTCCACCATGTTTTCGGGTAAGTGTGCAATGGCAACTTGATACTTTTTCAACACTGGACGGTACCTCCAGTGTTATGCATGGTTTATCCTCACTGCACTATTGCCACTTTTTCCCTATTTATTTGAGTCAAATATTTTGACCACATTACTGTCATTATCTATTACATTATTTGGACTCTGGGCTAAATAGGGGTAGCCATTGGTCTCCTGTGTTGCCCTTTATTTCCATCTTGGGCTACTTGTGTCCCCCATACATTGTATGTATATTCTTTCCCCATTTGAGGGTTATATATGTTGAATTGATGTATTTATTTCTAAATAAAAAATATTACTTTTTTACAGATTAGTGTTTTTTGCCGCTCTGGTTCTTTTGGTATTTTGTATGTATAGTTTGAGAGGCGTTTCATGATTTGTTGAGGAGTGTAGGGGTTGATTTGGTTTAGGTGACATAGTAGCCTAAGGCTTCATGCTCAAGACCACTTTTTTTACAAGCAAAAACGATTCCCACAATTACAGCCCCATTGCTTTTAATGGGAAATATTGCTATATGATCTATCTATATGATCATGGTATTTCTTGCCATACTGTGAACTCGTCATCAACATTAAAGGTAGAACATGTCTTATTTTATGTTGGTTTTGTGGTATGGTCTCTCATAGAAGTCAATGTGGCTTATTTACTTAGGGTCCGCGGATCACCCTTTGTAGGATTTTCAGAATTTTCAGGATTTACGCAAATGTGACAGGTATTTAACTGGGGATTGTGTCGCACGCGATCGGTTTGTGGGGCAGCTGCTCTAGCTTTCATGCAACAGAAATCGGGGGTGGGCCATTGGACAATCCGACGGATTCGGACTGAGGGCGGGATTTAAGATTTCATTTATGTCACAAGACAATGCACTTATATACACCAGGAAAAAGGTGAACTCCGGCGGACCTGAGCAGGGAAGCGACACATGCAGGATATCAGGAGTACGATCTTAGTGAATCACGGCAAAGTGCATTATCGTTGGAACAATACACTTTGGATGAACTCCTCAGACGGGTAAGTAAATGTGCCCAAATGGTTCCATAGAAGTCAACGTATTTTTTTTTTTGCAGATACAGATCGCTTCCGGTGGCATACGTATAATATGCAGGAGACATACTGCCATTTTGGCGGCAGCAAAAACTAGACTGAATAATGCATACAGTCATGTGCATGAAGTCTAGTACAGCATAAAATATGGGAATCTTGGTTGCAGACAACCAGTTCACAATATAAGGCTACATTCACATGACCGTTGGGGGGGGGGGGCGTATATACACCATGCACCAACATGTGCCCACCGCGCTACGGCACGGCGTACACATGTTTGTCTGAATGTTGCCTTAATGGCATAATGTGGGCATCATTACAACATACAGTATGCTGCATTGGCATAAAAAGTTTTACTTGTTTTCAGAGAAAACATCCTAAACTGGAACAGACTGAGGCTTAAAGAGATAAACTAGGGGAAAAAAAAGCATTTATTTCTTTAAACTACAAAGAACTGGTTGGAAAATATCAACTGCTGGTGTACAGAACAGGAAATCTGTTATCTGCGAAACCTTATGACTTCATACTTATTGCGGTGGCTTCATATCTACTGACAAAATCTAATAAGAGGATTAATCAAATATATTTTCCAATCAAGGTTTAATTTCATCCCCTGACCTTCAAGGTTTAATTTCACACTCTTCACCTTCAACATGTCAGTTTGGTAGCGTAAGCAATTTTTTCTCCAGCAACTTCAACACAACAAAATCTGTCAATTTCTATTTTCTATAGGCCGGGGCATGAAATTCTATTTATTCATGGAAAGGTTAATGTCTACGGATGTGATCAAACATATAAATAATACAAAATGTTCTACCATAGCACAAAAAAGGTCTTAGGAAACATTTATTCACATCACAGGTTAATTGCCTGGATCTCAATGTATGCAACTAATCAATGGTGTAAGCACAGAACCAAATTCAGACTGGCACCAGAGCAGTCTTTTCATTCTCACTAGCATAAGGTGTGACATTTACTCTTTAAAGGGTAGTATCATAGTACAGAAAATAACAGATGTGCCAAAAAGCAAAGGTAAAAAGAACCCAAATACAGGCAGTCCCTGGGTAACGTACAAGATAGGTTCTGTAGGTTTGCTCTTAATCTGAGTTTGTATGTAAGTCGGAACTGTATATTTTATCATGTAACCCCAACCAAATTTTTTTTGGTTTCATTGACAATTCGATTTTAAAAATGTTATAGTCATAAGAACCAATATTAACCATAAAGCTTAATTGCAGACACCTTTAATAACTATTATAACCGTTCATTGTAGTCTAGGGCTAAAGTACAATAAATTATCAATTACCAGAGATCCTGTTGTTATACACAGTAGACCAAAATTAGTGAGAGGTTGCTGCCCTTCATAGAGTCTGTTAGATAGGCAGAGACATCTCTAAAATCAGCAATTGCCCTTTTCAGGGCACTTAGATATAGAAAGGAGGCTGCTGTTATTAGTGACAGATGTCTGCAATAATTGCATTTTTGCAATTAACTCTGAAGAACTGCATTATGCTACTCTTATTCTGCTTTAGTGCTGGAATTTTCATACTGCTTATAGAAGATTATACCGCAATACTTAGAAAGACCAGACAGGAATACTAGCATTTACTGCATCATCCATCAAGATCTTGAAGGTCCTGTCTCTGTAAAGTTTTTAGCTCCAGAAAAAGCATATAGCTGCTGAAGTCAGTGAATAGCATGTGGAAATAACTAAATTGTAAAGGTGCTGTTGTCAGTGGATAGCATGCAGTAATACCTTGATTGTAAAGGTGATTTTGTCAGTGAACAACGCACAATAATACCTAGATTGTAAAGGTGCTTCAGTCAGTGAGTAGTACAGTAATACCCATATCATAAAGTTGCTGTCACTGCATTGTTCAGTGCTGCAGGTCTTTTAAAAGGTGCTGTCAGTGAATGGCATGCAATAATACCTAAAATGTAAAGGTGCTGTTGTCAGTGAAAAGGGTGCAGTAATACATTGAATGTAAAGGTGCTATTGTCAGTGAATAGCGTGCAGTAATACCTAGAACGTAAAGGTGCTGTTGTCAGTGAATAGCTCATAGTGCAACATTAGGAGCTTAGTGGCAGCACAAGGAGGTGAAGAACTCATAAGGTGGAGGACTTACTATCCACACATCTTCTGGTAGTAAAGGATTCAATTTCTGTGTGGAAAAATTGGACATGTGGCTAGATCTTGCCCTCTATGCCTTGTAGGTGTTGTCCTGCCCTCTGGCTAGTGTGCTGTCAGAGTGCATGTCCAGCACCAGAAGTGGTGTCATCACCGGCATGAGGATCCGCCTTTCTACAGCCAACTTGGACATCCTTACATTCATCAAGATGAACCGGGCATAGATTTCACACAACTTGGTTTTGCCAGTGTCTGAATAAGCTAAACATTTACAGTACTCCAACTGTAAATTTTTTACTTCAACTTAAAAGTTTTCAATTCCATATTCCTGGAGTTTGCGCTTGGAATTTTCACAATCTATATTCCTAGAACTTTCAATTTTGACTTTCCATATTTATGGAACTAGAACTTTCAATTTTGACTTTCTGTATTGTCAGAGCTGGAACTTGAAATGTGTAGAATTACTAGAATTTTGTGGTTTTCCCTCTGCTTCTTTTACTGCAAAGAAAATAACATTCATCATGAACTGCCCCATAGACTATTACTTAGGTCCAAGACAACATTAGTGCCTGAGATGCACTAATTACAAGACTAGCTTCATGGAACAGCATCTAAGCATATAAGATAAAAAACAAAAGGGGAGAAAAGTAGATATTGGGGGTCATTTACTAAGGACCCGATTTGCGTTTTCCCGACGTGTTACCCGAATATTTCCGATTTGCGACGATTTTCCCTACATTGCCCCGGGTTTTTGGCGCACACGATCGGATTGTGGCGCATCGGCATGCACGCAACGGAAATCGGGGGGCTTGGCCGAACGATAAACCCGACGGATTCGGAGAAACTGTTGCATTTTTTTTAAAAAGTGTCGCGGGACACGCACTTACCTTCATCAAGTATAGGATCGTGCACTCCAGCGGCCTCGGCGGACTTCAGCGCCGCAGCGACACCTGGTGGACGTCGGAGGAACTGCCTTAGTGAATCGCTGGAAGACCCGAATCCACCATAAAGAACGTGCCGCTGGATCGCGAATGGACTGGGTAAGTAAATCTGCCCCATTGTGCCACATTTACTTACCCAGTCACCGGAGTTCATAGAAAGTGCATTGTCCAACTATATTGATCCATGCGGCAATTCACTAAGATCGTGCACCTGAAATTATGAATGTGTCCCTTCTCCGCTCAGGTACGACAGAGTTCACCATCTTTTTTATTGTGCATCTTAAACATAGAGCTTGTGACACAATTTGAAAATTAAATACCGTGCTCAGTCCGAATCAGTCCAACGCAGCTGCACCACAAAAGGGTCGTGTGTGCCACAATCCCAGCATGCACACTCCTTAAATACCTGTGCAAGGCATTTTAGCACGATAAAATGTGAAATACAAACAATGTATAACCTGTAATCATGAACAGTGTCATATACAGTAAACTGCAAATTGGATGTTATCTGTTTTACTCTACTTCAATAAAGCAAGAATGATAAAGAAAAGGCGCACAGTCTGACAAAAGTGTGCAGTGAGACCCTTAGTAAATGAGCCCCATTGTTTTGTACTTCCAAGGTAGAGGATTTTTAGGATAATTATTATGTGCTCACCTTTTTGGGTTGTAATAAAGTCACATGCACAATGATTGCTTATTTTGCTCACGGGGCAGCCAAAGGTAACCCCAACCTGGACTCAGTTGGATGTCTTCAAAATGGAGATACCTCATTTGGCTATTACTAGTCAAAAGACCATTTATTTAGGCATTATTACGTAACAGCTTTCGCGGAAGAGAGTCTGAAAAAATGGTCTTTTGACAAGTAACAGCCAAATGAGTTATCTCCACATGGGACTGCATCGGAAAGTCAGTAAGAGACCCCCCCCACTTTGTTAAAATGGAATCTATTTTAATACAAGGGACGCAGAGTTGAATCATATATTAGATCACCTACACAAAAGAGACCTAAATAATAGCTCTTCAAGCCATGATGGAGGATGTAAAGGTGGCAGACGAGGAAGATGAGGAGAAACACGTCCAGGCCAGTCCACACAAGCCTATCAGACCAGTGAGTTCCCAGACAACTGTTCTACTAGAGTACTGTGAAGTCAGGGAACAGTTTTGGAGTAGGAAGATGAGGTGGAAGAGTTGGGTGACACCCAGAATATCTCACAGGCATCACTTCAGCATGGCTAGGGAGACTCAAAGGAGGAGAATGAGACGCCTCCAATCAAGGACAGCTTGTACTTACCTCTGGGGAACTTGGCCCACATGAGCCACGACATGCTATAGTGCTTGCGCACTGACAGCCAAGTTGTCTGGCTACTCAACAATACTGAATAAAATACAGTATAGATCCTTTACTATTCTATCCAGTAACTGAAGGTGACATGTCCTTAGATTTTATTCATGGTCATTCCTTATCTTCTCCATGAGGCCCAGACCACCATGTCTCTTCTTCCAGCTACAAGTCATCCATGTGGAGTATACAACACATCTTATGTGCATTGTTACCAATGTGGCCCCACATTTTGGACTGAACCCACTAACTACCACCCCATGTATACACATGCAATATAATACTCTACATTGCATACCTATACCATGGCCTTCACACATAACAATGCCCCTACACTCCCCTAATTGTGGCCCCCTTCCTAATAATGATCACTGAAAAGATTCCCACACACTGAATAATGCTCACACTGCATAGAGATGTCCCCGCACTCCATACTAATGCCCACACTCTATTGAAATGACACCAGACGCCATAGGAATACCTATACTTCATAATAATGCCTGCAAACTCCTTTGTAATGCCCCCACACTCTATTGTAATGCCCCCACAGTCCACACTCCCTCTCCCACTGTACAAAAAATAACACACTAATACTCATCTGTCTTTCTTCCTGCTTCTCCACTGTCTCTAACTGTAGCAGGAGACCAGGCTGAAAGCTCTGTGCATCACTACAGTACTCACCTCTATCTGCTTCCAGAGGATGGTGATAGGGATGAAAGCTCTGTGCATCACTACAGTACTCACATCTATCTGCTTCCAGAGGATGGAAATAGAGGTGAAAGCTCTGAGCACCACTAGAGTACTCACCTCTATCTGCTTCCAGAGGATGGAGACAGAAGTGAAAGCTCTGTGCATCACTACAGTACTCACCTCTATCTGCTTCCAGAGGATGGAGACAGAGGTAAAAGCTCTGAGCACCACTACAGTACTCACCTCTATCTGCTTCCAGAGGATGGAAATAGAGGTGAAAGATCTGTGCATCACTACAGTACTCACCTCTATCTGCTTTCAGAGGATGGAGACAGAGGTGAAAGCTCTGTGCATCACTACAGTACTCACCTCTATCTGCTTCCAGAGCATGGAAATAGAGGTGAAAGCTCTGTGCATCACTACAGTACTCACCTCTATCTGCTTCCAGAGGATGGAGACAGAGGTGAAAGCTCTGTGCATCACTACAGTACTCACCTCTATCTGCTTCCAGAGGATGGAGATAGAGGTTAAAGCTCTGTGCATCACTACAGTACTCACCTCTATCTGCTTCCAGAAGATGGAGTTAAAGGTGAAAGCTCTGTGCATCACTACAGTACTCACCTCTATCTGCTTCCAGAGGATGGAGTTAGAGGTGAAAGCTCTGTGCATCACTACTGTACTCACCTCTATCTGCTTCCAGAGGATGGAAATAGAGGTGAAAGCTCTGAGCACCACTAGAGTACTCACCTCTATCTGCTTCCAGAGGATGGAGACAGAAGTGAAAGCTCTGTGCATCACTACAGTACTCACCTCTATCTGCTTCCAGAGGATGGAGACAGAGGTAAAAGCTCTGAGCACCACTACAGTACTCACCTCTATCTGCTTCCAGAGGATGGAAATAGAGGTGAAAGATCTGTGCATCACTACAGTACTCACCTCTATCTGCTTTCAGAGGATGGAGACAGAGGTGAAAGCTCTGTGCATCACTACAGTACTCACCTCTATCTGCTTCCAGAGCATGGAAATAGAGGTGAAAGCTCTGTGCATCACTACAGTACTCACCTCTATCTGCTTCCAGAGGATGGAGACAGAGGTGAAAGCTCTGTGCATCACTACAGTACTCACCTCTATCTGCTTCCAGAGGATGGAGATAGAGGTTAAAGCTCTGTGCATCACTACAGTACTCACCTCTATCTGCTTCCAGAAGATGGAGTTAAAGGTGAAAGCTCTGTGCATCACTACAGTACTCACCTCTATCTGCTTCCAGAGGATGGAGTTAGAGGTGAAAGCTCTGTGCATCACTACAGTACTCACCTCTATCTGCTTCCAGAGGATGGAGTTAGAGGTGAAAGCTCTGTGCATCACTACAGTACTCACCTCTATCTGCTTCCAGAGGATGGAGACAGAGGTAAAAGCTCTGTGCATCACTACAGTACTCACCTCTATCTGCTTCCAGAGGATGGAGACAGAGGTGAAAGCTCTGTGCATCACTACAGTACTCACCTCTATCTGCTTCCAGAGGATGGACACAGAAGTGAAGGTTCTTTGCATCACTACAGTACTCACCTCTATCTGCTTCCAGAGGATGGAGACAGAGGTAAAAGCTATGAGCACCACTACAGTACTCACCTCTATCTGCTTCCAGAGGATGGAGACAGAGGTGAAAGCTCTGTGCATCACTACAGTACTCACCTCTATCTGCTTCCGGAGGATGGAGACAGAGGTGAAAGCTCTGTGCATCACTACTGTACTCACCTCTATCTGCTTCCAGAGGATGGAGTTAGAGGTGAAAGCTCTGAGCACCACTAGAGTACTCACCTCTATCTGCTTCCAGAGGATGGAGTTAGAGGTGAAAGCTCTGTGCATCACTACAGTACTCACCTCTATCTGCTTCCAGAGGATGGAGACAGAAGTGAAGGTTCTTTGCATCACTACAGTACTCACCTCTATCTGCTTCCAGAGGATGGAGACAGAGGTAAAAGCTCTGAGCACCACTACAGTACTCACCTCTATCTGCTTCCAGAGGATGGAAATAGAGGTGAAAGCTCTGCGCATAACTACAGTACTCACCTCTATCTGCTTCCAGAGGATGGAGATAGAGGTTAAAGCTCTGTGCATCACTACAGTACTCACCTCTATCTGCTTCCAGAGGATGGAGTTAGAGGTGAAAGCTCTGTGCATCACTACAGTACTCACCTCTATCTGCTTCCAGAGGATGGAGTTAGAGGTGAAAGCTCTGTGCATCACTACAGTACTCACCTCTACCTGCTTCCAGAGGATGGAGACAGAGGTAAAAGCTCTGTGCATCACTACAGTACTCACCTCTATCTGCTTCCAGAGGATGGAGACAGAGGTGAAAGCTCTGTGCATCACTACAGTACTCACCTCTATCTGCTTCCAGAGGATGGAGACAGAAGTGAAGGTTCTTTGCATCACTACAGTACTCACCTTTATCTGCTTCCAGAGGATGGAGACAGAGGTAAAAGCTCTGAGCACCACTACAGTATTCACCTCTATCTGCTTCCAGAGGATGGAGACAGAGGTGAAAGCTCTGTGCATCACTACAGTACTCACCTCTATCTGCTTCCAGAGGATGGAGACAGAGGTGAAAGCTCTGTGCATCACTACTGTACTCACCTCTATCTGCTTCCAGAGGATGGAGTTAGAGGTGAAAGCTCTGTGCATCACTACAGTACTCACCTCTATCTGCTTCCAGAGGATGGAAACAGAAGTGAAGGTTCTTTGCATCACTACAGTACTCACCTCTATCTGCTTCCAGAGGATGGAGACAGAGGTAAAAGCTCTGTGCATCACTACAGTACTCACCTCTATCTGCTTCCAGAGGATGGAGACAGAGGTGAAAGCTCTGTGCATCACTACAGTACTCACCTCTATCTGCTTCCAGAGGATGGAGACAGAAGTGAAGGTTCTTTGCATCACTACAGTACTCACCTCTATCTGCTTCCAGAGGATGGAGACAGAGGTAAAAGCTATGAGCACCACTACAGTACTCACCTCTATCTGCTTCCAGAGGATGGAGACAGAGGTGAAAGCTCTGTGCATCACTACAGTACTCACCTCTATCTGCTTCCAGAGGATGGAGACAGAGGTGAAAGCTCTGTGCATCACTACTGTACTCACCTCTATCTGCTTCCAGAGGATGGAGTTAGAGGTGAAAGCTCTGAGCACCACTAGAGTACTCACCTCTATCTGCTTCCAGAGGATGGAGTTAGAGGTGAAAGCTCTGTGCATCACTACAGTACTCACCTCTATCTGCTTCCAGAGGATGGAGACAGAAGTGAAGGTTCTTTGCATCACTACAGTACTCACCTCTATCTGCTTCCAGAGGATGGAGACAGAGGTGAAAGCTCTGTGCATCACTACAGTACTCACCTCTATCTGCTTCCAGAGGATGGAGACAGAGGTGAAAGCTCTGTGCATCACTACAGTACTCACCTCTATCTGCTTCCAGAGGATGGAGACAGAGGTGAAAGCTCTGTGCATCACTACTGTACTCACCTCTATCTGCTTCCAGAGGATGGAGTTAGAGGTGAAAGCTCTGTGCATCACTACAGTACTCACCTCTATCTGCTTCCAGAGGATGGAAACAGAAGTGAAGGTTCTTTGCATCACTACAGTACTCACCTCTATCTGCTTCCAGAGGATGGAGACAGAGGTAAAAGCTCTGTGCATCACTACAGTACTCACCTCTATCTGCTTCCAGAGGATGGAGACAGAGGTGAAAGCTCTGTGCATCACTACAGTACTCACCTCTATCTGCTTCCAGAGGATGGAGACAGAAGTGAAGGTTCTTTGCATCACTACAGTACTCACCTCTATCTGCTTCCAGAGGATGGAGACAGAGGTAAAAGCTATGAGCACCACTACAGTACTCACCTCTATCTGCTTCCAGAGGATGGAGACAGAGGTGAAAGCTCTGTGCATCACTACAGTACTCACCTCTATCTGCTTCCAGAGGATGGAGACAGAGGTGAAAGCTCTGTGCATCACTACTGTACTCACCTCTATCTGCTTCCAGAGGATGGAGTTAGAGGTGAAAGCTCTGAGCACCACTAGAGTACTCACCTCTATCTGCTTCCAGAGGATGGAGTTAGAGGTGAAAGCTCTGTGCATCACTACAGTACTCACCTCTATCTGCTTCCAGAGGATGGAGACAGAAGTGAAGGTTCTTTGCATCACTACAGTACTCACCTCTATCTGCTTCCAGAGGATGGAGACAGAGGTGAAAGCTCTGTGCATCACTACAGTACTCACCTCTATCTGCTTCCAGAGGATGGAGACAGAGGTGAAAGCTCTGTGCATCACTACAGTACTCACATCTATCTGCTTCCAGAGGATGGAAATAGAGGTGAAAGATCTGTGCATCACTACAGTACTCACCACTATCTGCTTCCAGAGGATGGAGTTAGAGGTGAAAGCTCTGAGCACCACTAGAGTACTCACCTCTATCTGCTTCCAGAGGTTGGAGTTAGAGGTGAAAGCTCTGTGCATCACTACAGTACTCACCTCTATCTGCTTCCAGAGGATGCAGATACATAGACTTTTGCGTAATTCTAGTTCAACTATATTGCATGCTATGCATTTTTATATATTCTCATGGTATGAAACAACTGGTAAAATTGTATGTATTGATAAATTCATAGATATAGAATAATAAATACAGAAAGATGTTCCCTTTGGTTTGGTAAGTGCCATTGTGCATGCGCCAGAGCTATAAGTTAAGTTATTGGATAGTGAAAATGACAGCTTTAAGAGGAATTCACAGATAATTGGAAATCTCTGGCCATTTTATGAAGTAAGATGAATTACAGATGAGAATGCAGAAGCAAGTTAGGTAAATGGCTTCAAGCATCTTATTATTATCCATATATACAGCGCTCTGTAAAACCAGAAAACACAGTCCACAATAAGGTCATCAGAGAGTCAATGGGAGGTGTGTCACTGCAGTTCTAATAGGAAGCTACCGGATCACAGGCCCAGATCTATCACCAGACCAAATTCTTCAATATCTCTTCATGACCTAACATCAGTATCAGCTGGTTGTTTTTTTTTGTTACAGGTAAATGTCTTACATTATTATGTGTAATCTCATTTCTTTAGTTTTATAAAACCGTGCATACTTGTCCAATACCGGTGCAGCAGGCCAGAATAACCCCATCACAGATTATACCTGGTTAAACTCTGTCCGAGGTCACTTTATACCTCGGGGCACAATCTGGGCTAGGACAAAGTATACCCTGGGGTATAATCGAAGCTACCTTAACTGTAAGCCCGGGTATACTCTGGCCTGTAACACCGGAAAACAAACAACAGATAAAGAGACATAATAATCTTGTTTCCCAGAGATCTGGCTATTCAAAGAATATTCTATGTTTTAAGTTTATGCAAATTAGATTCCTGGTGCACCACAGTTGTGGCCATGTCTGTTGGTGTACCTATTTTTGTCTTTCTATCTCGCTTAGCGATATACGATGGCCCACGTATATATCAAAATAGTGCAAGCAGTACTAATTGCATGCTGCCTGTGCAGTGTGCAGGGTGTGCCGAATTCACGACTTGTGTTGCACGTTCTTCATGAAACTAGCGCTCCCTGCACAGCTTCGACAAAGTGCTCCAACTTTTTTTGGTGCACCTTTAACATAGAGCTTACAACACAATTCATAAATGTGGCACACACCCTGACTGTGCACCGGAATGCCTATTTCAGCGCAGAATTTTGTGTCATGTCGGGTATAGTGCAGTGGTGACACAAATGTGTTGCGGAAACTTTATAAATACATGCACTGTTTGCACTGAAAAGAACGTGCAACAAAGTCAGACAGAAAACTGGTGCAGGGGTTTTATAAATGTCGGCCAATGACTGCAGAGAGAAGGTGTACAAAGAAGGAACCAGCTTTGCCACCAGATGTGGCCCTCACTTTTGATGCACCAAGAAGACAAAAACAAATATTGCTTTAAACTAGAATATAGTCAGAAAGTTTTGGAAATTTCACATGCAATTCTTTTTTCGATTGTGTAGAAATTTACAAGCTGTCTTTTTAGAACAAGAAGCTTGGGAATATATGTTGGTAAGAGAACCATCACACTCTGCATGGTCGGCCCATGATCATGGACCCTGCAGAGTCCTCTGTCACAGGCTGAACCCACTACTGAGGATAGGACGGCTTGCTGACACTGACACTATGGGGGCAATGTGATGGAAGCCACGCCCTCTCTTTCCCACCGGATACATTAAGGCGACTGCACTGCCGACCTTGCGTCGTTTTTCACAAAAACCTGGGACCAAACCTGCGCTGGTTCTTAAAAAGTACTCAGGCATGGACACTCCACTGGTGGCCTCGCACCTCTAAGCCCCCTCTATATGGAGTGGAGGCGATGTAGTCACATAATAATTGCCATGCGTAAGAATTCATGATTATTTCACTGCTTCTATACCAGAAAACTGGCGTAGAAGCAGCGATACATTCCCCTATTTTGAGGAAGTGACTAGACTCACTAGTTTATAAAGTAATCAGCAAGTCTAATATATTGAAAGCACTTGTACTAAATGTTGTATATAGAGTGAGAGTAAATTGTATATATAGTATTTATGTCAGAAAATTCACAGCTAGATGCTTTTTCCATTATATTAAAATGCACAGTGTTAAATCTTCTCTTTACAACCACCCAAAGCTGTTACAGGTTAAATCCATCACTTGGCTACTGAAATCTCCAGCTGATAAATATGTAGACACATAATAAAATACATATGGTTACACATTCACTGACTTTCTGTTTCATTTTGGCTAGGAATTCATCTCAGTAGATGTGTCTGCATAAAGTTTGCATCTCTTAAAGCAAATGGGATATATATGGTTACTTCCCATAGGGTTATCTATACAATTTCAGAGTGAATGTATCATGACTATGGAGTTGTTCTTCAGTCTTCTGGTCTTTGTTACATAGACACTGCCATCTAGTGGTGTAATTGTGTATGGCATTAACACTAACTATATATAGTAGGGGATTGTTAGTATGTATCAAGCATATCTGAAATCAACAATCAGAGGTATTTTACCTTGTACGCCTTACAAAATTATTCAAATGCCACATTATCCTTTTCTCAGTCGTTGCTATCTGTGGTTTAGTTTCCAAATATTGTAGCAAACATAATCAATCTGTTCACAGCAATGGTATAGCTGTAGATGGTACAGAGGAAGAAATTGCATGAAGATGTTATGTATAAGATATGATATTATATGAAGATGTTTAAAATGTCATGTAGAAGGTCAGTTTTGCATTTAGTTCCTTAAGCTACAACTCAAAATCTGCTGTGGTCATTCTGCTTTCATGTTTTATGATAGCAATAGAAAATGTATCCAGAACATGACAAACACCAACAAAGTCCCACAGATCCGATTGACACCTTGAGGTACAATGGTACCTGCTTAAGTCCAATATTATGCCCCAGCGTTTGCGACAGATTCATGTGCACACTTCACAGGCAAACTAAATGTGGATAAATGTGGCCCATGTGTACAGAGTATGGTCACCTTCAGGATTTATTAAGATATTTTTATTGTTCTCACAAATTTATTGGTTCACCCCATAAAAAATAATTCTGAAATATCTCAGGTGTTCTCTTTAAGTCTCTTTTTTAAATATGGCCCCAGGGTATAAAAATACCAAACATGCCAAACACCTCTGGCACCAAAGGTGAAGCTCTGTATACAGACCGGTGGTGAGAGGGGGCACCGCACTGAAACAGAGTACTAGAGAGAGGTAAGCCAATATTTACACATAAAAAACCTCATCCTCCTACCTCTTTAATGCTTATGCTTGAGTTCTGGAAACTTTGGGAAAAAAACTGCCTTAAGTTGCTGAATGATTAGGGTATGACATAATTCAGACAATTACTATCACTTCAATTCCAATTTTACTTGCAGTATTTTATTGAAGGAACAGATGGTAATGAATATGTAACTGACTTGACTGGAATGTTAATATTGTCCCAGAGATATATGTAAAAAAAAAATACTTGTCACTGAAATCTTGGCAGAAATGAACATTACATGAAGCCAGTTATTCTGAAGACGGAGCTTGTAATGTGGATAATAAACTGCAATTTAAAGCGAAACGGAGCTCCTGAAATTCATGTTATCTGAGTTTGTGCTGTTCCTGGAAATGAAAAAGTCTCCCTAAGGAAATTTTTTACCCTCCTGACTGAAGTCTGTGGCAGGTGCTATCTGCAGAAAGGTTCCTTCTGTGAGAGATTTCCTAATTTGGCTCATGTCATATGGCTTCTTTAAAGTGTCTAAGAGTGTCCAACATGTTGCTGGAGGCCAAGTTTTTCTATTTCCACTGTGAAAAACCTTTTTACATATTCCCTTGAAGAAAACTGTGAACAAAGAAAACCTTTTATCCTACACATTATGCATCACAATCGTGACAAGTACTAAATATAACCTACAGTGCCATGAGAATGGAGCACTGAGGCTTTTAGCTTTCTAATTCAGAATTCTTATTTTCATGTCTATCTTTAGCCTTTTATAACTAATAAAAGCAGAGGGTACATAGCACGTTCTCATCAGACTGTCGTGACTTTCACTAATGGTGATGGGGTTTCAACAACATAAAGCCACTAGATCTATGATGCACCATGTAGTGTATAGCTCCTAACTCATAAGCATGGGCGTAACTACAAGTGTAGCAGACACGGCAGCTAAGATAGGGTACCTCAACCAGCAGTTAGGGATTAGAATGGTAGACAACAATTTAAAGGGGTTCCACTGGTCTCACTGGTCCGTACCCCTGTTTATTTACAGGGACACGGAAACTCAGCTGAGTTTGTTTTTTCGGTCCGACCCATCCCCATATTTCAGCGCAGGATACAGCGATGGGAATAGAGGTGGCCGGAAGCCGAGTTTTTTGAGTCGGACAACCCCTTTAAATTGCCTCAACATTGCAGTATTTGTTATTTTATCTTTTGCATTATACCTGTACTTTGATGAATCATGGTTATAGTTGCTATAGAACACAGGATAAAGGCATGTAAAGTGATGAACTGCCTCTAGCCTCTGAACCAGACTCATCTCTGCCAAAAGACCACAGTTTTCTGTTCATTTTCACATGACTTTAGGTTCTTTTCTTTTTAGGGAAACATCAGAGATTTCACATAAAAGATGAAAATCTAGAGAGAACATTTCATACCCTACCTGATGGTGCTGTTACTTAAAGGGAACATATCACCAGGAGACCCATTTTTACCACTCCCTCAGTCAGTGAGCCCTAAACGGAAGACCCCAAAATGCCTGCCTGCTTATTCGATCAGCCCTAAGCAGTGACCAGTTCCCCCCACTACATTGTGTAAACACTTAGCAAGACCAACAACACAAATAGAGAAGAATAGTTGACTAGCCGGGTTACAGCACATATAGCTACAACATACCAATACTCACAAAAAATAAGAATAAGTCTGAGCGGAAGCCAAGATCGAAATACCAGAAAGTCAGCAAAGAATCACAAGGAATGGAGCAGATCAAGATAGACTTAATCTAGCACCTAACTAAATGTGTGCAAAAATATATAGGAAGCCAGAGAGTCCATGCCCAGGATGACTGAAGCAGAGCTCTGTCAGTCATAGCAGGTTAAATGGGTTGGCCACTTTACCTCATTTACCTGGTCCCTCACACTTTTTTCCTTATATGTATGCACTGACAGTAGGCACTAATGGCTTTATTGGTGTAAGATGTGTAATATAGAAATACAATCATTTTAATGCAGTTAAAAAGCAAACACCTGGTTTGCTTCAAGAAACTAGAAATGCTTCATCACAATTTTATTGGCAGTATTTCAAGTAATTTTTAGGATATCCCATCCAATTTTTTAAATAAATTAAATATATATTACAATGTGATAGAAGAGATTCTATTCTCTGCACTTTGCTAGTAAAAAAAATGAGTCAATAAATTATGACAAGCTAAGGAAATAGCCCCATCATGAAGCTCGAGTGGAAAGCTGGCAGTAGCTTTTGCTTATGTTCCTTTGGTATTAAGTAGCTTTTTGTTCATCTTTATTGCAGCACTCAGCTCATCTTGTGTTACCTCCGTAAGGTAAAATGAGAAGGGGATTTACCTAAAGCTCTGGTTATAGATCCTTTATTGAAAGAGACCTAATGGAACATTGCTTAGAAACTACCTGAATATGATCATAATAAATTGAGCATATGGGATGTGTATATTAACTCCAAATTAAAGTAAACCTACCACCACGGATTTACCTATTAAGGTAGATCTGGTGGCAGGTTCCTCTAATGTAGAGTTGTATAGCCCTTTTTAGGGCTAATTCGTTCGAGGCCTATAACTTTTATAAATTTTTATTCACCCAACATTCAATATTTCCTAGGCTACTGGGTCCACACCCCAGTAACCTTTTGCATTCCGCCTACCAATGCATCTTCAGCTTGCAGCTCCTGGTAGCTGCGCGCACTCGTCTCCAAAGTGGGGTTCTGCGCATGCGCATTCTTATCTCGTCACAAGGCAGATGCAGCCCTGCATGCACATATCATATCCAACACCTTCAATTTACTATTCGGGCCTCTGCACTACAGAGTAATGACAATGGTACCTTTTCAGTGCAACTATGGATCAGCTATGGATTTTAAAATCAATGGGAATGAAAAAATCCTGCAGCAGAATCTGGACAAAATTTTGATTCATAACTACAGTTGGGAAGGTGCTCAGTGTTGCAAACCCTTATAGGCAACAGTTAACTGGGCCATAATATTTGCATGTTTTTGAGAACTTGGCCATAGTACAGACATTCTATAATCTATAATCCAGCTGCGCAGTCTCGGCTCTGAAGATGAGTGCACCCAGTTACCAGGAGCGAGAGGCTACTGGGGCATGGAATAGCCACACTGTGTAGCCTCAGCTACTGTACATATGGTTCTGATTTGTTGTTACAGTAAATAAAATCATGCTTTGGTGAATTATGTCTATAGTTTCTCAGTGCATTAGTGCATTTATTCTACCTTTTTTACGAGAACTAAATCTTATCTGCTATTGAATTAAATGAATATCAATTAAAGTCAATTATGCAGTTGTAAAGTAAACACTGTCCTGCCAAAATGTAGTTACATTTCTGAAATTGAACTTTTTAAAATATAATCAAAATATAATATTTTTTGCTGAACAAAGTTAAAATGATTTCCAAATACAGATAGTCCCTGGGTTACATACAAGATAGGGTCCATAGGTTCGTTCTTAAGTTGAATTTATATGACAAAAAAAATTTTTTACCCCAGGGACAATAGGATTTTCAAAATTTTTTGCTGTACAGTAATGGGACCAAGGATTATCAATAAAGCTTGATAGCAGACACTTTACAGCTGAATATTGCAGTCTGGGACTATAGTAAAGCATCCAGAGAGCTTCACCTGAGGTCACAGTGGGCAAAGGGGTCCGTCTTTAACTAGGGGTCGTCTGTAAGATGGGTGTGCTTAAGTAGGGGACCACCTGTAAAGGCAAAATCACTTATATAAAAAAAACTAGTTTATAAAATGGACTATGGCCAAGTTCTCAAAAACATGCAAATATTATGGCCCTGTTAACTGTTGCCTATAAGGGTTTGCAACACTGAGCACCTTCCCAACTGTAGCTATGAATCTACATTTTGTCTAGATTCTGCAGCACGATTTTTTCATTCCCATTGATTTTAAAATCCATAGCTCATCCATATTTGCACTTAAAGGTTACCATGATCGGGGCAGGGCTGAGCTGAGGGCAGGGGGGAAAGGGGAGGGGGTACAGTTATTAAGCAAACATGCCTTCCTATCATACGCTAACTAAATAAAACACCGACAATGTTCTGTTGGAAAAGTGCTGGTCACAGCTTTATTCAAATCTTGTAACAATCTGTAAAACATAACTTTATTAAAACATAATAATATAAATGACATTTTATTCAACAAACATATTAATATTATTAAATTAAGTGGTCGAGTACTTGACAACAAATCTGGATCATTTTAAAATTAATAATTAACACCTAAGTCCGGCACCATTACCAACCAACCATAGTTGTAAATACCGCTCCAAATCACGCTCAGCGTGCAAAAAACCACAACTACCATATCCACAAGCCGCTAACCTCCTGGCGAGTGGCGAGAGCAGAATGTGGCTACCAACCAAACATATAACCAAACCAACTGCTGAGGTACACCCCCTCAAGCAGTCTATGAAGAACTTTTAATAGTAAAGCCGGACATAACCAAAATCATCACCATCAATTTACCTTCTTACCGGATAACTGTTGCCAAGTACCCGCCACCGCATGACGACTTGACCCCTCAAGACGCCATGCACCGCCACACCCGATAACCAAAATTAGCCACTTCAGACAGTCCATAGTTAAAAACATCCAGACCCAAGTCAGTCAGATGCACACCATCCTTACCCGTATAGCTGCGATCAGTCTCCACCAGTCCATGCCTAACCACTAGGCCTCCATTCAACCTTACAAACTTACCCATACATTTGTTAATCTTTATGCGGGCCCGATTCAACGCTGCCACTGATACCGCATTCCTCCATCGCTCCCTCCTCACCATTTCCGACCATACCAGCAACACATCCGGGTATTCCGCCAACAACCACAACACATCTCTCTTCATGTCTTTCACCAAATTTCTCATAGGAAAAGAACCCAGCCAACGTACACTTACCAATTTCTCAGGCAGCCCTAATGACCTACCACCCAGGCGCAGTTGCGCTCTCTTTTCTGCCCAATAAATGAAAGAGTGCCCGAAAATCCAGATGACACCTTTCTTAACACCTATTAAACAAAATAAAACTATCACCATTAAATTCAAACCCCCCCACACTCAACTAACACTTCACCGCTCAAACCTATGCATACGCACATAAGAACGAAAGCGCCGAGACTCCCATCGCCCAATCCGCTTGATATCCTCTTCAGGCAACCCCCCCTAGCCGCTTCCGTCACAGCACCAATGCAGAAAGAATGAGAGCAGTACTCCTTCCCATCCAATCCCAATTTCCCCAAGCACTTCCTAAAAACCACAATAAACTGGAAGATGGACAGCGCTGTTCCATCCGCATGCACCAACAAAGACGTTCCCTCTACCCGCCTTGACATGAACTCCTCAAAACATGACACCGGACACCAACTACAACCCCGCACCGGGACTAAACGCACCCCAAAACCACGTCCTGATCTGTCAGTCTTAGATCCCAACAAAACTATAGAAATCACACCATCAACACATTGAACCTGATCTTTCTGGATGCCACCCGCCCGGTGACGACTCCTGCTGACCAACTCACCAATCCGGAACGCCCCAAAAAACGCCCAAGAATACGCCGGTGCAAATAAACAGTATTCATACTCAGATACACAAATCCCCCGGAGCTGCTCCAGTATCTCCTGCAACAATCTGAACGACACCGGACGTCTCCCATCCCCACCGCCTGTCGGATAACAAAATTCTGCGTGGCATCACCACCCCCTATCAACTTAAACAAAAACGAAAGCGCAGCCAATGCTCGCTGCACCCTTGATCCAGAACCCTGCATGTCAAACAACCTGCTCAAATAACAAAAAAGGATCGAAATCCGGCCCGCCTGTAAACCCGCCGACCGCCATTCATCCTCCAATAAGAACCACTCACGCCATACCTTCTGATATGCCCCCCAAGTCCCCGGGGCTACAGACTTCTGAATCCAAGATAAAAATCTCACCGCACCATCTCCCACAACCGATCCGGACATTGCTTCGGCTCAACCTTCGCTCCAGGCATCAGTTCCCGGAATCTGTCCAGCTGCAATCGAGACAGAGCATCCGCCACCTCATTATCCACACCGGGGACATGAACTGCACGAAACATGACATTCAAACGAAGACACAACAAAACCAGATGCCTCAGGAACACAATCACCGGTGGTGAGCAAGACGTCTCTCTGTTAATCACCTCAACCACTGGCATACTGTCACAATGGAAAACCACACAACGATCCGCCAATCTATCCCCCCACAATTCCATGGCAACCACGATGGGGAATAATTCTAACAGACAAAGGTTCACCGTCAGACCGCGCTCCCGCCACCAAACCGGCCATTCGCCTACACTCCACTCACCCTGGAAATAGGCCCCATATCCTACGGACCCAGCCGCATCAGTAAACAGATGAAGCTTCTTATTGGAGACCTGATCCGCCATCCACAAAGTCTTCCCATTATATGTTACCAGAAACTCGTCCCACACCTTCAAATCATCCCGCCCCATCGGCATAATCCTGCAGGCGAAATTCAGTCTCCTTAACAACGATTGCAGCTGTCTCAATGGCAACTTCGACTTCACCAACGCCTCCTGTACCCTCAATTTCAACTCCTCCAACTTGTCCAAAGGCAACCGGCACTCCATTGCTAATGAATCAATCTCAATTCCCAAGAAACAGAGTGTTGTAGTCGGCCCCTCAGTCTTTTCTACTGCTAACGGCACCCCAAACTCAGCAAATAGCTCCGACAACGTGGACAACAACACCTGGCATTTAAAGCTCCCTGCTGGGGCCACACACAGAAAGTCATCTAAATAGTGTATGACTCCCTTACCCCCAGCCCGCTCCCTCACTGCCCATTCCAGAAAACAACTAAACGCTTCGAAATAAGCACATGAGATCGAGCAGCCCATTGGAAGACACCTATCCACAAAGAATTCCCCTTCAAAACAACACCCCAACAAATGCATTGAACTGGGATGCACAGGTAACAAACGGAACGCCGCTTCAATGTCCGCCTTGGCCATAAGGGCCCCCCGCCCAGCGGCCCTCACTAAACCCACTGCTGTGTCAAAAGAAGTATAAGAAACAGAAGTCAAAGACGAATCAATGTCATCATTGACCGACCCACCTTTTGGGTATGATAAATGATGAATCAACCTATACTTCCCTTTCTCCTTCTTCGGCACCACCCCTAAGGGAGAAACCCGCAAACCTTCAACCGGAGGACTATCGAATGGACCCAGCTTGCGCCCCAAACTCACCTCTTTCTTCAACTTCTCCCTAACCACCCCAGGGCAATCCACAGCTGACTTCAAATTCTTTGCAAACATACCCGGGGCCCCGTCCCTAAATGGAATCTGAAACCCCTCCCGAAAGCCTTCTATTAACAACACCGCCTTCTCCCTATTTGGGTACCTCTTGAGCCACGGCATCATGGCGTCTAACCTCACCGGAGTCACTCCCTTTCTGACAACTGTCCCCGGAGCACTGCCCCGGTCCTTTTCGTTTAAAACATCTTGACAAGGGGTGGTTGAACCCGCCACATGCGGAACACTCGTGCTTGTATGTACAAGATGTCCCCCAGGAGCATCCCCCCTCATTGAACTTCCAACACACCCCTTTCTTGGTTCCGCCCGACGAACCCCCTGACCTAGTGCCGTCGGGCCCTGACTGAAAAGGCGTACCTGCCACTGCTGCCCCGCCAAAAGAACCTTTACCGCAGGCTTCGGCGCTGTCATTATCTGCAGCCAAAGCGACATATCTCTGTGGTCCCATTGCAGTGACGGCTGTATAGATATCCTCTGACGAAATTGTTCATCATATTTCAGCCAAGCTGTCCCCCCATACGTCTTATACGCCTCCCAGATAGTTTCTTGATGACAAAACAAACCCGAACAACACTCCGGGTGCTTCTCCCCAAGCACACTCCCCAAGATGGAAAAAGCGGTATCAGCCTGTACCGGCGCCGCTCTTCATCGTCTTCCTTTCTATGTTCTTTCCCTTTCTCCCAGCGCTCTATGCTGAAACGCTCTAAAGGTAACCAAAATCTTTTAAATGTCCCCCCAGCGGCCCGTTAAAACAGATGTATAAATTACCCTTTGCCGCATCAGATACAGGTAACGACTTAGCCACTGCAACTGTCATATCAGTCTGTAAGGCGACCGACTTCTCTGCCGTATCCGGCTTTTCTGCTTGCCCCGCTACCGCAGTTCCTGCCCCTACAGCTTCACCCCTAGCCGCCCCCGACTGTACAGCCCCAACGCTCGCTCCTCCCGACCCCGTTGAGGCCTCCCCTTGGCCACCAAGCTGCGACACCCTGACTTCTCAAACTCAGCCATTAACCGCTGTAAACCCTGCATGAATTGGTTAAGTGGGGTTTCTCCTCCCCCCACCCCGCACCCTGCTGTGTTAACGGGACCTCACGTGGATGTATGTGCTGCTTGTGTAGCTGCTGACCCACCTGTCATCGCTGCTCCGCCACCACCTGGAGCCGCCAAAGGGGGGGTGGGGGCTACTGACCCTGCCCCGGACGCACCTCCGGATCCTACCAGCGTCCCGCTCGACGCCGGTGCCGCCTCACTTGCCGTCGGAGCTCCGGATCCTGCCGCAGGTCCCTGAACCAGACCGTCTCCTGCCGCTGCCAGTCCAAGCGCGCGACGCACGTTGTCCAGCATCATGGCTTCGGCGCTGCGCTGCCCCTGTAAAGGAAATAAACACTGAAGACACTCCGCGTACACAACTTGGGTCTCCCCCTGGCGGCACCCCTGGTGCCCCACCTGACCCCTCTCCACTGTCCGCGATAGCTGGATACGACTGCGCATTACCAGCGGCCCTAACTCTATCACCACCAGGCCCTACTCCCCACCCCACTTCCTGAGCAGCCCTGGACACCGGGGTCCCCTGCATGTGGTCCGCCATCCACACTCCTTGGGGCCCTGACCAGGCCTCTGACCTAGCCGCTCGCTGTGCTACGCCCCTGGCAGAGGGGGCCGACCTCCACCCCCCCCCACCGCTCTGCGCTCCTCTCCGCTCTCTGCCGCCCTGCGTGACCTGGCCAAGAGCACCTCACATTCGCCCACCTGGCTGCCTGGACTACTGGGGGCCGATCCCTCCCCAGACTCCGCTCCCCCATCGACAACCCCCCCGCCACTCCCAGTGCTTCTGCGACTCACCGCCCGCCTGGTGCCGCCATCTTCCTCACTCCTCACCGACCGTCTGCTGCTGCTGCTTCTCCGCTGCGGCCAATTGTCCTCCTCCTCCGCTTCCCGCGGCCTGTTGCCCCGCCTCTGATCTGCGCCGACCGCCATTCCACTCCTGCCACGTGTCGCCGCCATCTTGACTCCCGCAGCTCCGGACCCACGTCCCGCCGAGGATCCTCTACTCCGTGCACCACATGCTGGAACCCTCCGATCTTCAGGCGCAGACGCGCACCGGCTCCTCTTCTTGGCTCCGCTTGCCTGGTTCCCCGGCATTGACGCTCCAGTCCTCTTGCCACCCGCTCACACTGCCGGTGACCTCGCCGTGCTGCCGGCTAACGGCGTGTGACAACCACTCCTCGATCCTCTGCCCGGAGAAGGCTCAGGACTCCGGTGGCCGCAATCTGGATGCCCGTACCGGCCGCGGGCTTGGCCCTGCCGTGGCGGCACCCGCTGAAAAAGCTGCCAGCTGCTCCTGCATCCAACCTGGGCCCCGTGCCTCTGCCTGCGCCCGGACCTGCGCCAGAAAGTCCTCCATCATCCCGGTGAGTTCACAATATCCCTAACTCCCGCTCCTATCTACCCCTCCGCATACAATTTTTGCTCGGCAACCAAAGATGGCTGGCCCTTCCTGCCGTCCCTTAAAAACCCCTTCACTCCAGCCCCCAAAATAAACCCACCTATCAGGTCAACCTATGCTCCACCCCCCAAAACTCCCGCCTCCCCCCCCCTTCCTATTTCCCCCCCCCCTCCCAGTCATGGCCACGCTCCGCCTACCTACGGATGGCTCCATGCTAAGATTGTCATTACTCTGTAGTGCAGAGGCCCGAATAGGAAATTGAAGATTTTGGATATGATATGTGCATGCAGGGCTGCATCTGCCATCTGCCAGGCGGCAGATGTCAGAGCCCTGAGGGGGGCAGCATGTTAATATGTTAAAACGTGGGTGATTCGTGTTACCAGAGCTGACCTAAACGCCCATCAAAAAAATTAATTGAATCAAAGCCTTTAAGGCACAGACATAATTAATAGAAAGAGGGACACAACTTGTCTCCGTTGCTTCTAATTACAGTGCATTACACAGGCAGTGTGTGATGACATCACGCCTGCGTCCCTGCACAGAAGACCAAGGAGAAGAAGTGGTCCACTGCATTGAGGAGTGGCCGACATAGCATCACTGCAGGTTAGTATTAGTTTTATTATTTTAAAATTGTTTGTTTTTTACATTGGGGGAGGGTACTGATTGGAGGGGGCTTTATCAATAAATTTAGCTGGATTGCATCTACTTATAAGTGTGTACATACTTTTATAATGAGTGGCTGTATATAATATACCTGGGGAGTACATGAAGTACAGATAATGAAGTATCAAGGCCGTTTTGCATATTTAGAAAATATATCCCACTGTGTACAAAAACTTGCAGTTGTAGAATTTAAAAAAGAAAAATTTCCTAACATATCCGTGGAAAAAATGATGGTAAGAGACCCTATGGGTGACTTGATGATAAGAATGTGGTGGTTATCTGGCCCAGAATATTGTGGAGCTTACACACAGTCACCGGTTAGTACCCAGACAGAATAATAGTTTATTTCTTGGGTTGTGTATACATTTTTTGAATATAAAAAGAAAGCTATTTATAAGAGCCTATTAGAAGCTCATAGTAATAGACAACTCTGGTATAATTATATCAATTTCTTGTATATAGTTCAATGATTCATTACTCCTGCAACAAAAGACAGTGAGTCATGTTTGGATGTGGATCCATGCATTATTCATTCAGCCAGTGTAACATATTAATTTCTCATCTATCAGGCTTATTTGTGATTCATCTTCATTCTGGAAAATGAGAAAACTTTTTCTGTGTCTTTCCTAAAATTACAAATGCATAATTTACATCAAGCTTCTATCCTTTGTTCTTTAATTATCTCTATAATGCAAGCCGTACACAGGAATGGCCCTGATCTGATATGAGCTAGTATTGTAGACTGGATGCTCCCAAAAATGTTCAGCCTGTGGAACTGGACCTGTATGCACACATAGCACAGGACGAGAGTCCATGCATCCAATGTGATGCAAGGCATGTCCGCCGGCTAGTTGAACTGTAGTGCTGACAAATTAACAGTTGCGGTACACGTACTGTATTGCGGTCATCCGTGTGCCTTCCATCTGATGAAGTCCATAGTCTGCGAACAAAAAAAATGAGCGCATGCACCAATTTTTTTTTTCCAGTGGGCCTGGAGTCTATGACAATAAAACAGACATATAAATAGGGATATGGGCAATAAAGGGTCAGCGTGCTATCTTATTAGTATTCCTCATACATTCCTTTCTACAAGTATTAACTTAAAGAGAATCTTCATAATTCTAGAATTTTTTTTTTTATGTACTGGTTTTATATGTCAGTTGCCAATTTACACATTTCTATATAAGTAAAGACAACAGGGCAATAGGTTCTCTGAAAATCCTGAAATATGCAATATTGTTAAATTAGTTGAAAGTGATGTATCCTGCAGCTGCCAATGTAAGACAGTGGATAATATTGGAGAATGTTTCAAGGATTGCATCCGTTTTTTCCATACTTCCTGTAAGGCCACGTTATGGCTATGTTCACGTGTCTGATTCTCTGCTCAAAATGAGCGTGTATTGATCAGCACATTAGGGGGGCCCTAATGCCAAGTAACAAGGCATTGGGGCACATTTACTAAGGGTCCGCAGCCGCCAATCCGTCGGGTTTTTCCCGAATATTTCTGCTTTGCGCTGTATTTCACGGGATTGTGGCGCACGCGATCAATTTTTGGCGCGATCGCGTCGACTTTCGCGCGACAGAAATCGGGGGGCGTGGCCACCGGACAACCCGAAGGATTCGGAAAAACCGCGGAATTTAAAAAGCCATTTGTGTCGCAAGATCAAGCACTCACATACACCAGAAAAAAGCAGGTGAACTCCGGCGGACCTCGGCGCAGCAGCGAAACATGGTGAATATCGGCGCACGGACCTTAGTGAATCCCGGCAGAACCCGAATCAGCGTCGGAGAACCCGCCGCTGGATCGCGACTGGACCGGGTAAGTAAATGTGCCCTATTGTCTCTAGAAACTTTTAAAATGCAAAAGAAAACAACTACAAGATCTTATTATAATGCTGAAAATGATACGGTGCAGATAATTGACAATCCCAGTGAATTTATGATGCTCTGTAGAGTTCAGCTGTAATACATTTGGAAACACCTGGGTATACATAATCATTAATTTATTACAATATTTTGAGGAGCATGTGTGCTTCGTGGCACCTGTTTGTACTTAGATGTAGTAATGTAATGCATATTAAGCAATCATTTCCCTTTTAACAGTTAATCAAAAAGGAAGATGCTGTTCCTGTATAATACATGATTTCTTGTAAGATCAACAAATTGGATAATCTAAGCATATGCCAATGAAACGGCAAAAACATTATGTTCTTTCTTTTTTTTTTGCATTCGTCTCTTCAGATATAGACTGCTTGTTTCCCTGATATGTAGCAGAGCTGACACTGTTCTGTCATCTCTGCTGCAAATCTGTGCAGCATATACAGTATCGATATTATGCAGGGAGTTTAGTCCTCAGCATAGTGATCAGTCCGTGGCACGGCACTTCTCACGGCTGTGATCACAGAATAATATGAAAGAGCCCTTATGGTGGTTTCATAATTATGTTTTTTTTCTTTTTATATACACTGAACCCATTTTGGATCACAGACCATGAAAAGTGCCGTGCCCTTGACCTGCTGGAGACCAAACGCTTTGTATAATATTGATAGATGATGCACAGACTACTTGTTTCCCTGATATGTAGCAGAACAGACAGGAGAGGTGGCCGTATCCAAGTACAACATGACTACATTTATGGGAAATTACCTTCACTTTTTTTTTTTATAACATTACATTTTTGTTTTATAATAAGCAATTGAAGAAATGTATATGGCAGATGAATGCCCAGATGAGAATACCCCTTTAATATCCCAAGCAGGTCTAGATTTGGAATGATAGTACAAAATCAAATTAAAAGACGAAAATCTAATTTCATGCTGTTCCAACTTTGGTGGAAACTGAAGATAAGGAAATGAGGCTCAGTAGTGTGTGTGGCCTACTCATGCCTAGCCATGCTTCTGATGCAGATGTTCTCCAGGGGGATCTCCTCCCAGACCTAGATGACACATCAGTAAATCAGTCTGTGATGTAACGCAGCATAGTGGATCAGACATGATGTCCCAGATCTGGGGAATAGGCCAGAACCCAGAGCCCACTACACCTGCATATGGTCTCACAATGAGTCTGAGGATTTCATTCTGGTCCCTTATGGGAACAGGGAACTTCTGGCTAGCACACATAGACCTGTGGGTCCCTCTCGGTCATGCAGACATACAATTCTGGGAGCCCCCCTTTAATGAAATGTCCACTGCAGAGGTCACCTTTAATGAAATGTCCACTGCAGAGGTCACCTTTAATGAAATGTCCACTGCAGAGCGCCCCTTTTAAGAAATGTCCACTGTAGAGCCCCCCTTTTAATGAACAGGACACAGCAGAGCCCCTTACAGAAATGTCCACATTTAACTCCCTTGAAAAAAAAAAACCTTTATACTCACCTACAGCTTTGTATTCTCTTCTTTCTGCCCAAATCAAGTGGCTGTGACCCCGCCACATCATAGTAAGTACACAAGTCTATGGACTGGCAGTTGATAGTGATTATACTAGTCTGCTGACTGGTGGTGCATAGTGACTACATCAGTCTGCGGATTGACAGTGGATAGTGATTAAACTTATCTGTGGACTGACAGTGGATAGTGAGTACATTAGACTGCGGACTGGCAGTGGATAGTGATTAGACTTATCTGTGGACTGACAGTGGATAGTGAGTACACTAGACTGCGGACTGGCAGTGGGTAGTGACTACATCAGTCTGCAGACTAACAGTCGATAGTGATTACACTTGTCTGTGGACTAACAGTGGATAGTGAGGACACTAATCTGTGGACTGGCGTGGATAGTGACTACATCAGTTTGTGGACTGGCAGTGTATAGTGAACATATTAGACTGCTGACTGACAGTGGATGTTGATTACATCAGTCTGGACTAGCAGTGGATAGTGAGTACACTAAACTGCGGACTGACAGTGGATAGTGAGTACACTAGACTGCGGACTGACAGTGGATGTTGATTACATCAGTTTGCAGACTGACAGTGGATAGTGAGTACACTAGACTGCAGACTGTCAGTGGACAGCGCATTCCCTAGACTGCTCATTGACTGGTGGCAATGATTGAAAGGACTGACATTGGAAAGTATTTGCATTAGACTGCAGACAGAATAAATGTAGTCTACAGGACACCAATCTAAATTGCATGTGGCCTATGGCTTCTACATTCTCTAAAATTGTTATACCTTACCTGGGGCCCACTTGAACATGTTTGCTTCCCCCTCCGTTCTATATCCTTAGCTATGCAACTGACAGATGTATATGGAAATACAGCAATTGCCCACTCAGTCATAAGTGTTTTAGGCTTCTGGTGCCAGGGAGCTTAAACAGGACAGTTCTTGGCCTGGAATAAATTGTACATTTGTGTATAGAAGATCATGTAGGATGTTTATTGTAAGGACTAAGGACAGTATAAAGAAATGCAGGCCTGCTAATGTAACTGTTATAAGGCCAGATTCTATATTGCACTTCGGCTGGTTAATCTTGTTGCCTGGCAGAGTTGAGGCACTTTACAAAACTGTATACAAAGCATAAGAAAGGAAAATAAAAATATATGGTGATTTATTTGGGGGTACAGGCTGTACCAGGGTTATGTACAGTGTAGGTTCTGCAGTTTTGTTCTTAAGTTGAATTTGTATGTACCATATTTTTCAATCTATAAGATGCACCCCATGTTTGGACATCAAAAAAAAGGAAACTATATTTGATATGCAACATCCCCCACCGGGGCCTAGCCTTTTCTCGGGGCCTGAAGTCAGCCGGGGCCCGCAGTACCTGAGTGGCTGGCGGTTGCGGCCTAGGCACGCTAGTGTCACGGTGCTTGGTATGGGGAACCGGAGGGCTGTCCTACAGCCTGGCAGGTCTCCAGCAGGGTGGTGTTGGCAAGAAATGATGAGGGAGAGGCTGCTATAGCAGATCTCCCTGGGGCAACCCTGTGATGTCTAGAGTATGAGTCTCTGTGTAGTGGACAGGGTGCCTGTGATGATGACAGCTGTAGTAGCAGGGACCAGACGGAGGCAGAGGTTGAACAAAAACAACTTACAGTTCTTTATTGGAACCGACAGGAACCGCAGCAACGTGCCTTTAACAGAATGGTGGAGTGCTGAGATGCAGTTGGAGGGAGCCACAGGAGGTAGATCACCAGCCTGGATGCAGAGGGCAGGCTGGGAGGTAGCTGTGTCCTAATAGGAAGCTTCAGCTTGTCCTGGAGTGCTTCAGGTATCACCCTTGAAGGTAGGATGATACCCCTTTCCTCACTAACTCTTATCTATTAGCTCCACTCTTCAGGCAGGGGCTAGGCTCTTCCTGCTCTGGTCTGGTATGCTAGCTGTATAGAGTTTAGACTGGGGTTATTCCAGTCTGCTTCTGCAGACTCCTAGGTCTGGCTAGAACTGGTCTCTTCTCCCTCCAGGGAGAGACTGCTCTCTTCTGGAAGTTTCCTGACAGGGTCTTGTAACTCCCCTGGTCAGGTGGTGGCTTCTCCTCCAATTACATCTCAGCTTACAGAGAATTGAGTGTAATACATGTGATTGGATGACACATCTTATACCACATAAAACAGTTAACTCCTGCCTTGCCAGGCAGGATCTACCACTGCAATGTTCCCTTGTGTCCTATAAGGACAATGTAGTGTGATGTAGTGACATGCTGTGGGACGTATTCGCAACCACCCCTCCGCCTTGCATCGGCGAGGGTGTTGCAGATACCTATTCAAATTTACCTGTCTCTCACAAACAAGCCTGGAATGTACTTTCTGCTACATGTACACAGACAGATCTGCTAGGATAACCCTTGTGTATAGTCAGCCTCCTCTTTTCCTGAACCTGTGTATAATCAGCCTCCTCTTTTCCTGAACCTGTGTATAATCAGCCTCCACTTTTCCTGCACCTGTATATAATCAGCCTCCACTTTTCCTGCACCTGTGTATAATCAGCCTCCACTTTTCCTGCACCTGTGTATAATCAGCCTCCACTTTTCCTGCACCTGTGTATAATCAGCCTCCACTTTTCCTGCACCTGTGTATAATCAGCCTCCACTTTTCCTGCACCTGTGTATAATCAGCCTCCACTTTTCCTGCACCTGTGTATAATCAGCCTCCACTTTTCCTGCACCTGTGTATAATCAGCCTCCACTTTTCCTGCACCTGTGTATAATCAGCCTCCACTTTTCCTGCACCTGTGTATAATCAGCCTCCACTTTTCCTGCACCTGTGTATAATCAGCCTCCACTTTTCCTGCACCTGTGTATAATCAGCCTCCACTTTTCCTGCACCTGTGTATAATCAGCCTCCACTTTTCCTGCACCTGTGTATAATGAGCCTCCACTTTTCCTGCACCTGTGTATAATGAGCCTCCACTTTTCCTGCACCTGTGTATAATGAGCCTCCACTTTTCCTGCACCTGTGTATAATGAGCCTCCACTTTTCCTGCACCTGTGTATAATGAGCCTCCACTTTTCCTGCACCTGTGTATAATGAGCCTCCACTTTTCCTGCACCTGTGTATAATGAGCCTCCACTTTTCCTGCACCTGTGTATAATGAGCCTCCACTTTTCCTGCACCTGTGTATAATGAGCCTCCACTTTTCCTGCACCTGTGTATAATGAGCCTCCACTTTTCCTGCACCTGTGTATAATGAGCCTCCACTTTTCCTGCACCTGTGTATAATGAGCCTCCACTTTTCCTGCACCTGTGTATAATGAGCCTCCACTTTTCCTGCACCTGTGTATAATGAGCCTCCACTTTTCCTGCACCTGTGTATAATCAGCTTCCACTTTTCCTGCACCTGTGTATAATCAGCTTCCACTTTTCCTGCACCTGTGTATAATGAGCCTCCACTTTTCCTGCACCTGTGTATAATCAGCCTCCATTGTCCCTGAAACAATTTGATTTTGAGTTGACTTGAGAACACGGATTAACAAGAAAGCTTCATTGCAGACACCTTACAGTTGAACACTGCAGCCTTGGACTGAAGTTCAGTAAATTACCAGCATCCAGAGATCAGATGTTCACCAGAGGTTACAACAGGCAGAGAGGACCATTCTTAACTAAGGGTGTCTAATTTGGGAATTGCCTGTATATCTTTAGCACTTGAATTTTACAGTAATATTATCCCGAAAAATACCCTAGGAAGCATCTGGTTGCCTCCAAAGTTAAATAGCCAATTATCGTATACGTATTGTCCGTATACTTCTATAAAAACATGTAAAGTTGCCACAAAGATCTGAGCTCGTCCTCTTCCTGTTTGAGATTATGTCTCAGGCAGTCTGTCATCAGTGTATGAGTGCACCTCACACGCCAATAACACACTGGTCATAAACAATTGACCACAAATCAGTTGTTTGTGATCTGTGAAATGCATAAAGTTAATGTGCAGGGAAACCTTCCCTCAACCATCCAGTATCTAAGACACAGGAGGGGACGGGAGCACCATAATGAAATAATATCCATATGTTTAGTCTCTAACCTTTACATCTATGGTTTATTACAGTATAAAAGAGCAAGAATATCAGATTTAAATGCAGCCACAATTTTATTTACAAAAGTAAATCAGAAATTATTTTAGTTACAGAAAACTTTCTTTCAGAAAATAAACTTTTCTTCTTAACAAATCATTTCAGAAGTACATAAAGTTAGAGAAAACTCCTGCATCAAATCAAAACTCCTGCATAGATTGTGTTCAGAGAACGGGTATCAGAAGCCATCCTGCACCTCCCAGCAAAGCGGTGATACCGTACATTTTACTACATGTTTATATAAATATAGAATCATACATTCACATGCATTTCAATGTCATTTTACTGCGCTACAAAGAGTAAATATCGTTCAGAATGAGCAAAGCAACAGAGCTCCAAATCTGAATGTCTGATAAACTTTCTATAGAAAATACCCTCTTCAGAGACCACTGAAAAGACAGATGAAAAATAGACTCAAAAATATTTTGAAATTACATAAAAGCGGCTTTTTACATACAGAATTCAGAACACTGAAAGTACAACATGCCCCTTAGCTTTGATTATCCTCTCATAAATATACTACAAAGAAATCTGGTGAACGAGGTAATACAAGAATAAAAGGCAACTGCAATGTCATCTCTTATATATAACATATATAAGCTGTAGAAAGCACATATCCAGCTTGTGCTTATTGATTTACATCCGTGCCGGATCAGTCATCCTCTGCTACTTCTAGAAGCGGTTCTGCGATGAAGAGGCCTTCACATGGAGGTGGGGTGTCCGGCTGTGTAGTAAAGTAAGAGTGAGTTAGTCCTCAGCACTTAGCCAGTGACACATATCTACTTGATCATTCAACATTAAAGTGAACCTGTTACCACACTACCGCCCCCCCCAAAAAAAAAACCCCACAAACAGTAATATGTAAGTCTTCTGTAATATGAATTTCCCCTGGAGGCCTCTTTAGCATATTCTAGGTAGCATCATTATTGAATAATCATCTTTTATTCTGTTGTAGGATGCAGTCAGGTACGCCCACGCCTGCAGTCATGCGGACCAGCCCCCCAATAGCAATGTTATTTTTAGGGGGTGGTTCGGGTAAGTGTGGTGACAGGTTTCCTTTAATACAACAGCTAATCTCTGCTTTGCCTTCATTGCATTTTATTTGCTAGAACGAGAGTTAAAGAGTCTTTTACTATATTTTAATAAGTTCTATTCTTTCTAGTAGGAGTTTTTAGGAAAGTGTAGCATCATAAGCTCCACTGCTATTACAGCCCCCATGAGGATCGTCTCCAAGTATTACTAAACTTTTAAATGGCACAGATTCATCCTCTGCCAACTGCTACATGAGTGAATGTAGATTTGCAATAAAAAAAAAAAAAACACGAGAGTCAATATTGCTTAAAATTTCTTCTTGCATTTCCCATAAAATAATTGAGCAGTTTTGTTTTCTTAGAACAATGCATTGAGTAATTCCTCTGATTTCTCCTGGAAATAATCTGCTTCAGTTCTGGAGTTTAACCCCTTCAAGATGCAGCCATTTTGTAGCTTTAGGCTCAGCCCCATTCTTTGGATTCTGACTTGCATCCCTTTATATGGTTATAACTTTTGAACACTGTTACTTATCAAAGCTATTCTAAAATAGTTTTTTCCTCACATGTTGTACCTCTTTTTGGTGGTAAATTTTGGCTAAGTTTTGCGTTTATTTAAAAAAAAAATTATAAATTTGTTAAAAAAAAATGTGACATTTTCGATTTACCACTTAAATAAGTTGCTGAATAACATTTCCCATATGTCTACTATTTTTTATAATTTTTGAAATGTCTGGATAAATTATGTAAGCACGTGGCTTACAAATTGAATATCGCTTTTCCGTATTTTCAGAATTGACTATTTTGGGGATAAATGCTGTTTTGAATGAAATTTAGAATAGTCAAATTTTGTCGGTTATACGTACATATAGCCCTAAAATTTACACATTTCCAAAAGATAGAAAGAGAAAATCCATCTTAAAATTACAATTACAATTTCTCCCGGGTACAAAGACACCCCACATGTGGCCGTTACTTGTTTTATAGGTGCATAGCGAGGTGCAGAAGGGAAGGAGGGACCTGCAGCTGCCAGGATTTTTTTCTATAGAAAACGTCATTATTTATTTCCAGCAGACAAAAATCTGACCATTGTCAAAAAGGAGCACGGCTCGTTATATCTCAGAGAGTAATCAGAGCTGTGTGATATAAGGAATTGTGCACCTGTGTGACCCTGGTCAGATTTCTGTCCACTGGAAATAAACAAAGAAATTTTCTATAGAAGGACAGCAAGCAGAGATCTAGAAAACTGAGGAATTGATACAGAAATTATATTAGAAATTGTATTTTTCATAATACAAACAATAACATTCATTTGCAGAAGTGGGGATAACCATTTAACATCACTAGGGGGTTAAGGAAGGAGGCCATGGATAACAAATAAGAAGATCACCACAGTCACAGTTCCTGGATCTATGAGTAAGTGTCCCTCGTTTATCCATGCTCGATTTTGATGGTAGATTTACATTATGTACCTGGAAGGGAGGGCTTCTTTATTATCTCTACAAGACGGTAGCTGACTTGATGGATCGTCTATGTGGTCATGGGTAGGAGCACTAAGCCCGGAAGAGTGACCCAAGGCACCCAGGACCCAAGCAGAACGGGAATGGTGAAGAGTTGTGAGCATTTATGCCCTCTCCAATTATTATATATTTTTTTTATTAAACCCACTAACCAATGTGAGAGCAAGGCATTTTTACTTAATATTTCTCCCCTGAAAAACAATTGTGTCCAATATGCTGAAATGATATAAAAAATCTAACTAATAAATTATCTTCAAGCCAGCCCCCCCTGCCTGGTTTTGAAATACAGTATCCACAGATTTTTCACCCACACAAGGACCTAGGGCTGCAGAGCCGCAGTAAGGGTTATTTTAAGGCCTTAACCCCATTAGGTAAACCACCACCTAGGATTGTGGAAAGGTTGTATAAAAAGCAAATCAGCAATTCTAATTTAGCAGGGACGCAGTCTTGCTAATTTATCTCCCTTACGATGGTAAAAAGTCGACATGGATAAAATGAGTTGATCATTCACAGATAAAGTCAGAACTTATTGCAGTTTAAATTTTGTAGCAAAGCACACAACAGTACTGTATACGTGTTTAAAAAGTAGAAAACCAGACGTGAAGAGGGTATTTGAGGCAATATGTTCCTGTAATCCAAAGAAAACAAGGGTTGGTGTGAGCTTTGGGGAAACAATCCTAAACATGTACCCCCTCACATTTTATATGAATGAATGTGTTCCTTGGTGTAGGAATATTAACAAAACATATTACATAGCTTTAAGAAGAAAGCAGTGAGCTCCATATTGTATAAATCTGGCAGCTGGAGATGAAAATCAGTAGAACTACGTGTCACGCAAACTCACATTTAAATTTAATGTAGCAGCTGTTGCAGTACAAGTCGTTGTTCCGGATTCTAACTTCTGCTCCAGACTGGGAACCTCCGAGGTCGGTTTCACAGGCGACACACTGTGCAGAAAAATAAATACACAACAATAAGTCATTTTACTGCACAAAACATTGCTAGGTCCCTGGACAGTAAACCAATTCATATGATAGATCCAGCAAAGCCTGAAATGACTGATTAAAGTAGCAAAACAAAAAAAAAATCATTAGTAGATAAAGCCGCAGCCAAGCATAGCGATCAGCTTCTGGAGTCATTGTACGCAAAATTGGTGAGCATTAGGCAGGGTATCCAGCATGACGTACCAGCACAGGAGCAGTGATTTGGCACTATGTAAGCAGATGTGGCACAGACTTATTCCATGAAACAAAACCAAACACTGAGAAATATTTTATGTCAACAAGGAGCTGCACTGTCAAGACTAGCTTCTTTAAAATAAACCTAAAAGGTAAAAATATCTGTATGTCTCACAACTGAAGACTACCATTTACACTCTCACAGACTAGAAGACATACTTTGTCTATGGCAAGTGTAAAGCAGGAACTAGTCTTCATGACGGCCTTTGTTTAGACTCGGGGAATATTAAAGTGTGATGCACAGCAATTCCCAATTAATTTATGTTTAATGTAATCTGTCAGATTATTTTTCCATCCTAAACTGGCCCCAGCATGTGCCCCATCAGGCAATAAAACTTTTCCAATAGTTCCTCTCATTATGTTATATCTTGATGAAAAAAAATGTATAAGCTTTTAATACCCTAGCTTGGCAAATGCAAACTTATCTTACTCAGTCAAAGGGACAGGAAGGAGTATTGTCAAGTAGATTAACACCTTGCAGAGTAGCTTTCATGAGCCAGTGTGGATGCATCACCAAGCTTGATAAAGACAATGGGGCAGATTTATCAAGCTGTCTGAAAGTCAGAATATTTCTAGTTGCCCATGGCAACCAATCACAGTTCAGCTTTCATTTTACCAGTGCTCATGAATATTTTAAAGGGGAGCTGTGATTGGTTGCCATGGGCAACTAGAAATATTCTGACTTTCAGACAGCTTGATAAATCTGCCCCAATATGTTGAAATGTTGCATTCTTTGAATAAAGAACACCTAATCTTTCTACTGGATACAAAAGGAGTGCTGGGGCTCTGGAAGGTGTTAACTGCTTAACAACATGGGGTATTGGTTTCAAATGCCACCGACAGGTCCCCTTTAAGGTTAACTTGAGCCCAGGCAATCTTAAAGAACATCTACCACCAGGAAGACTGTCCCCAATGCCATGCTCATTACCTGAGGAGGAACTGGGCAGCGGGTTTTCTTATGTTTGGTAAGGTCCGTTATTGTGACATTTTTGTGTCTGTTATTATACTTTACAATTAATTTAAACCATGGTTTATATATGTATATTAAGTAAACCAATTTAGAACTCAGTGGGATTTCTACATAATGTTACAAATTAAATGATGATGGAACCAGGAAACTATTTGTTTTTTTTTCCAGGATCAGAATACTGAAGATATATATACAGGACAGGTCATAGCAGGTCAATATTAGGGTGGCAACTCTTGGACCCAGAGCTTATCAGATGTGAGATCAGCTGTGGTCTCTACAGGAGTTTAAATATAATTTAACACAACCAATTTAGTCGCAGAAATGAGGAAGACTGCAGAGAAACAGACTTAGGGGCTCATTCAAACGAACATAATGGGAACCAATTTGCCGCGATCGTACGGCTGTCCTTGGCTGCTCTATGGTATGGTTTTAATCCTGCATGATGTAAGGCCTCCTGTAGGTCATACTTGATTTCAAGGGAGTTGCCTTACAAGGTAGCTAAAAGAGGCGTGGTTCTCTATCCCATCCTGGTTTACTTTGCATATTTCCCAACAGTGTCAAGAGCAGGAGTCCATCAAGGGTGAGGTCCACTTCCTGCTACACTGCTCCAAATTCTCGGCAGTGAGGGACACTCACTTCAGGAGACTCTAAGATCTCCCCACGGGCTTCTGCCCTACAGAGAAGGGAAAGAAGATCTTAATCCTACTTGGGGGGGGGGGGGGTAGACGTCGATGCCAAAGCCGCAAAATACGTCACTGCCTGCCATAGACGGAGACATGCGATATACCATGGACAGACATATGATACCATGGACTATAATAACCCCCTCTGCGCCCCATGTCCCCCTTCATCCTGTTCCCCATGATCCTGCACCCCACCTTATTCCCCACAATCTCATTTTATAAACAATTTGGCAATGCTAACTTGTATTTGGTCCCGCTTCTTTGACTTGAGAGGTGATGTCCTCTCCAGTACGCCTAAGTGTGCCCACATTTTTGTGAATGTACCCTTATGTAAACAATAAAGGAGCCTTCTATGTCCTACTATGCTAATAAATCTGGATTTTTACTTGCTGGAATAAGGTTGTTTCATGGAACAATGTCTGACTCAAATGAATGAGTGTTAGTACCCGCAACCATGGCAGTTAGTTATGTTTATGGAGGATTCATGCAGATATCCTCAGTGTCTCACCTTAAAACAATGTAAATGAAAACAAAGACCAAGAGATTCGATGATCATGGCCGCTCCTTTGCCCAAACTGTTATTACAGTAAGAGCATAATTTCTTCCCGCTCACTGACCTAGATACAGAATAAGAAAATAACTGAGCCCTTGTCTGAAGTCTGACAGATGCTCTGGAATGCAGAAATGCGTCAATGGGTAAATAAATTCATTCTTCCTTTACAGACAACCAGACAAAGGCAATGAATGAAGACGTGTTCTGCTGCTAAATGTAACCATGCAAAACTAAATGTAATTTACCAATAAGGATTAACTAGAGTGTTGAATTAATTGCTAAGGACAAATAAAGCAAATACAGCATTCTGAACAAATTCAGAACAACTGAAACAATATGGAGACCAATTGGATCCAGTGGAGGCAGCATGGTTATTTGGAAAATACTATGTACTGTATGTAATACAGGAATGTCAATGTGTCTGCATATTCCATCCGTGCTGCAAACCTACATTCATATGTATGTACACAGTCAAAGAAAGAAATATTTTACACACACTTCCCAACACGTTGTGACTCTACCGAAGCACATCAGGACATTACCGTTCCAGTCAGCAGTGAAGTGCAAACACTCAGCCTCCTCTAACTTCTCTAATGTAGGTAAATCTAGTGTCATGAACTAGAAAGAGGTGGTTATGGTTGTCTGGCTTGTGATGGGTATCTGTTTCCAGCAGATGGCAAACAACATAACATACAGACTTGCTAACTTATGATAACCTAAATATGTTAGACATGAGATATACAACCCATATAAACCCGTTTTATTAATACCTAATAACCATAATTATGACAATAATAAACTAGATAAAGCATGTATTTTCAAATAAAAATGTATAAAATCACGCTAAAAACGTTGAAAATCTATCATTGTGCTTACTTGTTGCGCTGCTGACCAGACGCCTGTGTTGAAGGCTGGCTTCGAGGCATACTAGATGATGCTACAGACGTCTGGGAGAGAGAGGCGCTCTTAACAGAACCGGAAGAAACCTGTGGAAGGCTGGAAGATGGGTTGCGCAGGTAGGTACGATTGGAGGTGGATACCACTTGAGAGGGTTGACTGAAATCTTGACTAGATGATAAAGAGTTATATGATGATGAATGGTTTGCCCAGGATGATTGTCTCCGTGAGGTTAAACCAGAGTCTAGGTTGTCAAGTGATTCCCCTCTATAAAAAGAAAGCACAGTATATTAAAAAATAGCTCTACAGGCATCTAACATGAACTACACATGCAACATTAACTCCTTCAGGACCATTTTGTGTTATGGGGTTAGCGGCCAGTTTAGGTTATTTGTTTTTGCATAAATATAACAAGAGAATATCAGAAGACTGATGAGTACCGTCCATTTCTATTTCTTTTGTGGAACTATATATGATCACTAATACAATATACTGCACCAAACGCAGCAGTTACTGGCAGGCGGCAGTGGCCCGCCTGCCCCCTCGAGCACGTGGCCCGCCTGCCCCCTCGAGCACGTGGCCCGCCTGCCCCCTCGAGCACGTGGCCCGCCTGCCCCCTCGAGCACGTGGCCCGCCTGCCCCCTCGAGCACGTGGCCCGCCTGCCCCCTCGAGCACGTGGCCCGCCTGCCCCCTCGAGCACGTGGCCCGCCTGCCCCCTCGAGCACGTGGCCCGCCTGCCCCCTCGAGCACGTGGCCCGCCTGCCCCCTCGAGCACGTGGCCCGCCTGCCCCCTCGAGCACGTGGCCCGCCTGCCCCCTCGAGCACGTGGCCCGCCTGCCCCCTCGAGCACGTGGCCCGCCTGCCCCCTCGAGCACGTGGCCCGCCTGCCCCCTCGAGCACGTGGCCCGCCTGCCCCCTCGAGCACGTGGCCCGCCTGCCCCCTCGAGCACGTGGCCCGCCTGCCCCCTCGAGCACGTGGCCCGCCTGCCCCCTCGAGCACGTGGCCCGCCTGCCCCCTCGAGCACATGGCCCGCCTGCCCCCTCGAGCACATGGCCCGCCTGCCCCCTCGAGCACATGGCCCGCCTGCCCCCTCGAGCACATGGCCCGCCTGCCCCCTCGAGCACATGGCCCGCCTGCCCCCTCGAGCACATGGCCCGCCTGCCCCCTCGAGCACATGGCCCGCCTGCCCCCTCGAGCACATGGCCCGCCTGCCCCCTCGAGCACATGGCCCGCCTGCCCCCTCGAGCACATGGCCCGCCTGCCCCCTCGAGCACATGGCCCGCCTGCCCCCTCGAGCACATGGCCCGCCTGCCCCCTCGAGCACATGGCCCGCCTGCCCCCTCGAGCACATGGCCCGCCTGCCCCCTCGAGCACATGGCCCGCCTGCCCCCTCGAGCACATGGCCCGCCTGCCCCCTCGAGCACATGGCCCGCCTGCCCCCTCGAGCACATGGCCCGCCTGCCCCCTCGAGCACATGGCCCGCCTGCCCCCTCGAGCACATGGCCCGCCTGCCCCCTCGAGCACATGGCCCGCCTGCCCCCTCGAGCACATGGCCCGCCTGCCCCCTCGAGCACATGGCCCGCCTGCCCCCTCGAGCACATGGCCCGCCTGCCCCCTCGAGCACATGGCCCGCCTGCCCCCTCGAGCACATGGCCCGCCTGCCCCCTCGAGCACATGGCCCGCCTGCCCCCTCGAGCACATGGCCCGCCTGCCCCCTCGAGCACATGGCCCGCCTGCCCCCTCGAGCACATGGCCCGCCTGCCCCCTCGAGCACATAGCCCGCCTGCCCCCTCGAGCACATAGCCCGCCTGCCCCCTCGAGCACATAGCCCGCCTGCCCCCTCGAGCACATAGCCCGCCTGCCCCCTCGAGCACATAGCCCGCCTGCCCCCTCGAGCACATAGCCCGCCTGCCCCCTCGAGCACATAGCCCGCCTGCCCCCTCGAGCACATAGCCCGCCTGCCCCCTCGAGCACATAGCCCGCCTGCCCCCTCGAGCACATAGCCCGCCTGCCCCCTCGAGCACATAGCCCGCCTGCCCCCTCGAGCACATAGCCCGCCTGCCCCCTCGAGCACATAGCCCGCCTGCCCCCTCGAGCACATAGCCCGCCTGCCCCCTCGAGCACATAGCCCGCCTGCCCCCTCGAGCACATAGCCCGCCTGCCCCCTCGAGCACATAGCCCGCCTGCCCCCTCGAGCACATAGCCCGCCTGCCCCCTCGAGCACATAGCCCGCCTGCCCCCTCGAGCACATAGCCCGCCTGCCCCCTCGAGCACATAGCCCGCCTGCCCCCTCGAGCACATAGCCCGCCTGCCCCCTCGAGCACATAGCCCGCCTGCCCCCTCGAGCACATAGCCCGCCTGCCCCCTCGAGCACATACCTTACATGGCCTTATACTAAAAACATTTATAATGATTTTTCTAAATTTGGTGGATATTCTAATGAATTTTGAATTTACTAATGAATAAATTTAACAATAAATGTATAGACTAGCTGTCAGTGCCTGTTTTTCTATATCATTTTCTCATACATACATAAATACAAACCGAGTAAATATATACCTTCTCATATAGTTTGGAAGAGAAGAGGTGTCTTTCGTGACACTGGAGCTCCGCTGCCGGATCCAGCTATTGTCATTATGCAGAGGGGCTTTTTTCCTCATCTCTTTGATTATTTGCTGTCTCTCAATTTCTGCAGGGCCCTCCTTCTGTGATCCTCCCGCAGACCATGTATTTTCAGAACCATGGATGGTGCCTGTAACATAAAAGAATTTTTCTTTACTGGGACAATTTTGTTGAATGGACATCAAAAGATAATCAGAAAGTGTAGTAACATACCAAAGCTTAATAAAGATACATCCTAAAGCAGACATGCAAAGCAGCACGGCAAGTAAACAGCGGCGACTACCATCATCTTGTAAGAAATATGTAATATTAAACATATGTCTGTACAGCTGTCCCTTCTCTGAAAGGTATACTTTCCGAAAAAGTATAATTAGTATAATTTGGTAGTCTATGATTCTTCATGATCCCACTCAATGGAATCGGGTGAAGGTGAAGCCCCCCACTGTATTTCAGCCTCCAGCGCATTGTCTGGCGACAATAGTATGCAATCCTATAAAGTCAGAATTTTATACAGATAAGCAGAAAAGCCAAGCATTTGCCCACCTTGGCCTGGATAATCTCTACTCTGAGAGACTTTTTGTTTTTCCATGGCTTCTTTTTCTGACAAGAGTTGTATTGGTTGGGGCACCAAAGTTTGTGTCCTGTTTTCATCTTCATACACCCAGTCTGCAAAACCATATGGCGCCTTTGCATGTCCGCCTATATATAAGGATTCATGAGACTCACTGATGATGTTTAGAACTATGCAGTAGCATAAAGTTTAAGCGTAAAGTAGTATTAAACTAGGTTAGGGTGGTGGAGGGATTTGGCTCTGTGCACAAGCTAGCCACACAAATTGCAGCTAGCTCACAGCCCCCCTTGACCTCTGTGTGCTCACTGCTCTGTGACCGTGCACAATAGTCTCTCACCGCTCCGTAACCGAGCCGGGCAGCCGTGCCGCAAATTACAGAGCAGGTACTATTCCAGCTCCTATGGACATGGGTAGGGTGAGCAGCATTCCTCCGACCCCCAACCCCCCAGCCCCCCTTCCATACTCAAGCTGGCTGAAATAAGCTACAAATCATCCAGTTTGTGCACACGCTCATATGAACATAACCTTACCCATGTCACACAATCAATTTCAGTTAAGGGTCCTCACCTGGCAGGAAGTCAGAGGACCTGCCGTATCGAATAAGTGACCTCCCCAGACCAAAAGGATCTCACTTCCATTTTCAAGGTGACTTAAAAAATGGCAACTAGTCTAATGAGGTGAAGAATGTATAAAAACACCAAATATTTACAGTGTGACATAATGCCACAATCTACAATGAATAAGACTGACTAGTTTGAAAAAAATTAAAAATAAAAACATGGCTTCATAGAAAAGCACTGCACTGCAGATTTTGTCAATGCTGCATAAGGTAATATTAAGAACAATTATCAGCCACAAAATATCATTTAGCCTACACTCACCATTTCCTTGAGCCAGATAACTAGATGAATCGGGAATATCTCCAAATTTGCTGTTAAGAAAAACATACCAAATGAGACTAATGCAATATAACAAGATCTCACTGAAATAATGTATTTTTTTTTCTTATTGGAAAAGTAAACTTTAGCATCTGTTTTTCACCCTGTATGAGTATTTTACTTGGCCTCAATTGAAAAAATAAATAAATAAATAAATTTATAATTACCTTGGTCCGGAGATCCTGGGATCTGTACTTTGCGGCAAGTGAAGCCGGCTTAATACGCCTGTAGGCTCACTTGCCACAGTGCAAGAGGGATCAGAATCTTCAGATGCGAGTCTGATGTGCCTCCTCTGACTCGCATCTAGGTGAGCATAATTTTATTTTTTTATTTTTTTTAAATGAGGCCACAGACAGCTGTCATACAGGTCAAATTGGGACCCTAAACCAAAGGTCCATATGGTTCATTTAGAATCCAAAATCGATCAGACAGGTTTTATCTAAGACTACACAAACTTGTCTCTTATTTTCCATTGGGAAATACTATTGCTACCACCTGGCGACAATTATTGGCAGTTCTTTTGTTTCACAAAAATAAAAAACAACAAAAACCTTATTTAAAAAAAAAAGTGACAAAAAGCTGTGGCACAGCCATAGCGGATGTTGACTCTCAGCACAAATGGCTGATGTTAACAATCAGCCATTTACATAGCCAATCACCTACCTGTTGTATGATGGGTATTCATTTTCATCGAAAGTCCTCGATAATCTTGAATAACTACTGCATAAACAAACAGTACAAATTATGTTAACTACCGTATATATTCTCGTGTATAAGCCGAGTTTTTCAGCACAAAAAATGTGCTGAAAAACGTCCCCTCGGCTTATACACGAGTCAATACACACACATATATACATATATAAACATATATATGTATATATAAAAAAATAAATAAATAAACTTCTCTAATTTCGTGCTGGGTGCTGCCATGTTTTTCTCCCAGAAGGCGCCTAGTATGATGTCAGCGGCGGCGCATCATACTATGCGCCTGCCGTCCGGGGGAGAACAATGGCGGCACCCAGCACGAAGTTAAAGAAGAAAGAAGACCCGCGCGGACATCGGGGGAGCAGCGCTGTACGTGTGGGCCACTGGAGGGTGAGTATATAAGTTTATTTATTTTTTTAATGCTGGGCTGTATACTACAGGGGGCAGGCTGCATACTACAGGGGGCAAGCTGCATACTACAGGGGGCAAGCTGCATACTACAGGGGGCAAGCTGCATACTACAGGGGGCAAGCTGCATACTACAGGGGGCAAGCTGCATACTACAGGGGGCAAGCTGCATACTACAGGGGGCAAACTGCATACTACAGGGGGCAAGCTGCATACTACAGGGGGCAAGCTGCATACTACAGGGGGCAAGCTGCATACTACAGGGGGCAAGCTGCATACTACAGGGGGCAAGCTGCATACTACAGGGGGCAAGCTGGCTACATACTGGGCCACCCTCGGTTTATACTCGAGTCAATAGGTTTTCCCAGTTGTTGATGGTAAAATTAGGGGTCTCGGCTTATACTCGAGTATATACGGGTGGTATAAAACCAGTAAAATGATTGGTTGAAGAATTAAATACAATTATCTTGTTGTAAGCATTCAATGAACTGCTTATTTTTGTCTAGAGGTCGATTTCTTTGTGTCATATTTAGTCCATGTATTGGCCTCAATTTCCCTCCTTGCTCCAGGTCTACATGCTTGGCTAATGGTTGTTCACAAAAATCAGCCCATCTCATGACTAAACTTAGGTGAAAGAAACTGACCTTAAAGGAAACCTATCAAAGCGATTTGGGATACTAAACCACCCACAGGTCCTTACAAACTTGTGGTTTAGTGTCCCAAATCCCCATTCTGTATTTTTAAGCCATCGTTTTAAAAACTCCCTTGATTCCTTTTGGTGTGTGATGTAGCAAGTGAACTCGCTGTAGTACACCTATAGCGCTAGTGCAGACAAGTCTGGGTATTATCCCAGCTCGACTTGAAGAATCGTGAAAAGAGGCGCCGGTGTGGGATCTTCTGATAGGAGTCCAACGTGCCTTATTGGACTCACATCTGGGGACCCTAAACCACAAGTTTATAAGGACCTGTAGCTGGTTTAGGGTCCCAAATCAATCCGACGGGTCTTCTTAATTACTAAGATGATTTCTAAATTGCCAAGTAAAATAAAGACACCATGATGCCATGTAGGATCAGTGTTTTCAGAGTGCCGCAATCACACATGTGCAGCAGATTGGTGGGTGTACTAGCGGTCAGACCCCCAAAATCAAATTGACTACCTATTCATATAATAAAGGATGAGATACAACCATAACAGAATTTGGGTATTTGATGGCATTTTGTAAAGCATATATCCAGTCATTAGGTCACACTGCTTAAAGTTTTCTTTTGTTTACAAGATGATAAAGATTTTCATGTATTTTAAAACATTTTTTCTAGTAGTGTCTAGCAGTTGCCTACACTAACCTTATGTTTGTTCCTGAGTTTCGTTCACTCTGCATTTTTAGCCTTTGCTCTTCTTCTTGTTCTTTTTTCCTCTGCCATTCTTCTTCTTCTCTAAGTCTTTGCTGTTCCTCCTCCTTTCGCCTTCTTTCCTCTTCTTGTCTTTTTCTTTCTTCATCTTGCCTTTTCCTTTCTAATTCTTGCTGAAGTCTGCGACTTTCCTCCTCAGCCCGACGTCTGTGCTCTTCCTCTTCAGCCCGATGCCTACGTTCTTCCTCCTCGATCCGGCGTCTTCGTTCTAGCTCCTCTGCATGGCGCTGGAGTTCTTCCTCCTCTGCCCGTCTACGTTGGGCCTCCAAATAATTCAACCTTTCCTCTTCTTTCTTTTTTCTATCACGTTCCTCTTCTAGTCTTCTCTCACTCTCCTGATAGCTGTCATTACTGCTCAACAAATCGACAGGCTCCTCTTTCCTCAGGTCTGAAGATGGGGTATATGAAGTCATGGACCTGCTGGCATTGAACTGTAAGATGGCTGGTTCCTGTTAGAATTGTAAAATAAGAATGAGTTGCCTAGTTTAGAAAATCCATTTTCAATATAAACAATTATTCTTTTACGGTGTTTAATGTTGTAATTAATTTATTTCTCTATTTATGCTATTAAGTCAAGCAGTTGTGCCACCGTTGAAGGACGTGTGCCCCTGTATCACTGTGCATACATAGGCAGCCTGTAGATCACTAACAAGAATCCCCCATGACTAGATTATGGCTTATTATAGAAAGAGCAAGATCAATAAATCACAAGACAAGAACTGTGGTTTGACGGTAATTAGGATATTAAAATCACATAGAACGTGTTAGCACCATGCTTTCAGCACCACCTATGCTTGCATCTCTCTGAAATATAGCTGAAGATGATTTATCAGCCAAACCTGATCAAGAGGTCTTCCCTTTTCAGCCTCTTGCTGAGCCCGCTCCCACTCTTCTTTAAGTCTCTCTTGTTCACGTCTATATTTTTCCTGTTAACACAAAATTTAAAAAAAAAACTGTAAAAAATTTAATGTACTTAGCTGTTAAACACTGAAGATGTGACAATAAAAAAATTCTTTGTTTTAGTCTAGTCATACATTCGGTCCAATATTACATAGGCCTTTAAAAAAATAAAAAAGCCTTTCAGTGCAGTTATAATCTGAATGTAGAATGCAAATGCCTTTCAGACACTTTTTTAGTTATTATTGTTATTATGTGATAATGTAAGAAATCAAACATTCGTGCTACCACGCATCACATTTAAAGCTTTTACCTGCAACAATTTTTCTTGTTCCTGATGCCATTTTTCCTGTCTTTTTCTCTCCTCTTCTGGATCCCATGACCACCTTGTAGAAACATTGATGGATGGAACTGGCATCTAGGAATAATTTGAAAAAAAAATAAATAAATAAACGAACAATTTCCAACAAATATCAAAATGTAAAATTATTTGATGTGCTCGTATGCATAGAGAAGTGCCATATAAATCAAGAAGTGTAAAAGGCAAGAACTCATAGTATACTTACGTCTGGAGCAGAAGAATCTGTGCTTCCTGGTAGTGAGGCAGCAAAAAACAAAAACAAAGAACAGTCATGAGCAAAGGAAACAAAGATAACAAATATAAGATTCTCTGTGTGTGCAGGTGTTCAAGGATATGTTGATCTCCTAATGAAGCACCGTGTAGCAATATGAAGAACACAGTAACCCTTGAAAACCTGCAATCTAAACTGAAAAAAAATAATGTATATATTTAAAAATTTCACATTATTTTAATGGCAAAAACACTTTCAAAAAGATGCGAGAAATCCAAGTGAAAAAACACAAGCTCTCTACACTGTGATAAAATAAACTCTTTTATGCTGAGCCCATTCTATTTAACTCATGGGACAAATATAAAACATTATTACCAAGAATAAAATAATTAAAATGCAAAAATTATAAGATCATAAATGAAGACGCATCCTTTACTTTGCCTAGAACTCCCTGAGCAACTTGAAAATTGATAAGATGACTTATACCCTATTTGGAGAAGGACATTAAAGCATTTGATTAGCAACAAAAATATGCTTTTAAAGGATTATGTGGAAAGGACCAGCATGTAGTGAAAATGGATCATGGATCAGACTACTGTACTATTAAGCCATTAATGCTGTTAGTCTTCAGAACACACTTCCAGTTTCAGTAGGATAACTGCCTGGAGTAATGAAGGGAGAGCAACTGACCACTGACCATCGCTATATAGCACTTGAAGATGCTGATCAGCACCGAGTTCAACCATAACTTAAAGGGTTTGTCAAGCCATACTCTTCTGCTCGACACATGGGACGCGCGCATGCTCAGAACAGTTTTTGAACCAACCATCCAATACTCAGCACGTACCATGCATGGATCCTAAGCTAATTACCTTATATACTCGAGTAGAAGCCTAGTTTTTCAGCACAAAAAAATGTGCTGAATAGCCAAACTCGGCTTATACTCGAGTAAAAAATATATAGGTTTTACCAGGTTTTTGTGGTAAAATTAGGGGCCTCGGCTTATACTTGGGTCGGCTTATACTCTAGTATATACGGTAATAGGAACCGTGCCCTATTAGGGCATTGGATGCTTGCCTTAACTGCACCAACAAGCATTCTGTGTGCAAAATCATTTCCCAATGGCGCAAGCACAGTGACCTAAAAGCTTCTCTTAAAAATGTGACTTTATTTTATTAGGCAAATATGATAATTTGCATACTATAGACTTTTTTTTTAATATAAAATGCAATTTACAACTCATTCCCAATGCACAAGACAGCACAGCAACCAAAAGGCAAACCAACAACAAGAAAAGCAAACATGCTGGTTAGTAACTGACATGCATTGCACAGAAAAAGCCATGAAACCTTCTCAATGTTGTATGTTACGTGGCCTGCTCTTATACGAGACATACACAGCAAACGGGTACCTACAGCAGGTTTGATTGCATTTCTTACGATGAAGCATAAGCAGAATGAAATGCTGCTACTATTACTACATCTAAGCTATTTTTACGTGGGCTGTATCTATAGTATTGTTCTCCCATAGAAATATGCCATTACTTTAAAGCATATCTAAACTTAACAAAATGGTATAAATTGTAGTGCAGATAATAAAAGTAAACTTTGTAATATAGTTTATTAAAGAAATATGTTCCTGTGTCCTTTTTCAGACACTGGATAGTCTAATCTCATCAAAGAGCTGAATCATAAAGGGAAGTATTGGCCTTCTGTCCCAGAAATCTGACTGTCCTTGGGATTTGGAAACATATAAATGTATTATTTACATATTTGTTAATTGTGTAAAAACATAGGGGCTGTTTTATACAAATATGTATGTGCTGAATCCAGGTGGATATGAGCTTTTTCTTATGGAGTGGGTTATTCTGCAGATATTGGTCCAAACAAAAATGAGAGATTTCAGCACAACCGTAACACCCATTACCACACAAGTAGACCCATGAGCTGTAAGAAAAACCAGATGATCCTAGAGGAGAAAACAAATGGGTTATGTGGCATGTGGCAGTAGAAGCAGAGAACCCAACACCATGGTTAGTCCTAAAGGAACCTGTGGAAATTTGGCAGTAGCAAAGCAGCTAGTAGTTGGTTACAACTGTTACCTTGCTCAAAAAACTGAGACCTCCTTTTATAGTTTCTCAAGGACATAGGTTCATGTTCTAATTAAAAGATACAAAGTGAAAAAAAACAATACTTTACAACCGTTCCAATACGATAAGGAAAACTTCCCGGTAGCTGAAAATGAAAATCATTTTTAATACATGTTATCCTTAAAGAGGACCTGCCACTACTCTGGACACATACAGTAGTTAGGCTCAATTCACGCCATTGAGGGACCCCGAATAAGGAGAGAAAGTAACAACAATTAAACAGACGGTGAACGGAAAATATTCCGTTCACCTTCTGTTCCCTATTGACTTCAATATACGAAGGTTACCTTCTATTAAGGTTCAGTTATTAATACTGGGGGGGGGGGGGACTTCTTGTGCTGTACTTGTTTTCCCTCTATTTGATATTGGAAGTGGGAATGGAACCTTCCAATTGCAGGTTTGATTAATACCTAAAATGACGAATGAAACGACAAAGCTGGAAAACCTAATCTCAGAACTCTTGGTTGCTAGAGGGAAGGTACAACTGAGAATTCTAATTTAATCCAAAATTGTTATTTCATTGGGAATAAAAGTATTTTCTGAAACATTTAAACAAATCAGAAGAGGTGACACGTTCTCTTTAAAGTCACCCGACCCTGACTGGGTTCATTATCTCCGATTAATGTGAAGAAGCTAAATGCCATATACTGTAGCTACCGTTTTAGGGGCAAGAGCACATTTGGGGGACTAGGATACAAGTATATGGGTGGACTCTTTCAGCCCTACACTATCCTTAAAGGACATCTACTTTCAAAATTACCTGATGGTAAATGCTTACTACTCATCTCCCCATCCCATGCAGAGCACCTCTGGGCTCTGCTGCCAGGTAAATCATGCATACCCCCCGCTTTGCACGATCATAGCATTCCCTTTGCTGCCCCTTGTGAGTGAGAGAATTGCAAAAAAAAGAATGTAGACAGAAAATACTATGATCGCGCGTAGTGATGTCACTGGCTCTCTGAACACTTTGCAAGCGTGCCAGTCGGGCCAAGAGGGGGGGGTGATAATTAAATTACTTAGCAAAAGAGCTAAGGTTACAGCAAATGGGGACGGAAAAGGGAGGCGAGTAGTAAGCATTCCTGTCCTTTAAAGGCTCCCTGACCGGTGCCGCACTCTGTACCTGATCACCGGACTAGCCAAGCACCACTGGTAATAGTGTTCTCAATTTTCTAACAGTAGATATGGCTTGTGGAGGAGTAATTTGAATATTTTTGCACTGGCATCTTACAATGACAATGATCATGACAATGAATTACAATGATGATTTTATAAGAAAGAGTTAAGTTTTAAATGTGCCGATTTTTGATTGTGTTAAAACAGTTTTTGAATGCATTAGTAATTGGATTTTAAAATGAAGCTTCAACAAAAGAGATTCTGGGCAGGGACTTGTTTTTTGTAAATTTTGAGAAATAAAATAACGGAGACCATAGAGACTCCAAAGTGAACCTTCATTTAGCGACAACCAAGTTTTAAAAATTTCAATATTGTTAGGCAATATTCTTATGGCAAGAACATGCAAAATCATGCAAAAATACAGAAATATTGCAAACAATATTGTTATATACCGGTAACTATAAACGCTTTGTCATATATTGAACATTCAGGATGAAACAGAGACAAACACAATACAATGCTGTAACCTAGAAGCCAGCGTGATATCAAGTCTGAAGTCTAACACCGTGGAAGGTGATCTGTCTGGTGACGCTTCACATAGTGCTGCCATCTGTACAGTGTACTCATGAGATATTTAAACTTGATGCACACACAAACAATGCTTACCTGAAGAAAAAAAACAGGTGAAAGAATGGTTTTTTTTTTTCTCAAGACAGTCCCAAGAACTGATCCAAGGAACTTTCATGGAAACTATGACTGAGGCACTGGATGTAAAGACTATGTCAATGTGTGGAAAAAAATGCCCTTTCCTTCAGTTGAAGGAACATTGTAGAAAATTAAGCCCTCTGTGAAATCACAGGACAAGAACTTGTGATGTGTAAATGAATGTCATCCATTCAACAACAAGCAAGGGAAAAAAAATAAACTATTACTTGTCCAATGTGTTTGAAAACTGGACAAATATTAAAGGACGTCTACCATCAGTTTTACAGATGGTAGACTTGCCCTATTACGTCGTTACTGAGAAACTCGCTCCTCAAAGCTTTTATTATAGCTCTATGCACTGTGCTTGCAACAATACAGAGTTCTTAAATTTATGCTAATTAGTCTGGGGCGTTCCAGCTACATCATCAGAGCGCTCATCTTTTAATTTATCAACTCCCCCATTCAGACATTGGAATAGAGGCAGTGAACATCTTACTAGGACTTATCCACCATCCGTAAAACTGATGGTAGATGTCCTTGTCTTACTTGATGCAGACCCTTTTATGTAAGGTAATTAACTTCAGTGCTACATACATAAACATGTCTGAATATAGTGCAATTACCTTTCTGCTTAGCATCCACTTCTTTCATTCCATTAACTTGCTTAATCCCTTTAACCTATAAAACAATACAATGACTTATATACTTGTTAAACGGTGCATAGAAATACAGAATATTGGAATCTTGCTGCATTTTCTGTAACAGATGATACACCTCTGTTGTGCATGTATGTGGCCTGAGGAAAGGGGTTCTGGAGGGCCATTTTGTCACATGAATGGATGACATGAACGGCACATTTTAAGAAGAGGTTTTCAGTCTATATGTTACCTCAAGGTTTATTACAGGAGATACGTTGTACACATCCCATACTGGGTTGCAATGAAGTGAGTGGCATTATGATTTGTGTCTCTCACTGCAGCTAACAAAAGTAAGCGCAGAAAAAGCATTCACAGTTATTCAAGAGTATTTAAATGAATGTTAATAGTAAAAAAAATATTTAAATGAAAAATTAATACCCAATGCTGGACTATAATTTTTTAATGGTTAACAATGAGTGATTATTGAGCATTGACAGAGTGATCCCGCTCCTTCTTCCATACAGCTCTCCTCATTGCTGCTCTTTGACCGGAAAGTGATTCAATCCAAACCTCATGTCTCCAGGACTTACCCTGAGCTGCATCAATTCTCCAAAATCTCCCACTCTGTACTATCAGACTAAGCACAACTAGCAAATCTTGAAACATGTTCTAAAACCCATATTTTCAGACCTATAATACTCCCTTTCGTTCCCTGTACACTAACCACCCATGTCTATCCCTCATGTCCATGTTATTCCTCAGCACAGGTTATGCTGCAGGCACACTGGATTCTGAAAATATGGTGACCGGTTCATGCAGCAGTATTATGTATTTTAACCCTTATTAATCATTGTGCAAGCACTTCGTCCTCATAGACTGCAAGCTGTTGCAAGGAGGGCCCTCACTCCTACTGTTTCCTATAACTAAGTTATTACTCTTTAATATCTTATGTTTGTATATGTACCCTACGATCTGTAAAGTGCTATAGAATATGATAGTGCTATGTAAGTAAAGATATGTAAAGATACATCTTCTATAGTACATATAGCTGTATGATAACGTGTTTGCCTGGAAATCAAATGTATCCTAAACAAGTGTTACACATTACCAATGGGTTAGTCACACAGGTATAAAATAACATATTAAAGTGAGGACCCTTTGGGCAGATATGTTGAGGTAAAGACATGTCCACACTGCACCATGACCTTCATACATTAATATATTTACTTTGAGACTTGGATTACAACAATTGACATATACATAGATTGTAAACTCTTGCTAGAAGGGCCCCATTCCCATTCTTTACTTTGAACATGTTATTTATTACTCTTTATGTATGTACCTCATGATCTGTAAAGCACTATTATAGATTACACCATTGATACTTTGCAGACAGCACAAACAATGTATACAATCCAGAGCAGGGACATAAAACCTGCTAACATATCACTTACATTTCCGGTGTCCGGTGGGCTGCTGCGCAGTGAAGTGCTTGGAGATTTGGAGGGACTACTGCCTCTAGAGCTTGCATCAATCCTTTTACTCTCAGGAGAACCTACAAGGTTGTTATCCATACTGGTCAGATTGAGAGTTTTATGGCTTTTGTATGGCAGGGAAGGTGGGTCTGTGCCCCAGTCTGATTGGTAAGTAATCATTGCAGCGATACAAAGTATGAAAGTTAGTGAAAACACAAACATAAAAGACACAAAGTGATGAAGCAAGCAGCAAAAGCGGTGTCACAGAGGGTTAGATCTCCGCAAAAAAGGACCACCTTCCCAGACATGCAGTTAAACATGCAACACAACATAGTAAATACTGTACGTTACTTAAACCTAAAGGCACTACAACCATAGTTTTATTTCACATTCTAAGATCATAATATGGTTAAATATTCTGTCCTGACCCTGGTTCAGTTGACTACAACACCTTAGATGTAGGATAGGAATTTAGTATTTAAGACCCACTCAGCTTAGATTTGCAGCTCAAACCAGACAAATTGTAATAAGGTGCTCCCACCACTAAATTCTAAACTTCCGCCCCCAATACCCAGTCATGTCTTGTGTAAGTTCTAAGTTTTTATGGTAGACATGCGCAGTACCTAGGTACCTTCTATCATACTCTACCATATTCCACATTTTATAAATGTAGCTTATACTGTAATAGTGCTACAGTTAAGGTGCCTTTAAGTTACATGGTTACAAAAAGTATATAAAATATATATTTTTTTTAAAAACGGATAAGCATTTTACTTTAATACAGCATGGTGAGTATTGGAAGTCTAATGTCTAACATTTTCACAAACTGCAGAAATCAGGAGGAGTAACACTGTTTTTGCTTATGGCAGATTCATTAAAGGTGTTTCAGAGTAAGAGCCTGCAGAGTTATACTGCAGGGGATTTAAAAAAAAAAAAAAAAAAAAGTCTGATGCTGGATAATAAATATGCCGAAATTTAGGATTAGCTACTCATACTCTGCAACTCATTAATTGGTTTAGTTTACACCAGAAAATAGTGTATTTGCTGAACTTTTGGTGCACTGACTAGTCTCTACAAGGCTGTACCCCGCCCCCTTAAAGGTCACACCCCTATTATCAAACTAGACCTGAAAGTGTCTAAAAACTGTCTTCGTGATGGAAATTACAACAGCAGTCTATCATGAACAGATTGATAAATCTTCCCCTATATGTCCAGACATCTTGTAATTTCTCTGAAATCTTTGTAAATTTACAAACCCAGTCTGGTGGGTGGAGAGCTTGCACCTCCTGCTCACCAAGCCCTCCACCCTAGAGTGTCTACGCAATTTGTAATCTGTATGAGCTTCTGTCCAGCTTTCTAGCAAGAAAGAATTGAGCAGAGATTTCATACTGAAATGCAGTATTAGAGGCCAAAAGAGACATATTAAAAATGTTTCTTATATTCACTTGTTCAACTGATTTATGCAAAGTTTGTTGCAATGTAACCTGCAGTATGAGAATTTTGAATATTGTTTGTTGCTCTTCTCTCTTTAGAACACAATTGTGAACTCAAGGTACCAAAGTTTTCCAGCTATCACTAAATTTTTTTCATAAAAATGGGAAACTATAAAATGTATGAAAAGCATAAACAGTGTAGACTTTAGACATAAATAGCAGGCTTGTTCATAATACCCATGTCTAGTCAGAGCATAGTCAGCCATACGTAAGGAAACAATGTTATCAGTTACGTTAGGCTTTTTTCCCTACTACCAGTATACACACATTTAGTTTTATGAAAGAAGTCTCCAGTTCACCAGTTCTGCCAGTTTCCAATAGTTATTTATCATAGTTAAAAGTGGAAGAAATTTGCTGATACATACAATATGTGTAACTAAATATTTGTAAAATTCGGGCTTTCCATTCACTAAATATCAGAAAACTTATATCTTTGAAATCTGGCAAAATTCTCCAGTTAGTATTGCCAAGAGCTGTTAAACTGAATAGCAATAATGACATTACAGGTGAAACTTACCGTTCTTGCCATATCGCCTGACATCTATTACAAGGTTTCCGGTTTCCAGAGCACTGTCCATGGCTCCTCTCCACTGATTATAGTCCATAGATGAAACCTTGATGCCGTTAACAGATAGAATTTCATCATCCACTTGCAGCTGGGAAAATTCAGCTGGGCTTCCTGCAAACCATTTATAAACTCTCTATTAGCATTGTTATGTTAATATAAATTAAAACTAGAACAAAGAAGGGAAAACAAGTCTAAAATTTGTGAAACATATTACATTTGTATAGTAAGACACAGAAAAGGAAAAAAACTTTTTTTTAGGAAAATACAGAGCGAAAACTACAAAACACGCAATTGGCAAAGAAAAAAAAAAAAAACACTCTTGACTTTTGTTAATAGTTAATTATTGCTGTTCAACCACGGATTAAAACAGATTAAAACCTGATACAGAGAATAGTTACTCTACCTGTATCAATGGAGGTTATAAAGACCCCTGCGCTGTTCCAATTTGTTTGAAACCCAAAGTCTTGGCTGGTTCCAGGCTTCTGGTTAATGCTGATTCTCATGTCGCTGTACTGGTCCTGGAAAAAAAAAAAGTACAACCTGAGTATCCTGTGTCTCTGACCTCTGTAGAGAGGAAAGTCTATCCAGGCAGGTTGTACACATTATACTCTCCAATTATCCTCTGTCATGCTGAATGCATGAGGTGCTCACAATACACATTGTTCAGTTTGCCACTGAATTCCTTCTACCCCCTGCTGCTTTGTTTAAAAACTTCCTCACTGGTATTGTAGATATGAAACATTCAATGTGTATTTACCCTACAGCAGTAGATACCAAATACCATCAGTGAATCAGGGCTCTGAAAGCATCCCAGAGACATAAACACAATTTTGTCTCTTGAATCCTATTTCATAACTCACCAGCTAAGAAATGAATCCCAATGTTGAAGAACTATTTCAGAAATTCCTAGCATCAGTGTTTAAAGAGAAACGTTTCACCACCTCCACTAACTCCAACTCTTTTCACACTTTAGTATGCCCTGCTCCACATTTAAAAAGCAGGAATATTTTTTTCTCTGGCCCAATCATGTTATCAAATCATGTGTGTTAAGCTCAGACTACATTCACACGGACGTATGAAAATGGCCGTATCCGTACCGTACCGTACCGTTTTTTTACGGATTACATACGGCCACATTCATTTCAATGGACAATACGTCTGACCATTTATATTGCCGTTGTTAAATCCGTTCCGTACCGTACCGTATACTAGCCGTATAAAAATATAGAGCATGTCCTATTTTCTCCCGTATTTCAGTTCCGTATGCCCTAGAAGTCTATGGGGACGTATAAAATACGGGTTACATACATGCTGCATACGGATGAAAAACGTCACGTATATACGGCCCGTAAATACGGGACTGGAGAAATCATACAGTCGTGTGAATGTAGCCTTAGCAGTCAATATGCAAGTGGGGGGGATACTGGGATGCCCGTTTTAGCCAAGGACTTCTGACTAAAGTGTAATACTCTTAGCTCCAGGGTTATAGTAAAATGAGAAATTTAAAAGGAAACCTGTCAGGAAAATCTGGAACATGAAACTATTTACGTGTCTTTACTGACCATTGGTTTAGCGTCCCAAATCGCCTTGTACGAGTTCTCTCCGTGGGCGCATTAAAAAAAACAAACACACACTCTCCTTGGTCAGAACTTTCAGTACTATGAGCAGGTAAAGGTATGGTACACACATGCATTGAAGTAACACAAAAGGAGGCACCAGCACCGAGACCTTCAGATGTCAGTCCAATATGCCTCATTTGTTTTCATACACTGCGTCCACAGACAGATCTCATACAGATTGATGGTGTCACACACACCCCCTCGTAAGAAACTAGAAGTAACAGGCAACATTGGTGCATTACCAGGTTGCTGGAAAACGCAGAAGACTGAAGAACTGAACTCTTTTCCATTTGAGCATCTAAGGGTTTAGGAGAAAAACTTCTTCCAAAGTTGTTCTTCTCTTCTCTTATGTTGTCAGCCTCATCCTCACTATGAAAAGTGCTGCTAGGTTTCTCCAAATCAGACTTGTAATGAGACTCAGTTGCTGACCCATTGTACTTCGGTGCATCATCCACCTAGAGAACATCAGAACATTAAAGTCACTCCTAAAGTAACACAAAGCACTACAAACAGATTAATAATAGGTAAGTGTTAAGCATCCTTGAGGAGTAGATTATTTGCAAAGTATAAGTGATTCAATCTGAAAAGCATCAGTATTACCATCATTTGACCGTAGGCCAATAAGGAAAGTTCCCTCTGTGAATTGTAAAGTCTATGAAAGTTAAAAGTGAATTACTTTTGAAGCCTGTTTACAATAGTTAAAATATGACTTAAGAAAAGAAAAAACATTTTTCCTTTTCTACTTGGCAAAATACTTTGGCCCCCCAACATTCCTAAATGAACATGCACACTAAAATCTCTTCTGGACAAATCTAGACCAATCTTCTTCCTTCCAGTGGATAACATCTGGTCATGTGACGTCCAGGGCCGCCATCATGAAGGGATCTAGTGGGACTGTGTTCAAGGGCCCACCTGTTTTCCTCTCAAAAGGAAAGTACCCACTAAACCCTCCATAACTGGCCCTTATATGAGGGAAAAAAAAAAAAAAAAATCTATACTCACTTTACGGCTTATTCTTCCCGGGTCCCGCGGCTCTGTCATGTGCCCGGGCCGGAAGAGCAGCAAAGTATGTCGTGGCAGTGTCGCAGCGGCGTGACATATTGTGTGCGTTGCGCGGGGCCTTACACTATGACATCCCGCTGCTGCAACACCAGCGTGTCTTAGTTATGCGCCTGGGCCGGGAGAGCAGAAGATGGAGCCGCAAGGAGAAGACTGAGCAGCAGGGCCGGGGAGAAGAAGCCGAAAGGTCAGTATAAAGGGGACATCTGCTGTGAACTGGTGGGGAGAGGGGGCCACAAAAATCTTCCAGTCAAGGGCCCCAAAATTCCTAGTGGTGGCCCTGGTGATGTCACTCAGGTGTATACTTGGCTATACCGCAGAGTGTAATGAGAGCTGTGTAATATAATGAGAAGTGCACCTGTGTGACATCACATGACCATGAACAGATTTATATAGACAAGAAGTAAACATAGAAGCTTTCCATATAAGCTCTTATACCTCTTGTGCCCCCCCCTTTGATCCTCATAGTCTGTAAGCTCTTGCGAGGCGGGCCCTCACACCTATTGTTCCATATGACCGTTTGTCCTCTGTAATGTAATATTATATTTGTATATGTCCCCCATGATGTGCAAAGCGCTGCGCTATATAAAGATTATTATCGTATATACTCAAGCATAAGCAGCTTTCACAGCACAATTTTTGTGCTGAACAAGACCCACTCAGCTTATACTCCAGTATATACAAAATAAAATTAGTACTCTCCTGCTGCGCTCACCTACGGCGTCCAACTTTCTCCCTGCTCATTTTCTCCCTGCATCTTCCGACTCTCTTCCCGCATGCACGTGATGTCATCAGGCGTGATGTCATCAGGCGGCAACACGCTGCGTCATAGTGTGTGTGGGCAGAGCATAGATGGGCATCTGACTACACTGCCGAGAAGCCGGAGCTGAGCTCAGAAGACGAGCCGGGAAGAAGAGGGAGCATCAAGTTTATTATTTTATAATGAAAGGGGCAGTGCTGGATATTTCTATAAAGGTGGGGCCCTGCTGGACATTTCTTTTTAGAAGGTGGGGCCCTGCTGGACATTTCTTTTTAAAAGGTGGGGCCCTGCTGGACATTTCTTTTTAAAAGGTGGGGCCCTGCTGGACATTTCTTTTTAAAAGGTGGGGCCCTGCTGGACATTTCTTTTTAAAAGGTGGGGCCCTGCTGGACATTTCTTTTTAAAAGGTGGGGCCCTGCTGGACATTTCTTTTTAAAAGGTGGGGCCCTGCTGGACATTTCTTTTGAAAGGTGGGGCCCTGCTGGACATTTCTTTTGAAAGGTGGGGCTCTGCTGGACAATTCATTTTAAAGGTGGGGCTCTGCTGGACATTTCGTTTTAAAAGGTAACAATCTCCAAAAAAAAAAAACTATTGAAGCAGAGGTAGAATGGTGTCCCAAAATCCTCTGGGTGAAAATTTACAAAAAGACCTGTAACTGGTACTGAATATAAAAAAACCTACTCCTTGACGGCCCCTTGCCGAAGGCAGAGTACGAAACGCGCGCCGGGGTGTTCATCTACCTTGGAGGCTGTATACCTCTGGTGCCTAGGTAATTGATACACAGGATTTTACCATTCACCATTACTCTCACCTTACCACTGTCCATACTGGCACTTTAAATTTACCTTATTTACCTATGAAATACCTTGTTATTGTCTATGCCTCCTTGTTGTTTTTAGACCTCCTTTCCAGCATTAACTAGCTTTCTCACAGTGTGCACTCAATAAAGTTTTTCTTATGCTTAACAGCAATAAGTTTCTGTGCAAATCTGGTTTTCTTTGAGTAGGTTTTGTCTTTTTAAAAGGTGGGGCTCTGCAGGACATTTTATTGATGAGGGGAGGTTGCTACTGGACATTTTATTAAAGAGTAGTTGCTGCATATGCTTATACCCTAAGCTTATACTCGAGTCAATAAGTTTTCCCAGCTTTTGTGGTAAAAATAGGAACCTCAACTTATACTCGGGTCGGCTTATACTTGAGTATATACAGTATTTCCATAGAAGCATAGAATCTAGAAAACTGTGAGGAATTGATACCAAAAGTATATTGGAAAACGTATAACTTTCTTATTATACAAACAATAACAATTTGTGGAAACTGAAGAACTCTTTAAAAGCTTAAATTAATCATACTGTTGAAAACATCATTGAAATGTGTTGTGGAATCAAGAATTAAAACAGCAAATATTGCATTTGGAAGTATGCAACTATTTTATCCCATACATGTGATGTAAAGCACATGTGTATGCACTTACTGTGTAGGACTTGGTAAATGAAGAGATTCTCTTTGACTGGGTGCCAAAGGGTCTTGGAGTAATCACTGATGACAGCCTAGAGGCATCGGTTTTTTGGTATCCTCTTGGTAATGAAGCTGACAGTCGACCAGGTTTGCTTTCTATAGTCAGGGAACTGGAGGAGAATGGCAGGCTCTGTGTACTGCTGGAGTCTGAGGGCACAGAATTTCCTTGCGTCGAATAGCTCTTTATTAAATAGCTTGTAGTGCTCTTACTTGTATAAGGTTTATTGAGATCAACATTAGATTCTTTTTCAATGAGGGTTACTGGTTTAATCTCGGGGCTCTCAGCTTTCTGAGAATTATGCACTGTGTAAGTAGTTTCACTTTGAATCTTCGACTGAGACTTTGGTTCTGTCTGGACACTAAGAACAGGTTCATCATCTTCAAAATTAATAAGGTTGTCATCATTCTTCTTCTGAGAAATCTTATTTTGGGTAGTATATAGAGAATTCTCTGTTGTTCTAGTGTATGGCACATCCACAGTATAACTTTTTTCTAGAACTGGTTTGGATGGAATATTTGACTCCCCAAAGACGTCGTCATTTGATGAATACATCCGTCGGAGATCTGATCTTTGATAGCCATTGTCAAGGTTTTCATTTTCTCTGTCCTCCCTTAAAATAAAAATACAGTCTTGTAAATGTGTTATTGAATGATCGTTTCTAATGGATTAAGTGCAACCATGTTTTCTCAGCAGGGAAGACTGAACAATAAAATAAGAGGAAATGGAATTGCATATTCCAGAACTTTCCAGTGGGAAACACATTTAGATTTCTTAGCATTGTATCCCTCCACCTTAGGGATGAAAGATGTGACATTTCAGTCACCCTCTCCAAATCTTAGCAAGTCCACACTTTCATTATGCCAATATGGAAATAGACATCATTCAGTGCCAGCAGTTTACAGCCTTGGACAAAGCAATTCATAAAGAGCAAGCTTGGAATATGCACATTAAAAGAAGTTTATCTTTTTGAGGAATGAACATTGCCCTGGAAAAATATCATGAACAAAGGTTACATAAGTGAGCAGAAAAATTCTTATTAATCAGATATCTGGGTTATAAAAGCATTTCTGCCCGAAAGGGAGAGTTAATGCTTTTCAAAGGAAACCATGTTAACAAGAGAACATAAAGATTTCATAACAATTTGTTGCTTTGTCAGTTTCTCCGATTCATGGTATTTTCCGTAAAATACCCCATATAATCTGTGTTTTGGTAACCCAAGACAACCCCTGGTACCAATCCTCAGTCTCACCTTTCCTGACGCATCTCTCTGAAAGTCTTATATGTCCTTTCAGGGCCTACATTTGCAATCTTTTCAAGTTCTTCTCGCTCATCTTTTTTCTTTTGTAGATCTGATGTGAAGCTTTTCCGTCGATTTTTCCATTTTGCCAAATCCTTATAAAAAAGAAAAATATGTTAACACAAACTTAATTATTGCATTAACCTCATATGGAGAAAATGTTTACAAAGATGTTTGCAAGGTATGGGAAGTGGAACAACATCTAGAATAATTCAATTTCCATATGCACAAAACCTCATTCACCTGATAAGTAACAAACTGCAAAACTGACTGCATGTTTACTTCAAAGCAAAGGGAGGCTTGAAGTGATTTTTGTAGGCTTTGCCATCATAAAGATAATCTTACTTCATTTAGAAAACTTAGAATTTTACTGTAGGCATAAAAAACTGATAAATGACAAGATATCAACATCTCTCTCACCATACCAAACACTGCAATGACCAAAAAGTCATACACAAAAATATGGGTTGTGAACTATTACAAGCCTAATTGAGAAATTCTAGTTGCAAAATTCTAGTACCTCCATCACTAAAGTCCTATTTTTTGTCTACTATGGAGTCTTTATTATAAATTATTAACTACATATTTGGCCACATATATTTAAGGTTTTTGCATTATTATGTATTACTTTATTATTATGCTTCCATTGAGGGTTCTGTATATCTCCTTTTCCAAGGTAGAAGCAAAAGGAGACCCCAGTAGGTATTCGCCTCAACGCCCTGATCCCAGATATGTATTAGGCCTTAGGCTGGATGATAAATCTATAACTAGAATATTGGTTGGATAAGTTATGTGGTTCTTATGACGCCTTGTGTAGTTTTGGAGAGAAATATATAAAGGCTGTCACTGCCGCCATGTCTGTGGAAGTGTCAGGTCCCATCAGTACCTCCCCCATGGAGTACATGACACTCTTCTGCTCGTCTTCTTGACTTATGTTATTCAGATAAGGCTGGGAAAAGTGAGTGAAGTGTACTGGCACTGGTGTGTGGTCTGGTCTGAGCTTTATGTTACTAATAATTAATTGAACTGGAGAAAGAAATATTAGATCTAATCCAGAGTCTGCCCCATGAATACAACTGCTGGGGGGGCCAGCGATGTGGCCACACAATTTATCCTCTGGCACCTGGACAGAGTGCAGTGAGCACACAGTATTGTCACTGTTTTCATTGAAGAGAGAAGTTGTGAGGAGTCCTCCATCCTGCACCTGGCTGTATGCTATGAGTATACGTCCGTGTGAATGAGGCCTTACTGGTCTGGGATCCGTTTTATTCATTGCTCCATCTGGGGTCTGTAACATTGTTGTCGGATCTGGGGTTTGTTTTATTATTATTTATCCTGTTGTGTGTAGTATAATTTATTGTCTGATCAGAGGTTTGGCATTTCTGGAGTGTTATTTGGGCTGCTGGAGAGTTATTTTATATTTGGCTTTTCTGATGGCTTTTTGAGCTGTAAGGTGTTACTTTTCATTTCTAGGGTGCTATTTGGTGTTTCTATAGTGTTGGTTGCTAGTGTGGACAATGTAGTTGAATAGTGTCACAGTGTGGCCCCTTGACTTCAGAAGGATCTGCACTAATAAACTAAGAAACCCCAGCCACCGTAAATAGCATAATGCATTCATTAAATTTTGTGTAAGAAAGGAGAAAGTGTTATATACCTATCAGTGGAGTCCAGGAGATGCAAAACCACATCAATGTGGCCGTATATTGTTTTATGGGAGACATATTGCTATATACATATAAAAGCTTTTCAAATATCAAATACAACCATACTTCAGCTCAATTAATGAACCACTGGATTTGACTATACATACATCTTGCCACTTCTGATCCTGTTCCTGCATCTGGCTTTTGACCTTTTGCAATTCTTCCAGACGAATTTGGCGCATATTCTGAAGTTCTTCTGCATTGCAATTTTCCAGCGATTTACTCCTGTAAAAGTTAAATATTCAGATATTTACAAATCAAGCCACTCCATTAGGTGAGACTACCAGCTATGGGCAGTGTTATGGGTGGCTCTAATAGGCACATATTTTGTCTGCACATTGTTGTCTCATTACTATGTAAAATATTGCTGTAAAAATCCTTGATATTGTTGTCAGCCATTCTCATAACTAGAGAGTTTCTGTTGCCATCTCAATCAAAATGATAATATCATTTGCATAACAAAGAATACACAGAAAAAAAAACACAACTGTTTTGCTAACACTACAAAAGTTCCCACAATTATTTCTATCAATAGTAACATAGTCAGTTAAGACAATTCAAGTCCAACAACATTTTTTTTTCCATGCAACATAAAAGCAAAAGTTGACAGACAGACATTCAAGGGTGCTTTAAAGGTAATGTCAAAAGAAAGGAAGCAAGCTTAAACCCTGTATGGCTGACCAAAATGATTCCTTTTCACATAAGAAAGTATAGAGAGGTGTTTTACAAACCCCCAAATGAAAATTAACTAGCCTTGTAACCTATAGAAAGAACTTGTGCAGTATTCTAACACACAGAACACAGTGTTTCCCAAGTTGAATTATTTGGGTGACCTGGCTGTGATGACAATTTGGGAATGTCAGACATTTATCACTACAAAGAATCCAAAAAATCCAAAGTCCTTCCATTATGTCTGAAGCTGGACATGAGTGAGGCAATCTAAACGGCAGATAACTTAAGGACCCTTGACTAAACCACTGCTTGTGTTTACTGGCTTGAAATATTTTTAGCAATGTAGAGATAGGTAGTAACACTTTCCAAAAAGAGAAGAGTCACAGTGGTGGGTTTCTAGTTAAAGTTTTTTACACTTCTTTTAACACTTTTTATTATTATTTAATAGCAAGTATTATTATTTTTTCTAAATCTCAAAATTCACTGTTTATGTGACAAAGGGGAGTCACAGAATAGAGGACATGCAATTGTAAAATTGATGATCTTGTTCCAGATTTCACAAAGCACTTCACAACCATCCATCAACGGCTGCCAGGACAAATACCAATTAATGATGTGCCATGTTATTTCAGCAGCTCCCGATCAATATCAAGTATTGCGCTTGGATGAAATGTTTAAAGATTTTCATTCACTCTCTTCTCTCACTGCATATAAAGCAGCAATGGTATGTTACATTTATTTTGACGCAGAAACTGATGAACTTTTTTTTTAAGGATAATATATTAAATTTATTAATTTATTTTTAGATAGTAGTTTGGTTAGAACCATATACCATATCCTATCAAGTAGGGCTTCTAGTGTGTAGCCCCCCCCCCCCCCCAATAACAAAAACTATATATTAGCGAAGCAGTATGTATAACATATTACAAGATGGAGCATCAATACTAAATATATCATTATTTGATACCAATGGGTGACTAAATCCCACTGTTCAGGGCTCTAGAAAAAGTGAGAAGGACTTATACTGACTGTCTACCCAATGTATACCCACTTCTCCTAACCAGATGTTATTTCTAATAGAAGTTTGTATTATCGCTATAATGCTGCAGTTGACCACTGCAGTATGTCAACCAGAGTAACATAAAAGGAGGCGATTAAAATGTAGAGCAAGTGTCCTTTTTTGATAAGCTATTATTTTCATTCAGTTGGGACATAGCAGGACTATGGAAAACAAGAATATTAGGCCAAAAGGTTCCTACTTATATAATCTAGGTGCATACAGCAACGTTCCAATTAAGCTAGTGTTGGCACTTCATAGAACCTCTTCAACCTGGTTAAAATGTAGACAAACTGAACACAGCGTACTTCTCATTCTACTTCCTATTTATTTTAGCCCTCACAGCAACATTCATTGCTACAGCCAAAACAAACAGCCATGTAAGCAAAGCCAGGAAGCCTCTTGTGAGAGGGCATTCCATTATTGCTTTCATGCACAGCTCTTGGAAGCAGCAGCATGCACATGTCACAAGCATTGCCCTGCATAATCTTAGTTGTTTGCCTCATATCTGGAAATTAGTAGATGACCAAACCATACAAGACCTACGTACAAGAGATATCCAAGCAGAGTGCACAACCCATCATAAACTTACCCAGTCTGCACACTCATTTTTTCCCGTAGTCTGAGAAACCAGAAAGAAAAAGATACACACATTTTTTACCATTAGATATCAGCAAAAAAAAAAAAAAAAACACCACACAACACACAATTTATATGGATGCCACAAAAAAAATCGATCTAATAAAAAAGTTTTTGATTGGAAGAGGAGCCATGTTTGTGAAGGTCGGCTTCACTTAATGCAGATAAGCATTTTCTGACCATCCTTTATACTACATTTATCCTCACAACAATGTATATTGCCATCAAGGGGAAATTTTCATGAATTAATATAACAAAGGAAGTCCCTTTAGACAAATTATTGCTTGCAAAGGATAGCAGCTAACCTGAAAAATTATTGGTAGGGTTAAGATGGAAATGTTAACCTTCGCTAGGAAATAAAGTTCTTCTGCCACACAAAGTCAGTGGCGTTCAATGTGTCTAGCTTTACAATTACAAAATATTCCAAATATAGTTGTTGCTGTGTAATAACTATAGAGATACAGGTTGAGGAAAACCAAGGCAAGATGATCAAATCCATAAATTATATTTTCGGCACATTTCATGCATTTTCCACACTTGCATGCAGCCATCACAATCTAACCTTTCCACCAGAAGGCGTTTTTTGTGCCTTATTTTGCTGGCCTCCCTTATAGACTCCCACTTTTGAAGATCTTCTTCAGTACATGGACCAGACACAAAATGCTGTGGCTTTGCATCATTCAAACATTGAGATAAATAAACCTTTCTTGTCAGCATATCATCTTTCTTCAACTTTTCTGAAGGACAGAGCACTCTTCCTTGATTATCTGACTTGTTAGACTCTGGTGGCTTTTTTACCAAACAAAGAAATTTTGATTGTACATCTTCTGGAAGAGACCAAGGATCGGGAAAGGGGACTGCAGTGTAATGGTCTGGGGCACCAGATACATGAACTTCTTTTGGTTCAGAGACAGGTCTTCGAACAATCATGTCATCCTTCACCAAATCAGGGAGCTTGTCCACCTCTTCTTTAGACTGTAGGACAATGTCTTTCTCGATTTCCAGCACCTGAGCCAATGGTGTACCAAGGTTGACCACTTGGTTGAGGTGAAAAGACCCAGTCTTACGTGCAAACAAGTCATCATTTTGAAGATCTGGTAATGTGTATATGCCATGATCCACTGATGGATTGTTTTGTATGTTTGAGGTATCAAGAGAATGAATAAGTCTAGGACCAGATGAAGGGTCAATTTTCACTTTGTTCTCAGAAGAAAGCAAGTCAGAAGTTATTTTTTGGAGCGTCTGGAGTATTAAAAATTGACTGACACATCAGAAAAAAAAGAAAGCAAAAAGAAACGGTTTAGGTAACCATTGACTTTTCACTCCAAAACAAACAACTTACAAAAAAAAAAAAATCAAACAAAAACCACCAACTACTGCATGCAAAAATGTTTCATGAAAAAGGTATTCTTTTTGCATTCTTCCAGAAAACAAGGAATACAACACAACAATTATGGGCCACACGGGTCATGCCTATAGTAACCTTGGCTTGTCGGATGGGTCCACTGTCTTTTTTTCATCTTTGCTGCTCAATGTGACCAATTCTGTAGCACTTCCTGGTTTCAAATCTAGACCATCCTTCAGCTTCAATACAGAGGCAAGATCAGATGTCCATGGACAGTCCCCTCCAGCTCTTTTACTGCACAGTCATTGTAGAAAAGGTGAAATAAGATATTAGCTCCACAAACCTCTGCCTGAAAGGACTTTTACTTTCTGCAATTATATTCCTTTGTGATAGGCAAATTTCTAATGAATAAACACTGTCATTGTAATAAATTTAACCCATTGCTGTGTTTTCAATGAAAACAATGAAGTATCCACCTAGGTTGTGTAAAAAAATATAACTTTTAGTTACCAAACTCTGTTGTCTCACATTTTATAGTTGTAGAATACACATTAAAAGTGTTCTCCAACTGTGAGTAACTGCTGCTTTCCAAGTGACTGCCACTACAAATGTAACCCCAATCTATTTAGTATTTTACCAACCTTGAAAAATACAGCATCTTAGCCAAGTGGCTAAGAAAATAAATGTTATTTTTTATATAGTAACTAAAGTAACACTTTATTAACCCATAACTTAACTCTTAAAAGGTAACAAAAAGGCTCAAATGTTGTCTCCATGCGATTCTGGAGTAAATTGTTTTAACTGTATTATATAACAGTCATTAATTTATTCATGAATACAGCAACATTTACATTTGTCCACTGTACTGGGTGGGCATTTAGTCACCTGCATTAACCCCTTTTATACACATTTACACTTAGGAGAAGAAAACAAACCTGAATCCCTGAAATTCATTGTACCAAGGTTTAGAACGAGTCCTGGTGCACAAAACTTTCTGAGATTGTTCTGTATTTTGAGAAGAAGAAAGCTTTAACACCGGTGAAGGCAGGTTGACCTTCCTAGCAAACAGATCATCCTTGATAATATTTGGAAGTTCTCTAGAAGTTTCTTCATCTTCATCTGAAGATAATGTGGCATAATCGACACGATCCTTCAGCACATCTTGATCTAACTTCATCGCTTCTCGTCCTTGATTTTGGCTAACATACAAAATGGCCAATAAATTAGCCAGCCTTCCGTGAATAACTGAAGAATTCTCACCATGCCCTTAATAAAACAAGTCATGTAGCATTTCTTTAGTTTGTCTTATCAAAAAACAAACCACTTCACACCACTCAAATCAGCATGGTTAATCCATAAAAAGGGAATGCTAAAATCAATAAGAAATGTACACACATTAAAAGGTACGCATCAAAACACTGCAGCTCCATGCCTCTGACCTGTGCTCCCCCTCCTGAGATGTTGCTGGAATAATGTTTGTTAAAATATTCAGAGGTTTCTTAGCGTCCATTTGAGGTCGAACAGAAAGAGAGGGGTTCACAGAAACAGATGGTTTACTGTTCAGGTGAAATTTTCTTTTTGCTAAATCATCAAGCACCAAATCTGGTAACCTCCCATCATCCTCAGAATCTGAACTGCTTGAAAAAATGTTAGGAGATGAAAGAAAAAGTCTCAAACTGGAGATGAGAATAAGCCCAAGTCCGCGAATACTGTGCTAGTTGAATAAAATAACAGTAAAACATGCACATAAGTTGTCGGTGGAAATGAGAGTATAATTAATGTGTCTCTCAATAGACCGCCTACATTCCTGCTTGTCACAGGTTTGCTCCTTTGTGTCTGTAATAGTAAGCAATCCACCAAAAGGAATTAAAAAAAAGACAGCAGGACCCTTCTGCTTTTAACTTTATACATAATAATAATTCATTTATATAGCGAGCACACAGAATATGCAGCGCTGCACAGTTTGCCAAATCAGTACATAGCATCCAACTGTATGAAAAATCACCTGCCCACTGAGGGCCCACTGTAGACCTCTAAATAAAACCTCATTTTACAAAACTTGCAGGGCAACCTCTAAATTTCACCACGATTCCAGGAAACCATTACTCCCCTACCTGGAAAATGTTCCATCAGATTCTGTAAAGACAGGGCTGGCCCAGCTCCTCCTGTTGTCTTCATTTCTATCTACCCGTTTCTTTCTTAAAGGGGCGGGTATGTAAGCTATCTGTTTGTTTTTAGGTGGGAGGAACTGGTTGAAGTTAGAGGCTGCTTTGGGTTCCACTGCAGAAGTCCTTCGGTAAGACATGTCATTTTTCCCTGAATCCTGCATCTTGTAGGTAAGTTCAGATTCTGTGTCACTTTCTCCACCTGAAAACAAAAAAATACCATGAGAAACTCAGATATAGGATTTCTACAGAATGCATTACCAAACAATGCATGGCCAATTATTGTAAGAAGTTGTGTTACAACAAGATCCAGATTGATACACGATTCTACTCAAGTAGATGTTTATGCTTACCAAGCTATAAAATATAACCAGATGAAAATAATTATACAGGCAGTCCCCGGGTTACGTACAAGATAGGTTCTGTAGGTTTGTTCTTAAGTTGAATTTGTATGCAAGTCGGAACTGTATATTTTATAATTGTAACCCCAGCAAAAAAATTTTTGGTCTCAGTGACAATTGGATTTTAAATATGCTGGATTGTCATAAGAACCAGGATTACCAATAAAGCTCAATTGCAGACACATTGTACAACTATTATGGCTGGTTATTGTAGCCTAAGGCTAAAGTATAGTAAATTATGGTACCAACATTCAGAGGTCCGTTTGTAACTAAGGGTCGTCTGTAAGTCGGGTGTTCTTAAGTTGGGGACCGCCTGCATTCCAATAATACTATTTATGTATTATCAACATAAATAAACTGGGGCATTTTACACATTTACAATAGAGTAAAGATAAAGTCTGATGCTGGATGAAACATTTGTTGTAGTGTCAGTGTAGTTCACCCCCCCCTTTTTTTTTTTGTAGGTCCAGATCTTTACCTGTATTAAATAAATGTTTCATTTTCAACTTTGACCCATATTTTACTTGCAGTTATGTGTGTATATGAAGAATGCTCTTAAACATGACAAAACATAACTATAAATAAAATTATACATGTGCCGTTAGTGGCATACAACAAAAAAACACGGATACAAAAGCTATATAGAGTTCTGTGTTTGTGTATACAGAGCTAAAGCTACATATTGTGAAGTATACGGATTCATCTAGCTAAAAGATGTTTTTCAAGATGTATGAAGGATTTCATCAGAAGTAACACCTATGGGTCACTTGTATTCTATAAATGAAGTTGCATTACTTTTGCCTCATTCAGGTAAATGTCAGTGTTAACATGGATGAGGGATGTTCACGGACACACAGTGTCACATCACATTCACAAGTTAGTCATTGAGAATCGAGGAGGAATGTCAAGTGTGTTTTACATTTCCAAAAAACAAAAGCTGATCTGCACTACTGAAGTTATTCACAAGTGGTGAAGAAGATGCATACGTTGAGAATAGGACACTACACAATAGTCCCTTTCAGCCCATCTTAACTTTACATGTTTCCATAGGATTGGTTTAGTCATGCCCACTTTGAAAACTATGTATAGTTTTACATACTTTTCTATGAATAGCTATAAATATTTTATATTTAGTAAAATTTGTCATAGTTCCTTGTTTAGACCTGGAATGTTATTGTGTCTTCAAAACCAGCTGGGACAATCCTGCAGCACAAAAACGCCTCAGTTAATGATCGCTCTGAACGAAAATAATACCACGTTGTTGTCTTTTAACTAACAGTTATGTTTTCTTTCATAGAAAGGCAAATCTAAAAAAAATGTCACTTGGCCTTTTACAGTTAAGGTGTAATAATCTACAGAAAACACCAGTGGTAGGATTATTTTGTTTAGTTTTTTTGAAAAGGCATATGCTTGATGTGAAATTTAAGAGGATCTTCTAGTGATAGCGGTCCAATCATGCTGGTCCCTAATCGGCTCCACTTCCTAAAGGCTTCCACAGAGCAAATATTCAGCCAGTCACTGGAGCCCTTACAAAGCAATGGAAAACCCCCTTACACATGTTGTGTGAAATGTAAATGAATTAAAAGAAGTTGCAAAAAGGATCGCCTTACCTTCACTGCTTCCTTTAAGAGTCGAGTCTGAGCAAAAGCTTGTAAATGACCTGGAGCCAAAGGAGTCCAAGCTGTCCCAAGAATCGTCTCTTTTATGAACAGGATACAGATTTTCTCCCTTCTCACTATACCACAAGTCGCCACAACCACTATCTCTTCCGCTTCTCTTCAAGCTGCTGGATTCTTCTAATACCTAGAATTTGACAACAGAAGAAAATAAGGGAGTAGAAAAACAAGGGCATGAGTCCACATATCGCAACCATGCTCTGTCCCATGTATCAGTCATCACGCAGTCCATTCAACCAAGTATTATGAACGCGATACTTAAGACAACCTCTGAAACATGCTGAAAGGGAAACACCTAGAACCTTTGTGTTGTGTCAGTAATGAAATGAAAAAAGAATAAGGAGTTTAACCTTCTTTTTTTAATTAGAATTTCGTCATTTGGCAATTGGCAGAATTTAAAGGGGTGTTCCTGTTTCAGCAAAAACTGATATTGTTTGTGTAATGAATAGTTATGCAATTTTCCAATAAATTTTCTGTATCAATTCCTTGTGGAATCCTAGATCTCTGCTTGATGGTGCACAAGCCTTTAGTATCACAAGGGTTAATACCATGTGACCATAGACAGACTTCTATCCACTGGAAGTAAACATAGAAGCTTTCTATAGCAGGACAGCAAGCAGAGATCTTGAAAACGGCGAGGAATTGATACAAATTGTACTTTTCCTTACACAAACCATATCAATTATTTGCTTAAAGTGGAGCATTCTCAACATCAGTCTGAAACTTAAAAGGGTGCAAAGCAGCAATGACCTTTATGGACTCAAAATGCAGTTTCAAAACTGATATTGATGACCTATGGAAGCATTAAAGGCAGAAAAAACCTCAGATTGTTCAAAAATCAACAAGCTGGGACCGTAAAGCTGTACAAATGTAAAGCTGCTGTACCAGACAGGTGTTGGATTTGTAATAGTCCACAATGTCACAATATGCTTTAAATTAGTATATAGTCAAATATTAGAAGCCGGTTAATTAATTTTTTTTTACTGTTATAAGGATAGGCCATCAATTTCATCCTTGGATGATCCAGTGTAAAGCAGAGGTGGGAGATGTGTTCCTTAGACTAAAAGACATCATTTGTAGAGTAGACTAGGAATGTACATGCCATTTTAAAAGAGCCTAGAAATAGAAGGAACTGCTCCAAAAAGAAGAGTACAAGCCATTTAAAAACTGCAGGCTGGATATACCAGAAAAAAAACAGGGCCTTCTAAGTATTCTTAGAGTAATCGAGAAGAAAACGTGGTACAATGAGAGTCAAAACAAAAAATATGATGCTGCATAAAATCATTTCACAGACTTGAATCATACACAAATGTGTGCCTAGATCAGTAAGAGATTAAAAGTTATGTTGTCTTCTTTGGACCAGGATGGTTCAGCACCAATTTTAATTCATATACCAGGGAGAAAAAACTGCCCTTCGCACAAAAGTGATAGTAATGTATAATACGCATGATTCTTAATCTTTACACTTGATGTTAATAAAGATAAGTCAGGATTTCACATTCTTAAATTGCCACACCCGAGGTTCTTATTTTATATATCTTCAATACGATCAAGGAATATATGGTAGTTTCTATGAGCCTTTTAGAGATATCACTTGTATGTTGCTGAGTTTTCTTAAAACTTCAAAACACTTGTGAGATTGAAATAAATCACATTATATAATGGTTAACTATTAGCCAAAGTACACAGGAAATAGTGGCCTAGGGACATCTGTAAAACAACGGGTTATCTACTTTTCGTCCAAAATAATTGTAACAATTGCAAAAGAACTCATGAAGTTCCAGTTTACATTGCTACATGTTTTCCAAACCACACAATTTCACTGTATTTTCACCAACTCCATTAAGATTACCAGAACAAAAATATTCACCTTTCCTTTTATCCTATATTATCTCACATTACAGTCATATAATGAAATTTTTTCTTTATTCTAGGAGATGAGCGGTGTATGTTCACCACTTCATCACTGCTCTGTGTCTGGCTGCACCCCTCCCCAATCCCACAACCTCAGTACCATAAACACCACAACAATGATGACAATTTATTGGGACTTCCCAACTAGATAATGTGCAAATCTAGTTCTTCTATTTCAACGCTTGATCCCTTTGTTCTAGTTGGAAATAATTAGCAGCCAGAGGTTGTGTAGCAGTGGCCTCTCCCCACCCTTAACAACACATCCATTTGAATATGCTAGGTGCATGAGAGAAAGCCATTAGTCAAACTAGTGTTTGTCTAAGAACTGTTGCCAATGTACAGGTGCCTTAATACTGAAGCAGAAGCCTACATGGAATGAAAGTAGCAACCCTTCTATTTAGTGGGTCGCCAGTCCTAGATTTATAAGTTCAGAAGGAGATTGGGGCTGCAGATATCACATGAACACTGCAGTCTCTTCGCCTACTGTCAAGAATAGTGTCGTACTGCAACAGTCTTGCTTGGTATTGCATCTGAAGCCCACTCCCTTGAAATTTGCACATGAGTGAGCTGCATACAGGCCACATAACACATGCAATATGTTGTCTCTGGCCTACAACATATAAGCTGTGCTCACTAAGCACTGCTACTGAAAAGACAACTGAACAGCAGACCAGTCTCAAACTGATCCATTGTCCTAAGCAGTGGTGAGAAACCTTTTAACCAATTTTTTGTTCCAAAAAAAGAATGTTTCAGGAATAATGCTGTGGAATGCTAAACACTGGGGGGATAATTATCTCCTGTTTGCCAACATTCTTTATTTCTTTTGTTTGCTTTATAAAATACCATAAAATACTATTTATTTGGCTGGAAGAGTATGTGCACATCTGAGGAGCACTGTCATTTCTGTGGACGAGATCAATAACTCACATTTTACAGCTATTTTCTATACATGTACATCTCCAAATCAATCTCTGCTGAAAAACCTTGACCAAAGACAAGAAGTAAACTTAAGAACTTTGCTCTGCTTCAGAAAAACATGAAATACCGTACTTGTGAAGTATGTTCTAAAGCCTGAGGCGCGGTCTACATTTAAGATGATGAAAAGAATGTAAAGTACGTCAAGACAAATTGGACTTTGACACTGGTGAAGCAGATACAGCCGCTCCCTTCTCACCTAGCATTGGCAAGTAATAAATTCTCATTGTTGTAATTTAATGATATACAGAAACAGATATACAGAAACTAAATGCACTGTATGCAGGGTGACAAGGACATCTGCGCTTTTTTATAACAGGACAAGCAAGATATCTGAGGAATGGATTTCACAACTCATTTGGCAGCTGGAGGCATAGACTATGCCATCCAGTTATACTTCTAATAAATATTAAAGAAATAATTTGTAATATACAGCACCGAGTTGTTTTAGAAATAATTTAGAACTTATGATATCTTATCAGGTAGCAAAGTGTCCAATTATGTAACAGCTGCTTCTACAGGCCCTTCTCACCTTAGTCAGGGTTTGCCCTAGCAATCCTTCAAAAGCCTTCAAGTTAAGTTGTGGACCATTATAATATGGCAGTCTCTCGGCTTTCCTCCCAAGCCAATACAAGGTGATCAAAACCTGAAAGTAAAAATGATTGGTTATAATGAGAACATTTTAAGCTTCAGGTAATATAACTTCTACTACACTTTCAAATGTTCAATAAAAACAGGATGTCCTATCTGCAGCCAAACCAAAAACACTACAAAATGGCACAAAAAAAGTACCGTACTAGAAAAAAAAAAAAAAAAAAAAGTCTGTGCGCACTCATCTAAGCAACAGAAGCAAGTCGGATAGTATGCAGTTTTGTTATTGGGCTTTTTATCCTTATATTAATGGATAGAAAGTAATTTATAAGTACCGTAGCTCATATAAAGCAATGGTGGCAAGTAATCCATACAACTTTATATAAAAGGATGAGCTATTGTTAAAGAGGATATAAAAGAAAAAAAATCTATGATGAACACTCTTCTGGGTTTTAACATGCGGTGTAATGTAAATTTATGTAATGTTTTGTGAAGACATAAAGTACTGATATAATGGAAAAATTTACCCCTGCTACAATCCCCAGCATAGCCATACCATCTACTCCTAGACTAGCCTAGATGCCCTGCCACTACTATAGCAAACCCTCGCGTCTGCTCATTAGATGTCACGCTATTACAAGTTATTACTCAAAAACTAGTAGACCCAAGCCGAGTTCACACCACTGTTACCGATGTCTGTTGCTAAATACTGTTATGTACAATGGCAAAAATGATGATGGCTGTAGCACTATTTTCGTCATCAATAATGGAAGAGTTACAGAGGGAAAATATGAATACACGCAAATCAATGGGAACAATTGTACATGGAAGGGCTTCCATTTATCAGTTTTGGGTGTCTGGACTCTCTTCCATAATGAACATAGTAATGGACACCCCTATCGGGGGTTTGAACTTAGTCGAAAAGGTATGTTTGAACTTCTGTATTTTGCATTAAGCAGCAAAAAAACAGGTGTTTATTCATTTCCATTTCTCTCTGTAGATTTTATTCCAGGTTTTTTCATAGAGAATTGCAGATACAAAATATGGAGCAGAGTACCTCTCTGTGATGATACCTTTAACGTGCAAGACAGCAGTCGATAAAGAAGCAAATGATAAATTAAAAGGAAATAAAATCTTTTATCCAGCACTTAAAATTAAGTTCAGGGGGCATATACTGCATCAAAAGGAAAACTGTATGGGGATGATATATCCATTCACATACAACAGACAAAAGCTATGAATGGCACATTTAAATACCGACAAGTGGGCAATAATTGGGAACCACACCATGGGCTGGTGTGGTTCCCAATGCTGAGCTTAGCCTCAATGAAGTGATTTCTCTTTATTCTTGCTCTACAGGAATGTGCCAGTAATAGGCACTTTTTGGGGGGTGCATCAAATGTTTAGAGCCCATAGCATAAGGGTCATCAATAATTCTTACAGAAACTATAGTTTGTATTCAGCATCATAAAGTTAAAAGGGCCAAATTTTAATTAGACCAATGTTGCATCATCCTATGCTTAACTGCTGTCAAGACAGAGGCCTAAACTTGAGAACAAATCAATTACACCTAACCTGAGTGAAACCAACGCAAAGCATCGATACTTACATTTTTTAATCTTCTCTCGGTTTCTTCTGGTCTGAAAGAAAATATGTACATAATATTAATACTTAGACTTGTTACTAAAAGATCAGCACTCCCTGATCCAGGCATGTCCATTCAAGCACCCACATCCTTATAAAGCAATTTTCCTGTAGCACAAGACAAATTGTCTAAAGAAGAAGCAGCTCAATAATGTGGATTTCATGGAGATTTCTTTAGATGATGTTTAAATCAAATGGCATCATATACCAAAAGCATGTTTCTAGGTCACTGAGAACACAAAGATAGGGGTGATAGGGGTGAAGTAACTCTCCCCTCCTACATCTGAAAAGGACTAATCTCATACAATTAATGTCTCTTCTGTGCACATTTATGTAAGACTTTGGATCTTTTTTTTTTCAAAGTGGTTTTAGTAAAAAAATGTCCCAAGTAAAATATCAAGAAACTATTACTCCCTGGGGAAATTGATATTAATCTCTTGACTTCTGAAAGTCTTAAAAATGGGATAGATTATAGCAAAAAAGAGATGACTTAAGATATTGTCCTACAAACATACCACAGATAAGACAGATATATGTTAACAGGACGATAAATGACACAATTATTGACACAATGGTCGCTGGGATTACCACTGTTCATGAGAGTAAGAACTCCATCAATGAGACCCTAAGCCCATCCTGTGGATAAGGAATAAGCATTTGTCATGTAAAAAAGGACCTTTAAAGAATTTGTAAGAATTTGGATCGAGAGTCCTCAGTTATGGTACAAAGAATATTTTCACTAAACATTTAGGGCAGGGGTAGGGAACCTACGGCTCAGGAGCCAGATGTGTCTCTTTTAATTAGCTGCATTTGGCTCTCAGACAGATCTTTAATAAATAGTGATGGCTGATGTGTGCACCTTAGGCTACATTCACACTGCCGTTGCCCGCCCGTACCGTACCGGGCAACGGCAGTGCCTGGGGAGAGGAGGAGGAGGTGAGAGCAGCTCACCCCCGCCCCTCTCCATAGAGATACATGGCACACGGCGCCGTATTACGGGAAAAGTTAGGACAGGTCCTATCTTTTTCCCGGGTACGGAGCGGTAGGGTGCCGCACATGTGCGGCACCGTACCGCTCCCGGAGGGCGCCGTGCGCCCATTGCTGTCTATGGAGGACGTATATCGGCCGTACATACGTCGGCCGTATATACGTCCTCCATACGGTAGTGTGAATGTAGCCTTAGACTGATCACTGGAGACAGGCAACGATGTTACCGCTGCCTGTATCCTTTAACCAACCCATTGCGGCCATCGTCTAAGCCTGGGTAAAAGAGAAGAGCGTGGAGCGTGGAGCGATGAGGAGCTGGCTGCAGGGAACTCAGGTCGGTGAATTTTTTTTTTTGTGGCTACCCATCTACTTGGGGGGCATGTGCTGTGGCTACCCATCTACTTGGGGGGCATGTGCTGTGGCTACCCATCTACTTGGGGGGCATGTGCTGTGGCTACCCATCTACTTGGGGGGCATGTGCTGTGGCTACCCATCTACTTGGGGGGCATGTGCTGTGGCTACCCATCTACTTGGGGGGCATGTGCTGTGGCTACCCATCTACTTGGGGGGCATGTGCTGTGGCTACCCATCTACTTGGGGGGCATGTGCTGTGGCTACCCATCTACTTGGGGGGCATGTGCTGTGGCTACCCATCTACTTGGGGGGCATGTGCTGTGGCTACCCATCTACTTGGGGGGCATGTGCTGTGGCTACCCATCTACTTGGGGGGCATGTGCTGTGGCTACCCATCTACTTGGGGGGCATGTGCATATTGTAGGGCTCTTACGGAATATTATTTTAAAATATGTGGCATTCATGGCTCGCTCAGCCAAAAAGTTTCCTGACCCCTGACTTAGGGTAGGAATTAATTGCTTTGTAAGCCCTTGTGATCAGAGCCCTCACTAGTATTGTGTCATGACTGTTACTGTTCCGTAATGCCTTATGGTATATGATAGCACTAGAGAAATTACATTGCAGATAACATGACAATATTATGCTTAGTGTCAGTGTGCTTTGTTTACAAAACTTCATCATGGTGGTAGAGGTCCTTTAATATCCATGTAATATTAAGGCTACATTCACACGATGTATGCCCGCCGTACCGTAGGACGCGGAGAGGAGAAGGGGATGAGCGCTGCTCACCCCCGCCCCTCTCCATAGGAAGATACAGCGCACGGCGCCGCATCACGGGAAAAGATAGGACATGTCCTATCTTTTCCCGGGCTACGGAGCGGTACGGTGCCTGTACCCGTACAGGGCTGTGAGCCCATAGAAGTGTATGGGGGATGTATATCGGCCGTATATACGTCCCCCATACAGGTGTGTGAATGTAGCCTAAAATGTGGTAAAACACAGCCCATAAACATATCAAAACTTACTCTGCTCTAAAACTGTATTCAGGGGCAGCAGAAAAGTTTACATACTGCCATAGGAATTTGGGACAGCATATATCTTTCTCTTCTTTCTGATCATACACAGGGTTCACTCATGTATATTAGGTTTTGGGAGAAGAAAGATTGCCAGACGATGTGTAATGTGAGTTGCAGAACCTGAAGTATCTATAATATCCTTGCACAAAAAAACTGGCAAGTAAGAGATAGTTATATCTTTGTAATTTATTTCCTGCCAACTCTGGCAGGTGCAGCACGGTTTATCATGAGGTAGTATTCATATCTTGTAAATGTAGTGACCACACCTAGGACATGTAATAGCTAATAATACATAACTTTAAGTTAAAGTATTTAATCGATTGATTCCTGACTCTGGGTTGCATGCTGCCTGCCGTTCATAAACACATTACACTTCCTAAAATGTCCAGACAGGACTAATCAACCTAAGCTGGATGACTCATATACAGCATGGGGGGGGGGGGGGTTGCAGTGATTGATTACTTATGCCTAGAGGACAACACAGCGATCTCGGATTATGCTGGGCAGGACAAGGCTGAAGCAGTACATAATTAGAGTAAGAGGAGAAGCGCCAAGCCAGCCACAGGAGTCTAATCATCATAATTCTATAATAGTATTTCAGCAAAACCACACAATTGAGATATTTAACAAGATAAGTTTCTGCAATTGTATAGCTACAGCATTCTCAAGGTATGTTTGGTTCATAATGCATAAAAGCAAATGGCAGATTTCTTCTAACCTAGAGTTCAACCAGATAAAAATACAGAGCATAACCTCTACTAAAGGGAACCTGTCACCACATTTTTACATATACAGCTAGTAACAGCATCCCTATTAGAGCACTATTAACAAAGTGACACCCACCTTTTCACTTATAACAGTTTCCCTCACATCCCTTAAATTACCTGGCAGCAGAGGGGGCTCCTCCCATCTACTCCACCCCATGTCCCAACATGTTCTCAGCATGTCATGTGACCTGGGTGATGACATCCAAGGTCCTTTACCCAGTTACATTTGAAATGTCTACACCAGACTCTGATCACATGAAACAACAGCATGCTGTAATTTTAGGTGATCAGAAACAAACATGGAGTAGACGTCTCAAATGTAAATATTTACAGACCAGTTAATATAGCAAAAAGGATTACAGTTGAAAAAGAAGATATAATAAATTCTTCAGCAATTATGGGAGGTGCATGGTTATCACCATGGAGTGTGGACCCAACTTGCATTGTATGAAAGACTTAGAACCTGTATTGCATGACAGACAAACTCAGTTTTTCTTAAAGAGGACCTGTCGCCTATATTTTCAGCACTAGGAGCTGCTTACTGAAGTAAGCAGCTCCTAGTACTTGATCAAACGCCACAGTGTTAGAGTGATAGCGTTACCGGAAACCTGCGGCGGGATACAATGTAATTGTCGGACAGCTCGCAAAGCTGTTCGACGTATTCATGAGGGGGCAGGGTTGGGGCGTGGCTAGGGGCGGTGATTGCCGCCAAGTCACTGCTGGCCTATGGAGCGAGCGGGGCGGTCCGGGGAAGAGGCAACGCTTCGGACCGCCCCCTCATGAATACATCGGACAGCTTTGCAAGCTGTCTGATGATTACACTGTACCCCGCCGCAGTGTTTGATACCGTTACCGGAGGTTTCCATTAACGGTATCACTCTAACACTGCGGCGTTTGATCAAGCACTAGGAGGTGCTTACTTCAGTAAGCAGCTCCTAGTGCTGAAAATATAGGCAACAGGTCCTCTTTAAGAAAAACTGAGTTTGTCTGTCATGCAATACAGGTTCTAAGTCTTTCATACAATGCAAGTTGGGTCCACACTCCCGATAGATCTATTTCTACTTTGTAATTCCTTTGTATCCCATGATTTGCCAAACACTGCAAAATATGATGGCTATATATTTATTTACACACAGCTAAATTATTGTTAAATTATTAAAAAAAAAAAAAAAAAAACTTTACTGGTGGGCCGGGAGGGGCAGTAAAACAAAAACAAAAAAAAAAAAAACAACAACCCATACTTACCTCGTACTATGCTCCCAGTGTGCCACGTCGCCATTAGCTGCTGCCGTGCTCCTCTTCCTTTACAGCCACCTGGCACCCCCCTTCCCATGCCTACTATCCCAGTGCTTGGACATAGGAACGTGTGGATGTGAAAGACAGGCAACATTGTCGGAGAGCAGGTGCCGTGCCCCATTAAACAAAAAGGGGCACAGCAGCAACAGGTAGCAGCATTGGACACCAGGACCGCCGAGGGAGGCAAGTGTAGATTCATTTCACAGTTAAAGTTTTACATGCAAACTTAGATCTGTTCCAGCTGCTGCAAAATGTTATAGATATAAGTTGATAACTGTGTAACAAAAAAAAGGTTAGAATTAAAAAAGAAAAGCTTCTAGTTGGCAGATATAGATTGTCCTAACATACCATCTTCTGCAAGGTTATATGCATCCGGGTTGGCTATTGCTCAGTACATGCTGCAGGTTCATGTACAGCACCTTTGAGCTGTGCAGCAAGTCATTGCAATTTTATGCCCCAAGGCCAAGTATGCAAACAAGACATATGAGCTCCAGGGCTGAAAGATTACCTCAGCTGGTAAAAGCAAGTATGCTCATTTGCCCAGCTTCAATGGCATTATCCACTGCAATTATCGGATAACACAAGAGAGCAGGTGACCTGACATTCTTAAAGGTTTTCACTTTAATGTTAAGATCTGTCTTGATCTATTCCACTCTTTTTCAATATTTATGGACTTGAAGTCACTAGTGCTTCTCGCTTGTGGGAAGTAGCTCCGTCTGGTACAGTACAGGTACACATTAAACCAGCGGGAGACGGCACTGTGTTATGGATTGTTTCCTACCTTGTTACCAGGCGACACATTCCAACACAGGACAAGTAACACAATTGCAATTATGGTGTGGTTGGTCTATTTGGGCATGGCTATGTGTGTGACACTCCCCGCAGACCACAGCACTAGGGTATAATGATTTGGATCTTGTCTCTTGAATGTTTAGTACTGGATAAAAGGGAGTCAGATCATATGTTACAACTTATTTTATAGTGATTTGGTTTATATAAAAATTATAAAAGAAACTTATTAAAATCTGTAACATAGGCCCATCTGCCCACTTTGATGTTTTATGCCAGGACCCGAGCAGGCAATAGTGATACCAACTGAATATGACACGTGGAATCGCCCTCTGTGTCTTGGCATCAGTGACACAAATTCATATAACCTTTTACAAACACCAGTTAATTCTTAAAGGGGTTGTCCAGTTTCCTCAAATATTATTTGCATAATGAAAAAATACTTTCTGTACATTCCTGCAGCAATCTTTCTGATGTCATGATTTCTGACCACTGATAGGAAACAATGAGGTTTCTGACAGAAAGTAGAAATACAGAAACACATGATACTGAAAGTATTTAGTTGAATACATTTTCTGAACATTTGCTGAAACTGAAAGATCCGTAAACAAAAACACCCACTTTGGTGCTATATTGAAATGTGGCAGATTAGAGGTGGTTTCTTTAGGTCTCTCGTAATACTGCAAGCCTACAAAATATGTACAGAAGTAGAATCCTCCACTTCAACGTCTAGGTAGACTTTTATCTATGTAATAGTCCAAGCAGAGAAAAAGACAGTAATATCTGTGATTAAAATTAGCAGTGACATACTATTAAAGTAGGGCATAAACATAGGAGTCCTGGCTGAACCATGTAGCAAATATGTAGGCCATTAAACTTTACCGTGATGACAATTAGATGACTTAAAGCCATAGATGCTCTATTAGGGAATTCTGGGAAGTATGCAAATATGCTTTCCAAGGTGTTAAATGGAAAACAATGCCTAATTTTGCTAACCTGAAATGCAGCCCCCTTAACATTAAGTATGACCTACAAGAAGTCTAAAAACAGGATGTGGGATTAAGCCAAAACCAGTATATCTATTCCAGAAGGAACAGACTCCCAACTGTAGACTACTTTGAACTGATAATCAGTGGGGATGAAAGGTATCAGGCCCTCACCAACATAATTTAGCTGACCTATCCTAAAGGTCAACAACAGGCAAGGCTAAATTCACCATTACATTGACATCCATGCAAATTTTCTGTATGGTCAGTTGGGCATGGATCCGTTATACATGCGTTTTGTTCAAGTACTGCAACCTCCGTCATTATCCATCATGGATAATGGATCCCTGCCTAAACAGAATATAACGGATAACATTTACATTGATGTCAGTGGGATTTGTAATTCATATGCTAAACCTCAGTTAACCCTCCATTCTTCATTTTTTTAACGGAGAGAAGAAGCGGTAGTATGAAATTAGCCAAAGTCTCAAAAAACCCTTTTAAGTTCATTGGGCATTTCTATTCAGACACTGCAAGATTCTCCTGCATGACTGGACATCCAGTGGTTTTTCATCTGTACATTGCATTATCAAGACTGTATTGATCTGTCACAGAGAGATGTCATTTGGACATCTACAAAGCAAGTGAACTAGAAAGAGAACTTGATACCTATAGATTAACCAAAAAGGAACATAGGAGCACAGAACAAGACGACTAATAGATCACATGCAAAAGGTTTAAAAATACCGTAAATGCCCAAATATTATTTTAATGCTTCTTTTTACAGCCAGGCGTTATATTGTAATTGTTCTTCCTGAAGTTTCAGGATACATACAGCATACATAGGGAAGGGAAGATTCCTTATGACAATGCACGCTCGTTCAGACAAGTTGATAAGACACAAAAGGATTTTCTAAGCTCTTCACAATCAAACATCTCCATGTTCCCATATATTGTTTATATCACTTATGATTAGTAGGATAATATATTGGCAAGCCATTGTAAGCCTGTAATTTGATTATGATTCACATCATCTCAGGTGTTGTCTTGGGTGTGACAAAACAATTTAAGGATTGTCGCGGTCTGAAAATACATGCTCAGTGATCATTTCCACTTAATGTGTGCATGTTCCCATGTAATACATGCTACATTACAAGTCATTACACTTTATCAGTAAACTTCTACAAATCATCTACATGATCTATAGTACACTCAATACAGAGAATTGCCAAGCTTCCTCAAGCTAAATGTTTTACAAGGACCATGAAAACCTGCATAAAACTCTGCACAACTCTGTATAAGAAAGACACTAAGAATTTCTAAGCGCTCTGTTGTTGTGATAGAATAAAGGATTCTTTTTAAAAGGGAAATCTACAACCTTCCCAGCATCAAAAAATGTTTAAAGAAATGCTACATGCATTATTTATGTCCATTATGCCATAATACAATGTCCAAATTAATCTATATGCTAATGAGGCAGTTGGTGCACCTTTGGCATGTCCTATGCACCCAGAACACAGCTATTCCTGCCTGGACCACTACCATCTACAGATGAGCAGGAGATTTGTCTAGAAAAAAAGTGATAATTCGTTATTTATATAGCGCACACAGATTATGCAGCGCTGCACAGAGCTTGCTGAATCGGTTAGGCAGGAATAGCAGTGCCAATGGTGCTGAGGACATGCCTGTGGTCCTCCAACTGCTTCATTTGCATAAGACTCAGAATATACTTGAAATGACATAACAGACAGAAATAATAAAGGTATTATGGAAGCAACAGCACATTTCTCTATAACAAGCTGCCAGTAGTTAAAAAGCCTGGTGGAGGATGTCAACAAGATTGGTAACAAACACATTTTGGAAGAGTGGGGTAAGAATATGACGATATGAAAGCTTTTACAAGTTAGAAAACAACACACTGTAGTACTGAGCGAACGTAAAACTGCATATCACCTAAATGATATTTAGCATGATACAACATTGACAATTTCTTGTTAAATTTGTGGTGGTGCGGTGCAGGTGCATTGTTGTACTTTTCTTATTGGATTGAACATGATTGCTCTGTGTTATACTGTAAATTGTAGACACATTGCCTTCTCCTCATTCCTCTATCCCTGAATGCTTATTGTGTTGACATGTATGCCTATATTACACTCAAAATAACTCTTTACTCCTAGTGGATTGTATACATTTATATACACATACTGGACGTCTCCTTGTGATTTGTTTGCTGCACAGGCTGTCTCTCCAAAACAAATGGCCCCATCTCCTCCAATCATGATTGAACAGAAATCCTAAGAATTTATTAGTTACATGTAGGTCCCGGAATTCAACAAATTACAGAGATTATAATGGGGTTGAAAAGGTTTTGGTTATGAAGTCCCTCATTTAGCCTTCATTCAGACCACAATTTATTTTTATATTTTGCTGAATTTAAGCTAGAAGTTCTTACTAATGAAGATGTGAATATTGCCTTAAGGTTTTAAGAGATTATTAAAGTGTTGTTGTGTCTCTCTTTTATTTGCAGGAAAAGGGCAGGAAAGTCAGAACAGCAGGTTCTAACCACCCAGTGACCTTGTAAGGAATTCCAAACCAGGGTCACCAGTAACACATATATGTGCAAACATACCAATGAGAACTTTCCCAACGCAATGTGAATTGAAATGATTATGTAGCATATGTCATAATATATTAAGCACTGCACACAACAAGTGACAATAGCAAGAAGACTAACATCAAAGCATCATCATAATAAATGTAACATTCTGTATAAGATGTTCACTGTTCATTAACAGAATGAGTGTCATATCCATTACCAAAATGGTGGCACTATATACAGAAGAAGAGATGTGCAAGATGTACATTTTCAGTAATGACAGGGTTACAGTATTGTGTAACTCTAAATCAATCTACCGCCCACAATAGCTATGCAAGAACTGGAAATAAATAGGAGTGCCACTTTAACAAAAAGAATACCAAAGTGATGTGTAGCTTCCAGTATCAGGAATGTAGATAATCTGTAACCTTCCTGAAACTGGAGCCGTCAGTTTTTGCCACCTAGTGCACTATATGCTACACTTATATATCATATCATGACCGACAATCATTTATAAGGGGAAGTTGTGTCAATCTTAAGCCAAAGTACAGAATAATATATGTACTATGAAGTCTTAAATGATTTGTTTATGGCACATAATACAGACAGACTGCCTAGCTTTTACGCAAAGTACATGATTGACATCACTCCATAAAGACTTGCTGGTAATAAAGTGTGGGCCATCTTTTCTTGGATGGTCACTAGTCAGCAACTCTCATGGAGACTGTGCAGCCTATAGCATAGTCTCCAAATGTACCAATCAGAAAATATCTATATGCCAACTAAAAGCTTCAAAATGGGTGGCAGATAAGGTCAATCTATGGGGCACATATATGAGGGCTTGTACACCAGTTTTCTGCCATGCAGGCCCTGAAATAATTGCAATGTCTAGCAAATGGGCAGATATTGAGATAGTAAAATGGTCGCTGGCAGTAGAGCGATACTACAACCGGGCACAGCCGGCCGCTCGATACATCAGGAGGCTCTGTTGGCGGCAGGATTTCATCATAAGCCAGCACTACATGTTCTTGTTATAGATGTCCCCTCATGTTCCTATTGAATCATAAGTAGCCAACCACACTGCAATATAGAATATCCGTAAATGTACAGTACATGTACCTAGAAACATCTGAATGAAAGGAACAGTAATGAGATCCTGATAAAGAAGAAGAATAGGATGAAACCAATGTGTATCTACAGAGTTTAAAAATATATACCGGGTTATAAAAGGACTGGGTGACTACTACTACTCAATATGAATCGAAGGCTAGATGTTGCTGGAGTCCTGGGTTCAAGTCCCATCCAGCTCAACATCTGCTCCGTGTTTGCGTGGGTTTCCTCTGGGTCCTCCGGTTTCTTTCCACACTCCAAAAACATACTGCTAGGTTGATTAGATTGTGAGCCCCATTGGGGATAGGGACTCATATGGCAAGCTCTGTCTAGTGCTCCGTATTCTGTGTGCACTATATAAATAAAGGAATTATAAACAGTAAAAATTGTGTGTATGCCTTCCATTCTCATAATGGCTACACCTATTAATGGATCATTGCCTACAGCCGTTATTTTACCGGACCACGCATCTGATCAGTTACAAAGCAAAATATGCTCTAGTCGGAACCATTTTTTTTCATATCATTCAGACTATAGTATATGAAAATCTGTATAAACCAGCTGAGATTGATACAATTGCTAAACTCTGTTTTTTCTTTCATTATAAATGAAACAAATGACCAGGTAAATGCTCAGATGAGGTGCCATAAATTAATTCATTAAAGAGAACCCGTCATGCAAAATACCCCCCCTAAACTAAATATATTTTCATAAAACTGCCATTAGAGAGCATTGCCTCTATCCCTTCATTGTCCCTCTACATGCCTGTAAACCTAAGCATTGAGGTCCTAAAGCTGTATGCAAATGACCTGTGAAATGTTCAATGAGTCATTAGCATATTAAAGCTGTCCAGCTTATTCATGAGTGGGAGGCACAGCCACACCCCCAGTGCTTGACTGACAGCTGCTCCATGTGCTTGCTGGTGGTCACGCCCCCTGCAGCCTGTGTGTGCATGTGTATGTGTATGTGAAAGATACAACAGCTCCAGGCTGCAGCCATGTTATAGCAGAACATGTTAGGCACTTGTGTAGCTGATTTCTGTGTCTCTGTGTATTAGGAGGATAGAGAATGCAGATGCAGCACACACACTAGCAATGCTTTACTATACATTACACACAGACATGAGCAGGGGGAGGAGACGGGAGGGGGAACAGCGGTGACATCACTGCCTCTGACCATGTGACCAGCCTAATTTACATAATAAATAAAATATTATTTTATAATGATTAATGTATGAATTGACTAGATAAAGGTTGTGATGGGATCCTTGTGAGCTCCTCCAACAGGTAGTAGTGAAAGGACAAGTGAAACAGACCTGATGACAGGTGTCCTTTAAAAGTATCAAGTGTTTTCTTTATAAACATAAAATATAAATGAATGCAATTGAAAAACAGTAATCATTTAATGTTCTGGGTGATCAAATCCAGTATCTGAACATTTGATCCCAGCATAATCCAGGGCACACAAAAATATCAGCACATTTAGATCTCACAGCTCACATACCTTTACCTCATATTTTCACACAAACGCTAACAGTATCAGTTTACACCTAGGGACAAGCTCCCAACGCAAGTTATTATTCTTCTTCCAGAAAACAAGAATAAAGAGTTGCATAAGGGGCAGAGTTCCCACAGTGCTGGAGGAAACATTCACAGACAAGCTCTACAAGTAGTACAGAACAGAGCAATGTTTTACACATCCCACTAATAAAAATGAATGTACATATAACCCCCACTTAGCTGGACTTTAACACCTCCTACAAGTACATGGGAATTTTATTAGCACATAACACTGGTATCATGCTGACAGCAATGACCAAGCCTTTACCAATATTTGCTATACTGTAATAAACCATAATTACACAATTACTGTACATCTGACCAATATTTGTAATACATTAGGATACTTCGTCATCTCTGGGATTATCCAGGGGTGATGCTTTTTAAATGAAAATATAATAAGGGGAGGAAAGTGTTGCTCTACAAACTGTGATTCTATTTCACAATAAAACTCTGACGCTATATGCACCCTCCCTATTAATATTTGCAGTGCAATTTTCTAGACTCTCCTTCGTTTATATAAAATGACAACCAGCTTCACAGACTACTTTCTTTGCACTGTGCTTTGGTAGTCCGAAACACTCCCCCAACCCCACCCCACAGAGTACACTGGATGATTTGAAGGGGTTGGCCACTTTGCTTCATGTTTTCTGTAATGTATGGGGTGTTGGGTTCTGGTAAGTTACCAATATACATGTATTAATCATTCTGCACCATTTTCTTCACATTTAAAGAAATAATAATTCCTTTATTTATATAGCACACGCAGATTACGCAGTGCTGCACAGAGCTTGACAAATTGGTCCTTGTCCCAAATTGGGCTCACAATCTAATCAACCTACCAGTATGTTTTGTAGTGTGGGAGGAAACTAGAGGACCCAGAGGACACCCACGCAAACACGGAGAGAACATACAAACTCTTTGCAGATGTTGACCCTGGGACTTGAACCCAGGTCCCCAGCACTGTAAGGCTGTAATGCTAACCACTAAGCTAGAGTGCGGTCCTACAAGTAAAGCACCCTGCTTCAGAAATGTCTTTTACCACATCAGCTGCTATCCATAAAAATACATAAAATGGCTGTGGATGGAGGGTCATGTGATTCCAACTGTCCATAACCAAGCTACCTTCCAGGACCTTATGAAAGTATACATGAATACAATAATAAGATCCTTGGGGTATATTGGTTATAAATATAGGAATGACCTACTGATGAGGTCACATGAATTTACATATCAAGAAAGAAGTGCAGAATTTTGAATAGATGTATACTAATAAATTACCTAATATCCTGCCCTCCTCCTCCCCCACATTACAAAAACATGTAGTAAAGGGACTGCCTCAGCCTTGCAGTGTATAGTAGTCTGAGAACCTGGAGGTCATATGACAGAAGTGTAAAAGAACACTAGCAACTTGAGGAGGTGGTCACCTAATCATTTTTTATAATTAAATTTATTTGTGATTTTTAGTGTTTGTGATTTTTTATTATTTTAAACTGTGGATCACATTAATTGCAGGTTACAACACTGAAAATAAAATAAAAAAGGTATATTTGTCTCAACCCTGGTGCTTCCCTGCAATGTGGGAAGTTAGCAATATTTTCTAGGGCATTTCTCATTAATTGAAATATAATACAGTGTTTTCACTTTTTCTAAGCGCACATTATGGGCAAATGTTAGGGGTGTAATCACCGACCATCAATAAACTGAGTATAGTATTCTAAATATTTGACAAACTATTTGTAAGTGTCAAGTTATGCACAAATTCATAGAATTTATCAGGATCTTTAACCACATAAATATTAGTCAATGACTGATCATATCAAACTAATTTTTAAAAGCGAACAGGGGGCTTATCGGCATACTTGGCAGCAGAGCCAACAGTTCATGCATCCATCTGATGGACACATGCATCTGGACAGAAACAATCCTTCAGTCACTTCTAAAAGTAACTCGTTTCTAATCTATATTTATCCAGCTCTGCTGTTATTTGTAACCATGCACACATAAAGGGCAAGCTCCTCATTCAGACTTCTCAGGGTACTAATATTTCTACAATGCAAAAGGTCTACACCAGAATGCCAACCTTTTACGATCCGTACACCACATGAAGTGTATGTGCTTTATATCATTCACTGACATAATTACTACAAGGAGACTCAGGACCTTGGCAAACGATGCCTTCCCTTCGCTCAATGGGTTCTCTCTGAAGGGTTACTAGAAATAAAGTAGTTGCCATTCTGAGGGGGTCATAAACAGGTTGGGATTAATTATTAAAGTGGAAAAGAATCTTACTCCAATATCAACATAAAGAAGTCAATGGAGTTTTAGGAGTTGAACACACACAATCACAACACAAGAAGAGTTTTGAGAAGTTGGTTTCGTTATCATAATAATCACATCTGCAAGAAATATTAGCTACAAAGAGGAAACTTTGCATAAATAGTAATGTACCCTGTATAGAACACACACATTTATCAATAGATAGCACTAAAGTATAACAAATGAACAGGCATAATAAAAATTGTTGAGCTCCATGTGTACTTTTATATCTATCCAGGTCAGAGTGTTATGGAGCAGAGGCTCAATGTCCAGGTAAAGAAGTGTTGGGCCTCTGTATACCAGGCTTCCGTATAGTAATTCAACCACATATAATAAGCCACATAATATCGCAAATCACAAATCTGCGCATTGCTACATTGCTCCTTAATGTTTAGTTGGCACGATTCACCAGTAGGGCGAAATTCATATGCACAAAGATTTATTCACATGTCTGTATTTTACTGATGTTCTGTGTTTTCTACAGAATCCCTCCTGCTGATATTTTGGATGTGTGACCTCCAGGGCTGTTTCTCAATTGACATTGAAAAGCAGAAAAACCTTCTTTTGAGTTAGAAAACCCTATGCTTTTGTATGATCTGATAACAAAAAATCATAGATCATTGGTGCAAGCTGAGACTTTCACAGATCCATACATTTACTAAAAAATGATGGACCAAAACATCAGGATTTTTTTTTTGTTTTTTGTTTTTTCACACCATCCATGAAAAAAGGCCTCCTGACTACATTGATTAGGGTGTGAATAGACGGAGCACCCAGGTCAAGGCTGTGATAAGTCCTTCCGCATCAATTAAGGAATTATGTCGATAATTCATAACAGATTTATTTTTTGACAGCTTCAAGTTAACAGTACATGAAACTGTCATTAAATAACAATTCTGTAGTGAATTATCGTCATAATTCCTTAATTGATCAGAGCCCTGTTTAGTTGCATACTGAATGAGAATGAATACATCCAAGGACAGCTCTTATATGGTAAAAAAAAACCAGATGTATATATAAGGCCTAAAAGTGCCAGCCTCATTCATGGACACCCCCCACTACTTAGGGCCTTTCCATTTTAATGGCCGCTGAAAGAATGGCCTTAAACGGGTAAAACCGATTCTTCAAAAACTGCACTAAAACATAAAATTCCAAACATTTAGTTCTAATATAAACCTGAGTCATGGGAACACTGTTCTTCCTATCCCAGTGTGGGTTTTATTCAGTTCCTGTGGTTTCCTCCTACACTCTAACAACATGTTAATTGGCTTCCTATGCAATTGGTCATAAGGGTGTTTGTGTGTATATAGTTTCAGATATAGGGAAATATTTCAAGCCCCAAGGGGGTCAGGATTCCGCATAAATATATAGAGTTAACAATGCTAAGAAATATGCGGATGGCATATTTAATTGAAACTGGATGAGCAACTTTTGAGCACAGCATACAGGCGGTCCCCTACTAAAGAACACTGGACTTACATACGACCCCTAGTTACAAACGGACCTCTGGATATTAGTAATTTATTCTACTTTAGTCCTAGGCTACAATGATCAGCTGTAAAAGGTATCACAGGTGTCTGTAATGAAGCTTTAGTGTTAATCCTGATTCTTATGACAATCCAACATTTTTAAAATCCAATTGTTACAGAGACCAAAAAAGTTCTGGCTGGGGTTACAATGATAAAATATACAGTTCCGACTTGCATACAAATTCAACTTAAGAACAAACCTACAGTCCCTATCTTGCATGTAACCCGAGGACTGTCTGTATAAGCAGTGTATTGAACTTTCAAGTTATATTTAGTTAAATAGTCTAACAGAACCAAGGTCTCCAATGAAATTCTAGGCTGCACTTCTATATTAATCTTATACCAAGGGCTACCTCCAAGTAGTATCTACAACATTTGGACCCGCCTAACCATATACTAGAATTTGCTGATTATCTATTAGAAATATGCCCTAGTAAGCAAATTCTGTCCGTCTTCAACTGACAGATGAAAAATGAAGTTTAGAGAAAATGTAGAAACAGACTTTTTAGGTTACCGGTAGTAATAAATAAAGATGTTTTTCAACAGTCTCTGTAGAACATGTCCTCTTTACAATTACTATAGCTGATACCTATTATGTAACCTGCCAAAACATGCAGTTCTCCTGAGAATTATAATTATAGTCTGCTATAAAAACAGGTAAGGCAGAAACTTTCTATTTCAAGTCCTGCAAACACACAATGTCAGCATTAAACAGCGCTGTTCCATGCTTTGCCTCACAATACTGCCCAATGCTATGAAGTATATCTAGTGCTTTCTTCTTTCATATAAACTATTGGAATCTAGTAAAAATTGGAGTACGCATAAATGAGACGCTTGGTTTATCCCTATTTTCACATTTGTTATCATTATACTACGCAATTCACTGCTGTACACACACTGAAAATGCCTTCATTGAGAAGGTGGAACGTTGCTTGAACAGTGGTGGTTTAAAATACACCTTTTCTAAGAGTGCTGCTTCATCGTTTTTTAACTATGGAATATCATTTGCAGGCTATAGCTACATGTATACAGTATACTTGATTAACTTAATGCATATACTCTAACCTACAGTATGTACACACTCAATTACAGGGCAACCTATAGATCACAACCAATAATGCCCACCTCTAAACAGACACGGGGACTGAGTGTTGGTGCCCTCTATATTGCATAGTAAAAATGAAACTAGGAAAAAAAAATACATGGCAATTTATCAATGCTATAAATCTATGACCACGAGTTTGCAGTTTGAGGTCCTGGAGAGGTGCACACAGATACTGCCGACGTAATACGGATATACAGTGCGTTAAACGCTGTGCGCAACTGTACGACAAGCACCACAGATCCCAGTTAAAAACAACAGGACACAGATTTTGCAGTGAAATATTCAACAGTGACAATTTCTCTGTTTGGACATGCACTTTGGGCATTTGTGACCATACAGGCACAGATTTGCAAATGTGCTGCTGAATACTATGAAGGGTGAAAACTCTGCATGTACACAGGTCTTTATAGATTTCCATATAAAACACGACATGCATGCTGCCGTTCCACATTTATGTTCTAGAATCACTTTCAGACCTGCACCTAAGGGTTCACAACTGCATGAGTTGCTTTGCCTCCCAGTTCTGCAGTTGCTTATTTGGGGGCCCACAGATATGAAATGAGTGCACCCACTACTGTCCAATCACCTTATGATATAGGTACTTACATAAAGTGGACAGGTAAAGTGTTGTGCTCCAAGTGCTAGAAAGTTAAAACCTTTGCAGAGCAAATCTGTACTGGTTTACCCAGCAAGCATGGATATGCAAAAAATTCATGGAATACAGGTCAGACAAGCTTTCCTGCTTTACTATGTGGCTAAACAATTAGAGACAGCATTAGTAAAGCGTATTTATTCTGTGACTAGCAATTTACAGCTCTGTCACTTGCACCTCACAAGAAAGGCAATGTGTTGATAAGAGAGAACGTAACTTACTTGACAGTGACACGATTTGATAAGTCCTGAAGATCCCCAGGGTGAAAAAGTTGAGCTTCTTTCAGTCCAAGTTTCTCGCACGCCCGCAAGAAAACATTAATATTATCCTGAAAAGGCAAGTGGAAAAATGATTGCTTAGCTGAGCGGTCACAAATCAAAACTGCTTATCCAAGTCCAAAACTCCAAAGTCCACAAGAATCACCAGACATATAGAGAAAAGGCAGCAGGTCTGGAAGATGGATTGTAATAATATTTCATGAATAACAGGAGGCTGTCTCTACGATGTGGGGATGAGTGACGCTGCAAAGATTACCTGCTGCAGTCAGTAATCACAAAAGTACACTTTGATGTCAGATCTACAAACAAACGCCCTCTTTCTGGCTTTGCACGACAAACCTCACCTCTTGGGACTTTAAAAATAACTGCAGCTAATGACATTGACCCACCCAGAAACTACTGCCACTGCCGGCATAGGAGGGTGAGGAGAAAGAGGAGGGACATGCTGTTTCTATAGAACACAGAATGGCTGGGACACTGCACCTGGAATCTAGGTTTGGCCGCCTAACAAGATCATGACAGAATGTGAATACACGCAGACAGAAGGTAAAAATGTCACAGCTATGATCGAGTACAGTACAGATACATGAAGAAATAAAGAGACAAGAATTCAGGAGTGGTGTGTTACTCATGTGGCTGCACCTGTTCCAGGCTACTTGCTTCTGCTAAGTGAGGCCAGTCCTATAAAAAGCTCCATGCAATCCAACAGCTGAACTGCAAGAACAACCCCTGCCAGCCTAAATTTCTTTAAGGGGATGTCAGAAAGTGCAGTGATTCATTTAGCATCTTCAAACATATTTGTCCTGTACAGCACAATAAAGTGCAGAACTATCCTGGATACACAAATTACACTAAGTAAATGTGCATATAAAAGTTACTCTCATTCTCCAATTTAAGATTAGGCCCCAACCACCTGCATACAGATGTTCTATAAATGGAAAGGGATCTTTGTGACGAAATACTGTAAACAGTGAGCAGTCTTGGAAACACTTTATTTATATCAGATATTCTCAAGCAATAAGCAGCAGAAACAAGGATACATGTGATAAACATTGAATAGGGAATGATCCCACACCTTAGGGTGGTTTCACATTGGTGGTTTTTTTTCATGTCAGTGTTTTCCCACTGAACCCATTCTGTCTTATGGACACATACAGATTGGATTTCTCTTCATGGCTTCAATGATTTTTCATTGATGTCTACATGACCCATTCTGGTCAGTTAAAAAGCCAATTGAAAAGATTAGAACCTGTTCTTTTTGTGTTCACTGACAACAACTGTTCAGTGGAAAAAAAAAATTGAAAAGAATGGTTCAGTAAGACATCCGTGAAAAATCACTGAAGCCAGGAAGAGAAAACCAATCTGTATGTATCCATGAGCCAAAATGGGTTCAGTGAGAAATCACAGATGTGAAGAAAACCAATGTGAAACCACCCTAACTTGGTTCCATTAAATAATTCCATAATTACAGTATTTTTCGGAATACAAGGCGCACCGGAGTATAGGGCCCACTATCAATTAATGCCTGCTAAAATGTCTAGGTCCATATATAAGGCGCACCGGATTATAAGGCGCACCTGATTATAAGGATGAATGACCAGCAGGTGGCAGACCTGTGCACAGTTCAAGGCAGCTGTTGTCTGTAAGTACGGTTCATATATAAGGCGCACTGGACTATAAGGCGCACATTTGATTTCTGAGAAAATTAAAGGATTTTTAGTGCGCCTTATAGTCCGAAGAATACGGTAGTTAATTGTTTCAGAAATTATCTACATTTAACTGTGCTGTGCATTTTCTTTGAGTAATTAAATGGCACCACTGTGGAACTTGATTTTGTTGAACCAACACTCACAACGTCAGTTTTCATAGATATACTGTTTTTCAACTACAACACCCACCTGGCCAACTACTCCAAATTTTAAATAGTAATAAAAGTAAATTGTAACTCCAGAAAAATAATTTTTTTCATCCCAGGGATTGGATTTTCATTATCATAGCAACAAGCACATAAAATATACATTAAATTACTCTTATGTTAACCATTACAGCCTTGGGCTAAATTTAAGTAAATTACCAGCATCCAAAGAGCATCACCAAAGGTCAAAGTGGCCACAGAAGTTGTCTGTAAGTCGGGTGTTTTTAAGTTGGGGAATGCATGTATTCTAATTAGTAGTTTTCTTATGTATTTGTAAGCCAAAACCAGAAGTGAAGTCCAAAATAGAGAATACCTAAAATGTGAATTTTGCAGCGCCACCACAACGTCCCAAAAAGAGGGTAAACGTTGGTCGATACAATTGACTCCTGTGCCCTACTAATGAATTGCGCACATGCTACACTTGATTATTGGGATTTAAAGACTGCTGTAAAAACTCTGATCTTGATACATGTCAACCATATTTCACAAAATATATCAAAAAGGTGCAAACTTAAATCAAACTGAGTAAAAGGAGCCAAAACTTTATAAAAATTAAGCCGCTGTCAACATATACATACACATAGGTGCAGAAACAACCAAATTCTTAGTTCCTCCACACACTTATCTTTTCACAAATGGTAAACACAAAGTGCTGACACCTACTATAACCCATAGGCAAATAACATGAATATCACATGGAAGAAATGGTCCCACCCAATCCATTTGCTTTACAGGATGTTTAATCTAATCATCTGTCATGCTGCTTTGCCTATGTAAGGAAGCCTACCTGGCATAGGAGTAGAGTACACAAAGGCCTAAGAGTCCTGGCAATGTAAACTCCCAGCTAGAAATGAAAGTAAATATCAGCCGCTCACATACAAAAGAAAGGCTGTAAACAGAGGTGTTCATGTTATAGCCAGGGAAAAGGAGCAGATATGTATTTAACCTTTTAATGACAGGGTTTTAACAACTAGGCATTTTTTAGTGAATTTTCATACCGTTTGGTTTAAAGGACCATCACTTTTATTTGGTTGCTACCGAAAAACTCTTTTTTTAAGTTTAATTTTTTTTACTTTTTTTTTGTGGCGAGTTAACCCCTTCCCGCCGCGGCCCTTTTTCGATTTTGCGTTTTCATTTTTCACGCCCCACATTCAAAAATCTGTAACTTTTTTATTTTTCCATGTACAGAGCTGTGTGATGGCTTATTTTCTGCGTAACAAATTACACTTCAAAATGGTGGTATTTAATATTTCATGCCATGTACCGGGAAAAAAATTCCCAATGCAGTGAAATTGGTAAAAAAACGCATTTGTGCCGTATTCTTGTGGGCTTGGATTTTACGGATTTCACTGTGCACCCCAAATGACATGTCTACTTTATTCTTTGGGTCGGTGCGATTACGGGGATACCAAATTTGTATAGGTTTTATGTTTTCATACATTTAAAAAAATGAAAAAAAAAGACTTTTTGGTATGTATGTATGTATGTATGTATGTATGTATGTATGTATGTATGTATGTGTGTAGTAGCTTTTATCTTCTAAACTTAGTTTTTAGCTTTCCAAATTTATTCAAAATTATACATTAATTCCTTCGTGTGACAGTCATTTCCAGCCAATGGAGTGACTATGGCAATGTTTTCTAAAGTGTAGAGAGGGATTTTTTTTATTTTATTGGAAAATGTTTATTTGAAAATATTGATTAATAGTGTGTGTGTGTGTGTGTGTGTGTGTGTGTGTGTGTGTGTGTGTGTGTGTGTGTGTGTGTGTGTGTGTGTGTGTGTGTGTGTGTGTGTGTGTGTGTGTGTGTGTGTGTCACTGCAGACTATGGACCTGCACAACCGGCCGTCAAAAAGTAGTAGGCGGTCAGGATCGAGTTAATGCTGTAAAATTGACACCAAAAAAAAAAAAAGATCACTTTAGACAGACTAATCTTTTACAAAGCCACTTTATTTACCAATTACTGAAGGCTGATATGTGACTTTACGGAGGTCACTAAGAGGTCTTAGATCAGACTTTTTTCCTTTTCAAAAAAAAAAAGTCAGGCCTGAGAATGACCTCACATGTCTAAAGGATCAGTTGGTCTTATTCTTTAAGTCTGGAAAGAAAATACAATCTAGGCTTCAACCACCTAAATGCCACAAGATGGTGGCAACCAGTAGGTTTTGCAGGGAAGGGGCTGCACTGGTGGGCTTTGCTCCAGCAATAATAATGATGGGCATCTTAATGAATCGGCCTACACAACTGTTCCTTTAGGTGTCCTGCATGGTAAAAGAAGTTAAAGGAAACCTACCACTTGTAGTGGCAGGTTTCCGATGGCAATACCGGGCACCAGCTCAGGGTGAGCTGGTGCCGGAGCTTATTTTAGTTAGTGTTTTAAACCGCGGTTTCGCGGTATAAAACACTTTTTAAACTTTATAGCCGGCGCAGGCAGGTACGCGCTCGGCGCTTACCGTGCACGCGGCTACATAGGAAGTGAATGAGAGCCGCGTGCACGGTAAGCGCCGAGCGCGTACCTGCCTGCGCCGGCTACAACGTTTAAAAAGTGTTTTAAACCGCGATACCGCGGTTTAAAACACTAACTAAAATAAGCTCCGGCACCAGCTCACCCTGAGCTGGTGCCCGGTATTGCTATCGGAAACCTGCCACTACAAGTGGTAGGTTTCCTTTAAAGAAAAAATTAGAATTCAAGAATTGATGTTTATTTATTTCTTAACCACCCAAAAAAAAAGGTAAAAAAAAAAGATAAAGTAATATACATTGGTACAATTTTCAAACTCTTGAAGGCACAGAAACAATTTTTGTTTCTAAAAAGCAAAATATGTAATAAATAAAAAATAATATTCACTTAAGAATAAAGAGTGAATAAAAGAATAATAATCTTATTATTGCTGTGTAATGAACATTGAAAAATTTTAAAGAAAATCTACAACCAAACAAAAGCATGAAAAACACTTACTCATAGACCCAGAAACTGCAACTGGGGTAATCTGTTTATATTTGTTATTCCTTCTAAAATAAACTTTTATAATTATGTGCTTGAACAGGTCTGGTGGGCGTTTGCAGAGTCTCTCAGTGCAGTAGGTTCACAGGCTGTTACAATTAAGGCCCCTTCCACACTTGCGTTTTCACGCGCGTGTTCTGTGTGTGCTTTTGACGCGCAGAACTTGCATTGCACTTTGACCCATTATAATCAATGGGCTTTTTCAGACTTGCATTTTTTTAACGCGCGTTTATATCTCGACATGGTCTACTTTTGCAAGTGACACGCGTGAAAAATGCACCATACAAGTCTATGGAGATGCATCAAAATCGCATTGCACTCTAAGACACATGCAAGTGCAGTTCAGTCCTGAGTCCTGCATTAAAATTGCATTGAAAATGTGCATGAAAAACAGACACTGAACAAACTGACTGAAAACTGAATGAACTCTTATGGAAAATGTTAGTTTTTCACTGACAAAACCCTGATCGCACCCTGATCAAACTCTGACATTATCTGCAATGCAAGTGTGGAAGGGGCCTAACAGTGCAGATCTCTCCTCCTCCTGCAGTTCGTTGATGCTACTAGAACACAAAGGCAGAGGAAGGAGGGGGAGATCAGGGGGAGGGCACGACATGTTCTGCTCATTGTAACAGCCTGTGATGCTGCAGCACTGAGGGTCTATGTAAACAAGAACCCTCAGGTTAATAAGCATAATTTTAGAAGGAGGGAGGGCATGGATAAGAAATAAATGAAGATTACCACAGTCACTTACTACGCCCTGGTGTCCCTGGTTTAACCATGCTTTATTTTGATGGTAGATTTTCTCTAAATATAAAAAGCCATTGGCATAAAAAAAAAAATTAAATTATATCTAGAAAAAAGTTAATCAGTTAATAAAAGTTAATTAATAAGCTGCATGTACTGCTCAACCAGGCTAATAACTTAAAATTGTAGCATTTCTAGAATCTTCTGTAGATGCTCAGGCATGTTCCATTGTATATTTTTTTACCTATAAAGTCATCTTGAAAAAAACATAATACAGATATTTCCATATTGAAGCATAAATATGAGTATTTCTTGAATACTTGAATTTATAATTTTTTTATTTACCGTAATAAAATTCAGGGCCTACAGATAATGAATATTTATCCCAGACCAGGAAAAAAAAAAAAAAAAAAAAAAAAAAAAGAGGAGAAAGCAATAATTAGCTGAATGCAAGTATGTGTTAAAATCAGAGTTTGCTGAGTAACTGGGTAGCTACCACTTAACCAGGAAGCTTTAACATATTTTCTGAAAACTCTGTCAAAGCAAATGTCACTTTCAATGACATCTTAAGAAAGCACTTTTTGTAGAGTGTATGCGTTAAACCAAGGAACAAGAGGTCTATATCGGGAGCAGTAAATCAGAGGGACAGAAGAACACACCACATACCTAGAAAAGATTAGAATAGAACCAGAAAAAGTGCAAAACTAAAACAAATATCCAACAGCAGCAACTATTCTCCTAGTATAGACAGAGGGAGAAAAGAAACACAACCTTTATACCATGTTATTTTTAGCTAAATTGGTAAAGTTCTGGTGCACAAACAAATTCATCAACATCCTGTCAGTTATGTATATTTCTATATTTTTACAATAGAAAATGCAATGTATATGACTCCTGGCTATCATGGTAGCTGTTCAATATCTTTAGAAAGATATGCAGGCACCTGCACTATGTGGAGAGCACTCAGTATGTGAGCCCTACCTAAACCCATAATGATACCACAGTATCACATTGGGGCATTAACACGAGGGAAAAACAACTCACAAATTAAAGCTTCATGCACACGACCACACAGCTAGGAGTTCCCCCTCACCCCTAATAGAAAGCCAAGCACACCGTGACCGAGTGGCATAGACCTCTATGGGGGTCAGGATATAGCCGCACATTGGGCACCCCTTTTACTGGCACCCTTACGGTTGTGATGGAGCCTAAGGGTGCGGTCACACAATAGCATTTTGATTCCGTTTTGAAACAGAATCAAAGCACACAGGGGCCGATCACATATGCGTTTGAATGCAAATGCATGCTATCGGCACCCAGTGTCTTGTACTGTCTAAATGCAAGACACCGGGTGCTGATTGCTGAACACATTGGTTTACATTCAAATGCATATGTGATCGGCAGTGGTCACCCCTGTGCGTTTTGATTCCTTTTAAAAACTCTATTGTGTGACAGGAACCTGAGTGTTAAAGACAAAAGAGCAAATGCTAACACAATAATTAAAACAATCATTAACAAAGACCAATGGGAGGGAAAAAAAAAAAGGAATGACTGATCTTTGCCTATGAGCTGTTTGATAAACCACAACCCTTCTGTAAATATGTTATGAGGACAGAAAGAACCTCCCTGCCAAAAGTTAGTCTTGGTGGATGATCCATAATGTTCTGGGGTTGCTTTGCTGTGTCTGGTACTGGAGGGTTTGACCGGATGACAGGAATCATAAGATTTTAGAGCAAAATGTCCTACCCAGTGTAAGAAAACTTTCTTTGAGCCAAATATCATGGGTCCTCCAGCAAGACAATAACCAAACACACACATCCAAAATTACATAGGAATGGTTGCAATGGAAAAGTAGGAGAAAATCCCAACGGCAAAGTAGAAAGCTTATAGTTGGCTACAAGAAATGTATGGAGGCTGTCATCAATGCCAAAGGTTTTGCGACCATTGCTGCAGATGTGGTTTATTCTGTTCTTAAAAATTGGAACAACTGAAGTTGTACTTAGAAGTATTACTTTGGGTCACTAATTAAAAATTCCGCAGTTTATTGTATACGTAATACGGTTAAAAAACAAATGTCCATCAAGTTCAACCAAGGAAGGGAAAGGATTGGATGAGGAAGGCATTTAAGGGAAACAATTCTATTTTAGAACATAACCATCAATTTTATTTAGAAGTAAAAAGGCATGTAGACCCTTCTTGAAGTTCTCTGCTGTCCCTGCTGTGACTAGGACCGGAGACAGGCAATTCCACAGATTTACACCTTGTGTTCTTCAGAGGGAGACAGTTCCCCCTAGTCTTATTTTTTGATTTCACCCGGAAAAACATATTTTTTGTATGGACCATTCATTTATTTATATAAATTAATCATGCCCACGTCGTTTCTTTTCTAGACTAAATAAATCATATTGTTTAAATTTTTCCTTATAACTGAGACCCTCCATATCAATTAACATTTTTGTGGCTCTTCATTGTACCCTCTCCAGCTCTAGGGCATCTCTTTTATGGACTGGAATGGTGCCTAGAACAGGATGGCATATTCCAGGAGTGACCGAGCCATGCCTTGTACTCTGGTAATACTACATGCCTATCCTGTGAGTTCATACCACTTTTAATACATGACAAGATCTTGCTGGCTGTAGCGGCAGCTGATTTACATTGCATGTGGCCATTTATTCTATGATCTACCAGTACACCCAAATTATAGCGGGCCAAGCACAAACCCTGGAGAATACCACTTTTAACTGGTAACCATTCTGAGTAGGAAACGTTGACCGCAACCCTCTGGATACGATCCTCTAGCCATTTTTTAATCTAATTGCAAACTATTCATTCCAAGCCAATAGACCTTATTTTACCTATTAGGCGTCTATGACTGCCTTTGTAAAGTCTAAGAACACAATATCCACAGCAGCTCCTCCATCCAGGCATCTGCTTACCTCTTCATAGCAGCAGATAAGGTTAGTCTATCTTTATTAAACCAATACTGGCTGTCACTTATTGTACTATTTGATGTCACATACTCCTGTATGTAATCTTCCAGTACAAGAATGAAACTCTTACATCTTTTAAAAAAAGAGATTAGAGAGGATGAATCAGCTTCTTGAACAATATCTGTGGTCCTGGGAATTCTTCCAAGTACACTGAATCATTGCCAGTGTGGACAGTCGAATAGCACCTGCTTCCAGTCACAAATAACCATCTTAGAACATTTATGTAAAAAATAAAATAAAAAGGTATTTCATGTGTTTTGATTGCATTTTACAGTCTAAAATGCCATACCAAGCCAGTCATGATATTAAAAACTTATGAAAACCAAAACCAAGAACTGGTAGTGTATCAAAGAATCTCATGCTGAATGAGAAATCTGGGGTAGTTTAAGATTAAGTCTAGTCTAACTTTGCACCTAAACATTTGTGTCCCATGCCCAATTTCCCTGACAAACACCTGTCTTACTAGTCATAACAGCCCCTAAAAAAATTGACTGCGGCAAACACTGTCCAAAATTGACTGACAACAGTTATGAAAGTCTGAAACCAGTCTATATATCTTGATAATTTGTACTGTAGGAGGATTATCTCTTTTTGAAAAAGGGGCAAATACGCCAAAATTTTTCTGCTGTACACTATTCCATCTTTGGCTATATCGAACCTTGTTTTATCTCTCCATTGTACAGCTAGGTCGCTCCTGAGGTATCTGTAAAATGGAGCGTGGCAGCATATATCACTTAGCTCATATGAGGTGGAGAAAGGAGTCTACATAGGCAGCAGCAGCAGCTTGTGAATGGCTGCAGTGGATATTCAGGGAGTTTCCCCCAATGATGTAACTGAGGACCTCCCTGAGTTTACACTCTGTGGAGGCCAAGGGAAGTAGGCAATGGAATTGCATCTGTCACCCATAGATTCCAATGGTCTCTGCTGACAGTTTACATCACTCAGCAGGAGGGAGCATCCTGTGTTTCCTGCAATATGCAACATATACTGTGAAGACGGAGGTAAAAAGGTTTCCAAGCATGAATGTAATCATAAAACAATCTGAGCCTCTATGATCCACACAGAAAGAACATGGCCAAATTGTGCACATTTCATGATATTCCCCCTCCCACCACCAGTGCACAATGGGTCCAATATACTAAGAGGTTCTGGCCTGGTGTAGAAATGTGCTATAACCTGCGCCTGGCTTTACATCCCACTCCGTGTCCAATTAGTGTGAGATTTGCGCAGGTGGGAAAAAAGTAACTCCCAGATTTTGAAAGCCAAGATACATTCCTCCATGGAGTTCATAAGACTGCTGCAGACTCTATTTTACTACTCCTAGACAACCCTTTTAAGTAGTGTACACAAAGCAATCAATTTCAGTTCTGTACTTATTGAATATAATGAATTGTCACATATATGTAATCCAACATTCCTTGCCTTTAACATTTTTTTAAAAAAAAACTAGGACAACCCCTTATATGTTTTAGTTTCTGAAAAAGAATAAAAGTAAATCTTTCAAAAAGGAAATAAAAAAATTCTTTTAAAAGTCAATAATCAACAAGAAAGGTAGACCTTAGAGCGCATTTCACCCTGTCAAAGAATCTTGGAATTTATTAGTGTAGCAGCAATATACAATCTCTTAGCAACACATTGAGATAAATATGTGTACATGTCTAGGGTGTTATGCAATCTCCAGTTCTCACAGCAATCCTTATTAGGAAAAAGATATGACAGTTATGTTACACGGGTAACACACACCCACTACAGCTATGCTGAAGGTGTCCTGCCTAGAAGTCACTATTAAATGAATGATTTATGATACAAGATTAAACATAAGTGGGATGCATCAAGACTTACCCACAAGACTTACCACTTTGGAAATATTCTTACTGCGTCATCTAGAAATCACAATTTGCCCCCTGTCAAAGTTGCTCATATCCTTTTAAAAATCTATTACATTCTGCATCAAAGATATTAAAAAAAAAAATCAAGGACTGGCTGTTCACTTGCTGCCCAAAACAGCTTTAGCAGATTCCCAAGAGAAAGAAGGTTTTCCACCTATACTTTAACGCTATGACTGATCAGTAAACAGGTTATTTATGTATAGGACATGGAATAAATAGGTTTTTTTCTTACCAAATGGGTGCACTTGGGAGACTGTACTTGTATCTTGTACAAGTTGTAAAGTTACAGTACATTATTGCACAGCTGGAAACAAAGAAAGCTTTGGAGTGTCAGCTTTCTGTCCTTTTGTGAGAAAGCCACTGATCGCCGACTTTGCTTCCAGCAGGAATCTAGAATAACATTTTGGCCCCCTTACAAGATGTGGAGATAAAATGAACAATCTGAATTTCTGTCTCTTTAGATTATGTTTGGCGCTGTGTAGCAAATACTCAGGTTCTAAAAGCCTAAATTTGCAAAACAAAGAACAAATCATACCCCAAACTGGCATTAAAAGTTAGATTTATTTTCATAAACAAATTCTAACAACATGGACAGTTACCATAACTAACATTCCCCACAAAGATGGAATAGCGGCATGTCGGGCACACATAAACATAACATACAGACAGACAGAACTGGTCATAGAGATCAGACAATTTGTGAACACCCACAACGATTTCTTATTTGGAGAGGATCTGTACCTACAGTGTATAGGAACGTCAATAGGTTCTCGGTGTGCACCATTGTATGCTAATCTTTTTATGGATGAACTGGAAGGTGCTTACTTATCTACATGCACCACAAAACCCAAGATCTAAATCCATTACGTTGATGACACATCTGGACTGCAGGTAAGGAGGCCCTGCTTCAAATCCATGAGGGCTACAATAAATTTTCCCCCACTATCATTCTGAAATTAAGTTATTCCGATAAGGAGATACACTTTCTGGATACCACAATACAAATTAAAGACAGACGCTTAAACACAACAATATACCACAAACCAAAAATCAGAACAGCCTATGTGAGAAATAACAGCTTCCACCACAAACACACAAGACAGTCCATCATATACATCCAGGCTATACGCTACAATCGTATCTGTTCAGATAAGACAGACCTGGAAAAACACCTGGAGCTCAGGGCCGAATTTCTCCAGTTGGGCTACCGACCAAAAGTGACCGACAACCAAATAAGTAAAGCAGCAGCCATCAACAGAAACCCTTTACTCACATATAAGGAGACCCAACAGGAGGCCAGAGAACCCCTAGTAGTCACTTACATCCCACAACTGGAGATTCTAGTCATACTGCCAAGGAACTCCAATTGATTCTGCATAAAGATACAAGTCTGAAAGAAATATCCGCAGTCCCTCCTCTCCTTTCCTTCCGAAAACCACCAAACCTGAAACAACAAGTCGTCCAGAGTGCCCCAAGAAGCCCTCCAGAAAATGGCTCCTCACACTGCCTGCAAAACAGGTTTAAAAGGTGTCATCACATTCACACGGATGACTATGTACCTGTACCTCAATCACAGCAGGTACATCAGATCAAGGGGACCTTTTCCTGCAGGTCCTCTAATGTGGTCTACCTTATTATGTGTCAGCAGTGTCCAACCAAAGGACTTTATGTTGGAGAAACAGGTCAGAGACTCCATCAGCGTATGAACACAGATCTGATATTAAAAATGAAAGGAAAGATCTCCAAGTGGCTGCACATTTCTCCAGAGAGGACCAAACTATGGAAGATTTGCAGATTACTATTTTAATGGGACATTTCAAGACAGAGGGAAAGGAAAGAATGGGAGTATAAATTTGTGAATAGATTTAACACCTTACAAAGTGGTCTTCACATTGATGCCAGCTTCATGACCTGCCATCTCTGACCTGGTAGCCACAGGTCGGGAAGTAAGACTGCCAATTAAAGACACCATGTAGGCATGTGGAGTCTTCTAGCCATGGATGCTCCACTAAGGGGACTGTGGGAAAATATGCAAAGTTTTCCAAGATGGGATAAGGAAAACCACACCTCTTTTAGCTACCCTATAAGGCAGCTCCCTTGACATCAAGCATGACCTACAAGAGGCCTTATGACATGCTGCAGGATTAGAACCAATCCAGTATATCTATTCCAGAAGGAACAGATTCCGAACTTTAGACAGCAATGTTTCCACCTGATTGGGTCTCCTCAGTACAGCATAAGGAGCTGGTTTGGCTGGGTCAGAGGCTTGTGACTAGGGTCAGGAAATAAGAGTCCTCCTTACGTAGACTGCCAATTAAGGCCACAAGCAGATAATAGCCAGGGCTCTCTTGTCACTCCTCACAGGTTTTTAGTCTGTTTATTACCATCCTGACATAAATAAGGTGTCCCTGGTATTTATCAATCTGTTGTGTTAAAGGAAACCTACCACCACAGATCTATCTATTAAGGTAGATTGGGTGGTAGGTGACTATTGTATATGAGGATAGCCCTGTATCTATTTCAAACTTTTATACCCCCAATATTCTAAAACGGCTACTAGGCCATGGAGTAGCCGGAGATGAGGTTATGTGGCGCGGCTAATCCACGCTCCAGTAGCCTCTTTGATCCTCATACTGGCATATCTTCAGAGAACGCAGGCCTGAGGCTGCATGGTCACTGCTCCGAAGCCAGAGCTACAGCGCATGCGCAGAACTCCGTAGCTGCATGCCGAAGATATCTGGGTAGAGGATCAAAGAGTTTACTGGGGCATGGAGAAGCCGTGCCGTGTAGACTCCGCTCCATCTACTCCACACCCCAGTAGTCTCTTTAGAAAATTAGCATATTAGGGGAATAAAAGTTATAAAAAGATACAGGGGGGCACAACAGAGGTACCTATCACCCGATATACCTTAATAGGTAGATTCGTGGTGATAGCTTTCCTTTATAGCTTTTTTTTTTTATATTCTTTGATGTCAACTGCCTAGTTTGTATAAAATGGTGTGAATATAATTTTGACCTCTGCCTCAGCGCAACACTACAGCTTGTTATTATGCTGCAATATGATGCTGGATATGTTTTACTGCTGGGGTCCTGCGAGACCACCCTTCATGCTATGAGAACTATGTTTATATATTCTGTTTTTTGTTAATAAACGTAGATTAAACATAAAATGGTGTCAATTTACTGTCCTGCATAACATCATGTTTCACCATCAAATATACTTAGTTAGCCTCAAAAAGGTATTGCCTGATTTCTTCACTCTTTTGCTACCATATAAAACATTGGAATATAAGGCCAGTTCCACCAGGCAGGAGGACCAGAGCCTTTTACTATAACTGGCACAGTTTGCGCTGCCAGCAACATGATACATTCCCCAAATAAGTAGTTGGCTCAATGTCTATATTGCTACACAACACTGCTTCCCTTTAAAAGTGCAGGAGAGCTGCTACAGTTATTTTGTAGTACATCTTCCAGCAAAATCAGGAACACTGAGCCAAATGCTTACATGGTACCTGACAACTGCTTAGTGAAAGAAGTGTTGTGCTCTATCATGTATTGATAATCTTTTAACTATTACTTATTGCATCTTTGGCTCTCTGCAGGATATTGTCAGTTCTTCAACTTGCATATATTTTACTTTGGTTGACTTGCATCAGCTTTATTTTAGAGGAGGAAGTTTTCTTATATTTTGAAGAGAACACTGCCCCTGCAGGAGCCCCTTAAAGTACTTTGAGTGGGAACCCTAAAGATGTAATAATGATTGTGATTTTGTGCCACAGGTTAACAATCCTGTAAGAATGTGTGGTAAACAAAGGTATGTTTATAAGCAGAGTGAGTCTGACACATTTACATACACATCTTGGCAGATTAGTGTTAACAACCAATTACAGAAGACAACATATTCTACAGGGAAAAAAAAAAAAAGTAAAAAAAAGTAACAATTTCAGAGCTTGTTAACAATCCACCAGCCAGCTTTACTTCATGACTTTATATGGAGACAGCAAAATGTTATTTAGTCCCGGTACATAAATGAGATCAAGAATCACACTGCACATACTCTAAATTAATGTTACAAGTAATATTGGAACATTTCACACAAAAGTACAAATTAACTTTTTCAATTCCATTTTTAACTCAGTCTTTAAAAATGCATAACTTTTTTAATTTTTCCATCTACAGAGCTGTATGGGAACTTCTTTTCTGCATAACAAATTGCACTTCCTAGTTTAGACTCTAGCTATCATACGCCCCTCCCCAAGAAAAATTGTGACTCGCTTCTCTGCTCCCTTACCATTCCCCCTACTGCTGTCTGCTAGAAATATTGCGGCAGCAGTAAGACCATGCTCTGCTACTACAAGATTTCCATCAGAAGCAGCAGGGAGGCGGTGGAGGAGTGCTTCTGAGGGTGCATAATAACAGAGCGACACCCCTGGAAGCACTTGTGCTTAATTAACATAAAAATATAATTTAAGTAAGCAAACTACAAGACCAGAGCTGTAATCACACTGGAATCTACCCAACAGCATTAATTGTTAATATGCTGGTAGATTTCCTTTGCAGCAGATTGTGTTTGAGGGATGAGTACGGTAGGTTTTCCTTGAAAGGCAGCCCCATTAACATCAGGCATGACTTTCAAGAAGCCAAGTGACATGATGTGGGATTAAGCCAAACCAGTATGTCTATTCCAGAAGAAACAGCACTGTTTCCACATGGTTGCTTCTCCTCAGTACAGTGTAGGGAACTGGTTTGGCTGAGTGATATGCTATTGACTAGGGTAAGAGTTCTCACATCATGTCGTTACGCTTCTTCAAAGTCATGCTGGATGTTAAAAGGGCTGCTTTTCAAGGTAGCAAAATGAGGCATGGTTTTCCATGTCCCATACTGGAAAACAGATTTGCTTATTTCCCACAATGTCTTAATAGACGTCTCCATACAAGGCGGCCTGACCCTAGTCAACAGCCTCTCACTTGGCGAAACCAGTTCCCTATGCTGCAGTGAAGAGATGCAACCATGTTGCACCTCATATTTTAATTTATATTTAAATTTACATCAAAAATACGAAAAAAAGGGAGAGGAGATCTTACATCTTATGAAGAGGCGACGACATTTAGTCATTAGGTCTTGCTCCAAGTACAGTAGGTAAACTCAGCTTACCAAATGGACCCGTTAGAGTTGAAGACACCACTGAATTTGTGATGTACACTGGTTTCTTGGCTGCAGCCTCTCAAAGCCCTAAGTTTGGTTGGATCACAGTTTATAAAGTCTCAAGACAAATTGTATTTTATTGTCGTCATTCTGATTTCTTCACGTGATGAGCCAATATAATGGAGCCTGGATAAAATGTCCACCTGTTTCATGAAACACCATCACCGCTGACCTCTCCCCCTAATTGTGCGAGCATACTTTCACTTTGAGGCCACGACACTGCAAACAACCAGTTTTTCGGAAAACTTTGTTTGCAAAATGTGGTTTGCTTGGTCCAATTTCTTTCTTTTTTTAGCTTTCATCAACCTCCAATGTATCTGCATAACCTAATGCACAGCCTCTACATGACCTTTCTTTATCACTACCTGTATATTTCCAATCAGGATCAGGGATATGGAGCATGATTCAACTGACATTATAAAATACAATTTACATTCTTCTGCATGGCAATGTTAAAATACTTACCAAGCCAGCAATAGGTGTGGACAGTCTGTTAATCTTTTTAATTATTCCTGGCTTGATCTTGTTGATAAGGCTGAATAAAAGAAACAAAAACAAACAAAATAAATTAAACTCATTTGGGAGCTTGTTCATGTCTTGTGTGCCATCTTATGCTATGTGCGCTAAAGGAAACCTACCATCAAAAAGAAGTATGATAAACCAGGGGCACTTACTCATAGATCCAGGCACTGTAACTGTGGTAATCTTCTTATATTTGTTATCCATGGCCTCCTTCCTTTTAAAAATCAACTTGCTTATGCTTATGAGCCAGAGGGGCTCCGGGGGGGGGGGGAAGGGGTGGTGTTAATAGAGCCACCCCCCATGCTACCGCTTCAAAAGGCTGCTATACTGTGCCTCCTCCCACTGTGTGAGACAGTGTAGCAGCCTGAAAAGGCAGAGCACAGAAGAGCCTAGAAAGAAAGAGGCCATGGATGACAAATACAAGAGGATTACCATAGCCCCAATGTCTGGATTTATGATGGTACAGTTCTTTTAATATATAATAAAATAAATATAATATCTCATAAAAAAGGGGGATCAGGAAGTTTCACGAGTCAATTAAAGCTGACAAATCTAAATTATTATTGGAGAAATGTTTTACAGCAAAATAAACAAAATGACAAGCTTACATATTCATAACCTTTGTAAAATAACTAGTGAAAAGACGAGTATATGCAATAGAGCTCAATAAGACTATTTTTATTGGTGTGGCTAAAGGCATCCCGCTGCCATCGCTTGCTGGGTGTGCTGGTCCAGGTAAATTGTCTACATACTTCTCAAGGGCTTGGTGGGAAGGCTTCTTACATCACAAAATTTATTACCTATGGCAGGAATTAAGAACACACACCCTGCTTAGGAGCGTAGAAGCTGTGGATACTTACTCACTCAGGAGCACCCCATTTTCAAGAGCAGAGCGGAAGTCCTGCTCCCCAAACACTTTACCAGTTACTTCCTAAAATACATAAAATATTGCCATTTTCATTATAAAAAAACTTGTAATTTTGACTATTATAACTTACTGTATAAATAACTGTAAACATATGAATTCCGGAAAACACATGGTTTTGCTGGCTGATACAAAAGGGTCATGGTCCGACCTGCCCCACAGATAATTTCCATGCACCTTCAATACGGTCTCAAAATTAATCATTTTCTATCAATTGGTGGGAAGGTCCCCATTCTAAGTATAGAGGTAGAGGAATTTGCCCCATTTCAGATGGGGCACTTTTTAATCTTGTATTTTTCAACATATTTTTTGAATTAATAAATATTTAGGCTACTTTCACACTAAATGTATGCTCCCCCGGCCGTCGCTGGAGAGGAGGAAGGATGAGTGCTGCTCAGCCCTCTGCTCTACACAGCACTGCATGACGTACATCCGCAAAAACAGGAAAAGATAGAGCATGCTCTATCTTTTTCCCATACACAGTACGGTACAGTGTCACAAGTGTGTCCTCACCGCACCGTCGCTGGGCGCCATCTGGATTTACACCCCCAAGTGGCCAGTATGAGCCTTTAACCAAAATTATTATTTTTGTTGATGTAGGTATGCTGATTGAATATAAGTATATTATACTTGAATCACATCAACCACCAGATTTGCCTGTGGTAGACTGTCCCCAATGTCATGTTGACCAGTGGCACCGGTTTTCAGAACATCAGTTACACTGATAAAACTACTAGCTCGCCCCCATCATGAAAATTCTTCCTTTGTACCACCTGCAAGTGCTGCAGACAAGCCGTCTGCTAGTCCTGCGCAAGCACAGTAACACCTGCTTTGCGCAGCCGGCTGGATTTTTCCTGAAACCGCTGTGGCCGGAATATATGCGCCATATTCTCTTATGATTCCCGTGAAGGTTGTTGTTAGGTTGCTGTGTTATATTATGTCCTGTATTATCATTTCACTGAGCAGTGGCTCTGGTGTACGGAGATGACAACGATGACCATTGTTGTAATGCAGAATATGATGTAGCTGTAATGATTTCTGTATAAAACGGAAAATTTAATAAAAATTGATTTGCAAAAATAAAAATATAACCTTTCACCCTATTGGCACGTGATGCATATTATGCCCATAAATCTTGAGTATAATACAGTAACAGCGTAGCCAGTGGGGTTCATCCAAATCCCATTCAGGGAATGCAAAGAATAATTTATGAGCTGCAGCATGGATCTTTTTACTATAGATTTCACTGCTCAATGCAAAGGTTGAGTAGGGCCCCCTGTAACATTAAAAAGTGGAATAAAAGTGTAACATACGGTCATAGTTCATCTGGTTTCTATGGGGTGGGCAATCACTGCTTTGTTAATTCCGCAGCCATACCACATTGTGCACATAGGAGGTGAGGCTGTACAGATCTGTATATTCGCAGACAAATCTATCACATTAAACAAAATGAGACATTCTAAGTAGAGCAGGAGCTAAAATACTATTTTTTTTCCCTTTTCACTAATTAAGGTCAAAGTGGATATAACAGGAAGAGAGTCAACTTCCTTAGGTTGGATACATTATGTCAGAGACAAGCCGCAATTTGGTTATTAATATCCTTATTAAAGTAAAACAATCTGTGACAATAACAAAAGAAGGTGGGGCACTGGAAGGATTGAAATGAATGTGGACTGTGAAACTATTTACATTGACTTCTTATCTAATCCTGAAAGGCGTTGTGCTAGTTACCTTCACATGACAGCAAAAAGAACATGCAAGAAATAGTTTTCATCTTAACATATATTTGGGCATTTACATTGGTGGGGGAAAAAAAAAAAGACATGATCAAGTGCGTGAGACAAGGGTACAGAGTCACAACACCAGCCGTTCCCCTCTAGTAAAACAATCATATGATCTTTTTCTGCCAGCAAAAGCAAAACATTAGCATTAAATGTATAATGGAGGCTTAAGTATTCTAACCGTGGCTGGTTGCCATACACACAAATAAGTCATTAAGACTCTGATTCACAATGTCTTGTCATCCATCTCATTCCATAACAATTACTTCCTGCAGGGTGTGAATGTCACATTTCTGCTACATACATACCTGACGGATCTCTAGTGTGCATGCCATGTACAAGATAAAGAACTAGTGCCCTTGATATTAGAGATAGTGTCAAAATAGGCTGCTGTAGGGATTTCTCAATCCGCAGGTATAAGAAGGCACCGTGCCGTGTAGCCTAGCCCTAGTGACTACTTTCTCCTGACTACATTCGACCAGAATGGTTATTGTTCAATGTTAAAGTTGGGAAGGGGGTTTTTAAAGGAAACCTACCACCACGGATCTACCTATTAAGGTAGATCCGGTGGTAGTTGCCTCTAATGTATGTAAGGATAGCCCGTATCTCTTTTTTAATCTTTAATTGTGGTAATATGCTAATTTACCAAAGAGGCTAATGCGGCTACTCCATGCCCCAGTAACCTCCTTGATCCTCCTACCCAGATATCTTCAGCGCGCAGCTAAGAGGCTACGTTATCCCGGGTCCGAAGCCGGAGCTACTGCGCATGCGCAGAGCGCGAGCTTTGTGCACGAGGGAGCGCAGCTCCTCGTAGCTCCGCGATGAAGATGTAGGGTAGGAGGGTCGAGGCGGCTACTGGGGCGTGGAGTAGCCGCGCTTTGTAGCCTCAGCTCCGACTACTTCATGCCCCGGTAGCCTCTTTGGTAAATTAGCATATTACCACAATTAAAGTTTAAAAAAGATAAAGGAGACTAAAGGGCACCTCCCATTGGATCTACCTTAATGGGTAGGTCCGTGGTGGTAGGTTTCCTTTAAGGTTGTTGCTTTCATGCAGAATTCTTCACAAATGGCAAATCTTTACATAATGAGGTACATTGCTATCTCGAATGAACTTCAACTAATGCTCCTTGATTTGCAATGCAATTCTGTTTTATGCATGTGTCAATAAAGAAATTCTAAAAATAAATAAAATAGGCTGCCGTGTTCAGGCAAGACTGATGTAGTAGCCACTTCATTCCAACATACATCAGGCCCAACTATTGGTGACAGTTTGGCTGGGGTCTGCTATGGCATAACTTGAAACCCATATATCTAGCACCTCTGTCTGACTTTTGAAGGAAAATTTGATAAAGCTGGTGTAAATTTAGCTTGTCAGCCGTACATTTTTCCGAAGTGGAACACTTTTACAGACCGACCATGGCCCTGTACTGCCAATCTTAAAGGGGTATCATCATTTCGGCAAATTAATGTTATTTTTTTACACAATGAAAAATTATACATTTTTTAACTATACTTTCGGTATCAATTCATCAGTTTTCTGGATCTCTGCTTGCAGTCATATTATAGTGGACATAAGTCTGACCATGATCACACAGGCGGGCGGCTCGTTAGTATCAGAGAGAGTAATCAGAGCGGTGTGATATAACGAGCCGTGCACCTGTGTGACCATAGTCAGATTTACACTCACTGGCCACTTTATAAGGTACACCTGTCCAACTGCTCGTTAACACTTAATTTCTAATCAGCCAATCACATGGCAGCAACTCAGTGCATTTAGGCATGTAGACAGGGTCAAGACAATCTCCTGCAGTTCAAACCGAGCATCAGTATGGGGAAGAAAGGTGATTTGAGTGCCTTTGAACGTGGCATGGTTGTTGGTACCAGAAGGGCTGGTCTGAGTATTTCAGAAACTGCTGATCTAGTGGGATTTTCACGCACAACCATCTCTAGGGTTTACAGAGAATGGTCCGAAAAAGAAAAAACATCCAGTGAGAGGCAGTTCTGTGGGCGGAAATGCCTTGTTGATGCCAGAGGTTAGAGGAGAATGGGCAGACTAGTTCGAGCTGATAGAAAGGCAACAGTGACTCAAATCACAACCCGTTACAACCAAGGTAGGCAGAGGGGCTACAGCAGCAGAAGACCACACCGGGTGCCACTCCTTTCAACTAAGAACAGGAAACTGAGGCTACAATTTGCACAAGCTCATCAAAATTGGACAGTAGAAGATTGGAAAAACGTTGCCTGGTCTGATGAGTCTCTATTTCTGCTGCGACATTCGGATGGTAGGGTCAAAATTTGGCGTCAACTACATGAAAGCATGGATCCATCCTGCCTTGTATCAACGGTCCAGGATGGTGGTGGTGGTGTCATGGTGTGGGGAATAGTTTCTTGGCACTCTTTGGGCCCCTTGGTACCAATTGAGCATCGTTGCAACGCCACAGCCTACCTGAGTATTGTTGCTGACCATGTCCATCCCTTTATGACCACAATGTACCCAACATCTGATGGCTACTTTCAGCAGGATAATGCGCCATGTCATAAAGCTGGAATCATCTCAGACTGGTTTCTTGAACATGACAATGAGGTCACTGTACTCAAATGGCCTCCACAGTCACCAGATCTCAATCCAATAGAGCATCTTTGGGATGTGGTGGAACGGGAGATTCGCATCATGGATGTGCAGCCGACAAATCTGCGGCAACTGTGTGATGCCATCATGTCAATATGGACCAAAATCTCTGAGGAATGCTTCCAGCACCTTGTTGAATCTATGCCACGAAGAATTGAGGCCGTTCTGAAGGCAAAAGGGGGTCCAACCCGTTACTAGCATGGTGTACCTAATAAAGTGGCCGGTGAGTGTATGTCCCGTGGAAGCTTTCTATGAAAGGACAGCAAGCAGAGATCTAGAAAAACCGCGATAAATTGATACAGAAAGCATTCTCATTATACAAACAATAATATTTGTTTGCTGAAACGGGAATATTAAAGATATTCATGAAAACGAATGAAGACAAATAGTATAACCCCTCCAGTCAGGATCTGCAGATACAGATATAGATATAGATGGGCGTGCTCTTCAAACAATTATGTACATATAAATTTGTAGATTTCAACTGAAGACCAAGAAATAAGGATTAAAGATTTGCTATTTTCAGAAAGAAATTGTGTAAATTGGGCAAACATAGGATCAAGGAGCCTGCCTATAATCTTAGAACAATAACCGAATTCCACCCAAACATTTTAGGTCTTTCTCTGCGAAAGGGACCTAGATTACAATATGACTGATATCTATAACAAAAATGGGAATGACCTTTCACATGGAGTGTCATGAAGGTGAAAACAATCGGCTATAAAAACCTGAGCAGAAACACAAGTAAAATACACTCCTGCCAAGAGCGAGACATCATAAAAATACCTCATGTAATAAAGCGGATAATAAAACCAACATCACTGGAGAAAAAGTCAAAGTCCTGTGAGTGTAACCGGGCATTCCAGCAGCCAAGCGCTGCCAGCCGTGGACGAGGGGACACGTACAACACAGACAACACTATGTTTGTACCAACTTCTGAAAATACTTACCAAGAATGAAACCATACAAACTCTTTATACACGAGGGCAGCAAGGACAACAAAAGACTTTCACAACCGAATTTCCAAGGGGAAATAAAATTTCCTGGCAGTTAAAACATTTTTTAAATGGCTTAAGCTGGTTAAAATAAATAGAAAAAAAAAGTAGAAAAAAGCACCAATGGGCACTTCACAGATTCATTGCAAATCCCTTCTTATTTATGAGTATCTTAAGATTTTAGAGTTAAGTAGATTTCAGCACCCCTGGATTTTACCACCTACCCTAACTTGATATAAACCTACCTAAGGCAGTGTAGGAATGCTTTACAAGGCAAAGTTATATACTAAATCTTCACATTGGTAAGAATCAAGGCTTGCTGACAAAACACATTTTAACCAGGTCGCCACCGCATGTCTGACCCTTTAAAAAGAGTACAGCATAGAACGGTTTTTAATGCATCGCTCACACTGCAGTTCACAAGGATCAGTGGAAATTGGATGCCAATCTTATGCAAATCATCCGTGTTTTTTGTGCAGGTAGCCCAAGGTATGCCATACAGAGCAGTCTGTGCCTGGCTGTAGCCCAAGCCCTAAAAAAATTCAATCTGGAAATAAGTGCACAGATGTCAACTAATAAAATGTTACCATGATATACATCTATGACCTATTTCTCCTGTATACAGGGCTCAGCACGACACCCTAATGGCTACAGATTACTATAAATGACCAACTTAACCATCACTGATCACCCTCAATCAAGTAGTCAAAAAAAAAAAAAAAGGCAAAACTATGTCCCTCTAATGGAAAGTTGATGCCATTATTGTCCAATATTAGTAGGCTCTCGGAGGACAAAGTTTCTGGAGCATGGCTGTTTCCTAAAGACAACAATGAACTAAATCAAATTGCCGCATCCTCAGAAATTGTAGAAACTTGTCGACTTACCATGCACTGATAATAGAAGAGGATTTAGCTCCAAAATAATCACAAGGCCAATTTACCAGGACTAATAAGTGAAGCTTTACAATTACAAGACACAATAAATGTGCACATTATAAGTTGGTACGTTTAATCCTTTGAGTCCCACATTAAAGTCATTTAACGTCTTGTTTCAGCATGTAACACAAGGGTGAGGTGCTACATTACCCTTATAGGTTACTGAGGGCTGGGAACTTTCTCCTCATGATGATGATCCAGCAGTATTTTGCGACACACATTATTAATGACATCAGCAGCAAAGAACAAATGTGTAGTGTATACAGATCTAGTTCTACTATCATCCATTCCCCATTATAGTGGTGGTTATCCCATCTACCACTCCAACACCATAGATAAAACAGCATTATGTAGGTCAATGTATAAACTATCCTGCAAATACCATTTTTATTTGTGTGTAAATCTGCTTTTTAGTGCACAAGGGAAGTGGCCGATCCTGCAGGTTCTTTCTATGGGAGAGGTCCAAGTCGCTCTGGCTAGAAAGTGAATGAAGTCCTGAACACAATGCAGGGTTAACATAGCCTCATATGTTTTGTCCCATTCTGACGGACAAAATTACACTCCTCCAAGCCTAAATTTTTTTTTTTTAAATTTCAAAAATGTCTGGTGACATAATGCAAAGATGTCTTACTAATGGCCACAGCGATCAGACCCGGACATTCATGCATTCTTAGAATATACACACCCACTGGCAAAACATAATTTGTTACCTAAACTTCCAGGAGGAATACTAAAGGAATTAATGAAAACAGAGTTATGGTTAAAGATTACAATTTTTAATATCTGGAATACCCTTGGTATGTAGAAAACTTGTTATATGGATAGCTCTAGGATGTGGCCTTATGTGTGTATCTGCTGCTTTAGCATACATACAATATGCTTGTAGTTATCTGCAATGAAGAGCCCGTTAATTACATAATTTCTACAAAAATGTAACAAAAAAACTGCATATTAAATTAATATACATATATAATCAAGTTATGGTCTGTTCTATATATCTTGATGTTCTAGTAGGGACTATGGCTATGGCAGAGTTCCAATTTTAACGTAGAATAGTACACATTGTCTGGATGGATCTCACAGCATCATGCAGTGAATTTACTCAGCTAAGTCAGTCTGTCTCAGAAATGTTGGCATGACCCCCGACCCCAAACATACATGGTCATAATAAAGTTATTGGTGCAAAAACTGACAAGTAGATAGAGTGCCCTCTGCTGCACAAAGACGAAACAGCAGATACAGTGGCATACCAGACAATAAAACCTCAGACAATATAATTAAACAGGGAATGTTAAACATCTCCAAACAAGCAAAGCGGCTGTGAATGGTAGTGGTGAAGACATACTTAAACTGGAGAAAGCTGCAGCGCCATTTATGACCACCGTGTTCAGCTTTCCAGCAATCATCTCCAGAGATGTGTCCATAACATCCAGAAGTTGAGGATCCTGGAAAATGGACCTCTCCATCATCCTAAATACTGAGAATATGGAAATGAGTGGTCTCAATTAAAACCAACCAATTTATTGTAACCATGACACAACACCAAAACTGTGGTACTATATATTAGATACCGAATTGATGCTTGCTTCCTTTCCAGCCACCAGATGTAACTCCTCTAAGGCAATCTACAGCAACTTTTCTTACCTCATTTTCTAATAACTTAAGGTGATTATTTTAGGAAAAAGGTGAGGATTCAGACAAAAGAATGAATGCTACAATGGACATTTCATACCCTACCTAAGGAAGCAGGTGTCAATGGCCCTTTCAATAGTTGAAGACATGATCCTTTCGGGGATTGACTGCCAGCTTTGTATGCACAGTCAATGAGTGTTTGTACTCAGAATATGATGGCGCTATATAAATAAAGATTATTAATATTATTAATCAGGGAAGGAATTCCATCACTGATGGAAACATCCTTTAATTCTCAACATAAAAGACAATTACACACAAAGCTACAGTATACATAAATCTGTAGTGTGTCTTCTACACTATAAGATCCTATAGATCATTATGTCATCACCTACAACAGTGGTGGCAAACCTATGGCACGGGTACCAGAGGTGGCACTCAGAGCCCTCTCTGTGGGCACTCAGCCCATTGACCCCAGGACGGAGTGGTTACCAAACAGGACCAAATCCACCACATCTTCCTGCAGTCCCAGGCAACTTAAAAGATGTTGCACGATTTTAAAGCGACACGTCTGTTTGGAACTGTGGGAAAAGTGAGAAAGTGTTGACAGAACTGTATTATCTTTGTAGGTCATCCTGCTGGACCCACCATTCTTCCTCTACAGTTGGACCCTTTAGAGAAACAACAATGAGCCTGTATTTATTGTATTATCAAGTTATTGCTTAAAATGCAATGTTGGCACTTCACGGTAAATAATCGGATTTTGGTTATAGTTTGGGTACTCTGTCTCTAAAAGGTTCTTCATCACTGACCTACAATATAAAGTGTTTTATACTTAATGGGAAACACTTAAAAAAGGGATGAGGAAGAGAATGATAGGTCCACAAGAAACAATTCAGGATCCTGCTTTGATTAAGGGTAAAACCTCCTTTATTTAATCCTTCATGGCATCCAATAGGTAAAATACAGGTGGAGCGGTCCACCTTGACAAGCCTGACCGCTCCACCTGTATTTTACCTATTGGATGCCATGAAGGATTAAATAAAGGCGGTTTTACCCTTAATCAAAGCTGGATCCTGAATTGTTTCTTGTGGATGTATTGCCCTGCAGCGGGGAGGACCCGTGCTTACTGGAAGTGACCTGCCACGATTGTGGTGAGCTGGAGACCTATCCTCATACATAGAGAATGATAGGTGCCTGTGCTTGATGTTTGTACTGCCATGCCATATTTTCCAGGGTGATGTACAAGCTGATTTATCCCGATAAAGAACACTATCTGCACTTCTAGGCAGTGATCATGAAGCCTCCCCCTACAAGATGCCTGAGGCCTGACAGTTTCCATGATCACCTGCCTGTTGGAATGTAGAAAAACTCAAGGAAGACATTTGCCTAGCAACTCCTAAATAATACACCCACTAAACACATACTAAGACAAACAATGATAGGAATTGGGAACTTATGATGTCATAGTGCAAACACTTGTCACTGTCAGGGTGGAGTGACATAACCATTGGATTAGGACGTTCTTCAGAGCAAGTGATTGTAGCCTTAGTCACATAAGAGGCCTCTCAATCATATGACGCAGAACATTTACAGCGCATTGTTAGAGCAGATACAGACATATCACAATTGTTTCCTAATACCTTAAGACATGATAAAAGGATTAACACATTACTAATTATAGGGATGAAGATTTAGGAGATCTAATAATGTCAACTCTACAAACAAATAGAAAACCATGTCTACATTGGCAGACAGCTTCTGTAGAGTCAGCTTATATAGTGCATACAGCACTTTCACTGAGATGAGGCCTCATTCCTTAACCCCTTCCAGACACCGTCCATTTGTTAAGCCTCAGCCCCTTTTGTTGTAATGTGACATGCGTCGCTTTGTATGGTTATAACTTTTGAACAATGACTTACTAAAATGATTATTCATGATACATTGTCCTGTATATGTTAGCGTTACATTTTGGTTAATATATATTTATTAATTTGATCAATTTAATTTTTTTTAAAAATTGCAAGATTTTAAGAACGTTTAAATTCTCTCCTTTTCAAACAGATGGTAGCTGATATGGATGGTAAAACCAACTTAAATATCCAATATGTCGCATTTATCTTTTCATCATTTTAAAATTTCTCTCACATGGCTTACAAAATTGGACAGCGATTTGCTTGAATTTCACAGAAATTTCATTATTGAATGTTTTGAAGAACATTTTTTGTTTTTAATGAGCTCTGAAATATATAATATTAGAAAACCCCTATGAATCATCCCCAACCCATCAAAAACAGTTTTTACAACAATTGTTAACCCTTGAGAACTTCATAGTAACTAAAACAAAATGGAGGTGAAATTAAAAATGGTCTAATTTTGTCTGCAAGGAGTTTATTTAGCCCTAAAATTTACACATTCGAAAAAAGATAGAAGAAACTCCAACTTTTTTAACAATTTGTTATGCAATTTCTACTGAGTACAGGGACACCCGACATGTGGATGTTACTTGTTGTATGGGCACACAGCAAGGGTAGGGCCTAACTTTGTGGGAAAACCCCTTCAAGCAGATTTTAGTTTCTTCAGTTCGTTTTCCATTATAAGGCCATGTGAGGGCTTATTTTTTGTGGAACGAGATGCATTTTCCATTGATACTAGTTTGAGGTGGCTATGCCCACTTGATGAGAAAATGTATTAATCTTTTGTTGGTGGAATACCAAAAAAGTCACTTCCGTAATTGATTTTTTTACTTTTTATTTTTTTTGGTGTTCACCGTAAACCCTAAGTAACATGCTATCGTTATTCTGCAGGTCAGTATAATTGCCATGATAACATATATAGGCATTTTTTCTTACATTTTACAAAAAAAATGTTAAAAAATTCTATAGTTTTTGCTATGCAATATTAAAAGGTGTAACGCTTATTTTTTGTCTACAGGGCTGGCTGTGGGGGCTTGTTTTTACAGGACATGTAGTACAAATCCAGAGTTGTTGTTTTTTTTTTAATTTACATTTTATTGCTTTTTTATGGGCCAAAAATCAATATTTTTGGGTGGTTATTTTTTTGTTTACAACATTAAATAGCAGGATTAGATAAGGATTTTGTTATATTGTACAGGTCCTTTTGGTCTCTAAATATGTGGGCTTTATGTGGAGACTCACACTTCATTTCATTTATAGGCAACCTGTACAGGCAGTCCCTTACTTAGGGACACCCAACTTACAGACAACCCATAGTTGCAGACAGACCCCTCTGACCTCTGGTGAAGATTTCTGAATGATTTACTATAGTCCCAGATTGCAATAATCAGCTGTAAAGTGTCTGTAATGAAGCTTTATTGATAATCCTTGGTCCCATTACAGCAAAAAATGTTTAAACTCCAATTGTCACTGGGGCCAAAATTTTGGCTTGTATTGCGAGAGGAGGTGCAAGCGCAGACTCATATCTAGGCGAGTATAAAAAATGTAATTTTATTAAATGTAAAGACATCAAAAAAGTCGTTTTGGGACCCTAAACCACAGGTTGATAAGGACCTTTTGTTGGTTTAGGGACCCAAATAGTGCTGACAGGTCCTCTTTAACAGGCTAACACCCATGATCAGAGTTCACTGAACACCCATGAACAGACCCTGTTTGTAACCTGAAGTGTTCTTACAACGTATGGAACCAAACGAGATGGGAACCCAGCCTTATCTGCCTTAAGAAACTGTATATACAGTATTGTAAATATTGTATATAAAAGTGAAAACATTCAAAACAAAAAAAATGCATAAAGTTAGTAAGAAAATCACGCAAGACGCTGAAGACATCTGCTGCTCTGATCACTAGAGAACAATACAAAAAAGTTACTTTACTTGTAAGTGTATTCACAATGCTCTTGGGACTTTGCCACTTTGTGTTTGCTCTGGAATTTCACTTTGCTTCCAAAACCCTTCAAAACATTCCTTCATAAACAAAGCTGAGTGACGTCTGGAATGCCGACTGTGGCATCTAGTGAAGTATACTGCCCCCTGCTGGCCTGGGCTGAACATTGACCAGCTCTTGTAAAGCTTCACATTAACAACCCTAAAAAAGTTTCTCTTCTAGACCATTTTTAATGGAGACAATAGCTATAAATACAAACTCCTGAGCTGGAGGATAAGTCCTGAGCGGTTTTCATTTACCATTTTGCACTAGGCTTATGTGAATTGCCGCATACTGGTGAGTGCTTTCCCATGGGATGGAAAAGCCACAATATTTCAAGCATTCACCTCCTTTATAATAATAACCTTGTGTACAGGACAATGAAGCTGCAAGGACAGAGCGACACAGTCTACAATTATCACTCCTGGGAGGTACAGTTTAGGGTTATTTTTCCTCAGCTTGAAAAGAGATGTACAATGTATTATGTGGCCATGAATTACACCATAATTATTGCTTCACGTTGGTCTTAATGCATTGTGAACCTGTGAGAAGTAAGAGCACTCATGCTTTACCAAGTAAAATGGAAAAAATAGAAGATTTCAATTGCTCATCTAGAAAGAAAAATATGAAATACAGGAGCACCGAAAGGGAACCGGTCACCAGAGACCCTATTTTAGACTCCCCCATGTCCCTAAAGACACCACACAGCATATACCCAGTTTTTAAAGTTCTGACATTTTTAGTTAAAACAATATATAATATTCACGTTTACATGGCTCCCCTTTTGTATGGGGTCCCCAGGGAGTGTCCAGCAAAGGGCAGAGTCCCCCCCACCCCCCCACCCCCCCCACACCTTCCTCTAGAAAATGCTCATCCTCTGGCACTTATTAAAAAAAACCTCCCTCCTCCCAATGCGCAGATATAATGAAGACAGCCGGCGCATCTACATTGCAATCTGCGAATGCGCCACATCGCCCACCAAGTTTCTGGGCAACGAGTCGGGTTTGCAACTCACTATGAAGTTTGTGTACCTGCCAACACCTCACTGTCCAGTAACTCGATGCACAATGCAACACATGCGCAAATAGCAGTGACAGGCCGCTCCCTGCTGAACACGCCCCAGGGATCAGAACACAAGTTGGCAGGGATAAATCTAATTTATCATTCAAACTTTTATAAAAACTGTTTGAGGATATGCTGTGTAGTGTTTGTGGGGGTCATCAGGGAGTCTAAAATACAAAGGCAGGAATATGACCTACTCCATAGTTTGCAGCTCGGGCAGCCAGCTTATACACAGGGCATGTGTATGAGCCCAAAGAAATACATGGGGATATGTGATAGCCATTGCGTCCAAAATATAAGTGTGCATGAGACATGTGTAACTGTGTCCAAGCCTTTCTGCAGACTTAGATATAATGGAAACGAGGGAGAATCTGCCTGTTTTGTTGCTTTTATGGCTCGGTGAATAATACTTATGGCCACAGATGTTTAGGTTAACTGGTATACAATGTCACAGGTTGGCAAAGCATTTTAAATAAGAATATGGATTTCCTTCTTCTATACACAATAACTAGCATTAATCAGATATAATCACTGTATACATGACCTTACATTTTAATCCACAGACTTAAACCCATGATCATGAAACACAGAACAAGTGCTTCTGGCTTGCACGATCCGTAATGTTCAGACAAGAGCACTGTGGGGGGCACATTTCAGATGTTGGAATGCCATTCCTGAAGGTTTCCAGCTCTGGAAGCTGTAAATGATTAGCTTTAATTCTAAATGATATTATTTCAGACTTTGCACCTGAATAAGGAATAAAGGAACATTAAAGACTCTAAAACACTTGTTGCAATGCTGTGAATATATGACTTCACACACTATTTAAGCACCACTAAAGCAATTGGGGGGGGGGGGGGTTACTTAAATCTGCTGCATTTTGTACATGACTGTTTTATGGTTTTCCGGAAATCCCATAGGGAAGACTATAAAATAAGAATGCCATAAAATCCCCATGTCCAGCGTACAGCTGTATTTTAAACAAAAAGAAAACAACCCCCCCCCCCAAAAAAAATACAGCTGTATAAGCAAACTTTTCAATGTTACCCTATGTTTTAAAGGTACCATCAGGGAAAAAAGAGCTGTGACAAATGCTAACGATCCATGAAAAAGTTCTAAGGGTGGACTACACGTGCACTTGTTGATAAAAGGTTTCTGAATGAAAGTCAGAAATGGAATTGCGTCCATTAGAAAAGAAACCTAGAATTTGGCGATAAATTTTGGCGATTATTCCCTGTGGTAGGAGCAGAAGCCTTCAAAATAGATCCCAACTCCACCAAGATATCAGTGAAGGGGTAGCAGAGGAAGCAGAGTGTCTGTGCTGTGCGATCCATTAGACTTGATAGCTGGGGACCTTTGCCTAACATTGTGAATGGTCATGTGACCAGGCCATCAGCCTTATGTACATAAATAATAGGCTCCAAGCATATGATCTTGCATAAGGGCCAAGCAATGAAAGGAACATCAAGGGTCCGCAGTTTACAGATGCGTCTGAAGGAGGAGAACAGCCGCATGCAGATATACCCACATGGGTTATTTTTGAAGCACTAAAGTTGCCTGTACAGGTGTTAATGGGACCTCTGGAGAATTGAAAACGGTGCAGTTCTGCAAATGCACAAACTGGACTACTTTTTCTGAAAAGTTTGTTGAATGATAGTATATGCTTGAAATTACCGGTGGGCACAGTTGTGCAACACATTTGTTAATACAAAAGATGACACTTTACAAGCTGAAAAGTAATCTCTATTATATCATCCTAAAGAAAATCTGCAAGACGACATGCTAGACAAGAGTTCCCGGGGTATATGCCGGTTTAGGGCACCTAATTGGTGCAAGATTCAATAAGGTGCCCCCTGCAGCAAACACCTACCTGTAACACCTGCGGTCGGTGCTAGCACTGATCGCAGACGTTAACTCTTTCATTGTCACAGCAGCTTTGTGTCAGCGACTCACCTTTCCCCGCTCCCCTGAAGCAGTGGCAGTCATCTTCTTTACTTCTGTGAATGCCAGCTCTGAAGCCGGCAGAGGGACGATGACATCATCACGTCTGCCGGCCTTGGGGCCGCACCGTATAGCCATCCTGTCCTGCCAATCTTTGAACCTACTGTATGTCATCAAATATACACTGCTCAAAAAAAAAATAAAGAGAACAGTCAAATAACACATCTTAGATCTAAATGAATAAAATATTCTCATTGAACACCTTGTTCTGTACAAAGTTAAAAGTGCCAACAACTAAATCACAAAAAATCATCAATGTCAAATGGAGGCCTGGATTTGGAGTCACCCACAAAATTAAAGTGGAAAAACACATTACAGGCTGATCCAACTTGATGTAAAAATGAGACTCCGTATTGTGCGTGGCCTCCACGTGCCTCTATGACCTCCCTACAATGCTCCGGCATGCGGATGGTGCCCTAAGGGATCTCCTCCCAGACCTGGACTAAAGCATCCACCAACTATTGAACAGTATGTAATGCAATGTGATGTTGGTGGATGGTGAGAGTCATGATGCCAGATATGCTCAATCGGACTCAGGTCTGGGAAACAAGTAGGCCAGTCCATAAATTCCATTCCTTCATCTTGCAGGAACTGCGGACACACTACAGCCACATGAGATCCAGCAGTGTCCTGCATTAGGAGAAACCCAGAGCCAACAACACCAAGAATATGGTCTGAAAAGGGTTCTGAGGATCTCATCTCAGTACCTAATGGCAGTCAGGATACCTCTGGCGAGCACATGGAGGGCTGTGCGGCCATCCAAAGAAATGCCGCCCCAAACCGGTCATGCTGAAGGATGTTGCATGCAGCAGATCGTTCTCCATGGTGTCTGCAGACTCAGTCACTTCTGTCACATTTGCTCAATGTGAACCTGCTCTCATCAGTGAAGAGCGCAGGGTGCCATCTGCAGGCATACCTCATACCATACTCGTGGAGTATCATTTTGCAGGGCACTGGCAGTGCTGCTCCTGGTTCTCCTTGCACAAAGACAGAGGCAATAGTCCTGCTGCTGGGTGGTTGCCCTCCTACGGCCCTCTCAACATCTCCTGGTGTACTGGCCTGTCTCCTGGTAGCACCTCCAGCCTCTGGACAATAGCAAGAGATAAAGCAAACCTCCTTGCCACAGCTTACACTGATGTGCCATCCTGGATAAGCTGCACTACCTGAGCCACTTGTGTAGGATGTAGAGTCCACCTCATGCTACCACAAGTGTGAAAGCACCACAAACATTCAAAATTGACCAAAACAGCCAGAAAGCATTGGTGCTGAGAGGTAGACTGTGATCCCCACCTGCAGAACTGCTCCTTTATTGAGTGTGTCTTGCTAAATGCTTGTGGAATTGATTGTCAATCAGTGTTGCTTCCTAACTGGACAGTTTGATTTCACAGAAGTTTGAGTTATAATTTGTTGCTTAGGTGTTCCCATTAGTTTTTTGAGCAGTGTAGTTATATGTCGGTTCACATTACAATCAGAAATTATAAATGTGCCAATCTAATAGGCAAAGACAGTAATACAGGAAATTCCTGACCTTGGAATCCTATGCCTTTTGGAGTTCCACATAAAATCCAGGAACAACGATTGGATGTGTCGCAGGGTTTTGACTGGGACTCTCACTGGAAGCGTCTCGAACAGGTATAGGAATCCAGGGAGAACTGACATTTTTATGGCTGCTATTTTCCCTAAAAGAGAGATTCAGCGAGCGCCAGCTTTGTAGCAGTTTCCTCACGTCCTGGATCAAGGGAGGGAAGTTTTCTTTATAAAAGGAAAGCATAGGATGGGGTGAGCTTAATCCAAAGATATTTTAAAGAGATCAGGTGCCAGTTATAACGAGAGTTATCTTCTAAGGAAGATCCAGATAAAATCCAAATAGCTTTTTATAAGGTATACAGGCGGCCCCCTACTTAAGAACACTCGACTTACATATGACCTCTAGTTACAAACGGACCTCTGGATATTGGTAATTTACTGTACTTTAGTCCTAGGCTACAATAAACAGCTGTAACAGTTACCAAATGTGTCTGTAATGAAGCTTTAGTCAACGCTTCAGATTAAGTCTGGTTAATTTTATATCCCAAGATAATGCTGTATTCCTCAATTGCAGCATGTAGGTTCGGCATCGTTATGAGAGGGTCAGCGAGGGTGAGGAGGACATCGTCACCAAACAGGGCCATTTTAAATTGTTTGTCCTGTACTTTAATGCCTTTGATGTCCGGCCGATTTCAGATGCGCGCTGCTAAGGGCTCAATACTTAAGACTTATAATAAAGGGAACAACGGGCAGCCCTGATGAGAATATAGGTTCAACAAAGCATTCAGAAATTGTCCATGAAAACCAAAGCGGGTTAATGTTCGAAACATGTAGTGCCAGTTTAAACGGTCGAATGCCTTTTCAGCATCAAGACTATATATATAATATACTGTTGGTATATAATATAAGGTCTTCCGATTTATTTTTCTGCACCACGTCTATCAGATCAATGGTGCGACGAGTATTATCACTCGCTTGTGAATATCGGACAAACCCAACCTGATTCTTGTGGACCAGCTGTGGGAGCCAGTCACTTAGTCTATTAGCCAAAAGCTTAGTGAAGATTTTAAGATCTGCGTTTAACAGGCTGATGGGTCTATAGCTGGAGCATTCTGAGGGGTCCTGCCCTTGCTTAGGAATCACCATGATGTGGTAAGCTAGCATCGTTTGGGGGACCTTTTCGCCTTTAAGAAATTTATTAAACAGCTCCACCAGATAGGCAGAAAAAGCGGCAGGAAGGTCTTGTAATAGAGATGGGAGAAACAATCCGGGCCTGGGGCTTTGTTTCCCGGTAGGCCCTTTACAACTTCTACCACCTCCTCCGTAGTGATCACTTTGTTTAACTGGGCAAGCAAATTGACTATTTTGAAGTTTTTACATGAAAAATTAAAAAAAAAAATATATATAAAAACTTATTTACATAAATACTTACCTAGATATGTTATACGTCATCTTCACTTTCCAAAATGCACTCCGAATGCTTAAAAATCATAGAAGGCAAATTGGGACACTAAACCACTGGTCCATAAGGACCTGTGCGTCGTGTAGTGTCCCAATTCGCCAGTACTATAATATACTGTAATAGACATGCAGAAAAGTCATAGAAATGTCAACACTAAAATATGTGGCGTTGCGTTTTATCATTCACATTATAAGGATAGAGGACGAGGGAAGCCTTATTAGTAAACTCTCCCCACAAATCATACACGCTCAAAGAGAGAGAGAGTTGGATTACATTTATTTTTTTTTTAAAAAACCACAATTTCAGATAAACAAATAAGAAATTCCACCATCCTAACATGCATGTCCAAATGTAAAAGTCGAAAATGGTCTTCCAAAAAAAGGTTGAATTGGATCGACTTCCCAATGATCAAATTAACATGGAAGTATGGAAAAATTGCATTTAGTGACTTTTGGTAAACTTGACACATAGCCACCGTCAAGCATGGCCGTGGTGGAGTGGCGATTTGGCCTTGTTTTGCAGCCATAGGACATTAGCATCTTATTATCGTTTAGTCAAACTCCTAAGTATTCTACAGACAGATGTAAAGCTATGTATCTAACAGCTAAAGCCAATGCAAGTCTACAAGAGAATTGTTGAAAGAGAACTGAATCAAGATGCTGCAAGGAATCAACTGAATTGAAATGATGTAGGAGGACCTTATAGGCACCCACACACACACACAGCATATTACCTCTGAATTTGCTGCTTGCCAAAATCCACAGCGTCATACAGAAACAACGCAGTATCGCCAGCATGTCATGTTAAATAAATAATGACATGATGGAATATATTGTGTTCTTCATCTGAGGTTACATTTTCCAAACTTTAAGACTTAAAAAAATCATTTTTTTTTAGTTCTCCAAATTTCAAAATTCATCACAGAATTGCAGGAAGAAAATCCATGGCCTTTTTAATGGCAGCAAAGCCATTAAATCCATGAACATATTGCAGGACAATCTACTAAATGTCCCTAAAAACTATGATAATGATAAAGGGGAAATAAAAAAAAATAAATAAATAAAAAGGATATTGCTTAAAAACACATATAGGTAGGACCACATAGTTTATTTAACCTTTAGCACTATTACTGAAGCCATGCACATTCTTAGACAGCAATAAAAAATCTTTTTCTATAGGTCAAATATCAAACAACCACCATAAAATGCTTTATACCCGACATCTGATACACAATAAATTTAACAGACCCACAATGAACATCCACATAACTTCAAGTCTTCCTAGAGTGGAAGCAAAAATCTGACTAGCAACAAGTAAATATGAGACATCAGATAAGGATTTTCTGGTTTCTGCACTACTTTTTTTGTTGACAGGAGAACTTTTCCAGACAAAAATATTTAACCCCTTAAGGACGCATGGTTTTTCGGCTCATTTCTCGCTCTCCAACTTCAAAAATCCATAACATTTTCATTTTTACGTGTACAGACCTGTGTGAGGGCTTATTTTGTGCGTAACAAATTTTACTTTCCCGTAATGTTATTTATTTTAACATGCCGTGTACTGCGAAGCTGAAAAAAATTCCAAATGTGGAAAAATTGAAAAAAAAAAAACGCGTCACGTTCTTGTGGGCTCAGTTTTTACGACTTTCACTCTTCGCTCCAAATAACATGCCTACTTTATTCTTTGGTTCGGTGCGATCGCGGTGATACCAAATTTATATAGGTTTTATTGTGTTTTAATACATTTTCAAAAATTAAACAAATGTGTACAAAAAAAGAAAAAAAAAATTTTGTCATCTTCTGACGCTAATAACTTTTTCATACTTTGGCGCACGGAGATGTGTGAGGGGTCATTTTTTGCGAAATGAGGCGACGTTTTCAATGCTACCATTTTGAGATCTGTGCGACATTTTGATCATTTAAATAGGTGTAAAAGTCGCACTTCGGACATTTGGGCGCCATTTCCCGCCTCGGAGGTCATCGCCGCCAGTAACCGTTTTTATATTTTGATAGATCGGGCATTTTGGGACGCGGCGATACCTAATATGTTTGTGATTTTTACTGTTTATTATGTTTTATATTAGTTCTAGGGAAAGGGGGGTGATTTGAATTTTTAATATTTTATAAATTTTTTTTATTTTTTAAACTTTTTTTTTTAATTTTTTTTCCACTATTTTTTAGACCAGCTAGGGTACATTAACCCTAGATGGTCAGATCACTCCTACCATATACTGCAATACTTCTTGTCCCCTCATATGAAATGCGTATGAAATGTCCTTTCTTGAATTCCCTCATGTGTGAAATATCTGTTTACCTACGTTAAAAAAAAAACTCCTCCAAAGACATGTGAAATTGATCAAAGAAGAATGTCGAACTGTCTTTATCACCTAGTCGCTCCTTAAGAGCGCTGTTTGTAGAGAAAATTTTATATTTTTATTTATGTTTTGTTTTGTTTATAAATGAAAAATTTCCAATAAAAACGTAATACGAAAAAAGAAATTGATCAAAGAAGAGTCATGTATGAGTTGAGATAAGTCAAGTTTCATACCCTACCTGAGGAAGCAAGTAGTTTAATTGGGTAAAATCTGGTACAGCGTCCCTTCAAAGTATACAAATTCCAACTACAGCCAAGACTGATTACCAATATTTGACAAGTTATTTCCTGAGGCCTGGTTAACAAAATCTAACACAGCAAAACCCAGTATCATCTTTAATATGATACCAGAACCATGGTTCTATTTGCTATACAACCCTAGATATAAGCATCTAAAGTGATGCATCATCTCCTGCCTTTCCAGACTATTCTCTGGCAAAAAATGACTGTTTTCTGCCCTTTTTTCCCCTTTTTTTTTTTTTTAAAAGGTAAATGAGCATGATTTAAAATAAAAAAAGACTACATGAGAGTGCTGCCAGTTTAGAGGGGTAAAAGTATGGGACAAGTTACCTTTAATAAAAATATTGGAAGATGGTGGGAAAAAATGTCACTTGATGGCCTGGTCATTTCCATATAAGCTAAGAAAAACTTTGTGAGCATTGGAGCGTGCAAAATTATGTTTGCAGGGATTAAAGAGAAACTGAAGAAAACTTTAATAAATATCCTCAATAGTCAACTGTCTGGAAAACCAAATAATTCAACATCTCCTAACCCTAAAGATGCAAGACTGACTGTACTTTAAATTTGATACAATTTATGCCTAAGCAAGAAAAAAGAAAGTGAGAAATCAGGTAAAGCCAGATATTTTTCTCTTAGAAGCCATAATAAAAGGTTGATCTATTCAGATGCTGCGAAACCCAACATAAAACAAAAAAAACCTTCGGACTCTGTACACGAAACTCCCTTATAAAGCCAGGATCCCTGTCCTATTTAACTGTAAATTGGCTTTCTATTCTCAGCGCCCTCCTACTGTACAGTGCATTGTCTATAGATACATTCTTCAGGGGCCGAGTAAACCCTGCCAGACATGTGAGCGCACAGATTTCTTTCCTTATTCAGTAATGGATCCTAGAGATTGTTTGCATTTCATGGTTAAGCCTAAAAAGCTAACAGACACCTTCATGCCTGTACTATGAACTATGTATAGGTTTATACAATTGTGTAGGTTTACTCCCGGACAGATAGCAGCAGTGAGTAACCACTCCATGTCTAGCCAGGCCCTTCACAGAGCAGGGACTTACCTCAATCCATCTCTGAGCTTCAGCAAATGCTACATCGCAGGACACTTGGGAATGTTCATTCCACTCCATGGCAATCTTAAAAACAGAGAAAAAAAAAAAACACTATTAAAAATTAATAAAGTTTCATTTACAGTCAATTTGATTTTGGGTTGTCAAATGATTAAGCATCAACAATTAAAATGGTATTCTCATATGGGCAGTCACATTTAATTTAATCGATTTACCATATATTTACATGAATTTTTTTATCAAATGGATGTTATGTACCTGCGTGGGGATAAATTCCCATATATGTAGTCATATGGCCCTTTATAAATTAGATTGTTGTCCTTGGATATGACCACCACTGCTAGAGTAATTGCTCAAACAAATAGTTTTTGCATATTAATTAGTTGGGAGTTTCTGCATGCCCCACAGCCGGCCTGTAGTAATGAACGCTAATTCAAGGTGGTTCTAAGGGACCATATGGCTACATTTATGGGAAAATATCCTCACAAGTAAAATTTCTGAATAACATTCAATTGAAGACATATATAAAAATTGCTGATAGATTTAATTAAATGCGTATGCCCAGATGAGAATACCCCTCTAATTTCATTAGATACACCTCACAGTTGGTCATTGCAGTCTGGGCTAGAGTTCTCAGGGGGCAGAGACATCTCTTTGTAACTACGGGTCATCTGTAAGGGAAGTTTCTTAAAGTTGGGGACTGTCTATACGTCATGCCCAATGTGCAGATTCTTTCAGTGTAGACGGACATGTTGGGAATATTTTATAAATTTCGGCATGTTAACCCCTTCCTAACATAGGATGTAATAGTATGGCACAGGAGGCAGACTTGCTGACCCGTTTCATACTATTACGCCCTGCTTCTGTCCCCGAGCGGGGTCGGTGCCTGAAGTTCGCGTGTCAGCTGTATATTACAGCAAACACATAAATAACATCCTACATAAATAGAGGATACATAAAAAAACATTTTAACATAAAGCAGGCATTCAGTAACTGTTAATTTTCAAGTTATTTTGAGGTTATGAATAGGTGGCAGAAAAATAGAAAATATTGAATTTCAAAAACAGAATTTTTTAAAATTTCGCAAAAATCTGTTTTTTTTCATAAACGTAAAACAAATCACCCAAATCAACTAACATGAAGTGCAATGTGTCAAGAGGGAAAACAAAAACACAAAAAAACCCTGGATATGTTAAAGTTTCCAATGTTGTTTTAACCACTTACAGTAAAGGTGCAAAATCAAAGTCATTTAGAGGTAAATTTTTTGCTGTGGATCTGTGGCAGACTTCGGTATTGAAAGGCTAAATGTTCTGTTAAATCCACCACCAAATCTTTGACTAAACTCATGTAACATGTGGATTTGACAGTGTACTTCGGTGCAGACTACGGAGGATTTAGGACTGCTACATAACTCGATCTGTGTCCTGGCCAGAATTCCCAGACTAAACAATGTGCAGAGAAGACTTATAACATCAGTCATCTGCAGCAGAACTACTGTCCTGTCATCCTACATTAGAGGTCCAGCAGGGAGACAGATAGCATTAGGTGACTATTCTGATCCTGTATAAGACACTGACAGGTCACAATTATCTATGAGATAAGAGCAGGGCCATGCATGAACACTTCTGCATGGAGATCAGGGACCTCAGGTCCAAGTCCCAGCAATAAGACAAATCCAATATAGAAGATAGAGGGGAAAAAAGGTCTAATGCACTGGACAAATCCTTAAAAATTATCACTGATCCTACATAGAAGCACAGGAAGGCTATGTAGTTCATCTGTACTTCTGCATTTGGGTTTGTGTGTACATGACGTTAACCAATTAAATTAAAGGGATTTTCCGATTTTTTCCGTCTTCTGGTTCAGGTCTTGTGAAATTTTATTACATTACATCTATGTTCTGAAAACAGGGCAAGGATTATCAAATTCTGAGTCATCTAATGTCAAACTGAGCGAATTGTTCTGCTATGTAAAATTTACAATACAGTTTATAAAGTTGTAAAGTATTAAAAGCAGTAATATCCGAAATACCCCTGCTACCCAGTCTCCTTCCCTCTGAGAATGGTGTCCTGACACGGACATGTAACCACTGCAGCCAGTGTTGAGATGTCCCGTGTCCCAGGGGGTTAGGCCTGGAGTCATGGAACAAGACACTTCTGCAGCCGAATGCAGGTTCCTAGGGGAAAGGAGGGGGGGCGGGGGTCACCAGACCCATTTAAACTATTAATTGGCCTCCGTGCACCAAAAGGATGTCACTTTAGCTTTCCAGGGGACATCAATTCCAGTTTTGTTCTCTGTGCCAAGGAAGCCTCTCATTCATCCAATGAGGCACAATAACCAGAAGTACCGGAGTGGCACAGGGACAAGAGCATGCGCAGGGCATTAATGTGTTATCTTTTACACCACCTTGTACCCTGAAGGTGGGTCATATTCTTGGGAAACCCCTTTAAATCCAGTATGCAGCGGCTGTGGATAGAAAACTACTTTAGAGGAGATTCACTTAAAATGTTGACTTCAAAAAGCCTGATAAAAAAAACTTGAATACACGGGAATAAACCCTAGGCATTTCACCTGTGCAATACTGGTCTCTTAATGTCATGTCAATAAAAACAATTGGGTAGATTTATCAAAGAAAGTCTACCAAATCCAAAATAACCTCAAAAGCATAACTAGCATTACATATGGCACAAGTCTGTTTCCCAGTCACCTCCTGTAAGTTTAGAAAAGAATTCCACTTTTATCCTTTTGAAAAACATCTTCTTGGTGCACTGGTGTCCGGGCCATGCCTTCTGGTGCACAGATTTTCATCTTTTAATGTTGCCCATCACTAAACAAAATTGTTCCAGTACACAATAGGTGCATCCATCATGGCTTGTGATCCAGTTTTCCTATTCACTATGCACCCAGTGTTGATAAAGCCTCAAAATGATTGACATCTCTATGAGACCCAATTTAAAAAAAAAAAAAAAAATCATGAATTTCCTCTAAAATTAAAGTCACTTGGAAAAAAGTTTAAGGAGATCGTATAAAGGGACTTAAACAATGCTGTCATTACTTGTAGGTGATCTGGAAGCTTCCAGACTTTCTTTAATACATTTTCTTTCTGCCCAAATGTCATATTTAAAAATTGTAAATTGGATTTCCCCTCCATTTTGGACATTTTGGCTTACATAGACAAAAAAGTCACGTCACATCGCAAGTGACTTGAGTTAGGCCTCTTGCACACAACCATATGTTCTGCCTGTAAATTCAGCAAGTTCTTCACCCGTATGAGCATGTATGGCACCATATCCGTACAGTATCTGTAAAAAATACAGTGGGCCTGCCTGACAGAATGGACCTCCCACTGGTTCTGCATACACATACGACAGCATACGGTACGCAACCAATATTTTATACTTTCCCATAGACTTCTATGGGGCATACAGAACAGTAATACACAAGGAAAAAAAACATGCTCTACATTTTTATACAGCTCGCTTACAGTACGGTGTGTAAGTTGGGCAATACAGCCATGTAAATGGATGGCCTTATTGCCCATTATAATGAATGGCACAGTTTGCCACCCGTATATACAACTGTTTTATATGTTCGTCTGACTGCAGCCTAATGGCACATATTGATCGGACGCCTTAGGTGTCAATGGGGAAAGATATCTGGCCGCAAATGGTGCGGGCGGATATCGGTCCCTATTACGTTCGTATGAATGTACCCTTTGGTTGATTTACATTGTGATTATTATTGTACGTGCCGTTAAAGATCACGACATACATGAACTCGTCTACAAAGTTAGGTTTTATTCTCACAGCTGTGTGACTGCCCGGACCAGATCCTGAGCATAGTACATGGCTAGGAGCAGGAGGGAGGCAAATCAGGCAAAACATAGCTTATGGTGAGAAACACTGTGCTCTCCACACCGTGACTGGGTGCTATAGACTTTTAGTGTGACCATGATCCGGCCGCAACTTGTGCCTTCTCCAACTGGTCGTGTGCATTTTTTTGGAGGTACTCTTTTTACCTTTGTCTGCACAGTATATGTTGCATTCAGCTGGAAACACTGGATGAAAAAGTGCAGAAGGTTGTGGTTTTTTTATTCTAATTCCTGCTGGAGAATGCTATATATACGCTCAGCCAACTGCATTAGAGGCAACTGTATGGCATTCATCTCCATCCTACGCCAAGCGTATGCTGTGGGCATTTCCATAGCGATGTTACTATCTATAGTAGGACAGTTATGTTACTCGGCAAATCAGCAGTGGCCAATCACTGCTGCTGATGTTCACTCCTCCTCCCCCTTTCAGGGAACTAATTGAGTTTATGTAGGAGCATACAGTAGGATATGTTATAGCCCTCTGTTGGGAATGTATTGGGAATCCTCCTGACATAGGAGGATGGTGGTTACAGAAACAGCAAAGAAGAACGAGCTACACACATAAATAACAGAAATGACATAAAATGCAAAGAAGAGTGAAATACACTGTATATAGAACATCCTGAATTAAAGAAACCGTGGAGAAGAGTTATGTCATCCATATAGCGTCAGGATTTACAGAAAAAGCAGATAATTGTGATCTACACTGTATACATACATTGCTTATTGTGCAACACTGTTTCCGTAACTCGGACCACCTCAGAGGGCAGAGGAAAGGGCTATTCTTAACTCACCCGCAAAGGGCGATATGGGGATAACCCCATAAAGTATAGACATCACCATGTGAAGCAAACTAGACCAGTTTTTTCTGCTCTACACAATGATGTTCTTACTTGTGAGGTGATGTGGGTGCTTGTTGTCTCCCGGTAACATTTATAGGAATATAAAGTATGGAGACGTATAGACCTGTGCAGACAGGAAGGAGAAATACAAACATTTAGGATCATCTACAAATCTTCTCACAACCAACGCCAACATTTTATAGAGACCACAAAGTAAACACCCATCTGGCAGCTCAAACACTGCTCACCCATACATATGTATAGTATAGATGTATATGGAGCCCAGCTCCTCCATACATACAAGTAATACAAATGTATACAAAGCCCAGCTCCTCCATACATACATACATACGTATACGGAGCCCAGCTCCTCTATAAATACCTACAATACAGATGTATACAGAGCCCGGCTCCTCCATACATACATACATACATACAATACAGATGTATACAGAGCCCAGCTCCTCCATACATACCAGTAATACAGAGCCCAGCTCCTCCATACATACCTATAATACAGATGTATATGGAGCCCAGCTCCTCCATACATACCTATAATACAGATGTATATGGAGCCCAGCTACTCCATACATACCTATAATACAGATGTATACGGAGCCCGGCTCCTCCATGAATACCTACAATACAGATGTATACAGAGCCCAGCTCCTCCATACATACCTATAATACAGATGTATACAAAGCCCAGCTCCTCCATACATACATACATACGTATACGGAGCCCAGCTCCTCTATAAATACCTACAATACAGATGTATACAGAGCCCGGCTCCTCCATACATACATACATACATACATACAATACAGATGTATACAGAGCCCAGCTCCTCCATACATAACAGTAATACAGATGTATACAGAGCCCAGCTCCTCCATACATACCAGTAATACAGAGCCCAGCTCCTCCATACATACCTATAATACAGATGTATACGGAGCCCGGCTCCTCCATGAATACCTACAATACAGATGTATACAGAGCCCAGCTCCTCCATAAATACCTATAATACAGATGTATACAGAGCCCGGCTCCTCCATACATACATACATACAATACAGATGTATACGGAGCCTGGCTCCTACATATATACCTATAATACAAATGTATACAAAGCCCAGCTCCTCCATACATACATACATACATACATATGTATACAGAGCCCGGCTCCTCCATACATACAAGTAATACAAATGTATACAAAGCCCAGCTCCTCTATACATACATACATACATACATATGTATACGGAGCCCAGCTCCTCCATAAATACCAGTAATACAGATGTATACAGAGCCCGGCTCCTCCATACATACCAGTAATACAGATGTATACGGAGCCCAGCTCCTCCATACATACCAGTAATACAGATGTATACAGAGCCCAGCTCCTTCATAAATACCTATAATACAGATGTATACGGAGCCCGGCTCCTCCATACATACCAGTAATACAGATGTATACGGAGCCCAGCTCCTCCATACATACCTATAATACAGATGTATACGGAGCCCGGCTCCTCCATAAATACCTATAATACAGATGTATACGGAGCGCGGCTCCTCCATAAATACCTACAATACAGATGTATATGGAGCTCAGCTCCTCCATACATACAAGTAATACAAATGTATACAAAGCCCAGCTCCTCCATACATACATATGTATACAGAGCCCGGCTCCTCCATACATACCAGTAATACAGATGTATACAGAGCCCAGCTCCTCCATACATACCTATAATACAGATGTATACAGAGCCCAGCTCCTCCATACATACCAGTAATACAGATGTATACAGAGCCCAGCTCCTTCATGCATACCTATAATACAGATGTATACGGAGCCTGGCTCCTACATATATACCTATAATACAAATGTATACGGAGCCTGGCTCCTACATATTTACCTATAATACAGATGTATACGGAGCCCAGCTAATCCATACATACCTATAATACAGATGTATACAGAGCCCAGCTCCTCCATATATACATATAATACAGATGTATACAGAGCCCAGCTCCTCCATATATACATATAATACAGATGTATACGGAGCCCGGCTCCTCCATACATACCAGTAATACAGATGTATACGGAGCGCGGCTCCTCCATACATACCAGTAATACAGATGTATACGGAGCGCGGCTCCTCCATACATACCAGTAATACAGATGTATACGGAGCGCGGCTCCTCCATACATACCAGTAATACAGATGTATACGGAGCCCAGCTCCTCCATACATACCAGTAATACAGATGTATACAGAGCCCGGCTCCTCCATACATACCAGTAATACAGATGTATACAGAGCCTAGCTCCTTCATGCATACCTATAATACAGATGTATACGGAGCCCGGCTCCTCCATAAATACCTATAATACAGATGTATACGGAGCCCAGCTCCTCCATACATACCTATAATACAGATGTATACGGAGCCCAGCTCCTCCATACATACCAATAATACAGATGTATACAGAGCCCAGCTCCTCCATACATACCTATAATACAGATGTATACGGAGCCCAGCTCCTCCATAAATACCTACAATACAGATGTATACAGAGCTGGGCTCCTCCATACATACGTACATACATACATACAATACAGATGTATATGGAGCCCAGCTCCTCCATACATACAAGTAATACAAATGTATACAAAGCCCGGCTCCTCCATACATACCAGTAATACAGATGTATACGGAGCCCGGCTCCTCCATACATTACAGTAATACAGATGTATACGGAGCCCGGCTCCTCCATACATACCAGTAATACAGATGTATACGGAGCGCGGCTCCTCCATACATACCAGTAATACAGATGTATACGGAGCCCAGCTCCTCCATACATACCAATAATACAGATGTATACAGAGCCCAGCTCCTCCATACATACCAGTAATACAGATGTATACAGAGCCCGGCTCCTCCATACATACCAGTAATACAGATGTATACAGAGCCCAGCTCCTTCATGCATACCTATAATACAGATGTATACGGAGCCCGGCTCCTCCATAAATACCTATAATACAGATGTATACGGAGCCCAGCTCCTCCATAAATACCTACAATACAGATGTATACAGAGCTGGGCTCCTCCATACATACATACATACATACATACATACAATACAGATGTATATGGAGCCCAGCTCCTCCATACATACAAGTAATACAAATGTATACAAAGCCCAGCTCCTCCATACATACATACATACATACATACATACATATGTATACAGAGCCCAGCTCCTCCATACATACCAGTAATACAGATGTATACGGAGCCCAGCTAATCCATACATACCAGTAATACAGATGTATACGGAGCCCGGCTCCTCCATAAATACCTATAATACAGATGTATACGGAGCCCAGCTCCTCCATAAATACCTACAATACAGATGTATACAGAGCTGGGCTCCTCCATACATACGTACATACATACATACAATACAGATGTATATGGAGCCCAGCTCCTCCATACATACAAGTAATACAAATGTATACAAAGCCCAGCTCCTCCATACATACAAGTAATACAAATGTATACAGAGCCCAGCTCCTTCATGCATACCTATAACACAGATGTATACGGAGCCCAGCTCCTCCATAAATACCTACAATACAGATGTATACAGAGCTGGGCTCCTCCATACATACGTACATACATACATACAATACAGATGTATATGGAGCCCAGCTCCTCCATACATACAAGTAATACAAATGTATACAAAGCCCGGCTCCTCCATACATTACAGTAATACAGATGTATACAGAGCCCGGCTCCTCCATACATACCAGTAATACAGATGTATACAGAGCCCAGCTCCTTCATGCATACCTATAATACAGATGTATACGGAGCCCGGCTCCTCCATAAATACCTATAATACAGATGTATACGGAGCCCAGCTCCTCCATAAATACCTACAATACAGATGTATACAGAGCTGGGCTCCTCCATACATACATACATACATACATACATACAATACAGATGTATATGGAGCCCAGCTCCTCCATACATACAAGTAATACAAATGTATACAAAGCCCAGCTCCTCCATACATACATACATACATATGTATACAGAGCCCGGCTCCTCCATACATACCAGTAATACAGATGTATACAGAGCCCAGCTCCTCCATACATACCAGTAATACAGATGTATACGGAGCCCAGCTCCTGCATGCAAACCTATAATACAGATGTATATGGAGCCCAGCTCCTCCATACATACCTATAATACAGATGTATATGGAGCCCAGCTCCTCCATACATACCTATAATACAGATGTATACGGAGCCCGGCTCCTCCATACATACCTATAATACAGATGTATACAGAGCCCAGCTCCTCCATACATACCTATAATACAGATGTATACAGAGCCCGGCTCCTCCATACATAACAGTAATACTGATGTATACGGAGCGCGGCTCCTCCATACATACCAGTAATACTGATGTATACAGAGCCCAGCTCCTTCATGCATACCTATAATACAGATGTATATGGAGCCCAGCTCCTCCATACATACCTATAATACAGATGTGTATGGAGCCTAGCTCCGCCATACATACCTATAATACAGATGTATATGGAGCCCAGCTCCTCCATACATACATACATACATACATACATACATACATACATATACTACTGATAGATAAAAAAAACACTGGCCAGGCTCCCAAAGATGAGCTCCTCACCATCCGGAAGGACTGGAAGTACAAGCCAGACTGTCCCCTAGAAGTTGTGCCACTATGGCCATGGATTGTGACCGTCCTTTTAGTTTATGCAGTGGCACAAGTTACCTCAGTATCACCAAAACAGATGCTTGTAGCCCTGACAAGTGTCCTCTGCAGTGTGATGCACCCATGACCCCCACACCTACAGTGTATAGTCAGCATGAAGAGAAGCTGCAGTCCCATGTAAATCGGCTGTCATTTCTTCTCACAAACGCATTGCTACTACCTCCTGCAGACACAGTGCTGTAATATTACACATCATTCACAACTTTACTGCCTGCCATTCCCGGCTCTGCTACATCATGTACTGTGCACAGTGCACCGGAGATACCCGGCTATGGGCGCCCCTCACCTGTGTAGCTGGCCGTCACCCAGCGGAGGCTCCTGGTCACACGGTGCAGCAGGACAAGCGGCGCGTTGTCTCCACACAAAGTTTAGTCTGTGTCCCAGCTGCAGGTGAATGAGGAAACCGCCTCCTCCCCCACAGCTTCTCCCACCGGCCTCCAGCCACACCCGCTATCCCAGCCGGCTCTAGCCCCGCCCACTAGCGGGCTCTACTGACTGCTACTGAAGTATTTCCCCCCACGTACATCCCAGAGCTGTGCTGCTTGTGACGGTATCATGCAGCAGAGGGACCTCTCCTAAGTAGTGAAGGTTATTCTCCTAGGGACTACAGTGATGTGTAGGAACTCTATAGCTGTTTACTATTTGGAGACAGACCCCTTATAGTAGCTATTTACTACACCACCAAATACCCCTTGGGGTAAGAGGAGAGCGCTACCTGCCAGCGACATCACGCAGACAACAATCCCGCAAACTGTTGCTTGCAACCCATGTGACATTCTCGGGTGAGCTCTGCAAAAATGAGCCCTTATCTACTTTTGCGTCCAAGGTGGCTGATGCATGAAGGAGTGAAAGCGTTATAACGTGTGCTAGTTGTAGAAAAAACGCTTGGCGCAGGTTCTAAATTCCATGTGGCGTGCAGGTAGCCCAGTAGCGTGCAGGTAACGAGGAGCAGCTGTGCCCAGTAGCAGACTTTGGTGGCCGCTATCATGCGCCAGCACAGGATACATCTCTCCCAGAGATATACAAATGCTACACAACGTGCACCATAATATGTATGTATCACAGTGCACTTCCTCCATTCTTTAGTGTGGCAGGTTAGGTGTGACATTGTGGACCCTGTAGCAGCTGCTATTGTTTTGCCCCTGCACACAGACAGTTTTTGCAGACATGCGCTTACATACTGATCACATTCAGACCACAAAAACTGGCCAGGATTCATTGTTTGTGGCCAGAGGACAGCAGTTTTGGTGCAGGTATCCTAAGGCTTACATGCTTTGAATTGCGTTTCAAAACACCATATGAACACCACATGTTATCTGTGCCTCAGGCTACATTCACATCTCAGTTTTTAGACATGTTCAGCATAGACACTGAGAAAGCTCCCAAAATGTATGCCGAACGCTTCCCTAGACTTATACTAGCAGACGGAGACCGGGTTCACACACACCATTTGTGTTGCGTTATAATACGCAACACAAAAAGCTGTGGAGGAGGGGCTTCACCCGATTGCTTTCCCATTGATATATCATAGGATGCCCCAGCACATCAAAAATATAAACTAAGAACTCACCTTCTGGCGCTCCTCATGGCTCCTCTTCTCCCCTCTTCTATCTTCAGCCATAGCGCTACTGCTAAAGAGAGAAGAGGAGCCTCGGAATGTGAGTACTTTACTTATTTTTACTGGGGGAAATGGGGCGTTTCTTGGGTTGCGTCCAGAACCTTGCCCTCCCTGTCCAGTGGAATAAACGGGCCTGTATGTATCTTTGCAACGTATAGCAAAAACGCCAGGTGAACATAGCCTAAGATTGGTGCCCAAACACCATGTGTAAACGCATCCTCATGGCCAAAGAGAGGACACACTGCACCATTGTGGGTTACCCTAGTACTAGGTGTTTGAACTCAGGGTAAATAAAGTGAAGCCTGTATTTTCTGTGACATTCATGGTTCAAGTGCATCATGTATGGGCAGCACTTCTATTGTGTTATTGGTAGAAATAATACTTAGAAAACATACCAAATGAAATCAATTTTGTTGATTTTCAGACAGACACTTAGAATTTTTTTATTATTTCTAGTCTTCATTGTTATGTCAGACACGGGTTGGTTCATTGTTAGCAAGGAACTAATGCTAATAGGTCAACAAATCTTCACTGATTGTTTTCAAGTTCTTTATCTTAACTCTCAGAAGGTGCAGATAACATTGTAGACCTAATACATTGTTTAATGAGGTGCCTGAATAAACTGTTAAATTTAGATTAGACGCTTATCTAGACAGTTTACTCACACTATATCTCAATAAATGCCCTAATGATCAAGTATGAAGACAGTTAGAGGCTGTGTGCACACAATGCAGAATGGCCGGGGAAATCATTTTCCGCTGCTGCATTTTAACCCCTTTTGAAGATGTGACGCAATAGTCCGTTACAGTCGGCAGTGACTTTCCAACACGAGTCGTACTACTTGGTCCAGCTTTGGGCACTGGCTCCTAAACAAAGCCGGTGCCAGAAGCTGCAGGTGTCAGCTGTATGTTACAGCTGACATGCGCCCTTAACTACCACGGTTGGTAGTTGTATTATTGTCCTGTGTTAGATGAATAAGAGCTTGAACAATTAGAGGATTGCTTGTTCAAGCTAACCTGTAAGAAAAAAAAAAGTTTTAAAACACCTAATAAAGTTTTTTCAATTAATTAATTTAATAAAGTAAAGGTCCCCTAAACACCAACATTCCCTATACACACAAAATCACCCACATATTTAGATATTTGGTATCGAAGTGTCCGCAACAATGTGTACAATAAATCAATAACATTAGTTATTATTAACGCCGTAAAAAAAGCATATTATTTTTATGGTACAGTGAACATCCTCAAAAAGATGCAAAAAAAAAAAAAATGGAAACCAGAATTGACGATTTTATTTTCATCCATACATTCAAGAGTTAATAAAATCTCGTCAATAAGCTAAACACCCACTAAAATGAAGTATTTTTAAAGTAAATTTAATCTTGCAGAAAATAACCCCTTATGTTTTCAAATTGCCAAAATTACAAAGACTATATAGCCTTTAAAAAGTGACAATTCAAATTTGCTCTGAATGGCACAGCTTCGCTTCAGTACCCTGGCATGTGCCCATATAGCAGGTTACCACCATGTATGGGGTATTGGAATACTCTGGAGACATTAGGTATCAATCTGAGAATGTGTATCTTTTTTGAAAAAATACATTTATTTAACCAAATTAAATATTGCTATTTATCTTGTGCAGTGAAGGCCATAACAAAAACAATAAACCTATGAATTGTTGTTTTTGTTCACCTTGCAGTATAAAGTTAGTGGGGCTCATTTACTAAGGGTCGCAGATCGGACTTTTGTCGTACTGTTCGCCTATTTGGGGCATTTCACAGCTTGCACAGGTATTTAACAGGTGTCTGTACTGGGATTGTGTCGCACACAATCATTTTTGGTGCAGCTGCATTGGCTTCCATGCGAAACACATTGGGGGCGGGCCATCGGACGATCCGACTGTTCGGACTGAGCGTGGGATTTACCTTTCAAATTGTGTCGCAAGCCCAAGCACTTACATGCATCACTAAAAAGATGGTGAACTCTGCTGGACCTGAGTGGGGGAAGCGACACATGCAGGACATTGTGCGCACGATCTTAGTGAATCGCGGCACAGTGCATTATCGTCCGTGAACTCCAGCGGACGTGTAAGTAAATGTGCCCCAATATGTCATTTTTATTGCATGAGCTCTGTAAAAAAGAACCCCAATATAATGGGAATTTTTTATTTACTTCATTTTGCCACACTATTTTTTAGGTTTTCTCCTTATTTTACATGAGAAAAGAGAAAATATAGTTATTACAAAATGCAACTTATCCTGAAAAAAGATTCCCAACACAAAGGTAAAACTTTTCTGGTTTTTGAAAGGTGGTAAGGAGAAAATAAAAGGGTCTGTTTCCGGAAGAGTTAACAAACAATGGAAGGAGTGTTATTTTCTTCGTTATTGTAGTCACCACTGTGTAAATATTATTATGGTGGCTGATTGTGCTGTTTCTCTCATTGGATTGGTCATTCCTCTAATACCTTAGTATAGACCAGTGGTAGCGTATAGACCTGTGGCACGGGTGCCAGAGGTGGCACTTAAAGCCCTTTATGTGGGAACTTAGGCCTTCACCCCAACACAGAGTTTGCCAGTTAGGACTCAAGGCTTCCTCTTGTGATCCAATACAGCCCAACACGTGCCAAGCTCAGAACTATTTTAAAGCAAAATCCTTGGCTGCCAGGACTACATGGTGAGCAAGGTGTGGATAGAGATGGATTGTCATTGGAGCTCCTGCTCTGGGTACCCTGATGCATCCTCTTCAGGGGACTCTGGAGGGAAGCTACAATCCAAATTTCTCCATCATCATTGTATTGTTGAACTCAGGATCCCAATACGATTAAAACCTGTGATACAGCAGGGATAAATAAGTTACTGCTTAAATTCTCATGTTGGCACTTTGGTTTTGGTTGTAGCTTAGGCACTCTGTCTCCAATAGGTTCGCCATCACTTGTATAAACTATAAACTTACTTCAATTTCTGAAGGAGGTACAAACTATAAATAACACTTCTGCCTGGTGGTGAGAGAGCATGTAGACAATTACTTGACAGCATGTCGGCACACATTCTCTAGCAGGGGAAATATGAGTCAAAACATCCGCTACTTGGAGACTTAGAGCAAACGTCTTTGAAGTTATGTGAGTACATGAGTGAAGAGTGTGAACATGAAGACTGAGAAGTTCTGTGTGATGTCCTAGGCCTGCCTTCTAATTATGTTATCTACTGCTCTGGATCATATTATTCCAGTGAATGGAGGAATTGTTTAGCATTAGTGCTGTTCCTTATACATCTTCAGTCTAGAAGCATAAGATACAGTGGGGGAAATCAGTATTTGATCCCAGGCAAATTTTGCAAGTTTTCCCACCTACAAAGAATGGAAAGGTTTGTAATTTTTATTGTAGGTGACTTCAGCTGTGAGATACAGAATCTAAATAAAATCCCAAAAATCGCATTGTATGATTTTTAAATTTATTTGTATTTTATTGCATTAAATAAGTATTTCACCCCCTACCAATGAGCAAGAATTCTGGCTCTCCCAGTTCTGTTTGTAACACCTTAAGGACGTGGCCCTTTTTCATTTTTGCATTTTCATTTTTCACTTCCCACCTTCAAAAATCTGTAACTTTTTTATTTTTCTGTGTAAAGAGCTGTGTTTGGGCTTGTTTGTTTGTCTGAGTAACAAATTGCACTTCATAGTTATGGTATTGAATATTCCATGCCGTGTACTGGGAAGCGGGAAAAAAATTCAGAATGCAGTAAAAATGATGAAAAAATGCATTTGCGCCATATTCTTGTGGGCTTGGATTTTACAGCTTTCACTGAGCGCCCCAAATGGCATGTCTACTTTATTTTTTTGTTCGGTACGATCACGAGGATACCAAATTTGTATAGGTTTTATAATGTTTTCATACAAAAAATTAAAACATTCTGTACAAAAAAAAAATTCTTCATTTTGCCATGTTCTGGCACTTATAACTTTTTCATACTTCAGTGAACGGAGCTGTGGGTGGTGTCTTTTTTTGCGAATTTTAATGCTATCATTTTGAGGACTGTACAGCCTTTTGATCATTATTATAGAATTTTTTATATTTTTCAAAATGGCAAAAAAGTGTCATTTTCGACTTTGGGTGCCATTTTCTGTTACAGGGTTAAACGCCTGGAAAAATTGTTCTTATATTTTGATAAATTGGACATTTTGGGACGCGATGATACCAAAAATGTTTCTGATTCTTACTGATTCTTACTTATTTCTTATCCTCCAGGGTAATTTAACCCTGCAGGGTCCGATTGCTACTACTATATACTGCAATACTACTGTATTGCAGTATATACCAATATTACAATGATTTCTAATAGCCTGCCATCTGCTGTCTATTAGAGATCATTGCACATGGCAAGTCTGCGGGTCTCAATGACACTGTAGGCTGCCATGCAAACCGATCACCGCCCTCCGATGACATCACAGGGGTGGCGATCGGCCATCGTGAGCTCTCTCTCCATACACCCTTCACAGCACGCAATCAGCTTGGTGAGATGACAACAACTTATGGAACAATTACTAGAAAATAGAAGAAACTAGATGAACCTCTATCTTCCTTGGTCTGGGGCTCCAAGCAAGATCTCGCCTCATGGGGTAAGGATGCTTTTTAGAGTGGTCAGGAATCGAACATAACATACACAGGAGGACCTGGTCAATGACCTGCTGAGAACCTGCCCAGCAACAACATCGAAACCTGAATGATCTGGATAAGATTGCACTTCTTCACAGAGGTGAGCCTGGTGAGCTGACATCAGTGGGGGAGGGAAGAGCTGTATAGGAGCACAAAGGTGGGGATCAAGAGCTGAGCAATCTGCAGCACAGACAAGTCACGTGTTGTTTTTTGTAATGCATTCAAACCAAAGCCCAACCCCTAGGACTACACAGAGGAATTCTTTCAGGGTGCAAGGAAAGTTGAAACACACATTTATATGGTAATTCATATGCTTAGAGAAAGCCGAAATGATATATGTAATGCAGCTGTAATGGGCTTTTGCAACTTGTCTTTAGTGAAAATGAGGTCTCTGGTTCCCTTTAAGAGTTTCTGCACATATCAGTCTTATTCTCAATATGCAATCTTATGCAATCCAATTTAGAGCCTGTCCTTCTTTTCTCAGATTTGTGAATCACAGAAAACATTAGAAGTCAATGGGTTTACAAAAGTAAACTGATGGAATTTGTGTGCAGTCTCTTTTTTTTCACTGATGATGCTGGAGAACCAGGTGTGTTACTATATAATTGTTGCAAACCATTGGTGTTTTTTTTCACATTCACAAAAAAAATAATGAATGGTTTGCAATAATTAGACACATGGGGGGAATTCATTATACGCCAGTGCTCTATGCCCCAGCATATGAAGGAAACCTGCTGGAGCAGATACATTGTTAACATTATTTGGAAGCATATAGGCTATTGATATAGACTTGGACACTTTTAGGTTAAAATGCAGTTCTTACCAGACATACAAACACAAGCACAAAGGGAACCTGTCACCAGCAATTTATCTAATAGGCCACTATTAGTATATTGTCAGGCAGTGTAACACCTTCTAGCTTTTGTTTCTTTCATGGTCCATTGTGGCGGCATCATCCAGAAAATTAACTTTGAAGTGAGATGTAAATTGGTTGCATAAAGTCAAGGAGTCGGAGAGTTTAACACTGAAGTCACAGTGGGGAGCTGTGAACGCCTCCTCATATCAATTACAGTGAAAGGGACTTTCTGAGGAAGAGAGAGCTTGACTGTAGTGTTAGAATCTCCGCCTCCCTGACTTTATACTACCAATTTACAGTACATCTCGCTTTAAAGTAGATTTTCTGGATGATGCCACCATACTGGGTCATGAAAGAAACATGATCTGGAAGGTGTTAAGCTGCTTGGCAACATACAGGAAGTTGCTTATTAGTTAAATTTCTGCTGACAGGTTCCCTTTAATATTGTATGGCTACAAATGCAGCAGCGGGTAAATGGCTAAAAGTGAGTTAACCCATTTAGTTATCACAGAATATAGGCGTTTCCCTGCATTGAACTACTCTACGGACTGTCTTATCACTGTTTAGAAAATATAACAAGAATAGCAAAGCCAGCTCACCGTTCCTGTCCACAATCACCCAGGTGCACGGAGGAAGACTCGGAGGCCCTTATGATATGGCAAACAATGAAGCAAGAAATCTAGCACGTCCACGGGAGATGTGATAAATCTCCACTTTATTCAAAGTATGGGCATGGACATCATAAAAGGCATGGATATCATAAAAAGACCAACGTGTTTTAATGATGGTCCATGACCAGGACACCTCCTCCGGACTAAACGCAGCAGTGATTTCATGTCTGCTTCACGGGATAAGTCAGTCATGTTAACCAGTGTTACATGTGTACTTAAAAACAAGTACAATACAGGAGTTGTGAAATAAATGTAATGTTGCATTTCTGCTGGCCTGCCTGGACATTGCCTTGCCAAAGTTTTATGAAGTAGAAAATGTTCCATGTGCTTTATGAATGTGGAGCGTGTATGTGATAAATTAAGCCACCGCCCTGGATTAAAAAATGTGCCATATGGAACATTTGAGAAAGTTGGTGGCCAGATGCTATATAAATAGTCTCTGTACAGAGGCTCTTCTGGAATCATTTATACAAGAATGCTTTAGCTAAAGCTGTTGTCAGCCCAATGAGCATCATAACTGTATATGTCAGGCTGATTTTAATGAAATACTAATAGCCTACATGTTTCCTGAGGACGCCAATAACACATATCTATAGAGTTACATACTGCTTTGGCAAACACGAGCAGGTAATTAGAAAAGATAAATTTGCCATGAGTGAGTGCCAAGGGCTGTACATAATCATTTGTTATACTAGAGTGCCTCTTAACATAAACCCATCCTTACAGAAAATAGACTCCTTGTCACATAGTAAATGTAAATTTAGAAATAGCTAAAAACAAACTTCCTGTGTGGGAATACCTGGAAAGATCCAGTATTCATCACATACTCTTGCTTTTTTTATCTTCAATAGCTGTTGGACTAACATTTGTTTGGCTAACAGTAATTCCCACCGCTCCTTCATAACATAATGGTTTGTTTTATTAGGCTTTTAGATTTTGTTATCGGGGAGAGTCGCTGTCAGACATGTATTATTTCCAATTATCTCTGGGGGAAAAAAATTAAACAGAAATTTGAATCAGGAGGCACACAAAATTGATTATTTCAGGAAAAAAACTGTTGGATCATGGTTCTATTTATAGAAGTGGTAATCCCAAATTAGAAAGTTATCTCCAATAAACAGGATGGGACCACACAGATCAGAAGAATGGGATCACTTGGCTATTAGGATAACGGAGATGCCGTTCTCCTAATAGATGCCTGGAGCGGCAGGCTGAGCATGCGCCCTGCAGATTCATTCAAATCTATAGGCTGGCCTCTAGATAGCACTGTGTCCGTCGATCTTCAATCCCACTTCTCCTAAACGGTGAGGGCCCAGCTGTTGGATCATCACTAGAGATGAGCAAGTATACTCGTCCGAGTATACTGCTCGGTCGAGTATTAGCATACTAGGACGAGTATCTCGCCGGCTCGAGATCGAGCATTAAATTAATAAAAGACAGTGAAGAACAGTGTTAACAGTGAAGAATAACACATCACACATGTTTACAGATGTTTTCCTTGTTAGAACACATTGAAATAACACTATTCTTCACTTCGCAGGTGTTTGCGCGTGTTCTTTCAATGTGTTCTGCACTTAAATGGTCCTGTGTTCACTGTTTTCACTGTTTTTATTCAATTCTTCACATTGCAGATGTGCGCGCACATCTCCGAACTTATCGGAAGACTCGCGCGAACACCTGCAATGTGAAGAATAGAATAAAAACAGTGAAAACAGTGAACACAGGACCATTTAAGTGCAGAACACATTGAAAGAACACTATTCTTCACATTCCAGATGTTCATGCACATCTCCTAACTTAGCGGAAGACACGCGCAAACACCTGCAAAGTGAAGAACAGTGTTATTTCAATGTGTTCTTACAAGGAAAATATCTGTAAACATCTGTAATGTGTCATTCTGCACTGTTCTTTTAATGTGTTCTTTCAGTGAAAAAATGCTTTGGGTCTCCCATTGACTTTAATGGGGGTCGTTATTCGATATGAGCACTCGAGCATCGGGAAAAGTTTGTATCGAATAACGAGCACCCGAGCATTTTAGTGCTCGCTCATCTCTAATCATCACCAATTAGGAAATTATCCCCTATGAAATGGAATGGGGATAACTTTCTAAGTTGGGACAACTCCATAATTACATTATGTTTTACTATTTTTCAGATCCTGCAAGGAAAATTCCCAGCAGAATCTTGACTTAAAGGCATACTTGACGTTTACTTTGAAATACCAGGCGGCTCCTGCTGAGACAGGGGAATAAGGTAGGAAAAGAGTGGAGTACTGTATTGATACTGTGCTGACAGATAGGGCGGTTAACTAACTGTAAAAGCACACAGAACAATTTGGGGAAAAAAAGAGGTCTACTATACTGAATCTTGCAGGAAAGCACACAAGAAGTGTGGAGTAAAGTATTTATTGACTTTGTTGCACTGCAAGAGCTGAGATTCAGGAGAGTGTAAAAGGACAAGCTCACTACACTCAACCTGCTGTGCAAGGTGCTTTAGCATGTAAACAAAGATGTCAAAAATTAAATAGTACATGCATCAAATGAACATAAATAATTTAAATATGTGCTCGGGGATGTGGATGTTTTAAAGGAAATCAACCACTTTGAAAACATAAAAAACCTTTTAATACTACCCTCTGTTCCTCTACACCTTGATCCTGGCGCTGTCCTCCGCTAGACTTGACATGCTGTGATCACTTAGAAAACCAAGTTATAATAAGTTGCATGGAGAATGGGGACAAGATGTCCGGCGCTCCGGTCTGCTAATTATGCACGCACTGGCCACCTTCCTCTCCCATGCTGGGAACATGGGAGAGCCAGGTGACATCATGGGAGAGGCATGAATTCATGCCACCTCCCTCTCCCAGCATAGGAGAGCCAAGTGGCGAGGGCGTGCATAATTAGCACCATGCACTACATCTTTGTTTTCTTGGTGATGCTAGCATGTCCAGTTAGGGAAGGACCGCGCCGGCAGCAAGGTAAAGTGGAGCGGAGGCGAGTATTAATAGGTTTTTTATATTTTCAAACTGGTTGATTTCCCAGAAATCCTTTTGAGGTTTATTTATTGCTCTATGTTATAAAATAAACCGATCACTACATGTGCTCCTGGGACCCTTTTCTTCAGCCTACAACCACAGAAAACATGAAACATTACATGCTGCTCAATGAAGTCAATAGGCTGTACACAATATTGTGTATGTGTATATTGTGAGAAAGTGAGAGTTGTTGTTAGCGAGGACTAGTTTCTGTCATACAGGCAGATGAAGGGTGTTAGATTACTGCCGACAAGTGCGGGGATTAAGCCAGCGGCACACGTGGCCTTTTTTATACCCGTTTTTGGGTTTAAGCAGTCCATTAAAAAAATGCATGCTTTTTTGAAAAATCCATCTGTTTTTTAAAATGCATCTATTTTTTGACCTGTTTTACCAATTATCTTAATTAAAACGGGTGAAAACGCATGCGTTTTTCTTAACGGACTGCTTAAAAACGGCCCCAAAACAGGTTAAAAACACCACGTGTGCCGCCGGCCTAAAGGTTAATGCAGACATGTGGTAAGCAGGAGTAGTCTATTTCTATGTCAGCTTAGCTAGCATAGACACCTTGTAAAGTCCATACTAGACCTGCTCATTATGGAGTAGGGGTAGGCTGGTAGTGGGACTCTTACTCCATCCAGGTTTTTGGCCTGGGATTTTGTATACAGTAGCCCACAGGTGCCGATCACAGGACTCTAGAGCCTGATTTAGACTCCAGTCCAAAATCAGTAGGAGAGGCACCTCCTGGATAGCTGAATGCTGATAGCCTGCTGGCTAAGAGCGGGTACCCGGCAGCCAGGTGCTGCAGGTGCTGCAGACAGCTATCTGTTATTATATTAGACAGTACTCAGAAGAGTAGGTTTTGTTTTTTTGTTTATGCCTATGCTAAGGCTGAATTTAGGTTGTTTGACTCAAGTGTGTGAATAAAACACTTGATTTGGACTATATCCCACGTGTGTCCCTGCTTCCTGCACTATTACCTAGCATTTGCCAGAGTAATTCCCTACTAATATGTATATATACACACATGATATTGGCCTATGAAATATCAGCCTGTTGTTTGGCTAAACACTGTGTGACCTTAGTTAAAGCAAATGAGTATAAGGCATCTTAGATTATAGCTTTATTGTGCAACCGATTGTTGGTACTCTCAGAACAAAAAGGGAGCAGTCTGGAAGAGGCGTGTAGTCTCCATTATAATTCATCTTCAGCAAACATTCACAAAGGAGGGAATAAGCAAGTGGTTGCTGTGGAGTGGTTTGTACACAAACGGACCTCATAAAGTTACAGGCACTGGACAAAAGCCTTGGCTACTCGGCATTCTTGTAGAGTTACTCAAGTGTTTAATAGCTGAAACAAGAAATATAGGTCAACAGGTAGCTGAGCTGCAATTGCCTCTGGGGTAAACTAGATAGAGTGGATTATATGACAGGCATAAAACAAAGAGGATTTAGTGCTAAATAAGAAGAGACACATTCCTTTTGTATAAAGGAATCTACCATCAAAATCCATCATAATGAAACAAGGGACACTTACTCATAGAGCCAGGCACTGCAGTCTTCTCATATTTGTTATACATGGCCTTCTTCATTCTAAAATCAACTTCTATAATTATTCTAATGAATGTGAAGGGCTCTGGTGGGTGTCTCCGTGCTGTAGCTTCACAGGCTGTTACAATGAGCAGAGCAAATCTCCCCTCACCTTGCACTTTCTGTTGCTGCTAAATTACACAGAAAAAGAGAGGAGGGAGTGGGGAGGATGAGGCATGTTTTGAACATTGTAGCAGCCTGTGAAGCTGCTGCACTGAGATGCTCTGGTCCTAGGGCCCATAAGGTTCATAAACATAATTTTAGGAGTTAGGAGGTCATGGATAACAAATATAAGAGGATTACATCAATCACAGTGTCTGAATCTGTGAGTAAGTGTCCCTGGTTTATCATGCTTAATTTTGATGGTAAATTTTCTTTAACCCCTTCCCGCCGCAGCCCTTTTTCGTTTTTTGCGTTTTCATTTTTCACTCCCCACATTAAAAAATCTGTAACTTTTTTATTTTTCCATGTACAGAGCTGTGTGATGGCTTATTTTCTGCGTAAAAAATTACACTTCAAAATGGTGGTATTTAATATTCTATGCCGTGTACTGGGAAGCGGGAAAAAAATTCCAAATGCAGTGAAATTAGTAAAAAAAAAAACGCATTTGTGCTGTATTCTTGTGGGCTTGGATTTTACGGATTTCACTGTGCGCCCCAAATGACATGTCTACTTTATTCTTTGGGTCGATACAATTACGGGGATACCAAATTTGTATAAGTTTTATAATGTTTTCATGCATTTAAAAAAATTAAAACCTCCTGTACAATTGTTCTAAAACTTTGACATGCAACATAGAGCAAACCTTTATTTGATTTAATATTCCAGAAGATGCCAAAGGTGGAAGCCAGGTTTCACAATATTCCTAGCCCCTTGTGAAGATGGGAGCATGGGGTCTGCAGTACAGATGTGAAGGTTAGGATGTTAGGATGCCGCTTGTCTGATTAGGCAGGCTGCAATTTTCACTTCTATTCTGCTGTTTCAATTCTACATTTTTGTTAAGTGGGAAACTGACCCACAATTCTTACCAATGTTGGTAGTTAAGCATTTTGTAACATACATTAACGATAATTATGTTTACCTCCAAAACACCTGCCGCCAGCATACAGTTTTTGGCTCTCAAACTATCGGTACTGTTAATGGCTGTGCTTAAACCACTAAGTATTCCAAATCTTTAGCCGGAATTTCTATTCCTGCTTTGTGTTTGTTTGATCTGTGTCAGTGTCTTTTCAGTTCTTACTAGACTTATAACCATGGATGCTCCACTATAGGATTCTGGTAAAATATACAAATAAGTTTTCCAGGATTGGATAAGGAAAACCATGCCTCTTTTAGTTACCTTGTAAGACAGCTCCCTTGACATCAAGTATGACCTACAAGAGGCCTTAATGGGCAGTCTCCGAAAGCAGAACTCTTACTTCCCGACCCTTGTCACAAGCCTCCCACCCAGCCAAACGAGTTCCCTATTTGATACTGAAGAGACCTAATCAGGTCAAAACAGTGCTGTCTACAGTTGGGAGTCTGTTCCTTCTGGAATAGATCTACTGGTTTGGTTTTAATCATGCATCATGTCATAAGGCCTCTTGTAGGTCATGCTTGATGTCAAGTGATCTGCCTTACAAGGTAGCTAAAAGAGGTGTAGTTTTCCTTATCCCTTCCTGGAAAACTTATTAGCATATAAGTTGTATACAGTTCTCTAGTGACTAAGCTACTGATTGAATCTGCCATGCGTAGCTCTTTGCAAGCCTTTTCTGGATAGGTAATGGTTAATATGCCTGTCAGAGCTCTGCCCCTTCCACCTGTGTGTGATATTCTCCTTGCTGGTTAAAGTCTTTAGGGCAAGCTCTTTTGTTCGTGCTGCTGTTTATTTTCTGGAATACTGGTTTCCTACTTTTGCTCTAGTTCTTTGACTATTCTTTGTATTGTATCTGCTGTCCCTACTGTATTTCTGTGTATGCTGACTGCAGTTCAGAAATTAAAAATCACAATTGCCCAACTTAAAACAAGTATAAAAATGGTGACGCCAGTGCTTTAAGGCTGCCAAACACTGCCAAACTATTGCGGTCCATAAGAAAGATCTCTCTTTGTTGTGCTTTCTTTGGCATAGAACAGGTTAAAAATTGGAGTAAGTTCGTCTCAAGGGGGAAGCAGTATGAATTGAATTGCAGGTTCCCTGATGAAATTAATTCTAAGAATTATTGTCATTTATGTATTGACTGCTGTTATATCTGTGCCAGTGTCTTTATCGGTTTTTACTAGGAGACTGAGGAAATGCTGATTTTCTATGCTTCTCACTTTCTTTGGCAGTGTGAACATGGGTTTAGTTGCTGGGCTCTCTGCAGCCTTGCCCTGGATCAGCAATGGTTAACACACTGACTGACGGAAATCTGGGGGAAGAGTCTGTATTCCTGTTATATTCTGATCTCAGCTTCTGTTATCAACTATTCTCTTGTATTTGCGCCTCTGTAACTTATTTGCTACCTCAGTTGTCGCCCGGGTTGGTTACCACCCTCGTTGTGTTATGTTTATTACTGTGTTTTCATGGCTGCCCTGTCGTGTAGCGAGGGACTGTCTCCTTGGTTGTCCTGTATCACCTAGGATAGGCAGAGGCAAACAGACAGGGCTGTTGGGGGACAGGAATCACTATTCTGTCTGTTTTCTACAAGTCCAGAGTCCCCGTTACACTTTGTACTTGCATTTATGGATAATTGTTTTATGCATTACCTATATTCCATGCATTATTATCACAGAGCTTGTTGTTTCATTAATTTACTAACCTGTGTTAATGGGTTTATGACTCTTCCATTGCAGCACGAATGTGACATATTTCCTGTCATGATTGGTTAGGCGTTTCTTAAAAAATTTCATAAAATGTAATTTCACTATACCATGAGTAAGGCTTAGACAAAACCAAAAAAGTAGTAGTTTCCTATTTTTCACTTGCATGTGTCTTTAAATGTATTTATAATAAAGGATGTACTTTATTTTAATAGGATGTGCCACAGCAACTCAATTGGCTTCTTACAATATTAGGTAATTCTCTTAAACATTGTCAGACTGGTAGCAGTTTCCCTTTCAGTTTAAGTTTTAAAATTATGACCCATGTATCAGGACAAAATGTAGGCAATTGTTAAAATTACAAACATCTCAGAAACACTACATTTACCAATACCCTTTGGATTAGAGTTATATAAGAGTTAGCTAGTTGTCTCCAGTTGTTAAAAAAAAACTTGACATGCAACACAGAACAAACCTTTATTTGATAAAATATTGTAGAAGATGCCAACGATTGAAGTCAGGTTTCACAATCTGAAAACAAAATGTTCCTAGCCAGTTGCTTGGTAATATCTGAAGGAAGCAGTAAAGATCTGCAGGTTACAGATCTGCAACTTGTCTAATCGGGCAGGCTGCAATTTTTACTTTTATTCCACTTTTTATTTTACTTTTTGTTATGTGACAAACCAACACACAATTTTTTACCATTGTTGTAAAAATGCTGGAATAATGTAACATTTTTATGGAAGATGTAATTAAATATAATTTTATATTTAATATAACTTGATATTTAACATATTGCAGTAGTGCAAGTGAATGTTATGAACTATGTTATATATCACGTTAGAAAAAAAAATCCCTTCTCTAATTATTAGGATTCTTCATCCTTCCTAAACTGCTTAATTCAGTGCTCAAATCCATCTTCAGTAAAGACACGTAAGGATGACTAAAGAGTGGTGACGGCTCTTGCAAAGGAGCTAAGTGAGAGAGACATTTTTTCTGTAGTTTGCAGTCATTTTAGCCGTTGATGTGAATAAAGCGATCTGTAAAATAGAAAACTTACTATTAGCTGTAGCATACATTGTGAATAATATTCATATATGTAACAATGGATCATTATGAACTATTCCAAAATGTTAATATTTTTTTTGTTACAATAGTTTAAAGGATTTTGATCTTTAAGTACATTATTTCCTCTATACAGGATAAATCGCTAAATGCAGACAGAAGTGGGTGTGTCCAACTTGGATGAGAACAGAATAAAAGTAGATTGCAAGTTCCCCTGAGCAGCCCTAAACAGCGGTCTTAGAAATCCCATAGAAGTAATGGAAAAATGCAATTATGTTTTCTAGGTTGGAATAAGGAAAACATTGGGGCACATTTACTTACCCGTCCCTTGCGCGATCCCCGATGTGCGTTGTCCGACGATCATGGACTCCGGCGCGATTCACTAAAATTGTGTGCCCGATTTCCTGCACGTGTCCCTTCCCCGCTCAGGTCCGCAGGAGTTCACCATCTTCTTCCTGGTGCATGTAAGTGCATGGCTCACGACACAAATTCAAATGTTAAATCCCGCGCTCAGTCCGAATCCATTGGATCATCTGATGGCCCGCCCCGATTTGTGTCGCATGAAAGCCAGCGCTGTTGCACCAAAATCCGAACGCGTGGGCCACAACCCCCTTTTAAATGCAGCGCAAAGCGGTAATCGTCGGAATATCCAATGTTTGTGCGGTTTTCTAACCTAATCTACAGTTTATCTATCTAATATGCTAATTTTCCAGAGAGGCTACTGTGGTGTGTGGTAGCCTCTCCCCCGGATCAGGAGCAAAAGGCTGATTAACACCCCAGCACCCTGTACTGTCCCTCCCTACCTGTGCAGACCTCTGGCAGCTTGCCATCAGATCTACCTTAATAGGTAGATTCCTGATGGTAGGTTTCCTTTAACCGACCTAGACAATGTCAAAGTAAATAAACTATTATGAGCGTAAAGAAATTTTCTACCATCAAAATCCGTCATGATCCATCATGATAAAAAAGGGGCACTTACTCATAGATCCAGGCACCTTGATTTTGATAATCTTCATTTATTTGTTATCCATGGCCTCCTTCCTTCTAAAATCAACTTTTAAAAAAATGCTTAGAAACCAGAAGTGGCATTGCCAGAGCCCCTTCGTGCTGCAGCTTCACGGGCTGTTACACTGTGCAGGAGCACTTTCCCCCTCCCACTGTGTGAGATTATAGCAGGCAGTGGGAGGAGGAAAAGATTGTGACAGCTTTTTTTTTTCCAATTCCACCGCTTGTTATTTTTCCAGCTTCCCAGGACATTGTACAAAATATCAAATATTGTCACAAGGCACAATTTGTTTTGCAATACAATAATACAATTTGCTATGATGTTTGGAAGATGGGATTGAAAAATGAACATGAAAAAATTAAACTGGTGGGATGTTTAATGACTCACCATGATACATAAATGATTGCACCATTTGATACAAATGTATAAAATAATGCTACAATACCAGAAAACATAAAACATGACGTACAGGATTTACATTTATTGATCATGCTTCCAATAAATTTATATGGTTTCATAATCTGCATAATTCATACTGCATACAGCCAGGAGAGAGGAGCAAAAACTACAAAATGTTTCTATACCTAATTGTCCTAATAGTTCTTTTGGGCTGTGTGCACAAATTGCATTTGGCATGTGTTTTCATTTTCATTGTTTTATGATGCTTTGCAAGCACATCCCAAAAACATGCATTTTGCCGAATGCATTGGCATTGTTTTAAAACAGCATGAAAATGGATCCAAAACACATCCTGTCCAACCATTCAAAGATGACTACAGAAGTTTATATATGTGGATTAGAAAATTCTAGCGAACCTATTATTATCTCTGGGATTGTTTCTGTGTGATGTATGAAAAAGAATGGCTACTGCTCCTTTGGTTAGTATAAAATACAACTGTATATGTATACCGTATATTCTGTATAAGCCGACCCAAGCATAAGCCGGGGCACCTAATTTTATCACCAAAAACTGAAAACATATTGGCTCAAGTATAAGCCTAGGGTGGGAAAGGCATTGGTCACAGCCTCCTAGTACATAGCCAGTCTGGAATATATAGCCTGTCAGTCCCCATCACATAAAAAAAAACAAAACAAAACAAGTACTCACCATTCTGATGCCCTGGGCAAGTCCTCTTCCTACTTCATGTGCGCCAGCTCCTATGATGTCAGCAGCAGCGTACGGACCTGTCAGTGATCTGTTGCTGGAGCACATGAAAAGGAGCTGCCCGGGCCGTCGGAATGATGAGTACTCATTTTTATATACCCGAGTATAAGCCAAGTGGAGAATTTTCAGCACAAAAATTGTGCTAAAAAACTTGGCTTATATTTGAGTATATATGGTAATTTGCCCAGGGCAGAAGATAATCTAATGCTCCGAATAAACTTACATACCCTGACAAGACTGAAAGATAATGGGGAAGAACCATGATAGTGATCCAAAAGAATGAATGTCTAAAATCCAGTGAGCCCATTGCAAGCAGTCAGATAAGCTTCTGGCAATGAAAAACAAACCATTTGACAGTGACTTAAGGATGTCACCTAGGGGCTGCTAGATGGAAGCGCATGTGTCTGATACCATGGATTGCTGTTTATTACACAGAATAGCAGAGGACAGACGGGGGCAAATGGGAATGCGCATACATGCAAGCTCCCACTATACTGACCACCCAGCCTCCTCCAGCACACATGAAGTACCAAAAGACCACTGGGCCTGGGGCAAAAGTGGGCGGTAAACAGTGCCGCAGATGGGAATCCTTGCATTATTCAGATATATAATGCAAGGATGTCCGTTCTGCCAGCCAAACTGCAGCCCCGACACTGCATTAACTGTTACAATGCCGACACTGCTATTCATTATATAACATTTTTCACCCTACACCAACCTGGCACAGGTTATAGTGGAATTGTAAGCCAAGCAGGACTGTAAATAAAATATATCTGGTGCACTTTGCACAGTGGAGTGAACTTCAAGAACTGGCCTAATAATGCACACACATATACATGCAATGCATATGACACCAATATTGGACACAGAAACATACAATATATGTGTAGACACATACATGCATACAAACATACATGCAATACATATGACACTCAAATATAGCACACACACACAATACAGAAATACTGAACACAAACACACAAAAAATGTGCACACGCAGTATTTGTGTGTTATGTGTATTGTGTGTATGCACAGTATTTGTGTGTCATGTTAAATAATCTTTTCACCCATATTTAACAAATGTGGACTTAGTTACAAGATCTTTACCTCTCAAACTACTTCCAGTATAGGTAGAATAAACGCTGCTCGGATGTATCCCGCTGCGAAAATGCACGAGCGCCGGAGTATGAGAAATGTCCCCCAATATATCTATCTTCCAGATTAGGTTTTGACCTGCATACGCCACAAGGAAAATTGTAAGCTGAGCTCTGATTGGTTGTCATGTGTACCTGGGACAGTTCTGCTCTCAGACTCTCCCCCAATTATTATAGTGTCCATGCAGTTTCATCCTTGTGAATTCCCTTATAAGACTTTTTATAAGTGTTGTCCTTTGACTAACCAATAATATTCTATTGCAATTTATTATCCATTGCCAACACAATAGGATATACACCAGACAAAATGCTGCAAGGGACCCATCATAAAAAGCAGTATAATGAAGCCTGTTGACATGAACAATATTTGGTCACTGTGTTGACAGAGCTTTAAGCATAACTAGACATTGTTACCTTCTATAAACAGTGAAATACTTGATATGGTCTTGAAGATATGGTCTAAAGCCAGGAATATATACTGAACCAGTTAGTTGTTTTTAAGTGTGGTGGCATCATACCGCTACCAAATCCAATGATATTTGCAAATTAGTTCTGTAGTCAAAGGGGCATAGAGCTCAATGCTGAAGTCCACCACAGAATGCCCCATTGTAGTGTAATTGGCTCCTTTACATTGTTTAGGAGAATGTGATTTTCTGATTGATGTCATGATGCTGGGCCATAAAAGGAACATGATCTGGAAGTTTATTTTTTTCATCTGCATGATAAGGTTCTTTTCTACGGACACACTCCATTAGAGAGCATCAGTAGTTTATCAGCTTTGACCATACAAAGCTTGTACTCATTGTTAGGTAGAAATGGGGCGAGCTACAAAGTTGTGACTAATGGAAATCAATGGCCTGTGGAGGGGGTCTAATCTAATATTGACCACCTATCGCTAAGAAGAACCTGTTTGTTAATAGTTCAGGGCAGCAATGCATTAGAGGATTATGGTTGCACATGTCACATAGAACACTATAATATTTAGTATATATATAAAACTACAGTTTTATATGCTCTAGAAATTGTATGTATTTCAATAAAAATGGAAATAAGTAGGAATTAGAAGAGGTGTATCAAATACCCAGGTCAGATATGATTTGTGAGTGGGAGTACAACCCGTAGTTTCTATATTGTATATATTTAAGCCTCTTTTTTAAGGTTTATTATGTTACAATAAACACAAATGCAGAGGTGTCAGAATTGGTAAACTCTGTCATTTTATTAGCAATGTACAGTACTCTGAGATTTGCTCACAAAGACATAAAATTCATTTTCATCACGTGGCTGTATTCCAAGTCTTGGCCATTTTAGTGTTCTGCCCCAGTCCCGACTTTGTTATGCTTTAGAGAAAGCCACTACAGAAAATCTCAGCTCATCTGGCTCAAGCTGCATAAACTTCCTGCAAACTTCAATGGCATCCTGGAAGGTGGGAGAAAGAAGAGACATTCAGTATCAAAGGAGATAAGCCTGCTCGCTACAAGATTAGACACTTGCCAAAAACATTCATCTTGTGAAAGATCAATAAGAATGATTGTAATACACATTAAGGGTCATATGATGACTTTGGGTTTTTCATCGTCCATCACTTGTGATTGCAAGTTACATTGCTGGCAAGCATGTCTCCCTCCCCATTGTCTGCAGGGATGGAAAATTTATGAAGTAACAAAACATGGGAACGGCCAGCATGAATCTAACCACCACAGCTCCACGTACTTATAATGAGAGGGTAGGTCATGTAACCACAACAATTTTTAAAAATAACTTAAAAAGCGCCTTTAATAGTGATTGCATTGTAATAATAACCTGATAAGCAATGTCATGCCTATGTATGCTGTGCAGGGGCGCCGCATATGGCAGCCCGTATTCTGTGCAGGGGCGCCGCATACGGCATGTATACAGTCATATGCACACATTTATGCACTCAAACATACAGTAAGGGCTCCGCGGCCGCATTTCCTTTGGGTTTCCTGAATTTTTCAGTTTTGCGCCAAATTCCCCCGTGATTGGATTTCGGCACAATCGCGTCGGCTTTCACGCGACAGAAATGGGGGGGGGGGTCGTGGCCGTCGGATTAAAAAAAACGAAATGTGTCTCAAGATCAAGCACTTACATGCACCGGGGAGAAGAACGTTAACTCCGGGGACCTCGGCGCAGCAGCGACACCTACTGGATATCGGGCGCATGACCTTAGTGAATCCTGGCAAAACCTGAATCCTCGTAGGAGATCGCGTTGCGGGATCGCGACTGGACCGGGTAAGTGAGCCCCACTATATACAAACAGGGGCAAACTTATCATAAAATATTGGTCATAACCCTGCGTTCCAACAGTTTTTCCCCGGCAACCCCGATTCTTCTAAATTATGCAAGTACTGGCCAGGAACTCATACCACATACTTTATAAAGACCTATACAGTTGAAACATTGCACCATACCTCTGATAAATAAAAGAAGACTTTTGATTTAAAGGAAATCTACCATTTGATTTGATGCATTATGAACCAAACTTATATTGAGAATGCTGTAGTTACACTGATGTAGGATCATATCTTGTTTAATCCCTGAGCTGAGTGGTTACGCTGACCTCGGGAAAGTTGGATTGACTTCAGCCTGCTTGTAACATGGAGTTTCCTGAACTGTCCAGACAGGACTAATCAACCTGAGCTGGATCTCTCATAAACAGTATGGTGCAGAGATTGATTACTTCTGCCTGTCAGGCACAACACACTGATTATATCATTCTCTCAGCAGTGTATACTTAATGTGAGAGGAGAAGTGTCAAGCCCCAACTCAGAAGCGACAAATTTTATAATTGTTTTTTCAGCAAAACCACTCATCTCAGGGATTAAACAAGATATGTGCCTGCATAAGTACAGCTACAGCATTCTCAAGGTATGTCTGGTTAATAGTGCATTAAATCAAATGGTAGATTTCCTTTAACACTTCATCCTGGAGTCCTGCTGATACAGTATGTACAACTTTTGGATTCTGGCAATTAGGATTAACATCTGGCAATCATCCCTACCTATATGTAAGTTAACACTAATTTGCTGGTTGACCGTATGCTGTTACACACATGAATTTGTGTATTTACACTCATACAGCACAGACAAACACACACAGCAGAAAGGTGAGCCGTTTGGCTAGGTAATTCAGACAATGTACTGTATGCAGAAACAGCAATGTGAATGTACATGTGGACATAAATTATCTATGATACCCCTAAAGGGGTTGTTCCAGGCAAATGAAAAATACAAATGTGGCCGATGGGGAGCTGATTAAAAAGAAAATGCTATATTTACCTCTGCGTTCCCTTACCATGTCCTGCGGCAATGTCTCTCTGGTCCATGCAAGGAAGCTGCACTGTTAAGAGCTTCCGTCTGGTCAATGTGGCTGGAAACACTCACCCGACCCCTATTCCAAGCACTGAATCAGGCACGGAGATATGGGGACGAGTGGAAGCTGGTATGAGCACATGGGACACAGAGAGGGATTGCGGATGGAAGTACAACTTTAGGTTTTTTTTTTTATCATCCCCCAATTGGCCACATATGTATTTTTCATTAATCTCTGACAACCCCTTTAATAGAACAAAGCTTCAAATATAAATAGTAAAAGTTTGGCCATACAGCAACTCAAAATCCTTCTATTCATTTTTTAAAAAACATCACATGCAACTCATTCTTACTGCAGACATTTCCATCTTGTACATTTCTGGTCAGGAAGATGCTGCTTTGTAGAAGGGCATGAAGAAGCTATAGTCTCAGGAAGTAAGGTACTTCTTATTGTTACAATGATTCTATACATCCCATGTGGATTCTAATGGTTCTCTGCACTGGTACTTCTAGAAACAAAATCACGACTACCAGTAGGAAATGCCTGCTGCTATCCAACCCTGGGCTGAAGAATGAATAGGAAACAGATGAAAATTAAGGAGCAGAAAGGTTTCCTTCCTCTAAACACTATGATGAGCAGCAATTACCCCGATACCAGGATATTGGGTAAACATGACAACTACAAGACTATAACACTTGGCCACTGCTTATCTCAAAACAGTGCTGGTATAAACCTGCCCTAAATAGACCGATTAGAACATGTGGCGTACTCCATGCTGAAGATTCCTTTTCCTGCTAACTCTCACCACTGACACTTATTTCATACAACCAAAGCATTACCGGCTTATTCTTATCTCATAGCATGATAACAGATACCAAGATTTCCACTGACTTTATGATGATAATAATAAGACTTTATATAGCACAATCAAATTCTGTAGCGCTTTACAATACTGATGACTTGATTATCTGTCATGAATTGGTATTCCTTGCTGTTCTACCAGCTTGAACCAAAAAGTTTATATTTTAATAAAAAGAAAATAAAGTCTGGAAACACACACACATATGCAGCAACAACTACACCTTTATATAGTGTTTGCGCCTTGTTGTGAATACTTACAGCCCTGGTTTAGATACGGAATTTGGCACCTTTAATGAGTCAAGTGACAGTGCCCAGGATAAGTTTCTCCAGTATACACTGCACAACTCATGCTAATCCCTCACTACTGAATCGTGTATCAAGCCCATTGATGCTATTCCTATGTATTTTGCAGGGTTTAATACCCAGGTCCTCAGGGAGCATTACTGGCATAGTATCAGTGACTGCGATCCTGCCAATCAAGTGTATATTTAAATAGTTGACTCCGCCCACTGTTGCTGTTGTGTCCCTCTGGCAGTCCAATCACAGCAGAGAGATGATTTTCCTTAGTCTCTCCCTTCACTCTGTGCCATGAACATGGGCAGGTGGGCGGAAATGATGCTCCTTATTCATGGAGATATTACAGCACATACCCGACATTCTCCAATGTGCCCAATAGATAACTTATAGACAACGCAACCTAAGTGCACCGCTGCGCAATAGTGTAGAGCAATGCCATATACGTCAAGTGGTTTTCCCAGGAATAAAAAAAAATTATAATGACCCATCCTTAGGATAAGTGATCAGTTTATACCAGTGCAGGTCCAACACGTTATGCACTTACTTCTAACAGTGTGTCCTCACTAGTTGTCCCATGGTTTATTGGAAAAGGCTTATTTCCATCTATAACATAGAAAGAAAATTGTGAAAACATAACTATACAGCCAAGTCCCAGAATTAAAACACATTAAGTCCCAAGATCAACCCCCAACCCCAGTTTTTACTTAGTTCACTTGAGTGGAGCTGTGCTGCTCAGTTGACTAAAACATGAAGGACCAATTACATGAAGGACACCATGATGATGCAGAAAAATTACATCTATCACAGTAATTGGAAAATTGTGTGTATCACAACCTTTGACTTTTTCACACCATATACTTGACATTTGATAAATTCACCTAAGGCTTCTCTCACACGAACGCAGGCTATGCCCGGGCTTGAACTAGGGGGAACATACGTTAAGATGAAGGGGTGATCGCTCCTCACACCGCGCAAGTGCACGTGTGTCAGGGCTGTGCACAATGCACTTCTATGACGGCGGTATGCTAGCTGTCATTCATACGGCTGGCATACAGCTACCATATAGATTGTGTGAAAGGGGCCTTACACTGTACACACATACATGGATATGAAATAATTACCAAGTTCATAGAGATGACCTTGTACATGGACAAAAGCAACAAAGTGTAAATCAACTTTATCATCTATATTGGGTGCCTGAAAGAGAATAAAAACAGCAGTCATTAACAGAGCAGCCATACAACATACTCTCTACAAGTTGATGGGTTAATTAGAATCTTATAAGGAATTTGCATACTGAGCTTCAGGGTAGGGAGCAGGAATTCTTCAACTTGTGTAGTTGGGCTGGTACTACATCTCATCTCTGATAATACCGATTAAGTTCTTGTAACAGGTCAAACATGTTTTACAAAATTCCCCAGTTATCATTGGCAATAATTGTGCTGTGGACCCCACAAAAAAAAAACAGTGAACTTATTGACTTCAATATAAGCCTGGGATGGGAAATGCATTGGTCACATCCACCCAAACTCTTGAAATGCCCAGCAGCCTCCCCCCCCCCACTCATTCAATGCCCTGCAGCAGCCCCCTTATTATATAAAAATAATAAACACAGTACTTGCCTCTGGCGCTCCCCGCAGCTCCTCTTCTCTCTAGGGTTCCTGTGTGACTAGAGACAGGTCCATGCACTCTGCCTGCGCATACACTATTATGTCTTCAGGCGGCAATACTGCTGCGTCATAGTGTATGCAGGGGCAGAGTGCATGGTCCCATCTCATGCTGCTACACAGGAACCCTGAGAGAAAAGAGGAGCTGTGGGGAGCGCAGATAAGTAGTAATTTTATTTTATACACACACACAAATATAATATAATATATATATATATATATATATATATATATATATATATATATATATATATATATATATATATATATATATATATATACACACACACACATATATATACATTTATATACTCAAGTATAAGCTGAGTGGGGCTGCTTCAACTTAACATATCTACTGAAAAACTTGGCTTATACTCGAGTACATACGCTATATGATTTGTGCTCAGGCCATCACTGCAGCCAATCACTGGTATCTAAAACTGATATAAGAACAAAACCTTATAAGGATGGTAACAGTGAGGGCTACTTAACGAAGGACTTGTAATAGGGGGGGGGCTTTTTTTTTTTTTTCTTTAAATATAATTCACTTTTTACAGCATCTATTGGCATTTCCTGACATACCATACATGCCTGAGATCAGCTTCACCTTTTTAGTGTATACAATTTTACTTAACAGTGTATTCCAGAAATCTCTAAGATTTGAAACTTGTCTGATTTTTTTGTGAGGCTCCTTCCTTTCTTAGCACATGACAATCACATGTTCTGGATTTAAGGAAAGAATTTTGTATTCCTGGCACTCTTCCAGAATGCCACACATCTGCAGCAATCTCTGTTTATAGATCATTTTGGCTCTGCACAATTTTTAAGAGATAATCTCTAAATGAATGAATTATCGATGAAGGGTCATGTTGGAATATGGAGATGAATGCACTATTATAGGGACTAATGGGGGAGATTCATCAGGGCTTGTACAAGTTTTTGGTGTACAAGTACTGAAATAATCGCAATTCTTTGCAAACTGCCAGGAATCGTGTTTACTCCCTACTTTATGCCAGTGATTTTCAACCTTTTTTGAGCCGCGGCATACTTTTTATACTTAGAAAATCCTGGGGCACACCACCACCAAAATAGCACAAAATGACACTAAAACAGTCATATTATACATATGGTTAATAATATAGATTCTAAATTTATTTTACTCCATGTGAAACCTGGGCCTGTTTCGATAAACACAAAAGGGATATCCTGGCAGGAATGGTGGAAAGACACACACGAAGCTCTTCCTCAACAGTTCTCAGTTTCTCCCTGTTTTTAGTATATGGTGCTGATTATTACGTGGCTCATATACTGCAAAATAAAGGGGTACAATGAGAAGTACTATGGCCATGAGGCCAGAGTACAAGTGCCAGCTCATATACTCAGCATATGAGCTGGTACTTGTAGTACTCCAGTCTCACGACTATAGTATTTCTCATTTTACATTTGTCATTGTTATATGCAGTATACTGCTGGAGTACTAAAAGTACCAGCTCATATGCTGAGTATTCTGCCAACAGTTCATATACTCAGGCAAAAGCTCATATAGTCAGCATTATTGGTGGGCATTACCTTGGCGGTGGGCAAATGCGAGAGTCTCTCCGCTCTCAGGATGTTGCGCTGGCCTCGGTGACGTAATTTTGTCGTGCGAGGTTCAAAGCTTGCGCATGTGTTATTGTACACGTCTACATTGTAAGAAGCCGTGACTGCGCATCGCTGTGCATTGCCGGGAAACAAAACACAGGGGGCACCATAGTTTGGGGAACTTTCCCCGCGGCACACCCGACCATGTGTCGCGGCACACTGGTTGAAAATCACTGCTTTATGCAACCTCCACGCCAAGTGGGCACGGAGGGGCATAAGGGGGAGCGGGCAGCGGTGGATTGGGCCAGTACAGGGTGTTTCTGCCCCTGTGCCTCCACATGTGGTATAGAAAGTGGCAAGAAAGGGCAGGGAGAAAGCGCTTATAGTGTGACATCTTAGGGGGTAACAAATGGACATAAAGCTGTAGATTGTGCTCACCGTTTTAGGTTGTGCTGCAGATAGACAACACTATTGTAGGCTTTGTGGTGATAATTTTTGTCTGGTGCTGCCTCCAGAGGATAATCTCCTAAATGGAGTTGCCAAACTCTATAGGATGTGGTGAAAGTGGTCTATTGTTGGGGTCCAAAAGGATGGCGCACACATAGGTGAGTATAGAAATAAATTTTATTCAAGGTCTTTAAAACACAACGCGTTTCGGGGTGTTCTACCCCTTTCTCAAGTGAACAAAAGAGTACAGTGACAGAAAATAAAGAGGAGTTTTAACCCAATGGGGCAAGACAAGTATATAAATAAGTAAATGAAAAAATAAGTAAAAAACAAACAGATAAAAAACATGGTAAGTATTGGTTGTGCAGATACGTTCTTAAATCGTGAACATGGTCGTAAAATTATATCATCACTGGAAGTATCACATCTGTGTATCAACTATAAAATATTGTACAAATAATAAACAAACGGTAATAAAGATTTGTAGATATACATACACACATATTGGACCATAATTTCATATAAGAATACATATAGAGAGATGATAATTAAGGACAAGGTTAGTTACTTACACATAAAAGGATATCAAAGATAAAAAAGATCTAAAAATATAAATATAAATACATGGATTGATAGTTGGAGCACTTCAAAATTTACTATGGGTGCTGTGGTGAGCTTAGAAAGAGGTAACAGCGAGTGTGGTCTACTTACCAAATGCTGAGAAAAAAAGGTAACAGTGAGTGTCGGCCACTTACCAGATGCCCAGGAAAGTGTTGGCTTCCTCCTTGGGCATTGGTGTTTGGTGGGGGAGCCTAGCTTATATTCTGTCAGCACAGGGAGTGACTGTGATCAGTGCGCTAGTTTCATTTGAACCATTTTTTTTTTTATGTAGCATAATTTAGAGCATAAAGGTGACTTACCAAGAAGTGTTAAGAATTTGGGGGTATGGCTCATGATCAGGGTATTTGGGTCCTCTTTTGAATTTAGAAGTTATTCTCAAGGGTCTCGTTTAACCCATTGGGAGCCGGGCAGTTCACATCTGGTATAGCCCGAGACAGTTCAGCCTCAAATGGTCGCTGGTAATAACACAATTTTACAGCAAGCAGGATCTACAGTAGAACTGTATACCAGCCCAGTCGGCTGCTGGTTACATCAGGAGCGCACAGTCTTCTATTGTATCTGGAGGGACGGGGCTTACATAATACACCATGTACACATGTCCCCCATTGTGTCATAGCAAGCTATGTGAATATTCAGGAACATGGGGATAAATACACTATTTACGGTTCACCATTAAAAAAAATAAATTTAAATTTGTAGGGATGAATGAGTGCAGGGCAGCATTTGGATAGGGGATAAGCGTCTGATCTGATAGAGTTACACCACTGTTCCTATAGTAATCATAAGGAGGGAAGTCCATAATAATAATAATAATCTTTATTTATATAGCGCCATCATATTCCGTAGCGCTTTACAAATCATGAGCAATGGTGTGCGTATGTGAGCAATTCTTATATTTCTTTAATGGGACTAATAGAAAAATTAAACAACTGTGTGGAGACCTCCACCATTACTATGCTGTGGGTCGCTGACTGTGTATTGGTACAGACTTTGTGTTCTGATCTGTTCCTTTAGTTGATGCGGTCATGAATGGGGGAACAGTCTGTGGGAGTAAGATACTAAGGTCACTGAGTAAGAGGTTTATACATTTCTAGGGTAGGAATTGCAGGTCACTGACATACAGTTATGTACAACATACTCCTACTACTGCCATTTTTCTACATTGCACTACCAAGGTCATGGAATCTGTCATGTTGTACACAAAGTCCTTTCTGCTGTGATACTATAAAGTAACGGAAATACGTACTAACTAACCATTTTATTTCTAACTTACAGCCTTTATTGGGCTTGGTGTGTTGATGGAGCCAAATACCTGCCCCACAAATTATAGAGCAGGTCCTGTCCTTTGTGATGGGTGTAATTGTCTAGACATTGGTGGGGTGAGCAGTGCTCACCTGCACTTGTCAGATGGACTGTAAGCAGGGGATCATGTTCCCTTGCATGTGGCCTGCAAAGGTACAAACATACGTGTTCATCGTATCATACCAAATAAGGTTAGAAAAAGACATCAGTCTTTTTATTCTACATTATACAGTGCTGATCCAGAGGAAGGCAAAAAACCCTGCAAGGTGGATGCCAATTAGCCCAAAGTATGGAAAAATTCTTCCTGACCCCTAACATGGCAGTCAGAATAATTCCCTGGATGAAGTGAAACTACTTACAAACAGTTTTATCCCCATAACCGGTGATATTTTTGCTCTCCAGAAAGTCATCCAGGCCTCTCTTGAACATGTACATAGAGTCCGCCATTACTACCTCCTGCGGCAGAGAGTTCCACAGTCTCACTGCTCTTACAGTAAAGAACCTTTGTCTGTGGTGAAGGTAGAATCGCCTCTCCTCTAGGAGTAAAGGATGCCCCCTTGTCCTGGTCACAGGCCAAGGTATAAAAAGATCTTTGGAAAGAAGGTCCCCCCTTCAGTCATTTTTGTATTTGTAAATTGTTGTATTCTGGCCCCCAAGACCCTTAAAACGATTTGTTGTTCTCCTCTGCAAGAGGCCTAAGTGGGAAGTTGTCAAGACAGCTGTCAAATACAGAGTACACAAAACACTGCACTACTATACCTTACACAGTCTGCAGCTGTATATACTCAAAACGGCAGACCGATTCCCTTTAAAGAAATACATACAAGAAAAACGAATGCTACAAAACTGGATAAAATGATCAACATGATTGATTTTTTTATGCTTTTTAGTTTCAACAAGATTTTGAATTGACAGCATAACAGTGCCTTACAATAGGTCCTGGCATAACATATGCCCCTCACATGGGGATCTCATAGAAGTTATTTTAGAGCGATGCACAATCAGCAACTGTGTTAAACAAAAAGAACAAGTGAATGGGGAAGGAGGGTGAGGGAGGGCAAAGGGTTGGATTAACCTGAGAATGGAGTTAGCACAAGATCAGTATAGGTGGTCACTAAAGGTGAGTGTAGCAACAAGCATGCGTATTGGTGAGCCATGTGTATTTTTTATGCTTTTTAAGAATTGTTTTAGGTGGTACTTTGCTTAAAATATGATGTAACTTTACAGTTCATGGGAGTTTTCAACAAAACTGCTTAGCCCTTTCTGCTCTATAACATGCTGCCGGCAGTACCAGGTGACGAGTACAGTGTCACAGACTCCCTAGATAAACTGAATTTTTCAGTTTGTCTATAGGTATGTTTTAATACTTAATTCACATGTGAGAAATAAAGAATAAAACATTTCTACAAGACATCACTAGCAAACATAACAATTACCTATAATTTCCCACACAAAGCAACCAGCGTATAAAACGTGCTGGGACTTGCGAGTGTTTGTAACATAGGTTCTCTTTTTCTTTTGGTGAAGAAGGTGAATTTCAAATGCATTTACCTCAGATGCTCACATCTACAATAACTAATCCTGTCAATAGACAATCCCAACAAAAGCTCAGATTTTAAATGAATGGTCAATTACTTGGACTAAAAAGATTAATCAAAAAGGCACAAAGACAGGAATACACACATATACACCATCGCCAACAGGATATGGAAGAAGAGAAAAAAGTACTTTTGCTACTTTTCCCAATTTTAAATTATGAGAATATGAAAGTTAAATTTGTCAGTGTTAGGTGGTTGTGTATGTCCATTTTGTCATTACCAGGCCACATACTGCTCTTTGATTTCTTAGGCTCAGTTCACATCTGCGTCTGAGGTTTCTGTTACATTCTCCATTTTAGCAGAGTGTAATGAAAAGTTGATTTCTGTTGACTTCAATGTATGGAAGGTTGTCTTCTGTTACAATTTTGTTGCAGCAGTTGAAAAAAGTTGTGCCTTTTTTTTGCTGAAATTTCTTAGCCGAAGGGAGAGCGGAACCTGTCTAGGAAGGTGTGATTTGAGCCTTAAAGGGAACCTGTCAGCACATTTTCACCAGTGACAGGTTCCTATAGAGACCTATTAACTGCTTACACCCTTAAAAAAAAGCTAATTTTTTTTTGCTTACATCCAAAAAATTCGCCTTTATCTTATATACCCTGGCATCAGAAGAAGGGGGGGGGGGGGGATCCTGCCCATCTACTCCTCCCCATGCCTTATGCCTCCTTACTGGTCACAGTTCATATCATGTGACCAGGGTGATATGATTTCAAGCCCTTCAGTCTCTTAACAATAGCAAACTTTACCCCATGTATGTATCTGATCACATGAAGTCACAGCAGCCTCCATGGACTTCTACTCCTCTCCATCCTCCATGAAGGCTGCTGTGATTTCATGTAATCACATACATGGTGTACAGTTTGCTATAGTTAAGATGATTTCATTCTGGTCACATGACATGAATGTAACACAACGCACTGTGTAAAAAAATTAACACAATGGGGCTCATTTACTAAGGGTCCACGGACCACACGATGTTGGATATTCCGGCAATTTTGCGCCGCATTTAAAAGGGGATTGTGGCACACGCGATCAGATTTTGCCGTCTTTCATGCGAGACAAATGGGGGGGGGGGGGGGATGCCGTCGAACAATCTGACGGATCCGGGCTGTGCGCGGGATTTAACATTTGAATTTGTGTCGGAAGCCATGCACTTACATGCACCGGTAGGAAGATGGTGAACTCCAGCGGACCTGAGCGGGGAAGTGACACCTGCAGGAAATCGGGTGCACGATCTTAGTGAATCGCGCTGGAATCCATGATCGTCGGACAACACACAGCGGGGGTCGCGCAAGGGACGGGTAAGTAAATGTGACCCAATATTTCCTATTAGTAAATAGAGCTTTATAGGTTTGTAGTTAAATATTAGTAGACAGTCCCTAAGTACAAGGAGGCAGAGCAGTGATTTGAAGAGACAGAGCGGTCTGTCAGAAAAATGGGGCATAGTTCACTGCCAGCCTGGGAGAGAAGAGTCAAAGCCAGGGGACATGAGTCGGGAAAGCTAATTTGCATATGAGAAAAATGGCTGTAATAAAGGAATAGTGTCTCACTGGCAGCCAACTTTAGGTGATATAGGGAGGACCTGAAACCCTTTATCAGCAGGCACTGTTAGTCAGCCTGCTCAAAATCTGGAGACGGGTCTTCTTTAAAGATAACATTTCGGTGTACTTGTTTGTTGCTGATAAATCTTCTGTGCTATAAGCAGCCCGGGGTATATAACCAGGTGAGTGACTATCAGTGCATCACTTCTAGCATACGAGATGTCCTCTGAAGTAATAAATCAGAGCAGGCAGGGAAGCTAAGCAGTGACAGAAGCACAGCAGCTGGTCTCTTGCTGTCCTCACTCTTCTTGACACATACCAGCTGTCTGCTCACAGCAGCACAAGAAAGCTCAATTCCTTCAGTTTATCTACTTGGCCCAAGGAATTGTCACTTTGGGTTCACAGACACATAGATCTATTCTGGGAGCTTCCTGCGGTCGCTGCCTTTTGAAAACTAGATACATTCTGAAACATTCAGCAAAATACCAGAACAAGCACCGCTGCTGCCAACACCACAGTACAGCCAACTGGCACCCAGGCCCGGAACCCGCATCCAAACCAGAGACCCACAAGCAAACATTTAGACATTTCAAAGAACCTCTGAATGCCTACGACACCTCATTATGTACGACATTCTAAGCAGCTGACTGAGCACAGTTTGCTTTAATCTCGTAGCTTTGATAGAATTGTAACAATTACAAATGACAGTATAAACATATGCACATGGCACAATGAGAATAGCTCTGTGATATATAGGATTATATGACTACAGACGGTCCCCAAGTTACATGCATGATAGGTTCTGTAGGTTTGTTCTTGAGTTGAATTTGTATGCAAGTCAGAACTGTATGTTTCATCATTGTAGCTCCAGACAATTGTTTTTGGTCTCTGTGACAATTGGATTTTAAAAATGTTGGGTTGTCATTAGAACCAGGATGAACAATAAAGCGTAATTGCAGACACATGTGATAACTGTTACAGCTGATCATTGTAGCCTAGGACTAAAGTACAGTAAATTACCAACATCCAGAGGTCCGTTTGTAACTCGGGTCGTCTGTTAGTAGAGTATGTTCTGCGGCTCTTTGATCATTAGCTATTCCAATGATGTGACCATGGATATTTTTTGCTGTGGTCTACTTTCTGTTCCTTTAAAAATATGTTCAATAAAAATCATCTGATTTAAAGAAAAAAAGGCCACAACAGAGCACACCTTAGTTGCAGAGACAACAAAAGGCTCCGCAGCGAGTGGCCAAAGTAGCAAAAGGTCCTGCAGGCAGAAGACAAGAGGACCCAAGGTCCAGTGGTAACACGTATGGATTATTTTCTTATGAATGGAGCAGAGCACTGACGACTCATAACAGTGAAGTGAGCCGGTTATCTACCACCCAATGATGAAATGCTATAATTAGGTAGGTGGGAAGATAATGCCTATTTATTGGCTTTAGTGGCCCCAGACCTAGTGACAGATTTCCTTCAAGTTTCAGAACTTGCAAAGTAACGCGAATTATAGGGTAAATGTTTACTCAGCCAAACTATTTCTGCCCACGTGTCTATATATAAATAATGCAACTATAAGGAGGGGATTACACACATTCCAATACATTCTGTTTTATGATTTATCACATTGAGAGCTGTACAGGAATGTTCTAAGTGTGAAGTCTGTGCTGCTCTATGTATCCTCTGATGCACACAGAAATAATCGTTTTTCCAAGAAAAGCAACTCCTACACATGTCCTGTTTGGCACAAGAGTATTTTCATGGCTGGGCTATTTAGGATATGCAAGTCCTCTAATTCACAAATTTAAAACCTGCCTTCTATGACATAAAAAACTGCAGGTGTCACAGAGTTGAAGGCATCAAGGTAGTACCTTGTTTTACCAGAATCACGCATCATTTAACCCATACACTGGTGGAGAAAAATCACGCATTTCTTTATGTGATGGGGACGCAAGAACTAAAGCTTCTATACACGTGAGCAACATGAAGAAATATTAGTATAACACATCTATGTGAAAAATAGGAGTTCTGGGCACGAAATAATGTATGGTTCAACAAGCATTGTCACGCCAAGATTGTGTGCAATCAAGTTAACGCATACATTGCTGACTGGTGCATACTAGCATCCAATAAAATGTGGTCTAGCTTCACTTAAAGGTAGTCACATCATAACATAGTAGTCATATTATAGCAAGTTAGGCCCTGTCCAAAGGATCTACCTTGCTGTTTGGTGAGGGTCTCAGAGGTGGAACCCCTACGGATCACAAGAAAGGGGGTTTGAAGTACCTCAATCGGACCTAGAGATGGCCAGAGCAGCCGTTGCGCATGCTGCCCCATTCATCTCTATAGAACCGATATAGATGATACACTGGACCCCTGTTGTTGTGATCCATGGGGGTCCCATCACTGAGAGAGACCCCCACCGATCAGCAAGTTAGGCCCTATACTATGGATAGGGCCTAACTGGCTACAATGGGACAACCCCTTTTAAATAACTGGGGGTCAATATTCCATCATAATAATGACTTCAAACACACCTGCAATACTACTACTTTCTTGTTAAAAGACACCTATCATCAGGTCTGTGTCACTTGTCCTGTCACCACTACCTGTTGGAGCAGCTCACAAGGATCCCATCCCAGCCTTTATCTAGTTATTTCGTACATTAATCATTATAAAATCATCTATTCTTTATTATGTAAATGAGGCCGGTCACATGGTCAGAGGCAGTGATGTCACCCCTGTTACCCCTCCACTCCCCCCCCTGCTCATGTCTGTGTGTAATGTATAGTAAAGCATTGTTAGTGTCTGTGTTGACATCCTCTTAATACACACAGACACAGACATCAGCTACACATGTACCTGACATGTTCTGCTATACACATGTGAGAGACACAGACATCAGCTACACATGTACCTGACATGATCTGCTATACACATGTGAGAGACACAGACATCAGCTACACCTGTACCTGACATGTTCTGCTATAACATGGCTGCCTGGAGCAGTTGTATCTCTCCTATACACACACAGGCTGCAGGGGGCGCCAGCACCAGGAAGCACATCATTGTACAGCCTTACACCCAGGGCCGATTCTAGCATATTTGCTGCCTGAGGCGAATATTAAAATGCTGCCCCCCCCCCACTCCCTGTTAAGTAAATCCTTAAACTTTACTAACAATTAACAATCCTACAGACAGCTCCCTGCCACTGTGTGACTGACTACAGGATCTGAGAGGCATTAGTGGCATCTAGTACCTTATAGATGACAATCTCTTCCATCAGGAGGACTTTATTCCGGGTTCTCCAATCCATGACGTATCGCGGCTGAATTCACTACCAGATATCTTCAGCTCTGTGCAGCACATCTCCACCCGGCGTCCCTAAAAATACCACAGTCACATACAGTATAAAGTCTCCTGGAAAACAACACTGTGCTCCTAAATAATATATACCCCTCACAACACAACTGACCGCACTCTCCCCACATATAACACATCCCTTCATTATATAGGGATAAAATCTATATACATATAATATACTGTATCCCATATACAGCCCCCCAGCTTAGTAATATACTGTATCCCATATACAGCCCCACAGCTTAGTAATATACTGTATCCCATATACATCCCCCAGCTTAGTAATATACTGTATCCCTTATACAGCCCCCGCAGCTTAGTAATATACTGTATCCCATATACAGCCCCCCAGCTTAGTAATATACTGTATCCCATATACAGCCCCACAGCTTAGTAATATACTGTATCCCATATACAGCCCCCCAGCTTAGTAATATACTATATCCCATATACAGCCCCACAGCTTAGTAATATACTGTATCCCATATACAGCCCCCAGCTTAGTAATATACTATATCATATATACAGCCCCACAGCTTAGTAATATACTGTATCCCATATACAGCCCCACAGCTTAGTAATATACTGTATCCCATATACAGCCCCACAGCTTAGTAATATACTGTATCCCTTATACAGCCCCCGCAGCTTAGTAATATACTGTACCCGATATACAGCCCCCCAGCTTAGTAATATACTGTATCCCATATACAGCCACCCAGCTTAGTAATATACTGTATCCCATATACAGCTCCCCAGCTTAGTAATATACTGTATCCCATATACAGCCCCCCCCAGCTTAGTAATATACTGTATCCCATATACAGCTCCCCAGCTTAGTAATATACTGTACCCCATATACAGCCCCCCAGCTTAGTAATATACTGTATCCCATATACAGCCCCCAGCTTAGTAATATACTGTATCCCATATACAGCCCCCCAGCTTAGTAATATACTGTACCCCATATACAGCCCCCCAGCTTAGTAATATACTGTATCCCAAATACATCCCCCCAGCTTAGTAATATACTGTATCCCATATACAGCCCCCAGCTTAGTAATATACTGTATCCCATATACAGCCCCCAGCTTAGCAATATACTGTACCCCATATACAGCCCCCCAGCTTAGTAATATACTGTACCCCATATACAGCCCCCCCAGCTTAGTAATATACTGTATCCCATATACAGCCCCCCAGCTTAGTAATATACTGTATCCCATATACATCCCCCAGCTTAGTAATATACTGTATCCCTTATACAGCCCCACAGCTTAGTAATATACTGTATCCCATATACAGCCCCACAGCTTAGTAATATACTGTATCCCATATACAGCCCCCCAGCTTAGTAATATACTGTACCCCATATACAGCCCCCCAGCTTAGTAATATACTGTACCCCATATACAGCCCCCCAGCTTAGTAATATACTGTATCCCATATACAGCCCCCCAGCTTAGTAATATACTGTATCCCATATACAGCCCCACAGCTTAGTAATATACTGTATCCCATATACATCCCCCAGCTTAGTAATATACTGTATCCCATATACATCCCCCAGCTTAGTAATATACTGTATCCCTTATACAGCCCCCGCAGCTTAGTAATATGCTGTATCCCATATACATCCCCCCAGCTTAGTAATATACTGTATCCCATATACATCCCCCAGCTTAGTAATATACTGTATCCCATATACAGCCCCCCAGCTTAGTAATATACTGTACCCCATATACAGCCCCCCAGCTTAGTAATATACTGTACCCCATATACATCCCCCCAGCTTAGTAATATACTGTATCCCATATACAGCCCCCCAGCTTAGTAATATACTGTATCCCATATACAGCCCCCCAGCTTAGTAATATACTGTACCCCATATACAGCCCCCCAGCTTAGTAATATACTGTACCCCATATACATCCCCCCAGCTTAGTAATATACTGTACCCCATATACATCCCCCCAGCTTAGTAATATACTGTATCCCATATACAGCCCCCCAGCTTAGTAATATACTGTACCCCATATACAGCCCCCCCAGCTTAGTAATATACTGTATCCCATATACAGCCCCTGCAGCTTAGTAATATACTGTATCCCATATACAGCCCCCCAGCTTAGTAATATACTGTATCCCATATACATCCCCCCCAGCTTAGTAATATACTGTATCCCATATACATCCTCCAGCTTAGTAATATACTGTATCCCATATACAGCCCCCCAGCTTAGTAATATACTGTACCCCATATACAGCCCCCAGTTTAGTAATATACTGTATCCCATATACAGCCCCCCAGCTTAGTAATATACTGCATCCCATATACAGCCCCCCCAGCTTAGTAATATACTGTATCCCATATACAGCCCCCCCAGCTTAGTAATATACTGTATCCCATATACATCCCCCACAGCTTAGTGATATAGTGATATATAATATATACTGCACCCCCCAGTATAAAATGATTCTGGCCCCATGTAATATATACTGAATCCCCCCCAGTATAAAATAATTATAGCCCCAAATAATATCTATAGCATCCCCCCCCCAGTATAAAATAATTATAGCCCCAAATAATATATATATATAGCATCCCCCCCCAGTATAAAATAATTATAGCCCCAAATAATATCTATAGCATCCCCCCCAGTATAAAATAATTATAGCACCAAATAATATCTATAGCATCCCCCCCCAGTATAAAATAAGTATAGCCCCAAATAATATCTATAGCATCCCCCCCCCCAGTATAAAATAAGTATAGCCCCAAATAATATCTATAGCATCCCCCCCCCAGTATAAAATAAGTATAGCCCCAAATAATATCTATAGCATCCCCCCCAGTATAAAATAATTATAGCCCCAAATAATATATATAGCGTCCCCCCCAGTATAAAATAATTATAGCCCCAAATAATATATATAGCGTCCCCCCCCCCAGTATAAAATAATTATAGCCCCAAATCCCCAAAATATACAGAAACACCCCCCCCCCGCCCCTAGTATAAAATAATTCTGGCCCCATATAATATCTATAGCATCCCCCCAGTATTAAACAATCATAGCCCCAAATAATATATATATAGCATTCCCCCCAGTATAAAATAATTACGGTATAGCCCCAAATAATATAAATATATATTGCATCCCCCCCAGTAAGAAATAATTATAGCCCCAAATAAAATAGCATTCCATGATCCCTCCCCCCCCCCCCCCCCCCAGTTTAAAATAATTCTGGCCCCATATGATATATATAGCGTCCCCCCCCCCCGCAGTATTAATTATTAGCCACAATTAATTAAATACATGAAAAATAAGAAAAATCATACTCACCTGCAGGCAGCTGCTCCCTCGCCGCGGCTCCGGTGTTCACGCGGCTCTCCCGTGAGCCGCGGCTCCGCACAGTGACACAGGCGGCATGAGGTCGTGCCGCCTGTGTCACTGCTTAGAACGGAGCGACGCAGCTGCCGGAAAGGCGCTGCGTCGCTCCGCATATAAATCGCGCCTGTGTCTTAAAGAGACAGGCGCGATTTATTTAGCTGGTGGGCGATTCGGGCGTTAATGGACGCCCGAATCGCCCACTTTAGAGCGGCGAATTTCGCCGCCCTTTACAGGGAGCCGCATTCTGCCGCCTGAAGCGAGATTTTCATCTCGCCTCATGGCAGATGCGGCCCTGCTTACACCATTATACCGCACACTATTATACAGGCTGTCAGTCATGCACTGACCCATTTGGACATTTCACAGGTCATTTGCATTCAGCTTTAGGACCTTAGGATTACAGGCATGTAGAGGGACAATGAAGGGATAGAGACAATGCTTTCTAATGGCAGTTTATGAAAATCTATTTAGTTTAGGGGGGTTATTTTGCCTGATGGGTTCTCTTTAAAGAAACAGAGGGTTAAGGTGCTTAACTGGCCAAGCATGCCTCCAAACCTAAAATCTATAGGGGCTTCCTCACATGGAAGGTGGAGGAGGCAAGGTCCCTATCATCCACCAGCTTTATAAAGTTGTCATAGTGGAGTACAACAGGAATCTTGTGACACTCTAGTGAACTCCATGCCACTACGACTAGAAAGGAAAAGTGGCCACAAAAAATATCGACACTGAGTACTATTCTGCCATTTTGACATATGGTTGTAGTAGCTTTTGTTGCCAGTTCAGATACTGGTTGTGTGTTGAGGTAATAATATTAATCTTTATTTATATAGGGCCATCATATTCTATAGCGCCTTACAAGTCATAGGGGACATATACAAATAAAATACTTCATTACAGAGTATAAACAGTCAAATGGAACAATAGGGCCCTGCTTGAAAGAGTACCCGATCCATAAGGTTCATTTAATGGGTGCTCCAAATTCACACTGTCAAACAAATTGTACATTGACTACAGTACATAGTTTCAAAGTGTCATCTCTTGAGTGTTGTTAAATAAAAAGGCATTTCCCGACAATTTCCGTTGAGCTGAATTGCCCCGGGAATTTTGGCGCACGCAATCGCGTTTTGGCGAATCGGCGCGGCTTGCACGCAACAGAAATGGGGGAGATGGCAGTCAGACAACCCGACGGATTCGGACAACGCGCAAGATTTAACATCTAGAATTGTGTCTCAAGACACACACTCACATGCACCAGGAAGAAGAAGGTGAACTCAGGCGGACCTCGGCGAAAGCGACACATGCAGGAAATTGGACGCACGACCATAGTGAATCGCGGCAGACCTGAATCCTCGTCGGACAACGCACCGCAGGATTGCAACAGGACCGGGTAAGTAAATCTGCTCCTGTATGTCATGTTAGTGAAATCTCCACTTCTCTCTACTATATGCAATTAAGTTTCTTGCTGCACCAAAGGAAAGACCATGGCTGCTAGTACACCCTTCAATGAGATATCAAACATTGTGTAAAAAGGGGTGATGGGAAAAATGGGGAACCACATGAAGACCACACACCTGATGCATAAGAAACCAAGTGAAAGACTTTTAGAAAATAAAAATGAGTCCAGAAAGCTTATGAAGTGCCCTATCCCAAAATGTGACTAGTGAGCTAAAAAAAACTCCCCTTAATTGGTAGACACTGATAGAAAAGTTTACATTGTCACAAGCCCCATCCCCCATTTGGCACCAAAGGTCACTTATTTTTAATTCCTTTAAAAATAACTTGACATTTATTTGTACTACTCCCTCACTTCCCCTGAAAGTGTCTTTCGTGTACAGCTAAAATACAGAACACTCATGAGAATAGTGGTTTTTGTACTTTGCACTCCGAAGGTGACTATTCCCTGCTCATTCTTCTCTTTCTCCCAGAAGTGTTTGATACTGTTGACCACCAGCTTCTCCTCAGGATGTTTCGCTCTCATGGCCTAAAGGACACTGTGCTCTTGGTTTCCTTCCTATTTCTGACCGCATTTTCAGTGTATTCTTTTTCCCCACTCCCTGTTGCGGTTCCTTAGGGCTCAATTCTAGGTCCTCTTCTCCCTCTATACTGCCTCGATCGGACAAACTATCAGCAGACTTGGTTTCCAGTATAATCTTCATGCCGAATATACCCTCACTTCAGAACACCAGTGTTTGTCTCTAACATCATGGAATCTCTCTTCAAACTTAAAGGGGTTTAACACACAGAGTCAGCTCTGTTATATGCCTCCCTCCAGACCTGTCTTTATCTTGTAGAGAAAGTCTCTGAACGCTGCTTTCTGACAGGAAGTGCCTGTGTCTGAGCTAGTCTTTTAATGCTAGGGAGGGGAGGCAGCAGCCAGGCTTGTCTTTCAGACCAAACACTACACGGAAGCTCTTCATAATTCTGCACCTCCCTATCTCTCCTATCTCTCTCAGACTATTGCCCAACCCATGCTCTCGATCTGCCAACGATCAGACTAATACCCAATCGCTAAAGTTTCAAATGTGCTCTCAAAAGCCATCTCTTTAGGCAAGCCTATTACACTCACTAACTGCATGAAATTTCAACTCTCCCTTTACTAACCAATCCAGCATCTTCCTCCCTTCTGTTATGTGGGAAACACCAGATAGCAACTATAGGCTTCTTATTAGTACCATTTTCCTTGGACTTTGTATATCAGATGGCGGCTGATTTTTTTATTTATTATAATATTATTATAACTATTTTATTTTGTTCCCTTATAAACTTCCGAATCCAGTTGAAAATAATAATCCTGATCCACAAAGCTCTGCATAATACTGCACCTCCCTACCTCTCTTTTCTCATCTCAGTCTATTGCCCAACCTGTCCTCTTCAATCTGCCAGTCATATTAGATGAAGCCTATCACTAACTGCATGAAACGTCAACTCTATTTACTAATCCATCCTGTGTTCTCCCCCTGTCTGTTATGGCTGTTTGTACTCTGTAATGTAGTATTATATTTGTACATGTCCTCTATGATTTGTTAAGCGCTACAGAATTTGATGGTGCTTGATAAATAAAGGTTATTATTATAATAAAGAATGGCTGGACAATTACACAAGCATTAACTCTTATCACCCCCTTCACCCTTGTAGACTGTAAGCTGCTGTGAGAAGGGCCCCCAATCCTATTGTTCCATATGACTGTACTCTGTAATGTATGATTTCATCTATATATGTTCCCTATGATAAAGTTTACTAGTTATGCTTTAAGCTTTCTCTAAGTTTACAATTTCTTTAGTTTTTAATGACATATGCTTTGTCATAAAGCTAAGATTTGGTGGATGACTGATACAGTATTCCTATACGGTAGGCATTTACACAATATGATGTACTGTATGCAGTATTCCCAGGTATGAACAGGTATGGACAGGGAATGTTATCCATTTCATTAAAATTATTTTTATAACATAAACATTGAAGATGCCAGTAGCAAATTTAATGGCCCAATCATCGCCTGACATCCAGTCGTCCATAAGGTCACCTAATGTGACTATGGCTAAACTGTTTTGAATACAGTAAAGAATTCTTTAGGAGTATGAAGTATGTAGTACATTTATTCACTACACCCTTGCATAATACATTTCCTAAATTCCCATAATCAAGAACACAGGACTCCCTGCCCAGACTGTCAATGAGCCCCCCACCAGGTGGTCTCTTGCCCACAGCTTAGGCATGTGAACTGTTCTGTACAGTAGGCAGCAAACAGCATGGAGGAGCCATGTGTCTTTACATCTATGACCTGACCCTGGAATAGCACTTGCATTTTTCTTCCTATACAACGCTTGCAGACTTCCTGGCTGTGAGAAAGCACTAGTTTCAGGAGTTCCTGCTTCTAGTTCTCAGGCTAGCAGTAAAAAAATGTCACACAATAGGAGAGGAAATAGGTCTTCTGGGATATTAGAGAGTCGTCATCATCAAACATTCGCAGAGAATCAATTGAATGTTTAACTCTGGGCGAAGGCTAGTATTTATGGTATAAGAAGCCCATCATTTAATATTTGTTATAGAATAACTTCTATTCAAGCGAGGATGAACTCTGTAAAGAGGGGAAATTAAAAAACGGGTTGTGAGGTGTCAAACACTTCCATTTTTGCCTTTTTTATTTTTTAGAATGATTTTTTTTTTTACTTTTATTTATTAATTTAATTTTTTTTACCTGGGATGGGAGCTGGTAGAGATCACATTTAGCAATGATGTATCAGAAACAGCCATTAAATAACTATTACCAAACATGCAGATATGATACACAAAGCTTCTTTCCTGCATGCCTATTAACTCATTCTGCTCCGGGTTGACTTCACTGATGTCACTGGACCCCTCCGGCATTAGTGTGACATCATCTAAGACGATTGTACAAGCATCAATGCGACCTCTAATGGGATATCCAAAAACACAGAAGCTGTGCATACAGGGAATACACCAGAAGATAAATACCGCACCGCTTAAAAACTTGGGTCTAGAATTTTTTACCCTCCATTGCCGTCAACATAGTTCAAATATACCACCGCAAATCAATAACGGTGAATAAATGGCATTTATTGCATGGAAACTGATGAGCTAAAGGTGACGTCTGAGGTCTAGGAATTTATCAGCCATCACATGCACAAGGTACGTAATGTCATTGGAAGCGATGACATCAAATACCCTGTGCATGTGACATCTGAGCCAATCCCTGAAAAGAGATCAGTTTCCAGGTTCCACATCGATAAATAGCATATGTCTTAATCTTTGTATTCAAGTCAGAAATTGTTTGTGAACTTATTCTAAACTCGGATTTTAGGTCATGTGATGCTCTGAAATATTTACATAGCAGCGGAATGATGATTTTACAAGAAATTCCTATTCACCAATATTTTCCCACACAAGGGTTTTGGTTACATGTGAATAGATCGTATCAGTGTCAAGTCTGTTCCCTGAAAATTGGCAAGACAGAAATGGGCACAGAACACACAATAAATACCAAGTCTTACCTCAGTCTGTCCCTCCTGAGCGCTGCTCTCATGTGTAACCCGAATACTCTGAAATAGGAGAACAGCACAGTAATAATCTTGTTAATAGCTCCAGAAATACTTGTTTAAGCTACACTGCAATAAATTGGACCACAGGAATACCAGGCATGTACACGGCCAAAACGCAACATTTTCCATGGCTGAAGAGTCAACAAAACGATCTTATAACTCATGGGATAGATGCAGGATATATTACAACTCTAAAACATACAGTATACACGCATATGTTTTTTCCATTACCATATATTAAGCAAAGTCGGAGAGTAAGAAATTTATAATAAGAGGCTCACAGCTAAAGTAAATAGTATATGTTACCAAGTGCCAAAACATGAATGTAATGTAAATTCTGCCTCTGTATGCAGCTGCACCATGTACAGGGAGCTGTCAGAGCACTAATGATCTCTTCTTGTGAGGAAGTGTATGGACAAGACTAGACAATGAAGTTTTATAATAACCAGGCTGTCTGCACAGCAGTCCCATGTACACATTGCAGATGTTCGTGTAGTCAGGCAGAATAACAAATGAAAATGTGCCAGAACGGGGAGCACAGTTTGCACCAAAAATCTTAAAAGTTTTATTTTCCAGATTTATCATGTATAATTAGAAACTGTATAAACTAAACTAGCATGTCCATCTATTACACCACATTCCTAAATCACTCCCATTGCACAGTACATAACACATGCTAGCACTTTGATGTTTTGACAAGTTGTAACATATACTGTTAGTGAAGAGCTACTCCAATTTTTTGTTTGAGACAAACATTTGTTAAAGCATTGGTGGCAAACCTGTGTGGGCACCCAGGCCGTCACCCTAGCAGAGAGATAGCCAGATAAAACTCAAGGCCTCCTCCTGCAGTCCGAGGAAGGACATGCAGTGCTCAATCCTTATATCAAGCATGCATTCTGGTCTGCCAGAGACGCCTAGGGGAGCAAGAACGTGTGGACAGAGTTAAATTACCATTGGAGCCTTTTCCCCAGACCTTACGCTTCCTTCTATTCAGGGGACCCTGGAGAGAAACTACAATGATGCACCAAATTTATCCACTCTATTAGTGTCCTGTGGACGCTGATACGATCTAAAGCGGTGATAGAACAGGGAGCAATAAGTTACTGCGTAACGTACCATGATGGCATTTTGCAATAAATAAAGGGTCTTTGGTTGTCGTTTCGGCACTCGGCCTCTTAAAGGTTCGCCATCACTGTTCTATGGCAAGAATGAAACTTATGACAAAAAAAGACCACATGCCAGTTGTGGGCTGATGCACATTCAGCCCATGTGTCGGCCAGGTCTACTATTCAAAAGTAAATCCAACCACAGCATAGAGTTTAAAGGGAACCTGTCAACACATTTGCATATATATATATATATATATAGCTAGTAACAGCTTCCTATACAGCTCTATTAACTAACTGACACCCATCTTTTAGCTAAAAATTGTTTCACTTACATCCACATAAACCACCTTTTATCTTATATTACCTGGCATCAGAGGGGGGCGTGTCCTGCACGGTTGGCCCCTCCCATCTAATCCTCCCCATGCCTTATGCCTCCTTACTGGTCACAGTTCATGTGACCAGGGTGACATCATCTCAGGTCCTTTAGCCTCTTAACAATAGAAAACTGTACCCCATGAATGTATCAGAACACATGAAGTCACAGCAGCCTTCATGGACTTCTACTCCTCTCCATCCTCCATGAAGGCTGCTGTGATTTTATGTAATCACATACATGGTGTACAGTTTGCTATTATTAGAAGGCAAAAGGGACCTGAGATGATGTCTGTAGTTGAATATTAGCAGACAGTCACCAAGTACAAGATGGCAGAGCAGTGATTTGAAGATACACAGAGCTGTCAGTCACAATAACAGGGCGTGGTTCACTGCCAGTTTGAGAGAGAGAAGAGTTACAGATACCAGCCAGGAGTCAAAAAAGCTAATTTGCATATCAGAAAAATGCCTATAATTAAGGTACCGTGCCCCACTGGCTGCTAATTTTAGGTGATATGGGGAAGACTTGTAAACCTTTATCAGCAGGCATTGTTACTCATGGTGGTCAAAATCTGGTGACAGGTCCTCTTTAACTGATAAAACTGCCATAAAATGTATCAGCTAGGAGTCCACAAAAAAAAAAAAAAAAAAAAAAAAAAAATCGCCTTAAGGCCCCATTCATGCGACCATATATGGTGGCTGCATATACTAGTCATATGAACGACAACTAGTGTACGCCCCTATATAAGTGCATTGTGCACACGTGTCACCGTACTTGATAAACACATCCAGTTACACAGCCCTAAAAGCAGCAATCAATGCAATACCAGACCTTACATAACAATCCTACTCAAAATGACAGCTCCCCATGTCATTCTACAACCCCCAATTACACACAGCAGAGAAGTTACACTGTACTAAACATACCTCATCTTTTTCTAGAAATTTGGCTCTTTCTTCAGGAGTTAAAGAGATCGATTCATCAAGAAACTTTTTTAAAGCAGAATCGTTTTCTGAAAGAGGAAAAGAAAAAAAACACATGTCAGTTGGGATATATATGTGATCAGGCCACTTTAACCATATTCCATCCGTTTTTTGTCCTTTGTCCAATTGAAAGGTAAAATCATCTAGGAATCTTATCATTCAGCCATTTAAAAAACATGTTTTCTAAATACAATGTAATCGTAGGTTCATATCAAACACCCCAGGATAAGTAGTGCACCATTTTGTCTGGTAAAGAGCCCAAATCCTGACAGAACCAACAGACAACATTACAGTTTCCAGTCTGTTGGGCAAAGATGATAGATCTTAAGCCTCTGTTTTTTTTCCTTATTCTGTTACTACGATGGAAATAATTGTGGAGAAGTAAACCAAGCAAAAAAAGGTTGATCTAAGTTAAGGGGGGTCCCACACACACTACCAACAACACTGGGGCGGATTTATGAAAAGTGTGGTAAGATAACACAGTACAGAGCTATACTTAGACTATTCTGCCCCAGATTCATATAAGGGTCTGGTGCGAATGATAAATCTGTCATAGTATAAGACTCTCTAGTCGTAGTTTGCACCTCATATTAGTTGGCTTATTTTACACCAGACGGGTTAGCAGTATTTTTGGTGCAAAACCACTCCCCTTTTCACAGAACCCACCCCTTTTGTTGAACCAGTTGTAGGAGAGTCAGAAAACTTTCTAAAACCTTTTATAAATGAGGTGCAGTCAGTTTTTTTTAGTGGAAACCAGCACAAAATTCTGTCCTAGACAAATTTAAAAAAATCTCCCCCACTATGTTGTTGCTGCTCTATTGTATAAAACATAAAACAGGTAACGTTGTTTATGTCCTCTACTGCCACCTTATGGATACATTCTGTTATAACAAACATGAAGACATTTACCAAAACTAAGCTTGTCCCTGTTGTTTGCCACTGCATGAATGAGACCCATTGTTCCACAGGCATTTCTTATGGTCTGCTTCATGAAGTAAACAGAGGAATCCACATCTTGACGGTGGGATTTTATTTTTTCTTCCTCCTCTGCTCTGAAGTGCTCATACTGGTTGGGAGGAAAAATAGAGGATTCAGTCCTTATTTGTGAGGCTCTCACATCCCCAGCTTTTATATGTCATGTCTTGGCTGCAACATTATAGTGTTCTCCTACACATGCAAGGAGCCAAAGCGACCCACTCTAAATATAGAGGCTGGTATAGTCACTCAAATAAATCCAGTCCTGTGTCAGCGCACATCTGCAGATACAAGTGTATTATTAGGGGATGTCACAGCACGGTCTTTAGGTTTAAGGGTCATAGCTTTCTTTCTGTGCAATTTTAACTGCATATTTTGCAATACATAGGAATAAGTACAAATAAAAAGAGGAAACCCGACGAAAATGCGGCAGCTGGAGCCTTAGTAAATAAGCCCCAGTTAAAGGGGGAAACAACCCTCTGGTGGGCATATGTTTTATCAGAGTTGGACTCGGTCGATCAGACCCAGCAGCTCTGATTAACCCCTACATACACGGCAATCACGCAACCGCTGGGTCTATAGATCTTCAGCGATATACTGTGAGGATCAGAGAAGGAAGAAGGGGTGATAAACCAATAAAAGCAGGAGTAGAAGAAAACTGCAGTGATGTCAAAAGACATTGCTGCAGACTTAAGACCCGCTAATGTCTAAAATCAGTGGGCGGTCGGGATTGAGTTAAAAGAAAACCTCTAGCCATCACCTATACTTCTGCTGGTTAAAAATGTACATGTTCATCTGCACTCCCTTGCACCTATTTATCATCAAAAACACTTAGTTTGGGAAATATTAAAATTAGCCCAATGCCCATGCTTTTCTCCTCGTCTTTTTAAGCTTTACATCCACTCTGCGATGGCACTCTTACAACATTTTAACAATGAATGTGGCATAGGTGAAGACATAGGTGGTTATCTATATTGCTGCAAATGTAAAATAATTTTTCAAGAAATAACAGCTAGTAAAAACATAAATGTTTGGCCTGTGGACCAATTAAGGTGCTCAAATGTTATTAAAACGACTCCATCCAATGGCTCCAGTAAGTTTGTGTATGTTGTGTAGTCAACTATAATGTACTATAAAACCAAAACAGGAATATGTATATAGGTAAATGTAGTTAGGGGGTTTCCCAGCTCATACATAAAACCTAGAGTGGAGTGGGAGCTTTGCAATTATCTGAGCTGCAGGCTCTTAAAGGGAACCTATCATCAGGGCCCTTTTTCTAACTGGCTTCCCCATGTCCCCATGGAGAATAGTGTGCACATTGTCTAAGCATTTCTATAGCAAAACTGGCTTTTTTTTTTTAAAAAAGTCAGATGAAAGTTAACTTTCTGTATGCAGACCTATGCCCCTTGTCCTTTGGGAGTGGCCACTGAGGAGCGGGGGAGACATGTATGACGTCCTTTTTATATATACTGGATGTGGGCACTAAGTGCAAACTGTCTCAGACTTTGTTGCAATTTAAACAATAAAATTTTAATATTAAAACATTCAAAAAAATAAAAATCATTAGATGACATACAATAAATATTATGCACTTATTCTAGATGATTTCTAAAAAATGTCCAATAGTGTTTCTTCTTAGTTTGAAGTTAAATAGTGTAGCATTAGTCCTTTTATCAGAAAAAATATACAGTTCATACGAATGACAAAATATGTAAAAAAAAAAAAGCTTAAAAAAAGAAAGCTGAAGAAAAAAAAATGAAACACAAAATTTTTTTTTTGCATTTGTACATGAGGTTTTCATTAGATGTACTTGTATTAAAAAATGCCGGCTATACAACTTTATTATATAGATATCTTTAAAAATACCAATTACACACTTATATTATATAGATTTTTGGTTTAAGTGTGTAATTGGTATTTTTAAAGATATCTATACAATAAAGTTGTATAGCCGGCATTTTTTAACACAAGTACATCTAATGAAAACCTCATGTACAAATACAAAAAAAAAAAATGTTTTTTGTGTTTCATTTTTGATTTTTTTTTCTTCAGCTTTATGTTTTCAGCTTTTTTTTTTTTTTTATATTTTGTCATACATATGAACTGTATATCTTTTCTGATAAAAGGACTAATGCTACACTATTTAACTTCAAACTAAGAAGAAACACTATTGGACATTTTCTCAGAAACCATCTAGAATAATATTGTACAATTGGATATAAGTGCATAATATTTATTGTATGCCATCTAATGATTTTTATTTTATTTTTTGAATGTTTTAATATTAAAATGTTATTGTTTAAATTGCAACAAAGTCTGAGACAGTTCGCACTTAGTGCCCACATCCAGTTTATATAAAAATTCATGTTTACAAATATTTTCTTCTTTGGTGTAGAAGTTTATGTGGTAGCACTTGGGACTGATAGATACAGGTTGATAAATGCCACTCTCAAATACTTTTTCTGCTTTGAATATATGTATGACGTCCTGAGGGGGGGGGGGACGCTCTTTTAATGTGAAATTAATGCATGATGGAGCAGTTTCTCGAGGGAGGGGGAACCCACTCCTCACTGGCCACTCCCAGAGGACTAGGGACACAGCTCTGCATACATAAGGGTAAACTTTCATCTAACTTATCTTTATTTCAGAAAAACACAGTTTTTCTATAAATCCGCTTTGGCAATGGGTACAGGATGCCTTTAATGCATATTCTTCTAAAAAAGACTAATGATGCAAAAGGCAACAGAAATATACTAGAGGAGTAAAGAAACCGTAACATAGTGTACACCTCCTGAGAATTTATGCATCAACGGGGGAACTTACCTTTTCCGTTACGGGGAAGAGAAGCAGCAGAGCACAGACAGGGCGTGGGACCAAACTGAGAAGCTCAGGGTCAAGTCCATAGACATCTACAAACTGCCAGCTAGTGCCAACACCCAACTGCTTGAGGAACTACAGACACAAATTTACAAGAACAAACACTGGAATTAATAGGGCGTCTTAGGCGCTTAATTTTACATGGAAAAATCTGTGTCAGACATACAAAACAGAAAACGTGGAGGAGATTTTCCACCAGGTTCTACAGTGGAACACATTTCCTCATTTACCAATCCCAAATAAGATGGAAAATAGTTCAATGATGCTTTTCCCCCCTTACAGTTGAATCACAGTAAAATGAGTGTATTTTATGTCTAATAGCAGATCAAAGCACATGTTTCTTTAAAAAATAACTTAAGGTTTTTTATTTTATATAAAGAAAAATATCTATACAGTTAGTTCTCAGTATAAAAAAGTAGTAAAAAAAGGTAATATTTTGAATGATGAACCTGGCATTTTGTATATTAATAAGTCTAAAGGCAGGACAAGGGCCAGCACTTCATAAAAGAGGTTATTCTGCATAATCTGTGAATGAGCAGCACCACACAGTGGACACCTCACATACTGCACCTTGCTTCAGGGATTCCTTCACAACTAAGACATGGCACAAGTTTTATCCACATAGAATGGCAGAGCAAGGCACGCCTACATTTTTGGCACAGTGCACACTGCCTAAGGAGCTTCCTCTGGAGGAATATATGAATAACTGTACTGGATTTATTCTGATTATAGAGAATAATAAAGTGTGACCCTAAAGATATTGGGGCAGATTTATCAAGCTGTCTGAAAGTCAGAATATTCTTAGTTGCCCATGGCAACCAATCACAGTTCCCCTTTAAAATATTCATGAGCACTGGTAAAATAAAAGCTGAGCTGTAATTGCTTTCCATGGGCAATTGATAAATCTGCCCCATTGTTTGCATATAGCAGGAAATAACATACTACCATGCTCACCAGCCGCAGACTGTTCTAATCCTTGGATACCTAGATCTTGGTAGATAGTATTAGGCATTACCAAAATATTTATGTTTTTTTAATACTTTTTCAAACTTTGCATAATAAAATTGCTGTTCATAAAAAAGAAAAATGTTTTCGGTGTCATCCCCTTCCATTCATAGAATTCTGTGAGATGGGACTTACACATGTTTGCTTAAATAATAATATTGCAAAGGCAAATCTCCATAAGGAGTTTAGTATCCACTCTGACCCACATCCCTTACCACTCAGATAATCAAACCAATTCTCCATACTGTACTGACGTAATGCAATGAAATCAAAACCAAGCTGTCCACAGTTGGGAGTGGATCCTTTTGGAAAAGACTTAAAGAAGAATTTTACCATCCTGAGTTACATTGACTGCTGATAAAGGGTTATAAGTCCTCCCCATATCACCCAAAATTAGCTGCCAGTGAGACACTGTACCTGAATGACATTTTTCTGGCTTTGACTCTTCTCCTCTCTCAGGCTGGCAGTGAACCATGCCCAATTATTTTGACTGACAACTCTTTGTCTCCTCAAATCACTGCTCTGCCTCTTTGTACTTGGGGACCATCTGCTAATATTCAATTACAGACATATAAACCTCTATGTACAGATGGGAAATATCTTGTCAATTTTTTATACATGGTGCCTTATGTTACATTCATGTCATATGACCTGAGTGACATTATCAAAGGTCCTTTGGCCTCCTAACACTAGCAAACCTCATGCCTATTTCTGATCGCATGAAATCACAGCAGCCTCCATGGAGGATGGAGAGGAGTAGAAATATTGGTGGTCACTAGAGGGGTTTATTTGTTGGTAGGACTTTTACTCTTTCTTTTGAACATAAAGCATATATGCATTCAAGGCGAGATTGGGAGAGGTCAACTGTGTAAAAAATAGGGACACCTATCTTAAAAATTGTAGTTGTGCATAGTACCCGTGCCAAAATACATAAACAGACAATTCAAGGTTTGCGTCTGCTATATAGTGGACTGTGTCTAGTATCTCTCTTTAGACTATAGGTAGTGCTTCATAAGTATATGCCAAGCATTATGAACTAGATCTTATGATGTGAGCTCATGTTATCTGCTGTGTACAGAAACCTAAACCTTACATCAGCATCCCAATAGTAACTGATGGTTAATGCCAAGCTGACATTTGCCAGTAATGTCACCCACATAATGTGTGGGATATGCTATGCACAAAACATTCTATTTTTCCATTTGTATTATGTTCCGTTATGTAATGCATACCGTTTTAAACTGCATATATTGGAGATGAGGCAAGTTATGACCAGTCTCTTGGGCCCAACATAATGAAATATGGTGCGGACGACAGTAGCTGTGACTGATATGTCTCAATATTGTCACTAGATGTAGCATTTGTCAGTATTTGCAACTACTCCACCATAGCATATCTATACGTGACATTACTAGAAGACAGACCAAAAAAAGATTTTGCACCCCTAAGAGTCTAACTTTAGTAAACTTACTTTACTAACATTGTAAAGTAGTGCACCTGTACCTAGCACAAAATCCCACAGTGGAGAGCAAAATACCACTACAGTAACTACATATACCACAGAACAGCAGTAAATACAATCCCAAATTCATCAGACAATACAATAAATATTAATTTGGACTCCAAATATTAACTTATAATGTCCTCCCCCATACAAAATTGTACAATTATCAGGCAGACCCCAGAGCAGAAAATAAATAATGAAACAGACCCCATACCAGATAATTTATAACAAAGCAGATCTCAGACAGTAAGAAATAAAGAATACTCTACATCACACAATAAAGAAAAAGATGAAATGTAGATATCAGACCAAATAGTTACAAAACTAGACCTCAAACCTTGCTATCCAAGCTTTACAATGACTAGCTTGGATCTAATTTGGTTTTCCCTCAACCACTTTTTCCACACTAGGCAATACATGATAAATGGTTAAACAAAGTCATCCATTATTTAGAGAAAAGGGAAAAACAAACCAAATAGTGAGGTTTCAACTGCTGGGAGCCCCACTGATCACGATGGGTCCTGTTCTCACTATTTGATGGAGTATCAGTTCAAGCTTAAGTCCTGCAGCTCCATTAAGGACTATTGGAGTGATGGGAATTGGCTGTCTTAGCGAGCGCTGGAGATAGCAGAGAACTATAATCTGGTGGGACACTAGTTTCAGGCCGCATGCACACATCCGCAAATGGTGGCCATGAGCTAGCCACAAAAACGGTATCTAGGTCATTAAATTTTGATGGGGCCACTCAGCTCCCTACTGCCACTCCCCACCCTTATGCTACTTATTCTTTGTTAAAATACTCAAAAATGCTAAGAGGAGTATTTTACCCTCTAGGAAAAAAAATGTAGCCTGACCTATTGCCTGCATCATGACCACTCTGGCAGTGGGTCGGAGGTGGTCTGGGAAGGGTCATAAGAACCAAAAAGTACACTGGCTACTGTAATTTACCAGGATAATATCCTCTTTGTGAGTAGGCAGTTCCTAATCATTGAAGTCACTGACGGGCACTCATTCCACAGACCCAATTCCAACTGAGAACTACTACGACATTATGAATGAGTATTGCAGCAGACTGAGGGCCCACTGATGTCTTTATACAGGTCTAGGAGATCCCCCAGGACGCCATTCTCATCAGTAGAATGTCTTGACAAGTGCACAACCTGGTTGGGTCTCTTCAGTACAGTGTAGAGATCAGTGAGAGAATTGTGACTAGGGTCAGGAAGTAAGAGTTCTCCGTATGGAGACTGCCAATTAACGCTGTACTGAAGAGACCCAACCAGGTCGAAACAGTGCTGCCTACAGTTGGGAGTCTGTTCATTCTGGAATAGATATAGTGGTTTGGATTTAAACCCATATCATGTCATAAGGCTTTCTGAAGATCATACTTGATGTCAAAGAACCTGCCCAAACCAATATATATAACCCCAACGGAATGGAAAAGAAAACATAAGCTTCAATGGAGCTCATTCTCGAATCCAGTCAATTCTAGACAAGCTTTGGCATATCCTTCTAGCCGACCCAAACCTGACTCCATTACCTTCTCGACCCCAGATAAAATACTAAAAGAATAAAACTATGAAATCCCATTTGGCTCCTAGCAGACTTAAATCTACATCAAAGAAAACACAAAGAACCATCTTTGGCCACAAAAAGAAGGAACAACTCCCAAGAGTCTATAAATGCAAATCAAGCCAATGCTTATTGCTGTTTAAATATCAGCTAAAGAAAAATTTGATATAAAAAATGAAATGAACTGTGCAAGCCAATACGTGATCTACCTTCGAGAATGCCCTTGCGGCTTACAATATGTTGGGAGAACTATACAATCTTTACACAGATCTAAAGCCACAAACAGCGAAAAAAAACAACAGCGTCTCAAGACATCTTACTTTATGTCACGAAAAAGTATTTCTGTGTAAAGATCATACCTTTAGACATGATCCCTGAACACCTTCACAATCGCTTTGAGAAACTCAAAATAAGAGAATCAAATTGGATCTACAAATTGAAGAGTTTAACCCCAAGGGGCCTAAATGAAGTTATGGAATCATTCAAATATAACAGCTCCCTCCCCCAGTCCCCATTGAATGTATTCATCTTCCCATTTTCCTCTCTTAACACTTTGTTCATATTTATACAATTTATTTTTCTTGATCACCCTGCTCCCTGTTCATTTATATATAAAGTTTATTGTCCTCTTTTTTAAAATAAATATCATGGCCGTGCGACATGTCCTTTATTTTGCCAGATTCTGGTGTCTATGTGCATTTTATAGTAATATGCCTTTCACGGGTGCTCCCGCGATCCCCGTCTCGGATCGTGGGCGCACCAGTGTCTCTCCGTGTACCCCTGGAGCCCGGCACCGCTTACCTCCCCTGGCTCCAGCGACGATCTTCGCTGCTCCCGCTGGCCCTTTAAATCTTAGCGAGCCAGCACGCTTGCCTGATTTAAATTCCTGCCTCTTCCTGTGACCCTTTCCGGATCTTCAAGCTTCCCCTGAAGAGAAAGCTCTCCTGCATTCCTGTGTGCCAGTCGGTTCCTGTATTCATGCGTATCTGTGTGCCTGTCCATTCCTGTATTCCTGTGTGGAAGTCCCTTCTTGTATTCCTGCATTCCTGTGTGCCAGTCCGTTCCTGTATACCTCCGTTCCTGTGTGCCAGTCCGTTCCTGTGTTCCTGACCTGCGTGCCAGCTCTGGCAATTTCTGATGTGTGCCTTCTTGTGCTATTCTCCTGCCGTCTCCTGTATTACTACCTTGGCAGCCACCGCGGGCTAGTCGCACCTGTGGAACGACCTGTGGGCTCTGGTGAAGACCGGGTGCCACTTAGACTCCGGTCCCAGGTCGGCTAGTACCATTTCCCACGGTGGTCCAGAGGGTCCACAGACTCCCAGCCCTGACAATGTCATTCAGATATCTGTTATGTATTAGTGCTTTATATGGATGTGGATCAGCATGTGGCATTTCCACATGAGCTTTTTTTAACCTCTTCTTCTGACATAATTTCTAGGAAAAATTGGAATGGAATCCACATCAAATAATAGTTTGCTTTTGAATTTCTTGTTGATTCAAGAGTCTTAGAGACTACAATGCAAAAAAAAAAAAAAAAAAAAATACATGCAAAGACCAGACAGAAATGTGATTTGATAATAACCCAGTTCATGAAATGGTAATAATAATCTTTATTTATACAACGCCATCAAATTTTTTAGCTCTTTAAAAATCATCTAATAATTTCTGTTTGGAAAAAAAACACATTGCCTAAATTACTTTTTCCCAAATCCCATTCACTATAATGATAATGTAATGTGCAGCAGAATTTAAAAGGAGCAGTCACAAATATCTCAACTAAAAGCCTAAAAAAGGAATCACAACCCACTCCAACGCAAGTTGCCTGTCAAGAGTGTGTTGTGGTCTGCACTCTGTTGACAATCAGTCCAATGAGCACTTCCATAACTGAGGGATCCCAAAGTGATAATTACTTACTGTACTGCTCTCAGGTCCTCTCCTGCTCCTGATGCCACCGTGGCACACTGAGCGGAGGAGAGAAGAATCTGCAGTGTGGTGCATGCAGAAGAGGAGCCAGGAAAGGAGAGTATTAATATTTTTTCTGCCCTGGGGGACTCCAGTATTCGTTTTATGCTCCGTGGGTCCCCAGTATTAGTAGCTTTATGCTCTAGGGCAGTGATGGCGAACCTTTTAGATACTGAGTGCCCAAACTAAAACCAAAACCCACTTTTATGTTGCGTAGTGCCAACATGACAGTTTGAGCAGTAACCTATTGATCTCTGCTGTATCACAAGTTTCAATCATATTGGCGTCCTGAGGACACCAATACAATAGAAAGCATTGCAGCTTCTCTCCAGGGTCCCCTGAAGAGGAAGCAGGAGCTCCAATTATAATCCATCTCTGTGAACACCTTCTGGCCTTTCCTGTAGTCCTGGCAGCCAAGTAGGTGTCACTTTAAAAGAGCACTGAGCGTGGCGCGTCATGGGCTGTCTTGGACTGCAGGAAGAAGCCTCGAGTCCTATCTGGTAAATTCTGTGCTGGGTGCCCACAGAAAGGGCTCCGAGTGCCACCCCTGGCACCCGTGCCATAGGTTAGCCATCACTGCTCTAGGGGGTATCCACTATTATTATCTGCTATGGGAGCCTCCATTAAGGTTAGTTTTCTGTGGGGTGTATTTGTCTGCTCTGGGGTTCTGCAGTATTGGTAGTGTGCTCTGGGGTTCTGCAGTATTGGTATTCTGCTATGGGTTCTCTATTGTTATTATCTGCTTTGGGTCTCCAGCATTTGTGTCCTCTGGGGGTCTCCAGTACTAGTGTTTGTGTCCTCTGGGGGTCTCCAGTATTATCATTATGTGCTCTGCACTACAATTGTCTGCTCCAACAATGTGCTGTACTGTGGTTGTTGGTGCATCTAGAGTGCACGTTACTGCTGTAGCCTCTTAAAGTTGAGCAGTAGGACTATGTGGCCCTTAGACCAATTTATGTTGTTACCCCTGGCCTAAATTCTCAGATCAGGAACAGAATAGAGATTTAAAGTAAATTTCATAATTTATTATATGTTTGTTGAGTTGGTCCATTTTATTAAATCTCTGACTACACTTAAATTCACAGACTCCAATTCTAAAAGGATGGCTTAGTTTTTAGATGATTTTATAGGACATCTACCATCAGTAGATCTGATGTCCTAAGTGACATGCTCGTTACCTTAGGGGGGTCTGGGCACCTCTTTTCTTATGCTTCTCTACCTTTGTGTTGCAGAGAAATTAGCTATATAAAAAAATATTTAAATGAGCCAGAATAAGCACCTCTGGCTCGTTTACATAGGTTGAGAAGCATAAGAAAAGAGGTGCCAAGGTGCCCCCCTGAGGGAATGAGCATGTCACTTTATAAATAAATCAGGAGGTAGATGTCCTTAAAAAATCTCTCCAAGAGGGACTGTAATAATATGATGTAATGTGTGTGCTAAGCAGGAGAATATATCATGCCTTGTGTGTCAAAATACTGGCAATTCCTGGTGCACGGCCCTGCACACAAACCATATGCCAAGTGACAGGGAATTTAATATAGTTATAACATATTTGTACACCAGGCAGGATTGTGCAGAGGATATACTGAGAGGTAGGAGCTTTCCAGTATATTTGATGTATCTTTCACCATAAAAAAACCATAACTGACAAAACTGTTAAATTGCTGCTGTCAACCAATCAGAGCGCAGCTTTATTTTGTAAACTGCTGTGAGAAAATAAAAATCTGAGCTCTGATTGGTTACCCTGAGCAACAGTTTTGCTCTCATACACTTTTGATGACTGAGGCTCACCCATCAGAATATGTCTCACAGTAAAATTGTACCAGAGATACGCTTTCACCTTCTACACTGCCAGACTGCATTGGGTGCCAGGGAAATAAGGGTGTACCATGTATGGGAATGAGGCCCACGCATAGACTGGCAGGGAGTGCTGGTAGATCCTCACAGTGATGAGTAATAGATGGGCTGCCTCACCCGCTCATTAGCAGGTCACTGCTGACATGACACTAGTGTCTATACATGCACCATCCAGGAGCCAAGGAGCTGCACAGTAACTGGCATTATTACACCACCTGAAGCCCGTACTTACATGCCCACACTACGGAGAGGAAGGGGTATCCCACTCACCTGGTTCATCACCTGCAAGGAAACAGACAGAACATGTCACACCCAGTACACACAGTGCGGTACCGCACACACCTCTCCCGCCACTTACATCTGGATTGGCCTCCAGCGGCAGCCAGCGCATAGCCTGCATGATTATTACTATTCTCCCGTGTGGATGATAATATGACAGCACACTGTTCAGTCTTCCTTCTCCCTAACTTCACAAATGGACCACTGCAGCTGGCACATACAGGGGGCGTCAACCGTCTACTGTGTTTATACATCAGGTAACATGCTGTGTAGAAAGCTCCTACTGATCAAACATATTTACTTCAGTGTAAACAGCAATTATCATATTTTTTTTAGAAACTTTCACTCTATTTTATCCCACGGTGTGAACAATGCAACATTCTCCTCCCCTGTTGCCGGCTACAAATGGACTCTTCCTTGGGCAGGGAGCGGGTTGTGGAACGCACACAGACCAATAGGCTTGCGCGCTGGAGCGGTCTGCAACAGTTGGGTGGCTCTTTATGCGTTCCAGGCCTCTCATTGGTTCAGTTACTGTGCTCCAGCGCTGCCGGTATTAGGAGCTGACCTATGACTGGCGCCGCTACACAGCATATCGTTGGGTTCCAGTACAAGGCACTATACACGGGAGTTGACGTGTGCTGCCAGGTTTAAAAATGGAGGCGGAATAACCAGGCTGAACGTCACATGATGTGCATGTAGTCACGTGATTTTCGCGGGGTGTGACGGGTTATATGGCTGCCCGGGAGATGTATGAGCTGTCAGAGTCTGGTATGTGTGTTGTATTATATATCGTATAAGTCTTGTGGAAATCCATTTACTGAAGGTTATTGATAGCAGCCCTTTCAGGAAGCCCGTAGAGTGCGTGAACCTTGACCCATCCTCTATGTATGGGCTAATACGTGCATCAGTCAGATACGATACATATACGCAGAAGGCCAGGGCTCTGCAATGTCATAGGACATATACACATCACCCAAATGCAGGAGCTGATACCACACGTGTCATTCACACGGTACATTCTCTCCTCTTCTTTCCATTGCCGGTACCAGTTTAGGATAACCGACTCCTTTTTACCTCGTGCTTGTAGGGTTTGAGAAGTCCTGTGATTTCATTAAGTCGTTGCCTCCAGACCTGTTTGCTGAACTGGTATGTGCCATTTATCTTATCTTATCTTATCTTTTTTTTTTTTTTGCTTGCACAGGGGCCTTTCCATTTTCTGATCCTAAGGGCCTACTTGGCTCCAGCAATTGGCAATGGGTCTTTGTCCAGTCCAATGGAAAACCCTTTTAAGAAGTTTGCAAAGATGGGACTAATAAGAAGTTTAAAGGGAACCTGTCACCACATTTTTACAAATACTAGTGACAGGTTCCTATAGAGCCCCCATTAACTAAATGTCACCCTTATTTTAGCAAAAAAAAATTTCATCACATCCCCATAAAATCAACTTTATGTAGTTATATTACCTGGCATAACAGGGGTTGTGTCTTGCTCAGATGGCTCCTCCTCATGCCTTATGCCTCCTCACGATTCAGCACCTTATGTCATGTGATGAGGGTGATGTCATCTAAGGTCCTTTTTCCCCTAAATTTGCCATAGCTACCCCACGTATGTATCTGATCACATGAAATCTCAGCATGCCTCCATGGTCATTTTTCTCTCCATCCAGGTATGCTGAGTTTGGGAATTATAAATTATTTAGAATTATAGAGCTCTTCAATAAGCAGAAAAATCCATTTCAATTTTTTTTTTGTGCTTTTATCTAAAATAAATCTCCCACATTGTAGTGATTTTAATATTTCAATATTGGTTTAACGTTTGGTCTCATGCTGTCAAAACCCCCATAAACTGATGTATTATTTAGAGAAACTAAAGTTGATTTGGTTTAATCTTCTCTTAGTGCCAAAAAAGTATTGAGCATCTACAATGTCAGAACACGGGTGTAGACCAGACTCATCTCTGTCAGGTAAGAACAACGGAAAGTTCCATTGGAATTATTCATATTGCATCGTGCTTTAACTTTGTCTTTCATAAAAATCTACACAACTGCATATGAATTTTGACATGGGTACATAAATTATCATAATTTATATGCTGTCTGTCTTGTATCAAATTCAAATGTGGTTGTAGGAGCCAAAAACCCTCTAACAATAATTATATATATTTTAAATTGAAGTGACAGATGAATTTTTGGCAATTTTAACAATAACTGTCAGACTATATCAGTTACTATCGTTCATTTGGGGTCATGTATAAGCAGGATTTCTACCCGTTGACTATATGTGCTAGTCATTCCGAGTATGGCGGCATGCAGTCTTTTATCTGGAAGATGCCCGTTAACACAAGGACATATGTTGACAACCAGTGAGCATTGCTAGATGTAGGGGGCATTAAAGGGGTTGGCCACCCTTTTTTACGTAAGTTCCCCATATGGCTTTACTTCCTTAACCCCTTCATGACTTCCATATGGCTATATATTATCCTATTTGCACGTACCTCCTGCGGAAAGCGTGTTTATAAACGTCATGACCGTGATCACCTTCAAACTGCCATGTCACGAACCTCGCACACCAGAGTCCAAACATGGGGTGCCCCTTCTCTATGCAGTCCCAGAATTTAGCCCTTAAGCTCCACACACCTCCACACAATGCCGTCCTAACGCTAAATTTACTCCACGCACTCGGCACCCAGAACGAATTTCACTGAGTTACTTGTACAAAGAAGGCCGTAGGCACCTCAACCACACAGACAATGCACAGTGATGATTCACCCATGCAATCGCTACATATACTACGTTATAGGACCTAGTGACTTAATTCCCTTCGGATACTTAGATTCTTTAAGGCTACAAGCAGAGGCTTATTAAAGTTAACACTTTAATATACATAAAAAATACAGTACACTTAAAAACAAACTTGTCAGATTGCAATGAAAGAAATGTAATAAATATACATACAAACAGTTATGGGGGAAAAAAAAAAGACAAAATTACCCATACTATCAGATGATGAGTGGCAAATTGGCCAGAGGACATGGCACGGAAAGATCCAGTCTTCTAATGCAGTGATTTTCAACCTTTTTTGAGCCGCGGCACACTTTTTATAGTTAGAAAATCCTGGGGCACACCACCAACCAAAATAGCACAAAATGACACTAATGCAGTCATATTATACATATAGTTAATAATATAGATTCTAAATTTATTTTACTCACTCAGTGTGAAACCTGGGCCTGTTTCGATAAATACAAAAGGGATATCCTGGCAGGAATGGTGGAAAGACACACACAAAGCTCTTCCTCAACAGTTCTCAGTTTCTCCCTGTTTTTAGTATATGGTGCTGATTATTATGTGGCTCATATACTGCTAAATAAAGGGGGGTACAATGAGAAGTACTATGGCCATGAGGCTCATATACTCAGCATATGAGCTGGTACTTGTAGTACTCCAGCCTCATGACTATGGTATTTTTCATTTTACATTTCTCATTGTTATATGCAGTATACTGCTGGAGTACTACAAGTACCAGCTCATATGCTGAGTATTTTGCCAACAGTTCATATACTCCGGCAAAAGCTCATATAGTCAGCGTTATTGGTGGGCATTACCTTGGCAGTGGGCAAATGCGAGAGTCTCTCTGCTCTCAGGATGATGCGCCGGCCTCGGTGATGTCATTTTGTTGTGCGAGGTTCAAAGCTTGCGCATGTGTTATTGTACACGTCTCCTACATTGTAAGAAGCCGTGACTGCGCATCGCTGCGCATTGCCGGGAAACAAAACACAGGGGGCACCATAGTTTGGGGAAATTTCCCCGCGGCACACCTGACCATGTGTCGCGGCACACTAGTGTGCCACGGCACACAGGTTGAAAATCACTGTTCTAATGTATAGAATAGAAGGCCATGTGGCCGTTTCACTAGTTTAAAGCCAGTGGGTTTTTGACTTCCACCCCTGGCTGTGATGTCACTCTGAGGGGAGTTTCTCCTATTCCTCTTAGAGAGGTACTGGCTGAGTCTGGGGTTCAATTAAAACCCAATAACCTTTGATTGGAAGATGGCACAATTGTGCCACTGCTCCTAATCACAAGGGTACCTTGCTACCTTTCACCCCATACCAAACTTGGGGTATCTAGGCCTAACTGCCATTGACTGGGTTCCACTGCAACTAGGTTTTTGATACTAGGGCCATGATGGTATCTAGATCCTATAACTCTCCCCTGTAACTGGGGACCCATAATTATGAATTTGCCCTAGTTATGGACAGCTATATTTCTTTGACTCTCATAGGTTTTTTTTCTGTGCCCAGAGGTGTGATTTTTTTTTTTTCACTTGGGGTAGAGAAACTTCCTCCTAATCTTCAGTCATCAAGGAACCTCCTGGGGTGTTGACTCCAGCTAGCCTTCCTGCCAATTGTATACGTAATTAACATTTGCTCCTCTAGTCAGTCATAAATTTATGACAACCCAAAGAAAAGAGAAAAAAAAAACAGAAACAAATGTACAGTTGGTGCAGTATTATCACAAGCTGTATCTCCTGAACCATGGCACATAGAAATACAATCTACAGAACAATCTCCCCTTTAATATGATAGTGTATGGGTGTCTCCCGGAACCAGAGATATCCGCTCTTTAAATTGTAGTAAAAAATGTAGATTTTTATATTCGGAGTGTTTTTCTATATATGAGAGTGGATATCTCTGGTTCTGTGAAGCATCTATACACAATCCATATATCATTTTAAAGGGGGAAATCTCCTTTTTAATATGACTCAGGAATTATGTTTCTAGGTGCAGGAGATGGTTCAGTGAATATGTGTTTAAAATGTGTCCTCCCCCAGTCTGTCCACTGAAGGCAGATGCTGAGGGAAAGACTTGGCTACTTTACAATTCTGCAAACTGTAAGCTGAAGTTGGGGAAAGGGTGATTAAGTGATACTGTGCATATATAAAAGTTTAGTTTTACTACTTATTAAAAAAAAGTGTATTTTTTCACATTTGTAGTCATTCATTGATTTTATAAAGGAAAAAAAATATGTATTTACTAAAACTATCCTATCAAATTTAAGTCTCATTTGTCATAGGGAAAAAAAAGTATAAATTGTTTTGATATTCAAAGCTTTTCCTAAGATATCGTCATTTAAAGACACGCATAACAGACCTGCTAAAATTGACCTGTATATTCAGGCACCAATGACCCTCAGTCACAAAAAGGTTAATAATAATCCCTGGGTGATCCAGTATTCCTGCTACTTACTTTAGTGCTGTCTGCAAACTTTTCATGGATCTTTTGCGTACATATCTGAGCTCTGCTGAATAGGAGGGGTTGCTGCAGAAAAATTCATCCTGCTCTCCCTCCTCCCCACTTCCTGCGTCTGTCAGTGAGACCGACTGTGTGGAAAAAGGCACAGTGGGTGACAACATTACGACGGACTGCAGGAGCGAGAAATAGGTTGTATAAATGAAGAGGCAGTATGCGGAGAACAGGAAAAGGTTGAAATTCTCAAAGGAAGCCAAGGTACAGAGACATGTCTAATGGAGCAGATTCATTGAAAAGTGGTTGGCCATATGATTAAAACATGTAAATTAATACCTTCTTTTGTCAAGATAAGGCTACTTGCCTGTCTTCTTTTAGTGGTCCCTGGTCCATCTAGTGTCTTTTGCTCATGCCCTGACTGGGCCGCCACTGACGTCACTGTTCATGGCTCATGTGCAGTGTATCATCTCTGTGCCTCCGCTCACTGAGCAAAGACACACCTATGAACACTCACAGCAAAGGACGGACTACATCGTAAGTGGGTGCCCAGGATGGTAGGAACGTCATATGTTCCTCCTGTCTGGGGGCCGGCCTGGATGCACAATAAGGAGAAGAAGAAAGAAGATCAAGAAGAGGTCATCTGATCCCCCAGGAATGCTGGAGAATTCCATAGGAAGGCAAGTTACAATATTGTTTGTTTTCCTCACCCAAAACCTCAAAAATTTAAGTAGTTTAAAAAGGCCAACCACTTTTAGTATGCCAGGATAGTTGCAGTATGTGAACAAACACAGGAGGACCACTGTATATCTGTACTACATAAATAGCTTTGCTTTACTGCTTATTTACCTCTTTTAGTTGTTTATGTCCTTAATCTGATGAATTCAGAATTCTGGTTCCATATTACCAGAGAGCAATAAATTACTGGAGCTGCTGCTGTAAGGAATAACTTAACTTTTCTTTAACAGAGGTTTCAAGCAGCAGGAGTGGATACAAATGTGGATGAAGTTAGAAACGTTATAAATGCAGTGAACTATCTCTTCAGGTAATTTTCACTTTTTTTGTTATAGTTCCAATTTTTCAGTGCCGTTTTGTATTGGTACTTTTTCTGAAATCCTAGTAATAGTAAATTATTAAGAAAGCCTGAAGTCCAAAACGGGTAGGGAAAAAATAAGTGTACAGTACTTGCCAAGCTTCTGATCCCCATTGGGTGGTTGACACTACTGGCTAGGTCGGATATATCGGTGCGTACTGGACCTTTGTAGGCCATCACTGTTTCCACCACACCGCAAGGGTTTGCCACTTATTGGCCCCAATGGTAAAGCTCAGCCTGAAGTAATAACAGACCGGGAGCCACAAAACAAAGCCCCTGCACTGATTTATTTATTTATTTTTTTAATAAATAAAACTAAGTTGTGTTCCCTTTCCATAATATGCCTGCTACATAAACTTACAAGGGCAGTAAGGGACAAAACTGAGAGATCTGGACATCGGGGACATATTCAGCCCTCTTGCTCGCACATAAAGTGGCAGGTGTGAAGGAGAACTACTGGGGCACAACTACCAGAGGGAAAAAACGAAGGTCAAGTTAACTGATAACCATTGAAGGTCAAGTCATATAAGGACAATTTGAAGTCAGAGGCTAGTGACAAATGCCATACAGTGGCATCCATCATCCATAGACTATTATTGCCTTTTTTAAAGCGTAACTGAAGTTTTAAGGATTTTACCAAAATATTATATGTGATTCCCCCCTTAAAAACAAACACAATGAAGCCTACATTTTGTGTTCTGAAAGTGTTTGACAAAAATCTTTGTGAAGTGGGCGGAGACTGTATGTAAGTCTATGCCCTCAAGCTGAGGCCAGCTAGCTTGCCGACAGATCCCCATGATGCCTTGTGTTCTCTCCCAAAGTAATTTAGCATTAAATCCATTTAGTTTCCCACAAGTAAATCCAGTGAACACTGCACAGTGCACATACATGATGTATATGGTAACTAGCCTGGCAGCTTCCATCACTATAGCCTGTGCTGTGTGAGCACTAAAGGTTAATAGCTTATCTACACAGAGCTAATACTGCCAATAACAAGGTTGGCGAGCGTAGTAGCATGAGGAGAGAGACAAAGAGAGTGTTGTAGAATCAGACTGGAATGGGATAGACTGTAAGGAACAGGGTAGATCTTGTACTTCACTACTCTACATCTCCACAGTCTTGGAACACATCCAGCTCTGCTACATACAGAGAGCGCGGCACATGACCTCCTCCTCTGTGAGCAGGGAGCAGCAGGCCCTCCCCTCCAATTAAACCAACCTATAAACAAAGTACAGACTCCAGGGCTTATCAGCACATGGAGGGGAAGCAGCTCCTTCAGCACTAAGATAATCTGAGGGGTATGGCAAAGAAACTGCTTCATATAGGTAACAAAGGTAATGGGCAAAGTTGTTTTACATCCCAAGAGCTAACCTTTACAGTTACGCATGATGGAAAAGTAAACCCTTTTGACCTCTGTCTTACATTTATTGAGCAGCAGGAGCTTTCCACATGTGCACATTAACTGGCTGCTTCCACTAGACAATATAGAACGTCCTCATTAGCGGGCATACGGATGATCTATATCGTCTTTAGGACGGTCAGTGTGCCAGTGCAATCCGCAGCAGGAGGCTGGCTGTTTCATACAGTTTGTTCTCTTCTGCGCCTACCCGGTATGGAGATTGCTCCTTGCCAGGCAGATTTACTCCTTAACGCGGCAGCTATGGAGAGTGAAAGAGGGAACAGGGTTCTCTGTGACTCCCCAGTCCCCCACAGAGCAATTGTGGGGTAGCAGGGGGTGTCTGCCATGTACGGTTGCCTAATAGGCCCAGTCCAAGACGGGGTCTCATAGGCAAAGTGTCAGTAAATCACTGACTGATACAATACATTGTAGTACCATTTTATGCTGTATCCTTAAGGTGTTAAAAAAAAAAATGCTCCTTGCCCGCCACGACTGGCTTATGCATCCCATTTACGTGGAAAATATAGCCTCCTGATAGAGGGTGCAGAGTTAATATTGGACTTCAAAAACCCAGTAGCATGTAAAGCTATACATCATACATCAGGACTGTACAAGTGGGTGCCATTTTCACTTCCTAAACTATATGTGCAGGAAATTATGCCAGTCTTATATTTGGATCATGGGCAGCCCACGAGTGGTTATGCAATATTTTATCAAACATTAACTTATTAGGGGAATTTGTTTTTTCTTATAGCACTGCAGCAAAGCACAAACTGTCCACAGATGCATTACTGAACACTGTTGCAAGTCATTATAAGCTTCCTAAGCAGACTCTACAGGTCATTCGCCATGTGTGGAATGAAGAGGGGAACAGGCTGTCCGAAATTGAATGTTCCCGGAACCTATTACCGGCTGCACAGGTGATTTTATTTTATGAAATTACCACTTGCTCATTACAGACAGTTACTGCATAGTCTTATGTTCTGAAAGGAATGAGCTGGATATTCAAGGAAATATTCTTTAGATATGAAAAGAGTTAAACATCATGATGATAATGGACCTCGGATACAGTTCACAACAGGAGAAAGAAGCAGAAAAAAGGCACTGAATAACTGCCTTACTTAAAGGAAATCTCCCACTGGTATTGACCCATAATGCTCCTTGGTAGCTCCCAGCAGGGTTGCGCTCTGGTAGTTATGTTAAAAATTTACTTAAATCGTTAGAGTGTACCTGTATTACAAAAAGTCATTAAAAATCTTTGATTGCAAAAAAAAAATAAAAATTTGACTTAAATCTTTCTGAAGATTTTAGTGGAAGGGCATCACCAGAGCCCTCCTATCTCCAGGGCTCTGGCTCTCATCCACCTCACTCAAACTGTTGTAATCAAAATTGCAGCAGGCATGGGGAGGGGGGAGAGTACAGCGGGAGGAGGGGGAGAAGTGCCAAAAGGGCTTAGCCGGCACCCCCCAAAGCACTTGGAATTGATTTACATAAAGATTAAAGTACATTTTTATCCCAACTATTGAAACGCAGCTCCATATCAACCTATAGCTGTATTTACCTAATATGGTTGAGCAAATATGGTTGAATACAGCAATTAACAATGTCTGCCATCACCGTGTCCTACCACGACGTTCAGGACTTGTTTTATTATACAGTAGTTATTCTAATTAGACTAAGGCGCTCCAATTTTCTCACCAAAACACCTCATATTTTAATTTATTCACTCCCCTATTGCAGAGAACCATTCCCTAATTAGAATATTGCAACCATCTCGGCGCTTAGTTATAATATAATAATTTTGTAAAGCCAGCATAGTACTACCCAGCTTCAGTGCACATGGACAGGACTTCTATCGCATGTGCAGTGAAGCTCCGGTATACTTCCAGACCTCAATGAAGGAACAAACAGGAGCCACACGCACCACAGAGGACCTCTACATAGCTAACTGTGGATGATTTTTGGGCCCAAAATGCCTCTGACAGGTTCCTTCTAAGGCAGTGGTAAATAGAACAATAGTGGCACCTTTGTCATGGCTTTCAATGGCCACGTTCAATCTGGTTTTAGCTAATGAATTATGATGGAAATAACAGAGCATGTGCCTGGGTGAATGTGGTCTGATTTTCTTAATAAGCATTGCAACTGTGGTGTGCTTATTATAATTTAATCAAACTGTACAATACTGTTAGGTTAACTGCAATTAACTCTCAATTATTGATTTTTGGCATCATTTCCTATTATTTTCAATTACAGCTTCTTGATTTTCAGTGGAAGATTGGAATGGCCATCAGTTCAGACAGCTGCAAATCCCTGAATCATCCCTATGTCACTGTAGAATTAAAAGTAGCAGAACATTCTGGACAGGTCCAGAACAAAGTCTTTGAGATGACTATTGCAGAGTTTCAGGTTTGTAGTCAATATTTAATTAAAAGAATACATGTAGACGTCAAATCACTAAGGGATACACAGCTAGGACCACCATGGTTTTCAGGTAGATGTTTAATACCAAAATAAGACCTACCCTGAAAGTAAGCCCTAGCATAATTTTTCAGCCTTCTTATGGGAGAAAAAAAACAAAAGCATACATAAAAACAAGTGTGCTATTATTTCCTTGCATCCAGCCCAATAATGGGATACAGAAAAGGAGACATGGTATAGGTAACAACACTTTCCGTAAATGTCCCCCTTAGTGTTTCTAGGTTTCTTACTACAGATCTATATATATATCTCCCACTCCTGACTGCAAATTTAATTATGGATATCTCCATGTCATTAGCTCATAGAAACGCATAGAACACACAATTAATGCAATTGAACAGAAGTTGTGGCTGCTTAGAGAAAATCTACCTTTAAGCGTGATAGACCAGGGACACTTACTCATAGATCTAGGCACAGAGTCTGTGGTAATCTTCTTATATTTCTTATTGAAATAAACTTTTCTTATTATGCCGATGAGCCTGAAGGCCTGAGTACATCCTGCAGCTACTGCTAAATGACATGGGCAGACAGAGATCTGCTCATTGTAACAGCCTAAGAGTCAATAGCAGTTCTGGTAACAGAACTTCAGACTCATTAGCATACTCTTAAAAGTTGATTTTGGAAGAAAGGATGCAGTGGATAACAAATATAAGAATATTACCACAGTCAGGGTGCGCGGATCTATGAGCAAGTGCCCCTGGTATACCCATGCTGAATTTTGAAGGTAGATTTTCTTTAAAGTCTACCCCTTTAGCCTGTCATATGAAGACTTCATGCACAAGGAGGGAGCTGACAGATGCACTGCAAGCTACATAGACAAGAGGGAATCATTTGAGTAAAGTGCCATTGCTAGACATGAGAAATTGGGTCCAATGATTCTAAAGATATTAATCGAGAGAAATTCGCAATGGATATTTAAGATTTGGAGATGATGACAGGATGATATTTGAATAAATGTGGATTTTTCTTTCTTCAAGAGTATATGTGGAATTTCACAGTTAAAAAAAAAAAATATCAACTTAAAATGAGCTCTAACCAGTTTATCAGACAAAAATAATTTATTAAGACCCAGTCTTAATGCTGTGCTAATGTATTATCCCGTTTTATTTTCCTTTCAGAATTTTTCCAAGCAGTTTAAGGAGATGTCTGCAGCCCTTGAGAATGTATGATGCAGTGATCACCATGCTTTCATTTTATGAGAGAAACGGCCACAATAAACGAGGAAATTCAAGAAAAGATTACTAAAGTTACTGCTTAATTCATAACTTGTTTATCAGCTGAGCTGTTCTTTTTCTTACTGTTGTCATTGTATATTTCCTGTCATTGTTAAAGGTTCTTTATCTTTGTGTAACTTCAGCGCATAGTGATTCTTTTTATTATTCTACATATATACTACACCTGCTGATTGCTTTGCTGAGCAGATATCCATGGCTGTACAGGATACAGGCATCAGTGCCTTCTTACATACATAACATAGCTTGTAAGCGCCAAACTTTTGGAAAGGTCATATAGGGGGTTACCTGCCACAGACTATTCTGCAAAGTACAGTAGCTGAATAGTGGATGATATTTGACCAAATCTTGTCCAGCCCTAATTTAGCAGGTTTTCTGCTCACAGCATGACGGACCATGCTATAAATCCTCCTCTCTGCAACAATCAACCCCATTGAGGCTGCGTTCACATGTTGCATTTTGTTTGCATTAATGCATGCAAACGCATCACAACAGCTGAGAAGAGGAGTTTTGCCTAATTAAATTGTTGTCAATATTGCATTTAGAAAATGTTAAAGATTGTGTTAAAACATGCATTTTGTAAATGCAATGTAATTGGGCAAATCTCCACTTCCCAGCTCATGTGTTAATGCACACAAATCGTGTGGAACCAAACCTCAGGCTCCATGTACACGATCATGTGCTATCCATGGAAAAAGGACATATGTTGGCCTGATCCCACGGACTGAACAAAGTGCTGTGGATTGGAGTCCCTGCAGTATGTAGAAATATAATGCAAGGATGTCCTTTCTGCAGAATAGCTGTGCTGGAACTGTAATAGGTACGTTTGTGTGCCCCTTTCACGTTAGCATTTTTGTATGTTTTTGATAATGAGAACATGCATTGCACTCTGCAATGGGGCTTACAATCTAACCAACATACCAGTATGTTTTGGCGTGTGGGAGGAAACCAGAGGAAACCCATGCAAACATGGAGAGAACATGCAACCGCTTTGCAGATGTTGACCCTGGGACTTCAACCAGGGTCCCCAGCGTTGCAAGGTTGTAATGCTAACCACTGAGCCACTGATAAAACACTGAAGATTGATTGAACTTCTGGTGTAACTCTGCATCGCTAGTGCAAAAGGGCCTTAGGGTTCCTGGACTGTTTTTAGACCGACTGAAAACACATTTTTTTTGGTATGTTTACCATGCACTTGGCTGGTTTGGAGCTGGGGTTATGTGGGAAAAAAAAAACAAAAAAAAATACATAAAAACAAGTGTGCTATTATTTCCTTGCATCCAGCCCAATAATGGGATACAGAAAAGGAGACCTGGTATATGTCTTCCATCTATGGACCTTAATGCTGACAAAGGGGAAAAACCATGAGAATAGACAAGTGTTTATATATAATATATACCCCTCACAACACATTCGACTGAAGCTACCCCACATATAAAACATTATATATATAATGAAGGGATGTTTTATATGAGGGGTAGCTTCAGTCGAATGTGTTGTGAAGGGTATATATTATTTAGGATACATATATATATATATATATATATATATTCTACTGGAATTATAGCATGCATAGCACCAATCAATATACAACACCCCTAATTTATTAATACAGCCCCCCCCCCCCCCAACATTTGGTCTACATGATGCAAAGTAATCTATAGTATCTTATAACAAATATATCCCATCCTGTTATTGTGTTACATAAGATTTTATATTAAGTGCTACGCTGACCAATGTAAATACACTCACCGGCCACTTTATTAGGTACACCTGTCCAACTGCTCGTTAACACTTAATTTCTAATCAGCCAATCACATGGCGGCAACTGTATGTGCATGTAGGCATGTAGACATGGTCAAGACAATCTCCTGCAGTTCAAACCGAGCATCAGTATGGGGAAGAAAGGTGATTTGAGTGCCTTTGAACGTGGCATGGTTGTTGGTGCCAGAAGGGCTGGTCTGAGTATTTCAGAAACTGCTCATCTACTGGGATTTTCACACACAACCATCTCTAGGGTTTACAGAGAATGGTCCGAAAAAGAAAAAACATCCAGTCAGCGGCAGTTCTGTGGGCGGAAATGCCTTGTTGATGCCAGAGGTCAGAGGAGAATGGGCAGACTGGTTCGAGCTTATAGAAAGGCAACAGTGACTCAAATCGCACACCGGGTGCCACTCCTTTCAGCTAAGAACAGGAAACTGAGGCTACAATTTGCACAAGCTCATCGAAATTGGACAGTAGAAGATTGGAAAAACGTTGCCTGGTCTGATGAGTCTCGATTTCTGCTGCGACATTCGGATGGTGGGGTCAGAATTTGGCGTCAACAACATGAAAGCATGGAACCATCCTGCCTTGTATCAACGGTTCAGGCTGGTGGTGGTGGTGTCATGGTGTGGGGAATATTTTCTTGGCACTCTTTGGGCCCCTTGGTACCAATTGAGCATCGTTGCAACGCCACAGCCTACCTGAGTATTGTTGCTGACCATGTCCATCCCTTTATGACCACAATGTACCCAACATCTGATGGCTACTTTCAGCAGGATAATGCTCCATGTCATAAAGCTGGAATCATCTCAGACTGGTTTCTTGAACACGACAATGAGTTCACTGTACTCAAATAGCCTCCACAGTCACCAGATATCAATCCAATAGAGCATCTTTGGGATGTGGTGGAACGGGAGATTCGCATCATGGATGTGCAGCCGACAAATCTGCGGCAACTGTGTGATGCCATCATGTCAATATGGACCAAAATCTCTGAGGAATGCTTCCAGCACCTTGTTGAATCTATGCCACGAAGAATTGAGGCAGTTCTGAAGGCAAAAGGGGGTCCAACCCGTTACTAGCATGGTGTACCTAATAAAGTGGCCGGTGAGTGTATATACCACCCCCTAATGAATATATACTGTGTATGTATATATGTATCTATAATTCATTTATTTTTATAAAGCCCTGCTCTCATATAAAGGCCTTTTTATTCACCCCCAGTTAAATTATATATAGCTCCCGTATACAAATCCCCTCCAGCTTAGTAATATACTTTACCCCATAAACAGCCCCCCCCCAGCTTAGCAATATACTATATCCCATATACAGCCCCCAGCATAAGAAGAATCTGGCCCAACTATAAATATATACAACCCCCACCCCGAGTATAAGAATAATGTGGCCCCATATGAATATATACAGCCTCCCCACCCCCAATATAAGAATAATGTGGCCCCATATGAATATATACAGCCCCCCCACCACCGTTTTTATAGAAGCCCCCCACCCCATTATATTAGTATTCGAGAATTGTTGCTCCCCGTGATGTCATCTTCCGAAGACCCTAGGCTGTCTCGGTTTAACCCCTTCATTACAATGTGCGATCAGCTGATATACTGATATAAATATAAATAAACAGAAAAAATCATAAACACACTAGGTTTCGGCAAGTCTGAAAATGCCCAATCTATCAAAATATAATAACAGTTTTCCACTGCGTTTAACCCTGTAATGGAAAATAGCGCCGAAATAAGCCGAAAATGGCACTTTTTTGCCATTTTAAAAAATTTTATAAAAAGTGATCAAAAGGTCTTACAGTCCTAAAGATGATAACATTGAAAACGTCATCAAAGGAAACAAAAAATTACACCACCCAAAGCTCCGTACACCAAAGTATAAAAAAGTTATTGGCGCCAGATGATGGCAAAATCCCCCAAAATATTTTTGTAAAGTTGGTTTTAATTTTTGTAAATGTACAAAAACATTATAAAACCTATAGAAATTTGGTATCCCCATAATCGTACCGACCCAAAGAATAAAGTAGACATGTCATTTGGGGCGTACAGTGAAACCTGTAAAACCCAAGCCCACAAGAATACGGCGCATATGCGTTTATTTTACCAATTTCACAGCATTTAGAATATTTTTCCCCAGTACACAGCATGGAATATTAACCCCTTCCCGCCGCAGCCTTTTTTTCGTTTTTGCGTTTTCATTTTTCACTCCCCACATTCAAAAATCTGTAACTTTTTTATTTTTACAGAGCTGTGTGATGGCTTATTTTCTGCGCCACAAATTACACTTCAAAATGGTGGTATTTAATAATCCATGCCGTGTACTGGGAAGCGGGAAAAAAATTCCAATTGCAGTGAAATTGGTTAAAAAACGCATTTGTGCCGTATTCTTGTGGGCTTGGATTTACGGATTTCACTGTGCGCCCCAAATGAAATGTCTACTTTATTCTTTGGGTCGGTATGATTATGGGGGATACCAAATTTGTATAGGTTTTATAATGTTTTCATACATTTAAAAAAATTAAAACCTCCTGTACAAAATTTTTTGGGGGGATTTTGCCATCTTCTGGCGCTAATAACTTTTTCATATTTTGGTGTGTGGAGCTGTGGGTGGTGCCATTTTTTGCGCATTTTGATGACATTTACAATGTTATCAATTTTAGGACTGTACGACCTTTTGATCACTTTTTATAGATTTTTTTAATTTTTTTTAAATGGCAAAAAAGTGCCATTTTCGACTTTGGGCACGATTTTCCGTTACAGGTTTAAACACAGTGAAAAACTGTTATCATATTTTGATAGATCGGGCATTTTCGGACGCGGCGATACCTAATGTGTTTATGATTTGAATTTTTAGGTTTTTTTATTATAATTTTTTTTTTACTTTTTTTAATTTTTATTTTTACTATTTTTCAGACTCCCTAGGGTACTTTAACCCTAGGGTGTCTGTATGATCCTATCATATACTACCATACTACAGGGGATACTAATGGGGATTTTACTACTCATACATTACAATGTGCTGGTAGCACATTGTAATGAATGGATTAACCCAAAGTAGCTTCGGGTCTTCGTGAGACCCGAAGCTACCATGGCGACGGATCGGCGCTTCCCGATGACGTCATGGGGAGCGACGATCCTCAGAAAGATGGCGGCACCCACGCGCTGCCATCTTTTTGAAGCCGCCGGCATCTTTGCTGGCGGCGATCGGCAGTAAAACACCCGCGATCGGTGCCGTCACCGTTCGCGGGTGTTACCGGTAAGCCTTTGCTGCAATATGCAGCAAAGACTTACCAGTTATGGAGAGGGCTCGGCCCGCAAGTGTAATTTGTTACGCAGAAAATAAGCCATAACATAGCTCTGTACATGAACGAAAAAGGGCATTGGCGGGTTAAATAGGTGCAGAAAACTCCACGATCCTTCTAGTCCGTTGTTCACCTGCCCATAGCAAAAGCAAGAAATGGGTGTACAACGCCAATACGATCAGCCTTCTTCACCACGACTCCAAAGGCTGCAATAATGTCAATATTTCGGACCATCCAGCTATGGGCTTAACATTTTAACATGTCTATAAGCTTATATAAGCCTTTCCATATCCAGGGCCCATCTGATGGTCCAGAATATTTGACAATTAAGGAAATAATATGTAAAAAAAACACTTGCATCAGGTCCAATAATGGGATACAGAAAAGGAGACTTGGTATGTGTCTTACATTTCTGGGCCTTAAAGCTGATGCAGGGGAAAAATCATGGGCATAGACAAAGATGAAAAAGATGTATCTGCCTACCTTTATAGGACCTGAAAGTCTGGCATGCATGACAGTCTGACATAGAAGCGTCCTCCAACGCTCCAAGATCCAATGAGAATAGAAAACTCTGTTATCCTTCTGGTCTGTTCTGGGCCCGTACTCCTGGTCATCTACAGTGGGTTGCCATTTGCCTTCACACTAAGTGAACTGACCCATTCTCTGCCCACAGTGAGAGGAAAAAATGGTGTACAACTCCAATACTATCAGGTGACTCTCAAAGCCGTAATCATGTTAATATTTTAGTTCATTAGTCAATGAGCTTCACATTTTATCATCATCATGGTTTACACACTTGATGTTAAAATAATCCAGCCTCCTCCTGCCCTTACAGCTGGCCTTTCCATCTCCAGGGCCCATCTGATGGTCCAGAATATTTCACAATCAGGGAAAAAATACATTAAAAAAACAAATGTGCCTTATTCCCTTGCATCAGGCCCAATAATGGGATACAGAAAAGGAGACTTGGTATGAATCTTCCATTTCTGGACCTTAGAGCTGATGCAGGGGAAACACCATGGGCATAGACAAAGATGAAAAATAAATGTGTCTGCCTAACTTTTAAGGACCTGAAAGTCTGGAATGCCTGACAGTCTGACATAGAATCATTGTCCAATGTGTCTTTAGCCTCGCTTCACAATCCAATGAGAATAGAAAACTCTACAATCCTTCTGGTCTGTTGTGGGTCTGTACTCCTGGTCATCTATAGTGGGTTGCCATTTGCCTTCACCCTAAGAGAACTGACCCACAGTGAGTGGAAACAATGGTGTACAACTCCAAAAACTGATCACAGATTGTTGTTATAATAAGCAGACATATCCCCAAATCAAACAGTAAATAGGGACACAGACCCACAACAGCAAATGAGAAATTACACAGACCTCAGATCAGTACAGAAATCAAAATACAGTCCCTGCAACAAAGGATCAATAAGAATACAGACCCTCTAAGCAAACAATATACAGTGACAGCAACAGAAAGCTTTGATAGGTCCTCAGATCAGACAATTAAAAATATTACTTTCTTCACACATGGCAGCCAAAAATAATGCATACTGCAGGTCATATAATATAGTATTCAACATAGCCCAGACAGTATCAAGCAAATTCCACAATACAGAGCACATACACGTACATAGAAATGTCAGACAACAAGTCATTCTTACCACATGCCAGATTATAAACAATAATTCTGATACCAGGCCAAACATTTATAACAAATATAGAATATATATAACAAATATCTCTTTCCACAGGGTAAGTCAAAAGTCCCAGGGAAAATGACAGATCTTTTAGTCTATGTGCTGACTTGCGCTGCTATGTTGAAAGTTGCCATATTCGTTCCAAGGCAAATATTTCCAGTGGGAAGGAGCAATTGTAGCATCAAAGAACAACAGAATTCTGTAAAATATTAATAGCTACTATAAGATTAGGAAGATCTTTATTGGTTTAAAACTATTTGATATGTTGTCTGTGGTTCTGAACACGGAGCTGAAGGCACTGGATCCATATGACCTGCATAAGAGAAATCAATTGTGTTGATAACTTGTGAACCAAAGGAAATAACGCACATCTAATTGTCCACTTCCTATTGGATAAACCAGCCCTTGATACTAAATGCTGGCTTTATATATTCCATATTTATATATTCCACTACTACTTTTATCACAAGAAATGAATATATTGAAATAAGAATATAACAATAAAAAAGTAGTATTATAATAGCTCTTCTTATTTTAACTATTTAAATATTCATAATTACAATAGAAAGTGCTAATAGTAACAATAGGAAGTTCCGCACTATATTATTATTATTATTATTATCATTATAGATCATCAAAGCAAATATATGTTCACATAGATATTAACACATATGTAAAGACACAGATGAATAAGACTTAGTGGACTATGTAGGTTTTTATTGAATCAAAAGGAAACAAGCAACATGGAGCTATACAATAAATAAGAGGGGCCAATGAATGTTTGGCCGCATTCATATTACAGTTTTTGTGCATATATACAGTAATGCAGACTCCTATAGATTAACAGCACTGTGGCCAGCATAGAGATATTTTTGCATTTATGTGAAGCAACAGACTGCGCTCTTCCTAAGTGATAACAGACCTATAAAGGTGACGAGCAGCAGCAGTCCTGTAATACTATCCCCTGGAATGACTGGCACTGGTAGAGGCAGGAGTCTCCCAGAATGCTCACTATTAGACAACTGCCAAATAGAATTTTAGGGGATACTATAGTCACACTGCAACTGCAGAATAACAAAGGGGAAAGGTGACTAGTTGGATTTTTATGCAAACTAAAACAAAGTTCTAACAAAGAGATTATATAATGGAACTGATAATAAATATTATTAACCCATCAATTCCCAGGCGCATTACACAACCGCGGCCACTAGATGGAGCCTCTGCATAAAAAATACAATCTTCATACCCTATAATAGAATTTTCTCTCTCTATTTGTGACCGCCCAGTCCCCTGCTTCTGGCTGTTTCCTCTCCTGGTTGTAGCTTCTATTCCTTGGCTTCCCCTCCTAGTTGTAGCTCCTCCTCGGCTCCTGGGCTACTCCTCCTGGGAGTAGGTTATCCTCCTCGGCCTCTCCTCCTGGCTGTAGCTCCTCCACCGCGGCTGCAGGGCTACTCCTCTTGGGAGTAGGTCCTCCTCCTCAGCCTCTTTTCCTCGGCTTCTCCTCCTGGCTGTAGTTCCTCCTCCTCAGCTACTGGGCTACTAGTCCTGGGAGTAGGTTATCCTCCCCGGCCTCTCCTCCTGGCTGGGCCTCCTCCTCCTCGGCTGTTGGGCTATTCCTCCTGGGAGTAGGTTCTCCTCCTCTGCCTCTCCTCCTGGCTGTAGCTCCTCATCCTCGGCTGCTGGACTACTCCTCCTGGGAGTAGGTTCTCCTCCTCGGCCTCTCCTCCTGGCTGTAGCTCCTCCTCCTCGGCTACTTGGCTACTCCTCCTGGGAGTAGGTTCTCCTCCTCGGCCTCTCCTCCTGGCTGTAGCTCCTCCTCCTCGGCTACTCGGCTCCTCCTCCTGGGAGTAGGTTCTCCTCCTCAGCCTCTCCTCCTGGCTGTGGCTCCTCCTCCCGAGAATCGGCTGCAGAGTTTCTCATTTTGGCTGTAATTTATCCTCCTCAGCTGCAGGCTTCTCCGTGTAACGGCTGCTCTACCGCGCACCTGCACTTTCAGTTGGAATTGTCGTTCGTGCACACAGCGCATGGGCGGGGCACCTGCCTGACGTCACAAGAGGGAATAGAAAATACAGACGCTTTTAGGCACGTGTGCAAATTTGTTGTCTTTAGCCTGGTGGTGATGGGCAGTGGGAAAAACTTGGTCAGATCCCGGTCCCCCCTCTGTAACAGTGTGTGGGTCAGGGTTCTGCTGTGGTTGATGCCAATGGTACTACACAGAGCCGTAAACGGCAGCTTGGGAGTGCCAGGATGCTGGGCGCTACATGTCTGACAGCTATCTGGGGCACAGATTCTAAAAAGAATCTCATGGGTGTTATATTAATCTAGAATAAATTTTCTTCTTTATACTATATGGAGCATAATGGGAAATATATTTACCTATGGGCAGGGGGGTTCAAAATTATCTATGGGGCACACTGGGTAACATAACCTATGGCTGTCAGTATTAAAAAACTATGGGCCACACTGGACTCTATAACACCCTACTGTATAAGATGTACTGCATGATAATATATGGTACACATTAGGTGCTAAAATAAGCAAAGGGTTACATAATCATTTATGGGTGTACAATGGATGCTATAATAATCTATGACGGAGGGGCTGCACCACAATCAATGCAGACACGCTGATCACTAAAATAGTTGAGGGGCTTAAGGATAATAAATTGGGGTATACTGGGTGCTATATTGTCATAAGGGTGTAGGGCAGTGATGGCTAACCTATGGCATTGGTGCCAGAGGTGGCACTCAGAGCCCTTTCTGTGGGCACTCAGGCCATCACCAGAGATGACTCCAGGTATCTTCCTGCAGTCCCAGACAGCCTCAGACTTGCTATGCACAGAGCTATTTTAAAGTGACAGTGCTACCTGGGACTATTTTCTGCTTTATTGGTGTGCTCAGGGTGCTGGTATCAATGAAAACTGTGACAGAGAAGGGGGTATAAATCACAAACTAAATTTCTGTGTTGGCACTTTGCGATAAATAAGCGGGTCTTTGTTGTAGTTTGGGCACTCGGCCTCTAAAAGGTTTGCCATCACTGATGTAGGGCTACAAAATCATTTAGAGGGACACACGGGAGGGTATAATAACCTATGAGGAGGCTAAATACTCATCGATGGCACACAGAGTGCTATTATTACATATCAAGGAGCTGTTCCATAATTTATGGAAGCAGAATGAGTACTATAATAACTTATAGGGGGCAACATTATCTCTGGGGTCACATGGGTGCTATAAAAACCTATGGGGGGCTGCATAATCATCTATCGAGCAGTGGCGAAATTAGGAGTAGCAGGGCCCCATAGCAGATTTCTGAATGAGGCCCCCCTACCCCCACAGAAAATATACATATTTTTATGCTCACACATTTATACACACATACATCCATTTATACACTCATGCATACACATTTATGCATTACATTTACATTTATACACTTACCTCTACCCCAACATTTCTTATCTGAGCTGCCGATTTATGCAGTGTACTGTAGAATATGTGCACAGTTATATACATACTGTGCTGTATAATGCACAGCATAACATGTATATAATAGCATCATCCATTCTTCAGTAGACAATCAAAGATATGGAACCCTGCACACCCACAATGTGCACCAGTGTAAAGTATAAACAACACACTAGGGAAGATCCATCAAGCCAAAACAAACAAAGTGGTGTGCCACTGTCAAATATTTACAAATTCATAATTTTTATTAGAACACACAACCAATCTACGGACAATACTATAAAAACAATTAAAAATAGTACCAAAGTACATGCAGAGTGATATCGTGTTAATAGTACTCTAATAGGTACAATAACAAACCCCTCCTGAATAGGTAGCGTACACCAAGACCAACCCAATGACAATGTAAACGAATTCAAAGTGCAAGTGCAAATGACCAGCTGTCATAAAAGTGCTAAGTAAGGCCGCGGTTACACGTACCGCTAGACGTCCGTTCATAACGCGACGCTAGCGCACAGGGGGAGGTCCTCGGGCGGAACGCACATGCGTTTCCAGAGAAACGCATGTGATCGGCTTAACAATCGCATGCATTTCCCTGGAAACGCATGTGCGTTCGGGCCGAGGACCTCCCCCTGTGCGCTAGCGTCGTGTTATGGCGGACGCCTAGCGATACGTATGACCGCGGCCTAAGTAAACTGCTGCCTGAATCAGTTGTTCCCCAAAATGATGGTAAAAAGTACGAGGCAAATCCCCAGTATACATTACAAGTTATCTGGCTATGAGCCAGGCAGCAAAGTGCAGTGTCAAAAAAGCGGGTTGGTGCAGAGATCAGGAGGTGGAGGGCTCCTGCTTTTTTTTGACGCTGCACTAGGCTGATTTCCGGCTGGAGAGGATAATTGGCTGTTTCAGCAAAGGGAAGGGAGGACTTGTCGGTGCCTATGAGGAGGCAACAGCTGTTTTTTTTTTTTTAGATTAATGCGCTTCTCCCGGCCCCTTACTATACATACTGTTACTGTGAGCCTTCTTGTTCAGGATGTTAAAGGGCTGTGACAAGGTCACTATTGAATTGGAGAAAAAATGAAGGTTTATTACAGCGACCACAGTGTGAATTCGGTCAAACTGGAAGCTGTTTTCCATGTGTTGGTCTCTGGGAAGACCTGGTACAGGACTCTAATTGCAGGAGTGGAGACAGAAGTGTGATCACTGCTCCAGACCAAAGCTTCCAGTTTCTAATGAGTCTAACAATGCACCAGGTGTGCAACCCCTTAAAGAAGGGTGTGGAGCTTTCAGAAGTCGCTCTGTACCTGGAGACACAGAGGCTGGACTGTGTGAGAGCCACACGTGAGTGACACGGGGTTAATGAACGTATGCTTCATGCTGTCAGGGAGAAGCCTCCAGTGGCTAGTGAGGGCCGCCAAGTGTTTAGTTAGAGCCGGACAGGCAAGGATTTTATTTGATGTTTTGTTTGTTACTGCTGTTTTTGCTGGAATACATGCACAGTTTCAACTTTAATCCTGCTATCCATGAGAGCTTTGTCATTGCTGATCCCCACATTTGAGCTGAACCCCTACAGAACATTCTGGGCAACAGCAGAAGCAGGAGAGATTCCTTCTTTATGTAACTTTTGTCTAATACATAAATCTAAAATCTATATTTTCTTCTGCTAGTAGAATAGGGCTGGCTTTGACTTGAGCGGCTGAGTTAGTGAAAGTAAGGGATGGAAGAAGCACATATAGTGTGAAACGGCCATTGCATCATCATAGGCACCAACACATTTGTTGTAATGTCTCCTGTAAGTAAATGCATCAAATAAAGTAAGAAGAATATATAGAGTATAATTACCTAGAAATCTACCTATATATAAATCTTTATTTATATAGACCAGTGATGGGCAACCTTTTGAGCTTGGTGTGTCAAAATTCGCCAAAAAACCGAGCATAACTCGGGTGGTGTGTCACCTTGACAAAAAAACATAATTTTGAGATATTTATAGTTTAAATAACAAATATGTATACTATTTAACTTCTAGGGTACTTTAATCCTCTGATTGATCTTACCATGTACTGCCATACTACAATATGGCAATATATGGGGATTTTCCCAATCATCTATTACTATGTGCAAATTGCACATTGTAATAGATCGGTTACAATCAGACAGGTGTGGAAATGCTTAGTAACCTATGAACTTTCTGTCATGAAAGTTCACAGGTTATAGCGAGGGCGCAGGCCCCGCTGTCTGGATCTCCTTCATGCCCTCTTGGCATGGAGAAGGTGTGAGGAGCAAAATAATCACAATGTCGGCGATTTGCAAGGTGTTGCGATTATTTCAGGAGCTGCAGAGGAGCCTCTTGGGTGTATGGCCGGGTCACCTCTTCTGCTGTGCCCCATGCTGATACCTGTGCTGACTGGAGACAATAGGCACAGCTCACACATGGGGAGGGGCCGGCCCGGGGGAGGAGGAGGAGGGGGGAGTGCTGGAAGCTCAGTGCAAACTCTCAGCCTCCCGGCTACAGCACCTGTTCATGTAGGATGAAACTTAACTCTCAGGCAGCCGTGTGTCAGTGAAAATGGCTACGCGTGTCAGCGCTGACACGCGTGTCATAGGTTAGCCATCACTGATATAGACCCATAAAATTCTGCAGTGCTTTACAAATCATGGGGTACATGTACATACAAAATAAGATATTGCAAAGTAATAACATAGTAATATGAAACAAAAGCAGTGAGGGCCCTGCTTACAAGAGCTTACAATTTATGAACTAATCGTGGGGCTAAAAGTCTCACCATGGTTTAATGGGCAAACAGAAGAAGCACCTTTATCATCCTCGCCCCGTGGTGTGCGAAAGAGGAGGGTCTAATTTTATCTCTGTGCTTTTCTGTTTCTTTCCTGCTGCCTAGCTTGGTCCAGTGATAGTTTACTTGTGGTGATTAACTGCTTCACACTCCTCACCAGCCCTCTGTGCTTACTGGGTCTCTGAGCTGGCCCAATCACAATTGAGCCAAAGGCTTTGAGACCACATATATGCTCCACCTACTCTTCATTTACTGCCGGTTAAAGAAGATTTCTTATAAGCTCCACACTTTCCTTGTGACCTGTATGCTTGCCTGCTGATTTCCTGACAATCGTCTTGTTTTTCTTTCCCTCTCTCCTATCTAATGATTTGGTACTGCATCGCCCTATGTGTTGTGACCTATCTGTTGACTCATCTTATCTGTTTGTACTGTTTTGTCTCTCTTCCAGGCTCTGCATTTCAGTATAAGGCTGCATGTACATGAACGCATGCCTGCACAGCTATGGCCGGGCGGCTATACTTCCGGCGCCACGGAGAGGAGGAGGGGTGACCCTCCCCTCTCCATAGAGATTCACGGTGTACGGGACGTAACATGGAGAAAGTTAGTTACCATAGAAACGCTGATGCAATCTGGTCGCACCCCAGTGGGTGCGGCTTTGTCTGTGTTTGCAAACACAGACAAAGCGGCACGTGTGCCATCACCCTAACTGAACCATTCTTTTTAATGGCCTTTTTCACACCTTAGTTTTTTTCCATGGATCAGTGGAAAAAAACTGGAGTGTGAAAAAGTCCAGGAAGAGAAAACCAATCTGTATATGTCCATAAGCCAAAATGGCTTTAGTGAGAAATCATATAGATACTGATGCATGGACTAACTAGCCTCACATCCCAATACCAAATGTATAACATGAGCTAAACAGCGGGGATGTGCATAAAAACTGGCCAAAAAAGGATAATCATCATGTTAGGGTTGGGTAACACAGAAGACAGGGGAAAGTGTGCCCTGAGCTTGCCCCAACCTCTATCCCTTCCTATAGCCCCCCCACGCTAAACCGTGGGGCTACTACTTGAAGACTCGAAATACACTGGATAAGTGTGGGAAGGGAAACACAGACAGACTGACAAACATAAAACACAAAAGAATGGTAAACTAGCCGGAATCACAACGAGAGGGTACGTCAATAACAAAGTCAGAAGGCAAAACGTCAATGTCAAAAACTAGCCGAGGTCACAACGATTCAGATACAGATACCGAGCGAGTCAAACCTAATGCAGAGAGCGCGTGATGAAGGGTTTTCAAACACTGGCACAGGTGACTAGTGAAGCTGCAATTTATGCAGCCAGGAGGTCTGCCTGGTGATGCGTGGCCGGCACAAGCAGGCGGCGTAGGATTGTGCCGGTCTCGCGAGATCCGGGCGGGCGCATGCGCGGCGCACCCCTACTCTGCCATGTCCGTACATGCCAAACAAACTTCATACACGAGATCTACACAGGTGAGCCCTCTCATGCCACTTACTTTTAGAGTACAAATAATGCTCAGCACCTGTACAAATCATGCCCCTGATGAAGCCCGTGGAGGCGGAACGCGTGGGGCATAATCTTCCACCCCCCAACGTTAACACGGTGATATCACTTTTTTGCTGTTTGGACTTTATGTGTTTGACTGCTTATGGTATAAGATGCATATTTATCACTTTAACAGGCACTTGCCACTTTACTCTCTGGATTCACTTGCATTGTTTATACCAGTGATTTTCAACCTGTGTGCCCCTGTGTAGTGCTGCCGCCGCGCCCCCGTGTTTCTGCCCCATACTTACCTACAAGCCCCGCGTCGGCGATCCGCCCATCTTCTGTAGCTCCTGCACCGCGCGGCCCATGTCACGTGACTGACGCGACCTGACGTCAGGTCGCGTAAGTCACGTGACCAGAGGCGCGCGGTGCAGGAGCTACAGAAGATGGACGGATCGCCGACGCGAGGTGGGCGGATCGCCATTAGGAGTGAAGATACGCGGAAGAAGACATCAAGGGTAAGTATATAAGGTTATTATTTGTATAGGGAAGGCAGCTAGGGTCTTTTTTTTATTAGAGGCTGGGGCTTTTCATTAGTTAAGGGGGGCCTCTAGGGCCTTTTAATTAGTAAAGGGGGGGCCTCTAGGGCCTTTTAATTAGTAAAGGGGGGGCCTCTAGGGCCTTTTAATTAGTAAAGGGGGGGCCTCTAGGGCCTTTTAATTAGTAAAGGGGGGGCCTCTAGGGCCTTTTAATTAGTAAAGGGGGGGCCTCTAGGGCCTTTTAATTAGTAAAGGGGGGGGGCTCTAGGGCCTTTTAATTAGTAAAGGGGGGGCCTCTAGGGCCTTTTAATTAGTAAAGGGGGGCCTCTAGGGCCTTTTAATTAGTAAAGGGGGGCCTCTAGGGCCTTTTAATTAGTAAAGGGGGGCCTCTAGGGCCTTTTAATTAGTAAAGGGGGGCCTCTAGGGCCTTTTAATTAGTAAAGGGGGGCCTCTAGGGCCTTTTAATTAGTAAAGGGGGGCCTCTAGGGCCTTTTAATTAGTAAAGGGGGGCCTCTATGGCCTTTTAATTAGTAAATGGGGGCCTCTAGGGCCTTTTAATTAGTAAAGGGGGGCCTCTAGGGCCTTTTAATTAGTAAAAGGGGGGCCTCTAGGGCCTTTTAATTAGTAAATGGGGGCCTCTAGGGCCTTTTAATTAGTAAAGGGGGGCCGCTAGGGTCTTTTAATTAGTAAAGGGAGGCCCCTAGGGTCTTTTAATTAGTAAAGGGGGGGCCTCTAGGGCCTTTTAATTAGTAAAGGGGGGGGGGCTCTAGGGCCTTTTAATTAGTAAAGGGGGGCCTCTAGGGCCTTTTAATTAGTAAAGGGGGGCCTCTAGGGCCTTTTAATTAGTAAAGGGGGGCCTCTAGGGCCTTTTAATTAGTAAAGGGGGGCCTCTAGGGCCTTTTAATTAGTAAAGGGGGGCCTCTAGGGCCTTTTAATTAGTAAAGGGGGGCCTCTAGGGCCTTTTAATTAGTAAAGGGGGGCCTCTAGGGCCTTTTAATTAGTGAAGGGGGGCCTCTAGGGCCTTTTAATTAGTAAAGGGGGGCCTCTAGGGCCTTTTAATTAGTAAAGGGGGGCCTCTAGGGCCTTTTAATTAGTAAAGGGGGGCCTCTAGGGCCTTTTAATTAGTAAAGGGGGGCCTCTAGGGCCTTTTAATTAGTAAAGGGGGGCCTCTAGGGCCTTTTAATTAGTAAAGGGGGGCCTCTAGGGCCTTTTAATTAGTAAAGGGGGGCCGCTAGGGTCTTTTAATTAGTAAAGGGAGGCCCCTAGGGTCTTTTAATTAGTAAAGGGGAGGCCCCTAGGGTCTTTTAATTAGTAAAGGGGGGCCTCTAGGGCCTTTTAATTAGTAAAGGGGGGCCTCTAGGGCCTTTTAATTAGTAAAGGGGGGCCTCTAGGGCCTTTTAATTAGTAAAGGGGGGCCTCTAGGGCCTTTTAATTAGTAAAGGGGGGCCTCTAGGGCCTTTTAATTAGTAAAGGGGGGCCTCTAGGGCCTTTTAATTAGTAAAGGGGGTCTCTATGGCCTTTTAATTAGTAAAGGGGGGCCTCTAGGGCCTTTTAATTAGTAAAGGGGGGCCTCTAGGGCCTTTTAATTAGTAAAGGGGGGCCTCTAGGGCCTTTTAATTAGTAAAGGGGGCCTCTAGGGCCTTTTAATTAGTAAATGGGGGCCTCTAGGGCCTTTTAATTAGTAAAGGGGGGCCGCTAGGGTCTTTTAATTAGTAAAGGGAGGCCCCTAGGGTCTTTTAATTAGTAAAGTGGGGCCTCTAGGGCCTTTTAATTAGTAAAGGGAGGCCGCTATGGGCTCTTAATTAGTAAAGGGAGGCCTCTAGGGCCTTTTAATTAGTAAAGGGAGGCCGCTAGGGTCTTTTAATTAGTAAAGGGAGGCCGCTAGGGTCTTTTAATTAGTAAAGGGAGGCCGCTAGAGGGTTTTTATTAGTAAAGGGAGGCCGCTAGGGGTTTTTATTAGTAAAGGGAGGCCGCTAGAGGTTTTTATTAGTAAAGGGAGGCCGCTAGAGGTTTTTATTAGTAAAGGGAGGCCGCTAGGGGTTTTTTATTAGTAAAGGGAGGCCTTTTATGACTGTTTTAGTGTCATTTTGTGCTATTTTGGTTGGTGGTGTGCCCCAGGATTTTCTAAGTATAAAAAGTGTGCCGCAGCTCAAAAAAGGTTGAAAATCACTGGTTTATACAACTAGTCCTAGCAGGTTGGGATTTCCTTGTGTTGGTCCATACCGGACATATTGGGGGCTGTGAGCATATTACGCACATTGGACGTATTTATGCATTGTGTTATCGTACATGTGGCCATACGATTTTAAATGTTTTTATGTTACTGCTACTACATTTCAATAAAGTAAGGAGTCATGTGACAATATATTTGATGATTATCCTTTTTTGGCCAGTTTTTATGCACATCCCCGCTGTTTAGCTCATGTTATACATTTAGTGAGAAATCACTGATGTGAAAAAAAACATCAACGTAAATCTGTCCTCAAACACATAGGTCCAAATTTACTAAACACCGTGCAAACTGCAGTATGTGCAGTTTTCCTGTGTAGTTTACAGTTTGAAGCCTCCTGCACTGCTCCGACATGTGCATGTCAGGAAAAGCCTGTTGTTCGTAAAAACCCACCAGCATTAATCTATATGATTTCATTGTACTCTATATTTTTATTCTATGTGGAATTGACTTTGCAATAAACTTCTGTTGCCCATCTTGATTTATTTTCTCAGTTTGTGGCATATACAGTAAATAGAAAATAGAAGTCTACTGGTCATCTTTATGAGTGTAGTTATCTGTCTGTATAGTGCCCCAAAATTCCTAATGGCAGCCCCGCTTTCTATTATAGGTCCATGCATCTGAGGAAGCAGAAAAACACCAAATAAGTATGGAGCAAAATGTATTCTTTTTATTTATATAGCAGATTATGCAGAGCTACAAAGAGCTTGCCAAATCAGTCCAAATGAACTTATGGTCCAGTATCCAGGACGGAAATTGATACCCTCAAGACTTGCAGATTAATGAAGAAATACAGATCAAAAGAGAAAAAAAAGAGAACATGTTTTATCACCATATCTACTTACCAAACTTTGCCCGCTGCTTGCTATTTGATGATTCCCACTCATTTCCCATATGTTCTTGGGACACCTCCCGCCAGACATGGTCTTTCAAGAATTCATAATGCCCCGCCTCCTCCCTCTTGCCCCATAGGACAAGGTGTTCCTGGACAAGGGGGCATATTTATAATACGCTGGCGCTCATGCTTCCGCCTCTTGATGTATCAGGGAAGCCGACTGCGCAGCGTTTATCCTACGGCACACAGTGAGTGCGCCGGCATGGGATAGTAACGCCCCGCTCCGGCCCACTCCTGGTCGGCCGTGCCCTCCGCACGGCCGGCCGCGCCCCTCCCCCCTTCACGCCCCACTGGTAATAGCATTTGCGATTATTTCATGGCCTCTGCACCACTGGCGTAGCGTAGAGGTCCTGATAAATATTCCCCAAGGGCAATAAGGGGCTCTACTGACTGCCTGGACATGGTAACTGGAGAGCACATGAACCAGCCAGGACAGTAATAAATAAGCACAGTACTCTGACTAGACCTCGTTCCACTGTGTTGCCTAGTAACTTATCCTCCAAAAACCGATGGCACCTGAATTCCTTCTGTGTAACATTTATGTGCCATCCATTGCTTTTGTGTGATGTGTTATCTGTATTATGTAACTATTGCTATGCCCTTTACTAAAGAAGCCTGCTGTATGGAAACATTGTGTCAGCACCATACATGTTGATGACATTATATAGTTGCATCATGTTACCCATCCTGGACTGGAAATTTCACTTCTAAGGGATCTGAACTGACTAATATTAATTATTAACACTGTATAAACTAAGTAGAATCCTAACCAATTATTCATGAAGCACGTCTCACATGTGTCTCACATGTGTTTGTGTCTTAATTGGGAACTTCCGTTTCACACAACCATGGCTTAGATAGGATGCATTAAATATATGGTGGATATAGAGTCTGAAAACAGCCACTGAAAAGAAAAAAATGTATGAAGATGATTATAACGTTAGAGCAAAAGAAAAGGTGTACCGTATATACTCGAGTATAAGCCAACCCGAGTATAAGCCGAAACCCCTAATTTCAACACAAAAAACTGGGAAAACCTATTGACTCGAGTATAAGCCGAGGGTGGGAAATGCATTGGTTATGGCCTCCCAGTATATAGTCTGCCAGCCCTTGTAGCATACAGCCTGCCCAAACTCTGTAGCATACAGCCTGCCCAGCCCCTGTAGTAGGAAAAAAAATAACACTGTACTCATCTTTCCGACGTCCCCCATAGGTCCTCTTCTGTCTCAGACAGAAGAGGACCTACAGGTGATGTCAGAAAGGTGAGTTTTGACTTTATTTTTAGTTGACTCGAGTATAAGCCGAGTTAGGGTTTTTGAGCAAAACAGAATGCAATTGAAAGGCTTTAGTTCCTAACCATGGTCTAAAATACAATATGAGATACAATTGGGCTAGGCTTTTGTGATTGCTCCCCAGATTAGCTGTCTCCATACTTGAACCTGACTTGATCCTTGATATGTCTCTAAGGCCTCATTCAGACGGCCATCTGTGGGGATGTATATACGGCTGCATATACGTTCCCATAAATGGCAATGGTGGCCCGGTGTGGGTGTGGCACTGATCCGTGCCATTCACGGGGAAAAGATAGAGCATGCTCTATCTTTCCCCGTGTCTGCGGCCCTGCACCGCTGTTTTCTATGGAGGGGTCACCTCCTTCTCCTCTCCAGCGCCGTGTGAATGTACCCTAAGACTAAGTACAGATGACCTATTTTATCACACAAACTGCGGGCAGTTTGATTTCCATTATGCACGGTTAGAGTGTGGGTAGCACACCGTGTCCCGAGTTTCTATGGAGCTGGATTGTTTTCAGCCCATTTTAAGCACTTCTAACCCTTTAACGATGTGTGACATATAGATACAAGTGTTCGGAGAGGGTTCACAGGCAGAGCCCTCTCCATACACGGTAAGTGTTTGCTGTATATTGCAGCAAACACCGACTGGTCAAACCTGCGACCTGCGACACCCATTCTTGTGATTCTTGCGGGTTTCATCACGAAGTTCCCACCGATCAGTAAGTTAGGCTCTGTCCTGTGGATAGGGCCTAACTCGTTTTGTAGGAAAACCCCTTTTAAGACCATACATTTTCAATATGTAGTAGTCAAGGTTTCTGAAAAGCACTGCAAACAAAGGCAACAGTGGCTGGATGCCAAGTACCAGACAGAGGTGTCTAATGAAGGTATCAGCTGTATCTGAATATAAAAAACAGCGGAGCTGCTTGTACTTGTCAAAGGTTAAACTATCCTCTCTACTGGGCTGCATGATGTTTTATAATATGGAGAGAGAAAGTGTCTGAGAGCAGAACTGTTCTAGTTGCCCAAGGCAACCAATCAAAGGGATCAAATCAAAATTAAAGCTGAGCTCTTATTGGTTTCCCTGGACAACTAGAATAATTCTGCTATCATACACTTTTGATGAATCTCCCTCTTATGTGTGTGTGCACCCTGGTGTGACCACTGCTTCTAACAGCTAGATCATAAGGATCAAGATATGAGGCAGTTCATTTAAATGACTATTCTTCATATCTAATTCCTATGATGAGCTCCTTCTAATAGACTGTTACCTAGGCAGAATGTCTTTGAATACGCTCTTGAGATGTTTTTTAGCTGTCAGTGATTATTTATAGTGATGAGTGGATATGTTCAATTTCAGGCTGCTTTCACACTTTGGGGGTCATTTACTAAAGGCACGAATTGCTATGTTTCGTCGGGTTTCCTGAATATTATCGGTTTGCACCGATTTTCCCTGAATTGCCCCGAGTTTTTGGCACACGCGATCGGATTGTGGGGCAATGGCGCCTGCATGCACGCAACGGAAATGGGGGGGCGTGGCCGACGGAAAAACCGGACGGATTCGGAAAAACCACTTGACACGTTCTTACCTGCACCCACGATAGGACGATAAACTCCAGCGAACTCCGAAGAACAGCGCAGCAGCAACACCTGGTGGACATCGGGTGCACACCTTAGTGAATCGCCAGAAGACCCAAAACCTTGACGGAGAAAGCGCCGCTGGATCGCGAATGGACCAGATAAGTAAATCTGCCCCTCTGTGTTTGCATTGTGTTTAGAAACGTTGTATGTGGACAGGGTTCAGTCTGATCGCATATATAGTTTACATGCAAAACAGCGCATGCTCGTTACTGAGTACATGTGTTTCTATGGAAACACTTATGCAATTGGTCCGAGCAATTGGGTTTGCCTTGCGTTTTAAGGCCTTGTGCACATAAATGTATGAAAACAGCCCTCTATGCAATTTTAAGATGTAAAAAAAATATACAGCGTGTCTTATTTTCTCATGGATTTCAGTATGCCCTATAGAAGTCTATGGGAATTTATAAGATACGGTTTGCATTTGTGTTGCATATGGTTGTGCACCGTATGCTGCCATATATACATGCAGCATCCAGGGAGATCAGAACCACTGGTAGGTGCATTCAGTTAGACATCCATCTGCCAGCCCACTGTTATTTTATAAGGATACCGTGCCATACATCTTCATACGGGTGAAAAACATGCTGCATTTATGGCGAAAATACAGCTGTATATACAGAACAGGAAAAAATGTGTGCATGGGGCAAAAAACATGTGCGAATGCACACATGGCTCACAGAGCCATGACGTATAGATGCGTCACATGGCTGAAATCTGGGACCAGGGACGTGTACATGCAATGTTTGGCATGGACCCAAACATTGTGGTTTAGGTCTGATCAACCCTTGCAAAACATGTGGTGCTTGTTCATGACTGCAAGCATTTCATCATTTGGCCAAGTTCATTCTCACAGCTTTTTAATTGTGCATCCAAACTAAATTAAAGCACAGTACAGAGGAGCTTGCCCAATCACATGTGCACTGACACTGAAACTTTGAATGTTTTGCATTGTTTAACCGGTTCGCGACCGCCCGCCGTGTATTCACGGCGGCGGTCGCGTTCCGATGCATGGAGAGGGCTCGCGGGCCGAGCCCTCTCCATAGCCGGTAAGTCTCTGCTGCATATTGCAGCAAAGGCTTATCGGTAACACCCGCGATCGGTGCCAGCACCGTTTCTTGCAGAACGCCGCCGGCAAAGCTTTCCGAGGATCGCCGCTCCCCGTGACGTCATCGGGGAGCGGCGATCCGTTGCCATGGTAGCTTCGGGTTAACCCATTCATTACAATGTGCTATCAGCACATTGTAATGTATGAGGAGTAAAATCCCCATATACTGCCATACTGTAGTATGGTAGTATATGGTAGGATCGATTAGACAACCTAGGGTTAAAGTACCCTAGGGAGTCTGAAAAATAGTAAAAATAAAAATTTTTAAAAAGTTAAAAAAAAAATTATAATAAAAAACCCTAAAAATTCAAATCACCCCCCTTTCCCTAGAACTGATATAAATATAACTAAACAGTAAAAATCATAAACACATTAGGTATCGCCGCGTCCAAAAATGCCTGATCTATCAAAATATAATAACTGTTTTTCACTGCGTTTAACACCGTAACGGAAAATCGCGTCCAAAGTCAAAACTGGCACTTTTTTGCCATTTAAAAAAAATAAAAAAATTCTATAAAAAGTGATCAAAAGGTCGTACAGTCCTAAAAAAATATCATTGAAAACATCATCAAAAGTTGCAAAAGATGACACCACTCTCAACTCCATACACCAAAGTATGAAAAAGTTATAAGCACAAGAATACGGCAAAATAAAAAAAAAATTTTTGTTCATGAGGTTTTAATTTTTGTAAATGTATGAAAACATTATAAAACCTATACAAATTTGGTATCCCTGTAATCGTACTGACCCAAAGAATAAATTAGATGCGTCATTTGTGGCGTGAAGTGAAAGCCGTAATATCCAAGCCCACAAGAATACGACACAAATGCGTTTTTTCACCATTTTCACTGCATTTGGAATTTTCTCCCGCTTCCCAGTACATGGCATGGAATATTTAATACCATCACTATGAAGTGCAATTTGTTACGCAAAAAACGAGCCATCACATAGCTTTTTACGTGTAAAAATAAAAAAGTTATAGATTTTTGAAGGTGGGGAGTGAAAAATGGAAATGAAAAAACGGGAAAGGGCCTTCACCGGTTAAAACATGGTGCTCATTCCCATTCACAAGCATTCTAGTGCAAACACATATGGGATCATGAAAAACTCCTCCATGCTGCACTTGAAATGCAGTTCTAAAAACAGTTTAAGTGCTGCACGTGACCGCAGCTTGCTAGCTGTAGATTAAATAAACAAAACAGGGACTAATGCTTTTCTATGGGCTCACACACAACCACGGTTTTCACGGCCTCATGTATGAGCCCTTTGCCAAGGGGCATAAGTACCATACTATGGCTGCTACGGGGTCCGAACAGTTAGGGTGGTGCCATACGTTCAGTTTTGTCTGCGTTTTGTCTGGTGGGTGTGGCTTTGTCTGTGTTTGCAAACGGAGACCAAACGGCACATGTGCCACCACCCTTGGAGGGCCCGGCATCACTGGGGAGGTTGGGGGGGCAAATTGGGCAAATGTGTGGAAGAAGGACATATGTGTTTGGAGGGGTACATATGATATATGCAGACAAACACCGTGGACTTATGTGTTGGGAGGGGTATGTATAGTTTTAGGATGCAATGTTGTTATCTAGGTGACATTATAATGCACGTAACTGTTGTATTTTTAAAGGGCATCTACTACCAGGACCAGGATGAAGGATTATAAGCCATAGATGTCAATGGAACCCGGAGCCCCTCAGGCTAATTTGCATAATTTTTGAAACCTTTATTTCTCAAAAATAAAGGCATAAGAAGCTACAAGAAGAGCAGATCCTGCCAGTGGGGGCACCAGTATGTCAGTGGGCTTGGCTTACAATCGTTCATCTTGGTGGTAGATGTCCTTTAAGGGCACTGTGTGGGAATTGGTTTCATGGAGCTAAAAACATCTAGCAAATTCTGCATGGTTTATTCACTGCTTGGGAAAAGTTGTTATGCTGTTCCAGTTTCCCTTGGAAACCATTCAGAGCTCCGTTTTAATTTTATAAACATTTTATAAACTGTGAGAAAATGAAAGCTGAGCTCTGATTGGTTGCCATTGATAGGGATATTTTATGCAGGGCCCCAACAGCCCTCTTGACTTTTGTAAGGTGAGGCCTAATTAACCATTTCATGATTGTCCTGGTACCAGGAACTTTAACACAAACTAAGACACGTCAGTCAATCTCTTAGTGTATGTAAAAATCTTCTCCCGTTTAATCATCAAAATGCATAATATATAACAGACAGAAGAGTCATCAAAGGGGCGTGAATAGTATACTCCAAAACTATTGGTCATCAGCACTTTCTGGGAAAAAAAAAGTTAATTAATTGTGCTCAGTTCTCAGAGACCTTGTACACAGATAGTGTTTATACTAATTTCCTCTGCCAGAAAGTGATAAGTGGCTCCAGAATCCTAATATCATGCAGCATCAAGGACAGACTGGCTTCTCATTACATGTCAAAGGGTATTAGCAAACAGGTTACATAAAATTTCTGTATTGCAATACATGGCATTTTTGCAGGTCATTCATTACAATGAGCCACTGGCTCATTGTAACGAATCTCCAGAAGCCATGTAGCCTCGTGTCAAAAGAAGACCCGAGGCTACCATGGCAACCAATCGCCGCCCCCCAATGACGTTCGGGGGCCCAGCGGCAATGACAGGGTTAATAGCCGCGATCGGTGCAAGCACCGACCGCGGTTATTAGCGGTGGGGGTTTTCTGCAAAATGCAAAAACCCCCACCTTTGTATGAAGAGGACTCAGCCCGTGAGCCCTCTTCATACACTCCTTATACCTCTGCGCCGTAGAGCTATGGCGCAGAGCGTTAAGGGGTTAAAAAAATGCTCTAAAAAGTAATAAAAGATGTCATGCACTCTAAAATAAGACCACTCAAAAAAACAAAGCTTCTTGCCAAAAATAAGCCCTTATTTGTCAGCCGAAAAATAAAAAAGTCATGCATATGAAAGACAATAATGCTAAAATTAACATTTTCGGCAAATTACTTTTTATTCAGTAAAAATTTAAAAAACCAATATAAATGAGGTCTTTTCGTGATCGTGGCAACCCATAGAATAAAAATAATGTACTATTTTTATGGTATGGTAAACGGCCCAACCCCCCCCCCCAAAAAAAAAAAAAAAAAAAAAAATCTTGCTAAAAATTGATGATTTTCATTTCCTCCAACAACAAAGAGTAAAATCTCACCAATTAGCTGTAGATGCCCCAAAATTATATACCAGAAAACTACATCTCATGTGGCAAAAGAAATAAGTTCCTATAGGTCCACATTAGAAAAATAAAAAACATTATAGCCTGTACAATGTGACATAGCAAATCTGATCTGGATGGCGCCTCCTTCCCTTCTATGCCCGGCCGTGCGCCCATACAGCAGGTTACCACCACATATAGGGTATCGGTGTACTCGGGAGAAATTGGGTATCAAACTTTGTGGAGCCTTTATTCATTTAATCCATTGTGAATGTTTAATTTTCCACCCAAAATGGGTGTATTGTAAAAAAATATTACAATTTGTAGACTGCACCTCCATCTTGTTTTAACCCCTATAAAACACCTAAAGGGTTAACAAACTTCTTAAAAGTGGTTTTTCATGCATTGAGGGGTGTAATTTCCATAATGGGGTAATTTACGGGTCTCGCTATTATTTAGGCCTCTCAGTGTCAATTAGAAGTTGAGCAGGTCCATCTAAATGATTTGGTGATTTTCAAAAAAATTTGAAAAATGGCACCCAAATTCTGAGCCTCATAACATTCTAGTAAAATACGTGGAATCTTAATAAACCATCATAACAGCAGACATTTGGGAAATGTAAGTTCTGAATTTACCGTATTTGGGTGCTGTGACTATCTGCATCAAAAGTTGAGAATTTAGAACTTTGAAAATAAAGAATTTTTAAAATTTTTTGCTGAATTCCGCTTTTTTTCATAACTAAACGCAAACGATATCATCCAAATTTTAAAACTAATTTGAAGTACAATGTGTCACAAGAAAACAATCTCAAAATGGATATCTTATATCGTTCCAAATCTATAACCACTTATAGGGGCACAGGGCAGATTAGAAAAATGGGGCCTCGTCCTAAAGGCCAAAATAGTCCCGAAGTGTCATGCCGGACATTTTTTATTTTGTTTGTGAGACAATTGGATTTTCCATATTTTGGGCTATTATAGGAACAAGGATTAACTATAAAAAAATTTTTGCAGTTCATCATTACAGTCCGGGGCTAAAATTCAGTGAATTATCAGCATCCAGAGAGCTTCACCAGAGGTCACAGTCAGAGGGCAGGGAGTCGTCTGTAAGTCGGAGTCAGGTGGTGTATATTTATTTTTCATTCAGAAGTTTGCTATGAGCATGAATTGTACAACTAGTGTGGCCACCATTAGGCACATGACAGCGCCCCAGTCAGGGTGTCCCAGGGTAGTCGCCTCATGTGCTATAGGACCCTGCAGGGTGACACGTCAATAACACAGGAAGCCGACATGGTGCAGGCAGAAGCCGTCCACTCCTCCCGCAGCTAGCGGGCTCCGCACACCCGGCAGCTACCATTACACGGTGCCGGAGCTCAGGTACACTGATATTTTGGGTGGAGATAAAACTTGTAGTTGGAGGGTGTTCTCCGCACCCGTGCACGCGGTGAGGGAAGGGGAGGGAGCGGCTGGGAGGAGGCTCTGGCGGCGGCTGTTGTCGCAGCAGCAGTCTGGGGTTTCCCTCGGAGCTGATACTTGGAGATCCCTGTGAGGGAAGCTGCGGGCTGGATATTACAGGCTCCGGCTCCTGTCAGTATCCCTGTGCTGCAGGCTATTGGTGGGACAATGCAGGGCAGGAGGCGGGGAGAAGCTGCTCTGCAGGAGCTGTCATGAGGAGGAAGCTCAGAGCTGCAGGACGCGGTGCGGGGAAGCGGCTCCTCGGGACACAATTGTCTCCGTGTGGTGCCCCTGCCATGTGCTTGTGAGCAGCTCCCACCTCATCCATAGCCATTGTGCCTTCACCATGGAGCTTCTCCTCACCCCTTCACATGAGCCGTGTATGTAGCTGCACAGCCATAGCCAGGATTACCACAGTGTACTTGTTATTCCTTCTTCAGTGTCTTATTCCCTTCTGGAGGAGCCATGGAGAGGAGAAGTTCAGCAGACCAGTGTCACCCTCTGCTGGAGGAAGCAGCACTCCCTGACAGGACTGCCAAGGGGGAGAAGAGGTTTCGCCTGTGGTATGTTGGCTGGTCATCCCTAGACAGAAGGACAACGTTGCCCATGCTGCCGTGGCTAGTGGCCGAGATCCGCAGACGTGCAGAGAGGCAGGAGCCCCCTTGCTGTGTGGCCCCATGTCGAGAGGTCCAGCTCCTGGTAGTTGCCCCGCACCTTCGTTGTGTGCCAGCCTTGAATGGAGCCAGTGGCAACACAGCAGTCTTCATCTTCGAGCACAAGGCACAACACATTGCCCGCTTCATCCATAATAGCCAGGATCCCTCATATTTTGCCTACTTGATAAAGACACAGCCCGACAACCCTGAGTCAGAGATGGCCTGCCATGTCTTCAAGGCGACAGACCCCGGCCAGGTGAGAAGCCAAAGACGTACATGCAAATGGGATAGTAATCACATACAGGATGGTAGTCTATGTGCCATGGTATACACTTAAACTTCACTAAAAGACCACCCTCATTTCCTAAGCAGATTTATGTACACAGACAAGTTGTGCGAGTTGCCCACCCCTCTAAGGGACCACTTCATAATACAGTTAGGTTGGTTTTCTGAAATAGTTTCAATGCATGATCAAAAGTTGTTATAGTTTTAAAAGATGTCTCTCGATGTTGGAACCCTGACCTTGAATGGCCACCTCTAAAAATATTTGTCCATGATCCAAGATTGAGAGGTTCCTTGTCTTCTGGCTTGTTTATACACTGTAAATAGTACATGTGCCAGTTGTTGTGGTATAGTGACTGGCAGGTGACAGCTACCCCCTTTGTGTCTGTTAGAAAGAATTAGGAAGTTGTGGTTGGTATCTTGGAACAGGGATCCTGGTTGTCAACTGCCCATTGCAGAGATGCTGAACATTGCTGGGTTATTATGAAAATTAGCCCAAGGGGCTCCAGTCTCCATTAAAATCTATGGAGCCCACATTCCCTCAGGCTCGTTTGCATAATTTTAAAAGGCCTTTTTTTTTTTTGTTGTTAAAATGAGAGCATAAGAAGCTAAAATAAGAGCAGATACTGTTTGTAAAGTTTAGTGGATGGAGGACCAGACTTTTTTCATAGCTAACTTTCAAAGTAACGTGTGTTGTGCAATTTGCAGGTCATCATATTAGGGCGGCACGGTGAGTAGGGCTTCTGCCTTGCAGCGCTGGAGTCCTGGGTTTGAATCCCACCTAGGTCAACATCTTTAACCCCTTAACCTCTTAACGCTCAGCGTCCGATATATCGGACGCTGAGCGCAGTGACTTAGCGCTCAGCGTCCGATATATCGGACGCTGAGCTGATGCCGGTTCAGCTCAAGATCTGAGCCGAACCGGCATCGGGAAAGACGGGGTGCCGGCTGTAACTAATAGCCGGCACCCCAGTGTAACACCCGCGATCGGAGTTGTCTCCGATCGCGGGTGCTTAACCCGTTAAATGCCGCGGTCAGCGCGACCGCGGCATCTAACATGTATCTGGGGGATCTTTCCCCCACGATCGGCCCCCCCGAACCGTTTTCGGGGTGCGCCGATCGTTGCTATAGTAACTCTGGGGTCCGATCTGGACCCCAGAGTTACCTGCAAGAATTGCCAGTAAGATGGCGTCTGTGACGTCATCTTACTGGCACAGTGCCAGCCTATGCAAGTGTATAGGCTGACACTGATAATACTCTGCAATACATGAGTATTGCAGAATATTATCATGAAGAAGCAATCAGAAGATTGCTTCTTCATGTCCCATGGTATAAAAGTGAAAAAGTAAAAAAAAAAGTTATTCAATAAAAAAATAAAGTCATAAATCACTAAAAATGCCCCAAACCCCCAAAACATATAAAGAGACATATAACTCAAAAAAAAGTCTAAATCATAACACAAACCCCACATATATAGTATCACCGCGTCCGTAACAACCCGTAGAATAAAAGTAAATCATTATTGAACCCGCACGATAAACGCCGTAAAAAAAACCTGTTATAAACCCTCCAAAAATTATGATTTTTACCTTTTCAATCCCACAAAAAATGCTATAAAATGTGATCAAAAAACCATATGTACTGCGACATGATACTGGTGCAATGTACAACATGTCCCGCAAAAAACAAGCCATCAACCAGCTCCGTAGCCAAAAAAGTAACAACGTTATGCCACTTGGAAGACGGCAATACATAAATGATAGATTTTTCCCCACATTAGGGTTTTGTTTGACAAATTTAGTAAAACGTAAGAAAATATATTCATGTTTGGTATCCCCGTAATCGTATCGACCCATAGAATAAAGATAACATGATTATTAGTCTATATGGTGAACACCAAAAAAAAAAGAAGTAAAAAATCCAGTACAGAATTGATGCTTTTCTACTCCTGTCCTCAAAAAACGTTCCTAAATTTTCAACAATAGGTGATACAAACCCCAAAATGGTAACATTGGAAAAAGCATCTCATCCCGCAAAAAAAATGGCATCACATGGCCCCAATAACGAAAAAGCGAAAATTTTATAGCCCTCAAAAGGGGCCAATGAGGAAACTAAAATCCTGGCAGCTGCAGCGCCCTCCTTCCCTTCTGCACCTCGCTGTGCCCCCATAACACAAGTCACAGCCACATGTGGGGGGTCTTTGTACTCAGGAGAAATTGCAGAACAAATTGTATGGTGGGTTTTCTCTTTTTATCTTTTGGAAATGTGTAAATTTTAGGGCTAAATGAACGTATAAGGGAACAATATGACCATTCTAAATTTCACCTCCATTTTGATTCAATTACTATGAAGATCTCAAGGGGTTAACAATCTTCGTAAAAGCTGTTTCTGATAGCTTGAGGGGTGCAGATTTGAAAATGGGTTGGTTATATAGGGGGTTTTGATGCTAAATATGTAAAATTTCATTCCAAACTGTATTTATCCCCAAAATAGTCAATTCTGAAAATCCGGAAAAGCGATATTCTATTTGCAAGCCGCGTGACATCAAAATAAATTATCCAGACATTTCAGAAATTATGAAAATGTAAAGTAGACAAATGGGAAATGTTATTCAGCAACTTATTTAGGTGGTAAATCGATCTGCCTGAAAACGCAATGATTTTGAATTTCGAAAATGGCAAATTTTTCCAAAAATTTATCATATTTTCTTTTTTTTTGTAAATAAATGCAAAACTTATCAGCCAAAATTTACCACTAAAATGAAGTACAACATGTGGGGAAAAAACAATCTCAGAATCGCTTTGATAAGTAACAGTGTTCAAAAGTTATAACCGTATAAAGAGACGCAAGTCAGAATCCAAAAAATCGGGCTGAGCCTTAAGCTACAAAATGGCTGTGTCCTTAAGGGGTTAAGGACGCAGCCTGTTTGCAGGTTAAGGCTCGCAACTTTTTTTTGAAATTTGACCTGCGTCTCTTTATATGGTTATAACTTTTGAACACTGTTACTTATCAAAGCGATTCTGAGATTGTTTTTTCCCCACATGTTGTACTTCATTTTAGTGGTAAATTTTGGCTGATACGTTTTGCGTTTATTTACAAAAAAAAGAAAAAAATGATGAATTTTTTGAAAAATTTGCCATTTTCGAAATTCAAAATCACCGCGTTTTCAGGCAGATAAATTTACCACCTAAATAACTTGCAGAATAACATTTCCCATTTGTCTACTTTACATTTTCATAATTTTTGAAATGTTTGGATAATTTATTTTGACGTCACGCGGCCTACAAATCGAATAGCGATTTTCCGTATTTTCGGAATTGACTATTTTGGGGATAAATACTGTTTGAAATCAAATTTTACATATTTAGCAACAAAACCCCCCATATAACCAACCCATTTTCAAATCTGCACCCCTCAAACTATCAGAAACAGCATTTACAAAGATTGTTAACCCCTTGAGATCTTCATAGTAATTGAATCAAAATGGCGGTGAAATTTAGAATGGTCAAATTTTGTCGGTTATACGTTCATCTAGCACTAAAATTCACACATTTCCAAAAGATAAAAAGAGAAAACTCACCATAAAATTTGTTCTACAATTTCTCCCGAGTACAGAGACCCCCCACATGTGGCTGTGACTTGTTTTATGGGGGCACAGCGAGGCGCAGAAGGGAAGGAGCACCCTGCAGCTGCCAGGATTTTAGTTTTCTGGTTGCCCCCTTTTGAAGGCTATAACATTTTCGCTTTTCCGTTATTTGGGGCATGTGACGGCATTTTTTTTGCGGGACGAGATGCTTTTTCCATTGTTACCATTTTGGGGTTGGTATCACCTATTGTTGAAAATTTTGGAACTTTTTTTGAGGTCATGAGTAGAAAAGCATCAATTCTGTACTGGATTTTTTACTTTTTTTTTTTTTTGTGTTCACCGTATAGCCTAATAATCCTGTTATCTTTATTCTATGGGTCGATACGATTACGGGGATACCAGACATGAATATTTTTTCTTATGTTTTACTAAATTTGCCAAATAAAACCCTAATGTGGGGAAAAATCTATCATTTTTGCATCGCCGTCTTCCAAGTGGCATAACATTGTTACGTTTTTGGCGACAGAGCTGGTTGATGGCTTGTTTTTTGCGGGACATGTTGTTCTTTGCAACAATATCATTCTGGAGTACATATGTTTTGTTGATCACTTTTTATTGCATTTTTAGTGGGATATAATAGGTAAAAATCATAATTTTTGGCGGGTTTTTAACGTTTTTTTTTTACGGCGTTCATCATATGGGTTCAATAGTTATTTAGTTTTATTCTATGGATTGTTACGGACGCGGTGATACTATATATGTGGGGTTTGTGTTATGATTTAGACTTTTTTGAGTGTTATATGTCTCTTTATGTGTTTTGGGGTTTATGGGCATTTTTAGTGATTTATAAAGGTATTTTTTATTGAAAAACATTTTTTTTACATTTTTTTACATGATCCACCATGGGATATGAACAAGCAATCATCTGATTGCTTGTTCTTGATAATACTCTGCAATACTAATGTATTGCAGGGTATTATCAGTGCCAGCCTATGCAGATGCATAGGCTGACACTTTGCCTTTAAGATGACGTCACAGACGCCATCTTAAAGGTAAACCCTCCAGGCTTCTCTGGGGTCCCGATCGGACCCCAGAGGTGCCAAAACAGCGATCGCCCCCCCCGAAAACGGTGCGGGGGGGCCGATCGTGAGGTAAAGACCCCCAGAAGGCATGTTAAATGCCGCGGTCGCGTTGACCGCGGCATTTAACGGGTTAAACACCCGCGATCGGAGCCCACTCCGACCGCGGGTGTTAGCCGGGGATGTCAACGGTAGATTACCGTTGAAATCCCGCGGCTAACGATGCCGGTTCGGCTGCTATACAGCGCTGAACCGGCATCGTCTCTGCGCAGTAGCTGTACTGCGCTGAGCGCTATTCGCGGGACTCAGCGCAGTACAGCTACGGCGCAGAGCGCTAAGGGGTTAAAGAGTTTGTATGTTCTCTCCGTGTTTACATGGATTTCCCCTGGGTACTACGGTTTCCTCCCACACTCAACATTCTGTTAGGTTGTTTAGATTGTGAGCCCCATGGGGACAGGGGCCAATTTGATATGCTTTGTACAGCGCTACGTAATCTGTGTGCGCTATATAAATAAAGAATTATTATTATTTATTATTAATATCAAAGGTGAATCCTAGAAAGGCTCGGGCCATTACTTGGAGGAGCTGCTAGTACACTTTGTATGTTAGTCTGCATGGTGACGCTGTCTGTATGGTTTTCTATCCTAGAAGAAATGGGTCCAGGAGAGAATCCCTCAGTAAAACACGATGCGCTGGAACATGCCACGTTTTCTTTCCTTACAGCATATCACTTCTTTTATCACTGTGTATAATTTTCTTTCTTTATAAATAAGTCTCCTTTTAGGAAAGCATCAGGGAATGATAATGTCGCCCAATGTCTGTGTGACTGACAAAAACAGCTGTCAGGTGGCTCCATCAGAGCTATAGATGCTTTGGCACTGATAGTCTCTCCATATTACCATCTACTACTGATGTACAAGAGCTCATGATCTACTGATGTGTTTAACATTTCTAGTGAGCATTGGGGAATCTTGGTTCTTATGTACCTGTATGAACACTGTCTGGGAGCCCAACCTTAAAGAGCACGACTAGTTATTGTATTATTCTTTGATGTTTTATAGACTTAAAGTCAAAATTAATTTTATACCTGTATACCGTATTTTCCGGACTATTTCCTTAGAAATCCAAAGTGTGCCTTATAGTCCGGTGCGCCTTATGTATGGAGGAGGGCAGCGGACCCTACTTACATAGGTCCCCGCTCCCGGAGACAGCAGATCTCCAGCGGGAACTGCAGACCACGCGGCAGAAATTGGTTCGCGCTATGGCGCCTGTTGTTCGTGCTGTGTGGTCTGCAGTTCCCGCTGGAGATCTGCTGTCTCCGGTAGCGGGGACCTGTGTAAGTAGGGTCCGCTGCCCTCCTCTACCTGAATGGACCCCCTTCCCCATCTCCCTGGGGAGACCGCTCACCTCTTGCCGGGTCTGTGGAGAGCCGCTGGTTTTCACAACACGCCCCCGGACCTTCTCCAAGCCCCCGGACCCTGCGCCTTGTATTCCGGTGCGCCTTATATATGGAATTATTCCATATATAAGGCCTTTTTTAGTAATGCGCCTTATACCGTATTTTCCGGGTCATAAGGCGAACCGGACTATATTGTAGGCTGTGTTCACACATTACTCTTGCAGATGTTTGTATTGGAGATATTTATCTTGTTGACTAGAAAAAAATGTATTGCCAGTTCCCCACCCCAACTGTTTAGGTCTACCCTCCTCCGCTTACTTTTAATGCGTAACCTGTGAACACAGCCTTATTTCTATCATGGCATGTGTTTATTTGATATACCAGGCAGCCCCCCGGTTACATACAAGATAGGTTGTGTAGGTTTGTTCTTAAGTTGAGTTTGTATGTAAGCCGGAACCGTATACTTTTTTTATTGTAACCCTGGTCTCTGTGACAATTGGATTTTAAATATGCTGGATTGTCAATAAAGCTCAATTACAGACACCTTTGATAACTATTATAGCTGGTTATTGTAGCCTAGGACTAAAGTACAGTAAATTACCAAAATCCAGAAGTCCGTTTGTAACTAGGGGTCGTATGTAAGTCAGATGTTCTTAAGTAGGGGACCGCCTGTATACATATGGAGCCAGCGACTATAGTAGATATACTGTAGCATAGGTATTGTGTCTCATTTAGTGGACATTTTAGATGGTCATAAATCACTGCCACAGTGCAATACAGTGAATTCTGATAGACTAGTTTGCACATAAAGGCATTGACAGTAAACAAGGCACTTTTCCCGTTTTTTCATATGGACCCACAGTCTATGTGGAAAAATATGCTGAGCGGATCCTAGTATATTTTCCATGTAAGAATAGCACATATTTGTTGGCTGCCTGTGATTTCTTTCACATAATGATATCACTGGACTAGTTTTTATTGTACATGGCATGTAAAGCCAGTGATTTAATAAGAATACAGACCATGTGTATGGTACAAGCTCTGACACCCAAAACTGCCATCAGCCATCAAGGGTGACACAGCCAGGACAAAACTGGACGTCACTCCTGGCTTTTTGGCAGCTTTCCTGCTGGTCGCTTATGCCATGTTAATGATTTTCAATCTTTTAATCACTATGTGAAAAGCAAACTCCTGCCTGATGCTGTCTGCTGGGATGAGGATTTATTAGGCTTAGGCACAACTATGGTGTTATTTTTATGAGTGACAAATTTCATAGGAAATTAAAATTGATGGTTTATTAGGAACAATGTGGGTTCCCCACTATCTATACAACATGATGTTGCAAGGATCTAGATCAGTGATGGCAAACCTTTTGGAGACAGAGTGCCCAAACTACAACCAAAATCCACTTATTTACTGTGAAGAGCCAACGTGGCATTTTAAGCAGTTACTTATTGCTCTGTGTTCTTCCACATCTTTCAATTGTATCCGCCGTCTAATGCCACTAATACAGTTAAACAAAAGAGGGCAAATAGCTTCTCTCCAGGGTCTCCTTATAGAGGAAGAATGGTGGGTGTAGCAGGAGGACCGACAAAGATAATGCAGTTCTGTCAACACCTTCTCACTTTTCCCGCAGTTCCAAACAGTCAATAAAATGTTGCTTTAAAATAGCGCTGAGAGCAGCATCTCATAAGTTGCCTGCGACTGCAGAAAGATTTGGTCCTGTTTGGTGAACTCTGTCTTTGGATGATGACCTGAGTGCCACCTCTGGCACCCGTGCCATAGGTTCGCCACCACTGACCTAGATGGTGTATTCAATGCCCCAGACTCAGGTGTTCAGACATGGGGGGTGCTGTATATAATACTACAGTGAATAGGCACTTGTGAATGTTATACCTCTTTAATCTACTTATTAGGGCATTATAGGAGTTAAGTCGTTTACAGCTCAAATATTGATGTCATATTCTAAGGGACAGATTTATTAAAAGTGTCTCAAAGTAAGGCTTTATGCACTTAACCCAGGCCGAAGCACACAGCCTTGTGGAGAAGGAAGGAGGGTGAGTTCTCCTTACTGCTCCTTTCTCTAAAAGGAGTTGGGAGGCTGCACCTAAAATCAAGTCCAAAATAGGACCTACTCTATCCTTTGCGGCTCAGCCACCCAGCTTGGGTACGGTGCAGTGAGACGCTTTATTCTTCCTGCACCGTGACGTGGTGTAATAGACCGATGTGTAATATATCACAACACTGTCATGTGCATGGTACTTAAAACATACCGTCTTTGGCCACAGGCACACGAGTGATGTTCTTGGCCTTGTGTTTGCTGTGATCTCAGCAGCTAGCGCATGTCCCCATGTGTAAGAATGGGCTCATACATATGACCGGCCAGGGCAGTCATTTGCAATTGTCATTAGTATGTGAGTGCACCCACGCTGATGGGCCACGTACAACAGAGGATGGATCTTCAGTTTCCAGCATGATTTTACACCAATTCCTGTGCCGATAAATCTTATCAGAATCAGACTCAGACTATCTTTGTCTGAAACTGAATGATAAACCTGGTGTAGTTTAAAACTGTCTAGATGTACTTTGCACTTGCTATAGGTTAGCTTACTTTACACCAGAAAAAATATGCAACAAAGGTTTAACCCCTGTTTTAGATTCATTATTAAAGATGCACACAGTCTGTGGATGGTTATGGGGGAGTCCCATATGACTGTGATTTCCCTGCGGGTAATCTGAGAGGTTTTCCAGTAGTGCGAGTACATGAGTGCAGTCAACTCTCCACTGCAATTGGGGACATGCAACATTGAATTTACATCTGTAAGATAGAATTCGTGGCTTCTGAGACCGAGCAGTGAATAAGCACATGGGATAATGTGCAGTCGGGCATTAATAGTCCAGTTACAGCATCCAGGGAGGATGTAAATAACTGCAAGGTTGGGATTGAGGCCAAATCACATAGCATTGTTTGTTTGTTACAGTTATTTATGTGTTTTTAACCACGGACAACTTTAGATCTCAAAGAGAGGAAGAGCATCAATAAACATTTAATACATAAACTGATTTTTTTTTTTTTTGCTCTGTGAACTGTAGTTCCCTGTAGTAAATCAGAACTAAAAAAATGTGCTTTTATATCCCTTCAAAGTATGGTTACATAGGACGTACATGTCAGAAAAAAAAATCAGCTGGAGCTTTGTAAAAAAAAAAGTGTCGTTAATATCTGCAATGAGAACATGTTTTGCATGTATATTAATAATAATAATCCCAGAGCAGACAACATTAATAATGGAGAGACCCCATAGCAGACTGCTTATAGTGGACACCCCCAGAGCAGATAAAAAATCCTCTCCCTGCACCATACTGCAGCTTCTTCTCTCCCCCACCATGTGCCGCTCTGCTCTGTGACCTGCACTATATGCGCCTGCGTCCGTACACAGAGCAGAGCTGTGCCAGGAGCAAGAGAGGACCTGGGGTGGTGCAGGAGAACTGCCTACAACTCCTGAGTACTCTGCAACCGCTCTGCTCTGGGTCATGACTCTGGCGACTACAACAAGGATCTGGAAAACGGGGACTGAGTCAGTGTCCATTTTGGTAGAGCTGAAGTTGGTAGAGTTGGAAGTTTGGCTTACCAACTCCGAAGCTGTGCCTCAACAATCAGCTTCTTATCCCCTATCTTTTGGGTGTCATACTAATGGACAGCGACACAAAGGACACAGTGATGTGAAAAATGCTACATCTAGCTTCTAACCAACTATTTCCTTAGATCTCTTTTAAAAAGTAGAATCTTGATTTCAGACCTATCCTCGGGTCACAATTTCCTAATTCATATGGGGCTGACACTTTACCCCTCCTTCCCCACGCTAAAATGCTGTGTGCTAAAAGCTGTAACTTCAGCCACAGTCTGAACTTAACCTTCGGTAAAATTGTTTTGGAAGGGTTTTAAAACACACTGTGATGTATGGGCTTGCATTGTATGAATTAACTATTTTAGTTAAAGGGATGTTCTTACTCTAACCATCTAGCCATCTATAACATGGCCACTCTGAGCAGTACAAGATGGTGATTGTGACTGTTGTCCTATTTGCCCTGGAGGATCTTGGTGTACAACAGCAGTCATGGAAATGAAAAAATTGTAAAGACAGGTTTACATTTCTGCAGAACAAGAGATGATTTATGAACAATTTGTAAGTAGTTTTAACAAACAAACTTGAAGTCAAACACAGAGTATAAACATTTTGGTAAGAAGTAATCGGAAGAGAAACTTTTGACATTCCATATTGGTGAGAAAATGGCTTGGATGTAAAGTGACTGCTAATATATCCACTTACAAATTAGGCACAAATAATTGAGAGGTGCTACCTCTTTTTTCACTCCACTCCTGGTTTGGGCATCAAAAAACTGTATCTGAAAACCTGAACATAACGAATGCACCCTGGGTGCAGGAGATTTATCCATCTCATTGGCTCATTATGATCCTAGTTTTATTTTGTTATCTTGAGTGACCCTTTCATTAATCCCTAGGCGCACCAGGACGTTATAGTACGTCCCCGGGGCTAGATGCTTAGCGCACGGGGACGTTCTATAACGTCCTGCTTCTGGCACCGGCTCACGAACGGAGCCGGTACCAGAAGCAGCGGCTGTCAGCTGTCTAGTACAGCTGACAGCCTGCGCTAACAGCCGCGATCGGAGCCGGCTCCGATCGCGGGTGTTAACCCCTTACACGCCGCGGTCAAACATGACCGCGGCGTGTGAGGGTGTTTGCGCTGTGGATCGGATCCCCCGTGCCGCTTACCGGGGGATCCGATCCACTTCTGGGCAGCTCCGAGGACTGGCATGTGCCCCGGAGCTGCCCGGTCTCCATGGCAGTCAGACCCCTTCCGGGTCTGACTGTAAACTGTCTGAGCATGCGCAAGCTTGCTAGGACAGTTTACACTGCTCTACAATAAAATAGTATTGTAGAGCAGTGTATTGAACTTAAACCAGTGATCAGAGCATCACTGGTTCAAGTATGTATAAGTAAAAATATGCAAAAACACTTAACACTACACATTATAATAAATAAAAAATAAATACATGAAAATATAAGCCCCTAAAATGTCACTTTCCCATAAAAACACTTAATAAAGTATAAAAAAACACAAAAACACAAAAAACCCCGCATATTTGGTATTGCCGCGTCCGTAACAATCTATATAATAAAACAGAATCGTTACTGGACCCGCACGGTACACGCCGTAGAAAAAAAAAACGCAAAAACGTTCCGAAAAAAGATAATTTTTAATTAATACCCTATAAAAAAGTGCTCTAAAAAGTAATTTAAAAAATGTTATGCACTCCAAAATAAGCCCACTAAAAAGAACAACTCTTCTCGCAAAAAATAAGCCCCTAACCAGATTTGTCAGCCGAAAAATAAAAAAGTTGGTGATGCTAAAATGAACAAGATTTTCTCCAAATTGGTTTTTATTCAGTACAATTGAATAAAATACACAAACCCCCCACATATTTGGTATCCCTGCGTCCGTAACAATCTGCATAATAAAACAGAATCGTTATTAGATCCGCAAAGTGAACCCCGTAAAAAACAAAACAAAAAAAAGCTCCAGAAAAAAGATCATTTTCAATTAATACCCTATAAAAATGCTCTAAAAAGGGATTTAAAAAATGTTATGCACTCTAAAATAAGACCAATCCTTCTCGCAAATAATAAGCCCTTAAACAGATTTGTGAGGCGAAAAATAAAAAAGTTATGCATATGAAAGACGGTGATGCTAAAATTAACAACATTTTTGCCAAATTACTTTTTATGCAGTAAAAATGGGAAAAAAATAAAAAATCTATATAAATGAGGTCTTTTTGTAATCGTGGCAACCCAAAGAATAAAAATAATATACTATTTTTATGGTATGGTAAACAGCCAAAAAAAAAAACCCCATAAAAATCTTCCTGAAAAGTGATGATTTTCATTTCCTCCACCAACAAAGAGTTAATAAAATCTCACCAATTAGCCTATAGATTCCCCCAAATTACGTACCAGAAAAGTGCATCTCATGTGGCAAAAGAAATAAGCCCCTATAGGTCCACATTAAAAAAAAAAAAGAAAAAATTATAGCCTGTACAAAATGACATAGCAAATCTGATCTGGATGGCGCCTCCTCCCCTCCTATGCCCGGCCGTGCGCCCATACAGCAGGTTACCACCACATATGGGGTATCCGTGTACTCGGGAGAAATTGGGTAACAAACTTTGTGGAGCCTTTATTCATTTAATCCATTGTAAATGTTTAATTTTCCACCCAAAAATATTACAATTTGCAGACTGCACCTCCATTTTGTTTTAACCCCTATAAAACACGTAAAGGGTTAACAAACTTCTTAAAAGTGGTTTTTCATACGTTGAGGTGTGTAGTTTCCACAATGGGGTTATTTACGAGTCTCGCTATTATTTAGGCCTCTCAGTGTCAATTAGAAGTTGAGCAGGTCCATCTAAATAGAGGTTTTGGTGATTTTACAAAAAATTTGAAAAATGATACCTAAATTCTGAGCCCCATAACATTCTAGTAAAATATGTGGAATCTTAATAAACCATCCAACATAAAGCAGACATTTGGGACATGTAAGTTATGAATTTATTTGGGTGCTATGACTATCTGCATCAAAAGTAGAGAATTTAGAACGTTCCAAAGCTATAACCACTTATAGTGACACAGGTCAGATTTGAAGAATGGGGCCGCGTCCTTAAGGCCAAAAGAGGCTGAGTCCTGTAGGGATTAAAGGGGTTGTCCGAGAGTTCCAAAAAATTAGTATCCGGGGCGGGCAAAAAAAAAAAATCTTCTTCTTCATCGTTCCTGATGTCCCGTGCCATAATTAATCTGTGCTCGGGGAAGTTTACATCACAGACAGGATTACAATAGGAGATCACACCACCATTACATCCAATACTGATAATAGATGATGTCACAGCTTATTTCCATGTGCGCAGATCATACCTATAAAGTTTCTGTAGACCTCAATAAGTTGGCATTAGTCTATTGCTGTATACGTCCATGAGGCTGCTGAAATGTATATCACTAAATATTAAGGCAATTAGTCAGAGCGCAGGTAAGATGGCAGCCCCCATAATCATGGACAGAAAGCAGAATAAATTCATTCTATAATTAGGGGGAAAAAAAGCTGCATGACTTGTTTTAATAGTTATAACCTTTAGTTAGTTTATGCAACATATTTGGAATGAAACTATTTTAAAAAACTGTTTACATTTACTTAGCAAAATCACTTTTTACATGAAATAGTTTATGGAATTATTTCCTTTAATTCTAAAAAGTTAAGCGTTTTTATTACTGTGGTAATAGGATTGCTCTTTTTCCCTTATGATGCCAATTGCTAGATTAGAATCCAAGGCTTCTGACTCCAGAGGGCCTTGACAACCCTGTCTAGTTCCAATGTGTAGACATTAGATTGCACAGCAAAAGTTCAAGGGTATACAGCGAAAAAAGACGGGCGTGCCAAAGGACGGGTGATAAATGCTTAGAGACTGTCTACGTGCCTTGTCCTCCTCTGTGGACGTTTTCCCTAAATGACCCTTTTTCCCAAGAACTACTTCCAGCAGCTTACATCCTGTGTACAGAAGGCATGAAGGTCGCTTTGCCATATGTTTTATGTAAAATACATGGGCAGATATGGATGAGGCTTGTTATTAGTATCCTATTTGGCAATAATGAAAATCAGTGGATGCCAAATTGCAGGTTACGGTAAATAACTGTAGATGGAATAATCTATTTCTTGTTCAATTTACTGAAGGTTCAGTCTTTGTCTTTAGGAGCTCATGCAAACAAGTCCCTACATAAGTCTAGGAACCTCCATAAAGTACATGAATCCATGAATATCATATATATGTACAATATATATATACCGTATATAGATAGATGGATAGATATATAGATATGGGATGATAAATCAAGGTTTTATGGATAAGTCTACATTATGTTTTTATAATTATACATTATATTCCATTAAACTATACCAGGATTTCCAGGATGAACAAAAGTGAGTAAGATGTGGAAAACTGTAATTTTTGTTGATGGAACTAGTTGTAAGGTAACCATGCACAATATGTACCCGGTGATATTGACATAATGGTTATGGGGTTCTCCTACCTTCTCCCCAACAAGGAGACACTTTGTCAGATGCATTGACATTCATTACACATGGCTGAGATTATAGGGGGAATATAACAATGACTAGCGCTGTCTCCTTTAGTATATCTATCTGAATTGATTCCTGGCATAGAATTGCGCTATAACCTGCACTGGAACTGGCGCAGGCTATAGCTACTGCTACTCCATTTCCCTCAACACCCACTCGGGAAGGAAAAGTCACAATTCCTGGCCTTGGGATGGGAATGTGTAAAAAATAAACATGGAAGTGTTTATCCCTTGGTCTCAGGAGGCTAATCATTAGCTTCAGCAGCCCCCCCCAACCTCCCAAATAACAACAACTTTGGCTGGGTAAAGGCCTGAAACATGGGAAGTACCAGCAAAGTGTGAACCAGGATCTGTAGCAGGATAAGTCTGGCTCGGTCTACTCAAGAAAGAAAGCACGGTCCAGCCTGGTTCCAAACTCCAATAACTTCTTTATTCAATGCATAAGTAGCACTAAAAGTTTCCACTTTTCAAGCCTACGTTGAAAGGACGTTTCAAGCCTACGCGTTTCGGACAGTAGACCTGTCCTTAGTCATGAATAAAGAAGTTATTGGAGTTTGGAACCAGGCTGGACCGTGCTTTCTTTCTTGATCGGATTAAGATACCCATGCAGATGGGTGGCCCGTGCTGGATCCTTTACTACTCCAGGAGGTGAGCTGGATTTCTCTTTCCTCCTTGGCTCGGTCTACTACCACTTTTTGATGTGTATCACCACAGAAGGGACATGTATTAAATGTATTAAATACTCTGTAGGCGCCCCAGATAACCCGGGGGTGTGAATAAATTATGTGACAGCGGAGCCTGCAGGTGCCTCAGGCTCATTTAAATTTTTTATAAACTTCTATTTTGCAGTTCAGAGATGCAATAAAATAATATTGATGCAAACAGGGGTGGGACAGGGAGGTGAGTAATAATCCTCTACCATCAATTAATCTGATGGTAGATATCCTTTAATTTTGTACACGTGTGAGTGTATAGAATCAGTGATGAATACTCCTCCTGTGTAACAATATCTTCACAGGCAGCTTTATCTATGTGACAATATTTGAAGACTTGGGGCTCCAGGCTCCATTAACAAATATAGAGACCAGAGCCCCTCAGGCTCATTTTTTTGCTTAAAAACAAGGGCATACAAAGCCTAAGCCAGGGTGGATCCTGCCAGAGGGGTCGCACACCTTCATCACTGTGCTTGGTTTACAATCCTTGATCCTGGTGGTAGATGCCCTTTTAACCCCTTCCCAATGTGCGCCGTAATAGTAGGGCGCACGTTGGGTGCATGGAGAGGGCTCATGGGCTGAATCCTCTCCATAGCCGGTAAGTCTTTGCTGCATATTGCAGCAAAGACTTACTGGTTACACCCACGATCAGTGCTGGCATGGGCGCCGCCATCTTGGTGAAGATTATCGCTCCCCGTGATGTCATCAGGCAGCAGTGATAGGTCGTCATGACAACATTTTGTCTTCCAAAGACCTGAGCCTGTCTAGTTTTAACCCATTCATTACAGTGTGCGATATGTAATGAACGAGGAGAAAAATCCCCATATACTGCCATACTGTAATATGGTAGGATCGAATACCCTAGGGCAGTGATGGCTAACCTATGGCACTGGTGCCAGAGGTGGCACTCAGAGCCCTTTCTGTGGGCACTCAGGCCATCACCAGAGATGACTCCAGGTATCTTCCTGCAGTCCCAGACAGTCCAGGACTTGCTGTGCACAGAGCTATTTTAAAGTGACAGCTCTACCTGGGACTATTTTCTGCTTTATTGGTGTCTCAGGGGCTGGTATCAATGAAAACTGCGACAGAGAAGGGAGTATAAATCACAAATTACATTTCTGTGTTGGCACTTTGCGATAAATAAGCGGGTCTTTGTTGAAGTTTGGGCACTCGGCCTCTAAAAGGTTCGCCATCACTGCCCTAGGGGGTCTGAAAAATTGTAAAAATAAAGAAAGTTAAAAAAAATTATAATAAAACCTACAAATTCAAATCACCTTCCTTTCCCTAGAACTGATATAAATATAAATAAACAGTAAAAATCATAAACACATTAGGTATCGCCGCGTCCGAAAATGCCCAATATATTAAAATATAATAATGGGTTTTCACAGTGTTTAACCCTATAACGGAAAATAGCTCCCAAAGTAAAAAAATGCCACTTCTTTTGCCATTTTGAAAAATTGTAAAAAGTGATCAGAACATCAAGTCGCAAAAAATGACACCTCACACAGCTCCATACACCAAAGTATAAAAAGTCATTAGAGCCAGAAGATGTCAAAATCAAATAGATTTTTGTACAGGAAGTTTTAATTGTTGTTAATTCAAGAAAACCTTATAAAACCTATACAAATTTGTTATCAACCTGACCGCACCGACCCAAAGAAACCCAAGGGAATTTTTTTTCCCCAGTACACAGCATGGAATATAACATATCATCACTATGAAGTGCAATTTGTTACGCAGAAAACAAGCCCTCACAGGGCTCTTTACATGGAAAAATAAAAAATGTATAGATTTTTGAAGGTGGGGAGTGAAAAATGGAAATGAAAAAAACACTTTATTACGGTACTTATTCATTCTTATAGATACATGGTTTAACTCTCGTGGTTTAGTTAAAAATGGGGAATAGGATTGATAGTAGCTCAGGCAGAGGAAGGAGTTAACCCACATTCCATCTATTTTTGGGTGTAACTCTTGTGCAATTAATATTGACAGTCTAAACATTTTCTTTTTTTTCGCCAGATAAGATACTGAGAGGGTCTGGCATATTCTCTCCCGGATGGCTACATTCTTGCCAAGGCTCGTACAGATGCTGTTAGAGGTGGTTTTAATAGGATTAAAATGAGTTTTGCACATTTGGGTAATGTTATTCCATTACTGCTCCAGAGATTCTCTGCTTACATTGCCAATTCATCCCTGAATATAGGAGGCTTTTTATCAGTCTGTATTCTGTGTGCTGCCTCTATACTCTTCTACGACATTACCCTACTATGCACTTTGCTGTCATTTTGAGAACTTGAGATCATGAGTTGCATGTCATATGGATTATACTTAATGTTAAAAATCAAGTATATTTTTGTTTACCAGAAATTCATCCCTCCCATGATGTTGGGTTTGAGGCACAGAAAAGTGTTTTGTATGCAGCTTTTTTCCTTTTGTATTTGATGGATCATTTGCCTGAAAAAATTATACTTTTTAATCTGAAAAATATACTATGGCTTTGCTATTACTATTACTGTACTTTGTAATAACAAAATAGAATGCAACTATTTAACACATTAATTACTAGTACACTTGTGCAAGTACACTTGTGACAAGCATTTCTAACGTGCAGTTTGCTTCTTTTTCATGAAGGTCTTGTGCCACAAAAATCCATTATGGATGAGAACTGCTTGGTGTAATGCTACATGCACACAGCGGTATGCCCGCCCGCAGCGGCGTGGATCGGTTCACATGGGCTGCCATTGGGGACGTATATGTGGCCTCAAATTTGTGGCCGTATATACATCCCCACAGACGGCCATCTAAATTTACCCTAAGAAGAACTAATACATGTCAAAATACTGAGATGTGTAATAAAAACAGATGTTACCAGTGACACCCTAGTGGCTTCTATATGCAGACATATTCTGCTGTAAATCATGTAACACCCATGTCTCAGACACACTGACCGCATAAATGGACAAGAGATCTGTGATTAGTGGGCAGTTAGCATGCAGGTAGCCTAAGGCTATGTGCTCATCTTGCACAATGGCTGCAACATTTTTCCACTGGTAATTCCGCAATCATTCTATGCATTTTAGGCCCTTTGCCCACGAGCGAGTTTAATGAATCAAACTCTCATCACACTTGCATTGTGAGTTTTCTAGAATGTCTGACCTGACGCTCAGAAACCAAAACTGAACTTGACATACAGAGCCAGATGTTCCAGCAAGCTTATGATACAAGTTTTATGCATCAAACACTCGTAAGGAAGATGGGGGTTCTAAGCTCAACCTATGCATTGTGATGGTATAATTCTCCATCAGGAACATGCTGCAGATCACAAATCCAGAGAAGAAATCGGTTTCCACCACTGACTTTTTTTTCTGGTTATGTGTGTGATTTTGATAAATCCTATAGACTACACTGGTACTGAATTGCATAATACGCGTCACGTGCTGGCATCATCAGGATACGTTGATGAGGCAGATTTTTCCTGTAAGAGAAGACCAGCCACAGAATCCACTTTTGGGCTGTGATCACATGCAGTGTTTGAATTATGCTTGAAAACACAATTCAAAGCCTGCGGCGAGGGGTTTGGCCACTGAAACGCTTGCAGTCAGCAACAAGCAGCTCATGTTATGTATTGTTTCTTAGCCTGATGTAGCAGGCCTTATGTGTGGAGCTGCAAGGTGAGGCCCCAGCTAGGTGAGGCATTGTTTTAACAAGTGATGTAATGGGGTCAGAAAAACCAAAAACAAAGTCACAGGCAGAAGTCCCTTTTTATTATTTTTTTTTCTGTGTCAAGCTGAGATCCAAAGCATAAGCAGTAAGAGTGTGACAATGTTTCTTATGCCATTGCTGCTTAAGTTTTTTCCTCTTAAATTAGTTCCTTTTGCACAACCCGGGAGAGGTGAAACCAATAGTGGTAGTTTTTTGTCAGCTCTTTGTACAACGGAGATCGGCAATATGTGCTGACTGCTTATTTCTGGCTTACCTCGCAGGTAAATGAAGAAAGACAGAACTTGATGAACCCTTTGTCTGCTTTTAGTCAAACCTGCTCTGCACAAACTTGTTTATACTGTATGTTCTGCCTGTCTCTGACAGGAATTCTTCATTTTGCTTGTCTTTTTTTATTTGTGCAGGGGATAGAGAAGGCAGTGTACTAAGCTGACAGCTTTATAGTGCTGCTGTCACCCTGGCTAACAGGAAAGTGTTCTACAATATGCATTAGAGCTTTATAAATAGTCATATTTCTTTATTGATATTTGTATAATTTAATGATAAAATGATGGATATTTTAGCATTGTGCATTTAGCATTGCATTCATCATTGATTCTCCAACATGTAACCAGGTGCCTCTTTACTTTATTAATTGTAAACAATATGAACTTATTACGTAATAGGATTTGATACATTTTAGCGGAGCCCCCGTTTTCTTTTGCCCCCTCCCCCTTTCACCTGAATATGACTGGCAATTTAACCAGAACTGGGAGAACTTGGTCCAATCGCATATGAGCTTCAAGTGAAGGAGCACCGCATGTATTGAATTGTTTACACTAGAAATGCATATGTGATCTGGTCCCCTCTCCGTTCCAGGTGGATTGTGTTCAGAAACACAATCCTTAATCTTAAATGTCTGAATGCAGCCTTGACAAATGATTTTGAGGCATTTAAATTTTTTTCTATTCCTAACTTTTCCCATGTAATCAGTGCCATTAGTTCTACAATTATTAGGCCCTCTTTTGGCAGATGTGAAGACCTCCATAGGAACAGACTGCTAGGACTGCCCACCTGACAGTAGAATTAATATTAAAGAATATCTTGATTTATAAAGTGCTGCTGAGTTTGATGGTCCTATATAAATAAAGATTATTATTATTATTATTATTATTATTATTATTATTATTGCTTAAGAACAGGGGGCTTGAGAAGAATTCCATTGCTGGGATCAGCGAGCCCACTTATCGATGCAAGGAGTGGAGTCATGGAGGGGGAGAAAGTCCTTACTTGAGCCGGCCCCTTTGTGTGATTCTGGATCAAGGTTGATTATAATGGTGGGTGGCAAAACTATTGAAGTGAAGAATACAGTAAGCTTCCTTCATGAGCAGCACTTGATGTAGACATTTTTTTTTTTTTAATTTAATGAAAATGTGGAAATCTAAGAGAAGGGGATGTGACATTGGACATTAAGAGCACACGTGTCCACCTTTCCACCAGTTCATTGCTCGGTTGTATGGCTGCTCCATACGCCTTGACAGTAGGAGCCTGAGGGTGCATTCACACATTATTGAAAACTGCATCTTGACTGCATTGCAATAATTTTTGATGTGGTTATAGGTGCAGCTTCTTAATTTAACAGATGAAAGACAATAACTGAAGAAGTGAATCACATTTATTGACCTGAGTTCCCCTTCAAAAACAAATTTACATTTTATGTTTATGGAGGACATTTTTGGAGTTTCCGACTTTTTTGTGGCGCTCCCACCACCTTTTCTCCTTTCTGACCCATTTATTATGTGAAAAAATGCGATTTTCCATATCCTCCAACCCTGCTCGAAAAGGTGGTGGTAACTCCGACAAAATTAACATCAATCCATTCTATTTTTTTGGGTGCTGAAAAGTTGCAGAGAGTAGACCAAAAGAAAAATTGTGTAGCAAAATAAATACTGGCGGATGGGACATAAATATTAACCTTTTCGTGTTGTAGCCTTTTTTAATTTATTTTTTGCACCCCACCTTTAAAAATCTAACTTTTAAATTTTTCTATGTACAGCATGTGAGCTGTGAGGGGGCTTATTTTCCACGTAACAAAGTGTACTTCTCCGTGACATTGTTTATTATTCCATGTCATATACTGGGAAGCTGGAAAAATAATCCAAATTGGCAAAAAAAAGCATTGGCGCCAAAAGAGGAGCAACGAAAGATGGCAGCGCCCTTTGAACTGCACCCCTTTAATGCACTCTCTGGGTGCTTTGAAACATAGTGTTTCTGGGGACAGAGCTCGGCTGAACGCATATGATTGGAAACCGGCATCTGGTGTTTTGCATTGTGTAAATGCTGGGTGTGTAAAAGCATTGGGTGCTGGTTACCAATCGCATGCGGGTCACTGGAAGCTCAGATGTGATCAGGCCAAGCCACCTGTGCATTTCATTGTGTTTGTAAACACAATGCAAACCCCACGTGTGAAAGCACCCATACTCCTCATGTCTATTCAAGGACTGGCACATGTCCCCAGTTACTCCTTTGTCCTCATGCCCACATCAGTGGAATAGACCGCTCCGTACATGAGCCGACTGCCCAAGCTGCAATACATTTTTTCGTTCATTATTCTATTATCTTGTCGAAATTTTGTAGTAAATGTCCTCCTTTCTATGTTGCTGTATTAAAGTGTAAACTTTCACTTTAAATGTGTCAGTAGTCTCCATAATAACAAGTTCCTGCTGGAGCACATTCCTCAGCTCTACGGCTATAACTTGTGTTAATGCATTAAATCTGGTTCCATACAGCACCAACCTGTGTCTATGAATGATTAAACTTGCCCAAACCCAGTTACCTGAACATAATGATAGCAGCTTGTCATACTCTTGTATTTTGCAGGCTGCACCCCCCATATGTTGCTCCCTATCTTTTTATGTGAACATCTTAAAGAACACAATTGTCGTGTATAGTGCTATAGTATTGTATGTACTCAAGGCAGGAACATCAAACAGAACGCTATTTAATCTAAGCATTCCAAGGCCTAGGAGTAATGGGATGTCTTCAGTCACCTTGAAGGCTGTGCTGTGTTGTAATGTTACAAGTAATTGTTATATATGTGTGTATTATCCCGTTACCATTAATCCCAATAATGCCATTATATAATTCCTGTTCATTAACTTGTCTCCAAAGAAGAAAGTTGTTTTTCAAAGACAACCGTCTCTGATCTGTGTAAGTTCTCAGATGAGCTGTCATATGCCCAGCCAGCCACAATGAGGTTATTAAGTAGATAAAAGGATTTCTGAGGGTGTTTGGGTGTTTTCAGGCTGATTTACTTGGTGGAAGTTGATGTCTTCTGCAAATCACGCCGTGTTATGGATGGTCACACGCAGAATTTACAGGACTTATTGGATGGTTAGGACCTGATATGGAGAAATTATTACTCATAATGCAAATTTCCCTAAGTAGTACTATAAATTTGACAGGTTTACTTAAAGGACACCTGTCATCAGGTCTGTGTCACTTGTCCTGTCACCTCTACCTGTTGGAGCAGCTCACAAGGATCCCATCCCAGCCTTTATCTAGTCATTTCATACATTAATCATTGTAAAATCATCTATTTTTTATCATGTAAATGAGGCTGGTCACATGGTCAGAGGCAGTGATGTCACCCCTGTTCCCCCTCCCCTCTCCTCCCCCTGCTCATGTCTGTGTGTAATGTATAGTAAAGCATGGCTAGTATCTGTACTTTATCTGCTGACATGCTGCATCCTCCTAATATACAGGTGAGAGACACAGACATCAGCTACACATGAATCTGACATGTTCTGCTGTAACATGGCTGCCTGGAGCTGTACACACATACATGCACACACAGGCTGCAGGGGGCGTGGCCACCAGCACCAGGAAGCACATCATTATACAGCCTCACATCATTATACAGGCTGTCAGTCATGCACTGGGGGTGTGGCTGTGCCTCCCACTCATGAATAGAGTGGACAGCTTGAATATGCTAATGCTTCATTGGACATTTCACAGGTCATTTGCATACAGCTTTAGGAACTCATTGCTTAGGTTTACAGGCATGTAGAGGGACAATGAGGGGATAGAGGCAATGCTCTCTAATAGCAGTTTATGAAAATATATTTAGTTTAGGGGGGTTATTTTGCATGACGGGTTCTCTTTAACACCCTGCATCACCCTACAGAGCAACCTCCCAGAAAGAAGGCATTTCGATTCCTGTACAAAGCACTTGTTGTTAAACTAGGACATTAAACTAGATGAAAGACCTCTTTAATAAATGTTTCTACATACTTGACTTTTCATACAGCAGAATTCGGTCATTTTCATGTTTTCTCCTTTTTGATGCAGAAGTTATTTTCTATTGGCCGTTATGGCTCTCTTGAAGCTAGTATTAGGGTGTCTTGGGTTATTAGAAGCTTGCTGTATTTATTTCGGTGGGCTCATACACAGGCAGTGCTTTCCGCAACACCATGTATGAGCCCACCACCTGAGCTGTAGTTCATAGAGCATGTCCTGTCCTATTCCTGTTTTCTCTTGTCTCACACGACCACAGCTTCGTTGTTTTTGTCCCACAAATGCACAGGTTTCATTTTCAGGTAGCTCATGGATGAACTTGTTATCTAAAACCTGAATAAATCTTTGCCTGTGTTTATTGGTGTTAAAGATTATGTGACAAATAATTTCCCTTAAAAACTTTTCTTGAGAAACTCCTTTGTTTTTGTTTCTTTTAGAACTCCACTCCACACTAGTGTTCTGCTATTTCTCCATCTGGCCCCTTTCACATAGGCATTTTTTCATTTGCAGGTTCTGTATTGGACTCTGGCTGGCTCTACGGGCAGTCCCTGGGTTACATGATAGGTTCTGTATGTTTGTTCTTAAATTTAATTTGTATGCAAGTAGAAACTGTTTATTTTATAATTGTAACTCCAGCCAAGATTGGATTAACAATAAAGCTTAATTGCAAACACCTTTGATAGCGGCTACAGCTGATCTTTGTAGCATGGAACTAAAGTACAGTAAATTACTGCAGGGGGCTGGCAGCCTATACACTGCAGGGGGCTGGCAGCCTATACACTGCAGGGGGCTGGCAGCCTATACACTGCAGGGGGCTGGCAGCCTATACACTGCAGGGGGCTGGCAGCCTATACACTGCAGGGGGCTGGCAGCCTATACACTGGGGAGGCTGTGACATTTCCGACCCTTGGCTTATATTTGAGTCAATAGGTTTTCCCAGTTTTTTTGTGGTAAAATTAGGGGTCTCGTCTTATACTCTGGTCGGCTTATACTCGAGTATAAGTGGTATATCACCTGTGTTGATTCTGCCAATCTTAGTGTACTCTGGCAGATGGTCATTGCATGCATTGTGTTGAGCTGTAAGCACAACACTGACTTGTGGACGTTGGGCCCTCATGGACAGTTTAAGCAGACATGTGGATATCAGTGACCTGCTGGAGGTAATTTTGCAGGGCTCTGGCACTGCTCCTCCTGATCCTCCATGCACAAAGGAAGAGGTAATGATCCATGCTCCATGTTCCGGACACTGCGGAGGCAGATACAGGTACCCTTCTTGCCACAGCTTGCATTGATGTGCCATCCTAGATGAGCTGCAGTATCTAAGAAACTTCTGTGGGAAAGTCATGACAAAATAAAGAAGGACTTTAAAACAATAGCCGTAAAAAGATGAGAACAGATAAATGATCTGTGGTCACCACCTGTAGAATCACTCCTTTATAGTGCTTGAATTGCTAATTACCTATAATTTCTACCTGTTATCTATTCTACTTGCACAACTGAAATAGAAATTGATTCACAATCAGTGGTGATACGTAACTGGACAGGTTGATTTCACAGCAGTGTGATTGACTTGTTACATTGGATTGTTTAAGCATTTTCTTTATTTTTTTTTTTTTTTAAGTAGCGTATCATGTTAAAGTCAGTTTTGTGTGAGCTGGTTTGAAAAAAACCTCAAGCGCAGCTATCGTTGTAGACCCTATGACACACGTACAGAATGATTTTAGTACAAATCTCTGGTATTGGGCTTTGCAAAGGCAAACATAATGCATGATGAAATAAAAGATAAGAAGTAACTCTGTGAACTTGCTTTGTAGCAATAATGTAAGGGTATGAAACCTTATGTGAACTTCCAGTAAGTTTTTTTTTTTTTTTTAAATAAAAGTTAAATGTATATATGTACAAAATTCTTAATATTTATATAACTCTTTTTTGATTTTATTGGTATGTGTGACTATAGAGATGAGCTTTCTGCTCTACTTCTTGTTTGGACTATTCTCATTGTTTTTGTTTCTTTTTATAAATATATTGTTGGTGTAAGGAGAGGGAGAGCAGTATATGTAGCTGTTTCTATATTGTTTTTGTTGGGAGATTTTCAGTTGGGCAATAATCAGTAATTATGGATGTTGTTAACAAATATAATCCAGGCCGTTAAGTAAAGTGCTAGGAGCCACTACACGCTAATGTCACTAAAAGGGTTTAGGTTCTTGTATATGTATCTGAGACGCAACATGTACTTCTATGTGTTCTAGATCAGACTATGGGTACAAATAAATGTTCCTTTGTTGGGATTCCTTGAACCTGAACCAATATAATAATGGCACGGTTTAATTTGTAACCACACACCATGTGGCTTTTCCTACAACACAGGAGGAACGTCTAAGCTATAAAAAGCACAGTGTTCACTGTACAATGCATTATTGTTCTTTTGATTTAAGTAGTTCCAGAATATGATAAGTTATTTGTATACCCTGTCTGTCACCATGTGACGTTACTTGTATGTGTCTGACAAATGAATTTGAAAGTGCTGCCCAGTGCAGAACTGCTGATTTAATATAGAAAAGATAATTATAACCCCCCTTTCCCAAAGAACACATTTTATGTTGCTTTTTGTTGTACTAGTACCTAAACATAAGCTAAGCTTAAGGTAAAGGCCTCTATGAATACATCACCCTTCACTAAAAATGACACCGCTACATTCTGTTTATAGGGGTTTCCATGGCTAGATTTCCCTTTTCTATATAGGACCCTTTGAGCTGGTACAATAAAGGGGGCATTTCTGTGACTTCATGCCGGCACTCTTGCAGAAGTCAACAGCCCGATGTGCGGCACCAAGGATGTTGGCTTTTTGTGCCTGATTGCATAGTCAAGTTTTGTCTTCCAGGTGGGTGGTGGCTTTAATCTTGCCTTACACAGTAAAAATAAAAGTTTCTCTCTGACTGCAATCTTGCCTTACACAGTAAAAATAAAAGTTTCTCTCTGACTGCAAGCTCTTGTGAACAGGGCCCTCGCTACTATTGTAATCATTTTATTTGTATATGTCCCCTGTGATTTGTAAAGCACGTGATATGATGTTGCTATATAGTTAAAGAAATTATAGCCGCTGTAGAACACAAAGAATTAGGTAGTCGTAGCAATTGCGGAAATATAGAGGCAAAAAATTATGTTAATCAGCCTGGGCTGTGTCACCAGAGAGCCTCGGAGCACCTGGTCGCATAATTTATCCACTCCCCCGTATGATACAAGTCCCGCCTGGTGCCTCCTGACGGCTGCTCTATGCACTGTGGTTGGTCGGGACTTGTATTGTAAGTGTGAGGGAATAAATTATAACACAAGGCGCTCTTGTGAAGTGACTGGAGTACCCTGTTTGGCATAATTTTTATGACTTTATATTGCTGCCAAATAGTCTGGGGTGCTTTGGTTACGTCACCAGTGCGCCTTGTGTTATAATTTATTTGTACAAGGATTGGGATATGGTACTATGTTATATTAGTATTATTTTATTATATTTACATGTACAATTGTCCAATAACATCATGTGATGTCTTTGTTTACTGTGTGAAAATAAATGAAAGTTGGCTATTATAAAGCACTTCCTCCTGTGTGACTGGCTGAGACTGAATTGCTGACCCTTATAAATGACCCCAATCTTGTGAATACTAGATGTTTTTCTGTTTGCCGTTCTGCATTTCAATGGAAGTATTATGTGTTCATTATGTTTTGGCTGGACATCGGAGGTTGGTACATTGTATTCTAGAGCAGAAATACAATTATAGTCTTTCAATCTCACTGTAGTCTACAAAAAGCTTTGCAAAAATTTTTATTCCAAAATATGTATTATGTTAGATCATGTTTAATGTTTGTTTGCAACTGTCAAAATATTTATTTTGTCTTTAAAATGTTTGATTAAAGGAAACCTACCACCACAGATCTACCTATAAAGGTAGATCGGGTGATAGGTGGATCTATAGGACGCGAGGATAGCCCTTTTAAGGGCTAATCCTCACGTCCCCGCAATTTTTTAATAACCTTTATTCCTCTAATATGTACATTTTAGTAGCTGGAGTAGCTGGAGCTGAGGCTACACGGCGCAGCTACTCCATGCCCGGTAGCCTCTTCGATCCTCCTAGCCGAAATCTTCGGCACGCAGCTCCTCGTCCGAGAAACCATTATAGGTAGTTTCGTGGTGGTAGGTTCCCTTTATTAATTCTAATATTCCTCAGTAATGTGGAAGGTTTTCCACCAAGTTTCATGCTGTGACGACTTAAAGGGAACCTGTGACCAGAGACCTAATTTTCACTAAAGACCGGTTGCAGAAGCTTATTATACCTGCAGTTCAAATCTGCCTTTCTGCCTTTTCTAAGCATTTGTATTACAATATAATTGTGTGTTATAACTGACAAAATCCTGGGGCTGGACTTTGTTTTGGATGCATTTCAAAAAACAATATGTGACTTGTCTGTGTTACTCACTCCTCAGAGCTTGGCCCCCACCTTTGTGCTCCTGTACAGCTCCACCTCCTGCTCCTTCTCAGCGGTCACAGCCTCGTCAGCCTGACATCAGTGGGGAAGGGACAAGCTGTACAGGAGCACAAACATGGAGACAGCCTTCAGCTCAGACTAGTCTCTTGTTGTTTTTTGAAATGTATCCAAACCAAAGTCCAGCCCCTGGGACTACCCCAGGATTTTGTCAGCATGCAAGAGTAAGTTATAACACACAATTATACTGTAATGCAAATGCTTAGAAAAGGCAGAAAGGCATTTTTGCACTGCAGGTGTCATGGACCTTTAGTGAAAATGAGGTCCCTGGTGACAGGTTCCCAGGTACCTACCAGTTTTTGGCAAAGAACAGCGGATCCAGTCAGCTGACCGAAGCAACGTTGCAAAGGACTATTGCTCTGAGACCTCTCCAAAAGACCATGGGGGTCATTTACTAAGGGCCCGATTTGCGGTTTCCCGACGTGTTACCCGAATATTTCAGATTTGCGCCGATTTCCCCTGAATTGCTCGGGATTTTGGCGCACGCGATCGGATTGTGGCGCCTCCGCGCTGGCATGCACGCGACGGAAATCGGGGGGCGTGGCCGAACAAAAACCCGACGGATTTGGAAAAACCGCTGCATTTAAAAAAAAATTTAATTTTGTCGCGGAGCTTGCACTCAGCCCGGGTCGGTGAACTCCAGCGCGTTCCGATGCTTTTCAGCGCAGCAGTGCCACCTGGTGGACGGCGGAGGAACTACCTTAATGAATCCCGGCCGGACCCGAATCCAGCGCAGAGAACGCGCCGCTGGATCACGAATGGACCGGGTAAGTAAATCTGCCCCCATGTCTTCATGAAGATCTTCATCTCTTCCAGACCACTTTTCTTGTGACCACTATTTTAATACTTAAAGGAAACCTACCACTTGAAGTGGCAGGTATAAAAGGGAACTACCGAGCACCAGCTCAGGGTGAGCTGGTGCCAGAGCTTATTTTTGTTAGTGTTTTAAACCACAGTATCGCGGTTTAAAACACTTTTTAAACTTTATGGCCGAAGCTACTTCGGCGCAGGGAGGTACGCGCTCGGCGCACCATGCGCGCGACAGTGCGCACGGCTCTCCTTCACTTCCTATGTAGCTGTGTGCACGGTCGCACGCATGGTGCGCCGAGCGCGTACCACCATGCGCCGAAGCAGCTCCGGCCATAAAGTTTAAAAATTAACAAAAAGAAGCTCCGGCACCAGCTCACCCTGAGCTGGTGCTCGGTATTTCCTTCTTATACCTGCCACTTCAAGTGGTAGGTTTCCTTTAATGTATTATGTATACTGGTTATCTTAGAGAACAACCCCTTGTAGTCCAGCTTTCAGTGGAGTTTGGGTTCAGGTTTTAAATGTTTTTACTATAGCTTGTTAGTATTTTGTGGTTATGGCAAGCTTATAACTATTTACTCTGCATTTGCAGTGTATGTTAGAGGACTAGTGGTTTTACTTATGTACACCTCTGATGGATGCATCCAACTTAATTTACAAGTCTTAGGCCGGCGCCACACGTGGCGCTTTTGTCTGCGCTTGCAAACGCAGACAAAGTCGCGCCCACCGGGGCGGGCCTCGGCCCGATCGCATCGGCATTTCTATGGAAACGCCTGCGATCGGGAACGAGCCGCCGATGTTTTGCGTTAATTTAACGCGAAACACCGGCGGCTCGTTCCCGATCGCAGTCGTTTCCATAGAAACGCCGATGCGATCGGGCCGAGGCCCGCCCCGGTGGGCGCGACTTTGTCTGCGTTTGCAAGCGCAGACAAAAGCGCCACGTGTGGCGCCGGCCTTAGGAAGAAAGCAACACATATGTTGCCTATTGGCTTCCATGATTAAAGGGAGTCTACTAGCAATTTTGACCATACAAAGCTTTAGACATTTAGCTAGATACTAGCCTGGGAGGAATATGCAAAAGAAGGAATATGAAATAATATAATGTAATGATGTGTAACTGCCATCACCACAACACTGACCATACTGGATGTACTGCAACCAAATGTACAGCCAAACTTAGTGGTGATCACATGACCTGTCCAGGAGGGTGCAGGACATGTGATGTGGACATGTGACCAGCGGCTATCTTCTCTCCTGTGTATGCTCTGCAACGGACCGCGTGGAGGAAATAAACGGACTGATTAAAGGGCCGGTAGCATTTTAATTCTTCATTAGAGTCTATGTCATCAGCATTTTTCTGCTAAAGGGAGCAAAATTTTAAATAACAACAACAATTACATTTAAGCTTATATTTTAAGGACCCATTTGTATATGAGTTATGCAGATTCCTGGAATACCCATTTAATAAAAAAATGATGTAGTGCTATGTAAAGAGATCTCTGAAAAGATCCATCTCTATATATCAGTGCATTAAGCCTGTATAACAGTGTTACTATATGGCCGTTCTAGTGAGGCTCTTGGTTGGATAAATTTCTCCTATTGACAACCAGTTAGCCCATAGTCTGGTGGATAAAGGCGCTATATCTCTATAGCATGGTAGAGAGTAAGATTGTTCAAATCCCGGCTTTGCAAAGAAATATTTAATTGAATAACAAATAATTTAGAGACCTTAGGGTGCTGCCTAAGACCGTTTTTAAACTGGCTGAAAACACATCAGTTTTTAAGTGTCTGAGAGCAGAACTGTTCTAGTTGTCCATGGCAACCAATCAGCTCTCAGCTTTCACTTTCTTTTTTTAAAAGATTTTATTTATGAATTTTTCATTTTTTAAATTCAACAATAACATCTTAAAACATTAGACTACGGCGCAGCGTAGTAATACTTGAAGATAGCAAAACAGCATAGGCAAATATCGCAATCGGTCAAATGGCATTCTTGTGTCAGAAATAGATGACCATATCAGTACATATACAGCATGTAAACGCCGCAGTCGGAACTTAATGAACAAACATTCAGGCACCCATTCATACAGACACACAAGGACAAAATACTAACAACACAACACACCACCCTCTTCGCATGGGGTTCGAGCCAGACAAAAGGATTCGTTTATGATAGCTACTTTACACCACAGTGTTAGAGTTCATGTTCCATCTAGACCAAATAAATTCAAATTTTTGAGGGCATTGTCTGTTATTGTATACAGAGTAATACATAGGGATAACCTTGTTGACCAGCGTAATCCATTTCTGCAGGGGAGGGGGGTCACGGTCCTTCCAGGACATAATCACCACCTTACGAGCGTAGTACAGAACGAGTCTAAAGAAGATCCTGTCATAATGGCCACCAATGACCTCATTTATTACTCCCAAAAGGCAAACCTTGGGGTTGGCTATATGAGGAAAGCCAAAGTGACTGTTGAGGAAGGTTAGCACTTCTGTCCAAAATGCACTGACCCTGGGACAGGCCCACACACAATGTAAGAAAGAACCACAGGCTACCTGACATCTGACTCAGCTTTCACTTTCCCACAGATGTTTGCAAAATTAAAGCGTTCTGATTGGTTTCATGGGCAACTAGAACAGTTTTACCTCAGACATTTCTGACACTTCCCCTTGTGTCAGGGGAAGCCCTCAGAGATGTAGAAACTCCATATATAGACAGTTCATGATATTTTACTGAAGACATGGTTCCTGCTCTGTCGATGGCCCGACACAAAGGTTTCCCTGCCCCATGTGTCCTCTGGGGAATCCCATGCAGATAGATACTAGGAGTCTGTACAACAGCACAAGTCCTTCAGTACAACAAATGACAGAAACCCAAGATTGAACCTTTTGGAAGTATGAAACTGAGGTTTTGATGCTTCTTACAACCAGAATTTGAACAATAAGCTTTTCAGCCCTTCTACCAAGCAGACACTGAAAACTCCCTGGGAATTTACCTTTCTATTCCTGTGAGTTGCTGTGCATGTGCAATATCTCGGGACGCTTGTTGGCGTTTGCAGCTACACAAAGGATTTGGTGACTGTGTCACTATTTTCTCCTCTTAGAATACAATAGAGCTTTAAACTTGTGCGTCCAGAAATGAGCCAAGAGAAAAACATGCCAAAAAGATGTCTAATGAGTTTGGCTAGAAGAAGATAAAATGAAAATCTGCCAAATTCCTGAAAAAACAACTTCTGCTTGCTGTCTCACAAGTTTGTGCAGGTTTCCTTTATAGGAACAGGATTGCAACAGTATGGCTGATAGAAAACTAGAATGTGAAGCAGTAATATCCTTTTATTATTTTTTTTTTAATCCTACTGCAAATAAACAAATAATAATAGATGTACACAGGCTGCACTGCACCCTTGGAAGTTGAGCAGAAGTAATAAAAAACATAAAGGTTATTAGTACAATTTAGAAAATCACATGGAAACAGGCGGCAGAGGAAGGTGGTGGATGAGTATGGTCTTTAAATGGTGAGGAGAATTGAGATATGGATATGGACATAGAAACCATTTGTGTAAGAATTTGTGGTAATTTTGGTTTTGAAGGGGACAGATTTCTACAAGGTAGCACCGTTGGGAAACTTTGTTGGCCCGGTGTGAGTAGGGAAGGGAGGCTTATCGCTAGTGTGGTAGTATTCGTGCTATTGCTGCAAAGAGTAGCAATAGGGGTTTAAGGGACTCTATGAACAGGTTCTTCACTACTAAACTACCAGCATGCTTGTGTAGGTTGTTAAAGGGGGTTTCCCATGAAAGAAAGTTCTCAAATCTCAATCCCCTAGTGATGTTAACACAATAAATATAATTTTGAACCTTTTATTTCACAATTTTAATCAGTTTTATTGCTGCCTTGGCTCCTATCACTTAGTTATGGTCATTGTAAAATTCCAGAGTGTGGGAGAGGACTCTCTATGCAAGCACATTATGATCCATCTAGTTCTGTGAGCTGACAATGTGGTTAGATTTTCAGGATACAAGGTTTGCATACACTTTCATCTGGATTGTAGCTGACAACGTAGAAAGGGGGTGAGACTGATCAGATACTGATGAGATCCATGAGATGCCTATTACACACAATGACCGTCAGCTCTCCTACATCTCTGCTATTCCACAACACATTAGATCTGTTGTGCTTTCCTCCCCTGATAAATAACTGATCTGTCTGTAGCTTCTAGCACTCCTCATGCTGCTGTCCGTCCTGAACTGCAGGGGTGGCAGAGCTAGAATGCAGGGAGCAGAGTCAGAAAGACAAGGGCCGTGAAGCCTCAGGCAAGATGGCTGCCAACCCTAAAGTCAGAAGTTACAGGGTCATGTCTAGGGGCAACTTAAATTGTGTACACCAGGACTGATAGAGACAGGTTGGAATTATATCTGTGAAATGCAGTTTTTTTGTTAATAACAGTGAATTAGAGAATGTGTTATTTTGTTCAGTAGATTTAAGACACTTGCCTTTGTGGAAATACTCCGTTAAATGTCCTTTCCGAAATTTTTTCTTTTCATGTTGAGCCTCATAGTAGTTCATATGAAAATTAAGAGCCTTCTACCTAAAGATTCACTTTTAAAAGCTTAAGGCGGAGTGTCCATTCAGATTAATTGGATTATGGTTCGGTGAGCTCTGGAACAAGAGATACAGGGAGTTGCATATAAAGCTCCAGTTCCTGCTTTTTTTAACTGTCTGCATCTCTGGTTCTGTAGATCACAGAACCCCATGCTTGAAGTTTGAAAGCTTTGATTCTTATCTTTAAAGAGTAACTGTAAAGTCAACAAAGTTAACTTAGTGTTAACTTTTTCCTTAACCTACTCTAAGCTAAAGTAGGCACTTTTGTAACAGCAGGTACAGTGTGTTCACAAAACACTAAATATTGAAGCTCCTTACCAAGAGGACCAAAAATTGACCATGCAATACCTATTCAAACTTCCATCAGAACAAAAGAGTTTCATCATATATCAAACAGTTCATTGAAAAAAATCTCTTTATTGACAAAATATTCACATGAAATCCATCACAAAAATCTGAGTTAAAAAACCCATTAAAAGAGCTACACATAAAAATGTAAATGTAAAAATGTAAACAACTTGTTTTTGTCCTCTGTTCCTAGATAGAACTTTTGTTTGTAGAGTTCAAAAACTTGTATGAGGTTCACTGCCCAAGTCTGAAGTATTAGATAAATGATAAATTCTCTTGCATATTGAGTAACCTAGATACTAAATGTACAGCTACAGTCCTACTACCTACTGTATGTACAACACATCTGGTCCTCATTTATGCTTTTCTATTCTTCCCACACATAATCACAGGTCTTATAGCCCACTACAGTGTACTTTTTACCAAGCAGGGGATTTCTTAAGCTACTGTGTCCAGATTTATGTCTCATGTGCATATCATAAGGCCGGTTTGTCATCAGTACAGGCGGTCCCCTACTTTTAAAGGGCACCTACCACCCCGATTCTACCTATAAAGGATGGATGGGACGTGAGGATAGCCCCTTTTTTGGGCTAATCCTCACGTCCCGGGTGTCTTTTAGAAAACTTTATTGCATGTATATGCAAATATTTTTTTTATGCGGCTACTGGGGCGTGGAGTAGCCGGACATGAGTCTACTAGTCGCGGCTACTCCACGCCCCAGTAGCCACGTTACTCCGCCTACCAGGTAATCTTCAGTGCGCAGCTCCTGGTAGCTGCGCGCCCTCGTCCGGGTCCCCTGCGTTCCCCTTCGGCTGCGTGGCCGCGGCTCCGGGGCCGGAGCTACTGCGCATGCGCAGAAGGCCAAAGATGCCGAGGGAATCGGAAGATTACCTGGTAGGCGGAGTAACGTGGCTACTGGGGCGTGGAGTAGCCGCAACTAGTAGCCTCATGTCCGGCTACTCCACCCCCCAGTAGCCGCATAAAAAATTTGCATATACATGCAATAAAGTTTTCTAAAAGACACCCGGGACATGAGGATTAGCCCAAAAAAGGGCTACCTACCATCCACCTACCACCCCTTCTACCTTTATAGGTAGAATCGGGGTGGTAGGTGCCCTTTAAGGACACCCAACTTACAGACAACCCATAGTTACAGACAGACCCCTCTGATGAAGTTTTCAGAATGCCTTTCTTTAGTTCCAGGCTGCAATGATCAGCTGTAAGGTTTCTGTACTGAAGCTTTATTGATAATCCTTGGTCCCATTACAGCAAAAAATGTTTAAACTCCAATTGTCACTGGGGCCAAAATTTTTTTTTGTCTGGATCTACAATTATAAAATATACAGTTTCGACTTGCATACAAATTCAACTTAAGAAGAAACCTCCAGACCCTATCTAGTACGTAACTCGGGGACTGCCTGTACGTGATCTGCTCACACACCGATGACAGGAGAAAACGCTGCCTAATTTGCCAACTCTTTCTTACATAGGACTTGCCTAGAGGTTTTCCTCTAGGACACTCTTTTCATAAACAGAACCATGGAAACCACAGCCTGGTGTATGAGCCCATAGCAACACATGTGGACACCTGCTATCCGTTAAAACCGCAAGCGCACGTCCCCAAACAACGTTCATGTGCATGAGGCCTTAACAGCTCAAACCCACTTAAATAATGTAACATGTTAGTTACTTACAACTGATTTTGGATTGGATAGTAAAATTCTCGTCAATCTATAGATTTTCAAACCCACGCTGCCTGATTTGTGGCAGCCTTTCTGTGGACTTGCAAATAACACTTTAGAAATGGAGAACAAATGGTGGCAGCAGCTTACAAATAAGGTGCACCAGGTATGTTTACTACAGATTGGTCAGAGTTTTACTTTGGAGTGGAGGTGAATCCAGCATCTTTGTTACATTTTCTGAAAAAAGGTGAATTATTCTGATCAGACTAGTATAAATGAAGTCCGAGGCAGACCACAGAAATTATGGTACATTGTCACCAAACGGCATGCTTGTTTAAACAGCTGGGGGGCGCTCTAACCACTGTCATTTACTTTATGATGATGCCATGCCTTTATTTTAACATTTCTGTTGTCATTCCAGACTTCTCCACAGTATTATGCTCTAGGTCCGGTCACTTGAGAGCTCATTGTTATAACTAGAAAATAAACAATAATCAATATACTTTCCAAATCAACTCCTCTCAGTTTTCTAGATCTCTGCTTGCTGTGCACGGCTTGTTATAACACATGACTCTGATTACTCTCACATTATTAAAATGCAATTGCAACGGAGACCAAAAAATTTTTGGACTGGGGTTTACAATTATAAAATATACAGTTCTGACTTGCATATAAACCTAAAGAACCTATCTTATGGTATGCTTGGTACAGGGCAGGACTTATCCAACTGGAAATGGAGGATCACCCAATTGTGAAACCAAAGCTGATCACACTCTTAATGACCAGCCTGGTTGCCTTCTGCTCCAATTGTCAGGCCATGTAGGTTTTGGCTTGTATGTTTAATACAATCCTCAATATAATATAACCTTTCTGTTGCATTCCACGTTAATAAGCAGGGTTCCCTGTGTGCATACATTTAGGGCAGCACTGTGGCTTGCATTGTGGTTAGCATTACAGCCTTGCCACGCTGGGGTCCTAGGATCAAGTCCCAGTGTCAACATCTGCAAAGAGTTTGTATGTTCTCTCCGTGTTTGTGAGGGTTTCCTCTGGGTCCTCCGGTTTCCTCCCATACTACAAAACATGCAAGTAGGTTGATGAGATTGTGAGCCCCATTGGGGGCGAGGAATGATTTGGCAAGCTCTGTGCAGTGCTGCATAATCTATGTGTGCTATATAAATAAAAGGAATTCTTATAAGTAGTCAAAACTATAAGCCTGAGAAGGTCTCAGTTTTTGTTGCTTTCCCTCTACCTTCTGCTCTTTATTAACTGTCCATCTGTTCTCTCTGGTACTTCATGTCACCTACACCAATGAAAGTCTTACAGAGTACAGTGTGTAAGTAGTTTCTCAGAACTGGTCCCCAGAATAATACTATTTAGCGCTCTCTTTCCTTCTGACATGTAACTAAATACTCTAAATCGTTCTCACTGAAATAGAACAGTGCTTTAGAGTGAAACGTGTGGGTAACCTCATACTCTGGCCTGTTACTGGGTTGTGTCTATAGAATGACATTTACCCACTTATAGTGATGTGATATGAGGTTATTTGGTAAGATCAAGGCTTTACTTTATTTTCTACACTAGAATGTATCGGCAAAAAATAATTGGTATGTTGGTAATTAAAAATAGTAATCCAGGTTTCAGCATGTTTATGGTTAATTACTTATTAATCTTTATCCAACATTGCCAGAGAACAGTGTGAGCAGTTCTTGCATTTGTCTTTCACCACATGTTATTCTAGTTAATATTGTACCACGCTGTGCTGTTCACTCAGGATTTATGAAATACACTTCCTAACTTGCCTGAGTATCTTGTGTTTTTATCTTCATTTGAAATAGAAGTGCATCACTGCTGACATAGAAAGAATAATATTTCATCTATGATCTAACTCCCTCCTCATAGGCTGGAGCAGATCCAGGTAGTTTCATTCCAGGTGGAAGTATAGAGCTCCAATTTAAAAAGAACCTGTTACCATATTTTTCACAAATTCATCTAGTGACCGGTTCCTTATTAATTTATTGCCATGTACTTGCCTTTCTTTTATCTAAAAATTGTTTCACTAACATCGCCAATAATCAGAGGGGGCGTGTCCTCCCTTCCTTACTCAATTGTACCCCTCCCCATTATCACCATTCAGCGCTTTATATCATGTGACCAGGGTGATGTCATCTTAATTCCTTTACATACTAATATTTGAAAAATCTACTCCATGTATGTATCTGATCACATGAAATCACAGCATGTTTTCATGTGATCAGATCCATTTATAGAGTAGATCCTGCATAAGATGACAACTATGGCTCTGTCTGACAGTATATGTCAATGTAAAATGTCAGTGTATTCTTACAAACATGGTTTAATCCGTTGCCGTACCATGGCGTTCCCAAACGTCATTGTGTGGCAACGGGTGCTTGCAGGGGGCTCATGGACCCGAAATGCACGATTTATAAAAACTGTCATTCCTGGGGGTGAAATATCAGTGGAAAATGGCGCCAAAATGTCTAAAAAGCCACTTTTTTTTTTTTTCCTTTTTCCAAAACCTAATTATTTTAATAAAAAGTGATTAAAAGGTTGTTCAGTCCCCAAATTGGTAGCAGTGAAAATGTCATCACATTCTGCAAAAAATGATGCCTTACCCAGCTCTGTACACCGAAGTATAAAAAAAGCTATTGGCCTCAGAGCACACAATTAAAGTTGTGAAAACAAGGCCCAAAAGAAATTGGCTCAAATGTATTTTATTGTCAGTTTTTCCAGAACATGGCATGGAATATTAAATCCATCACTAGGAAGTACAATTTGCTACACAGAAAACAAGCCCTCACAGAGCCATGTACAGAGAAAATAAAAACGTTAGGGATTTTTGAAAGTGGGGAGTGAAAATGGAAACATTAAAACTAAAAAGGGACCACACGGTGGCTCAGTGCTTAGCATTTCAGCCTTGCAGTGCTGGGGACTTGGGTTCAAGTTCCAGGGTCAACATCTGCAAAGAGTTTGTATGTTCTCTCTGTGTTTGCATGGGTTTCCTCCCACACTACAAAACATACTGGTAGGGTGATTAGATTGTGAGCCCCGTTGGGGACAGGGACCAATTTGGCAAGCTCTGTGCAGCGCTTCGTAATCTGTGTGCGTTATATAAATAAAAGGAATTATTATTATTAATAAGGGGTCAATTTCCTGATGAAACTAGTCAGCGGAAAAATGTCCGATTTGGCAGTGAATCTAATCATATATAAATAATTAACATCTGATTTGTCTGAAATTCTTACTTGAATCCAACAAGTGGTGTTTTCCTTGTTTTTTCCTTCCCGGTGACCTCCTGTATATGTTTTGTTTTACTGTGATGTCTGACTGATTGAGTCTCAAGGTCACATTGCTTTGTTAATGGAGTGTTTTCTCCAGGCTAAAAGCTGCTCTTTAGAAGTGATGCAGTACAATCCCTTGTTAGTCTAGTCAATTGCTTGTGCTGATGGCTACAATAATACTCTGATGAGAGCTGCATAGCGTGGGCACATCTAATATATGTTTGTCTTGTGTTTACTCTACAGGCTAAAAAACCACATTGCATTGTGGGAGGTAAAAGTCAAAGAGTATGCATCTAGCAATCTGTCAATTACATCTACATGTCTGTGTGTACTATATATATATATATACCCCGTTTCCATGTGACTCCATTTCTATTGAAATCATTGGCCCCAAACTCTCCTAGCGCTTTTTTTTTCCTTGTTGTCCAGGTAGCTGCTAATATCACAAAGTGATTTTACCCATGTCACAGCCTCTTGCAGTAACTAAAAGATCTACTAATAATAATGTATGGCGTGGGGGGGGGGGGGCTATAGCAATGACTGCCGCTAGGTCTTCTTTTCAGGGGAGGCCTTGTATTTCTAAGCTTGAAAAAAAGTGTACTAGGTCTTATTTACGGTGGATGTCCTATTTTCAGGGAAATGGTATATATATTTCACAATCGGCAAGGGATCAAATAATTATGATTGTGGGGGTTCTTACTACTAGGAATATTTGGGACCACTGCCCCCATTACCATCATCAGCTTGTACTGTGAGCGGAGCAGGAAGTCTCATAGCAGTCACACAAGAACTAAACACAAGAACTAAACTTGTCCTGTTCTCCCCTGACTTTAAAGGGCTTTCTGGCACATCTCACATGATGAACTGAAGGGTTGGCGTTACATGGCAGCGAAGGGGGACTTGTGATGAAGGCCGTCGTGAAGGATCATGCATTGTGAAATTCGGGATCCCCAATCTTTCTTGACCTCACATGGATTGAATAGGAGCACCCCATACACATTAGATGGTTGCCATTTTAGACCTGTTTCCAGGTTGTTCATCCATGGTCATGTGTAGGGACCAGCAGTAACATGACAAAACCATCATGGCCTATTTTGACTTCTCCTTGATCATTCTTGTTAGAACCTATAGACTTTGGCTGTCATCATAAATATTTCCCAACAAATAATATTCCCAGATTTATTTGCTGGCACAAATCCTAATAAAATATAATCTGCATGTAACTGACTGAGCCAAATCTACCAAATCTTTCTCTTCAGTGACTACCCAGTGAGCATGTACAAGGGTTAACTCCTTCACAGATTTGCTGTCAGAGCCATTACCTCCAAGACATGGCAGATGTTTGCTGTGTCCTAATGGCAGGCGCTGATGTCATTGTGTCGGTAGGAAGATGAAATAAATTCAATTACTTCTTGTCCATTAGATGCTCAATGTTTTTATATAGGAACAATTGACTGAGATGTTATGTGAAATTTGTTATTTGGGAAGAGCTTGTTGCTGATTTCACTGGTTGCTATGCCCATTATCATCTAAGTGGCATTGTCGCCAACATGAGACACAATAATGAACATTTTGTAATGGCGCCAACTGGACTGACATAAGAGGCTGGTGGAAATTATACATGTTGTTACCTTCTATCAAAGGTTTTTATCTTCATAGATTTTGTAATTGAGTAAAATCAAGCACAAACTAAGCATTGGATCATCTCTGTACAAAGAGCCAATTGCACTATTTTAGAATATGAAAATTTTAAAGGCAATTTACAACCAGTATCAAGCAGTGTAAACCAGGCACACTGACATACTGGTGTGTGCCCCCTCTGGCAGGATCCGCTCTTCTTTAAGCTTCCTATACCCTTGTTGTTGTTTTTTTTTATTTAAAAGGCTTCAAAAGTAGGCAAATGAGCCTGAGGGGCTTCAGGCTTCATTAACCCATACAGCACCCAGAGCCTCTGAGGCTCATTTGAATACTTTTCAAAGCGTTTAAAAAACCCCAAAAATAAACCGGGAATAAACGGCTAAGGGATCCTGACAGAGGGGGGAACACACCAGTATGTCAGTGCGCTTAGTTTACATTTCTTGATCCTGGTCTGGATTTAAAGAAGAAAAAGAGGCTAGCTGTAACATGCAACTTGCTTGTTTGGATCAGGGATGGAGAATATTTTTGGTAATTTCGGTGAATAAGTTCACAACAATATGAGCCATTTGGGACTCTTCCTCTTCTGTATTGCATGTGCTTGCTGACCAAAAACAAAGCAGTGCAGTAGTACTGAGAACTTGAAAACAAGTTTTTTTTTTTTTTTTTTTTTTTTCTGTTATAGATTTGTTATGCGCTGAAAATCCTCAATAACAGTTTCACATGTAAAATAATTGTCTTTTGTAAGCTTCTCTCTATTAGTTCAATTATTCCATAAAATATAACAGCATTTTGGTCTTTACAAAAATGAAAGGTGTTTTTTTTTTTTTTTTTTTTAAATGACTTCAGGTATGTGGAGAATGTATCTGTGACCTATTATTAAGAAGTCTTTATCTTTATGTTGATAAGACCCATAGAACTAGAGTTACAGAGCAACTTTATTTGTACCATTTACATAGTCTTAGTCTCAAAGGCGCAGTACAACTGCGGCGTGAGAAATGAGAGCACCACATGAAGTCTTTAAGAGGCAGTGGTGGAGGTTGAAGCCCCCTAAAGAGGTAAGTATATGTATACCGTTGTGTAGCTGAGCTCATCCACTATGCCATACAGAGGTTCTCTATTACACTATAGAATCAATCTGATCTCAGCTTTAATGTATTGACCCAGCATAATTGGTTTAGTTGGGCACCCAGGTCAGTGTCAATTTTATTAGGCCATGTCTTAGTCCTTGAGGATTCCATGACACATTTATTACACATTTGTTTAAAGGGTTGGCCACTGATAACAAACTTTACCAGGTTAAGTATAAGATCCTCATACTGTCACTCTTATCATACTTTACACTATAGATTATCTGTAGTCCATGGGAGCTATGACTCACGTGACTGAACGACAACAGGCTTTGGGACATCTTGTGCTGTACCATGACCTGCTGGCTGTGGTCATTACTTGGAGGGGTGTGCTGATATTCTTGGCAGCCCCTCTAACTAAGGACAATGGAGTGGTTACCACAAAGGGGGCCTGCGGACATACATGACTGCATGGTCCCTTCATGCACTGGATACCATAAGGATGTTATAATCATGTGACCCGCAGCTCCCACAGGTATCACAGATTAACTATGGTAATTGGGACCCTTTTAGGGTCTGTAAGAGTGTGAACCTAGGGGGCACTGGAGAGCGACCCACAACCAGGGTTGAAAAGGACCTTGACCACTCCCATCCCTGGCCAACTCCAGAGGGAGAGCTCACAGCAAGCCAGTGCTGTGTGTCCTGCAGTCAGCAGGAGGACTTGGGACCAGTTGGAGACAGACAGGTGGTCTGTCCAAAGAGGACTGGAATCCAGAAAGGACATTGTTTTGTTTGAGCTCACTGAGAGCCAGAGCGCTGAGGAGGAACCCCAGCAATGTTCCTTGAACCTAGAAGGGAGTTAGGGTTCAAGAAGTGAGGTGGTGCCCTAAGTAGAGGCTAAGCTGTTTATTATTTTTGTTCCTGTAAATGTTTTAAAGCTGAATAAAGCCGTTTTCTTTTGGATCTGGTACAAGCTCCTACGTTACTGTTTTTGGTGCTCAGCGCCACAAAAGTCGCCTGTGAGTGTCGGAAGCTTCTACCTTTGATGCTAAGTTACCCCCAAACCCTACAGGTCTTAAACATACCCTGGTAAATGTTTTGTAACAATGGCCATTGGCCAACCCCATTAAGTAAAAAACAAAAAACTTTTCTTTTATTATTCTGTGGTGCACTGTTATTTTGTGTTTTTATTATGCTTCCTTGACTAAGCACTACCCAGGACACAAACTTAAAACATCATCGTATTCCTCTATGCCTCTCAGGCCAGTCAGGGAAAATAGGTATCATATTTCATGGTTCAAACAAGGACTTCAGCAAAGGCTGAGCACAGTTTGATGAAGTAACAGGGAAAGGGGAAATTTGTTATAATGGAGGCCACTCCGTGCCGGCGCCTACCGGATATGTCAAGAGGTTCAGACTTTGTTTTGCACAAAAGCCATGTAAACGTTCAAGTTGTATGTTGGTATGGTCTAGGTCAGTGGTGGCGAACCTATGACACAGGTGCCAGAGGTGGCACTCATAGCCCTTCCTGAGGGCACCCAGGCCTTCACCATAGCACAGAATTTGCCAGATACAAATCAAGGCTTTCTCCTGTCATCCAATAAAGCCCAGGACGTACCATGCTCCACGCTATTTTAAAGTGACATCCTACAGGAGTATCCAGAAGGTGTGGATAGAGATGGATTATCGTTGTAGCTCCTGCTCTGGGTCCCCTGATTCTTCCTCTTCAGGGCACCCTGGAGAGAAGCTACAATCGAAATTTCTCCATCATCTTTCTATTGTATTGGTGAACGCAGGACACCAATGCGATTAAAACCTGTGATACAGTACAGATCAATAAGTTACTGCTTAAATTGTTATGATGGCACTTGGCGACATACAAGTGGGTTCTGATTTTAGCTAGGGCACTCTTTCTCCAAAAGGTTTGCCATCTCTTGTCTAGGTAGTGCGGCCCTCTCTGCCATACCCACTTCAGGGTTAATGTTAATATAATATTTATAATATTAATTATATTATATAATATTTCCTTTAGGATTTCTGGATCTCTGCTTTCTGTCATTCTATAGGAAGCTTCTACATTGTCTCCTACTAAATAGAAATCTGTCCATGATCATGTGATGTCACGCAGATGCACGGCTTGTCATATAATAGACAGTAATCTAAGCTGTGCGATGTGACATCACATGACCAGGTACCAATTACTATCCACAGGAAGTAAACAATGTAGCTTTCTATACAATGACATCAAGCAGAGATCTAGAAATTTGTATTGAAATGATACTGTAAAATTATATAACTTTTTATTACACAAACAATTACCGTATATTCCGGCGTATAAGACGACCTGGTGTATAAGACGACCCCCCTACTTTCCTGTTTAAAATATAGAGTTTAAGATCTATTCGCCGTATAAGACTACCCCTTTTCCAACGCATACAAAACACCAGTAAAAATTAAAATTATGCCCCCCTCCCAGAAGCCATAATTAATGTCCTGCCCCACCTCAGTAGCTATAATTACTGTACTGCCCCCCAGTAGCTATAATTACTGTCCTGCACCCCCAGTAGCCATAAATAATGTCCTCCACCACCAAACAGGGCCCTATATATTTAAGCTAAATAAAAACCATAATTCTTACCTTATCCCGCTCCTCTTCGTGCTGCCTCTCATCAGGGGATCCGGCGCAGGCGACGGCTGATGACGCGTCTGCAGGTCAGGTGCCGGGTCATAGACCTCAGCAGACCCGGCGCAGGCAGACGCGTCACATCTCCTGCGTCAGCGATGGGGTCGATGGCGGGTAAGTAGTGTGAGGTGGGTGGGACGGGGGCGGATCGGCGGCCCGTTCTAATTTTGAATTATGACAGCTCCGGGCCCTCCTGATCCAGCGCACGGACCAGATGCAGAACAGTCCGTGCGCTGTAACAGGCAGGCCCGCGGCTGTCACAATTCAAAACATCTGCCCGCTGTGCTGCGCCGGGTTATCAGCGCAGGGGTCAGGTGCGGGCCTCTGACTGACCGGCAGCGGAGCTTCGGTGGATCGCGGGAAAGGTGAGAAACATTACCGGCGTATACGGTACATTTATTTGCTAAAATGAGAGCATCCCTTTATGTCTGGGTGTCATCCGATCTACACCTGGACCTAGATGAGAAAACTGAAAATGAACCAAGTACAGTTATAAGGAGACAAAAATGCTTCTAGTGCATGGTCCATAAAGTAGCACACAGATTGTAATAACCTTCATAATACAAAAGTATACACCTTCCATGTGCCGCTCTACAGGCGCCGAATGTACGACCTTGCCAGGTATTGGACACTGACATATTAGATCCTGTTGTAAAAGGTTGTACTTTTAATTGTTGCTGGTGGAATACGGATGTAATATTTAACTAGGTAAAAGCTGCTTTGTACAATAGAAGTTATCTGTTCTCTTCCTCTGGGTAATCTGCTGTTCTATAATTATAGTTATATATGACGCGATTAGTATTGTATGGTGCTTGTAAATGCTTACAGTGCATGTATGGGAAATAATTGTGTTCACGCGTCACAGAAAATATAAAGTCTTGTAGTACTGTACTACTGGGAGCTTCATAATATCCTGTTTTGTGTTGTAGTTGTGCAGAATATGTAATCTTATCTATTAACCGTTGCTTGTGTTTGCAGACATTTAATGAAGGACATTTGGCATAACATTGAAATATAGGTACACGAGGTCCTAGATCTTGGCTGCCTTCTGCTCCTAGGTTTGTGTAAACCTAAACTAAAGCCAAGGTGGTGAATGCATTTCCCTTTATAGTTAACTTGTTACTTTACTGGATGATGTAGTTTGTTGAATATGTCTGGTTAATCATGTTTTTTGGGATTATATAAATAAAGAATTATTATTATTTCCCGTGTGTGTGTGTGTTTTTTTTTTTTTTAATTCTTTCTTAGTTTTAGCTTGCTAAACTGCCAGCTATTACTATGAACGGTTTTATGTTGTGAATCCTTTTAGTAAATTACTGGTCCTCTTAAAACTTCATAATCTTCCTTGTAATATTTGTCATCCTTGTCTATCTTTGTTAAATGATACTAGTAGCACAGCAGAAATTGGCCTAATAAACCACTACAAATTTGGTTCTTTGATCACCCAATATTGTGCCTTCATCCAAAGCGAGATGTACATTGGCTGTAAAGTAGTGATGAAGAATTTGGGTCTGAAGTCAAGCTCTCCGTACTCAGGATGTTGTCCATTGATGCAGGGGCGTGAATTACGGTGAAGGAGACATTCCGAGGAGGAGAGAACTTAACTTCATTACTAAACTGTCCACCTGCATGACATTATACTACCCCTTCAAAGTTGATTTTCAGAATGATGACACCACAATGGACAAAGCATGCTCTGGAAGGTGTTAAGCTGCTAGACGGCATTCTCTAGGTGGCCTTTAGGGTCAATCTCTGCTTCCCTTTAGACTGCAGTGAGATTTGCATCAATTGCTCTGAAACTTATGTGCAGATTGTCCATATGTAATACATGCTCATTTTAATCTGACTCATTATACATTGTGCACACTGGCCATCTTTATTAACAAGGTCGTCCCCTTAGAACACAACTTTTCCAAGTAGTTTTGCTGTACGGGTTAGAAAGCTATGCCAGACAGAGAATCGCATTGACTTGGTGGACTATTACTGATTTATTCTGGCATTTTATAGAGAATTGAGTGCTTTTATGTTTATATGAAGTGTTTCTAATCTGTTTTTGTGTCTTTAGATATTTGCTTCTGGAAGTTTTATGATTTGTGGTCATTTTCCAGCAGCAGAAGGGATATACTGAATGTCTTTATTATAAACCCTGTTTGCGTCTAGTTTTATTTGAGATTTAGAGCCTCATAGAAGATACTAAATTTTCCAGTTATAGATCTGAACTTGTAGACACTGTTATGTTTTTTTTAGGTCTCCGGCGACTGCACTTTGTTTTAGTGGTACAAATCACATAAAATACAAGTGAAAGTTGCCAGGGGCCTGTCTGCTGTTCTACGAGCAGCTGTTATATGCCGTGAAGTAGCATAGCCTTGTTTATTTCCATGCCTTCTCTAGTTATGCCACTTTATTTCTTTCTGTTTTACTATCAGTTTATAAATAGATGCTATTTTATTTGCATTTATTGTAAACTCTCCTGCCATAAATATGGAGCACTTCTGGGGCAGAATCCAAAGGCACAAACTACTCTTGCTATGGCCAATCCTAATCATGTGTTTCGCCTCTAGATAAGACCTATCACCTGAAATTCCATACCCATGTAGGAGACACTGTACTAAGGGACCCATAACAGAGACATTTAGGCCCTGTATTATTTTATAAAAAAAATTGCACCTGTTAGTTACCCCTAGGAAAACTATGATTGGATGTGTTGGATTCTGTGCCTCTGTTATCTCTTTTTCTAGGCAACTTCTGTGGTGGAACTCAAAATTGACCTTCTAAACCACTACCATATCAGTTTGTTGTCAAGCATCTGAACTTTTTCCATATTCTGTTTCTCATCCAGTAAATCTACTTTAAAGTGAGATGTAAATTGGAGTTATAAAGTCACAGAGGTGGAGAGTACGGCAATGAAGTCAAGTTCTCTCTGCCTCAGAAGTCTCCCTCTATTGTGAGCCACATTGTTCTCTAGACTTGAGGAGACTTGGTTATTTATGCTATCAATGAGTCAGAGTTCTGTCCGATGTTGACTCGGGCTAAACTTGTACAAGAAAATTGTCCGTGTGCAACTGACCTAAATCTCTGGCTTTCAAAAACTTTGCCTCATTTTTTAGTTTGCAGTGATGACCTGAAAGGAGACCTACGGGTTAACACTGTACTTAAAGTTAAGAAGTGTACAGGCAGTCCTCAGGTTAAGTAGCAGATAGGTTTGGTGTTTTTGTTCTTAAAGGGAACCTATCATGAGGAAGGCCATTTTTACATGATGCCTGGTACCAATAGCTTCTGGCACTGTGATTTGAAATATGCTATTGTTGTGCATCTGAATAATTCCAATGCTTTATTTTTTATTATTTACTTATTATTTCTTTAACATTACCTGGCTCCCTGCCTGAAGTGTGCAGTCAGTGTCCCAGGGCGGGGGTACAGTTCAAATGGTACACTCACTCATTACCCTTAGCCTAACCGCCAAGGTAATGCCCACCAATAATGCTGACTATATGAGCTTTTGCCTGAGTATATGAACTGTTGGCAGAATACTCAGCATATGAGCTGGTACTTTTAGTACTCCAGCAGTATACTGCATATAACAATGAGAAATGTAAAATGAGAAATACTATAGTCATGAGGCTGGAGTAATACAAGTACCAGCTCATATGCTGAGTATATGAGCTGGCACTTGTACTCTGGCCTCATGGCCATAGTACTTCTCATTGTATCCCTTTATATTGCAGTATATGAGCCACATAATAATCAGCACCATATACTAAAAACAGGGAGAAACTGAGAACTGTTGAGGGAGAGCTTCGTGTGAGTCCTTCCACCATTCCTGCCAGGATATCCCTTTTGTGTCCCAGGTTTCACACTGAGTGAGTAAAATAAATTTAGAATCTATATTATTAACTATATGTATAATATGACTGCTTTAGTGTCATTTTGTGCTATTTTGTTTGGTGGTGTGCCCCAGGATTTTCTAAGTATAAAAAGTGTGCCGCGGCTCAAAAAAGGTTGAAAATCACTGGTCTATAACACAAATCTATCACAGTACATTGAGTGCAGAATGATTATAAAGTACAAACAGAACTAGGGAGGAAAATATTATCCAACTAGAGTGCAGTCTAAAGGGTCATTTTTCCAATACAGGCGGTCCCTGACTTAAGAATGCCTGACTTGCAGACAACTTCTACAGTAGTTACAGTCGGACTTCTGGATACTGAGAATTTACTTAGCCATAACCCTTGGCTGCAATGAACAGCTGTAAGGCCGCTGTCACATGTTCTGCTTTCATAACGAAAGGGTAGCACATGGGGGGACGGGCCTCACCCCAATCTCATATGTATTTCCAGGGAAACCTCATGTGATCGGTAATCAAGACCCGGTGTTCCAGGTCCCTGGAAATGCGTAAATGTGTGACCGCAGCCTAAAAGTGGTCTTCAGTTTATCTTAATGATTAAATTTTATTCTTATGACAACCCAAAATTGAGAGAATCACATTGACCAAATGGGCTGCAGTTACAAAATATAACTGTTCTGACTTGCATACTAATTAAACTTAAAAACAAATCTACAGAACCGTTCTTGTACATAACCCAGGGAATGCCTGTTTTGCAGCAAAGAAGACTTAAAGGGAACCCATCACCACTATTTTCACAAATCCAGGTAGTGGCAGGTTCCTATAGAGCTCTAGTAACTATCTGACACCCTGCTCCTCTCCATGCAGCCTGCTGTGATTTCATGTGATAAAATATGCTGTGATTTCATGACCTATATGCTTAGTGCACAGTTCCTAATGCTACAAAACTATAGGACCTGCGATGATGTCTCCCTGGTCACATGACATTATAGCAGCATACAGAGATAGGGATAGGGAGGAGCTGCTGGATTCAGCCTGAGGAGGCCACGCCCACCTGGACTCCATGTAGCCATGCTTAGTTACCAGGTAAAACTATAAAGTTGAATATATGGGAATCTCAGGGGAATAATTTTTAGCTACAAGCAGGGTGTCAAATAGTTATTAAAGCTCTATAGGAACCTGTCACTACCTGTATTTGTGAAAATAGTGGTGACGGGTTCCCTTTAAGTATCAAGTATAATAGAGGGTTATGTACTTTGCGCCACCTGCAGGGTGTAACTCTGTAGACTATTTCTCAACCTGCAATACAAACATGATTTAACATGGTTTTCCAGCCAAAAGCAAAGTTAATTTGAATTCTATTTATCAAGGTAGCACCTTGATGAATAGAATTCAAATTAACGTTGAAGCGTCACTGATCCCAAGGCACTTCCTCCTGGTACAGCAATGGCGCCTATACATAACCTATGCTGTGACTGCTGCAGCCCATCACTGACTAGTGAGATGAGGAATATTCTCAAGTATGACACTGCTCAGATAAATGATACCTTTTCCTCTGCCTACTCTTATTCTTGTGCTTTGGCCTTTTTTCAGGTTTCCACAGTCATCAGCAGCATCCGGCAGATGTCTAAAGTTGCCCTGAAGGAAGATTCAAAGCCCAGCAAAGACAGTGAAGATGCCTTTTATAACTCCCAGAAGTTTGAGGTTTTATACTGTGGGAAGGTGGTAATTGCCCATAAAAATGCTCCTTTAACTCTTATTGATGACTGCATAGAGAAGTTCTCTCAGCATGAGCGCCAGAGGCTGAAACTTCTGAGCGAACAACGTAGCATAGACTCCAGCTCCGACCTTACATTGGCTGAGAGCAATCTCCCAATTTCTCCATCTGACAGTACATTTCAAGAACTGGACACAGACTCTTATGCCAATTCTGCCTCAAGGAACCATTCAGGGATATTTACAGTAGGTAGCCAGAGCAATCTTGCTGGTATGCGGGTAACTTTTCCTGAAAGGATACTTGAAGACTCAGGCTTTGAGGACCAGCAGGAGTTTAGGTCTCGGTGTAGTAGTGTTACTATACAAAAGAAAGTTTATGATGGAAAGATACAATCAAGAAGAAGACATGCAAGTGCACCAAGCCATGTACAACCATCAGACTCTGAAAAGAACAGAACAATGCTCTTTCAGGTATGTTAAAATATAGACCTACTACTTGTATATAAACCATTCAACAGCCGCGACATAAGATCATCCTTGCCTCTCCATAAAAAAAGTGGAGAACTCCATTCATTAAATAATAGGGCGGGGGGTTGTATGGAACTTTACGTAGATTTACTAGTAGATTTGGTGACCTAAAAACATTGCCAAGTCCAGATACTGACCGCTTGAACCTGGAATAATGACCCAAAGTCATCTTTTCATTGTGGGACCTAAACACATGAAAGGGTTATCCAAACAGGACAACCCTTCTAAGCACGGCCGAGCTGATGGAGCAAATAGAGATTCCTTTAAATGTTTTTCTCTTTGGAACATTGCCTAGTAAACATCTTCCCTTTACTAAGAAGTTTTCAGTACATAATGTGTTAAAATGATTTTTACTCTGACAGCCCTCCTGGGACCTAAGTCATCTTGAAATATATTCCACTATTTTTTCTCCTTCTAAATTGTTTTCCATTAGTTCAATTGTGTTGTTTATTTGAGAAACTCAATGCCGTGCTGTGTACTATGTGTAGCTTATTTTTCCATATTGTCTTTTATGGTTTTAAGGGGGTATTTTGTTGTATACTGATATTCATGTTATGATAGTGGGGGTCCAACCAATAAGACCCCTGCCAGACAGGAGAACACAGAACTTGTGTGTCCATCATGTTTGCAGTAGTGGACCTTGCATGTAACCATCCACTTCATTAATCTTGATGGGATTGCTGAAGAGAAGACCTTTTGCAACTCTCTGGCAACCCTATATAACTAAATGGAGCAGCATCATACATGTATGACCTTTCATTTGATATATGCTTGGTCCACATGACCTGACACATGACCCCCAGTTTCATGGTATATTCACGCCACTTACAGTTCAGGAGTTCAAAGGTAGATGGTGTATACATGTGATATTGTGGCAACCATGAGAGTAACATTTTCCTTCAATTTCTATTAATTTTGAAGGTGGGGGAGTGGCACTTTTTACGTGATCCCGAGTTCATTATGGGTATATTCACCATTGAATATAATTATTAGAATTGTGTTATTTATATTGATCAGTGATTAATGTAAAAAAGACCCAAACCAAAGCAAAATAACATTTTGTACCCTGCTACGTGTGCAGATTACTTATCAGTATCCCGTTTTATCTGAGTGTTCATACAATAGTTGTTGTCAATTTAATGATAATAACATCTCTACGATATTTATTTTACAGGTTGGAAGGTTTGAAATTAATCTCATTAGTCCCGATACCAAATCTGTAGTTCTGGAGAAGAACTTCAAAGATATATCTTCATGTTCTCAGGTAAGAGCCTGATCAGTCTTTACCAGTCCTCTCAGTTCCCAGGAGAGGGATGAGGTGGGCTGCGTCTCAGAGTACCTATCGGCACTGTACCCTGACCATAGTCACATAACACGCTCTGCCTACTGTCACAATACAGTTCTCATTTACATCTACTTTTTTTAATGCTACAAAAATTATACAAATATAGCAAAATATTCTAGTTTTCCTTAAGAGCCATTCGATCAAGGTGTCTGAAAGGGTTGTTTTCTTGTGGATGGAAAGTCCAGGATAGTGAATAGTGACAATGCTTTGTATAAACCAATTCATGACAACCCCTGAGTTGAAGGTGACTGGATTAAGGATTTAGCCTCTTCCATTGAATTAATAGATTATTCTAAGAGGCTTTTGGGTGAGCAGCTAACAAAATGCAACTGAAAAGGAACACAGGCGACAAATTGCTACTTTCTATGAATAACAATGGTTAATTTAATCACTATTAAAAGGGTTTATGTAGAAAAACATGTAGCCTTAGCTTCAAAATGTACATGCAAGGATAAAATTGTGTCGAGAGCAACATTTGTGGTATACTCTGAAACCTCTTACAAACATCAGTTTATAAACTTGTATGCAGATCACTAAGTTGATTCCAGTGAAGCCCTGCATATTCATTAGTTACTGCTTTTCTTCTTGTTGCCTTAGTTTCACTGATACAGAACATGCTGCTGTATGGAACATTGAGACAGACCTCTGTTACATCATTGGCCACTTCATGTCATGTGACCAGGGTGATGTCATCTAAGATCCTGTTACATTTGCAACATCTTTCCCATGTATGTATCTGATCACATGAAATCACAGTAAGCCTCCATGGAGGAAAGATAGAAGTAGAAATCCATGGAGGCATGCTGTGATTTCATGTCATCAGATAAATACTTTGGGTAGATGTAGCAAATGTAACAGGACCTTAGATGACATCACCCTAGCGCTCATCTCTGCCTGTTTTAGCATTAGAGAAGAAACCAGTTGAATGGGTCCAACAAGAAGGGCCCACAGGATCCTCTTGCAAATAGGTGAGGCTAAGGGCAGTAGGCTTCATCCCAGTAGCCTTGTATGTAGATCATGCACAGTGATGTGAGGCTTCACCAGACACACTGTGCATGCGCGAGAGGCTCATGTGGACTTTGGTAATGCCCACTCTTAAACCCTGACTGTATAAAACCAAACTGCCTTACTGGTTTCCTTTAAATATAGATCAAGGATTTAACTACTCTAATGGCAGAGTCAGAGTGGTAGAGTAGTACAAATGCTTTGTTCTATAGAGCCTTTCAAGACCTTCACCTAGAGACCATCAAAGGATCTGATCATGTGTTTGTATATGTATCATGCTAAAATACATATATATATGATAACTCGTGCTTATTGAATTTTTTTTAACCCATTGCTATATTATACCAAATGTTCCTTATAAACACCATATACACAGACGTCGCAATAACGTTTGTGCAATTGTAATGCACGCTTGCACAGTTTTATGCCCTAAAAATTGTTTGATGTGTATAATGCGCATGCCGGGCCGTGAATGAATGTGAACTGAGACTGTCACATGAACTTCTGCAGCGGGCATGAATAGCAGCAGGGGAGAGCCCATCTAGATGGCATTGTGTTCCCTACACAGAGCCATTGGCAGGATCCAGGCTCATTCTGAGCACTCTGCTTGCAGAACGATGGGGTGAGGGGGGTGAGATGTGTTACCGTTCATTGATAACAGTGATCCGATGACTGTTATCTGTATATAATAACAGCAGGGAATACATCTAATTTGTTCCCTGCTAACTGGTGTCCTGGCTAAAACAAATGTAATTTAAACACCTAAAGAATTTCAACTTAAAAAATAATAATTTAAAAAGTAAAAAAATTAGTTACCTGCTTCACCCTGTCAAATAATAATAAAAAAATAGACATTTAAAATAAATAAATAAAAGGTTAAAAAGATTATAGAACACAGCAACCTGTCATAGTCTGATCTGGGGGTGAGAGTCATAGATTTAACTGGGAGGGCAGCACTGTCAGGGAGGGGCTGGCATCAGCAATAGTCAGTTCTGAGGAGGCTGGCTGCGTCTGGGGAGGTTGGCTGCATCAGCCTTTGCCTGGTCTGGGGAGGTTGGCTGCATCAGCCTTTGCCTGGTCTGGGGAGGTTGGCTGCGTCAGCCTTTGCCTGGTCTGGGGAGGTTGGCTGCGTCAGCCTTTGCCTGGTCTGGGGAGGTTGGCTGCGTCAGCCTTTGCCTGGTCTGGGGAGGTTGGCTGCGTCAGCCTTTGCCTGGTCTGTAGTTTAAGATTAAGTAAGTTTGAGCACCTCTTGTTTAATGCAAGATTACAGCCAACTTATAACATTATATATGAGAGTGTGAAAATGTCATGCTCCTTCTTGAAATACTCATGAAAAATGGTGAATGGAGTATAATTCTTCTGGAAAAATGTTAGTGTGACCTCTACATACACGTATAAGGTCATACTTAACATTGCTCTATTCAATAATAATTTGTCTTCCTTTTTTTCCCCCAGGGTATTACACATATTGATCACTTTGGTTTTGTCTGCCGTGAAAGTGTGGAGCCTGGTATAAACCAATATGTTTGCTACGTCTTCCAGTGTGCCACAGAAGCTTTGGTGGGTAACTCATGTAGTGGTGGAAGCCACAGTCTTATCATACACAAGACACACAACATCCACTACCCAATAGTCATTTTATATCTGATATGTTAAGGAACTCTACCAGGCAATGTATCCGTACAAAGCAATGGACTTCTGGACACATATATATATATATATATATATATATATATATATATATATATATATATATATATATATGTGTGTCCAGAAGTCCATTGCTTTGTATGTTTTCAGAAGATCCTTACAATTTTTAATGTTGTTTGCATAGATTTTTTTAAGTTTTTTTTTTTCTCCCCCTCTTGTTAGGTGGATGAAGTCATGTTGACCTTAAAGCAAGCGTTCAGCACAGCTGCCGCTCTCCAAAATGCCAAGACGCAGATCAAGCTGTGTGAAGCCTGCCCTATGCATGCCCTACACAAACTGTGTGAGCGAATTGAAGGTATGAATAGTGATATACAATACCCTGGAGCACATACTTCAGCACAAAAACTGCTTCTATTAAAAAAATCTGTACAATTCTTACAATTTCAAAGCCTCAAGGTGGCCATACACGTCAGAGAACTGTTGAAAGCTATTTCCTGGCCACTTCTGTGCATATTCAGCAGGCCATACTTCATAGCAGGGGTGAACAAACCCGTGGTCCGCCAACCCTCAGGTTGCAGCTCCCGCCCTGCTGTTGGAAGCTTCCAGTGCAGTAGCAGGGCCGCAATTTTAAAAACGGAATAACACATCCCCTGGCTGCTGTACAGGGGAGAAGCTCAAGGACCTGTGATGTCATCATTACATGACCCTCTGGCTTCACCTCTATACAGCCTCCTGCAGAACAGGGCTGCACACAGTGAGGAGAGGGTAACGAGATCTGTGGGCAGCAAGGAGGGGGTAACGAGAACTGTGGGCAGCAAGGAGGGGGTAACGAGAACTGTGGGCAGCAAGGAGGGGGTAACGAGAACTGTGGGCAGCAAGGAGGGGGTAACGAGAACTGTGGGCAGCAAGGAGGGGGTAACGAGAACTGTGGGCAGCAAGGAGGGGGTAACGAGAACTGTGGGCAGCAAGGAGGGGGTAACGAGAACTGGGGGCAGCAAGGAGGGGGGGGTAACAAGAACTGGGGGCAGCAAGGAGGGGGGGGTAACAAGAACTGGGGGCAGCAAGGGGGGGTAACTGGAACTGGGGGCAGGAAGGGGGGGGTAACTGGAACTGGGGGCAGGAAGGGGGGGGTAACTGGAACTGGGGGCAGGAAGGGGGGGGTAACTGGAACTGGGGGCAGGAAGGGGGGGGTAACTGGAACTGGGGGCAGGAAGGGGGGGGTAACTGGAACTGGGGGCAGGAAGGGGGGGGTAACTGGAACTGGGGGCAGGAAGGGGGGGTAACTGGAACTGGGGGCAGGAAGGGGGGGGTAACTGGAACTGGGGGCAGGAAGGGGGGGGTAACTGGAACTGGGGGCAGGAAGGGGGGGGTAACTGGAACTGGGGGCAGGAAGGGGGGGGTAACTGGAACTGGGGGCAGGAAGGGGGGGGTAACTGGAACTGGGGGCAGGAAGGGGGGGTAACTGGAACTGGGGGCAGGAAGGGGGGGGGTAACTGGAACTGGGGTCAGAAAGGAGGAGTAACAGGGGGTAGAAGGGGGGGTAACTGGAACTGGGGCAGAAGGGGGGGTAACTGGAACGGGGGCAGAAGGGGGAGTAACTGGAACTGGGGCAGAAAGGGGGAGTAACTGGAACTGGGGCAGAAAGGGGGAGTAACTGGAACTGGGGCAGAAAGGGGGAGTAACTGGAACTGGGGACAGAAAGGGGGGTTACTGGAACTGGGGGGGGCACTAGAACTGGGTGCAGCAGATGGAGAACTAGAACTAGGTGCAGCAGGGGGGGGGGTGCTGTCTGAGTGAGGAGAGCGAGAAGATTCAGGGGTCAAGGTGCCTGTGGTGGGGGAAAGAGCAGTTTTATAGTAATTATATTCATGTACATAGGGGGCAGCATTATAGTAGTTATTTTCTTGTACATAGGGGGCAGTATTTTAGTAGTTATATTCCTGTACATAGGGATCAGTATTATAGTAGTTATATTCCTGTACATAGGGGGCAGTATTATAGTAGTTATATTCTTGTATATAGGGGGCAGTATTATAGTAGTTATATTCTTGTACATAGGGGGCAGTATTATATTAGTTATATTCTTGTACATAGGGGACAGTATTATAGTAGTTATATTCCTGTACATAGGGGGCAGTATTATAGTAGTTATATTCTTGTACATAGGGAGCAGTATTATAGTAGTTATATTCTTGTACATAGGGGGCAGTATTATAGTAGTTATATTCTTGTACATAGGAGGCAGTATTATAGTAGTTATATTCCTGTACATAGGGGCAGTATTATAGTAGTTATATTCTTGTACATAGGGAGCAGTATTATAGTTATATTCTTGTGCATAGGGGGCAGTATTATAGTAGTTATATTCTTGTACATAGGGGGCAGTATTATATTAGTTATATTTTTGTACATAGGGGGCAGTATTATATTAGTTATATTCTTGTACATAGGGGGCAGTATTATAGTAGTTATATTCCTGTACATAGGGGGCAGTATTATAGTAGTTATATTCTTGTACATAGGGGGCAGTGTTATAGTAGTTATATTCCTGTACATAGGGGGCAGTATTATATTATTTTCTTGTATATAGGGGGCAGTATTATAGTAGTTATATTTCTGTACACAGGGAGCAGTATTATAGTAGTTATATTCTAGTACATAGGGGGCGGTATTGTAGTAGTGATATTCTTGTACATAGGGGGCAGTATTATAGTAGTGATATTCTTGTACATAGGGGGTAGTATTATAGTAGTTATATTCTTGTACATAGGGGGCAGTATTATAGTAGTTATATTCCTGTACATTGGGGGCAGTATTATAGTAGTTATATTTCTGTACACAGGGGGCAGTGTTATAGTAGTTATATTCTTGTACATAGGGGGCGGTATTGTAGTAGTGATATTCTTGTACATAGGGGGCAGTATTATAGTAGTGATATTCTTGTACATAGGGGGTAGTATTATAGTAGTTATATTCTTGTACATAGGGGGCAGTGTTATAGTAGTTATATTCCTGTACATAGGGGGAGGCATTATAGTAGTTATATTCTTGTACATAGGGGGCAGTATTATATTCTTTTCTTGTATATAGGGGGCAGTATTATAGTAGTTATATTTCTGTACACAGGGAGCAGTATTATAGTAGTTTTATTCTTGTACATAGGGGGCGGTATTATAGTAGTGATATTCTTGTACATAGGGGGCAGTATTATAGTAGTTATATTCCTGTACATAGGGGACAGTATTATAGTAGTTATATTCTCTCCTCCACACTCATGCAGCTCCCTCTCTTCTCCCCTCCATTGATTGTGGGTGTTAACTATTTAAGTTCTTTTTTTTTTTTTTTTTTGGGCATTGACAGGGTCTGTCATTCAGCCTGAACTGTAAGCAACTTTCTAAGGCAGCAGCTTACAGATCAGTAGCATATTTGCTATATACTGCAATACAGTATTATTGCAGTATATGGCAGGAGTGATATGAGGCCCTAGGGTTAAAGTTAAAGGTTTTTAATTCTCTTTATTTTTTTTTAAGTTCAAATCACCCCTTTCACCTAGAACTGATATAAAAAAAATAAAATCATAAACGTGTTGTGTATCACTGTATCCCAAAATGCCTGATCTATCAATATAAAAAAACGTTTATTATCGGCGGTGAACCCCATCACAGAAATCTTTAGATACAATAAAACATGTGGATACAAAATTTATACAGGATCGTATTGATCCAAAGAATAAAGGGGGAGGTATCATTTGAAGGGCAGAGTGAAAGTTGTAAAAACGGAGCCCACAAGAAAAATTTTACTTTAGAGAGATTCCAGATTGCAAAATGTTTCAGTTGTCCTCTTTTATGAATGGTCAGTGATATACTGTAGATCAATATATTCTTCAACAATTTTTTTTTTTTCTTTCAATTTTCCTTTATTTCTTAGGGCTGTACCCCCCAAGAGCCAAGCTGGTGATACAGCGTCAATTGTCTCTTCTCTCGGATAATGAACAAGCAGACATTTTTGAAAAAGTCCAGGTAGTTACACTTTCTTATGCCTATATCATTCACTCGCTTTCTAGAATACAAATCTACATGTTTGTTAGTGCTTTTGTGGTGCATCCCTTGAATTTCCGAACAGCAATTATTTTTACCGACCCAACAATGAAGAACACCTGCCCCAAATAAGTATTGAACTGTAAACTAATAATACTGCTCCTTGACTTTATGGGCATTGATGTGAAATCCTACTTTCTGTTCTGTTTTTAATTTAAAATGGAAATAGAATAGAAATACAGTCAGAAACGTTGAAATTACTTGTTAGCTATAAGCATAAGATGAATTTACAAGTCTACAAGTTTGTATTTCAATAATAAACAAACATGTCATGTATTAATGTATAATCTGTTATTCAATACTAATAATACAAAAAGGATGCACACAAAGTAAATAAAATCAATTTATAAGCGAAAATGTACCACAATGACATCTCTAGGAAAAGCTTACCATGAGATGGTCTGTGCAGACACAGCAGTCCAGCTCCCCCATCTGGACAATGACCATAGAAACGCACCACATTATAACCAATCCACCATTCACCATAAAGACCAGAGAAATACAATCAATTACCTGATAAAGCAAGTGGTACGTCTAAGTTGGGAAGCTGGGGCAAAAACCCAAAGTTTGTATTGCTCTTACATTACGATAGTGGCAGCAACAATACATTTCAATCCTCTTTAAAGACACACAATGAAATCCTATCTCCACATATAACTAATATGACTGCAGAAAGGTGACAGGAGTGTATTTCTTTTTAATGGCTTGGCACACAATACCAGTGTATGCCAAAAGAAATTGAAATTTCATGGTAGGGGCCCTTATTGTGGGTGCCCACCCTCACCACAGTTTTGACAGTGATGCTAGTTTAGGCAACTCTACCCCAGTGGCTTCCTCCTCTGGTATGATACACATTGCATTTCTGTAACAGTTACCTACTATGTAGTTATTTGTATTACTAAACGGATAGATAATACAATAAAATTAGTACAAATGGCCATCACATGCTTTGCTGTAAATATGACTCTTGTTTTTGTCAGAAAATGAAAGCAACCAGCGACCAGGAGGAGAATGAGCTTGTCATACTTCATCTTCGACAACTGTGCGAAACAAAGCAGAAAACACATGTTCATATTGGAGAAATGCACATGGTAAATGAGGATTATATATGTACATACACAAAAAAGATCCTAAATTTTAACCAATATAAACATTTTCATCTTTTGTAACGCCATTGCTTATTTGGTGTATTTTGTGCAGCAGTAACCTGATGACATTCTTTTTATTTTCCACCTTTGCTATAAGGGAAATGAACGCATGCCCTTGCTTTGTGAGAAGCTTGTGGTTTTACATAGCCACTAACCTAAGCATAGGGCTAAGGTGTTTTGCATTAAATGTATTAAAAGGTGCATACCCCTTATTATCAGATTACAATATTAACTGGCTATCTAATGTATATGGCTTCAATGCCATGGGAGATGCTTTTTAACTGTTTACGGACAAAACAGTTGTAGTGTCCAGACGTTGCAGTGTCCAGAACACCCACTGCTTAGAGTAATATGTTTTTGTAGAAGGGCCAATGAAAACACCGAAGAGTGCTGTCTATCCCCAAGCAATTGGTTTTATATACAGTATATTATAAAATATAATATAATGTATGTGTATATATACATACACTGGCAGTACCCGGGTTACATACAAGATAGGTTTCGGAGGTTTGTTCTTAAGTTGAATTTGTATGTAAGTCAAAACTGCATATTTTATAATTGTAGTTCCAGACAAAAACTTTTTTTGTCCCAGTGACAATTGAAGTTTCAAAATCTTTTACCATAATGGAACCAAGGATTATCAATAAAGCTTCATTACAGATACCTTACAGTTGATCATTGGAGTCTGGGACTAAAGGAAAGCATCCAGAGAGCTTCACCAGAGGTCACATTGGGCAGATGGGTCCGTCTTTAACTAAGAGTCGTCTGTAAGTCGGGTGTCCTTAAGTAGCGGACCGCCTGTGTTTGTGTGCATATATATATATATGAGCACAAACATATACTTTCTAGTCAGATCCATGTTGTAAGTTCATTTGGGTCTAGTGACCTAGTTTCGTGAGCTAATCCACTGTAGACATTTCGTAGGGGACCTGGCTGTGGCAGTAATGTACAGTGCAGCTAAAACATTGGGGCAGATTTACTTACCCGGTCCTGTCGCGATCCAGCTGCGCGTTCTGTGTGTAGGATTCGGGTCTTCCGGCGATTCACTAAGGTAGTTCCCCCAATGTCCACCAGGTGTCGCTGCTGCGCTGAAGTTCATTGGAGTTCGCTGGACTTCAGCAAGCCGGGCCGAGTGCAGGTAAGCGCGTGTCCAGCAACCCTTTTTTTTTTTTTTTTTTAAATGTGGTGGTTTCCCTGAATCCGTCGGGTTTTCGTTCGGCCATGGCCTCCGATTTCCGTTGCATGCATGCTGGTGCCGATGTGCCACAATCCAATTGTGTGCGCCAAAAACCCTGGGTAATTCAGGGAAAATCGCCGCAAAACGGAAAAATTCGGGTAACCCGACGGTAAAACGCAATTCGTGCCCTTAGTAAATGACCCCCATTATGTACATCTTTGGCAAAATATATATATTTTTTTAGTTATCTGTCCTGTGTGTTTTTAAAATGCAGTTCAGTACAATGCTTCAAATGTAGTTTTAGAAATTTCATTCAGACTTGAGGACGTGCTTTACAACTGCAATATATTAAATTCTTCCAAATTTGTTTGGTGGCTAAATGTAGAGGGAGAAGTCTACAGCAAAGTATGCACGTGAATGTAAAAATTTCCCATCACATCTAAATCTGTATACATAGTATAATACTGGAAATCCTCCAATTATAGCCTATACGGACCAATTACAGACTGGCTTTTATTTTTCAAGAGCAAAATCTTAAAAAAAAACTGCTCAGTGATTGGTGACTATGGCAAATAAATACTGTTCTTTGAGAGAGTTTAATAAATCTCCTCTGTTGTTGTTATTATTATTATTATTGAGATTGTGAGCCCCATGGGGACAGAGAGCTTGCCAGATCAGTCCGTGTAGTGATGCGTAATCTGTGTGCGCTATATAAATAAAGGAATTAATTAATTAAGCATCTCTGGGAAGAGAATGCTGTAAGACCATTTCAAGTGACTACCTCTTGAAGCTAATCAGGAGATTTGCCAAGAGTGTACAAAGCGGTAATCAAAGCAAAAGGTGTCTTCTTTGAAGAACCTAGAATATAAGACATATTTAGTTGTTTCACACTTTTTGGGTAAGCATATGATTCCACATGCCTTAAGTATATGATTTGATGCCTTCAGTGTGATTTTTATAGTGTAGGAAATACAGAAAACTCTTAGAAAGAGAAGGTGTGTGCAAACCTTTGGTCTATACTGTGTCTGTGTATATGGAACTATAATATAATATAAATATATATAGTGGCTGCATCATAGAATCTGTTGAATATGGTCACAAAGTAATACAGACCAGACCGTAACCAACAGATCCCATTGTGTACAGGCATAATATCCCGCACTGCCACAATCTTCATTGTTCTGTTGCTACGACAGAGCAAAACAATTTCCTCCTATCAAATGTTAGAAATGTGGGCTACACTCCATTTTCTACATTTTATCCATAAAATGTCATGGCTTTCTAGCTGGGTAGTTTATAAAACCTGAAATGCAATGTTTAATACAACAGATATGACCAGTGTATTTGTGTTATTTGCAGTGTGAATGATGGCTGCTGATAGATGTCACACATTCTATTCCATCGGCCTTTACACATCTTTTTCTTCATATGCAGGCTTGAAATGTGGTGCTATAATTTTGCCTATGGCTCCACAGCTTGGCTAATATCACACTACATTAAATCTGTGTTTAGGATATGATCCGTGAAGAAGGGTCAGGTCTGTCTCCTAGGTTTGTGAATATTTTAAGAAGCATTTAATGATTTAAGCATCTTTATTATTGGATCACATCAAATTAGTTTCTTGGTTTTGCCTCCAGCATATACAGGATTTGTGGTTTCAAAGGCCAGAACAGAAGATCATCACAGGGTCTTACAAATTAGAGGGAAAATGTACGAAAAGGGCATAAATCAAATAATATGTACAGGCGGTCCCCTACTTAAGAACACCTAACTTGGGCTACATTCACACACATCGGCGCTGCGAATAGGAGCAGGAGATGAGCGCAGCTCACCCCCGACCCTCTCCATAGGAATACACAGCGCACAGTGCCGTATTCCGTCGATAGATAGGACATGGATAGGATAGGTGCCGCACTGTATCGCTCCTGTACAGCGCTGTGAGGCCATAGAAGTGTATGGGGGACGTATATACATCAGCCGTATGTACGTCCCCCATACGTTCGTGTGAATGTAGCCTTACAGACGACCCCTAGTTACAGATTGAGCCCTTCGCCCACTGCAACCTCTGGTGAAGCTCTCTGTATGCTTTACTATAGTCCCAGGCTGCAATAATGAGCTGTAAGGTGTCAGTAAAGAAGCTTTATTGATAATCCTTGATCCAATTGCACCAAAATTTTGAAACCCCAATTGTCACTGGGGCAAAAAAAAGTTTGTCTGGATCTACAATTATAAAATATACAGTTTCGACTTGCATACAAATTCAACTTAGGTTCCATAAGGTTGTTCTTATCTTGTACGTAACCCGGGGACTGCCTGTATAGGATTTGGCATAGTGTATTATTTTCTGGTCAGATCCATGTTGTAAGTTCATTTGGGTCTAGTGAGCTAATCCACTGTCGACATTTCGTAGGGGACCTGGCTGTGGCAATAATGTGAAACTTCTGGATTCCGCCAGAACTTTCACATGGGATTACTGTTCACCTTGAGATAAAATAGTTTTTGCTTTCCCAGGTATGAATAAGCCATAGTTGAATGCTGCAATTATTAACCTCAAGACACTTAGTGACAGAATTTTCTATGCAGAATATAGAGGAAGTTTGCTACAATTTTATCCTGTACCATGGTATTGTACATAGTCGCAGGTTAGCACTGTGGTTATCCCTTTGTGTCCTCAGCCTAAAAGTATGTCTTGGGCCAGATACAGATGGGATGGAATCGCTGCAAAATTCATTTACATTAACTTTTTTTTCCTCTTAATTTGCACCTTTTTTGGCACATTTGAAAACTTTTTACAAATGTGCAACTTTTCACCCACCTAGTAAAGTTCACCGCAACTTTCTTTTCAGTGTTGCACTGAATATAAATTTAAAATCCAGATGTGGATATATTAAGTCGCACATTTTTGTGCAATTACGTTAAAAAGTCCCAATACAGATGTAGGTAATAGAATGGTATAGGTATCTCAAGACGCTGCAACTTTATTTTTTAAGTCGCAAAATAACATCAAACAAGTCCAAAATATGGAGAGAAAAACAACAAAACACACACAAATGACCTAACTAAAGATAAATGACCCCCTATGTGTGTTTTCTTAATACCTGCTTCTTTTACTACCACTGTTAAAAACAAAATATATCTACTACTCAAGAAAAGATAGCTAACATATCTAAATATAAGCGGCTCTGAAATCTGGCATTATATGAAGACTTCTGTGAAAAACAAATCACATTCATTGCAAATATATATAGGAGACTATCATAACATTTAATTTTTTTTTTCAGAATATGTCCAGCAGCTCAATCCCCGAGAACACTGCTCCCAGTGGTCGCTTCACACTAGATATTCTGAAGAACAAGGCAAAGAAATCCTTGACCAGCTCTCTGGAGAACATCTTTTCAAGGGTACAGATTATAAGGACACGTATATTGTTTTTCTACATTAGAAAACTTATTCTGAGGATTTTTCTACACAATCAGATTTTCAGATGCAGTTTTTTAAGCCAAAAGCAGGTGTGGAAGATAATGGATGAAAACCTATCATTGGGAGTTGCTGCTCATCCTCCTTCTTTTCTATCCACTACTGGTTTGTGTTTACAAAACGGCATCTGAAAATGTGAACGTGTATAAGATGATGCAATGCTTTATATACATTTGTACCAATGTACAATGTATTTCTACCAATAGAACAATTTTCCAATATTACTCAGTACAATAAGATTACAACTGTTTTTTGTGATATAATGTGAATTGGATGACAACAAAATCACATTGACATAAATCAGGTGGTCAAGCAAAGTATGAAAATTATGTCGAGTAGGTATCAAGGCTTTAGTAGGAATTTATAAATACAGTGAATGCAGTCTGGGGCCTCATAGAGAACTCGTACATAACTCATGGAAGATAACGGGTGTCTAGTGTTTATTTGAGAAGGCAGATGCCGTTAATACAAACTGGAAAATAAAACTGCACTTAAAGGGGTATTCTCGTCTGGGCATTCACATTCAGTTTCACTAATCTTCCATTTATAAACATTTCTTCAATTAGATGTTATTAAAAAAAATGTTCCTGTGTGAAGATAATTTCTCATAAATGTAGTCATTTTGTCCCTTAGAAACGAGATGGCTTCCTCGGATACGGCCACGTCTGCTGGAGGGATTGCACAAAGAAACAAATTGTTTTTGTATATGAAATGTCCGGGATTTACTACATGACCCACAGCCGTCCTGTGCTAATGATTGCTGAATCCAGGAGGTCAGAAAAGACTCAATAGCTCATGTCTGGCCCCCGCTGCCAGAGTTTGACGTGGTCGTAACCGAGGAAGCCATCTCGTTTCTAAGGGACAGAATGACTACATTTTTGAGAAATTATCTTCACACAGGAACATTTTTTTAATAACATCCAATTGAAGAAATGTTTATAAATGGAAGATTAGTGAAACTGAATGTGAATGCCCAGGTGAGAATACCCCTTTAATGTCAGTGGGATAGTGTGCAACTCTAAACATGCATTTCTTACACTGCACTATTGGACTTTCACCCCTAAAGGGTCAATCCTATGAACATAGACCCAGTGCTCCCTGCCATACACTGCCTCAGTACCTCTGCATACCTGATCATCATTCCTAGAGCTCCCTGCCATGTTCTAAAGTTCAAATAGTCTATGTCCTTTTAGTGGTTAATAATAGAAATCCTATCCTGGCCTCAGTATTACCTGGATCTTTGACAGATCTAGTAGACATTGTAGAAGTTTACTGTTTTCCAGAGCTTCACTACAGCCAGCAGCTTCATATCCATGTATCTAATAACTCGAATTATCCATTTACAGGGGGCAAATCGCATGCGCGGCAGACTGGGCAGTATGGACAGCTTTGATCGCTGCAACAGCTTTGCCTCGGACAAGGTACATGATCCTGTTTACAAGATATTTCTGCAGCTTTGGTGAGAACGGTGGTAATATATAGCCCACGCTCACTTTCTGTGTTTTTTGTGATCACAGGATGCAGATGTCACCATGGTAGCTTTTTATATTCTAGCAGGAATGGCTTAGTGTTATGTGCCTGATATGAGGTGACTTTCTGTAACTCTTTCCTCCCCAGTGGCATTGCTGTACTATCTTGTGACTTCCTCTTTCACGTAGCTAGTGACTCAAAGAGGACGACCCCCTATTGCCACCATCGCCTTGTGTTATAGACACAACAGCGGCATGATTCTGTTTTTCTTGTGGGGCTGTACTAGCAACCTTCATCATAATAATAGAATGTTTTCCAGGATATTATACTGACAGCACAGGAAACTTGTGTCCAGGAAACTAGCATGAGACTAGGAAAAAGCCAGGAGGGCTTTATTATTCTCCACAAAGCCAGAAGCTTTTGCCTCTTGGTAAGAGAGTTCTGCGGTGCCCAGCAGTTAGAGGAATTTCAATTTTTCCAATTACACGACTCCACACTCATGTATACGGTGTACGGCACATAACATAGCATGATTTATATTCCTGGCTATGAAGATATGGAGGAGATGGTGTCTTTATTGTGAAGAACAATAACCTGTACGCAGTAGGAATTCTCTAATCCTAGGACTGCTCTCCTGGAGACTCTCCACCTGCCACGCCACCGTCTTCCCCTGTGTCATCATCTTGGCAGTCGTTTCCTGAAGAAGATCCGGACTCACCCCAGTTTCGCAGACGGGCTCACACTTTTAGTCACCCTACATCCAGTGCCAAGAAAAGAATATCATTTCCTGATGCCAAGTCACCTAACAGCAAGTCACCACTACAGAGGCAGCACTCCGTAGCTTGTGATGGGGGGCAGAGCAGGTCAGTTATATGTTATGTTATGGTCCTTTATTACTGTGCAGTAACATACATGAATTTCTACTAGGTTGATATTTAGTTATCCATTGTCTTACTATAGTTTGAACCATTTCACGGCCCCAATGCATGTTATGTACTGTATGCTGCATGTTTAGTGAATAGAATTTTATTTGTAACTGTTAAACAAAAAGTACAGCCATATGGTTATGTGATAACAAATTACTTGGAAGTAGAGGAATAAAGAGAGATTTTCTTTTTCTTTAAGAGATTAATATCCTTTGAAGCCATGTGATTCCTAACACAGGAAGAATATGAAGCTACTGGGCCTGGGTGCAAAATTCCCACAATGGCACATTTTTTTGTGCCTCTATAGCATCCCCATGCCTTTTTACCTTCTAAATACACTTTTTGGAATATATTTTTTTTAAATCTATAAATAGCAGACAAATCCTTTTAGTCATCATGGATTTTACAATAATTGTAATAAATAGATTTTCTATTATAAAGCATTACTACTTAACTTGATTTATTTGTGTGGCGTTTTTCATGTAGTTGTAAAACGCATAAATATGTAACCATAACAATGGATTTCTATCCTTTAGAGTGTTTAGACACTTAAGGTTGCTAATGTTGTTTTCTGATACTTAGCCCTGTTCCCATTGTCCGACGTATCCGCACTGAGAGCGAGCCTGCATCCTCCAGTCTCCCCTCATCCTTTTCTACCCCCTCTTTCCTGAAAAATTTTTACCAGGGTTCAGGGAGACGTCCTACACAGTCTGAAAGTGATGTACTTAAGAGGTGAGACCCAGCAGGCTGCCTTTCACTCGCCACCTGCACTTTGTGTATGCCCGCTGCAGCACTTTGCTTTCCCTGGGGATTTAACCCGATCTTGGACTGCTGCAGGGGGCAGCCCGCTTCAGTATCTTCTAGCAATTACCTTAATTGGTCTCCTCAAATGGTAAAATGTTCGGCTGTCTTCTACTAAGAAGGGGTGCTCCTGTGCAGGAAATTACACTCTGCACTATTCACTTTGATGGAGCCATTCCCGGCTGGTGAAGGGGATGCAACCCCTTAATTTTCAGAATCGGTGATGATCCCAAAGTATGGACCCCCTCATACAATGTGGGGGACCCTTTAAACCATACAGTTGGATTCATCTTTATATTCTGTAAAATATGTTGTACAAGAAGCTAGTCACTGCACAGCCTCCTGTATACAGCCTCGCCATGAACATTTCACCATTACCACTGTCTGTCTGTCTGTCTGTACAGCAGTACTAATTACACTGACGGACTGTTTCTTTTTTGCATGATATAATTCATCTTCGTAATTGGAATGTTGGTTATAAATAACGTGTATATTTGGCTGGATCAATAACAACTCCTGTCTTGGATGCTGTTTCTCAGTGTGACAGCATTGTCTTGTGGCATTGTCTTGTATTGTTTGTGTTATACTTGTTATTCTCATACAAGTTTTGAAGCATCTAGACTTGTGAGCCAGAACTATTGTGAAGAATGTTGTGCAGTTTGTTGTGTTCTGGTCACATATTTATTGACCATAAGAACTGGGTTTCCTTGCATTGTTGTACGGTAGGTTTGGAGGAATGTTTTGACTTCTTGTGCAGCACAAACATAGACAAAGACATTGGCGTCAGCTAATGAACTCTGGTGTAATTTATTAGAGAGACCGTAAAATCAATGGGGGACATTTACTTACCCGGCCGCTGGAGATCCCCAGAAAGTGCATTGTCCGACAATAATGCACTGTGCCGCTAGAGTTCACCATCTTCTTTCCGGTGCATGTAAGTGCATTGGATGTGACCCAATTGGAATATTAAATCCGATTCAGTCAGATCGTCCGACAGCACGCTCCCCAATTTCGCATGAAAGCCGGCGCCACAGCGCCAAAATATGATTGCATGTGACACAATCCCCTTCTAAATCCCTGTCACAGCGGTGCAAATCCCGAAAAGCTTAAACAGTCCGACGGAAATGCGATCAGCGGACCCTTAGTAAATAAGCTCCACTGTGCCCCACTAGCATACAAATCTAATTTATATTCTATGTATGCAAACAACAATGTAAAATCATTGTAATGCAAAGGTGGAACTCCTCCCAGTCTCCACAGGTAAACAGGGTCTGCAAGCAATGGCAGAAACCATCGGGTTTCTAGCACAGATGGAATTGATGCTGAATTTCTGCTGCAGATAACCCGGAATGACAAATTTATCACATGTCAGACATACATGTTATCAGCACATTGCATTTTCATAAGAAACAAGAAGCAGGTAGTTGTGATATATTTCCTGTCATGACATGTATTAAGAAAAACAAATGGCAGTGATCTAGCTAATTATGCACTTGTTGTGGCCTATATCCATATTGATTCTCTAGTGTCTGCCATTAGTGATGGAGCTAACCATGTGCTCGGGAACACATGCTGACTGTAGGAAATTTCTAATGTAGTCACTAAGGATTTCCTGCTTCTACTGCAGGAAGCGCAGCTGCAGGCACAAGTCCTGTGTGTTTATTCCCTCCAATTGAATCAGTGTATTGTAGGTGTAAGGAATTTTGATACCCAAATCAACAAAATAAAACCAAAAAAATAGTTTGACAATAGTTTTTAATAGATTTAGGTTTTCCCGCAGGGTAAGTAATAAATGTCTGCATAGCAGGTCTGATTGTCATGACTATTTGTGGGACCACTGCTGCTGTGTATTATTTTTGACCTTCACTTTCAAGGATGCTTGGGGACTTCTGTTATGTCTTGTAGTGGTCGGCAATATAGGGCAGATAATGGGAATTGCTCTTGTGGTTTATGTTGAGGTAGCGTTTATTAGACTTCTTTTCCAAAGGCTTGGTTTTATCCAAGTTTAGGATGTGGAGGGCAAATCATATAAACATGTCCTGAAAGGAAAAGAAGCAAGGGGATTTCTGGAATTGTCACTGCAATGGGGAGAATGTAGGAGTTGTATGGCATCTATAGTTGGCACAAAAATCTACATGTATGGAATTTTCGTCCACTTTTAGACAGGGAGAGACAGATTCTTCTGTACAGTCATGGCCATAAGTTTTGAGAATGATATAAATGTTAATTTTTATAAATTCTACTGCATCAGGTCTTATAATGGCAATTTGCATATGCTCCAGAATGTTATAAAGCGTGATCGGCTTAAAAGCAATTAATTGCAAAGTCAAGGACACTGGACACTTTAAAAGGAGGTTGGTGCTTGGCTTCATTGTTTCTCTTCTGTTAACCATGGTTATCTCTAAAGAAACACGTGCAGTCATCATTGCACTGCACAAAACTGGCCTAACAGGGAAGAGTGTCGCAGCTACAAAGATTGCACCTCAGTCACCAATCTATCGCATCTTCAAGGAGAGAGGTACCATTGTTGCCAAAAAGGCTCCAGGGCGCCCAAAAAGGACCAGCAAGTGCCAGGATTGTCTCTTAAAAGTGTTTCAGTTTTGGAATGGGGCTACCAGCAGTGCAGAGCTTGCTCAGGAATGGCAGCAGGCAGGTGTGAGTGCATCTGCACGCACTGTCAGGCGGAGACTCTTGGAGCAAGGCCTGGTGTCGAGGTGTCGGCAAAGAAGCCACTTCTCTCCAGAAAAAGCATCAGGGACAGACTGATATTCTGCAAAAGGTACAGGGAGTGGACTGCTGAGGACTGGGGTAAAGTCATTTTCTCTGATGAATCCCCTTTGCGATTGTTTTGAAGATCTGGAAAACGGCTTGTTCGGAGAAGACAAAGTGAGCGATACCACCAGTCTTGTCTCATGCCAACTGTAAAGCATCCTGCAACCATTCATGTGTGGGGCGGCTTCTCAGCCAAGGGAATCTGCTCTCTCACAGTCTTGCCTAAAAACACATCCATGAATAAAGAATGGTACCAGAATGTCCTCCAAGAGCAACTTCTCCCAACCGTCCAAGAGCAGTTTGGTGATCAACAATGCCTTTTCCAGCATGATGGAGCACCTTGCCATAAAGCAAAGGTGATAACTAAATGGCTCAGGGAACAAAACATAGAGATTTTGGGTCCATGGCCTGGAAACTCCCCAGATCTTGATCCCATTGTGGTCAACTTGTGGTCAATCATCAAGAGACGGGTGGACAAACCAAAACCAACAAATTGTGACAAAATGCAAACATTGGCCAGGATTTGGTCCAGAAGTTGATTGAGAGCTGCCAGGGAGAATTGCAGAGGTCCTGAAGAAGAAGGGTTAGCACTGCAAATATTGACTTGCTGCATTAACTCATTCTAACTGTCAATAAAAGCTTTTGTTACTCATAATATGATTGCACATGTATTTCTGTATGTGATAAAAACATTTGACAAATACACCCAAAAACCAGAGGACAACGGATCATGTGAAAATGTAATATTTGTGTCATTTTCAAAATTTATGGCCATGACTGCGCATTCCAGAAGAATAGGGTATAAATGCACCTTACGTTTTTGAATATAGAGAACCCCTTGGGGCCAGAGTCGGGGAACAAGAACACATACCCCACTCCAGCTACCGCTTCCTGTGGCACCATGGTTTGAAGGCCTGTGTCCTACTGAAACTTCTGGAGGGTGTCACAGGCCCACTTCAGTCCATTCCCAGGGACTTCACTTCATGTGTTTGAATACAAATTGAATACTGAAAACATCAGCTTCTGAAAGTTTTCAGCTCATATAATAAAAACCTATCGAAAGTGGTGCAAGCAGACGCTAACAGAAACCATTAAAAGTCAGTTGAAATCAATATAATTTTAACGGGTCCGTTCCAAATGCAGGTGCTCTGTGGGCTTTATAATGTAATTCATAGCAAATATCTAATTTCATCAACTATTAACTCAAAGAATGCAACAAATGGGCACCGTGATGTCCTGTCTCCAATATACATATTTAAAATACAATAAATATGTTTCCTTACAGTGAATGTGAAGGAAGAAGGAGGACTTTATCTTCATGCAGTAATGACTCCTTAAATGCGTCTGGAACTCCAGTCACACCACGCCGGATCTCGTGGCGTCAGCGGATTTTTCTCAGGGTCGCTTCCCCAATGGTCAACTCTCCCTCAGAGATGCAGCATAAAGGTATGACATGTAATGTGTACTGTGGGTAATTGGTGACTTATCCTATATGCACATTCTGTGTCTTATCACTTATACACAAGACATATATGTTTCTATCCCAAAAAAAGTATTTACCGTATGTACTCGAGTATAAGCCGACCCGAGTATAAGCCGAGGCCCCTAATTTTACCACAAAAAACTGGGAAAACCTATTGACTCGAGTATAAGCCGAGGGTGGGAAATGCATTGGTCACAGCCTCTCCAGTATGTAGCCAGCCAGCCCCTGCCCCAGTGTATATTATCAGCCAGCCCCTGCCCCAGTGTATATAGCCAGCCAGCCCCTGCCCAGTGTATATAGCTTGCCAGCCCCTGCCCCGTCGTGCAGCACAACAATACCGGATGGATCGCACAGAAGATCTACGGGTGCCGCTAGAAAGGCGAGTTTTGATTTATTTATTTTTTTGACTCGAGTATAAGCCGAGTTTGGGGTTTTTCAGCACATTTTTTGTGCTGAAAAACTAGGCTTATACTCGAGTATATAAGGTAATTATTATTTTGAGTTAAAGACCAAAATTTATTGAAAACAATCAAGTGTTCTAATCAAATTACAGATAAAGCATAAAAGAGGTAGGGTTAACACACAAAAGACAAATATAATATATATACCCTGTAGCTGCCACCCTGACAGGAACCTGTCCCTGCAAAAAATGACCCTGTTAAACCGCTAACCTGGTCAAGGTCCCATATTGTTGATTATTTGTGAAGGTGGTTCCGACATGGCATGTTTCATCCTCTGGGCTCGTCAGGGGACAACACAAAAACCTACGAAAAAACGGAGAATTAACCCCTTAAGGACGCAGCCATTTTACAGCTTAAGGCTCAGTCCCATTTTTTGGATTCTGACCTGCGTCGCTTTATATGGTTATAACTTTTGAACACTGTTACTTATCAAAACGATTCTGAGATTGTTTTTTACCCACATGTTGTACTTCATTTTAGTGGTAAATTTTGGCTGATAAGTTTTGCGTTTATTTACAAAAAAAAAGAAAATATGATGAATTTTCAGAAAAATTTGCCATTTTTGAAATTTGAAATCATTGCGTTTTCAGGCAGATAGATGTACCACCTAAATAAATTGCTGAATAACATTTCCCATTTGTCTACTTTACATTTTCACCATTTTTGAAATGTCTGGATAATTTATTTTGATGTCACGCGGCTTACAAATCGAATAGCGCTTTTCCGGATTTTCAGAATTGACTATTTTGGGGATAAATACAGTTTTGAATGAAAATTTACATATTTAGCATCAAAACCCCCCCTATATAATCAACCCAATTTCAAATCTGCACCCCTCAAGCTATCAGAAACAGATTTTACGAAGATTGTTAACCCCTTGAGATCTTCATAGTAATTACATCAAAATGGAGGCGAAATTTAGAATAGTCAAATTGTGCCGGTTATACGTTCATTTAGCCCTAAAATTTACACATTTCCAAAAGATAAAAATACAAAACCCACCATACAATTTGTTCTACAATTTCTCCCGAGTACAGAGACCCCCCACATGTGGCCGTGACTTGTTTTATGGGCACACAGTGAGGCGCAGAAGGGAAGGAGCACCCTACAGCTGCCAGGATTTTACTTTCCTCATTGGCCTCTTTTGAAGGCTGTAAAATTTTCGCTTTTGCGCTATTAGGGCCATGTGATGCCATTTTTTTTGCGGGATGAGATGCTTTTTCCTATGTTGCCATTTTGGGGTTGGTATCACCTATTGTTGAAAATTTAGGAACTTCTTTTTGAGAGCAGGAGTAGAAAAGCAACAATTCTCTACTGGTTTTTTTACTTTTTTTTTTTGTGGTGTTCACCGTATAGACTAATAATCATATTATCTTCATTCTATGGGTCGATACGATAACGGGGATACCAGACACGAATATATTTTCTTGCGTTTTACTAAATTTGTAAAATAAAACCCTATTGTGGGGAAAAATCTATCATTTTTGTATTGCCATCTTCCAAGTGGCATAACATTGTTACTTTTTTGGCTACGGAGCTGGTTGATGGCTTGTTTTTTGCGGGACACGTTGTACTTTGCACCAGTATCATTCTAGAGTACATATGTTTTTTTGATCACTTTTTATAGCATTTTTTGTGGGATTGAATAGGTAAAAATCATAATTTTTGGAGGGTTTATAACAGTTTTCTTTTACGGCGTTCATCGTGCGGGTTCAATAATTATTTATTTTTATTCTACGGGTTGTTACGGACGCAGTGATACTAAATATGTGGGGTTTGTGTTATGATTTAGACTTTTTTTTCAGTTATATGTCTCTTTATATGTTTTGGGGCTTTTGGGCATTTTTGGTGATTTATTACTTTATTTTTTTATTGAATATTTTTTTTTTTTTTACTTTTTCACTTTTTCCACCATGGGAAATGAACAAGCAATCATCTGATTGCTTGTTCATAATAATACCCTGCAATACTTATGTATTGCAGGGCATTATCAGTGTCAGCCTATGCACTTGCATAGGGTGGCACTCTGCCAGTAAGATGACGTCACAGACGCCATCTTACCGGCAGTTCCTGCAGGTAACACTGGGGTCCAGATCGGACCCCAGTGATACCGTAGCAATGATCGGTGCCCCCCGAAAATGATTCGGGGGGGGGGGGGCGATCGTGGGGGAAAGACCCCCCAGATGCATGTTAGATGCCGCGGTCGCGATGACCGCGGCATTTAGCGGGTGTTACACTGGGGTGCCGGCTATCAGTCACAGCCGGCACCCCGTGTTTCCCGATGTCGGTTCGGCTCAAATCTTGAGCTGAACCGGCATCGGCTCAGCGTCCGATATATCGGACGCTGAGCGTTAAGTCACTGAGCTCAGCGTCCGATATATCGGACGCTGAGCGTTAAGAGGTTAAAGAAAATAAATGTGAGGCGAGAGAGCTACGTTACATCAATATACACTTAGTCACCATTACTTGGGGTCATTCAGCAAAAGACTTTAGAATATAATTGTGCAGTGTTACTCACCAAATCATGTATTGGAGTTCTTTGGTTGGTCCACAGGGGGCCCTTGACCTGAGTATGATGGTAGCCAGTGGGCTTGTGTGGTGGCGCCAGAACTGAAAGAGAACCCGTCAAATTAACCCACAAAACTAAATATATTTTCAATATATATTGCAAATGACCTGAGATTGGTCTAATGGATTATTACCATTTTCAAATGTCAAGCTTATTCATGAGTGGGAGGTACAGCCACACCCCCTAGTGCTTGACACCTCCTCCTCCTCTCCAGCACACGGCGGTATGCCCGCACGGAGGGCGTACCGCGTGTGAATGGACCCTAATGATGTGACACTCCTTGTGCTGACTCCTCTATGTGCTTCCTGGTGCTGGCTGCCACACCCCCTGCAGCCTGTGTGTGTGTGAGATACTGCTATACACATGACTGACAGCCTGTATAATGATGTGACACTCCTAGTGCTGGCTCTTCTTTATGCTTGCTGGTGCCCCCTGCAGCCTGTGTATGTATGGGATACTACTATACACATGACTGACAGCTTTTATAATGATGTGACACTATGTGCTTCCTGGTGCTGGTGCCCCCTGCAGCTTGTGTGTGTGTATATTAGATACTCCCATACACATGACTGACAGCTTTTATAATGATGTGACACTACTGGTGCTGGCTCCTCTATGTGCTTCCTGGTGCTGGTGCCCCCTGCAGCTTGTGTGTGTGTGTATATTAGATACTCCCATACACTTGACTGACAGCCTGTATAATGATGTAATACTCCTGGTGCTGGCTGCCTCTATACACTTCCTGGTTCTGGCTGCCACGCCTCGAGAGATTCAACTGTTCCAGCAACCATTTTGTAGCAGAACATGTCAGCTACATGTGTAGCTGATGTCTGTGTCTCACATGTGTATGGGAGGACACAGGATGTCAGCAGATAAAGCACAGACACCCACAATGCTTTACTACACATTACACACAGACATGAGCAGAGGAAGGAGAGGGGAGGGGGAACGGGTGACATCAGCCTCATTTACATAATAAAGAAAATTATTTTATAAGGCCTCTATGGAAAAATAGGTACATGCGGGTAAATTTCCATACAAACCTTTTGTAATACAAAATGAAAATCAAATCATATACAATTAGTATTAGCATATGCTCGCAGAACAGATAACTAATATCTTATCTGAGTATACCATATATATCCAGAATCCCAAACAAGGGTAAATACAGATATTGGGTCTCATTTACTAAGGGTCCGCGGAATATCCAACGATTTCCAATGTGCACCGCATTTATATGGGCTTTTTATTGCACGCAATCGTATTTTATTTCCGCAAGCCATGCACTTACATGCATCTGGAAGAAGAAGGTGAACTCCGTCGGACCTCAGCGGGGGAAGCGACACATGCAGAAAATTGGACACACAATCTTAGTGAATTGCGGCAGCACCGAATCCTCGTCAGACAACGCACCTCGGGGATCGTGACGGGACGGGTAAGTAAGTGGTTTACAGTTCAATTGGGAGAACTTCTTTAAGATCCATTGATAGCTATTTTGTAGATTATACAAATGTTAACAGACAGTTTTATTTGCTGATTATCCGTATAACTATGAGTCCATGAGGATGATTAGTTAGTCATTGATCACGAAAAGAAAGGGGGGACATAGTCACAAGTTGTTGGACACAACTAATATACCTGAACATGCACTTAAAGGGCTTACGCATTTTATATTCCTGTCAGAATTATGCCTCATGCACATAATCGTAAATGAAGGCTATTAGCGAGCTGCAAAAACGGCATCTAGCTCAGTGTCCATTGAGGTCTGTTGTGCGCAATCACGGTGCATTGTGACCGAGGCAGGTGAGAAATGGGCATTGTCGAAGAAACTTTCCCGTGTCGTGTGCACGAGACCTGAGAGAGGAATGACAAAACATAGAGTTGTTAAAAACAAAATAGTTCTATCATGTGAATGCAAGTATTTACAGATACAGACTTGTCAGAGAACAGTCTGCTCTCCCGTCATTCTCTTATACTTGCATGTGATTGTATAGTTTGTAGACTGAATTACACCCAGAAAGCTAAAAACAAGGATCTAAATTTGTCACTGAAACAAGAAGTACTAGTGTGTTTATATAGAAAACAGGAAGTCTGTTCAGTGACACTGTACTGGTGCTCTCCATATGAACTCCAAAGCAGCCAAATGTTGTGACCCATTATGTGTACAGTGGAAGTGATTATGGACCCTTTGTGTCTCCATTGTTTCAGATCATTTAGATGGGCATGATTTGCTGCCATTGTCTCCTCTTCCTCCAACTATGGAAGAGGACCCACTTGCATGCCTTCTCCAGGATGATAATGCTACTGAGAGTGCAGATGGGAAGCGAAGCGCTGAAGATCTTCAGAGGCTATGGAGGAAAGCAATACACCAACAGATTTTATTACTCCGAATGGAAAAGGAGAACCTGAAACTTGAAGGTTAGTTCTAAATCTGACATGAAGTAAAATAAACAGGAAAGAACGTTTTGTGTGACAATATTCATGTGTATATTTTTATGAAGTCTATACATAGTTATCTCTCGTCTGAAGTTCCTCGTCAGATCATGAAGTCATTTTCAATCTATAGTTTAGCTGAGAAAATAGTGGGGGATATTTACCATATATAAACATTTCTTCAATTCAATGTTATTAAGAAAATTGTTCCTGTGTGAAGTTAATTTCTCATAAATATAGCCATGTTGTCCCTTAGAAATAAGAAAGCTTCTTTGGTTACGACCACCCCACACTCTGGCAACAATAGCCAGACTCGCACTGTTGAGCCCTGCCTGACCCTCTGGATTGAGCGATCATTACCATAGGACGGCTGTGGGACATGCAGTATCATCCGGACATTTCATATACAAAAACTTTTTGTTTCTTTGTGCAATCCCTCCAGCAGAGGTGGTCGTATCACACACGGGTACATTTTTTTAAATAACATCTAATTGAAGAAATGTTTATGCATGGCAGATTGTTTAAATTGAATGTGAATGCCCAGACGAGAATACCCCAAAACTACTTTTTGGTTTCATTTGAACAAAAATGTTGTAACCTTTTGCATGTCTATGCCATTTACAGGCAGTTTCTTTGGGTTTGGTAGGTTCTTTGGGTTTGTTCTTAAGTTGAATTTGTATGTAAGTCGGAACTGTAGATTATAAAATAGGAGCTCCACACAAAAAATATTTTTTTTTTTCCCAGTTACACTTGGATTTTCAACATTTTCTGCGGTAATGGGACCAATGATTATCAATAACACTTCATTACAGATGCCCTACAGCTGATCATTGCAGCCAGGGACTGCAATGATCTCAGTGGGCAGATGGGTCTGTCCATAACTAGGAGTCGTCTTTAAGTCAGGTGTTCTTAAGTAGGGGAGTGCCTGTACTTCAGTTTTAAATGGGAATGGGGAGAGCTGGCATGTTTATCCAGATTTACCAGAAAACGTGTTTCAGTCTCACTCCAGTTAATAGGACGCCCAAAAACAAAATGTTGCATGAAAATAACCCCCCACCGTTGTTTTCGGTATTAAACTGTATGCTGGTTTCCAGAATCCCATTTACCTGCAATGTACGTCTCTAGTAAGAGGTAGTGTTCTTGTACTATTGTGTTCTGAGCGCTAACTCGCTCAGCATGTTTGTTGAAAAATATTATGAAGTAGATCTGGTCATTCCTGTAATCGCTCACTAAGGAATTTTCTACAAACACAAATTTTAGGCTTTAGATGTCAATGTTTAGGTTGTCAATACATATAGTATAGTAATATTCCATGCTAATGTAAACCAGTTCATATTGAATTTTTTTTTTTTTTTTTTTTTTGTGCTTTCGTGGACCATACAAACTTTTTTTTTTTCTTAAAGAAGGTAAGAAGATAAATTAAGTGCCATGTAATCTTTGTCATGAATTCAGTATTTGCTATAAGCCCTAATTTTACATAAGTCAACCAAGCAGCATTTCAATTTGACCATCTGGAACAGGTGAAAGGTTTCTGAGATTTCTAGTGGAAAACTTAGTTGTCACTAATGTTTTCTCTGAAAAAAGTATAACCTACAGATGGAAAGTATCAACGTAAGAGGATAATGGTAGTGTTATTTCCCAGTTGGGTGGGTAATGTAATAACACTGGACATACTGGTGCCTTAAAGGAAACCTACCACCACAAATCTACCTATAAAGGTAGATCGGGTGGTAGGTGAATCAATGGGACGTGAGGATAGCCCTTTTAAGGGCTAATCCTCACGTCCCCGAACTGTTTTGTAAACTTTTATTACCCTAATATGTTAATTTACTTATGCGGCTACTGGGGCGTGGAGTAGCCGCATCTGAGGTTACACGAGGCGGCTACTCCATGCCCCGGTAGCCACATTACCCCTCCTACTCACCATGTTTGGCGCGCAGCTGCTCGTAGCTGCGCGCCCTCGTCCGCCGATCCTGCCGTCTGCGCATGCGCAGAACAGCAGGCCCGCGTCTGTGCAGCCCCGGCTTCGGAGCAGTGACCCCTTAAAAGGGCTATCCTCACGTCCCATTGATTCACCTACCACCCGATCTACCTTTATAGGTAGATTTGTGGTGGTAGGTGCCCTTTAAATATTTTTTGGTCTATGTGCATCATATTATACCAGATTTAAAAAGCTGCAGATACAAAAAAGCTTTAATAATAATAATAATAATAATAATAATAATCTTTATTTATAGTGTGCTATCATATTCCGCAGAACTTTGCAAATACTAGGGGACATATACAAATATAATATTACATGACAGAGTAGAAACAGTCATATGGAACAATAGGAAGAGGGCCCTGCTCACAAGGGCTTACAGACTATGAGATGAGGGGGTGACACAAGAGGTATAAGAGCTTGTTTAAAGGTCCAGCCATTCTTTATAAGGGAACAGTATAAAATAATTTAATAAATAAAAATGCTTCTGCTTGAACCAGTCATCAGCCGTTTTCTACAAATATAATTTTTTTAAATTTAAGACCATTTGCAACACCCTCGCCGATGCAATGGCGAGGTAGTGCTTGCGAATACGTCCCACCTGTAGGTAACACCACATTACACTACATGGTCCTTATAGGATCAAGGGGAAATTGCAGTGGTTAATCCTGCCTGGCAAGGCAGATGTTAATCTGTGATGTAATTATGTCAACCAATGTCTGTGTTACATCCTGTCCCTGTGAGCTGAGATGTGATTGGAGGAGCAGCCACCACCTGATCAAAGGGAGGTAATAAAACCTCTGGCCAGGAGTGTTCTGGAGGATTCCAGGAGAAGGTCTTTGGAGATCTTCTTTCAGAGAGATTCCAGTGTAGGAGAATCCTAGAGTGAGTGAGAAATCTCTATCTAGCCCATACCAGAGCAGGAAGAGCCTAGCCCCTGCCTCTGAAGAGTGGAGCTAATAGAATAGAGTTAGTGTAGTGAGGAAAAGGGGTATCATCTTACCTTTAAAGGTGATACCTGAAGCCCTACAGGACAAGCTGAAGCTTCCTACCAGGACACAGCTGCCTCCCAGCCTGCCCTCTACTTCCAGGCTGGTGAACTATCTCCTGAGGCTCCCTCCAATTCACATCTCGGCACCCTACCTACCTGTTAAAGGCACGTTTGCTGCGGTTCCTGCGGTTCAAATAAAGAACTGTAAGTTGTTTTCTTCAACTTCTGTCTCCGTCTGGTCCCTGCTAATACGGCTGCCTTCATCACCGGCACCCTGTCCATCACACAGAGACTCACACTCGGGACACTAAGGGGTTGCCCCAGGGAGATTCGCTATAGCAGCCTCTCCCTCATCTTTTCTTGCCAACACCACCCTGCTGGAGACCTGCCAGGCTGTAGGACAGCCCTCCGGTTCCCCCGTACCAAGCACCGTGACAATAGCGTGCTTAGGCCGCAACCGCCAGCCACTCCGGTACCGCGGGCCCAGGCTGACTCCAGGCCTCCCCTTTAAGGCTAGGCCCCGGTGGGGGATGTTGCAAGTGGCGTCACGAACAGGATATAGACTTCTGTGCCTTATTACGGCATTAAAGACTTTCCTTTATTAAAAAAGACTGTGCTGCCTAACCCTGCTGCCATCCGGGTTTAGGCCCAAGGACTTGTGTGTTTCTGGAATGAACTGTGTTATACTGCTGCCACGTGCTGTCGAGCGCCGCTCCCGCACTCCAGAGGTTAACCCTGGCAAGAACTGTACCAGCTCTGCTACATCCGGCGCTGCCGCGCCTAAAGATTTTTACCTCAGAAACTGTGGCGCAGCAAATAATTCCAGCCCGCCAAAACCTTCACTGGCGGGAAACCCAGATGACGCATCAAGCTCCACCCACGCGCGAAGCGCGCGAACCCCGCCTCCTGTGGCGCAGGAAAAATTAGAGCCCGCCACAGCTCTTGGCGGGAAGGACTCGGACTCCTCCCACTGGCTCGAGGCGGACTTCCTGCCCTGCCTCAGAGAAGCGCCAGAACTGGAGTGGACTTTGGACAGAGAGGACAACGCCATGTGGGGTCCTCCGCCTTTCCCTCCTGTGGAGCGTCCAGAGTTTTATGAGGTCTTAGAGACTATGGTGGTGGTCTCTGCGCAGCCTGTCCGAAGACCCTCCGCTGGACATCGGCTGCACCGAGGATTGACTCGGGCCTTCGTCACCAGGACATGCTACCAAACGGTGACGCAGTATCAAATTCCACCCGGGCGGTTCCTCGTCCCTATCCCGGCTACCATCCCGGTACCGCGGGTCCACGTGGAGGCGCCACGTGGGGAGGCCCCGACTCCTGCGGAGCCAACGCCTGGGCCTAGTGTTGCCGTTCCACCTGCTCCTAGGCCTACTACTCCTGTTGCGCGGCCTGCTAGCCCCGCTGTAGTGGTTCCTGACCCTCCGGTGGTTCCTGCTCCTGTTCCGGCACCTACCTGTCGTCCGAGGAGATCCGAACCGGAACCACGAGCCCCAGCACCGAAACCTCCGCAGCCTCAAGGCCGAGGTGAGGCCACCCGCCGGCGACTCCGAGACGCTGTCTCGGAACAGCGACGCCGAGAGAAGGAGGCCCAGCGGTATATGGCCGGCAGATCCACAGCGGGAGCTTGGGTCGAGAAGAACCGCACCACCGGCATGGTCCGGTTCTTCGACAAGCGGAAGGGCTATGGCTTCGCTACCCAGGACTACACCGGACGGGAAGTATTTATACCCCGCCGGTCCGTCAAGAGGCCTGATCTGCCGGAGAGCCAGCACAACCTCAAGCCAGGCGAGTGCATCGAGTTCTCCCTGCAGGAAGGACCTCGAGGACCCTGGGCGGCTGGAGTGATCCGGATCCCCGACTCCGATGAGGACCGCTACTACCCGCACGATGACTGGTATGAGGACGACGAGTGGCCGGAATCCCCGAACACCTCTTCCTCCTCGGCTGCAAGTCCCCGGGCGGTGACCCACGTGAATGCCCCATCCACAGTAATTGTGAGTACGGGTCCCATTGCCATCCATGGGCCGGGCATGATACAGGGCGCCACCCCTACCGGTTCCCCTGCCGGGAGTATTGCCAGGTCCCGCGGCTCTTCTGTGGGAGAAGACATCCCGGCTAGTGAACCTTGTCCGGAGGTTCCATCTAGGCCCGCATCTCCCCTTGCCGGTTACCAATGGGGTGATGACCCGGCCCCGGAAGAACCGGAGCTGGAAGGAGCCGCGGCGCGGCCGCTGGACTCCGTTTACTTTTTCCTGGACCCCTCTGTGGTCCCTGGCCCAGTTGAGCCCCCGGCTGGAACAGCCGACACCCCGGGCGACAGCGCTCCTCCCCCTGAAGGTCCGGAGGATGTTGCTGCACCTGCAGTGCCCACTACTGCCACCGGGTGTCCCCAGCCGGCACCTACTCCCGCTGAGGAAGCACAGGATTCCTTATTGACTCTGGATCCTGTCCCTGTGGAACCCAGCGAAGATGCGGAGTAATGCCTGAAGGGCTGTCGCCCTCTACAGGTACTATGTCCATTGTAAATATTGTGTATATCCCCATTTTCCCCAAAGAGCCAGAGACAGTCCTGAGACTCTTACCCTTATTTATCTCAGTCAAGAGATTATGTGCTATGATAGCACCCCTTCCTCTGCCACAGCAGAGATGTCATCAAAGGACTCTGTCCCTCTCCAAATAGAGGAGACCCTTTGCTCTTCATTGCACTTTTCCCCACATCAAGGGCTGTACCCAGAAGATGGACTTTGTTACTAGAGACCTTCTGAGAGACTTTTGCCAACCTCCAGGAAAAGTTGCAATGTAATTTATTATCATTTTGCACTTAATGCCTTCCTTTTTAGGTATGGACATTCTGCATGCACTTTTTATGCCTTTCCTTTGCAGGAAAAGAGACATTTGCTACCGTGCTACTCTGAGTAGCCTATTTCTCTATGTAACGTTATGTTATAAGATGTGTACCCATTGGGCTCCTAAGCCAATGTGAATTAACCTGTTTGCACACTGTCATATATGCCAGTAGTATGCATTAACCCTTTCATAGGCTTTTCAGGTTGTAGTGTGGCTGTGTCGGACCGTCTTTTATGTAAAACACTGACCGCTACCTGATCCCTCAAACTGAGGTTTGCACATGGGGGTAGTCCGTAAACTGCGGGTCTTTAGGGGACCGGGGGTGTTACACAGATAGCACCTGGATGCCACTCATACATGGGTAAGGTTGTCAGTCAGGAGGTACTCGTGTCGCATATGCTAACGCAATGCAGATAGACACCATATAATTGCCGCCAGGGAAGAAGCGTTGATAAAACAAATATACAGGCCTTGGTGCAAGGAGTGGATTACAGGACATGACACCACACCTTTCCTACTGTACAGTTCGGTTTAATGGCGTCAGCGACCAACTGTCATACAGCTACATATTTTTTGTCTTAGTCCGACACCAACCCAGGTGCCTGTCTCCAGGACCATGGGCGGTTTGTCCCTACACCTCACATAGCCTGCACTTCCTAGAAGTGCCCTTAGCCCCCTCTGTGCCCCAAACCATCTGTAGTCGAGCCGAGGGCGGCTCTTTCAATTGCCCCCGGGGTATGCAACACCCTCGCCGATGCAATGGCGAGGTAGTGCGTGCGAATACGTCCCACCTGTAGGTAACACCACATTACACTACATGGTCCTTATAGGATCAAGGGGAAATTGCAGTGGTTAATCCTGCCTGGCAAGGCAGATGTTAATCTGTGATGTAATTATGTCAACCAATGTCTGTGTTACATCCTGTCCCTGTGAGCTGAGATGTGATTGGAGGAGCAGCCACCACCTGATCAAAGGGAGGTAATAAAACCTCTGGCCAGGAGTGTTCTGGAGGATTCCAGGAGAAGGTCTTTGGAGATCTTCTTTCAGAGAGATTCCAGTGTAGGAGAATCCTAGAGTGAGTGAGAAATCTCTATCTAGCCCATACCAGAGCAGGAAGAGCCTAGCCCCTGCCTCTGAAGAGTGGAGCTAATAGAATAGAGTTAGTGTAGTGAGGAAAAGGGGTATCATCTTACCTTTAAAGGTGATACCTGAAGCCCTACAGGACAAGCTGAAGCTTCCTACCAGGACACAGCTGCCTCCCAGCCTGCCCTCTACTTCCAGGCTGGTGAACTATCTCCTGAGGCTCCCTCCAATTCACATCTCGGCACCCTACCTACCTGTTAAAGGCACGTTTGCTGCGGTTCCTGCGGTTCAAATAAAGAACTGTAAGTTGTTTTCTTCAACTTCTGTCTCCGTCTGGTCCCTGCTAATACGGCTGCCTTCATCACCGGCACCCTGTCCATCACACAGAGACTCACACTCGGGACACTAAGGGGTTGCCCCAGGGAGATTCGCTATAGCAGCCTCTCCCTCATCTTTTCTTGCCAACACCACCCTGCTGGAGACCTGCCAGGCTGTAGGACAGCCCTCCGGTTCCCCCGTACCAAGCACCGTGACAATAGCGTGCTTAGGCCGCAACCGCCAGCCACTCCGGTACCGCGGGCCCCGGCTGACTCCAGGCCTCCCCTTTAAGGCTAGGCCCCGGTGGGGGATGTTGCACATTCCTATTTCAACTTCTTGTTGTCACAGAATGAAGATGCATCAATTGCTTCTGCTTGATTTACAGTATATACTTTACATTTTTCTCCTCTGAAGGCTTTATTGCTAATTCTCATTTCTCCATAGAGAAGTGGAGACCAGCTGCAAGTGAAGTGCTGATCTGTATTAATGTGAATTAAAGACCTGGGAAGGAACTTATCAGGGCCAGAAACTGCACCTTCGTATCACCCATGCCACCTCCACACAAAGTGAGCGTGGAGGGGCAGAGACGCCCCAGCTTCATGCACTTGTTACAAAGAGGCTTGGCATATTTGGTGCATTGTGTGCTGGGGGGGATATCATGACTGGCAAATAGTCTAGAAAGGGGGTTAGAGGCAGAATCCAAAAAAATATTAAAGGGGCATGGAGTTTCGGGTACTGCTTTAGCTCCTGGTAGTTGGATCCCTTGTCAGTCATCTGGTTTCTGGCACTTACCCAGTCTTGAACTGCAGGAATCACTTGCTACGTAAATATGTGAGCACCCATGGTCCGAGGAAGCCTCTTATTGGCCAAAGCACTTGCAGATGATCCATCAGTACACTGGCATCAATTGGGAACCAGAGCAAAGTACAATTTCTTATTTTTGCTTGTACTGAATCATACAAAACTTATTGAAAAGACCGGGACTATTCAGTGTTCTTCAGTGTTGGTATACACATTTAGAGTCTTGGCAATGAGTTTGATGGGTTTTTAAAAATCATAGTGATTTTACTATATACTATATAGTATAGATATGATATACACTATAATAAGAAGCTAAAATATTGTGCACAGGTTCACCCTTTTTTTTTTTTATTAATGATAATATTTCTTTGTTTTCAGCAAGTAGAGATGAGCTTCAGTCTAGGAAAATTAAGCTGGATTATGAAGAGGTTGGAACATGTCAAAAAGAAGTTTCAAATCTCTGGGAAAAGAAACTCAATTGCAGAACTAAAATCCGGTTTGATATGGAGGAGATTTATGCAACACTAAAAGAAGGTATAAGCATTCTGCGATTTATTTAATGTATTTGCATTAGTTTTATTAGTGGTTACCCTGGACTTGCTGGATCCAAGTACTGCAAAATGAAAACCTGAAGAGGCCTTGGCAGATCAGAATGCTTCAAAAAACTTTTTCTTTTGTTGCTGACCATCACCAGGAAGCTATAAAGGAGATGGAGCTTGTTGCAAAAGACTTTGTAAAGTGGCACCTGTTAGAGCACTATACAGTGGCGGATCCTCCTGCTCCTGGCTTTACTCCAAATATGGCTGCTGGCATGCCAGAAACCAGACTATAAGGCTGACCTGTGTGGGGCCCAGGTGTCAGACTTTCACAGACTCTGTATGATCATTCTATCCTGATGATATAGATAAATAGCCCCCAGCCATGAAAATTTCCTTACATTTTCTCAAGGCATGTTTAGGGGCCCAGTATAACAGATATCAATATAACATTGATGACCAGTTCACATGAATTTTTAACTTAACGTCATGTTTATTATATGCCATGTTTGTTGGTTTTAAAGTAAAATATAAGCCAATATGTAATTGGTTTTTATTTCAAATTTTGCTCCCCATAGCAGAAAAATGCTGTAATGAAGCATTAAAATGCTACTGGCGGAGCGGATTCGGGACAGAATATGGCCGCTGGTCACATGTCCACATCACATGTCCTGCACCTGCCTGGGCAGGTCATGTGATCATCACTCTATTTGGCTGTAGTTGGTTGTTACATTACATCCAGTATGGCCAGTGTTGTGGTGAGATACCATCACAGTGAGGTGATGTGCAGTGATGGCAGTAACATGCATCATTACTATGGTAACAGAGCAGGATGTAAGATCATCACTGGAAGCAGAGCATAAGAGGGAGGAGGAGATACTGAAAATTAAAGGCTCATGGGACTTGTAGTTTCCAGTGGCTGCCATCTTGGTAATATCTCTGCCTACTTTAGAAAGCCCATGACATTTTGTGAATCCTAAAATCAAACTATTTAAGCTCCATTTTGGGACTAATGACATTGAGATTTGTTATACTCATTTATTTATAGCATTATGGGTTTTGGTATTGAGCGTTCATATTCCCAGAATACCACTGTAATGCTAATTGTTTAATTGTCATAAAGTTATAAATTAAGATATCTATTGTTGCTTCTGTTTTGGCAGGTGTTCCAAAATGCAAACGGGGGGAAATCTGGCAATTTCTTTCTGTGCAGTATCGTCTAAGGCACCGAATACCAAGCAAACAGCAGCCATCAGATATGACATACGGTGATCTTCTGAAACAGCTCACGGCTCAGCAGCATGCAATTCTTGTTGATCTTGGTATGTACAAAGTCTTCCCATGGGACTTTCTGTTTTAATATTCAGTGTTCATGCCCCTTTATAATATTAGCTAATAGTAGTGAGAGAGCAACATTATGGGTTGAATAACATGACAGTAGTCTCCCTCAGCTGGTTACACTTCCGTGTATCAGTAACTTGGAAGACTCGTATCTTCTGACTGCTGAGAACACTGTCCTTTTTACAATTTTTTTTCATTCACATCCACTTATCATTGTAATATTTCTACTCTGCGCTGGAATTGTATACAGTTTACATGTATGATTGACCTTATTAATCTAATAATAGTCTAAATATTAAGCAATGCATGTATTTATTTTACAGGAAGGACCTTTCCAACTCACCCTTACTTCTCTGCCCAGCTGGGAGCAGGGCAGCTTTCTCTATATAATCTTCTTAAGGCCTACTCTTTACTTGACAAGGAAGTTGGTTATTGCCAGGGAATTAGTTTTGTGGCTGGAGTGCTTCTACTGCATATGAGTGAACACCAAGCCTTCGAGATGCTAAAATTTCTCATGTATGACCTGTCATTCCGAAAGCAATACCGTCCAGATATGATGTCGCTTCAGGTATGCTACTGTCCATGTAATCTAAATCAGTATTATGCAAAGCCTGTAGTTTCTAAACTTGGTTAAACTGGGCCATTTAGAGATGTAAGAGGCCAGTGTAGATGTCCATTTCTATTGCCATCTTGTACTCTGCATCCATATTGATAGTTGATCCCAGAAAATGGGATACTCAGTCTACGCATAGTCTGTGTGATGTTTCCGAACCCCAGAAAGGTTATGCAAGGTCTATTAATTATTGTTTTTATAGACACTCCCTGAACGCACGGATTCTGGGAAGCGCAGGAAGTCCCCTTTCACTCACCTCCATGAAAGAGATTTATCTGCACTGTAGGGTGACAACAACTGCCCATTTGATATAAGCCCAGTCTGTAACAACATTATAGTGGGTCAGGAAGCAAGTATATAACCAAGAGATGTGGGGATTTGTGTATTGAGATAAAAGAACAACAAAGGTTAAATTGTATATTTAATTGCCTTAAGGGCACACTAGACAAAGCAATACACACTATAGATATATGTATACAGTTTGATAGAGTACAAACATAAGCAATTTGTGAGTTGGTTACCTTTTGCTGGTTAATGGAGATGGATGGCCCGTACGGGGTTCCCTGATTATTTTGGGTGTAGTCACACCCCTTCACACCCATATGAGGCTTCTAGAAAACCTCTTACCTTGGATCAGATCCAGTACCTTTGATGGGTTATAGCTCCTCAATGGGAAGTCATAGGATCACGGTTCTGATCGGATCTAGAAATATCTCTGAATTCCATTGAGACCAGACATGACTCTCTTGCTATACTCCCATTGAGAGTTCTGTATATTTCAGTTTCCAAGGCCCTTAGAGCAATTTGAAACCCATATATGAGGTCACCTCACTGCCCTAATCCCAGATAAGTATTTTGCCTTGGGCTGGGATGGATTATAACTTCATACTGACATATTGGTCAAATAAGCACATGGTTTTATGACCCTTTGCCTAAAAAGTGTAGGGAACCTTAAGAAAAGCCTTGGAGTCTAAGGAGGTGTCAGTTGGTGGCTACCCCCACAGAGCCCAATACCATTTCCAGCCTTTGAAGTATGCCCTCCAGAGAGTAATTATTAAAGTTAAGGCTGACATGTGTTATGCACTGATGAACAAGACAAAACCTGGCATTTGTTCCGCTCTTGCTTTATATTCCTATATTTTGGCACAGTCTGATTCAGGTAGTGTGTTCTGCTGGGCCTTGTTGTTCCAGGACTCTGTTATGATCATTAGAAGTCTAATACTGTTGATGCAGGTCCTACCGATACAAAGGTAGGGCTAACGGTAGAATCGCTATAAAGCTACTTTTACATACACGTATGCTTGCCCGGGCGAGCATACAGCAGCGAGCTGGAGTGGAGGAGGGCTGATCGCTGCTCACCCCTCCCCTCTCTATAGAGATGCATGGTGGCCAACATGCTCTATCTTTGTCCTGTGCATGGTACCCCGCTGGGCGCCATAGCTGTTTTGGGAATGTGCAGCCAGATATAAGTCCCCACAACGGCTGTGCGAAAGAGGCCTTACCCTTAACAGTTTAGATTCAGCCACAATGTCAGATGATATTGGCATGTTATTGGCTACTTGTATAACAATGCTCAAGGGATATAGACAAAATTCTTGGTTTATACCCCTAGTTGATGTATATTATTCTTTTCAGATACAAATGTACCAGCTGTCCAGGCTCCTTCATGACTATCACCGAGATTTATACAACCACCTGGAGGAGAATGAGATAAGCCCAAGTCTTTATGCTGCTCCCTGGTTCCTAACGTTATTTGCTTCACAGTTCCCACTTGGGTTTGTTGCTAGAGTTTTTGGTAAGGCATATACCATATACACAGATACATATAGAACTGTGTTATTGTTGGTGCTATTATTAGGAGCAGTGATTGTCTATAGATTGTATCCACATTAAATTGGACTTTATTGCTTTACCGGTGGTACTTGCACTGTTTTATGTGTAGGGCTTTGTATGGCATTGTGTATATAATGAATGCTTTTTTTCCCCAGATATCATTTTCATACAAGGAACTGAAGTTATATTTAAAGTGGCTCTTAGTCTTCTCAGTAATAATAAAGAATTAATTATGGCATGTGACAGTTTTGAGAGTATAGTGGATTTTCTGAAGATCAATATTCCTGATATGACAAAAGACACAATGGAAAAAATTATGACCCAGGTAATTTGGTTGGTATTTATTGTAGTTTAACAACTTGCTTTTTTAAAGGACCTCAGGACAATACTCCTCAGTTTTACGGTCACCGTACCGTACCTTCCACGGTCGTTTTCTTGTATGTACAGATGGGCACTGTGCCTCTCTGTAGGCTCGCCCAGGCTATGGCCTTGCTATGGCCTGGGTGAGCATATGTTGCTGTAAAAGAGGCCTAAAGCAGTGCTGAGTGTGCTTCTGTGTGTATAGCAGTCTTTAATGTGTTCACATGTCTATAGCAGTGCTTAGTGTATTCCTGTGTATGTAAAGCAACATTGAGTGTGTATAGCAGTGATACATCTGTTTGTGTGTATAGCAGCATTGAGTGTGTTTGTAAAGTAGTGCTGAGTGTGCTTGTGTGTGTGTGTGTGTGTGTATAGCAGTCCTGAATGTGTTCACATGTAGCAGAGCTGTGCATCTATAAGACATTTTAACTGGTGTAAAATATATTTTAGATCTTTGGTGTGCGTCTTGTAGTCTGAAAAATGTGGTATATCTGACACTTGGGCTTAGGTTAAAGGCCCAGGGGTGAGTCTAAAAACAAAAAAATATATATATACTCTCCTCTCTCACACAATCTATGGTATACAGAGGCTCATCAGTGATGCATCGTCAAGCGGCAGGCACCTACTGCAGAATCTGGCTGTGGCCTGTGTCAGGCGATGTGCCAAGTGTGCAATATTGATTTTCAGTTGCAGCTGAGACAAACCGAGGCCGACAGTAACATGACGTGCCATGTAGCATTGGATTGCTGGATAGTGAGACACTTTATTTTAAGACCCCATGGACCAGTATAAAAATAATCCCAATTCCAGTCAACCCCTTTAATTGGGTGGATTGCAAGTACAACTATTGGTGAAGTTTCTGGCATCACAGTTTACCAAAACAAAAACTATAATGCAGATGGCACTGTATGAGTTATAAGTTTGACATATTTTTTGACCAGAAAATTTATATTTTGTTAGGGTGGGAAAAATTACTACTTTTGTTACCTTCGATATTTACAGTAGTCAGTCTAGAAGTATTAAATATTCTTGTCGAAGATTGTGCACCTGCCTGAAACACTACATTGGAAATTTTACTATCTTTTGTTGTTATGAAAATGTTTCAACAAAAATACACAATTTTAAAAAGAAAACCTTTCTACACTTTTTTTTAATGGGATTTTACAGAACCAGGAAACCTCTGTATCCTGTGTATTAAAAATATGCTTCATTTGTATTGGATTTTTGTTTCTCCAAAAAGATCTTTTTTTTTTTGCTGTTTTTGTCTTTCAGGTATTTGAAATGGACATCTCTAAGCAGCTCCATGCTTATGAGGTCGAGTATCATGTAATTAATGATGAAATGCTGGAAACATCCAATCCATCTGATGACACAGAGGCCTTCCAAAAACTGGAGAAGGCAAACAACCAGCTGAAGAGGCAGAACATGGACCTCTTGGAAAAGCTGCAGGTAAATTGATGAAAACTAAAGCCTTTTTTAAAGGGTTTTCATAATTGTGAGCTAACAATGTACAACAGGCAAGATGGGCCACCCCATTTTTATACAAATACAATCAATAAATAATTTTTTAAATATTTATCCAGGTCTTGATTTTAATTAAGAAGAAAAAATATTAGTGGATGCAGTCACCAGATTTTACCCCATTAAATTGACAGCCCCCTCAGGTAGAGTGTGTAATTTTTAGTCTTTTGTGTGAACTCTCCCTCATTTATCTTTTAAAAAAAAGTTACTCGACAAAATATGACTGAACTTTCACAGGAGTTTGGGGGCCATTTTTTTTTTTAGAGGCTGCAGGGGGATTTTCACCAGAGATTCCCCCTCTCTTCGGTTGTGTGGTACTTAAAAACAAAAGAAGAAGAATCCCTTCTTTCTTCTTGCATCAGGCTTGTGGTTCTGGATGAACAGAACCAGACGAAACAGGCAGGTAAACCCAAAGTTGGAAATGAAAGCTGCAGATAAAGATCCACTTCCTGCCTATTTCTGTAGCTTTCATATTAGGATGAGATTCTTATGTTTACAGTCACACTGAAGCATGTTTCTAGGTACTATATAACCCAAATTGGGGACATTTGAAAGGACACTCCCCTCCCGCTTCTAAAGGGAATTGCTGGCAAAATCTGACAATAATCTTTTGATTTTCACATGACTTTGGAAGTGATTTTTATAGGTAAACAGGCAAGATTTCACTTGCTAGAGGGAATTCTAGAAAGGATAGAGCCTACCTGAGGGGGCTGCTAATTTAATGGGGTAAAATTTAAGTTGCTTTAAAGGAAACCTACCATCAAAATCCATTGTGATAAACCAGGGACACTTACTCATAGATCCAGACACAGCAGCAGTGGTAATCTTCTTATATTTGCTATCCATGTCCTCCTTCTTTCTAAAATCTACCTTTAAAATTATGCTTATGAGCATGAGTGGATGCTTATGAGTGGATGTTTCTAGAGCCCTTCTGTGCTGTAGATTCACAGCACATGTCTCTCCCTCCTCCCACTGCCTGTGTTATCTAGCAGCAGCAGAAAGTACGGGGAGGTGTAGACCTGCTCATTGTAACAAGCGAAAAGACCTCTATGAGGGGCTCTGGTAATATCCCTCAGAGGCCTTCAGGCTAATTAGCATAATTTATCACAGGGCCTGGATCTATGAGTGCCCCTGGATGGATGTTGATGGTAGATTTTCTTTGAGTAATATTCATTTAGCTAAACTTGTTATATTTGTTACAAATTTTTTATATAATAATTGTTTGCCAGCTAATACTACTGGATGTTATATTGCCTTACTATCCCCATTCTTCCCACTTCATTAATAGGTGGCACACACCAAGATTCAGAGTCTGGAAGCCAATCTTGAAAACATTATTTCCAGAGAAAACAAAACAAGAAATATTCTCCGGTCTTTGGAACAAGAAAAATCAGCTTATCAAAAGATGGTGGAGCAAATGAGGAAATACACGCCAACTCATGTACTGACAGACTGTGAACTTTTGCTTAAGGATGTTAGCTGTAGCCCAAACAACAAAACAAAGGCAGGAAGTAAGCAATAAGAGAGGACACCGTGCTGCAGCTGACATTATTTCCTCAATACCAAAAATGATGCATGATCTGGAGGAGACCCGCACATTACAGTGCATGCTTCATGGCCTCTCCAAGGGACCTGATCCCCTATGACTGGAGGAGCCTTTATAAAGAAGGAATAGCTAAATACCATTTGCGATTTTCAAGAAAATGCCTCTATGATCTCTGTATGCAAAAATATGGTCACAGACAGAATTTAAGAAAAGGGAAAATGATTTGTTCATAACAATGTGTTCATTTACAAGCTGTTACTGGAAACCGCCAATCGGCGAGAAGCCATTTTATATCACTTGTCGTAGTGTCTATAGAGTAAGAATACTTGAAAATGAATGTTTCCTAAAGAGAAGAACTTCTGGAGTTTTGTGCCTGTCATTGATTCTCCTGACATTTGTTATATGTGTAGAGATTTTACTAAGCATTCACTACATGATGTTTTATTTGGGCTGAAGCTGCGGATGTACTATGAACATGCACAGTTTAAGTTGGGTATTAGTAGTAGGGCTGTGTCAACCTCTGTTCTATTTCGTTCTAATGTTGTGTTTTCACGCCCAGAAAGTTATTGTTGATTGATTTAATATCTTTATAGGAATCTGAGCTTGAAAAATGGCACCAAATCTCATTCTTTAAGCGACCGTTAAGTTTAGTGCTTAAAGAATCACTCCAACCAAAACAAATGAATAAATGATAATTCCTACACTTTACCATATTGCTGGGAACTTGATAATTGTGCAGAGTGTGAGCGACACTACTTTCTAGCCCAATCTCTGCTCAAATCAGACGCTGTCTTAACTGTTCTGTTATTTCTCCCATGATTCCTCAGCATAACATCACATGGACAGCTAGAGACTATACCATACATGTCTGCTTGAGGAACATTGCCATTATGCATCTCTCTATATTATTTTGGCAATACATACATCATAAATATACGTTAACAAATTTGCATACATAAGTAGTGCAGATGATAATAGTAAACTTTGTCATATACTTTATTAAAGAAAAATGTTTGTGTCCTTCAGCCTTTCTTCCTTATTTTAGCAGTTTGTGTAAATCGGATTTCTGTCCTCTTCTCCACAGACAGCTGAGAGATGAAAGAGCTCTTGCAGACAGACAGACAATCCCTCGATACTCTAATCTCCTCGGCAAAATTAATCATCAAGGAATTTTTTTCTAAAGGGTTAAGGGCATTGAAAGGGTTAATAACTGACATTTCCTAATCTCTGCATTGTGTAGGAGATTCAGTCACACTGCTCACTGCAAGAGAAAGAAGGCCAGAAAAAAGGCCAGAGAAGATTCCTTACTCCATGAAGTATATTACAAAGTTTACTATTACCTTCACTAGAAATTGTCTTCAAATTTGTTATTTTTTAATCATTTTTTTAATTATACTATCTATACTGTCATCTTCGAAATCATAACCATGTGTCTCATCATCAGCAGTCACTATATAATAAGAGCATGTGCTTCCCACTATGGAGAGTCTGCATACTACTACCCATTCCTGAAGTGTGGATTGGCGACCACAAACATAATTCAACTAAAAAGTATAAAGGAAACGAACAACTGAAAAAGGTAATGCATGCTGAAAAAAATATTGGGTATATAGGAACATAATGAAAGAATGAAAAGTCTACCGGAGTGCTTCTTTAAGTGCAAATCGATTCATATGACTCCCTTTATGTGGATTCCTTTCATAGAACTCCGTAATTGGAAAAATTCAACTCATTGTTGTGGGGTTTCAACGGCAATTTGGAAGCAGCTCGGGCAGATCACAAACGCTGTTCTACTAAAACACATATTATTTGAGTGGAAATGTATATGCAATAAAGCCAAGCCCCTCCCTGTTTTCAACTGTGCTGCAAAACACGGTTCCTATACAATGTGAGGCCACAGCCTGATTTATAAAACAATGTTTTGCAATCTTTGGATGCCGGTGTCCATCCTGATTGTTAAGCAGTAAGCGATATATTTGTGACTACACTGAACACCTTCAAGGATTTTATTATTATATAACTGGTTTCACACATTTACTGTCTTTTTAGATTCGCTTTTCATCCACTCAGCATGAGAACATGTTAATATAACATGTACTAAGCTGAAAGGAAAATCCACCTTGCTATCAATTTTATTTCAATAGCAGACATTGGTAATGTGTAAATACCACTTACTGGTTCACCTTGGATTTCCTTTTGTGTATTACATGTATTCCTTTCATATAGATACACCAAACAAAAAGTGAACAAATGGTTCCATTTACTACATAGATAGGTATTAAAACTTTATGCCAGTGATGGCAAACATTTTAGACGCCAAGTGCCCAAACTACATCCAAAACATATTTTTCGCCAAGTGCCGATGCAACAATTTAAACAGTAACTAATTACTCCCTGCTTTGTTACAGGTTTAAATTGTATAGGCATCTGAGGACACCAATACAGTAGAAAGAAGGAGAAAACGCTTTGGGTAATCGTAGTAGCTTCCTTTTAGGGTTCTGGGCTGCCTGGGACTGCAAGAGGTCTTGAGTCCTGTCTGGTGAACTCTGCGCTGGGGTGATGGCACGGGTGCCCATAGAGAGGGCTCTGAGTGCCACCTCTGGCACCCGTGCCATAGGTTCTCCACCACTGCTTTATGCCATAAAGACCCAGTTCTGTTCACAGCTGTGCCATGCATACAGTTGTCTCTTGGCAATTCTCAGTCTAGCTGCATGGATTCATTGTAGCTACACCAATAAACTATCAAACTCTTTATTTACAAATTGAATACATTTTAGCTGATTTCATGAATCAATATTTGCAAATTGCAGAACTATATTTCTACTTGATAAAAAGCTAACTTTCTAAGATGTTGATATAATTTCCTTGAGCAGGCCATAGTTTTTATCCTCTGGTTGAGTTAATAATTGTAAGTTCATATATTATTATTTACGAATTTCCATTTTAAGAAACCTTTTTTTTTTCTTGCTGGTGACAAGCTTAATGTCAGCTAGTCAGTCTTCAGATCCACGGCATCAGCCACATAGCAGACAACAGCTTGCTCATGCACTATGCAATCCTTAAAGGAAATCTACCGTTTGGTCATTCTGACCAAAACATAGTTTTACATAGCGGTAGGTAAGCTGATGCTGGAGGTTGTCTTGTTTAGGCACAGAAATCAGGAGTTTCGTCCAAAAATCGATTTGTAAAATATGCAAATGACCCTATGGTGCTCCTGTGCAAAACTATGCATGCGTCTAGCGTGCTTCAAGGTTCTACCCCCATCCTCTCAGTCTCACTGCAAAGTGCCAAAACTCCTGATTTCTGTGCCTAAACAAGACAACCTCCAGCATCAGCTTACCTACCGCAGTGTAAAGGTATGTTCGGGTCAGAATAACCATTTTCAAATGGTAGATTTCTTTTTACAAAGCGATGACATCTTTACAAGGCTTCATTGGTGAAGTGACATAACATGGCTGCTGCCAGTGACTGGTTAGATGGGTATTACTTCTTTTTGTTATTTTATACATTTGCCAGTAGTTCGTAAAATAACTGATGGTATTGGTAGGCATCTATAATAAGGAGGCCAGATTGTCAGCACACATAGTAGAACTATGAATGGCCTTTTATCTGCTGAGGATCTGAGTGAGTGAGTTTCTTTCACGACAATTTCACTTACCCTGTGTTGCATGAAACCAGAAAAGTTCTTCAGGTCTTGACATGCACATTTGTTTCGGCATCTGCATAATTCATTCATAGGCTGCATTTACATGGATGTATGTCTGCTGGGCCGTCGCCAGGTGGGCATACGTTCAACATGATGGAGAGGAGGAGAGCGTAACCCCTACCCTCTCCATAGAAATGTACAGCATACGGGCCATAAAGGGGAAAGATCGGACATCTCCTATGGTGTGGGCGCAAGCTGTATATACATCCCCCATACGGTCATGTGAATGCGGCCTCAGGGTGGTTTCACATTGGCTTTTTTTTCACATTAATGATTTTTCACTGACACCTTACTGACCCATTTGTTTCAATGGGCTTTTTCACACTTTAGATTTTTTAGGTTCTAAAGTGTGAAAATGCCCACTGGAAGGAATGGCTGAGTAAGGCAAAAATCATTGAAACCAGGAAGAGAAAACCAATCTGTATGTGTCCACAGGCCAAAATGGGCTCAGTGAAAAATCAATGTGTGTTGTTATACTACAACTTCCAAAAAGACCGGCTTGCAGACATAACTAGATACCTGTATTACCTCTCTGAGCTGAAAGAATTGGATCCAGGATGCCATTCAATGTTGCATGGTTGTGTCCTGTCACTGCATTTTGGTGCATTCAGATGAGTCAGACTCTCCATGCCACACTATACCCTCATGCTACTATTTGACAGGCTACAGCCACTGTTCCCTTTGGTTAATGATTATTGCCATGATCAGCTTATCATTTGCAGAATCTTCAGAAAAAAATTTCCAAAGCAAAAGAAAACCTTTTAAGTCCTGTAAGTCTCGGCACATGCAAAGTGCTATAATGTGCTGAGATCAGAGGGTTTATTGTACTACCCTTATCTCATTTCTGCTGTTTTCCATGATCCTACTTAAAGGCGATCTGTCATTGTAATAGATACCTTGTAATATTTTTGCAGATGAGGTTATTTCAACCAACTGCTGATAATATCTTCCTATACAATAGTCAGTTTGGTATAGTTCTTAGTAATATTAGTTATCCGTACATCTTCCTTGTGCACAGAAAGCAATCTCATTCAGAATGTCTGTACCTTAAATATGATTGGATTTTCTATCCAGAAATGAAAGAATTTTACTTTAGTCTCTTAATGCTGTAGGTTTTTCTTGCCAGGAACAAGAGAGCAGCAACACTGTAGTCCTACCGCTACCGGCTTACTCTTTATCGAGTTATATGTCCTGCGGCTTTATTTCGGTATAATAGTAAAAGGTTAATGTATTATTCTGAAAATGGACAGATGTGAATCCCCCTAAGGAAACCTTTATTAAAACTTGGTGTCTGATTTGCTGGCAGAAAGTTATTGAAAACAGAGTAGGCCCGTACTAAGAACAGCTAAAAAATCCATAATATTAAAAGCAATGCTGAATATTCTCCGATAAAGCTCATCAATTTGTGTTGCTTCTACTCTGTAACATGTCACTTATGTACAAAGTTCTCCTCTCCTCCTGCTCTATAATATCCCGCATACTTATCAGACCCCTTTGTTTAGTGTCACAGGTTCCCTTTAAAATAATGACAATGAGTTGTTCACATCCTTGTTGTCTGTCCAGGCCTGGCACATACACTGCATTCAGCAAACTTCTGTAGTTGCTGTTTCCTGCATTATTCCACTTGCACAAGGGAATAAAGTTCTGTAGAGATGGGGCACATATGCCACGTGATGCTGCCCAGTTACGTGTTGTGCCAGTGACGTGCATAGATTTAATGAAGTAGTTTAGCAACTTGCAATCTTTTATGTGTGTGGAGTCTCATTGTATGGGTCCTACTATGGGTATTGTAAAAGCCATGCCTTATTGGGCTTTCAAGAATTTTACAACTCTTAATCTAACATCTGAATAGGCTTTTGGATCACACTGTTCTATTACATGTGTTTGTGTCTGAACACTTTAGATTGGATCTGACTAGATACTTGTGACTGTAATTTTGGAGAAGAAGGGAATAAGCAACCTGATAACCATCTTGCCTATTCTGTATCTGAGATAAGAATACAAGCAATATCAGACACGCAACACAGTGTCCAGATCGCAGAGGCCGCTTCACTACTGTCTCTGTTCCTTCCTGAATCTCATGGGTGTTATGGCACATTTATAGGAGTTTTCCAGTAAAATGCACTGAAGTTGAAATCACTTACATATGGAAATATATCCATGTCAAGAAACCACATCCCATTTACCAGAAAGCTATGCATTTTTTCCTCTGATATGTGATCTTATTGTGCAAACGTGCCAAATCTAGGTATATTTATCCTACATCATGAATGATACTGCTATGTGTCTGCTTCCTATGCAATGATTCACTGAAAGCACCAGTCCCTCCTCTCCTCTTATAAAAAGAATAAAATGTGTCTTAAAATGCAAATAAAGTTGTGCTGTGTAATTCTATTTTTATTAAAAATGCTCTGATGGAAGCTGATATATCCACTCTGCTAGGAAACGAGTATAGATGAGAAGAGCCACTATGTCTGTTCTTTCATGCCAGTATTAGGAAACTGCATGTAAGGGTAATTTAGCCTACTCAAACTTGCGCTCACCTTTCACTCAGGACACAAATTGAACATAAATCACACCTAAATCACGGCTCCAGCACCCCAGTTATTTATCCGCTGCCACCACTTATTGCATTTATACTGGGACCAATAAGTATCTCACTCTACGTCCACTCCTGCTTCTCAGGCAGTCACCTTGTCACACCACTAGACATGCACACTCGGCACTCTAGCAGTCCCTCAGCTAACCACACTTTAAAAAGCTATGAGTTCACAGAGCATACAGGGACCAAAATGATAGTAAATGCTCAAATTACAAAAAGGTGATCAGTGCGTAAAAAAAAAAGTTAAAAACAAAAGAATTACAAAATAAAATGACACAAAACACGGCAAAGCAGTTATAAAAAGGGAATAAAATAACAGTAACTTACAAATTAAATACATTTCCTGATTCCCTGGAGGTGGGAGAAATCTGGAACACCCCAGCTTGTCTTAGCAGCCCCCGTAGAATGAACCCAATTTCTTGTATCTCATATTGTTTAGTTCAGGTTTCAGAACCTGCCTGGACACTTGTCATATATTTGAACAAAGTTAGTAATTATAGTTTAACAATCTTTCACATTCAAGATTAATATTTCAGCATAATTCCCCCCCCCCCCCGCCACAACACTGAAGGGTTCTGCAGAAGGGTATAGGAACTGTTTTAGAGGACATCCACCTGCTGCCATGCTTGTCATGTCATAATGATTAATACACCCCCTTTCCCTAGAACAGAAGTAACCAAAAAAAGGTATCTGTGTCTGAAAATGCCTCATATATCAACATATAAAAAGAACTCACAAAAACAATCACAGAAAAACTCTTGTGAAATCAGCTCACCCTCTCCGTTTGAACATTCCTCTTTGTCTTGACTCTGGACACTCCAGCACGGACAAACCCCGGTCACAGGTGCGAGCAGCGTTTAACATGAAAAAGAAACTGTTTCCAGCTGGACATCAGACGTCAGTTTTAGGATAAAATGTAACAAAATTTTATTTGGAATCCATTAAAAAAGACACAATGATACATGACACAGCATAAGGAATAAAAAATAGCATCAAAGCTTACGCGTTTCGGTAATTAAACCTTATTCATAGCTTCTGCACAACTTTCTGCAGTCTGGCTATTTAACCCTGCCCTTTCAATCCCATGAATCTCTGGGTAAGGTTTTTAACCCTTTCTATGATTTTTCTATAAAAAGTAAACATACATAAGGGAAACTTTACATGTTTAAAAACAAAGAAATACAGGAGATAATTACCACCTTAGTACCTACAAGAAAAGTACCACATTTCATTATTTATTTTTCAAAGAAGCAAAAGGTGTATTACGTCGAGAACGTTCTTGAATTTTTTTTAAACGATTTTTTATATTTATTATATATATGGGTGTATATTTTATAGGTTAACGTTTTTAGCAAAAGTGAATCAAATCTTGTTTCTTATTTAATCCAAAAGGAACCCTAGTTTTCAAAGAAAAGATCCAATACGTTTCTCGATTTAAAAGGATCCGCCTGAGATCTCCACCTCGCTTAGGCTTTATTACTTTTTCAATACCCCTACATCTAAGAACACTGCAGTCTCCAGCGTGATGTTCCCTAACATGTCTAGATACTGCGGAAATATTAACCGCACTGTCTGCATTGACATCAGAGAGATGTCGGCGGATTCGGGTTTTAAGGTTATTAGTGGTACAACCAATATAATCTAATCCACATGAGATGCATTGTATCTGATAAATTACATATGATGTATTACAATTTATGAATTGTTTTATTTCTTGTTGTGCATCGTTAGAGTATGAGGAGAAAGATTTACTTTGAATCGCATACATGCAGCACTTACATCGGTCTGCTCCACATTTGAAGAAGCCTTTGGTGCTGAGCCATGTAGTGTGGCCTAAATTTGATTGGTATAAACTTGGTGACAATAAATTACTGAGATTCCGAGCCTTTTTGGCTACACATTTTATATGATTGTGCACAATTTTGGACAGTGTGTGGTCAGTATACAGAATGGGTAAGTTTTTATATATAATTTTTTCAATCTCTTTATACTGAACGCTGTAGGTTGTAGTAAACACTACTGGTTGTTTTTTGTATTTAGATTTTTTATTGTTATTCATGCTAATCAAATCTGAGCGGGGGATATTATGGACTATATGAGAAGCCCTCTTTAACATCCACTCCGGGTATTTTCTATTTTTTAGCTTATCCCAAACTTTTTTCTCCTCTGTTTCATACAGGGAGGATGTGGAACAATTCCTTTTTGTGCGGATAAGTTCTCCTGTTGGAATATTTTTTATAACATGATTGGGGTGACAAGAGCTAGCTAGTAGGATGGTGTTAGATGCCGTTGGTTTGACATACGGAGAAATTTGAACTTCAGTTTTGGTTCCAGTTAAGCTGATATCCAAAAAATTTATAGTTTTATCCTGTAAATTAAATGTAAATTTTAGATTCATGGAATTAAAATTCAGATATTTAACAAAATTTTCCGCATCCAATACAGTCCCCTCCCATATCAGGAGCTGATCGTCAAACTAGGGTTCCTTTTGGATTAAATAAGAAACAAGATTTGATTCACTGTTGCTAAAAATGTCAACCTATAAAATATACACCCATATATATAATAAATATAAAAAATCGTTTAAAAAAATTCAAGAACGTTCTCGACGTAATACACCTTTTGCTTCTTTGAAAAATAAATAATGAAATGTGGTACTTTTCTTGTAGGTACTAAGGTGGTAATTATCTCCGGTATTTCTTTGTTTTTAAACACGTAAAGTTTCCCTTATGTATGTTTACTTTTTATAGAAAAATCATAGAAAGGGTTAAAAACCTTACCCAGAGATTCATGGGATTGAAAGGGCAGGGTTAAATAGCCAGACTGCAGAAAGTTGTGCAGAAGCTATGAATAAGGTTTAATTACCGAAACGCGTAAGCTTTGATGCTATTTTTTATTCCTTATGCTGTGTCATGTATCATTGTGTCTTTTTTAATGGATTCCAAATAAAATTTTGTTACATTTTATCCTAAAACTGACGTTTGATGTCCAGCTGGAAACAGTTTCTTTTTCATATAAAAAGAACTAACCGATTTGTGGAGCACATTCAACTGTACGTGTTATTCTAGAAATCATATTAGGTTATAGAGTAGGGCCGTCCAGTGCTGAGGCATAAAGGTCATCAACCAGTGGCAGATTAAGTGTCCCATGGGCCCTGGGCTTTTCACACGACTAGGGACCCCCTGCATCCAAACCAACATGTGTCGAGTGTTAGGACTTAAAGGGGTATTCCCACAAAGACAAGTTTCTTAAATGTAATCAGGATAACAAAATAACACATTCTCTAATTCACTGTTATTAACAAAAATGCTGCATTTCACATATATAATTCCAACCTGTCTCTATCAGTCCTGGTATACACAACTTTGATTGCCCCTGGACCTGACCCTGTATCTTCTGAGTTTAGGGTCGGCAGACATATTGTTCTTCTGTCATGCTGCACTGAGGTGCTCCCTCCCTCTAGCCCCCACTGTTGCATTCCAGGGCAAGCTCACACACACACACACACACACTCTCTTCCTTCCCTCAAACAACAACACATAGTGAGAAGATTAATGCTACATGCAGATAAGCACTTTATCCAGGGGAGGGGGAGGGAGGCACAGCAGATCTAACAGTATGTGTTCTAGGTGAGATATAGCAGGGCTGTGTATGTTATGGCTCTAATAGTAGGGATGAGAATATAATGTGTAATATGCAACACATATGGATGTCAAAATCTCTCATCTCTGATCTCTTTTTCTCTGTGTCAGGTGCTATCGAATGTTTAGAAGCTAAATGAAAGTGTATATAAACCTGTACTCTGATACTGTAACCACACTATCAGCACATAGAACTAAAATGAATCTTGATGTGTCTGGTTAGAGTCCCCTCCCACACTTTAGAATATTACACTGACCATCACTGAGTAATAGGAGCTAAAACAGCAAAAAACATGACTAGGGGGTTGAAACTTGATAATTTTCTTTCATGGGCAGTACTACTCTATATTCTTAATATTGTACTGTTGTAAAGTTATTTAATGATGAACTTCAAACATGCTCATATAACCCATCTATTTAGGAAAACCATTCACATTCTCTGACTGCATGAAACCGTTCAGACCATGTAGGAGATCTGTAATGCTACCCCTGGCTAGCCCAGCCTCTGTGCGATCTGCAGTAGAACTCCCCCACATACTGTAAATACTTGCATATAGTCTGAGGCTCAAAATTTTCCCACAAAAAAACTGGGAAAAGTTATTGACTGCCCTAGGGATGGAAATGCAGCTGCTACTCTAACAGAATGTCCACAGCAGAGCTCCACTTTAATGAAATTTTCAAAGCAGAGGACTTATTTAATGAAATCTCCAAAGTAGAGCCCCCTTTAATGACATATCCACACCAGATGACCCCTTTAATAAAATGTCCACATCAGAGCTCCCCCTTTAACAAAATGTCCACAGCAGATGTCCCTCTTTAATAAAAAGGTCTACAAAATAGTCCCCTTCAATAAAATATCCACAGCTGATATCCCCTTTTCCATAAATGTCCAGGGCAGATGCTCCCCCTTAATAAAAGGTCCACAGAAGAGTTCCCCCTTCAATAAAATGTTCACAGCTGATGTCCCCTTTGATATAAATACCTCCCCACCCTATTAATGAAATGTCCTCATAAAAAAAACCCCTCTATGCTCGCCTACGGGTTCCTCTCCCCGGCCTCATGGCTCCATCTTCTCCTTTTAACGCCCACGTTGTTCACACACTATGACATCAGATGACCCCACATCATAGTGTATGTGCCCGGGCCAGAAGAGGAGAAGACTGAGCCGGGGAGAAGAAGCTGAAGGTGAGTATAGATTTTCTTTTATTTTTTAAGACTGATGGAGGATCTTCATTTAGGGCCTGGGTATACCGCCTACATGAAGATCCCCTACGTCATCTACGCTCTGATGCCTCAATAACTGCTGTCCCAAAATTCATTTGGGAGCGACATCAGCACAAAAGCTGTGCCAGGAACGTTGTGCCCTACACACTGCAAGCTTTAGATGCCTGGGAATAAAACATTCTAGCACTGGGCTCTGGAGCACTGGAATGTCTATTTAACAGTCGGATGATTTTGTTTTGGTTAATGCCAGCAGAACTTTCCTGTCTGACTGCATTTTGGGGGTGGAGGGATGATATTATGGGGTTGTTGAACAAGGTACAGTATGCTTCCTTGTAAAACATTGTCACACATGCATACCTCCCAACTTTTGGACAAGGGAAAGAGGGACAAAAGCCCCTCCCCCTTTTTCTAAACCACACCCATTGTCCCACCCACAAGCATAGTATAATATCAACCTTGACGGTCCCCACATAGTACAGTGCCCCTTACTTTGGCCAATCCCCACCCCCATGGACCCATATATTATCCCATAAAGCAAATCTGCAACATATAAAACCCCTCTTTAATTTTATCCTCCCTTGACATTTCGTTTTCCACTTTTATTTATCTCCCCAAACTTACACATAATATTATCTGTGCCCCTACCCCCACCCCTCCTCACATGGTGGGGTCCCTGTTCTCTATCCTCCTCATAATGTAGCCTCCTGTCCCCCAGCCTCCTCCTGTAGCCTCCTGTCCTCTAGCCTCCTCCTGTGACCTCCTGTCCTCCAGCCTCCTCCTGTAGCCTCCTGTCCTCCAGCCTCCTCCTGTAGCCCCCTGTCCTCCAGCCTCCTACAGCCTCCTCTCCTCCAGCCTCCTCCTTCAGCATCCTCCACCTGTCCTCCAGTCCCACAGTCCCCTCCAGAATCCTCCTGTCCTCCGACCTCCCCCTCAAGCATCCTCCTGTCCTTTAGCCTCCTTCTGTCCCCCAGCCTACTCAAGCATCCTCCTGTCCTCAGCCTCCACCTGTCCTCCAGCATCCTCCTCCTGTCCCGCAGCATCCTCCTCCTGTCCCGCAGCATCCTCCTCCTGTCCCGCAGCAGCCTCCTCCTGTCCCCCAGCAGCCTCCTCCTGTCCTCCTGCAGCCTCCTCCTGTCCTCCTGCAGCCTCCTCCTGCCCACCAGTAGCCTCCTCCTGTCCCGCAGCAGCCTCCTCCTGTTCCCCAGCAGCCTCCTCCTGTTCCCCAGCAGCCTCCTCCTGTTCCCCAGCAGCCTCCTCCTGTCCCCTTGCAGCCTCCTCCTGCCCACCAGCAGCCTCCTCCTGTCCTCCTGTAGCTTCCATTAGCCCCTGTCCTGCTCCTGTGCCCCACCCGTCCCTGTCCACCTGTAGCCTCCAGCCCCCCCTGTTCTCCTGTAGCCTTCTGTCCTCCAGCCTCCTCCTTCAGCATCCTCCACCTGTCCTCCAGTCCCACAGTCCCCTCCAGAATCCTCCTGTCCTCCCCCTCAATCATCCTCCTGTCCTTCAGTCTCCTCCTCCTGTCCCCCAGCCTCCTCCTGTAGCCCCCTGTCCTCCAGCCTCCTCCTGTAGCCTCCTGTCCTCCAGCCTCCTCCTGTCCCCCAGCCTCCTCCTCCTGTCTTCCAGCCTTCATCTGTCCCCCAGCTGCCTCCACCTGTCCCCCAGCCGCCTCCACCTGTCCCCCAGCCGCCGCCTCCTCATGAAGCCTCCTCCTCCTGTAGCCTCCTCCTCCTGCAGCCTCCTCCTCCTGCAGCCTCCTCCCGCCTCCACCTGTCCCCCAGCAGCCTCCACCTGTCCCCCAGTCTCCTCCTCCTGCCCTACAGCCTCCACCTGTCCCCCAGCCTACTCAAGCATCCTCCTGTCCTCAGCCTTCACCTGTCCTCCAGCATCCTCCTCCTGTCCTCCAGCATCCTCCTCCTGTCCCCCAGCAGCCTCCTCCTGTCCCCCAGCAGCCTCCTCCTGTCCCCCAGCAGCCTCCTCCTGTCCCCCAGCAGCCTCCTCCTGTCCCGCAGCAGCCTCCTCCTGTAGCCTCCAGCCCCCCCTGTCCTCCTGTAGCCTCCATGTCCTCCTGTAGCTTCCAGCACCCCCTTTCCTCCTCCTGTAGCCTCCAGCCCCCCCCCTGTAGCCTCCAGCACCCCCTGTCCTCTTCCTGTGCCCCAGCTCCCCCTTTCCTCCTCCAGTAGCCTCCAGCACCCCCCTGTCCTCTTCCTGTGCCCCAGCCCCCCTTTCCTCCTCCAGTACCCTCCAGCCCCACCCCTGTAGCCTCCAGCACCCCCCTATCCTCTTCCTGTGCCCCAGCTCCCCCTTTCCTCCTCCAGTACCCTCCAGCCCCCCCCCCTGTAGCCTCCAGCACCCCCTGTCCTCTTCCTGTGCCCCAGACCCTCTTTCCTCCTCCAGTAGCCTCCAGCTCCTCCCTGTAGCCTCCAGCACCCCCCTGTCCTGCTGTAGCCTCCAGCACCCCCCTGTCCTCTTCCTGTGCCCCAGACCCTTTTTCCTCCTCCAGTAGCCTCCAGCTCCCCCCTGTAGCCTCCAGCTCCCCCCTGTAGCCTCCAGCACCCACCTGTAGCCTCCAGCACCCCCCTGTCCTCTTACTGTGCCCCAGCCCCCCTTTCCTCCTCCAGTAGCCTCCAGATCCCCCCTGTAGCCTCCAGCACCCCCCTCCCTGTCCTGCTGTAGCCTCCAGCACCCCCCTGTCCTGCTGTAGCCTCCAGCACCCCCTGTCCTCTTCCTGTGCCCCAGACCCTCTTTCCTCCTCCAGTAGCCTCCAGCTCCCCCCTGTAGCCTCCAGCACCCCCCTGTAGCCTCCAGCACCCCCCTATCCTGCTGTAGCCTCCAGCACCCCCCTGTCCTTTCTGTAGCCTCCATCCTCCTCCTGGCTCCTCTCCCTGTGCTCCCCCTGTCCCCTCAGTCTCTTACCTTCTGTCATTCCATCTTCTCCCCTGGACTCGCGGAGGGGGCGTGGCCAGCAGGGGGCGGAGCTCGCTCCTCACATGATTGGTGCAGACATCATGTGAGGAGGGAGCAGGGGCTGGTCCCGCCTCCTCCCAGCCCCCATGCCTTGGCTGCTCTGCAGCTCTAAACTATGGGGGCTGGAGGAGGCGGGACAAAGCGGAAAAAGTGGGCGGGGCCCGGGACATTATCTCCCCCTTCCGTGGCAGCGTGACAGAGCCCATAAAACGGGACTGTCACGCTGAAAGCGGGACGGTTGGGAGGTATGCACATGTGCCTTGGTTGAATCTGGTATTACAACTCCATTGAAATGCATTCAGCTGAGCTACTATACCTGAGCCAAGTGTAGAAGATTAAAAATTCTTCTGTGATGTAAGAAAATGCAGAAGTGTTTAAGGAATGATAACTATATTGTAACCTTCCTGATGAAGGGGCCTGTGTGCCCTGAAAGCTTACAGCACATACATTATTATGCTGGTTAACCAAGGTGTAATTCCTTAAAGGATATCTAACACCATGATGAAAAACTGTATGCAAATGAGCCTGAGGGGCTCCGGGCTCCGCTAATACCTATTGATCCTAGAGCCCCTCAGGCTCATTTGCATACAGTCATTCGTCCTGGTGGTAGATGCCCTTTAATTACTGTGGTATTTTTACACAAAAGTCCTGATTGTGACATCCTGACACAGCTCTTAATAGGCTGTAGCTCACAACACTCAACAACACTTATAGGAAACGTAGCATATTACTTTGCAACATTGCTTCTCATTTTGTCACACTTATATACAGGGTCGGACTGGGGCCCCCAATATCACTTCTACAGCAGGGGCCTCCATCCCCATCTGAGGCCCCTGCCAGTGACAGCATTGGTACTCGAAGCGGCCATAAACGGCCACTCGAGTACTATCGCTGATGTAACTCAGCGGTCAATGGCGCTGCCATTCACCTTGTGGGGCACAGAGTAAACGCAGCGCCATTCACCGCTGAGTTCACAGGCTTTGCGTTCCACCCTTTATGCGCAGCCTGCGACCCCTGATGCGCACACTCACACTGTCGTGCGTCTTCTTCCTGTCAGTTCGAGCGCAGCTTGGAGAAGAGAGACGGTGGATGCTTTAGCGCTGCTACAGGTAAATTAGTTTTATTATTTTGTTAACTATTCACAGGCCGTAATGGGACAAACAATTACAAGGTGGGGGGTTGCTGCTAGAATAAATATATAATAAGGGGCCCATTACAGCATTGTATACAGAATACTAAAGGGTAACAAGAGAATCATATACAATAAGGTGGCCACTAGAAGACTACCGTATATAAAAAGGGGGTTGTTCTGCCCTTCAATGAGGGCATAAGGTGGAAAGCATTGTTGACCACATTGATCATTATAATGTTTAATTTTTGGTTAGTACGCCGCCTAGTGGCTGTCAGCTGTTATTGTTATTAGTTGTAAAACATGTAATTGTCTAATGCTTATGTCATTGTCATGTGACCTATGACTTAATGCAATCTTATTGGTAGTAGGTGAAATGCATTGTGGGAGCTTCCACCATTTTGAGACTGTACTTTGGGGAGATCAAACACTCTCCATCTTAGTCATTCTACCCGCCATATATTTTCTCCTTTTTATTCCTTGTGAACAGCATAGCTGGTAAGAGGTGTAAAATAATGTTATAGTCTATGAACTCAGTTACTGTTAATGAACTGTAATGCTTTGTAAGTAGACTGGCTAGCATACATTATGTTATATACATGTAAATGTATTCCTACTGTTCTTGCAGGATTATAGATCTGTACTTTATTCTGATTACTTATATGTGCTTGTTTCAGTTTTACCATTAAACAGACATCTGAATATCCAAATCCTCACTGTTCAGTTGTCAACCTGTTGGAGCAATAAAGTTGGACTACATAACCACAACAGTCTGGCTTATTGGAAGACAGGAAGGTTTATGCTGTATGTCAGAGTATACACAGCTGTGACGTATATGAAGACAGAACAGTAAAACAGCTTTGCTAAAGCAAGTGGTGGAATTGCCGAAGAAAATATGTTCTGACTACACAGAGGTGCAGTTCGTCTACGTAGAGTTCTACATACAGACACCAACGCGACCTCTAAACTGTCACATGTGAGAGAAGCAAGCAAGTTACAGTACGTCTACCCAGAAGACTGAAACTACGCCATCGCAGACCTGCCTGCGTAGAACAGTCTCCAAACAGTCCCAGGATGTCACAGAGAGGATCAGCTTCATTAAAGACACGATCCGAAGCAAGTGGCTCAAATAAGTCATCTATCAAAAATGCTGCCGCCATTGCCCGCGCAAAAGCAGAGGCGGCAAAAGCGAGAGTAGCCTTTGCTGAACAGGAGATGCAATTAAAGCAAAAACAAGCAGCTCTAGAAGCAGAGAGAGCACGTGAGAAAGCAGCTCTAGAAGCAGAGAGAGCACGTGAGAAAGCACACTTGGATGCGGCCTTGGAGAAGCTTGCCATAGAAAAAGAAGCAGCGGCAGCCCTAGCTGAAGCGGAATCTCTGGAAGCAGCAGAGTACCCTGAGAGTGAGAGACGCGGCAGTGTGCTTGACCAAGAATTTGAGCACCCGGATAGAGCAGAGCGGACCTCAGAGTATGTACATCAGCACTTCAAAGAGAACAACAGCATGGATCCACAACATTGCAAGCAAGAGGTCACTGAGCAAAGAATCCAGAATTCCACCCAGAAGAAAGCAACGTCCTCAAAGCCTGAATGGTATTACCCTGACTGGCCTCCAGAAGGAACTCCTGACAGGTACGATAACACACCATACACCTATCGCAAGACACCAAACCGTTCCAGTGCCGAGCAAGCTACAGTGGACTTTGCTAAGTTCTTCACTCGGCATGAACTAGTTGCCAAAGGACTTATAAAGTTCAGTGATCGCGCTGAGAACTATAGAGCTTGGTGATCCTCATTTCAGAACTTAGTGAGAGACTTAGACTTATCCAGCAGCGAGGAGCTAGATCTTCTTGTCAAATGGCTCGGTGATGATTCTGCTGAGCATGCCAAAAGGATCAGAGACATCAATGTGAACTATCCAGATATAGGTCTTAGGATGGTTTGGGAGAGAATGGACGAACGCTATGGATCTCCAGAAGCTATAGAGAATGCTTTATTTAAAAGAATAGACGACTTTCCCAAAATAGCTGGTAAAGGCTACCATAAACTCATAGATCTAGCCGACCTATTATTGGAGCTTCTGGTTGCCAAAATAGAAAATGACTTACCAGGTCTTGCTTATCTTGATACTGCTCGAGGCGTCAATCCTATAGTTCAAAAGCTCCCTAACAACTTGCAGGAGATGTGGATGAGACATGGCTCCTGGTACAAACATACCCATAATGTACAATTCCCTCCCTTTAAGGTATTTGTGGACTTTATTACACAGCAATCTAAAATTAGGAATGATCCCAGTTTTAATTTTATGCTGTCAGGTGGGGCTTCCATTGGTGCAACATCTCATAAGACACCAGTGGTAGTCCACAAAACTAACATTTCTTCTACAGGTTCTTCTTACAGGAAATCCAACTTTGAACAAGCAGACGACAAGGTCAAAGAACCGAACAAACTGTGTCCCCTGCACAGAAAGCCACATCCTCTACTGAAATGCAGGGCCTTTAGGGAGAAGCCTTTGGAGGATCGCAAAGCCTTTCTCAAGGAACACAGGATCTGCTTTAAATGCTGTTCTTCAGTGTCACACTTCGCAAAGGATTGTAAGGTTGGTGTTAAGTGCACAGAATGCAACAGCACAGGACATAACACAGCTTTACACCCTGAGCCACCATCAGGCACTTTATCACAGATCCATGAACATAGCGGGGAGCTGGAAATCCCGGACACAGACACCCCTGCGGTTACCTCACAATGTATGGAAGTCTGCAAAGGGATCGCAGGGGGCAAATCCTGTTCAAAAATATGCCTGGTCAGAGTCTACCCAGTGGGCCACAAGAACAAAGCCATTAAAGCCTATGCGATCTTAGATGACCAAAGTAATAGGTCTTTAGCCAGGTCATGCCTCTTTGACACCTTTGATATTAAGGGACCTTGCTCTCCTTACTCTTTAAAGACTTGATACAGGATTGCGCAAAAAGGGAGGGAGAGCCAACAGAGTGCGCTTGTAACCGGAAACACAATCAAATCTCCAAATGTGATGGTATTCACACTATTTATTGACATAACATAAAAGTCCAGTGGTTACGCGTTTCGGGGAGACCCCTTCGTCAGACCAAATACTGGTAAAATAATAATAATAAGAATAATAATAATAAGTAATACATAGAAATATTAAAATATAATATACAGATTGAAAGTATGAATACATAGAGACATATATAAGCAAGTAAGAACAAAGAAAACAATTATGCTGCTGCATGCATATTGTAGATGCATATTCTAAAAAGTAATTATGAACTTGAATGGCAAACAATAAATAAATAAATAAATAAATACATAGATGCATATCTGATTGTAGGGAAACATTAAAAAGGGAGAAGATTTGGAATAGCAAGGAGAACTTGAATAGGAGGGGGTGTGGTTAGGCATGATTCTATACTTGGAAGTTCAAACATGATGACATAATTGGGAGTTTATATGATAATCGAATTGGTAATAGGAATGATGAGGTGGGAAGCGAAAGTAGGTAATTGGCGTGAGAAAAGTCTAATTAGACCATTTACATGATCGCGGTTTTAGCTGGTGTCAGACAAAGTAAGAATAAACAAAACAATGGTAGCTGTAATGTAGAAGCCGGTATGTCTAAAACACTTACGTGTGGACGCTGAGTTCCTGCTGAGAGCGGTGAGCGTGTGTGCGAGCGCGCGGGGAATCACTTGGTTATATATGCACGCAGGGAACCGGCGCTTGTGCGACTGATAGCGGAAGCTGGCGCATGCGCACAATAGTGTAGTGTGTCTGAGCGCGTCGGAAGGGACCTGAATCACGCTGTTTAGACAGGGAGAGGGAGAAACAAGGATAAATTGAAGTGGATTACAGACGGAGGTGTGATGTGAGTATGAGAGAGAGGAAGATGAAAATAAAAATATAATATAATAATCAAAACATATAAATATCACATAATAATAGTCTGGACAGGTAAAAAAGTTATAAGAATATGATTACAATAGATAGGAAGAATGGGATAGGGTAACTAGCTGGATGTGTATAGAACCATGGAAATAAAATACATATTTAGTATGAATTAAAGGGTGGTACCGCAATATTTGGCATTGGTATGACAAACTTATAAAAAACATCGAAGAGAGGAATAGGTGATTATATATAGATAAATATGACCACGCTTATAATAGTAAACTGAGGTAAATATCAATACTCATAATTGTACATATATAATAGATAATTATACATAAAAAAATATATAATTAAACAATTGATTAAACATAATGGAGAGAAGATAAAGCTTAAAAGAAATATATATCTAATTCATATGTACAATAAATTTGGATTAAAATACAATTAAAATTGCTGGTAACATAGAGGTAATTCATAAAATTAACATTATTGGTGAATAATCACAAAAAATAAATAAACAAATAATATTATATATATGGTTGTGTGTATATATATATATATATATATATGAATACATATGTTATAAATGTGAAGATGAATGTGATAAAAGGAGGGGAATGTATTGACAAGTAGGGGAAGGGGGTTAAATAATGGACGATTCGGACTAAAAAATATTTTCAAGGGTTTCATTAAGACCAGATGGCATAAGACACTGTAGTTTATATATCCAATACATTTCTCGTTTTTTTAAATGATTAAAACGTTGGGGGGTGGAAGGTATGATATGTTCAATGGGTGTTATGGTAAATTCTCTGTAGTTTTGTTTGTGGTGGAGGGCCGCGTGTCTGGATATGCTATGAAGAAGGAACCCATTGTTAATATTACTACGGTGCTTATTCATGCGTTCTCTCAGCGGTTGGATCGTGCGGCCTATATATTGCAGTTTGCATGTGCATTCAATCAGGTAAATTATGAAACTGGAACTACAATTGAGGAAACTTTTAATCTCGAACTTCTCTCCAGTGGTGTTAGATTGGAAGGTGGACCTTTTGTGGCAGATGGTTTCACAGCATTTGCAGAGGTTGTGCCCGCATTTGTAGCTTCCTAGGACCTTCGGAAAAAATGATAGAACAGGTTCGACTTTTTTAGAGGTACGTAATCGGCTGGGTGCCAGGATATTTTTTAGTGTGAGTGGTCGTCTAAAGGTGATGGTAGGGTTAGATGAAATGCTGTTTTTGAGGTATGGGTCGTGAAGCAGTACATTCCAATGTTTCTTAAGGATTTGTTTAATTTTCTTGCCATCATTAGAGTAGGTTGTGATGAAATTGGCACCAATGAAAGACTCCCCGGTCTTCCTTGTGCTCGGTTTTAGGCAATCTGTTTGGCTTAAGGAACCTGCTTTGGCACAAGCAGAAGAGATGAGAGGAGGTGGGTAGCCTTTGGCTTTAAACCTGTCACGTAGAACCTTGCTTTGAGTGCTGTAATCTTCGTTGGTAGTGCAGTTGCGTCTTATCCTTTTAAATTGGCCAAAAGGTATGTTCGTTAGCCACTTTTTGAAATGGTTGCTCCTGAAGTCCAGATAGCTGTTACTGTCCACAGGTTTAAAAAAGGTTTTGGTGTGGATTTTCTGGTCGACATGGAAGATGGTAACATCCAGGAATTCCGCATTGTTAGGTGTTAGATTGTTTTGTTTATTCTTACTTTGTCTGACACCAGCTAAAACCGCGATCATGTAAATGGTCTAATTAGACTTTTCTCACGCCAATTACCTACTTTCGCTTCCCACCTCATCATTCCTATTACCAATTCGATTATCATATAAACTCCCAATTATGTCATCATGTTTGAACTTCCAAGTATAGAATCATGCCTAACCACACCCCCTCCTATTCAAGTTCTCCTTGCTATTCCAAATCTTCTCCCTTTTTAATGTTTCCCTACAATCAGATATGCATCTATGTATTTATTTATTTATTTATTTATTTATTGTTTGCCATTCAAGTTCATAATTACTTTTTAGAATATGCATCTACAATATGCATGCAGCAGCATAATTGTTTTCTTTGTTCTTACTTGCTTATATATGTCTCTATGTATTCATACTTTCAATCTGTATATTATATTTTAATATTTCTATGTATTACTTATTATTATTATTCTTATTATTATTATTTTACCAGTATTTGGTCTGACGAAGGGGTCTCCCCGAAACGCGTAACCACTGGACTTTTATGTTATGTCAATAAATAGTGTGAATACCATCACATTTGGAGATTTGATTGTGTTTCCGGTTACAAGCGCACTCTGTTGGCTCTCCCTCCCTTTTTGCGCAATCCTGTATCATTTACGTTACGGTGCCTTTGGTTACCGGTTCTTTGGAAGAGCGTAAGAGTTGCTGCAGTAACCTTGGTTTACAATTAAGGACCTTCTTTCCCTCCGATTGGATTTATTTATACCGCTTATTAACAAGTGGTCATCAGGTGAGCACCCACCTTCTCACCTCTATCAATACTGACCTACCCTGACGTTATCACGCGAGGCGCCGTCCTCTTCCGCTGTTGTTTTTTTGTTCTTTTTTCTTTCTTTAAAGACTTGTGCAGGCACTATTGAAACAGCGGGGAGGAAGGCTACTGGCTTGCAAATTGAGTCCATAGATGGTTATATGTGTTTGTCCCTACCTACCATACTGGAATGTAACCAAATCCCAGATAATAGGTCAGAAATACCCACACCAGATGTGGCAGCCCAGCACTCTCATTTGAAACGTTTGGCTCACGTGATACCTAAGCTTGACCCTGAGGCTCAGATAGTCTTGCTCCTGGGGAGAGATATCTTACGAGTCCACAAAGCCAGAGCTCAGATTAACGGTCCTCACAGTGCTCCTTATGCACAAAAGCTCGACCTAGGCTGGGTCATTGTAGGAGATGTTTGTCTAAATGGAATGCACAAACCTATCTCCATCAATTGTATGCACACCAACATTTTAGAAAGTGGACGTCCATCTATTTTCCAAAAATGCCAGAATAAATTCCTCATAAAGGAACTAACTTACAGCACTCCCTTAACTTGTACATCTGCAGGCCTGCCTTGTGACAACCATCCTTGTGAGCATGACCAAGACCACTTAGGTTGCACAGTTTTTCACAGAGAAAAAAATGACCAGCAGATGGCGCTGTCCTTTGAAGACAGACTCTTCTTAGACATAATGAAAAAGGAAATAACTAAAGATGAGTCAAACAACTGGATTGCACCTCTACCCTTCAAACTCCAGCGGCAACCTTTTCCCAATAATAGAGAATTAGCTTATAGACGGTTTGTCTCTCTTAAGCACAACCTGGAAAAGAAACCAGAGATGAGAGACCAGTTCTTCACCTTTATGGAAAAGATATTTGAGAATAAACATGCAGAGGTAGCTCCCACCCTGAAGGATTCTGAAGAATGCTGGTACTTACCCATCTTCGGGGTATATCACCCTAAGAAACCAGGTCAAATCAGGGTGGTATTTGACTCTAGTGCCAAATATAACGGTGTCTCATTAAATGATGTTTTATTGTCCGGTCCGGACCTCAATAACAGACTCTTAGGGGTTCTTCTTCGCTTCCGCAAAGACTCTGTTGCATTCACGGCAGACATTCAGCAAATGTTCTACTGTTTCCTTGTTAAAAAAGAACACAGAATTTTTTTACGATTCTTTTGGTACAAAGACAATGACCCCTCTAAAGGTATCACAGAGTATCGGATGAAGGTGCATGTCTTTGGCAACAGCCCTTCCCCTGCTGTCGCCATTTATGGTCTCAGACAGTCTGCCCAAGAAGGTGAACAGAAGTATGGGTCAGATATTAGGCTCTTTATTGAGAAAGACTTCTATGTGGACGACTGCTTGAAGTCAATGCCCACAGATGAATCAGCAATCAGTCTCCTTAGTAGAACTCAAAAAATGCTCGCTTCTTCTAACTTAAGGTTGCATAAAATAGCTTCCAATAGTCAAAAGTTATTGGAAGCGTTTCCTACACAAGACCACGCAAATGACTTGAAGGACTTAGATTTAGGTACAGATTTCCTCCCTATGCAACGCAGCCTTGGTCTCCTTTGGGATTTAAAGTTTGATACCTTCACCTTCCAAATCAGCGGAGAAGAAAAGCCCTTCACTCGCAGAGGTGTCTTGTCAACTATAAGCAGTTTGTATGACCCACTAGGTTTTGTAGCTCCTATCCTCATACAGGGGAAAGCGATATTACGAGATTTAACTCGTGAGACATCTGACTGGGACGACCCACTGCCCATTGAAAAGTCAGAGCTGTGGTTGAAGTGGAAAAGTTCACTAAAGTTCTTAGCTACCCTTCATGTTGCACGCCCTTACGCTCCTGTGCCATCTAAAGATGTTAAAGTGCAGAAACTGTGTGTCTTCAGCGATGCTTCTGTTAAAGCAATTGCCGCAGTGGCTTACCTAAAGACTGTGGATAACCTAGGAAAATGCCGTATTGGGTTTGTCATGGGTAAAGCAAAGCTAGCACCACTCCCTGAACTTACAATTCCCAGGCTAGAACTCTGTGCCGCTGTACTGGCAGTCGAACTAGCGGAGCTCATTGCTACTGAAATGAACATCAAGATTGAAGATGTTGAGTTCTACACTGACAGCAAAGTAGTCCTGGGGTATATTTGCAACGAGAGTAGGCGTTTCTATGTTTACGTCAGCAACAGAGTACTGAGAATTCGGAGGTCTACCTCTCCAAAACAATGGCATTTTGTACCCACAGATCACAACCCTGCTGACCAAGCAACCAGGCCAGTTGCAGCTAATTGTCTCGAAGACACAATATGGTTCACCGGTCCAACCTTCTTGTATGATTCCAGGCACAGTTCTACCACTCTTGACATGTATGAGCTAGTGGATGCAGACGCTGATGCAGAAATCCGTCCTCAGGTATCTACTCTACATACAATAACTTCAGAAAGTCACTTAAAGAGCGATCGTTTCAAGAAATTTTTGACTTGGAAGTCACTTGTCCGAGCCATCACCTGTTTAGTACATATAGCTCATTCTTACAAGTCTACTGCATCAAAGATTAAAGACAGCTGTAAGGGATGGCATCACTGTACTCATGCCTACTCAGTCTCCAATTTAGAGCAGTCAAAGCATGCAATCCTTCGTTTGGTACAACAAGAGACCTATGTAAAAGAAATTGAAAACATTGCTAAACATAAAAATATCTCTAATGTCAGCCCCTTATGGAAACTGGACCCATTTATGGACAACGATGGATTGTTGAGAGTGGGGGGTAGGCTTAAGGAAGCCAGTTTAGACTTTGCAGAGAAACACCCTATAATAATTCCGGCTCATCACCATATTGCCACATTGCTTGTGCAACATTTTCATGATCAAACAAAACATCAAGGACGATTACTTACCGAAGGAGCTCTTCGAGTCGCTGGGATATGGATAGTTGGAGGCAAGAGATGTGTGAGCAAGGTTATCTTTAACTGTGTCATTTGTCGTAAGCTCCGTGGTATGTTTCAGACTCAAAAGATGGCCAATCTCCCGATTGACAGACTCAGCATGGTTCCTCCATTTACTAATGTTGGCCTTGATGTCTTCGGTCCCTGGACAATATCTACTCGACGTACCAGAAAGAATGAATCAAACTGCAAACGGTGGGCAGTACTTTTCACCTGCATGTCTATTAGAGCTATTCACATTGAGGTAATCGAATCAATGGACACTTCTAGCTTTATAAACGCCCTCAGGCGCTTCATTGCCATCAGAGGACCAGTGAAGCACATACGCTCTGACCGAGGATCAAACTTTGTAGGAGCCGTCAGAACACTAAACATTCCTTGCAATCTTGACACTCTTAGGGTTGAAAGGTACTTGAGTGAACAAGGATGCACATGGACCTTCAATCCGCCACACTCTTCACACATGGGAGGAGTGTGGGAAAGAATGATAGGCCTAGCAAGAAGAATCTTGGACTCTATTCTCACTCAGGTGGGCTCTACAAGGCTTACTCATGAGAGCTTAACAACCTTTCTGGCAGAAGTTTCAGCCATCATAAATGCCAGACCCTTGACTGCAATTTTGAGTGATCCGAATGATCCATCTCTTCTCACTCCAACCAAGCTGCTTACGCAGAAGACTACAACACCTAGCGCTCCTATGGGAGAATTCAATTCTAAAGACATGTACCGATGCCAATGGAAGCAAGTACAAAGTCTTGCAAACACCTTCTGGGACAGATGGAGAAAGCAGTACCTCCCTATTCTGCAACATAGAAGAAAGTGGCAAACCACCAAACCCAATCTCAAGCTGGGAGATGTTGTACTCATGAAGGATTCTCAGTTACCCAGAAATGAGTGGTCTGTGGGCCTTGTCACCAGAACTATACCAAGTGAAGATGGTAGTGTTCGTAAGGCAGAAGTCAAAGTATGGAGAAAAGATGGAACCAAAATATTCCTCAGACCAGTGGGTGAACTGACATTTTTGTTCTCATCTGAAGACTCTAGTGGTGACATCCAATGATGTCAAGCGGGGAGTGTTCTGCCCTTCAATGAGGGCATAAGGTGGAAAGCATTGTTGACCACATTGATCATTATAATGTTTAATTTTTGGTTAGTACGCCGCCTAGTGGCTGTCAGCTGTTATTGTTATTAGTTGTAAAACATGTAATTGTCTAATGCTTATGTCATTGTCATGTGACCTATGACTTAATGCAATCTTATTGGTAGTAGGTGAAATGCATTGTGGGAGCTTCCACCATTTTGAGACTGTACTTTGGGGAGATCAAACACTCTCCATCTTAGTCATTCTACCCGCCATATATTTTCTCCTTTTTATTCCTTGTGAACAGCATAGCTGGTAAGAGGTGTAAAATAATGTTATAGTCTATGAACTCAGTTACTGTTAATGAACTGTAATGCTTTGTAAGTAGACTGGCTAGCATACATTATGTTATATACATGTAAATGTATTCCTACTGTTCTTGCAGGATTATAGATCTGTACTTTATTCTGATTACTTATATGTGCTTGTTTCAGTTTTACCATTAAACAGACATCTGAATATCCAAATCCTCACTGTTCAGTTGTCAACCTGTTGGAGCAATAAAGTTGGACTACATAACCACAACAGTCTGGCTTATTGGAAGACAGGAAGGTTTATGCTGTATGTCAGAGTATACACAGCTGTGACGTATATGAAGACAGAGCAGGGGTCATTGCAGTACTATAAATGGTATGGGAAACCATTACAGGACTGTAGTAGTAGTGTACTGTGCCCATATATACAGGATAGCAGTAGTAGTACTGTGCTATGGCCATATATACAGGATAGGAGTAGTGATACTGTGCTGTGCTCATATATACAGGATAGGAGTAGTGATACTGTGCTGTGCTCATATATACAGCTTAGGAGAAGTAGTACTGTGCTGTGCTCCTGTCTACAGGATAGGAGTAGTAGTAGAGTACTGTACTTATTTATACAGGATAGGAGTAGTAGCACACTACTGTGCTGTGCCCTTGTATACAGAATAGGAGTATAAAATTTATTAAGTCTTTTATATAAATATTTGATAAGAGGGGCACTAAATATAAGAAGAATAACTAGGGAGAGCATTATATAAAACATAATAAGTAGAAGCACTGTAAGACTGTGTAGATGAATAGATTAATTGGAAGTTAGAAGTCGTAGTTCAGTTCAGTACCCAAAGTATAAGACACGTCGCATGTGAGGTTCTAAATCCTACTTCTGAGTAACTATTTAGACTATTTCTATAATGTCAGTGCCTTGTCTTTTTTATGTGGTGCAGCGAGAATACGGAGGAGATGAACTGTCATTAACCCCTTAACGCTCTGCGCCGTAGCTCTACGGCGCAGAGGTATAAGGGATGTATGAAGAGGGCTCACGGGCTGAGTCCTCTTCATACAAAGGTGGGGGTTTTTGCATATTGCACAAAACCCCCACCGCTAATAACCGCGGTCGGTGCTTGCACCGATCGCGGCTATTAACCCCTTCAACGCCGCTGGCAAAGCCGCCAGCGGCGTTTAAAAGACGGCGGCGCGTGGGCGCCGCCATCTTTTTTCCGATCGCCACGCCCCCGAACGTCATCGGGGGGCGGCGATCGGTTGCCATGGTAGCCTCGTGTCTTCTTTTGACACGAGGCTATCTGGCAGCTGCAGATTCGTTACAATGAGCCAGTGGCTCATTGTAATGAATGTGCTGCAAAAATGCCATATATTGCAATACAGAAGTATTGCAGTATATGGTAGGAACGATCTGACCATCTAGGGTTAATGTACCCTAGATGGTCTAAAAGATAGTGAAAAAAAAAATTAAAAAAAAAGTTTAAAAAATAAAAAAAATTAATAAAATATTAAAAGTTCAAATCACCCCCCTTTCCCTAGAACGGATATAAAACATAATAAACAGTAAAAATCACAAACACATTAGGTATCACCGCGTCCCAAAATGCCCGATCTATCAAAATATAAAAACGGTTACGGCCGGCGGTGACCTCCGAGGCGGGAAATGGCGCCCAAATGTCCGAAATGCGACTTTTACACCTTTTTACATAACATAAAAAATGAAATAAAAAATGATCAAAATGTCGCACAGACCTCAAAATGGTAGCAATGAAAACGTCGCCTCATTTCGCAAAAAATGACCCCTCACACATCTCTGTGCGCCAAAGTATGAAAAAGTTATTAGCGTCAGAAGATGGCAAAAAATTTTTTTTCTTTTTTGTACACATTCGTTTAATTTTTGAAAATGTATTAAAACACAATAAAACCTGTATAAATTTGGTATCACCGCGATCGCACCGAACCAAAGAATAAAGTAGGTGTATTATTTGGAGCGAAGAGTGAAAGTCGTAAAAACTGAGCCCACAAGAACGTGACGCACGTGCGGTTTTTTTTCAATTTTTCCACATTTGGAATTTTTTTTCAGCTTCACAGTACACGGCATGTTAAAATAAATAACATTACGGGAAAGTAAAATTTGTTACGCACAAAATAAGCCCTCACACAGGTCTGTACACGGAAAAATTAAAAAGTTATGGATTTTTGAAGTTGGAAAGCGAGAAATGAGCCGGAAAACCCTCCGTCCTTAAGGGGTTAATGCAGCCACTGTAAAAAAGGGAATATTTCTAGGTAGCAGTAGAGTGGGCCCCCAGAATCAATTTCTCTGGTAGGCCACAGACACCCCAGTCTGACCCTGCTCATATATGTAGGGCAGGTAGTTAACATATCTGTATATGGGAGGGTATTTGAGATCATACATGGCATGTATTACTAATACCTCCACCCACCAATTGTAACACATAATATTTCAATTGCACTTCATACTACACTTGAAGGTCACAGGTTACTAGGTCACTTGAACTCCTGTCTAAACTATCTATTCCACTGGAGCATATATGCTCAAAAAAGAGAAATTCTCAGGTTCTTTAGGACTGTCAGATTTTTTTCGTTTTTAATTTTGATACTTTTTAGAAAATGTAAAAAATTTTTAAAATTTGTAAAAAAAAAAATGTATTTTACCATACACTTCTACATACACATCAACAAAATAATCTAAAGAAAGTGTTAGGAGGTAGTCTGCAATCCGAGTCCATGGTAAGCTGCACTAACATAAATCTACCACAAGATGGTGCTGTCTTACATCTGTAGTATTAGGTGTAACACTACAGGCCCCACTATTTAATTTTTTTTTTTTGCACAATTATCTAATTATTACTTATGACACTATAATGATACTTTACATACATTATGGGGGAGACACTTTCAGAAGTGTCTGAGAGAAAAACTGTAAATTTCATTTTCCAACAGCAGTTTCTAAAATGAAAACTGACCTCTTATTGGTTTTCATGAGCAACTAGAACAGTTCTGTTCTCAGACACTGATAAATCTCCCCCTGTTTGTGACACAGAAAGCAGCAAGACAAGTGTAATCAGTGGCTATAGGAAAAACAAGGCATCTGGGAATTATATACAGATAAAGCTATAGTATTGATTTGATTTCTTTCCCCATCTGTGAGGCATTTCTGTAATACCTAAGTGTGCCAGAACTTCCCCTTAGTGGCTTCCATCTTGCATGATGCCTCCGTTTTCTGCTTCCCACTGCATTGCACCACTGTGTGAACCCCCACCCCATTTCTGGGGCCCAAGCAATTGTTTGAGTTGCTTTATTAGCAAATTGGTTCCTTGTTGCAGTTGCTGCTTGTTTAACCCTTCCCGACGCGCACCGTACTAGTACGGCGCGCGCCGAGTCCCGGTGCATGGAGAGGACTCGCCGGGCCGAGCTCTCTCCATAGCCGGTAAGTCTTTGATGCATATTGCATATTGCCGCCGCAATGCTGCCGGAGGCTTCAAAAAGATGGTGCCACCAACTTGCCGCGGATCTTCGCTCCCCGATGACGTCACGGGGAGCGGTGATCCGTTGCCATGACAGCTTCGGGTCTCACGAAGGCCCGAAGCTGTCTCGTTTTAACCCATTCATTACAATGTGCTATCAGCAGTACCCTAGGGAGTCTGAAAAATAGTAAAAGTAAAAAAAAGTTTAAAAAAAAAAAATTATAATAAAAAAACCTAAAAATTCAAATCACCCCCCTTTCCCTAGAACTGATATGAATATTAATAAACAGTAAAAATCATAAACACATTAGGTATCGCCACGTCCGAAAATGTCCGATCTATCAAAATATAATAACGTTTTTTTCACTGCGTTTAACCCCGTAACGGAAAATAGCGTCCAAAGTAAAAAATGAAATTTTTTTGCCATTTTGGAAAATATAAAAAAATTAATAAAAAGTGATCAAAAAGTCGCACAGTCCTAAAAATGATAGCAATGAAAACGCCATCAAAAGTCGCAAAAATGACACCGCCCACAGCTTCGTACACCAAAGTATGAAAAAGTTATTGCTGCCAGAAGATGGCAAAATCAAAAAAAAATTTTTTGTACAGGAGGTTTTAATTTTTTTAAATGTATGAAAACATTATAAAACCTATACAAATTTGGTATCCACGTAATCGTAGCAACCCAAAGAATAAGGAAGACCTGTCATTTGTGGCACACAGTGAAAGCTGTAAAATCCAAGCCCACAAGAAAACGTTGCAAATGTGTTTTTTCACCATTTTCACTGCATTTGGAATTTTTTTCCCGCTTCCCAGTAAGCGCCATGGAATATTAAATACAGTCACTACGAAGTGCAATTTGTTCCGCAGAAAATAAGCCATAACAGAGCTCTTTATGTGGAAAAAAAAAGTTATAGATTTTTGAAGGTGGGGAGTGAAAAATGGAAGTGAAAAAACTAAAAAAGGCCAAGTCGTTAAGGGGTTAAAGTCTGCAGGTACTGCCATTGTCTATTGCTACAACTATAAGTTCTCAAGTATCATCCATACTGGTAGAAATGATAATTGGTGTAGGCAGCACTTAGAAGACCACTGCAATGAAGACGTTCCAATGCCGGTCTGTGAAGCATGGTGTCCTGTGTTCCAAACCAACATCACTGCCTGGGACGGGACATCAGAGCGATCTAGGATGTAAGGAATTCCTGTTTCCTCACTAAACGCTGATACTGTAAACATTTGTAAGGAGTCCCATGAAGTGTCTGACGTCAATAGAAACTCAATAGAAATGGGAATGGGGAAGAAGCTGTAGGCCTGGGGTCAGGGAATCTGCACCTGAATATAGAATAGGAATGTGTATCATATGCATGGAGGCAAATTCATGAAAGACAGACCAAACAGACAAAGTGTAGAACATGAAATATTATATTCTAAATGGCAATACAGGCAGTCCCCAGGTTACGTACAAGATAGGTTCCGAAGGTTTGTTATTAAGTTGAATTTGTATGTAAGTCGAAACTGTATATTTTATAATTGTAGTTCGTGGCAAACTTTTTTTTTCGCCCAGTGACAATTGGAGTTTCAAAATTTTTTGCTGTAATTGGACCAAGAATTATCAATAAAGCTTCATTACAGGCACCTTACAGCTGATTATTGCAGTCTGGGACTATAGTAAAGCATTCAGAAAGCTTTACCAGAGGTCACAGGGGGCAGAGGGGTCCGTCTTTAACTAGGGGTCATCTGTAAGGCGGGTGTCCTTAAGTAGGGGACCACCTGTACTGAAGAAAACATCTATACACATATATATATATATATATATATATATATATATAGATATATAGATATATTCACATATCTACAGATATATTTATGATTCATTATGGAATGCCAAAATCAAATAAAAGATGTGGGTACGTTGACCATGAAGCAGATTTCCACCATCTAATAGATTGTATGTAGAGATGAGCGAGCACTAAAATGCTCGGGTACTCGTTATTCGAGACGAACTTTTCCCGATGCTCGAGTGCTCGTTTCGAGTAACGAGCCCCATTGAAGTCAATGGGAGACTCGAGCATTTTTCAAGGGGACCAAGGCTCTGCACAGGGAAGCTTGGCCAAACACCTGGGAACCTCAGAAAAGGATGGAAACACCACGGAAATGGACAGGAAACAGCAGGGGCAGCATGCATGGATGCCTCTGAGGCTGCTTAATCGCACCATTATGCCAAAATTATGGGCAACAGCATGGCCATGACAGAGTGACCGAATGAGGCTAGATAGCATCTAAAACATCAAATAATTGACCCTGACACTATAGGGGACGGCATGCAGAGGCAGCGGCAGCAGCGGCAGGCTAGAGAGTGTCATGGCAACATACCCTAAATGGACTCAGGCTTCAAACCAATGGGTGGCAGAGAGGAACCAAAGGAGGTGAGCAAGAAGCGCTCAAATAATATCGGTACATGATAAAAGTTTGCCAGTATATTTTGTGGATTACACAGCAGGGTGGCGACAAAGTTAACATGGAAGCCATGAAAACAATCCAAAATTCTGCCTGACACAGCTCGTTTGATAAGGGGACCATGTATGGAGGCAGTGAACTAGTAGTAGATTAAAGGTGCTGCAGTTAAAACTATGTTAGTTGGATCTTGGCATGGAGCTGGCGCTCCGCTGCCAGACGAGCTTTCGCCAATCCAAGCCCCTGTCTCTAGGCTACTCCCCAAACAGCACTTCTAAGAACCTTTTGTATAAGATCAAGTGTAGTAGCGTTCTTATAAGTTTGGGATATGGCGGGTGAGGGGAATGTAAACATCTGCGCAAGAAGTGCTGAAATAGTATCCGTAAATGAAAAAAGTTTTCCAGTATATTTTGTGGCTTACACAGCACGGTGGCGACAAAGTTAACAAGTTTGATGTGGAATGCCCTGTAATAGCTCTTGGGCGGTGTGCCTTTTATCACCTAGGCTCAGCAGTTTGAGCACCGCCTGCTGTCGCTTAGTGACGGCACTGCTGCTGTGCCTAGAGCTACCGACTGATGGCGCCATGCCCACGGATGGTAATTCGGAGGAGGAGGAGGTGGAGGAGGGGTGGGAGGAGGAGGAGGCATAGTAGGCCTGAAACACCAGGACCGAGGTAGGCCCCGCAATCCTCTGCGTCGGCAGTATATGACCAGCCCCAGGGTCAGACTCGGTCCCAGCCTGCACCAAGTTAAGTGTAGTAGCGTTCTTATAAGTTTGGAATATGGCGGGTGAGGGGAATGTAAACAGATGCGCAAGAAGCGCTGAAATAATATCCGTAAATGGTAAAAGTTTGCCAGTATATTTTGAGGATTACACAGCAGGGTGGCGACAAAGTTAACAAGTTTGTTGTGGAAGCCATGAAAACAACCCAAAATTCTGCCTGACACAGCACGTTTGATAAGGCGGCCATGTATGGAGGCAGTGAACTAGTAGTAGATTAAAGGTGCTGCAGTTAAAACTATGTTAGTTGGTTCTTGGCATGGAGCTGGCGCTCCGCTGCCAGGCAAGCTTTCGCCAATCCAAGCCCCTGTCTCTAGGCTACTCCCCAAACAGCACTTCTAAGAACCTTTTGTATAAGATCAAGTGTAGTAGCGTTCTTATAAGTTTAGGATATGGCGGGTGAGGGGAATGTAAACAGATGCGCAAGAAGCGCTGAAATAATATCCGTAAATGGTAAAAGTTTGCCAGTGTATTTTGTGGATAACACAGCAGGGTGGCGACAAAGTTAACAACTTTGATGTGGAATCCATGAAAACAACCCAAATTTCGGCCTGACACACCTCGTTTGATAAAGGGACGATGTATGGAGGCAGCTATATGGACGACTTTTGGAGGTAGCAATGGAGACAACGTGTGGAGGCTGCTATGGAGACAATTCAATTTGGATAGTGCCTGTATGGGGCAGTCTAAAAAAGTTTTCAAACCAGAGGAGCAGGTAGGTGGCCCTCCAGAAAAATTTAATAGATTGAGTGCCTGTATGTGGCAGTCCAAAAAAGTTTTCAAACCAGAGGAGCAGGTAGGTGGCCCTCCAGAAAAATGGAATAGATTGAGTGCCTGTATGTGGCAGTCCAAAAAAGGTTTCAAACCAGAGGAGCAGGTAGGTGGCCCTCCAGAAAAATGGAATAGATTGAGTGTCTGTATGTGGCAGTCCAAAAAAGTTTTCAAACCAGAGGAGCAGGTAGGTGGCCCTCCAGAAAAATGGAATAGATTGAGTGCCTGTATGTGGCAGTCCAAAAAAGTTTTCAAACCAGAGGAGCAGGTAGGTGGCCCTCCAGAAAAATTGAATAGATTGAGTGCCTGTATGTGGCAGTCCAAAAAAGTTTTCAAACCAGAGGAGCAGGTAGGTGGCCCTCCAGAAAAATGGAATAGATTGAGTGCCTGTATGTGGCAGTCCAAAAAAGTTTTCAAACCAGAGGAGCAGGTAGGTGGCCCTCCAGAAAAATGGAATAGATTGAGTGCCTGTATGTGGCAGTCCAAAAAAGTTTTCAAACCAGAGGAGCAGGTAGGTGGCCCTCCAGAAAAATTTAATAGATTGAGTGCCTGTATGTGGCACTCCCAAAAATTGTTTAAAACAGAGGACCGGGTCGGTGGCCCTCCAGAAAAATTAAATGCATAAAGTACTATAGCTAGAGCCAGTGGGCCCTGTCAAAAAATAGCCAGTTTCCTCTGCTTTACTGTACAAAGAGGAGGAGAAGGAGGAAAATGAGGAGGAGTGGATAAATTATTCAGGTTGAGCTTCCTTCACCTGGTGGAGATTGGAAATTAGGAGAAATCCAGGCTTTATTCATCTTGATAAGCGTCAGCCTGTCAGCGCTGTCAGTCGACAGGCGTGTACGCTTATCGGTGATGATGCCACCAGCTGCACTGAAAACCCGCTTGGACAAGACGCTAGCGGCAGGGCAGGCAAGAACCTCCAAGGCGTACAGCGCCAGTTCGTGCCACATGTCCAGCTTTGAAACCCAGTAGTTGTAGGGAGCTGTGTGATCATTTAGGACGATGGTATGGTCAGCTACGTACTCCCTCACCATCTTTCTGTAAAGATCAGCCCTACTCTGCCGAGACTGGGGACAGGTGACAGTGTCTTGCTGGGGTGACATAAAGCTGGCAAAAGCCTTGTAAAGCGTACCCTTGCCAGTGCTGGACAAGCTGCCTGCTCGCCTACTCTCCCTCGCTACTTGTCCCGCAGAACTACGCACTCTGCTGCTAGCGCTGTCAGAAAGGAAATAGTGTTTCAGCTTGTGCACCAGGGCCTGCTGGTATTCATGCATTCTCACACTCCTTTCCTCTCCAGGGATGAGAGTGGAAAGATTTTGCTTGTACCGTGGGTCCAGGAGAGTGAACACCCAGTAATCGGTGCTGGAATAAATTCTTTGAACGCGAGGGTCACGGGATAGGCAGCCTAGCATGAAATCTGCCATATGCGCCAGAGTACCAACGCGTAAGAATTCACTCCCCTCACTGGCCTGACTGTCCATTTCCTCCTCCTCCAACTCCTCCAACTCCTCTTCTTCTGCCCATACACGCTCAACAGTGAAGGACTCAACAATGGTCCCCTCTTGTGTCTCGCCAACATTCTCCTCCTCATCCTCCTCCACCTCCACCTCCTCCGATATGCGCTGAGAAACAGACCTAAGGGTGCTTTGGCTATCAACAAGGGAATCTTCTTCCCCCGTCTCTTGTGACGAGCGCAAAGCTTCCGACTTCATGCTGACCAGAGAGTTTTTCAACAGGCCAAGCAGCGGGATGGTGAGGCTGATGATGGCGGCATCGCCACTGACCATCTGTGTTGACTCCTCAAAGTTACTCAGCACCTGACAGATATCAGACATCCACGTCCACTCCTCATTGTAGACTTGAGGAAGCTGACTGACCTGACTACCAGTTCTGGTGGAAGTTGACATCTGGCAGTCTACAATCGCTCGGCGCTGCTGGTAAACTCTGGATAACATGTTCAGTGTTGAATTCCACCTCGTGGGCACGTCGCACAACAGTCGGTGAGCGGGCAGTTGGAGGCGGCGCTGCGCTGCCCTGAGAGTGGCAGCATCTGTGCTGGACTTCCTGAAATGCGCACAGATGCGGTGCACCTTCGTGAGCAAATCAGACAGATTGGGGTATGTCTTGAGGAAACGCTGAACTATCAGATTTAACACATGGGCCAGGCATGGCACATGTGTCAGTCTGCCGAGTTGCAGAGCCGCCACCAGGTTACGGCCGTTGTCACACACAACCATGCCTGGCTTCAGGTTCAGCGGTACCAGCCACAGATCAGTCTGCGCCGTGATGCCCTGTAATAGTTCTTGGGCGGTGTGCCTTTTATCGCCTAGGCTCAGCAGTTTGAGCACCGCCTGCTGTCGCTTAGCGACGGCACTGCTGCTGTGCCTAGAGCTACCGACTGATGGCGCCATGCCCACGGATGGTCTTTCGGAGGAGGAGGTGGAGGAGGGGTGGGAGGAGGAGGAGGCATAGTAGGCCTGAAACACCTGGACCGAGGTAGGCCCCGCAATCCTCGGCGTCGGCAGTATATGACCAGCCGCAGGGTCAGACTCGGTCCCAGCCTCCACCAAGTTAACCCAATGTGCCGTCAGCGATATATAGTGGCCCTGCCCGGCAGCACTCGTCCACGTGTCCGTGGTCAGGTGGACCTTGTCAGAAACGGCGTTGGTCAGGGCACGGATTATGTTGTCTGACACGTGCTGGTGCAGGGCTGGGACGGCACATCGGGAAAAGTAGTGGCGGCTGGGGACCGAATACCGAGGGGCGGCCGCCGCCATGAGGCTGCGAAAGGCCTCGGTCTCTACTAGCCTATAGGGCAGCATCTCCAGGCTTAGCAATCTGGAGATGTGCACATTAAGGGCTTGGGCGTGCGGGTGGGTTGCACTATATTTGCGTTTCCGCTCCAGCGTCTGGGGTATGGAGAGCTGAACGCTGGTGGATGCTGTGGAGGATCGTGGAGGCGACGATGGGGTTTTTGTGGCAGGGTCCTGGGCAGGGGGCTGACTATCAGCTGACACAGGGGAAGGAGCAGTGGTGTGCACGGCCGGAGGTGAACGCGCTTGTTGCCACTGAGTGGGGTGTTTAGCATTCATATGCCTGCGCATACTGGTGGTAGTTAAGCTATTAGTGGTGGAACCCCTGCTGATCCTGGTTTGGCAAATGTGGCACACCACAGTCCGTCGGTCATCCGGTGTTTCCTTAAAGAACCTCCAGACTTCTGAAAATCTAGCCCTCGCCGCAGGAGCCCTCGCCACGGGAGCTTCACTAGTTGACACATTTGGCGCTGATGCACCAGCTCTGGCCCTGCCTCTCCGTCTGGCCCCACCACTGCCTCTTCCAACCTGTTCTGGTCGAGGACTCTCCTCCGTCTCAGAAGCACTGTGTTCACCCGGCCTCTCAACCCAGCTTGGGTCTGTCACCTCATCATCCTCCGATCCCTCAGTCTGCTCCCCCCTCGGACTTCCTGCCCTGACAACAACTTCCCCACTGTCTGACAACCGTGTCTCCTCATCGTCGGACACCTCTTTACACACTTCTTCCAGTACGTCAACAAGTTCATCATCACCCACAGACTGCGACTGGTGGAAAACCTGGGCATCGGAAAATTGCTCATCAGCAACCGGACAAGTGGTTTGTGACTGTGGGAAGGGTCCAGAAAACAGTTCCTCAGAGTATGCCGGTTCAAATGGCAAATTTTGCTGGGAGGGGGCAGACTGGGGGGGAGGAGGCTGAGGTGCAGGAGCTGGAGGAGTGCCGATTTCGGTGACATGGGTGGACTGCGTGGAAGACTGACTGGTGGACAAATTGCTCGAAGCATTGTCGGCAATCCACGACATCACCTGTTCGCACTGTTCTGGCCTCAACAGTGCTCTACCACGAGTCCCAGTAACTTCAGACATGAACCTAGGGAGTGTAGCTCTGCGGCGTTCCCCTGCTCCCTCATAAGCAGGTGGTGTCTCACCCCGCCCAGGACCACGGCCTCTGACCCCTGCAGTAGTTGGACGCCCACGTCCCCGCCCTCGTCCTCTACCCCTAGCCCTCGGGTTAAACATTTTGAAAATGAGAGTTATAACTTTAATTTTTTTTTTAACTTTTTTTTGTGTTTTTTTTTTTTTGTGTGTTTTTTAGTTTTCAAAACCAAATGATGCTATCCTATTGCTATGGCTATTTTCTAGCCAAGTATTAAAGCACACTACTATGCCAGATGAGATGACGCTGAGTTATGAAAAAAATAAACGTAAAATAAAAAAGGAAATGGCAGACTGTGCCTAATTGAAATCCAACCCCGGGCCCTAATAAATTTTCCCACTTCGGTCTTTGCGATGGATATGTGCGTCACTAAGCGCAAAACACAGTGGTCGCAAGTCTCACTCCAAATTGCTCACAATTTGCTAGTAGATGCACTGCAGCAACTACAGCCACCAGCAGATCAACCAGAAATCAAATATATATAACGCTACTGTAGGCGTAAGTAAGCCGTTTGGATTCTCCTATGGCTATTTTCTAGCCAAGTATGAAAGCACACTACTATGCCAGATGAGATGACGCTGAGTTATGAAAAAAATAAACGTAAAATAAAAAAGGAAATGGCAGACTGTGCCTAATTGAAATCCAACCCCGGGCCCTAATAAATTTTCCCACTTCGGTCTTTGCGATGGATATGTGCGTCACTAAGCGCAAAACACAGTGGTCGCAAGTCTCACTCCAAATTGCTCACAATTTGCTAGTAGATGCACTGCAGCAACTACAGCCACCAGCAGATCAACCAGAAATCAAATATATATAACGCTACTGTAGGCGTAAGTAAGCCGTTTGGATTCTCCTATGGCTATTTTCTAGCCAAGTATTAAAGCACACTACTATGCCAGATGAGATGACGCTGAGTTATGAAAAAAATAAACGTAAAATAAAAAAGGAAATGGCAGACTGTGCCTAATTGAAATACAACCCCGGGCCCTAATAAATTTTCCCACTTCGGTCTTTGCGATGGATATGTGCGTCACTAAGCGCAAAACACAGCGGTCGCAAGTCTCACTCCAAATTGCTCACAATTTGCTAGTAGATGCACTGCAGCAACTACAGCCACCAGCAGATCAACCAGAAATCAAATATATATAACGCTACTGTAGGCGTAAGTAAGCCGTTTGGATTCTCCTATGGCTATTTTCTAGCCAAGTATTAAAGCACACTACTATGCAAGATGAGATGACGCTGAGTTATTAAAAAAATAAACGTAAAATAAAAAGAAACTGGCAGACTGTGCCTAATTGAAATCAAACCCCTAATAAATTTTCCCACTTTGGTGTTTGAGGTGGATATGTGTATCACTAAGAGCTAAACACAACGGTAGCAAGTCCCCCTGCAAATTCCTCACAATATGGTACTAGCTGCACTACTAGTGCCAGCAAGCCCAGCCACAAGCAAATAAAAAAAAAAAGTATAACGTTATTGTAGCCCTAAGAAGGGCTGTTGGGTTGTTGTAGAATCACTCCTGCCTAACAGTAAGCTAATAGAACACCCTAACGCTTTCCCTGACCAGCAGCAGCTCTCTCCCTAGCGGCATCCAGACAGAGAATGATCCGAGCAGCGCAGGCAGGGGCTAGTCTATCCCAGGGTCACCTGATCTGGCCAGCCAACCACTGCTATCGATGTGTAAGGGTACCACGTCATGCTGGGTGGAGTGCAGAGTCTCCTGGCTTGTGATTGGCTCTGTTTCTGGCCGCCAAAAAGCAAAACGGCGGGAGCTGCCATTTTCTCGAGCGGGCGAAATACTCGTCCGAGCAACGAGCAGTTACGAGTACGCTAATGCTCGATCGAGCATCAAGCTCAGACGAGTATGTTCGCTCATCTCTAATTGTATGTTATTTTCGCAGCTAATTAATTTCATGGCTTATGTGCACTCCCATGTGGCCTGTACACTGTTTCTGCATGGGAGCCCTTTACTGATTATGTGTGTGCACAGGGTGTAATGCACTGTGCTTTCTTCACTAATAGCCCTGCACTCACATTTATTTTATTTTTTCATGATTTTTATTGCACTCATCTTGTTTTTCATATTTTTATTTCAGCAATTCCTGTATTTCTTTTAATGTCAAGCTGGAATGTTGTGGAAACAAATATTAATAAGTAGAAATCTTGTCATTAGCCATGGTAGAAGGGGTTAGTTCTATTATAGCCTCCGTCATGTATTAATAACCATTGTGAAAATTAAATCAAGTATGAAAATACCGCAGGGCACAGAAGACTCAATTGGCTTATCCCTTGGGGCAGCTAAGAGTTTATTGTTATAGCTGTAGCGCTGCATATGGCATGCATGGACAAATAATCCCTGTGCTTATACCGTACACAAGGAAAATGGCAGTAATTCACAATGTAACAAATACACTAGCAATTCCATAATATGAGGGAATTTTTAGCTTTCCGGCATAACTGACAGACAATGAAAAGTTTGTGTAGGTGAAATAAACAATTCTGATTTGGACGTTACTTGTGTGGGTGCATAGCGAGGCACAGAAGGGAAGGAGCGCCCTGCAGCTCTCAGTTTTCTCCTATAGAACTTAGTGGAGTTTAGTTTCCTTATTGCCGCCATTTTGTAGGCTATAAAATTTTAGTTTTACTGTTAGTGGTTCCATGTGTGGGCAATTTTTTCGCGGAATGAGATGTATTTTCCAGTGATACCATTTTGGGGTTGGTATTTCCTATTGTTGAAAACATTCACTTTTTTGGGGGGTGGTGGAGTAGAAAAACATTAACCCCTTAACGACTTGGCCTTTTTTAGTTTTTTCACTTCCATTTTTCACTCACCAACTTCAAAAATCTATAACTTTTTTATTTTTTCACATAAAGAGCTGTGTTATGGCTTATTTTCTGCGTAACAAATTGCACTTCATGGTGACGGTATTTAATATTCTATGGCGTGTACTGGGAAGCGGGAAAAAAATTCCAAATGCAGTGAAAATGGTGAAAAACCACATTTGTGACGTTTTCTTGTGGGCTTGGATTTTACAGCTTTCACTCTGCGTCCCAAATGACATGTCTACTTTATTCTTTGGGTCGGTACGATCATGTGGATACCAAATTTGTATTGGTTTTATAATGTTTTCATACATTTAAAAAAATTAAAACCTCCTGTACAAAATATTTTTTTTTTATTTTGCCATCTTCTGGGGCCAATAACTTTTTCATACTTTGGTGTACGGAGCTGTGGATAGTGTCATTTTTTGCGAATTTTGATGGCGTTTTCATTGCTATAATTTTTGGGACTGTGCGACCTTTTGAGCACTTTTTATTAATTTTTTTATATTTTTCAAAATGGCAAAAAAATGCCATTTTCGACTTTGGACGCTATTTTCCGTTACGGGGCTAAACGTAGTGAAAAACCGTTATCATATTTTGATAGATCGGGCATTTTCGGACGCGGCGATACCTAATGTGTTTATGATTTTTACTGTTTATTTATTTTTATATCAGTTCTAGGGAAAGGGGGGTGATTAGAATTTTTAGGTTTTTTTATTATAATTTTTTTTTTTTTTACTTTTTTTTATTTTTACTTTTACTATTTTTCAGACTCCCTAGGGTACTCTAACCCTAGGTAGTCTGATCGATCCTATCATATACTGCCATACTACTGTATGGCAGTATATGTGGATTTTACTCCCCATGCATTACAATGTGCAATTAGCACATTGTAATGCATGGGTTAAAACGAAGTAGCCTCGGGTATTCGGAACACCCGAGGTTACCATGGCGATGGATCGCCGCTCCCCGTGACGTCATCGGGGAGCAGCGATCCACGACAAGATGGCGGCGCCCATGCGGCGCCATCTCTTTGAAGCCGCCGGCAGCATTGCCGGCGGCGATCGAGGTGAGAACACCCGCGATCGGTGCTAGCACCGATCGCGGGTGTTACCGGTAAGACTTTGCTGCAATATGCAGCAAAGACTTACCGGCTATGGAGAGGGCTCGGCCCGCGAGCCCTCTCCATGCACCGGGACCCGGCGCGCGCCGTACTAGTACAGCGCACGTCGGGAAGGGGTTAATTATGTAATTAATTTTTGAAAAAATGTAAATTTTTCATCAGAGCTCAATCGGGTTTTAGTCAGAGTTTGTTCAGTGTCTCATTTTTTACATGCATGACAATGTGCGTGAAAATGACAATGTGGTCTAGCTGGGGGCACTGTAGAGCACATGATGATGACTGCAGGAGCTTTAGATTCTTCTTCATTGCTGACAGTTGGAAAAGTGTAATTCCTGGACTGACCTGCTGCTGTTGGGGGCGCTGCTGATCTGGCGATGCAGCGCTGGAGAGTTTTGCCCCCAGAGGGCGGAGCTTGAGTCCTTCCCACCAGGAGCTGTGGCAGGCTGAATTTTCTCCTGCGCCACAAAGCTCGGATGCAGGATTTGTGCCACTAGTTGCAGTTGCAGCAGCAAATGTAGCAGAGCTGATATAGTTATTTGCAGGAGTTAAGCTTGTTGGTGCTGGAGCAGCACTCTACAGCACCTGGCAGCAATAAAACACAGCATTTCTTGTTAAGCACAATCACTTGGGCCTTAACCCAGATGGCAGCAAGGTAAGGCAGCGCAGTCTTTATAAGAGACAGTTTATAGTGCCAGTATAAGGTACAGAAGTAAATATCCTGTTTGTGATGCCTCTTGCAACATCTTTTACCAGGGCCTAGCCTTTTCTTGGGGCCTGGAGGAAGCCTGGCCTACAGCCTGGCAGGTCTCCAGCAGGTGGTGTGTACAAGAAATTAAATGAGAGGGAGAGGCTGATGTACTGGTTTCTCCCTTTGGCAACCCCTGAGTGTCTGTAGGTTATGTCCCTGGGTAATGGATGGGGAAGCCCGTGGTGGTAGACAGCCGTATCCAGGGATCACGTGGAGGCAACGTTGTGCAAATCAACTTACAGTTCTTTATTGAACTTCAAACAGCAGGCAACTGCCTTAACATCAGCAAACTTCTTCTGGAAGGAGATAGCTGCTCGGATCTGATTCCTCAGGATGATGGGCTCACAGAATGGGAAGTTGTCTTCAGGCTGAAGGCTGGTGGGCTACTAAAGCAGCAAGGTTGAGACAGATATCTGTTGATGGAGGTCTGCAGGCCATGTGCTGAGGAGTGCTGTGGCTCAGCACTCTGTGAGCTCTCCCTGGAGAGCCCAGAACCTTCCACACCCAAGGTTTATATAACCTTGGGGTGTGTCCAGCTCAGGTGGATCCTCCAACCAGCTTACTCCTTCCTTACAGCAATTACTAAGCATATCATTGGCTAACATTATTCAAATTGTTAACTGTTTCCTTGCCAGGCAGTATCTACAGATGCATTTACATTCTAGAACCTTCCTAGAGAGGTGATCAGTCTCCATAACAGCTCCTGATCTGGAGAGGGCGCTATTCCCAACTACCCACCTGCCTAGGCTGGGGTGTTGCAATTGTGAGTCCCATTGGGAACAGGGACCGATTTGCAAGCTCTGTGCAGCGCTGCATAATCCGTAGGCGCTATATAAATAAAGGAATTATTATTATTACAGGCGGTCCCCTACTTAAGAACACTCGACTTAAATACGACCCCTAGTTACAAACAGACCACTGGATATTGGTAATTTATTGTACTTTAGTCCTAGGCTACAATAATCAGCTGTAACAGTTATCACAGGTGTCTGTAATGAAGCTTTATTGTTAATCCTGATTCTTATGACAACCCAACATTTTTAAAACCCAATTGTCACAGAGATCAAAAAAGTTCGGACTGGGTTTACAATGATAAAATATACAGTTACGACTTACATACAAATTCAACTTAAGAACAAACCTACAGACCCTATCTTGTATGTAACCCGGGGACTGCCTGTATTATTACTAATGTGGAGCACAACAGTAGAGTCATTTTATTTGTTACCACAAGATGGCAGTCTAATGTCTTTCTATTAGCTGAACTTTACCATAACATTGTATACATAGGCACTTCATGAGGTGTGTAGGAAAGACACTTGGTAAATCTTTTTCCAGGAGAGTTATGACGGTATCCGCGGCCTGCTTGGTATGCAATAACATGAGCTCAATACTTGAAAGCCTGTGAACATCTGAGTAGGTATCTCATTAGCTTCACTCCAGAGAGAACACACTTCTCTCTAGCATTTCTAAGTCATCCCACGACACTGGGTACCTTCATATGTGGTATCACGTCCAGTCCAAGGGTAAAGTGTTTCACCTTCCTAATTATTTGTCACCATTTTCCTGAAAGGCGCTTTTCTAGGATTTATAAACCTAATAAGTCTTTTTGTACTTAAAATGTGAAATTACACTAATTTTGCAGATTCCTGATTTGTGGAACAGCTTGGGTCATAGATCCCTGATAATAAATAGTTCTTTCTGTATGTAAACTAACTAGTGATGTAGTACCAATCATTCATCTGCTGTATTACTGCTGTGGGCATAGTATGAATTAAAGGAAATCTACCACCAGGATGAAGGATTGCCAAGCACACTGACAAATTTACTTATCTGGTCCTGTCGCAATCCCCGATTCGGACAGTCCGACGAGGATGAAGTCCAGCACGATTCATCAAGATTGTATGCCCGAGTTCCTGCATTCGTCGCTTCCCCGCCGGGGTCCCGGTGTTTGTAAGTGCGTGTCTTGCGACACACTTCTAAATGTTAAATCTAGCGCGTTGTCCGAATCCGTCGGGTTGTCTGATGGCCCGCCCACCGATTTCTGTTGCGTGCAAGCCGGCGCCGATGCGCCAAAATCCGATCGCATGCAACACAATCCCCGGCGCGATGCAGCGCAAAACGGAAATCGTCAGGAACCCCGACAAAAATGTGCTCTGTAGGCCCTTAGTAAATGAGCCCCACTGTTTTACCCCACCTTAAAATTATACAAATGTTTTTGATGGGCTCCGAGCTTCATAGATGTAAATAGAGCCTGGGGCCCCTTAGGCTAGTTTGCATAATTTAAAACCCCTTTTTGTAAAAACAACAGCATGTAAAGCTAAAGAAAGAACAGATCTGGCAGATGGGGACACACACCAGCATGTAAATGTGCAGTGCTTAAAATCCTTGATGCTGATTTTAGATTTCCTTTAATGCTGTAATGCTATGGCTGCATAAGTCCCACAAACATTTATCTGTATTTAGCTGTAACACCTACCCATCACTGGCGCTTATAATATTTTTGCAGCCATGACCTGTCCCTACAAATTTTAGAACTCTGTCCCTCACTATGCTCCTAAATTATATATACTTCTCCCAATAGACCTCCCTTCGCCTCATTTATATTGAATATATATACCCCAGCTACAATACAACTCTGTAGAACCCTGCTCGCTAAATAGATTATAGCCATCAATATGGTGCTACAAGAATGATAAAACCACTTACTGTACCTATAAGTGCTCCCGTCCATTGACTTCTTCCAACGTCTTCTGACCAGGGCCTTTTTCTCACAGACACAATGGTGGCACAACGTCGCTTGTGTAGAACAGCGGTATAGTGGAAAGACTAGACCACAATTCCAGGCTCTCTCATAATTAAAGCACAAATATATTTGTATAAATGAATACAGCATATGATTATAGTAAAATTTGTGTCTTTCTTTTTCCCCTGTCTTTCTTCCTTATATCACCAGTTTGTGTAAATCACCTTTCTGCCCCATACACAACTGTCATCTGAGAGATAAAGGAATCATTTGCCTGCTTTCAATTTCTCTATGCTTTGGGCTAGCTCACTATTGGAGCATGAAGGAGCATTAAAAGCTACAGAGAAGCTATTTTACTAAATGAATTATATTACGAAAATCTTTAAAATAACTATTTTATCACAATACAATTAAAAATAACCTGTCAGTAGAAATTCACCCAATAAATCACTACCAGTATGTTTCTAAGCAGATAAATAGCTTCCCGATCTTGTTTCTGTCATGGACCTGTGTGGTGGAATCATCCAGAAAATCAACTCTGAAGTGACATGTAAAATGAAAAAAAGTTGCATAAAATCATGGAGTCAGCATTGAAGTCAGGTACTGCACCTCAGGATGCCCCCTTTACTGCAATTGGCAGTCCTGCGTCCCTTATCAATAACTATCTTATCAATAACAGAAACCCTGCTTACCTTATAAAGATTCAGTGTTCTCCCTCCTTTCCTCCTCCACCCGTAACCCCTTTTAAATGTGCCCTATGGAACGCCCGCTCTGTGTGTAATAAACTAGAATCAGTTCATGACCTCTTTCTTTTGACATGCTTGCCATTATGGATCCAGCAGGATGACTCCACCTCAGTTGCGGCATTGTCTTATGGCGGTTTACACTTTTCTCACTGTTCAAGACTTGAGAATAGGCATGGAGGAAGGATAGGGATACTCCTCTCTCCACAATGCACTTTCCAGGTCATTCCTCTTGTACCGTCTGTTACTTTCCCATCTTTTGAGGTTCACACCCTCAGACTTTTCTCTCTTCGTGTGGCTGTAGTATACCGTCCTCCTGGCTCACCCTATCAGTTCCTTTACCACTTTGCCTCTTGGCTCTCTAACTTTCTATCCTGTGATATTCCAACCATTATCATGGGAGACTTCAACATCCCTCTTAACACTCCCATTCCCCCTCCTGCCTCTAAGCTCTTAGCACTAACTACTTCTCTAGGTCTTTCACAACGCTGCGATTCCTCCACTCATAGTGAGGGAAACATCCTCAATTTGGTCTTCTCCCAACCATCTTCAATATCTCATTTTACCTATTCTTCCTTTGATTTACTTTCAATAATCCTTCACCTTCACAGAATCGTTCCAACCGCCATTCATACCGCAACCCACGTGCAATAGATACTCAACAACTCACAGAAAACTTACAGTCTGCACTGTCCCCACTTGGCCACTAACTACTATAATCACACTGTCAGACGCGCGCTAGATGAGATGGCACCACTCACTATCCGAAATTTTCAACACACACACAGGCAACCTTGCACACCAAACAAACGCGTTTCCTTCGGCAGTGCTCCAGGATTGACGAACGTCTGTGGAGAAAGTCGCGAACATCTGCAGACTTCAAATTTACACTAAAAACTTATAACTCTGCCCTTCACCTTGCTAAACAGGTCTATTTTACTAATCAAATTTCCTCTCTCTGTAACAACCCCAAAAGGCTCTTTGGCTCTTTGATACTCTTCACTCCTTACTAACACCAAAGGTGCAGCCACCTGTCACAGACCTTGGGGCTGAAGATCTGGCACCTACTTTAAAGGATAAAATTGATTGTATTCGCCAGGAAATAATTGCTCAATCCACTCACCCCTCCAGTCCCTTTCCCTCCGGTGCCTTACCTTGTTCACTTTCTTCCTTTGAGCCGGTCACAGAGGAAGAAGTGTCCAGGCTCCTCTACCCCACTACCTGTATCAGTGACCTCATCCCCACATCCCCCTGTATTATCGTATCTGCGCCTTAAAAATGCTGGGATCTTTCGTTTTTTTGGTGCACAGAATTGTTGCGGAACATTTATAATGAGTTTGCACCGGAAAGAACAAATGTTTCCAACTATCCCGACTCCTCCATCTTTTTTTTTGCGCAAGTGGGCATGGCCTAACTTTTCCACATTATCCGTCACATTTATGTGTATTTTTTCGGCATTTTTAGGCACAATATTTGGCACACAATAGACCAGGAAAAAAATGGTCAGAGAGCAAAATTAAGGCGCAGTCCATGTAAGATTTGGGCGCACATCTCATTGATCTTGGCATTTTTATGGTGCACTATTATTACCGTCTACCCATTATTTACTTACAGACGTGCGCCACTTTAAAACAACGGGCTGCGCTTTCCAGAGACTGATCTCCTATTCCGACAGCCGTGCTTGCGTCAGAATTAGTAAATCCCCCCCCCACTATATTAAAAGAAGAGTAACAAATATGGGTATATATTATATTTGGTAAATAATGTGTTGCCTCAGAATTCTAGTGTTTAAGGAAAATATCCAAAAGCTTTCCCTATTGAATAGTTTGTGTTTATGGTCCACATAAGGGTCTATTCACTTTTTCAATGGCAGTGACAGAAAAGTGTGAATAATCCCCTTCATGTACAGACTGAAAATGTTTAGATGTCATAGAGATGTTCACAGCTTGTTTGTTCTTGGCATCTGACAAATGATACCTTATTCTTAGTTTGTGCACAGCCATTTTCGGTTGCCTGTAACTGGGAACACAAATGTTTTGGGCTACTGAAGCATCAATTTCTGACCAGCAGCGACAGGTGTTTCATCATTTACAAGTGTCAATAATTTCATCAAGAGCATCATCTACAGCATCAACAATCTCAGAGCGAGCACAATCCTGTATCAGTAACTACAGCTGTATCTGAGGTAAATAAACCAGGTCTTCACATCACTGAGTTACTGCATCTTATATACTGCATATGAGCTCTGGTCTTGTCTGCTCCACATTCTGGATACGAAGGGTAGGAAAGTTTCCCAGTTACTATCTACCAGCCAGTTACACCTTCAATTGCCTTGTGTGGGGAAAGAACACGCACCGAGCATTATACACAGGCAGAGCACTTTTTGTGCAGTTTCCTACATTCTTAGTAAAAGTGTCCCATTGTATTATAGCAGCAAACCTGGATCACAGCAGCGTTTCTCTTATTCACAACACCCTTGTTAAAGTACAAGCTTCAGCAGAGGGTAGGCGGCATTTCTAACTACTACGTCCACCATTTAGATTGTAACTCTGGGAATGTGATAATATTAGTTTCTGTTGTATGTGTCTCTTTTGTATTCAATTGTATGTGCATCTTATAGGTGCACATATGCTTGATTCTTTGCAGATGGTAGCTGCACAAGTGCTTTCCCTCAAAGGGGCCCGCGATCGCATCACTAAGTAGATGTAGGCCTGTTTCTGGACAGTGTGTACTAGTGATGGGTTGTGATCACAGTGGATGTTCCCTTCTAAATCAGACATGTAATGCTTGTCAGTGACCTAAGTAACGCAGTGATGATCTAATTTACCCTGTTTATGTTATATAAGTGTGTGCATGTGTAATGGCCCGGTTGATGGCTCATCACAAACCAAATTTGATCTATTTGGCATCCTAGCTAGCTAATGGAGTATGTACAGTTTTGTACACTAATTCTGGAAAGCCTCCTTATTTTCTTTCCTTTACTACCATCCAGTCACCATGTCTTTCAAGTCTAGGGTTAATGTTTATATTAAATGTTTCAATCTTTTCAGCCTGAGGCAGGTGATTGGTTGGAGACCTTTGAGTGCTGGTTCTCAGCTCCTGTCTGGAGACAGGACCAGGTCTCTCTCTATGAGAGACTAGCAGCAATGTGTGCCAAATTCTACAGAGACTGTATCCATATTTCTGCCCAAGCAGCTGGGCTTTTTTCTTTTCACCTAGTAGCCGGCCCATACCCACTGGACAAGGGCTGAGGCATGCTCCGAAGCCAAGATCCACATCCAACAATATACTGGCTTGTGGAAGACTGCAGATAGTAATGTTAAAAGCCTGTTACCTGCTTCTTTGTTTGACTGTGTGCCAATTTTGTGTTTAAGATCCCTGTCTTCTTGTGTGATCCCTGGCTTGCTACCACTAACACCACGAGCCTCCCATTCACCATCTACCCAGCGATCTATCACTACAAATACACAGGGAGTCCCCCAGGGGATCCCTTAACTACATTACAGCCTTCCCATCTTCTTGCATCCCCTAGCTGGACCTGAAGGGTGTAGATGAGAGCTGTTCTCCCGAATCAAGCTACCCATGACATATTCCTAGCACTAGACCACACTACAAGCCAGCCACTCAGGTACCAGAGAATCCAGCTGCCTCCACAGTGCAATATATTATTTATTATTATTATTAAGTTTATCTGCTAGGTTTAAATAAATGATTATACCTCCGTTTTTGTGAAATTAATTATTGGCGATATAACTTCCAGTGCCTGTCTGCAACAAAATATATCGCTTAGTTATAGAAAAGACAAATCTTGTATTCCCTAAGCTAGACTTAGGGAATATCACAGTTACTATAAGTGACTTAAGTGACAATACATGGCTGTTCTGACTGGCATCTCAGCCTGGTGAATCTAGCCCAACAAACCATTTACAGCACTTGAAAAGATAAATCCCTCATACATTGCAGCTGATAAAGAATAATGAGATATGAGGAGCATTTATGTGTTTGATTTATGTGTCTGTACATCAATCTATGCCAACACCAATTTCTTCTCTTCCCTAGTGTATTTATCAGCAAAAGCTGTAAGGTTTCTCCATGTTCAGCAATTATCCTCCTTATGATTGGATTTTACACCTGTTTTTCTATGTAATGAGACTTCTTACCTAAGGAAGATTATACTAAGATAATAAGTCTCAGTGCACCATGTGGGATGCAGGTTTAGGATCTTTTACATGAGAATTACATTTCTAATACATATTGACAAAAGTAATTACCTTTAAAGATATATTGCCCAAAAGCCAATAGTGAATGACAGGAAGATCAGATTGACAGGATACAAATGGTGATTGAATCTTAATCCAACGGATCACAAATCTCTTGCCAATTGTTATGTGTTTAAAGTATAATCATCATAAATGTTCATTTTGCTTTTAATGTTTGGGGGGACCATAAGAGGGTTATGGGTCTACAATTGGTATTTGTGCTAGAAAAGATTTCAGCACATTCACTGCAGATGTCCAAAACATGATCATGTGGCCCCATGTACCAGATATAAGCCAAAAGGGTACAACCAACAAGATTGAGGGAATAGCACGCCCATGATGTTCAAGCAACTTTATTCAGATTCATTAGAGACTCAACTGAAGAAAACTACTTCTAGAATCATGAAGACGGCAGTTGGGCAACATCTCCATGGGGTCAATAACATACAAGGGCAGTTGTGTATTTATTTATTATTTGACATATAACACATTTTTTAGCAACCCATTCTAATCTTTTTCCTATGCTGGCAGGAGAATTGCAAAAAGTTACACCTTTTAAAAACATCAACATCTGGATTCCAAATATAAATCAGGCACAACACTGAAAAACTCCTGGTGAGCTTTTGTGGTGAGCTTTGCAGGGCAGGTGACAATTTTTTAAGAATTTTATAAATCCCCCCCTTCCTGCCCCCATAACATCCAAGATAGCTGTAATACAGGTTCTGGGAAAAAACATGTGACAAAGACAGTGGGCCCTGATACTAAACCCCCTTCCCAGCTGTCCCTGCCTGATCGCTGTCCTTTACCATAGATGGTAAGGGACAACTAGTCAATGTTCATTTCTTGTATAAGTGCAAAACACATAGACAAAGACAAGTGAATACAAACATTGAAGAATAGTCAATAAAATCAGGTCAAATCCAAGAGGGCATAAATAGTACAAAATCATAAGGCAGAAGTATAGTCTGAATACAAGGAGAGTGCCAAAATACCAGAATACTGAGTACAGAGGAAATAGGATACCACAATACCAGCAGCTTACTACAAACAAAGGCATGAAGATCCAGCGGGGCATTAGGAAGATGCTAACTATTTATTAAGTACCAGGTGGGCAGCACCAATTAGCAATACGCTGGCCCTATAAATTTTACAAAGCCGGCGCGCATGCATGTGCACCATGGAATTTTAAATCTCAATAAAAGGACTTTATTTCACTATTCGTTGGAGTACTGGATCATTATCTTTTTCTAGTACAGTTTGTAGTTCTATCATTATTCAGCAATATATTTAAGGCACAGTCTCAGTACAGTTTGCAGTACCAGCATCATCCAGCAATATCTTAAACGCTCGTCTAATTATAGTTTACAGTTCCTGCATCATACAGTGTTAAAGGGGTTTTCTCATGAAAGAAAGTTCTTAAATTTTCATCCCCTAGTGATGACAAAAAAAGTTAATTTTTACTCCTTTCTTTGCAATTTTAGCAGAAACATTATAATTCATCTGTGCTGTGAGATGCTGTATGCTGACAATGTGCTTAGATTGTCATCGTACAGGGTTTATCTACACTTTTATTTATCTTCTGAATATTCTACTAGTATCTGCCACATAGAAAAAAAGAGATGAGACGGATCAGAGATGAGAGATGATGAGGTCCATGAGATGGATATAAAAACAATGACACTCTCAGCTCTGTTAACACACTCTGCTATATGTCTCTCTCACCAAATCAATAAAATACACAGTCAGTTCTGCTTATTTGTCTGTAGCTTGTATGTCTCTGCACACTGCTGCTTGCCAGAAGGAAGTGTCTGAGCTGGTCTTGTAATGCGGGGGAAGGGGCGCAGGAGGCAAAGAACACTGCTGCTTGCAGACAAAAATAGCTATTCATGAGAAGAATCCAATTAAGTCAGAAGATTTATGGTCATATCCAGCCAAAATTGTAAATACCAGGCAGGGCCAGTGCGACGGGTAGGCGAGGGTTGGTCATTGCATAAGGCGCTACCCAGCTACCCGACTTATGGGGTGCCATCGTGACTCTAATAAGTAATCAATGGTATTTATGTCATGCATACCATTGATTATAGGATGCAGGCAGCATGATAAAATTGCTACCTACGTCCTTTGCACATTACTAGGTGCCAGGGGAGTCCTGTTTAGTGCCGGAGACAGATTGTGAGCAGTTGGCACCATGTCAGTGCTGAAGGACCTGATACTGCATCAGGAAGTTGTGGATCTCTTGAGTGCACCCTCGGCCCCAACAATCTCCCTGACTGTACCCTTGCCTCTGTCTCTGCCTACACTGGCTCCCAGCAGTCGGCTCCTGTTGTGTGGAGGTGTGGCCGCCAGCACCAGGAAGCACATAGAGGAGACAGCAGTGAAAGTGTCACATCATTATACAGGCTGTCAGTCATGTGTATAGGAGTATCTAATACAGGGCCAATTCTAGCATATTTGCTGCCTGAGGTGAATATTACTGTTCCATTGCCCGCTCCCTGTTCAGTAAATGCTGAAAACTTTACTAACAATTAACATCCCCACAGGCAGCTCACTGACACTGTGTGACTGACTACAGGTTCTGGGAGTCATTAGTGGCATCTAGTACCTTATAGATGACAATCTCTTCCATTAGGAGGACTTTATTCCAGGTTCTCCTATCCATGATGTATCACTGCTGAATTCACTACCAGATATCTTCAGCTCTGTGCAGCACATCTCCATCCGGCGTCCCTAAAAATACCACAGTCACTTACAGTATGCAGTCTCTTGGATAACAACACTGCGCTCCTAAATGATATATGCCCCTCACAACACAAGTGACCACACACTCCACACATATAAAACATCTGCAACACCCTCGCCGATGCAAGGCAGAGGAGTGGTTGCGAATACGTCCCACCATGTAGCTTGCAGCCTGTGTAGGGTCTGACTAGCCCCACAGCATGTCACTACATAACACTAGATCACACAGATGAACACTGCAGTGGTAGGACCTGCCTGGTAAGGCAGGAGTTAATTCTTTGATGTGATGTAAGATGTGTCATCCAATCACATGTGTTATCCTAATGTCTGTGAGCTGAGAGGTAATTGGAGGAGTAGCCACCACCTGACCAGGGGGAGTAACAAAAACCCCTGGACAGGAAAGTTCTAGAAGGGAGAGTCAGACCAGAGAATCTGAAGAGCAGTCTAGTCAGTCAGACCAGGGAGTCTGAACAAGTCAGACTGAGTACAGCTAAGAGTTAGACAGAGAGAGAGGAGAAGGGTATCATCCTACCTTTAAGGATGATACCTGAAGCAATCCAGGATAAAGCTGAAGCATCCTTACAGGACACAGCTAACTCTCAGCCTGCCTTTGCATCCAGGCTGATGATCTACATCCTGTGGCTCCCTCCAACTGCATCTCAGAAATCTACCATTTTGTTAAGGCACGTTGCTGCGGTTCCTGTCAGTTCCAATAAAGAACTGTAAGTTGTTTTGTTCAACGTCTGCCTCCGTCTGGTCCCTGCTACTACGGCTGTCACCATCACGGGCACCCTGTCCACCACACAGAGACTCATAATCTTAGACACCAAAGGGTTGCCCCAGGGAGAACCGCTATAGCAGCCTCTCCCTCATCATTTCTTGCCAACACCACCCTGCTGGAGACCTGCCAGGCTGTAGGACAGCCCTCCGGTTCCCCATACCAAGCACCGTGACACTAGCGTGCCTAGGCCGCAACCGCTAGCCACTCAGGTACTGCGGGCCCCGGCTGACTCTAGGCCCCAAGAAAAGGCTAGGCCCCGGTGGGGGATGTTGCAAGTGGCGTCACGAACCACAGGATATATACTTCTGTGCCTTATTCTGGCACTATAGACCGTACTTTATTACAAAGACTGTGCTGCCTAACCCTGCTGCCATCCGGGTTTAGGCCCAAGTGATTGTGTGCATTACTACTTTGAACTGTGTTATACTGCTGCCACGTGCTGTCGAGCACTGCTCCAGCACTCAAGAGGTTAAACCCTGCAAAGAACTTTGTCAGCTCTGCTACATCCGGCGCTGCCGCGCCTGAAGTATTTTACCTCAGAGGCTGTGGCGCAGCAAGTATTTCCAGCCCGCCAAATCCTCACTGGCGGGAACTCCAGAGTCGTCACTAGGCTCCGCCCCCTGCGCGAGTGGCGCAAAGTACCGTGGAGGAGGAGCTGGAGCGTGTGCGGCCGGCAACGAAGAGGGTTAATCGGCCATCTTGAATTTCGGCGCAGGCCACGCCTGAAGCCTGGCAGCAGCCTGCCAGCAGCGTGCGCCTCATCCGGAGTTCCGGCGCACGTGTCCTGCGACTGGAGAACACCACTGAGCATGACCGAGCCCCTGCTGCCTGCCGGACATCGGGAACGGAGTCCTTCATGCACCGGAGCTGTCCTGTCAACGCGGCTGATCCTGAGTGAGTACCGCTGGGGAAGTGTAAAGGGGGTAGAGATTGTTTCCGACGCTAGGTTATTGGCTCACCTCCCAGGGAATAGTGACTGTGTCTTAAAGTGCCCACGTCCCATTCTAGCCATCGCCCATAGCAACGGACATTGTGTAACCCTGCAGACTTCCCTCAGCTAAGCCAGTCATGTCCGCCCAGGACGAAGATACGGGACTGGAGCAGGTCCCGTCCCCTGGTCCCTCCTCAGGGTACCGGAGCATGTTAAGCCCTCCAGAGAGTCCTTTCACCCCTGCTACAGCCAGGGTCCCTGGGACCCCCACCATGATGCCTTTGACTATGCCCTACTATCTGGGGGCCCCCTGGTTACCCCACTACGAGGGAGAATCACACACTCTCCCTGAATTCAGAGACAAGTTGTTAGCCACCTTCGCCCTGTACCCGTTCACAGAGGAACAGAAAGTGGGCATCCTAACCGGGCAGTTGAAAGGACCCGCTCTCCGGGAAGTCAAGTCTTGGCCCCAAGAACAGTTTCAGAATGTGGTCCAAATTCTTGATAGGCTGCGCAACACCTTTGACAAGTGTACTGCCTCAGAGTTGAAGCAGCAATTCTTCGGGAAAAGACAGAAGCCCCAAGAGTCCCTCCGAGACTTTGCCCTCTCCCTACAGGAGACATGGAAGGCCATAACCCGTCTTGAGCCCAAAGACTCTGAAACCTCTGACCAAACCCTGAGGGAACAATTCATTAATGGACTTGTTGATAGAAATCAAAGGTGTCAACTAAAGATCATCTCTTCTCAACATGCCCAGGCCTCCTTTCTTGAGTTTAAGGAAATTGCCATTGACATATTAGGGGACCGACCGCCTACTGGACCGCAGAAAGAGCCTGAATCCGTGGAAATGGAGGAATCTGCTCTAGCTTGCCATCCAACGCAGTCAACATCACCTACTCCTGCGGCTACGGAAGCTGCTGGCTTAGCAGGACAGCATAGCTCCCAACCGTCCCGATTTTGACGGGACTTTCCCGTTTTTCGTACCTCTGCCCCGCGTCACGGGCAGCTATGAGATTGTCACGGATTCTCACCCCAGGTCCCGCTGTGTCCGCATAGTAAATACTTTGAAAGTCTGAACTCACAGTACAGAATGGCTTCTACAGACATCGGGAGGGAATCCTTTTCGGGCTTAGCGGAGAGAGCAGGGACCACATCATCAGGTCAGATCACCATCTGTCCATATATGGTCACTGCATCTCCTAGGGTTCCCCAGAGCAGACATCGGGAGGGAATCCTTTTCAGAGAAGTGTCGGGTTAGCGGCGAGCAGGGACACGTCATCAGGTCAGATCAGCATCTGTCCATATATGGTCTCCAGAGCTTCCCCAGACACAAGCTATTTATATAATTAAATTACATAAAGTTTTGCCCAGGCTGAGATTCGAACCTGGGACCCTGTGAACTGCAGACAGAAGCTTAACTAACTGAGCTATAAGCCCAGTGATACAGAGCTGAGGATTTCTGGTAACTAAGACATGTTATCAGCCAGTGTTACATTGTGATACAGACTAATGCACTGATATATAGAGAGGGATCTTCTCAGAGATTATTATTGTAATTATTGAGACTATTATTATTATTATTATAAATTTTATTATTTTTATTATTATGGAGACGATTATTAATAATAGAAAAAATAATAATAATCATCTCAATAATAATAATAATCTCCATTATAATAATAATAGTCGCAATAATTACAATAATCTCTGAGAAGATCCCTCTCTATATACCAAGGCATTAACCCCTTATGGACGCAGGGTTTTTTCGCTCATTTCTCGCTCTCCACCTTCAAAAATCCATAACTTTTTCATTTTTACGTGTACAGACCTGTGTGAGGGCTTATTTTGTGCGTAACAAATTTTACTTTCCCGTAATGTTATTTATTTTAACATGCCGTGTACTGCGAAGCTGAAAAAAAATTCCAAATGTAGAAAAATTGAAAAAAAAAAAACGCACGTGCACGTTCTTGTGGGCTCAGTTTTTACGACTTTGACTGTGCACTCAAAATAACACCTCAGCTTTATTCTTTGGTTCGGTGCGATCGCGGTGATACCAAATTTATATAGGTTTTATTGTGTTTTAATACATTTAAAACATTTTTACAAATGTGTACAAAAAAGAAAAAAAAATTGCCATTTTCTGAAGCTAATAACTTTTTCATACTTTGGTGCACGGAGCTGTATGAGGTGTCATTTTTGGCGAAATGAGCCGATGTTTTCACTGCTACCATTTTGAGGTCTGTGCGACATATTGATCATTTTTTATTCCAGTTTTTATGTGATGTAAAAAGGTGTAAAAGTCGCATTTCGGACATTTGGGCGCCATTTCCCGTCTAGTAGGTCACCGCTGGCCGTAACCGTTTTTATATTTTAATACCTACTATGTCTGTGATTTTTACTGTTTATTATGTTTTATATCAGTTCTAGCGAAAGGGGGGTGATTTGAATTTGTAATATTTTATTAATTTTTTTTCTTTTTTAAACTTTTTTTTTCTTTTTTTTTTCACTATTTTTTTAGACCATCTAGGGTACATTAACCCTAGATAGTCAGATCGTTCCTATTATATACTGCAATACTTCTGTGTTGCAGTATATGGCATTTTTGCAGCTCATTCATTACAATGAGCCACTGGCTCATTGTAACAAATCTGCAGAAGCCAGATAGCTTCGGGTCAAATGAAGACCCGAGGCTACCATGGCAACCGATCGCCGCCCCCCGATGACGTTTGGGGGCGCGGCGATCAGAATAAAAATGGCGGCGGCAACGGACCGGTTAATAGCCGCGATCGGTGCAAGCAACGACTGCGGTTATTAGCGGTGGGGGTTTGCTGCAATATGCAACAACCCCCACCCTTGTATGAAGAGGACTCAGCCCGGGAGTTAGTTACCAAAATTCTAATCCTTGATAATCACAGAGCTAATAGCTCAGTGGGTTGAGGCGCTGTGTTATTATTGTTCATGGATACTGCAGGTTCTAGGTTCAAATCCCAATGAGGAAATTTTTCTTTATTTTTTAATTGAGATGATTTTTATTATTATAATATGGCTAAAATTTGGGGCGTGGCCAGGGAGTGATTGGGGGTGTGGCTTAGGGGGATCGCCATTTTGTCCCTCTTTCCCTTTCACAGATGTTGGGAGGTATGGGACAGGTTCCTAATCTGGCGGACACTCTGCATAAAATTCTCGATCGGATGACCCAGTTGGAAGTGACTGTCTCCGCTATGAGGAAGAAACCCTCAGAGAACTCTGTATGGTCAACTACCCCTCGTGACTCCCCGGCCAAATATTGCCCAAGAGAAGCGAAGTCGTTAAGCACCTGGAGTCAGAAGAAACCCCTCCAGCGGTGCAGCTACTGCCATAAATATGGGCATGAAGAGGATGGATGTCGTCAGTTAAACGACAAACCCTTAGAGCTAAGGGACGACCTCCAAGGGAAGAACCTGTAAGTCCCCGAGATGCCAACTGGATGCCCAGGTTCGTGGGGACTCGCCCCATGGTTCATGTAACCATCAACGGAGTTACCCTACCGGCCTTAATTGATACCGGCTCTCAAGTGACCACCCTCCGGAGTGCTGCCTTCGAGAAATGCAAGTCTCCCAAGGCTTACTTGAACATTATTGCTACGAACGGAAAACCTGTACCCATCCGCGGCTACTGGGAGCCCACGCTAACCATTGGAGACACTGAGTTAACCAGACAGGGCGTAGTGGTGACACGAGTGCCCGAAAACGGTAACTGCTCTCTGGTACTGGGTACCAATGTCCTCCGCAACTGCTACCCTGAAGTGCTGAAGGCTCTCCACGACTCCTTGCCAACAGTGCCCAATGGTTCCCGGAAGGTAATTCAGGAGACTATGCAGGTTCTAGCGGCGCAACAGAAGTTTGCTGGCCCTAATGGAGAAATCTGCAGAGCCCGGATCAAGGATCCCCAACCTGTCCGCCTTCAACCTGGGACTGAGACGTTGGTATGGTGTCGAGCCTGCATGGGCGTCCAAGGTCAAGACTACCAGGCGATAGTAGAACCTCTACCAGCTGATGAAGACCTGCCCATTCTAGCCGCCAGGAGCCTAGTCACTGTATCCCGAGGACAAGTACCCATTCGACTACTAAATGTGGGAGACTCCCCAGTGGATCTGAGAAAGTACCAAGCCGTCGCCACTCTCTTCAGCGTCCATCCTGAAGACTTGGTGGAAACCTCTCTGTCTGCCTCCCAACAGTTGGAACTGAAGCAAAGTGCTGAAGGTGAGCCTGCCGAGCAATTCCTGGGGGCTTGAGCTCAATATTGGAGACGACGATTTTACTCCTGCAAACCAAGTACAAGGTGTCCTGGATGTCGTTAAGAAGCACCACCAGGCCTTCAGCAAACACCCACTGGATTTTGGGCAGACTACCCTGATCCAACATACCATCCCTACTGGCTCTCATCCCCCTATCAAGGAGCGATACCGGCCCATACCTCCAGCCCGCTACCAAGAGGTGAAAAAGCTGGTACAAGAGATGAAGACAGCCAACGTTATCCGGGAGAGTCACAGCCCATGGGCTGGCCCGCTGGTCCTTGAGAAAAAGAAGGATGGAACCCTTCGATTCTGTGTTGACTATAGGAAGATCAACAATATCACCTACAAGGATGCCTATCCTCTGCCTCGAATCGAGGAATCCCTAGCAGCCCTAGGGTCAGCTGCCTACTTCTCTACCCTGGACCTGACCAGTGGCTACTGGCAAGTGGCCATGGCGCCGGAAGACAGAGAGAAGACGGCTTTCACCACCCCAATGGGCCTGTTCGAGTTCAACAACATGCCGTTCGGGCTATGCAACGCCCCAGGCACATTTCAACGGCTGATGGAGAGATGTTTGGGTCATCGCAACTTCGAGACCGTCCTGCTATATTTGGACGACATCATCATCTACTCCAAGACTTATGAAGACCACCTCCACCATCTGGCTGAAGTCTTCCAAATCCTGACCCAACATGGGTTGAAGGTCAAGCCATCCAAGTGCTACCTGCTACAACCTAGCGTCAAGTACCTGGGACATGTGGTGAGCGCTCATGGAATTGAGCCAGATCCAGAGAAGATTGCAGCTGTTCACGACTGGCCTACCCCATCAACCATACGGGACATCAAAAGCTTCCTGGGATTTGCCAGTTATTACAGGCGTTTTATCCCGAAGTTTGCCCAGCTGGCGGCTCCCCTGCAAGAACTCCTAAGGGGCCTGCCAAAAGAGAGCCAACGTTTCCGAGTATCCATTGAGTGGACAGCCAAACGAGAAGCTGCCTTCCAGATGCTCAAGCAACGGTTGACTGAGCCTCCGGTGTTGGGATATCCAGACTATAATCTGCCTTTCACCCTATACACCAATGCCAGCAAGCAAGGCCTAGGGGCTGTACTATCCCAGCTCCAAAACGGAACTGAAAGGGTCATAGCCTACGCCAGCCGGTCCCTCCGAGAACTGGAGCAAAACGACCAGAACTACAATTCCTTCAAGTTGGAGTTTCTGGCGTTAGTCTGGGCTGTGACCGAAAAGTTCATGGACTACCTGGCTGCATCCTTCTTCACTGTCTTCACAGACAATAATCCCTTGGTGCATCTGAACACCGCTCGTCTTGGAGCACTGGAACAACGGTGGGCCTCCAGACTTGCCAACTTCAACTTTACTATCAAGTACCGGGCTGGTAAGACCAATGACAACGCCGACGCTCTGTCCCGTCTCCCTGACCAGTGGGAGGGACCCTCCACGGATGCTCAGTGGGAAGATGTGGAGATGCCAGCATTCTATGCCCGGTTTGTGCGTCAAGATGCCCAGAGAGTTTACTCCTTACCGTCCAGAGGCAGCGCCAGCTACTCCTCAAGAAGAGTCAGAGCCCCCTGCGGAAAAGGACCTCTGGATAAGTCTTCAGGCTGATAGCCCTGTGGAAGAGCTTCATCCTCCCCTATGGCTGTCCGGACCAGATCCTTACGGACCAAGGATCAACGTTTGAGTCCCAAGACTTCCAAGAGCTGTGCACTCTATATGGCTGTAAAAAGCTGAGGACTACAGCCTATCATCCCCAAGGCAACGGGCTTTGCGAAAAGATGAATCAGACTCTAATCAACATGCTGAGGACTCTGACCCCTGCAAAAAAAGGCTGACTGGCCAAAACTGTTGCCCGAATTAGTGTACCTGTACAACAATACCACTCATTGCTCCACAGGATACACCCCGTATTATCTGATGTTCGGGAGACACGGCCATCTCCCTGCTGATCTGTCCTGGGACATGGAGTCCCCTGATTCCCAGTCTTTACTCCCCCAGACTGACTGGGTTCACGAACACCAGAGGCGCTTGGCGGATGCCAGAGAAGTTGTGGATCTGCGGTTGGAAGAGGCCCGAGAGAAACAAAAAAGGGACATCGTAATGCCTGTGCTGAGCCTCTTGCCCCAGGAGATCGAGTGTGGCTGCGCAACAACCATCCCACCAGTAAGCTAGATGGGCGTTGGGAGCGTGAGCCATATCTAGTTAGGGACAGTCTCTCCCCTGAAGTCTACGAGATTTCAAGAGGAGACCGTCCACTACTCCGGGTACATAGGAACCGGCTGAAGAGATGTCTTCGTCCTTTTGCCCCTATGTCCACACCTCTCACCTCGACCCCCAACTTACAGACCTCCTTGTGTTCACCTACCCCCAGTTTCTTAGAACTTGTGACTGTGCCTCAACTCTGTTTTGTTGCTTCCACTCCAGTAAGAGGTACCCCGGAGAGACCATCATCCCCACTGCAGTCTCCAATACTGCTGCCTGTGGAGGATGATCCGGCTCCAGTGTCTGCAACCCCTGAAGCATCAGAGACAGCTGAGACTCCGACTCCAGCGCATGACTGAAGAAGAAGATACTGAGTAATCCCTGATGGGCTGAAAGCCTTACCAGGTACTGTGCTTATTGTACATATGTATATTTATTTCTGCTACTCCCATTTGGGCTGAGCGCCCGCTAACCCTATAGAGCCAGAGACTTTCCTGGGACTCTCACCCTTATTTATCTTAGTCAAGAGATTCTCCTTGAACTGCCCACTGTCATGTGCTATGATAGCACCCCTTCCTCTGCCACAGCAGAGATTCCTACAAAGGACTCTGTCCCTCTACACAAAGAGGAGACCCTTTGCTTCTTTTATTGCAATTTTCCCCACATCAAGGGCTGTACCCAGAAGATGAACTTTGTTATTAGAGACCTTCTGTGAGACTTTTGTCAGATACTCCAAGGAAAAGTTGCTACCTCATTGACTTATTATACTGCACTTAATGCCTTACTTTTAGGTATGGACATTCTGCATGCACTTTTATGCCTTTTCCTTTTCAGGTAAAGAGACATTTTATTCTGCTACCCTGAGTAGCCTACCTATGTAACGTTTGTAATGTTCAAGATGTGTACCCATTGGGCTCCTAAGCCAATGAGAGTTTACCAAAATGTTTGCACACTGTCAATTTATGCCAGTAGTTTGCACTAACCTTTTATAGGCTTTTCAGATTGTAGTGTGGCTGTGTCGGACCGTCTCTATGTAAAACCCTGACCGCAATCTTATGCCTCAAACCGAAGTTTGTAAGTGGGGGTAGTCCGTAAACTGCGGGTCCTTAGGGGACTGGGGGTGTTACAGAGTTAGAACCTGGATGCCACTCATACAAGGGTAAGAATGTCAGTCGGCAGGTACTTATACATTTGTATAATGTCTCATTGGGGCAGATTTACTTACCCGGCCCATTCGCGATCCAGCGGCGCGTTCTCTGCACAGGATTCGGGTCCGGCCGGGATCTATGAAGGTAGTTCCTCCACCGTCCACCAGGTGGCGCTGCTGCGCTGAAAATCATCTCAACGCACCGGAATGCACCACCTCGGACCAGGTGAAGGTAAGCGCTTCCCAAGCGACACTTTTTCGGTTTTTAAATGCGGCGGTTTTTCCGAATACGTCGGATTTTCGTTCGGCCACGCCCCCCGATTTCCGTCGGGCGCAAGCCGGCGCCGATGCACCACAATCCGATCGCGTGCGCCACAATCCCGGGGCAATTCAGGTACAATCGGCGCAAATCGGAAATATTCGGGTAACACGTCGGGAAAACACGAATCGGGCCCTTAGTAAATGACCCCCATTGTGTCACATATGCCAATGTAATGCATATATACACTATATATTTGTCGCTAGGGAAGAAGTGTTTATATAACAAATATACAGGCCCTGGTGCAAGGAGTGGATTACAGTACATGACACCACACCTTTCCTACTGTACAGATTGGTTTAATGGCGTTAGCGACCAACTGTCATACTTCGCATTTACATGTCCTTGTCTTAGTCCGACACCAACCCAGGTGCCTGTCTCCAGGACCATGGGCGGTTTGTCCCTACAGATCCTGTAGCCTGCACTTCACAGAAGTGCCTCTATCTACCTCTGCGCCCCCAATCAGTCCGTAGTCGAGCCGAGGGCGGCTCTTTCAATTGCCCCGGGGGTATGCAACACCCTCGCCAATGCAGGGCAGAGGAGTGGTTGCGAATACGTCCCACCATGTAGCTTGCAGCCTGTGTAGGGTCTGACTAGCCCCACAGCATGTCACTACATAACACTAGATCACACAGATGAACACTGCAGTGGTAGGACCTGCCTGGTAAGGCAGGAGTTAATTCTTTGATGTGATGTAAGGTGCGTCATCCAATCACATGTGTTATCCTAATGTCTGTGAGCTGAGAGGTAATTGGAGGAGTAGCCACCTGACCAGGGGGAGTAACAAAAACCCCTGGACAGGAAAGTTCTAGAAGGGAGAGTCAGACCAGAGAGTCTGAAGAGCAGTCTAGTCAGTCAGACCAGGGAGTCTGAACAAGTCAGACTGAGTACAGCTAAGAGTTAGACAGAGAGAGAGGAGAGGGGTATCATCCTACCTTTAAGGGTGATACCTGATGAAATCCAGGATAAAGCTGAAGCATCCTTACAGGACACAGCTAACTCTCAGCCTGCCTTTGCATCCAGGCTGATGATTTACATCCTGTGGCTCCCTCCAACTGCATCTCAGAAATCTACCATTCTGTTAAGGCACGTTGCTGCGGTTCCTGTTGGTTCCAATAAAGAACTGTAAGTTGTTTTGTTCAACGTCTGCCTCCGTCTGGTCCCTGCTACTACGGCTGTCACCATCACGGGCACCCTGTCCACCACACAGAGACTCATACTCTAGACACCAAAGGGTTGCCCCAGGGAGAACCGCTATAGCAGCCTCTCCCTCATCATTTCTTGCCAACACCACCCTGCTGGAGACTTGCCAGGCTGTAGGACAGCCCTCCGGTTCCCCATACCAAGCACCGTGATACTAGCGTGCCTAGGCCACAACCACTAGCCACTCAGGTACTGCGGGCCCCGGCTGACTCTAGGCCCCAAGAAAAGGCTAGGCCCCGGTGGGGGATGTTGCACATTCCTTCATTATAAATAAAATATATATATATTCTACTGGAATTATAGCAGGTACAGCACACCAATCAATATACAACACCCCTAATTTATTAATACAGACCCCAAACATTTGGTTTACATAATGCAAAGTAATCTATTTGATCCTATAAGTAATATATCCCACCCTGTTATATTACATATGATTTTATATTTAGTGCTACCCTGACCAATGTAAATATATAGCACCCCCTAATGAATATATACTCTGTATATATAATAATTATAAATGATTATGGCCCCATATAAAATGCACAGCACCCCTTCGCCAGTATAAAACAATTATGGCCCCATATAATATGCACAGCACCCCCCGCCCCAGCATAAAACAATTATGGCCCCATATAATATGCACAGCTCCCCCCGCCCCAGCATAAAACAATTATGGCCCCATGTAAAATGCACAGCAACCCCCCCCCCCCCCCCGCTGCAGTATAAAACAATTATGGCCACATATAAAATGCACATCACCCCCCCCCCCCCAGTATTAAACTATTATGGCCCCATATATAATGCACAGCACCAGATAGGCCCTGTGTCGCTCCGCTTATAAATTGCGCCTGTGTCTTAAAGAGACAGACGCAAGTTATTTACCTGGTGGGTGATTCGGGTTCTTTAAAGGGCTCCACATTCTGCTGCCTGAGGCGAGATTTTCATCTCGCCTCATGGCAAATGCGGCCCTGATTTAATACACACAGGCTGTAGGGGGTGTGGCCGCCAGCACCAGGAAGCACATAGAGGAGCCATTACACCATTTTACCTCAAAACGACAAAGGCAAATTAGGTCCAAATGAGGGGGGGGGGGGGCACACACCTGTATGCAAGTGTGACTGGTTTACAGTCCTTGGTGGTAAATGTCCTTTATTGGCTTCTGGGCCATCATGTAAGAGCTTAACTTGCAGAACCTTGCAGAACACTATCTTCAGGTGCGATAGCAATGACAAAGTGCAAAAGTCACAAAATCAAAAGTCACAAAGGTTCAGAACAGAAAAATGGCCTGTGGTCAGCACCTATAGAACTACTATTTTGTATGTGTTGTCTTGCTATTTATCAGTTCTACCTGTTGTCTGTTCCATTTGCACAACACAGATGATTCACAGGGGCACATTTACTTACCAGCTCACTGGAGTTAACAGAAAGTGCATTGTCCGACTATAATCCACTGTGCCACGATTCACTAAGATTGTGCACCTGATATCATGAATGTGTTGTTTCCCTGCTCAGGTCCGTCAGAGTTCACCATCTTTTAAGTGGTGCATCTAAGTGCTTGGTCTTACAACACAATTTGAAAGTTAAATCCCACGCTCAGTCCGTATCAGTCGGAATGTCCGAAAGCAAGCTCCCTTACTTGTGTCATATGGAAGCCAGCGCAGCTGCTCCACATAAAAGGGTGGCGTGCACAATAAACCCAGCACAAACACTTCTTAAATACCTGTGCAAGCCGTTTTAGACCCCAAAATGGTGCACAGACCGACAAAAGTGCACAGCATGACCCTTAGTAAATGAGCCCCACGGTGTTGATTCTTAAATGGACAGGTTGATTTCACAGATATGTGATTGAGTTGGAGTTAGGGCAGATACACACTGCCGTTGTCAGTCTGTGGGTCCTGTGGCACCGACCGATAGTATTGCTGGGGAGGAAACTCCTTACATGATAGTGATCTATAGTGTAAGGAGCTTCTGTTTTTTAACTAAACAGCAGCGCCGACAGTGGAAACATGATTACAGTCTCAGCACTGCTGTTTAGTAAAAAATCAGGAACACCTCACATCATAGATAGCTATCATATAAGGAGATCCATCCCCAGCAGTATAGTCGGTCCATGCCACAGGATTCAGCACGATCTGTGGTTCACAGACTGACAATGACAGTGTGGAACTGCACTTACATTGTGTTGTAGTGCTTTACGGTTGGGGTTTGTACTTAATAGTTTTAGGGATTGTACTCATCCTTCTTCTTTCCCCAAACATGTAAGTAAAGTTAAAACCAAAAAATTCTATTTTGGTCTCATCTGACCGCATAACTTTCTTCCATGACTCCTCTGCATCGTCCAGATGGTCATTAGTGAACTTAAAATGGAAACAGCACTGGACATGTGCCTGGGGGCAGAGGGACCTTGTATGCCATGCCGTTGATTTTAATCCATGTTGGCATAGTTTACAGTAATAGTAATCTTTGATACTGTGGTGCCAACTTGCTTTAGGTCATTAACCAGGTCCCCCCATGTAGTTCAGGGGTGATTTCTATCCTCAGGATCATCTTTATACTCCAATACAAGATCTTGCATGGAGCCCCAGATCAAGGGTGACAGTTATCTTGTGTTCCTTCCATTTTCTAATAATTGCAGCAATTTTTGTCTTCTCATCAAGCCATCTGCCCATTGTCCTGTAACCCTTCCAAGCCTTGAGCATGTCTAAAGTTTGGTCCCTGTTATCCTTAGACAGTACTTTGGTGCTAGCCATGGTGAAGAGGATGGAGTGTGATTGATTGATCTTTTACACAGGTAATGAATTCAAACAGGTGCAATAAATACAGGTAATGAATGCAGAGTAGGAGGAGCTTCTAAAAGAAAAACAGGTCTGAGAAAGCCAGAATTCTTGTAGGTAAGTAGGTGAGCAAATACTTTTTTCATGAAATAAAATACAAATTAATTATTTAAATCATAACATTTGATTTTCTAGATTTTATTTTATATTCTGTCTCTTTTAGTTGAAGTGTACTTATGATAAATATTATAAACCTCTCCATTCTTTGTAGGTGAGAAAACTTGCAAAATCTTCATTGTTTGAAACAATGATAAAGGTAATTAGGAACTTGCCAGGGGGCCCTGCTCGTTAAGTACTTGATTATGTTTTAAGAAAACTGGGCTTTTAATAGAGCATCACCAGAGGAAAATAATGGGTCCAGTCAGAGCTTTGATTCCGTTTTGTAATGGAATCAAAGCGCTCTGGGGCGGACCACTTCCGTTCGCATATATATTTCTATACCTAGAAACGCATATGCGATCGGCCGCGGGCCACCTCAGTGCGCTTTGATTCCGTTACGAAATGGAATCAAAGCGCTGACGTGTGACATCACCCTAATTCTAAAGAATGAGTGGTCATGGAACTATAGATTTTGTAGATGCTGTAGGTTTTGGCAGCATAAGCAGCGATGGGATCCACACACACAGGCTTGTTAGGGGCAAGAGTGCTTCTCAGTGAGGGCCCACTACAGACAGTGATTTTTGGATTTTCAGGTATGGATTGCTTCAGATGAATCACTCAGAAGGGCATTCCTGTGTCTTTTGCGTATCACTTTGGTGTGCTATCATATGGAGTGATGGAGTTTGGGCGGTCAGGGAGGGAATTGAGGAGTCTGAATTGAAGGGTTATTTTAGATGGAAGTAAGACAGAAATTGTACGTTTTTTTTGTATGCATCCTGTGTTAGGGGTTTGGGATAATTTTTTTCTTTGAATCTTTGTCTGAGCATATGGACAGTTAAAACACATCAGAAACAAATGTTCAGATACCACCACCTTTCAAAAACAATCCATAAGACATGCGTCCTATTGAATCTTCGAGCCGCAGACCCTTTCCCCCACTGGTCTGAATGACATTGCAGAAACATATTTAACCTTTCACTGGCAAATGCACAACCTATGCAACCTAAAGTGTCTGTCACCACCACAATGAGATCACCAATGAACAGCTGACCTGAACAAAATATATATCTCTTTTGCTTTTTTTTTTACGTGCTCTATGTCCTTTATTATATCTACTACAATTGTCAACTCATGATGATATGTATATTCGTCTGCTGCATGTCCTCTTTTTTTCTTCTTTCTCCCTCTACCATTCATTAAAAATACTGTTACAACCCTCTCCCCCTTGTTTACCTTAGTATTAGTATCCATGCCAATAGAGCGCGCTTGTGCTCTTCTTCTGCTGACTAGCTCACTCCACTCCCCTTCCCTCCCCCCCTCGCTGCAGGAGCACCTTCCAATCCTTCACCTCCCTGGGTGTTATATTCTTTAACCCCTTAACAACCTGGCCCTTTTTCGTTTTTTTCATTTCCATTTTTCACTCCTTACCTTCAAAAATCTGTAACTTTTTTATTTCTATACATAAAGAGCTCTGTGATGGCTTGTTTTCTGCGTAACAAATTTCACTTCATAGTGATTATATTAAATATTCCATGACGTGTATCGGGAAGTGGGAAAAAAAATCCAAATGCAGTGAAAATGGTGAAAAAACAAATTTGCACCGTCTGCTTGTGGGCTTGGATTTTACAGCTTTCACTGTTCACCCCAAATTACATGTCTACTTTATTCTTCGGGTCGGTGCGATCATGGGAATGTCGGGAATACCAAATTTGTATATGTTTCATAATGTTTTCACATTTTTTGGACTGTATGACCTTTTGATCACTTTTTATAGAATTTTTTATATTTTTCAAAACGGCAAAAAAGTGCCATTTTCAACTTTCTGTTACGTGGTTCAACACAGTGAAAAACTGTTATTATATTTTGATAGATTGGGCATTTTTGGACGTGGCGATATCTAATGTGTTTATGATTATGATTTTTATTGTTTATTTATATTTACATCAGTTCTAGGGAAAGGGGGGTGATTTGAATGTTTAGTTTTTTATGATATATATATCATAGCTCCCCTTAAAGTCATGTGACCAGGAGGACATCATCTTAGGCCCTGTTAAATCTGCAATGTCTAGCCCATGTATATATCTGATTACATGAAATTACAGCAGCCTCCATTGAGGATGGGGAAGAATAGAAATCTATGGAGGAAGGCTTTGATTTCATGTGATCAGATACATACCTATAGACCTTGGGTGCATGACATGTAGAGGCATGGGACGTGGGGAGGAGTAGATGGGAGGGACTGGCAGAGCGAGACACACAATCTCTGATGCCAGATAATATAACATAATGTTAATTTGAAGGGATGTAACAGAAACAATTTTTAGCTAAAACAGGATGTCTGTTAGTTAATAGGGCTCTATGGGAACCTTTCACCAGCTATATTTGTTAAAATGTAGTGACAGGTCCCCATTAAATATATACATTTTTTAAAGCTTATTACTAGTGTACGTATGCAGCATTGTATTGCTTCGTTTGTCTATTGTTATCTATGAGGATGTATGTAAATATACATACCCCACACAGCCGTGTGACTGTAACTTACTGTAATATTTACCACACATAGATATTTTCAGTTATTAGATTATATTATCAAAATGTTCACTTAGGACCTAAAATTCCTTTGTACAATAAAGGTGCCAGTAGTGAAATCCCAGATAACCTTTGTAACTTTTGCATATGTGCTGGTATTATACATAGATGGATCATTTTACTGTTGATTAGCTACAATGAGTTATCCACAACATTTTATTTTCTGCACATTTTATTATTTGGGATATTTTGAATTACTCCAAGAAACCTAAGATTCCTCGGAAATACCCAAGACACCATGCTTCTCAAGTCTCTTTTATTTATGGAGTTTGGTGCTTCTATTTGTATTTATTATGCCCTTCTTGAGCCTCTTCTATCAGGACTCGCGTCTCCTTCAGTCAAGTCCTATGTCTTTCACTGGCACGGCTCTCCAAATCACCATGGTTACTCTACAAGGAGACTCAGGGGAACTGGTCTTCACATCCAGTAACTATGGAGACAAGGGGATGGTTGGCAAATGAGAGTCCAGCAAGGTCAGATGAACAATGCCACCGCAATGTGGAAGCAATGGTCTGTTTATTTCAGCCCATATTTGATGGTTTACTTCACACTGTGTCAGCTGAGGCATTTGATTAACTCTTTCATTGCCCCCCCCCTAGCTCGGAGCATTTGGTCTCTTATGGTAACATAGGCGTTTCTCATATAAAACCTTAGTTCATCGCCTACATTGTGATGCAGTAGCCTGGTAACCCAATACGTAGTCAGAGCTTATCGTGCAGGTTCACATGCTTTTCTCTGAAGGAATATATATATATAAGTATTATTTTAAAAATACGATAATGGTATCTCATTACCATACATTATGATAATTAGATGTGTCATAATCAGAAACTGTGCCACAGAATAATATTGGAATGAAGTTAAAGGATTTGGCAGGATACTGTGGTAATATAGCTGTAAGAGTAAAATGTTCTTGTGGGTAAACAAACATAAAAAGCACATAAAACATACAGGCAAATATGCAACAATTCCAATAAAAAACCTCTGAGAGATAAGGAATACAGCATTTTGGAAAACGACTACTAATAATTTGTAATAAATAATCAAAATAATATTGCCCTTCAGCAAATTCATTTCTTCAATTTACTAGTGGAGTTTTTTATGAAACTCATGGGACCTGCATTTGTTAAGCCCAAATGATGGTGACATTGTTGTATAACTTAAATGACTTTCATCATATTGGTAATTTCATTCAGCTGAATATTCCGAAAGGCCCCATAAACTATTGTTTGGCTGTCATGTACCTAATGTGTTGAGGACTTTACATGGGGTATTCTAGGAAGTTTTCTTTCATGACTTCTCATTAGAATAGGTAACTGATATTAGAAAGGCAGTGGTTGACTTCTGGCACCCCAAATGATCCTCTTTGTGAAGAAGTTTCGAAACTTCAGTATTGCTGCATCCACTTTACAGGGCCATGTTGTTAAGTCCATTAGACACCTTATAAGTAAATTAAGTTGTAAATTGGTATTTACTGTTTAAAGGGGCCGCCTCAGTTTGATACTGAGCAGTAGCACATCACAACGAACCTTGATGATAGGACACAAGTAGGATACAAAAAGTAATAATAATAATAATAATTCTTTATTTATATAGCGCACACAGATTACGCAGCGCTGCACAAGCATGTCGAGCTGGGCATAAAAAGGAGGTAATCCTAGATAATGCCACTCCCCCAAATAGCCTATGGCCAAACTCTCTGCACCAGAGGCATAGCTAGGGTTAGACCTAGTGGGCCCCCAACATATGTGTACCTATATTCCACTATTCAGTGACCATAAAGTAGTAGATACTGTTATCCTCAGGCCTCCTTAACCCCTTCAAGCTCTGTGACGGATATATCTGCCACAGAGCTATGAAGGGTGAATGAAGAGGGCTCACGGGCTGAGCCCTCTTCATACAGAGATGAGCTTTGCTGCACCGATCGCAAAGTCGCCGGCGGCACTGAAAGCCATGTTTACTCAGATCGTCGCTCCCCGAACGTCATTGGGGGGCGGCGCACGGTTACCATGACAGCCTCGGGTCTTCGTCTGACCCGAGGCTGAATGACTTCTGCAGATTCGTTACAATGAGCCAGTGGCTCATTGTAACGTATACTGTGCAGAAATGCCATATACTGCAATACAGTAGTATTGCAGTATATGGTAGCAACAATCTGACCATCTAGGGTTAATGTACCCTAGAGGGTCTAAGAAATAGTGAAAAAAAAAAGTTTAAAAAATGTAAAAAAATGTATAAAATATTAAAAGTTTAAATCACCCCCCTTTCCCTAGAACTGACATAAAATATAATAAACAGTAAAAACACAAACACATTAGGTATCGCCGCGTCCCAAAATGCCAAAATCTATCAAAATATAAAAACTGTTATTGACGGCAGTGCGACTATTACATCTTTTTACATGACATAAAAAATGTAATGAAAAGTGATCAAAATGTTGCACAGTCCTCAAAACGGCAGCAATGAAAACATCGACTCATTTTGCAAAAAATGACACTTCCCCCAGTTCCATGCACCAAAGTATGAAAAAGTTATTAGCGTCAGAAGATGGCAAAAATTTCTTTTCCTTTTTCGTACACATTTGTTTAATTTTTGAAAATGTATTAAAACGCAATAAAACCGATATAAATTTGGTATCCCTGCGATCATACCGAACCAAAGAATAAAGTAGAGGTGCTATTTGGAGCGAAGAGTTAAAGTCGTAACTGAGCCCACAAGAACGTGACGCACATGCATTTTTGTTTTAATTTTTCCACATTTGGAATTTTATTCCTGCTACCCAGTACACGGCATGGAATAATAAATAACATCATGGGAAGTAAAATTTGTTACGCACAAAATAAGCCCTCACACAGCTCTGTACATGGAAAAAGATATGGATTTTTGAAGGTGGAGAGCGAGAAATGAGCGAAAAAACCCTGCGTCCTTAAGGGGTTAATAATCACAGGACATAACAATGTAGTGACTTACAGACATCTCTGTAATCATATATACTGCCTCTTGTATCTGACCAGTGCCACATTGCTAGATAGGGCACAACAGAATTGTGGAGCTATAGTTGCCAGATTCATAGTACATGCTGTGTACCTAAAGAGCTTGTGCAGTGAAGCCAAGGTGTACTACTCCGGCTTCACTAGCAGCATCAGAGAGGCACTAAGAGCCCCGGACCAAGATAAGTAGAAACATTTTGTATTTTTTTTATGCGGTCACAAATAGTAATTATTTGGGGGGATTTGGAACACTAAATCACCTGTCCATAAGGACTGGTTAATATTTCATATCTACCTGACAGGACCTATATAAGTTTACAACAATATATATTTGCTGAACCCTGTCAGAGTCTTTACACTTTTATATTACAGAGCTGTCCATGAGAACAGATATAAAAGAAAAATCTTCAATTTATATCCATCAACTGTTTCTATATTTTAATAGATTTGGCATTTTGAGACACAGAAATACCTAATGCATGGCCCTCTTCATACAGTCATGGCCAAAAGTTTTGAGAACTATACAAATGTTAATTTTTACAAAGTCTACTGCATCAGGTTTTATAATGGCAATTTGCATATACTCCAGAATGTTATAAAGAGTGAAAGTCAATTGCAAAGTCAATATTTGCCTAGAAAATGAACTTTTCCCCCAAAACACATTTCAACTTCATTGCAGGCCTGCCTTAAAAGGAGCAGCTAACATGGTGTCAGTGATTGCTCCAGTAACACAGGTGTAGGTGTTGATGAGGACAGGGCTGGAGATCAATCTGTCATGATTAAGTAAGAATCACACCCCTGGACACTTTAAAAGGAGGCTGGTGCTTGGCATCATTGTTTCTCTTCTGTTAACCATGGTTATCTCTAAAGAAACATGTGCAATCATCATTGCACCATCAAGGAATTGCATCATCAAGGAATTCAAGGAGAAAGGTACCATTGTTGCCAAAAAGGCTCCATGGTGCCAAGAAGGACCAGCAAGCACCAGGACCGTCTCTTAAAAGTGTTTCATCTTCGGGATGGGGCTACCAGCAGTGCAGAGCTTGCTCAGGAATGGCAGCAGGCCGGTGAGGCGGAGACTCTTGGAGCAAGGCCTGGTGTCAAGGAGGGCAGCAAAGAAGCCACTTCTATCCAAAAAAAACATCAGGGACAGACTGATATTCTGCAAAAGGGACTGGGGTAAAGTCATTTTCTCTGATAAATCCCTTTCCGATTGTTTGGAAAACAGCTTGTTCAGAGAAGACAAGGTGAGCGATACCACCAGTCTTGTCTCATGCCAACTGTAAAGCATCCTGCAACCATTCATGTGTGGGGTTTCTTCTCAGCCAAGGGAATCGGCTCTCTCACAGTCTTACCTAAAAACACATCCATGAATAAAGAATGGTACCAGAATGTCCTCCAAGAGCAACCTCTCCCATCCGTCCAAGAGCAGTTTGGTGATCAACAATGGCTTTTCCAGCATGATGGAGCACCTTGCCATAAAGCAGCGGTGATAACTAAATGGCTCAGGGAACAAAACAGAGAGATTTTGGGTCCATGGCCTGGAAACTCCCTAGATCTTAATCCCATTGAGAACTTATGGTCAATCATCAAGAGACGGGTGGACAAACAAAAACCAACTAATTGTGACAAAATGCAAGCATGGATTGTGCAAGAATGGACTGCTATCAGTCAGGCATTAGTCCAGAAGTTGATTGAGAGCTGCCAGGGAGAATTGCAGATGTCCTGAAGAAGAAGGGGTTGCTGTTGGACTGGAAATATATACTGTGGGCCCTAATGGACCATACATATATAAGTGGGCTCTTGATGGACAGTACATATATAAGTGGGCTATATATACTGTTGACATAATTAAATATGCATCCCAATTTTGCTGTTGACATAATTATATAAATCCAAATAACTGTCCCTTCTCTTATATATGTAGTATCCATTAGGAACCATCTATATTTAATATCCAGCAGCCTTAACTTTATATATTAACTGTACAGAAGCACCTTAAATATATACTGTCTTGCAGCCCATATATATATATATATATATATATATATATATATATATATAAATGCAAAGTCCAAAGCAGCACAAGCCAGTAATTAGTAGTTGGTGCAACAGCCGATGATCCCTTGGCGTGGGTCCTTGATATACGTAGTGAAGAGGCAGCACTCCCCCCATCCCCCTTTTATATACTGTCCAGGCTCCCTCTTTACTGTCCTGCAACTCCCTTTAGAGATATAATCTCCAACAACCCTTACCCTGTTATATAATGTCCAGCCCCTATATATTTGCACAAGCTCATTGAAATTGGACAGTAGAAGATTGGAAAAATGTTGCCTGGTCTGATGAGTCTCGATTTCTGCTGCGACATTTGGATGGTAGGGTCAGAATTTGGCGTCAACAACATGAAAGCATGGATCCATCCTGCCTTGTATCAACGGTTCAGGCTAGTGGTGGTGGTGTCATGGTGTGGGGAATATTTTCTTGGCACTCTTTGGGCCCCTTGGTACCAATTGAGCATCGTTGCAATGCCACAGCCTACCTGAGTATTGTTGCTGACCATGTCCATCCCTTTATGACCACAATGTACCCAACATCTGATGGCTACTTTCAGCAGGATAATGCGCCAAGTCATAAATCCAATAGAGCATCTTTGGGATGTGGTGGAACGGGAGATTCGCATCATGGATGTGCAGCCGAGAAATATGCGGCAACTGTGTGATGCCATCATGTCAACATGATTCTCTGAGGAATGCTTCCCGCACCTTGTTGAATCTATGCCACGAAGAATTGAGGCAGTTCTGAAGGCAAAAGGGGGTCTAACCCGTTACTAGCATGGTGTACCTACTAAAGTGGCCGGTGAGTGTATATATCTTCATTACCCCCCCTTTTATATACTGTCAATGCCCCCTATTATATATACCGTATATATACTGCCTAGTAGTAAACAAAACAATAAACTCATTATTTATCTTCACCGCTCCAGTGATCACTCCGCTCCCTCTTTAGCCGGGGCTTCCACTTTAGCGACGCTGGAAGAGACACCTCAGCACGCTCTGCATTCGTACAAACTATGACGTCGCCCCACCCGCCATGGAAGATTAGAGTGTAGGCTGGCACTGCCTATGCTCTGGAAATCAATAATAGGTGTATCTTACAAGCAATCATACTATGTAAGTTGCCACCATATGAAGTTGAAATGGGCAATATACTAGAAGGACCCGGATGCTTTTTTTAAATAATCAAAAATATCACACAATGGAAGCTAGATTTTTGGGAAGTGACATTCATCTAGGTATTTATTCTAGCTGTTGAATTTATGTTTACAGGGTTTTTTTTTACCCTTTTTCTGGACACTGTAGGAAAACATGCCTCTTTATTTATCCTCTTCTACTATGACACTGAAATCTTGCTTCAAAAAGTAAAAAGTGTAATAAAAGAATTGGGCACATACTGTACAGTAGTTCAGGAAACTTGCTGTGGATACATTTTCTTTTGTGGTCTCTGCCATGTAATGTGTAAATCTAGACATACTGGGGCACATTTACTTAAAAGTGCTATTTCCATATATAATGCTGGGTGCAGCGATTCACTATTGTGCGCCATAAATCACAAATCTGACGCTTCCCCACACTGGCCTGACAGTGTTCACCAACTTTTTTGTGGTGCACCTTTAACGTAGGACATGCAACACAATTTGCAAGTTAAATATGGCGCTCGGTCCGAATGAGTCGGACCGACTGACTGCACGCCCTCTAATTTGTGTCACATGAAAGTCAGCGCAGCTGTGCCACTAAAGGGTCCCGTTTGACACAATAGCGGCACATACACTTCTTAAATACCTGTGTAAGTCGTTTTAGCCTATAAAAACAAGTCTGACAAAAGTGCGGCACAAAGCCCTTAGTAATTGTGCCCTACTAAATCATGTTGTCTATAGCACATAGAATTAGAGTTAATAACAGCCTTTTAAACTTTTTTCATCCCTCTCTAACTACTAACCTAACCTATTCATACATCATTGGCAGTTGATCAGTTGAGACGTCACCTCTGTGGTTATATACCACGGTCAAAGTCAGAAGCACACAAGTCTGCCCATAGTGTCCTATGCTTAGCTCTCATTCAGACAGAAAGTAAAGCTGTGCTCTTCTGGTTCTGATTGGCAGGGTATTAGATATTGCAAACACACTGATAAACTACTGATGACTTTTTCTAAGAATAGATCATTAGTATAAAATGAAGGGAAAAAGATGCCGTTGAGCATCTCTCGCAGTCGGATACATTAAGAGGCTCTATCTTCTTGATGAATCCGGCGGGGACCCTGCCTGGCATAGAAGTAAACACAGACGGCAACCTTTTCACATATGAAAATTTGGAGGCTGCAGCGAGTGCGCAGGCGAGCAGACAGGAATGCTCCAAGCCGGCTGCCCCCCCCCCTTCACCCTCCCTGGCATAAAGGTGGCGGTTTGGGGAAAATAATGGCAGGTGCTAGCTATAGCTATGGCGCAAAAGCCCTAATTTAAAATCCCTCTATATGTTTCTCTATAAGTGAAGATTTTTCACTTTTACATCCCAATTTTGCTGTTGAAATAAATATATAAAACCAAATAACTGGGAAACTCTCAATGTAAGTGAGTAGGAGGAAGCCAGAGAATAGTGAGAATGAGAGCAGCACAAAAACACAAGAGGGAATATTTATCGTGTGCCGGCGTTTGATAGCCCCGCTACATATCCAGAGGCATCGGCCACATTTGAGAAGTCGCTGGCTACAGCTAGTGCGTTGGCACTGTGGCTGCATAAAAGGCTGTCCCTCTGTCATTACACCTGGACACCTGTTGATGGACCAGACTGTGCTGAGGCCTGCTTTGTCTTTGTTTGCTGAAACCCTAAACTCTGAATCCTGTTTCTGGACTAGATGTCTGCTTTACCCTGAACTCAGTCGCGCTGGTATCGTGTTTGTTTCTTACCAGCAGATCTGGAACTCTCCTTGTTTCCTGCCAGTAGCATTAGCATTTGTGCCATCATGCCAGCAGCCCTGGGATCCTATGTCCGTGCCAGCAGCCCTGGGACCCTATGTCTTTTGTTATCTCGTATCCTAATTTAGATTTTTTTCAGGATTTGCGAAGCTAACACAGGTATTTAACAGGGGTTTGCGCTAGGATTGTGTCGTATGCGATTAGATTTTGGTGCAGCTGCACTGGCACTGCGTCAGAAATCGGGGGTGGCACGTTGAATGATCCAACTGATTTGAACTGAGCGTGGGGTTTAAGATTCAAATTGTGTTGCAAGCCCAAGCACTTACATGCACCACGAAGAAGAAAGTGAACTCCGGCGGACCTGAGTGGGGAAACAACACACGCAGGATATAGGACGCACGATCTTAGTGAATTGCGCCAGAGTGCTTGATCGTCGGACAATCCACACTTCGTGAACTCTGCTGGATTGGGTAGGTAAATGTGCCCCATTTAGTTGGCAGTGACAAATTGAACATGATAGCAAGCTGAGAAGAAAATATAGTAGTGAGTAGAGATGAGCGAATTTACCTTATATACTCGAGTATAAGCCTAGTTTTTCAACACAAAATTTGTGCTCAAAAACCCTAACTAGGCTTATACTCGAGTCAACTAAAAAAATAAAGTCAAAACTCACCTTTCTGACATCATCTGACATCATAGGTCCTCTTCTGTCTGGGGGACGTCGGAAAGATGAGTACAGTGTTATTTTTTTCCCTACTACAGGGGCTGGGCAGGCTGTATGCTACAGGGGCTGGGCAGGCTGTATGCTACAGGGGCTGGGCAGGCTGTATGCTACAGGGGCTGGGCAGGCTGTATGCTACAGGGGTTGGGCAGGCTGTATTCTACAGGGGCTGGCAGACTATATACTGGGAGGCTGTAACCAATGCATTTCCCACCATCGGCTTATACTCGAGTAAATAGGTTTTCCCAGTTTTTTGTGTTGAAATTAGGGGTTTTGGCTTATACTCGGGTCGGCTTATACTCGAGTATATATGGTATTTGTTGGTTCATAGACTGGGAAATAATAATTTTTCAGGCACCAAATCGAGTCTGAATCTTGTCTGATTCGCTATGGATGAATCTAGCAAAATACTGCTTTAAGCTGAGGAAAGGAGGATACGTAAGGGCAAATGAGAAAATTAGTGGAGAATAGGTGAAGTCAAATGAAATACCTTTTTATGAAGATCAATGTATTAAAGGACTAGTGGGGGTTATATAGATATTTCCAGGACAATAGGAGCAACATCAGTTTGAACAAAATAGTTCAGTACATGAGATGAATCTTTTCAGAAATGTGGCGAAGCTTCTAGGAATCGCATCTTTGATAATTCACTCATCACTAGAAGTGAATCTGTGGCATTATATACGAATGGACCACATTTTGATATTGATATTCTGCTGCGTTTTAATGAGCTGTTTAGCAATTAGATATCTGGGTTTTATAGATAAAGGCAAATGTAGCGTGTAGTTGTATGGTTCACCTAAACAAGACATTTATTTTAGGCTTAAATGTTTTTTAGTTATGTAAACCTTGTGTCTCAGAATATTTTCCCATCATGTGTGTTTACTGAACTGGAGGGAGGAAAACCTGAAATATACATGAAGGTAGACACAGCAGGGTGGAGGGGCAGTTCTGTGGATGAGCAGCTGAAGGGAACACCATATTGTGACTGCTGAAACTGGTTCCCTGTGTCTTCATTTATATGCTATGTTTTTATGGATGCTTGATGAATTGCAACCTAGGACAGGAAAGTGCAATGAAAGGGTTCCATACAAAAAATATTTTAGAGGGGTTTTTTTTTAGGAATAAGTGCATAGTTTATGGGCGTAGCTACTCTGGTATGAGTTCTGGTGGAGAAGTAAGGATTATACGCAGCTATATGATTGCTCATAAGTATTTCTTCATAGGCTGTAATTAGATGTCTATTTTTTTTTATGGATTATCTGTTATTTTGAGACACAAATTAAACTTATGTTTATCCTATTCATGCTGTGATTTTGATAGCATCTGCTAGAACTAGACATATTGCTTGAATTGAGGTGTTTTTCCACTAATATTTGTGAATCATAAAATTACTTACAACCAATTCTTCTCTTTTTCTTTCCTTTTAACCAAATCCTAGCACCTGATACACTTAGGCTACATTCACGCGAACGTATGGGGGATGCATATACGGCCGACGTATATACGGTGTATATGCGTCCCCCATACACTTCAATGGCCTTCCGGCGCTGGGCAGAAGTGGTACGCTGCAGCACACGTGCGCCACCATACCGTTCCGTAGCCCGTAGAAAGATAGAACACGTCCTATCTTTCTACGGAATACGGCGCCATGCGCTGTGTATTTTTATGGAGAGGGGCGGGGATGAGCAGCGCTCTCCCCCTCATCCTTTCCCCCGGGCCGATGTATGCCTGCCATACTACAGTACGGCAGGCATACATCGTGTTCATGTAGCCGCTGTTTGTATATTCTTGGAAAAACACAAGTTACAAAAAAACACATAAAAATAATACAAAGCAAAATAATACATAAACTGTATGACAGTAATATTTACTCAAAAAGCATAGAACTTGTGCACATTTTAACAATGTGTAACAATGCATTGGTCATCTGTTCTCCCACCAATCCCTTCTGTTTTTTTCTACTCATAATACACCACTATTCTTTTATGAAATAGCTATGTGGTCACTATAATTGTTAGGTACAATAAACTTTTGTTTTAAAGGGTACTTCCAATGTTGCTGGCAAAAGATGCAAACCTGGTGGTACGGTTGCTATAGGAACTGTACCGCACGCAAAGTCTATCCTGCAAAACTCATTTGCAGCACATATGGTTGCCATGGCAACAATACCACCTGGTCTGCCAGCTGTGTCCTAGACTGTCAGTGTTAAGGTTCTGGAGCGAGAGGACAAAGCTGGCATTTAATGTATCCTTGATTTTTCCAGTGCCATTGCATTTGTCCTTTTTTTAAAAAAAAAAAAACTATGCATTGTATAAAAAAAATAAATATAAAGTAATTATATTTAGTCAAATACACATTTGTCTTATCATTTATGAACCAAAATACTTTTTGTGCATAAAGTCATGACTGCCACATTTCACATTAAGGCCCCTTCTACACTCGCTGCAGGAAGTGTTTCCCGGATTGCACGGCCCGAACGCTGCAAATCGGAACGGAACCGACATGCTGAGTTCATCTCATCACACTTGCGAGTGTAGAAGGGGCCTTTGGGTTAGGACTGACTAGGCCATAAGAAGTTGTGATTTCAGCTCACCATCCCTTTAGGGCATGTTATTCTAAGCATGGGCCACTCTGCAGAGAGGGTAATGGAAGACGAAGAAGAAATTCCATGGTCCTGTTCAATGAAAACCTGATGTTATCTTTATTGAATCATGGTAAAGTCATCCGAATGTTGGATACAGATAAATTCCATAAATGTCTACACATTTCAGGAACACGTGGTAAACGGAGTGGTTAAATGAACTGCCAACTTAATGAACTTAAATGAATAAGTGTGCATTGCACTTACCTGAGTTGCAAATAAAGAGACAATTTTATCTTATTTGTATTGGTATTTTTAAGACTGCTGCTCATCTATATGGGGAGGCTTAAAGTGCAAAAGAGCATGCCAGCAAATTCACCTACTGTACTTATCATGGTTTACAGGCCTCAACATATTAAATTTATGACAGTTTATGACAAAATAATTAGAAAATGGCTGAAAAAATTTGGAAGGGTCGGAAAAAACTTTTTTTTTTACAAAAACAGCATACAGCAGGAAAAGGCATAAGCTTGGAATATTGCATTTCAACAAACCACAAGACTCTAATAAAATATCCTTTTGACAGGCAAGACCAAGGTATTGATGTTCAGCCATAATGCACAATGAACCTGTAATATCTGTGTCAACCTTGGTTTAGTAACTTAGGACTGTGGAGTCAATTATTTTATCTCTGTGTCTCTCTAGTTTTCTGTAGTGTGAACATAGGTTCACATGCTGTGCTGCTTTGATTCAGCATCTCACCTGTGTCTGTCCTGCAGCCTGACTTGTTCAAGATGTAGTTAACCTATGGTGATTGACAGCTCCAGACTCCTCTGTGCTCTCTGAAGCTCTGGCCCAATCACTGTGATGGCGGGGACTTCCTGATCACACATTGGCCCTTTGCTGGTTAACCCCTTAAGGACGCAGCCATTTTACAGCTTAAGGCTCAGTCCCATTTTTTTAATTCTGACATGCGTCGCTTTATATGGTTATAACTTTTGAACACTGTTACTTATCAAAGCGATTCTGAGATTGTTTTTTACCCACATGTTGTACTTCATTTTAGTGGTAAATTTTGGCTGATAAGTTTTGCGTTTATTTACAAAAAAAAAGAAAATATGATGAATTTTCTGAAAAATTTGAAATTTGAAATCATTGCGTTTTCAGGCAGATAGATGTACCACCTAAATAAATTGCTGAATAACATTTCCCATTTGTCTACTTTACATTTTCACCATTTTTGAAATGTCTGGATAATTTATTTTGATGTCACGCGGCTTACAAATCGAATATCGCTTTTCCGGATTTTCAGAATTGACTATTTTGGGGATAAATACAGTTTTGAATGAAAATTTACATATTTAGCATCAAAACCCCCCTATATAATCAACCCAATTTCAAATCTGCACCCCTCAAGCTATCAGAAACAGATTTTAAGAAGATTGTTAACCCCTTGAGATCTTCATAGTAATTACATCAAAATGGAGGCGAAATTTAGAATAGTCAAATTGTGCCGGTTATACGTTCATTTAGCCCTAAAATTTACACATTTCCAAAAGATAAAAATACAAAACCCACCATACAATTTGTTCTACAATTTCTCCCGAGTACAGAGACCCCCCACATGTGGCCGTGACTTGTTTTATGGGCACACAGTGAGGCGCAGAAGGGAAGGAGCACCCTACAGCTGCCAGGATTTTACTTTCCTCATTGGCCTCTTTTGAAGGCTGTAAAATTTTCGCTTTTGCGCTATTAGGGCCATGTGATGCCATTTTTTTTGCGGGATGAGATGCTTTTTCCAATGTTACCATTTTGGGGTTGGTATCACCTATTGTTGAAAATTTAGGAACTTCTTTTTGAGAGCAGGAGTATGAAAGCATCAATTCTCTACTGGTTTTTTTACTTTTTTTTTTTGTGGTGTTCACCGTATAGACTAATAATCATATTATCTTCATTCTATGGGTCGATACGATTATGGGGATACCAGACACGAATATATTTTCTTGCGTTTTACTAAATTTGTAAAATAAAACCCTATTGTGGGGAAAATCATTTTTGTATTGCCATCTTCCAAGTGGCATAAATTTGTTACGTTTTTGGCTACGGAGCTGGTTGATGGCTTGTTTTTTGCGGGACACGTTGTACTTTGCACAAGTATCATTCTAGAGTACATATGTTTTTTTGATCACTTTTTATAGCATTTTTTGTGGGATTGAATAGGTAAAAATCATAATTTTTGGAGGGTTTATAACAGTTTTCTTTTACGGCGTTCATCGTGCGGGTTCAATAATTATTTATTTTTATTCTACGGGTTGTTACGGACGCGGTGATACTATATATGTGGGGTTTGTGTTATGATTTAGACTTTTTTTTTCAGTTATATGTCTCTTTATATGTTTTGGGGCTTTTGGGCATTTTTGGTGATTTATTACTTTATTTTTTTATTGAATAATTTTTTTTTTTTACTTTTTCACTTTTTCCACCATGGGAAATGAACAAGCAATAATCTGATTGCTTGTTCATAATAATACCCTGCAATACTTATGTATTGCAGGGCATTATCAGTGTCAGCCTATGCACTTGCATAGGGTGGCACTCTGCCAGTAAGATGACGTCATAGACGCCATCTTACCGGCAGTTCCTGCAGGTAACACTGGGGTCCAGATCGGACCCCAGTGATACCGTAGCAATGATCGGTGCCCCCCGAAAATGATTCGGGGGGGCCGATCGTGGGGGAAAGACACCCCAGATGCATGTTAGATGCCGCGGTCGCGATGACCGCGGCATTTAACGTGTTAATCACCCGCGATCAGAGACAACTCCGATCGCGGGTGTTACACTGGGGTGCCGGCTATCAGTCACAGCCGGCACCCCGTGTTTCCCGATGTCGGTTCGGCTCAAATCTTGAGCTGAACCGGCATCGGCTCAGCGTCCGATATATCGGACGCTGAGCGTTAAGTCACTGAGCTCAGCGTCCGATATATCGGACGCTGAGCGTTAAGAGGTTAAAGAAGTTTCTTGGCAGCTCCTCATCTTGCTAGTGTTTATATTTTGCATAGAGAGGGAAGTAGGCAGAGCCTAGTTTGACACTATAGCTTGACCAAAGGATACAATATAGTAAATAGCCCAATATACAATCTCAATACATTAAGATTTAAGATGCATACCAATAGTCTCATTCTACTATGTTTATTGTAAGCATGCTTCTTAACCCTTGGAGTCTTGTCCAAAGTCACAATCTATAATGAATAATAAAATGCATTTTATAAAAATATGTCTATAAGTCTACTATATCTATACCTTAACCATCATCTTTACTGTCATCTATAAAGCTCAGGCCGCCAATAAAAGAACAGTGCCTATGCCAGTCCTGCATACATATGTTGCTCAGAGATCAGAGAACATAAAGATTAATTCAAACAGGCGTCTGCTACCACAGTGTAAACCTGGTCCATTGAGCCTGGAGGCTTCTTGCTGTTTTCCACATTTATTTCTGCTATTAAGTGCTGATGTCAAGAGGCAGATCAAAAACTGTCTAAAATAAAAGCTTTCATACACTCTCATTTCGAGCCACGCTGAGTTACTTTATGTGTCACACTTTCTTCAGTTTTATTTCTAAAAGCTAAGACTCTACGTTTTTATATTTTAAATATGAAATACAAAAAATGAAAAATTGCAGCATTTAGTGAGCTGTGTGGCATTTGAATACTGTGCATTTGTTCATGAGCGTTGTGTTTTTATATTGTGCTATTATTTTGCACCTGTTTAAGAATATATATGAAAGGTTTAAATATAATATTAATAACCATTACTATATATTTATAAAAATATAATAGATAGATACATAGGTAGAGAGGGCTCCATGTACCCTGGTTGAATGGAGTGGAGTGGATTGAGTGCAGGTACTTTATTAATTTTAATTGATTTGGGAGGGAAACACTAGGTCATAAAAATCTTGTGTGGATACTATATCACAATGGGGGTCATTTACTAAGGGCCCGATTCGCATTTTCCCAACGTGTTACCCGAATATTTCCGATTTGCGCCGATTGTACCTGAATTGCCCCGGGATTTTGGCGCACGCAATCGGATTGTGGCGCATCGGCGCTGGCATGCACGCGACGGAAATCGGGGGGCGTGGCCAAATGAAAACCCGACGTATTCGGAAAAACCGCCGCATTTAATAACCGAAAATGTGTCGCTTGGGAAGCGCTTACCTTCACCTGGTCCAGCAAGGTGTATTCCGGCGCGATCAGATGCATTTCAGCGGAGCAGCGCCACCTGGTGGACGGCGGAGGAACTGTCATCATAAATCCCGTCCGGACCCGAATCCTGTTCAGAGAACGTGCCGCTGGATCACGAATGGGCCGGGTAAGTAAATCTGACCCAATGAGTTCTAAGTGAGACACACAACCCATTGAGGGTCATTTACTAAGGGCCCGATTCGCGTTTTCCCGACGTGTTACCCAAATATTTCCGATTTGCGCCGATTGTACCTGAATTGCCCCAGGATTTTGGCGCACGTGATCGGATTGTGGCGCATCGGCGCTGGCATGCACGTGACGGAAATCGGGGGGCGTGGCCGAACGAAAACCCGACGTATTCGGAAAAACCGCCGCATTTAATAACCGAAAATGTGTCGCTTGGCCAGCGCTTACCTTCACCTGGTCCAGCAAGGTGTATTCCGGCGCGATCAGATGCATTTCAGCGGAGCAGCGCCACCTGGTGGACGGCGGAGGAACTGTCATCATAAATCCCGTCCGGACCCGAATCCTGTTCAGAGAACGTGCCGCTGGATCACGAATGGGCCGGGTAAGTAAATCTGACCCAATGAGTTCTAAGTGAGACACACAACCCATTGGGGGTCATTTACTAAGGGCCCGATTCGCGTTTTCCCGACGTGTTACCCAAATATTTCCGATTTGCGCCGATTGTACCTGAATTGCCCCAGGATTTTGGCGCACGTGATCGGATTGTGGCGCATCGGCGCTGGCATGCACGTGACGGAAATCGGGGGGCGTGGCCGAACGAAAACCCGACGTATTCGGAAAAACCGCCGCATTTAATAACCGAAAATGTGTCGCTTGGCCAGCGCTTACCTTCACCTGGTCCAGCTAGGTGTATTCCGGCGCGTGCAGATGATTTTCAGCGCAGCAGCGCCACCTGGTGGACGGCGGAGGAACTACCTTCATAAATCCCGTCCGGACGCGAATCCTGTTCAGAGAACGCGCCGCTGGATCGCGAATGGGCCGGGTAAGTAAATGTGCCCCATTGTGTGTCTAATTTAGAACTCATTGTGATATAGTATCCACACAAGATTTTTATGACCTAGGCTACGATTATCTTCTGTTTTGTCTATGTTTGGCATTGTTTTGGTGCAGGTGTGGTGTAATTGCCTTTATTTTACTTCCCATTGCTCCAAATGGAAATTGGTCAATGCAAAGTGACTTTGACATAGACAATGCTTGTACCAAATTCATTAAACTTGCATGGCAATGTTTTTACGATAGGACTAATTTAACTTCATCTATATGCAGCTTTTTATGCAGCGGTTTCAAACAACCCCTATATCATAAGAACACTGCCAACAGATTTATCAAGGGCCAAAAGCCACTTTAATGAATATTAGGGCATCAGAGCTCCAACGACAGAGATAGATCTGTCACTAGGAGCCGGTCTAATGATATATTAAGGAATATGGGGAAAGCCCTATATTATTATAGTTTGTTAGTACACATATTAAAATTAATTTTTAGAGACTGTGGGTAAATTACATAGAAACTGCCTAGACTGACAAATAGTGAAATATGACAGAGGACAGTGGTGTTACACCATTATAACAGTAATTTGGCATTATGCATTATGATCTTATATATACAGCCCTGGACTGTAGTCAAGTAGGGATGTAGTTGCCTGGCCACTAAACAGAAAACAGAGCTGTTGTTCAATTCTTTATGTTGATTCAGGCAATGGACATATTGAGAATCAACCTATTGGTCGGAGTAGGGGCGATTCTAGCCTGTTTGCTGGATGAAAATTGAAAATGCCGCCCGTGCCCGATAATGCTACCTTACACACTAGTAGTCAGTCAATGACATAGACATTAGTGACATCTATTACCTTAAGGGTGATGATCTACTCCATCAGGATGAGGACTTCTTTACGATTTGTCCTGGCAATGGTTTATCTTTGCTGAATTCATAGTCAAATGTCTTCAGCTCCTTGCAGCACAACTCCACACAGTCTATAAAAAACCACAGTCACTTATATTATAATGGATTGTGTTCATAAATATATATCATATTCACAACACGACTAATCACACTATTCCCCAAGTAAAACATCCTTTATATAGTCTCCCTAATAAATTATAGTATCTACAGCACCTACAATTTATTATATATACCACACCCCCAGAACTACAGCACCCAGCCAATTTATATACACTCCAGTTTTATTTCTATTCAGTTCCCCTAATTTTTTATTTAATTTCTCCTAAATTAAATGATATACAGTACTCCATACAAGGCCACCCAGATTAATTAAATGACAGCCCCTATATACAGATCCCTCGTAGACAGTATGTAGTGCCATGGCGCACACAGTATACACAGCCACTCCCAGCGGCACACAGCTTCTCCCTCAGTGTACACAGCCTCCCTCAGTAGTACCCAGCCTCCCCTGGTATACAAAGCCTCCCCCAGGGAAGACAGCCTCCCACAGTAATATACACAACCTTCCCCAGTATACACAGCTTCCTTCATTATACACAGCCAACCTCCTCCATTGTAGACACAGCCTCCCCAGTACACACAGCCTCCTCCATTATACACAACTTCTCTATTATTCTATGCTGGGAGCATTTAAAAGATGTTGGTGGTGGACGCCAATATCTTGCTTCTGATCGTCGCTCACCCGAATGTCATCGAGGGAGGGGGGGGGGGCTCATTTCGCTAAAAATTACACCTTGCACAGTTCCGTACACAAAGTATGAAAAAGTTATTAGCATCAGAAGATGGCGAATTTTTTTTTTCTTTTTCATACACATTTGTTTAACTTTTGAAAATGTATTAATTTTTTTATTACCGTGATCATACCAAACCAAAGAATAAAGTAGAGGTGTTATTTGGAGCACACAGTGCAAGTCCTGACAAACTGAGACCACAAGAACGTGATGCGAACACGTTTTTTTTTCCAATTTTTTCACATTTGGAATTTTTTTGCAGCTTCCCAGTACTCGGCATGGAATAATAAATAATGCCACAGAGAAGTAAAATTTGTTACACACAAAATACGCCCCGTACACAGCTCTGTACATGGAAAAATTAAAAAGTTACAGATTTTTGAGGGTGGAGAGCAAGAAATGAGGGAAAAAAACCTGCGTCCTTAAGGGGTTAACATACATAAACTGAAAAACCTCTTTAACAATATACTTTTCTACATTTTACATATTTCATTTACAAAATATATTGTTGATAGATTTTTTTTTTTTAGTTATCTACTGACATTTAGATATAGTTAGTTTATGTAATTGCATTTAAAAGCTTTTTGAAGAGGAAAAACACTGCACTCATCATAGACAATATCATGATAGAATAATAATGAGTAAAAAGTACACTTCAAACTATAAATAATGATTTTATTGCTTGTAAATTTTCCAGTTTTCATACACTGTTTATTGGTTATTATCAGGGGCGTAACTTGAGGGGGTGCAGAGGTTGCGGGTTGCACCAGGGCCCAAGATGTTTAGGGGGCCCTTATGGTGTCACTTTCCCATATGAGAAGACTATTACTATAAACCATACATTATAGTCGGGGGCCTGGCACAGTCTTTGCACTGGGGCCCATCATCTTCTAGTTACGCCACTGGTTATTATTTGTTTAATTCCATTTCTATTACTACTGTATATAATCTTTTTCATCATATAGTACAGTGAGTAGAGATTTTCTAGAAAGTACATAATGCAATTTTTTTCCCTAGACTCTTCTTCACCTTTATATAGTTCCACAATAGTGCTGCAATCCTCCCAGAATCTTCAAGCAAGCCTCATATATTTAATAGTTGGGCTCTGGCTGTTTAATAAAATGTGAATAACTCACTCTGAACCATAAAGAAGTAGTTGAGCCAACATAAACTGTATAGCCAACATAAATAGTAGTACTTTTAACAGCTGTAGCCATGTGCACTATAAAGGCATAAAGAATGTGTGCTTTTCCTTCTCATAGGTCTCCAGAGGCCTGTTACAGCTAGAAAAGCAGACATAAAAATTCAGCAACCATCCTGTCAAAAAGGCAAGCACCTTGACAAAATAGCAAAAATAAATATCTACACTTTATAATCTACTAACAAAGTAGAAATATTCAGCATGATTGAGGCCGCTGGATCAAAGCAAAGTGCAAGGAAATGTCTCAATATTTTGTCACTTGTTTTCGTATAGATCTACATGGAGAAATTACGAAGATAATGGGAAAAGGAAATTATAGAAACAGTGCACTGAGAAACAACTTGGTTTCTCTTCTTTATTTTTGAGAACATAAACTCAAGTTTTACAAGGTTTTTTGAAAATGTCTTTAATTAGAAGAAACAAATGAAAAATAGTGATTTTGTAGTGAGACCCATGCACCATTTATAATGCCGTGGCAGATGGGTCCAGGTACAACTATTTTATACCTTCAGTGATCTGCCAGATACTCCACAAACATCAGTATTCAGGACGAAGCAGATAGTTTTGAATACATTTTTATGCCACAATTTTAGTGAATCTGTGTGTGTATGAGATTGGGATAAATCCTATACCTTGCAGTGATACTGTTTTACACTGCAGATTTTCCTCACGGAAATTTTGAGTGGCAATGTGTGTGGGCGCCCTAACATTCTAATTCTTGATGTATTGATATCCACTTAGTGCTATTTATCTCTAGTCCAAAATCCATAAATCAACATTAAAGTAAGGAGTGTTCTCATGAACAAAATGTAAACTACTTTAAAGGGATTGGCCACCTTTAGGAAAGTTTAACTTACCCTGTTGAACCTTACTGGACGCTAACGGGAGTTTCCGAGAGTGGTGGGCGTCAGCAGAGCCATGACTCCCTGTTAGGTCCGTCTCCCCTTTGAGTGGGGTGAGGAAGGATTAACAATGAAAGTATGGGTGACTCTATTAAACTTTCAACTTTTCTAAAGGTGGCCTACCCCTTTAAAGTTACTAAGAAGCTTACATCAATAAGCTATTGATGTATGCAAACATGTGAGAAAGCTTGTGGACCCACTGTGCCACCCTTTAATTCTTGTAAAGGGATTAGGACTTCACTTGTAGGGTCACCAGGCTGCTGCCTTTCAGAATAGTCAAAATTTATGTGGCAGACCTGGGCAGATCAAGATACAACATTGCAAATCACCAAGATTCAAGCAGAGATCTATGGCATCAGGTGTAAAATTGGTGTGTTAGAAGCAATAAAATCGTCCGCACTGCCATCCATCTGTGAAACTGATAATCCTTTATTAATCACAGTAGGTGTGGGTGTGGTGGAAAAGAGAAGAGAGCAACACACTAGGATAAATAATTAACCCGGTATGACGCTGCTAGTACCACGTTGTAATATATTTAATTATGTTGTAATATATCTTATTTAAGGTAATTATTTTTTCAATTAATTAGGTCTTTTCATGCTCTGTTCTTTCCTACAATTTAGGTTTTTTGTTGTTATTTTATAGAACCTCAAGTTTCACAGTTTACTATTTGTCCAGGACTTGGTGAACCTCAAGACATGAGAATAACACACCAAAGAGTATTTTAAAGATAATCAGGCCCTAGTCTACCAGTAAATGTGTCGTGAGATCCAGAAACAGGTTCATGAATGTATCTAAATGTCTCGGAGGTACATGGACACACTGAAAACATATGTTTGAATTTTATATTCATCATTATCCCACTGGCGATTTCTGAGGGTAATGATGGCTCAATAAAATTTCATTTGGCGCCTGTATCAAAGTAGCATTTGACTTTACTACCCATAGTTTGACAAGTGAAATAGTGGACAATAGTCAAAGTTTGGATTTTTATGGTGTTAAAACCAAGAAGTCACTGCAAATAATCAATAAAAATGGTAGTGAGATATGACCGCAATTACTTAGGAAAATAATTATGAATATGGTTTATATGATTGCACCATTATGGATAGATCATTTTAGATATCATAGTTTTTTTTAACTTTCATAGGCACCTTCTCAAAGCAGCTACTTGATGGTTTCATGAATGTAGCTTATTGAAGGCTTGTTTTTATAGGATGTGTTGTATCTTTGGTCTGTGACATTTAGAGATATCTTTAACTTATAGGGGCAGATTTATCAAGCTGTCTGAAAGTGAGAATATTTCTATTTGCCCATGGCAACCAATCACAGCTCAGCTTTCATTTTACCAGTGCTCATGAATATCTTAAAGGGGAGTTGTGATTGGTTGCCATGGGCAACTAGAAATAGTCTGACTTTCAGACAGCTTGATAAATCTGCCCCATAGTGTTAATAATACTGTTTTGTTAATCTTGTTTTCATTTTGTGGGTAAATATAATAAAATCTAATACATAGTTTATTTTACCATTGACAGAGCTTGTTGATGGCTTGATATTACTGTATTCCACAAGTTACAGAAACAGTTAAGCTCACCGTTGTTGCGCTGTTTCCATAATTCCTGGGTAATTCTGTGGGAGTTACAAAACGACTTTGCCGTTTCGCTAATCTAATGGATTTGCTCCAATGCGGTATGGGGAAACTCATTTTTGAGGCAAATGCCATGGTATCCTGACAGACTTGACCAGGACACTTATAGGTAGCCTATATTGCTGTTGATAACTTTCTTACTTGAGCATTCTACTGTTTTGAGCACATTTTAGTATGCATAAAACCGCAGAATATCTGCATTTAGAAGTAGCTGTGAATGTCAAAGTTTGAAACAATGGATGCAAGACCACTTTGTCAAATTCTGCACAAAACTACAGCCCCTCAAATTATTGCCAATTTAAATGCAGTTTAATGACACCAATATCAGGTGAAAATGATTAGATCCGGAATCAGCAGTTGCTCTTGAGGCTAGGCAATTGAGGCTATATACAGAACTCACTTTCTCAGGATTCCATGCCGATTCCGGGTCTTCGCACTTCACACTGTGCGAATTGTAGACCTCTCATTTGTTGATTTTTTTTCTTTACATTTTTGTCTGTGGGTCTCGACATTGCTTGGCACACATTCTCACTAAGATTGCCAGTTTGCTCCTTTGGTCACTGGTAACTATACAAATGCAACCAGAGATACTTGTGCAGCCAAGACCAACCTTCTTGGTGTTGGGTAAGGGAGAAAGAAGATGAGGGTTCCCTAGGACTCGCCTAACCAAAGTGAAGAGAATATTTCTGACAGTGAAAAGAGGGATTACTAGCAGGGCTGCCATTAACACTGAACCAGTGGTACATGACTGGCATTCATTCAGGACACAGCTGTGGAGAAGTGGGGGTGCAGGTAGGATAGTTTTTCTTAGCCATATCGTTCTGGAAATTATTTACTAAGGGCTCTAAAGGGGTCCTATTTATACATAATTAGATTACTTAAAAACAAATCAATATGATTATATCTATAGAGTGTCTCCATAATAAAATATAATATATTGCCCTCATCAATTATTATATGTAATATTTATTATGGGGTAAATATATTATAATATATACATAATGTCTTGATAATAAATTATAATGTATATATAGTGCCCTCTTAGTAAATTATTTCCACCAATAATATATATTTTATATACTGGCAATAATATCAATTAAGGGTGAATTGTAAAAATGTTGGGATTTCCAAGTTCATGGGAAGCAAAGACCAGAGCTGTGAATCTGAAAAGGGAAAGTGATCCTTTTTTATTTTTTGCTTACACCTGCCCCTGTGGGGTTTTAAATGATTCAGGCAAATCCCCTTAAATTTACAGTTTATATTTAAAAGGGCACTGCATCTACATATTGGTATCCAATATATTCAAGGGTTAATCTTATGTAATGTGTAGGAAATTTATTATACATGGGGGACACAGAAATAGTTATTGGTGCAATATAAACAATGAGGGCAATATAAACAATGAGGGCAGCTCTGTGGCTTAGTGGTTAGCATTACAGCCTTGCAGCGCTGGGGGTCTGGGTTCCAGTCCCAGGGTCAACATCTGCAAAGAGTTTGCATGTTCTCTCCATGTTTGCATGGGTTTCCTCTGGGACCTCCGGTTTCCTCCCACACTCCAAAACATACTAGTAGGTTGATAAGATTGTGAGCCCCATTGGGGACAAGCTCTGTGCACGCTGCGTAATCTGTGTGCACTATATAAATAAAGAATTATTTTTAAACAATAATGTGTGTGGGGAGAATGGGCACAATTTACCTTGAAATTCCTCATGGCCAGTACTGATTACTGGACAGGTTTCTCTCTTAAAACCCCATTAGCTTCCTTATGTTCTGTTGCTTATTTCTATGTTCAGAATTTTTCCCTCTTGTTGGAAGAATTTAAAATTTCTTTAATCATTTAATCAATTACTGATCTTCTATTTTGCTTTTTGTTTAAAAAAATCACTTCTCATAAATAATGGTTACCATATATTTATGTATTACAGCTGTAATACTTGAAATAATTACTATAAACCTTTATCTTTTAATTAGAACATAAATATGGCATGATGCTCTCACTATTTTCCTGATGTAATTTCATTTTTATATTCTTCATTAATCCTATTAAAGATTCACTTGTTGCTATAATTCCATATCTAAAAATGTCTGTTAAGTTTATGGCTTGTTATTATTACTTGGAAAATACACTTGTGGCAGCCGCTTGTTCAGTTAATTCAATTATAATGTGTACAGTACATGACATTCGCAAATTAAGTATCCATAATTTGAATTAGCTCATAACACTAGGGACATGTGCTGTCCTCAACAATAAAACATAATGTTATAAATAAACTACCTTTAAATAATATATACATTTATACATTGGTAAATTTGAAGAATATAAAATGTCTGTCTTGCAAACTACGTTCACAAACAAATGCTGTGTTATGGATTTGTGGAGAAATTACACGTTTCTTGCCCACATTGACAAGCCTCTGGTGATACATAAATGCTGACGATATATTTGCCCTTTATGGAACAACAGCATCAAGTCTCATTATAAAAACATTTAACAAAAGTCTCAACATCTAGCTACTCTGCATGTCTCTGCTTCTATAAAACCCACTAGCAGATGAATAACGTATTTATTAAAGGAAATCTACCATCTACAATCTACTTACTGAAGCAGATCCCAAGGTAGATTCCTCTTAGCTGCATCATTCCTAAACAGTTTTTTTATATTCCCTAGTATGCATCATTTGTCTTAAAAAACTTACTTTATTTTATTAATATGCAAATCACCTGCAGAGGCTATGTGGGGCGTGTAATAGCCTCTGTGAGCTCTGGGGCTAAAGCTATTACAAGACGCCTCCTTCCACATTCTTGCCTACTGTGAATGTTGCGGCAGTGATCTACACGCATGCACCGCATCAATATCAAGCCTTTTTTAGAATGATAATGTCTATTATACCGTACAATGTCTTTTTTAAATGCACATTATATGATCAGAGGCCCTGAAGGTCCCAAAGAGTTCTCCTAGACCTGCTTGTGGGTGTCAGATCTTAACTCTCAATGTGCCACAGACTGTTAACTGAGATCTTTTAAAGCACATACATTTTTCAAGTTTTGGCAAACAGAGATTTGTCATATTTATCCTTGTACACTTCAACTGTGAGAAACAGAATCTACAAAAATCCAGAAAATGACACTACACGATTTTGAAATAATATGCATTTTATTGCATAAAATAAATAAATGATCATCTACTTACCATCCTAAATTATATCTCAGATATGTTCATTTTTCATTAAGAAGCTCCTCCTACTCAGTACTTATTGGTTAATTGGTTTGAATGTGTTACCTATATAAAAGACAGACTAACGGACTCAATCACTCAATCTATCCTCAATGGCCAAGACCAAAGAGCTTTCCGCACAGGGTCTGCCAGTGCCCCCGGACTGCGTGGCTTCTTCCGGGAGCCGGGTCCTGCCTTGCTCAGTGTGTTACATTATACAGTGTAATACATCTGTATTACACTGTATTAGGTGAAGAAGAGCTTGAACAAGCAATCAGAGCCTCACTTGTTCAAGCCAACCTGTAAAATTAAAGAAAAAAAGTTAAAAACACTTATTAAAAAAACTTTTTAATAAAAAGAATTAAATAAAGTTTAATTCCCCTAAACACAAACATTTCCTATACACAGCTAATAAAGTAAAAATAAACACAAAATTACCAAAATAACCGTAACAATCTGTACAATAATTAAAAAACATTATTGGACCCAGTTGGTGAGCGCCGTAAATACAAAACCCGAAAAACTTGCCAAAAATGTACATTTTTCATAAAACTCCTTCACAAAAATGTTCTAAAAAGTAATCAAAAAAGTTATGTGCGACAAAATGTTACCACTGAAAAGGACAACTCAACGCATATAAAATAAGCCCTAAAACAGCCCTGTCAACCAAAAAATATTAAAGTTTTGTCTCCGAAAAGATGGAAATATGAAAATAAATGTATTAGTTTTTCTTCAGTAAAATTGTAAAAATACCTAATTTATATTATTTTTAATGTATCACCGTAATCATAGTGATCTATAGAACAAAGATAATATGTTATTTTTATGGTACGGTGTACAGCCCCAAAAGAATACAAGAAGAAAGGAAACCAAAATTTGCGCTTTTTATTTCCACATACATTTAAGAGTTAATAAAATCTCATCAATGAACTAATGACCCACTTAAATGAAGTATTTGTAAAATGCATCTAAAGTCGCAGAAAATAAGGCCAATTGTCCAAATTTCCCAAAAAATAAAGATTGTATAGCCAATAAAAAGGGACAAGGCCTAATTTGCACTGAATGGCGCACCTTCCCTTCAATGCCCTGGCGTGTGCCAATACAGCAGGTTACAACCTCATATGGGGTATTGGCACACTGAGGAGAAATTGGGTTTCAAACTTTTTGGAGCATTTTGGTATATTATCCAATGAGAATTTTTAAATTTTTTGAAAAAAAATAATAATTTAGGCAAAAAAATGTATATTTTGAAATTGCATCCGATTTTGTTTTATCCCCTGTAAAACAATTAAAGGGTTAACAAACTTCAAAAAAGTTGTTTTACATACGTTAAGGGGTGTAGTTTCTACAATAGGGTAATTTATGGGGTTTTACTTTTATGTAGGCCTCTTAAGGTGACTTGATATCTGATCAGAACCCTCAAAAGCGTGAAAATGTGAGAAATCGCACCTAAAGTTCAAAGCCCCATAACATCTTACAAAAATGAGAGGATGCATAAAAAACAATGGAGACATAAAGCAGACATTCGGTTCATGTTAACTATCAAGGTTTTTTTGCTGTTATAGCTACAGTATGTATGGAAAAAGTAGAACATTTTCAATTTCATAAATCGAGACTTTTTTCCAAATTTTCACCAAGTATTGTATTTTTGCATAAACGCAACACATACAAACAAAATTTTTCAACTAACATGAAGTACTAAGTACCATGAGAAAACAATTTAAAAATCACTTTGATATGTTAAAGAGTTCACTCATAGTGACATAGGGCAGATTTTAAAAAATGGGCCGTGTCCGGAAGGTGACAAGTGACTTCGTGTTAAGGGGTCAAAAGAGACACATAATACATGTTACAAGAAAAAAAACGGATTGTGTGTATAACCGGAGACGCAATACCTGTTTAATACCATATCATTAGCACATTCCTTAAGTGAACAGCATACAAGTGAAAAGCTGCTACCGGATACACATGTTACCCACCAGACCGAATGCTCCACCAACCAGTTCCACACCAACACCCCAATGTATGTTTCGCACCCTGCTTTGTCAGGGTGTGTGGGGACAGTGTGCTGAACAGACTATTTAAATATCATATACAGGTGGAACAAATTACCGTGTTTAGTGCTTGAACTTGGCGCAGGTGCAGAAGTTGATTATCCCACTATCTGGCCGCCAGCGCTATGGTGCTCGTGATACATGCAGGCACTACGAGATCCAATAAATCCTGTCATGCACACAGCACTAAAGCTCAGGTCGGCCATGTTTATGTAGACCATACTGTCACACTGTAGCTAACTACACCATCATAGATTAAGAAGAATCCAAGCAAACAAGGTCCTGCTGCTCACGACAGCACATGTATGGGCCTGTTTGAAATTTGAAATTACATTGGATGATGCAGATGAGGCACAGGAGAAGGTCATATAGTGAGAAAAGAACAAAATAGAACTTTATGCTATCAACTCCAATTGCCGTGTTTGGAGGAAGAAGACGGATGAGTACAATCGTGCAGCATGAGGGTAGAAACATACTTTATCAGATCTATTCTGCAAAGGGTAAAGGATAACTGGACCACATTGAAGGAAGGATGGTTGGGGCAAGTGTTTCGCAAGATGTTGACCAATAATTTCCTTCCCTCAGAATTGAAAATGGGTTGTGGCTCGGTCTTCCAGCATGAAAATAACCCAAAATATACGGCCAGGGAAACTAAAGAGTGGCTTCATAAGAAGCATTTCAAGGTACTGGATTGGACTAGTTAGTGTTCAGACTTGTACACAAAAAAACCTGTACATGAAAAATTTTCAATCTTTGGAGGGAGCTGAAACTCAATGCTCAGCAACAAGTAAGATCTGGAGAAGGTCTGTATGGAGGTGTGGGTCAAACTCACTGCTGTAGTATGTGCAAACTTGGTCAACAAACACAGAGAACGTCTAACCTCTGTAATTGCAAACAAAGGTTTCTGTACCAAATAGTAGGTTCTCCTTTTCTATTGCATCGAATACTTAGGGGATTGAGTTGCACATGATCGGATTTTGGCGCATCTGCACCAGCTTTCATGCAACAGAAATGGGGGGGGGGGCATCCGACTATCTGACGGGTTTGGACTAAGCGCAGAATTTAACATTTAAATATGTGTCGCATCCAATGCACTTGCATACACCGGGAGGAAGATAGTGAACTCCCATGGACCTGATCGGGTAAGCGACACAAGCAGGAAATTGGGCGCACAAGCTTCTTGAATCGCGGCAGATGTGCATCCCAGTGGACATTCCGGATTGCGGATCGCGTTGGGACCGGGTAAGTAAATGTGCCCCAATATGTTCTTTTTATCGCTTATTCTCTTGCTTATGATTAATATTACAGACCTCACTAAATACTTATTTACCCCACTATGAGGAAAAGAATACTGGTGTTGATGAAATGAGAGTCTTGCAAATTGCACTTGCTATCTTCACTGTTGAAATTTGGCCAAGGACCTCACATGAATCCAATTCAATGCATGTTTTATATTTTAAACAATTTTAAACTGGCAGCAGAATGGAATGAGTTTATACCAAGCCCATCCACTCACAGTTTAGCTCACTTCTGGTTTCTCAGTTTACGTGCCGGATGTTTCAGCCAGCACAGGCTATGAGTTTGATGAGAGTTGGACACATCATACACACACTAGGGGCCTAAGGCTGTAAGTTTTGTATCCACAGCATTTCAGTAATGGATTCAGGGAGTGTAATGGAACTTTTTCAATACAAATGTTAAACTCTGCCTCTCCATCACAAAAAAAATACTGCTTAAACCACTGGTTTTTGCCACTTTTGTGGCATAAAATCCCCTGTAGATATTCAGCTGCATTTCCACCCCTTCTGTCCCTAGCCAGGGAAAATCCAAATCCACATCACAACACGTATGAGCTAGAAAACCTATTTAATGACACATCTGGAAATTATGGTATGTATGCATTTAAGACATTATGAATTTATACTGAGTTATGTTTTCTTAACACTGATAACGCACAGCTAAACCTTAGAAGCTAATTCTTTATCATTGAGGAAATGAAAAGGGCAGATAATAATACTGGTAATAGTAATATCAATTATTTTAGGTGGGTGACAGTATGTAAAGCCAAATCACAGGGGATTGGATAGCCCCTCAGGCACATTAGCATGATTTTAAAAGTTGATTTTAGAAGGAAGGAGGCCATGGATAACAAACGTAAGGAGATTACCACAGTCACTGTACCTGATCTATAAATAAGTATTGATGGTTTATCATGCTTGACTTTTATGGTAGATATCCTTTTAAAAAATTAGCAAATTTAAAACTAAAATAATTTTTATTTCTCAGCACTTTAACTCTTCAACACTTACTAGGCACGCCTCAATAGTGCTACACAGTAGGAAGTAACTTCCTACAAAACACAGTGCTAGGACACAGTACTCACAAACAAGATATGTCCCCATTTTGGAAACTACAAACTCCAAAGTGGTTAACAAAGATAAGCCACCAAATAGTTTTTGGAGCGTGTGTCTCTGTTAACACAATCTAGGCACTAAAATGGAATTTTTCTATAAAAATATATATAGACATCTATATCTATATAAAAAACAGCAATTTGCACTTTGCATTATCCATTGTGCAATCATTTTTTGAAAGCAACCCTGAAGTCAAAATGACCACTATAATCCTTGTAGAGGTCGTAGTTTCTAAAATGGGTGAATTTTTGTATTCTCACAAAGAACCTGTTTCATTTCCTGCAAATGCCGTGTGAATGATAAGAATAGCCCTCTTTCCCTTTTGTGCCCAACAGCATGCCCATTACAGTGTATTTCCATACTTGGGAGAATTGGCTAAATAAATCAAAACACATGTGTTCCCTAAGTAATCAGGGAAAGGGTAACAGCTGTAACCCACACATTCATACATGACAGATAAATAAACATCACACATATACAGTTTATATACAAACTCATACAGTATATACACACACAAACCATATATATATATATATATACACACATATAGAGTATATGAACGTCACACACATATACTACACACACGTGCATTATATACACATGATGCATACTACACACACACACACACATACATACACACATACAGTATATACAAACATATATTCATTCACTGCAGAGCTATATATATAATATTACAGCTCTACCAGGGGACCTCGGGAGGGGCAGGAGCACCTCATAGCTGTCAATTCCGTGCCCTTGAAGGGAACACCCATGGATCTCAGAGAAGGTCCCTCCTCTGATGCAGAGTTGTTGGGCCAGTTGCAGAACTTGATATAAGCTTTGTGCTGTTTGATAACCACCTGTTTCTTTGTGCAACATGTAAAAAAAAATCTTGGGTATTGCTTGCGTTCATTTTAGTAAGGATTTGACATTGAATGATGGTTTCCATCGAATAACAAAATTTGAAATGCAGTCATGAACTGAGCCTTATGGTTGGTTAAATCTCATAATATGATAAATAGCTTTTCAAGAAACTGTTCAGAGGAATGTTCCTAGGACTAAGGCTCCTTTCACATGAATGTTTTTCATGTTGTGACCATTAAACAAGTGGGTTCTATAACTCTCCCGATTGTTAATAAGAATGTTTATTATATGAGGCATAAATTAGGTGAACATCACTAGAGAAAGTTCACTATTGCAGCTATTTATGATCTTACTATGGGACTGTAAGACCCTAGAGCAGAATATCTGACAGATCATCATCTTTATATGTCAAGCACAGGGCTTTGCTTTTACAGCTCCCATATTTATTACTGGTTTAATAGCCATAGCTCTATTAACACCACGAGCAAGGTAAAAGTTCACTCATTAATATCCTAATAAAGAGAAATTTATGACACCAGTTGATGACACAGAAAAATAAAATTTCTATAATTAAACAATTTGTTCACATATCTTATAAGACTGGTAACAGTGGAAACCTAGGGTAGTAGAAATTTTTTCATCTGTGATAAATTAACAGCAAATCAAATAAAACAGGAGAATTACGATTCCTTTTAAAATCCTGGAAATTTATGTTTTTATTTAATAAAATCATATAACAAGAAATTATTCAAACTGCATAAAAAGGCTACTTCATAAAAAAATAATTGTTTTTGTAGGAGATTTCCTTTTACCTTTTAAGTAGACAAACTTTTTTTCGTTTACTGTCTCCGTTTTTTTTCTTACACTTCATAAAGATGATATTTTTTCCCATTTCAGAGCTGGATTATGGATTTTTTGCTAAATAAATTTTAAGGTCCCTAGAAATGCAGCATATAAACACAACCTTTTTGTGTTTTTCTATAATCAAAGTTCACCACTCCTCATTGGAAAGGTGATATCAGGACAATTCTGATGGGTGATGTAGATTGACTACTTGCTGCATTTGGGTCACAAGGATAGCCATGGTTAGTGCTCAGCAATGTTTGTCAGTCCCATACACTTTGGATATACATATATATGTGTATTTATTTATATGCCCTTGTATACATATATAGCGATAGGGAGAAGCGTTGTAGGGAGTCTAGTCCTGATCTGGTGCACCCCAATAAGTCTGCCAAGCTGGCGGATGAGGGGGATATTAGTTCAGGGGTAGCAATGCTGAAGCAAGACATGGCCTCTAGCAACCAGGGAACAATAAGAAGGGTAATGGGAGCACAGGCAAGGTGGGACAGCTGCTGGCAGTGGGAGACTCCATTATTAGGGGAACAGACAGGTCAATCTGTCACAAAGACCCCGCATACCAAACAGTGTGTTTTTTGCCGGGTGCTCAGGTTTGGCATGTTGCAGATTGGATTAACTGATTACTGGAAGGGGCTGGGGAGAATCCAGCAGCCATGGTTCACATTTGCACTAATGGCAAAGTAAGAGGTAAGTAAAAGATCTTCAAAAATGAATTCAGGGACCTAGGCCATAAACTTAGGGAAAGCACTTCAATGGTAGTTTTCTCTGAAATACTAATATATATATATATATATATATATGTAATAAATAAGTGGCATAAGCTCATACCCAAGCTAAAAATGGAAATGAATATGAATTGTAGAAAAAAGCTGACACAGGTTCGATAGAATTAGAAAATTGTTATAGCTTTTTATATATGATGAAAACTTACACATTATAACACACAAAATCCTAAAAGCATGAGATAAATTTATGCACATATATAGAGTTCTATAGTGATCTATAATAATCGGTTCTATTCAGATCCTATTCCCAATTAAACTATACGTAATATACAACTTAAAGCAAATAATTGATATTGTTTGTGTAATGAAAAGTTATACACTTTTCCAGTATACTTACTGTATCAATTCCTTATGGTTTGCAGGATCTCCCTGGACTTTTCATGGACATCAAGCATGTCCATCACAGACCATGGACAGAGATCTTGAAAACCTCGACTAATTGATACAGAAAATATATTGGAAAATTGTATAACTTTTTAGACAACTTTCTCATTTCTGAGGGAGGGGAGAAAAATGGAGCAGAGTTGAGTTCATTCGTCTGAAGAGAAAGCAGACCCTTGTCAATCAGAAAGCTGGAGGCGCGGCTGAACTAGAAGAACTTCAATATGCATAGATGCTGAGTCAACTTTACAAACGGACTGTGGAACGTTTTATGAATAATGGAGAACAAAATAATGCTAGTTGTACTGCTCTATAATATCAATTTTCAAAGATATTTTTAGACAACGCCCCTGGCCATGTGCTGCAACAAAAGTGAAGAAGACAGTATCAGCACAGTCAGCTGAAATAGCCCTTTGTGAGCTTTCAACTGTATTGGTATTGTCTTTTGATACAGTTGAAAGCCAAGGCAGAGCAGGGACAGCCACGGGCCCAGCCATGGTCACACCCACAGCGGGATTAGGATTCGAGTAGGTGGTTGTACTGGCAGATTTGTTCCTTGCACCACTGGGCATGCATTGTACATCCCCAATTACTTTTTTAAGCCTGAATTGTGGGGTGGGGACTTGATAAATTTGTCCTCAGACTGGGTGATCGGTTCCTTTAAATGCTCACAATGTGCCACTAAAAATGACACATCTGATATTGACAATTCTGATAATCATTTTATATGCAAGCATGCCTAAACATATAAATTGGATTCTATGTATTCCTGCCTCTGAACAGGCATTACTTTAAATATCACACATCGTCTGAGCAGTGTTATACATAGCCACCGCTGCTGATGGGATATTATAGAAAATTTCTAATATACATATGACTTTCAGCAATTAATGTTAGATTACATAAATTAACATTCAACACTTTTTGTTAGAAAAAAGCACAAACATCAGTAGTGAAATATTTCGCAATTTTGTGTGTGAATTAGGGAGATCAGAATACTGATTAGGCTATTTGAAATTGTAGGTCTAATTAAAATATTTACATTGCACTCCTCAGGGGGGACCCAACAAAAGAAAACAGGGCTTTTGATGTCTATTGCCAAGAGGCTTTTCAATAAACTTCAGTAGAGTTACACAGCACAAACCAACAACACGTATAATATCTTAGTGATATCGCATTATTAAAGAGAGACCTGCAATTAACACATTATTAAAATACTGTATAACAATTGTTAAACATACACTATGTTTTTTTATAGTAATATACCTTACTTTAAAAAGTCTAAGTTAACTAATGCTTAAAGGACATCTACCACCAGATTAGTGATGGTAGATTGTTCTAACAATCATGCTTGTTACCTGTAGGGGAGGTTGGCAGTATTTTTTATTAGTTGCCATTGACTAATTATGCATGCTCCCCGACATTTAGTTTGCCCCCTCTGTTCCGCCCTTAGCCGACAGCCGGTGATGTCAGCTGGCTGTCTGCAAATCTCACACATGCGGGAAAACAGCATTCCTTGCCGCACTGTAAACCGCCAGCTGTGCAAGAACACGTGACATTTGCAGACAGTAGGTTGATGTCACAGCTGCCTACAACAGTGGTTGCGACAGAGTGGTGCATACTAAGTGGCGGGGGGACATACATAATTAGTCGATGAGGTTCTCAGGTGCGTAGCCTCAGGCTCATTCAAAGGACATCTACCACCAGGATAAAGGATTGTAAAGAAAGCACACTGACATACCGGTGTGTACCCCCTCTCGCAGGATCTGCTGTTCTTTTAGCTTCTTATACCCTTAGATGTTAACCGAGCCTGTAGCCCCTCAAGCTCATTTGCATCATTTTAAAGCCTTTTTTTCCTTAAAAATAAAGACGTAGGAAGCTAAAAGTAGAGTGCATCCTTCCAGAGGGGGTACACATCAGTATGTCAGTGTGCTTGGCTTACAATCCTTAATTCTGGTGGTAGACGTCCTTTAAATATTTTTATAAAGTTATTTTCTTTGGAATTCAGAAGTCCTATAACGAATAAAAAAAACACTGCCAGTATCCACCTAGAAGTAACAAGCATGCTTGTTAGGGCAGTCTACCATCATTTATGTGGTGATAGATGTCTTTTAATAATGTTTAAGGATTAGCTACAAAGCTACATGCACATGGCCGTTCTTTTTGGAGGTGTGCTAGCCGTTATTTCAATAGATAGAACATATCTTTCTATGGACTCAGACACTGGGCTATAGTTTCTATCTGTGTGTGAGCTGACTTGAGTTTGAGTCCTGCTCGAGTTTGCTGCCAGGGCGGTTCTATTGTCATCAGCGTGTGTGTGGAGCCATTGCTTTAGCTCAGCTCTATATACACTTATGTTAAGTTAAACTGTAGTAACATACAAATTCTAATGTTTTACAGCTCATTCAATGGAATGAACTGACTGTAAAACACAGATGGTTACTGTGATGTTCACTATCCTCAGATGGAATAACCAACAATAATTTTTAGCCACTCTTGATCAAGATACAATCTACAAAAGGCTGAGCTTGAACATTTGTCCCAATCCGAAGGTATGGCACCCTTGTAATGTAGAGATGGACATAACATATTCAATATTTGTGCAGCCTCACAGGGAACATCATGTACAGCAACCGTATAAAACATCAAGAAGATTAAAAGGGATAAAACATACTAAGAATGTCAAGAGATCTTATCAATAAATATAAGGTCACAAAGATGGGAACATGCAAATATGTTTCCCTCTATTGAAGTCAATGCTACTTTCTAGAAGCCTTGTGTCAGGCTTAGAGGTTGTGGATCCTCTGAACCACTGCGGACGATGGCACAAGCCACTACCTGGGACCGGAGTCTAAGCGGCACCCGGTTTTCACCAGAGCCCGCCGCAAAGCGGGTTGGACTTGCTGCGGCGTGGTACCACCAGGTCGTTCCACAGGCGTGACTTGCCGCAGTGGCAGCCAAGGTCGAGGTACAGAATCGGCAGGCAATCTCGTAGTCGGGGTCAGGCAGGAGGTCAGGACGGGCAGCACAGGTTCGTAGTCAGAGTCGTAGCAACAGGTCAGGACAGGTGGCAAAGGAGTGTAGTCAGAAACGGAACCGGGGTCACAACAGGAAATCTCAAGAACAGCACAAGGCATCAAATACAGCTTTCTCTAGGGCGCAAGGCACAAAGATCCGGCAAGGGTAACAGGAAGAGGCAGCGTTAAATAGTTTAAGGGGGAAAGACCAGCGCCAATTAGTGGCGCGCTGGCCCTTTAAATTTGCAGAACTTGCCGCGCGCGCACCCTAGCTGTCGGGGACACGCGCGCACAGCCGAAGGGGACGGAGCAGCCGCGGATGGAGCCGATGCCGGCGGGACAGGAGCCGGGACCCGTGAGTGGTGCTTACGGCGCGCTGGCGGGGGACCGAAGCCACGGGTGAGCCCGCGACCCGCGACGGGGATCGTGGGACCACCTGTGACACCTTGATTTTTTTCCATCCATATTTTTACAGGCAGTCCCCGGGATACGTACAACTAGATAGGTTCTGTAGTTCTGTTTGTGCTTAAGTTGAATTTGTATGTAAGGCGGGACTGTATATTTATAATTGTAACCACCCAAAAATTTTTTTTGGTCTCTGTGACAATTGGATTTTAAAAATGTTGTATTGTCATAAGAACCAGAATTAACAATAAAGCTTCATTACAGACACCTTCAATAACTGTCATAGCTGTTAATTGTAGCTTAAGGCTAAAGTACTGTAAAAACGTAGCAGCGGCTACGGCTGCTACGGCGGTTGTTGCGCCACTGTGTTTATCACTGCTGCCTTGCACAACGGAGGATTACTCCCACAAAATATATGTAAAAGACCGCAAAATATGTCTGAAAAATGGATTAGTAACTAACTGCTGTAATATGTTGTTTATACATAAACTTTCAGACCAATCTGCCTTGCCTTTCTTCCATGTGTTTTCATTGTTCAATATAAAATTTGGCTATATGGGTGATGCCACACGTCCCATTTTTGGTCCGTTTTAAAGCATGCATTTTCAGTCTGTTTTTAAAGTGCATGAGTTTTTTACTGTTTCAAGATAAACAGGTTCTAGGCAGCCGAACACATGATAAACGGTTAAAAACGGATGCGGTTTTGAAAATGCATGCTTTAAAATGGTCCAAAAATTGGACGTGTGGCATCACCCTTAGTGTTTTTGAAAACCCCATCTTTTTTTGTTTTTGCGTTTCCATTTTTTGTTCACCTTCTTTAAATCTCCATAACTTTTCGTGTTAAAATTTGTAGAAAATTGTTTTGTTTAGGTTTCAATAGGTTCCAATTGGTTAAAAAAAAAAACGTTTTTTGGACGAAAAAAAAAATTCTTCCTTTTGCCATATTCTGACGCTAATAACTTTTTCATACTTTGGCATATGGAGCTGTGTAAGGAGACATTTTTTGCAGGATATGATGTTGGTTATATTGATACAATTTGCAAGACTGTGCAATCTTTTGATCACTTTTTATTTAAATTTGGATGCATTTTGGACCTGATAGATCCCTAAACACCTTACGGGGAACTTGTCATCAGGGGCCCTTGTTCTGGTTCCCCCATGTTCCCATAGAGAATAGTGTGGACATCCCCAACGTGCTTTTTCCGATAAAAAAAAAGTTAGATGAAAGTTTCTCTCTGTGTTCCATGTCTTATGGGAGTGACCAGTGAGGCGTGGTTTCCCTTCCACCTCCACCCTCGAGAAAACCGCTCTCCGGGCGTCTATTTCAAACAGGAGGGAAATTTTTTAAAAACGGAGTGGGTTCCCAAGGGCGGCAGGAGTATGGAACCACTGGCCACTCCCATGGGACATGGAACACTGCTCTGAACTTTGGAAAAAGCACTTTGGGGATGTGCACACTATTCTCTATGGGGACATGGAGCAACCAGAAAAAGGGCTACCTATAAGGTGTTTAAGGATCTATCAGGTCCAAAATGCCAAAACCAATACCAAAGTGCAACGTGAGGGGCTTTTGATAGGAGCTAAAACATGTCTTTGTGGCAAAATAACTATGAAGCAATGCAAAGATAATATTTTATGCATATACGGATCAACCTGCAAGTTTAAAGTGTAGCCCAGTTTTACCTGTAGGCCTGCTGCAGAGACTGAACATGGAAGCAAATCCAGAGGAAAGATATAAGACTTGTGGCTGGTTGTAACCAAATCTGGTAAAATTGGAACTGAAATATAATAAAGATGATTATCTATGCATTTCTCTACTGTTTTGGCCACATACGCAGGTTTCTGCTCCTATTGGTGGCTGTATTTTTGCCTTAGAAGGCATTGTGGACAGTCTTCATAATCAGCATATCAAATTCACAAGTCTAGTCTAATAACTTTGCTCATTCACAGTTGATATTGACTGTTTTGTTTATATGCTGTAGTCAGACAATAAATGTCCAACCAGTATGACACCTGGGCACTATGCCCCTAAGCATGATCTCAGAAGGGAAAGGGAGAGCTCTGAAGTTATTTTATACTCCAAAACTGGAAAGAAATGTTGTAAACGTAGAAAGAAAATGGTCAAAACAAATGAATGAATAAGTGAATAAACCGATAAGTACTGGTGCCAATAACAAACACTAGAAAATTGACAGAAAACAAATAAAGCAGATTTGATGCAAGGATTTCATACATCTGCAGAACAAGGCTATTTTTACTGTCTCAAACCTTTTTATTTTATAAAAATAATTATTTTCTTTTGTAAATTGAATATAGTAATATTTCACCCATTATGATGCTTAATCTGTGTGTATGGTATCTTCAGTGACATATTTTTTGTCATAAGCACAATAATGCAATGCGGTGATGCTGTGTCACTTATCTTTTTATTATGAGTGGATTATTTTCATGTTTTTCTTGCAACAGAGCATGAAGCTTGGAATTTCTGTGGTAGCTCATTTACATAAAATTATCCTGTTTAATTTCAGAGCCTGTCTGCATGCATATTAATGAGGAATTAACTTGATCCATTCAAGACGGCCTAGAGGTTTTTTTGTGTTAACATGTATCTATTCAGAAAAAAGGATAGGCATGCCTTGTACATACCCATAGAGAAATAGACTATTCACAATTATGCGTTTTTATTCCTCTAGAAAGTCTTAGATCTTTTACATGGACCGATAATCGGTCAAATGAACATTTTCAAAAACCTTTTACCCCACTAACTGCTTTATAAACACGTCAAAGATGAGCCAACTTTTGTTTGTGGTCTGTTCTAATGTTTTACAAGCCCAGAAATTGTTGTTGTCAACATATTTTCCGATATAAACAGGAGATTTGCTTCAGAAAATATGATGGATAATAATTAGTGAAGGATGATCATATTAACCCCTTACCAACGGGTGACGTATTAGTACGTCACATGTTAGCACCCACCGTTAACACCCCCCGGGATCCGTGCTAGCAGCTTTGCTGCTGTATTGGCTTGGATCGTTGCTCATAGTGGGACAACGATATATCTCCTTGGTAACCTTCGGGTCTTTGTAAGACTGAGGCTGTATGTTTTCTGCCCATTGGTTACAATGTACCAGTGGCACATTATAATAAATGATCAGTAAAATCCCCTTATACTGCCATATTGTCGTAACCTAGGGTTAAAGTACCCTAAGGGGTCTGAAAAATAGTAAAAGCAAAAAAAAAAGAACCTAAAAATGTAAATCACCCCCTTTCCCTATAACTGATATATAAATAAATTGTAAAAATCATAAACATGTTAGGTATGGCAGTATCCCAAAATGTCTTATCTATCAAAATACAAAAACAGTTATTTCTGGAGTTTAGCCAGTAGAAAATGGCGCCCAAATGTCCAAAATGTCATTTTTTTTGCCATTTTTCAACATATAAAAAATGTAATAAAAAGTAATTGTAAAGTTGTACAGTCCTCAAAATTTTAGCAATGAAAATGTTATCTCATCTTGCAAAAAATGACATGTCACATACTGTAGCTCGTTACACCCAAGTATGAAATAGTGATTCCGCCAGAAGATGGTGAATGAAGGCTTTGTTCAGAAAATTTTAATTTTTTTAAATGTATTAAAACACATAAAAACCTATATAAATGTAGTATCCCTGTGATTGCAGCAGCAGCTCTTGGATGGGCGTGCAGGTTACGGTCTCCTGCATTGGGACACACACGACCAAGATGAGCACCAGTGCCCACCCTTCTACCTGACTAAGACCAGAGTTGACCAGGGACCCTCCAGCCCCCTTTACCAAACGCCTTCCGAGGGCTGAGGAGTGGCGTGGGAAGAATCTGAGTTTGCAGCTAGGGCTGGGGGTGTGGAGTCAGCAGAGCACCACTCCCCCTTCTCTCCGTGAGCAGCATGGATCCCCTGGAGTAGCAGCCTCCCTGTCTGCCGAGGTACCTGGTGATGAGAAAATCTGTTGTCCTTCAGTGGTGGTGGATCATCAGGTGGAAGTCTCGGGAACCCCCCTGGTTGGGAATATGGTGGCGCCCCCAGCATCCGCTGGGGGGTTGGGACCACTTTCCAGGAGAGAAGCAGCAGGGAGCAGCAGGGGTGGAAACGTTCTTCAAGGCACATCCCGACAAATTGAGGGTTTTAGTGTGGGTTTTCGTATTCCTTTATTTACAGTTATGTACAGTTAGTTTCTGCCAAGGAACATCAGGAGCTTGTTAGGGACAAGTTGTTTAAGGAAGTGGAGTTATACCGGATGGTGGGTCCGTTTGTGAAGCTGCCACTGGGAAATTCACGGGTTGCGCCATTGGAGGTGGTCATCAAAAAAGAACCAAGTTTTGACATCATCTGTCTCATCTGGCAGCTTCATCAATGAACTATGGGATTCCTGAGGAGCTATGATCAGTGTCATATACTTCTTTTGACATGGTGTTGCGCTGACTTCGGCATTTTGGTAGGGTCTCCCTGATGGCAAAAACTGATGTGGAGGTTGCGTTTTGTTTGTTGCCTTTCATCCAGAAAGTTTTCAATTGTTAGGGTGCAAGCAAGAGGGGCAGTATTTTGTTGATTCATGCTTGCCAATGGGGTGCTCCACTTCTTGTGTTTCATTTGAGATGTTCAGGAGTTTTGTAGAGTGGGTTATCAGAGGCCTTGGTGGAGTCAGTGTTGCATTATTTAGACGACGGGCCCTCTGGGTACGTGGGTTTGCTCTGACGAAATGCAATTGGCTGTTTGAAGTGCTTGCAGGTTGCGCAAAATCTGTTTGCAGGAGTTACAGTTGGTGTTGGGCAGGTTGAACTTTGCCTGTAGAGTGATGCCCATGGGACAGATCTTTTGCAGTCGTCTGGAATTTGTGATGGCTGGAGTTCAGGATCCGGACAACTTTGTAATTTTAAGGGCTGAGTTGCGTGAAGATTTGAGGGTTTGGGAAGGTTTTCTATATCAGTATAATGGACAGTCCATTATTTAAGGGGGTCCAGTGTTGAACTGTGATTTGGAATTGTTGACGAATGCAGCCGGAGGGGCGGGCTTTAGGATTTTCTTTCAGGGACAGTGAAGTGCAGGGTTTGGCAGGAGTCTTGGAGGGAGAGAGGGCTGTTGTCCAATTTGGCGTTACTGGAATTGTTCAGGATTGCTGCAGCCACAGAGACTTGGGGGGACAGGTTTCAGGACATGAAGGTGCGGCTTAATTAATTGTGATAATCTAGGGATGGACAACTAATTCACCTCCTTTTGCGCGGTTGCTGCGACACTTGGTGTTGAGAGGCCTGTGTTTAAATGCACATTTTGTGGCTTAACATTTGCCTGGGGTTAGGAACAAGTTGGCTGTCTTGATTCCAGTGGCAGCAGTTTCAAGAGTTGGTGCCTGAGCTGGAGTGTCCAAAGCATTTGTGAAACCTGGTATGAGAGTGGGGTAGTCTTTGATAAGGCAGTCAGTAAGTGAGGCTATGTGTAGTGCAGTATGGCAAGACTGGGAAGCTTTAATTTGGTTCTTTGGGTATTGGGGAGTGGGTGAAAAATAAGTCTTGTTTGATGTTTTGGATTGGAGTTGTTTATAATGAGGGTTGGTCGGCTTCAGTGATTGCTAAGAAAATGGCAACTATGGCTTTTGGTGTAAGCTCCGGGGGTTGCGGGACTTTACTAAGTCCTTTGTCATCAAGCTTCGCAGGTCAAATGATGGGTCAGACCGGCTACGTTGGAATTGTTAAATAGTCTAGGGGATGTGTTAGCGCGGGTCTTTAGGTTGGACTTTGAGGGAAATTGTTTTAGTTGGCTTTTTTGCTTGCATTCTTTGGGGCTTTTAGAATTTCAGTATTGGTTCCCCCTAGCAGAACAACGGAGCAGAATATGACACTAACCTTAACCTAAAACTGATCAAACAGGAAAAAGGGGCTTATGTGCGGCTGGGGGATTTGCTGGGTTCACAGGTTTGTCTGGTAGAGTCCTTTGCGGCTTTTCTGGCCACATGTGATATTATGTAAACATAGAGGATGAGTAGCAGTGGTGACAGTTACATAAGCTAGAGGGACGCAAAAACTGTTGTATGAGCAGCCGAGGCTGTAAACAAATGTGCACTTGCAAACTTTACAGTACAGGCAGTCCCCGGGTTACGTACAAGAAAGGTTCTGTAGGTTTGTTCTTAAGTTGAATTTGTATGTAAGTCGGAACCGAATATTTTATATTTGTAACTTCGGACAAATTCTTTTGGTCTCTGTGACATTGGATTTTAAAAATGTTGGATTGTCATAAGAACCAGGATTAACAAGAAAGCTTCATTACAGACACAGTTACTAACTGTTATAGCTGTTTGTTACCTAAGGCTAAAGTACAGTAAATTACCAACATCTAGAGGTCCGTTTGTAACTAGGGGTTGTCTGCAGGGGCGGACTGGCCATAAGACCGGTCCGGGGCCAGTCCGGGGGCGGTCCTGCACTGGTGGGGGTCGGTGTAAAAATAAAAACACATGAAACTCAGCTCTCCGACGCCCCGACGCTGTTCCCCTGCTTGATCCCAGTCTGGCCGCGGTGACAACAACGTACGCGCCGGCGTCGCACAGACCATGACGTCGGCAAGCGGCTGCTGTCATGGTCTGTGCGACACCGGCCCATAAGGAGCTGTCACCGCGGCCGGACTGGGATCAAGCAGGGGAGCAGCGTCGGGGCGTCGGAGAGGTGAGTTTCATATGTTTTTATTTTTATGTACTGGCGTGGGGGTGGCTGTATACCAGGGGCAGGGGCTGTATACCAGGGGCAGGGGCTGTATACCAGGAGCAGGTGCTGTATAGCGGGTGCAGGGGCTGTATACCGGGGGCAGGGGCTGTATACCGGGGGCAGGGGCTGTCATACTGGGGCTATGGGCTGTCATACTGGGGCTATGGGCTGTCATACTGGGGCTATGGACTGCATACTGGGGCTATGGGCTTTCTGGCTGTATACTGGGGCTATGGGCTGTCTGGCTGTATACTGGGGCTATGGGCTGTCTGGCTGTATACTGAGGCTATGGGCTGGCAGGCTGTATACTGGGGCTATGGGCTGTCTGGCTGTAATACTGGGGCTATGGGCTGTCTGGCTGTAATACTGGGGCTATGGGCTGTCTGGCTGTATACTGGGGCTATGGGCTGTCTGGCTGTATGGTGGGGCTATGGGCTGTCTAGCTGTATACTGGGGCTATGGGCTGTCTGGCTGTATACTGGGGCTATGGGCTGTATACTGGGGCAGGGGCTCAGGGGCTGTATACTGGGGCTGTCTGGCTGTATACTGGGGCTATGGGCTGTATACTAGGGCAGTCTGGCCGTATACTGGGGCAGTCTGGCCGTATACTGGGCCACGGGCAGTCTGGCCGTATACTGGGCGGACTGAATATACTAGGAGGGCTGGCTGTATACTGGGGGGCTGGCTATATATATATATATATATATATATATATATATATATATATATATATATATATATATACTACAGTGGGCTGGATGTATACTGGGGGGGATGGCTGGCTATATACTGGGGGGGGGTAATGGCTACTAGTAATAGTAGTTATATTATTGTACATAGGGGGCAGTATTATAGTAGTTATATTCTTGTACATAGGGGCAGTATTATAGTAGTTATATTCCTGTACATAGGGGGCAGTATTATAGCAGTTATATTATTGTACATAGGGGGCAGTATTATAGTAGTTATATTCTTGTACATAGGGGGCAGTATTATAGCAGTTTTATTCTTGTACAACGGGGGCAGTATTATAGTAGTTATATTCCTATACATAGGGGGCAGTATTATAGTAGTTATATTCTTGTACATAGGGGGCAGTATTATAGTAGTTATATTCTTGTACATAGGGGGCAGTATTATAGTAGTTAAATTCCTGTACATAGGGGGCAGTATTATAGCAGTTATATTCCTGTACATAGGGGGCAGTATAATAGCGGTTATATTCCTGTACATAGGAGCAGTATTATAGTAGTTATATTCCTGTACATAGGGGGCAGTATTATAGTAGGTATATTCTTGTACATAGGGGCAGTATTATAGTAGTTATATTCCTGTACATAGGAGGCAGTATTATAGTATGTATATTCTTGTACATAGGGGCAGTATTATAGTAGTTATATTCTTGTACATAGGGGGCAGTATTATAGTAGTTATATTCTTGTACATATGGGGCAGTATTATAGTAGATATATTCTTGTACATAGGGGGCAGTATTACAATATATTTTACTTAGGGGCAGTAGTATTATACTAGTTACATTCTTGTTTATTGGAGAAAGTATTGTAGTATATTTTTAGTGTACATATATGGCAGTATTAAGTTGTGTGCTCTTAAAATAAAAGTGTTATTCCTTTACAAGGAGGCAGTATGAGCGTCTTTCTCTGTGGTGTACATGTTGATTAGACCATCTATTAACAGTTTGCATGGAGTTTAGTAACTCCACCCACATCACAAAGTCACACCTACTTGTTTTGACCCCACCCACAGAATGGGGCCACTTTTACAGTTTTTTCCAGGGCCACTTTAAATTCCCAGTCCGCCCTTGGTTGTTTGTAAGTCGGGTTTTCTTAAGTAGGGGACCGCCTGTACAGGCAGTCCCCGGGTTACGTACAAGATAGGGTCCGGAGGTTTGTTCTTAAGTTGAATTTTATGTAAGTCAAAACTGTATATTTTATAATTGTAGATCCAGACAAAAAAAAAATTGTCCCCAGTGAAAATTGGAGTTTAAACATTTTTTGCTGTAGTGGGACCAAGGATTATCAATAAAGCTTCATTACAGACACATTACATCTCATCATTGCAGTCTGGGACTATAGTAAAGCATTCAGAAAGCTTCACCAGAGCTCATAGGGGTCTGTCTGTAACTATGGGTTGTCTGTAAGTCGGGTGTCCTTAAGTAGGGGACCGCCTGTATTGTAATTTTACTCCATGCACACTAAATTCAAAGTAGATTTCATTGGATATAACTGTAGTGTCATAACTGTCTGTGGTATCTACAACTAGTATGTACACTACTTATAGATCCTTTAGGGGGTGAGGTGGATATACATATCTTAGCGTTTGTGACCTCATTTTGTAAGTGCCTAGCAATGGTCCTGACTTCTGATTCTGCATCAATGGGTCATATAAGTTGCTGAAAAGGAATTGGTAGGCAAGAAGAAAAGTTGCATGGAGGGTCTCAGGTGGAATGTTTGACCTAGGGCTTATGTATCTTGGTGCCACTGTATGCAGGTCAAAGTAAACAAACAAATTAAGTTGTTTCGCATATTAAACATTGGTTATAAAAAGCCCATGTTAAAGAAAATCTACCATCAAAATCAAGCATGATAAACCAGGGGCAATACTCATAGATCCAGGGCATTGTGACTGTGGTAATCTTCTTATATATCCATGGCCTCCTAAAATCAACTTTTAAAATTAGGCTAATGAGTTTCAGAGGCTCTAGGGGGTGTTTCCAGAACCCATCAGTATTGTGTTTTTGCAGCTTATTACAATGAGCAGGGAGAGGGAGACTCAGGACACAAGATGCAAAAACTGTTAAAAAATATCCATATTTAATAAATCCTCATTACAAACATAGCAAAATGGACATGAAGACATGTTGGACAAAAAAAAGAAAAAGGTCCTTACTCATACCTGGCATCTGTAGTCCGTACATGGTTTAAATAGTTAGTATTCTCCGTGGACATGTGTAAGTTTCCAATGTACAAAAAGCACACACTCCCTGGGTGGGGTTAGAAGGTCATATGAAATAGAAAGTAAAACACAGAAAAAAAGGTACATATAAACTTACCAAGGTTTTCTCTATGTACCTTCTTCTGTACAAAACAAATTTCTTAATTTTGCCATCTTCTGACACTTTTTCATACTTCGGTGTGATGAGATTTTTAGGACACGGTGATACCTAAGATGTGTGTGATTTTAATTGTTTATTTCTATATCAGTTATGGGGAAAGGAGCGTGAATTGAAATTGTATTATTTTATTTATTGTCTTTAATTATTACTATTTTTAACTCTATGGATTTTAAATGCTACTGTATTGCAGTACATGGAGAATGCCACTGGCACACTGTTACAGACCTTCAGCAAGACTGGAGTCTTAAAAAGACTCTAGTTTGTCATGGCAAAACTGATCGGGAGTTTTAAAATATGCAGCAAACACCTGACTTGTTTGTAGGGCATAAGAAATGGGCGGCAGTCCGGAGATTTCCACTTCTACAGGCAAGTTTACACACTATATATAGATAGCATGCATTCTGTGTAAACTCTGATGCTTGTTTCTATAAGAGACCAGCGCTGGAATCACTTGGAGGAGAATATAATACATATGTATAAATGCCTGTATAAGTGTGATTATGTGTGTATATACAGGCAGTCCCCGGGTTACATACAAGATATGTTCTGTAGGTTTGTTCTTAAGTTGAATTTGTATGTAAGTCGGAATTGTATATTTTATAATTGTAACCCCAGCCAGAATGTTTTTGGTCTCTGTGACAATTGGATTTAAAAATGTTGGATTGTCATAAGAACCAGGATTAACAATAAATCTTAATTGTAGACGCCTTTAAAAACTGTTGTAGCTGTTCGTTGTAGCCTAAGGCTAAAGCACAGTAAATTATCAACATCCAGAGGTCCGTTTGTAACTCGGGGTCGTCTGTAAGTCGAGTTTTCTTAAGTAGGGGACCGCCTGTATAGTACCGTATATACTCGAGTATAAGCTGACCCGAGTATAAGCTGAGACACCTAATTTTAACACAAAACAACTGGTAAAACCTATTGACTAGAGTATAAGCCGAGGGTGGGGAATGCATTGGTCAAGCCTTCCAGGAAATAGCCAGCAAGCCCCCTGTAGTATATAGCCTGACAGCCACCCTTGTTATTAGTGAAGGGAGGCTGCTGCTGGGCCATGTTATTAGTGAAGGAAGGCCGCTGCTGAACATTTTATTAGTGAGGGGAGGCTGATACTTGACATGTCATTATTTGGGGGGAGGCTGCTGTTGGACATGTTATTAGAGAAGGGAGGCCAGTGGTGGACATGTTATTAGCGAGGGGAGGCCACTGCTGAACATGTTATTAGTGATGGGAGGGCGCTGCTGGATATGTTATTAGTGAAGGGAGGACACTGCTGGACATGTTATAAGTGAAGGGAGGCCGCTGCTGGGACATGTTATTAGTGAGGGGAGGCCGCTGCTGAACATGTTATAAGTGAAGGGAGGCTGCTGCTGGGCCATGTTATTAGTGAAGGAAGGCTGCTGCTGAACATTTTATTAGTGAGGGGAGGCGGATGTTTGACATGTCATTATTTGGGGGGAGGCTGCTGTTGGACATGTAATTAGTGAAGGGAGGCCACTGATGGGACATGTTATTAGTGAATGGAGGCCACTGCTGAACATGTTATAAGTGAATGGAGGCCACTGCTGAACATGTTATTAGTGAGGGGAGGCCGCTGCTGGACATGGTATTAGTGAGGGGAGGCCACTGCTAAACAGTGATTAGTGAGGGGAGGCCGCTGCTAAACAGTGATTAGTGAGGGGAGGCCACTGCTAAACAGTGATTAGTGAGGGGAGGCCGCTGCCGGACATGTTATTAGTGAATGGAAGTGACGGTTGGAACATGTTATTAGTGAAGGGAGGCCACTGCTGGCCTTAGTAATGTTAGCCGTCTATTAGACAGTGCCATTACAAAGGCAAGTTAAAAAAAAAACAAGCCCTTTGTGAGGAAATTCCTTTTTTTTAAAATAAAAACTCCCCCCCTTGTCAACCATTTTATAAAAACAAACTAGCCAGGTCACTGATGCAGTCCAACAAATCAGGTGAAGTATACAGCATTCATGGATTCTGGGGGTGCCCAGACAAAAGTTTTCTATGGGGCTCGCTCCTTCCTATTTATGCCACTGGTGCACACAAAAGCCATGAATGTTAGCCAATAGAAAGTGCAGTAGCTGGAAAAATAGCATCTAGCTCACAACACCATAACACAGTCTTGTGCATGAGTATACATGTATATCCCCCATAAATACACAGAAACATCTGAACACTAAACCACATATATACATAAAGTTACACATGCATACAATGTACATAACCGACAGTATGAAGATCTTATAAACAATTACTATGTTTTATGTAGGAGAATTGGTAAATCCTCAGCTATGTGTTGCAGCAGGATGGCAGGCAGGGCTGAGGTAATGGCTGCAGCATCCTCTCTTACCCTCCTATATCGACAAGGAGTTCTTCTTTAGCCTTCTGTTCTTACCTATCTGTTGTGTATAGGCTTTTGGAAACACTACTTACTACAATAGGAAAAAAAGCAGGAAAACGTGAGACACAGAACTTTTTTTTTCTTAAAGGGGTATTCCCATTACAGAAATTTAATGTTATTGTTTGTAAGAAAAGAAGTTACACTATATACTCGTGTATAAGTGGAGTTTTTCAGCACAAAAAATGTGCTGAAAAACCTCACCTCGGCTTATACACGATAAAAAAAAAACTTACATACTCACCCTCCGGCGTCCCCGATGCTTGTTGCGGCTCCTGATGCTCGTTGTGGCTCCTGCCGGCCCCCCTTCTTTCTTCTTTGTGCTGTAATTAGCAGGCAAAGTCACTGCCACGTGATCTGCCGGAGCACACTATGATGCAATTTCCTCTTATAGTATTCTAACAACACACGAGGGTAATACATACAGTTTCTTTAATTTGTAGAGGATATTACTGAGAGAATTTATGTGTAGTAGAATGTGAGTACCTGTTTGCAACAGTCAAAAACATTCAAAAACAGTTCAACAATAAAACCAGACACTGTTTTAAGCAAAGGCTAATCACAGCTCTTCTCCGGAGCTCCTCATTACATAATTATGCACGTCTCTTTACAGGGGAATGGGTCGGAAGAGAAGGAAGTTTTGATCATATTTCTTCTCTGAATATAGTGTAGATTCACACAAGGTTAAAGTGGTCTGCAATCTAGTAGGAATTATTTTGGTACATTGCAGAAGTTTGTACAATTATTTGTGTGCTAGGAAGTCATGGAAAGTAAAGCAAACATACAAACAGCAATAGCAACAGTGACATCTGCAGGCCCAGAGTAAAAACAGGGCATCAACCATTTAAAATAGTTATTTCTTTATTCAAATAAAAATATTCATATGGGAATCCTCATAATTCTTAAGCACAAATAGTTTGATGTATGGTATATATCCAACGTTAGATAGCTAATCATTGCTAGACTGGTTTAATAGTGTAGAATTCTGTGCATCGCATTGTAGTTGTCATCTGTAGTCTGAACAACTATGTCTTAAATGAGAAGCAAAAATATTGCAAAACAAAGGAAATGCTGCTGCAGTGTCTATGTTTTTCCTTTTGCAGCCTGAATTGTAACAGCGATAAGAAGCTGCAGAGAGGACAGCTGGAGTATCTGTGTGGGTGTTTGCAAATGTGACATATATATTGTCTCTGCGGTTGCAGTCTAGCAGGAGCAATAGGAAGAAAACAAATCAGCTCCAACTCAGTAAGCCCCCGGTTCCAGTATTTTCCATCCTATGTTATTTGTGCTTATTACCCTATTGTATTAATTTGGTTGCAGCAATAGTTATCTACTGTATGATCCTGCCTCTATCACTGACACATCATTTTTAGAAGCCACACTGAGTAACCACAGCTTCCTAGAGTCACGCCATTGTATGATCAGCTATATTCTACGTATATATATATCGCTATAGTAATATCATGCAGTATTTTCTTTTGCTTTTCATATATTTCATGTGTTTTCCTGACAGTCTTGGTTTTTTGCAGCTTTGTTCTGGTCAGAATCATTTATATGCAAACAATGTCATGTTTAAGGTTACAGTTCACTCTAAGGACAGATTTTAGGTAACGCGAGGCTATCCACTGCAGGACCCAGATGCTAAGCTTCTAAAGACATTTTTTTCCACTTACTGCATTTGGCTTTTTGGCAGACACTGCAGGCTGTTACACTGGCAGATCTGTATATGCCTCTGGGCCTGTCATCTGTCAGATTAGTAGGTCGCTGACAGCTGTCTCAGCTTTCCTATCCACCTCGGTCTTATGTTCCACTCCTTTGTCCACCTCTCTTCATCATACACCTTAAGATTTCATGAGAATGAATGCAGTATTTTTTATTATGAAGCAATTAGTTTCCCTTATATGGCTCTGGATTTAAAAGATGCCCATCTAATGTCTGATTTCACAATCTCAGAAGGTTAAGCCATTATACTTATCACATACACACACATTGTTCTAGAAACCTGCTTTCAAATTTAATTTGCTTTTTATAATATAAACAGAGTATTACTAATGCTGATCTACAGATAAAGCCTATCATTCTGCATACGGTTATAATTCTATACTATATGCCTTTCAATACCATCTATTCTATTTCTAGGTTATTTGTGAGTAAACAACACAGTCAGAAAAACATAATAATATTTAATACTTTTGTTTGACTTCATAAATGATTGTGGTTGCTTTTTTAAAAAACAGTCTCAACCGCGTCTTGATGAAATTACTACAGTATCTATGGTTGTAGGAGGGACTAGCTAACTGTTATGAGCACTATTTAGACATGTTGCCTAGGGGAAAGAATGCATAAAAGGCCCTACTGCATTATACAGGTCAAGTTCACACACTGCCAGAGTTATTACAGCAACATCATAAATCGATTTAAGGAATGGTAGACACTGAAAGAACGTATTTGAACATTCAGAATGATGTACTACTTTGTGTCTACTTTGTTCATTCAAAATTTTCACCTCATGATTATAATAATAACAATTCCTTTATTTATATAGCACACACAGATTACGCAACGCTGCACAGATCTTGTCAAATTGTTCCCTGTCCCCAAAGGGGCTCACAATCTAATCAACCTACCAGTATGTTTTGGAGTGTGGGAGGAAACCGGAGGACCGAGAGAAAACCCACACAAACACGGAGAGAACATACAAACTCTTTGCAGATTATGAGTTCATCTCGGCAGGGCTGCCACAATTTTAGAAGTTTTTGTGTCTCCCCTCCCCACACACATTAGTTTTCTATCTAGTGTTTAAGATGTAGTGTAGTCGTATGAATTTAAGAATGTCATGGACCTGTATTATTATACCCTTAATATAGTATTATTATACCCTAGTATAGCCTCATACTACACCAAATTTATCCCAGTGTCTAATGATGGATGATAAATTTGACATAGTGTAAGACTCCATGTAGGAGATGCTGCCCCCTTGTGAACTTGTGGGTAATACCAGCACTGATTGTAAATCTGGTGACTCACACATGACATCTTCGATAGGAGAAGTCTCTTTAATGTTCTTCCACCTGGCCCCCTTGTCAGCTTCTTCCAATTTGTCTATTCAGATTTAGAAATAAAAAAATGTTAGCACCTTCTTAACACAAACTTAATACTGTTCAACTGCCAATATAGTATCAGTGTCCTCACAAAATCCACTAAAGTAATGGTGCACCTCCATAGCAATTATGGTAACTGTGCCCTCACTGTAGCCATTATAGTAAAAGTGCCCCTGTAGTAGCCAATAGGTCATCATCATAAGATAAAATATCAGAGAGTCACAATAAGTATTTAAAAGATGAGTCTCTTTTATAATATTCTTTTACCTTGCCCCCCATGTCAGCTTCTTCCAGCCTCAACTAATTTCTGTAGATTTAGCAACACTAACATTTTAGCAATGTCTTAACACAAACTTATTACTGCGCGCCCACATTAGCCATATAGTAACAGTGCCTACACAGTATTCATTATAGTCACTGGGGCTCCACAGTAGCCAATATGGTAACAGTGACTCCACAGTAGCTCATTTAGTCACTGTACTCACACAGTAGCTACTATGTTCCCAGTACCCACTTTGGGAAAATATGCAGATAAGTTTTCCAGGATGGGTTAAGGAAAATCAAACCTCTTTTAGCTACCTTGTAAGGCAGCTGCCTTGACATCAAGCATGACCTCCAAGAAGCCTTATGACATGACGCGGGATTAAAACCAAATCAGCCTCTTCCAGAATAAATATATTTCCAGCTGTAGACAGCACTGCTTTGACCTGGTTGGGTTTCTTCATTACAGCATAGGGAACCAGTTTGTTTGAGTAGAGGCTTTTGACTAGGGTTGGGAAGTAAGAGTCCTCTTTATGGAGACTGCCAATTAAGGCTGCCTTGTAGGCGTGTGGAGACTTATAGCCATTGATGCTCCACTAGGGGATTCTGGTAAAATATGCAAATAAGTTTTCCAGGATGGGATAAAGAAAACCACGCCTCTTTTGGCTTCCTTGTAAGGCAGCTCCCTTGACATCAAGCATGACCTTCAGCCGAGCCTTAAAGTGGGAATGCAGCCTTAGGGCCTATGCACACGTCCATTGTATTTGGACACGTACTAACTGTTGTTTCAAATCCTAGCTTGCATCCCTATTTTTCCTCTGCGCTCATATAAATGCCCTAGGTTGCCACAGCCCTATGTTTATTATATAGCATGTCCTATGTAGGAGGCCTTGCCAGGTAAGCAAAGTGCCAGTTGCAAGCCCTGTCATGAGAGGCAAGTCATGTGGCTGTAGCATGTCTAGCATATACCACTGATTAGTGTCCCTATATATCAAGAGCCTTAGGCTTCTTTATTGTATCTGGCAGACGGTGCGGTCGCAGGGCAAAACTACACCAGTTTAGAAAACGGGCATAGAAACCGGGATATATCTACCCCATTATGTTCATTATCTCAGTACTATGGCACAAATGTGTGACGGATACATCAAGAGGCTAAGGCCCCATCCCACCGGGGAAAACTACGCCAGGTCCGACCGGGCGTAGTTTTGTGTAAAAAACAGCAAACTAAAAGTTAATTGGTTTTTCAAAAGCATGCCGCCATGCCCCTCTACGCCCCCTCCACGCCCACATGGTGTGGAGGTGGCATGGTTGCTACTGTAATCACAAATGCTTGCACTGCGCATGAATTTGTGATTGTTTTACTGCTGCTACTCCAGAAAACTGTCATAGAAGCAGTGATAAATCTCCCCCCTTAACTGGATAGCGCCTTTTAGTGGATAATCATTCTTTCAACATCCGGATACCACAGAATTGTTCAAGACCGGAGGTCAGATCTCCAAACCGAACCTGGGAAGAAACCAGCAGCAGCATCTAAGGTTGTAACCTGTCACGGGTGCTCCCGCGATCTCTGTCTCGGATCGCGGGTGCACCCATGTCCCTCCACAGCTCCGGATCCGACTCCTGCTGCCCAGTGGACTGCCGTGCGAGAACGTCCCCACCTCCTAGGGCGCGCGCACGCCGGTTGATGGAAATTTAAAGGGCCAGTGCAACTGGCTGAACACCTTCTCCTTATAATCCAGCACCTCCATTCCTGCCTCACCGAATCTTTGTGCCTACACCATAGAGAAAACTCCCCAACGATATTCCTGTGTTTCTGCTCTTGTGTTCCATGTTCCTGCGTACCAGTGTGTTCCTGCTCCTGAATTCCCATGTCCTTTGTTCCTGCGTTCCTATGTCCCGTGTGCCTGTGTTCCCCATTCCCATCTGCCTGGACGTCCCGTTGCTGACCTCGGATTGGACTTTCCCTTGCATCTCTGTCGCCTGCCCTGACCCTGTGCCGGTCTCCTGCTAAGGTACCTCAACCTCGGCTGCCACCGCGGGATAGTTGCACCTGTGGAACGACTTGGTGGTACCCTGCCGCAGCAAGACCGTTCTGCCATCCGGCCATGGATCCCGACGAGGTTCCAGTTCCCGGTCGGCCCGATCTTGCCACCACCCGCTCCATACCTGGACTTTTCCCTAAAATTTAGCCCTAAAATTTACACATTCACAAAATCTAGAAACAGAAAACCCATCTTAAAATTTGTTATGCAATTTCTCCCGAGTACAGACACCCCCACATGTGAGTTACTTGTTGTAGCGATGCACACCGAGGCGCAGAAGGGAAGGAGGGCCATGCATTAGCCATATAATTTAGTGGTTTTAAGTTGGTTCTTAGTGCAATTTTGGAGCTATAAAATATTTGTTTTTCCATTAATGTTGCTATGCGAGGGCTTATTATTTGCAGGGTGAGATGCATTTTTCAGTGACACTATTTTGGATTGGATATGTCCTATTACTTAAAATTTATGACATTTTTCGCGGGTGGGGGTTGTAGAAAAAAATCTGATTTTTGATGTTCACCATATACCCTAACTAATGTGTTAAATTTATTCAACAGGTGAGTATGATTACCACCAGGGCCGATTCTCGGGTATTACTGCCTGAGGCGAAAATTGAAATACTGCCCCCCAACTTCCCCAACACAAGACCTCCACTGCTTCCAGGATATGTTTGGCCCACTGAATTTCTAAATTTTTAAAAATCATTTACAACCTAAAAAAAAATTGATGATGACTTAGTAACTGGCCTTCTCTGACACCACACATGTTAAGGGCTAGGAGTCAATGACACAGACATTAGTGGCATCTAGTACCTCACAGGTGACCATCTGCTCCATCAGGAAGATGACTCCATTACGTCTTCTCCCGCCCATGAATGTTTGAATTTGCACCACATCTCACTGCATCAATAATATACCACAGTCACTTACAGTATAAAGTCACCGAAATAGCAGTGTTCCTAAATCATATAAACCTCTCAGGACACAGCTCCTCTCTCCCAATTAAATTATATACAGCTCCTATAGTTTAATTAAAATCTGACCCCTGTATCCAGATTCTCCGACATTTAACTATATACAGATTTACCACCCCAAAATGTTATTTAAATCATGCCCCATCACTTAAATTACATACAGTACCCAATATAACCCCCTTCCTTTTAAATACAGCCCCTTCCTATAATTATATTATAAACAGCCCCCTCCCATATTGATATAATGCTTTACCCTCAAGTTATATTATATACAGCCCACCCTGATTATATAATATGTAGTTAAATTATGGATAAAAGCCACCCCCAGGTTATATAACTCACCCCCCCTTATTATATAATATGCAGTTCTCGTATTCTATAATATATAACACGTTACATAATATGTAGCTGCCTCATTATATGATATACAGCCCACTTTATATTATATACAGCCCCCATTATTATATTATACATAGTACCCATTATTATATTATACGTAGTCCCCATTATTATATTATATACAGCCTCCTTATTCTATAATATGCAGTCCCCCTTATTCTACAATGTACAACCCCCATATAATGATATAAAGCCCCCCTTATTATATAATATGTAGCCCCTTCTATTATTTACAGCCTCTTATTTTTTTATACATAGCCCCCTTTTCTGTTATGTCCAGCCCCCTTTTCTATTATATACAGCCGCCTTTTCTATTATGCACAACCCCACTTTTCTAATGTATACAGTTCCACTTTTCTGTTGTATACATCCTCCCTTTTTCTATTATTTACAGCCCCCCTTTTCTGTTACATACAGCCCCCTTTTCTGTTATGTCCAGCCTTCTTTTCAATTATATACAGCCCCCCTTTTCTGTTATATACAGCCCCTTTTTATTATGTACAGCCCCCTTTTCTATTATATACAACCACCTTTTCTATTATGCACAGCCCCCCTTTTCTATTGTATACAGTCCCTCTTTTCTGTTATATACATCCCCCCTTTTTCTTTTATGTACAGCCCCCTTTTCTATTATATACCGCCACCCTTTTCTATTAGATATAGCCCGCCTTTTCTATTACATACAGCCCCCTTTTTCTGTTATATACAGCTCCCCTTTTTCTATTATGTACAACCCTATTTTTCTATTATATACAGCCCCCCTTTTCTAACATATAGCCACCCTTTTCTAACATATAGCCACCCTTTTCTAATATATACAGACCCCTTTCCTAAGCTATACAGCGCCCCATTTTCTATTATATAAAATCCCCTTTTCTGTTATATACAGCCTCCTTTTTAGAAATATAATAAAGCAATTACTCACCTTGACTCCTCTCACGCTGCCCCACCGCCGCTCGCATCCTGTTTCCGACTCCTCGCCTGCCTTGTGCTCTGTGCTAGGACACAGACAGCGTGACGTCATCGCACACTACCTCCAGAGCAACAGAACGGCACAGACAGAAGGATCTGTGCCGCTCTGTACATCATTCGCAATTGATTTTTCATGTGGCCGATTTGGGAGGCAATAGCCACCCAAATTGCCCAAATTTGGCTGCCTCCCTCAGGGCTCAGGCATCTGCCGTCTGAGGCAAGATTTTCATCTTGCCTCATGGCAGATATGGCCCTGATTACCTCAATATCAAATTTCTATATTTTTGCTTATGTTTTAATAATTGTACTTAAATTTTACTAATAAAACGTCATGTGGGGAAAAAATCTTACATTTTTGCATCACCATTTTTCAAGTAGCATAACTCTTTTCATTTTTTTGTATTTATAGCTGGATGCTTGTTTTTTGAGGGACATCTTGTGCTTTACATCAGTACCATTTTTATATTGATACAATTTTCTGATCACTTTTTATTGCATTTTATGTGGGAAAAAATTGTTGAATGTAATAAGTTTGGTTGGTCTTTAAAATTTTTTTTTACAGCATTCATTGTGCAGGTATAACAATGATTGTGTTTTATTGTACGGGTCATTACTGACATGGCAATACTACCTGTCGCTTTTTTATTTGTATATGTAAGTGTAATGTGGCTTTAAGGGATTTTTGATTCATTTATTAGTTTATTTTTATTTACATTTTTTTTCACCTTTTTAAAGGTGAATCGTTTGATTCTTGTTCATTATAATACCCCGCAATACTGATGTATTCCAGGGTATTAGCACTGTCAGCCTATGCTGATACACTGCCTGTAACGTCCCCTTATGTAACAGGAGCTTACAGGCATTTACTATGGACAACCCTAGAGTCTTAGCTCAGACCCCAGGGTTGCAAAAGCAATGATCGGCACCCCCCAAAAACAATGCGAGGCGCTAATCGGGCAGGGAATCTCCTTGCAGCCGTTTAAAAGTCGCGGTTGTGCTGACTGCAGCATTTAAAGGGTTACCACCCGAAATCTTGGCCCCCTCTGACCCTGGGTGTTACACAGTGATGTCAGATGTAATCTACGAGAATCCCAATGCTGGCTCAGCTCTGATTCAGAACTGAACGGGCAGCGGCGCAGCGCCTTACTAGTACATCGCTGAGCACTAATAGCAGGACTCTGCGTCATACTAGTACGTCAGGGAGCGATGGTCAATCGCTGGGCCGACAAACAAACTAAAAAAATAGTCAGAAAAAAACAGCCAATGTAAAAAACTCTGGAGTAGCAAGAATAGCAGAATTGAGTGCAGAGAGCTGGGCAGACTAACTGTTTGACCAGCAAGAAAAGATGGTGCACACAGGGCTTTAATTAGAGTTCTCCAGGTTAGGGAAAGGCAGAAATCTGAAGCTTTGCAAGCCTTAACCCTTACTGGTCCAGAGCAAAGATTGCAGATTTCCAGTAGTCCAGATTGCCAAACGAAAAGCACCAATTAGAATTCAGCTCCTTCTCGGCCAAATAGCAGATGTCCGCTAAACAGATGCAACACCAGGATTCATGATTGAAAGCAAGCATTCTTCAGATCACTAGTTTGGGCACCACGGTAAGGTTCAAAGAAACTGGAAAGGTGAATATTATAACAGATTATGTTGCAAATGTGTACATCCCGTCATATAGTTATACATATATATTTATACATATTTGTACATAAATATAACAAAAGTTATTAAGTGTTTTAGTTGTTGCAGTCAAGCACATTTCTGATCACAAATAAACTTGCTAAATTATCAATCTATCAACTTAGTTCTTGTAGAGTGATAAATAAGGAATGGTTGCAACAAGCCAGGCCCAATAAATCACATTTATAAAATTCCAATGGTAAAAATGTGCTACTTTCATTGTCAATTCTAGACCATCTGTTTCAGCTGCGAGTCTGCGCTGTGAGCCCTTCCCAGGGGAAATAGCTGTGGCTAAGTTATTCAATTAGAGCAGCATTATTGTCCAGCCACCTTGGAGAATTGAGTTGATGATGTTGTGATTACTACAGTTTGCATTCCACATTGTCTCACAGGCTGCTTGCTTTGCTCTGGAAACGTTCTGAGGAGCTCATTTGGCCAAAGGTGAGCAGCTGAAAATATGACTGATCTGCAATACCTGACTGAAAATCAATCTATTTCAATATTCCTCAACTCAGCTCTATAAGCCTTCATTTGTACTCACATATAGTATTTGACTAGAAAGCTATTAAAGGGGTTTTCCCAAGAAAGAAGTTCTCAAATTTTAATCCCCTAGTGATGTTTACACAATAAAGATGAGATTTTACCCCCTACTTTACAATTTTACTCAGTTTTACTCCTATCACTCAGCGGTGGTCTGTGTAAAATTCCAGAGTGTGGGCAGGGACTCTCTAAGCAGACACATTACAATCCTTCTATTGCTGTGAGATGCCATGTGCTGACAAAGTGGTTGTATCGGTTATATCATCAGGGTACAGGTTTATCTACACTTTCATTTAGCTTCCGAACATTCTACTAGTATCTGACACATAGAAAAAGAGAGATGAGACAGATCAGAGATGAGAGATCATGAGATGCATATAACATACAATGACACACTTCAGCTCATCTATATCTAAATCTGAGCTATAAAACACACAGTCAGCTCTGCTAAAACTCCTTCCCCTGCTATAAAGATGTTGTGGATTTAGTCTCCTCACACTTCTGCTTGCTGGAAGGAAGTGTCTGTGTGTGAGTTTGTCTTGTAATGCAGGGGGAGGGGCTGGGGTGCAGAGAGTCTGCAGCTAGCAGAACGAAGATTTTCATGAGAAGAATCTGTCCTGCCCAACCCTAAGCCAGAAAATTTACAGTCGGATTGGGGCGGGGCCGGGGGGGAATAAATTCTATACACTTAGGTTGGAATTATATTTGTGAAATTCTGTATTTTTGGTAATAACAGTGTAGAGTAGAGAATGTATTTTTTTGTTACCCTGAATACATTTAAGAATCTTGTCTTCGAGGGAATACCCCTTTATTTGCACAACCCAGTACATGACATGACTAGGTGTGATCTTTTTGCACATATATGGGACTTGTGTTCCTCCATGTACTTCTCAGGGTATATTGTCAAATCTATTCAAGTAGTAAAAAGAGCAAAATGAGTGTTTTGTTGTTCTTACAAAATGCAAAGGTTTTTCACAAAATATTTTATTTCCAGTCCCATTATATTCATGTTAGACCATTTGGTGTCTGACTGCTTGCAGAGAAGAGAGACCGTGGTCACTTTAATTTGTCACAGAACCATGCTGCTTAGTCTCATTTTGATGAAATAGAATGTACAGCTTTGCAATAAAGATCATTGATGTCCTACCTCAAGCGATCTTATACCACTGACTTATCTAGAAAAGCCCTTTAACACTACAAGGAGCAGTACATACTTAAAACTGCATGTTACTGACCTGTACAGAAGAACTTGCCCTAAAAATGTTCTTCTGATCTATGACATAACTTCATTCTTAGGGCACTTTCACATTGGCTTTGTTTTTCACATCCGTGCTTCAGTGATTTCCACGGATGCCTCACATTGATTCCTATGGATGTTTTCACATTGGCTTGTATTTTCGCTGATCCGTTGTCTGATTTGAAAAAATTATGAAACACGTCCTATTTTTTCACTGATGCGGATCACAGAAGGTAATAGAAGTCTATGGGTCCGCAAAAAAAAAACATATGCAACATCCATTTTTTTTTCACTGATGAGGCTGAAAAACCAAGTGTGATATTTTCAAAGCAATGTTAAGCCTTCAGTTTTATTTGCGGACAATTTTTTTTTTGTGTAATTTATAGTACATAATTATTTTTTTTCATTTTCAAATGAACTCAAAATGAACATTAAAAATGAATTCCTTATTTTGTTTTGGTCGTTTTGATATATAATATGTATAGTCTCGGGCAAACGGGGCAACTATGGTGGTGTTTTGTGTAGTGTAACGTTTTTTTTTTAATTATATGGGAAAATGTGAATATACTTTTATGAATATTTTTTTTTTAATTGTATTTTTATTAATTTTTCAATAAAATAATACAATACAAACCATCCACACAGCATGTTTACAGAGCTGATACCACACATGAATCAAGAAGGGAACAGTTCCAGGGGATAACATCAGAATTATGAAACAGCGTGGCAAACAAGAGAAGAGAAGAAGCTAGTATACATGTATCATAAGCAAAGTACGGACTAATTTTGTGGACATAAACAAGACCCTCTGCAAGAAGGTAGTTTACAAAATACCATAACAGAAACTAGAAAAGTACTAAAAGTAAATGAGATCCTACTGATCATAAAAAGAAAACGATTATCACATAACCAACAAAGACAAGATTGAAGACATAGGGGAAACAAAAAAGGGAAGGGGGAGTACAAGTCAACCTTATGGGGTATCCTGGGTAATCCAGTATGAGTCCCAGGGATCCCATACTTGCTGAAATTTGGAGGGTAGCTGATAAATGTTCCATAGACCTGACTTCCTTTATGCGAGCATATAACTCCTACCGGGAAGGGGGAGTAGCCTTTTTCCAATACTTGGCAATGAGGCATTTTGCACCCGTTAGTATGTTTAAGACCAAAATAAGGGTGTGCCTCCTAAGAGGTTGTGGAAAGATATTTAGTATGTAGGTTTTTGGGCATAGTGGGAAATCCAACGAGAGAACATTGGGAAAGAATCAGTTGTACTTGATTCCAAAAAGGTGCGATCAGGGGACACTCCCAAAAGATATAGTAGACATTGGCTTGTGGTCCACCGCACCTCCAACAGGCATGAGGAAGGACAGGGTTGAGAGTGTGTAGTAGTTGCGGCGTATGGTACCAGTGCATCAGTACTTTGTATTGGTTTTCTTTATCACACATGTGGCTGACTTTGCCGCATGTCTCCAAACCAGGCGCCAAAGTTCATCAGTTATTGTTTCCCCTATATAAGTGTCCCATTTAGTCATATAGTGGTGTCTTGGTAGCTGGTCAGGTATAGGGTCAGATAAGATAGCATATATCGAGGAGATAAGTCCCGATGGTTGATGAATTAAGCTTGCATAATTGCTCAAGAGGTTGGCATGGAGGCCTGGCCTAACTGGAATAGGGAGTTTATGTAGTGCTTAATCTGTAGGTACTGGAAAAGGGAAGAAGAGGGAAGGCTGTGTTTGGATTGGAGGTCTGAGAAGGATATTAAAGTCCGCGTTGTGGGATCCACCTTAATCGGCAATGTGGAAGAGGCCAGCACGGTGCCTGGCAGCGGAACCTGCCGCAGTCAAGCCAACCGGTAGCTTGGGATGGAATAAAAAGGAAGTCATCGCCGAGTTGGTGGAAGTCAGCGAAAAGCGCTTGCTACAACGTTGCCAAATATCTCTAGTTAGTGCAATTGGACCCAATAGGGATGAAGAGGGAGGGGAGTGTGGGTCGTGCTGGTGCAAGCCACAGCTTCTCCACCTCCATCCATCTTGAGAAAGCTGGTAGCGTGGACCATGCCGGAATCCTACGGAGATGGGTAGCCCAGTATTAATGTATAAGATTAGGAAGGGAAAGGCTTCCCCTGGCTTTAGGAGCTAGAAGGATACTTTTAGCAATGCGATGCCGTTTGTTGGCCCAAATAAATTTTAAGATGGAAGTCTGAAGGGAGGGAAGGTCCTTGAGCGGCACCGGGATAGGGAGGGTCTCAAAAATATAGAGTAGTTTAGGTAAGATGGTCATTTTAATGGCCGAAATGCGACCCAGTAGTGACAGAGGGAGCGCGGACCATTTAGAAAGCAGTGAGCGTATGTTCACATATAGGGGGGGAAGTTAAATCGGTACAAGGTTTTATATGTGGAGGATAATTGGGTGCCCAAATATGAATATTTTTAAATACTTTTTGTGTATGTGTGTTTTTACTTTATATGTCCCCCATGAGGTCATGAAAGACATTTCCCCTTTTTTTTAAAAAAAAATTCTAATTAATCTTATTAGACCCAGCAGCTATGACTAACTCTTTAAACCCGACGGTCATGTGACCTCCAAGTCTGCAGAGCCCGCAGTTCTTCTCCTCCGTGCATCACGCTACTTCAGCGCGATGCTGTGAGGGGCTGAGAAGGGAGAAGCGCTGATATACTGCTTACTTCTCCCTTACCGGTCAGGCTAGGGCGGGAGCAGCAGAAAACTGCAGAAACGTTTAAAGATGTTGCAGACTCCAGACCTCCAAGAATAGTTAAAAGAAACCAGTAAACGTAGTGATGAATGATCCCCAGGGAGTCCTTGCATCATATTTCTCTATAACACATGGACTCTCGTCCACTGTACTGTTCTCCGTCTGTGGGATCTAACAAGCACACATGTCCATTTCCACAGACACAGCACATTCATGTGCAGGGGTCCTAACACTGAGAACTCAGTTTCAGGCACTGGCTCCTGCTTCCTGGCTGCAGAAAGAAGCAACTGAAATAATACACAGTGTATTACTGATAGCATGTGCTGACTGCATAACAATGCCGAAGAGTACACTAAAGGGAATGTTTTCAATGGGACTCCATACCAGTTCACTATCAGGACGGAGCCACACAAGAAGAAATCAGTGTGGGATAAGTCGATACAAATTCACGAATTCACCAATTGTTAAGCTGTGTCAATTTAAACAATTCACATCAACATTAAAAGAATACTCTATCTGTCTATCTAATTGTCAATTTAATTACTTGACAATATGATTGACAGCAAATATCAAATTATTATCTGTACATTTTTGAGCACAACTGAAAAACAAATGATTTAAATGAGTAAACTGAAACATTTTACATTTTAATCTATAACCCTCTTCTAACATTTACTCTCTGTGGAATATTCTACCCTCCTCACTGACCTAATTTAACAATGTCATTAATGTTCCTTGGGGTGGTTATAACCGTAGGCTATTTCTTTGCTCTTGTGACTGGACAACTTTATATTCAGAACAGGTTTGCTAGTCTATTTCCTAAATGATAGGAATATTTTCATCTTATGTCTTAATAATTATAGCAAAATTAATAATTTTTCACAATTTATATAAGCAACTCTCTATATGCTTCATCAGGATTGATGACTAAATAAATGTGAGATTACTGAGAAACAAGTAGTTTTTAATACCTAATTCATTTTTGATGTCTTTATGCAGGTTTATATTGGTATAAATACTTAACTGTAAAACCTGTTGTTTGCCAAAATAATTAACAAATCTTGGATCTTTCAAGGATACTTATCACACAGAAAGTATTCTACAACACACAAGTATCTATTTCAATGGCAGCTATTAATGTATCACATCTGCATCTGAAGATCCTTAAAGAGAACCCGTCATGCAAAATAACCCCCCTAGACTAAATATATTTTCATAAACTGCCATTAGAGAGCATTGCCTCTATCCCTTCAGTGTCCCTCTACATGCCTGTAAACCTAAGCAATGAGGTCCTAAAGCTGTATGCAAATGACCTGTGAAATGTCCAATGAAGCATTAGCATATTCAAGCTGTCCACTCTATTCATGAGTGGGAGGTACAGCCACACCCCCAGTGCTTGACTGACAGCCTGTATAATGATGTGAGGCTGTATAATGATGTGCTTCCTGGTGCTGGTGGCCACGCCCCCTGCAGCCTGTGTGTGCATGTGTGTGTGTTTAGGAGAGATACAGCAGCTCCAGACTGCAGCCATGTTACAGCAGAACATGTCAGATTCATGTGTAGCTGATGTCTGTGTCTCTGTGTATTAGGAGGATGCAGCACACACTAGCCATGCTTTACTATACATTACACACAGACATGAGCAGGGGGAGGAGAGGGGAGGGGTAACAGGGGTGACATCACTGCCTCTGACCATGTGACCAGCCTCATGTTCATGATAAAAAATAGATGATTTTACAATGAATAATGTATGAAATAACTAGATAAAGGCTGGGATGGATCCTTGTGAGCTGCTCCAACAGGTAGTAGTGACAGGACAAGTGACACAGACCTGATGACAGGTGTCCTTTAAGTGCTATCTGTTTTCTGCACTCTGCGGCTCCTTTGCCCCTCCCATCTGCTCTGAGAAAGTGATGTAGTATCCAAACAGGAGCATGTGTCATCTGTCACTCAGAACAAAATGAGGGCTTTAAAGTAGCTCATTGTAGACAGCAGATTCAAAATATGATTGAAAACTATTTTGTATGCAACTGCTACCAACATACACAAGTCTCACCTGCCCCCCTGAAAAAAAGCAAAATATTGCACACATACCTCACACACACTCGCATGAAACAATTTTGGCAATCCTATAGAATGCTCATTTGACATTTTTGACAAGCAGACATTACGATACACCAAAAAAACTAATATTTATCTCTGCACACATTATTTTACCTGGTTCATCACAGTGCCCTAAATATTTGTCCTTTAGTGAAAAAAAAATATATAGTTAAAGCTACAATATACAATATACACATTATTGACATCTATGCACTGAGAATTAGAGGATTGGAGTACCTATTATTGAAGACTTATAAAAAGCATGCTGGAGCACAGGGAGAAGATGTCCGGTGCACTGGGTTGCTAATTATGCAGCGTGATGGCACCCCCCACTCCAACATGGGAGAGGGAGGCATCTATCACGCAGGAGGAATGAATTAATGCATCTTGAGTGATGTTACCTCCCTTACTGGAAGAGGGAGGTGCGGGGGCATGCATAATTAGCAGTGTGGAGCGCCTGACATATAGTCCTTGCACTCTGGCCTACTTTTTAAAAGTCTCTTTTCTAGGTGATCCCAGCATGTCAGGAGAGAACACAAGTGCTGGGATCAGGATGAAGAGGAGCATAAGTGAGAATTTTCAGTGTTTTTTCACAGCTACATACTGGTGGATTTCCTTTAAAGTTGCAATAAAAAATGTCATTTTTAAATACAGAACTCAGTGTTACATTAACAACTTCCTGACCATAATAGCACAAAGTGCGTTAGGAGGGGGAGAACAGAGAGGGCTAATGGGCTGCAGGTGGAATTTAAATCCCATTGGCGCCCAATTGGATACAATCACCGCCCCTGTGAAGTCAGTGGGGGACTTAGATTGGTTACTATGAAAGCCTCAGTCATACAATAACCAAAGGCTGTCTCTCTTAACCCTTCTATTACAATGTGTGATTTGCACATTGTAATAAATGATGTGGAAAATCCCCATTTATGGTAGGATCAAACAGACAATGTAGGGTTAAAGTACTCCCAGGGGTTCTGAAAAAAAGTAAAAAATTAATTTAAAAAAAGTTTAAAAAAATTAAATAAAAAAAATTATAAAAATTCAAATCCCCCCCCCCCTTTCCCTAGAACTGATATGAATATAAATAAACAGTATAAATCATTCATCAGGTATTGCCACATCCCAAAATATAATAACGGTTATTCTCAGTGTTTAACTCCGTAGCGCAGAATAGTGCCCAAAGTTGAAAATGCTACTTTTTTGCCATCTTGCAAAATAATAAAAATTCATAAGCCTGCCAGTTTTATACTTATTTTTATTTTTTTTTTTTAAAGTCAACATTTTCACATGTCATTAAAATGTTATGATTTGTAAAGTGGTACCAAAGATATTGTCATTTAAAGAAGAGTAGAACAGAGCTGCTAATATTGACTTGAGGAATCAGGCACCAGTGACCCTTGGTCACAAAGGGGTTAAAAAGGAGCATTCTATATGGTGAAATCTTACTCTGGTCCCATAATCCCAGAACACCACGTCATGAAAGGGTTAAATGGCACAAACCAGTATATAGTAGATTACATTTCTGTAAACCAGGAAAAAAGGGGGTAAACCACATGAAATCATATGACAAAAAAAGTATGGTACCGTCATATTTCATACCACCATGAACTTTACAAATCTCTGGGGAGATAAATAAAATAAGACAATACAAAGTAAAAACAAAGTCATATGGAATAGGAGTCAGGGCCCTGCTCAGTATTTGTGCCAAAAAAACACCATCCTAATCATAGCTTTGGCCTAATGGAGCAGAGCTCCCCATTAGTAGTGATATATAAGAATAATCCCATATGCTAAAATATATGTATTTGTAATAATAGGACACTACATTTCATATGAATAACCAAACAGCATACAATGTGTAACAATGTATACAGATTCAATAAAGTATAGAGCTAGGCCTAGTGACGCATTGCTTACTGCCATTGACCGCACCTTGTATTCTATCCTTTCACCTGTTTTAATTCTACTTTATTACAGTAACTGTAATCTGCCTTTCACATTAATCTGATTAATTGTATGTATATATAAACACACACACACACTGACTGGGCACTACTATACACAGAAACACACACACAGCTCTCCTATACCCACACACAAGTAACACACTGGGCATACATACACTGTGCACTGCTATACACAGTGAGCATTGCTACATACACTGGGGTCTGCTATGCACACACAAACACACACACCCCGACTAGGCACTGCTGTACACAGAAACACATACACAGCTCTGCTATACACACACAAGGAACACTCTGTGTACTGCTATACAGAGAAACACACACATAACATCAAAAGTGAACTTCATGTCTTCTGACCAGGATTCTTCATAGGGACTCACATAGGATTCAGAATTAGACCAGCCAGAGAGTACTCCAATCTACTTTGTATTACAAACATAAAAATAAAAAAAATCCAAGAAATGGAGAGGGGGGCATAAACACCAAAACAGTATCCAATGGCATCCCCTCTAGAGCTCTAAGGAGCCATAAGAACAAGTATGGATATACTCAGTCTTTCTTCCCATGACCTGATATCTGATCAAATAAAGTTATTATACTTTTGTATTACAAACATAAAAATTCAAAAAATCCAAAAAATGGAGAGGGGGGCATAAACACCAAAACAGTAACCAATGGCATCCCCTCTAGAGCTCTAAGGAGCCATAAGAACAAGTATGGATGTACTCAGTCTTTTTTCCCATGACCTGATATCTAATCAAATAAAGTTATTATCAGTGGTGCTCAATTTTTAAAGCAATTTTCAAAAATTGCTTAAAGGGAACCTGCCATCAGAAATTGGCCAAATAAACCACTTAAAAAATGTTATCAAGCAGCTGAGCAGTTTCTAAGTCGTGTTTCTTTTATGGCCATTCATTGTGGTATCATCCAGAAACTTAACTTTGAAGTGAGGTGTAAATAGCTGTTATGAAGTCAAGAAGGAGGAGAGTTTAATACTGAAGTCAAGCTTTCTCTGTCTTGGAACACCCCCTTCACTGTAATTGTCTAGGGACATCATTTATCAGGTCTCCTGAAGTATAACGCATGATGTCACATGAGAGGAGGTGTTCAGAGGCAGGGAGAGCTTGACTTTTGCGTTAAAGGACACCTGTCATCAGGTCTCTGTCACTAGTCCTGATACCACTACCAGTTGGAGCAGCTCACAAGGATCCCATCCCAGCCTTTATCTAGTTATTTCATACATTAATCATGATAAAATCATATTTTCTTTATTATGTAAATTAGGCTGGTCTCATGGTCACAGGCAGTGATGTCACGGCTGTTACCCCTCCCCTCTCCTCTCCTCCCCCTGCTCATGTCTGTGTGTATCACACACACATCAGCTACACAAGTACCTGGCATGTTCTGCTATAACATGGCTGCCTGGAGCTGTTGTATCTTTCACATACACACACAGGCTGCAGGGGGCGTGGCCACCAGCAAGCACATGGAGCAGCCATTACATGGAGCAGCTATCAGTCAAGCACTGGGGGTGTGGCTGTAACTCCCACTCATGAATAAGCTGGACAGCTTGAATATGCTAATGACTCATTGGACATTTCACAGGTCATTTGCATACAGCTTAAGGACCTCATTGCTTAGGTTTACAGGCATGTAGAGGGACAATGAAGGGATAGAGGCAATGCTTTCTAATGGCAGTTTATGAAAATATATTTAGTTTAGGAGGGTTATTTTGCATGACAGGTTCTCTTTAAACTCTCCACCTCCTCTCCTCTCACCTGAGTTTATACATTTCACTTCAAAGTGGATTTTCTGGATGCTGCCACCTCATAATGAAATGAGATCTGGAGGGTGTTTAGCTGCTTAACAACATACTGGTAGTGGTTTATTAGGCCAATTTCTGTTGACATGTACCCTTTAAATGAAATACAGTCTCCCCCAGTAGTTTTATTATATTATGCTCCCCTTTTATATTGGTATTCAACATGCCAAGTTATATACTATGTAGCCTCGCCTAGTTATTCTATACTACATTACGCTTGTGGCCAAAATGAAAACTAATAAGGCAGGTACTTACCTCTAGTCACTCTTCCTCACCACCACACTTTTTTCCCCTTCCTGTTCTGCTGGCTCTTCTTTAGGACTGCAGCTCTGTGAAGAGACGCAGGATTGAGTGGCCTGCACCGCTCTGCATATTAATCACAAATGTGTTGTAAAGACACAGATGCAATTGATTTTCTTGGTGGGCAATTTGGGAGGCTATTGGCAACAGAATCCCCTTCATTATAACCTCATATTTAGGGTTCTGCCATCAACCTCCTAAGGAGAGATTTTCATCTCACCTCGTGTCAAATGCAGCCCTGCTAATGGAAAGTTCATTTTTATTGTATATAATGTGCAGTATATTCACTGCTGGTATACATTTATGTGTGCAGTATATTTATGTGAGTGGTATACTCATTGCTGGCAGTATTTAGCATGATATATTTTAAAGATACAGTATGTTGATATAATATAAAGGGTGTGGGTATATATGCACTGCTCAAAAAATAAAGAGAACACACAAATAACACATCCGAGATCTGAATGAATGAAATATTCTCATTGAATACTTTGTTCTTTACAAATTTGAATGTGCCAACAACAAAATCACCAAAAATCATCAATGGAATTCAAATTTATTATCCAATTAGAGGCCTGGATTTGGAGTCACCTACTAAATTAAAGTGGAAAAACACACTACAGGCTGTTCCAACTTTGATGTAATTCCCTTTAAACAAGACAAAATGAGGCTCAGTATTGTATGTGTCCTCCACGTGTCTGTATGACCTCCCTACAATGCCTTGGCTACCCACACAAGTGGCCCAGGTAGTGCAGCTCATCCAGGATGGCACATCAATGCGAGCTGTGACAAGAAGGTTTGCTGTGTCAGTGTACTGTTCAGAGCCTGGAGGTGCTACCAGGAGACAGACCAGTACACCAGGAGACATGGAAGTGGGCGTAGGGAGGCAACAACCCAGCAGTAGGTCAACTACCTCTGCCTTTGTCCAAGGAGGGCCAAGAGTAATGAACAGGTTAAAACGAGACAGCCTCGGGTCTTCAGGTCCCATGGGTCTTTGGGTCCCATGCACCGCCATCTTTTTGAAGCTGCCTGCAGCTATGCAGGCCGCAGTGGACGGGTTAACACCTGCGATAGGTGCAAGAATGGGTGTTACTCGTAAGTGTTTGCTGTAATATGCGGCAAAGACTTACTGGCTATAGAGAGCCGGAGAGCTGACAGGTGACGTAGTACTATGCCAGATGTCGTAAGGAGTTAAAAAACGCAATGCAACTGCAAGAGGACGAGACTTGGTCGGATTGCATGTGCATTTCCATTGAAACGCATGTGATCTGTAGCAAGCACCTGGTGTTTTTCATGTACACAATGCTAAACACTGGGTGCTACTTACCTATTGCATGTGTTTCAATATCACTTGTATTGCATTGTGCTTCTAAATGGAATGCAAATGCAACATGTGAATGCAGCCTCCTTATGCTGCAAGCACATGAACGTATGCCCCCCCGGCCATAGCCCCCCACCCCTCCCCTCTACAATGGGATGCACAGCGCACGGCCGTGCACACAGAAATAGATAGAACAGGTCTATCTTTTTCCCTGTGTATGGTGAGGTACGTGTGGCACCATACCGCCGCTCAGAACCTATTGCCATCTATGGGGACATATATGCGGCCGCAAGCTTGCAGCCATATATACGTTCCCATGACGGTCTGTTGAATGTAGCCTGACTTTTCTTGTTCTGATCTAATCAAAGTAATTTCAACTAAATATTGCTAAAATGTATTATTAAAAATAGAATTCTAAAATTCTTAAGTACATGTTTCAATAGGAAAATCTAATAGGTCAATATTTTGCCCTGCATTTTGAAATGTATCAATTGCTTTATGGATGTCCTCTGTGGAATGGAACATGTTTCTTTGAACTATTTGGTCAACTGAGGATATTGTGTGGTTTAACATAGACGCTATAATTTATCTCAGGGGACCAACTGAGATTGACAGCTACAATGAAAAAAGATGGGAAGTCAATTGCTTCTCAAGGAAGAAAAATGAAAATGTATTTGTTAAAATGTCCAAAACATTTATGTTATGTGTATATACAATGATCTAGGTCTTTACTTTCAAAATCAATATTTCACATTCACTTGTAAACATTATCAAAGACAACACATGAGAGAGTAGGGTAGTGACATTTCATAGTGATCTTAAAAAAAATGTCAAACACTAAACAACTGACTAATCTGACATACTGTGTCATGTAAGAAAGGATTTCTAGCTGTGCTCTTGGATGGCTTCCTTATTAGTAGCTATTGCACAAGTAAATATTCTGCAGCTGTTATGTACCAGTAGTCCACTTCAGTAAAACAGATATAAACTTTTTTTGCATGTAGGCCTTCTCCGGTTTAGCATTTCCATATTTTACTCCTCACCTTGCAAAATTAATAATTTATTTTATTTTTCAGTTGTTTAAGTACTTTTTTTTGTGGGACAAAGTGCAGCCAGAATGTACCGTAAATGACAATAAAATGCAGTCACACCATTTCCTTACAGTTCTTGTTTTTATAGCTTTTACTATGCAGGCAAAAAGACATCTACCTTTTATTCCTTGGGTAAAGGCTTATTCACACAGTCATGTCTGTTGCGTGTCTATTAAAATTGGATCCATCCAAGGGGGTCCAACCCGTTACATGGTGTACCTAATAAAGTGGCCGGTGAGTGCACATTTAATTGTTGCTGCACCGCTGATCAGTTTTAATCCATCTACCTATTCAAAAATCTATTAGCAAAGTTGCCTATAAAAGCCAAGAAGGTTGTAAGATTATTTTTTTATTTAGGGCACCACAGTGGCTGAGTGGGTAGCACTTCTGCCTTGCAGAACTGGGTTCAAGTCCCACCAAGGTCAACATCTGCAAAGAGTTTGTATGTTCTCTCCGTGTCTGTGTGGGTTTCCTACCACACTCCAAAACATACAGGTAGGTTGTTTAGATTGTGAAGCTTTTTCTTCTCATAAACCCTAGTGTTTAACATTAATTTGAAGGTTAAACACCTGGTTCCACCAAACATCATCAGTGAAAGAAAAACCTATAAACTATAAAAGCTTCACATATATGTCATCAGTTTGGGGGTTTTTTTTGAGGATCCGTTGGGGCACATTTATCACACACTGGTGCTAAATGCACCAACGTATAATGGAATCCTGTATTGGACAGAGACAGTGGCTCCTTCCCAGCTCTCCCTGCCTACTTGCTTGATACCCTGGGTTGTAGATAGACAACTAATCAATATTCCCTACTGTTGCTAAACACAGAGACAGACAGAGACAAGACAATACAAACAAAAGGGCAATGCAGTACAAAATCACTAGGCAAAATGGATAGTCAAGAATACAGACTGACAGAATAACTGAGCTAGCCTACTAAGTACAAGACTATACCAAGCAAAAAGTAATGGTCCACAAGACCTACAGATAAGAATCTATAGCCACAGTCCAGAAGGAGACTGGAATAATATAGGAAAATAGTGAATATTCTTATTTTATTACATTAGATGTCAGTTTTCTTACATGTGACTGGATGGCAATGGGAGTTGAGAGAGCCTTTATAAATTACAGCAGGTTAACTATTGGTGAATCACAGCAGAGTCTGCAGGAGACATATGGATGTGGCGCTAATCAATCAAGGTTGGCAGAAGAATGAATAGACTAATTTTCAAAATAGAAAGAGGTAGAATGAAACAAACTGACTCTAGCAGCACATTGTCAGCCGTACTATACAGACAAATGATAATGCAGGCACAGATGTAACAGCAATTGTGTATTTTCGCCAATAGTAATACATTTGGGAAATTTTGTCTCACTACCCAGTACTGGGCATGGAATATAAAATACTAGAAAGTACAATGTGTCCCACAGACAGCAAATGAAAACGTTATGGATTTTTGAAGGTTGGAAATAAAAAAAATGGAAACAAAAAGATGAAAAAGGGCTAGGGATTAATTAAACTCTGGTGTGGATCTGGATAACTATTTGCAACAAAACACGAGAAGTAAACTTAAAGGGGTATTCCCATCTGGGCATTTAAATTTAATTAAATTCATTTGCCATCTGTAAACATTTCTTCAATTGGATGTTAAAAAAATGTTCCTGTGTGAAGATAATTTCTCCTAAATGTAGCCATGTTGTCCCTTAGAAACGAGATAGATTTCCCGGATACGACCACCTCACATTTTGGCAGCGGTGGCCAGATATGTGGTATTGAGTCCTGCCTGGCCACCTGGATTTAGCATTACCATAGGACGCCTGTAGGACATGCAGTAACTCCCGGACATTTCATATACAAAATCTTTTTGCTTCTTTGTGCAATCTCTCCAGCAGTGGTGGCCGTATCTAGGGACACAGTCTTGTTTCTAAGGGACCATGTGACTACATTTATGAGAGATTATCTTCTCACAGGAACATTTATTTTAATGACATCTAATTGAACAAATGTTCATATATGGCAGATTGATCTGGATGTGAATGTCCAGACGAGAATACCCCTTTGAGATTACAGCAAACACTACAGATTGTGAACTTATCCTTCTATTTTCTTCTATTTTCAACATAAGCTTTAAAGCGAATCTGTCACTACATTTGCACAAATACAGCTAGTGACAGGTTCCCATATAGTCCTTTTAATTGACTGACACCCTTTTGTAGCTAAAAATTGTTTATCTCAGATCCCCATAAATTATCTTTATAAACTTGCCTTGCATACAGCCAAATCTAGAGGTCCTTTAGCCTCTTAACATATAGCAAACTGTACACCATTCATATTTCTGATCACATGAAATCACAGCATGCTTGCATGTCTGCATGGAGGTATATCAGATCAGATACATGCATGGTGTACAGTTTGCTGATAAGGCTAGCAGGCTAAAGGACCTGAGATGATGTCAGCCTGGTCACATGACATTATTTCTGGATTCAACCCAATAATACCACACCCCCTCAACACCGTCTAGATTTGGCTGTATACAAGGGAAGTTTATAACGATGATTTAGGGGGATCTGAGATAAACAATTTTTAGCTAAAAGAAGGATGTCAGTGAGTTAATAGGGCTCTATGGGAAACTGTCAGTAGCTGTATTTTTGTACAAATTATACAATTTAACTGTTGGCCTTCAATATCATGCATTACAAACCAATAACATAACCTACAGGAATGGTAAAAAAAAAATAAAAAAATTTGCTCAAATTCACTTAACAATAAAATGGCAATTTTTCTGGTGTCTAGTCATTTCAAATTTTTTTTTTTTGGTACAGTGATTATATATGATGTGTTTTGAAAGAATATCTACAGTAGAAAATGTTAGTTATAAATCAAAGTGAAAACATTATTTTAATCTTTCTCATGACTCTTATACCACAGAATATATTGATGAGGAGTAATAATAAGACAAGAAATAATACTGTATTTTCCAATTCTATTATGATGACAGCTATAGTGCGTATAGAGTTTATATTTCTTCTTTTGAATGGTTAGCAGAGGGAGTCAATATACTCAACCCTTACTGTTTCAATGTTTCCATCAGCGACAGCTCATCCCATTGTTTCCTTGTCCCGACAGACACCAGCGGTTATGTCCCATTCAGTCCTGATGACCGCTGCACAAAAAGGCCATAGCAGTGACCCCCAGTACATATGGCACATGAATTAAGTAACTTACATGGAGGCCTGTGATTTACTGCAATTAGTCCTGGTAAATAGTCTTGAACAGGACATCACTGGTGTCAGCCCGGCCAAGTAAATAGCCTATTCACTTTCAGACAGTCTTAGCCATGGGCCTTCACTGAAAATTAGTTGGATAATTTTTATTTTCTATATGAAAAGACTTTTTTTTTATACATTTTCATCCATTATTATTCATTTCTATGGAATAATTTATTTCCACAGCCAATTAAAATGTGCAAATGTGCAAATATGCACTCATTGAAGTAGATTTTATAATATCCCAACATGTCCAGGAAAGTCATGGATAGTGCCTGTAGAATCTACACAAGATCTATGCACCGATAGTTGGTTGAAATGGTGTATCATACCACCGCTAGAGCTGTATAAATGTGTTCTCTAAAGCAATAAATTACAAATAACTATCTAGAAGTCTGATAGAAGAGATGAAAATGAGTAGTCTTTCCAGGGCTTGGGCTGGAGAAACCTTAGGAGTTGTCAGGACTTATGTGAAACACTATTATCCCTTGGCCTGTCTTTAAAAAATATAAATTGTGAAGATCAGCTCACCCAACCTTTGTAGCATGAATGATCCAAGGAAATCTGAGCATGAGGCGTCTTTAGTTCAGAAGCAAGGTATAGAATAAGAGAAAGTAGCATCCGGCTCCAGGATGTTTGGATGTTGTTAAAACAAATAACTTTTATTCAACAATCTAAAAAGACAATATACTGCATGGGTACATCAATCTACTACTGAGAACATAAGTATCAGCCTACACGTTTCGGAAAAGGTTCCTTATTCATGGTTGAAAAGATGAAATGAGATAAATAGTTTTCCCACCATGTAAATTAATCACTCAGGGGTACTTGATCTCTTATCAAAATTGGTAAAGCTTAAATAAAATTTTAAAGGTTGTGTTTTCTTGTGTCCCACCCGTAATTGGCAGGCTTAAATGGCGGTAGGTGTTAAAAGAGATTTCAATGTTGGTAGGTGTTAAAAGATTTTTAGAATTTTAGATCCTTTTTTTTTTTTCATTTATAATATTTTTAATAATTTATTGTTTAAATGTCAATAAGAATAAATACAACAAAAACAAGGGACATGAGTATCACTAATTCTTGTGATCACCCTCCAGCGATTAGTTATTTATTATCTATCTTGTGTATAGGGGACAATTGTTGTGAAAAGCCAGTTAATAATCAAAAACGTATCCAAATAATAATGCAGCAAAACATGGGGGACAGTGTATTCCTGGATATGTACACTATACACAGCCTTATCTCTGTAGATAGGGCTACCCTGCCCTATATAAAACTTATGTTTACAAAAGTCTTGTCACCAAGTACAAAATACTAAATGACATACACTCACCGGCCACTTTATTAGGTACACCTGTCCAACTGCTCGTTAACACTTAATTTTTAATCAGCCAATCACATGACGGCAACTCAGTGCATTTAGGCATGTAGACATGGTCAAGACAATCTCCTGCAGTTCAAACCGAGCATCAGTATGGGGAAGAAAGGTGATTTGAGTGCCTTTGAACGTGGTATGGTTGTTGGTGCCAGAAGGGCTGGTCTGAGTATTTCAGAAACTGCTGATCTACTGGGATTTTCACGCACAACCATCTCTAGGGTTTACAGAGAATGGTCCGAAAAAGAAAAAACATCCAGTGAGCGGCAGTTCTGTGGATGGAAATGCCTTGTTGATGCCAGAGGTCAGAGGAGAATGGGCAGACTGGTTCGAGCTGATAGAAAGGCAACAGTGACTCAAATCGCCACCGGTTACAACCAAGGTAGGCAGAAGAGCATCTCTGAACGCACATTACGTCGAACTTTGAGGCAGATGGGCTACAGCAGCAGAAGACCACACCAGGTGCCACTCCTTTCAGCTAAGAACAGGAAACTGAGGCTACAATTTGCACAAGCTCATCGAAATTGGACAGTAGAAGATTGGAAAAATGTTGCCTTGTCTGATGAGTCTCGATTTCTGCTGCGACATTTGGATGGTAGGGTCAGAATTTGGCGTCAACAACATGAAAGCATGGATCCATCCTGCCTTGTATCAACGGTTCAGGCTGGTGGTGGTGGTGTCATGGTGTGGGAAATATTTTCTTGGCACTCTTTGGGCCCCTTGGTACCAATTGAGCATCGTTGGAACGCCACAGCCTACCTGAGTATTGTTGCTGACCATGTCCATCCCTTTATGACCACAATGTACCCAACATCTGATGGCTACTTTCAGTGGGATAATGCGCCATGTCATAAAGCTGGAATCATCTCAGACTGGTTTCTTGAACATGACAATGAGTTCACTGTAGTCAAATGGCCTCCACAGTCACCAGATCTCAATCCAATAGAGTATCTTTGGGATGTGGTGGAACGGGAGATTCGCATCATGGATGTGCAGCCGACAAATCTGCGGCAACTGTGTGATGCCATCATGTCAATATGGACCAAAATCTCTGAGGAATGCTTCCAGCACCTTGTTGAATCTATGCCATGAAGAATTGAGGTAGTTCTGAAGGCAAAAGGGGGTCCAACCCGTTACTAGCATGTTGTACCTAATAAAGTGGCCGGTGAGTGTACATTTAATTGTTGCTGCACCGCTGATCAGTTTTAATCCATCTACCTATTCAAAAATCTATTAGCAAAGTTGCCTATAAAAGCCAAGATGGTTGTAAGATTTTATTTCATTATTATTTTATTTTTTTATTTAGGGTGGCACGGTTGCTGAGTGAGTAGCACTTCTGCCTTGCAGCGCTGGGGTCCTGTGTTCGAAATCCACCCAGGTCAACATCTGCAAAGAGTTTGTATGTTCTCTCTGTGTTTGCGTGGGTTTCCTCCAGGTTCTCCGGTTTCCTCCCACACTCTAAAACATACTGATAGGTTGTTTAGATTGTGAGCCACATGGGGACAGGGACCAATTTAACATGCTTTGTGCAGCACTGCGTAAACTGTGTGCGCTATATAAATAAAGAATTATTATTATTATTTCATCTAGGGTTACATCTAGGGTTTGCTATGAAGAAAGGTGTATAGCTTGATATAAAAAACCCACCAAATTGAGCAGAAACACAGCAGCAATGAAATGAAGGATGTCATTCAGCACTAATATTTTCTTCCTGGTAAAAAGATCCTCTGTGTGTGCTTCCTTTGTAAGAAACTGGAAGAACTTTTTACACGGATCCCATAATAAATATGTTAGCTGGACAAAGCATTATAGTAAACATACAAAACATAGTTTAATAATATTTGATCTGAGGATAAATTCACTTTACAAAAATTCGACGATCCTTTTACTATTTGTTATACTATTTGTTATATGTGAGGACTGGTGGATTGCTTTGTTATTGTAAACAACAGAATATACAAACAATATACTATAAAATATGTACACAGTTTAATAATCAAAAGTCATTTTAGGACTTTTTACCCAATACGATTATAATATTAAGGTTTCCTAGTCATATCCTTGTCTTTTTCTCAAGACAGAAAAGTTGCTGCTGAAAGCAGAACAGTTACCATGACAACCCGCTGGCAACCTCCTCGATGCATTTCATTCTGAGCCCTAGTGTTGATTCCTGAGGCTGGGTGGAGGACGTGGGGTTGGGGAGGAGGTAAAGGAAGGTTACTTTGCACTTAGTTAATATGCAAAACCACTTACAGCGCTGCTGCCTAAGTATTGAGGAAGCTTACACATAACCAAGCAAGACAAGCCAAAGGGCACTTCCTGTATGGGGTGACACAATTATTTCTTCAACAAAGTCACAGTAATACACAACGTCTCATTTACAATCCATTCCCAGACAAACTCATTTTCTCAGCCTATATAATCTAAGGATGCTTTTGCTGTAATATACCACTATGTATCATAACATCTTTTACATAGCTTTAGCACTTGACATTTTATATTTTATAGTAAATCTATCATGCACATTGTGTGAAAACTTCAGCAACCCTCAAAATATAAGATTTAGAATGTTTTTAAAAGAGTTCAAAGTATTAACATATCTGTATCCAAATCCCACCCATTTAATATATAAAGCTAAGTGTATGTATGTGTGTATGTATGTCCACAAAAGGAATCTGTGCTTTCCAAAATACACTAATTAACCACCACATACTGGAGCCATTGTCTGCTGGCTGCTGTGGAAGTTGGCAACCAGCTTCTATTTTGCCACAGGTCATTAGTATGAGCTCTGAGCTTTGATTGGTTAGTATAGGCAAAGAGTATAAGACAGCTTATGTGTGAGTTAATATGGATAGAGATACAGACAATGAGAGACAGGCATACAGACAAAGAAAGATGGACAGAGACTGATAGACAGAGACAGACAGAGACAGACAGAGAGACAAAGAGGCAGACAGAGAAAGAGAGAGGGAGAGAGAGACAGATGGATCTAGAGATAGATAGATATAACATTTGTTAACCCATTCTAGAGAAACAGACAAAGACAGACAGAGAGACAGACAGAAAGACAAAGAGACAGACACAGAGAGAGAGGGACAGAGACAGACAGGGAGAGAGACAGATACACAGACATAAAATTTGTTAGCCCATCCTAAAGAGATACATTTGTTAACCCATTGTATAGCTAAGAGCAGTTATTTACTATTCCAGGCAATGCCAGGAGCTACAACTAGTAAGATTAAAAAATATAATAAATAACATAAAACAGACCTGTGTGGTCTCAAATGCATGACCTAATGGGGCACATTTACTGTCTGACGAGGATGAAGTCCGACGTGATTCACCAAGATCATGCGTCTGAGATCATGCATGTCTCGCTTCCCCGCTGACGTCCGCCGTAGTTCTTTCTTCTTCTCGGTGTATGTGAGTGCATATCTTGTGACACAATTTAAGATGTTGAATCCTGCACGTTGTCCGAATCTGTCGGATCTTCCGACGGCCCGCCCACCGATTTGGGTCGTGTGAAAGCCGGCATCGATGCACCAAAATCTGATCCCGTGCGACAAAAAGCCCTTTTAAATGAGGCGCATATCGGAAATCGTTGGATATTCTGACGATAGTGTGGTCTGCGGAGCCTTAGTAAATGAGCCCCAATGTGTTATATTGTGGTTTTTTTTTACAGAAAATACAATTCTTTCTTGTGCTGCACCTCCCTGTCTTATGCATCAAGTTGAATAAAGAAGATTCCTGGGTGAGTGCCGCTATCTCTTGTCTTTATTTGTTCAAATACAATTAAACATTAATTTGCCTTACAACATAGCAGACCCAGATTCCCATAGAAGTCAATACAGCACAGTTTAAGTATGTTTAACTTCATTTTGTTCCATATGGCACACCTCAGAGGACTAGCGGGTCCCTGTTTTTGAGTTCTATGGGGGTCCCAGTGGTTAGACCTCCAGCAATCAGACAACTATCTTTCATCTAGGAATCTGTAGTGGTTGGGGAGAAAATGATTATTAACATGCATATTTGGACAATTTGTGCATGTATTTGGAGATCCTGAGATATCTCAGATTTTGAGGCACATTTCAAAGAATAATCTTACTTCAAGGTGCAAAATTCTTGGAAAGTGTTACAAGGAGAGGGTTGTGGACCCATCAGGTGACCTAACTTGACCTTGCACTACCTCTACAAAATTTTTATCCCAGAAAAAATAAAGCTTTACGCACTTCTTCTCATTGTTCAGTGAAGCGATGTTCATTCAGTAATCAATGAATGTAGAAGAAATCTATTTTGTAGTAAAGAATGTTTCTTATCATTACATGATTCTGCCTTGTACAGGACTTAGTTCATGTAAGCTTTCATGCACACTATAGTAGAATAATTCCTCAGGTGAGAAACAGATTTTTATTTTGCACGCTATATGAACAGTACCTTCAAAGTTAATCAGAACATGACAGTATATCTAATGGCTTATAACTATGGGCTAATGCACTGTTCAGATTCAACGTGCACACATTTACCTAGATTATCCTTTCTTTCTTATAGTCAGAGTTTAAATTTTACATCTGAATATTACAAATATTACAGTTTCAGCGTAAAAATGTTATTTTCCAATATTCTTTCTGTATTAATTCCTTATGGTTTTCTAGATGCACTACACTCACCGGCCACTTTATTAGGTACACCAGGCTAGTAACGAGTTGGACCCCCTTTTGCCTTCAGAACTGCCTCAATTCTTCGTGGCATAGATTCAACAAGGTGCTGGAAGCATTCCTCAGAGATTTTGGTCCATATTGACATGATGGCATCACACAGTTGCCGCAGATTTGTCGGCTGCACATCCATGATGCGAATCTCCCGTTCCACCACATCCCAAAGATGCTCTATTGGATTGAGATCTGGTGACTGTGGAGGCCATTTGAGTACAGTGAACTCATTGTCATGTTCAAGAAACCAGTCTAGATGATTCCAGCTTTATGACATGGCGCATTATCCTGCTGAGCCATCAGATGTTGGGTACATTGTGGTCATAAAGGGATGGACATGGTCAGCAACAATACTCAGGTAGGCTGTGGCGTTGCAACGATGCTCAATTGGTACCAAGGGGCCCAAAGAGTGTCAAGAAAATATTCCCCACACCATGACACCACCACCACCAGCCTGAACCGTTGATACAGGGCGGGATGGATCCATGCTTTCATGTTGTTGACGCCAAATTCTGAACCTACCATCCGAATGTCGCAGCAGAAATCGAGACTCATCAGACCAGGCAACGTTTTTCCAATCTTCTACTGTCCAATTTCGATGAGCTTGTGCAAATTGTAGCCTCAGTTTCCTGTTCTTAGCTGAAAGGAGTGGTACCCGGTGTGGTCTTCTGCTGCTGTAGCCCATCTGCCTCAAAGTTCGACGTAATGTGCGTTCAGAGATGCTCTTCTGCCTACCTTGGTTGTAACGGGTGGCGATTTGAGTCACTGTTGCCTTTCTATCAGCTGGAACCAGTCTGCCCATTCTCCTCTGACCTCTAGCATCAACAAGGCATGTCCGCCCACAGAACTGCCGCTCACTGGATGTTTTTTCTTTTTCGGACCATTCTCTGTAAACCCTAGAGATGGTTGTGCGTGAAAATCCCAGTAGATCAGCAGTTTCTGAAATACTCAGACCAGCCCTTCTGGCACCAACAACCATGCCACGTTCAAAGGCACTCAAATCACCTTTCTTTCCCATACTGATGCTCAGTTTGAACTGCAGGAGATTGTCTTGACCATGTCTACATGCCTAAATGCACTGAGTTGCCGCCATGTGATTGGCTGATTAGAAATTAAGTGTTAACGAGCAGTTGGACAGGTGTACCTAATAAAGTGGCCGGTGAGTGTATATTTAACCCCTTAAAGACTTGGCCTTTTTTAGTTATTTCACTTCAATTTCACTTCAAAAATCTATAACTTTTTTATTTTTCCACATAAAGAGATCTGTGATGGCTTATTTTCTGCGTAACAAATTGCACTTCATAGTGACATTTGCAACGTTTTCTTGTGGGCTTGGATTTTACAGCTTTCACTGTGCGCTGCAATTGACATGTCTACTTTATTCTTTGGGTCGGTGGGATTACGGGGATACCAAATTTGTATAAGTTTTATAATGTTTTCATACATTTACAAAAATTAAAACTTCCTGTACAAATTTTTTTGGGGGATTTTGTCATCTTCTGGCATCAATAACTTTATTGTACAGAGCTGCGGGTGGTGTCATTTATGGTGACTTTAGATGACATTTTCATTGCTATAATTTTTAGGGCTGTAATGAAAACCTAATGGCCATTAAAGTTTTGTCTATTATGTATATGATTTACTATGGTAATGAGGAATGTGCAGGACCCAAAATTTCTGATGGCAGCTCTACATCCACCAATTTGATATTAAGGACATAGATTGACAAAGTGAATAGTTTTGTTTTACTTTAGTTATATAAAATTCTTAACCATTCCTATTGAAGTGTTCTATATCAGCTTTTTCAATAAGAAGACTAATGAGGGTCCTGGGGATAAACTATATGGGCCAAATACTTTTTATAGGATAGAAATACACTCTATCACGCATTCTTTTCCCTAATAATTAATTTCTAAACATTAAGAGTTTTACAGAAAATTACAAAATGCAGGCCATGCAATAATGAAATATCCACCAAATATACACTGTACACTATTATTATATTTTAATCACGTAGTATACTCAACTGAGTATGTGAGAAGTAGTTTTCTTTATTCCGAACAACAAATAATAACAACTCCCATTTGTCTTCCTGCACAAAAGCAGAACGATATTTTGCTCTGGGAGTGCCTATGAATAGAAATATTCATTACCTTTGAAGTGTATTCTTATTTAATTCAATATAAACTGACAGCCCAAATGCTAATAAGACTTCAGTTTAGACGTGAGATAGAATGACTAGCATTTGTATTTATGACTGGTACTTTTTCCTCGATTTCCTTCAGTATATTTCTCAAGGTTTTAAATGATTGCATTCAAATTTATGGCATATCTAACACAGATCAGCCATGTTACCATTTATTAGGTACTTGCTGAAATAAAAGAGATAAATGTGCACTGTGATTACCCTGTCTATTGCATCTTGCTTCTTTTCAATTCAACTTGATCATATTTATTTACATTTTATGATGATGTTCATGGGTTTGTTCCATTGTTTTGCTCTATCGATTTTGCATTTGTGGGGTTTTATTCTTTTTAATAAAGTAGAAAAAGTGCTTATATTGATTTACATGAAGCATAAATAGGACATAATGTAAGGAAATCTAATAAAATCTGGCAGCGAGTGCAATCTAGAAGTAAAGACTATAATAAGTCATACACCTGTGAAATAAGAATTCACTTGATTTACTGCCTAACGTATTATATTTTTGTTCCTATACAGTAGGTTGTAAATTTTATTGAGCAAAGTGTAAAAAGATGTATGTATGGTGAGGAATGTGAGGATGATTAGATAGACCCCATAGCAAAAGAATTAACATATCCATTGAAATCAGCTGAAGCATGGCAGCAATTGTTGGTTTCCCAGTGGTATCAATTGAGGGGAAAACAATATTAAACCATTATAAGATTTCTAAATTCTTAATCTGATAATGAGCCCCCTATTTAGCATTGAACTGCTATTTTCTTATTGTTGATATGGTGTTGTTGTGTGACTGTATTATACATATTACACCATAAAGAACCCTGGAACATTGTAGTGCGTAAATCAGCAGAATACCATTGTAATAATGTAAGATATTTTATTGTATTGTATTAAGTGTATGACATTATGCCTGATGGAGGCATTTTATTTGGTCAAAAATGTCTGACGCTATGGATGAGCCTGAGCTACTGCCAGCAATGTAAGAGGATTTTGTATGGCATATACTGGCATAGGTTGAGAACAATTCTTTATACTACTAGTCTCCAAATTCTGAATCTTCAGTAGTTGGAAAACAACTTTTAGCAGAGACTTGAAATTGTAGTTTTACAATAGCTGGAGAACCACAGTTTAGAGGCCATAGCTCTGGACACAGTGGATGCCGTTTTCATATAGTTGAAGGCTGGCTTACAGGAAGGGATTTAGGGGAAACAATTCTATATAACAAAACCGTCAATGTTATTTAGATGTAAAAAAAGCATCTAGACTAGAGATGAGCGAACATACTCGTCCGAGCTTGATGCTCGTTCGAGCATTAGCGTACTCGAAACTGCTCGTTGCTCGGACGAATACTTCGCCCGCTCGAGAAAATGGCAGCTCCCGCCGTTTTGCTTTTTGGCGGCCAGAAACAGAGCCAATCACTAGCCAGGAGACTCTGCACTCCACCCAGCATGACGTGGTACCCTTACACGTCGATAGCAGTGGTTGGCTGGCCAGATCAGGTGACCCTGGAATAGACTAGCCCCTGCCTGCGCTGCTCGGATCATTCTGTGTCTGGATGCCGCTAGGGAGAGAGCTGCTGCTGGTCAGGGAAAGCGTTAGGCTCTTCTATTAGAATAGTGTTAGGCAGGAGTGATTCTACAAGAACCCAACAGCCCTTCTTAGGGCTACAATAACGTTATACTTTTTTTTTTTTTTATTTGCAGCTAGTACCATATTGTGAGGAATTTGCAGGGGGACTTGCTACCGTTGTGTTTAGCTCTTAGTGACACACATATCCACCTCAAACACCAAAGTGGGAAAATTTATTAGGGGTTTGATTTCAATTAGGCACAGTCTGCCATTTACTTTTTATATTACGTTTATTTTTTCATAACTCAGCGTCATCTCATCTGCCATAGCAGTGTGCTTTCATACTTGGCTAGAAAATAGCCATAGGAGAATCCAAACGGCTTACTTAGGCCTACAATAGCATTATATATTTTATTTCTGGTTGATCTGCTGGTGGCTGTCCTTGCTGCAGTGCATCTACTACCATATTGTGAGGAATTTGTAGTGAGACTTGCGACCGTTGTGTTTAGCGCTTAGTGACGCACATATCCATCGCAAAGACCGAAGTGGGAAAATTTATTAGGGGTTTGATTTCAATTAGGCACAGTCTGCCATTTACTTTTTATTTTACGTTTATTTTTTCATAACTCAGCGTCATCTCATCTGGCATAGCAGTGTGCTTTCATACTTGGCTAGAAAATAGCCATAGGAGAATCCAAACGGCTTACTTAGGCCTACAATAGCGTTATATATTTTATTTCTGGTTGATCTGCTGGTGGCTGTCCTTGCTGCAGTGCATCTACTACCATATTGTGAGGAATTTGTAGTGAGACTTGCGACCGTTGTGTTTAGCGCTTAGTGACGCACATATCCATCGCAAAGACCGAAGTGGGAAAATTTATTAGGGGTTTGATTTCAATTAGGCACAGTCTGCCATTTACTTTTTATTTTACGTTTATTTTTTCATAACTCAGCGTCATCTCATCTGGCATAGCAGTGTGCTTTCATACTTGGCTAGAAAATAGCCATAGGAGAATCCAAAACGGCTTACTTAGGCCTACAATAGCGTTATATATTTTATTTCTGGTTGATCTGCTGGTGGCTGTCCTTGCTGCAGTGCATCTACTACCATATTGTGAGGAATTTGTAGTGAGACTTGCGACCGTTGTGTTTAGCGCTTAGTGACGCACATATCCATCGCAAAGACCGAAGTGGGAAAATTTATTAGGGGTTTGATTTCAATTAGGCACAGTCTGCCATTTACTTTTTATTTTACGTTTATTTTTTCATAACTCAGCGTCATCTCATCTGGCATAGCAGTGTGCTTTCATACTTGGCTAGAAAATAGCCATAGGAGAATCCAAACGGCTTACTTAGGCCTACAATAGCGTTATATATATTTTATTTCTGGTTGATCTGCTGGTGGCTGTCCTTGCTGTAGTGCATCTACTACCATATTGTGAGGAATTTGTAGTGAGATTTGCGACCGTTGTGTTTAGCGCTTAGTGACGCACATATCCATCGCAAAGACCGAAGTGGGAAAATTTATTAGGGGTTTGATTTCAATTAGGCACAGTCTGCCATTTACTTTTTATTTTACGTTTATTTTTTCATAACTCAGCGTCATCTCATCTGGCATAGCAGTGTGCTTTCATACTTGGCTAGAAAATAACCATAGCAATAGGATAGCATCGTTTGGTTTTAAAAACTAAAAAACACAAAAAAACACAAAAAAAGTTAAAAAAAAATTAAAGTTATAACTTTCATTTTCAAAATGTTTAACCCGAGGGCTAGAGGTAGAGGACGAGGGCGGGGACGTGGGCGTCCAACTACTGCAGGGGTCAGAGGCCGTGGTCCTGGGCGGGTGAGACACCACCTGCTGATGAGGGAGCAGGGGAACGCCGCAGAGCTACACTCCCTAGGTTCATGTCTGAAGTTACTGGGACTCGTGGTAGAGCACTGTTGAGGCCAGAACAGTGCGAACAGGTGATGTCGTGGATTGCCGACAATGCTTCGAGCAATTTGTCCACCAGTCAGTCTTCCACGCAGTCCACCCATGTCACCGAAATCGGCACTCCTCCAGCTCCTGCACCTCAGCCTCCTCCCCCCCAGTCTGCCCCCTCCCAGGAAAATTTGGCATTTGAACCGGCATACTCTGAGGAACTGTTTTCTGGACCCTTCCCACAGTCACAAACCACTTGTCCGGTTGCTGCTGAGCAATTTTCCGATGCCCAGGTTTTCCACCAGTCGCAGTCTGTGGGTGATGATGACCTTCTTGACGTAGTGGAAGAAGTGTGTAAAGAGGTGTCCGACGATGAGGAGACACGGTTGTCAGACAGTGGTGAAGTTGTTGTCAGGGCAGGAAGTCCGAGGGGGGAGCAGACTGAGGGATCGGAGGAAGATGAGGTGACAGACCCAAGCTGGGTTGAGAGGCCGGGTGAACACAGTGCTTCTGAGACGGAGGAGAGTCCTCGACCAGAACAGGTTGGAAGAGGCAGTGGTGGGGCCAGATGGAGAGGCAGGGCCAGAGCAGGTGCATCAGCGCCAAATGTGTCACGTAGTGAAGCTCCCGTGGCGAGGGCTCCCGCGGCGAGGGCTAGATTCTCAGAAGTCTGGAGGTTCTTTAAGGAAACACCGGGTGACCGACGGACTGTGGTGTGCAACCTTTGCCAAACCAGGATCAGCAGGGGTTCCACCACTACTAGCTTAACTACCACCAGTATGCGCAGGCATATGAATGCTAAACACCCCACTCAGTGGCACCAAGCCCGTTCACCTCCGGCCGTGCACACCACTGCTCCTTCCCCTGTGTCAGCTGATAGTCAGCCCCCTGCCCAGGACCCTGGCACAAAAACCCCATCGTCGCCTCCACGATCCTCCACAGCATCCACCAGCGTTCAGCTCTCCATACCCCAGACGCTGGAGCGGAAACGCAAATATAGTGCAACCCACCCGCACGCCCAAGCCCTTAATGTCCACATCTCCAGATTGCTTAGCCTGGAGATGCTGCCCTATAGGCTAGTAGAGACCGAGGCCTTTCGCAACCTCATGGCGGCGGCCGCCCCTCGGTATTCGGTCCCCAGCCGCCACTACTTTTCCCGATGTGCCGTCCCAGCCCTGCACCAGCACGTGTCAGACAACATCATCCGTGCCCTGACCAACGCCGTTTCTGACAAGGTCCACCTGACCACGGACACGTGGACGAGTGCTGCCGGGCAGGGCCACTGTATATCGCTGACGGCACATTGGGTTAACTTGGTGGAGGCTGGGACCGAGTCTGACCCTGCGGCTGGTCATATACTGCCCACGCTGAGGATTGCGGGGCCTACCTCGGTCCAGGTCTTTCAGGCCTACTATGCCTCCTCCTCCTCCCACCCCTCCTCCACCTCCTCCTCCGAACTACCATCCGTAGGCATGGCGCCATCAGTCGCTAGCTCTAGGCACAGCAGCAGTGCCGTCGCTAAGCGACAGCAGGCGGTGCTCAAACTGCTGAGCCTAGGCGATAAAAGGTACACCGCCCAAGAACTATTACAGGGCATCACGGCGCAGACTGATCTGTGGCTGGCACCGCTGAACCTGAAGCCAGGCATGGTTGTGTGTGACAACGGCCGTAACCTGGTGGCGGCTCTGCAACTCGGCAGACTGACACATGTGCCATGCCTGGCCCATGTGTTAAATCTGATAGTTCAGCGTTTCCTCAAGACATACCCCAATCTGTCTGATTTGTTCACGAAGGTGCGCCGCATCTGTGCGCATTTCAGGAAGTCCAGCACAGATGCTGCCACTCTCAGGGCAGCGCAGCGCCGCCTCCAACTGCCCGCTCACCGACTGTTGTGCGACGTGCCCACGAGGTGGAATTCAACATTAACCATGTTATCCAGAGTTTACCAGCAGCGCAGAGTGATTGTAGACTGCCAGATGTCAACTTCCACCAGAACTGGTAGTCAGGTCAGTCAGCTTCCTCAAGTCTACAATGAGGAGTGGACGTGGATGTCTGATATCTGTCAGGTGCTGAGTAACTTTGAGGAGTCAACACAGATGGTCAGTGGCGATGCCGCCATCATCAGCCTCACCATCCCGCTGCTTGGCCTGTTGAAAAACTCTCTGATCAGCATGAAGTCGGAAGCTTTGCGCTCATCACAAGAGACGGGGGAAGAAGATTCCCTTGTTGATAGCCAAAGCACCCTCAGGTCTGTTTCTCAGCGCATATCGGAGGAGGTGGAGGAGGATGAGGAGGAAGAGGAGGAGAATGTTGGCGAGACACAAGAGGGGAGCATTGCTCAGACCTTCACTGTTCAGCGTGTATGGGCAGAAGAAGAGGAGTTGGAGGAGTTGGAGGAGGAGGAGATGGACAGTCAGGCCAGTGAGGGGAGTGAATTCTTGCGAGTTGGGACTCTGGCGCATATGGCAGATTTCATGCTAGGCTGCCTATCCCGTGACCCTCGCGTTCAAAGAATTTATTCCAGCACCGATTACTGGGTATTCACTCTCCTGGACCCACGGTACAAGCAAAATCTTTCCACTCTCATCCCTGGAGAGGAAAGGAGTGTGAGAATGCATGAATACCAGCAGGCCCTGGTGCACAAGCTGAAACAGTATTTCCCTTCTGACAGCGCTAGTGGCAGAGTGCGTAGTTCTGCGGGACAAGTAGCGAGGGAGAGTAGGCGAGCAGGCAGCTTGTCCAGCACTGGCAAGGGTACGCTTTACAAGGCTTTTGCCAGCTTTATGTCACCCCAGCAAGACACTGTCACCTGTCCCCAGTCTCGGCACAGTAGGGCTGATCTTTACAGAAAGATGGTGAGGGAGTACGTAGCTTACCATACCATCGTCCTAAATGATCACACAGCTCCCTACAACTACTGGGTTTCAAAGCTGGACATGTGGCACGAACTGGCGCTGTACGCCTTGGAGGTTCTTGCCTGCCCTGCCGCTAGCGTGTTGTCCGAGCGGGTTTTCAGTGCAGCTGGTGGCATCATCACCGATAAGCGTACACGCCTGTTGACTGACAGCGCTGACAGGCTGACGCTTATTAACCCCTACGGGACACAGCATCTTTTGGCCTAAAGGACGCGGACCCATTTTTCAAATCTGCCCTGTGTCACTATAAGTGGTTATAGCGTGGGAACGCTATGAGAAATCCAGGGGATTTTGAGATTGTTTTCTCGTGACACATTGTACTTCAAATTAGTTTAAAAATTTGGATGAAATCTTTTGCGTTTAGTTATGAAAAAAAACAAAATTTGGCAAAAAATTGGAAAAATTCTATATTTTCAACGTTCTAAATTCTCTACTTTTGATGCAGATAGTCATAGCACCCAAATAAATTCATAACTTACATTTCCCAAATGTCTGCTTTATGTTGGCATGGTTTTTTAAGATTCCACATATTTTACTAGAATGTTCTGAGGCTCAGAATTTAGGTATCATTTTTCACATTTTTTGTAAAATCACCAAAACCTGTATTTAGATGGACCTGCTCAACTTCTAATTGACACTGAGAGGCCTAAATAATAGCTAGACTCATAAATTACCCCATTGTGGAAACTACACCCCTCAACGTATGAAAAACCACTTTTAAGAAGTTTGTTAACCCTTTAGGTGTTTTATAGGGGTTAAAACAAAACGGAGGTGCAGTCTGAAAATTGTAATATTTTTTCACAATACACTCATTTTGGGTGGAAAATTAAACATTTACAATGGATTAAATTAAAAAAGGCTCCACAAAGTTTGATACCCAATTTCTCCCGAGTACACCGATACCCTATATGTGGTGGTAACCTGCTGTATGGGCGCACGGCTGGGCATAGGAGGGAAGGAGGCGCCATCCAGATCCGATTTGCTATGTCACATTGTACAGGCTATAATTTTTTTCTTTTTTTATTGAGGACCTATAGGGGCTTATTTCTTTTGCCACATGAGATGCACTTTTCTGGTACATAATTTTGGGGCATCTATAGCTAATTGGTGAGATTTAATTAAAGCTTTGTTGGTGGAGGAAATGAAAATCGTCAATTTTTAGGAACATTTTTATGTGTTTTTTTTTTGGCCGTTAACCATACCATAAAAATAGTATATTATTTTTATTCTATGGGTCGCCACGATTACAAAAATACTTCATTTATATATATTTTTTATTTTTTCCCATTTTTACTGAATAAAAAGTAATTTGGCAAAATTGTTGTTAATTTTAGCATCACCGTCTTTCATATGCATAACTTTTTTATTTTTCACCTCACAAATCTGTTTAAGGGCTTATTTTTTGCGAGAAGGATTGTTCTTTTTAGTGGTCTTATTTTAGATTGCGTAACTTTTTTAAATCACTTTTTAGAGCATTTTTAAAGGGCATTAATAAAAAATCATCTTTTTTTCAGAGAGAGTTTTTTGAGGTTGTTTTTTACGGGGTTCACTTTGCGGATCTAATAACGATTCTGTTTTATTATGCAGATTGTTACGGACGCAGGGATACCAAATATGTGGGGGTTTTGTGTATTTTATTCAATTGTACTGAATAAAAACTAATTTGGAGAAAATCTTATTCATTTTAGCATCACCATCTATTCATATGCATAACTTTTTTATTTTTTGGCTGACAAATCTGGTTAGGGGCTTATTTTTTGCGAAAACAGTTGTTCTTTTTAGTGGGCTTATTTTAGAGTGCATAAAATTTTTTAAATCACTTTTTAGAGCATTTTTTATAGGGTATTAATTAAAAATTATCTTTTTTTCGGAACGTTTTTTGCGTTTTTTTCCTCCGGCGTTTACCGTGCGGGTCCAGTAATGATTCTGTTTTATTATGCAGATTGTTACGGACGCGGCAATACCAAACATGCGGGGGTTTTTTGTGTTTTTATGTTTTTTATACTTTATTAAGTGTTTTTATGGGAAAGTGACATTTTAGGGGCTTATATTTTTATGTATTTATTTTTTATTTATTATAATGTGTAGTGTTAAGTGTTTTTGCATAATTTTACTTCTACATACTTGAACTTAAACCAGTGATACTCTGATCACTGGTTTAAGTTCAATACACTGCTCTACAATACTATTTTATTGTAGAGCAGTGTAAACTGTCTAAGCATGCTTGCGCATGCTCAGACAGTTTGCAGTCAGACCCGGAAGGGTTCTGGCTGCCATGGAAACCGGGCAGCTCCGGGGCACATGCCAGTCCTCGGAGCTGCCCAGGAGAGGATCGGATCCCCCGGTAAGCGGCACGGGGGATCCGATCCATAGGGGGAAGACCCTTACACGCCGCGGTCATGCTTGACCGCGGCGTGTAAGGGGTTAACACCCGCGATCGGAGTCGGCTCCGATCGCGGGTGTTAGCGCAGGCTGTCAGCTGTACTAGACAGCTGACAGCCGCTGCTTCTGGTACCGGCTCCGTTCGTGAGCCGGTACCAGAAGCAGGACGTTATAGTGCGTCCTGGTGCGCTAAGTATCTAGCCACCGGGACGTACTATAACGTCCTGGTGCGCCTAGGGGTTAAGATGAATAAAGCCTGGATTTCTCATAATTTCCAATCTCCACCAGGTGAAGGAAGCTCAACCTGAATAATTTATGCACTCCTCCTCCTCATTTTCCTCCTTCTCCTCCTCTTTGTACACTAAAGCAGAGGAAACTGGCTATTTTTTGACAGGGCCCACTGGCTCTAGCTATAGTACTTTATGCATTTAATTTTTCTGGAGGGCCACCTACCCGGTCCTCTGTTTTAAACAATTTTTGGGACTGCCACATACAGGCACTCAATCTATTCAAATTTTCTGGAGGGCCACCTACCTGCTCCTCTGGTTTGAAAACTTTTTTGGACTGCCACATACAGGCACTCAATCTATTTCATTTTTCTGGAGGGCCACCTACCTGCTCCTCTGGTTTGAAAACTTTTTTGGACTGCCACATACAGGCACTCAATCTATTTCATTTTTCTGGAGGGCCACCTACCTGCTCCTCTGGTTTGAAAACTTTTTTGGACTGCCACATACAGGCACTCAATCTATTTCATTTTTCTGGAGGGCCACCTACCTGCTCCTCTGGTTTGAAAACTTTTTTGGACTGCCACATACAGGCACTATCCAAATTAAATTGTCTCCATAGCAGCCTCCACACGTTGTCTCCATTGCTACCTCCAAAAGTCGTCCATATAGCTGCCTCTATACATCGTCCCCTTATCAAACGAGGTGTGTCAGGCAGAAATTTGGGTTGTTTTCATGGATTCCACATCAAAGTTGTTAACTTTGTCGCCACCCTGCTGTGTTATCCACAAAATATACTGGCAAACTTTTATCATTTACCGATATTATTTCAGCGCTTCTTGCGCATCTGTTGATTACACTGCTGTGTAATCCACAATATATAGTGGCAAACTTTTACCATTTACAGATATTATTTCAGCGCTTCTTGCGCATCTGTTTACATTCCCCTCACCCGCCATATCCCAAACTTATAAGAACGCTACTACACTTAACTTGGTGGAGGCTGGGACCGAGTCTGACCCTGGGGCTGGTCATATACTGCCGACGCCGAGGATTGCGGGGCCTACCTCGGTCAAGGTCTCAAAGGCCTACTATACCTCCTCCTCCTCCCACCCCTCCTCCACCTCCTCCGAATTACCATCCGTGGGCATGGCGCCATCAGTCGGTAGCTCTAGGCACAGCAGCAGTGCCATCGCTAGGCGACAGCAGGCGGTGCTCAAACTGCTGAGCCTAGGCGATAAAAGGCACAGTGCCCAATAGCTATTACAGGGCATTCCACATCAAACTTGTTAACTTTGTCGCCACTCTGCTGTGTAATCCACAAAATATACTGGCAAACTTTTATCATTTACCAATATTATTTCAGCGCTTCTTGCGCATCTGTTTACATTCCCCTCACCCGCCATATCCTAAACTTATAAGAACGCTACTACACTTGATCTTATACAAAAGGTTCTTAGAAGTGCTGTTTGGGGAGTAGCCTAGAGACAGGGGCTTGAATTGGCGAAAGCTCGCCCGGCTGCGGAGCACCAGCTCCATCTCAAGATCCAACTAACATAGTTTTAACTGCAGCACCTTTAATCTACTACTAGTTCACTGCCTCCATACATCGTCCCCTTATCAAACGAGCTGTGTCGGGCAGAATTTTGGGTTGTTTTCATGGCTTCCACATCAAACTTGTTAACTTTGTCGCCACCCTGCTGTGTAATCCACAAAATATACTGGCAAACTTTTATCATTTACTAATATTATTTCAGCGCTTCTTGCGCATCTGTTTACATTCCCCTCACCCGCCATATCCTAAACTTATAAGAACGCTACTACACTTGATCTTATACAAATGGTTCTTAGAAGTGCTGTTTGGGGAGTAGCCTAGAGACAGGGGCTTGGATTGGCGAAAGCTCGCCTGGCAGCGGAGCGCCAGCTCCATCTCAAGATCCAACTAACATAGTTCTGCAGCACCTTTAATCTACTACTAGTTCACTGCCTCCATACATCGTCCCCTTATCAAACGAGCTGTGTCTGGCAGAATTTTCAGGTGTTTCACCAGATACATAGTGGAACGCGGCCCATCTGTCGCCGCCATGCTGGAGACCTAAAGTTGCAATCATAGCAGCGCAATATGGATGCCCCATACTGTCGCTCTTAATCATGGAACCATTTCCGTAAAAACAATTAAAAATAGAACCACTATGCTATTCCATTATTCCTAGGTGAAATATTCAAACGACCCGGCCTGCTTTGAAAATTATAATTTTTTCAAAGTAAACGCTTCTGGCCCCCAGGCCCATTTTGGGTGGGGAGGAGCCGAGAGACAGGGGCTTGGACAGGCGAAAGCTCGCCTGGCGGTGGACCGCCAGCTCCATCCCAAGATTAGGCAGCCTCAGAGGCATCCATGCATGCTGCCCCTGCTGTTTCCTGTCCATTTTGCCTCCACGATCCTCCACAGCGTCCACCAATGTCTCATTTCAACTCTCTATACCCCAGACGCTGGAGCACAAGAGGATATGCAGCACATCATCCCCTTATCAAACGAGCTGTGTCAGGCAGAATTTTCAGGTGTTTCACCAGATACATAGTGGAACTCGGCCCATCTGTCGCCGCCATGCTGGAGACCTGAAGTTGCAATCATAGCAGCGCAATATGAATGCCCCATACTGTCGCTCTTAATCATGGAAGTTGTCTCCATGGCTGCCTCCACATGTCGTCCCCTTATCAAAAGAGCTGTGTCAGGCTCATTTTTCGGGTGTTTCACCAGATGCGTTATGGAACTTGGTCACTATGTCGCCACCATGCTGTGTTATCGACTAAATATACCTTCAACCTTTTGTTCACATAGGAAATCATTTCACCTCCTTTGGTGAAACCTGAGTCCATTTAGGGTATGTCGCCATGAGACTCTCTAGCCTGCCACTGCTGCCGCTGCCTCTGCATGCCGTCCCCTATAGTGTCAGGGTCAATTATTGCATGTTTTAGATGCTATCTAGCCTCATTCGGTCACTCTGTCATGGCCATGCTGTTGCCCATAATTTTGGCATAATGGTGCGATTAAGCAGCCTCAGAGGCATCCATGCATGCTGCCCCTGCTGTTTCCTGTCCATTTCCGTGGTGTTTCCATCCTTTTCTGAGGTTCCCAGGTGTTTGGCCAAGCTTCCCTGTGCAGAGCCTTGGTCCCCTTGAAAAATGCTCGAGTCTCCCATTGCCTTCAATGGGGCTCGTTATTCGAGACGAGCACTCGAGCATCGGGAAAAGTTCGTCTCGAATAACGAGTACCCGAGCATTTTAGTGCTCGCTCATCTCTAATCTAGACCCATCTTGAAGCTCTCTGCTGTTCCTACTTTGACCAGCGCCTGAGGCTTTTCTACAGATTGACAGTTATCATAGTAACAAAAGCCCTGTTGCCTCTGCTGATTAAACCTTGTTTTCTCCAGACGGAGACAGTGCCCCCTTGTCTTTTGATTTAACCTGGAACAACTTTCCACCATATATATTTTTTTTGGAACATTGATATATTTATATAAATTAATCATTTTACCCTCTTAGTCAACTATTTCCATACTAAATAAACCTAGTTGTTTTAATCTTTCCTCATAACTGAGATTCTCCAGAGCCCTTATAATTTTTGTGGCTCTTCGTTGTACATTCTCCAGCTCCAGGGCAACCTTTTTATAAACCAGTGCCCAGAACTAGATAGCTTATTCCAAGTGAGGCCAAACCAATGCCTTGTACAGTGGTAATATTACATTCAATCCCAAGAGTTCATACCACTTTTGATACATTACAAGATCTTGCTGGCTTTACTGTAGAGGCAGCTGATCGACATTGCATGCTGTCATTTAATTTATGATCTACTAGTACATCCAGGTCCTTCTCAACTAGAGACACTCCCAGGTTTACTCCACCCAGGACTTATGTTGCATGTGGAATATTAGCCCCCAGGTGCATAACCTTACATTTAGCACATTAAGCCTCTTTTTCCAAGTGGATGACCAAACTGTATTACACTATACAGCTTGGTGTCATCTGCAAAAATAGACACAGTGCTATTAATTCCTACCTCTATATCATTAATAAATAAATTGATTAGTAGTGGGCCAAGCACAGAACTCTGGGGTACACCACTTAAAACTTGTGACCATTCTGAGTAGGAATCATTGACCACAACTCTCTGGATATGATCCTTCAGCCAGTTTTCAATCCAATTGCAAATGATTCCTTCCAAATCAATAGACCTTATTTTACCCATCAGCAGTCTATGAGGGACAGTGTCAAATGCCTTTGCAAAATCCAAGAACACAATATCCACAGCAGCTCGTCTGTCAAGGCACCTGCTCACCTCCCCATAGAAGCAGATCAGGTTAGTTTGACAACTTTTTTTATTTGTAAACCCATGCTGGCTGTCATTCATTGTAATATTTGATGTCACATACTACTGTATGTGGTCTTTTAGTAATCCTTCCAATAATTATCCCATAATTGAAGTTAAGCTTACAGGCCTGTTATTGCCTGGCGAAGTTCTAGAGCCTTTTTTAAATATTGGCATACAATCACCTTGCGTCACTCACTTGGCACCACATCACTCATTAGGGAATCCCTGAAGATTTTATATAGTGGCACAGCAATACCACTATTGAGTTCTTTAAGATTTCTGGGGTGTAACCCATCTGGTCCAGGAGCCTTGTACACCTTTATTTTTTTGAGCTTAGATTGGATCATGTCTACATTCAGCAAGTACAGTATATTACAGGATGCATGACCCACACAGGTACCACCCACGGCAGAAGTTCCTTCTTCTATTGTATAAACGGGGCTAAAAACCCATTTAGTATCTCCGCCTCCTCTTGGCCTCCAGTTACCAAAGCCCCATTTTCAGAATACAGGTGTCCAACCTGCTCTGACCCATTTTTGCATTGATATAATTCATTTTATATCAATTTATATTAATTTTAACTGTAACTCTAAGCCATGCGGGTGTAATCGTACTTGTTGCCTATTGGATTAAATTTAGAAGTATAATGACTCAGTATAGATTTGAATGTCTCCCATTTAACATTAGTATCATCATGTTACAGTATTTGTTCCCAGGCTATATCCTGTAGTGCAGCTCTGAATTTTGGTAAATTAGCCTTCTTAAAATCCAGTGTTTGCTTTTTACAGTTTAAGAGGAAAATAATTATGTTGTGATCGCCGTTCCCAAGGGTTTCACAAGGTCCAACAAAGCATCACATCTTGTGGGATCTTCTAGAAGCTGTACCATAGAATTATCCTGCTAATAGTTGATACAATGTCTCCCCTTCACAAATGAAGAACCCTGTCCCTAATTTATATATGGAAAATTTAGTACTCCTGTGCAGCCCTCTTCATCTTTTTATACAGGTGACCCTCTATTTCTTCCGTGATATTTGAGGGTCTATAAATTACCAAAAATATTTTTTCTCAAAGCTCTCCTGGCTTTGAATTTCAACCCACAAAGTTTCAGCCTCCTCACACTCTTCTGAGACCACTGTCTCAGTTACAATCGCTTTTAAGTCTCTTCTGACATACAGACATACACCACCTACCCTCCTATTTTCCCTGTCTTTCCAAAAGAGTGTAAAACCTTAAATATTAACGACCCAATCATGTGATGCCTCGAGCCATGTCTCTGCTACACCAACAACATCTAACTGTTCCTCTAATACTAGAGTCTCAAGCTCACCTATTTTGCTTGTGATACTTCTGGCATTTTTTATTATACACTTTAATTTTCCACAGTTATTAATTTATTGCTAGGATCTTCACCCTTCCACATAGGTGTAAGTTATCTGTGAAAAACAGCTTGTACCCCAATGAAACATCAGCCCGGTGCTTAAATCCCTGTACTCTACACCAAGATCTGAGCCATGCATTTAACTCCCTGTGCTCCCACCGTCTTCTCTGTGAAGCACATGGCACAGGTAGTATTCCAGAGAATTCTGCCTTGGAGGTAATTCCATTAAGCTTTGAACCTAATTCTTTATTAGACATGCTTCATTCTAGTTTGTTTCATCAAAATACAATTGTGTACAATGAAATAAGCAACTTTTGTATAAATACATTTTGGGATATTAATCTGGCAAGAACAGTAGCCTTCAAAGTAAAAGTATAATTTACTGCAAAAATGTGTTTTCTATTCTTATCTCAGAAGACCAAGAGGGTAGGATGAAGAGGGCAGAAGAGATTATTAATTGTATAAACACTGGGATTTTGAATCGTTAAGATTTGTATATATTAATTACTTTATCATACATCTCTGAAATGCTTTCACATTCATTCCAAGCAATTTAATTTCATGTTCCAAATTTACTCTTGAGGACATCTTTAAAATGCAAGCACTATTTAAAATGACATGCATTATGATGAATAATATCAATGCAGTTAAACATCTCCTCTAAGTAAGCTAAGCAAGTAGCTAATCAAATCATTATGCTCACTGATTTAATCTGAGTTGAATATTTATCAAGGACACTGTTTATATTAGGGAAAGTCACATGCATTTTAGAAGGGAAGCAACATAATAAAACAAAAAATAATAATTTGATTATTTACTAATATAAAACAATTAGATGAAGATCATTTAAACCATATGTCAAAATACAGACTGTAATTGCCACAATGAACTACTCAGTGTTTTACTTCTTAGTCACATTTTTGGACTAATATTATTCTTAGAGGGTTTTTTAGAGGACAAAGTAAAAATCATCAATTTTGAATTACAACTATATACATTTAAAAATTATAAATATAAATAAATTATAGATATAAGTAATATATGTTTATAGCTTTTGGACACTTGTTTTATGGGCAGTGATCAGCTGGTCAACAGAGCAAATGCTGAAATAGGGAATGTCCTGCTAATGACAAAGTTCATAGGCGCCTTGTTAATACAGTACCTGCATTTTACCAATTCTCAACCATGAACTGAAACTAAAGCCCGAAGCTGAACTATGAGAATTGTCTCAAAGCATGTCTTGCCTTTGCTTATGTATACATTTACTATAGTTAGGTCTACCAACTTAACTAACTTCTATAGTAGTGGATTACAGAAAAGCCCTCTGCCAAATTTACATGTAGGACATTAAAAAGCTGAGTCATCCTCTGAGGCACAGTTATTATTGTCCTGACCTGCAAAAGATATTCCATCTTAAAAAAATGAATATTACATTATGGACACTGATTTTGTGCCACAACGCTATGGGCCAGATTTATCAAAAGTGTGGTAAGGTAAGACTAGACAGTCTTCTGCTGCACAAGATTCATATAAGAGTCTGATGGTAAATATGTTGCAGTTTACCTGTGTAGTCATACTTTGTACCTCCTATATCAGTGATGGCTAACCTATGGCACTGGTGCCAGAGGTGGCACTCAGAGCCCTTTGTGTGGGCACTCAGGCTTTCACCAGAGATGACTCCAGGTATCTTCCTGCAGTCCCAGACAGCCAGGACTTGCTGTGCACACAGGTATTTTAAAGTGACAGCGCTACCTGGGACTATTTTCTGCTTTATTGGTGTCCTCGGGGTGATGGTATCAATGAAAACTGTGACAGAGAAGGGAGTATAAATCACAAATTAAATTTCTGTGTTGGCACTTTGCGATAAATAAGTGGGTCTATGTTGTAGTTTGGGCACTCGGCCTCTAAAAGGTTTGCCATCACTGTCCTATATGTTGGCTTATTTTATGCCAGGTTACACCGGGTTATCATTATTTTAATGCATGGACTTTTTGGTGTGAAACAATGCCCCCTGTTCATAGGATTGAGTGTGGCATGTTCTGGGCTACTTCGGAATGCTTTGAGTACTGTCTTGAGGACTCTTTCCTGGAGTGATGGCCTGGGTGCTCAGAGAGTTATGTATGAGGTAATATGTGAGGTGATATGCAAGGTCATATGTGAGATGATATGAATGTGTGAGGTTATAGGTGAGGTAATATGTAAGGTAATATATGATGTGATATAAAGTAATAGGTGAGGTTATATGTGAGAAAATATGTAAGGTGATATGAGGTAATATGTGAGGTTTTATTTGTGGTGCTATGTAAGGTGATATGAGGATATATGTGAGGTGAGCTGTGAAGTGATATGAGGTAATATGTGAGGCTATATGTGAAGTAATATGTAAGGTTGTATGAGGTAATATGCAAGGTAATATGTAAGGTTATATGAGGTAATAAGTAACATGAGGTAATATGTTCTCAATTACCATGCTTATATCATCTGTAATACTTCAGTCACATCCAACGTTGCAATCATCTATTTACCATTAGATCATCTCAGATGCCTATAGCTTTGGCTGTGACTGGATTATCAATCTGCCATTATCATTCTTAGTATAAGGCAGCTTATGTGTGAGGTGATATGTGTTAAATTGCACCGCTTATGTCATATGTGATGGCCCCACCAATCACATCTAGAGTTGCAGTCTAATCCATGCCATTATAAGGAGGTGCAGATAAATGACTTCACAATAACTGGATTATTATTTTGTTAATCTGTGTTGAATCTGTGTTGAATGATTTTTCATTATAAAATGTCTGTCTTTGTGATTTTTTGTTAACCCATTATATTTTGTTATTTACTATCCCAGGCAATGCCGAGGGCTACAGCTAGTTTTTAAATATTATTTTAAAATATAAAATAAATATTTTAATTTTTAATAGTACAATAATTTGGGGATGTGGGGAAACCTATCATGTTTATGATTTTGTTTATTTAATCATATGTGGATTTAAGAGAAATTGAGGTTATTTGAATTATGTTTTTTTAATTTGACTATGTTTTTAATGGATACTGAGAGAAGTCTTCCTTTTTGTATCTTTCATCATACTTCTTTTTTACATTTTCAGATGCATCACACGTCTCCAAATAAATAGTGCAAACAAGACAATATGGTCATTGTCCTACTCAAATGTAATTGCCCCTCCCCATGTGCTGTATTTATATAGCACCCATAGCTATGCCTCCGGTGCTATATAAATATTAATCTTGGTTCTACCTCAAAACATCTACACTTGAATACAGTAAAATCTGCCCGTGTGTCTTATGAGTTATCACTAATGGCAACCTCCCACACATTGCTGAGCAATACTTATTGTAAATGACTAGCTCAATTTGGAATGAGTTTATTCAGTCATTCCTCTGGGCTTTATAAATCAATATTTTGTCCTGAAGTTGCATTGGTACCCACAAAGTTACAAAGCACCCACAGCCACGGGTACTGGCTCAGTTTCCCAAACAGCACTATCCTATCTCTGCTAAGGCCACCTTTATAGAAAAAAAGTCTATAATCTACCAACCCCTACTTCTTCCACTGCCTTCTACTCTCGGTACCCTCTCCCTCTACTCCATTAATAATGGATCGTTCACAAACAAGGCAGCTCTATTGAGTGAATGACAGGGGCTTATCATCTGAAAACCTCTCCCTATGTAAATACTCTTTTAATGTAATTTCTATGTAATGATCCAACTCACTAAGAAGCCCATCACTAACTTCCATTGTCTGCACAGGTAAGTGTGAATACCCTGGGATCCAGACACATGTCCAATAAAGCCAAGGTGCACTTCCCTGGTTTCAGTCAACATCTGACCGGAACCTGGAAGCACTAGAGATGAGTCAGATAAAGCTCATTAAAGTTTAGCATTTTTAATTATGGCCGTGGACAATTTAAGGGTAGAGTTATTTGTCTTCAACAGAAGTTTCTCAAGAAAACACTGGATTTTTTAACTTCCATTTTAACTCAAGAAAACACTAGATTTTTTTTACTTGTATATTGAAAGAGTTAACATTTTGAATCTGAATCCTTACCGTATCCTTACCATAGAGGAGAAAAATGCACAATTTCAGTATATATACATACAGGCTGAGCCCTATCCATCTACACCGGATGTTGGATTATATTGCAGCAAACACCTACTGCTAAAACCGGGGGTGTTAATCTTTACATAACACGGTGGATACCACTGTATTGCCTGTGGTTGTCTCTCCACATGAAGTCATCAGGGAGCGATGATCCATAGCCATGACAACCTGGGGTCTTTATAAAACCCCAGGACTTTTCTAAAGATCTGTTATAATGTGCCATATACTGCTATATTATAGTTAGACAGTATATGGTAGGATAATTCAGACAACCTATTATTAAAGTACCCTATGGAGTTTTAAAAAAGAGTAAGTAGAGCTAAGTTGGATGGGAGCAGCTGAGCTGAGTTGGTCATGTGCAACAGAGCTGGGTTGCTAGGATGCATAAGAGTTGAATTGGTCAGGTGCAGCAGGGCTGGATTGGTAGGGTGCAGCAAAGCTGAGTTGGTCGAGTGCAACACAGCTGAGTTGTTCAGGTGCGGCTGGCTGGGCCAGTAGGGTGCAGCAGGGCTGAGTTTTTTGGGTGCGCTGGTTAATCGGGCGCAGCAGAGATGATGGGGGTCATTTACTAAGGGCCCGATTCGCGTTTTCCCGACGTGTTACCCGAATATTTCCGATTTGCGCCGCTTGTACATGAATTGCCCCGGGTTTTTGGCGCACGCGATCGGATTGTGGCGCATCGGGGCCGGCATGCGCGCGACAGAAATCAGGGGGCGTGGCCGAACGAAAACCCGACGTATTCGGAAAAACCGCCGCATTTAAAAACCGAAAATGTGTCGCTTGGGGAGCGCTCACCTTCACCTTCTATGGGATGGTGCATTCCGGGGCGTTAAGATTATTTTCGGCGCTGCAGCGCCACCTGGTGGACGGCGGAGGAACTACCATCTTAAATCCCAGCCGGACCCGAATCCTGTGCAGAGAACGCGCCGCTGGATCGCGAATGGGCCGGGTAAGTAAATGTGCCCCGATGTGTCCATCTAAGCTCTACCACATTTGACTACAGTTGTCAGGTGTGTTAGGGACTTTAATGGTGACAAGGAGAGCTGCCAGGTACAAGAATAACAGGCGACCTTTACATGAGAGCCCCTACACAGAGAACACTAAGGGGTTAATGCAGACACTGAGGGTGCGTTCACATGTGGTGTTGTGATGCATGCGTTTTAAATGCTTTCGTCAGAACGCATGAGCTTTCATGCTACTTTCCTTTCATGTCATTCTCCTTCTGAATCTCTGCTTACAAGCATAACTGGAATAGCCCCAAGTCACAGTGATTCTCCTCCCTCTCTTCAGCAGTATCTCCCTCCTGTGGCAGAGATGAGCCTGCTAGGTGGGGGGTATAGGGGGACGGAGGCATGGTTATAAAAGCCTCCTCTTTTAGACCTCTCAATCTGCAGTCCCAGGCAGCCAGGATTTGCCGTATCAGGTACATTTTACAGTGACACATCCTAGCTGCCTAACTTTTAGTAGCAGACCTGGCAATGCCGCACCCACACCGACCAGCAGGGGGCACCACCCGAGGTGATATTCTCAACTTGCCTCATGGCAGGTGCTGATAAGATGCAATAAATTTTGCGTCTTTTTGTACCTTTCATCAGCTCATTCTCTTATTGTGAACCCCCCGACCCCTGTAGCTTTCCCTTATATTGTGCCCTCCTTCTTGCCTTGTTGCTGCTTAACAAGAAAAAAATATAAACACAGATACTCATCTCTCCCCTTTCCCCCGCAGCAGCTCCGCAATTCTCTCCTTCTGCTGTATGATACTGAAGCCGGCAGGAACATTGCACCGACTAGCTCTGCTACACACAGCTCTCTGCATTATCACTGTAATCAACTCTGTTGACGTTTGGAGGAAGCCAACAGAGTTGATGTCTCTGACAGTGGGACAGAGCCCCAACATCACATGTTAAAATTCTGCATTGAACAGGTGGTTGATTTTGGCCAGTTTAGGTGGACATTAATTATTTTGAAGACACTGGAGGGTATTTATTTATGAGGTGTCTGCGACAATATTTGTCCTTGTCCTTTTCCAACACTCACACCCTTTTAAGGGCACAACTTTGAAATCCTGACACTTTTTCTGCAGTTCTAGTTTCTCGACATACTGTTTATGGCACAATTTGTGGTGCACACTCAGTCTTCCGAGTTCTATTTCACCTTCATAAATGTGGAGAGATTTTTAACCCTTTTCTCTCCTGTGCCAATTCATTAGCCCCTTGTGCCACAATCTAATATCCCAGTGAAAATTACAGCACAATTTGTGCACCGAAAACACAGATGCTGCACCTAAATTGATAAAATTGGTCCTAATGTCTGCTAGAGATATAGAAATAACTTGACAACAGGATGTTAAGAGCTTGGGGTAAGAAATAACAGAGGGACATCACTATACAGATATCTCATAATATTTTACTTTCAAGGGGAATACTGCTTCTTAAAATAAGGAGTTAATCCAGCAAACAAAGGGTTCTTAAAACTTCAACTCTTATTCTACCATATCGAGAAAAACAAATTGACAACAGTGAACCGGATCTCAGACTTCTGCAGATGGACACTCGGTTTCCTGGATTAACTCCTTGTTATTTAAAGTTTATGCTACAATACTTGATTGGAATCGCTGATTTACTGGACCACTGAGCTGACATAATGTTTCTGCCATGCTACTTCTTACTTATACAGTCTTGACAGTAGAGGAGACAGGTTTTCTTGAACTATTATTCTTGCTACAACCTAATTTTTACAGTATTTATATTGAAGGATGGCAAATGCACTATAAGACATCCTGAATTCCTTTATGAGTTGAGAGAGAGAGGTCCAATCACTTTAAAGAACATATACTGTATGTGTATACTATCTGAATGAATTTCACATATTTTAATGGATGCCATCTACACACAGGGTTAAATAATTGCAGAGCTGGGAAGGAACATCCTGAGTGTGTGCTACTGTGCTCAGCATCCTGCGTTCCCATAGAAACCACAGTCTTTCTGTCATCCTCCTCTGCAGCTGCAGAATATCTGAAGTGCAGCACACTGGGCTTTCTCAGTTCCAAATGCAGCACTGGCCTTTCTTGAAGCAACCATTAGTCTTCCATGGAATGGAAATTGCCTCCAGGGAAAGGCTGAGCAGTATTATGGCTCTTCTAATTTTGGAATTCATTAGACACATCACCTTGCAGTTACAAAGATGCTGCACTGTCAGTTCACAGAACGTATAGGGATGTATGCTATGCCCAGGTTCTAAAAAAAATATATATATATCACAAACCAGAATATTACATTCTAAGTACGTAGTTAAAATCTTAGCTGCGTTAATGTTCCATCTTAAGAGATTTGTTGAAGAAATCCCTTAACATCTAAATACCTATGATTAGTATAGGAATCTTCTTGGCAGCAGAACAGGCTGTACCATAAGCAGTGTAGTCACTGTGGCATTTTATTAATTTGTTATGTCCTACTGCTGAAGGTTATGTAATATATAGCTATTAACATCCATAAACGCAGTATATAACCCTGTGTGTGTCTCTGCAGTAGCTCGGGATATTTCTGCCTGCCCCGTTTCCTTGGTAGTTCTGGGCGGAAAGCCAATGTTGTGTTAGGAATGTCAGGGCCCCAACTGGGTCAGACATATGCAGGCTCCCAAGTTAGGACACCAAAGAGTGAAAAAGCCATTTGAATGGTAATGAGCGAAGCCCCCAAAAGACTTGCAGGAAATAGATCTGGGTACCATGGCCAAAGTGCAAATATGTGGAATGCAGATCTAGATCAACTGTCAACAAACATTGGACGAACTTTCCTACGTGGGGCCTACATTTACTCTACTATTTGGTCTCATCCGTTTAGTTTTTTTTTACAATATTAACAATTATTATATTTGGAGTGGAAACATCATTGTGAGTATAAATATTATAAGTAATCATTATGTAATGTAAAACTATATATACCTTTCACAATATGACTGGGATACATTTGAAAAAAAGGAAATCCTGAATGTTTGAAAGTCACTAACCCTACTTCTCACTAGAACATTTTTACTTTGGTCTTTAATATTGTTACTAGTTTCAGAGACAAAGATGATGGACATTCCAGATCTTGGGTTCCAGCAAAGGAACAAATAAACTAGACACATAGTACTATGGTATGGTGATCACAGTGGTTGTCTGGTCCCTTAGACATCAATATACAATTGGCAGGTTGATGACCTGCCTCCAGACACTGAAACCTATATGCTGGACGGTGCTGGAAACAAAAGGCTCTGCCCAATGTACAGCAGAGTGTAAAGGCAGCTATGCTCCTGGACCATTGTATAGTGAAATCTGCTGACAGACTCTCTTTACAAACAAATATTAGAGTAGCTGACAAGTCCGTACCTTTGTCAGTGTAGAAACAGGAGCGTAAAGCACCATTTCATTTGTCAGAACTTTGTCAACCTCAACAGCTCAAGTGTAAGTTCATAAACATCCATTAGGTGCCATATGGATCTAACACAGTGGCGGCCATTCTGTATAATCTGAACAATGTCTTATACTAAATGGATTACTGCTTTTTTACATTTGGTAGCCAGGGCTGCCCCATCCTATATAAACAACTGCTGGCCCAAAATATTTTGTCTGATTTCAAAGACTTTAATGGGTTTCCATACCTGAGTTATTATACACTTCCAGATAAAATAGCACAGCATGGGTTAAGGTTTTCATCATCATCATTGGGCAGATTTTCTAAAGAGATCTTAAATAAAGCCCCCAATTCAGATAATAACATATCCTAAGGTCAGGGCCACACTCAAAACACAAGGGGTTAGCCTTTGTGTAATTACCTGAGGTTAACATGTTAGATTTTACAGTGGCAGTGTAGTGGATGAGACTATAGCAAATCTAACACCCCAAAAGAAAAACTGCAGCCCAAAGGGTTTTGTGCAAGGCTGAAATCCACACCATGAGAAACTCTCAGCTGGTTCCACCATAGAATGCCGGTGATGTACAACCTGCAGAAGACTTTGGGGGGCATTTATTATTGACTTTCAGACAGGTTTTTTTTTGTTTTCTTTTCTAGCTGCGTCTGTAGCGCCTTATTTATGAAGTATCGGCGGTACTACATTGGTCCTTTTCTTGCGCTTCTAGTTTCCCAAAAAAACATCAAAGTGTAATTTACCACAAAATTTATGCACAAAAAACACGGGCATGCCCCAACATTGATAATTGCCTCCCTTTGTGTCATGGACTACAATAGTCCCATGAAACAGACACAGACATAAACGTCACTTAATGGGGGGGATTTATCTGCATATCGTCATACAAGCCATGATTTTGTTGCAATTCCAAGCATAGACTCGGGAATATCAACTATTCCCTCTGTGCTCATTAGGTGGGAAGGGGGCAGTGTAGGGCCTCCAAGTGGGATGATGGGTTCCTGCGCCTGCGCACTATAGCCTGTGGCAGGTTGAAGAGCAAAAACAGTTCAACATGTACCTTTGAGATATATCAAGAGGCCGTAGCAAAGGGTCAGGGCCAACATCAAGCGCAAGTGCTTCATACAACTGCCTGACTGTGTATATCAGTCACCATTACTACCTCCTCTTCTGTGGTAGTCTGGCTGCCCTGGTCTTCTTTTTGGGGGACCCATCACAGGTTACATTTCTTCTTTGTTAGAACTTTGTGCAGAACGATGTAATAACTTCTTTGGGCTGTGAGTTATTTCTCCTGAAATCACTACCAGATGTCTTCAACTCCTTGCGGCACATCTCCACACTGCATGAGCCAGTAAATAGCGCCATCACTTACAGTATAGTGTCCCACACTGTGCTAGTTAATAATATATAAATGTAAACACTACACTGTGCTCCCTATCACAGTGACCCCTACATAAAATATATACAATACCCCCTACATGAATTATTATATAGTATGAATATGTACACTACCAACTGAATACAGGCAGTCCCCGGGTTATGTACAAGATAGGTTCCGTAGGTTTGTTCTTAAGTTGAATTTGTATGTAAGTCTGAAGTGTATACTTTATAATTGTAACCCCAGCCTAATTCTTTTTGGTCTCTGTGACAATTGAATTTTAAAAATGTTGGGATTAACAAAAAATCTTAATTGCAGACACATGTGATAACTGTTATAGGTGTTTATTGTAGACTGGGACTAAAGTACAGTAAATTACCAACATCCAGAGGTCCGTTTGTAACTAGGGGTCGTCTGTAAGTCGAGTGTTCTTAAGTAGGGGACTGTCTGTAAATAAGAATATACACACTGACACCCTTAATTAAAAACATAAAGCAACTCCAGCAACTATATCATTACTAACATTCCCCAAAATGTATTAAATATGCCACCGTCCACTATATTAGCTGCATTATATAAAGCAATCCTTTTCCTTAAACTTATAACATTACAGGCAGTCCCCGGGTTACATACAAGATAGGGTCTGGAGGTTTGTTCTTAAGTTGAATTTGTATGTAAGTCGAAACTGTATATTTTATAATTGAAGTTCTAGACAATTTTTTTTTCTTTTGTCCCAGTGACAATTGGAGTTTCAAAATTTTTGCTTTAATTGGACCAAGGATTATCAATAAAGCTTCATTACAGACACCTTACAGCTGATCATTGCAGCCTGGGACTATAGTAAAGCATCCAGAGAGCTTCACAAGAGGTCACAGTGGGCAGAGGGGTCCGTCTGTAACTATGGGTTGTCTGTAAGTCGGGTGTCCTTAAGTAGGGGACCGCCTGTATATCCAATGCCACACCCTGTCACCAGGGGACACTGGCATCAGAATTTACGCCCTTAATCTACTAGAACCCTTAAGTAGATTATGAAATGTCCTCTCTAGAATCCTTATGTGAAATGTCACGCATTTACCTATAAAATTCATGTGAAAATAAGCACAGAACGGTCACATTATCTGAGATGAGTCACTTTTAGAGGCTGGAGTGAGAACGTCACTTCAGACACCTTTATCTTCAGTTGTATAGCACCTAGAACCATGAATCTTACCTTTCATATCACATATCAGGATTGTGGTTCAGTGAGCTACAGAACCAGAGATGCAGAAAGTGAAAGACAGTTGGGAAGGAGAACTACAGATGGAGATCCAATAGTCACCTATTTCTTTAACTGCCTGTATCTCCAGTTCTGTAGCTGGGAGCCACAAGTCTGATGCGATTTCTATCTTTCATATGAAACCAAACACCATGTTTCCAGGTATTACAGTGCCATAGATATGGGGATCTGAAGTGACACTCCCCCTGCAGCCTCTAAACTTGACTAATCTCAACCAAAATATGAGAATTCTAGAAAGTTTTTTTCATACCCTACCTAACTACTACTAGTAGTTTAATGGGATACAATCCTGGTAATAAAATGCCTATAATTTATATAAAGAAGCTCTTCGGAATTATATACAGACTTCTTTATTAATGTATTGCAATCAGTTTTGAGGTGGTTTTAGGTGCAGTACCTTTTCAGTTAATGGGGGAAATGTATCAATATGTCTATGCCAGTAAACTACAGTGCACTTGCACTTGAATTGCTATTTGACACATTTACTGAAGGTTTTAGACCATTTATAAACAGTTTTATGACTTCTCTGCTAAAGGTGCATGTCCTCAGGAACTGGGAGGTGTGACCAGACAGAATATAGCCTGTGCACCAGAAGATTTGTCCATGTGCCAGAAAATTTAATAGTGTGGTGCATCAAACTAGACCAACTAATAGGAGGTGCAAATAACACCTCAATCAGTCTTATACTGCACCGAGCATCAGACACAATGTGGGGCATTTATCAATTTTGATGCACAGTCCACAGAGATGGGTTGTGACTGAAGGAAGCCTGGAAGGAGGACTCCATTATGATTCTAGTCCACAAGTCTCTTAGTAAATATAGAATCTCCCCACTTTATTAGCGCTCAGCCGCATATATCAAATACAGAGTCATCAGGAAAAGGGGGTGTGACAAGGAGATAGAATACTGCAATGCTATTGGCAATAATGAATTTTACCAGGACATTCTCCGAAAAGGTTAATAAATCATAAACTATTTCTTCTCAGAGGCCTTGTTTATACTAATTGCCATGAGAAGAAGAATCAAGACATAAGATAAGCAGGTGCAAGAGCAAAAATATAGGATAAGAGTGAAGGACAGACTTGCCTCTCATTAAATGTCAAGGAGAAGATGGCAGGCGAGCAAACAGGCTACATAAAAATGAAGTTTGAATCATGACATTAGCTGGACGGTGCTTGACCCCCGGCGTGACCCCTGGCTAAAACCAAAATGGCCGCTGTTTGGTTCTCTTGGTCCAAGATATCTGCTGTAGAGGAATATATCACTAACACTGGCGCAGGGTAGAAATGATTTTTGTTTCTTGCATGATGGTAGTTTTTGTTTTTTTGTTGCAGTAATGGAGAACACGGTTACAGCGGGCCCTGTTAGGAATGTTGGGGTCCAAAGGACTCTAGTTACGTCTCTACGTACTGCATTTCAGGTGCAAATGACTCCAGTGTTCTGGCATAGACAGATGGATACATCTCCCCCATGATACTCTGGCGCAGCAGATAACTGTCTAGTTGTACTCTGCACTGGTCTAAAGACCAATACAGTATTGTTGTGTGAAACCTTACATTTACACATATAGGGAGGGTCCGCGCCATTTATTACTTGTGCTATACGCATACACCCGGTTATGAGTCTCATCATACAGGTAAACTGTGCATCCCTCCCTATATTTACTTCATGTCATTTTATCACACTTTCCCCTTATAATATTGAAAGGAGAATTACATGGTATATAACAGTGTGAGAATTATAAGGTATATAACAGTGTGCCTGGGCAGCAGTAGCAGCAGGATAGCCTTGACATCTCCCGCAGATACATCTACACGGGCATTCTGTGGGTGTAGCCTCCTACTCCTCAGGGTGGGAGCAGGGAGGGGTTCACTAGGAAAAAAGGGGGTTTCAGACAGCCGCAGCAGCGAGTGCTCAGCTGAGGTAATTGTCAGTGGATATGTGGCATTTAGTGATGAGAGAAGGTTCCCGCCGCTTCTTATACAGTATTACACATATATACAGTGTTATAGAGCCCACAAGCCCGCACAGAACAGCGCAGAAAAGCAGGGCCCGGCGCCGTGGGCCCTCCGCATCCCCCTAGGCTGGGGCTCCCCGTGTAACTCGATGCACGCTGCTAATGCTCCCAGTATATTGTCCTCTCTTGTTTATGAAGCCTCCACCCACTGGCCCACCCTAGATTTAGCAGATCACGTGATCCCGGTAAGTCATTTGCAAGTACAACAGTTCTCTGTGTGCCCCCATTCATTTCCTGAGAACTGCATTGAGCAGCTGAGGGAGTCTCTGTATGTGTATGTGTGAGAAAGGCACAGACAGGGGATTCTCTATAAGGCACACGAAACCCTTCCTACTGCTCTGCAGCTTCTACTCAGGTCTGTGACTCTTCCATTTCTTACCATTTCCATCTGTGCCCCAGACATGGTCATCGTCTATGTGCTCCATACCTGTGTCATCACTGCGGTCCTCCCCGATCACATCACTATATCTGTCACTGCCTTTACCCCTAGGTGGTGGTCACTGGGGGCTCAGGACTTTCTTGTTGTGTTTTGGAAGAAAGTGCTGATGACCTGCTTGTCATAAGCAACCCCTCCCCCTACTCATCATTGTGTGCATAGTAATGATGCACAACTGTCACTTGCCTCATAAAAGTAGTCGGAGGGCTGGCCTATGGCTGTAATTCTCAATTACACTGGAGCTAGTCTGACTTGGCAGCTTCTAAGTTTGCATGTTGATATATGATGGGAAGGCAGCACTATACAAAGAGCAGCTGCCGCCTGTCCTGGCTCTGTAATGAGACCACTGAGGACTGACCCTGTGACATGAGTTGGTGGCTTGTGGATTTGCAGGGTGCATCATGATCTGTGATCTCCTTTTGTGTGCAAAGAAAGGTTCTTCACTGTTCTGGCTTTCCAATTATATTGCATCTATTTACTAAATATGTTTATCTATATTGAATGAATATGCTACAAATGTATCAACAATCCTGTTCCTAGCTCTGTGTCATTACATTTGTATACAATATAGGAAATATTCTCTCTATCATTTCTATATCCTGCACTGCTTAGCCTTGTTGTGGCTTATTAATGATCACTATTGGTTATGACCACAGCATTATCTGCATGACTTGCTTCAGCTCTGTGGTGACATCATGAAAATCATTTCTAATATTCATCCAAGGATATGTTTTTCAGCCAGCCAGAAGTTGTTGGGTTGGCTTTGCTTTGACGTAATGTCAAACTAGGGGGGAAAATAAAAGGTGAGAGCAATGGAAATATTGTACATTTTGGGGATTGACTGAGCCCCCATCTTTTGTATAGACTGTACAAAGAGCCATTACAAGGCAATGGACAGTATCCAGATAGAAAGCAAACCCTTGCTACATAGCTCTGGCTGATCACCTTAGTGTTAGCTGCTTATAGTCAGCTGCTAAAAGCTGCGTTCAGTATGAAGCATTAACACAGACAGAAATCTGTAATCTGGATAAAAGGACATTTAACATCGCTGCTTGCTTGGAGATATTTAAAGGCTGTCTGTGTGCTGGATGGGTATTTAGTAGTCTTGACTAATGATCTGTTTAGCACGAATAGCTATTGGTTATAAGATAGTTTCCTCTTCATCATTTGCTCCTGTCATGGAGAAAGAAAAGAGCCATTTACAATACAGGCATGTGCAATGCTAGTCCCAACACAGACATCTGTCAGTCAGGGAGACGTCACCGGGCTAATCCATTGTGACTTCTGCATTCCTCTTTCTCCAAGTCCATGTCGTCATGGATCTGTTACTATATCTGTATGTGGTGCAGAGCCATGTGACGGCGTACTCATTCCATTGCATATGCCGCTGAAATGAAAATAAAAATCCAACCTTGTACTGGGATGGCTTGGAATTTCTTCAACAACGTGTGTTTGTTTACAAAATATGGCTGCCATTAATAGGAGCGATCTTTACGGGAATTTGTTCACTGGCTGAATAATTACAGTCTTAAGCATATTGCTTTTTTCTGAACTCTATAGATGTGCATTGCTTTACTGCAGATCTGCTGAAACTATTCATCTAATAATGGCTTGTAAAAAAAACTGCATAATGGCTTTTTAAATTTTTTTTGCATGCACATGAAATGAATAACATAGATATTCTATGTTAGTAGATAATTTATGCATTTACTGTTGGGCATGTACTTTAGATTTTATCCCTAGGAACATTCCCATAGAAACCTCAATGGAATTTGGAGACCATTTTAAATTCCTTGTACTAAACCTTTATTTACAGGCTGTGTTATCTTTATTCTGTCAACATAATACAGGTTGCCATAAATGACAGCCTATAGTGTGCTGGTAGATCTGCAAGATAATTGCATGACGTTTTAGGTTTACCTTAACTTTACATGCTTTTATAGTAACATTTTCAATGCAAAAAAATTACTACCGTATATTCCGGCGTATAAGACGACCTGGTGTATAAGACGACCCCCCTACTTTCCTGTTTAAATATAGAGTTTAAGATATATTCGCCGTATAAGACTACCCCTTTTCCAACGCATACAAAACACCGGTAAAAATGTAAAAAAAAAAACAGATTTGAATTTAACATGGTCCTTTTTTTAATTTACATTCTTATGACATGCAGGTATATAGCAGGAAAACTGTCGCTCATAAACATAAGGCATACAACAACATTACCATCGTCCATTTTACTGTAAATGTTACCATACTGTACCTTAAATTTTTATTTTATTAAATATTCCATGCCATGTACTCAGAAGCGGGAAAAAAAATCCAAATGCAATGAAAATGGTGAAAACATGCATTTGCGCCATTTTCTTGTGGGCTTGGATATTATGTCTTTCACTGAGCGCCCCAAATGACATGTCTACTTTATTCTTTGGGTAGGTACGATTAAGGGGATACCAAATTAGGTTTTATAATGTTTTCATACATTTACAAAAATGAAAACCTCCTGTACAAAAATTATTTTTTTGATTTTGCCAACTTCTGGTGCTAATAACTTTTTTATACTTTGGTGTACGGAGCTGTGGGTTTTTAGGACTGTATGACCTTTTGATCACTTTTTATAGATTTTTTTATATTTTTCAAAATGGAAAAAAGTGCCATTTTCGACTTTGGGCGCTATTTTCCGTTACGGGGTTAAACGCATTGAAAAAACGTTATCATATTTTGATAGATCGGGCATTTTTGGATGCGTCGATACTTGATGTGTTTATGATTTTTACTGTTTATTTATATTTATGTCAGTTCTAGGGAAAGGGGGGTGATTTTAGGTTTTTTTTTATTATAATTTTTTTTTTTTTACTATTTTTCCAGACTCCCTAGGGTACTTTAACCCTAGGTTGTCTGATCGATCCTATCATATACTGCCATACTACAGTATGGCAGTATATGGGGATTTTCCTCCTCATTCATTACAATGTGCTATCAGCACATTGTAATGAAGGGGTTAAAACGAAATAGGCTACCATGGAGACGGATCGCCGCCCCCGATGATGTCACGGGGCAGCCATCGCTGTGAAAACACCCGCGATCGGTTCTAGGTGTTACCGGTAAGCCTTTGCTGCAATATGCAGCAAATACTTACCGGCTATGGAGAGGGCTCAGCCCGTGAGCCCTCTCCATGCAGCGCGACCCAACCGCTGCCGTGAATACACGGCGGGCGGTCAATTACCTGTGTATAAGACGACCCCAGACCAGACAGAAGATTTTTCTGTCTTCAAAAGTCATCTTATACGCCGGAATATACGGTATATATTCAGTTAGCTTTTACATTTCTGTGTATATTGCAAATCTTTGGCACTTTCATGAGCATAGGAGACAGTTGCAGACAGGGGTGTAAGCGCAGCATAATGTACAGCTTTTCATTGAAGGATCGTTAAAAAGGTCATTTAAAATTACATATTCTACTAAGGGTTTTCTTTAGGCTGAGCCCACATCTGTGTTGTCTCTGTCCCAGATTCCATCAAAATTACAGAGATTATGATGGAAACCAGATGGACCCCATTATAATTAATGGGGTTCATCAGATGCTGTTGGTGTTTATCATGCACTGCTTGATTCACTGCAGGATAAGTGCCAACAGGACCCAATGGAAATAAACAGTGCCGATGTGTAAGAGGCTAAGGCTGTTTTCTCATTACGTTCTTTGAAGCAGGTTTAGTAATGCTCCCTAGAAGTAATTGAAACTTAGACTAGACATATATACTCAACCAGATTTTTGAAAGACTCTCATGCTGGATAGTAAATCTGTCTCAGTTTAGGGCCCCTTGCACACTTGCATTTTTTTTCTGGCCATGTGCTACCCATACTCTAACAGTTTTTATATGGGTAGCATGCAACCACATTCACTTCAGTGGCCAATATGGTCATCCATTTGAATGGCCGTATTGCCCACCACACAATAGTTGGAGAAGACCACAACACTGGAGGAGTAAAGTTCCAACGAGTCTTTATTTACAATTCATCAGGCATAAAACAGCGACGTTTCGATTCCCATTGAATCTTTATTAAGCATTTGGATGGGAATCGAAACGTTGCTGTTTTATGCCTGATGAATTGTAAATAAAGACTCGTTGGAATTTAACTCCTCAGGTGCTGTGGTCTTCTCCAACTACTATGTCCACATAGGGGTTTTTTTGAGTGCCAGGACCCTGCGTGCATCTTACATCTGAACTCTCTCCTCTACGGTTTGGATTGCTGCCTTTCTCCCTTTGTGCCCACCACACAATGTTATTGCCCACACCAACCTTCTTATGGAGAGGGGAAGGGTGAGGAGCACTCACCTCCCACCTGCGTCTGGGCGTATTCTACATCCAGGTATGGTCCAGCTGAGAATACAGCTCCTGTAAAAACAAACCTGTGCAGTGGTCAGATTCCACGAAGTGCAAGTCCTTGCGTCATAGTCTGCTGACGGAACTTCAGTGGGATCTGGCCAGCATAATGGATAAAGCATGTTTACGTACAGAGAGCTTTAGGCCCATTTCACACACGCTGTTTGATGATGTATACGTGCGGCCGGATGCATGTCCTCATAGCCCCCCGCTATCTGTCACACGTGTGGTACCGTACCATACACGGGGAAAAGGCAGGCCGTGTGGTGCTGTATCCTATGGAGAGGAGAGAGCAGCGCTCACCCCTCCTCCTCTCCAGTGCACTACCGTATGCTCTACCGGCTACGGCTGTGATAGCCTAAGAATGTCTGGTCTTTCTTAACACCATCTTTTTGTAGGCTCTGCTCATGGTAAAATAATATGTCAAGATTTAGGTGCACATGCAAACTATACCCCAGCTTAGGGAAGGGCCATTTCTCTGTGAAACTACACTACCTTTGAATGCAAGTCGTAAACGTCATTGCACAAGAATTGTGGCATATTTTGGTAAATCGTACTATTTTGTAAGCACCTTGAAACGTCTTGGTGCACACATTTACCTGACTTATAAAATGTGTGCAATCAATTACCAGTCGAGGCCTATGTCAAAAATGTAAACGTATTGTAAGCCTCCACATAGAATTCTGTAGCGTTCTTTGCGCTTCCACAAAGTAAATAGATGATTTGAAATGCCAAATTGTGGCCAAAAAGCATTATTACCTTAAAGTACAGACACTAGATCATATTCATTGTTATCCAATTCTATAAATGTGGCTTTAAAACTAAAAGCCAAATGTAATATTGACAAGTTGTAACTTTTTTGTAACTCTTTATTTCCAATAACAGATAGTATAAAATAGTTGGGACCCCTTATACTCAATTAAATTGAAAACAATTCAAGACAGGGAAGAAGTGCAAGCCCCGTGCTTACATCAAACTTTAAAATGACAGGTGAAAACTGGGTGGTGGTTCCTGCACAAAGCAGAAAGACAGTGAATGAAAGATGGAGAGACAAATGGTGAGGTTCGGCAACCCGGGCCAAAACCAACATGGTGCAAGGTACAAAATCATAAGTCCAAGAATAGTCAAAGGTACAAGCAAAGGGTAAGATAAAAAACAAAAGCAGAGAGAGTGCACAGGTAGCAAAAACATAAAAGTCTTGTCTAACAAGCACTGAATTAATTCCACCAGTGAGTTAAAATGGGGTGCCTGGAAACTGACCCAGAAGTAGAATGGTTTAGCGGTCCGTCATTCCAAAAGGGACCTGTAACATGCTCAGCCCTATTGCCAAGATATCAAAGGCACCATTACTGGTGCGAGATATTGGCAATGCCACTGCTTCATTTGTCTGTTGGAGTACTGAATGTTCTCTTGTAGATAACATGGTATATGCAGCAGGGGGCCTTGTGACATGGTATACGCAGCAGGGGACCTTGTGACAAGACTTTCAACTCGACAACAGATTTGGTGATTTTTGAGTACATCACTGCTGAATATGTTGACCCTATTTTAAGACTAGATGTACCTTAACAACAAATTTAATGCATCTAAAGTGAATTAAGTCTGTAAGAACTCTAGATTAAAAAATTCCTGCTGTTTTATGTTTATGAACCTTTGTGTTTCCATGGTTAGTATTCACAAAAAGATTGTTTTGTTTGAAACCTAAAAGTTGTCTGAGGGACAGGTAGATTTGTAGTCAGGACTATTTCTTGTTTTGGATTCTCTTTGTCTTGTGTGCACAATGGTTCCTCATACAGTATCTTCATAAGACACAATAACATAATTTTGAAGAAGTAAACAGTTATTGGTTATTTAGCTCAGTTGCGATAAGTTCCCTGATCTATTACCTAACTCTCATCATCTATGCTCTATTACTTAGGGCTTCAGGGTCAGTATTATGTAGTGCTAAAGAGTCTTTTACCAGGCAACATGGAAACATTATGCTTTTATCATAGCCGGATATGAAAGCTTCCATATCTTAATTGCTTTTTTGTAAAATTATAATGTATCTTTGTATGGATCAGTGTCCATTGTTATTGTAATATCATGTGCTGAGTTCCTGTGTCCACGCTACACATTGCTCTTTTCATAGATGGTAGGAATAATGACTTGTAAGAAGGTAAGTAGAGAAAGCGAGAGGAGATCTCTTGTATTATATTACCAATGCTATTCTTCCCAGGTTATACATTTCACTTTCTTCTCTTTACCCGGCTGCTGGAAAGATATCTATTTTTAGGCCATTTGACCTATGTACTCTGGAGTTTCGCTTGTTCTTTGTCCTTGTTTTGAAATACTTTGGACTTTCTTTTACATAGTAATACATAGTATCACAGGTTTCATTCTTCTGTTGTAATATAAATATATATAAATATATATATATATATATATATATATATATATATATATATATATATATATATATATATATATACACATACACACACACACACACACACACACACACTTCCTCAGGTAATATACATCTCCATAAGAAAACTGTGATAGAATATTGTATGTTTCACATGGGAAACAGAGATGCACTCTGCATATTTAATACTAATTTACCATGCACTGACTAAAAGAGAACAATATTTTGCCTGAATTAGTTGAGAGAATAGAAAACATGATACATGGTGTTGTACTTTAGATTCCTAATCATGATTCTGTACTACAAAAATTACATTCATTCATACGTCATATTCTGGTTTATTCAATTATATCTACCGTATTTTTCAGACTATAAGGCGCACCGGATTATAAGGCGCAATATCAATAAATGTCTTCTAAAACATCTAGGTTCATATATAAGGCGCACTGGATTATAAGGCGCACCTGATTATAAGGATAAATGACCAGCAGGTGGCAGACCTGTGTACAGTTCAAGGCAATTGTTGTCTGTAAGTACGGTTCATATATAAAGCGCACTGGACTATAAGACGCACCTTTGATTTCTTAGAAGATCAAAGGATTTTTTGTGCGCCTTGTAGTCCAAAAAATACGGTATACACACATTAGCATGCAGCATGGTTTATTGTGTCCAGCATAATTACCAACTTTCACTTTCAGGCACAGCTACCAGAAGCCGAGCCCCCTTTTTGGGCCAGGTTGCTTAGCTGGCAAGTATTCATCACTATTTAAGAATATACACAGCACTGATTCTGAAGCCGGCCGTGCACACTCGAGAATAGCTAGTCAAGCATGTATGTTTACAGGGAAGTTGGTAAAAATAGATGCCTTCTGTCACCTTTCTCATGTGTATGGTTGGCTTCAGGGTAAGTTCATACATGGAACCTTTTTTTTTTTCTTCCCTAGAATGGTGTTTGTAAAATGAATTGCAGAGACCCGAGCTAAAACCTTATTTAGATTTACAGAATTTTCTGATCTCTCTGGCACCTAAGAGACTAAAATAGTTTACCGTATATACTTGTGTATAAGCCGAGTTTTTCAGCACAAAAAATGTGCTGAAAAACGTCCCCTCGGCTTATACACGAGTCATACAGTCAGTCCGGTGGCCTCGACGTGCAGCGCTGCTCCCCCGACTTCTGCCATTGTTCTCCCTCGGACGACGCCTAGTATGACGTCAGCAGCAGCGCATCATAAGAAGCGCCGTCCAGGGGAGAACAATGGCGGCGCCCAGCACGAAGTTAGAGAAGATAGAACACAGGCGCGGAAGCCAGAAGAGGACCCGCGCGGACATCGGGGGAGCAGCTCTGCACGTCGGGGCCACCGGAGGGTGAGTATATAAGTTTATTATTTTTTTAAAATTCTGGGCAGGCTGTATACTACTGGGGGCAGTGCTGTATACTACTGGGGGCAGCGCTGTATACTACTGGGGGCAGCGCTGTATACTACTGGGGGCAGCGCTGTATACTACTGGGGACTGGCTGTATACTACTGGGGGCATGCTGGCTACATACTGGGGGGGTCTGTGACCAATGCATTTCCCACCCTCGGCTTATACTCAAGTCAATAGGTTTCCCCAGTTTTTGATGGTAAAATTAGGGGTCTTATACTCGGGTCGGCTTATACTCGAGTATATACGGTATATGGCAATATATTGGCTATTGTGTGTTGGTACTACAGATATAGGACTTCACCTATCCAATTCTACTGTTTATGTTTACAATATATGCATATTGGGTAGGTTTTTTGATGACTATGCTATCTAACGACTTGATTATTTAAACCAATATGGTGAACAGCCCAAACAAATGCAAAAAATCCAAAAACAGAATTGATGATTTTCTTTTCCTCCATACATGCAAGAGTTAATAAAATCTCATCAATAAGATCCACTAAATTGAAGAATTTTTCAAAGAACAAACTAATGTTGTAGAAAGAAAACCCCTTCTATGTTCAAATTGCCCCCCAAAAATTGTGTAGTCTTTATAAAGTCACAATAGAGATCTACTCTGATTGGCGCACCTTCCCTTTTTCGGGAGGATTGGATCAAACATTGTTGAGTGTTTTGGTATTTTATCCACTGAGAGTGTGTACATTTAAAAAAAAAAAAAAATACCTTCATTTAGCCAAAAAACTGTAAATGTCAAATTGCCCCTGATTTAGTTTTTACATTTCATAAACTTCATAAAAGCTGTTTTACAGAGCAGAGGTCGCATTAACACTTGTACAGGCGTCATAGACACATGTACAAGCATTTTTTTACCCTCTCTCTTTGTCCTGTTGAGCTGTATCTGGCTCATGTTCCTTTACTGCTGTAGCGCATGGTCCCGATAGGTCAGGTGAGCATAGTTACTTGCTACAGGCCACTGAATTTCTAGTCACATGAGTGCTATGGCTGCGAGCTTCAGCAGAGGAAAGCTGCGTGTTCACATGACACTATGATCACCTGCACACAGTGCCATCTGCATTATCAGCCTGTCACACTGACACCTCTTTCCTGTACTGTGACAGGGGGCTGATATAATCACAGCACCCCTGAATACAGCACTCATACTGAGCGCTGGGGGTGGGTGAGAGGCATGCGGGGAAGATTCAGTGTGTATTCTCTGCATGTCTGTATGCAGATCACTAATAAGTGATCCAATGGGTAGTTACCATAAGATCACCGTTATATGTTATCTGTATAAAAATAAATCTATGTATCTGAGCAACTAAGAAACCCAGCTTAGGCTTGGCAATATTTTTGTATAGAAGTATGTCAAAGGTTATTACTGAAATCTGTACTAAATCTTGTACCCTGACACGAAGCATTGCTCAATGCGTTGGTGCAAAATATTTAAGGCACTTGTAAGAAAGTTTCAAACTCAGGCCGCGACAAATGGCTACGATGCAGACAGGTGTGCTGTAAACGTATAGTATAGTAAGGATGTTTATTTCTTATAATTAGCCTGATAATCATCACATGTATTTGTGATTTAAAGCGGTTTTCCATAAATCGAAATTGAGTTTTCTTTTTTAGCAGGTCACTGACTTTTTCTTGTTCCAATTTCTCCAATTTCTGTGACATCACAACCATAGGGAGCATGGCTGTGAACAGAAGGACACGTATGATGGTATGAGGGTGGATAGTAAAATAGAAATCAGTCAGCTCCTTATTGCACTCTATTACATGGATGCAGAGGGCAGAGCTGGTCTTGAGCATGCAAGCTTTGTCCAGTGGCTTCTTACACAATGAACTAGAACTGTACCATGGGGGTAAGAAATGGAGGAGTGGACCATGCTTCTCATGCTGTATGGTATCAGTTGTCAAAGAGGTAGCAGTGGCATTGTGTTCTCAATTTACAGACAATAAAGCGAAGTGCTGTATTGATACTGTGCTGTCAGAAAGGAAGGAAAAGCAAACATGACTGTGATGTGGGGAAAAAGTGCTGAATTATATTCACCTGCTGGACGAGGGGGTGGGGGCACATCCCGCTGCATTCCGGGTGGCTTCCTCTCCCCTCCGCTCCCTCCTCCATCCGTCCCGTTCCCCTCCACTCCGTTCCACCCCTCCCCTCCGCTCCCCCCCAAGTGGAGGACAAGGCAGAACCTTATATATATATATATATATATATATATATATATATATATATATATATATATATGTATGTGTGTGTGTATATATATATATATATAATTATATATATATATATATATTTTTTTTTAATATAAATATATATATAGTGGAGACAGCAGAGTTTAGGTCAGTGGTGGCGAACCTATGGCACGGGTGCCAAAGGTGGCACTCAGAGCCCTTTCTGTGGGCACCCGTGCCATCAACCCAGCACACCAGACAAGACTCAAAGAATCTTCCTGCAGTTCCAAGAAACTTAAAAGATGCTGCTTTCAGTCATATTTTGATACTTGCTTTGTTACTTGGGACTGTAGGAAGAGGGGGAATTAGACAGGGTCGAATTATTTTTGGAGGACCTCCTGCTGGCCCCAGAGGGGAACTGGAAAGAAGCTAAAATTATGAAAATTTCCATCTTTCTACTGTGATGCTGTCCTCAGGAGGCCAATATGATTGAAAGTTGTTGAACAGGGAGCAATTAGATACTGCTTTAATTTTTGGTTGGCACCTCGTGATAAATAAGCGGGGCTTTGGTTTGCAGTTTGGGCACTCGGCCTCTAAAAGGTTCGCCATCACTGGTTTAGGTGATTACTTCAACACAGCTACATCTGCCTCCTCTCACTAAGCTGTTTGCACTTTGTACTACATGGCGGTATTCTCTATGTATTTTATACTACTTTACTGTGCACTATATGCATTTTATACTACATGGTGGTATTCTCTATGTATTTTATACTACATGGCGGCACGCTGTATGCATTTTGTACTACATGGTGGTATACTGTATGCATTTTGTACTAGATGGCGGTACGCTGTATGCAGTTTGTACTACATGGTGGCACGCTGTATGCAGTTTGTACTACATGGTGGCACGCTGTATGCATTTTGTACTACATGATGGTACACTGTCTACATTTTATACTATATGCCGTATGCATTTTCTACTACATGGCGGTACGCTGTATGCATTTTATACTACATGGCGGCACTCTGTATGCATTTCATACTACATGGCGGTATGCTGTAAGCATTTTATACTACATGGTATGCTGTATGCATTTTGCATTGCTTTATTTTCACACCAAACCAATATGATGGATCTGGTCCTGACACTATTACATATATGGGGGGGGGGCATCTCTCTATGGCTCTCTATGGCTCGCCTCAGTCAGCAGAAAGGCTTGGTTCACCCCTGTCCACACCCTCTCCTTGCACTGAGGGAGCGATAGTCTTCTGTGAGTTGATCGGGGAGGGCAAGGACTGGAACCAAGGAGAGCAGGGAATATATTATAGAGCAGGCGGAAGTTGTCATATGAAATTTTACTCTCTGGGAGTTTAACTTACTGTATTTTAAGCACCATACACTCACCGGCCACTTTATTAGGTACACCATGCTAGTAACGGGTTGGACCCCCTTTTGCCTTCAGAACTGCCTCAATTCTTCGTGGCATAGATTCAACAAGGTGCTGGAAGCATTCCTCAGAGATTTTGGTCCATATTGACATGATGGCATCACACAGTTGCCACAGATTTGTCGGCTGCACATCCATGATGCATATCTCCCGTTCCACCACATCCCAAAGATGCTCTATTGGATCTGGTGACTGTGGAGGCCGTTTGAGTACAGTGAACTCATTGTCATGTTCAAGAAACCAGTCTGAGATGATTCCAGCTTTATGACATGGCGCATTAGCCTGCTGAAAGTAGCCATCAGATGTTGGGTACATTGTGGTCATAAAGGGATGGACATGGTCAGCAACAATACTCAGGTAGGCTGTGGCGTTGCAACGATGCTCAATTGGTACCAAGGGGCCCAAAGAGTGCCAAGAAAATATTCCCCACACCATGACACCACCACCACCAGCCTGAACCATTGATACACGGCAGAATGGATCCATGCTTTCATGTTGTTGATGCCAAATTCTGACTCTACCATCCGAATGTCGCAGCAGAAATCGAGACTCATCAGACCAGGTTTTTCCAATCTTCTACTGTCCAATTTCGATGAGCTTGTGCAAATTGTAGCCTCAGTTTCCTGTAGCTGACAGGAGTGGCACCCGGTGTGGTCTTCTGCTACTGTAGCCCATCTGCCTCAAAGTTCGACGTACTGTGCTTGGCTGATTAGAAATTGTAGTTGGACAGGTGTACCTAATAAAGTGGCCGGTGAGTGTATAACACACACAGTACTTTGTATATAGAAACATGTCCCCTGATAAAAAATAGCACTGGTAAGAGGTTCCCTTTTAAGGTTTTCCAGCTGTACTGGAGTTTCTTTATTGATTGTGTTGCACTGTGAATGCTGAGAGCAGGGGTGAAGGATCTCACTGTACATAGCCCAATGTGCAAGTCTTCACGGGCCGTGTGGTGTCTACATGTAAACAATCACGGGCAGACAGTGTGTGGTGACTCAAAACCTTTTAGAGGGGTCTCCCCACCAATTAAGTTGCTGATTGGTAGGAATCTCCGTGATGAGAGCCCCACAGATTATGAGAATGGGGGTGTCTGAGGTATCTCAGTGGGACCCCTCATCATTCCCAGAGATGAATGGAGCAGACGGCCGTGAATGTCCGTTCTGCTCCATTCATCTCTGTGTAGCTGAGAGATTGGTGGGAAAACTCCTTTAAAATTCGGAAACCTTTCAAACAGGTAATTGAATGAGTTGTCTGCAATTCTGCAGCAAGTGCTACAGGAGAACAGAATCTAGAATGTTGCACCAAGCTGTGGGACACCCTGCTTATCGCCAAACCATTTTATAGAACACAGGATTGAATGACAAACCTCTTGAATATGATATGCTACACTAGTATAGTACAATGTCCATGATCTTGATAATTGGTAGGAGTTTTAGAAGTTGGGCTCTGCTTATCATTCGCTTATGCCTCATATGTGTGCCATAAGCGACTATCATAGCACAGTGGCCCTTTCTAATTTGTTGTTAACATATTTCCTATCCACTCTAGCACTGTTCAGAAACTGCACCTTCACTCTGTTTACTTGGATTAGGATTAAAGACATTTGTGTGCACAGTATTATACAGAAAATAAGCTGTCTATGGCAGGTAGGCTTTAAAAAAACAAAAACAAACTGAAATAAACCCTCAATAAGGTAGCAACGCATATGCTTAAGTAACAATCTATTTTTGTCTGGTTTAAGATTCTCACTCTTCTGTTTACTTCCCGTGCAGACTGATCTAATACTTTATGTCCAGTGCGTCCGGCTACGATTTCATGTTTGTATAAAATTACAAGTTATCTGCTGCCGTGCTATTACACCACCAAGAGTGGGTCAGTCCATTTTCCAGCATACTTTTTACATCATCATTAATTGTTGGGCCCATTAAAATTCTGTTACTAGATTAAAATTAGAATTTTACAGTTTTTTTTAAAAAACATAATAAAACCTATATAAATGTCATATTCTCGTGATTGTACCGACCCAAGGAATAAAGTAGATGTGTCATTTTTAAACGCACAGTGAAAGCCGTAAGGACTGTGATCACAAGAACATGGAGCAAATGCACTTTTTCTGCAATTCAAGGAATATGAAATGCTGTTACTAGGAAATACAAATTATTGGGCAGAAAACAAGCTCCCATACACCTCTGTCACTCCCCATAACTTTTTTACTTTTTAGTTTATAAATGAGAATGCAAAAATGAAAATGGCCTGATCCTTAAGGGGTTAAAGCAAACCTGCTATCTGCTTTTACCCCATTCAGCTGGCGGCAGAATATTATCTATACTTTATATCATTTCACGTTTTATGTGAAATCTCACCTATTTACCTATAAAATGTCGATTACTATCATTGGACTCACATCAGGTGATTTATATACAGTGGTGGCCAAAAGTATTGGCAGCCCTGCAATTCTGTCAGATAATACTCAGTTTTTGTTTTTTTTTTAAAAATGATTGCAATCAGAAATTATTTGGTATTATTATGCTCATTTAATTTGTCAATGGAAAACCATAAAAAGAATTGTCAAAAAGCCAAATGGGATATAATTCCACACCAAACGTAAAAAGGGGGTGGACAAAAGTATTGGCACTGTGAAGCAATCATGTGATGCTTCTCTAATTTGTGTAATTAACAGCACCTGTAACTTACCTGTGGCCCCAGGTGGTGGCAATAACTAAATCACACTTGTAGCCAGTTGAAATGGATTAAAGTTCTCTCAACCTGTGTCCATGGAGAAAAGAAAGAAGACCGAAGAACTGTCTGAGGGCTTGAGAATCAAAATTGTGAGGAAGCATGAGCAACCTCACAGCTACAAGTCCATCTCCAAAGACCTGAATGTTCCTGTGTCTACTTTGCACAGTGTCGTCAAGAACTTTAAAGCCCACGGCACTGTGGCTAACCTCCCTAGATGTGGACGGAAAAAAAAAAAATTCACAAGAGATTTCAACGCAAGATTGTGTGGATGGCGGATAAAGAGCCTCGACTAACATCCAAACAAGTTCAAGCTGCCCTGCAGTCCGAGGGTACAACAGTGTCAACCCGTACTATCCATTGGCGTCTGAATGGAAGACCCCACTTCTTACATGGAAACATAAAAAAGGCCAGGCTGGAGTTTGCCATAACTTACCTGAGAAAACCTAGAACATTTTTGGAGACTGTTCTCTGGTCAGATCAGACAAATGTAGAGCTTTTTGGAAAAAGACATCAACATAGAGTTTACAGGAAAAAAAAGTCCCCTGATGTTTTGGGGTTGCTTCTGGCACTGGACTGCTTGACCGTGTGTATGGCGTTATGAAGTCTGAAGACTACCAACAAATTTTGCAGCATAATGTAGGGCCCAGTGTGAGAAAGCTGGTTCTCCCTCAGAGGTCATGGGTCTTCCAGCAGGACAATGACCAAAAACACACTTCAAAAAGCACTAGAAAATGGTTTGAGAGAAAGCACTGGAGACTTGTGAAGTGGCAGCAATGAGTCCAGACCTGAATCCCATAGACCTGAATCCCTAGCAGTTTGGAGAAGGCACCTTCAAATATCAGGGACATGGAGCAGTTTGCCAAAGAAGAATGGTCTAAAATTCCAGCAGAGCATTGTAAGAAACTTATTGATGGTTACCGGAAGCGGTTGTTCAGTTATTTTATCTAAAGGCTGTGCTACCAAGTATTTGGCTGAGGGTGCCATACTTTTGTCTGGCCCATTTTTTGGAGTTTTGTGTAAGATGATCAATGCTTTGACTTTTTTTTTTTTTCATTCTCTTTTGTGTTTTTTCATTGCAAGCAAAATAAATGAACATATTAATACCAAAGAATTTGTGATTGCAATTGAGAAAATGAAAATTATCTGTCAGAATTGCAGGGGTGCCAATACTTTTGGCCACCACTGTATAAGTTTGCAAACAGATTTTTTTTAAACATTGCAGACATTAAATAATGCTTTTTAATCAGTTTAATTAACTATTTATTTTTTTAGTGAAATTTTAATGAGAACCTGCCATTTTAATCATAATTCTTTTTTTTTCTTCTTGTACCTATAGTTATTGTTAACCCTATCTTGCTCTGCAGTATACAGGTACAACGGAGCAGGAAGCTAACACTCTGTACTATACATTTATGATGCTTAGATGATAAAAAAATACAGTTTAATATAATGATTTATACCCGGAATTGCATTACCCCAAGAGATAATACATTATATCCATAGTGTATAATGGCCTCAAAATGGTGTCTCTGAAAAGTGAATCTGTCCCTGCAAAAAACAAGCACTTTTAATATTGGCAAAATCTGATAAAAATGTATTAACTGTGCAATAACACACCAGGTTATAGTCCAAGATTATCACTGATGAGGAACTAAATCAAATTATGAAAACTGCGATTTTTCCAAATAGCTCTAAATTTCCAATATTTTCATAAATAAATGCAAAACACTTTCCAAAAGTTTCCACTAAGGTTAATTTACATGTGTCCTAAAAATAAAACCATCTTCGCATTCTAAAGTTGTTGTACAAAAGTGATAGATATTTATTAGATATATTATTTACTTTTGTATCCATATATCGATTGATGTATATTTAGATATTTTGGAATACATTTTGTCCTGAACTGGCTACTTCCAGGGGTTTAAAATGTCATAATCCCCAGGTAAAAGCTGCATTGGAGCTGGTACCATGTATGTCTTGTTATTACTATCTAATTGTTGTTCATAAATATTTCAGAAAAAAACATGCATATCTTTAATCTACTGAACTTCACTGTACATAAATATTTAATCATTAAAGGTTTTTTGTCAGTTTTGTTCTTTCACATTCACTCTGAGATCTTTTGTTGAATCCAGTGAAAAATGCTGTGTGACTTTTACTGTAAATGACCAGTTACCTTGTAAACATGTAAAATTAGGGCATTTATACTGGTGACAAGTAGACAATAAGCTTACACATTTTAAGTGAGAGTAGGAGTATGCTAATTCTTTAATTATGTTTCATCTAGGATAATGTCTTATTTCATTAGTTTAAAATGGCATTTTATTGACTTTAATGGATTGGTACTTACTACTACATCAGAAAAGGCGAAGAGGCAAGAACCCAGGGGCCTCTGCATCACGCTGACTCCATAAACAGCATGTGCCAGATTATTAGATTTTCATGTCGTTGTTTCTTAGTTACTTTTTCAGGTAGTTGTTTATTAAATATTTTGTCATGTGTTGGAAAAGCTTCAATTAGGTTTCAAAATTAATTTAAAGGAAACCTACCACTTGAAGTGGCAGGTTTCTGATGGAAATACCGGGCACCAGCTCAGGGTGAGCTGGTGCCGGAGCTTATTTTCGTTAGTGTTTTAAACCGCGGTATCGCGGTTTAAAACACTTTTTAAACTTTATAGCCGGGGCAGGCAGGTACGTGCTCGGCGCTTACCATGCGCGCGGCTCTCCTTCACTTCCTATGTAGCCGCGCGCATGTTATGCACCGAGCGCGTACCTGCCTGCGCCGGCTATAAAGTTTAAAAAGTGTTTTAAACCGCGATACCGCGGTTTAAAACATTAACGAAAATAAGCTCCGGCACCAGCTCACCCTGAGCTGGTGCCCGGTATTTCCATCAGAAACCTGCCACTTCAGGTGGTAGGTTTCCTTTAAGTATTCTTTAAATATTCGTTTTAACACTTTATTTACAAGGGTATTTTAGGGTATTTTATACATTTACAAAACCCATATAACCTTTCCTTTATGTTCAATTTCTTAGTTAATTGATGTGAGTGTGTTGGCAGGAGCAATAAGAGATTCATCAACCTGCCTACGCCAGAATTCTGGAGTTATTTTTCCCCTGAATTGCTGTGCACCACATTTATTGAGAATTGTGTAGATGGATTCACATACCCTGTTCTTTGGTTTAGTCCCTTCCTGTCTAAAAACAAGAAACTTAAAAATGCACACAAATATACTACCATATTTTGAAAGGTCAAGCTGACCAAGAAAATGGACATTATTTCACAATTCTCTAGCCTGGCCGTCTTTGGGTGGTCATGGTGGTCATGGTGGCTAATTCTGGAAAAAGATGACTTGGTCACAGCATTGTGGCTAGCCGTATGGAGAATAGAGCCTAATGGGTTCTTAAGAGACACCACTGACCACTAAAACAAGTCTGTCGGGCACTGCTGGTGTATAATTTGTAATGGATCACTCAATTGAGCTCAAAATTAGAACCTTAGCTTTTGATAAAGAAAACAACAAATGAAGTTACTTCATGTCAGTTTAGGAGAATATATAACAGTGTGTCTGGATGTGGTATGAGGGCACTGTAATAGTGACTTGTATTATCATGAGTAATATCCGGTATTGTGTTAACAATACCAGTGAAGTGTGTAAGACTAGGGTTTTTTGTTTGTGGCCAGGTGCTTTCAGAAATGAGTACCTCCTGATCTTGCTGTATGGTTCCTATAACTTTTACCATTTGAACTATGTCCCCTTCTAAGTAATGGTATTGCATATGTAGCTCATTGTACAATTCTGGAACAATTACATAGCATACAGGTACACATAAATGATTACTGAATGTTCATACTCATATTATTATGTTACATCTATTACATGATTAAGGAATTGATCGGTGCTGTCTACCTCATGACTGATCTGATGTACCTCTGCTTTGAATGGAATAAAGTTGCTTCTGAATTTTTATGATTTTACTCCGGAGTACCGGATCTTTTTTCTCTCCATCACATCAATGTTGTTAGTTGTTGTTGGTTTATAATTGAGTATATACATTAATTTCTGTATCAATTCCACTCTGCTTGTTGTCATCCTATAGAAAGCTCCTATGTTTACTTCCACTGGATAGAAATCTGTCCATGGTCATGTGACGGACACACAGGTGTTGGCTCATTATTATCATATAACGTGTAATCAGAGCTGTGAAAGGGGACCTCCTCTTTTATTAGTAAATTATTGTATAGCACATTATATGATCTATTTAGGTGAAGTTCATTCTAAATAGAGAAGTGATGGATCTACTCTCCTGGCTCTACATTGTCACTGAAAAACCACAATTGGACTTTTGGTAGTTTTTTTTTTTTTTTTTTTAAATTGTGCTGCAGAATGCAACGATAAATTGGGGAAAAATGTCTTGAACTCGTAGCCGGGCTTTGCACAAGTACAAAGTCTAACAGTCTTGTGCTGAAAAAATGGTGTCTTCATTTCTAACGCGGGTACTTATTGAACCGCCCTCGTATGTATACAGTTTTTTTGTTGGCTAATTCCATTTATTGTATGAATTATAAACATTTTCTTGGTAATATTTGCATATATTTTCAAGAAAATTTGGAATGGGATGTTGAAAATTACAATAGCTTGATTCATATTGATCATCGTTCATTCATTCTTGTACAGCACCTTATACAGCATCCTTATATATGCTTGCTCTAACTAACAAGGGTTGATCTACTTGATGTTTCTCCTGTTTCTTCTTACTCTTTATGCACAGGCAGTCAACCATGTCTGTCATTGTCAACCACTGATCAGTCTCAGCTCTTCCTGCTTTCTGCTTTGCCTGGAGAATGGACTGCATAATCATTCTGATTGTGTCACTTCCTGTGATGTCACATCCTGTATCATGGATTTGATATTTTCCTATCTATAAAAAATGTTCTTAAAGTGAATGTTTGTCTAGCCATGCTTTTAATTTGACTTAATATTTTCTGTAGCCAGTACTGCATTTTTAAAAGCCCCAAAAATCCCTCCCAAGTTTAGCTTAGTGAAAAAACTATTTTTCTCTTTTTATTTTTTATTTTTTTATGGTACGGTAAACCGTGAATGCATGTGTATGAGTGGCTGGTGTGGTTATGTCTCCTGGAATTACCAACACATATTTTGCCTTTTAAACTCGGTAAAGAGAGCTTCTGTGTGGCCACAGTTGAAACAACATATTCTAGTTGTAGAGTAATTTGCTTTACAGCTGGTGCAGCTAAAAACAAGCCAGGAATGCTTAGAAAAACAGTCCCCTCAAGGATATTTTCTCTACAAACACTACAAACAAAGAATTCCTTTAAAATGCCAGCTGTGATTTAAAAGGTATTTATCAAAAAATTACATTTACATTATTAATTAATATTCTTTTAAAAGCTAGATTTGACTCAATAAATAATAATATTTTTAACCAGGTAGTTTTATACGAGTATGGATAGAGATCCCTGCTACCAATTTTATCCTCTACATTATGAAAACTGTCATGGCATATCAAATCAGCTGATTTGACTCTTTAGACGACAGAAAAAAAAAATCCCCACAGATTTATGTTTAGTATTACATATTCTACATAGACAGACCAAGTGTGCCAGTGTGAGCAATACAGCCTTACAGCACTGGGTTCAGGACCTGGGTTCAAGTCCCAGGGTCAACATCTGCAAAGGGTTTGTATGTTCTCTCTGTGTTGGCGTGGGTTTCCTCCGGGTCCTCTGGTTTGCTCCCACACTCTAAAACATCCAGGTAGGTTGATTAGATTGTGAGCCCCATTGAGGACAGGGAACGAATTGGCAAGCTCTGTGAAGTGCTGTGTAATTTGTTTCCGCTATATAAATTATAAGGAATTATTATGAGGGATGCTTCAGTCTCTCTTCTAATTCTGACGTGCCTAAATATCTAGAGGGTAAATGCTCTCTACATTATGATGAACTTTCTTTTTCAAGTGGAAGTGTTGACCCCTATGAACATTTATCTCCCAACATATTAAGCAATTAAAATTAGTTAACTCATGTTGCCTATTGTAATAATAAACTATACTGTACTGGTGAGACCCTACTAATTAAATGAAATAAACATGACATTTATGATCTTGTAAAATTTTTATTAGTCATGAAAGTGCTCTATTAATAAATGCATTAGAATGTTGGAATTAGGGCAAGATGATATAACTAAACCATATATAAATTAATTTCTGCTTCCAATATAAAAGGGGTTTCCTAGTTGTCTGTTCAAAAAGATAACTTCACATCCACAGGCCCTAGCACACATGTTTAGCCCAATTGTCAAAAAATGCAGATACCATTTATTGGGAGAGGGGCAAAGCCGCTACAATCATTCCATCTATGACACAAGCTGTGCTATGATGTCAATGCACCAGCTATGTCCCGGTTAGAAAACCTGGCACAGATGAGCCAGGCGGAAGAGGCAGAGGTTAGAGCTGAATAAATAATAAAGAGGTTCACTGCACTATACAGTAGGATGGGCTGTATATATAAAGAGGGTAATGTACAGAAAGGACACTGTACATGGAATAATAGCAGAAGGGGACGTTGTACATAAATTAAGTAGGGGCAAATCTATAAATAAATGACAGATCACTGTAAATTAATCATGGGATACGGTTTCTAAATTAACGGGGGCAACTTATCTCAAGTTATAAAATGGTCACTATCTAATTTCATCAATGGGATGCTGTATTTAATTAATAAGGGGTTTTCCTATTTAAATTCATTGACGATGCTGCATTTAAATTATGAAGGGACCTTATATCGAAATTCATCAGGGTGTTCTGTATATGTATGTTTGTAGAGGGTGAACCTGATTCTTGTGATGGGGGTCTCATGATTTCTATGTACACTCCTGTCTGTACACATCTTTCTTTACCTGGATAAGTTTGATAACTTTCCGTAAAATTGTTATCCGCTTATTTCCTTGTTCTCTTCTACACCCTCTCTAGTTCAACTTTATTGTTCTTTCACACTGGTGCCCAAAATTGTACACAATATTACATATGTAGTCAGACTAGTGATTTGAATAGTACTCTTGGGTTGGTATACTATATGCTGAAAATATTTGTGTATTTTTTTATAAAAGCTTTTGACTCTTACATCATTGTGTGGGAAAGCAGAAGTTATATGACAAGAATTTTAAGTATTGCATCAAAATACATGTAGCAATGTTCATTTACAGGCCACAGAACTAAGTGGCTATGTTGAACTTTGATAAAAATCTTCCTGAAATTATTTAGAAATAATGCAATATATCAGGCTGAGATTTTACAGGGTATTTGTACCAGGGCCAAAGTACGTCCATTTTTTTTTTGTATTTACCTTGGAATTCAAGCAAAACCATGCACTTTACATATATTTCACAGTAATCAATAATTTTACAATAATTTTAATGAAAAACTGACAAAACTACAATACAATGGCAGTGTGAAAGCCAGTTTCTAAAAACTATCTTAAACCCTTGGTAAATGTGGCACAGGGCATTTAAGATGGTTTTTGGTGCATATTCTAAAACAGATTGACAATTCTGTCCCATTAAAGTACATTTACCACCAGGATGAAAGACTTATGCAAATGAGCCCGAGGGACTCCATTAACACCTATAGAGCCTGGAGCCCCTCATTTGCATATAGTCCTTCATCCTGCTGGTAGATGCCCTTTAACTGCGGGATATCCCTGCAGGTAATGTTGCAGGCCCATGTACATATTATAAAGAATGGCTGCACCAATGTAAAAGTACTACATTTTCATACTCCCTAGCCCTCTTAGTCTTAAAACAGAAAAAACCTTGTTGGTCAGGCCTAAAACTTAACCTTAACCTTATTCAACTAATAAAATCTCCAGTTTCACTCGAAAACATTTTTTAAGAATTGCTTGCTGGGGCTGCTATTATTCCATATAACATGTACTTTTGGGAGAGTAATTCTCTCCTCAATAATATATTTTATTAGTGATTTACACTAGTAGGCAACCTCAAACAAGAACCTTAAAACACACACATGTGCCCCCCAACATGTTTCGCCAGAGCATCGGCGTCATCAGGGGATCGGGGCTACTGTACAGTGAGCCCTCTCCATGTGCACGCACCCAATGCATGTTGTACTGTTATTGCGTGCGTTGGGAAGGGGTTAATGAATTGGCGCATGGACCAAAATGTTATGCACTCAATAGACCAGCTTTTAGCACCAAATATAATATAAGCAACAAAAAACTGGTGGATTCACAAGCTGCACCAAAAATTTGTGCCAAAAAATAGAAAATAATAATATTGAGAGTGTCGAAAAAATCCAATGTTATGGCGTCGGCACTTCCTAAATTTAGGTGCAGAAAAAAAAGCGCCATTAATTTTTCATTTCAAAGGCCATAACAAATGCCTCCCTCTAGGTAACTTGAACCCTAGAGAGTAGAGTGCAGTATATGGAGAATTTGCTATACATATGTAAAAGTGTGCCACTGGCACACCGTTGCGTATCTTCAGCAATGACAGGTCCTGGCAATGTCAGGGCAACTGAAGGTTGTTCCCCAATGACGTCAAAATGATCAGTTATAACCATGTCTATGCTCCTCTGAGTTTTGAATGCCGTCGGCGACAATGAAGGGGTTGACACCCAAGATTAGTGCCAGCACTGATCACACATGTTAGCGGTGGGTGTTTGCTTCACTATAAGCAAACACCAGGTCTGTATGTTGAGGGCTCAGCATCTAATTTAACACCCAAAAGTGTTTGCTTTGTTCTTCTAATGTTTACATACATTTTTGTGAAACCTGTCCAAAAAATAAGGCATTGGTGAATTTCCCATCTCATATAGAGGTAAAGTTTATCTTCCTTTATTGGAAACAATATTCGCATTCTGCTACATGGCAGCATGTGTGAGTGAGGTCATCGCTCAGCTCTATTTTAGGGCACTAGCTCAGTGCACAGAGACAGCTTGTGCTTCATGCTGCAAGAAAAAAAAATGGAAAAACATCAAGACAGGGAGGTAATGAGGGTAAAAAAACCCAACATAATAATGACTTCACTTCTTCACAGTCCATCTTATCGAAACAATATAATCTCCCTTGCATTACATCGATTACAGTAACTGTAAAAATCAGTTCCATAGAGAAGAATTGCGTAGCAAGGAAATATGGTACATAATCGGAACAGGTCGCTCAGGTGCTTATCCATGTGTATTGAAGTTTGGTGTAGATGAATAATTGCAGTCTTATTCTTTGTTTAGATTCTAAACAATAACTTCCTACCCATTAACTCTGGTAGGGTTCTTTCTAGTTAGGAAAGAATATTCATATAATATTTTCATGTAGTCAGTGTAAGTAGCTATTTGTGTTGTTAATTTATTTGGTATACAAATGGAAATGTGTATTTTATAATATCAGCACAGATCTATATAAGAAGAATGGAAGGGGAAAGAGTTCCCTTTTCATTTATGTTTGGTTTGCCTCCTCAGCATCTGTAGGTGCACATTTGTATTATGGTTATGAATGCCAATAGCATCTTTGCTTTCATGCAGAGGTGTAAAGAAATGTAATTTCTTTTTAATAGAAGTGACAGACGAGTATATATATAGAAATGACGAGTAAGCTGAGTATCAGCTTATACACGAGTCAATAAAAAAATAAACTTACATACTCATCCTCTGGCACCCCCATGCTCGGCTCCTTCTGTCTTCCCCGTGGCTCCGCATCTTTCTTCTGTAACAGCAGAGACGCGGCCATGTTTTCTGCCGGCCGGTGGAGCGCATGGACTGGAGCATCGCGGAGAAGACAGAAGAGGAGCTGCGCCAACATCGGAACCACCCGAAGTGCTGGCTGGGCTGGCTGTATACTGCTGGCTGGCTGTATACTACAGTGGGCTGGCTGTATATTACAGAGGGTGGGCTGGCTGTATATTACAGGGGGCGGGCTGGCTGTATACTACAGGGGGCAGGCTGGCTGTATACTACAGGGGGCAGGCTGGCTGTATACTACAGGGGGCAGGCTGGCTGTATACTACACGGGGCAGGCTGGCTGTATACTACAGGGGGCAGGCTGGCTGTATACTACAGGGGGCAGGCTGGCTGTATACTACAGGGGGCAGGCTGGCTGTATACTTCAGGGGGCAGGCTGGCTGTATACTACAGGGGGCAAGCAGGCTATATACTACACGGGCTGGCAGGCTATATACTAAAGGGGCTTGCAGGTTGTATACTACTGGGAGCTGGCTGGCTATATACTACTGGGGGCTTGAAGGGTATATACTTGGGGGTGCTGTGACCAATGCATTTCCCACCCTTGGCTTATTCTGGAGTCAATATATTTTCCCAGTTTTTGGTGGTAAAATTAGGGACGTTCGCTTATACTCGGGTTGGCTTATACTCGAGTATCTACTATTCATGTACTATTCATTTATTCCTTATTGGAAGCTATATCATGAAGATATTCTCCTTTGAAAGTATGGCACTTTCCATATTGAAGCACATAGGGGGTAATTTATCATAGTCCATCCTCTATTGTTCTTGTTTCTTTTTTTCCTGTATAACTTGTGTGATCCTATATTTCTTGTGGAACAATTTCACTCTTTTTTTTTTTGCACATTTTTGCCCAATATTCCTCCTTCCTTGAAATAAACTTTTTAACCCCAAGCTTTTGCTGTCATAGTTTTGCCAGAATACAGTTGATTTGAACAAAAAAATGGCCCAAATCTGCCCTTATTAGATGAGTAGGGCAAACTTGAGGCAGCAAACAACTTCAATTTTGCAACCTATGGGATAGAGACCAATAGAAAGGTTCCAAAGATTAAAAAAGCTGCAACAAAAGAGAAGGAAGCAATAACAGCTATAGTAAATGACCCCCATAGAGTGCGAAGGGAACCCCATTCTTGATATTTTAATGGCTCCAGTGGTTGGTTTCCTAACAATCTGCAAATCTATGGATAGGGGATATGTGGAATTTCATGGTCAAATATGGCAGAAAGTATCAATTTCCCCATAGCACTGCCACAAGTATAATGAAGTATTTTCATGTAGGATATAATGCTTTGTCCATGCCTGTGCAAATGTGCATTTTTGTGCTTCTCAATAAAATGAAAACCATTGCCAGTATAAATCAACAGTTTGACTGCTTGTGTGAATCAATATGTAAAGTGAACAGGGTTTTGTTCACATATTATACCTAGCATCTATTTAATATTTAAAATCTGAGATATTTATATTATTATCCATATGCATATTTTTGCCTGCAGTTTTAATTTCTAATCCCTTAAAACATATACAGATCTAGAAATTATTCCACGGTCTACAGGTGCTGACTTTGTACAGTTCCCTTTAGATTCATCATTCTACACAATGTTGTCTGTTGCTTTTATAGTGAAAACAAATTCCTGTAATAGTTTTTTTTTTACATCATATAATAGAATCTGTGCTCATACAATGAAGTGATAAAGACTTTATATCTCAGTTCTAAAGAATGTTGTGGTAAACTGCATTGTGGTCCTGTGTGTAAAAAAACACAGGTGCTTTTTATTTCTATTTGTGTTTTTTTTCCATAAATTATATTATATAAAATATATATATATATATACACACACACATACAGGCGGTCCCGTACTTAAGAGCACCCGACTTACAGACGACCCCTAGTTACAAATGGACCTCTGGATGTTGGTAACATCTATAACAGTTATCAAAGATGTCAGCAATTAAGCGTTATTGTTAGTCCTGGTTCTTATGACAATCCAACATTTTTGAAATCCAGTTGTCCCAAAGACCCAAAAAAATTTTGGGGGGCTACAATGATAAAATATACAGTTTCGACTTACATACAAATTCAACTAAAGAACAAACATACAGAACCTATCTTGTACGTAACCCGGGGACTGTTTGTGCTGCAGTTGCTGTGCTCAAAAATTATTTCATCAAATGACGGTACAAGGTATTTCCAGCATGGAGGACCAAAAGCATTACTGAATAACCAGCAACAAACAGGGATGCAAATAGTTTTAATACATCTGTTTCCCACTTTTTTTTTTTTAAAGATTTACAAAAAGAAAACGTAACATACATTTGAGATCCACTGTTAAATGTATTCCAGACTTTTCCTTTTTGTTGGTTCTACTAAAGCATAGTACAGACCTGTTGACAATCCATTCGCAATCACATGGTTCTCATTGCTGCAATGGGAGAATAACACTATAATACCTTTACTGTAAGAATAGATCACCTTACATCACTGTATACAACTTTGCCTTTATGTATGGATGACGCATAGACCTGGTATATGCCTCCCATAACTCTTGTGTTGTGTACATGGAGGCCATTTATTTTACTAGTCCAAGCCTTCCACAATCAACCATATTCTTCTTGTTTTTGTGAGGCCATATAACTATTTCTCATAATTTTTTTTCTTGAAACTTCTTCCAGGTCGAGGTGCAAAAACACGGTGGTTATTCAAAAAATGTGCTATATTTTTGGGCCTTTTATTTTTTGCTCATGATATGTATGCAGGAAGGAAAGGAGATCTCTATGGTTAATGAAAATAATAATATTTTCATGTTAATTAAAAAAATACATTCATTCTCATTCATACTTTTTTAAAATGTTTTGCTTTATTTATTTATAACCTTTATAACACTGTATAGCATACATCAGGATTTTCTATTTTCTTCACGTATCTTATATCTTTGGTTATGTAACAGCTAAAACCATGGTTGAGCTCATGGTTGGCCTGAGCTCTCTCCATACACAGCAGTTGTATGATTCTTCCACCAATTGCGTCAGTTAACTTAAGTGCTGCAGTTGAACCCGTCTACGGCACTCTAAGCACTCTGCCGGTGGGAGCTGCCTTCTTGAATGGCCGGTTGGTGCCCTCCGTAACGTCATTGGATGGCGTCAATCGATTGCCGTGGCAGCATAAAGTTTCATAGAGACTCGTAAGCCTTCCATGGATACTGATCTCAAATAGCCTTCTAATGGCAGGTTATTATAGATCTGCAGTTAAATTACTATATACTGCAATACAGTAAATACCCAGCAGTGAGAAAGGGTCCTAACAAAGTTAAAATATGGGTCTCTGTTTTTGCAGGCCATGTGTCAACAGGTTTCCCCCATGTCTCCACCAATTTGCTATAAAGTAGACCCGTGTAGACTGTGTGTCGTCAGTTTCTGATTATATCAGTAGCTCGTCCCAGGCCCTTGGAGAGTCATATGATTTTATTATCTAGGAACTGATCTGCAAACACTGTATGTCACTTGGTTTTTACATAGACCCATAAACTTCTGTGGGAGAGCAAACACGGCCAAGAACGGGACACACTCAGAATCTTTTCACATGATCCCTTTGCTCAGACACGGAGCTGAGGAATCCTCAGCTTTGCCAAAAAAAAATGTCTGCATCACCTGAGGAAAAGATGAGGGCTTAATTTAATATTTCAAACCCCTTGGGTCTTTGGTTATGTGATACTCGCTGCATCTCCTGTTCTACAGCTCAAAAAACCACAGGCCTGATGAGATTGGAAATATGAGATACAGGCAGTGCCCTACTTAAGAACCCCCAACTTAGACGACCCCTAGTTAAAGCTCTCTGGATGCTTTACTATAGTCCCAGATTGCAATAATCAGCTGTAAAATGTCTGTAATGAAGCTTAATTGATAATCCTTAATCCCATTACAGCAAAAAATTGTCACTGAGGCAAATTTTTTTTTTCTACAATTAAAAAATACAGTTTCTTACATACAAATTCAACTTGAGAATAAACTTATGTAACCCGGGGACTGTCTTTATATGAGTATAATTTAATACAGGAACCATGACACGCCCGCTCCAGCTTCTTAGCCTGACTTCTTTGCCTGACTCCAGTGGTGGTGTCACTTCAGATGCCCTGATATTAGGCTTTATAGTACCGTACTTAGAACCATAGTGCACACTAATGCCATGTTCACATTTGGTGTTTTGAAACCCAATCCAAAAGCTCTACCAGTGATAACATGCTGAGGTAACATCACATTTCCATCAAGTTTAGTAAACACAATGAAAACAACCTTTTACTGTAACAGGTGATGACTGGTGCAGTTTTGATGGCTACCTGACAAGCCTACCCTATATACAAAAATAAAATGAGAATTCACAGTGAGAGGTTATGTGCTGTTTTAAAGTGCCAGCATATTTACCTTTTATCACTTCCAGCAATCTGCTGATGTGGTGACATGTCCAGGATAGTCTGACAGTACATTGGAACAAAGGTTGAAACTGAGCAGTTTTAATAGATAATCTAAAGCACTGAGGCAGAACACTTTACACATGGCTGAACGGAGCTAGAGAAACTGCAGATGGACTATATAGTATTGTGCATTTAATCAGAATTGCAGCTGACACTGTGTGCTAAATATTAGGCACATATATAAAAATGATGTACGCTTCAGATATAATATATATTACTGTATACAAAAAAACTAATATATTGTGCACACATGGTACTGTGTCCAAATAGTACTACAACATAGTGCACTAGTAACACTGTCTTCCAGCCAGTAACTGCCTTCCATTGCAATGCACTGCTGCTCCATATAAGGGTCATAAAGCACCAATGTAAAATGCAGCAATCAAAGAGATCTTATTTTTGCAAATTTCCGTACGAATTAGTTTAACCCCTTAAGGACCAGGCCCTTTTTCGTTTTTGCGTTTTTATTTTTCACTCCCCACCTTCAAAAATCTATAACTTTTTTATTTTTCCATGTACAGAGCTGTGTGATGTCCTATGATGGTATTAAATATTCCATGCCATGTACTGGGAAGCGGAAAAAAAATTCTAAATGCAGTGAAAATGATGAAAAAACACATTTGCGCCATTTCTTGTAGGCTTGGTTTGTACAGCTTTCACTGTGCGCCCCAAATGACATGTCTACTTAATTCATTGGGTCAATACGATCACGGGGATACCAAATTTGTATAGGTTTTATAATGTTTTCATACATTTACAAAAATTAAAACCTCCTGTACAGAAAAAAAATTCTTCATTATCCAGGGTTCTGGCGCTAATAACTTTTTCATACTTTAGTGTACAGAGCTGTGGATGGTGTCATTTTTTGCGACTTCTGATGACATTTTCAACGCTTTTATTTATAGGTCTGTGCGACCTTTTGATCACTTTTTATAGAATTTTTTCTATTTTTCAAAATGGCAAAAAAATGCAATTTGCGACTTCGGGCGCTATTTTCTGCTACGGGGTAAAACGCAGTGAAAAACGGTTATTATATTTTGATAGATCGGGCATTTTCGGACGCGGCGATACCTAATGTGTTTAGGATTTTTACTGTTTATTCATATTTATATCAGTTCTAGGGAAAGGGGGGTGATTTGAATTTTTATGTTTTTTTAATATAATTTTTTTTTAACTTTTTTTAATTTTTTTTTTTTACTATTTTCGAGACTCCCTAGGGTACTTTAACCCTAGGTTGTCTGATTGATCTTATCATATACTGCCATACTGCAGTATGGCAGTATATGGGGATTTTGCATACCATCTATTACAATGTGCAGATCGCACATTGTAATAGATAGCCGAGATCATGATAGCCTCGGATCTTTATGTGATCCGAGGCTGTCATGACAACGGATCACCACTCCCCGGTGACGTCATGGGGAGTGACGATCGGAGCCAAGATGGCGGCGCCCACGCGCCGCCGGCTCTTTAATGCCGCCGGCAGCTTTGCCGCCGGCAATCAAAAGGTTAATGAAGCGACGGGCGTTAATGAAGCGACGGGCGTTTGCTTCATTATGAAGCAAATGCCCGGTGAGTATGAAGAGGGCTCAGCCCGTGAGCCCTCTTCATACTCCCCCATGCGCAGCAAGACGTAAGGGTACGTCTTATTGCGCTATGGGGTTAAAGAAACCTACAATGAGGAGTAGATCTGATGGTAGATGCCTCCTGTCTGCTTCAGCCCTAATATGGAATTTAAAGGACCTCTACCATCTGATTACCTGATGTTAGATGACAATTGTGTATCTCCCTGTCCCTTCCCCATGTGTCCTTTACTTTATTTCTTATGTCTTTGCATACCCACATTTTTATAAGAAATGAGAAATGTAAGGAAGATCACCATCAAGCTCCACCGTAATATATATGCTCGCCCCGTTGCCGTATCAGCCGCATTCCGAAAGCCAGTGAGATTTGAAAAGAGAGTTGATGACCTCACCGGCTCTCAGAACATGACTGGCACTATATTACGGTGGAGCCTGATGGTGCTCTGCAGAGCACCACAGGCTAATTTGCATATGTTATAAACTCATTTCTTACAGAAATGTGGCTATGCAAAGATGTAAGAAATGAAGCTAAGGACACATGGGGACGGGACAGGGAGGTACACAATAGTCATCTACCATCAGGTAATCTGGTAGATGTCCTTTAAATTACATTTTAGGGAAGACGCAGGCAGAAAGCATCTACTTCCTGTAGTCTTAGCTCCCAGTGCAGTTAAAGGACATCTACTGTATGCAAATGAGCCTGAGGGCCTCCATCCTGGTGGTAGATGCCCCTTAATTTACATATTTATAAAATAAAGTTTTTATTCCATTCCATTACATAATTATTAAATTACAGCTTTGGGCAGAAGCAGGCAGGAGGAATCTACCATCAGATCTACTGATACAAGATTCCTCATGGTAGGCTTCCTTTAAGTAACTTTTTTTTTGCATGCTACCTATTTTTGCTGCATTCTTTTGGGACATATATGGTTAATTAAAAAATTAACAAATATTAAAGGGGGAGGGGGTTAAAAAAGGAATTACTCAGCGCTATGCAGTTAAAGGGAACCTGTCACCAGGGACCTCATTTTTCACTAAAGACAGATTGTAAAAGCCCATGACACCAGGAGTGCAAATCTGCCTCTTTGCCTTTTCTAAGCATTTGCATTACGGTATAATTGTATGTTATAACTTACTCTTGCATCCTGACAAAATCCTGGGGTAGTCACAGGGGCTGGACTTTGGTTTGCATGCATTTCAAAAAACAACATGTGACCTGTTTGAGCTGCAGGCTGTCTCCATGTTTGTGCTCCTGTACAGCTTGTCCCTCCCCCACTGATGTCAGGCTGACCAGGCTGTGACCTCTGAGAAGAAGCAGGAGGTGGAGCTGTACAGGAGCACAAAGGTGGGGGCCAAGCTCTGAGGAGTGGGTAACACAGACAAGCCACATGTTGTTTTTTGAAATGCATCCAAACCAAAGTCCAGCCCCTGTGACTACCACCAGGATTTTGTCAGGATGCAAGAGTAAGTTATAACACACAATTATACTGTAATGCAAATGCTTAGAGAAAGCAGAAAGGCAGATTTGCACTGCTGGTGCCATGGGCTTTTACAATCTGTCTTTAGTGAAAAATTAGGTCCCTGGTGACAGGTTCCCTTTAAAAAAGAAGATGACAGAAGCACTAATAAACCACTTTTGGCTTCTCCTTAGAGTCTCTGGCTTCCTCTGACAGCCTGAGACCCAGTGCAAAAGGAGTAACTACAGCAATGTCAAGAGATGTTGCTGTAGACTCAGGACATGCACCACCTGGTGTCAAAAGACAGCATGGTCACGATCCAATGAAGATCAATAAAACCATGTACTTCACATAATTATGTAATTCCGTTCTCATAATATTGTGCAGTAGCAAATAGCCTATTGTGTTTATTTTCTTGCAGGATAGCTCAGTTTGCATCTGTATTAAAACATACAGACATTCTAGGACAGTGATGGCTAACCTATGGCACTGGTGCCAGAGGTGGCACTCGGAGCCCTTTCTGTGGGCACTCAGGCCATCACCAGAGATGACTCCAGGTATCTTCCTGCAGTCCCAGACAGCCCAGGACTTGCTGTGCACAGAGCTATATTAAAGTGACAGCTGTACCTGGGACTATTTTCTGCTTTATTTGTGTCCTCAGGTGCTGGTGTCAATGAAAACTGAGACAGAGAAGGGAGTATAAATCACAAATTACATTTCTGTGTTGGCACTTTGCGAGAAATAAGCGGGTCTTTGTTGTAGTTTGGGCACTCAGTCTCTAAAAGGTTTGCCATCACTGTTCTAGGAGAATGAAAGTCCTGCTTAGGCTATCTGCAGTGAATGATGTAATTTGAAGTCATAACAAATTACTATCATATTGCTATCATATTCCACATATTCCACATGGGGTACATATGCACATAAAATAACAAAGAGCAGCAAGTGAACCAGCACTCTGTATGGGTAAAGTGAAAAAACTTTTATTCCACCAAAGTTTTTTCACTTTACCCATACGGAGTGCTGCTTCACTTGCTGCTCTTTGCTACGACTAACGGGGTTTGTCGGACCCCTGACGAAGACCTGCACCCTATCAGCTTACACGGTGCCGCTCCACATCTTTTTATTTCCAGTACACATAAAATAAGACATTACAGAGTCATTGTCAGATGACACAATAGGAATGAGTGCCCTGCTCACAACAAGCTTACAATCTATGAGGTTGAGGGGGTGACACAAGTCATAAGTCCCGTTACAATGATCCAGCAAGTCTTAATATAAAATAAAGTGGCATGAACCAGTCACCAACCAATACCAACCAATATCGATGCAGAGTGACCTATTTAATGGTATCAATGGCTGAAGGATTACCTGCCACAGAGTGGAAACATTGATTTGTAAAACGCTATGGAATATGATGGCGCATAATTATTATTATCCCTGTAGTGTCTGGTTTAATAGTTGAGTCTGGCTGCTGAGTTATTTGACTACTACAGTATTGTCTTGTTGTTCCAAGGCACACGCATAATATTCCCAATTCTGCTTTCCTAATAGATCTTATTTATTTTATGCATATTCAGTTCAACATTCAGTTCTTTTACAAAGTGGAACTCTAAAGTGGTGCGAGCCTGGTGAGAATCGCATACATATGAAGGAGGGGGTTATGCTGCTTCATAACAGTGGAAGAGTTATCACTTCTAGACAGTGTTTCAGGCCAAGAGCATGTGGGTGCATTCAGGGGTCATGACAGCGTGTCATGATTAGAACTGCCTGAGCAATGAGAATATAGGGACAGGAAGTTACTTTGTTTACAAGAAGTCAAATAACCGCAGTCTCAAGTTAAAATTCCATGGCTGCTTTCGTTTTGAGTCGCAGAAAGCTGCTTCACGCACCGAATAATGCCAGCTCATAGTCTTCTCATCAGGGTTTCCTCTCCAAATACTGTAACTTATTCCTCTTATCACATGTTCCAGATTGTGTTTCTTCTTCTTGTTCTTTTACCTCATACTGTAAAATTCTATTAACGTTTCCTGATTCCTAAGAATGGTCTGCATTCTGGGTAATATAGATTTTGCGGTCCCCTTTTGCTCTTTGGCATCTCCAGGTAAACATGATCTAGGGACAGAGGAGACCTTAGAACAAATACAAACAAGTGATTTGAAGTGATAAGATTTGGTAAAATATCATCCACTTTGCTGGCAGCTAAGAAAAAAGAATGACCTCCTGGTATCTGCATTGCCAAACATAGCCTACAGACAAGAGTGGCACAGTTACCCAAAAAAAGCAGAAAAAATAGTTTCCCCCAGTAAGTAAAACTTAACTGAATGCTTCCGCTACTGAGAGCTCTTAGAAAAAGCTTATTCCAAGAGGCACTGTTATATGAATAAAGGTTTCAGGAACTACAGAACCATTTATAATCATAATTTGTTAAAATAGTAAACTGTAAAATAACCCCAAAAACCTAATATAACATCCGTTTCATAGTGGTGCTGGAAGGGGGAAAGATTCCTTTCCAAATAGAATTAAATGGAAGAATCACTGCTGACATCTATTGCTGCAGTAAATCTTTACTGACTACAAGGTCTTAAAAGTTACAGCGTAAATACTTCAACATGGGAAATAATAAAAACCATCATTCTCCTATTATATATATAATTATTGCTGGGATTCTTGGATATAAACATAACATTTTATTTCATAGTCTGAACTCTTTTTAATACGTTATGTGTAGAGATGAGCGAACATACTCGTCCGAGCTTGATGCTCGTTCGAGCATTAGCGTACTCGAAACTGCTCGTTGCTCGGACGAATACTTCGCCCGCTCGAGAAAATGGCAGCTCCCGCCGTTTTGCTTTTTGGCGGCCAGAAACAGAGCCAATCACAAGCCAGGAGACTCTGCACTCCACCCAGCATGACGTGGTACCCTTACACGTCGATAGCAGTGGTTGGCTGGCCAGATCAGGTGACCCTGGGATAGACTAGCCGCTGCCCGCGCTGCTCGGATCATTCTGTGTCTGGATGCCGCTAGGGAGAGAGCTGCTGCTGGTCAGGGAAAGCGTTAGGGTGTTCTATTAGAATAGTCAGGGCCGGATTATAGGCGGGGCTCCCGGGGCTAGAGCCCCGGGGCCCCCACCATCTTGCCCCCCCACCAGATCATCCCCCCTGGGCCATGGCTCCTCTGCCGCCACCTCCCAGAGCTGTCCGCCCGACCACGACACAGGTGACCGCCTCCCCGCATGGCCGAGGCGTCTGCCCCCCGCACAGGTTCCCACCTCCCTGCCCGCCCAACTCGCTGCATGGTTACGCCTCCCCGCCCGCTCGTAACCCCGCTCGCGCTCGTCCTCCCCAGCCCGAACAAGCGGCCGCCCTCCGCAACCCCCCCTCCCCCGCCTGAACAAGCGGTCGCCCTCCGCTCCCCAACCCCCCCAGAAATGTGGCCGTCCTCCGCTCCCCAACCCCCCAGAAATGCGGCTGTCCTCCGCTCCCCCCCCCCACCAGCGGAACAAGCGCCCTTCCTCCACTCCAAACCCCCCACCCGCGCCCGAACAAGCGCCCGTCCTCCGCTCCTCGCACCCCCCCCCTCCAGCGGCGGATCAAGCGGCCTTCCTCCGCTCGCATCCACCACATCGCCCCCCCCCCGCTGTAAGAAGCGTTCATCCTCCGCTCCTCCTCCCCCCCGGCGGAACAAGAAGCAGCGGTCGCCCTCCACTCTCCCTACAACCCCCCCCCCCCCCGGCAGAACAAGCAGCTGCCGTCCATCCTCCCCCCGGCGGAACAAGCAGCAGCGACCGTCCTCCGCTCTCCCCCCCCCCTTCCCCCGGCAGAACAAGCAGCTGCCGTCCTCCGCTCCCCCCCCCCCCCGCGCGGAACAAGCGGCTGACCTCCGCTCCTACTACCCGGCCGAACATGCGACCCCCCCCTCTCCCGTCCAAACCAGCAACCGACCGACCCCCCCACGCCGAAGACCCGCCTGACCCGACAGCCAGTCATCCTAAAAGGGTAAGTATACACTACATATGTATTTATCTGTGTTTATATATGATGTATATACTGTGTATATGTGTATATATGCATCTACTGTCTATATATGTATATACTATGTATATGTGTATATATGCATCTACTGTGTATATGTGTATATATGTATATACTGTGTATATGTGTATATGCATCTACTGTCTATGTTTGTATATACTGTGTATATGTGTATATATGCATCTACTGTGTATATGTGTATATACTGTGTATATGTGTATACATGCATCTACTGTCTATATATGTATATACTGTGTATATATGCATCTACTGTCTATATATGTATATACTGTTTTTATACACGCATATATTTGTATAAGCATATATATGTGCAGATTTAAAAATATATATATATATGATGTATGTTTACATGCTGTGTATGTGGTATGTATGTATATGCTCCGTATACTGAATGTGTGTGTATTTCCCGTATGTCTGTGAAAATGCTGTATATACTGAATGTGTGTGTATTTGCTGTATGTGTGTATATTGGGGGCGAGGCAGCTGTATGTAGGTGTGTTACTGGAGAGGCATGTGTATGTAGCTGTGTTACTGGGGATAAGGCGGCTGTATGTAGGTGTGTTACTGGAGAGGCATGTGTATGTAGCTGTGTTACTGGGGATGAGACGGCTGTATGTAGCTGTGTTACTGGGGATGAGGCGGCTGTATGTAGCTGTGTTACTGGGGATGAGGCGGCTGTATGTAGCTGTGTTACTGGGGGTGAGGCGGCTGTATGTAGCTGTGTTACTGGGGATGAGGCGGCTGTATGTAGCTGTGTTACTGGAGAGGCATGTGTATGTAGCTGTGTTACTGGGGGGTGAGGCGGCTGTATGTAGCTGTGTTACTGGAGAGGCATGTGTATGTAGCGGTGTTACTGGGGATGAGGTGGCTGTATGTAGCTGTGTTACTGGGGATGAGGCGGCTGTATGTAGCTGTGTTACTGGGGGTGAGGTGGCTGTATGTAGCTGTGTTACTGGGGATGAGGCGGCTGTATGTAGCTGTAATACTTGGGGTGAGGCGGCTGTATGTAGCTGTGTTACTGGGGGTGAGGGGGCCGTATGTAGCTGTGTTACTGGGGGGCGAGGCGGCTGTATGTAGCTGTGTTACTGTGAGCGAGGCGGCTGTATGTAGCTGTGTTACTGGTGAGGCGGCTGTAATGTAGCTGTGTTACTGGGGGCGAGGCGGCTGTATGTAGATGTGTTACTGGGGATGAGGCGGCTGTATGTAGCTGTGTTACTGGTGATGCGGCTGTATGTAGCTGTGTTACTGGGGGCGAGGCGGCTGTATGTAGCTGTGTTACTGGGGGCGAGGCGGCTGTATGAAGCTGTGTTACTAGGGGTGAGGCGGCTGTATGTAGGTGTGTTACTGGGGGCGAGGTGGCTGTATGTAGGTGTGTTACTGGGGGCGAGGTGGCTGTATGTAGCTGTGTTACTGGGGGCGAGGCGGCTGTATGTAGCTGTGTTACTGGGGGTGATGCGGCTGTATGTAGCTGTGTTACTGGGGGTGATGCGGCTGTATGTAGCTGTGTTACTGGGGATGAGGCGGCTGTATATAGCTGTGTTACTGGGGATGAGACGGCTGTATGTAGCTGTGTTACTGGGGGTGATGCGGCTGTATGTAGCTGTGTTACTGGGGGTGATGCGGCTGTATGTAGCTGTGTTACTGGGGGTGATGCGGCTGTATGTAGCTGTGTTACTGGGGGTGATGCGGCTGTATGTAGCTGTGTTACTGGGGGTGATGCGGCTGTATGTAGCTGTGTTACTGGGGGTGATGCGGCTGTATGTAGCTGTGTTACTGGGGGTGATGCGGCTGTATGTAGCTGTGTTACTGGGGGTGATGCGGCTGTATGTAGCTGTGTTACTCGGGGTGAGGCGGCTGTATGTAGCTGTGTTACTGGGGGTGATGCCGCTGTATGTAGCTGTGTTACTGGGGGTGAGGCGGCTGTATGTAGCTGTGTTACTGGGGGTGAGGCGGCTGTATGTAGATGTGTTACTACGGATGAAGTGGCTGTATGTAGCTGTGTTACTACGGATGAGGCGGCTGTATGTAGCTGTGTTAATATGGATGAGACGGCTGTATGTAGCTGTGTTACTGGGGGTGAGGCAGCTGTATGTAGCTGTGTTACTGGCGAGGCGGATGTATGTAGCTGTGTTACTGGGGGTGAGGCGGCTGTATGTAGCTGAGTGACTGGGGGTGAGGCGGCTGTATGTAGCTGTGTTACTGGGGGCGAGGCGGCTGTATGTAGCTGTGCTACTGGGGGTGAGGCGGCTGTATATAGCTGTGTTACTGGGGGTGAGGCGGCTGTATATAGCTGTGTTACTGGGGATGAGGCAGCTGTATATAGATGTATTACTGGGGATCAGGCGGCTGTATGTAGCGGTGTTACTGCGTGGATAGTGTGCAGGAAGACGTGTATGCACGCTGCACACAGTGGGGGCCTCCATCAGATTTTGCGCCCAGGGGCCCCCACCAACCTTAATCCGGCCCTGAGAATAGTGTTAGGCAGGAGTGATTCAACAAGAACCCAACAGCCCTTCTTAGGGCTACAATAACGTTATACTTTTTTTTTTTTGTTTGCTTGTGGCTGGGCTTGCTGGCACTAGTAGTGCAGCTAGTACCATATTGTGAGGAATTTGCAGGGGGACTTGCTACCGTTGTGTTTAGCTCTTAGTGACACACATATCCACCTCAAACACCAAAGTGGGAAAATTTATTAGGGGTTTGATTTCAATTAGGCACAGTCTGCCATTTACTTTTTATTTTACGTTTATTTTTTCATAACTCAGCGTCATCTCATCAGTGTGCTTTCATACTTGGCTAGAAAATAGCCATAGGAGAATCCAAACGGCTTACTTACGCCTACAGTAGCGTTATATATATTTGATTTCTGGTTGATCTGCTGGTGGCTGTCCTTGCTGCAGTGCATCTACTAGCAAATTGTGAGCAATTTGTAGTGAGACTTGCGACCGCTGTGTTTTGCGCTTAGTGACGCATATATCCATCGCAAAGACCGAAGTGGGAAAATTTATTAGGGGTTGGATTTCAATTAGGCACAGTCTGGCAGTTTCTTTTTATTTTACGTTTATTTTTTCATAACTCAGCGTCATCTCATCAGTGTGCTTTCATACTTGGCTAGAAAATAGCCATAGGAGAATCCAAACGGCTTACTTACGCCTACAGTAGCATTATATATATTTGATTTCTGGTTGATCTGCTGGTGGCTGTCCTTGCTGCAGTGCATCTACTAGCAAATTGTGAGCAATTTGTAGTGAGACTTGCGACCGCTGTGTTTTGCGCTTAGTGACGCACATATCCATCGCAAAGACCGAAGTGGGAAAATTTATTAGGGGTTGGATTTCAATTAGGCACAGTCTGGCAGTTTCTTTTTATTTTACGTTTATTTTTTCATAACTCAGCGTCATCTCATCAGTGTGCTTTCATACTTGGCTAGAAAATAGCCAAAGGAGAATCCAAACGGCTTACTTACGCCTACAATAGCGTTATATATATTTTATTTCTGGTTGATCTGCTGGTGGCTGTCCTTGCTGCAGTGCATATACTAGCCAATTGTCAGGAATTTGGAGTGAGACTTGCGACCGCTGTGTTTAGCGCTTAGTGACGCACATATCCATCGCAAAGACCGAAGTGGGAAAATTTATTAGGGGTTGGATTTCAATTAGGCACAGTCTGCCATTTCCTTTTTATTTTACGTTTATTTTTTCATAACTCAGCGTCATCTCATCTGGCATAGCAGTGTGCTTTCATACTTGGCTAGAAAATAGCCATAGCAATAGGATAGCATTGTTTGGTTTTAAAAACTAAAAAACACAAAAAAACACAAAAAAAAGTAAAAAAAAAATTAAAGTTATAACTTTCATTTTCAAAATGTTTAACCCGAGGGCTAGGGGTAGAGGACGAGGGCGGGGACGTGGGCGTCCAACTACTGCAGGAATCAGAGGCCGTGGTCCTGGGCGGGGTGAGACACCACCTGCTGATGAGGGAGCAGGGGAACGCCGCAGAGCTACACTCCCTAGGTTCATGTCTGAAGTTACTGGGACTCGTGGTAGAGCACTGTTGAGGCCAGAACAGTGCGAACAGGTGATGTCGTGGATTGCCGACAATGCTTCGAGCAATTTGTCCACCAGTCAGTCTTCCATGCAGTCCACCCATGTCACCGAAATCGGCACTCCTCCAGCTCCTGCACCTCAGCCTCCACCCCCCCAGTCTGCCCCCTCCCAGGAAAATTTGGCATTTGAACCGGCATACTCTGAGGAACTGTTTTCTGGACCCTTCCCACAGTCACAAACCACTTGTCCGGTTGCTGCTGAGCAATTTTCCGATGCCCAGGTTTTCCACCAGTCGCAGTCTGTGGGTGATGATGACCTTCTTGACGTAGTGGAAGAAGTGTGTAAAGAGGTGTCCGACGATGAGGAGACACGGTTGTCAGACAGTGGGGAAGTTGTTGTCAGGGCAGGAAGTCCGAGGGGGGAGCAGACTGAGGGATCAGAGGATGATGAGGTGACAGACCCAAGCTGGGTTGATAGGCCGGGTGAACACAGTGCTTCTGAGACGGAGGAGAGTCCTCGACCAGAACAGGTTGGAAGAGGCAGTGGTGGGGCCAGACGGAGAGGCAGGGCCAGACCTGGTGCATCAGCGCCAAATGTGTCAACTAGTGAAGCTCCCGTGGCGAGGGCTCCTGTGGCGAGGGCTATATTTTCAGAAGTCTGGAGGTTCTTTAAGGAAACACCGGATGACCGACGGACTGTGGTGTGCAACATTTGCCAAACCAGGATCAGCAGGGGTTCCACCACTAATAGCTTAACTACCACCAGTATGCGCAGGCATATGAATGCTAAACACCCCACTCAGTGGCAACAAGCCCGTTCACCTCCGGCCGTGCACACCACTGCTCCTTCCCCTGTGTCAGCTGATAGTCAGCCCCCTGCCCAGGACCCTGCCACAAAAACCCCATCGTCGCCTCCACGATCCTCCACAGCATCCACCAGCGTTCAGCTCTCCATACCCCAGACGCTGGAGCGGAAACGCAAATATAGTGCAACCCACCCGCACGCCCAAGCCCTTAATGTCCACATCTCCAGATTGCTCAGCCTGGAGTTGCTGACCTATAGGCTAGTAGAGACCGAGGCCTTTCGCAACCTCATGGCGGCGGCCGCCCCTCGGTATTCGGTCCCCAGCCGCCACTACTTTTCCCGATGTGCCGTCCCAGCCCTGCACCAGCACGTGTCAGACAACATCATCCGTGCCCTGACCAACGCCGTTTCTGACAAGGTCCACCTGACCACGGACACGTGGACGAGTGCTGCCGGGCAGGGCCACTATATATCGCTGACGGCACATTGGGTTAACTTGGTGGAGGCTGGGACCGAGTCTGACCCTGCGGCTGGTCATATACTGCCGACACCAAGGATTGCGGGGCCTACCTCGGTCCAGGTGTTTCAGGCCTACTATGCCTCCTCCTCCTCCCACCCCTCCTCCACCTCCTCCTCCGAACTACCAACCGTGGGCATGGCGCCATCAGTCGGTAGCTCTAGGCACAGCAGCAGTGCCGTCGCTAAGCGACAGCAGGCGGTGCTCAAACTGCTGAGCCTAGCCGATAAAAGGCACACCGCCCAAGAGCTATTACAGGGCATTCCACATCAAACTTGTTAACTTTCTCGCCACCCTGCTGTGTAATCCACAAAAGATACTGGCAAACTTTTATCATTTACCGATATTATTTCAGCGCTTCTTGCTCATCTGTTTACATTCCCCTCTCTCGCCATATCCCAAACTTATAAGAATGCTACTACACTTGATCTTATACAAAAGGTTCTTAGAAGTGCTGTTTGGGGAGTAGCCTAGAGACAGGGGCTTGGATTGGCGAAAGCTCGCCTGGAAGCGGAGCGCCAGCTCCATCCCAAGATACAACTAACATAGTTTTAAGTGCAGCACCTTTAATCTACTACTAGTTCACTGCCTCCATAATAATAATAATAATAATCTTTATTTATATAGCGCCATCATATTCCGTAGCGCTTTACAAATCATAGGAAACAAATACAAATGTAATGTAACAGAGCACAACATTTGTATGGAACAACAGGAGTGAGGTCCCTGCTCGCCAGAGCTTACGGTTTATGAAGATGATGGGGTAACACGAGGTAAAATAATTTTTAATGGTCAAGCCATTCTTCTTAGGGAATAGAACAAAATATAATAAATGGAATTGCTGTCGCTTGAACCACTCAGCCGTCACCAGGTCCAGGGTGAATGGGACTGCATAGAAGTCTGGTGCCTGTTGGTTGCTGGATAACAGATGGGAGGAAGACACAGGACGGGTTAGTAGAAGAGTTAAAACTTCATGCAGTTAATGAGTGTTATAGGCTTGCCTAAAGAAATGGGTTTTAAGAGCACGTTTGAAACTTTGGAGGTTAAGTATTAGTCTGATAGTCCGGGGCAGAGCATTCCATAGAATTGGTGCAGCTCTAGAGAAGTCTTGGAGACGCGAGTGGGAGGTCCGCACTAGGGTAGAGGTTGATCTAAGATCACTGGCGGATCTAAGAGCACGGGTTGGGCGATAGACTGAGATAAGAGAGGAGAGGTAGGGGGGTGCAGCATTATACAGAGCTTTATGGATGAGGGTTATTATTTTAAACTGTATTCGAAAGGAGACTGGCAGCCAGAGCAGCGACTGGCATGAACTGTAGGCATACATGGTCCCCTTATCAAACGAGCTGTGTCAGGCATAATTTTGGGTTGTTTTCATGGCTTCCACAACAAACTTGTTAACTTTGTCGCCACCCTGCTGTGTAATCCACAAAATATACTGGCAAACTTTTATCATTTACCAATATTATTTCAGCGCTTCTTGCGCATCTGTTTCCATTCCCCTCACCCGCCATATCCTAAACTTATAAGAACGCTATTACACTTGATCTTATACAAAAGGTTCTTAGAAGTGCTGTTTGGGGAGTTGCCTAGAGACAGGGGCTTGGATTGGCGAAAGCTCGCCTGGCAGCGGAGCGCCAGCTCCATGCCAAGATCCAACTAACATAGTTTTAACTGCAGCACCTTTAATCTACTACTAGTTCACTGCCTCCATACATGGTCCCCTTATCAAACGAGCTGTGTCAGGCAGAATTTTGGGTTGTTTTCATGGCTTCCATGTTAACTTTGTCGCCACCCTGCTGTGTAATCCACAAAATATACTGGCAAACTTTTATCATGTACCGATATTATTTGAGCGCTTCTTGCTCACCTCCTTTGGTTCCTCTCTGCCACCCATTGGTTTGAAGCCTGAGTCCATTTAGGGTATGTCGCCATGCCACTCTCTAGCCTGCCGCTGCTGCCGCTGCCTCTGCATGAAGTCCCCTATAGTGTCAGGGTCAATTATTGGATGTTTTAGATGCTATCTAGCTTCATTCTGTCACTCTGTCATGGCCATGCTGTTGCCCATAATTTTGGCATAATGGTGCGATTAAGCAGCCTCAGAGGCATCCATGCATGCTGCCCCTGCTGTTTCCTGTCCATTTCTGTGGTGTTTCCATCCTTTTCTGAGGTTCCCAGGTGTTTGGCCAAGCTTCCCTGTGCAGAGCCTTGGTCCCCTTGAAAAATGCTCGAGTCTCCCATTGACTTCAATGGGGCTCGTTATTCGAGACGAGCACTCGAGCATCGGGAAAAGTTCGTCTCGAATAACGAGTACCCGAGCATTTTAGTGCTCGCTCATCTCTAGTTATGTGTCTTACAAGCGAGTAAAGGTGAGACAGCTGAGGAACAGACCTTGCTAGTCTTTATATTACACTGCTCTCTGAATGAAACCAGTGGCAAAGCTTGAGATTTGGTGCAGGGGCCAGAAATCACTTGTATAGACAGGTTCCTAAATGATTGGTTTTATCTGCTATAGTTGTTGCCGCAGTAAGAGGAACATCTCACTTTCTATGTAGCAACATCTGCAGCTGTAAAAAGAGAATCTAGGGTCCATTTATTCAATCCTTCCTAACAAAACATATATATATATGTGTGTGTGTGTGTGTTATATGTATGCTTACCATTACTGTTACAAAAATCTAGATTATTAGATTGAAGACATAACTGCGTACAAAGGACTTTTCTAAGTGGTTGTGGGTTTCCTTTGTATGGTGTGAGATGTGTACAGGCATCTCAAGTACAATTTAACATCTAATCTACTTTACAGAGATGTTCGAGCCAATGGAGTATAATTCTATTTAGGAAAGGTCAAATAAAATACTAGTGTACCAACTGCAAGGACCTTTAAAGTGACCTAGATGTGCCAGCATTAGACTATGCCTCTGCATCCGGAAACTTCATCTGACAGGGATTAGCAGGAGAGTCTCCCCTAGTCAGGAAATAGATGAAGCTGAGGCACTTCAGAGTTTCTTCTATCTTTCAAATGTTTCCTGCAGTACAGTACTGTAAAAGCAAAATCAGTTTTATTCTGAAACAATATTGGACTGTGGAGGATTTAATAATTCAATAGTTTAAAATGAAATTGTAGGGAATTGTACAATGCATTTTAAGTCATAGAAGTACAAACCAGTGTTATGTGGTTAAAAAAATCAAAAGAATTATAGTATAACTTTGAAGTTACCTGAAAACCAAAAATAGTTTTAGCACAGCTGAAGGCAGCCTTTCACAACAACTCCAACAATACCTATACCATGCTGTTGGCTTCTTCCTAGCATGATATCCAGCCTTCTATATCTATCAGACTTATCAAATCAAAATCAGTACTTCCAGTTGTGACATCAGCTAAGGACACCAAGGCCAAAGCAGCTTCCCTCAATTCCAATAAGGTTGAGCTGCATTGAGGCCAAAGTGCCTTCGCTCATTTCCCATCAGGTTGAGCCGTCCTCTCTACCACTAGCAATTGTAGCACACATAGTATTACACAAATATACAGCCTTATGACTACTGTACACACTTCTTGCTTTGATAGATGTGTCAGCCAGGCTGTCCAGCAGATGCTATCACTCTAACCTCATACCAGGGCAGTGGAAGAAATTGTACCGAGAATGGAGAAGACATAGAACACAGAATGACAGAGCTGCTGCTGCTTCCTGTTGATGCTGAGAATAGACCAGAACTAGCTTAGTGTATGTATAACCCCCAAGTCCATACACTGCATCTCCTGTTCCCTCTTCTTTTACATTATGTATCATTCTTAGCAACCTCCTAGCAACCAGAATGCCAGGCTGACAGAAGAGAGGCAGCTATAGAAAAAACTTTACAGTTGCCCTTCTGCTTTCTCTAAGCATTTGCATTACAGTATGATTGTGTGTTATAACTTGCCTTGTACCCTGACAGAATCCTATGTGTAGTCCTAGGGGTTGGACTTTGTTTTGGTTGCATTTCAAAAAACAACATGTGACATGTCTTTGCTGCATGCTCCTCAGCTCTTGGCTCCCACCTTTTTGCTCCTGTACAGCTCTTCCCTCCTTCTCCTTCACAGAGCTTACAGCCTGGTGAGCTGACATCAGTGGGAGAGGGAGGAGCAGGAGGGAGGAGCTGTATAGGAGCACAAAGGTGGGGGCTGAGTGCTGTGGAGTGAGCAGCACTGACAAGTCTGACAAAGATCCGAGGCTGTCATGGCAACTGATCGCCGCTCTTCAATGAAGTTCGGGGGAGCAACGATCAGGACACAGATGGCGGCACCCATGTGCCACTGTCTTTTAAATGCTAGTGGTATTGGAAGGGTTAATAGCCTTGATGGGTGCTAGCACCGATAGCGGGTATTGGCAGTGGGTGTTTTTTGCAATATGCATAAAATGCCATTTCTGTATATAGAGAGCTCAGCCTGTGAGCCCTCTTCATACAGCACCCGCACCTTTGTGCCGTACAACAAATCAATAAATGAAGATCTCTCTCAGGACATATCCAACTGGTAACACCAAGATGTCAGTGGCTTCATAAATGTCTAAGAAAGTGCATAGTATAGAGGTTGTAAAAATGCTTTAGAATGTCATATTTTGAAGGGATTTGTATAAGTATTTACTAATAATTAGACTTCTCTAGGCCACTTTCACCTTACAAAGATAAGTGTCAGTCTATAACTCTGTAATTTTAGATACTGCTGTAAGATTTATAGAGTTCACATTTATTTCTGAGCCATTGTAATTATTTGTACATTCTTCTAGTGACAATAAAATATTGTATATGCAGTTCCTATGAAAATAAATATACACATACTGTATATTATGTCTTAAAGTGATATATAGTTGAATATTCCATTTATAATGGGGTGAGCTCTATAGTAGTATGTAGAGGTGATGTACACATATATAAAGGCACTGTCTAGAACTTCATCTTGATTGTCTCATTGCAGTGTGGTTGTTGTTCTGGCATCTACAGTATTCCACGAAAATTTATGAAGCATGAAGATATGTAATATAAAAGCATTACAAGGGTTTTATGATGAAAACTCAGTCATGCTCCAAACATTTTCCCATCTCTTACTTTGATTTAACTTTGCAGTGATCTACAGTCAAGTAAACATTTTTTTTTTAATACTTACTTAGTTTCCCTTAAACTGTGCATTATTTTCAATAATAATAATACTTTTTTTTCTGCCCATCCATCTATGAATATTTTATGAAATACTTCATACTTGGGATGTGGTATCAGCTGAACAGTGACATCTAGCGACAGAATACTTACAAGAATGAAACATTGTAAAATACTTCACTGCCACTAATAATAATTTATATAGCGCACACTGATTCTGCAACACTGCACAGAGTTTGTCAAATCAGTCCCTGTCCCCATGGGGCTGACAATCTAATATTCCTACCAGTATGTGTGGAAGGAAACCGAAGGACCCAGGGGGAAACCCACGCAAACACGGAGAGAAACTCTTTGCAGATGTTGACCTGGATGGTACTTGAACCCAGGACCCCAGCGCTGCAAGGCTGTAGTGCTAACCACTGAGCCGCCATGTGCTGCACTAATTTCTTTAGGAACCTTTAGTAACCTTTCTAGGTTTCAGTAGAGGCCACTTAGTTGCTATGAACATTTCCTACAGATTAGTGTCCATGTCATTATTTCATACCATTTTCTAAAGGGTATACTTGCCTCTATACTACACTCTATACCAGTGATGGCGAACCTTTTAGAGACCGAGTGCCCAAACTACAATCAAGACCCACTTGTTTATCGCAAAGTGCCAGCACAGAAATTTAATTTGTGATTTATACTCCCTGCTCTGTCACAACTTTCATTCATATCAGCCATCTGAGGACACCAATAAAGCAGAAAATAGAAGAAATTTGGATGATCATTGTAGTTTCCCTGCAAGGTCCCAAAAACAGGAAGAATTGTTAGGGCCGGAGCATGAGCTACAATGATAATCCAGATCTGTCCACACCTTTCCACTCCTCCAGTAGTCCCAGGTAGCACTGTCACTTTAAAATAGCAATGTGCACAGCAAGTCCTGAGCTGTCTGGGACTGCAGGAGGATACCTGGAGACCTCTCTGGTGATGGCCTGAGTGCCCACAAAAAGGGCTCCGAGTGCCACCTCTGGCACCCGTGCCATAGGTTCGCCACCACTGCTCTATACCCTATACTATTCTATACTCACCATAGTGTCTACAATCACCACCAGCTCAGCAAATCAATCTTTTTCAAATAAGTATCCGCATATCTAAAGGAACCTTTACACACTTACAATATGGTCACATAAATAACACAGGTAATTTAGATGGTAGAATAGACAATGCTAAATTCAAATGCCTCTTCAAGTTACCAGGGAATTTCAGAAATGTAAATAAAATAGCTGAATTTTAGTAAACAATGTTTTATTTAATTTTTTTAAATACATACAATCGGTTGTGGAAGGTATTTCGATTTCTTATTTTTCACATCGCCCATTTCTCTTATGAATAATTTCATTTATTTTTAGATCAGGTGACGTGCTGTCTGACATCTGTATAAAATGTGCTGTGGTGTGTTCTGTATTTGCATGATTAATCTATATACAAACGGCTGACTACACTTTCTGTGTGCAATGTAACTATCATGTATTCCCCCATGACTTCAGTGGACAAAAAAACCCCATTTTGATGTTATGTTGTATACATTTTGAAAAACTTTAATGAACCCTCCAACAATAAAATAATAACGTATATACTCGAGTATAAGCTGACCCGAGTATAAGCCGAGACCCCGAAATTATACAGCGTGCCAGCCCACTTAATTATACAGCGTGCCAGCCCCCTTAATTATACAGCGTGCCATCCCCCTTAATTATACAGCGTGCCATCCCCCTTAATTATACAGCGTGCCAGCCCCCTTAATTATACAGCGTGCCAGCCCCCTTAATAATACAGCGTGCCAGCCCCCTTAATAATATAGCGTGCCAGCCCCCTTAATAATACAGCGTGCCAGCCAGCGTGTGTGTATTTATTATGTATGGTGTGTATATATTATGTATGGTGTGTATATACTATATGTATGTGTGTATGATATGTATACACTGTATGTATGGCTATATAGGTGTGTATATTTTAGTGTGATATATTTTAAGGAGGAAAGGGGGGCCCCATGCAGAAATCTGCTATGGGGCACAACCTCTCCTAGTTACACCACTGGACGCGTCCACACAAACTGTCGGCGGGTGCACCCTATGACGTCATCAGCAGTGCTGTGAATGAGAAAGACTGCAGGGGATGGGACTATGTAAATGCTTCCCTTTATTAAGAAGCATAAGAGGGAATGGGGGTCATTTACTAAGAGCCCGATTCGCGTTTTCCCCACGTGTTACCCGAATATTTCCGATTTGCGCCGATTTCCCCTGTATTGCCCCGGGATTTTGGCGCACGCGATAGGATTGTGGCGCATCGGCGCTGGCATGCACGCGACGGAAATCGGGGAGCGTGGCCGAGCGAAAACCCGGCGTATTCGGAAAAACCGGCGCATTTAAAAAAAGAAATGTGTCGCTTGGGACGCGCTCTCCTTCACTTGGTCCGGCCCGGTGAACTCCAGTGCGTTCAGATGCTTTTCAGCACAGCAGCGCCACCTGGTGGACGGCGGAGGAACTACCTTGATGAATCCCGGCCGGACCCGAATCCAGCGCAGAGAACGCGCCGCTGGATCGCGAACGGACCGGGTAAGTAAATCTGCTCCAATGTGTTATAAGTCCAATTTCTACCTGTGTTGTGTAGACAGCCCCTGCAGGGTTATTATATACGACAAAAATGGTTTATATAGTCATTGTGTCATTGTGATTCTATCATATCAGGGAACTGCTGAGAAGTTACTGCCATAACATAATGTTTAATATGACTCTAAAGCACTGCTTACTTTTAAGTCATTAATCCATCAATGCAGGAATGAAATTCCGTGTACTAGGTATGTACGGGAAGAATAAGTGTGTCCTATAAAAATGTAAGCGCTTGGGGACCTTTTGGTGATAAAAGTAACATCATATAAATCAGGATTGCCCTCTTAGATAATCTTTGAGTATGAACTTTGGCCAACATGATTTACAAATGAAATCTGAAATAATTTGAAAATTGCTCCACTCAGACTCTGTTGGAAGATCTGCTTTAAATTCCTCTCACATTCAGGTATCCAGAATGAATCGCCAGTTATCTGATGTGCCTGTGACCATTCATTAAATCTTCTTTGTGCACAGGGCAGTGACAGGTCACCATAGGGCAAGCATTCAGTTGAGAGCCTGTCACATCTTATTGATCTGCCTGTTATTTGTTTCAGCTCATTCCGACATTATTTCCTTATAAGCAGGATTGCTGCAGATGGGACAATGTGTTGTCGGCTCTTTAGTATATAGAAATAAGTGCTATATAATTTGCCATCTGTATTAGTGCTGAATTAAAAGCAGAAGTGTTCTGACCAGCAATTATATAACAATATAATATATAGCCCTAAACAAGTTACTATAGACTTGAGGAGCCAGTTAGACGACCCCAGGGATCAAATACATTTTTCATAGTAGCCAGGAAATAAGAACTTCTATTCACATAATCAAAACTACTGACCTGTGGGTGCTATGCTACAGGTCACCTTTGGACCCCTTATGAACTTCACATAGACTAGGCCTCGGTAATGTTGTGTTCATAATGACTTCACGCAGACTTCTAGGATAGCTAGTACTGTGATATTTTATTTGTTGTGTGCTGGGGCTCTGTGTATTTTTAGTTTTCTTTTTTACTTTTTTTTCCCTTTTTTCACTTTTTATATAAACCATTGTTATTGTATACTAAACATTTTTCATACAACATATTGCATGTAAGCTTTAAACTACCTTGACTTATAAGTAAAAACTGTAGACTCCGAAAGCAAGTGTAGCTGACTCCCGCGCATGCGCACACTTCTTTTTAGACAGCAGGAAAAACGCTGGCTTCGTACTACTTAGGGGCGGACCCTCCCCCCGATCAACCATCCCCTCATACGAGCTGACACGCCACCGGCATGTCACACGCAGGGACGACTCGGAGGTGGGCCCTAGGACATTTAAACCACCGATACCACAGCACACAGCAGCGCGCCTTCCAGCTGACACAGTGTCCTTCACCATATGCCCGCCATACCAGCCAGCCTGACTCCTTATCTCCTACTTGATCGGTAACTTTGCCATAGTTTGTCTTTACCTGTATACCTATACCTATGGTCACTATCTTGTTCTACTCCCATGTTTATATGTAAAATTCATTATGTCTTGTAGTGTTTGACAAAGGCCTGAGACGGGCCGAAACGTCACAGACGGATCACTGTATATAAATAAATATCACTTTTTCTGGCATTATACCCAAGGAGTGCTTGGATTTATTGAGATTGGAGCTACTAGGAATCCTTTATCAATATTTGTCCCAGGCGTTTTAATTCTTGTTTTAGTTTACTTATATATTTAGATCTGTTTTTTGAAACCGTAAAAGTCCAGTGCATTTTTATTCAGGATATCTTTTAATAACCTGTTCTTAAAGGGAACCTACCACCACAAATCTACCTATAAAGGTAGATTGGGTGGTAGGTGGATCAATGGGACGTGAGGATAGCCCTTTTAAGGGCTAATCCTCACGTCCCCACACTTATTTGATAACTTTTATTAAACATATATTCAAATTTACTTATGCGGCTACTGGGGCGTGGAGTAGCCGCATATGAGGTTACACGAGGTGGCTACTCCACGGCCCGGTAGCCTCTTTTCCCCTCCTACTCACCCATCTTCGGCGCGCAGCTCCGCGTAGCCTGCGCGGTCACTGCTCCAAAACAGGCGCGGGCCTGCTCTTCTGCGCATGCGCAGACGGCAGGATCGCCGGACGAGGGCGCGCAGCTACACGGAGCTGCGCGCCGAAGATGGGTGAGTAGGAGGGGAAAAGAGGCTACCGGGGCGTGGAGTAGCCGCCTCGTGTAACCTCAGATGCGGCTACTCCACGCCCCAGTGGCCGCATAAGTAAATTTGAATATATGTCTAATAAAAGTTATCAAAAAAGTGTGGGGACGTGAGGATTAGCCCTTAAAAGGGCTATCCTCACGTCCCATTGATCCACCTACCACCCAATCTACCTTTATAGGTAGATTTGTGGTGGTAGGTTCCCTTTAACACAGAGAAAGCAAAATGGGGGGGGTGTACCTTTGTATTGTTGGCTAAACAAGTAACACTGTGTTGACAAGATGGCTCACACTGTTTGACTTGGAAAGCTAACAGCATGGAGAGGAGGAGAAGCCAGAAATGAATACTAACCAAAATATTAGCACTAATGGAGCTAATATTCATGACAATAGCTTTCTGTTGTTTTTATAAACTGTCGTGGAGCACAGATGACTTACAACTGTAAAACCTACACAAAGGTCTTACTTTTACAGCACTTTGCACTTTGATGCTTTCTTGTTGAGAAAAATAGTGAGAAGAATATTCACACTGTTCCCATAGCAGGGAATGATGGTACTGTCTAGCTGCTCATGTGATGCTTTTCTGAAGCATCATGTGGTTGATAACATAGAACAATAGAAGAGCAATCAAAAACCCTGAAGTGTTTAATTTGACATGAGAAAAGTACATAAAGTAAGTGTAGAGTTTGCAAGACAAATGTCTCATCACTGCAGTGCTGCTTTAATTGAACCAAAAAAATTGAAGTATCAATAATATTTCAGTAAAAAATAAATGAAAACAACCCAACTTAATAATCCAAAGTTAGGAGTGAATGTAGGAAACCATGAAAATGTATACCTTTAAAGTATAATAAATAATAATAAAATATATTCCTTTTTCAGATATGTTTATTTTAAAAGGTGAAACCTTGCCTACAGCACAGTGTTAACTTCACAACCAAGACATACACATTTTGTTCCTCCAGAAACGGAGAGGGCAGGAGAATGCCTTTAACTACATCATGTCTCTGTGATACCCTTCATACTGTGTGATCACGCCAGTATTCGCAGGGAAAGTTCTTATTGTAAACACATGATGTTCACATTGTTTTGAATTTTTTTTTTCTTTTAGGAGAGAGCAATTGTTGATATCTGCCAAAATTGTTCCTTTAGTGTTTATATTGCCAAGTGCAAAATGTTTATTCTAAGGTATAGTGTGCTAGCTGTCTGGCACATGTTTACTTCATAGAATGCTTGAGAAAGTTATTCAAAGTCTGAGATTGTCAAATTGCCCAATCCTCTTGCACAAAGTACTTTAACTCTTTTAATGTCAGAACACACCTTCATGCAACTTTGCATCTAAGCATCACATTTTGTAATAAATACATCAAAATTATGTTTTTGGCTAAAGGACTGGCCCAGACAGAGCCTAAGACACAGAACACCAAATAAAAACTACAAGGTTCAATAGGAGATCCATGGAAGTTCAGGTTCCACCTTCGCCAACAATACCACCGGCAAAGCCACCAGTGGCATTTAAATGGCAGGAGGTGCATGTGCCGTCATTTTGCTAAGGACCATCACTCCCCACTAACGTCCAGGGGAGCAGCAATCTTCATCAAAATGTAGACATGCGCTCACAGCACTGATTGTTAAATGGGGAATGGGGTCGGTAGCAAAACTCCAAACCTTGGCAGTAAAAGTATTCCGTTCCATTTGGGAAAAGTGAGAGTATTGGTTTGTATATAGGCTTATGTTGGAAAACAAGCTGCATGTACACTTATAGTAAAGAAATAAACTCGAGACTATTGCGAGGCCTATACTCAAGAATCACATTTTCTAAAGCCACATTTATTGCTCTAGTTGTGTTTATACTGTATTATTGCAACACTTTATGGGCACTATATCTTAGTGGGGTCATCATTAAGAAAACTTGTGACGTGCAGTTTTTGATACGAAAAAACAAGGTGTATTTGTTAGCTCCCCATGTTGGCATGTACAGGATATTTAACAATGCATAGAGGGGAAGCAAGGGAACCAACATCAACAACAGTGAGGTAGATACAACAAAAATATAGTTTTCTCCAGCACTCTAAGCAATGTACATTAACCCCTTAACGACCAGGCCCTTTTTCATTTTTTGTTTTTATTTTTCATTTTTCACTCCCCCCGCCCCCCTTCAAAAATCCATAACTTTTAAAAAATTTCCACGTAAAGCATCATGCCTATTTTATTCTTTGGGTTGGTTCGATCATGGGGATATCAAATTTATATAGGTTTTATAATGTTTTCATACATGATGACTTTTTCAATGCTACCATTTTGAGGACTGTACAGCCTCTTGATCGGCGCTCCCAGATGATGTCATGGGGAGCGACGATCTAATCCAACATAATCGACATATTAATAACATAATATGCAGAAAACACTCATCGGCTATGGAGAGGGCTCTACCCGTGAGCCCTCTCTAAACACCTGCATCCAACGCTTGATGTAGTAATATGTCATGTGTCGTAAGGGGTTAATAATTCAGATTTGCCAAAGCACATTAAAAGTTGTGATGTACATTCAGTAACAGGAAAAAGTCAGATCTGTCTTTTTGCTGTTTGTGGATGTACACCACAACTTTTAATGTGCTGAAATAAAATGCATTTTTTACATTTTACATTTACATTGCTTTGGAGTCCATGTAGATGCCAGCCCTGCTTATAAAAGTAAAGATGGCGAATGTTTACTTTACATGGAGGTGACTCCTTTTAGCCTTAGACTATGAAAAATATCTATATGATGTATCTTTTCATTAGAAGTGGTACCGGATTACCTGTTTTCATTACTGTATTACGGACGTTGCAGCTGAGATATACAGGCGGTCCCCTACTTAAGAACACCTGACTTACATACGACCCCTAGTTACAAACGGACCTCTGGATTTTGGTAATTTACTGTACTTTAGTCCTAGGCTACAATAAACAGCTTTAACAGTTATCAATGGTGCCTGTAATTAAGCGTTATTGTTTATCCTTGTTCTTATGATAATTTAGTTTTAAAACCCATTTGTCATAGAGACCAAAAAATTTTTGACTGGGGTTGCATACAAACTCAACTTAAGAACAAACCTACAGAACCTATCTTGTATGTAACCCGGGGACTGCCTGTATATATATATTAGTATGGAACTATGGGACTTGTATGGAATTTCCCATTTATTTATTTTTTTTGGTTGAATTTGAGCTTCTGTAGTAGCATGATAACAAGATTTGTAGCATACTATAATAGTTCATATTTATACGATACCTTCTATTTACCTTTCTATTGATGCTGTCATATCAATGTTTAGATATTTTTTCCACATGCAATACTTTAGAAAGCAAAGACCTAAATAGTTTAACATTGTTATATATATTTATTATTTAAGTACATGTTTTATTATCCTCTCTCCTGTGCCCCATGTAAAGATATAGGTTAGGTTGAAGGTTTACACTTTTAAACCTCTTTCTTCTATATGAAACTAATGTTGTTTTCGTTAGAGAATAACCGTGCTTATAATAAAAGTGTTCTTCGTGATTCAGACTCAACAATGGAAACTATTTGCTCCTGATCCTCTGAGTCGTCTACACACTTTACAGAACAGTCTCTGTGGCATCTATGAAAGATGAGAACGCTGGATTGATTAGCTGTGAAATGGATTATATCCTGTAACACATGTCCTTTAAGATATTGCTGTTAGTGAAATTATTTTGTTAATTCAAATATGGGGTTAGTACGTAGGCAGATGTGTGTCTACCATGCCGCCTTCTCTCAGGCTTAGGCGGTATTTTATAGTAAAGCCCTCAGATGCTGCAGCTGAACATTGGGGGTCCGCTGTTCTTTATTGGCACAAAGTACTGTTGTATCTGAGTCATGTTAAAATAACTGCTTGAAATAGTTACCGGCGTCTCAGGCGGTCTCTGAGTTCACAGATGTGACTGTCCCACTTCCAAACACGGAATGGGGAGGGAGCATTTGTCTTGCAAACCTATCAAATATTTTTTCTGAGTTTTGAAGAGACCATTAAACTGAATCTTTGTTGTGTTTAACCAAATGCCACATTATAAGCATGTACACTCAATATAGACCCCATATACCTCCAACATTCCTTCTTCTTTTAATAGTTGTATCTCTTCCTGTGACAGATGACTGATAGAATCTTGGTTATCCCTCAGGGTTGTCACACAAATTTTCCACACTCTTGAATGAAAAATCTACTTAGTTATGCAAAGTAATTACAGAAACTTCTTCACCACAAGCCAGAAGCAAGGTCTTATTTTCCTTGTATTTGTAAATGTCGGCTGCTGCCTGAAAATTCAACCAAAGAAGTACCAAACCGTACATAAAATGGACTTGTGTGGCATGTATGCATAATAGTCCACCACACCATACATCACTCCAAGTTAGAGGGAACTGGGGATTTGCAATTGGCCAATGTGGGGATCAGGATAGTAAATTGGTTATAAAGGATATTGATGAGTACCTCTGTGACCGCTCCATTCAGATATTTACCTGGATATGTGACTGAATCCTTCTAAACCTATGAAAGAATTATGGGCAATTTTAAATCCCACAGCTCTTGAAATTGCTCTTGCTTATGGAAGGAGCAATTTCAAGTACTTGGATTGTAATGGAAACTGCTCATACTGCAAATTCCTAACATAATATACAAGTGACTCCAAACCAAACCTTAAGTTTTAATCATCTTGAAGATGGCTTATAGAATGTAGATTCAATATTTGCAGATGCTACTGAGATTTGTAGATTAATAAAGATAGAAAAGTATAATATTAGAAGTTCAACCTTTAGTAAAGATGTGGCAAACATGTTCAATGGAGACAAATTTTAGTTAATCCCCTTTTCATTAAAAATAAAATAGTTACATCTTTAATGATGTAACCATAGAAGGTATTAGACCCACCCTTAGCTGTCTTCATGTACACAATAAAAAAGAAGAACGGTGCTGTATGAAGTGTTAATCCCAGTTGAAAACATGAATACCATGATTGAACCAGATAAACCAGTGCAAGACTTGTTTCATATGACTACGATCAGTTTGTGAAACATGGACCATGTTGTTGCAGGACTTCATGGACTTGAGAACAAGGCTCCATGTTTCATAGTTATGTATGATGCTTGGAGTTCTAACATCACCATGGAATACAGAGCCATTCTTAAAACATGATTACAGTATGGCACTGTAATCCAGGGATTGCTTTTGGCATGGAATGAATTTGGTTATGTGAAAGAGGCCTAACTCAAATGGTGCCAGTGGTATCCATTGTACCATGGATCTGCCAGAGCATTGTGGCTTCCATTATAAACAGTAGTGTCAACTGTGCCAGTTTAAACTGGGAGACATTAATCTTTAGCTGGAGGGGAGGTTTCTAAAGTTTAATAAAGTTGTTCAATTCATATAACTGGGCTTAATGGAAGTGTAATACAATATTATGTTTGGAATATTATGTAGCCCTTGGGCATTAGTACATTAGAAACGGTCACCTAGGGATTCTCCCCTTTTAATATGACACCAAATATGCTATGGTTCAGGCAATTTGACCATTTAAAATTTTACACTGTCATGTTAGATTTTATATATATATATCTGCACGGTGCATGTGCAAATTAGGCGTACAGTATACGAGGCAGTCATGAAAGAGTTAATGAATTGATCGAAAGGTGATTTGACGAAGAAATAAGCTATTAGAGCTATAGTCAATTCTCTATTCAATTTACCGTATACAGAAAGTTATGTCTGGAAAAGGGAACTTCAATTAACAATAAAATCTACTAGTGTATGGAAAACTATCTGAGTTCATAAATACCTTAATAAACGGATTAGAAACAATGTGATTTTATATGGAGTGCCTACAAATGAAACACTTCTGTGTTGGAGTTTTACATTTCTTGGCTTTCTTGTTATTCTGTCTCTCTGACCCTCTGACGGTCAAATGTCCAATAGTTTTTTGATCTGCAGTAGATCACACAAAGCCTGAAGAGGAGCCTGGGAAGCTGGCATCTAAAATAAAGGAGTGTTATGTGACATGTGCCAAAGTCAAGTGAAATTGTACATTGGAGTTTTAAGCAATTCTACTATTCCATTCTGAAGAACAAATATGCAGTCAACATTACCACGTCATTATTTTTAACCTAGGACTCCTACAAAAAAGGCTAGGAAAAGGCAGTGGAATCCTTCACACATTTTTTTATATTGTCATTTAATTTCTAAATCAAGGCAGCATTAACACTCATATTTAACAACACATACGTATTGCCTATTTATAGTCTTTTTGTAGAAACAATTTGTAATCGCTCTACGAAAAGTTACCATACCCTAAATGGCTAAGAAAGCAGCATAATTGAGGACCTCTGTGACCTATAGGGTTAGTCATGCAGGGGATAAACGGCAATGTGATGAGGATCAAGAGACTGTGAAGTTTAGTTTTAATTTAATTGCTTCACTTATAATTGAATAACCGTATGTCCTCAAAGATAATGCTTTACGCCTGTTTTATGGTACAAGAGGGATGGCTAATGTGCAGGAAATAAGACTAGTAAACACTTAAGTGCATAGTCCATTTGTTGTTTTGCTTAGCATGCATCAGCCACATATGAAACTGGTAAAGGTAAATCTGTATAATGATTGCTTACATAATTTATTTGCCATGGGAAATATGTGGTTAGCCACAGCATAATAGTGTGCTGAGAGATGGATGTCTGGTTTGAGTCTGATAACAATGCGCTCAGGCAGGTATTGAATTCCTGCAAAGATGTATTGACATGGGCATGTCTGCCTGAACCTCATCCAGGTCTATTGGCTTCAGCATTATTTTCTGTGTGAGGCATTCTCACTAGCCAGTGCATTAAATGAATATACAATGAAAACACTCTATAAATAGTTGTCCCAGTCTACTTACTGGGACCCTTCTTATCACAATCACTAAAGGGCAGATGCGTTTGGTTGAGCGCTGTGTCTCTTTTGTTCTCATTTCTTATTTACAGGGTTTGTTGATGGAATAAATGGGTGGGACCTGAAGAGGAACTGCATGGTTATCTATGATCTGAGGCTGTGGTACCATACGGCCTTTAACATACCCAGGGAACACCTGTATTTCTTAGTTGTATTATCAGAGACGGACATTAGTTCTGATGCAAGTCAACTATGACAAGGCCATAAGGGTTGTGGCCATATCTATGCCCAGAATGGCAAATGTATGTAAATATTTGGAGGAAATGTTTCTTTGGTGTCACCAAGGTTGATTTGCATTACATGGGTCTAAAGGTGGTTAGATGAATGATCATTAGCAAAGCAATGATGTATATGTTGCTGTATTGCATGGGTTCTCCTGAATCTACAATGAAAATTGGAGATATTTGAGGGCTTATTAATAGTATAAAACGAGACAAAACTTTGTTCTTAATTATAATGCCTCATAACCGCTAACATTCCCCAGCTGCTAATATACGTCATAAATCATTTTTTATTCTTTTTTTCGGTAATTGCATATATGCTTAAAACATGCTGAACAGTCTAAATGATTGTTTGGCCTCTAGTGAGTCACCTCTGGAACTAGAAAACAAAGAGCAATAATAGGTTCATCTGTCAAGCTCTGCACCTGCAAGTATATATTAAGCCTGCTGCGACATTGCTCTCCTGTAGTGCAGGGTTACTAGTTTGGCCTTCTAGCTACTTGTGAGTGTTTGGCTATTTCTCCAAAGAAAATAACATTTAATTATACTGAGAAACAATACTCAAAATGTCACCTCCATTTACGGTATGTGCACAATGGGGAATTGTTGAAGCGGTAATAAGAAAGATATAGGATATTCATATGACCTCTGTATATGTGGCTCCTGCTGACAGGGTTCTTGAGGTATATAAATTAAACTATAGAGAGTACATATGTAATAAATCAATGGGATGAATCATAGGCTCTTGCTAACCTTATATAGAGGAAATTAATCCATAACGTACAGACTTGTATCATAAAAGCATGCTTTATTGCTGTACATGGTGATCAGGGGCGTAACTAGGAGAGACGGGGGCCCATGGCAGACTTCTGAATGGGGCCCCTTACCCCCACAGACAGTATACATATTGCTATAATCTCACATTTATACACTCGTGAGCCCAAATTTATGAACTGCTATATACATTTGTACACAGTTTTGTCCTAGTAGCTGCTGAACACAGTTGCAGTTGCTGGGCGAAGTACAGAATTAGAGGTGAGAGATCCCTAGTCCTGTCGTCTGCTGTCCCCTCCCTCTACCCGACATTTCATGCTGTGTACTGTGGAAGATGTGCACTGTTATGTACATATTATGCTATGCAAGATGCACATCTTCTATTCTCTAGTATGTCAGCTCAGGGCCCCCTGACACTCCGGGTCCCATAGCAGCTGCTATGGCTGCTACCACAATAGTTACTTCCCTGATGGTGACTACTGATTTAGTGGTTGTTCCTAAATATAATTGTTTGACATAAGCTTTAGGTTGGCAGTCTACTGCAGCAGAATTGCAGTGCCCATTTCACTACATCGATCACCCTGTAAAAGGTCCTTATGTCCTTCCTGCATGTATCTTCCTCTTAATCACTTGGCATGGGGAACCTGAAGAGGAACTGCATGGTTATCTAATATCTGAAGTTGGGTCCATTACAATATAAACCTGTGATGTGCCACTATGATTATTTAGACAGTGGTACCATACGGCCTTTAACATACCCAGGGAACACCTGTATTTATTAGTTGTATTATCAGAGACGGCCATTAGTTCTGATGCAAGTCAACTATGACAAGGCCCTTAAGGGTTGTGGCCATATCTATGCCCAGAATGGCAAATGTATGTAAATATTTGGAGGAAATGTTTCTTTGGTGTCACCAAGGTTGATTTGCATTACATGGGTCTAAAGGTGGTTAGAGGAATGATGAGTATACATAATTTTCATACAATATATGTGAATGCTCCTCACATAACTCTTCTGTATTAGTTTTCTATATGATCTATTTTGAAACTAGGATTTCTTATAATTGTCATAGCTATGATGATGTACCAGATTGTGGTTGGGGTTTAAATCCCGTAATTTATACAATAGAAAGACAGAGTTACACTGCAGCAGAGTTCTGTATAGTGTCATCAGGACAATCTAATTAAATAATACATTGCATTGATTAACAGAATGGATTAAAGATGAAAGCTTTCTATACAACTTTAGTCGATTCTTAGGCACAGATTATACATAACATGTCTGCAACAACTTGATTTGCATCTTTAATTTACTAAAACCCTTTAGAGAACCTAGCAGTAAATAATTTGCAGTTGACATTCTCGGAACCGATCTTTTCTTCATTTCATATCTTTACCAATTCCATTGCTGTACTTTAAAAGGATCTGTCACCTCCTCTCACTTGGCACATAAAATGATGATTCTGGAACATTTTTTTAATTTTTTTTTTAAAACTCTTTCTTTTGTATTGGATCTAGAAATATTTGAGTAGTTTTTCTAGTTGGAAGCATGAAGTATAGTCCAACGTCATGCAGTACAGGCCTGCATGTTTCTAAAAAATAAATATTAGGAATAGAGACAGATCCTCTAGAAGCACCAACAAGCATTGGTTCTTTATTCATATAAACAAATTGTTAATCTGCCTACAGTTTGCATTTGTAAAAATCAAATTATGCAATGTACAGGGTGAAGTGCCACTGACAGTCTAAGGCTTGGTTCACATCACATTTTGTGCCATACATTGTAAGGACACCTCGGGCGCATTCTGACATGTTCTTTAATATATGGCACAGATGCATCCCACTGTATGCTTATACAGTGAGATATCTTGCTGGGGCCCCCATCTCCCCAGCTGGTGATTGGCTGCTGCCAATGAACGGGGCATTCCCCCTGTCACTGTCTTAACATGGACTGTGACATCGCCGGTTCCCCCCAATCCTGCTGAGTGACAAATCCACTTGGTGACCCTGGGGGAGGGATGCAATATCCTGCATGCAATCCCCATATGCTTCTTTTGCCTCTATGTTTAGACGTAGCTTGCTGCAACTTCCCATTGTGCCTTTTTCAGCAGATGCGACTTATACTGGTCAAATGGAGGCAACAACTATACCTCCGTCTGCAAGTATATGTCAATGAGTACGCTATATTGGGAGCTTTATGCTGTATATGACGTATATGGTGAGCGTATATAGAAAATGTAATGTGAACTCAGCCTAATAATTTGTTGCAGGGAAAATGTAATCATCCAGGAAACTTTTTTTGTTTGCACATTTACACAGGTAGCAAATGGTATAGTTGGGCTGGAGCAGATGACAGTAGAGAACATAACTAGCATATGAGTGCCAAAACTAAATGCACTGATATACTTAGATTCTTTTCTCATTGTTCTCTATATAGTATCAATAGAGCAGAACCTAGTAACAAATGGAAAGAATCCATTGCATTTTGTCTCCGTTGTGTCTCAGTTTTTCTTTGAACCACAATAAAGGACTAGCTCTGTAGTTGATTTGGTGGTAAGAATTGTGCCAAATACAACTTTACTATTCTAGACAAGTATGGTGAATTATTGAGTATACAAATCTCACTGGAAAGTAGAATATATAAATAAGCTGTAAAATACAGTAAATCATATAGTTAAATGTATTAAAATTGTGAAAAAATATTTCTTTCTATTTCTCTTGGTGTTATAGGAAATGGCAGTAGGTGAACAGTTAAACACTATGATTAGTAAATAGCCACAAACTACTGAAAGGCACATTAAGCTCTAATCATATTCCAACAGTTCATTAAACCTGCCTTTTCTGAAGTGTTCTTTGTGTCTACTCTATCTCTTCATTCTTTCAGCACAAGGTAGGATAATCTGTGTGCTATCTAGCCCTGGCCTCCTCTGGGACGTATAGCAGCCTTTGCTCATCCTTCTTTGTCTGCAAACTAGTCAGCCGTAGGGATGTTTTATTGCACTGTGCCGGTGATCATGCAGTAAAACTTCACCGCACTTCTTAAATCACATGTAAAAAAACGGCACTGTTCCCATACACTGTGCTGTTTGGTGCTTAGGAACAACCAAAGTTTGATAGACTTGTTTCTAGTTCCCATAAACATACTATAAAAAGACTAATGAATTGATAGAAAGCTGGGTAATGAGCACAGAAAATGCTCAATACAGGATCACCTTTTGTGTCAAGTATTCCCATAAGCTGGTTTTATATGCTAGGTGACACCAATCCTGCAAAAGTCAGCTACACAGTAAAAATTATCTTTACCAGATTAAGGCCTCATTTACATGACTGTGCGCAAAAAAGGTAGGGGCACTGCTCACCCCTCCATTCTCCAGAGGAGTCGGGCTGCCCCGACAGCAAATCCGGTGATAGATCGAAAATGTCTTATCTTTTGCGGCACGCCCACTGTCCAGGTCACGATGCGGTGGGACACACTGTGCTCACCGCACCATGACCGGCTGCCATAGACCTTTATTGGGGCCATGATCCGGTGCAGCCAAATCACAGCCACAATTACGGTCCTGTTCATGGGGCCCTGAGAAAAAAATACTCAAAGTAGGTCCTACTGCTGATCATGTTTTCTGCCTTCGCTAAGAAATGTATGGAAACACAATCATGCGACACATCCCTAATCTACCACCGAAATCAAGCATGATAAACCACAAGCACTTACTCATAGATCCATGGCCGAAATCTGTTTATTGACTGCTAGGCTAAACCTATAGATAATAAGCTCTTGTTCTGCTTCTGAATTATTCAGGCATGGTATAAAGTGAATATATTTACAAAGACCAATATTTTTTTTAAGCTTGTAACAGAAATGTTTGTATTTCGCCACTTGTTTTCAGATAACTAGATTACAAGCGACATGAAAACAATACTCTGCTGGATAAAAAGTCTATTCTTTCCGCTCAGAGCAAATGGCTGTATTACAATTACCTGCCAAAGTGAAAAGGGTCCTGTAAATTGAAACACCTAGTAACAGGCAACACCAAGTAAAATGACAAAGATTATGTTACTCTTTGTGCCATGCAGCATGTGAACCATTCTTCCATTCATTCTAGTGACCCCCACACTAAAAGGGAAAGGATATGTTTGCTTGTAAGTGTATTATTGACTCTTACTAATATGCACTTACTAAATTTCCTAATAAAAAGCCTTTTTTACACGATATTGTATTACTGCATATTTGGAACTATTATATTGCTTATGTTTGGAAAAGTGAGCTTTTAGTAAGTAATTGATGATTACAGAAAGTCTGTAATTCCAGTAATGAAATAAAATGGCACACACAGCTAAGGGTAAATGTTGAATGTAGTTTATATGAAGGTGTTACACTAGTCATTGCTTAGTCTGTTTGCATAATTCTTTCACAGTACACTAAAAATGTTGGTCCTCTAGAATCTGTAAATTCTGAAAATATGGTTCGGCCTGGTTATCTAAATGAGCAAAATGCACTGAAATATTCATAGACTGTAAGTTCTTGTGAGCAGGGCCCTCACTCCTATTGTTCCATATGACTGTTTGTACTCTGTAATGTGGTATATGCCCCCTACGATTTGTAAAGCTTTACTGAATATGATGGCGCTATATAAATAATAAGATTCTTATTATTGATTTTTATTTTGGTATACATTGTGGCCATATAAAGAGCATTATCAAGTATAAATTGCGTCTTGTAGGTATGAAGATATATCCTTTGCTAGATTTTTGCTGCAAGCATTGAGAATACTGTTATGTAAAGAAAATAAGTCAGATAAATCTGCAACTTTGAACTCCAGTGCAAAATGTTTGTAATGAGACATGATTGACAATATATCTGAATAAATATAAGTTTTACCCCTAATATACTGTTTATGTAGTGCAAAACTAGCAAACTGCAAGTCCCTTTATGGCTAATACCGTATATACTCGAGTATAAGCCGACCCGAGTATAAGCCGAGGCCCCTAATTTTACCACAAAATACTGGGAAAACCTATTGACTCGAGTATAAGCCGAGGGTGGGAAATGCATTGGTCACAGCCTCCCCAGTAAATAGCCAGCCAGCCCCTGCCCCATTTTTTGTGCTGAAAAACTAGGCTTATACTCGAGTATATAAGGTAATTGAATAAAATCATTACTATTCCATATATACTCAAATAACATTTTAGTTCTTTTAGTATCCATCTTTCTAAAAGCACTAATTCAGATGTCATTTTTGCGCAGCAGACCTAAAATAACCAATGACCTACTTCACTCTACAATCTGTAAACTGCTTTGATAAATTTAGAAAGGTCAACAGTTAAAGCATATAAAAATCATGAAGAAACTGAGATGACTTGATGAAGTTTGTGCAATATAAACTGTCCCATTTAAGGCTTAATTGAAGAAGCAGAGAACTGGGTGTGATGCCAGAATATTGAGGTGAGATAGTGTCTGAAGCAGGTCAAGTCCCTGAAATGCAGCCAAACTTGCAGTGCTGACTTGTCACATTGTCAGGGATATTTAGCTCCTCGAGTAGATATATAATTGGCGTTCTGTAGCACCCTGCCATGTGAATTATGGGTGCTGTACACTTCAATGCACTGGTACAAATTACTGCAGCCTCCCATTAAGTACAAGTAGCAGATAATACAGTACTATCACTTTATATTGCCAGCTTAAAGCATCCGCACTGTGACATTTAAGGGTGTTCACTGGTATTGCGCATCAGCGTGCTGCAGTATAGCATCTGGGAAGAGAGTGATGCTAGAAAATTTGCTTGATAAAATAAGGAACATCCTATAACCTGAGGTCATCCAGTAGGAAATGTACAGTAAGACACAAGAATAGAGGGCTGCTCTCACAAGCATTCCCCGTGGCTGGTATTATCCTCATTTTAAATTCTAGATGTAGATGACCTTAAATAAACTCTAATAGACTCTTATTGTACATGTACATGCATTTGAGAAGGAAAGCTTCATCAGTATTACTGCATCTCATCTAATACAGTACTCTCCTATTATCTAATCATTATATTTTTGCAAAAGCTGTCTTTTTTTGTCATTTTTCGGTTTGTTATAGCCCAAAGTCCACAATGTACATAACCATATATAACTAACCCACTGGCCCAATGTGTGCTCTCTTATTGTATATACAGTATTCCACCTTCAGTGCATCCTAAGGAAAATTAAATTTTTAAAAATAATACCTTCACTTTTGACATCTTGAAATTGAAGACATTTGCGGTAGTGTAGGGGTGCATACATTCCTATGAGCACTCCTTTACATACTAAGGGGACACAGACTTGTGGAATTTTCCATGTATTAGGACTTTCGAGGGGTAATGGCTGAACAACTGTTGAATGAGCCATATTGACCCATTACAGTTATGGGCATACACTTTTATTGTGTGCATTAAAAAGGGTTCTGTAAAAAAATAAAATATTGCTATCAGGAATCTTGAAGTAGGGTAAAATATTTTCTTCTCAGATAAATCTTGAATATTTGTTGGTCAAATAACAGTGATACCTTTTATTAACAGACAATTATATCATATAGAAATTATATCACATAGAAATAGACCACTCCATAGCAGAGCAGATACATTAGAAGATTGTTCAGTTCTGTAGAGGTCAATGCCAAGTAGATGCTTGTTTCTTCTGCTTTCGGATGGAGCTGTAGACATGATTTATTCTACTGAGCTCAACAGTAGAGATGAGCGAGCACTAAAATGCTCAAGTGCTCGTTATTCGAGACAAACTTTTCCAGATGCTCGAGTGCTCGTCTCGAATAACGAGCGCCATTGAAGTCAATGGTAGACTCGAGCATTTTTCAAAGGGACCATGGTTTGGGAATAAAATGTGTTATTTAATTGAAAAAGAATGTCTTCTGATAAGTTAGCAGATGTATGGAAACATCTGCAATCTATTCTTCACTGTTCCGCGCGTATTTTATCTCCCGACAAGTTAGCAGATGTGAAGAACAGTGAAGAATAGAATAAAAACAGTGAACACAGGATCATTTAAGTGAAAAACGCAGTGAAAAACACACTGAAGAATAGATTGCAGATGTTCGGCACATCTGCTTACTTGTCGGGAGATACGCTGTCCTGGGATCCGTGCTGCTGCTCCCCGGTGTCTCCGTGCTGCCCGATGTCTCCGTGCTGCCCCAGTGTAATCGTTCTGCCCCTGCCCGATGTCTCCCTGCTGCCCGATGTCTCTGTGCTGCCCCAGTGTCATCGTTCTGCCCCTGCCCCAATGTCTCCGTGCTGCCCCAGTGTCTCCGTGCTGCCCCAGTGTCTCCATTCTGCCCCTGCGCCGATGTGTCCATGCTGCCTGATGTGTCCGTGCTGCCTGATGTGTCTGTGGTGCCTGATGTGTCCGTGCTGCCCCAGTGTCTCCGTGCTGCCCCAGTGTCTCCGTGCTGCCCCAGTGTCTCTGTGCTGCCCCAGTGTCTCTGTGCTGCCCCAGTGTCTCTGTGCTGCCCCAGTGTCTCTGTGCTGCCCCAGTGTCTCTGTGCTGCCCCAGTGTCTCTGTGCTGCCCCAGTGTCTCTGTGCTGCCCCAGTGTCTCCGTGCTGCCCCAGTGTCTCCGTGCTGCCCCAGTGTCTCCATGCTGCCCCAGTGTCATCGTTCTGCCCCTGCCCCGATGTCTCCGTGCTGCCCGATGTCTCCCTGCTGCCCCAGTGTCATCGTTCTGCCCCTGCCCCGGTGTCTCCATGCTGCTGCTCCCCGGTGTCTCCATGCTGCTGTTCCACCGATGTCTCCGTGCTGCTGTTCCACCGATGTCTTTGTGCTGCTGTTCCATCGATGTCTCCGTGCTGCTGTTCCACCGATGTCTTCGTTCTGCTGTTCCACCGATGTCTCCGTGCTGCTGTTCCACCGATGTCTCCGTGCTGCTGTTCCACCGATGTCTCCGTGCTGCTGTTCCACCGATGTCTTCGTTCTGCTGTTCCACCGATGTCTCCGTGCTGCTGCTCCCCGATGTCTCCGTGCTGCTGCTCCCCGATGTCTCCGTGTTGCTGCTCCCCGATGTCTCCGTGCTGCTGCTCCCCGGTGTCTCCGTGCTGCTGCTCCCCGGTGTCTCCGTGCTGCTGCTCCCCGGTGTCTCCGTGCTGCTGCTCCCCGGTGTCTCCGTGCTGCTGCTCCCCGGTGTCTCCGTGCTGCTGCTCCCCGGTGTCTCCGTGCTGCTGCTCCCCGGTGTCTCCGTGCTGCTGCTCCCTGGTGTCTCCGTGCTGCTGCTCCCCGGTGTCTCTGTGCTGCTCCCCGGTTTCTCCGTCCTGCTCACCGTGTTCTTCAATGTGTTCTTCACACATATATAGTGTTCTTCACATGCTATTTTGTTTGCACCGTTCCGTGCGTATCTCCCGACAAGAAGGCAGATGTGCCGAACATCTGTAATCTATTCTTCACTGTGTTCTTCATTGTGTTTTTCACTTAAATAATCCTGTGTTCATTGTGTTCACTGTTTTTATTCTATTCTTCACTGTGTTTTTTTAATTAAATGCTCGATCTCTGAGCAACGAGCCGTTTCGAGTACCTTAATACTCGAACGAGCATCAAGCTCGGACGAGTATACTCGCTCATATCTACTTAACAGTCATTTAGAGAATTGCATTTTAACTTGGGTATTGATGTAACAAGATCTATTCAGAGTTCTTTCAAGTAAACACTGTACAAGTTTAATATGCAATATGGAAAAAATCCCCATGGGGTTACAGATGCAGTTTTGACTTGCGGTGGAAGTTTCCAAAGTCTTCTGGCAGACATTCCAAATCTATCTCTGATGCTCTTGATAGTCCAAGGAAAGCTAGAAAGGCGTCCTTAATTCACACAAGGACCTCTGGAGTTAGATCTATAATAATATATAAAACAATTCATTTTCCAAAATGTCTTTGTTTTTAGAAAAACCGAATTCCTTGATGGCATTGTATGTAATGTGTTTTATATGTTGTAATTGTGTTACAAGTTGTTTACAAAATTCCCATCAACATCATTAATTTCTCTGGCTATAGCCATCTTGACAGATTACTGCATTTTCTGCTCAAATCACAGTCAAGTCTACTGACTTGACCATGAATCTCATGACATGTTTATACAGTGTGAGACACTGAAGGGGTTAACTGTGGATGGGCGGTATGTTTCCCCTAGGTTTTGCTTCTATGCAAGGCCTTAGTGCTGAGGTGGGTTTGTCCAGCACCTTGGACACAGGTGATGGGAACAGCCTAATTAGCCTGGATAAAATGACTCAGCAGAGTTGAGTGGGTTGTCTCTCTGTGGAAGGAGGCTGAGAGGACACAGCTCTGACCTGTGGGTCTGGAGCAGCCACGCGATCTTTTGTTTAGTGTGAGCTAGTGGACTATTGTGTATAGTTAGCACCCTGACGGGTAGGTTTTCTTTTGTTTATTCAAATACCTGAATGTAAAGGCTGGTTTTATTTTGCTGCAATAAACGCAGGCGAGACCTGTTTGGACTGTACCCTGGTGTCCCTGTCTTGAACTGCATCCCAGCACCCCGCTACCACGGTCTCTACTGGGCCAAATCCCCACATATGGTGCTTCGGATTGCGGGCAGTTCAAAAAGACATACACCTGGAAGGCTTGATACATCCTGCAACAGTGCATGGCCTGGCTGAAAGCATCAGGCAAATTGCAGGATACAGCCAAGATGGAGGACTTTATTAAATACCTGCAAGAGGAGGCCAGAGCTAATCGGCAGCAGCAGCAGGAAGAGTCCCAGGCTAATCGGCAGCTGCAACAAGCCATGCTCCAGCAGCAGGAGGAGAGGTCCCGTCAGCAGCAAGCCATGTTCCAGCTGCAGGAGGAGAGGTCCCGCCAGCAGCAGGAAGAATCCCGAGCCATGTTCCAGCTGATGATGGAGAAGATTTCTGGCATGATGGCAGCACCGCAAGCGACGACTACTGAGGGGTCCCATACTGGTCTGCAAGGGTACCCGGTTGTCCAGCATTCCGCACGGGCTGCAGTACAAAAGGCCTTACAAAAAATGGCGACGACCGACGCCGTGGAGGCGTATCTCACTGTGTTCGAGCGAGTAGCTGAGCGAGAGGAGTTACCGGCTGAGCAGTGGGCAGATGTCCTGGCACCGTTCCTGACCGGCGAGTCGCAGAAGGCTTACTACGACCTGAGTGAAACGGAGGCCCGTAAGTACCCCCAGCTAAAGGCGGAGATTCTGGCTCGTCTTGGGGTCACCGTTCAAGTTCGCTCCAGCCGGGTCCACCAGTGGGCTTACTCAGAAAAATTACCCCCACGCTCCCAAATGCATGACCTGATCCATCTTGTCCGGAAGTGGCTACAACCAGAGGACTGCACCCCAGCACAGATGGTAGAGAGAGTGGTCCTCGACAAGTTCACCCGTTCTCTGCCCTCTCGGCTCCAGCGGTGGGTTGGACAGGCCGGTCCCACAAAAGCTGAGGAGCTTGTGTCCCTTGTAGAGAGGTATCGGGCTACGGAGGACCTTCTACTTACCTCTCCTACACGAAGCAGTGCCAGTGACAGGGTCACCAAACCAGCTGGTAAGACTGCTACTGCGGAAAAGGGGAGACATGTCAGGTTGGGAGGGGGTTCATTGGGGGGCGTGGATACCCCGAAACCCAGTGAGGCTCGTGACAGAGGTCATGGCCGTATCCAGTGCTGGCGGTGCCATGAAATGGGCCATATTGCTGCCAACTGTCCACTGTCAGTGGAGCCAATGGACTGCAACCAGACCCGGCGAGTGTCACTGTTTGCCCGGCCAGTTCTGGCGGCAGAGTCAGTCACGGATGCAGAACCCCAAGTATGCATGGTCACAATCGGTGGTCACACAGTGGAAGCCTTGCTAGACTCAGGGAGTCTGGTCACCCTGGTGCGGGGAACTTTGGTTGATCCTGGACTATACAGTGGGCGGAGAGTGGGAGTGTTGTGTATACATGGGGACACTCGCGAATATCCCACTGCTGTCATCAACCTACATACCCCTTGTGGTACTGTTACCCATGAAGTGGGGGTGGTGGGGACCCTTTTTCATGAGGCTATTATCGGCAGAGACTTACCGGTGTTTTGGGACCTCTGGAGACGAAGACCCACCTCAGGTGCTGTTGCAGATAATGGACATCAGGTATGTCCGGCCTTGGCCCCTGAACCCTTTGAGGCCGATGTACACACACCAGCAGTAGGGGTGACCCCATGTGATGAATTCTCTCCCCTAGAGGTCCTAGCTGGTGAGGTCGAGGGCCACGAGGAGGTGGCCGACATGCTGGACCTTGAGATTTCCCGTGACAATTTTGGGGCTGCACAGCTACAGGACCCTACCTTGGTTAAAGCACGGGAGAATGTCAAGGTGATAAATGGGGTACTCCAAATACCAGGGGCTGATAAAATATACCCCCGAATGGTGATTATTGGGGAACTGTTGTACAGGGTCGACCAGATACGGGGTGAGGAGGTTGAGCAACTTGTAGTACCCCAATCTCACCGTAGGCTGGTGCTAGAGTTGGCACACAAACATGTGCTGGGAGGGCACTTAGGTGCTGAGAAGACCCGAGAGAGGATCCTGCAGCGATTTTTCTGGCCCGGGGTATGGGAGGAGGTAAACCGGTATTGTAGCTCCTGCCCTGAGTGTCAACTTACTGCCCCGGTCTCCCACTTCAGGAGTCCTTTGGTCCCGCTACCGATCATAGAAGTGCCCTTTGAACGGATTGCAATGGATCTGGTTGGCCCCATAGTCAAATCCTCCAGGGGGCACCAATACATCCTAGTTATCCTGGACTACGCTACGCGGTATCCCGAGGCGATTCCATTAAGGAACACCTCCTCCAAAAATATTGCTAGGGAGCTGTTCCAGGTGTTCTCACGCACAGGCCTCCCCAAGGAAATCTTGACTGACCAGGGTACCCCATTCATGTCTAGGGTAATGAAGGAGATGTGCAAGTTACTACAGGTAAAACAGCTCCGCACCTCTGTGTATCATCCTCAGACAGATGGCCTGGTCGAGAGGTTTAATAAGACCTTGAAGGGGATGCTTAAGAGGGTGGTCAGCAAAGATGGGAAGGACTGGGATTGTTTGTTGCCCTATTTGATGTTTGCCATACGGGAAGTTCCCCAGTCCTCCACGGGTTTCTCACCCTTTGAGCTGTTATATGGCCGTTCCCCACGTGGGCTTTTGGATGTAGCCAAGGAGACCTGGGAACAGGAGAGGACCCCCCACCGTAGTGTGATAGAACATGTCTCCCTTATGCAGGACCGCATAGCGGCGGTAATGCCCCTTGTAAAGGAGCACATGACAAGGGCACAAGAGGCCCAGTCTAGGGTCTACAATAGGTCAGCCAGACTCAGGACCTTTAACCCAGGCGACAGAGTGCTAGTTCTGGTGCCCACCGTGGAAAGCAAGTTCTTGGCCAAATGGCAAGGACCATATGAGGTCATGGAGAGAGTGGGGAAGGTAACCTACAGGGTATCTCAGCCGGGGAGGAGGAAACCCGAACAGATATACCACGTGAACCTCCTAAAGCCATGGAGGGAAAGAGAGTCCCTGATGGCCATGGGAGTAGAGAAGGCATCTGTCTCCAAGAAGGGGACACCGGAGGTAGGTGTACCCGATGCCAAGGTGCCTGAAGTACGGATCTCGGAGTCCCTCTCCAGGGCCCAGATTCAGGAAGCGAAGGAGTTTGTGCTCCGAAATATGGATGTGTTCTCTAAGTTACCGGGACGTACTTCAGTCATCAAGCATGACATCATAACCGAACCCCACATCCTGGTACACCAAAAACCTTACCGGGTCCCTGAAGCGCGCCGGCTTGCCATATCCGAAGAAGTCAGGCAGATGTTAAACCTGGGGGTTATCGAGGAGTCTAAAAGTGACTGGTCGAGTCCTATTGTGTTGATTCCCAAACCTGATGGTTCCCTACGGTTCTGCAATGATTTTAGGAAGTTGAACGAGGTGTCCAAATTTGATTCCTATCCCATGCCCAGGGTTGACGAGTTGATAGAACGACTTGGACAGGCTAGGTTCTTCTCCACCCTTGACCTGACGAAAGGGTATTGGCAGGTACCCCTGACTGACAGGGCTAAAGAGAAGACCGCTTTTGTTACCCCTGATGGGCTTTTTCAGTACGTGGTACTCCCCTTTGGGCTACATGGGGCTCCCGCCACATTCCAGAGGTTAATGGATCTCGTGCTAAAACCTCACCGGAGTTATGCCTCGGCCTACTTAGATGACATTATAGTCTATAGTAACGACTGGGAGAGTCATCTAGCCAAAGTACAAGCAGTGGTAGACTCCCTGAGGGCAGCAGGGCTGACAGCGAACCCCCAAAAGTGTGCACTGGGTCTGGAAGAGGCCCGTTACCTGGGGTACCGTATTGGGCGAGGGGTCATCAAACCCCAAGTAAATAAAGTAGAGGCGATCCAGCAGTGGCCACGACCTTTGAGCAAGAAGCAAGTGAGGGCTTTTCTAGGCATAGTGGGCTATTATCGCCGATTTATCCCCGATTTTGCGACAATAGCGGCACCTCTGACTGACCTGACTAAGGGTAGCAGGGCGGTGATGGTAAAGTGGAGTGAAGAGGCTGAGGGGGCGTTTCAGCGACTTAAGACGGTTTTGTGTGAGGGACCGATACTGATCACCCCTAACTTCACCAAGACCTTTATTGTGCAGACTGACGCTTCTGACGTGGGCTTGGGGGCTGTCCTGTCCCAAGTAGTGGAGGGTGAGGAACATCCTGTAACATTCCTGAGCCGCAAGCTCACACCTCCTGAAAAGAACTATAGTATAGTTGAGAGGGAGTGCTTGGCGATCAAATGGGCTCTGGAATCCCTGAGGTATTATTTGGTAGGGCGGCAGTTTACACTGGTGACCGATCACTCTCCCCTAACCTGGATGAGTCAGGCCAAGGAGAGGAACGCCAGGGTCACAAGGTGGTTCCTAATGCTCCAGAATTTTAAATTCACGGTGGAACATCGAGCAGGAAAGCTGCATGGGAATGCCGATGCCCTATCCCGTACCCACTGTCTGATGGCCAAAAGTGTTCGTCCCCACAGGGTCAAACAGAGGGGGAGGGTATGTGAGACACTGAAGGGGTTAACTGTGGATGGGCGGTATGTTTCCCCTAGGTTTTGCTTCTATGCAAGGCCTTAGTGCTGAGGTGGGTTTGTCCAGCACCTTGGACACAGGTGATGGGAACAGCCTAATTAGCCTGGATAAAATGACTCAGCAGAGTTGAGTGGGTTGTCTCTCTGTGGAAGGAGGCTGAGAGGACACAGCTCTGACCTGTGGGTCTGGAGCAGCCACGCGATCTTTTGTTTAGTGTGAGCTAGTGGACTATTGTGTATAGTTAGCACCCTGACGGGTAGGTTTTCTTTTGTTTATTCAAATACCTGAATGTAAAGGCTGGTTTTATTTTGCTGCAATAAACGCAGGCGAGACCTGTTTGGACTGTACCCTGGTGTCCCTGTCTTGAACTGCATCCCAGCACCCCGCTACCACGGTCTCTACTGGGCCAAATCCCCACAACAGATTAATTAATTTCAGGGCATTTAGACCTACATTCACTCCATCATATTACATATGTGTATGTGAAAATGGCTTATGTATTTAATGGGGTTGTTATATTTCCTTTTATCTTTTTAATTAAAACATTTTTATTAAAGTTTTGATGAAATTAAAATAAAATCTTGGACACATAATAAAGCACTTTTGCTTCACTAATTTTTTTTTTCCACCTTGCAGAAATCTTTGAAAACAGAATGTTAATGCTGGACGGGATGCCGGCAGCAAGAGTCAAAACCGAGCTACTGGAAACTGAGCAAGTGGTAAGCAGTTTATGTTGGATGTTGCAGTCTATTTAACACAGGCTGTTTTTGTTTCGGTGCGTTCCATACTTATTTAAATTGTTGCATTTCTTGAAGAAACCAATCAGATACCTTTATCTGTTTAATTATGACCTACTAAAATCTGGTTGTCTTGATATAATTGGCCCAGCAAGCCATTTTTTTTTCTGGCCAATGTAAAGATCCAGTGTTTAAATAAATACCTTACTTGATTAGTCAGTGCCACGCTCTTTAATGGGGGAGCAGGCACGGAGAGATGTCATCTCCACGATTTTTGTCATAGGTGCTTTTGTGAGGTTATGCGCATCTTAAAACCACTGTTCCAGTTTTCACCTCATCATGTGCTTAAGAAACTATTAGGGTGGTATAGTATTACATGACTGGATTAACACTTAGTATTTCAGCAGTGGTATAACATAGCATAATTCAATCTTTGTTTCCATATTATGCTTAAAGCATGAGGAAAGCATTCTAGGAATTTGTATTCTGAAGTTAAAATATTGTAGTGTAACCACTATTGTATTATCATACAAAATTTCATCAACGTTATTGGGTTTAGGATTTCTTGAAAGGTTTATTTTTAAATTAGAAAGAGGGGTATATATTTCCCTTTTCTTGGGCTGCTTCATTTCGATGAGTAGGGCTGTGTTGGAAAATGAATGTTCTTAACGCATTTGTATATTTCCCAGATGTTCCCAGTGGAGCATAAATGGCTGTAAGTTACCGTACGCCTGCAAGGTATCCTTAATTGGCAAAGCCTCTCACTCAACTAAACCAGTTTCCTACACTCTACTGATGAGATGCAAAGACATTGAAACGGCACTGTTTAGAGTTGGGAATCTGTTCCTTTTTGAATAGATATACTGGTTCTAATCCTGTACCATGAATAAGACTTCTTGAAAGCCATGCTTGATGTTAAGGGGGCTGCCTTACAATGTAGCCCAAAGAAGCAATGTTTTTTATCTCATTCTTGAAAACTTATATGCATATTTCCTAATAACAATTGTTATGCTAAACATAAACTGTAATTATTTTGATAATTATTCTGAAATGTACATTTCATGTAGCACTTGGGTTACATAAAAATGTGATGTGGTGAGAACCGTTGCACATGGTGGGGCAAAGGTATAAAGGCTGGTGATTTGTATGCCGTTCTTAATAATACACACAGGTTGGGGTGAATTCCCAAGTCAGTATTGATTTAAGGTACTTTCATATGCAAGGTGGCTGGTCGGAAGTTGTTCTCAGCTTAGCTTCCGTGTGCTTGTACACAAAAAGGGGCACAGCCCAGAGAGATAGCGGCGCAGGATGCTTTGAGGAGCCGCGGAGGTAAGTACAAGTCTCTTTTTTTTTTTTTAAAAGCACTCCCCTCCCGGCCATATGTCTATTTTTCATAGGGTCCCGAACAACCCCTTTCATAGACAAAACATTTTTTTGCACATATCAAGTGTGCATAACAGCCAATACAGGATGAACATATTTCCTCTATTCTCATGGAAATAGTTTTTAAATTAACCCATTTTAATGGGCAAACATTGCAACTTATGAAGGTAAACTTTAATTTCTTCTCAGATATGCAAATAATCAAAACAAGAGATATATTGCAGGTTTCTATAGCAATGCCTTCAGTAAATAGAACTTTTATGTACAGCTAGAAAGGATAGAAATGTGGATCGTGCATTCTTAATCAGTTTATTTTCATTACGGTTTGTGGTGTAAAGTGTTTCATTGTGGTGCTATAGAGAGGCAACTTAACTGTGCCTGAATTGCTATTTATTACAAGCAGAAATAAGTGTTTTAATAAGCCATTATTTAAAGCTGACTGCCTTGATGGGTTTTACTCTCGCCCTGTAACACTATAGACATATTAGAGAATTCAAAATAATTTCCTCAATAAAAAGGCCCATCTATTTCAATTTTCTTTGCAGTAAATATATATTTAAGGATGCACAGTAGATGGAATCCTAGTCGTATCACTGAGTAAACTCATTAAGTTGTAAAATCTATTGAATTTTATTTTGATGTAGGGAGTTACATTATTTTACTAAAAATAGTAAATAATATGTTATAATATGAACCAGTGCATATCCGCATTTAGATTGTTAAACAGAATTTCATAGAGGTGATGCTTTTAAACGGAAATCATTTTTGATCAGATGCAACCATCTGCTATAAAATAACATAATAGTAACATTCTGTTGACTTTTATGATCATATTTTTTTGCATTGTTTAACTATAGGTGTAAGTATTATTAATAACTGTTCTTAATAGATCATAATGCTCTCCCCTTTTTATTGAAAGAGCACTTAAAATCCCCTGCATATCTACAATGATTAAAATTATAACATATCATTGTTGCCGTGCAGGTGTTTTAAAAGCTATGTACACCTTTGTACAAGAGAAATCAATAAATACATATGTTCCTCTAATTAAAAAGGCACGCTTTGCTGTTTTTACACAGAGCTTTACTTTTCATGCATTCATGAAATAACTTTTCCAAAATGCAGCTTTTTCTACATTCAGACTTCTGGCTTTGGGGAATTCCCTAGCTTTGGTCATATATTATCTGCTGTATATTATCTGTTTGTATCTCCCATGTATGAGAACTCTGAAGCGCCTCCCCTCTCTATTCACACTGCATAGGTACTGTATCAATAGATTAGACCAAGAGATTCTGCCCTCTACCCTCTGTCATACTGATATACAGAGAGTGAGAGAGATTTATCACAAGATCTTGCTACATGTGTGAGAAGAAAGACTGGTCAGTGATTCAGTGTTACACACAGAGGTAGGGGGTCTTGGCTGAGGGAAGAAGCAGGATTGAGCTGTATCAGACTGAGCTGTCTGCTGTGAGATGATAGGGTTGTGACTGAGAATGGGAAAAAAGCATGATTGAGTTGCATAAGACTGAGCTGTCTGCTGTGAAATGGGAAGGGAGGCAGGTCTGAGCTGTAGGACTTAAAGATTGTAGCTGAGGTTTCTGCAAGATGGCAGAGAAGTTGTTGACTTTCTGAATCTTACTTTTTAGTTACAGAGAAGTGCAAGAGCTCTGCTGAGTATAGTCATCCATTCAAACTACATGAAACAAAGGGTTAGACATTTGTAATACATTACTGGTAACATGGTTTTGTCTCTTTATAAATACAATCAGCAGAATTATAAAAAGTCGGCAAAGGTGTGCATTGCTTTTAAGCAAATGCAAATCTTTCAGCAGCCCTTTGATAGCAAGAGATCATCCTTCATTATTAGCAATTGGAACTGGTTTATAAATCATGAAGTATTAGACTCAAACTGCATTGTGTCATACATCCCATAACTACATACATAAATACAATTATTGCACAGCTATAGATTTACTACATTTGTAATTCTTATGACATTCATTTCCTTGAATTCCAGTAGATTGTACAAAACACAGCAGATACTTAAGTAATATTCTCTTGTTCTTTTTTTTTATCTTCTTTTCTTCAATATCCTAAAAGCAGCTTACTTTAAGTTGTTTTCCCACGTCGCAAGTTAGGCTCTATCCACAGGATAGGGCCTAACTTGCTGATTGGTGGGGGTCTCAGTGATGGGGCCCACAGATCACGAGAAGGGAGGTCAGTTGGGATCCAATGTACCCCTGTCGCACTCCAAGATGACAGGAGCAGTTGATTGCCAAGCAGTTGAGATGACAGAGATTTCCAAGTAAGGTGCTCTGCGATCTCTGTCAGCTCCATAGAAATTAACAGGGCAGCCTGCGCATGCGTGACTGGTGCTCCAATCATGTTTGGATGTGACAAGAGGTGCGACGAGGGTACCACAGACCCCCATTCTCTTGATCTGTGGGGGTCCCATCACTGAGACCCACCACTGATTAGCAAGTTGGGCTCTCCTGTGGTACAGCTGTGAACACCATTTAAAGCATACTATTCCACACATACAGTTCTTTGGCTGAAGGTTGTCTATCATCTTCTATGTTACACATAGACTGAACATATGTAGGTCTAGGGTTCTGCATCATAAACATGCCTTAGTAGAGAACTCTCTGGGTTATTGCAGATACATTGACATATTTATTCATATCTAAATTAAAACATTATGGAGAAATAAAATGGTCAGATGAATTAATAGAGATGAGGAACCTGCTCACGTGATCTTACAATCTGAGAGGAGGAAGGGGTGACACATGAGGTGACAGTGCTTTTAATTCTTCATTCATGTGTTTTATTCCTTCTATAGAATGGCTATGGGCATGGCTACAATTGATTGGTGGTGAGCTGACCCCACTGTGAAACTGTGGGAGGGTGGGTGCATGCATGGAAATTTCTGCCATGTCCCTTTTTTAGCGTCTCCTTAAAGGGAAACTGTCACCAGATTTTACCCCATTAAATTACTTGGGTAGGTTATGGCATGTCCATTCTAGAATTCCCCTTCTTATTTGAAATCTCACCTATTTAAAGCTAAAAAAATCTCTTCCAAAGTTATGTGAAAATGAGCAGAGAAAAGTCATATTCGCCTTAGATTAGTCAAGTTTAGAAGCTGCAGTGGAAATGTCTTTGATTTGGTTTCTGTAGTGCCTTGAAACATATCAAGGTAAGAATTTAATCTTCCATCTAAGTCTTTAACTGTCCGTATCTCCGGTTCTGTGGATCACAGAAGCACAACCCTAATGGCTGAAAAATATAATTCTTTTCTTTAATGGTATGTTTTGGTGTACCTAGAAACATTTTGATCCATCATTTATCTCATTGAGTTGAAGGCCCTAATGAGGTCCTATTTTCCCATCTGTAAATTTGAACAATTTTAAAATGTTGATAATTTACATAAATCTTAAATTACTTGTACACCTTTATAATGTTCAGCTTTATCAGATTGCATCCTTTTCAGATTACAAGCTGCTTTTCTTAATATCCTGCAGTCATTACACAGAAGACGATGTTTGCATCCTACGGGAGCTTCTTTTTGCTCTTCATATTCATATTGTAAGTCAAATTTGGCTTACCTGAGCACCTTATCTGCGAAATTTCCATTTGTGCAAACTGTATAGATAAATATGTAAATTCATCAATGGAGGAGCTTTTCTGTCCCTGCACGGTGACATTCTGCTTAACACCTTTGAAGCAGTTTGCTGTATAACTCCCTGTCCCTATTTTACCTTGGATATAACTAAAGTTGAAGCGCCAACAGCTTCGGAGTTGGTTTTCGAGGAGACAGACACGTAATGTTCATGAACAGTTCTAGGGTGGGATTGCGTTGCCATGGAAACAAAGTAGTTCATAGGCTAGAGAAAATCTGCAATGACGAAAAGGGTGGGAAGCAATTAAATAAAATCATATCTTGTAAGGGAAAGGGAAGCACAAGGTTTTAATAATCTGCATTTCCTTTGTGATTTAAAGCAGAGTTTCCTCATAAATCTCATGTATGAAAATCTCTGTACTTTAACACAGTTCATCAAAAATTAAAAAGCATTTGAGGAAAAAAATTATGAAAGGAACATTGGAAAGTGTTTATGTCCTTTTAATAATTTATTTGCGAGAGTGGTTTGGAATGAAGTGAGAAGGCTGGCAAATCTGGGGAACACATATGCCTGGTGTTTACTCTTACATCTGTTTTTATACTTCGCCTTACAAGACAAAGCAACAAACAGACTAGCAATGTTGTCTGGCATATGTCAGCAGGATAAACGGAATATGTGCGCCCTTCAGTACATGAAGATAAAGTAGTATTTACTATGAGTAGCGTTTCATCATCATGCATACATTTGGAGGTCCCGGCTTGAAAAAGAGAAGTTTTCTACCTGTCTTGTAGAGTTTGTAATATATATATGTCCATATCCACTAAAATTGCCACAGAAGCTTTTTATATTGTTGCAACTGGGCAGCTGTTAATAGGAAATGACTAAGGTGGCCACACAATTTTTAAAAAAGTATTATTACATCACAGGTATTTAGAAAAATATGTAATACCTAAACATAAGGGGTTTTCCAGATCAGTTCTCCTATTATGAGGTCCCCACTATGACCCCCTTTCCTTGTGTTATATTTTAAACATTTTTAGAATTTGTGGGTGCTATTTGGATGGCGTGAATCATTTTTGTTTGGTGCTTGTGTTTATGCACAGCATGTTTTTGAACTCCTACTGAATTACTTCAGTTTACTTAGAATCCTACAGGTAAAATTCAAGCTTAAAGGGGTATTCCAGGAATCAGCATAATTCAAATACAACTGGGTCTTTAAGATATAAGCTAATATGTAATTAGTTGTTATTTAAAATTTTGCTCCCCTTAGCAGAAAAATGCTGCTGACATACAGTAGACTGTAATGAAGAAATAAAATGCTACTGACCCTTTAATCAATCTGTTAATTTCCTCTGCACGGAAAAGACGCACGACAGAAGATGGTCATTTGTCACATGTCCACGTCCCATGTCCTGTTTGGCTGTAGTTGGTTGGTTGTAGTGCATCCAGTATGACCAGTGTTGTGGTGATGGCAGTTACACATCATTACTATGGTAACAGAGCAAGAAAACCTGTTCTATCATCACTGGAAGCAGAGCATAAGAGGGAGGAGGAGTTACTGAGAACTAGAGGATCTTGGGACTTGTAGTTTCCAGTGGCCGCCATCTTGGTAATAACTCTGCCTACTTTAGAAAGCCCATAACATTTTGTGAATCATAAAATCTAACTATTTAAGCTCCATTTTGTGACTAATGACATTGAGTTTTGTTGCAAAAACCCATGATGCTATAAATAAATGAATGTATCAGACGTTCATATTCCCGAAATACCCCTTTAAATGTTACCAAAATCTAGCTGTCGCATTACCACTGATCAGGAGACTCTCTAGGAAGCCTTTTGGGGAATATGTAACACTAAGGGTGGAAGCCAGTAAATCACAGTACCTTGACCAGGGTGTCTAGAGTGAGGGCAAAGGCTACACACTAAATTATTTTCTGTGGTTGGAAGTAATCTGCAAAATTTTAAACAGACATTTTATAGTGCAACTGCTCCAATTTCGTGTGTCATTCAAATTGTAACCCACATCTCTTGAAGCCCACGTCTTTCTTTTTTCTATAAATTGTGGATGATATTTCAATTGGAGCTGTTTCACAAAAAGTCTTTGTTAATCAACCCTCAGGATTATCAGTCAAAGTGACAGATCTTATAGTTTAGGTATTGAATAAAAAACTAATCCAGTGTACATAGCAGTTAATATTGAATGAATTCCCCTTTAAATGGAGCCATAGTAATAACATTTCCATGGCTGAGATCCGAAAACAAGCTGCAATCAGAATGTATAATGTGCTATAAATAACCAAATTGTTACAAGCATGCTTTAAATAATAATACACTCACATTTGGATACTCTTGACATTAGTAGAGATAAACAAGTTCACAAATTTGGAGAATTTTTAGACAATGTGGTCTGCAGATATTTCCATAGCAACAAGAAGGTGTTTACCGATGCCTCTATTCCTAAACTTTAAGCAGGTTATTATAGGTTGCTTGTTCTCCAATCTGTAATTATCATCAGGTAAAAAAAAAGGTGGTGAACGTGGGTGGACTATTTGGCTGGGATTTTTTGACTGATTCGTTTAGCCATCTTTTCAAATGCTAATTCTAGTGAATAATATTAGTTGCGTCTCTGTTAAAGCTGGTTAACCATTCCTGTACTGAATAAAACTTAATAAAAGACTATCTATCCTGCCAGGAAGGATGACATTAACTGGAGTGCAAATCTCTGCAACTTTTGGATTCCGTTTGGATCTGTTTCCCCCTTCTTCTGTCTCACAAACCCAGATAAAACTATACCTCCTAACAGTCCCAGATCTGGATGGTCCTGGATTTTGTACTCTGTGTTGTGTGATGGGAGGTAGGTCCTGGGACATCAAGTCTATCGGCGTCTGGAGCCTTGATTGCAGTGATAATGTAGAAATCCATCAGCACTCTGCACTATTACTGAGCCCCTTCTGCTGCCGTGGGCAGGTAGCCTGCCACAGTAATATGACTTCATCCTGCCTGCCGGAGGAGGGGAAGGTGCTGCGGCGAATGGCAAAAGGGTAATAACTGTGTTTTATTACTTTTTTTTTATAAAGCAACAAGAAGGAAAGGAGAATGTGATTAGCTGCTAGGTGGTGCGGGAGCGCAATAAGAGGAATAACTGCTGGGGGGTGCAGTAAGACTGGAAGCTGCTGCAGGGGGTGCAGTAACAGGGGGAGTTGCTGAATGCACAATAACAAGGGTAGCCAGTGGGGGCAAAATAAGAAGGGGAGCTACTGGGGTAAAAAATATGAGAGGAAACTGCTAGGGGTGGCACAAAAGAGAGAAAGCTGTTGGGAGGCACCGTAACAGGTGGAGCACAACGTGATGAGCTTTTAATATGAGGGGAAGCTGGGTGGCACAGTATCAGGGCTATAATTTGGGGAGGAGCTGCTTGGCGAGAACACTAAGAAGGGGAGCTGCAGCGGGACATAATATATGATATATTTTGATATATTTTTTTGGGCTGGGGGGTTGTCTGGGGAGTTTGACTTTTTTATAGGATTTAAAAGCACACCAACCGATTCTGGAATATTTTGAAGAACATCTTTCATTTTGCACTGCTCATGGGAGCCTACCAGAGTCCACTGTGTTGCAGTTTCACAGGCTGCTACAATGTGAAAGGAGCACCTCCCCCTCCCACTGTGAGTTGAAACTTCAGCGAGAATATATCAGGCAGAGGGAGGAGGAAGAGCAGTGTGCTGGGGGAAGCAGTAAAGCTGTAGCACAGATGGGCTCTGATAACACCCCTAGAGCCCTTTGACCTTATTAGCATAATTGAAAAAGTTGATTTTGGAACGAAGGAGGCAATGCAAAACAAAAATAAAATTACCACAGTCAAGGTTTATCATGCTTGATTTTGATTGTAGATTTCCTTTTTAAGAACAAAAACACATTTAGTCAAATTATGGACATCTTAATTTTATTTTACTGGTTGATGCTTATTTTTGGAGGATGAGCTGTATTTTTATTGTCAATATTATAAGGGTATTTTCAAAATTACATTTTTGTGGGAGCATTTATTTTGGTATTGAACATTTTCATTGAATATATATTTTATAATGTAGTATTAAATAAGTAGCATTCACCCCCCTCCTTTATATTTTAACTTTAAAATGCAGTTTGACATGTGAACCTAGGCAACGTGTTGGATTTCATCTTGAACTTGAAACATAGCTGTTCCCATTTCTGATGTGTATAGGTTATAACTAGAGATGAGTGAGCACTAAAATGCTCGAGTGCTCGTTATTCGAAACGAACTTTTCCTGAATGGGAGACTCGAGCATTTTTCAAAGGGACCATGGTTCGGGAATAAAATGTGTTATTTAATTGAAAAAGAATGTCTCCCGACAAGTTAGCAGATGTGAAGAACAGTGAAGAATAGAATAAAAACAGTGAACACAGTGAACACAGGATCATTTAAGTGAAAAACGCAGTGAAAAACACAGTGAAGAATAGATTGCAGATGTTCGGCACATCTGCTTACTTGTCGGGGATCCGCTCCTCTTCTTCCACTGAAGTGTCCCCGATCTCTCTGCGCTGCTCCCCGGTATCTCCGTGCTGCTGCTCCCTGGTGTCTCTGTGCTGCTCCCCGGTGTCTCTCCGTGCTGCCGCCCCGATGTCTCTCCGTGCTGCCACCCCGATGTCTCTCCGTGCTGCCGCCCCGGTGTCTCTCCGTGCTGCCGCCCCGGTGTCTCTCCGTGCTGCCGCCCCGGTGTCTCTCCGTGCTGCCGCCCCGGTGTCTCTCCGTGCTGCCGCTCCGGTGTCTCTCCGTACTGCCGCCCCGGTGTCCTCCGTGCTGCCCCGGTGTCTCTCCGTGCTGCCGCCCCCGGTGTCCCAATGCTGCCGCTCCCCGGTGTCTCCGTGCTGCTGCTCCCCGGTATCTCCGTGCTGCTGCTCCCTGGTGTCTCTGTGCTGCTCCCCGGTGTCTCTGTGCTGCTCCCCGGTGTCTCTGTGCTGCTCCCCGGTGTCTCTGTGCTGCTCCCCGGTGTCTCTGTGCTGCTCCCCGGTGTCTCTGTGCTGCTCCCCAGTATCTCCGTGCTGCTGCTCCCCGGTATCTCCGTGCTGCTGCTCCCCGGTGTCTCTGTGCTGCCCCGGTGTCTCTCCGTGCTGCCGCCCCCCGGTGTCCCAATGCTGCTGCTCCCCGGTGTCTCCGTGCTGCTGCTCCACGGTATCTCCGTGCTGCTGCTCCCCAGTGTCTCTGTGCTGCTCCCCGGTGTCTCTGTGCTGCTCCCCGGTGTCTCTGTGCTGCTCCCCGGTGTCTCTGTGCTGCTCCCCGGTGTCTCTGTGCTGCCCCGGTGTCTCTCCGTGCTGCTCCCCAGTGTCTCTGTCTGTCTCTGTGCTGCTCCCCGGTGTCTCTGTGCTGCTCCCCGGTGTCTCTGTACTGCCGCCCCGGTGTCCTCCGTGCTGCCCCGGTGTCTCTCCGTGCTGCTCCCCAGTGTCTCTGTGCTGCTCCCCGGTGTCTCCGTGCTGCTGCTCCCCGGTATCTCCGTGCTGCTGCTCCCCAGTGTCTCTGTGCTGCTCCCCGGTGTCTCTGTGCTGCTCCCCGGTGTCTCTGTGCTGCTCCCCGGTGTCTCTGTGCTGCTCCCCGGTGTCTTTGTGCTGCTCCCCGGTGTCTCTGTGCTGCTCCCCGGTGTCTCTGTGCTGCTCCCCGGTATCTCCGTGCTGCTGCTCCCCGGTGTCTCCGTGCTGCTGCTCCCCGGTATCTCCGTGCTGCTGCTCCCCGGTATCTCCGTGCTGCTGCTCCCCGGTATCTCCGTGCTGCTGCTCCCCGGTATCTCCGTGCTGCTGCTCCCCGGTATCTCCGTGCTGCTGCTCCCCGGTATCTCCGTGCTGCTGCTCCCCGGTATCTCCGTGCTGCTGCTCCCCGGTGTCTCTGTGCTGCTCCCCGCTGTCTCCGTGCTGCTCTGCGGTGTCTCTGTGCTACTCCCCGTGTTCTTCAATGTGTTCTTCACACATTCTTCCACTGAAGTGTCCCCGATCTCTCTGCGCTGCTCCCCGGTATCTCCGTGCTGCTGCTCCCTGGTGTCTCTGTGCTGCTCCCCGGTGTCTCTCCGTGCTGCCGCCCCGATGTCTCTCCGTGCTGCCACCCCGATGTCTCTCCGTGCTGCCGCCCCGGTGTCTCTCCGTGCTGCCGCCCCGGTGTCTCTCCGTGCTGCCGCCCCGGTGTCTCTCCGTGCTGCCGCCCCGGTGTCTCTCCGTGCTGCCGCCCCGGTGTCTCTCCGTGCTGCCGCCCCGGTGTCTCTCCGTGCTGCCGCTCCGGTGTCTCTCCGTACTGCCGCCCCGGTGTCCTCCGTGCTGCCCCGGTGTCTCTCCGTGCTGCCGCCCCCGATGTCCCAATGCTGCCGCTCCCCGGTGTCTCCGTGCTGCTGCTCCCCGGTATCTCCGTGCTGCTGCTCCCTGGTGTCTCTGTGCTGCTCCCCGGTGTCTCTGTGCTGCTCCCCGGTGTCTCTGTGCTGCTCCCCAGTATCTCCGTGCTGCTGCTCCCCGGTATCTCCGTGCTGCTGCTCCCCGGTGTCTCTGTGCTGCCCCGGTGTCTCTCCGTGCTGCCGCCCCCCGGTGTCCCAATGCTGCTGCTCCCCGGTGTCTCCGTGGTGCTGCTCCCCGGTATCTCCGTGCTGCTGCTCCCCAGTGTCTCTGTGCTGCTCCCCGGTGTCTCTGTGCTGCTCCCCGGTGTCTCTGTGCTGCTCCCCGGTGTCTCTGTGCTGCTCCCCAGTATCTCCGTGCTGCTGCTCCCCGGTATCTCCGTGCTGCTGCTCCCCGGTATCTCCGTGCTGCTGCTCCCCGGTATCTCCGTGCTGCTGCTCCCCGGTGTCTCCGTCCTGCTGCTCCCCGGTGTCTCCGTCCTGCTGCTCCCCGGTGTCTCCGTGCTGCTGCTCCCCGGTGTCTCCGTGCTGCTCCCCGGTGTCTCCGTGCTGCTCCCCGGTGTCTCCGTGCTGCTCCCCGGTGTCTCCGTGCTGCTCCCCGGTGTCTCTGTGCTGCTCCCCGGTGTCTCCGTGCTGCTGCTCCCCGGTGTCTCCGTGCTGCTGCTCCCCGGTGTCTCCGTGCTGCTCCCCGGTGTCTCCGTGCTGCTCCCCGGTGTCTCTGTGCTGCTCCCCGCTGTCTCTGTGCTGCTCCGCGGTGTCTCCGTGCTGCTCCGCGGTGTCTCCGTGCTGCTCTGCGGTGTCTCTGTGCTACTCCCCGTGTTCTTCAATGTGTTCTTCACACATATATATTGTTCTTCACATACTATTTTGTTCGCTCCGTTCCGCGCGTATCTCCCGACAAGTAAGCAGATGTGCCGAACATCTGTAATCTATTCTTCACTGTGTTTTTCACTTAAATGATCCTGTGTTCACTGTGTTCACTGTTTTTATTCTATTCTTCACTGTTCTTCACTGTGTTTTTTTAATCAAATGCTCGATCTCGAGCAGGGGAAATACTCGTCCGAGCAACGAGCCGTTTCGAGTACCTTAATACTCGACCGAGTATCAAGCTCGGACGAGTATACTCGCTCATCTCTAGTTATAACCAAACTGTAATTATGAACACAGAAAAGTCATGCTTGCTATTTTGGGGATTTTTCTATATTGCGGAATGTTTCTTCACTGTTAAATATCAACCCATTTCATTTCCATTTAGGATTTCATGGGCTCTAGAAATAGTTGGAAATCATGGTTAAGCAACTCCTTCACAGTAGAAGCCAGGGGATATTTATTTCTGTAAATTTTGCTTATGATATGTTTTGCTACTTTCACAAACGGTAATATCTAGTGTATAAAGTAAATCACTATATATGTGGTGTAAAGCACATTTCTAATATTCTTTTTAAATAACTAGCACATTTGTTTAATACTCCGTTCACCTACCATTTATAACTTTTTGCCTATACAGTGTTATAGGTTTCAACTTGCCATCAAACGTATGCAGCAGGGAATGCTAAATAAATTTAAGAAAAACAATAACCTATGCTAAAGCCCAAATGGATTCAACTACCTCCACCAAACTTTTTAATCTGTTGACAGCATGTTTTAGTGAAACTAGTGTGATTCCCAGCAAACTTTTACTATTTCTGCCCACAGTGTCATTTCCCGAACATTCCCACTTTAATCTACACTCACCGGCCACTTTATTAGGTACACCCGTCCCACTGATCGTTAACACTTAATTTCTAATCAGCCAATCACATGGCGGGAACTCAGTGCATTTAGGCATGTAGACATGGTCAAAACAATCTCCTGCAGTTCAAACCGAGCATCAGTATGGGGAAGAATGGTGATTTGAGTGCCTTTGAACGTGGCATGGTTGTTGGTGCCAGAAGGGCTAGTCTGAGTATTTCAGAAACTGCTGATCTACTGGGATTTTCACGCACAAACATCTCTAGGGTTTACAGAGAATGGTCCGAAAAAGAAAAAACATCCAGTGAGCGGCAGTTCTGTGGGCAGAAATGCCTTGTTGATGCCAGAGGTCAGAGGAGAATGGGCAGACTGATTCGAGCTGATAGAAAGGCAACAGTGACTCAAATCGCCACCCGTTACAAGCAAGGTAGGCAGAAGAGCATCTCTGAGGGCACAGTACGTCGAACTTTGAGACAGATGGGCTACAGCAGCAGAAGACCACACCGGGTGCCACTCCTTTCAGCTAAGAACAGGATACGGAGGCTACAATTTGCACAAGCTCATCGAAATTGGACAGTAGAAGATTGGAAAAACGTTGCCTGGTCTGATGAGTCTCGATTTCTGCTGCGACATTCGGATGGTAGGGTCAGAATTTGGCGTCAACAACATGAAAGCATGGATCCATCCTGCCTTGTATCAACGGTTCAGGCTGGTGGTGGTGGTGTCATGGTGTGGGGAATATTTTATTGGCACTCTTTGGGCCCCTTGGTACCAATTGAGCATCGTTGCAACACCACGGCCTACCTGAGTATTGTTGCTGACCATGTCCATCCCTTTATGACCACAATGTACCCAACATCTGATGGCTACTTTCAGCAGGATAATGTGCCATGTCATAAAGCTGGAATCATCTCAGACTGGTTTCTTGAACATGACAATGAGTTCACTGTACTCAAATGGCCTCCACAGTCACCAGATCTCAATCCAATAGAGCATCTTTGGGATGTAGTGGAACGGGAGATTTGCATCATGGATGTGCAGCCGACAAATCTGCGGCAACTGTGTGATGCCATCATGTCAATATGGACCAAAATCTCTGAGGAATGCTTCCAGCACCTTGTTGAATCTATGCCACGAAGAATTGAGGCAGTTCTGAAGGCAAAAGGGGGTCCAACCCGTTACTAGCATTGTGTACCTAATAAAGTGGCCGGTGAGTGTATATGCTAATTAGGCAATTGGTGTATCCAGGGAGTGTCCTTAGCTCCTGGAGATGCATGGGGCGACAATGAAAGAAGACTGATCTCCTTATCTGTCAAAGGGAATACTGGAGCAAGCTGACAAAGTGGTGCTGAAGACATATCCTGGTTGCACTGCTGCCTAATTAGCATATGGATTAAAATGGGATTCCTCAGAAATGGCATAATGCACAGAAATACATTTATTGAAGAACACAGTGCATTTCTCTATAACAGTAATAGTCAACCTTTTTTTAAAACTCGGTGTATTGAATACTAGCATAATTTGGGTGGTGTGTTACATCTAAAAAATATCAATGATTTTGTGATATTTGTAGCTCTAATAACCAAAAGTTCTTTTCCCCCAGTATTGCTGAGCAGTAACTGTCGTGGGTACACTGGTAGAAAGGTGAGATTCTGTTGTAGTTGAAGGATAATGGCTGCGGTGTTAGGACCACACATGTTTAGGATGACTATCCTTCATGTAGTCCCTGGAATAAACCTTGGTCCAGCAAATTTCTGGATGCAAAGCAAATAAATTAATTCACTTTGCATCCATTGGTGTGCCAGAATTTATTCTCATTACATACTGGAGTAGGATTCCAATTCTGTGCACCCACAACAAATTTAGGAGTGTGATTGTAATATACTTATTAACTGACAGGGTAACCATGGGACACAGTTGTAGTGTGTCCTGTCTGGATGTAGGTCTGCAATAAATTTAGTTGTGGGTGGGAACTCAGGCTAACTAGCTGCCTTCACTAACGGAGTTAATATGACCGCTGTTAATGCAGAGGATAGTTGTCCCGTCCCCAAATGCTATCGGCTTTCTGTCTGTCAGAAAAAAACTTTTTGGCGTGTCTCCTCTGCCATGCATGTCAAATGTTACTAAAGCAAGACACAGAATTTCACAAAAATTGGTTTGATGAAAGTATACTTTTAGTGAATCAAAATGTCAAATGTTAGCCATCACTGTTCTTTTACTTGCCTTTATAAGATTATAATGCTTGGAGAAGGTGGTATGCTTCAAGGACAAATCTATTCTCCTCTTGGCTTAAAGGAAACCTACCACCATGGATCTACCTATAAAGGTAGATTGGGTGGTAGGTGCGTCTATTGGACCTGAGGATAGCCCTTTTAAGGGCTATCCTCACGTCCCCGCAATCTTTTAATAACTTTCCCTAATATGCAGATAAATTTCCCTAGTGTGCAGATTTTCTAAAGGGGCTAGTAGGGCATGGAGTAGCTGAAGCTGCGGCTACACGGCGCCTACTCCACGCCCCATTGGCCTCTTTGACCCTCCTACCAGATGTCTTCGCATGTGCAGAACGGCTTCAGAGGAGTTACCGCGCAGACACGAGCCTGCTGTTCTGCGCATGAGCAGATGACAGGCTTCGGGGACGAGGGTGCGCAACTCCTCGTAGCTGCGCACCCTTGCCCCGAAGCCTGTCATCTGCTCATGTCATCTGAAGACATCTGGTAGGAGGGTCAAAGAGGCTACTGGGGCTTGGAGTAGCCGCGCCATTTAGCCTCAGCTCCGGCTACTCTATACGCCCCAGTAGCCTCTATAGAAAATCTGCATAGTAGGGAAATAAAAGTTATTAAAAGATTGTGGGACGTGAGGATTAGCCCTTAAAAGGAGTATAAGAGGAGTATAGAGGAAGCAGAATAAGCTACCTTAAATTGAATGTTAAATTTATCCATGATGATAGGGGGGATGTCAGATGAGAGAAAGGAAAGAAGCCAGGTATTAAAGTGATCGATAAAAGCAGTGGCATGGCCAGGGGTTGGTAAATGACAGTCACTTGTAGGTCAGAGGGAGTATAATGCGAACGGAGGGGACTTCAAAAGAGGGAAAGGTGCAATTGGGCTGAAGGAGCATTTGTCAGACAGGTAGAGGTCGACTTCTCCACCAGGTTTACTGCAGGGTCAGGGAGTGTGAGTAAAGAGGAGGCCACCATAATAAAGCACAGCTGTGGAAGCAGTATCCAAGAAATTGAGAGGTCATGAATATCTGTGACTTTGCTGCATATAGAGCATGCATTCCATAATGCTCCTGAGAGAGAGGGTGGGATGGATAGGTTGTAGATGTGTTTCAATGGAAATTCATATACAATTGTGTTGAGCCCCACAATTTTATTTTATTTATTTTCCCTAATAACTTTATCCAGGTCTCTGCTGTTGCTGTTTCAAAAGCCACTGAATGGCACCCCCCAAACGGAGAGCAATTAAATAATTCCCAAAATATTAAAACTGTTATCATCATGATTAGTATGTATGTGTGCAGGACATAATGAGGGGAAAGATAGAAGTATATCCAAGTTTGTAGGATATCATCTTATTAACACTTTTATGACTTTTACGTTACCCTTGTGCCTCAAAGTACATTAGCATAACCAAGCCTTCCTTATGTCATGCCAGAAAGGGGGATTTGGGGTGGACTTGGAATTCTATCTAGATGGAAGTTTTCATAAAGAAATGGTTATTCTTTGACAGATTGTGTGTTTCTGCTTCCCTAGGCACCAGACTTATAACTTCACTTAAAGGGGTATTAGCTTGAAGACAAGATTAAATGTACTCAGGATAACAAAATAACACATTCTCTGATTCAATGTCATTTACAAAAGTACAGCATTTCATAGATATCATTTCAACCTGTATCTATCAGTCCTGGTGTTTACAATTTTGGTTGATCCAACCGTATATGTTTTATGGTTGGGCATGGCAGATTGTTCTCATGAATGTCTTCTCCTGTCTGCTTGTCTCCTCTGCCTACAGCCCCTTCCCCTTCCATTACAAGACAAGCTCACATACAGTCATTTCCTGCCGGCAAGCAGAAGCTTGCAGAGATTTACTCTACAATCTACAGATAAGATAAGGTCTTTATCTGGGGGGAGGGGGGGCACTCTGTGTTTGTTATAGCTCAGATGTAGCAGGGCTGATGAGTGTCATTGTGTGTAAAATGAATCTTGTGGATCTTATCATCTCTCATCTCTGATCTGCCCATCTCTCTTTTTCTCTGTGTCAGATACTAGTAGAATGTTCAGAAGCAAAATAGTATAAGATAAACCTGTACCCTGATACTCCTAAGTACATTGTGAGCACACAGCATCTCACAGAACTAGATGGATCATGAAGTGTCTGCTTAGAGAGTCCCCGCCCAAACTATGTAGTTTTACACTGACCATCACTGAGTTATAGGAGCTAAAACGACAATAAAATTGTAAAACGATGTACCTAATTGTAAAATGTACCTAATTTGATTGCTTAACTAGCGAGAATAATATTGTATATGGTCATAGTTATGCAGGCCTTATATGTGCTGAGTGGTGGCAGAGGCTGTCAGAGGAAAGTCCGTCGTGACCCAGCAGTCTCTATCTGAACCTAAGGCCGTGACCCTGTAGTGCATGAAATTGGAGTTTCAAGTGTTATGGGGCTGGCTTTCGTTAAATTTTTTTTTGAGGTTTAAGCTATAAATATAGTGAACCCTTACCCGCTTCCCTTATACTCTTCTATAAAATAGGAGATATACATATAATTTATAACCTGCTATTGTACTGTATGACTACCAAAAAAAATGTAAGCTTATCAATATGTAAAAGTAGAAAGAGAAAAATCATACACTATAGAAGAAAATAAAATAACAATTTCCAGAGAGGTGCTATAGATGATTAACAGTAGTTGTCTCACTGGGCACATGTGGTTTTCTATGGTAATTATTACCTCCTGTTTCACACTACAATAGACATAGATTAAAAGGATCATCACTTAAAGAAATCCATATGTTCCCTCCAGTTTATTACCATGCATCCATTATATAAAATGTTATCCATTGTGTTATATTTCATATGTTTGCTCCAATATGAAATTGTCTCTTTATATAATTCCTCCAATATGGAGACATCTGGTAAAAACAGGTAATAATCAGTTTATGTAACAAAATTTTCCTCAAAATCTGGAACACAAAATCTGGAAATGTCACAGTAGTCTACCCCCACCCTGAAAGCATACACAAATCTTTTGACTGGATTAAAAGGAAATATTTCACTAGTTACAGCAGCTCCAATGCCAATTTGATACATATTTATAAAATATACAATACATTGTGTATATACAATACATTTATTTTACATTTAAAATGTTATTTTTATGGTGACTTTTTCAGGTGTTTTTTAAATGGCTTGTGCTAGGTAACTACAGTGGCACCTGAATTTAATATGTTGCAGCTCCATCATGTGGTGATATAGAGGCACTGCACCATATTAGCAGATTGTTTTGCTGTACAATTCAGACAATGGAGCATATATACCGTCGGTTTATAAGCCGGAACTTGTTTGGTGTCTCTAAATGTAGATCAGTGTTCCTATTCAGGAAAAGTAGAAAATATCTTGCATGTTAGGAGATAAAAGTCTGTTAGAAAGATTTGTTTTAGCGATGAAGCTGTGCTGAGTGTGAAATAGGGGTGGCTGGAATTGAAAATGTGTGTTTGCTGTGGTGTTTTTTTAAAGGGAACCTATTGAGATGAATTAAGCCCACAATCTGTCACCAACCTATTATTAAGGACAGTTACAGGATCACAGTGTTAAACTGAAATAGCTTTTAATTCTGTATTCAAATAACCTGTATTCAAATAACGTGAGGATGCACCTGCTATCGATCGACAAATGGAGGTATCCTAACTCTCCTGCACTTCTGGCACTGAGATTTAGCTCTACATTTTGCGGAAGCGTGGCGCTGGATTTATTATACATTAAAGCAAATCTATCATGATAAACCAGGTATACTTACCGTATATACTCAAGTATAAGCCGAGTAAGCCAGCTTATACTTGAGTATATAAAAAAAATAGACTGATTACTCACCATTCCGATGCCCCGGGCAGCTCCTCTTCTAACTTGCTGTGCGTGGGCGCAGGCTCCAGGTCCAGGACAGCTCCATGGGCAGAGATCCTTCTTTCTTCATATGTGCCGGTGCATAGGTGATTTCAGCCGCTGCTGTACATGGGAGAGGTTGACTTGTCAGACCAGGTGCTTCAGTGTGGTACAAGAAGCTGGCCGTGCACATAATTCAGATAGCACTGTATAATTCTTCCGTGTCATATTGATGTGCAGACCAGAGGGGAACTTTCCTGGAATTTCAGGATGTGGTTATTAAAGGAAACCTACCACTTCTGATAGTAGGTATGAGATGTAAACACCGGCACCAGCTCAGGGTGAGCTGGTGCCGGAGCTTACCTTAGCTAATGTTTTAAACCGCTATATCGCGGTTTAAACACATTTTGATTTACAGCCCCGAGGTAGCTTCGGCGCTGCCCTCCATAGGAAGTGCCAGAGGCGTCACGCGCGCACGGCCGCGCGCAGCGCCGAAGCTACCTCGGGGCTGTAAATCAAAATGTGTTTAAACCGCGATGTAGCGGTTTAAAACACTAGCTAAGGTAAGCTCCGGCACCAGCTCACCCTGAGCTGGTGCCCGGTGTTTACATCTCATACCTACCTTCAGAAGTGGTAGGTTTCCTTTAAGTATTTTCTTTGGAGACCAGGAAGGGGGGAGTGCTAGTACTCGAAGTGAGGTCTTAACATGTATTGTACCAGAGCAGTACTTTCCAGGAGAAGTTTGCCAAACCACAAAGAAGGGAAGGACACACAAAAGGAGCACGGTGCGCTCCAAAAAAGGCATTCGGAAGGACACTATTTACCATTGTGAAACATGCCCAGAAAAACCAGGACTATGTATGAAAGAGTGATTCTGGATTTATCACACATCCCTGGACATGTAGACGTAGATTTTACCCTAATTTACTATCCACAACTTATACAACATGCCGTACCTTCCCTTCTAAGCCCTGCCATGTGCCCAGCCTGTAGATTGTTGCCCCATATGGGGTATTGCTGTACCTGGATCATGATTTTATGGGTGTTTTGGAATAAACCCGCCAAAAAGTAACTGATCAGCAAATTGATACTACTAACATAAACTACAATGTCTCCAGAGAAAACTATTTCAAAATCACAGAGATATCTTAAAGTGTTGAAAATTTATTACCACAGGAAGAGACACTGGTCAAATTTTCAAAAAAAGGACTGAGCGTTAACGTACAAACTGGCTACGTCCTGAAGGGGTTACATAATAAAATACTAATGATTATGAAGATTCTAATTAATTAGTTGATTTTCCATATTACTTTCAGATTGAAGTGCATACAATCTTTCTAATGTTTTCTAAAAGGCCATCTAGGGAACAGTTTTACAACTTTAATTACATGCAGCGTAAATCACCACTCATAAGATTAATAAGCTTTTTATTGGGATAGCTATTTTTATCTCTAAAGACCAAAAATCCTAGCCATAACATGTTACTAACATGCAAAAGATTGCGTTAGAAGTTATGATTTCACAGTGTTATATTTGGACAATACTAACAGCCTATTTTTCTTTACTACAGTCTCCAAAAGTGCACGGTTACCAGGATATGGAAGCTGTCCCCCTCCTCCTCAACAATGTGAAGGCAGAACCTCCAGAGGACTTGTTAGCCACAGACCACTATCAAACACAAACAGAACCAGTGGACTTGTCAATAAACAAAGCTAGATCCTCACCAAGAGGAGTATCTTCTTCTCCACTTTCCATTACCACTTCCGTAGCCTCACCATCTTCTAATTCTTCATCTTCATCCAGCCGTCCAGCTTCTTCACCAACAGTGATAACATCCGTACCGTCCACAGCATCTGTGCCAACAGTATTGACTCCAGGACCTCTTGTGGCCTCAGCATCTGGAGTTGGTGGACAGCAGTTTTTGCATATCATTCACCCTGTCCAACCTTCTAGTCCCATGAACTTGCAGTCTAACAAACTGAGTCATGTTCACAGAATACCAGTTGTCGTACAGTCTGTTCCTGTTGTTTATACAGCTGTACGGTCACCGGGAAATATGAATTCTACCATTGTGGTACCTCTATTGGAAGATGGAAGAAACCACCTTAAAGGTAAGTGCTATAGATGTGTTTTTTTTTTTCACCTTTATTTTGCATAGTATGTATTTCATTCACTTCTACAGGACCCCAGAAACTGCCCATTTGTCAGTCCCACAACAAGTTAATAAAGCAGTGAATACCACTACTCCAAGGACTCTAAAGGGCTACTGTTCTTCACATCCTCATCCCCTTCTCCTTGCACAACCAAATTGTAGCATAGGGAATCTGTCATCAGATTGGACCATATAAAACGGCTGACAGTAAGAGGTATGGAGAGGTGTGGAATTATACCTTTGAGTGCTTTTTGCAGCAGGACTCCAGTACACTGGTATGAGAGCTCACTGAAGCACAGCACAGTTCCTCCATGTAAGTAATGCTGAGTTCACACTTGCGTTCGGCAGGTTCCATTCTACTTTCCATTACGAAGACCAAATAAAATAGCAAAGCAGTCCATTTTTTTTTATTTTTGCTATATATAAGGAAATGGAAGAAACCTGGAAGTCTATGGGGAATCCAAGGCAAACAGAAGACCTGGACCTAACTGCTGCAGTATTCAAACAGAAGCCAGCAACAGGAGTAACTAACAGCAGAGTGAAGGAACTGTGCAGCAGTACCGTAAAGTGATCTCAGACCCTACAATCCTAAAAAATAAATGCTTCTTCGGTTGCTTATAACACACATAAATGTATGGTAACACAGATCTCCGGAGCTGTTACCTTTTGTATGGTGTTACAGCTTTGTATGGTTCTATTTCTGACAAATTCTTTTTAATATTTCAATTCTACTTACCCTTAACTAGTTGCTATGTAATGCTTACCACTTCATTAGACCCGGAGCCGGCAAATGTATCTTCAGACTTCATTCCTACGCTCTACAAATGTTACGTATATACATGCAATGGCAGTTAAGAGTTTCAATAGTGTGAAACTGACATAATGCAAGATGATTTCAAGGGTGTACAAATTGATACAAATATTTCTTAAATAAACCAGTATTATTGTCCAAATCCTAAAACCCTTATTGAACGTGTTATGAAATCCGTAATTCACAGTGTAAGATTGTATCATGTTCTGAGGTAGCAGAAAGCTGTGACTAATTTGTGAATTTTGTGCCTATATTTAGAGTAGGTGCAGTGGATGTTTTGTGCAGAGCTGACAAAACAGTGAGGAATTAATCATCATAAAACAATATACACACTAGGGCACTGACTTGTGATGTTTGTTGAGGATTTTTCCTGAAGGAATTATGCATGAGAATTGCATTATGGTTAGGAAAATCTTTAGAATTATTATAATGTTCATGTTTTATTTCTTATATTACATAAGACCTAGGATAAGAGTGGAGAGAGCCACAGCACTCGGTACGGTTCAATTCCAAATCGTCTTTATTATAACATCATCAGGCATAAAATAGCAACGTTTCGATTCCAGATGAATCTTTCTCAAGCATAAGACCTAGGAACCATTGCATCCCCAACACTAATATAAGAGGGCATAGGTTTCAGCAGTTTTATTATGTTACAGCATTTATTTTTTGTTATTATTTAGTTTATTGTTTTACACAACATCATCCTATTCAGCAGCACTATAGAGAAATGGTCATCATTTAGCCCCCTATTTGACCATTGTAGAGAGAGAGTTGATTTCCAGGGACATACCTCCCTCATCCTGGACAGCAGGACAGAGCCTGAAATCCAAAACGGTCCTGCCAGATCCGGGACAGTTGGAAGGTATGCAAACGGAAATTGTCCCATTCTCACTCTCTTTGCTTTCAAGCCATTTCTATAAATTCTAGACTGGACATTGATGGGTCTTGGGATCCATTTCTGTCTGAAGCTAGTCAGTGTGCAGACTGTATTCACGGTCATGGGAATAAGCCCAGTATGTATATTTTTTCACATGTACTCTGAGTTATTAAGTTCTCTCTAGATCTCATAATGACCTGTGAACTACAAAGCTCGATGGCATTGACATTTTGAGGCTTATGCCAATTTTTCAGAATCCGGTGTTTTTCAGGGTCTTCTTTTCCTCACTATGTAGTATATTTTAAATATTTCAATATTGTTATCTGTCAGCTAAAATAACCTGTTATTTAGATCTCCCATCTTATATCTGTTTTCTCCAAATCCTGCAGCCTCCATTTAATTTCTATATTATGCATATGTTGTCATCTTTATTAGATGTCAAAGTTAGACCAAACTGTATATAATAATTTAAATCCATCATGCAAGGTCTTCTGTCTTTCATACTATTCAATGTAATGTACAGTACATGGCTGCTGTAAAGAGCCTATTGTGAAATCCCAGCAGCAATGTAAATTTATTTTACCCTTATGGAACAGTATTATAACTTTGTTAAAATCCAAGACATTTTTTGCAGATTCCATTTTTTTTTACATGTTACGATATATATACACGATGTGTAAAACAACCTATATATGTTGTCTACTTCGGTTTGCATTTAGTGGTTACTAAAAACATGATTGAAATCAACCCTCTAGGCTATTAGTCTTCTAGAATAGCTTTTATGTTTGTGTACCTCCAGTAGTACATTGCACACCACTGGTTTTGATGTCTTTCATAAATTGCTTCAAATGCACTTCTTTAGGTTGATTTTTCAAAGGTATTGGTCAACTAGCAGCATATACATGTGTGTATATATATTAATATTATATCTTGCATAAATAAAATGGTCTAAGGGCTCAAGTCTTATTAGCTGGCATTTCATATTGATAGTATATTAAAAGGCAATACAGGATGTGACATAAGAGGCTCTCGTGGTATGAAGCCTTGCAGGAGAATGTGCTTTCTACACTGAACAATCCATTGAGAAGAAAATGCTACATTGGTTCCATTTACTGAGCTGCTGATTGCACAAGATCTAAGGTGGGGGGAGGGAGGGGGTTGATGCCTGGCTTTCTATACCTACTGGACATCAATATGTTCATAGAAAGAAAATAGCAGCCTTGAGGCACTTGTTCTCCTTATACTATTTGTAGGCTTCCCTTGATGGACTAGAAGACATGGCACAACCGCTGAGCTCTCAGTGCAATCTGACAATAACTACACACATCAAGCAGTGTAAGCAAGAACACTATTACAGAGCTTCTACACTACATTAGCAGAGAGATTCTAGCAGCACATACACTCTAGACTTTCTTGATTTATTTTTATTTAGGACACGGACTTGCACATTAGAACATTTATAACTCTTTGCATATAGCTTTCACAAATTAGAATATGGTTTTTCTTATCACAAATGGTCTTCGGATAATGGGTAGAACTTTCCGCCCAAGTCATCACTAAATTGAAGTATGACCGTTTTCTACATCTCTGCTTGCGGCCTTTGTTTAATTCCAGTGGATGAAAATCAATCAGTGGTCAGATATATATACAATGGGGCAGATTTATCAAGCTGTCTAAATGTCAGAATATTTCTAGTTGCCCATGGCAACCAATCACAGCTCAGTTTTCATTTTAGCAGTGTTCATGAATAGTTTATAGGGGAGCTGTGATTGGTTGCCATGGGCAACTAGAAATATTCTGACTTTCAGACAGTTTGATAAATCTGCCCCAATAGGTATACAACTTGTTATAAATTCTGATTACTCTCTGTAGGGTGCATTTATCATTGATTTTACACCAATTTTCTAGTGTAATAAGGCAGGCTCCAGCCTGGCACATCTGTTGCAGTTGGCGCAGGCTATAGAGTATATTTGAGGGGTGCCTCTTAGTATGTTGTGCACATTGTGCTTCAACAGGGTGAAAATTATTCCTGGTGCACAGAGCACCCAGTCATAATAATTTCTCCCCTGTGACGTTGATGTGAGGTGCCCTGTGAGTATGAACAATGAAGCTTACTTAGAATGAACGCAAAGATCTAAATTGCTATGAAGAATTGATACAGAAAGTAATTTTTCGGAAATGCCACTTTTTGCATTTTCATTTTTCACTCCATACCTTTGTTAGGGTAGGATTTATGATATCCTCTTTTAGTGTGCATTAGTCGTGTATTTCAAATTAGTTAAAAGTATGTATGCACATTGTAAGGAATGACTCTGCTGATTCAGGTCTCACTCATGCTACTGCCCTGGGCAAATCAGCACTGTGCAGTTTATTTGGTTTCACAAGTCTATGTAGGAAAGTAGAAAAAAAGTTGAAGAGGAGGAACATACAAAGCATAACATATCAGGCATCTTCTTGATTGGAGAGTTTTCCTGTTGTCTCACGCTCACGTCATCATAGGGAATTCCTAAAATTCCTCTGCCTAGAAGTTTTAGGTGCAGTCGAGGATGCCATCGCCATCTTATAATGTATTCTCTGTTACAGTACTTTTTAGAAAAATGACAGGATTTGATCTATCAGCTAGGTTTCCATTAACACTTTCAAAAATCCATAACTTTTTTTATTTTTCCATGTAAGGAGCTGTACGAGAGCTTGTTTTCTGTGTGACAAATTGTATTTCATAGTGACGGTATTTAATATTCCATGCCATCTACTGGGAAGCGGCAAAAAAATTCCATATGTATTGAAATTGGTGAAAAAAGGAATTTGTGCCGTTTTCTTGTGGGGAATTTATATAAGGAATCCCCCTGTGTGTATTTAGCATGAATCCAAAAAGCTGTTCAGGGATAAAGAATATGAACCTCATCCAGCTTCATATAAGGAATCCCCCTGTGTGTTTTAATCATTATGTCACTGCACAGTAAAAATGCAGATGTGTATACTACTAAATGTATGTTAAAAGTTGGGTGACATTCCCTATAGCGCTGTAATAGTCACCCTGAGTCGTGGTCACCCAGCAGGTTTATAGCTCCCGGAGAAGCGCTTCTGGATGTATAGGAATGTATGGAAGCTATAAAATTGAGCCCACTTATAGCATTGGTATGTTGTGCCAGTACACTCATTTTTATTCAAAACAAAACATTTAATGCTAATTCATGCATTACTCTAAGTGCCATGACATCAAAAGCTTTTACAACAGCTTCAGCTCTTTATCATAATGCAGAAACACTCCATTAAATTGCTATGGGTCACGCAGTATTCATTTACCACGCTTCTATGGATTATGTATGGCAAGTATGTATTTATGTTTAAACTGCACAAGACATTAAACACCGCCACAAGGGAAAACTCGGCCTCTTCTTTTCTTGTTACCGCTATCTCTTATTCATATCTGCAAAGTTTGCACATTAGAACCAGTCAGTAGTAATTTATGTGTTATTCTCTGCAGCTCTGTTAGATTGCCATTAAATAAGTAACAAGAAAATGAGATTATAATATTATAGCACTTACGTGACAGATAACTAGATACATTTTGAAAAACCTGATAGCTACCAATGTTTCAGTTATTGGCAGAGCTGTTATCTGCAGGTACTGTTCAGCCCAATGGAGCCTACACAACATTAGTAAGACCATTCTAATGCTATTGCAGATCATTTATCGCCTTCATTTTGATCACTGTAATTCCTTACTAATTGCTCTTCACTATTTGTTTTTCTAAATGCAGCAGTCAGGCTCATCATTCTGCCTGTTACATGGATTAATGCCAGAGCTTTTTCCAGTCACATGCTGTACATTGCATCTTTAATACATTTACACCTATCTTTTATCACAAAGTTCTATGATTGATATCTTGCATAATCAAATCATAATCAACTATCCAACATTTCCAGTTTCAAAAGTGTAATGAAAACAGGCAAGCAGGCCTATCACATTACCTTATGTAGCTTTTCAGCATTAACTGTCCGTGTTACTACTGCTTTCTAAATTATTTCACAAACCCATTGGATGTTTCCAACCCTAACCACTATGCTAGATGTATTTAAAGGCATCTTGTCAGCAGAAGCCTAATAAACCGCTTCCAGTATGTTGTCGAGCAACTTAACATCTTTCAGTTAATCTTTCTTTTGTGGTCCAGTGTGGTGTTATCAGCAACAGTCAACTTTGAAGTGTGATGTATGTTATTTGTATAAATTTAAGGAGGCTGAGAGATTAGCACTGAAGTCAAGCTCTCCCTGCCTCAGAATGCGCTCTCTGCTATACAAGTTGATTTTCTGGGAGTTTGAAACTTCATTCTATTGATCAACTAGTCTAAATTTTCAGTTTGCTTTGCAACCTACTCCCAAAGATGCTGGGGTGGCCAACACATGTCCTCTAGCGGCTGTTTTACTTCATTTGGCACACTATGATGTTTTCATGGCATATTTCCATCTATATTTAGTAATCCTTGCTTACTCCAAAACTTCCTTGCACCAAAATAGAACATCCTCCATTTTTGACTGATTCAACTCACCTTTTGCAGGAACAACTGAGCTTTTACCTCTTGGACTGAAAAACTGTCCATGAATCATCTTCCACTTTCTACCTATAAAAAAAGTTTTTTGGGTGGTCTGTGTTTATATCAAGCCTTGTACAACATTCTGTTTTAAATTGAATTAATTGGAATCTAGTATATCAGACCATTGTATCTCTTTGTTACAGTGATACAGCTACAGAACTGGTCTTTTAGGTACTGGTAAATTCTAGAAATGAATAGAGCAGCTAATAGTAAACTTTTGTTATATACTACATTAAGTTAAGCAGCTTTCAGGAGGATATGATTAAATCTTTCCATATTTAAAACATATTTTGATTTAGTTCTATGTAAAAAGTTAGACATTGTATCAGACTCCTTTATGTCAGTGAATACAGGACAGAAACTGATTTACAAAAAATGCTTAATAAGGAAGGAAAGCAAACGCACAGGATCATATTTACTTAATAAAAATCTAATACCAAGTTTGCTATTATCATCTGCAATATGGATTTGTTCAATTTTCCCAAAAGTTTACTTACATTTGAAGATTTTGACGAATTCTAATAGCATGTATTTATACTACTATGAGAGATTTTGCAAATTTTAAACAAATTTCGATTTCTTTCTTTTTTTTTTTCTTCAGCACATGTGGATCCCCGGGGATTGTCGCCTAGACAGATAAAAAGTGATAGTGATGATGACGACCTGCCAAATGTGACCTTAGATAGTGTCAATGAAACTGGATCTACAGCTCTTTCCATAGCCCGGGCAGTACAAGAGTGAGTATCATATTCTCCGACTGACAGTGATGACCATGCTTTCTGTGGCTCTAGGAAATGGAGACTCTACTGACCAGAGAGTAACCGTAACAGGAATAGATACTGTCACTAGATAAGATATTTCAAGTGAAAATAAAATATTTTCTAGGCAGTGCAATAAGCAGATGATGGACACGCGTCTCTTCCAGCTTCGTGTCTATACAAGAAAAAGCCACATAGAAGGACCTATGCAAAATGGTGAAAAAGGGGCGTTATGGGCATTTTGGCATTATTTTCCGCTACAGGGTTAAACACTGAGAATAACTGTGTTTAATTGCACACTGTAACAAATGGCCAGAAATCATACAGCAAAGACCCAAAGCTGTCATGGAGACAGGTTGTCACTTCTCGACAACGTCACAGGGAGTTTGCAGGTGTGTATGTTTTCTGGCCATTTGTTACAATGTACCATTGGCAAGGGCTAATTCATGGCTAATCCATGTGGAATTTATTGTATCCATTTATTGTACATTACTTATTCCTAAATTGTATCAAATGAGATTTCAGTGGATTCCCACTTTATGGCTCCATTACCTTCCAGCTAGATAATGAATACAAAATAGCAACATTGCATCAGAGACAAATGGATGACTGCTTTTATTAAATTAGTGTGACAAGAAATGTGTCCTAAAAAGTGTCTCTCATATCGGAAAAAATAAGCCCTCATTTGTCCACATTATAAAAAATATAAACATTTCATAGCCTGTAAAATATGTAAATATGCTCTGAATGGCTCTCCTTTCCTTCTATGCCTTGTTGTGTACCCATACACCACATACTTGGGTAAATCCATTTTATCCATAGTGAAAATTAACATCTTTGGGCCAAAATTAATGTATTGCCCAAAAGAATTACAAATTGTAAATTCCACCTCCTGTAAAAAAAAACCTAAAAGGTTAACAAACTTCTTAAAGATGGTTTCTCCTACATTGAGGGGTATAGTTTCTATATTGGGATAATTAATGGGGTTTTATCCTCTCAATGTCACTTAAAAACTGAGCAGGTACCTGTAAATATACATTTAGATTTCCATAGAATTCTTGGTGCAATTTCACATTTTTAAGCCTCACAACATCCTAGAAAAATGAGAGGATGCATAAAAAACCATGTATGATGCTGACATTAGGGAAATGTTAGTTGTGTGTTATTTTGGGTGCTATGACTATCTGCCTGAAAAGCAAATAATTTAGAAAATTGAGAATTTCTTTTTTTTTTGATAATTAAACACAAAATATATTATCCAAATTTTTCCACTAATTTGAAGTTCAACGTATGATGAGAAAACAGTTTCAGAATTACCTGGGTATGCATTTAAAGGTTATTGTGACACAGGGCACATATTAAAAATTGGGTTTCACTGAAAGCCCTAAAGTGGCTTGGTCGTTAAGGGGTTAACATATACTGCAGTACTGCAGATCAGAGAAGGCTGAATGACAGGCCTAGGAGTCTAGTATACCAACCAATAACCGCCTCCCGATGACCTATTGGGGAAAGGAGGAAGTTTGTGATGATCAAAGATGGCGGTGCCCGTGCCAGGAAATGCCTCCAGCATTTCTGTTGAAGGTACTTAAGTGGTTAACACCAGTGGTCGGTGCTGGTACAGTGATGTTACGAAGTGGTGTTTGCTCCAATTTGCAGCAAATACCTACCCTCTATGGATAGATTTGCCCATGAGCCTCTCCATACACCCAGCCCAACGCTGCACCGTAATAGGCTGGGGTTAAAGAAAATATACCATCAATTTTAATTATGATAAACCAGGGACACTTACTGAATTCAGGTACTGTGGACTTAGTAATCTTCTTATATTTGTTATCCATGGCCTCCTTTTTTCTAAAATCACCTTTTAACCACTTAATGACTAGGCCCTTTTTGGTTTTTGAGTTTTCATTTTTACTCCTCACATTTAAAAATCTAACTTTTTGTATTTTACCATGTAAAGAGCCTTATGAGGGCCCGATTTCTGCATAACAAATTGCACTTCCGAGGGACAGTATTTAATTTTCCATGCCTTGTACCAGAAAGCATGAAAAAAATTCCAAATTCGGTGAAATTGGTGGAAAAAACATTTGAGCGATTTTCTTGTGGGCTTGGTTTTTACGGTTTTCACTGTACCCCCCAAATGCCATCTTTTCTTTATTATTTAGATCAGTATGATCACTGGGATACTAAATTTATATAGTTTTTTCATGTGCTTTAATAACCTTCTGTACTAAAACAAAAATCTTATTTTTTTGATCTTCTGGTACCATTAACTTTTTCATACTTTTGCAAGATGACCTGACATTTTCATTGTTATCATTATAAGGACTGTATGGCCTTTTGATCGTTTTTTATTACATTTTTAGAAGTTGCAAAATGGTGAAAAAGGGGCATTTCGAGCATTTTGGCACTATTTTCCGTTACAGGGTTAAACACTGGGAATAACTGTGCCAATCGCACACTGTAACAAATGGCCAGAAATCATACAGCAAAGACCCAAGGCTGTCATGAAGACAGATTGTCACTTCCCGACAACGTCACAGGGATTGTATGTTTTCTGGCCATTTGTTACAATGTACTATTGGCATAGGCTAATTCATGGCTAATCCATGTAGAATTTATTGTATCCATTTATTGTACATTACTTATTCCTAAATTGTATCAAATGGGATTTCAGAGGATTCCCACTTTATGGCTGCATTACCTTCCAGCTAGATGATGAATGCAAAATAGCAACATTGCATCCCAGACAAATGGATGACTGCTTTTATTAAATTAGTGTGACAAGAAATGAATAGTCTGTAATAATCCCATGAACAGATACAAGAAGCATATGCTGTTACTCTCTTCTGTACAGCAAGAGCTCCCCTTAGTGGCTTCAGTTTGAAACACAGCTGCACATTTGGAGTCATTCATTCAGAAAATACAATCAGTATTTTTCAAGATTTTTTTTTTTAATATAATTTTTTTTTCTTGGAAAAGTGGGTGGTGAAGGAAAGTGGCAGCCACTACATTTTTCACATATTTTTTTATCCAGGCTTCTGGGAAAGCTATGAGGAAGTATATCGAATAAAGACTTTAGTGGAAAATAGTCTTTCATTATATGTAATGAAACATCTTCAACCAACAAAGATAAACGTATAAATCACAGTTATACACTTTGTCTGGCCTAATCCAACAAGCACATCTTCTTGCTAAGAGCAAAGAAAACTACAATTTTATAAAAATACTAATATTTTAATTCTGTAATAAATTATCTAAAATACATATCATATAAAATCACTTACAAACAAAGGAGCACTGCAAGTATACAATATCCAGACAATAGACAGTGCAAACTGAATGTCAATTGTATAAAAAATCAATACATTAGTAAAAATTCAAAATGCAGAAATACAATAAATATAAATAAATCAACCTAAAAGGACAGGAAACATACACCCTTTAGGCTACCTGCACGCAATGTTTTTTTCTTTGCCCACAAACCACAGATCTCTAGTATGTTTTTGCAGTCAGTGCGTCTTCTTTTAACAGTTTGGAGCCATAGGTCCGTAAAAATAATAGTCCAAATGTCATCCATATGTCTTCTCTTTGCAGATCTGCAAAAAACATAAAGCAGGAAAACGTCAATAGCTTTTTGTCCTATGATTGTGTTACCTAGTAAATGCTCAGCAAATACAGACTGCTTACGGCTGACACCTATGTTTTTGGGTCCCAGTAAATCTTGGACGGCTGAGGCCCCAAAAACAAGCCGGTATATGACCTGTGCTGAGTTTTGCTTCTTGGGCAGTCAGCTCACACACGGGGCAATGTGCTTAAGCCCATATAAATACATAGATACCTGTGTTAGCCATTGAAACAATGGCTTCCACACAGCGAAAAAAAATGTTTTTGTGTGCATGAAGGCTTATTCAGACAGAAATCTCAGGGATCTACGTTTTTTTGTCAAGGCCTCTTGCACAGTTGTGTGCAGTTCATTGTCTGAAAAGCACAATTGGACCTTCCCAAGAAGTCAACTTTTGTCTAAATCAGTGAACAGTTCTCTCCATCAAATGTCTTGGGAATCATCAAGATGTTTTCTGGCATAACTGAGACAAGCCTTTGTTTTTTTTGCCATATACCATTGCCATTTTAGCCAAGTCTCTTTTTATGGTGGTCTAAGGCAAGTGAGGCCTGTAGATGTTTGGATGTTGTGGGGTGTTTTTGTTACCTCTAGGTTGAGTAGTTCCTGTTCTCTAGGTTCACCACCGTTCCATTATGCCCAAATGATGAATACATGGATCTCAGTGTGGCTCTCTTGAGTCCCATAATTGGGGAGATGGGTTTATAACCTTTCACAGCTCTCAATTACTTTGTTTATATTTGTTCCTGAATTTCTTTGGATTTTTCCATTTATGTCTAGCTTCTGAGGATCTTTTGGTTTCCTTCACTTGGTCAGGCAGATCTTGTAGGTCTTGCAGGAGCCTTCTTGCTTTAGATCAATTGTGGCAGTTATCAGGCCTGCGTTAGGCAAGGGGAATTCAACACAGCTTACAAAGAAGGAAGAAAACACAGTTAATTTATGTTTTAAGGGACGGGGGAATTGCTTCTTCACACAGGAAAATGTGATGACTTTTTCCCTTTAGTAATAGAGACCTTTGTTTATAAACAGCACCTTGGCTTTACTTGTGTTATGTTTGTTTGTTTGTTACATATTTGAATTTGTTTGGTAATCTGAAACATGCATGTGTGATAAATTTCTAAACGAATAAGAAATTAGGGAGGGGGCAAATACTTTTTCCCACACTGTTTTTGTATGTATAACTGATTCTTCGCTAGAGCTAAACAAAAAGAAAGGAATAAAGTGAAATAAATGGACATAATAAATTAGCTTCAAGTGCACTATTGGAGAAACCGATCTCAGCTGCAGAATTTATAACGCCATGATTCCTTGGCATGCTATGCTGAGAACAGAAGGTTCTGCTGGCATCACTTCAGGAGAATTTGATAACAAAGTTTTGGGCCAAGAGGAGGAGGAGAACACATAATCTTATTTCTTGTAATGATATCTGTGGTTGATCTCTCATAATAATTTTTAAGGTGGGAAGTGATACGTTAAACGTAAAGGTTACTGAGCTACAATGCCAAGTGTGCACCCCGGGGCCCTATGAGGGTTTTGGGCCACCACTAGTGTTAAGTTTAAGCATGTGCATCTATGTACATGTGCAGGGAATCCATAGGGGGCTCCAGTCACAGTCTGGTCAGAAAAGGTGGCCTAGGCCTCCAAGCCCCAGTATTTTTCCCTCTATGAAAATGGTACAGGAGTGGAAGCTGAGCCCTGCACTGGATTCCACCTTTAAATTGTGGCAGTTGTTACCAAAATCCCTCATTCAAATGAGAGGTGATCTTCTGGCTCACCAGACTAGATTGCTGCCTCTGACGCCATGGGTCCTGAGTTTAAATCCTACGTGTGACGCATCTCCAGATCTCTATGAGTGATAAATGTTACTTCTTATTTATTTACTATATTTCTTAACCATATAGAAAATTGAATTATACTAACATTATATTTAAAACAGAACATTGATCAATCAAAAAATACTACAAACATGTCTGCTATATATCCAATAAAGTGCAGAATACAAATCTAATATAAATAAATACATGACAATTTCATTGTGTTAAATGCATAGAAACCACATAAATAAATAGGCAAAACCCTGAATTCCTATATAGAATGATACTAATTATACAAAATAGTAAAAATATCACAACAGAGACTGTAGCATAAGTTAATAGAAATATAGAGGGAAAACAGCAATATACCATAGCTTAGAGGTCTAGTCCAAAAACTAGACCATAGCTTTTACTTCATGTATTCAAATGAACTACATATGACATCCTACATCACCAATGTAATTTATATTGGATTGCAACGACTGGAGCAAAATGTTTCTGATACTTGCAGTGTTGTTAATTTTATGTTGTATACTATGCTGTGAGTTACTTCCTTTTGTGAATATATTCATGAGTTTTTGTGTTTGTGGTTTTTGCAGCTCAGTCTCTCCATTTAGCATTGAAAGCACAAGACGCCAGCGAAGGTCCGAATCACCAGACTCCAGGCGGAGGAGAATACACAGGTGTGATTTTGAAGGATGTAACAAGGTCTATACAAAAAGTTCTCACTTGAAGGCACATAGAAGAACTCATACAGGTAGAGTACCAATCTTCACATTCAGTTTCTTACTTGCTAACAAAGATAACCTGTTGCTTTTAGAGTGAATATTAAAAATCATAGACTATATAAAGTGCCAAATGAATTGAAATTTACATATATGAGAAGGACAGGATGTCATGTGACACATTTTGAACTTGTCGAGCATATTGAGGTTTACCAAGTTATCTCAAGTATTCTGTAAAAAAAAAAACTGAATGAATTGGGAAGTATTTATACTTTAGATTTTTCTTTCATTCTCTTTTGGTGCTATTTACCGTATAAACTCGAGTATAAATCGACCCAAGTATAAGCCGAGGCCCCTAATTTTACCACAAAAACCTAGAGTACTCGAGTATAAGTACTCGAGTTTGGGTTTTCAGCACATTTTTTGTGCTGAAAAACTTGGCTTATACTCGAGTATATATGGTAATTAAATAATTTTTTTTATTGCTGATTGTAACTGGGGCAAAGCCTTATCACTGGGAATACAGCCCCTGTGGGCAGAAGGCAGGTTTGAGCCATTTTACGACCAAGCAATTTTCTTTCTTGAATTCAGAAAGTCTTCTGGCCCCTTTAATTTTTTTTGTTTGTAGTCTTTTTCTAAATACTGAACTCCCCTTCAACCCATCATTCTATACTCAATACCCACTAATTATAATAAATTGGCAGCATTTTGGAGAGCAGAAGAGCCTTAGTAAGAGGTGACCATTAACCCAATGCTGTACAATCTGACAGAGTAGCTACCTGACAGAGCTTTAACATACAAAACAATGTGGATATGGAGAATATAGAATATATACTTTATTCAAACCCACATTCTAAAACATTTAAAAATAACCCATATGAGGGAAGAATAAACACCTCACTCACAAAAGCTTAGGTCAGAATACATGCAGAACATTAAAGATTATCCCCCAGTATATAATAGTGATTGTAAGTAACAGAGTACCACCATTGATTATGTTATATGTAAACGAATGTATATAGATGTGCAGAAGAACCATCCTTTCTAAGGGACCAAATGACTACATGTATGAGAAATTATCTTCTCCCAGGTAATTTTTTTTTTATAACCTCTACTTTGAAGAAATGTTTATATATGGCAGATTAATTAAATTGAATGGGGAGCACAAGTTTTGGTGTTCTGACCGTAAGCGCATAATACAGGCAGTCCCAAGATAGGGTCCATAGGTTTGTTCTTAAGTTGAATTTGTATTTAAGTCGAAACTGTATAATTTATAATTGTAGATCAAGACAAAAAAATTTTTGCCCCAGTGACAATCAGAGTTTAAATTTTTTTTGCTGTAATGGGACCAAGGATTGTCAATAAAGCTTCATTGCAGACACTTTACAGCTCAATATTGCAGTCTGGGACTAAAGAAAAGCATCCAGAGAGCTTCACCAGAGGTCACAGTGGGCAGAGGGGTCCGTCTTTAACTATGGGTCATCTGTAAGTCAGGTGTCCTTAAGTAGGGTACCGCCTGTACTAACAAGCCTCCTGGTGTGTGTCAGCACACAGAAAACATTTCACTAACATTATATTTAAAACGGAACATTGATCAATCAAAAAATACTACAAATATGTCTGCTGTATATCCAATAAAGTGCAGAATACAAATCTAATATAAATAAATACATGACAATTTCATTGTGTTAAATGCATAGAAACCACATAAATAAATAGGCAAAACCCTGAATTCCTATATAGAATGATATTAATTATACAAAATAGTAAAAATATCACAACAGAGACTATTTTAGCTCCTAACAGAGCTTGAGAGGATCTTGGTGACATCCCACCCACCGAGACTAGAAGCAAGAATCACTAATCTTGAGTTGCTTAAAGGGGTATTCTCATCTGGAAATTCACATTTATACTAATTCATCTGGCATATTCAAACATTTCTCCAATTGGATGAGAAATGTACCTGTATGAAGATAATTTCCCATAAATATAGTTGTATATCATCCCTTAGAAACGAGACAGCTGTCCTTGGACACGACTACACCACACTCTGGTAGAGCTGGCGATGCGTACGCTATTGAACCCTGCCCGACCACCTGGATTCAATGTTCATTACCACAGGACGGCTGTGGCACCTGCAGTAACGCCATTTCATATGCAAAAACCATAATAAGTCTTTGTACAATTACTCCAGCACTGGTGGTCATATCCAAGGACAACAATCTTGTTTCTAAGGGACAACATGGCTACATTTATAGGACACTATCTGCACACAGGTATATATTTTTATAATAACGTGCAGTTGAAGAAATGTGAGTAAAGGCTATAAATTTATTATTCTTTCAATAAATTTTTGCTATTATAGAACAAGGGTATAGCGTAACAAAATGTAAAAAAGGTAAAGACATTCCAAATGCTTTGTAAATAGCACCCGGTGATCATGTGACCATGTGGGTAAAAAAAAACGAAGCTATTGTACAATTACTGTACTGTGTATTCAGGAATGCAGAATTGGTAAACTGGCCCTGGCTGTTGTATGGGCCATCCATCTGTCACTCACTAACTCTTGCTACTTCCCGACCTTGTGCAGCTTTGGGAACGCACCTCATATATTTAATTGTTCTGATGATGAGGTTTGAAATAACTTTAATTAAGTTTACAGTTAGACCACTATTGCACAATTGCTGGATACATTTACTTATTAAATTTTGTATACTTATGGATTGTTTTTAGAGTGCCAGGTAGGAAAATTTTGTAGAAAATGTTGAAGGATATTTTGAAGCAAATATGACATTTAAAGCTATAGTTAAGGGTTTTATTGTAATATTATTAAAATGTACGCAACGAAAGAAAGATCAGCGATTTACAGAAACATTGCAATGATCCCCTCTGCCACTAGATGGTGAACTAGAATTACATATGACTGTGTAATGTCGGTTACAAGAGGTTTATTTTGATACTGAAACAATAGGGTTTTTTATTTTAATTATTTTGTTTGATCTAATTTTCTTACATCATCGCTATTTTTACTGAAAACATCAAACGCGATTAGGCAAATACATAATGCTGTGAATGCCTGGGGTTATATAGTCATTTTGAGGTTACAAATTCCTTACCAGTCCATGAGAATGATCTCTTCAACTCACAAGTCTCATCCTTGCCTCGTCTTCAAGTCTGTAAGGAAAAATAAAAGTAAATCAATAACCTGTTAATAGAGATGTATCTAAGAAAGCAGAAGAAAACTACTGTTGGTGAATGCCGAAAGCGTTTTTGTCATTATTCTATATTGTATTAGTATTATTATACTATTCTATACAGATTAGTCTCAATGCCTTTACATTTAATTAGAAGTGAGTTTTCTGGATCCACAAAATGACAATAACAAATTAGGTCTACTCAATAACATGATTTATGACTTTGTATATGTACATTCATACTACCAACCTGATTTATAGATTTTCATCAATAGATTCTTTTATTATGCATTATTTATGCATAAATCTTAATGTGAATGTTCCCTAATTTTTTAGGACTCCACTTAACACTATAAATTATTTTGGTCGTATCTCTCTTTTTTAGATTAAAAAAAAGCTCGCAATATCCTGAATAGAAGTTTACTCCATACACTGGATATACTAGACTTGAAGGAGTAGCACCTGAGAACCCCCCCCCCCCCCAAAACAGTGGCCCCAAGTCTCTCGGTTTGAATCCTGGCTGCAGCTGAACACTGCCGTTCATTAAATCTTTTAAGGATTGCAAAATAGAAGCAGATCTCAGTGCTTGACTGTGTGAATCACGTCTAATTGCATGGATATGCAGGACACATACATTACTGAAATGGGGGGCACTGTATATGTGATGATCAGTAAAGGTCCCCCCATACTGATCTAGTCGTTTTCTTCTATCCAGTGCATAGGGAAAATCTTGTTTTAGTCTGAAGATCCCTTTAAATAAAACCTTCCTGGCTACCTGCAGCCACCTCAAGAGGGAGAAAAAAACTTGCTACATAGTTTTTGTACACTGAACGTAAGTGGTTTTCCAGGAATTTCTCTGAGTTCCTGCAGCGGTTGGAAGCTATAAGTATAGCCAGTATAATGACAACCTTCAGCTGAATTTTCCTTTTAAAGGAAACCTTTCACCACAAAACTGTACAATAAACCATGAACAGTACCTTTTATCAGTGATTATAATTGAGTTGTGCCTGTGTGGGTACACTGTGTTGGTGCTTTGGCACAAAAAAGACTACCGTATTATTCCCCATCATTATCATCTCAGATCCAGTCAAGAGGCGGGAGAGCAATTAAATCCAGTCAGCCTTCTCCGCCTCCAACCTGTGTATGGTAAAATCTGCCCCATCACATGCCCTTTGTAGCGTATGTGCAGTGCGCCTGACATGCCGGTGCAGGCCATCTCACCCCCATCCAGCTGCAAATGTGATTGGCTCTGACAAGAATGAGCTCTCCGGCCTTGCTCCAAAGTGCATGTGCACGTTACACGAGTCACCCCAAACCAACATGTCAGGCGCACCATCCATGTGCTAGGTTTTTCGAACAGCCTGTACTGAGGTGGAGCTGGGGGCTGAGACAAGGGGCATGTGGAGGTACTGATTTTACCAGCCACAGTGTGTGGATTCAAGAGCTCTCCCGTCCCCTTGACTGGATCTGAGATGAGAATGATGGGAAACAAAAGTTTTTTCTTTGGCTGAAGCACCAAATGCAGAGGACCCACACAGGCACTATCACACCACCATTGGAATCACGAACATAAGCATGTTCGTGGTATATTATAGAGTTTTATGGTGACCGGTTACCTTTATAGTCTTATCCTTTTTACCCTTTAAGGTTATTCTTGTTGTTTTGTCCTGTTCACACAACGGCTCATGCACCAATAAAATCCTCCACAAGAAAAGACACCGTCAAGCTAGACTGTCATCGCATTTTGCATCTTCTTTGTACATGGCGATTTATGTTTTTATGGATAGCAGAGTAGTACAAAAGTGCTTTTATAACATCTGGGATCATGTTTGTCCTGAATATAAAAAGATTAATAATTATAGAGAGGAACATAAATTACCATCAGCTAGCTCATGTCATAGGCTTGTATACAGTAATTCTAACATGGCCGAAAAAGAATTGTATGAAACCATTTTTGTACCATGTCATGTAAAAGTCATTCTTAAGAAATCGGATCTTAAACAACAAGTCTCCTGACAAAACAATCACCAACATGCCCATTCATTGAATATAAGTTGCATTGATTTATGCCCTAGGTTTTGACGCTATTAGCTTTGTGACCCGCTCATTAATGACCGGTGGTTTGTCCCTGTTTTTTATTATTTTGAGGTTTCTTGTCCCTGGTGTCTACATTTTGTAATATCAGCCTGTTCTGATCTCAGGAAATTGTCTATAATTCTTATGTAACAGGCGGTTGTATATAGTGTATACAATCTGGCACTACCGGATAATTCTCAATGACCAAGTGATGCAAGATAACCGCATGGAGATTTTTGTGAGTTTTTGTTCCATATTTTTGTTAGGGCTGTGGAATCGGGGACAGTTTTAAGTGGAAATAAAATGGAGCGTATTTGTTATCGATGTTGTAGAATTAACTTGATGCAAATATCATTGCATATTTGATCTAATGGGTAACTAGGAAAGTTAAGAACTTTAACAATATAATAGGGGGGATTTAACAATGTGTCTCAGGTTCCACCAATTTCTAGCTGGAAAACACTTGTCTTTTGCTGCACCAGATTTATCACTGTAATGATGAATTCTGGTGCAGTATAAGACTGTCGGTTCCTGCTTTAGACCTACTTTTAGTTGGTCTAAACTGTGCGCCAGAATTTTGGTTGCACTGACCAGGGCCGATTCTAGCATATTTGCTGCCTGAGGCGAATATTAAAATGCTGCCCCCCCCCCCCCCCCCGCGCTCCTTAAACTTTACTAACAATTAACAACCCTACAGACAGCTCCCTGACACTGTGTGACTGACTACAGGATCTGAGAGGCATTAGTGGCATCTAGTACCTTATAGATGACAATCTCTTCCATCAGGAGGACTTTATTCTGGGTTCTCCAATCCATGACGTATCACAGGTGAATTCACGGCCGGATATCTTCAGCTCCGTGCAGCATCTCCACCCGGCGTCCCTAAAAATACCACAGTCACTTACAGTATGAAGTATATACCCCTCACAACACAACTGACCGCACTCTCCACACATATAAAACATCCCTTCATTATATATATTCTACTGGAATTATAGCATACACAGCACCAATCAATATACAACACCCCCAATTTATTAATACAGACCCCTAACATTTGGTTTAAATGATGCAAAGTAATCTATTGTATCCTATCACTAATATATCCCACCCTGTTATTATGTTACATGTGATTTTATATTCAGTGCTACCCTGATTAATGTAAATATATAGCATCCCCTAATATACAGCCCTCCAGCTTAGTAATATACTGTATCGCATATACAGTTCCCCCGCTCAGTAATATACTGTACCCTATATACAGCCCTCCCAGCTTAGTAATATACTGTATCCCATATACAGCCCCCCCTGCTTAGTAATATACTGTATCCCATATACATCCCCCAGCTTAGTAATATACTGTATCCCATATACATCCCCCCAGCTTAGTAATATACTGTATCCCATATACATCCCCCCAGCTTAGTAATATACTGTATCCCATATACATCCCCCCAGCTTAGTAATATACTGTATCCCATATACATCCCCCCAGCTTAGTAATATACTGTATCCCATATACAGCCCCAGCTTAGTAATATACTGTACCCCATATACAGCCCCCCCAACTTAGTAATATACTGTATCCCATATACATCCCCCAGCTTAGTAATATACTGTATCCCATATACATCCCCCCAGCTTAGTAATATACTGTATCCCATATACTGCCCCCCAGCTTAGTAATATACTGTATCGCATATACAGTTCCCCCGCTCAGTAATATACTGTACCCTATATACAGCCCTCCCAGCTTAGTAATATACTGTATCCCATATACAGCCCCCCAGCTTAGTAATATACTGTATCCCATATACATCCCCCCAGCTTAGTAATATACTGTACCCCATATACAGCCCCCCAGCTTAGTAATATACTGTATCCCATATACATCCCCCAGCTTAGTAATATACTGTATCCCATATACAGCCCCCCAGCTTAGTAATATACTGTATCCCATATACAGCCCCCCAGCTTAGTAATATACTGTATCCTATATACAGCCCTCCCAGCTTAGTAATATACTGTATCCCATATACATCCCCCCAGCTTAGTAATATACTGTATCCCATATACATCCCCCCAGCTTAGTAATATACTGTATCCCATATACATCCCCCAGCTTAGTAATATACTGTATCCCATATACAGCCCCAGCTTAGTAATATACTGTATCCCATATACATCCCCCCAGCTTAGTAATATACTGTATCCTATATACAGCCCCCAGCTTAGTAATATACTGTATCCCATATACAGCCCTCCCAGCTTAGTAATATACTGTACCCCATATACAGCCCCCAGCTTAGTAATATACTGTATCCTATATACAGCCCCCAGCTTAGTAATATACTGTTTACCCCCCAGCTGAAATCTGGCCCCATATAAATATATAACACCCCCAGGAAAAGAAGAATCTGGCCTCATACAATATATACAGCCCCCCAGTATAAAATTATTCTGGCCCATATAATATATATAGCACCCCCACCCCAGTATAAATGACTCTGACCCCATATAGTATATACTGCATCCCCCCTAGTATAAAACATTTCTGGCCCCATATAATATATCAACCCCCCCCCCCCACACACACACACACACACAAACACACACACACACAGTTTAAAACAATTATGGCCACATATAATAAATCAAACTCCCCCCCCCCCCCAGTATAAAACAAGTATGGCCACATATAATGTAAAAAGCACCCCCCCCCCACAGTATAAAACAAGTATGGCCACGTATGACGTATACACCCCCCCACACACAGTATATGACAATTATGGCCCCCACTCCCCCTTATCAGTCAGATTAGAACTAATGAAAGTGCATGAAAAATAATAAAAAAATCATACTCACCTGCAGGCAGCTGCTCCCTCGGCGCGGCTCCGTTCTTCACGCTGCTCCGCACAGTGACACAGGCGTCGTGACGTCATGACGCCTGTGTCACTGATTAGAACGGAGCGACGCAGCAGCCGGAAAGGCGCTGCGTCGCTCCGCATATAAATCGCGCCTGTGTCTTAAAGAGACAGGCGCGATTTATTTAGCTAGTGGGCGATTCGGGCGTTAATGGACGCCCGAATCGCCCACTTTAGAGCGGCGAATTTCGCCGCCCTGTACAGGGACCCGCAATCTGCCGCCTGAGGCGAGATTTTCATCTCGCCTCATGGCAGATGCGGCCCTGGCACTGACAATTTCCCACAAGCCACACCCCCTTAAAGTCAGAGAAAGTGCCAAAAAAGGTCTAAAAGCCTTGATAACTGTGGTACAAGGCATTTTAGACTGTTTTTGGCACCCCCTAATATGTTTTGTTTTATCAAACCCAGAAACTTAAATTGTATTTGCCATAGTAATGCTATAGTAATTCCTGGTATAAAGCTGCAGCTGTTCTTTGCCATGATCTTCTTTGCAACTTACCATTAAATGATTGCCTCTAGTACATCTCTACTTCTGTTGTCTTGTTCTTGAATCGGAACCTGTTTATGGATATTATCAATCATTTTCTGGATAATTCATAGATCTGTCTAAACCAATTGGTTTGGCAAAATAAATTGGTGGGACAGGATCTATTCTTTTAAGGAAAGAAAATGGGAACTATAGAAGAAGACCCAATACTTCTTCATTCTCCATGCATGTTAAAATATGAAGATAATGGTTCACACATTTAGCTGCGGGGCCCTTAATGGGAACCTACCACCACAAATCTACCTATGAAGGTAGATCGAGTGGTAGGTGGATCAATAGGATGTGAGGATAGCCCTTTTAAGGACTAATCCTCACGTCCCCGCACTTTTTGGTAACTTTAATAAAACTAGTATGCAAATTTTGTTATGCGGCTACTGGGGCGTGGAGTAGCCACGTCTGAGGTTACCCGAGGCGGCTACTCCACGCCCCGTTAGCCTCTTATCTCCTCCTACTCACTATCTTAGGCGCACAGCCCTCGTCCAACGATCCTGCAGTCTGCGCATGCGCAGAACAGGAGGCACGCTCCTGTGCAGCCCGGCTTCAGAGCAGTGACCGCGCAGGCGGGGGCCTACTGTTCTGCGCATGCGCAGATGGCAGGATCGGTGGACCAGGGTGCGCAGCTACGAGCTGCATGCCGAAGATAGTGAGTAGGAGGAGAAAAGAGGCTACCGGAGCGGTAATAAAAGTTACCAAAAAAGTGCGGGGATGTGAGGATTAGCCCTTAAAAGGGCTATCTTCACGTCCTATTGATCCACCTACCACCGATCTACTTTATAGGTAAATTTGTGGTGGTAGGTTCCCTTTAAACACCGTGGGGCAGATTTACCAATCACTGCTCAGCTAATATTTTACAAGTGCTCATGAATATTTTAAAGGGGATCTGTGATTGGTTGCCATGGGCAACTACAAATATTCTGGCTTTCAGACAGCTTGATAAATCTTCCCCTATGTGTGGAATTTATTATGACCAGCGTATTGAACACCAGTTTTCATTTCCCCTGCACTGGCATACTACACAGCATATTTACTAAATCTGGAGGTGTGTCTTGCCACTGGGATGAAATCGGCATCAGTTTTCTGGTGGAGACTATAATAAATATGGAGGACTGGGGTATACACGAACAGGCCCTGCCACTTTCACAGAAAGTGGGTGTGTTTCGGGAAACCACCAAAAAGTAGAAATCCCTGCTGTGAGCCAGGAATTGCCACTTTTCCGATCCTTTGTCTGCCTGAAAACCAGCGGACAAGACTTTTGTACATCTAATATTCTGTCCACCCTTGACATGTCTGAAAATGTAAAAAGCTGAAACCATAGTATGACTCCCAGCATTTTTTTCTTATAGATCTTAGCCATGATTACATTGTAAAACATAGTTACAATGTGACAGTCTTGAGCTCATAGAATTGACAAAAAGGGTTATTCTAGAGGTTTATCAGTCAACATCAAGTGCATTGATATAGAACCAGGCCCAAATGACTAAAATCACATTGTAGAGACAGTTCTCAATACATAGATTAAAGTGAAAGGTTCGGCCTGCGTACTTGGCAAAAGTGTCATTAGTGCATTAACTAAAATATTAGAAATTGGGTGTGCCATTCCTTGTCTTCATCCACAAAGACACAATTACGAAGGGCATTCATAATGCTCTGAGCAAATAGAAAGGTTTGCCACTGAAAACCTTTTATTTCAAACCCATTAGTGATGTTTTTATTAGTGATGTAATGCCAATTGTAGTACATGACTCGTGTATCATTTAAGTGAAGAGGAGTTATCTATTGTTAACCCATTAACTATGCCTCCTGCACTTGTTCTGTTTTGCTACCTAACACTGTCCTTTTTAAGCTATGGGACTATGTGGCTTCTCCACTGAGCTTGGGTCGCCAAGATAAGAGACCACTCTCTGCTGCAGAACAGGTAGGGAAGGAGGGATGTCCATCCATGCAGCAAGATAAAACTGTGCTCTGCACTCCATAACTGTCTTTTGTGCCTGAATAGAGCTCCTGACCATCCAGTGTGTAGGGATAACCTGTAATGGTTGGTGTAGACAACCCCCAAAAAAGGTAGCAACATGTGTATTGGTGATATCTTAATGATGTACATAATACCTGCTGTAGTCATTGATGTTGCAATATTAGACACAACACTTGTATTCAGGAAATCCTTTAAACAAGACCTGCTGGGGTTCCTTAAAGCCTGGTATTGAGAAATACTCCCAAGAGTGATTATATTTTCACAGGCTTTGACAATGACAATCCATTGCATGTACCTGACTCTATACACAGAGATTACTAAGGTCACGTACTACAGCGCAGCAAATTAATCATTAACTGTATCTTTTTATATTGTACACGCAGCAATAATGTATTTTACTAAAAATAGATATGAATTGGTAGGTCAAGCCAAAGTGTGGAAATAACAGCACGTCTTTTCTTGAGCACTACTATGCTATCTTACTAAGGCAATAGGACACGGAGAAGACATTCTTGTAGGTTTTTTACATAGAACGATGTCTGGCACTACTCATATCTTATATGTGTCAGTAGGGATAAACACATATGTAATGTGTCCAATAGCAAAAATAAGAATTCACCCTTAAGTGACTTTTTTTTCCAAAAATTATCTTTTTTCAGTATGTGGAAGATTTTTCACAAATTCCCATATATTCTTGACAACCCCCCCCCCCCACCTAGAAATCCTAAAAAGAACTACAATCGTGTCTCTAACTGCAACTTAATTTACTAAAGTACAAAAATGGAATTCTTAGTAATATACTGTAGCTAATAATAGTACCTGTTTGTTGGTGTCCATGTGCGAGGATATGTAGTTAGGAGCATCAACTGCTGAGAGAGGTAGGGATTACAGATGAGTAAAACTATTTGTTGGTTTTTTGACTCAATACAAATCTGTAATTTTAGGTATCAAATCTAATTGTGGGAAAATGAAAAAATTGTAGAAACTGAATTAGACAAGATTGGACCTTTTTATAAAAAATCTGTGTATTGGAGTACCAGGGAGGTTTTTAAGCCAATTTCCAGGACAACTGAAACAGCATTGGCTTGGGCTAATTTGATTCAAACCCAAAACGGATCTTTTGAAATGATCAACAAAGCTTCTACGACTGGATTCTGGGATGATTCGCTCCTGTCTGGTAGGGGGACAACAAACACCCTTTCTTTACTCCGTAATAGGCTGTGACTACTGATTGAAGTGAACGGTCAGGCTTGGATAGCTGTGTGTTTTACAAGCCCACAAATAAACTATAACAGTCTCATTTACATACATACAGCACCTTGCCTTTACATTTACTTTTTGTTGTTTATCCTTCAGAATCCTTTATTTTTCCATCTTTATTAGTCATATGTTGTCTACTTCCTGCTATATAAAACAGCCCAAACATTTTGTTACTTGTTGGAGAACTCTCATTTCTCTTCTTCATTCTTCCTTCTTAATTATATGATAGTCTATTTGACCTGCAGGTATTTCTGTACACTTTAGGATTGCATGTTTTTTCGGCATAGGCCCAAAAGGTAATTAACAATGTTTTTATGCTCTATAGTTATGCGACTCCCTGCCCAAGAGCCAAATCTTTGTGTGTGACTAGATTTTACTACTTAGAACATCATTATACATTGTCAGTCATCTAAGATGTGGGAGATCTGCACAGCTACTTTATGTTAGAAATATCATCTTTTTCTATTGTGTCAGGCATGAGAATCTCAGCATTTTGTTCTGTTTTTAATGAGTCTGTACACTAACTGGTGCCAGGATGAAGTTAACTATGATGTTTGAGTTGCTTGTTAGTCATTTTAGAACCCTTTTCCACAGTTATTTGAGTTGTGTGCCTCCATGCTGGGACAGGTTTAAAAAAAGCCGCCTATGTTTGCCTTCCTTTTATTACACAGTAACCGCACATATGTTAAACAAAGCTAATGTGTTTAATGCAACCGAAACCAAACTTTTATTGTAAAACAAGACAGTGGCTTTGTGCAGAGTATTGGGTAACCCTTTCCTCTTTTATGAGCTGCTATAAAAGCATCTTACAAATGACTATAGGGATCTCATACTTCACAATATGAAGTACTCTAAAGACTGCCACGCAATAAGCGAAAGCAAAATGAAGCATAGAACTTGAATAACTAATACCAAACATTGGGTAAAGTGCATCCTTTTGTCTGTCTAATAAGCAGCAATGTATAAAAGAGTCATAATATGATAATATTTTTGGACACCAGTGTGTAACCTACAAGTTAACTAGTTAAAATTTTACCCATGTAACTTTTTCACTCTGTAATAATATAGGGGATGACCTGTGCTGTCATCTCTGTAAAGATATACTGTACCTCTGTAATATATGTAATCAGGGTATAGAAGTACTTATGTTCTCAGGTTTTTACCCAACAGAAGGTAAACTACGTATGTCAATTTACAGGGAAGCTTAAAGGCAGCATGTTACAGAGCAGGTGGCGCTGAGCAGATTGTACATAGTGTTCTGTCTGCAGAGAGCATGTCATAGAGCAGCAGGAACTGGGGTGGATTGATACATAAGTTCAGGGACATAACAAGGAAAGGCTAGAGTCTATAGATAGATTGTAGTTCGGCCCTCATACTCTCAAGCATGAATATTCTCTATGTCATAGAGAGGAGGTTCTTTTCTATTAGTAGGACCGCCTTATTGACCCAGAAACGGCAGCTCTATAAATGAATATATAGCAAGTTATATTAAATCTGCTTAGCTCTTCCTGCTCTATAGCATGCTGCATATGATCATGTGACTTTTGATACATTAGGGTAGATCACTAAACAGTTTCTAAAACTGTTAGGGGCACATGTATCATAGTTTCAGCTAGGAAAATTGTCCTTTTGCGACTTTTCTTGTTTTAGCGACTTTTTTAGCGACTTTTGTTGGCGCTCTTCAAGTGCACCTCGGTCTGCACCTTTTGCAGTGTGCCTCGTGTATCTTAACTTTCCAGATGTTCCGTGAGACTTTTCACCTTTTTTGCAACTTTTTCACAACTTTTTAGGCGCAAATCTGCACCTGGTCCCGGGCAGGTGCAAAGGAAGTTTTTTTTCTTTTCATGGAGCCAATTTTAACATGCAAATTGGAATTATTTCACATGCTTTAAATGTTTAACATTTTGCACAGTAACCTCTTTTGTAAAAATTCTTAAATTTTTGCATTTTTTTAAAACTATTTCTAAGGGTGAGGTCACACGTAGCTGTTTAATAGCATTTTTAATGCATTTTGAAACTAATCACCTATCCTCAACTGTTGTAATTTGCCTTATTTCATTACTGTTAACATTTGTGTTTACAAAACACAATATAAACGCCGCGTTAATGCATGTGTTAACATTGCGTTTACTATGCGTTTTATAAATTCAAATGTTAAAACTAATGAAATGAGGCAAATCACCTCTCCTCAGCTGTTGTAATTAGTTTCAAAATGCAATAAAAATGAAACATGTTAAATCCCATATTAAAAGTAGTGTGCACTCCTCTATATAACCCCCTTACGTGGCTTATGTCCATATGGATTTGAGACATTTGCAACAAAAAGTCTCAAAAAGAAGCCAAAATTTGCGCCTGCCAGGATAGGAAAAACTGAACATGTATTACAAGTAAAAAGACAGGATCATACATAAGGTGCAAAAACTAGCTGCCAGAAGTCTCTAAAATTCACCTCAGAGAGACCAAACTATGATACATGTGCCCCCCAGTTAAGTCTAATTTTGCACCTCGTATTAGTTGACTTAGTTTAGGCCAGAGAAACATGGCAAAATGTTGTCTCATTTGCATAATTTGGGGTTACATCCCCCTCTCATGAATTATTTCCCCTTTTTGTCTTGATAATTATTAAAGTGTCTAAAACACTTGATAAATTTGGTGCAAGGCATTTAAGATACAAACATTACGACACAATTCTAAATTCTAAACACATCGATAGATTTGCTTTTGACCTATTTTTGGTTAGATAAATCCTGATATGGTGGAATGTGCTCCATGTTTCTTTATATTAAGATCTTCTAAGGAACAGAGTTTTTTAGTCCTATCTTGGAAAACAATAGTATTCAAAGACCATATACAGGCAGTCCCCAGGTTACATACAAGATAGGGTCTGTAGGTTTGTTCTTAAGTTGAATTTGTATGTAAGTTGGAACTGTATATTTTATCATTGTAACCCAGCCAGACAACTTTTTTGGTCTGTGTGATGATTGGATTTTAAAAATGTTGGGTTGTCATAAGAATCAAGATTAACACTAAAGCTTCATTACAGACACCTGTGATAACTGTTATAGCTGATTATTGTAGCCTAGGACTAAAGTACAATAAATTACCAATATCCAGTGGTCCGTTTGTAACTAGGGGTTGTATGTAAGTCGAGTGTTCTTAAGTAGGGGACCGCCTGTACTTTCTTTTTCTCATGATTGTACACGTATTCGGAGAATGTATGAATGTGGAATACATATGTAGTAATATCTTGTAAGTGCAATAGCGTTTTGTATAATTAAAAAAACAACCACATAATGTATCAGACTTCTAAAAGACCTAAAAATGAAGATTCATTCTAATCTTTAATGAAAACAACCTGGTTTTGTGAACAGATCTGCGATTTGTGTTAAATTTTTTATTATGAATTTGCAAACTTGCTTTCCATTTCATTTCTTTGCGTGCCATTAGTTTCTTATAGCATTTCAAAATTATTGAGATTTGCAACGAAGTTCCCTTCCCCTCTTTCATCCCAACCCTCCTCCCCTAACCTATTTTACGCTGTAATGGCACTCTATGTGCCTAAGAGGCATTTATCATTGCTTTATTTCATCTCCTTTTCACATTCCATATTTTAATAAATCTTTGTAATCTGTTATAACCTTTTTCTACATTAAGGTTTTTTCACGTCCAACATGAGTACAAAAGTGGATTTGTTGTTTTCGATGGATATCTTTGTCTATTTGTTTATCTGTATATTCAAATAAACACTGCCAAGTATCTCATTTTTATATATCAAGTATATGTATGTATAATGTATATGTATATCGTTTTTTTTTCATTTCCCTTAGGCCTCATTCACATGAACGTGTAGGGAGCGTATTAAATTGGGCGTATAGAGCATGTCCTATTTTCTGACGTAATTCCATTCCGTACGGCCCATAGAAGTCAATGGGAATGTATAAAATATGGGCTAAATATGTGCTGCATACGGCTGTGCACCACTGTATGTACGTGCAGAATTCTGATATAGTGGGATTTGCATTCCGGCAGCCAGTTAATAGTCAGCTAGGTACGGATACAGTGCCATAAAGTTGCAATGTGTTGTGTGTGAGCCTATAGAAATTAGTTTGACCATGTGCTATCCATTAAATTAATGGATAGCGCATGGACATAAAACAACACAGCGTATTTAGTTTTACTGTTGAAATATTATGGGAGCTTAGAGGTCTTCTTTCACAAGTTAAAGGGCATCTACCACCAGGATCAAGGATTGTAAACTAAGCACACTGATACTGGTGTGTGCCCCCCTGGCAGAATCTGCTTTTCTTTTAGCTTCTTATGCCATTGCTTTTAACAAAAAAAAAGGCTTTTAAAATTATGCAAATTTAACTGAGGGACTCCGGATTCGTTAGGAGTTAATGAAGCCTTGCATCATATTTAAAAGCTTTTTCTTAAAATCAACGGCCAAAGAAGCTTAAAGAAGAGCAGAACCTACCAGGGGGAGCACACACCAGTATGTCAGTGTGCTTGGTGTAGAAACCTTCATCCTGGTGGTAGATGCCCTTTAAAGTTACCACATTATTTAACTTGCTTTGTTTTGTGAATGGAAATAACATTCTTATTTTATTCTCTTTTTTTTTTAAAGGAGAGAAACCTTATATGTGTACCTGGGAAGGATGCACCTGGAAGTTTGCACGCTCCGATGAACTGACAAGGCATTACCGCAAGCACACAGGAGTGAAGCCATTTAAATGTGCAGACTGTGATCGCAGTTTCTCTCGTTCTGATCACTTAGCATTGCATCGACGGAGACACATGCTAGTCTAAGTCAACAGTCCTTCCAAACAAGCGGAAAAGCGGGTTCTTTTCTTATCAATCTGTTCAGCAGGGCTGAATCCACCCCTACAGTGTTACGAAAGCAGGATGCCCACGAGTGTTCCAAAGTGAAGGAGTAAAACAGGAAGTGTCATGCTTCTAAAGTTTCACAAAACTCAAAGCATGGAATCTCCAGTACATGTCCATACCTCAGATACAGAGACTTTTACTCTGAGGACACAGGCACTTTTTTGAGGCCATGACCTGCATCATTGTACACAGCATCTATTGTACATTTCCCTTATATATGGACAGATCTTTTTGAAAGATGTTCTCCTAATTTTCGAAGATAATGTATCATAGACTGTTTTCAAGAACATGAAACATTCAATTGCTTGATTGATACTTTTTTTTTTTGTTGGGGAAATGTTTTTGTAAAGTAACCATGAAATAATGGACTATTGACAACAGGTACATGTATAGAATGGACTGACGGCAAGTTCCTTCATCTGAACATGGGATTTTGCAATAACCCTGATGGTAATGAGATATCCCTCATAACTTCCATCAAGTAAAGTGGGCATAAAAATTTCATACTCCTTCTTTGAGTATTTAGAATATTTCTCTTTCTTTGTTGTCTGTGAAAGTATATAGGCCGGTATCTTAAGTGAAATACTGTTTGTGTTTGTGAATTGACTTGGCCTTGCCTAAAGCCTTCTTATATTTCCTTCTCATTGATTTATCAATATCCAAAACCATTGCACAGGCTCTCAGTATTATTAATTTGAGGTATTTTGGTGGAGTTTGACCCCGTCCCGAATATGAGGGGAATCCGATAGCACAAACTGGAACGGTTGCACTTCTTGCTGCTAATTAGCAATAATGACTGTCTTAAATGGATTTACTATAGATCAAGTACTTAAACTGCATTTTTTACCACATCACAGGAGGCCTTTGTCTAAATAGATTATATTAGATATTAAAACCCTACCACAAGTTTAAAAGGCTGCTCATGGTAAAATTTGACAATATCAAATGTGAATAAAATGTATAGATGACACATTTTCCCTTCTAAGGCAGTTGGAGTCTGGCCTTGAGATCAAATATATTTTGTAGTTGTTCTGCATATCAGAATCTTTTTGTGTAAGAAAAGGGAACATTCACCAGCTTTTACCTAAGAAGCAATGTGTCCGTTGCTTCACAATGGCATCATTATTATTCAGCAGTTTGCTCTGTATCTGTAGTGGCTTTATGTTGAGTGACAAAGCAAGCAATATAGGATCTGAGTAAACTGATACATATAATGTGATCAATACCAGTATTAATGGCAAATAAATGCATGGTTGTTATATGCATTGAGTTCTATTTTTAGTATTATATAGCTATAAACTATCAGTATCGCAAACGCCATATCATAAATGCTCAGTTAAGGACTAATCAGAAGAGTGGATTCTTCTACAATGATAAGCACACTCATTCCTTATTATAGTATGGTTTTAGTGTTGAGCAATATAGTTACAGTGGCAGCAGTTGTTTAATTTACATTACTGACCACCACTTAATAGCCCTTACAAGTAGTGATGGCCCTGTCATCCCGGAAGCTTTACTTGGAGTTTTTATATTCACACGTCCAGTTAGCCTGCCCCATTATACAGAGGAAGGGAATAGGTTATGATCCTCCGAAAAAATGAATTGACGTTAAACATTAAAAAGTTGTAAACATGTACAGTATATGTTGGTATATACAACTTGTTTTATAACTGATGGGGTACATGTGTTTTAAAGTTTTAGTGTGACTTTTATTTTTATTGTATTCAGTGATGTTCTTGAGATGAAGTTTTGTGTTTTATGTTTTTATGCCTCTTAATATTATCTGTAATTCAGAATAGCAAAAAAAAAAAAACAAAGAAAAATCTTTTTACAAAAATAATAATTGCACACGGTGTATAACTAACAGGATATGAATTTTAACTATGGCAAATGAAAAAAACTTCCTTCAAAGATGTCTGATATACAGATATAGCAGAGCTGAGTTTGTCAATTGCAACTCTGGGTCTTATTAAAATCTGATACAGTGTATTATTGGGTAAATGCATTATATAGGTATATTTTTCTAAATGTTCAGCCACAGCTGCTATAGTTTGAGTACAATTGTTAGAAACCCCTGGGTGACACAATGCCCTATGTCCTAAACTTTAATTAATGATTTCATATACTGCATAGCAATTGTACCAAATTTCATCTGTGCACCAATATCTGTTCAGTCTGAAAAATTATATCAAATATATTACAGATTTTTACCCTGTTATGAATAAATTCAGCTCTACATCAGCACCAGTACAAAATCACAATTATTTTATCAAGTTTTTGTATTGGTTATTGTGAGCCAAAAGAAGGTATGTAGACTACACAGAAATCTGAAGGAAATCATAGAAAGATCATAGATGCACCAGTTTTGTGGATTCAACCACAAGGGTTTGGCTCACAATAACTGATGCAATAAACTGATAAATTATCAGAGATATGAACTGGCCAAGAGAAAATAATTAAACTGATTACCAATTGCTTTCTATTACGGCACAAAGACTTTGTATGGAAAACTTTAGTATCAAATCTCTCTTATGTATTTGCCTAATATTTAAGAAAATAAAGCACAACAGATGGTTTTAGAAACTATAGGAAATGTTTTATGGAATATTGTTTAGTATTGATAAATGTTTGTGGAAAAAGATTTCACAGTTTCTTTATTGCATTTTAATGACGGTGAACAATATACAGTAAATAACTCCTAAAACATCCTTTGTACTATAATGAACAACTCTGTACAGACTATCCTCTGGTATATTCAGATTGTTGTCTTGCAGTCTACAAGATACTTGTGCTAAATGGGAACCATAAAAAGTTCTAGACTTATCTACTCTACTGCATTGTACACTGGTAGAACAATAGATAAGATGTTAACAAATGTCCCCCCGTGATCCACCATATGGTTGTGTGAATGAGGCGTTAGCACGTGACAATACAACTCGCATGATTGGACATTTTCTTACCATTGATGGTGATGGTACTAACGTCTCTGTGTCCAGAACTTCTGTAATTTACATCTCCAGTCACAAATAAAGCACTAAAGACTTTTAAATCTTTAGCATGCAATATTTAAGACAGAATATTAAAGCGGTATGCTCATTTTTAATTTTCTACAATATAGTTAGGATATGCCTTCATATTCTAGGTCCAAACTCTGGTATTCCTGCCAATGGTTAAAATAATTTCTCAACTCTTACATTTTTCTCTTGTAACATTGCACCTTATTCTCACCACTATACAAAGACATTCGGTACAACCCCTTTCAAATGAAGGAACCATGGAATACAGTACAATTAATGGTGTGACCCCTTTTTATATGAGATTAGTACCTCATCAATTAGGTTGTACTGGCATATTCCAGCAGTTAGCTTATACTTCTGATAGCATAGTTATTAAAAAAAAAAAACAACTTTATCTCCTCGGCCAACTGGAATAAGAACTTGTATGTATTTTCATGGTTATAGTGAGTTACAAGATTGGATACTGCAATGTCCTTTTCTTCATTCAGCTTTGAGCCCCCAATAAATGGTGTACTATCTGCACCTTGTTTCAGACTTCAGAGGGATATGTCCTTTCCGAATAGACTTGCAGAATGTGAAATTTGGATGTTTAAATCCTGTAACAGCACAGCTTCATTTTTGCATGGATTTCTCCTTCTAAAGATCAGGAGGCATCTCTTCTACCATGTGCAATTACACTAATGCTTATGTAAAGTTATATGGTACAAAGTTAGATTAGATGGTCCTTAACTTCACTAGTGTCTGATGCTGGATGATAAATCTGTCATATTTATCGACTATCTAGTTTAACTTAACACCCCTATTGGTTTAGTTTATGCAAGAAAAATGCAGCAAAATTCAGGTCAGGAATAAAAAGTTCTTCTTACCAGGACTTACTCCTTATAGAGACTTCACCAATAAAGACTGTCATGTAGGAAACTTATAGCCATTGATGCTCCACTAGAGGATTATCAGGATAGGAAGAAGAGGCATTGTTTTCTGTGTCCATCCTGGAAATTGTATTTGCATATTTCCCAGACTCCTTTAGTTGAGCATCAATGGTTATAATTCTCTACATGCCTACAAGGCAGCCTTAATTAGCAAAGGCTCCGTATGGAGAACCTTTTTCTTTCTGATCCTAGTCTATATCCTCCCACTCAGCGGAACCAGTTTCCTACACTCTATTGAAAAGATGCAACCAAGTTTAAACCGTGCTGTCTACAGTAGGGAATCTGGTCCTTCTGGAATAGATCTACTGGTTTGGCTTTAATCCCACATCATGTCATTAGGCTTCTTGAAAGTCATGCATGGTATTAAGGTGGCTGCCTTTTAAGGTAGCAAAAAGAGGCATTGTTTTCCTTGTCCTGTTTGCATATTACCCAGCAAAGTTCAGTCATTTTTTTTTTATCAATGTGCAGTGATGCGACTTTAAAGCTAAGCCATGTCCCCTTGTTCTATGGGTTATGAAACGATCTGGAATATCTATAAAACTCTTGATAAATGTGGCACAAGGCTTGATACACAGTTTGTCAGAATTTTAGCATCTTTGACTTAATTTGCCACTACCCCTAACGAGTCTGCTTTGAGAGTTATTCCTTCTTTCTATACTTGTATAGATCTTGTAATTGTTGGCTTTACTTGGAGATGGAAGAGGGAAAGCAGAAAGAGCCAACTGAGCCAGTAACAATGTGCGATCTGAATCTTCAGGACAGTCAGCTATTTCAAGGAATTACACAGACTCTACAACCGTTAATACATTATAGAAAGTTGCTTTTGTTTGCACTTACCAAGCAAATGAACAGCAAAAAAAAGTGCAAAACTTTTCATAGCTTTTAAGTGCAGTGATAATTTTTTTCATCTATAAACTTATGTGATTCTCTGATTTTTTTTTTTTTTATATTACAAATTAATTACTCCTTACTGTCAGAATGAAACGTTATAAAAATGTGATTATAATGCTTTTTATATAGTAATTCTAATATCCTTCTACAGTAAAACAATTCCAGATTTGGGAATCGACCACATGTGTATCCCCACCACATATGTTTGTGATAGAAGCCTATTGACCAGAATGCCTGGCTACAGACTTTAGCCCACACAGGACAACACCCAGTACGAAGGAAGGCTGTAACTGCAAATTGATATATAGTGTGTGGGTGGATTGTTTCTCTGAGGACAGCTAATATATACAATTTGCTAACAACTGCATCAAAAAGCATTCACATTCATATCTTTAGTAGCTGTAAATTAGAACATGGTGTGCTCAGAGGGTTGAATTGGAAGTGTCCTCTTGGTGGCCTTGTCCGATAACACTGGGGGATTTGTCGCAAAGGCACATATATGCCTATTTTTATTAATTTAAGGTGCCATTCCCATGGTTTGGGTAGATTAATGTGTTAAAGGAATCGCTTAGACTTTCCAGGATCAATATGCATAATATAGTAGCATTCTCTCATCTCTTATCTTTGCCGTGCACTTAAGTTGGAGACCCCCTCCATTGTTAGTTTATTTCTCTTCTTTTATATATCCTTATCGGTGCATTATTAATAAAAAGGCAAAAGGGCAAACTGCTTAACTTGGGAGATTAACCATGATTCTACTCAAAGGATCCTGATATATGATCTTTTCTGTATAGAAATCTTTCATATATATATACATTTTAACGTGACTCTGAAAACAAATATTTGTCTACTTTTCAGCTTGTATTTACTTAACAATAAGTGCTAATAGGAACCAACAGAACACTCCAAGAGAACATTAAGTACTATTTTACCTTAAGTATTAACCATGTCATTCTTCTAATTGACATGCCTTGAAGTTAATACAATTTACCTTAATTTTTCATCATAACATAAATATTAATTATGGTGGGGTCTCTTACATGTAGGCTCGCATTTATCAAGCAGTCTGCTCCAGTGTTCTGGCGTAGATTGCACATAAATACAAGCAAACCAGTATTGTGTTGCGGCTGTACTATGCATGCAACATACTTATACTTACACGTGTCCGACATAATTGTGGTGCACGCCCATTAAACTGAGTGCAACAGAAAAAAACTGGTGTTCTGTGTCCATACACATAATTTTAAAACATCGGTCAATCCTATTGGCAGCACAAGATGGTTTTCCAATAGATGATGTTAGGGGAATAAAAGATTGATATACTGAATATTATCTGGCAATAGCTTACCATCCTTTCTGCATTGAAAGGACAAACATCCTTTGATGAATTTACTTCAGTAGTTAATGATCTATAGTTTGAACAGTTGTTGGCTTTGGTCTTATGGATGATCAACATCATTTGTTGCCTAGTGATGGATAATAAAGTAGGAAGCTAGGCCCACAGTAAATGTCAATGGCAGTGATCATGTTTATTTCTCTATAAATTATAGTATGGCCAACATTACATCCCCAGTTTAAAAGGTCCTTAAAGGGATATTCTAATCTTAGACATTTGACTCTTTTTATACTCACTTCAATGGGATTTATTCTTGTGGTTTTGCCATAAATATTTAAGATGTTAAATACCTAATAAAAACTTCTTATACATTGATAATTGTAGCTGAATTGTAGAAATGGGTGACTTCTCTTACCTTACCATAAGCATATATAGCCTCTCAATGCAAGTTATTGTATGGCTACATATGTGTCATCTATTGTATGGTTAAATATCTGTCATTAAGAGCGGAAATATTTTGACAAATATGACGTGTATGTCATTTGTTGCTCCTTTAAGTAATTGTATAGTGTCAACAAACATTGAGTGGTCTATTTTAGATGGTTGTAAGGCATTTCTCTGTCAATGATTAGCTACTAGTTATACTGGAATGTCCTGGTCTTTCTGTTGAATGAAAACAGGTGATCTACGTGTCACTGGACCTCATTCCAAAAAAAGACGCAAATCTCACTATATTGCTTGAAATTGTTGTACATGGCACACCCTGAAAAAAAATAATTACTTCTAGTGACCTACAAGGATTGTAATAGTATGCTATATTAAGCCATGTACTGTGTCCTTATCTGTGGTTTTTAGATAAGAAAATTTGCATTATCCAGCATGTACTTTTATGAAAAATGACTTGTCAGTTACTAGAGCCTTCACACCTTATTACATTGTCTAGCAATATTAAAAATAGAATTGACACTGTCATCTGAACTCATATAGGCACCTATGTTATTCTAGCATCCACCAATAAGTGGACATTAATGGCCATCCAGGGTCCTTTACCAAGGTTGTACCATTTATGTGTTGAAAACTGTAATGCATTAGGCTACATTCACACTGCCGTATGGGGATGTATATATGTCTGATAGACGTGCCCCATAGAAGGCATTGGGCGCACACGTGCGGCACCGTACCATTCCTTACCCCATAGAAAGATAGGACATGTCCTATTTTTCTCTGGAATACAGCGCTGCGCGACAAATATTCCTATGGAGAGGGGCGGGGATGAGCAGTGCTCTCCCCCTCCTCCTCTCCCTGGCACTGCCGTGTGCCCACCGTGCTACGGTACAGCGGGCAATGGCAGTGTGATTATAGCCTTAGTTTGGTCTATATAAAGATTGTGTCCACAATCCATGCCACTCTTTATCAATGATAACATTAAGTAGATGCACTATGAGGTAAAGGTTAGAGGAACTATCTCTATATGGACCTATACATGGGGATACCATTCTGACATTCAAGGCAGTTAAAGGACATCTCCCATCAGTTTGCTCTTGGTAGATATGTCCTAAAAAGAAGTTCCTGAGGATAAATGTAACTTCTATAACTTTATATTTCTGCAATTGCGGGATTCAGAGTTACAATAAAATAAGTCCAGAAGAACATTGTTCTTGTTAGGACACATCTATCAGCACTAAACTGATGATAGATGTCTTTTAATAGTTTTCTTGTTCACACAATGAACCTTATTATAGGAATAGCACATGAGCTATTGTATTGTCAGCATCTTGTGATGTTGAATCTTGGGCCTTTGCTTAGGGAAGCCTAAAACAAAAAATAAAATTAGAAGCCTACTAGTAGTTGCTGCATTATTGTTCTTATATAAACAAAGTCACCTGGATCTCTGTATGTGTCCATATGGTTCTCATAGGGTGCCATATGTTTGGGATTTCCTCTCGTACAAGCAATAGAGATAGCTATTCCCATAACATACCATTGTACAAAATCTGACAACAATAATTGGAGGTGTATGGAGGTTCCAGAGGATTCCTTAAAAGTCTGCTCTGAGGTTTTAGATGGATAGAATACAGCTACATACATGAAGATTTTACTTGATGGGTAGAGGTAACTTTTATAAGATGTTATGAGGTCTCAATATTAGTAGAAGTTTGGAATATTAGTTAATAGTCAAATTATTATTCATTAGAAATTTGGTTTATAACATATAACCTTTAAAGTCAATGTACTAAGCCATACACATGCATGACCACCTCTCCATACACTTACCATTTCCATACAGTGGTCAGGAGCTGCTTCACAAGGAACAACAGCAGTGTTGATCTCAATACCTATTCTTGTTACAATAGCACAGAATTTAAAATATTTGTATTTTTTCTGTTACCGACAAAAACTTGGTTTATACGGTTAATAGGAGAAAGATCCATCATGAACAGTGTCCGCATTCATTTTCATAAGTGACTTTAAAACCTTAGCTATAATGGTACTCACCTATACTGAATGATGAATTGATAAATGCTCATTTTAAATTTTACTAGTCAAACTTCTCTTGTACAAAATAGTTTCTAAATATGAGAATAAGCACAGAACAATTTTCATACAAACTAGATTTCTAATTTAATCAAGCTCATTACATTTTAACTATGAAGAGAGTCATTCACCAATTTTGTTAATCATAGTCTAGTACTTAGTCAGTAAGTCTTCTTTTTATTTATTGGTCTATAATATACTAAACTGTATCATCTTATAAAATATGCACAATTTTTAAGACTAATCCATTCAAATGATTTAAATAGGAATATGAATATGTAGGTTACTGGCTTTCATTATATTCTCATCTTCAAAACTGTGACATGTACAGTATAAATGTTACTGTGAACCCCGATAACCCTCTCAGTACTTACAGGGCTAAAAACCTTGGTCTGACAAAATGATCATGAATAAAGGTTGCAAACATGTTTTTTTTTAGAAAATAGACACATATTGTGTTTATTTTTTAGCTATCTTTTCCTATAAAATTATTAATTTGACATTGTACTGCATGGCGCCCCTCCTAAGGAACGTGTTCTCATATTTTTTGCTATCCTGAGATCTTCTCATGATATCTTCTCATGCGCTCATGTCCAAGTACCTTCTAATCGGCATCCTTCCTTTATATAATTACATAATTCTTTGTGTTATATCCTAATAACTCTTCTCTAAAGCCTGGCTCATATTTTACAATTTTGTCCCCAAGTAATAAATACTGTACAATGAACAAAGGTGCATATCACTATTAGATAACAATTGTAGTGCAGTAAAGAAGTTGATACTGTCCCATTGCAACCAGTAAAATAATATTTCCAAGGCTCCTAAACCCAGAAACAATCTGTCAAGGCAGTAAAGTCTCTAAATGTTAGTTCTTTGTCTACTGGTGGATACCCTCGCTCTTCCACTAATTCTTGTACTGATATGGAGATGAGATGAATCTCTGGATCTCTTGGCCTTCAATGTGCAAACCTGAATATTTTCCTAAACTTATTTATGGCATGTGACATCTTCTTAAACCACTGGCTTTAAAATAAGTCATCTTAAATATTAAGTGCTAAATTTTAGTGCACTTTATTTTCAGGCCAGTTCAGGCATTGGAAGTTACAAGAAGACAGAGAAAATGGTAATACAGACAGTCCCCGGGTTACATACAAGATAGGGTCTGTAGGTTTGTTCTTAAGTTGAATTTGTATGTAAGTCGGAACTGTATACTTTATCATTGTAATCCCAGCCAGAACTTTTTTGGTCTCTGTGACAATTGGATTTTAAAAATGTTGGATTGTCATAAGAATCAGGATTATCAATAAAGCTTCATTACAGACACCTGTGATAACTGTTATAGCTGATTATTGTAGTCTAGGACTAAAGTACAATAAATTACCAATATCCAGAGGTCCGTTTGTAACTAGGGGTCGTCTGTAAGTCGAGTGTTCTTAAGTAGGGGACCGCCTGTAGTATATTTGTAGATAACTTTTTGATGACAAACTACAAAAAAGACAAAATCTGTCAGATTTCAATATATTATAAATGATTACTGAAAGGCTTTGTTTACCATTTATATAAGTGGATATACAGTACAGTGAACCCTTAAAATGATAAATCCATCTAGAAAATCCTGTCAAGGCTAGATTTTTCATGATGGGAAATCCCATTAATGTTAGATAAAATGAAATTCTTGTAGAAATCTATTTTCCTTCAAGAAATTCCACTTCTACCAAAACAAATATCATGTAAGTTTTGCCTGGGTGTGTTTTCTTTGTTCATCATATGCGAAGTAGAATCTAGGCAATACCTTTGCTCTAAGTTAACATGATGTAAGTGTCGTTGTATTTATGTAAAGTGTATGTAATGTAAATATAATAAGACTTCTTTTTCTGTATTATGGTGATTTTTACCCTATGTCACTGTAAAAGGGACACCTATTAAAATTCTGTCAGAGGATGAAAATTTCAGTCTCTACTCTGAGACTTTAATGAACAAGTGTTATCGTTTTACTTAGTGTCATAGACCTATTTTGTTGGTGCTTTGCTTTCTGTATTCAACTTTCCTATGGATTGAGCTGTGAAATAAGATCTAGTTTAAACACTTTAAATGTATGCGTTTGTATAATTATTTGAATGGAGGCATGAAGGTGAAACATCATTTTGTATTGAATAAAATGAACTTCTCTGAAGCATTTCATTGCAATTTTGTATGTACTTGAAGGCTTAAAACACATATGTTCTGGCTTGTCAGTATCTATCTACTTCCCTTCTACTCTGTCTGCATGTCACATCATAATATGGTTTTAACTGCGTATCATAAGTGACCATCATTGTATGACAAACTTACTACATGCAAGGTTCTTGCCCCTGTTGCAAACAATAGTGCATAGAGTTATTAATCTTTTTTAGCTTGTCAACCATGTACCGTGCTCAGACCCCTGAACGTGAACATGTTGGGTCCATGTTTTCGGACCTATGTGCTGGATAGATTTCACAGACTGACTACAGCGGACAGGACAGCTGTCACAGTGTCAATGTTGCAGTCCTATGACAGACAGGGAGTCCTTGCATCATATTTTTGTATGCATATACATATACATCGGCCAGTCATGAAGGGTTGTATCTAGAGGGCTCATGGACTGACCCCTCTCCAAACATGGCAGGTGTCAGATGTAATTACATATCTGACACCTGCCGATAACTGCTATGGTCGTCACTTTCCGCCATTCTTAGAGAAGTGCAGTAGATTAGTCTCTGCAATTTTTCTCTCACTGACACATGCAGCCGGATCCTGTAATAACATCAACGTGCTTCAGGCATTTCTCTCTGCCAAAGCCCATGGTCCATAGAGAAGATTCGGCAGAAGGTAAGTACCGTATATACTTGAGTATAAGCTGTCCCAAAATTAAGCCAAGGTACCTAATTGTACCACAAGAAAACTGGGAAAGCCTATAGACTTGAGTATAAGCGGAGGGTGGTAAATGCATTGTTGCCGATTGCAGCAGCGGAAGCAGGGTACACAGTCACTGCTCAGCCTACTCCCCGTCTCAGCCGGGTCTATATTGCACTCATATTGAGTGCTAGGATGTCATACCCGACCAGCCAACACGAGAGGTCCTTCCTATGTCTCTCTGTCTATCTTCTATTGATTATGACTGCCATAGGTTTTTGGCTGTATGATATTATAGTCTGGAAATCACTTCCTTCATATGGTACTAGAATCAATCTTCTTGGGGAATAGAGGATCCCTCCCTTCTGCCTAAATTCAATCTGCAGTTTCAGGACCTTCGGAGGGCCTTAAAAGGTCCTGAAATGGCTCTTGCGTACATTTGTAATGAGAGCAGGAACAGATGTAGAAGAATTTCATTGGTGAAGGTTCTTCTCCGTCTAAAATTTAGTGGGTGGTTTTAATGCACTATTGTCCACACTGCGGTGTGTATTGTGATGTTCTCCAACAGCTGAGGTGTGTATTGTGATGTTCTCCAACAGCTGAGGTGTGTATTGTGATGTTCTCCAACAGCTGAGGTGTGTATTGTGATGTTCTCCAACAGCTGAGGTGTGTATTGTGATGTTCTCCAACAGCTGATGTGTGTATTATGAGGTTTTACAGCAGCTGAGCTGTGCGTTATGAGGTTCTGCAGCAACTGAGGTGTATATTATGATGTTCAGCAGCGTTATGTATTGTGATGTTCTTCTGCAGCTGAGTTGTGTATTGTGATGTTCTGCAATAGATTAGCTTTATTTGACAAGGTTTTGCAGCAGCTGAGGTGTGAAAGCAAAGTTTCTGTGGAAACTCTCACCTAGGTTACTAAAAAAGATATATTTAACATGGGATAAGATGCAAGTGACAATTAAGTGGGCAATAAAACTAAAACATCACATAAGTGGGAACACAACCTAAGGCCTCTTGCACATGAACATTGTTTAAGGACATGGGCTAGCAGAATTGTTTTTTTTACATCTAGCACACATCCTCATTTACTTCTGGTATTTTGAACCTCCCTGTGGTCTTATCATTTGAATAATATTGAATATCGCCCTCCCTTTCTTCCTTCCATCAACCTTGTCCTTTAATAAGGCTCAGTAGAACTGAAATATGCCTGTTTTCTTGCAGAAGAGACTCCAGTATCCACGGGAATGTGTAAATTTGTCATTGTGTTTTATGGCAATAGATAAATTCAGCTTTATGTCTTTGTAGCGACAATCATGTATAGGTACATTCCATTTTTGTTATTTTTCTTTGTGTCACATTTAGTTATAGGTAAGCTTAATGGGCAAATTGTTATACCTTTCTATGTACACTGAGTTTTTCAGTGTGATTGGTATATTGAAATCCCCTATGAAGAGCCAAAAATGTTTTTTTTCCTAAAATTAATAATTTTTTAAAGACCTTTAAATAAAATAATATGTAAATGATCTGCCCTTTCACCTTTTAAAAAAATATAAATCAACTACATTTAGAGAGCTACAAACGACATCAAATGAGCATATTATTAAAAAGTTAAATATTTATTTGAAACGGTGATTACCATAGAAGAATATAAAATAAAACAGACACAGCATTTATTGCCCATGCTTAGTCCTGACAAGACATCAGCTCTGGAGATACGCCTCTTTCACATCCTTCCTCTATATGTAATGGCACCCCTAAAGGGCTATTAAGGGAATAGTAGTGGGCGACCGCCAACACAAATGCTCCGCTTTTGCCGATTACGTCCGTCTGTACTTTTCCAATCCAATTTCTTCCTTGCCTGCAGGGAAGGAGACACTCCAGGCATTTGGATATTTTTGTAATTATAAGGTTAACATTGGCAAGAGTATAGCTTTAAGAATAGGGCTCAACCCGCCTTTACCCCTACACTTGGCAAGAAAATTCCCTTAAATACCTAGGCATACAAATACCAAAGAGTTTTGAAGACACTTATGCATTAAATTTTGTCACCTTCATTTGCTTCTTGAAGACTGACCTTACGTACCTCCTGGTCCAGAAAGCATCTCTCTTGGCCACGCAAACTCCATAGAAATGACGATACTGCTCCGACTACTATACTTGTTCCAAACAATACAGATTCTTCTTCCTAATGACTTCTTTACTCAAATAACTACACTAACTGGTCTGTTCCTTTGGTCTTATTTGACGTGTGGCCAGAACTACCCTGGTTAGGAGAAAATCCCAATGTGGGTTAGGATTGCCTGATTGCAACAGATACTCAGTTCTTGCCAGAGTACTTCACTTGTTTCACAATGGCGCCGGTAAATTATACATGTGTCAAACTCACAAACTGATGGGATCTGGTTTCAGGTTTCTTGCTGGAAAAACACACACAGTGCTGCCTGTGATTGACAGCTCCATTTCTGATCTTAGGAAAGCTGGGTGTGTCTTTAAACTCATTTTGTCTGCAGCTGCGCTTTGAGTGATGGACGGCTGAGCCAGTCAGTGCTGGAGATAGTGTCTATTACTGCCTTATATTCTGCCCAGCCCCTTCATTGGGGGCTGGTTATTGCAGTCTAGATGTGTATCTGGTGCTCTTGCCATTGCAGTTCTTGCTATTCTGTGTACTGACTTCTGCTTTCCTAGCAACCATTCTATTTGCTATACAAATCTGTACCTTTGCCGCCATTTTGGTTTTGACCCGGTTTGTCCGACTCCGCTTGTCTGTCTGTATCTGTTGTTTGTCGCTCAGTATCATTTATCTCCTAGTGTGACCCCACTTTCCTGTCTCAGTCTTGTTTTGGGTTTGGTGCACCAGTGTGAACATTGACCTATATCTGTATTCCGACTACCTGTCCGCTCCACCAACCAGCAGGTGCCAGACAAAGTAAGTCTTCCCTATCATCTTGTAGGGTCACTCAGGGACCATCAGTTAGGTTCCTGATAGTGGGTTCACCCTTGCCAGGGCGGTTTATCTGCTTTAGGTAGCGCCTTAGACCACAGGGATTTTGCAGGGTGAGTTTGCCACCACTTACCTAGTCTGACAGCTAGCTTCAAGCCTGATTGTGGTTGCGTGGTTGCTGGACAGGTGCTGACAACGTGGTTCTGGGACAGCAATTAGCCCCATGCCCTTTGCAAACCTTTTCCTGGTCTGTGACCTATATTAGGCTAGATCATAAATACGATAAACTACCTTTGATAGCTAGATGTGTTCGACAAATCGACATATGCCTCACGGGCCCCCTAGAGCTCTTCACCTTTGATGCCTGCTGATACCTGTTACTGATAACTCAGACCTTTCGGTGGGCTGCTCTAGACAGTTTCTCCACCCTTTATGGACTAAACCTTTCATGATCTTGTGGAAAGTTTGTCCTTAAAACCACTTCCACAGGTGCTGGAGGGCTACACCACCAATACAACTTTGGAGTGGAAGTACAACAAGATAACTCACTTTTTCTTGCAACAAAAATCCAAGCTATCTCCGCTTAGGGACCTTTCCTCTTTTGAACAATTTTGCCTAAGTGATGCTCCCCCTTTATACACTTACCCAGAACAAGTACTTTTTGGGAAGGGATGGGAAAGGGAGGACTAGCTTTAAATGAGGAAGACTGGGACAAGGCATTCAATCTATGCCACAAACTATCTTTGTCTAGCGAAGCCCAAGAGACTACAAATTTCTGACCAGGTAGTTAATGGTTCCCGCAAAGCTTAACTCCATCTTCCCCAACACTCCTGACATATGCTGGCATTGTGGGGCCCTGCGGGGCACCATGACACACATTTGGTGGAGCTGTCCTAAGATCTGACCCTTCTTGCAGAAAGTCATTGCGCTGATCGCCCATCTTATACAGACCCAGCTTGACAACTCCCCTACTAGCATGCTGTTCTCAGCCATCCCGCTCCCTATTCATGAGGCCATGAGCTCCCTGATGGGCATACTGAGATTGTGGAAGAGTCCAGACACACCCTCCATGTCCGACTGGTTCCATGAGTTGCTCCAACAGATGGAGGAACTGTCACTGTTCTCAGACAATAGACCACAAAAATTCCATAGTACCTGGGAACCCTGGATCACTTTCCAAAAATCCCCAAACTTTGCTACATACTCTTCAAGCCCACATATCTGCAAGGAACTAGCATTGATCGAACTGATGTACACCCTGTCACCCCGCCCTTCCCCCTGCCTCTCTGACCCTTTTCCATACCAACCAGCACAATGCTGTATACGCATACCCCTCCTCTACCTTGGGCCAGGTCCCCTTGAGTTTCCTTGTTATCATATGCATTATTATCCACTACTCTATATTCATGTACTTGATACTGTATCCTATAAGATGTAAACTTAAGTTCTGGATAAAAATGTTTCCTTTTTTTAAAAAAAAATCTTTAATTCCACATATAACATGCAAAAATGCTAATATAGGAATGAGTTAAAAAAAAATTTTGTAAATTATTTCCCTTTATGTTTTAACTTCATCCTTATTACCAGATAGATGAATGAGAGCAACCTAATTATTATAATGGAATACTGAGAGCATCAATAAGTGCTTTATCTTTCACTTTTTTTCTGCCTGGACGTTGTTCTTTGGATTTTTTTCTTTCTCAGTACGTATGGTTTTCATCTTGGCTACTAAATGCTTTTACTGTGTGAACCTACTTTTTATTTCACAAGTGGTGGGATCCCAACCTACACACAAAACGTGGAAAACATCTCTAGGCACTTATCTGACATGCAAAGATATGGCTGAAACAGCAACCAAGTGAAATATTTAATGCTTTCCTCATGTGCACATTTGATGTGAGTTAAACAGCCCTCCAATGATTAGTTACTCTCCTAATGTTCTAAGGTCTCCTACACTGTAGGGATTTGTGCAGATTTAATAATCTCGCCCACCACTCCATGTGATATCATTTTCTTGCTTTTTTTCATTTTTAACTATCAACAACTATGTTTCCCACACTTTTACAAGTTACCAAAACCAAAACTGGTATGGCCAAAAGTGTTTGTAACATTAATAAATATAGATGTATATCATATATATATATATATATATATATATATATATATATATATATATAAATGTACACAGAGAAAGAGAGAGACATCTGCCTAAGTTAACTATATATATATATATATATATATATATATATATAATTTATAAATGTATCATTAAACTTTTATTTTTCCCTTTATAGTGGTGTTATTTCTGCAATTAAAATAGATTTTACAAAATCTAAAGAAAAAATGACCCCTCTCTTCTCTTATTTTATAAGTACCATATATAATTATAATCTGACCCAAGTATAAGTCGAGACCCCTAATTTTAACACAAAAACTGGAAAAATCTATTGACTCAAGTATAAGCCGCGGGTGGGAAATGCATTGGTCACAGCCCCTGCAGCATATAGCCTGCCAGCCATGTAGTATATAGCCTGCCATCCTTTATAGTATATAGCCTGCCATCTCCTGAAGTATATAGCCTGCCAGCTCCTGTAGTATATAGCCTGCAGCCCCTGTAGTATATAGCTTGCCAGCCCCTGTAGTATATAGCTTGCCAGCCCCTGTAGTTTATAGCCTGCCTTTCCCCTCTAGTGAATAGCCTGCTAGCCCCCTCTAGTGTATAGCCTGCCAGCCCTCATAGTCTGTGCCGATGGCGGTGCACACATTAGAATGTCAGCGTGAGGCTGACATCATGATGCCTGTGACAGACCGCACGGGGAAATGAAGCTCATACCGGAGCCGCAATGTATGGAAGACGACCTGCAGGGGGGGCCTCGGAGGGTGAGTACACTTTTTGTTTTTTTTCTTATCTCGAGTATAAGCTGAGTGAGGGTTTTTCAGCACATTTTTTGTGCTGAAAAACTCGGCTTATACTCAAGAACATTTTGCGTTTCCATTTTTCACTTTGAACATTCAAAAATCTATAATTTTTTTTATATGGGTGCTGCTTATATGGGTGGGCTTGTTTTCTGCTAAACAAATTGCACTTTGCAGTGCCATATCATGTACTGGGAAGTGGTAGTTCCATGCCATGTACTGGGAAGTGGGAAATAATTCCAAATGCAGCGAAATTGGTAGAAAAATTAATTTGCGCCATTTTTTTGTGGACTCGGATTTTACTCCTTTCATTGTGCTCCCTAAATGACATGTCTCCTTTATTCTTTGGGTTGGTACGGTCACAGGGATTACAATTTTATATAGGTTTAAATGTGTTTAATAACATTTAAAAGAATTAAAACCTTCTGTACAAAAAAAACATCCTCTGCCGCTAATTGTTTCAAACGTTGGTGTACAGAGCTGTAGGAAATGTGTTTTTTGCAAGATGAGTTGATGTTTTAATTATTACCATTTTGTGGACTGTGCAGCCCTTTGATCACTTTTTATTACTTTTTTTATATGTTGCAAAATGGCAAAAAAGTGCAGATATATGGGTTCTTTTTTCCATTACGGGGTTAAACGCTGGGGATAACTCTTATTATATTTTAATAGATCAGACAATTTGAGACACTGTGATACCTAACATGTTTATGAATTTTACTCTTTATTTATTTTTTATATCCGTTCTAGGGAAAGGGAGGTGTTTTGAATTTGTAGGTTTTTTTACATTTATTTTTATTTTTTTTACAATTTTTCTGAGAACCTAGGATAGGTTAACCCTAGTTTGTCTGATCGATGCTACCATATACTACCATACTATACTATAGCAGTGTATTGGGATTTTACTGATCATGTATTACAATTTGCCACTGGCACATTGTAATAGATGTTCTTATAATACACTGCCTCTGTCAAGGCGACAGATTGTCACTCCTGATTACATCATGGGGAGCGACGATCTAAGCCAAGATGTTGGCACCAACGGTGCTAGCACAGATTGTGGGTTTTACCGGTGGGTGTTTGCTGCAATATGCAGCCGTTTATATATGAGTGTAAGCCAAAAAATGTGCTGAAAAACTGAAACTTGGCTTACACTCCAGTAAAGAAAAAAAATAAAGTCAAAATTTCTCCTTTCCAGTGCCCCCCCCCCCCAGGGTTTTCTCTTCTTCCATTGACATCATAGGGTGCGCTGCCCGGGAGGTGAAGCAACAAGAGGACCTGCCTGGGGGGTCGGAAAGATGAGCACTCCATTTATTCTTTTTTTGTGCTGGCCAAACTGGGGGCTGGCTTGCTATATACTACACGGGGCTGGCTATACACTAAAGGGGGCTGGCTATATACTACATGGGTCTGTGTATATACTAAAGGGGGCTGTCTATGTACTACACGGATTACCAGATTGCCGGTTGAACAGCCTATCCACCAAATGAACACCTCTAGCTACTAGCCTGAACCAGAACGCTGAACCCGAACACAGAAATCAAGTCTGCTCATCTCTACTCTCTATTTCTTTTATTTATCTAACATATACCTCCGTGATCTTATATCCATGTCATATCTCTTTTTCTATATGTCAGATATTATAAGCAGGAGTAGAAAACTTAATGAAAATGTGGCTAAACCCTGATAACCGAGGAAATATCAGCACAAAGCAGCAAAGGCAGGAGGCTCCCAAGCACTGGAGAGAGATCGTAATCTTACACTGAGCTATCTGATGCTTGGATAGAAGCAAAAACTGAGTAAAATTGCAAATTAAGTAGTTAAAAGTTATCTTTATTGTGTCAAGATCACTAAAGGATTAAGATTTGAGGACTTTTTTTCGCCTTGTGCCAGTAGCCTTCTTGAATGAACTTTACATGCAATATACACTATATCTTTCTAAAAATCAATAGAACAAAATTATAGAACAATGTAAGTCTTTAGTATGACAGTAATTTTTATATTTGTTGCCCCCTTCTGACCTCAAACCCCAGGGCCAGATCATAGGGGGGCTCATCCCGGAGCCTCCACCACTTTGCCCTTAAGAGGGCCCCCACCTTAATTGCCCAAAGTGTTTTTGGTTCTGGGCTCCCCGGGCAGTACCCGACTTCAGTCTATGGCAGAACGAGTGAACAATAAGTTCCCTGTTCTGCCATAGACGATCGGAGGTGTACCAAGATGGCAGTGCCCTGCCAATGGCAGCGCAGTGACGTCACACACTGTGCGCCAGTGCCAGTATGCTGCTGATACTTCGAGGGACAAAATGAGGTGGACGCGCATCATTTAATAATTGTTGCGCTCCTTACTTTCGTTGGACTTTGCATCTTTTTCAGGGATTACACGGTTTGTACAGGTATTTAAAAAGCGTCTGCGCTGGGATTTTGGCACAGCTGTGCTGGCTTCCATGCGACACAATTTAGGGGGCGTGCTGTCAGACAGTCCGACTGATTCGAACTGAGCGCAGGTTTTAACTTTCAAATTGTGTCACAAGCCCTAGCACTTAGATGCACCACTATAAAGATGGTGAACTCTATCGGACCTGAGCAAGGATGTAACACATGCAGGATATCGGGCGCACGATCTTAGTGAGTGTATTATCGTCGGACAATGCACTTTCAGTGAATTCCAGTGGCCGGATTTGTAAATGTGCCCCTACATGTTTTCATATAACATAACATTATTTAACCAATCTCTTTCTTTTGGGCTATTTGAGCTTGTTCACCCAAGGTTGCTTGGGCTGACATCTTTATTATGGCTTTACTATTCTTTTCTGTTGTGCAAATGGTGACCAGCACCAAAGGGAGCACATTGGGCAGCAATCAAAGAGATTTCAGTACTACATTTCTCATGTTCCTAGCTAATATGAGTAGTTTATTACATTAATGTTTACTACGTGTCACTGTCCTAATAGCTTGAAATAAGCTTTCAGCCTGGCTTGTTTCTTTTTAATCTGAATCTGAAAAATCTTGCCCAATCAAATGATAAACTGATTTTCATTGTATTTATAGAGTTTTGGACATGATTCTAGGTAGACTCATGTGAAAATCCCAGGCATTGGCAGTTCTATGGATATATAAACCTTCTACTGTGTGTATAATTCATCTATGTAATCTATATTTATATAAACTGCAATGTAAAGTAAATGAGCCCATATCCTGGTGTGAGAACACAAAGAGGAAGAAGTTGTGGAGAGATATATTATAATCGTAAAGCAATTCTCCAATTTAGGTCCAATAAGGAGTCTGTAATTCTATGTTATAACATACGGTATTTCATCCAAGCTGTCACCACCTCTTTGATTAACTGTTGGGAAGGATTCCCACATAATTTAGTCCTGAAGGAGTATGATTGTGTGTGGTTTTATAGTGTTCTATAAACTGCACTATGTCCATCCAGTCTCATTTTAATGGTGTTCACATGTCTTAAAATCTTATGGTTTAATGATCTTTTATGGATACTATTACACATGTGACTATTCACTAATATATATGCTCCACTATTTATGAGTGCCCTGTTCTTTCTCTTAACTTCATAGTTTTGATTATTAACTTTTCAAAATTACTCAGTAAATATGATACAAAATTATAAACTTCAAAGGAAACTTTAAAGGAAATCTATCATTTATAAAAGTAAGAAACATCTACAGATACTCACCTAGGCTCCTCTTGATATTGATCCCGGCGCTGTCTTTCACTAATATTGACATGCGGGCATCACCTAGAAAAGAAATGTATAAGTAGCAGTCCAGAGCGCTCTAAGCTGCTAATTATGCATGCCATTACCTCCTCCATGCTGGGAGAAGGAGGTGCAGCCCGGACCGCTGGACAGGGGCAGACTGGGAATTTAAAGTGGTCCCATTCTGTGGGCGGGGTCAAAACAAGTAAGCGTGGCCATGTGATGTGGGTGAAGTTACTAAACTCCACACAAACTGTTTATAGATAGTCTAAATTAACATGTACACCACTGAGAAACACTGCCTCACTTATACAGGAATAAAGCTGCTTTAAAAAAAAAAACAAAAAACATAACGCTGCCTTATATATACACAAAAAACTACTACAGTACGTTAAAATACCAAACAAGAGAAAACAAGAGGAAAGGACAAGGCTTCAATGCAACAACATAAAAGTGAAAATCTGTATTAGTGAACAACAATAAAAATATATAAAATAGACTGTGAAACATCTCAGAATGGATACAAGAAAGCACGCCAGGTAATACGTCCTAAGATACATGAACGAAATATCCAATATACAGTATAAGAGACCCAGAAATGTAGTAAACAGTACTAGACAGAAGTAGCTATCAAATAATAATGGTGTAGAGTAGAGATGAGCGAACACTAAAATGCTCGGGTACTCGTTATTCGAGACGAACTTTTCCCGATGCTCGAGTGCTCGTCTCGAATAACGAACCCCATTGAAGTCAATGGGAGACTCGAGCATTTTTCAAGGGGACCAAGGCTCTGCACAGGGAAGCTTGGCCAAACACCTGGGAACCTCAGAAAAGGATGGAAACACCACGGAAATGGACAGGAAACAGCAGGGGCAGCATGCATGGATGCCTCTGAGGCTGCATAATCGCACCATTATGCCAAAATTATGGGCAACAGCATGGCCATGACAGAGTGACAGAATGAAGCTAGATAGCATCTAAAACATCCAATAATTGACCCTGACACTATAGGGGACGGCATGCAGAGGCAGCGGCAGCAGCGGCAGGCATGGCAACATACCCTAAATGGACTCAGGCTTCAAACCAATGGGTAGCAGAGAGGAACCAAAGGAGGTGAGCAAGAAGCGCTCAAATAATATCGGTACATGATAAAAGTTTGCCAGTATATTTTGTGGATTACACAGCAGGGTGGCGACAAAGTTAACATGGAAGCCATGAAAACAACCCAAAATTCTGCCTGACACAGCTCGTTTGATAAGGGGACCATGTATGGAGGCAGTGAACTAGTAGTAGATTAAAGGTGCTGCAGTTAAAACTATGTTAGTTGGATCTTGGCATGGAGCTGGCGCTCCGCTGCCAGGCGAGCTTTCGCCAATCCAAGCCCCTGTCTCTAGGCTACTCCCCAAACAGCACTTCTAAGAACCTTTTGTATAAGATCAAGTGTAGTAGCGTTCTTATAAGTTTAGGATATGCCGGGTGAGGGGAATGTAAACAGATGCGCAAGAAGCGCTGAAATAATATCCCTAAATGGTAAAAGTTTGCAAGTATATTTTGGGGATTACACAGCAGGGTGGCGACAAAGTTAACAACTTTGATGTGGAATGCCCTGTAATAGCTCTTGGGCGGTGTGCCTTTTATCGCCTAGGCTCAGCAGTTTCAGCACCGCCTGCTGTCGCTTAGCGATGGCACTGCTGCTGTGCCTAGAGCTACCGACTGATGGCGCCATGCCCACGGATGGTAATTCGGAGGAGGAGGAGGGGTGGGAGGAGGTATAGTAGGCCTTTGAGACCTGGACCGAGGTAGGCCCCGCAATTCTCTGCGTCGGCAGTATATGACCAGCCCCAGGGTCAGACTCGGTCCCAGCCTGCACCAAGTTAAGTGTAGTAGCGTTCTTATAAGTTTGGGATATGGCGGGTGAGGGGAATGTAAACAGATGCGCAAGAAGCGCATGATGCGCATGGAGCTGGCGTTCCGCTGCCAGGCGAGCTTTCGCCAATCCAAGCCCCTGTCTCTAGGCTACTCCCCAAACAGCACTTCTAAGAACCTTTTGTATAAGATCAAGTGTAGTAGCGTTCTTATAAGTTTAGGATATGGCGGGTGAGGGGAATGTAAACAGATGCGCAAGAAGCGCTGAAATAATATCCCTAAATGGTAAAAGTTTGCAAGTATATTTTGGGGATTACACAGCAGGGTGGCGACAAAGTTAACAACTTTGATGTGGAATGCCCTGTAATAGCTCTTGGGCGGTGTGCCTTTTATCGCCTAGGCTCAGCAGTTTCAGCACCGCCTGCTGTCGCTTAGCGATGGCACTGCTGCTGTGCCTAGAGCTACCGACTGATGGCGCCATGCCCACGGATGGTAATTCGGAGGAGGAGGAGGGGTGGGAGGAGGTATAGTAGGCCTTTGAGACCTGGACCGAGGTAGGCCCCGCAATTCTCTGCGTCGGCAGTATATGACCAGCCCCAGGGTCAGACTCGGTCCCAGCCTGCACCAAGTTAAGTGTAGTAGCGTTCTTATAAGTTTGGGATATGGCGGGTGAGGGGAATGTAAACAGATGCGCAAGAAGCGCATGATGCGCATGGAGCTGGCGTTCCGCTGCCAGGCGAGCTTTCGCCAATCCAAGCCCCTGTCTCTAGGCTACTCCCCAAACAGCACTTCTAAGAACCTTTTGTATAAGATCAAGTGTAGTAGCGTTCTTATAAGTTTAGGATATGCCGGGTGAGGGGAATGTAAACAGATGCGCAAGAAGCGCTGAAATAATATCCCTAAATGGTAAAAGTTTGCCAGTATATTTTGGGGATTACACAGCAGGGTGGCGACAAAGTTAACAACTTTGATGTGGAATCCATGAAAACAACCCAAATTTCTGCCTGAGACACCTCGTTTGATAAAGGGACGATGTATGGAGGCAGCTATATGGACGACTTTTGGAGGTAGCAATGGAGACAACGTGTGGAGGCTGCTATGGAGACAATTTAATTTGGATAGTGCCTGTATGTGGCAGTCCCAAACATTTTTCAAACCAGAGGAGCAGGTAGGTGGCCCTCCAGTAAAATGGGATAGATTGAGTGCCTGTATGTGGCAGTCCCAAAAATGTTTCAAACCAGAGGAGCAGGTAGGTGGCCCTCCAGTAAAATGGAATAGATTGAGTGCCTGTATGTGGCAGTCCCAAAAATTGTTCAAACCAGAGGAGCAGGTAGGTGGCCCTGCAGTAAAATGGAATAGATTGAGTGCCTGTATGTGGCAGTCCCAAAAATTGTTCAAACCAGAGGAGCAGGTAGGTGGCCCTGCAGTAAAATGGAATAGATTGAGTGCCTGTATGTGGCAGTCCCAAAAATGTTTCAAACCAGAGGAGCAGGTAGGTGGCCCTCCAGTAAAATGGAATAGATTGAGTGCCTGTATGTGGCAGTCCCAAAAATGTTTCAAACCAGAGGAGCAGGTAGGTGGCCCTGCAGTAAAATGGAATAGATTGAGTGCCTGTATGTGGCAGTCCCAAAAATGTTTCAAACCAGAGGAGCAGGTAGGTGGCCCTCCAGTAAAATGGAATAGATTGAGTGCCTGTATGTGGCAGTCCCAAAAATTGTTCAAACCAGAGGAGCAGGTAGGTGGCCCTGCAGTAAAATGGAATAGATTGAGTGCCTGTATGTGGCAGTCCCAAAAATTGTTCAAACCAGAGGAGCAGGTAGGTGGCCCTGCAGTAAAATGGAATAGATTGAGTGCCTGTATGTGGCAGTCCCAAAAATGTTTCAAACCAGAGGAGCAGGTAGGTGGCCCTCCAGTAAAATGGAATAGATTGAGTGCCTGTATGTGGCAGTCCCAAAAATGTTTCAAACCAGAGGAGCAGGTAGGTGGCCCTGCAGTAAAATGGAATAGATTGAGTGCCTGTATGTGGCAGTCCCAAAAATGTTTCAAACCAGAGGAGCAGGTAGGTGGCCCTCCAGTAAAATGGAATAGATTGAGTGCCTGTATGTGGCAGTCCCAAAAATTGTTCAAACCAGAGGAGCAGGTAGGTGGCCCTGCAGTAAAATGGAATAGATTGAGTGCCTGTATGTGGCAGTCCCAAAAATTGTTCAAACCAGAGGAGCAGGTAGGTGGCCCTGCAGTAAAATGGAATAGATTGAGTGCCTGTATGTGGCAGTCCCAAAAATGTTTCAAACCAGAGGAGCAGGTAGGTGGCCCTCCAGTAAAATGGAATAGATTGAGTGCCTGTATGTGGCAGTCCCAAAAATGTTTCAAACCAGAGGAGCAGGTAGGTGGCCCTGCAGTAAAATGGAATAGATTGAGTGCCTGTATGTGGCAGTCCCAAAAATGTTTCAAACCAGAGGAGCAGGTAGGTGGCCCTCCAGTAAAATGGAATAGATTGAGTGCCTGTATGTGGCAGTCCCAAAAATTGTTCAAACCAGAGGAGCAGGTAGGTGGCCCTGCAGTAAAATGGAATAGATTGAGTGCCTGTATGTGGCAGTCCCAAAAATTTTTTAAAACAGAGGACCGGGTAGGTGGCCCTCCAGAAAAATGGAATAGATTGAGTGCCTGTATGTGGCACTCACAAAAATTGTTTCAAACAGAGGACCGGGTAGGTGGCCCTCCAGAAAAATTAAATGCATGAAGTACTATAGCAAGAGCCAGTGGGCCCTGTCAAAAAATAGCCATTTTCCTCTGCTTTACTGTACAAAGAGGAGGAGAAGGAGGAAAATGAGGAGGAGGAGGAGGAGTGGATCAATTATTCAGGTTGAGCTTCCTTCACCTGGTGGAGATTGGAAATTCTGAGAAATCCAGCCTTTATTCATTTTAATAAGCGTCAGCCTGTCAGCGCTGTCAGTCGACAGGCGTGTACGCTTATCGGTGATGATGCCACCAGCTGCACTGAAAACCCGCTCGGACAAGACGCTAGCGGCAGGGCAGGCAAGAACCTCCAAGGCGTACAGCGCCAGTTCGTGCCACATGTCCAGCTTTGAAACCCAGTAGTTGTAGGGAGCTGTGTGATCATTTAGGACGATGGTATGGTCAGCTACGTACTCCCTCACCATCTTTCTGTAAAGATCAGCCCTACTCTGCCGAGACTGGGGACAGGTGACAGTGTCTTGCTGGGGTGACATAAAGCTGGCAAAAGCCTTGTAAAGCGTACCCTTGCCAGTGCTGGACAAGCTGCCTGCTCGCCTACTCTCCCTCGCTACTTGTCCCGCAGAACTACGCACTCTGCCGCTAGCGCTGTCAGAAGGGAAATACTGTTTCAGCTTGTGCACCAGGGCCTGCTGGTATTCATGCATTCTCACACTCCTTTCCTCTCCAGGGATGAGAGTGGGAAGATTTTGCTTGTACCGTGGGTCCAGGAGAGTGAACACCCAGTAATCGGTGCTGGAATAAATTCTTTGAACGCGAGGGTCACGGGATAGGCAGCCTAGCATGAAATCTGCCATATGCGCCAGAGTACCAACGCGTAAGAATTCACTCCCCTCACTGGCCTGACTGTCCATTTCCTCCTCCTCCAACTCCTCCAACTCCTCTTCTTCTGCCCATACACGCTGAACAGTGAAGGACTCAACAATGGTCCCCTCTTGTGTCTCGCCAACATTCTCCTCCTCATCCTCCTCCACCTCCACCTCCTCCGATATGCGCTGAGAAACAGACCTCAGGGTGCTTTGGCTATCAACAAGGGAATATTCTTCCCCCGTCTCTTGTGACAAGCGCAAAGCTTCCGACTTCATGCTGACCAGAGAGTTTTTCAACAGGCCAAGCAGCGGGATGGTGAGGCTGATGATGGCGGCATCGCCACTGACCATCTGTGTTGACTCCTCAAAGTTACTCAGCACCTGACAGATATCAGACATCCACGTCCACTCCTCATTGTAGACTTGAGGAAGCTGACTGACCTGACTACCAGTTCTGGTGGAAGTTGACATCTGGCAGTCTACAATCGCTCTGCGCTGCTGGTAAACTCTGGATAACATGGTCAGTGTTGAATTCCACCTCGTGGGCACGTCGCACAACAGTCGGTGAGCGGGCAGTTGGAGGCGGCGCTGCGCTGCCCTGAGAGTGGCAGCATCTGGGCTGGACTTCCTGAAATGCGCACAGATGCGGCGCACCTTCGTGAGCAAATCAGACAGATTGGGGTATGTCTTGAGGAAACGCTGCACTATCAGATTTAACACATGGGCCAGGCATGGCACATGTGTCAGTCTGCCGAGTTGCAGAGCCGCCACCAGGTTACGGCCGTTGTCACACACAACCATTCCCGGCTTGAGGTTCAGCGGTGCCAGCCACAGATCAGTCTGCGCCGTGATGCCCTGTAATAGCTCTTGGGCGGTGTGCCTTTTGTCGCCTAGGCTCAGCAGTTTGAGCACCGCCTGCTGTCGCTTAGCGACGGCACTGCTGCTGTGCCTAGAGCTACCGACTGATGGCGCCGTGCCCACGGATGGTAGTTCGGAGGAGGAGGTGGAGGAGGGGTGGGAGGAGGAGGAGGCATAGTAGGCCTGAAACACCTGGACCGAGGTAGGCCCCGCAATCCTCGGCGTCGGCAGTATATGAGCAGCCCCAGGGTCAGACTCGGTCCCAGCCTCCACCAAGTTAACCCAATGTGCCGTCAGCGATATATAGTGGCCCTGCCCGGCAGCACTCGTCCACGTGTCCGTGGTCAGGTGGACCTTGTCAGAAACGGCGTTGGTCAGGGCACGGATGATGTTGTCTGACACGTGCTGGTGCAGGGCTGGGACGGCACATCGGGAAAAGTAGTGGCGGCTGGGGACCGAATACCGAGGGGCGGCCGCCGCCATGAGGTTGCGAAAGGCCTCGGTCTCTACTAGCCTATAGGGCAGCATCTCCAGGCTAAGCAATCTGGAGATGTGCACATTAAGGGCTTGGGCGTGCGGGTGGGTTGCACTATATTTGCGTTTCCGCTCCAGCGTCTGGGGTATGGAGAGCTGAACGCTGGTGGATGCTGTGGAGGATCGTGGAGGCGACGATGGGGTTTTTGTGGCAGGGTCCTGGGCAGGGGGCTGACTAGCAGCTGACACAGGGGAAGGAGCAGTGGTGTGCACGGCCGGAGGTGAACGGGCTTGTTGCCACTGAGTGGGGTGCTTAGCATTCATATGCCTGCGCATACTGGTGGTAGTTAAGCTAGTAGTGGTGGAACCCCTGCTGAGCCTGGTTTGGCAAATGTTGCACACCACAGTCCGTCGGTCATCCGGTGTTTCCTTAAAGAACCTCCACACTTCTGAAGATCTAGCCCTCGCCGCAAGAGCCCTCACCACGGGAGCTTCACTAGTTGACAGTGGCGCTGATGCACCAGCTCTGGCCCTGCCTCTCCGTCTGGCCCCACCACTGCCTCTTCCAACCTGTTCAGGTCGAGGACTCTCCTCCGTCTCAGAAGCACTGTGTTCACCCGGCCTCTCAACCCAGCTTGGGTCTGTCACCTCATCATCCTCCGATCCCTCAGTCTGCTCCCCCCTCGGACTTCCTGCCCTGACAACAACTTCCCCACTGTCTGACAACCGTGTCTCCTCATCGTCGGACACCTCTTTACACACTTCCACTACGTCAAGAAGGTCATCATCACCCACAGACTGTGACTGGTGGAAAACCTGGGCATCGGAAAATTGCTCAGCAGCAACCGGACAAGTGGTTTGTGACTGTGGGAAGGGTCCAGAAAACAGTTCCTCAGAGTATGCCGGTTCAAATGCCAAATTTTCCTGGGAGGGGGCAGACTGGGGGGGAGGAGGCTGAGGTGCAGGAGCTGGAGGAGTGGCGATTTCGGTGACATGGGTGGACTGCGTGGAAGACTGACTGGTGGTGGACAAATTGCTCGAAGCATTGTCAGCAATCCACGACATCACCTGTTCGCACTGTTCTGGCCTCAACAGTGCTCTACCACGAGTCCCAGTAACTTCAGACATGAACCTAGGGAGTGTAGCTCTGCGGCGTTCCCCTGCTCCCTCATCAGCAGGTGGTGTCTCACCCCGCCCAGGACCACGGCCTCTGACCCCTGCAGTAGTTGGACGCCCACGTCCCCGCCCTCGTCCTCTACCCCTAGCCCTCGGGTTAAACATTTTTAAAATGAGAGTTATAACTTTATTTTTTTTTTTACTTTTTTTTGTTTTTTTTTGTGTTTTTTTTTTTTTTTTTGTGTTTTTTGTTTTTTTTTGAGTTTTTAAAACCAAACAATGCTATCCTATTGCTATGGCTATTTTCTAGCCAAGTATCAAAGGAAGCACAGTACTATGCCAGATGAGATGACACTGAGTTATTGCCTAATAGAAATCCAACCCCTACTGAATTTTGCCACTTCGGCCTTTGCTATGGATATGTGCGCCACTAAGCGCAGAACACAGCGGTCGCAAGTCCCACTACAAATTGCTCAGAATTGGCAAGTACATGCACTGCAGAAACTACAGTCACCAGCAGATCAACCAGAAATCAAATATATAGAACGCTACTGTAGGCTTCAAGAAGCTGTTTGTATTCTCCTATGGCTATTTTCTAGCCAAGTATCAAAGGAAGCACAGTACTATGCCAGATGAGATGACACTGAGTTATTGCCTAATAGAAATCCAACCCCTACTGAATTTTGCCACTTCAGCCTTTGCTATGGATATGTGCGCCACTAAGCGCAGAACACAGCGGTCGCAAGTCCCACTACAAATTGCTCAGAATTGGCAAGTACATGCACTGCAGAAACTACAGTCACCAGCAGATCAACCAGAAATCAAATATATAGAACGCTACTGTAGGCTTCAAGAAGCTGTTTGTATTCTCCTATGGCTATTTTCTAGCCAAGTATCAAAGGAAGCACAGTACTATGCCAGATGAGATGACACTGAGTTATTGCCTAATAGAAATCCAACCCCTACTGAATTTTGCCACTTCAGCCTTTGCTATGGATATGTGCGCCACTAAGCGCAGAACACAGCGGTCGCAAGTCCCACTACAAATTGCTCAGAATTGGCAAGTACATGCACTGCAGAAACTACAGTCACCAGCAGATCAACCAGAAATCAAATATATAGAACGCTACTGTAGGCTTCAAGAAGCTGTTTGTATTCTCCTATGGCTATTTTCTAGCCAAGTATCAAAGGAAGCACAGTACTATGCCAGATGAGATGACACTGAGTTATTGCCTAATAGAAATCCAACCCCTACTGAATTTTGCCACTTCAGCCTTTGCTATGGATATGTGCGCCACTAAGCGCAGAACACAGCGGTCGCAAGTCTCACTACAAATTGCTCAGAATTGGCAAGTACATGCACTGCAGAAACTACAGTCACCAGCAGATCAACCAGAAATCAAATATATAGAACGCTACTGTAGGCTTCAAGAAGCTGTTTGTATTCTCCTATGGCTATTTTCTAGCCAAGTATCAAAGGAAGCACAGTACTATGCCAGATGAGATGACACTGAGTTATTGCCTAATAGAAATCCAACCCCTACTGAATTTTGCCACTTCAGCCTTTGCTATGGATATGTGCGCCACTAAGCGCAGAACACAGCGGTCGCAAGTCCCACTACAAATTGCTCAGAATTGGCAAGTACATGCACTGCAGAAACTACAGTCACCAGCAGATCAACCAGAAATCAAATATATAGAACGCTACTGTAGGCTTCAAGAAGCTGTTTGTATTCTCCTATGGCTATTTTCTAGCCAAGTATCAAAGGAAGCACAGTACTATGCCAGATGAGATGACACTGAGTTATTGCCTAATAGAAATCCAACCCCTACTGAATTTTGCCACTTCAGCCTTTGCTATGGATATGTGCGCCACTAAGCGCAGAACACAGCGGTCGCAAGTCTCACTACAAATTGCTCAGAATTGGCAAGTACATGCACTGCAGAAACTACAGTCACCAGCAGATCAACCAGAAATCAAATATATAGAACGCTACTGTAGGCTTCAAGAAGCTGTTTGTATTCTCCTATGGCTATTTTCTAGCCAAGTATCAAAGGAAGCACAGTACTATGCCAGATGAGATGACACTGAGTTATTGCCTAATAGAAATCCAACCCCTACTGAATTTTGCCACTTCAGCCTTTGCTATGGATATGTGCGCCACTAAGCGCAGAACACAGCGGTCGCAAGTCCCACTACAAATTGCTCAGAATTGGCAAGTACATGCACTGCAGAAACTACAGTCACCAGCAGATCAACCAGAAATCAAATATATAGAACGCTACTGTAGGCTTCAAGAAGCTGTTTGTATTCTCCTATGGCTATTTTCTAGCCAAGTATCAAAGGAAGCACAGTACTATGCCAGATGAGATGACACTGAGTTATTGCCTAATAGAAATCCAACCCCTACTGAATTTTGCCACTTCAGCCTTTGCTATGGATATGTGCGCCACTAAGCGCAGAACACAGCGGTCGCAAGTCTCACTACAAATTGCTCAGAATTGGCAAGTACATGCACTGCAGAAACTACAGTCACCAGCAGATCAACCAGAAATCAAATATATAGAACGCTACTGTAGGCTTCAAGAAGCTGTTTGTATTCTCCTATGGCTATTTTCTAGCCAAGTATCAAAGGAAGCACAGTACTATGCCAGATGAGATGACACTGAGTTATTGCCTAATAGAAATCCAACCCCTACTGAATTTTGCCACTTCAGCCTTTGCTATGGATATGTGCGCCACTAAGCGCAGAACACAGCGGTCGCAAGTCCCACTACAAATTGCTCAGAATTGGCAAGTACATGCACTGCAGAAACTACAGTCACCAGCAGATCAACCAGAAATCAAATATATAGAACGCTACTGTAGGCTTCAAGAAGCTGTTTGTATTCTCCTATGGCTATTTTCTAGCCAAGTATCAAAGGAAGCACAGTACTATGCCAGATGAGATGACACTGAGTTATTGCCTAATAGAAATCCAACCCCTACTGAATTTTCCCACTTCGGTCTTTGCTATGGATATGTGTGCCACTAAGAGCTAAACACAACGGTAGCAAGTCCCCCTGCTAATTCCTCACAAAATGGTAAAAGATGCAAATTAAAATAAAAAAAGTAGAACGTTATTGTAGCCCTAAGAAGGGCTGTTGGGTTCTTTGAGAATCACTCCTGCCTAACAGTAAGCTAATAGAACACCCTAACGCTTTCCCTGAGCAGCAGCAGCTCTCTCCCTAGCGGCATCCAGAGACAGAATGATCCGAGCAGCGCGGCCAGCGGCTAGTCTATCCCAGGGTCACCTGATCTGGCCAGCCAACCACTGCTATCGACGTGTAAGGGTACCATGTCATGCTGGGTGGAGTGCAGAGTCTCCTGGCTTGTGATTGGCTCTGTTTCTGGCCGCCAAAAAGCAAAACGGCGGGAGCTGCCATTTTCTCGAGCGGGCGAAGTATTCGTCCGAGTAACGAGCAGTTTCGAGTACCCTAATGCTCGACCGAGCATCAAGCTCGGACGAGCATGTTCGCTCATCTCTAGTGTAGAGCCCTTATGTAACTGACAAGTAACCTGTAGAAATATCAGGGGTCACAGAAGCTAAATCATAATCAGTGATAAACACATATAAATAGTACAAACTAAGTGGAAGCTAATGTGACCAAACAGAGGACATGATATTAACTGGTGTGCACCCCGACATGCGTTTCAATCGCAGCAGGTCTTTGTCAAGGGATTTTTTTTTCTTTGTTTTTTTGCACTACAATACGTTATCTGATAAACAAGAATGTAACTACTATAATACTGCCTCCTATGTACAAGAATGTAACTACTATAATACTGCCTCCTATGTACAAGAATATAACTACTATAATACTGCTCCCTATGTACAAGAATATAACTACTATAATACTGCCCCCTATGTACAAGAATATAACTACTATAATACTGCCCCCTATGTACAAGATTATAACTACTATAATACTGCCCCCTATGTACAAGAATATAACTACTATAATACTGCCACCTATGTACAAGAATATAACTACTATAATACTGCCCCCTATGTACAAGAATATAACTACTATAATACTGCTCCCTATGTACAAGAATATAACTACTATAATACTGCCACCTATGTACAAGAATATAACTACTATAATACTGCCCCCTATGTAAAAGAATATAACTACTATAATACTGCCCCCCTATGTACAGGAATATAACTACTATAATACTGCCCCCTGTGTAAAAGAATATAACCACTATAATACTCCCCCTACGTACAAGAATATAACTAATATAATACTGCCCCCTATGTACAAGAATATAACTAATATAATACTGCCCCCTATGTACAAGAATAGAACTACTATAATACTGCTCCCTATGTACAAGAATATAACTACTATAATACTGCCACCTATGTACAAGAATATAACTACTATAATACTGCCCACTATGTACAGGAATATAACTACTATAATACTGCTCCCTATGTACAAGAATATAACTACTATAATACTGCCCCCTATGTACAAGATTAGAAGTATTATAATACTGCCCCCTGTGTACAAGAATATAAGCACTATAATACTGCTCCCTATGTACAAGAATATAACTACTATAACACTGCTCCCTATGTACAAGAATATAACTACTATATTTCTACCCCCTATGTACAAGAATATAACTACTATAATACTGCCCCCTATGTACAAGAATATAACTAATATAATACTGCCCCCTATGTACAAGAATAGAACTACTATAATACTGCTCCCTATGTACAAGAATATAACTACTATAATACTGCCACCTATGTACAAGAATATAACTACTATAATACTGCCCACTATGTACAGGAATATAACTACTATAATACTGCTCCCTATGTACAAGAATATAACTACTATAATACTGCCCCCTATGTACAAGATTAGAAGTATTATAATACTGCCCCCTGTGTACAAGAATATAAGCACTATAATACTGCTCCCTATGTACAAGAATATAACTACTATAATACTGCCCCTATGTACAAGAATATAACTACTATATTAATGCCACCTATGTACAAGAACATAACTACTATAATACTGCCTCCTAGATTGAGGTTGTGTGTGGTGTGAGCTCTTGACCCTCCTCATGTCTGGAGCTAGCCCAGGGCGGGGCCACCCTGGGTGGGGAGATTCCCCAAGCAAGGCCCAGGCTTCCAGGCCTACACCGGGAGTGAACTCCCAAAAACTTTCTGTTAGGGATGCAAATCCCAAAGTCATGAAGAGTGAAGATTGTGGACGTGATGTCGCTGTATTGGAGAAAGAGAAAGAGTTGAACATGAATACTGCAGTGAAAGCAGCAAGTTCTATGAGCAGCCAGCGTGGAGGAGCACAGGTGAAGCAGCAGAGTGTGAGACCAGCAGCAGGTGCACAGCCCCCCACTCCTGCACCCAGACAGAGGAGAACGTCTCTGGAGAGACAGACCCTGCAAGAAAACCTGCAGCAGAGGGATGTGGTGTCCAGCATGGCCTGCACAGGCCGCACCAGGTCAGCAGTAAAGCCGCAGACTGTTACTATGAGCGCTGCTAAGTGTGAACAGGCCCCTGCAAGTGCAAGCCACAAGCCTGGGAAGGAGACGGGTGCACCCAAACCATATGGAGCTGCACCCCGACCAGCACAGCAGGGGAAGGAGACCGCACGGGCACCGGAGCTGCAGATGGCGGAGGAGATACCGACTCTGGTAAGGAGGATGGGGGAGCTGACTAATCACAAGAAAATGCTGCAGATGCAAATAGACTGTATGTATTCACTTAGAACTGCACACCCTGAAAGCAGCACCCTGTATAACACCAAGCTGCAGGGACTAGGCATAGAACTGGCACAGGTGGTCAGGGATATGGACTGTGTCCTGGAGAGGATGGGACCCCTGGCCGAGTCATACAGGAACCAGGAGCGCTTCTCCCAGCAGAGGCAAAGCTGTGACTCTGGGCCCCGGGCCCCTACAGCACAAGCTGGTTCCGTTCCCCCAGATGTCTCTCCGCGTGTTACACAGGTTCTCAGGCCTGCGAGCTTCTCGTTCCAGAAAGGACAGAGACAAGATCAGCCGCAGACCTCTGCAGCGGTCCCAGAGCAGGTGCATGGACCCGAAGTACCACAAGTCCCAGCAGTGTCTGTTAATGGTGAACTTGCATCTATGGGTCAGGGTGATGCGGTGACCCAGGAAAACTCTGTTGTGCTTGGGACTGGGGACACTGTTGCTATACCTGAGGGGTCGGGGGATGGAGGGGACCCTCAGTCTATCTGGGATGTGCAGCCTCCGCAGGAAAACATGGATGGGGGGCAGAGGGTTATACAAGATAATGTGTGTGACTTCCCCCCTTTAACATCAAGCCCCTTAGTAGAGTCAGGTCCCTCTAGATCAGACCCTCCCCCCAATTCCCGTAGTGAGCCCCGTCAGGAACCTCCTAAAAACGCCTGGAGCCGCGGCGCTCCCTCCTTCACCTCCGGCGCGCACTACTCCGGGCAGGCGTTTAAGAGGAGGAACGTGGTGCGCTTTAAGACCCGAGGCACCAAGGATGATCTACCAGATAGGAGGTTTGTGGTGCGGGATCTCCTGTGCAGCCAGATGGGGTTCACGCCTGATGATATCCTGGCGGTCATTAACCTGCCAGACAGACAGGGCTACGATGTCAGCTTTAAGCTCATGTCTAGTCTGGATAGGTTCTGGGATAAATTCCCCCGGCTTAGGGACACAGACGGCTGGAATAAGTTTATTTTTGTCCCCATATCCAGGCTAGATACCGTGGTAGTTAATATAATATTCTGGAACGAGTCTGTTCCTCCCCAGGATATTCTGGTGTGGCTTAGGCGCCATTGTGATCTGCTGTCTGACCTCACTAAGAACAGGGACACTGACGGTATCTGGACTGGAGGGTGGAAGGTGCTGGTAAAACTGCGCCAATATAACAATATCACCCTGCACCTCCCCAACTCCTTCTATATAGGTAGAGAAAAGGGCGTCTGCTTCTATCCCGGACAACCACGAAAGTGCTTTAGGTGTGGTAAGATCGGTCACGTGGCCAAAATATGCACAGTGGCAAAATGCAACCTGTGTGGGGAGGTCGGCCATCTCAGTGCCACCTGTGAGACAGTCAGATGTAACCTCTGCGGAGAGATGGGCCACCCACACAAGGATTGCCCGGAGGCCTGGCACAACATCGCCAGGGACTTGTCAGATGATGAGATGGTGCTGGAGGCAGATGCCTTAGAGGAGGAGGCCTTGGTGTCAGGGCAAATTCTGACCAGGCGGGAGGTACAGCAGGGGTCAGGTGAGACAGTACTAGAACCCCAGCAGTCAGACAGCAATCAGGGGAGTATGGAGATGGTCACTCGGGGCCAGCCTCAGGCAGCCACCTCTGTAACACTATCTGAATTTGAGGAGTCAAAGAAGAACAAGAGGAAAAAAAAAGATAAATCCTCTCGTAAACCTGAGGAAGATTGTAATTTAGGCCCAAAAACCAGGAGAAAAGCCAGTGGTGATGCTGGGGTCATGGTCCTATCTAACAGATATGATGCTCTGTCAGAGTCGGATGGGGATTATGAGAGAGAGTTACAGCGCATTCAAAATGAGTGTGAGGTGGACACAGGGGATCCTCCAACTAAAAAGAAGCCCCCTCCTGTAGAGGCTGCTGAGGAGTCAGACATGGAGACTGGTGGTGTACAGGGGGAGGATGACTCTGACTCATGATGATGGGGGTCGCTGCTTTGCTTATTTTGGTTATAATGGCTGGGTTCTCTCTAAAAGTTGCTTCTAGCAACGTCAACAGCATTAAAGTAAGAAGGACCAGACACGCTGTATATGACCACCTAAGATATTTGGACGCTGATGTCATCTTCCTGCAGGAGACCCGTCTGACCACCTTAGGGCATCTCCGTGAGGCTGAGCGTGAGTGGCGGTCTGGTCCTTCTTACTGGTCACTGGCTGTGGAGCCGTACGCCGGGGTCGCCATACTGTTTAACACCACAGACGTGACGGTGCACAGGCTGACGGAGGTCGCTATGGGGAGGTGCCTGGTGCTGGAAGTGACCATCCATGGTAGGCGGCTCCGGCTGATCAACATCTATGGCCCACAGACAGTGACAGAGAGAATCCAGCTGTTCAATGAGGTGAAGCAGCATTTATTTACCTCTATCCCTGTAGTAATGGCGGGCGACTTTAATGTTGTAATGACTTCAGGTGACCGGTCCTCGGGCAGAGCAGTGCTTAGAGACTCCAAGGTCCTACAGAGCATAATATCACAGGCCCATCTATGTGATGTATTTACCTTGGACGGGAGGAAGCCTCGGTACACCTATACGTGTGCTGACAGGCACAGCAGGATCGATATGGTATTTGTGAGTCCCTCAGAGAATGTTAGTGGGATGAGCGAGAAGGTCGTCCCATATTCTGACCATCTTGTCTTATTGTTTCACCTAGGAGCCACTAACCGCTCTGATATTGGTCGGGGGTTATGGAGGCTCAATTCCAGCATCCTGGATGATATCTATGTCCAGAATTGTATCCACTCCCTTTTTCAGGACCAGCTCCAGAGAGTAGACTTCTATGACAACATATCTGACTGGTGGGAGAACGTCAAGGAGGAGATCAGGTCCCTCTTGAAGAGACTGTCAGTGAAGAAGGGTAAGAATAAGTACAGCCAGTATCTCAAGCTGCGGAAAGAATTGGAGTCACTGTATTCGGCGGGCGGGGATGACAAACAAAATATTGACCGACTGAAATCTGAAATAAAGCAGTATCAGTACAGCCGCTACACGTCCCTGGTAATAGAAAGAGATTACGGAAAACTGGGCGTTCCTGATCCGTATGAAAATTGCCGGGAACGTGTGGCCAAGAAATTGATCACAGGTCTCACTGACTCCCAGGGAGTTTTACAGGAATCTCGGGAGGGTATCCTGGGGGTGGTGAGATCCTACTATGCTGAGTTATTTCAGAAGAAGGTTTTGGATAAAGAGAAAATGGCTCAATTCTTGGAGGCAACTCCAGGCCCTGACACTAAAGATTTGGACTTTTCTCCTTTGACAGCAGAAATAACAGAGGAGGAGGTTAAAGAGGCCATTGATAAGTTACATCTGAAGAAGGCACCAGGTCCTGACGGTATTACAGCAGAATTCTATAAGAAGTTCAGGGACCTCTTGGCTCCAATCCTTGTGGATGTATTTACTAATTGTTTAGAAAATCACCTGATGCCTCCATCCATGAGAGTGTCCTCCCTTATTCTGCTGTCCAAAGGTAAAGAGCCTAGTGACATCAAGAACTGGAGGCCGATCGCCCTCTTGAATGTTGATAGGAAAATTCTGGCAAAAATTCTATTCTCTAGATTAGTCTGTTTGTCCCCGGCACTGTTGGCAGGCTCTCAGTACGGCACAGTAAAAGGGCGGAACATCTCTGGAGCAGTTATCTCGATAAGGGAGATGTTTGAGAGATGTAAAGCTCTGAGGTGTGGGAGATATGTTGTAGGTCTGGACCAGGCTAAAGCCTTTGACAGGGTTGATCACGATTATCTATGGGCCACTTTGTCAAAGTACGGTATTCCGGGACAATTTATAGATTGGCTGAGAACTTTGTACAGAGAGGCGAAGAGCTTTCCTCTGATCAATGGTTGGCAGGGGGACACTTTTGAAGTAGAGGCGGGGGTGCGACAGGGCTGCCCCCTGAGTCCACTGCTGTATGTGTTTGCCATAGACTTGTTTCTGCGATCACTGCAGTGGTGTGATTTTCGGGGGGTGCCGGTCCCCCATTGCTTGCCTTTGAAGGTAGTCGCCTACGCGGATGATGTGACTGTGGTGATATCTGAACCTCGTGAGGTGGAGATGTTGTCTGCAGCCATCAGAAGTTACTCAGAGGCCTCCGGGTCTCTGGTCAACCTTGAGAAGAGTCAAGCTTTCTGGACATTGGACACTGCTCCTGGCTTTGATCTGCCACAGTTCGCCAAGGCCTCCACCCATATCAAGATCCTTGGGGTTAAATTTGGGAGGGAAGATAATGCCAAGCTAAATTGGGAAGAGAAGTTGGATACCGGAAATGCAAAGGTTCAGCGATGGAAGAACTGGAGGCTGACCTATAGAGAAAGGGTTACTCTGATGAAGACTTACCTGGTCCCTGTCTTCCTCTACATCTCTGTCGTCTTTCCTTTGCCAGAATCTTTCTCCGCTAGGCTTTTTAGCCTGTTCTTCCAGCTTTTATGGGGGAACAGGTTGAACCCAGTGAAAAGAGGGATCACCTACCTGCAGAGGAGAGAGGGTGGGCTGGATATGTTAAATCCAAGGGTCTTTTTTGACTCCATGTTTCTGAAAGTTAATTTTGGCTGCCTGGACTCAAATAACAGTCTCCTGTGGGTAAGTAGTGTCAGGGACTGGATATTGCCTTTTGCAGAGTCCTGGGTGCGAGGCGGCAGTCTCAAGAGGGGCCGATGGACTCCTGGCTTCCTCCCCCAGTATCTGGAGTTTGGTCTCAGGTGTTTGAAAAAGTGGAGAATAGATAAGACCTATCTGGAGAATAAGACCAGGAAGGACCTCTATACCAGTGTCTGTAGGAACTTTTATTCGTTACAGCCAGCTCTGAGGGACTGCACAACGGCCACCCTGCAGGAGAGTCTGAAGTTCCTTAATGGACCGAGGCTTCCAGCCAAATTCTTTGATATCGCCTGGTTGTCTCTGCATGGGAGGCTTTTCGTCAGAGGAAATTTAAAATTCCTGAGCGTCTCTGACCGTATGTGCCCCCTAGGATGTCAGCAGGAGGAGACTATGCAGCACTTTACTACCGAGTGCCAGGGAGGGAGGCGGATATGGCAGGAGATGTCGCGCATGTTGAATATACCACGTCTACAGTCTCTTAGATACCCAGATATAATCTATGGGGTAGCACCACATATAATGGACATTGACCGGGGGACTATGTACCTCATTATCACCATCATAAAGTATTACCACTGGCATAACAGGACCCGAGTCTCCATCCACAGCGAGACCTTCCAGCACATGACCGCAGTCACACTAATCATGTCTGAGCTCAGATGGATCAGATACATAGAGATTAGGAAAAGAGATGGGAATAGGAATTTATGGAGGAACATAAGTCTATACTGATGCATCATGTAATTCTGTTTATTTCTGACTTTTTTTCCCTTAAACCAGTAATGGACATTTAAGTTATTACAAATGTAATTTTGATATATGATTTATTGTAAATTCTGATAAGAATGTATAATGTATTTTGTTTGTTTTTACTAATAAAAATTGCCCCCTATGTACAAGATTAGAAGTATTATAATACTGCCCCCTGTGTACAAGAATATAAGCACTATAATACTGCTCCCTATGTACAAGAATATAACTACTATAACACTGCTCCCTATGTACAAGAATATAACTACTATATTTCTACCCCCTATGTACAAGAATATAACTACTATAATACTGCCCCCTATGTACAAGAATATAACTAATATAATACTGCCCCCTATGTACAAGAATAGAACTACTATAATACTGCTCCCTATGTACAAGAATATAACTACTATAATACTGCCACCTATGTACAAGAATATAACTACTATAATACTGCCCACTATGTACAGGAATATAACTACTATAATACTGCTCCCTATGTACAAGAATATAACTACTATAATACTGCCCCCTATGTACAAGATTAGAAGTATTATAATACTGCCCCCTGTGTACAAGAATATAAGCACTATAATACTGCTCCCTATGTACAAGAATATAACTACTATAATACTGCCCCTATGTACAAGAATATAACTACTATATTAATGCCACCTATGTACAAGAACATAACTACTATAATACTGCCTCCTAGATTGAGGTTGTGTGTGGTGTGAGCTCTTGACCCTCCTCATGTCTGGAGCTAGCCCAGGGTGGAGATTCCCTAGGCAAGGCCCAGGCTTCCAGGCCTACACCGGGAGTGAACTCTCAAAAACTTCCTACTAGGGATGCAAATCCCAATGAGACTAACAGTGAAGATTATGTACAGAATGCTGATTTATTGAAGAAGGAGCAAGGCATGAAAGTGAATACAACAGTTTAAAGAAGCAAGTTCCAAGTCCAGCCAGCGTGGAGGAGCACAGGTGATGCAGCAGATTGTGAGACCAGCAGCAGGTGCACATCCCCCCACTGCTGCAACCAGACATCTCTGGAAAGACAAACCCTGCAAGAAAACCTGCAGCAGAGGGACGTGGTGTCCAGCATGGCCTGTACAGGACGCACCAGGTCAGCAGTAAAGCCACAGACTGTCATTACGAACCCTGCTAAGTGTGTTCCAGCACCTGCCAGTACAAGCCTGGGAAGGCAACACTGAAGGGTGACAGGTGCACCAGAACCATCTGGAGCTGTTTCCCGACCAGCACAGCAGGGGAAGAAGACCGCATGGGCACCTTAGCTGCAGCTGGCGGAGGAGATACCTCCACTGGTAAGGAGGATGGGGGAGCTGAGTAAGCGTAAGAAAATGCTGCAAATGCAAATAGACTGTATATATTCACTTAAAACTGCGCACCCTGAAAGCAATGCACTGTATAACACCAAGCTGCAGGGACTAAGCATAGAGCTGGCACAGGTCATCAGGGATATGGACTGTGTCCTGGAGAGGATGGGACCCCTGGCCGAGTATTACAAAAACCAAGAGCGCTTCTCCCAGCAGAGGCAGAGCTGTGACTCTGGACCCTGGGCCCCTACAGCAAAAACAGGATTTGTCCCCCCAGATGTCCCCCAACGTGTAACTCAGATTATCAAGCCTGCAAGCTTCTCATCCAGAAGGGACAGACACAAGATCAGCCGCAGACCTCTGCAGCAGTCCCTAAGCAGGTGCATGAACCTGTACTACCACAAGTCCCCGCAATGACTGTGCAGTAGCAGGTTTGTGAACTTTTTTCTACGGGTCAGGGTCCCAGGAGAACTCTAATGTTGTTCTTGAGACTGGAGACATTGTTGGACATTCTTCTGTACCTGAGGGGTTGGGAGATGGAGGGGTCCCCCAGTCTGTCTGGGATGTTCAGCCACCGGAGGATAACATAGAGGTGGATGGGGGGCAGGGAATTGTGCAGAATGATGTTTGTGACTTCCCCCATCTAACATCAAGCCCCCTAATTGTGTCAAGTCCCTCTAGATCAGACCCTCCCCCCAATACCCAGAGTGAGTCCCGTCAGAAGCCTCCTAAAAACGCCTGGAGCTCCGGCACACACTACTCCGGGCAGGCCTTTAAGAGGAGGATTGTGGTGCACTTTAAAAACCGAAGCGCCAAGGAAGATCTCCCAGATAGGAGGTTTGTGGTGCAGGATCTCCTCTGCCACCAAATGGGGTTCACACCAGATGACATCCTGGCAGTCATCAACCTACCTGACAGACAGGGCTATGATGTTAGCTTTAAGCATGTGTCTAGTCTGGATAGGTTCTGGGATAAATTTCCCCGGTTCAGGGACAAGGATGGCTGGAATAAATTCATGTTTGTCCCCACATCCAAGCCAGATACCGTGGTGGTTAATGGTGGCCATTGTGATCTGGTGTCTGACCTCACCAAGAATAGGGACACTTACTGTATCTTGACTGGTGGGTGGAAGGTGCTGGTGAAGCTGAGGCAGTATAGCAACATCACCCTACATCTCCCCAACAGCTTCTTTATAGGGAGAGAGAAAAGCATCTGTTTCTATCCTGGGCAACCATGTAAGAGCTTCAGTTGTGGTAAGATCAATCACATGGCCAAAATATGCACAGTGGAGAAGTATAGCTTGTGTGGGGAGGTCGGCCATCTCAGCACTGTGGGACAGTCAAATGTAACCTTTGCGGGGAAATGGGCCACCCACACAAGGATTGCCTGGAGGCCTGGTACAACATGGCCAGGGACTTTACAGATGATGAGATGGTGCAGGAGGCAGACGCCTTAGAGAACGAGGCCATGGTGTCAGAGCAAATTCTCACACGGCGGAAGGTACAGGGGTCAGGAGATACAGTACCAACACCTCAGACGTCGGACAGTGCTCAGGGGAGTATGGAGGTAATAATCCAGGATCAGCCTCAGGCAGCCACCTCTGTAGCACCTGGTGAATATGCGGCGGCCAAAAAAAAAAACAAAAGAAAGTAAGCCTGAGGAAGAGTGCAAAAACCAGGAGAAAAGCCAGTGGTGATGCTGGGGTCATGGTCCTATCTTACAGATATGATGTTCTGTCAGATGGTGATTATGACCGTGAGTTACAGCACATTGATAATGAGTGTGAGGTGGACACAGGGGATCCTCCAACTAAAAAGAAGCCCCCTCCCGTAGAAACCACTGTGGATCTAGACATGGAGACAGGTGGTAGACAGGGAGATTATGACTTTGACATATGATGATGGGTGATGGGCGGAAGCCTCTTGATGTATGCCGCTGCGAAAATGCAGCGGTGGGGCTATCATATGCTGGTGCATGAGCGCCAGCATATAATAAATATGCCCCGTTGCCTTTGGTTTTAGATTCTACCTGGGCAAATGCCTCTGAATTACACCATTTTGACAAAAACACACTTTGGTGGCCAACAAGTAAAGTCTAAAATTAGGGATAATTAGGCCTCCTTCTCTGTGTCCCTTGTATAAATGGGTGATTTTAATTAGTGCATGCTTTTTCCCCAATAGGAGCTCATTGCACAGCCTCACTCAAGAGTTTTTCTTTCGCCCACACCGGAGATGCAGAAAACACATATAATAACTATGGCAAAACCCCCATTTTTAAAAGGCCTATTCTGTCTGCCGTATTAAGGGGCAATTTCACCCATGTAGAAATTTTCAATCTGATTTTTGCAATCGTTGGCAGAATATTAAGCTTTACATATCGCTTTATATCAACAGAGATCCGAACCCCCAAATAGTCCTTAGACAAGTGGGGTTCCAATACCCCACTTGATAGTTCACTGAGTTGTGTATGAAAACTCTAACCCCCCCCCCCCCAGAAATAAGTGGAGAACACAGAGTGAAATTCCTTAATTGCCCAGTTTCTTCTAACTCTCATCACTGTATCTTTGGTAAGGTGAGTCTCCAATAAGCATATTATTGCCGGGAGGTATCTTTGAATGATATCAAAAACAATACGTCATTTAATCCTCTCCCTCAGTCCTCTAACGTTCCATGTTATTATAGGTATCATGTTTTATACTTGAAGGGACTAAAGGGAAGGAAAACCCCAGGCAGAAAACCATCCTCCCACCCCCCCTCCAAACCCCTTCATGTGTACAGCATAGTCTGTAATACTCTTCTCCCCTAGCAATCCCACTGAAACATACCTAAGCCCCCATCAGTGCCCCACAAAATATATATACTCCTTGATTCTGCCCATTTGAAACCTTCCTCCGGGGAGGCAAAAAAAATGTGTGGTCCCCTGAAATATCACCCGCAACTTAGCAGAGTATAGTAATGCATAGGACAAATCCTTTTCAGGTATTTTTTTTTAAGCTCTTTGAATTATTTTCTTTTCATCAAAGAATCCCTAGAAAAATCAGGGTAAACAGAAATTTTAGAGCCATTATAGAGGATTTCCCCCCCTTTTGCATAGATTTCTAAGTACCATATCTCTGTGTCTGGAGCATAAAAGTTTTACCAGAATTGGGCATGGGTATGCACCCGGGATGGGTTTACAGCCAGGGACCTGATGGGCCAGTTCAACTGCAAAGGTTGGGGAGGTACATTCCTTGCCCAGTACTTCTATAAACCACTTTTGTACAAACTGCCCTGTGTCCATTTGCTCTACTCCCTCGGGGAATCCCACCAATCAAACATTACCTCTCCTAGACCAAGCTTCCAGATCGATTATCTATATTCCCCTTATAATAACATTACATTGCTTTGATGTTACATACCGTTACGGTAAAACAAATAAGCAGCGCATGACTGTTATACAGAAAAAGAGGGGAAGAGAAGCTTTCAGCAGGCCAAATAAAAATCATAGAAATTGTCCAGACAATAAACCCTTTTCGTATGGCTGGACTCCTTTGGCCAGCCTAATAGGAATTGACAGATTCAAAGAAGTTCATACAAAGGCCCAAAGTTCTTCTAGCTACAATTCCAAGGTAATGGCTGCACGCTATAACAAGTTCGAACATATGACCACATGTGCAAAAGAAACCAAGTAGTCCACTAGAAAGGACTCCTCCCAAAAAGCTCTCAAAATGCAACAATATAAGGGCTAAAAGGATCCTAGGGGACCAGACACTTGTTGCTGTAGCTTCTTTTGTGTGAACGAAGCCCCACCACCGACCCAGGTAGGGAAAAAAAGGAATATAATTCTTTATAAGTAGAGAGAAAAGCTGAACAGACAGGTGTACACATAAAGATTATGCCCTGGACAGTTCATCACACCGACCAGCACGAACAAGTCAATGTTTCATAGACGCTTACACATGGCAATACCGGGTAGCAAAGCATTTTACATTACCAGACGCCTCTCCATCCGGTCAATGGTGCTGGTACACGTTGAGGCAGAAATAAGCTTGAAAGTTATGCCCCGGGCAGCTCATCACACTGTCAATTCAATGATTCATAGAAGCATACAGATGGTAGTGCGGGGTAGCCAAGCTTTTTACATTACCATTTACCATTTTACATTACATTATCCTCTCTCCTTGACCCCCTAAAATCTGGTTTCCGCTCTATTCACTCCACTCAAACTATTCTTTCTAAAGTCTCTAATGATCTCCTCACTGCTAAATCCAAAGGTGACTATTCACTCCTCATTCTTCTGGATCTACTCAGCGTTCGATACTGCGGACCACCAGCTCCTCCTCAGGATGCTTCACTCCAGCTTCACCAACTATGGAAAGGGCTCAGCCTATGAGACCTCTCCGAACACCCGCAGCCGATGTGTGACGTAGTAATATATCACACGTCGTTAAGGGGTTAAGGTGATTAACAGGGAGTTGGGAAGGGACACATGTACTCATCTAGCTCAGGGGTATGGGGGTGTTATCAATTGTCAGTAAAGTTGTCAGAGTTTTTTGACCAGGTTGTAGATGCTTTTTAAAATTTGTGAGCTTAATCAGATTACTCATTAAAGTAGACACATCCTTTAGTTTCTTAGAACAATAATATTTTACTCTATTTTCCCCTTTAAACTAGATTCCTGACAGTTTTTGTTGACCAAATTGAAGAAGGGTTTCTTGGGCTCATAAGTGGAAATCCTCCTAGGGTCCGCCCAATGTTTTTTTAAAATATACTGTACATGTTCACTTTTTAATGCTTATGTAACTTTGTTGCTAACATTTTAAACCTAGAACACATAAGAAAATAAGTTCTAAAGGTGTCTCAAAACAACTGCCCCATACACAGAGCAACTAGTTATGCCTAAACCTTCACTTGTCAGCAGAAAGTTGGGACACCCTAATATACAGTAGATTGTGGGCTAATTTGGCCATTGACAATGTGTATTTTGTTCACCCTGTTATTAAACCAATAGTGGCAAGTAATTTCAGTTTGTAGAGGTATTTAGAGGCTACTATTCTGATTTAATAATTCTCCAGAGGGCTAGTCCTGGATGTTGATCACAACAAGTTTGGTTATTTGTCCTTATGTGATCTTTCCTTCTTAGAAAGAAATTGGAACATTTTTTTTATTTGGATGTATAATTTAAGTATTAGATCTTGTTATTCTCTTCTTAAAACTAAAAGAGAAACTAAGCCTAATTTGGCATGTGTCTCAACACAACAAACATATTCCTTGGAAACACACCTCCATGTAGTCTACACCTGCAGGGATTTTTTCCATGCTACATCCTTAACAATAAACAGACCTCCAGAGAAGTTCCTTGTGATGAAAAAAAATGTGATAAGGGTCTTGTAGGCTCAGAATTCTTCTTGCGTTTATTGGGCAGTCATCCAGGAATTTGATCAGATTATTTATCCTGAATCTATGTTTCTTCTATCAAAATAACAGCATTTTAATTTAGTCCAGGTGATGCTTCTCAAAAGAGAAACTTTCTTATGCCCAGTAGTATTTTCTCTGCTCCTGCAGTTTTCTGCCTGGCTATAATTCATTTCATAATAAATCAAAAGTAAATGTTTAACCAAAAATATGCCTGTATAGTTCTTAGCCCCTTTACAACTATATATGGCAATAAGCCAAAACCGGCAAAAAGCCAACACTGTCTAAAGCTGTCAGTAAGACTAATGAGATTACTTTCTACTTGGTCCACATTCCCACAAAATCTTTTGTCCAAACTAAATGTCACGGAGAACCTATGTCAGGGACAACAAGGCTAAACTAACACCAGTACTTTAAAATTTCAAGTATCCAGCCTTGTCCTTTTTTGCTTCTGAAAATGCCCCATATTGTTTAGTATAAAATGTAATCTAAGTTATGTCATATGTACATGAGCTGTTTAAAGTCAAGAAGGTAAAGAGCTCAAGCTCAACATCCGCCTCATCCATTATGACTAGGGTCCAGAAGTAATGAAATCCACGGATTTCTTTGTCCTCAGGTACATAAATAAATATGGAAGGGGTGGGATTTTGGCATGACAACTGTTGATGTTAAGCAAAATAAGGCACCACCTTAGGGAAAACTGTAGGCTATTGCAGGCAGAATAGTAGGTCATGTACTTGTGTTCAGTTTGGGGAGCAACATGCTTCCTTTAAAGTATTTTTTGTGGTAAGAGTTGTATGGCCCGATTTTTAGGAAAAACATAGCATAATTAAAATGCCTTTCCTATTTCCACTTGTTTTTTAATGAAATAGCTCATAGGACAGTATAAATACCAAAACATAATATATTGTGTAGGTAACTTCCTGCAGCCTTCCTTAGTCAGACAGTTTAGGCCCAGAACCCTATAAATATGATCTGGATAGATAGGGGCAAATAGACCAGGATAGTGACAAACATGAAAAGCGCTGCCGAATCCAAATCTTATGTTTATCCTATGTCCTCCATGTGTCACAGTACAGAAGTGATCTGCTCAGTATGTTGTTGAATGACCTTGCAGTGGTCAGTTCTGTGATCCCAGGTGGAGTTTAAAGCTTTTTCAGTATCTTCTGCCTTATGTATTTTAACCCCTTAACGCCGAAACCACTTTTCACCTTCCTGACATGGCCCATTTTTTCAAATCTGCCCTGTGTCACCATAAATGATTATAACTTTGGAACGCTTTAACATATCCAAGTGATTTTTAAATTGTTTTCTCATGACACATTGTACTTCATGTTAGTTAAAAAATTTTGGTGGTATGTTTTGCATTTATTTATGAGAAAATCAGATATTTGGTGAAAATTTGGAAAAATTCTCAATTTTCGATATTCAAAATGTTTTTTTTTGTTGTCATAACAGCAAAAAACATAATAACTAACATTCACCGAATGTCTACTTTATACCTCTGTGGTTTTTTATACATACTTTCATTTTTGTAGGATGTTATGGGGCTTTAAACGTCAGGTGCAATTTTTCACATTTTCATAAAAAAAGTAAAATCCTGCTATTGAGGGACCTGCTCAGGTTTCAAGTCACTTTGAGAGGCCTAAATAAAAGCAAAACCCCATAAATTACCCCATTATAGAAACAACACCCCTCAACGTATGTAAAACAACTTTTATAAAGTTTGTTAACCCTTTAATTGTTTTATAGGAGTTAAAACAAAATTGGATGCAATTTCTAAATATATACTCGAGTATAAGCCGACCCGAGTATAAGCCGAGACCCCTATTTTTACCAACAAAAACTGGTTTAAGTCGAGGGTGGGAAATGCATTGGTCAACCCCCCCCCCCAATAGTATACAGGCTGCCAGCCCCCAGTAGTATACAGCCTGTCAGCCCCCAGTAGTATACAGCCTGCCAGCCCCCATGTAGTATTTAGCAGCCCCTAGTAGTATACAGCAGCCCCTAGTAGTATACAGCAAGCCCCCAGTAGTATACAAAAAGCCCTTAGTAGTATACAGCAAGCCCCTAGTACTATACAGCAGCCACCAGTAGTATACAGCAGCCCCTAGTACTATACAGCAGCCCCTAGTAGCATACAGAAAGCCCCTAGTAGTATACAGAAAGCCCCTAGTAGTATACAGCAGCCCCTAGTAGTATACAGCCTGCCCAAAGTAGTATATAGCAGCCCCTAGTAGTATACAGCCTGCCCCCAGTAGTATACAGCTTGCCCCCAGTAGTATACAGCCTGCCCCCAGTAGTATACAGCTTGCCCCCAGTAGTATACAGCAAGCCCCTAGTAGTATACAGCAGCCCCTAATAGTATACAGCAAGCCCCTAGTAATATACAGCAGCCCCTTGTAGTATATAGCAAGCCCCTAGTAGTATGCAGCAAGCCCCTTGTAGTATACAGCAGTCCCTAGTAGTATACAGCAAGCTTCTAGTAGTATACAGCAAGCCCCTAGTAGTATACAGCAGCCCCTAATAGTATACAGCAAGCCCCTAGTAATATACAGCAGCCCCTAGTAGTATACAGCAAGCCCCTAGTAGTATGCAGCAAGCCCCTAGTAGTATACAGCAGTCCCTAGTAGTATACAGCAGCCCCTAGTAGTATGCAGCAAGCCCCTAGTAGTATACAGCAGCCCCTAGTAGTATACAGAAAGCCCCTAGTAGTATACAGCAGCCCCTAGTAGTATACAGCAGCCCCTAGTAGTATACAGCAAGCCCCTAGTAGTATACAGCAAGCCCCTAGTAGTATACAGCAAGCCCCTAGTAGTTTACAGCAGCCCCTAGTAGTATACAACAAGCCCCTAGTAGTATACAGCAGCCCCTAGAAGTATACAGCAGCCTGCCCCCACGGACCTTAAAAAAATAAACTTAAATACTCACCCTCCGATGTCAGCGCGGCTCCCCGATGTCAGCGCGGCTTACCAATGTCCCCAATGTCAGCGTGCCCAGTCTTCTTTCTTCTCCACGGTTCCTCTTCTCTCTTCCGGCATGGACGCTGCCATGTTTTCTTCTAGCATGCGCATACTATGCGCCTTAGCAACGCCCCCTACTCCTCTACAGCCAATTCCGAGCAAGGGGAGTTATTCATATATTTGAAAAGATCACATGTTTCCCAAGGGTGGGGGGGAACTGCTCCTTTCAAGCCCCTCCCATTAGGCAACTGCCTAGTCACACAGCAGATGCTAATGAAAGGTACAATATAACATACCTTTTTTTCTGTAAAACCAATTTTTTATACCAAAACACTTTGGCAGTGTATGTGCCATGCTCTGTGGGGACTGGGGTAGTGCTAAAAATGGGTCTCCTGGTGACAGGTTCCCTTTAAGTACCCACTGTGGGTATAGCTCTGAGGTGCTTTTTCCAGTCCCAGGTTTCAGTTTCATCCTCTCAGTCCCAGGCCCATTCTGTGACCTTTGTTGGAATCTCGCTTGTAACAGTTAGCCATTAAAAGGTATCACAATCTCAAGAAGTTTACTTTATTTGATCAAATGCAGCTGCATGTTGTATTAATGTTCTTTGCTTTAGAAAGGTTTCTATGATATATTAAGTTATATTAACCCCTTAAGGACACAGCATTTTTTCATTAATTTTTTGCTCTTCACCTTCAAAGATCCAGAACTTTTTCAGTTTTCCATGTACAGAGCTGTGTGAAAGCTTATTTTCTGTGTAACAAATTTTAATTTTCAGTGACATTATTTATTATTCCATGCAGTGTACTAGGAAGTTGTAAAAAAATTCCAAATGTGGTGAAATTGGCAAAAAAATGCATTTGCATCACTTTCTTAAGTTTAGTTTTTACATCATTCACTGTGCGGGCCAAGTGATACATCTACTTTATCCTTTGGTTCGGTATGATCACAGTGATACCACATGTACAGGCAGTCCCCTTCTTAAGAACACCCGACTTACAGACGATCCCTAGTAACAGAAGGGCCCCTCTGCCCACTGTGACCTCTGGTGAAGCTCTCTGGATGCTTTACTATAGTCCCAGACTGCAATGATCAGCTATAAAGTGTCTGTAATGAAGTTTTATTGATAATCCTTGGTCCCATTACAGCAAAAAATGTTTAAACTCCAATTGTCACTGGGGCAAAAAATTTTTTGTCTGGATCTACAATTATATAATAAATATATTATATACAGTTTTGACTCACATACAAACTTAAGAACAAACCTCCAAACCTCTTGTACGTAACCATGGGACTGCTTGTTTATGGTTTATATTGTGTTTTAATACATTTTCAAAAATTGAGCAAATATGACACTAATGGTGTGAGGTGTGAGCTGTGTGAGGTGTAATTTTTTAGTAAATGAGCTGACGTTTTCATTGCAGCTAATTTGAGGATAGATTTTTATGTGAAGTAAAATGGTGTAAAAGTAGCGTTTTGGATATTTGGGCGCTATTTTCCTTTATGGGGTTTACTGCCAGCAATAACGCTTTTATATTTTGATAGATCAGCTATTTTGACACACGGCGATAACTAACATGTTTGTGATTTTAGTGTTCATTATATTTTGTATCAATACAAGGAAAAGGGGGGTGATTTGAATTTTTTTGTTTTTTTATCTTTTATTATTTTTGAACTTTTAAAAAAAATATTTTTTAGATCCTCTATGGTACTTTTACCCTAGATGGTCTAATCATTCCTACCATATAATGCAATACTACTATGGCATTAAAAGGGTTAATACCTGGGATTATGGCTAGCACAGATAGCGTTGTATAAACGGTGGGGGTTCGCTGCAATATGCAGCAAACCCCATTTCTTTAAGAAGAGAGCTCAGCCTGTGAGCCCTCTTCATGCAGCACCTGCGTCATACATGTACAGCGTGAACTTGTTAATACTTTTACAGCTACTTGTATTGCTTCAATGTAAAAAATTATAATTAAGCCATTTTGTCATGTATCTCCAGTTCCTATGCACATTTTACATGGTTATTGATTCTGTGTTGTGCATTTTTTCTCTTCCTTGGCTTCTTCTTACAGAGAGCGGAAGGGCCAGCGACTACTGGACTAGACCACACACTAGGTTTATCTGTAGACTGTAACCTTGGAATTGTATAGGTTTTTAAGGTAATGAAAAAAATGTAGTATAATTGGTGATAACATGACATATTCTTTAACAAGTCTCAAAAATATTTTTGAGAACCTTATTATGTTTTATAAATCACATAACGTGCAGCACAAATGTGGATCTATTTAGGTTAGAGAAATGAACAAGGATGGGCAAGGTTATGCAGTATTCCCGATAAATGGGAAATAGAAGGTTTTTTCCATACTGTCTTTAGATACAGTATCAGTGATCTCTATTTATTTTTCTGTGACGTTCTTTGCTTTTGGATATCTATGAACTCATAACATGAAATAAAAATTCGATATTGTCAGATGTTCTCAATCGAGCAGGTTGGTGGTGAAATAACTGAGGTTTATAGCTGCCATTGAAATGATTCATTGACAAATATCTTTGTCTATGGTCAGATTAGTAAACACTGAAGCAATCCCAGAGTTACCAGAGTTGCAAACTGCAACTGAATGACGGTCACTTACTGTATGTGACTGTATGTTTAGTGTGTTTGCACTAATTCTTCTCAGAATCTCTACATCCCACTGATAAATAGTGGGATGTAGAATAATCTCTTTCATTAGAATTCCAATGAATTGAGTAATAGAGGTAGCTGCGCTCTTGCTTGCCTAGGGGTTCCTTATTAACTGGAAGAGACTAGACAGAAAACATGTTCAATTTCTTATTTGCATGTCTCTACATGAAGAACGTTATACATTTAGACGACTGTTGACTATGGAGAAACATAATAATTTGTAAGAGTTAGGAAACATACAGTTGAAACATTGAGAAACAGGAATGGATTTAGGAAAATTAGTCTAAATTATTTTTGTTCTGACCAGCCATTATAAAAAATGAAGAGTTCTAGTTTTCACACTGAAGAACACATAACAGACTGACTTTTAACTGCAGTTTATTTCATCATTAAAGGGCATCAACCACCAGGATGAAGGATTGTAAGCCAAGCACACTGACATACTGGTATGTGTCCCTTCTGGGAGGATTGACTCTTCTCTTAGCTTCATATTCTCTTGTTTTTAAGAAAAAAAGGCATTAAACATTATGGTAATGAGCCTGAGGGGCTCCAGGCTCCATTAACACTTTTGGAGCCCGTTGCCCCTCAGACTCATTTACATAATTTAAAAGCCTTTTTTGTAAAAACCAGGGCATAAGAAGCTAAGAAAACAGCAGATCCTGCCATAAGGGGCACACACCAGCTTGTAAGTGTGTTTGGTTTACAATCCTTGATCCTGGTCGTAGATGTCCTTTAAAGAGTGGGGGGAATTTGTACTAATTACTATTGATGACACTATCACCTACAGCCACATGTGCCACTGATTGTGTAAAATCATTGAAGAACATTACCGTTTTGCTGAATGGTAGAGGGGTTGTCCAACTAATTTAAGTGTAGTCCAAATATGAAAATTATGGTCAAAGGTAAAAAATGTTTAATTTTGTCTAGATAAGACAAATTTGGGGTATCAATTTAATAGCAAAACCCACCCAACTGGGCCCCCAACCCAGGTATATATATTCACAATCTCCTTGTCCAGACTTTTCACTTTCATGCTTCATATTTCACTTCTGTGCTCAATTAGCAACAGTTAGAGATATGCTTTACTGTAACCTAGTGGCCATAGGCAGCAAGAGTCTATGGATGACTCATTGAGGTTTATAGGAGGTTTATATAATGGGACCAACCATGCTTTGCGCATAAAGATAGATAATCTCTGACATCATCCATTGTCAGTAGTGGATGTAGTATAAGTATATTATTATACTTGTATACAAATGAAAACTGATGCATATATAGCAACATGAAAAAAGTTGTAAAAATGTAAAAACTTGGTTAAAAGATATTAATTTTCAGACCAATTCACTTTCAGAAAGAAATATCCTTAAGAAGATGTACTGACACAGGTATCCGAATGCTCCGAAAAGCATCCTCGCCACCACTGTCTCTACACTGTGTAACTCTGGAGACTTGTATTAGCTCCAGCATAAATATTCTTTGAAAGACAGGTACCTTTGTAGTTGAAGCAGCTATCGTCAGAGTTGTAAATATTTGTAACCACATCACTTAAAAAATGGAAACCACTTAACCTTCACAAACTTATTAAGAAGTAATTTCAAGGAAGGAATTCCTGAAACCAGGTGAAGATCAACCACTTCACTCTGTAACGGTTGTATTTCCATTATTATTAGGGGAGACGAGAAAACAATTCGCTCTTTATTGAGCTGATTAGTAATGAAATAAATTGCCATCCTTTGTAAGTCTTGTGAGTGAATGTTTCTACTGTGGGAACAATGCTGAGAAATCTTTTACGTGTTTGGTGGGATGACATCACTACTGGCCATCTATAATGGATTTACTTTTAGATCAAAGTAAACAAGCGGGCTATTGCTGACTATTGTTAATGGAGCTCTTTGTATCATGCGAGTGCAGCATAAAGGACAGAATTACAGTAAAATTGACATAATGTGGACCTTCACAATAAAAGAAATAAAACTGTATAGCAAAGAGCCGCATTGAAGAAGCATAATAAGCTAAAGAAATGTGATTTTCTGCAGATCTTTGGATCCACGCCAGCCAACAAGTCATTCCCATAACAATGACATTAGAGGCTTTTTGCATCTCTTGAAAGCTACAACCAAACACTGTTGAGGTGTCACTAGAGTGACATCTGCTGTGACAGCTATGTATCTCTGTGACATTCTATAGATGAAAAAACAGAGGTGGAGTAAATTATTTTTAAAATACGGTAAATACATTTTTTTTACTAAGCATTTAAAGAACATCTACCACCAGGTACAAGGAACCCTTCTGATGCCACTGACGACATTTAAAAGACCGTAGTATTGCAGTATGTGGTAGGAACGTAAAGTTAGAATGTAGTAGATTTTAGGTTAAAGTACCGTAGAGGGTCTAAAAATAGTAAAAAAAATAATAAAAATGGAAAAAAAATTCAAATCTCTGCCCTTATAATAATATTAATAATAATAATAATTCTTTATTTATATAGCGCCTACAGATTCAGATTGAATCAGTTCAATGCAGAAAGCTGGGAGTCAAATACTGTAAGGACAGTACCCCAGTGCTCTTGGTGAAGCTACAGTTTTCAAATACTGTATAAATCAATTTTTTAACAATCATGCTGCTATAACCAATATTCAGGTTTCTGTTTTTCCTTTAAGGGCAGCTTTCGGTGAAGACAGGTGCATGCAGTGCACATGGAAATGGGAGATACATTTTTATCTCTAGATTTAAGGGGTTTTCCTATTTTGGCAAATTATTGTTAATATTTGTATGATGAAAAATAATACAATTTTCTAATATACCTTCTGTATCACTTCCTCATGGTTTTCTGAATCTCTGCTTGCTGTCCATTTATAGGAAGCTTCATTGTTAATTTCCAGTGGACAGAAATCTGACCATGGTCACACAGGTGCACGTCTCGTTATATCGCACCGCTCTGATTATTCTCTGTGATAGTAACGAGCTGTGCACCTGTGTGACCATGACCATTTCTGTCCTCTAGAAGTTAACATCTTTCTATAGCATGACAGCAAGCAGAGATCCAGAAAACCAAGAGGAATTGACATAGAAAGTACGGTATATTGCAAATTGTAATATTTTTTATCATACAAACAATAAGTTTAGTTTATTACACTATGGTAGTTAACAACGGACACCTAATATGAATGGTAAGCAGAAACCCTTCCATTTACCATCCATACCCATGGATTTGTGTGTGCTCAAGTTTGACATTACTTTGTCTGTTTCAAAGAAGAGCCTTAGACCCCACCCCTGTTTTCACAGTGTCAGTGTTGCTGTTCGGCCTGGCAGACTGGAACTTCTTTCATCGAATTTCTCTATGATCCCCAGACTCCTTTTCACTGCACCGTGCTCTATCTCTAGGATGTGATAGCACATGGATCCATTTCCATGGACACATTCATCTGAGGGGGCTTATTTCTCAGGGGTGTGGAGGTAGAAGGGACCTGCATATACCTGCAGGTGCAGGCCCCCTCCAACACTTAAGAAGATTTAGGCACTGTAACAGAGTTGGCCGCCTCAAAAGATAATCAATATGAAAGAGGCGGCAGAGATATCTCGGCTTGTGGCCTCCCTATGATCCAACCATGCATGAGGATGACATCTCTTTATAAGTCTGGGAAGAGGATGAAGCCGCAGGATCACCAACAGCTTGGAGGTAAGTAATAATTTTATTTTATTTTTAAATTTTACTGGTCACTAATGAGGGTTGTTGGAATTAAATATACTTATATGCTGTGGTACTTTTCAATTAGGGATGCTGGCACAGCATAAAGATTAATGAACAGGGCACTCATGAAGTGTATGGCCTTTTCACATGGATGTATGCTCGTGTCGCTGTACAGTCGCTTGCTGTAGAGGCGGAGGGATGATCGTTGCTCACACCTCCCCTTTCCATAGCACACATAAACCCGACTGGGTCCTGGTATTATAGAGCCTGGAAATAATTTTTGATATAAAATTTAGTCTTTATTGGTATACATTAAAAACAATTAAAATGCAACAAATCCCCATCATTCAGATGGAAACGACCAGATGCCTCCAATGTGGGCTAACTGGTATGCTCTGTCCCCCCTTAAGTCAAAGTGCAGACAATCTGGATGACCCACAGGTAATACCAAACATGATATAGGGTAACATTCAGTACATAAATAGTTAAGCCATATAACCATACCTAGTGCGGTCTGTTCGGGGGGAAGAGGCTGGCTGCCCTTTCCATAGCACTGCATAAGCCCGGCCACAAGTGTGGGAAAAGATAGAGCATGCTCTATCTTTTCCCCAGGAACATATATGTGCGGATATAAGTCCCTCCAATGTCCATGTGAAAGGGGCCTTAAACTGTGTGGGTGTTGTATATATATTAGGGGCTACTCTATAAATATTTTTTAGTGGATAAAATATATGCAAGGAGTACAAGTGTATATAATAGAAGATATTATATAATTTTATATATTAAGGGGTAACAGTGTATTATATGTAGGGGGCAGGATGTTGTTTGGAACACAGTACGTGACATTCTTGCTACCTATTAGACACTATACTAACAGATAGCAAAATATAAAATATGATATAAAAATCAGATATAAAAATATGAATGCTTGGCACTACATTCTGTGGTATGGATTATGATATGATTCCATCGTGAGAAATACCGATGTTGTTCAAAAACAGAGAACAAGGCACTGGTTTGGTCTAGAGAAAAGATTTGTTAAAGAGGACCTGTCACCTATAAAAACCGCAGAAGGAGCTGCTTACTAAAGTGTGAGTTTTTTCTCTGCTGGAGATTATGCAATCACTTTTCTGCCTGCCAGACAGAATAATCAATGGCTGCACCATCCTCCAGCTGCTGTGTATCAGTCATACAGCTCAGGTTGATTAGTCACGCCATTTGTAATTCCAAGCTCTGTGTAATGTGTCAGCCAGCCTGTCCTAGCTTACCAAAGGTCCTGAATGCTTAATTGTTTGTTCAGTAAAACCACTCACCACAGGGATTCACCAAGATACGATCCTGTAGGTACAACATTCTCAAGGTATGTTTGCCTCAAAATGCATGAAATCAAATGGTAGGTTTCCTTTAACTACATAATAACTGATCATCTTTCTATATATGAATTTCTGAACACCAATATTTGATTTTTTTGCATAAAAACCTGTTAATCAATTTCCATTTTTTTTTAAATGGAAAAAAACTGAAAATTCTTTAAACAATGCTGAGGAATGATCCTAGACTTTTACAATAGATAAAATGTTTAATAGGTTTTAATGGTCTCTTAACCTCTTCAAGACTAAGCCATTATGGGGCTTTAGGACCAAGAGTCCAGAGTCTCCGGCCACTACAGAGTCTCCGGCAGCTCCAAAGTCCGCTCCAGAGTTTCTGGCCTTCCAAGTGGCTGCTCCAGAATCTCCTGACTTCCCAGAGGTAACTCCAGAGGCCGCTCCAGAGTTTCTATCATTCCCAGAGGCTGCTCCAGAGTCTCCGGCCTTCCCAGAGGCCACTGCAGAGTCTCCAGCCTTCCCAGAGGCCACTCCAGAGTCTCTGACCATCCCAGTGGCCATTCCAGAGTCTCCGGCCTTCCCAGAGGCTGCTCCGATGTGTCAAGAGCCGCTCCAGTCTTTGGTGTGCCAAGAGCCTCTCCAAGAGTGGCTACAGACTGCAGCCTCCCAAGAGTCGCTGCAGCCTGCGGCCTTCCAAGAGTCGCTCGAGCCTGCGGCCTCCCAAGAGTCGCTCCAGCCTGTGGCCTCCCAAGTGTCGCTCCAGCCTGCGGCCTCCCAAGGGCCAACCCAGTCTCCGCCTCCCAAAGGCCAACCCTGCCTCCGAGGTGAAATTGGAGGAGGTGAAAGGAAAAGAGAAGAGGGGCCCTAAAAAGGGGCTACTGTCACATGCTGTGCTGTGCCATGCGGTGCCTGGATCTATGTCAAGGGTGCCCCTGCGATCCATGTCGCAGATCGCGGGTGCACCCGTATTCAGCCATGTGCCTATCCTGTCCCCGGACTCTGTCTACAAACATGCTTCCCAGTGCTTCCGGCCACTCGCACCCGCCGTTCTCTAGGGCGTGCGCGAGGCCGTCTCTTCTGTATTTAAAGGGCCAGCTTTCCCCTTATTGGCACTGGCTAATCCGGCTAGCCCTTATAATCTGGCACCTCCCTTCACTCACTGCCGGATCTTTGTCCCACATAGTCTGAGAGAAAGCTTCCTAACGATTATTCCTGCGTTCCTGTGTATTCCTGCATTCCTGTGTGTTCCTGCTCCTGAGTCCTGTGTTGCAATGTTACCAGTGTTCCTCCATTGTAGCTGTGTTCCCATTCCCATTTGCTCGGACCACCCGTGCTGACCCCGGATTGGACTTAACCCTGCATCTCTGCCACCTGCCTCGACCCTGTGCCTGGACCGGACCACGAGACTATCTCCTGTTAAGGTAACTCGACCTCGATTGCCACCGCGGACGAGTCGCACCTGTGGAACGACCTGGTGGTACCCTGCTGCAGCAAGTCCAACCCGCTTTGCGGCGGGCTCTGTTAAAGACCAGGTGCCACTTAGACTCCGGTCCAGTGGCGTAACTACCCGTGAGGTTCAGGGGCCCGGGGATGCATGCTCCCTGCAGTGCTTTGCCACGGCCTGGGGTAAGTGGTCCGGGGCTGCAGTGCCGGATCGTGCCCCCGGGCCCCTCCCTCTCTATGCATCTACACGTCTTCTGAGCCCGCCCACGCACCTCTTTCCGGGATCCCTGCTAGCTCATATCCTTGACCCGCCCCCCAGCCACCTCTCTGACCCGCCCCCCTCATCTCCCTGACCTGCCCGCTCATCAGCCTGCAGGGCGGCACAGTTGATATATATATATATATATATATATATATATATATATATATATGTGTATTGTAAATGTATTATATGTATATAATGTGTATACTGTATGAGTTTGTATATACTCTGTGTATTAGTGTATAAATGTATATAAGTGCATAAATGTGTGTGTATAAGTGAATGCTTGTATGTATAAGGGTGTGAGTATACGAGTGTAGAACTTTATGTGTGTATATAAAGGTGTGTATATATCAGTGTATAAATGTGTGTAATTGTATAAACATGACTGTATAGGGGTACCTTCCCAAGAACATATTGGGGATGTATATCTGGCCGCAGATTTGCTGCCGGATATACTTCCCCATAGGCTTCTATACCGCCTCGGCTCGGTACGGTGAGCACAACGAGTACTCACTGTTTTGAGCAAAAGAGAGAGAGCGTGCTCAATCTATGGCCGTAAGAACGACCATGCGGCTCTATTCTCTATGGAGATGGGAGGGGTGAGCTGCGCTCACCTCACCTCCTCTCCAGCGCGCCAGACATGTGCCTGCCATATATATATTTTAAGGGGAAGGGGGGCCCCATGCAGAAATCTGCTATGGGGCCCAGCCTCTCCTAGTTACGCCCCTGCTCCGGTCAATGGTGTCGGCTAGTACCACCTCCCGCAGTGGTCCAGTGGATTCATACATCCCGAATCCTGACACTTCATTTAGGGGGATTCAATTGGTAATTGAAGAGATTTTATCAACTCTTTCTTGGTGGTAGTTAAAAATTTGTAATTCTGGATTAGGGTTTTTATCTTTTTTTGTCCGTTCACCATAACCTAAAAATAATATCTTTATTGCACAGGTCACCATGATTATGGTGATACCCATTTATATAGCTTTTTTTATGGTTGGCTTGTTTTGAAGGATTTAGCACTCATTTTGTGAAAAATTTTAATCATCATGTATTGATGGGCATAACATTTTTATTTTTTTGTTTACAGAGTTTTAGGGCTTGCTTTTTGTGGGACAAGCTGTACTTTTAATTGGTATTATATCAGGGTATATGTTACTTTCTGATCACTTTTTATCTTTTATGACATCCTCCTACTTTTTATCTTTTATGTCATCCTCGGGATGGAGACAATTTTATTGTATTACAGCATATTACATATTATTTTATTGCAGCATATTATGAGTTCTGCATAATGCTGAAAGCACAATCTAACAGGCACTTACTGCTGGCAGTCCTGGGGTCCTTCATCAAAGGGTGTCGATCATCTTGGTAATGCTCAATAACTGCAGCGGTCACCATGACCGTGGCATCTATAGGGTTAAACAGCTGGGATGAGGATAGTTGCGTTCACCATGATGTTACTGTACATCATGGTGTGGTAACTACCCGCACCTGATGACGTACAGTTAAGTCAGGGTGCGGGAAGGGGTTAAAAAAGTTTTTCCATTTAAAAATTCCATCGTGATAAACCATGGGTTGATAGACCCAGGCACAGTGACTGTGGTGATCTTATTATATTTGTTATCCATGGCCTTATTCCTTCTTAAATAAACTTATACAAATATGCTAATGAATCAGAAGGGCTATGGCTGTTTTAGCAGAGCCCCTCCGTGCTGTAGCTGCACAAGATGTTTTATTTGGAAGGAGCACTTCCCCTCTACCACTGCGTGCTTATTGTTGCCAAGATTATAGGAAGTGCCAAAGGAGCAGGGGGAGGGTGAGACTCAGATGTGCTGCTGAAGTGTAACAACAGTCTGTGAAGCCAGAGCACAGAGGACCTCTGTAATAGGTCCACTGCCCTTCTGAGTTATTAACATTATATTAAAAGTTGCTTTTAGAAGGAAGGAGGCCAAAAATAACAAATATAGGAAAATGATCACAGTCTCTGTGCCTGGATCTATAAGTAAGTGTCCCTGGTTTATCATGATGGATTTTGATGGAAGATTTCCTTTAAACATTGTTTAGACCTTTACTAGTAGATGCATAGCTTATGGTTTTTACTTTATCATAAAATGTATTTATTCCATATTCTTCAATCTTTGTAAACATATCCATAATTTTGCAAAGTAAATCCCTATAAATAGTGATGGTTGTGCTAGTTACCTAATGTCCTTGAGTCTTCCTTTGATGTATTTTATTATGTCTCTGTTACCTTTTCTTTGTTATTGTTTGGTAAGTGACGGGATCCTTTCTGTTTGCCACACACAGATGCCCTTTGTGTTAAAGTCTGGCACCAGATAATAAGTGTTAGATTCCATGTATTGGCAAAGAAACACTTACATGAACAAGATAATTTTTATCCCTTATAAAAGGTTTCCCGAATATTTCCAATTTGCAGCGAATTGCCCCGGGATTTTGGCGCACACGATCGGATTGTGGCGCATCGGAGCTGGCTTTCACACGACATAAATCGAGGGGCGTGGCCATCGGAAAACCAGACGGATTCAGAAAAAATGCGGAATTTTACAAAAAATGTGTGTCGCAGGAATAGCAATCACATACACCGGGATGAAGAAGGTGAACTCCGGCGGACTTCAGTGCAGCAGCGACACCTAGTGGACATCGGGCGCACGAGCTTAGTAAATCCTGGCAAGCTCCGAATCAACGTCGGAGAACGTGCAGCTGGATCGCGAATATACCGTAAGTAAATGAGCCCCATTGTATGTTCTAGAGCAAATGGCTTTCTAAATTTTATGGAATAGTATGAATGTAAAAGTGATAACAAATTATTTGCTTCAGTTCACTCACAGGGTCAAGTGCTTTACTGTACTCATTTAAGACCTTTGAAACTTAGTATTGTTTCCTCTGTAAAACCCAACTAGTAAAGATCTCTCCTCTTAAGGTTAATCCTCGAACGTAGAACTTTGGAAAAATGTACGGCTCCTAGAGAGCTTGAGTGTACAGTACACTTTCCTTTTTTAACTTGCATCGTTTGTGTTATGTACAACATCTTCTGGCATTGCACTAGAATTTACACAGTGCAAGAGTTTGACTAATCGGAATGCAGTGATGCCTAGGGTCCACCAGTAAAATTAATTCTGGGGGAAAATCTACTACTTCATTGGAATATTAGATGTACATTTTAGGCCCTGTTCACATAATGCATTTGCATTGCATTTTAAAGCACATTGCAAATGCATCAGGAAAAAGGAATCCCAAAATGCACATATGTTTTGAGTTGAGTTTTTCACAATGTGTTTGCAATGAGTTTTAAAATTCAAGCATAAAGTTTTAAATTCAAGTATAAGACCCTAATAGGGTTACCCATATTAGCATATATTTTACTCATGTTAGCATATATTTACGTAGGACCACACAAGGACCTGAACATTTAGGAAGTTGTTTGTTGTTCTCTAATTTTGATCTCAAGTGTAAATCTATGTGTGCATGTGTGTGTGCTTATATGTATGTGCACTAATCCCAGGTGTTGGCAGTGGGTGTCGGCTACATAATGCAGCAGAAACCCACTGTATATTGAGGGGGCTCAGCAAGTGAGCTCACTCCACACTTTTCTAACTGAATCATCACTTACAGATATTTCATGATAAGGGAAGAGGTTAAGCTTGGTTCTATGTATCTATGTATTTAGCTTGGTTGTGGTCCTGTATATATGTAGTAATCTTTTTTTTAATTCTGTTCCTATGTAATCTGGTGGATTCTAGGGCTGTTTTTATGTAGTAAGCTTGATTGAATAAGATTCTATTGGTACTGTCCACATGTAATATGCTTACCGTATATAGTTAAGTATAAGCCGAGTTTTTCAGCACAATTTTTGTGCTGAAAATTCCCCACTCAGGTTATACTCGGGTATATACAGGCGGTCCCCTACTTAAGAACACTCGACTTACATATGACCCCTAGTTACAAACGGACCTCTGGATATTGGTAATTTATTCTACTTTAGTCCTAGGCTACAGTGATCAGCTATAGCAGTTATCAAATGTGTCTGTAATGAAGCTTTAATGTTAATATTGATTCTTATGACAACCCAACATTTTTAAAATCCAATTGTCACAGAGACCAAAAAAGTGCTGGCTGGGGTTACAATGATAAAATATACAGTTCTGACTTACATACAAATTCAACTTCACAGTTGTGGGCCGGCCGGGCCCTGCACACGGAGCTGTCTCGGACCTGGTGCCGGCGCATGTGAAGAAAGAAGAGGCACTGCCCACGGAGCTGTCGCAGGCCCTGCAATGCACATGAAGATAGAAGAGGAGCTGCCTGGGCCGTCAGAATGGTGAGTTCTGAATTTTTTTTTTACGGGCTGGCTATATACTACAGGGGGCTGGCAGGCTAATACTACAGGGGGCTGGCAGGCTATATATTACAGGGGGCAGGCTTACTATATACTACAGGGGGCTAACAGGCTATATAATAAAGGGGCTGGTGGCTATATACTACAGGGGGCTGGCAGGCTTTATACTACAGGGGCTGGAAGGCTATATACTACAGGGGGGCTGGCAAGATATATACTACAGGGATGGCAGGCTATATACTACAGGGGACCGGCATACTAAATACTACAGGGGACTGTCAGGCTGTATACTACAGGAGGCTGGCAGGCAATATAGTACAAGGGGCAGGCTATATACTGGGGTTGTGACTAGAGATGGGCCAATCGATTCTAATGATTCTAACTTCGGTTAGAATTTCAGGAAAAATTTGATTCGTCACAAAGCCGAAGTTTATGCTGATTCGCGGGAACAAAGTTGTTTTTTTTCCCCTCATGTTTCTGCTAAATGGGCGTGAGAACAACGTGTTACATGGGGGAGAGAACTCTGGGAAGGAGAAAGGAACACCCCCGATGACATCTGCAGACCTGTAAGCCAATCAGCGACCGGCAGGCTTATGTGATGTCACACAGCCCTATAAAATCCAGCCATATTCTATCTCAGCACTTCACACTTCATATTGTAGCCTCCGGCTGCTGCTATTGTACTGTGCGATTCTTGCTGCAATCCCTCGCTGTTCTCTAAGGGGGGTTCCATATACCCCAAATATAAGTTCTATTTAGTGACAAAATCGAATAGGAAGAAATCTGTTTGACTTTCATGCATCTGCAGTAGCGATTGGTGGACAAATCCCTGGTTGTTCTTTAAGGGGGAACTGTATACCCCAAATAGCAGTTCTATTTAGTGACAAAAACGAATAGGAAGAAATCTGTTTGACTTTCATGCATCTGCAGTAGCGATTGGTGGACCAATCCCTGGTTGTTATTTACGGGGGAGCCGTATACCCCAAATAGCAGTTCTATTTAGTGACAAAATTGAATAGGAAGAAACCTGTTTGACATTCATGCATCTGCAGTTGTGAGCTGTCAGTTGTGGGTTATCTGTATAACGCACATTGCCATACCTTTTGGGGGCTCTAGTTTACAGCCAGATTTACGTGTGAAATCCACATAGTTTATACAGTGAGTTTCGCTGAAATTGCACTGTCATTTGTGGGGTTTCTGTATAACGCACATTGCCATACCTTATTGTGGCTCTAGTTTACAGCCATATTTACGTGTGAAATCCACATAGTTTATACAGTGATTTTCGCTGAAATTACACTGTCAGTTGTGGGGTATCTGTATAACGCACATTGCCATACCTTAAAGTGGCTTTAGTTTACAGCCAGATTTACGTGTGAAATCCACATAGTTTATACAGTGATTTTTGCTGAAATTACACTGTCAGTTGTGGGGTATCTGTATAACACACATTGCAATACCTTTTGGGGGCTCTAGTTTACAGCCAGATTTACGTGTCAAATCCACGTAGTATATACAGTTATTTTCGCTGAAATTACACTGTGAGTTGTGGGGTATCTGTATAACGCACATTGCAATACCTTTTGGGGGCTCTAGTTTACAGCCAGATTCACGTGTCAAATCCACGTAGTTTATACAGTGAAATGAGTCCGTTCTAACTACCTGCCTCAGCTACTATTCTGATGCTGCCACCCCCCTGATGCCACACATCTGCTGCTAGTTGCACCATCTGCCTCCTAACATCTTTACCAGGGACTGGAATTGTCCGCCACCTCCACACCATATCATGGTGCCACTCTGCAGGCTCCTGCTGCTTCTGATGCCACCTTCACATTATATCAGTGTGCCACTCTGTGGGCTCCTGCTGCTGCTTCTGATGCCACCTTCACACTATTTCATTGTGCCACTCTGCGGGCTCCTGCTGCTTCTGATGCCGCCTTCACACTATATCATTGTGCCACTCTGTGGGCTCCTGCTGCTGCTGCTTTTGATGTCGCCTTCACACTATATGATTGTGCCACTCTGCGGGCTCCTGCTGCTGCTGCTTCTGATGCCGCCTTCACACTATGTCATTGAGCCACTCTGCGGGGCTCCTGCTGCTGCTTCTGATGCCACCAACACACTATATCATTGTGCTACTCTGCCGCTCTTGCTGCTTCTGATGCCACCTTCACGCTATATCATTGTGCCACTCTGCGGGCTCCTGCTGCTTCTGATGCCACCTTCACACTATATCATTGTGCCACTCTGTGGCTTTCCCTGTTGCTGCCATCATGTTGCTGACACCTGTGGACTCCTGCTGCTGCTTCTTCAGTCGCCACCTCCACACTCTTATCATTGTGCCACTTTGTGGACTCCTGTTGCTGCTGCTGATGCCACCTCCACACTATATAATTGTGCCACTCTGTGGCTTTCCCTGTTACTGCCACCATGTTGCTGCCACCTGTGGGATCCTGCTGCTGATGCCACCTCCACACTAAATCATTTTGCCACTCTGTGGCTATCCCTGTTGCTGCCAGCATGTTGCTGCCACCTGTGGGCTCCTGCTGCTGCTTCTGCTGCCGCCACCTCCACACTCTTATCATTGTGCCCCTTTGTGGCGTACCATGTTTCCGCCACCTCCATAATTTGTCATTGTGCCACTCTGCAGCCTACTCATGCTGCTGCCAACTGACCGCTGTCTCCCTGGAACATCCTGTGATTTCCATAATGCTGTATTCACCCTCCATCACTCTATGACATTGCCACTATGTTTGGTTTTCCCCTTCATTTCATCTGTCAGAAGGATGAAAAGCTTCAGGATTGATAGCCAAAAGCAGGAGTGGATACAGAACACAGAGGACATGCAAGTATCCCATTTGATGCTCATCTCTATTCTGGATCCACCCCTTTTTTTTTGGCTTTAGCAATACTGATGGATTATTGACCGATTGAAACACTGACGCGTGAAAAGAAGGGCAAAATGATCAGTGACGTCAATGCAAAATTAATGCCGACATCCTCTGCACTCTTTAGGGGCTTTCCGCGTTTAACAGAACAAGTTCTGTCGTAATCTATGGAATCATCTGATGTCAGTGTAAAAAGAGTGCACTCTTTGATGTTATAGTGGGATCTTGGCCCTCAGCTCGGTCCTTTCGAGCTGGCACAGACGTTGTCTTGTCAGGCTGCGTTCCGGCTTCGCTTATTTGGGGAAGTTGGCCTATATAAGTGCACATGGAAGTGAAGAGTAAAGCGATTCTTAGAGCCGTGGCTGTCATGTGCGTGTCATACTAAAACACAGCATTGTTTGAAGACCAAACCACGCTCCCTATGCATATTTAAGCATGGCACAACGTTCTACAACACCCTACAGGCTCTCTGCATCCAGGAAATGCCTGTTTTTTAACGTGATTCGGTTTGCTTCGATTCGGATCGAATCAAATTCGCCCATCTCTAGTTGTGTCCAATGCATTTTCCACCCTCGGCTTATACTCGAGTCAATAGGTTTTTTCACTTTTTTGTATTAAAATTTAGGGTATAGGCCAGTGATGGCTAACCTTTTAGACACTGAGGGCCCAATCTACAGTCAAAACCCACTTATTTTTTGCAAAATGCCAATGCGACATTTTAAGCACTTACTTATTACTCCCAGCTCTGTCACATGTTTAAATTGTATATGCACCTGAGGACACACATACAGTAGAAAGAAGGAAAAGAAGTTTGGATTATTATTGCTGCTTCCTTCTAGGGTTCTGGGCTGTCTGCGACTGCAAGGCCTTGAGTCCTGTCTGGCAAACTCTGCGCTGCCATAGGTTTGCCACCACTGCTATAGGCTAATACTCGGGTCGGCTTATACTCGAGTTTTGTTATTGTTTCTATGCAACAATTTGTGTTTTAATACTGTTTTATTTACTAAACATCAGATCATTTTACCTCTTGCAAACACAACGGTTCTCTTTTCTTGTTTTCATTATTTTTACTTCCCTCCTTCCAAATGCCAGAACTTTTTTATTTTTCTGTATACAGAAATGTGTAGCAATTAGGACTTCCTAGTAGTACGATTTAATATTCCATGCAATGTACTGCAAAGCTGGATTTCTTAATTCAGTGAAATTGCTGAAAAAAATGGCATTTTTTGGGGCTCTGTTTTAACAATTTTCATTGTACAGTCCAAATGACACATACCATTCATTTTTTGGGATTGTATGATTATGCAGATACGAAATTTATATAGGTTTAAACATCTTTAAATACCTTAAAATTAATCTTCTGTACAATAATTCACTGTTACGTGAAGTGCTGTAGTTGCTGGCAGACAGGGGCTCCTTGCATCATATTTCAAAGATAAAGCAAGTTTGTGTGCAACTTTTGTATTTCTCACACTCTGGGGCAGATAAAATATTGCATTTGCACAACGTTTTTGCCTTTATATAAGGCCCCTTTCACATTTGCGTTTTTCACGCGCGTTTTCTGCACATGCTTTTGGCGCGCAGAACTTGCATTGCACTCTTCAGCACTTTTCAGACTTGCACACATCTATGGAGTCTATGGAGATGCATCAAGAACGCATTGCACTCTGAGAAACACGCAAGTGCAATGCAAGTGCAATGCGTTTTTCACCCATCAATTGCCATAGAAAAGATCAAGCTCAGTCCTGAGTCCTTACACGCGCGTGAAAAACGCATGGAAATTGCATTGAAATTGCATTGAAAATGCGCATGAAAAACTGAGACACTGAACAAACTCTGCATGAAAACTGATTGAACTCTGAAGCAAAATATCAGTTTTTCAGTGACCAAACCCTGATCGCACCCTGATCAAACTCTGACATGATCTGCAACGCAATTGTGGAAGGGGCCTAAGTGTCTATGGTTCTTTCACATGTATTATTTTTCGTCCTTGTGACACAGTTGTGTTGCAGTTGCATTTTGTCACTTTTTAATACTGTGAACTTGAAGGAGTGTGGCAGTGTGCGTTCTTAGTTGGCATCACAGTTATAACTGATTTGCCACACAATTCTGTTGCAACATCATTCAGGCAAGTGCACCAAAAACAACAGGTGCAACTCTTTGCACATCCTGAAAAATGTCCAGATTAATATAGAACATGTGACACTATAAATTAACATGGCACAACTTGCACAATGCTAGTGCAAAGAAAGCATATGTACAGAGCACCAATTCTAATATATATGGACCTCTGTGTTCAGGCAAAATAATGAAGCTTTGCAAGGAATTGAATGTTGCCAGAGAACTTACATAAGGAAATCAATCTATTCATTTCTCTCTCGCTTCTGAACCTCCCATGAAGCTACTGAACCGAACTTAAATCTTGACTGACTTCTAAAAAATAGAATACAATGCAATACTATGTTGAAGCAAAACAGCAAGATAAAGTCGTTGAAGAAATAGATGTTAAATTACGGCCACATTACGTCGCACTGAAACAGATCATAGGCAAAATTATCTCTCTGTACATTTTTTGTAAATGAAATGTAAATTGTATTCATTCTTTTTTCATTCTTTTGTATTGACACCATATCTTGTGTTTTTCTTCTTGCTTCATTAGTATGTTTTTTCCCTATGAAAGCAGATTGCAACATAACATCATATACTTTTTAGTTTTGGGTTAATAACGTACTTTTGTCTTTAATTTCTCTGCAAGGTGGTGTGAGCCAATCACAATATCATATGAATATTTGAGACATTACCATTGTTGTCTTTCATCCAGATTCTAGGAGAAGTCTATGCAATGTACATCTGATTCTTCCACCCTGGTGTTTGTTTATTCAAGTCTCCTGCCTTGCACTATGATTGTGTCTCAAGCCTGGACTAAATTAATGTTCTAGAATCAAAACATCCTTGATGTTCAGAATCTTGCGTTTTTGGACTCTGCCTAGAGAATAAAAGGTAAACCAGGGAAAAAAATGGCTAATGGAAGCACACTAAGACATTTCTCAAAACAAAACATATTAACCCCACTCTCTGCTGACAGAACAGCCAGTGCTCCACAAAGGCAACGTCTTAAAATTGTTGTTAAATGGACAAGGGTTAAATTAAAGGGCAGCCGCAAGTCAAAAGAACCCAGGGAGCATCCAAGGTGAAAAAGCACATGTGGAGCAACCCTTTCAGCGTTTGAAACTATTTTTGGAATTGCTCCCAATGTTTTGTTCACACCAGCGGGTGGTTTAAGAGATAATCCCAGAGAGATTCAGGGGCCGATGTTCAAAAACTAGTGGGTTGTTTATGTAACTTTTTGTCTGAGTTCAAAGTGAAGTTCTGTCTGTGGCATATTGTACCCTGCAGACAGTCCACCTATGATTGAGTACCATGCCTACCATGAATGTAGCCTGGGGAAGCAAGAATTCTGCAAGATTATCATCCATTAACTAACCCAACAAATCAGTTTGCAGGTGTTTCAGATTTGACTTCAAAATTGAATATGAAGTATAAAATGAAATATATAGGAGAGAAAATAGATAATTGTATAATTGTATATAACCATGTTTTTTTATATACAGGCAAGAAACAAAACAGTTTACTTTCTTGTTTACTCATCAAAAAATCCAATAGAACCTCCTTTTATTAAGTTTGGGAAAATATGTACATGCAATATGCTTTACAAAATGACAAACCTAATAAGAACAAAATAAACAAAATAAGAATATTTTCAGTATTTCACTCACATTTGGTTCTTTTTGTTTATACTATTGCAAAAAAATTTTTTTTGTGTGATAAAAATTACTGAATGTAAATTTCGTATGTGAAAAAGACATACATAGCGGAAAAGATTATTTGCACCATCTTAATGACTTTGAAACATGGATGTAAAACAAAAAGTAAATACCTTCATCTGAAACAAACCTAAGAAAGCTGTTGTCAGACAGATATTCCTTTTTATTGTACATACATAAATGCCTAGATTGAACAAACGCTTGAGTTCTTAAAATGGGTAGTCCCAAGCTTGATCTTTATAAGATAGGAGGTAACAATCCAAGTGATGGGGATATGAACAATCAGAATAGACTCCCATCTTAAGAAACGGGGTCCTGTTCTCACTAAATGGATGAAGCAGCAGGTGAAGTATGCATCTTGCCCCTCCATTCAATACGATGGGATCATTGAAAATTTCAAAGTACATTGCTCCGTTATCTCTGGCACTCTCATAGACAATGGGACACAATTACTTACTCAGTCCTGTCACGATCCCCGATCCAGACTGTCTGACGAGGATGAAGTCCGGCGCGATTTACCAAGATCGTGCACCCGATATCCTGCATGTGTTGCTTCCCCGCTGAGGTCCGCTGGAGTTCACCATCTTCTTCCTGGTACATGTAAGTGCTTGATCTTGTGACACAATTTGAATTTTAAATCCTGTGCTTAGTCTGAATCAGTCGGGTTTTCAGATGACCACGCCCCCCGATTTGTGCCGCATGAAAGTCGTCGCGATTGTGCCAAAGTCCGATCGCGTGCGCCAAAAACCCCTGTTGAATGCGGTGCAAATTGGAGATAGTCAGGAGACACATCGGAAATTCTGTCCACGGACCCTTAGTAAATGTGCCCCAATGTATGGGAGTGCCAGAGATAGCCAAGGGTTGTGCTTTGCAATTTCTAACAATATCATATTATTGAAGGGGGCAGCAAAATGCATACTCAACCATTTTGTGAGGACCGGACCACACTTTTATTGTTTGGCGATGGTCCATTTTTCATTTTTCAGTGAGATTTCTAAGTGGATATGGGATAACAATCAAACTTTGGATTATTGGGTTGATAATCTTCGGCCAGAATCTTCCTTCCTAACCATTCTGAAGTCTATATTTGAAATGTGCAGTTAATTCAGATTATATAAGTGGAGAACTAGGGCTTCTGTGTTTCTTGCCAGCAAGATGAAATTCGGCAAAGACCTATCTGTTTTTTTTCCACAAATTTGCAGACCACAAACCTCCATAGAAATCTATAGATCCAGAAAAAAAATGACCGCACATGGATGACATCCATTTTGTTTCTCAAATGTTGCTAAGAAACCAGCTGGGCTGTGCAGAAAATACATTAGAAAACCATCTGTTTTTTTGCGGATATGAAAAAAAGATGATATATAGATGTGAAAAGATAGGTTGTGGATACAATATGGACTTCATTTTTTGCGGACACGAAGTGGACATGCCAGTCTGAATAAGCCCCTTAAAGGGGTTTTTCCATCTGTGCATTTACATTTAATTAAATTCATTTGCCATATGTAAACATTTCTTCAATTGGATGTTAATTAAAAAAATGTTGTTGTGTGAAGATAATTTCTCATAAATGTAGTCATGTTGTCCCTTAGAAACCAGATAGCTTCCTCGGATACGACCACCCCACACTCTGGCAGCGGTGGCCAGACTTGCGCTATAGAGTCCTGCCAGACCACCTGGATTCAGCAATCATTACCACAGGACGGCTGTGCGACCTGTAGTAACTCCCGGACATTTTCTATACAATAACCTTTTGTTTCTTTGTGCACTTACTCCAGCAGAGGTGGCCGTATCCGGGGAAGCTATCTCGTTTCTAAGGGACAACATGGCTACATTTATGAGAAATTATCTTCACACAGGAACATTTTTTTTAATAACATCTAATTGAAGAAATGTTTATATATGACAGTTTAATGAAACTGTATGTGAGTGCCCAGATGAGAATACCCCTTTAAGTTTGTTGAAAGGATAGTGAACCATTAAGTAACCAATGTTAAATAATTTATTAATAAACAAATTCTAATAAACAATCAAACAAAGCATATGAATATACCATTACTGGAAGAATAAATTATTTATTTACTTTTAAAAGCATTGTCAGAGTTGTTTAAAAATATTCTACCTTAAAACATAACATATTTGTCTAGTTTTAGTTGGGAAAATGACAATACCTATTATCCTGTTGAGCTTCTATAATTTTTGAATGGTTAGTATCAATATTACCTCATATCTGCAATGGCTATTCAGGATAACAGGATAACATTAGAACTGTTTGGAACATGTTGTTAGTTTGAAATACAGTGATCTTTATTATTAACAAACACATTAATGTTCCATTTTCCCAAGAAGCTAGTAGTGACCAGATCCTTGTTCTTTTTGTCAAATAATCCCTAGTCAAGTGATTGCATTAAAAGCTAGACTGACAGATAAATCCATATCTTCTTGTGTTGTCTCTTGCCGGAATGCACTAAAACCTGTTCCGACTAAATCATGTCGATTCTGACAAAAAAAAGCTTAATAATACTTAAGGCTTTTGAAAAGCAAACAAAGATCTTCCTTGTGCAACACAAAGACAATTGAGTTTGGAATGATAAAAATTAACCCACATTCAGCCTTCATAATATGCAACAAATACAACAAATAAGTACCAGTACAAGGAATAATTTCCTTGGACATTAGTTTCTTTGGTGTTACCTTGTGGCATTTTTTGTGTGTTCAAATCCACTAAAATCTATGCCAGGCCTGCAAACTAATAGCTTTCCATTGGTTGGATACACCTGCTCCACAATTCTGAGAGTTAGCTAAGCAACAAAAAACATATATATTCCAAAAGTAATGCCCTGATGAAGTTTAAAGTAACTATTACCTTGTAATATATAGGTCCTCTTAGCTTTGAAGCCAGAATTATGTGCCCACATATGAGCAGTATCTAGAAAGCTTCAAGAAGATGTAAGGTAGAGCCAGGGCAGGATTGATAGTGGTTGGCCAGACACAACTAGTAACCTTAGCATCCAGTGCATTCACAGTATAGGCTAGAAACTTGGGAGTATTTGGAAGAATATTGGAAAATTAATGCATAAATTGGTTTAGATACAGTAAAGAGAGGGCACTCTGCCATTCACCACTCAGACAGTAACTGGACCACCATCTATCTCAACTGTGGGTTAGTCCAACCTTGTATTGCTCTTAAGTCCAATTTAATATTTATTTATAACAAATGTACAAATGTAATTTACTGTTCCTACATATAATTGTTGTGTATCCCCATTTTCAGCTAATTAAATGTACAGTTGAAAATGCATGTTTATCTGACATGAAATCAGCATAAACCTTTCCCATATTAGGTCCATTAGGATAACCAAAATTATTTATATATGTTGAATGCCTGAAAAATGAGAGAGGTCATTTTTATCACTTTCTGTAAAGTCGAAAGTTTGCATACACTAAGATTACTATGACTCTAAACAGTCCATATGATGATGTAATGTCTTTGAAATCTGGCTACATCTGAGTGAATTAGAGTCCCTCATGTGGATGTATTTTGAAGGATATTTGAAACAAACTGCTTCTTTCTGTAACTTCATTGGGAAGTTTAAAGAAATCAGTCAAGATAAGAGGAAGAGAATTGTGGACTTGCACAAGTCTGATTCATCCTTGGATGAAATTTCCAAATACTTGAAGGTGCCTTGTTCATGTATACGCACAATTATATGTAATTCACATCAAACAAGATTTGAATGTCTAGCAATCACACTACACAGGAAGAAGATGGGTTCCATGTCCCAAAGATGACCATACTTTGGTCCGAAATGTGCATATCAACCCGAGAACTAAAGTAAAAGACCTTGTGAAGATGCTGGCTGAAGCTAGTAAGAGTGTGTCACAGTAAATTGAGTACTGTAAGGAAATGGGCTGAAAGGCCACTCTGCCAGGTAGAAGCCACTACACCAAAAGAAACATTAAAAAGCCAGATAAATGTTTGCAAATGCACACAGGAACAAAGACCTTACATTTTGGAGACATGTCCTGTGGTCTGGCCAAACTAAAATGAAACTGTTTGGCCATAGTGGATCATCTCTACACTGAAGGATAAAGGTAGAAGTTTGCATGTCTGAGAATACCATTTGATCTTCAAAAATAGGGTTGGCAGCATCATGCAGTGTTGTTGTTTTATTGCGCTTCACAAAATGGATGGCATCATGAGGAAAGAACATTATGTGGCAATAATGAAGCAACATCTCAAAACATCAGTCAGAAAGTTAAAGGTTGGGCATACATGGGTCTTCCAAATGGAGAATTACCCAAAGCAAACTGTCAAACTGATGCATGCATATGTGTCTTTTTATAAAGTGTGTGTAAACATTCAATTGTACTTGTGTTTTTATATATATCCTCCTTTTTATACATACCCTTTTTTAATTCATGCTCCATTGAACACTGATTTGGCAATATACTGGCAATTATTGGTCTCACAGTGATTGACCTGTCGTATATCTATCCTATATTGTATAGCCTTGTGCGCTATGTTTTTTCATTGTTCTGTTTTATTGCCACATGTTTTTGTATTTGTTTTATATACAGGCATAAAAGAGACCCCAAAACACATTGGGGGGCATGTATCATAGTTTTCTCTCTGTGGTGAATTTTTGAGACATTTGGAAGCTCTTTTTTGCGCCTTATGTATGATCTTGTCTTTTACTTGTGATACATGTTCAGGTTTTCCTATCCTGGCAGGCGCAAATTTTGGATTCTTTTTGAGACTTTTTGCTGCAAATGTCTCAAATCCACATGGACACAAACCACGTGAGTGGTAGAGATGAGCGAGCATACTCGCTCGAGAAAATGCCAGCTTGAGAAAATGGCATCTCCCGGCGTTTAGATTTTTGGCAGCCAGAAACAGAGCCAATCACAAGCCAGGAGACTCTGCAGTACACCCAACACCACGTGGTACACTTACATGCCGATAGCAGTGGTTGGCTGACCTGATCAGGTGACCCTGGAATATACTAGCCCCTGCCCGCGCTGCTCAGAACATTCTCTGTCTGGATGCCGATAGGGATAGAGCTGCTGCTGGTCAGGCATAGCGTTAGGGTGTTCTATTAGATTACTGTTAGGCAGGAGTGATTATACAACAACCCAACAGCTCTCGCTGTCAGTGTTGGTTAGAAACCAGCCATAGCAATCATCTTCTGAGGTTGCTGTTTAATTTCTTCTGCATGTTTTATTCTATAAAACAAAAAAAAAAATTACCAAAAAATAATTACAGTTTATATTTCTCTTTTGTCTATAAAATAGACTTTGATTTGGAAAATGTTGAACCCAAGCGATAAGGGTAGAGGACGAGGGCGTGGGAATCCAATTACTGCAGGGGTCAGAGGCCGTGGTCCTGGGCGGGGTGAGACACTGCCTGCTGATGAAGGAGCAGGGGAATGCCGCAGAGCTACACTCCCTAGCTTCATGTCTCAACTTACTGGGACTCCTGGAAGGGCACTGTTGAGGCCACAACACTGCGAACAGGTGATGTCGTGGATTGCAGACAATGCTTCGAGTAATTTGTCCACCAGTCAGTCTTCCACGCAGTCACCCAAGTGAGCACTCCTCCAGCTCCTCCACCTCAACCTCCTTCCCCCCAGTCTGCCACCTCCCAGGAAAATTTGGAATTTGATCCGGCATACTCTGAGGAACTGTTTTCTGGACCCTTCCCAGAGTCACAAACCACTTCTCAGGTTGCTGCTGAGCTCTTTCCCGATGCCCAGGTTTTCCACCAGTCACAGTCTATGGGTAATGATGACATTGTTGACGTAGTGGAAGAAGTGTGTAAAGAGGTGTCGGGCGATGAGGAGACACGGTTGTCAGACAGTGGTGAAGTTGCTGTCAGGGCAGGAAGTCTGAGGGGGGAGCAGACTGAGGGATCGGAGGATGATGAGGTGACAGACCCAAGCTGGGTTGATAGGCCGGGTAAAGACAGTGCTTCTGAGACGGAGGCGAGTCCTATACTAGAACAGGTTGGAAGAGGCAGTGGTGGGGCCAGACAGAGAGGCAGGGCAAAGCTGGTGCATCAGTGCCAAATGTTTCACGTAGTGAAACTCCCGTGGCGAGGGCTAGATTTTCTGAAGTCTGGAGGTTCTTTAAAGAAACAGCAAATGACTGACGGACTGAGGTGTGGAACCTGTGCCACACCAGGATCAGCAGGGGTTCTACCACTACTAGCTTAACCACCACCAGTATGCGCAGGCATATGAACGCTAAACACCCCACTCAATGGAACCAAGGCCGTTCACCTCCGGCCGGGTCCACCACTGCTCCTTCCCATGTGTCATTTGCTGCCTCTGCTAGTCAGCCTCCTGCCCAGGACCCCGGCACAAACACCTCCCACTCAAAAACCACACCTTCGCCTCCATGTTCCTCCACAGCGTCCACCAATGTCTCCATGCGCAGCGTTTCTGCCAAGGTCCACCTAACCATGGACACATGGACGACAGCTGCCGGGCAGGGCCACTATATATCGCTGACGGCACATTGAGTTAACTTGGTGGAGGCTGGGACTGAGTCTGACCCTGGGGCCGCTCAAATACTGCCGACGCGGAGGATTGCGGGGCCTACCTCGGTCATGGTCTCTCAGACCTACTATGCCTCCTCCCACCCCTCCTCCGCCTCCTCCTCCAAATTACCATCCGTGGGCATGGCGCCATCAGTCTGTAGATCTAGGCGCAGCAGCAGTGCCAATGCTAAGCGACAGCAGGCGGTGCTCAAACTGCTGAGCCCAGGCGATAAAAGGCACCCCGCCCAAGAGCTATTACAGGGCATCACGGCGCAGACCGATCTGTAGCTGGCACCACTGAACCTGAAGCCATGCATGGTTGTGTATGACAATGGTCGTAACCTGGTGGCGGCTCTGCAACTCGGCAAACTGACATGTGTGCCATACCTGGCCCATGTGTTAAATCTGATAGTTCAGCGGTTCCTCAAGACATACCCCAATCTGTCTGATTTGCTCACGAAGGTGCGCCGCATCTGTGCGCCGCATCTGTGCGCATTTCAGAAAGTCGACCACAGATGCTGCCACTCTCAGGGCAGCGCAGCGCCGCTTCCAACTGCCCGCTCACTGACTGTTGTGCGATGTGCCCCTGAGATGAAATTCAGTCAGCTTCCTCAAGTCTACAATGAGGATGGGACGTGGATGTCTGATATCTGTCAGGTGCTGAGTAACTTTGAGAAGTCAACACAGATGGTCAGTGGCGATGCCGCCATCATCAGCCTCACCATCCTGCTGCTTGGCCTGTTGAAAAACTCTGGTCAGCATGAAGTCAGAAGTTTAAACTCATCACAAGAGATGGGGGAAGAAGATTCCCTTGTTGATAGCCAGAGCACCCTCTGGTCTGTTTCTCAGCGCTTATCGGAGCAGGTGGAGGAGGATGAGGAGGAAGAGGAGGAGAATGTTGGCGACACAGAAGAGGGGACCATTGCTCAGTCCCTAACTGTTCAGCGTGTATGGGCAGAAGAAGAGGAGTTGGAGGAGGAAATGGAGAGTCAGGTCAGTGAGGGGAGTGAATTGTTGCGCGTTGGGATTCTGGCGCATATGGCAGATTTCATGCTAGGCTGCCTATCCTGTGACCCTCGTGTCAAAGAATTTTTTGGACTGCCACATACAGACACTATCCAAATGTAATTGTCTCCATAGCAGCCTCACTCGGTCACTCTGTCATTACCATGCTGTTGCCCATAATTTTGGCATAATGGTGCGATTAAGCAGCCTCAGAGGCATCCATGCATGCTCCCCCTGCTGTTTCCTGTCCATTTCTGTGGTGTTTCCATCATTTTCTGAGGTTTTCAGGCTTTTGGCCAAGCTTCCCTGTGCAGGACCTTGGTCCCCTTGAAAAATGCTCGAGTCTCCCATTGACTTCAAACGAGCACTCGAGCAGCGGAAAAATTTTGACTCGAGTAACGAGCACTCGAGCATTTTAGTGTTCGCTCATCTCTAGTGATCGGTAATATGCAGGAGTGGACACTACTGTTAATTTCGGATTTGAGGCTGTGTTCTGCATTTTTAAGCACTCTAGTCACACCCCAGGGAGATGACGAGATATGAGGAAGCAGTCACACGTGGTGTTAAGGGTGCGGTCACACGTTGCAATTTGATTGCGTTTTGAAACCTATTACAACAGCTGAGTAGAGGTGATTTGCCTAATTACATTACTGTTAACATTTGCATTTACAAAACACATAGTAAATCTTAACAGTAATGTAATTAGACAAATCACCTCTCCTCTGCTTTTGGAATAGGTTTCAAAATGCAATTAAAGCGCTATTAATTTTTTAAAAAATGTAAATGCAAAAATTTCTGAATTTTCAAAAAAACCAGGCTACTGTGCAAAATTTTAAACATTTAAAGCATGTGAAATAATTCCAATTTACATGTTAAAATAGGGTCCATGAAAAAAATCCTTCCTTTGCACCTGCCCTGGACCAGGTGCAGATTTGCGCCTAAAAAGTCACAAAAATAAGCAACAAAAGTGATACATAAGTGAAAAGTCGCACGGAACATCTGGGAAACTAAGATACATAAGGTGCAGACCAAGGCGTACTTGAAAAACGACAAGTAAAAAGTCGCAAAAAAGTCGCAAATACAACAAAAGTTGCAAAAATAAGAAAATTTGATTAGCAGAAATAATGAAACATGTACTATGAAAATTCAAAACGCCAATATATTTATTGAACATTATTCGATGAGTGCCTGATTCCCATCTCTGCAAAAATAGTTGTGTACCTTAAGACCAAAAATAAGTTACACTCTAAGGGGATCCTACTTTCATTTAATTGGTAGGGGAGCCAAAATTAGTGCAACATCTAGGGTAAGGCCCTAGTGAGTCATCCATGTACGTACTCATTAAACCTAACTCTTTGTAGTTGACATCTTCTCATTACCAGCCTCCCTAAACTAGACTTTACTACTGTAAGTGACGCTCAGATTTTTGCACCTAGAACAATGTTCTCATGCTTTCACATGGCAGGTATGCTGCAATATTTTGGAAAAACTAGGAAATACTTGTCAGACTTAAGTATGATAAATCCGTGTCTGGAACCCCACGCAAGAAGCCTCTATGACACATATTAATCCTGCTAGAGGCAAACATAACTGCACATTCTCAGCATATAGATCTGAATGTCCTGGAGATGTGTCAGAAATGACAGTTCAGTTTGTTTGAATAGAAATGTCAACATTTATACATGACCAATGACGAACACAGCACACGTTCTGATGAAAACCGGTTCAGTTATACAAGTTTATCAAGTTTTAAGTAACATGCATGGTCTATAGAAGGTGTGTCTGACCATTCTCTATTTTTACAGCTTTACAAGACTACAAGAATGAATTTAGCCTGGGGTGAGTTTTGGAAGAATTATTGATAAGTCATCTGAGAGAGTATTAGTGGTAATACGTTAATGCAATTACTGCTCACTACAAGTTTCTTCTAGTCTCACATCCTTTACTTCCTCTATACAAGCATTTTATTTTAGTGCCACTGAAACTATCTTAAAGGAAACTTTAAATCTAACTTGAGTTGATCTAAGCGGCAAAGAGAAAGCTTTCTAAAGCCAAGGCTTATGCCAGGATTATTCAGGGTCTCTATGGCCTTACAGGTGATTCGCATTTGTTTTGTTCCCACAGTGACATACTATTTAGGTTGTCATCTTAAAGAGGTAGAGACTATTTGATTGTTAGGTTTATGACAATAGGCAGTTAAAGGGAAAAGTAACAAAAATAACCATGGGAGGTCCAGTAAAAAAGTTATGATGTCCCAGGGTTCACATAAAGAACACAGAGACATACTCTGGATCTGTCCCAGAATAATAAAATTACTATCACTATTTTGTTCTCTGTGTAATTACATTTTCATGTGCTCTGTTCAGTTTTTTCCCCTTATTTCAATCACAAAATCTTCAGTTAAATTATATCTGTATATTTTGGAAATGTTAAATATTTAAAGAAATGTTGGCAGGTCTCAAATGATAAACTAATGTTTTATTAGACACTGTTGTCCATTAAAGAGAGAGCAATGCTTTACTGTTTTATGACACTGTAGTTGATCACATAGAGATATAGCATACATCTGATTTATTATCTAACATATAGTCCAATGGACCCTAACCTAGATATAACCAGGGAACAGCTGCAAGCAAACAATTTGTAGGGTGAAAATTTTACTTTGCATGCCTCACTCGGTGGTACATTCATACGGACGTGTGGGGGACGTATGTATGGCTGCAGGCTTGCGGCCAAACATATGTCCCCCATAGAAGATAACATGTGCTCACCGTACATAAAGATAAAGTATGCTCTAACTTGGGCCGTATGTACGGCCATGCTTCATTGTTTCACCCCTCCTCCTCTCCAGCGTGGCTCACGTTTGCCAGCCCGGCTGTTTGTGTTTGTGTAAATGCAACCTTGTATCCAGTGCTGTAACTATATATACATATCACACTAAAATATACACACATATAAAGCATATACAGACATACATACAAGGGCGCATTTACTAAGGGTTCGTCTGAAGCATTTCCCAAATTTTTTAGTTTTGCGCTGAATTGCCCCAGGTTTTTGCCGCACATGATTGGATTGTGGCGCATCGATGCCGTGTTTCATGTGACACAAATCGGCGTGGCCATTGGACAACCCAACTGATTCAGACAAACTGTGGAATTTAAAAATGAGATTGTGTCGCAAGATCAAGCACCCACATGCACCGGGAAGAAGATGGTGAACTCTGGTGGACTTCAGCGGGGAAGTTGCACATGCAGGAAATTGGACGCACGATCTTAGTGAATTGCGGCAGCTCTGAATCCTCGTCGGACATTCCAGATCGGCGTCATCAACGGGACGGGGAAGTAAATGTGCCCCACAGTGTATACACAGCATACTCACATACATATAGTATATACACCCACACATATACAGCATATACAGACATACATACAGTGTATACACATCATACACACATATATATAATATATACACACCATACATCATATACACACACATATGCAGACATACATACAGTGTATACACTTTATACACACATACATATAGTATATACACACCATACATCATTTATACCTCCTGACTGATCATCCGATGTTCGCATCTCAGGATCTTTCTTCTCCACGGGCCTAGTCTGTCTGCTCCTCAGTCACCGGGATGGCACCTGGCCAGCCTGTGCTGCCATTCCCCGGTGTCTAAGCATCGCTGTATCCAGACTAGACAGCAGGGAGTGGTTCGGACCTCACTGCTTCTGTTTTAACACTGCCTGGGGAACACAGTGCATATCTGGTGGGTCCCGTACCCTGGGGAGGAGCGGCGGCTGCAGAAACTCCAACCCGCGGAATGCTGGATCTGTGCCTCCTCTGCTGCTCCCCGCGGTAAAATGTATGCGGCCCGAAAGGGGAACATCACTGTTTCTTCCGGGGGCTGGAGACCCTAAATACATTCCTTTCTCTTCTCTGTAGTGGATCCCTGAAGTGAAGTGGCACCACAGTCGGCTCGGGAGCGCGGGCCCCTAGACCTCCCGGGCCCCGTAGCGGCTACTACGGCTGTAGTTACGCCACTGCTTGTATCTTACCTTGTACCTTACCTCATAATGTTTTTATGCCCCTGTCAGCAGGGACATGCCTGGGGTCAAGGCATTTATACATTATTATTCTGCCTTATGTTTTGGACCTGGCCCGGGATGGACAGCTGAATTATAATTTATTGACACAGTGCCACTGAGCTCTTCCCTCTGTCCCTGCTCAATGTGGTTGCGCTGTGAGCCTAACCCAACCCGGCCTGACCTGACCATCTCATATGCAGGTTGCCCTCTCTTCTTTCTGCTAGTTCCCCGGTGAGTAGATCATGACATATCATGTGACCCGGACACGTCCCGACCGACATTATTGTTAGCCAGTAAAAAAGGCTAAAACTAACCCCTTTATCATTAACACACTACCGATTAACCCAGTACCCACCGCCCCCATGGGTGCCGGGTTGAGCCGGGCATAATCCAGTACCTGACCATCTATGGATGATTAGACTCTGGGGTGGCTGCATGCTAGGAAAAATTGGGCTGCGAATGCCCAATAACAGTGGGCGCTTACACACTGGTAATGGCAGGGTGCTTTTCCTTTATTGTATCTTGCTGGATAAAAAATTAGGGGGGAACCCCCTTAATTTTTAAAAATTATTTAATTGCAGTATTCATTGAAAAAAAGGTATAGGGCTCTGACCATTTTCTATAACCACTTTCAATACAGCAACATACTGACATTCCTGAGGTGTGTGTGTGTGTGTGGGGGGGCTATGTACTTTGGCCATTTACAGCTCTATAATACTGCCTGTAGCTGCTCCCGTAACTGATCATCTATAGACAGTCAGGTACTGGCTGTTCCCAGCAACCCAGGTAGCGGTGGGCACTGGGGTAATGATAACGGGGTTAGTGTTATCTTTTGTTTATTGGCAGGCCTTAATAATTAGTGGCATCTAATACATTTTTATTAAAAAAAAATAGTCAATAAAAAGCTAATTTAAAAAAATATATATTTTATTTAAATAAAAACTCCCCAACACACAATTGTCAACTATTTTATTAAATAAAATAATCCAGGTCAGTGAGGTAGTCCACCAAATCAGGCAAAGTCTACTGCTGAGCCCAGCTCGTGCTCACTGACTCTTCTTAACCAGTTGTTAAAAAATCAGCTTGTACAGAGAAGCATGCAGAAGCTGGAGGTAGACCATCCTACTGAGCGTTTTACACACAGGTGTCTATGGCAGCGTGAAGGAGTTATACACTCCCTGCTCTGCCATTACACCAAGTCACATACATACAAAGTCACCTGCATCGGGCGTCTGACTGCCTGGGGGAGTGAAAGAGGGTGATATTTTTTTTATTGCTGGACTGAAGACTCACTAGGGGTGGGACTACATGTTGGCTATATAATAGAGTGAAAGTTATATTGGGAGTGCAGGCTTCATTCAAGGGGAGTAGGGCACATTGTACATATTTAGTGTATAAAGTGTATATATATATATATATATATATATATATATATATATATATATATTTCTTTATTTATATAGCGCACACAGATTACGCAGCGCTGCACAAAGCATATCAAAGTGGTCCCTGTCCCCATGGGGCTCACAATCTAAACAACCTAACAGTATGTTTTGGAGTGTGGGAGGAAACCGGAGTACCCGGAGGTACATATATATATTCAAGCAATTGTTTGAAGAAGGGGGGGAAAAATTCAATAAACTAATATCACATCCCAGATACAGTAATGATTTGATAAAGGAGAGAAAGCGGATGTGCAAACAAAGTCAATTTATTATTTCATCAAAGTTTTTTTACTTGTACTTTGATGAGATAATAAATTGACTTTGTTTGCACATCCGCTTTCTCTCCTTTTTCAAATCATATATATATATATTCATGTACAGCTGACTGAAAAAAACAGGTCAGAGAGAAAACTTAACTTTTAATAGGCGTCGCTTTAAAAATAAAAGAAGTGGGGACTGAAATAAAAGTCTGCCAATACACCCTGTAATAGCCCCTTTTTGAACAGAAGTCACAAAGCCTTTATACCATATTAGATACCTACATGCACCACTAGGTGTCCTACATCTTTGAATACAACACCTCTGGTGGAGGTACTGAAAAGGTTAAAGGCTAAGAATGAGACAAACAGCTGATTCCCTAGCCTCATTACACACATTATAGTGTCAGACTTCTGATGTTTCTCATTACACGGGTAATACCTGAAGATGTACTTTTAAACTTCTTGCTTTGTCAGATGTACTTACATGCCTTGCATCTTCCACATTTAAAAGTACCCCTTAACTGACATTTATCCAGCCAAGTTCTTTCAGAGACAGGGGGGGTGAGGAAACTATGGACCAAACAGTCCTTTAAATTCCATCCTCTTCTGTATGTGACAGATGGAGAGCTTCCCACTCTGTCACTGATGTCTCTGTCTTTCGTGAGGACATACCAGAATTTCTCTAATATGTTCCTCAACGCTGAGACCTGGTTATCAAACCAGTTATCATTCACTTCCCTTTCTCTCGGATGTAACAGTTCAGACCTATTGATATCTTTTGCAGTCCTCTTGGCTGATTCCACAACAATTAGAGGGTAACCCCTCTCAAGAAACCTTCTTGAAAGGTCACATGATTTAATTTTAAAGTCGGTGTCAGACGAGCAATTCCACCGAACCCGGAGAAACTGTCCTTAGGGTATACCCAGTTTCAGTGAGGGAGGGTGATGGCTCTGCCAGGATAAAAGGCTGTTGGCTTCTGCAGGCCAGAAGAAGTAACCATGAAGTTCTGGACCCAATCGAGCAGCTCATCACCTGTGATATGCCAGTTGCTTCTTCTCCCCTGTAGTCACTATCTAACCTTCCAGTATATGAGAGTACCTTCATCATGTGTAGTGTCAGTGAAAGAAGTCTTCCATCCAAATATGACCTGCGTGGCACTGTACGATTTAAGTTATTGTTAGTCATTAATTATCAGTAATTTTGGCTAGACTGTGAGTCCTTTTTTAAGGCATGACTGGTAAATTTGTTGCATATAATGTAGAAGGAGGTAAAGATAGTAGGCTTCATATATGCTTTTTAAAAACTTTGGTAGGGGTTACGCAAGCCCAGGGCCCATGATGGTCTTAATCCACCACTGAAGGGAATGATGACTATCTATTTTATTTTTCTTCAGCTGCAGTTCATGACCAGATGTTCCCAGATTGTGGGAGTATGACACCCAGGAGCCTAGTAGATCAGCAAGCAGTTGTGGCTATCCATTAAGCACCACCTACATGTCAAGTCCACCTTCCCATGTCAAGTCCATCCTTTACATAGACCATTCACGTGAATGTAGCTAAGTTGCAATACAAACCACAGTACCACAGTACTTCTGTACTTGTTAGACTGTGCAGAGGCAAGCACTATAGTCCCTTCATAGAGCTGATCAGCAGGATGTGCATGTACCTATCCGCTTCCAGCTATGTGCATGGTAATATATTGGCCCTGAACAGGTGCTCATTGCAAGGGTCGCAGTTGAGCACTCTTGAGAATAGCATATCCATTAGAAATCATGGACAACCTCTTTAAGTTTGTGTCCACATGGAATGTAAATGCTGTAGCTTTACCAAAGGGAATTTTGGAAGCAGCAAACTATAAAAGGTTCTGTTCACATGCTGGGGCATTGTTTCATGCAGAAAGACTTGTAAACCACCATATGTTGTGGATTTGTCATAGATTTGTAACCAAATTTCACAATTAAGTTCATCAGGGAAACCGAATTGTGTATTGAATTTTCTCCACAAGCATTTTTACCAAATCCGCTACATTTAGATATTTTTTGAGTCCTTGCTTTACAATACAGTTGAGCTTTAAAGGAAATCAACCACCTAAAAAACATTAAAGAACCTATTAAAACCTAAAAAAACCCCTGCTCCTCTTCACTTTGATCCCGGGGGTGTCCATCTCTAATCTTGACACGCCGTGGTCCTACAAAAGAAAGTTAAAATTAGCAACACAGAGCGCTGAAAGAGGGATGTGCAGAGGTGTGCATAATTAGCAGCCCAGAGCGCCGGACATCCTGTCCCCGCACTCAGTGCTTCAAATTATAACTTTCTTTGGTATGTGATACCGACGTGCCAAGATTAACATCGGATCAAGGTGAAAAGTAACGGGGGTGAGTATTAATAGGTTTTTTTTTTAAAAAACTTTTGGGTGGTTGATTTCCTTTACTATTTAGGTATCAGTTGCAGCTTTTGCATCATTAAACTCTGCTAGGGATAAAAAGTGAAAAGTTTATGAACTCAAATTTGACAAATGCTTTCGAGCTATAACATCTGCCTACAAAAGATTCCACTGACAGATGTGGTTACTGTTTTAGATATCCTTTTGGGATTTTTAGTTTAAACTGCTGTAGACCTGGCTTGGACATGTTTTTGCTTATAAAAGAGATTGTTGTGTGCTACTATTTGCAAGACATAACATCTATTTCCCATAAGGAATACAAGTAAAACATTAATGTCATTATTTATGCACTACTGTCTCACAGTAAAATGAGTTATAGGCAAAATCTTAAAAAAGTCTTATTTATTGGCCAGAACATTTGCAGTGCCTTGAAGTTGAAGGAACAAGTTAAGCAGTGAAGATACATATTTATATAGAGAGACTGTACAAAATACCATAATTCAGTGTAGAAATTAAAGTTTACACACTGATCATAATCATGGTGTAAGAAATCACAAATTACTGAAATGCCACATTTATCTGACTAGAAGGAAAAATGGTAGGGGTCTTAAGAAAAAATTATACCTAGAGATGAGCGAGCATACTCGTCTGAGCTTGATGCTCGTTTGAGCATTAGCATATTCGAAACTGCTCGTTGCTCGGACGAGTATTTCGCCAGCTCAAGAAAATTGCATCTCCCGGCGTTTTTTTAGCGGCCAGAAACAGAGCCAATCAAAAGCCAGGAGACTCTACAGTACACCCAGAATAACGTGATACACTTACATGTCGATAGCAGTGGTTGGCTGGCCTGATCAGGTGACCCTGAAATATACTAGCCCCTGCCCCTGCACCACTGCTCCTTCCCCTGTGTCATTTGCTTCCACTGCTAATCAGCCCCCTGCCCAGGAACCCGGCACAAACACCTCCTGCTTGAAAACCATACCTTCGCCTCCACGATCTTCCACAGCGTCCACCAATGTCTCCATGCGCAGCGTTCAGCTGTCTATACCTCAGATGCTGGAGTGCAAGAGAAAATACAGTTCCACCCACCCACACACCCAAACCCTCAATGTCCACATCTCCAAATGACTGAACCTGGAGACGCTGCCCTATAGGCTGGTAGAGACCGAGGCCTTTTGCAACCTCATGGCGGCGGCCGCCCCTCGGTATTCGGTCCCCAGCCGCCACTACTTTTCCCGATGTTCCATCCCAGCCCTGCACCAGCGTGTCAGACAACATCATCCGTGCCATGACTAACGCCGTTCCTGACAAGGTCCACCTAACCACGGACACGTGGACGAGTGTTGCCAGGCAGGGCCACTATATATCGCTGATGGCACATTGGTTTAACTTGGTGGAGGCTGGTTCATATACTGCCGACGCCGAGGATTGCGGGGCCTACCTCGGTCACGGTCTCTCAGGCCTACTATACCTCCTCTTCCTCCCACCCCTCCTCTACCGCCTCCTCCGAATTACCATCCGTGGGCATGGCGCCGTCAGTCGATAGCTATAGGCGCAGCAGCAGTGCTGCTGCTAAGCAACAGCAGGCGGTGCTGAAATTGCTGAGCCTAGGCAATAAAAGGCACACCGCCCAAGAGCTATTACAGGGCATCACTGCGCAGACCGATCTGTGGCTGGCACCGCTAAACCTGAAGCCAGGCATGGTTGTGTGTGACAATGGCCGTAACCTGGTGGCAGCTCTGCAACTCGGCAGACTGACACATGTGCCATGCCTGGCCCATGTGTTAAATCTGATAGTTCAGCGGTTCCTCAAGACATACCCCAATCTCTCTGATTTGCTCACGAAGGTGTGCTGCATCTGTACGCATTTCAGGAAGTCCAGCACAGATGCTGCCACTCTCAGGGCAGCGCAGCACCACCTGCAACTGCCCGCTCACCGACTGTTGTGCGACGTGCCCACGAGATGGAATTCCACATTAACCATGTTATCCAGAGTTTACCAGCAGCACAGAGCGATTGTAGATTGCCAGATGTCAACTTCCACCAGAACTGCTAGTCAGGTCAGTCAGTTTCCTCAAGTCTACAATGAGGAGTAGACGTGGATGTCTGATATCTGTCATGTGCTGAGTAACTTTGAGGAGTCAACACAGATGGTCAGTGGCGATGCTGCCATCATCAGCCTCACCATCCCGCTGCTTGGCCTGTTGAAAAACTCTCTGGTCAGCATGAAGTCGGAAGCTTTGCGCTCGTCACAAGAGACGGGGGAAGAAGATTCCCTTGTTGATAGCCAGAGCACCTTCCGGTCTGTTTCTCAGTGCGCATCGGAGGAGGTGGATGAGGAGGATAATGTCGGCGAGACAGAAGAGGGGACCATTGCTCAGTCCTTATCAACTGTTCAGCGTGTATGGGCAGAAGAAGAGGAGTTGGAGGAGGAGGAGAGTCAGGCCAGTGAGGGGAGTGAATTGTTGCACGTTGGGACTCTGGCGCATATGGCAGATTTCATGCTAGGCGGCCTATCCCGTGACCCTCGCGTTCAAAGTATTTTTTCCAGCACCGATTACTGGGTATTCACTCTCCTGGACCCACGGTATAAGCAAAATCTTTCCACTCTCATCCCTGTAGAGGAAAGGAGTGTGAGAGTGCATGACTACCAGCAGGCCCTGGTGTACAAGCTGAAACAGTCTTTCCCATCTGACACCGCTGGCGGCAGAGGGCGTACTTCTGCGGGACAAGTAGGGAGGGAGAGTAGGCGAGGAGCAGCTTGTCCAGCACTGGCAGGGGTACGCTTTACAAGGCCTTTGCCAGTTTTATGTCACCCCAGCAAGACACTGTCACCTGTCCCCAGTCTTGGCAGAGTAGGGCTGATCTTTACAGAAAGATGGTGAGGGAGTACGTAGCTGACCATACCATCGTCCTAAATGATCACACAGCTCCCTACAACTACTGGGTTTCAAAGCTGGACATCTGGCCCGAACTGACGCTGTACGCCTTGGAGGTTCTTACCTGCCCCGCCGCTAGCGTGTTGTCTGAGCGGGTTTACAGTGCAGCTGGTGGCATCATCACCGATAAGCGTACACGCCTGTCGACTGACAGCGCTGACAGGCTGACGCTTATCAAGATAAATACTGCCTGGATTTATCAGGATTTCCATTCCCCATCAGGTGAAAGCAGCTCAACCTGAATAATTCTCATGTATGCACTCCTTCTCCTCCTCATTCTCCTCCTTTTCCTCCTCCTTGTACACTAAAGCAGAGGCAACTGGCTATTTTTGCCAGGGCCAACTGGCTCTAGCTATAGTACTCTATGTATTTAACTTTTCTGGAGGGCCACCTACCCGGTCTTCTGTTTTATAAAAATTTTGGGAGTGCCACATACAGGTACTCTATCTATTTAATTTTTCTGGAGGGCCACCTACCCGGTCCTCTGTTTTTAAACATTTTGGGAGTACCACATACAGGTACTCTATCTATTTAATTTTTATGGAGGGCCACCTACCCGGTCCTCTGTTTTAAAAAAATTTTTGGGAGTGCCACATACAGGTACTCTATCTATTTAATTTTTCTGGCAGGCCACCTACCCGGTCCTCTGTTTTAAAAACTTTTTGGGAGTGCCACATACAGGTACTCTATCTATTTAATTTTTCTGGTGGGCCACCTACCCGGTCCTCTGTTTTGAAAACTTTTTGGGACTGCCACATACAGGTACTCTATCTATTTAATTTTTATGGCGGGCCACCTACCCGGTCCTCTGTTTTGAAAACTTTTTTGGAGTGCCACATACAGGTACTCTATGTATTTAATTTTTATGGCAGGCCACCTACCTGGTCCCCTGTTTTGAAAACTTTTTGGGAGTGCCACATACAGGTACTCTATCTATTTAATTTTTCTAGCGGGCCACCTACCCGGTCCTCTGTTTTGAAAACTTTTTGGGAGTGCCACATACAGGTACTCTATCTATTTATTTTTTCTGGTGGGCCACCTACCCGGTCCCCTGTTTTGAAAACTTTTTGGGAGTGCCACATACAGGTACTCTATCTATTTAATTTTTCTGGCAGACCACCTACCCGGTCCTCTGTTTTGAACCTTTTTTTGGACTGCCACATACAAGCACTATCCAAATTTAATTGTCTCCATAGCAGCCTCACTCGGTCACTCTGTCATCACCATGCTGTTGCTCATAATTTTGGCATAATGGTGTGATTAGGCAGCCTCAGAGGCATCCATGCATGCTGCCGCTGCTGTTTCCTGTCCATTTCTGTGGTGTTTCCATTATTTTCTGAGGTTTCCAGGTTTTTGGCCAAGCTGCCCTGTGCAGAGCCTTGGTCCCCTTGAAAAATGCTTGAGTCTCCCATTGACTTCAATGGGGTTAGTTATTCGAAACGAGCACTCGAGCATCGGAAAAAGTTCGACTTGAGTAACGAGCACTCGAGCATTTTAGTTCTCACTCATCTCTAATTATACCTTTTCAGTAAAAAATATTTAAGTGTATGTATTTAATATTTCACGCCATGTACTGGGAAGCTGGCAAAAAATTATCCAAATGCAAACTGCTGACAAAAAAACCTGTTTGCGTCATATTCTTGTGGGCTCTGTATTTATGAATTTTACTGCTTCAAATGACACCTTGCCTTTATACTTTGACTTGCTACGATCAGGGAAATTATGAATTTATATAGGTTTTATAATATTTTAATAGATTAAAAAAAAAATTTACATTTTGTACAAAACATATGTCTTTGCCATATTACTACGCTAATAATACTTCATTGTATGGACCTGTGTAAAGTGTAATTTTTTTGTTGGACAAAATGTTTGCTATTTTGTGGACTGTATGTGCTTTTCATGTCTTTTTGTTAGATTTTTTTGTGCGTTGCGAAATAGCAAAAAAGCAGTGTTTTGCACATTTGGGCACTATTTTCTGTCACAGGGTTCACTGTCAAGGATAATTGATTCAAACTGTGTGAGGCACCATCTAGGAGTCGGGAAGGTAACAAATGTGCAATGTTGCTATCCCAGGTATTTAGGATAATCGATTGTTTTTAAAAAAAAAAATCGTTTTAACAAGAATAATGAGATTGCATATGCAGCATTTTTAAACTTCCACAATAAAACTGTTCCCAATAATAAAAGGAAGCCTAAAGCTCAACATAAATGGGTTGAGCTCTTTCCGGGTAATTTTTTTGGGTTCCTCAGGAACACCAAGATTTCATTTAGGAACAGGCTCCAAAGAATAGGCATCAGCTGTAGCAATTCACTCCCACTGACATATCTGCCCTCTTCATTAGTATTTTTAGGAAATAATGCACACACATAGCATAGCCTGTAAAGTAATAAAGCTTTTTTTTATTGTTCATATACTCACATTTGTTAAAAAACAATCCAGCATATTTTAAAAACCCATCGATGTGTTAGCTAGTCAGAACACGCCCAACCCTGGGTTTTACCTGTGCTGCTTCTTCTGGGGCATGACTAGCTATTAGAGATGAGCGAACATACTCGTCCGAGCTTGATGCTCGTTCGAGCATTAGCGTACTCGAAACTGCTCGTTGCTCGGACGAATACTTCGCCCACTCGAGAAAATGGCATCTCCCGCCGTTTTGCTTTTTGGCGGCCAGAAACAGAGCCAATCACAAGCCAGGAGACTCTGCACTCCACCCAGCATGACGTGGTACCCTTACACGTAGATAGCAGTGGTTGGCTGGCCAGATCAGGTGACCCTGGGATAGACTAGCCCCTGCCCGCGCTGCTCGCATCATTCTCTGTCTGGATGCCGCTAGGGAGAGAGCTGCTGCTGGTCAGGGAAAGCGTTAGGGTGTTCTATTAGAATAGTGTTAGGCAGGAGTGATTCTAAAAGAACCCAACAGCCCTTCTTAGGGCTACAATAACGTTATAATTTTTTTTTTTTATTTGCTTGTGGCTGGGCTTGCTGGCACTAGTAGTGCAGCTAGTACCATATTGTGAGGAATTTGCAGGGGGACTACCGTTGTGTTTAGCTCTTAGTGACACACATATCCACCTCAAACACCAAAGTGGGACAATTTATTAGGGGTTTGAGTAAAATTAGGCAGAGTCTGCTGATTTTTTTTTTTTTTTTAGCTGTATTTCATTTTATAGCTCAAACTCCTCTTGCAAAGCAGTGTGCTCTCATTGTAGGCTACAAAATAGCCATAGGAGAACCCCAACGGCTTACTTAGGCCTACAATAGCGTTATATTTTCCTTTTTTTTGTTTGCTTGTGGCTGGGCTTGCTGGCATTAGTAGTGCAGCTAGTACCATACTGTGAGGAATTTGCTGGGAGACCTGCGACCGTTGTGTTTAGCTCTAAGTGACACGCATATCCACCTCCAACACCGAAGTGGGACAATTTATTAGGGGTTTGAGTAGAATTAGGCAGAGTCTGCTGATTTTTTTTTTTTTTTAGCTGTATTTCATTTTATAGCTCAAACTCCTCTTGCAAAGCAGTGTGCTCTCATTGTAGGCTACAAAATAGCCATAGGAGAACCCCAACGGCTTACTTAGGCCTCCAATAGCGTTATATTTTGTGGCTGGGCTTGCTGGCACTAGTAGTGCAGCTAGTACCATACTGTGAGGAATTTGCTGGGAGACCTGCGACCGTTGTGTTTAGCTCTTAGTGACACGCATATCCACCTCCAACACCGAAGTGGGACAATTTATTAGGGGTTTGAGTAGAATTAGGCAGAGTCTGCTGATTTTTTTTTTTTTTTTGCTGTATTTCATTTTATAGCTCAAACTCCTCTTGCAAAGCAGTGTGCTCTCATTGTAGGCTACAAAATAGCCATAGGAGAACCCCAACGGCTTACTTAGGCCTACAATAGCGTTATATTTTGTGGCTGGGCTTGCTGGCACTAGTAGTGCAGCTAGTACCATACTGTGAGGAATTTGCTGGGAGACCTGCGACCGTTGTGTTTAGCTCTTAGTGACACACATATCCACCTCAAACACCAAAGTGGGACAATTTATTAGGGGTTTGAGTAGAATTAGGCAGAGTCTGCTGATTTTTTTTTTTTTTAGCTGTATTTCATTTTATAGCTCAAACTCCTCTTGCAAAGCAGTGTGCTCTCATTGTAGGCTACAAAATAGCCATAGGAGAACCCCAACGGCTTACTTAGGCCTACAATAGCGTTATATTTTGTGGCTGGGCTTGCTGGCACTAGTAGTGCAGCTAGTACCATACTGTGAGGAATTTGCTGGGAGACCTGCGACCGTTGTGTTTAGCTCTTAGTGACACGCATATCCACCTCCAACACCGAAGTGGGACAATTTATTAGGGGTTTGAGTAGAATTAGGCAGAGTCTGCTGATTTTTTTTTTTTTTTGCTGTATTTCATTTTATAGCTCAAACTCCTCTTGCAAAGCACAAAATCCAGTTGTGTGCTGTCAGTGTAGGTTAGAAACTAGCCATAGCAATAGGATAGCATCGTTTTGTTAAAAAAAATAAAAAAATTAAAAAAATAAACACAAAAAATTTTTTTTTTCAAGTTTACACTTTAATTTGGAAAATGTTTAACCCGAGGGCTAGGGGTAGAGGACGAGGGCGTGGGCGTCCAACTACTGCAGGGGTCAGAGGCCGTGGTCCTGGGCGGGGTGAGACACCACCTGCTGATGGGGGAGCAGGGGAACGCCGCAGAGGTACACTCCCTAGGTTCATCATGTCTCAAGTTACTGGGACTCGTGGTAGAGCACTGTTGAGGCCAGAACAGTGCGAAGAGGTGATGTCGTGGATTGCGGACAATGCTTCTAGCCATTTGTCCACCAGTCAGTCTTCCACGCAGTCCACCCATGTCACCGAAATCGGCACTCCTCCGGCTCCTCCACCTCAGCCTCCTTCCCCCCAGTCTGCCCCCTCCCACCAAAATTTGGCATTTGAACCGGCATACTCTGAGGAACTGTTTTCTGGACCCTTCCCACAGTCACAAACCACTTGTCCTGCTGCTGCTGAGCTATTTTCCGATGCCCAGGTTTTCCACCAGTCGCAGTCTGTGGGTGATGATGACATTATTCACGTAGTGGAAGAAGTGTGTAAAGAGGTGTCGGACGATGAGGAGACACAGTTGTCAGACAGTGGTGAAGTTGTTGTCAGGGCAGGAAGTCCGAGGGGGGAGCAGACTGAGGGATCGGAGGATGATGAGGTGACAGACCCAAGCTGGGTTGATAGGCCAGGTGAACACAGTGCTTCTGAGACGGAGGCGAGTCCTATAGCAGAACAGGTTGGAAGAGGCAGTGGTGGGGCCAGACGGAGAGGCAGGGCCAGAGCTGGTGCATCAGCGCCAAATGTTGCCCGTAGTCAAGCTCCCGTGGCGAGGGCTAGATTTTCAGAAGTCTGGAGGTTCTTTAAAGAAACACCGGATGACCGACGGACTGTGGTGTGCAACCTTTGCCAAACCAGGATCAGCGGGGGTTCCACCACTACTAGCTTAACTACCACCAGTATGCGCAGGCATCTGAATATTAACACCCCACTCAATGGCACCAAGCCATCCACCAGCGTTCAGCTCTCCATACCCCAGACGCTGGAGCGCAAAAGGAGGTATAGCGCAACCCACCCACACGCCCAAGCCCTCAACGTCCACATCTCCAAGTTGCTTAGCCTGGAGATGCTGCCCTATAGGCTGGTAGAGACCGAGGCCTTTCGAAACCTCATGGCGGCGGCCGCCCCTCGGTATTCGGTCCCCAGCCGCCACTACTTTTCCCGATGTGCCGTCCCAGCCCTGCACAAGCACGTGTCAGAGAACATCCTCTGTGCCCTGACCAACGCCGTTTCTGACAAGGTCCACCTGACCACGGACACGTGGATGAGTGCTGCCGGGCAGGGCCACTATATATCGCTGACGGCACATTGGGTTAACTTGGTGGAGGCTGGGACCGAGTCTGACCCTGGGGCTGGTCATATACTGCCGACGCCGAGGATTGCGGGGCCTACCTCGGTCCAGGTCTCAAAGGCCTTCTATGCCTCCTCCTCCTCCCACCCCTCCTCCACCTCCTCCTCTGAATTACCATCCGTGGGCATGGCGCCATCAGTCGGTAGCTCTAGGCACAGCAGCAGTGCCATCGCTAAGCGACAGCAGGCGGTGCTCAAACTGCTGAGCCTAGGCGATAAAAGGCACACCGCCCAAGAGTTATTACAGGGCATCACGGCGCAGACTGATCTGTGGCTGGCACCGCTGAACCTGAAGCCAGGCATGGTTGTGTGTGACAACGGCCGTAACCTGGTGGCAGCTCTGCAACTCGGCAGACTGACACATGTGCCATGCCTGGCCCATATGTTAAATCTCATAGTTCAGCGTTTCCTCAAGACATACCCCAATCTGTCTGATTTGCTCACGAAGGTGCGCCGCATCTGTGCGCATTTCAGGAAGTCCAGCACAGATGCTGCCACTCTCAGCAGCCGCCTCCAACTGCCCGCTCACCGACTGTTGTGCGACGTGCCCACGAGGTGGAATTCAACACTGACCATGTTATCCAGAGTTTACCAGCAGCGCAGAGCGATTGTAGACTGCCAGATGTCAACTTCCACCAGAACTGGTAGTCAGGTCAGTCAGCTTCCTCAAGTCTACAATGAGGAGTGGACGTGGATGTCTGATATCTGTCAGGTGCTGAGTAACTTTGAGGAGTCAACACAGATGGTCAGTGGTGATGCCGCCATCATCAGCCTCACCATCCCGCTGCTTGGCCTGTTGAAAAACTCTCTGGTCAGCATGAAGGCGGAAGCTTTGCGCTCGTCACAAGAGACAGGGGAAGAAGATTCCCTTGTTGATAGCCAAAGCACCCTTAGGTCTGTTTCGCAGCGCATATCGGAGGAGGTGGAGGTGGAGGAGGATGAGGAGGAAGAGGAGGAGAATGTTGGCGAGACAGAAGAGGGGACCATTGTTCAGTCCTTCACTGTTCAGCGTGTATGGGCAGAAGAAGAGGAGTTGGAGGAGTTGGAGGAGGAGGAAATGGACAGTCAGGCCAGTGAGGGGAGTGAATTCTTGCGCGTTGGGACTCTGGCGCATATGGCAGATTTCATGCTAAGCTGCCTATCCCGTGACCCTCGCGTTCAAAGAATTTATTCCAGCACCGATTACTGGGTATTCACTCTCCTGGACCCACGGTACAAGCAAAATCTTTCCACTCTCATCCCTGGAGAGGAAAGGAGTGTGAGAATGCATGAATACCAGCAGGCCCTGGTGCACAAGCTGAAACAGTATTTCCCTTCTGACAGCGCTAGCGGCAGAGGGCGTACTTCTGCGGGACAAGTAGCGAGGGAGAGTAGGCGACCAGGCAGCTTGTCCAGCACTGGCAGGGGTACGCTTTACAAGGCCTTTGCCAGTTTTATGTCACCCCAGCAAGACACTGTCACCTGTCCCCAGTCTCGGCAGAGTAGGGCTGATCTTTACAGAAAGATGGTGAGGGAGTATGTAGCTGACCATACCATCGTCCTAAATGAATACACAGCTCCCTACAACTACTGGGTTTCAAAGCTGGACATGTGGCACGAACTGGCGCTGTACGCCTTGGAGGTTCTTGCCTGCCCTGCTGCTAGCGTGTTGTCCGAGCGGGTTTTCAGTGCAGCTGGTGGCATCATCACCGATAAGCATACACGCCTGTCGACTGACAGCGCTGACAGGCTGCCGCTTATCAAGATGAATAAAGCCTGGATTTCTCCGCATTTCCATTCTCCACCAGGTGAAAGAAGCTGAACCTGAATAATGTATGCACTCCTCCTCCTCATTGTCCTCCTTCTCCTCCTCTTTGTACACTAAAGCAGAGGAAACTGGCTATTTTTTTGCCAGGGCCAACTGGCTCTGGCTATAGTACTCTATGTATTTAATTTTTCTGGAGGGCCAACTACCCTGTCCTCTGTTTTAAACAATTTTTGGGAGTGCCACATACAGGCACTCAATCTATGTAATTTTTCTGGAGGACCAGCTACCTGCTCCTCTGGTTTGAAAACTTTTTTGGACTGCCACATACAGGCACTCAATTTATTTAATCTTTTTGGTGGACCAGCTACCTGCTCCTCTGGTTTGAAAACTTTTTTGGACTGCCACATACAGGCACTCAATCTATGTAATTTTTCTGGAGGACCAGCTACCCGCTCCTCTGGTTTGAAAACTTTTTTGGACTGCCACATACAGGCACTCAATCTATGTAATTTTTCTGGAGGACCAGCTACCTGCTCCTCTGGTTTGAAAACTTTTTTGGACTGCCACATACAGGCACTATCCAAATTACATTGTCTCCATAGCAGCCTCCACACGTCGTCTTTTTAGCTGCCTTCACACGTTGTCTCCATTGCTACCACCACACGTCATCGCCATAGCTGCCTCCAAAAGTAGTCCATATAGCTGCCTCCATACATGGTCCCCTTATCAAACGAGCTGTGTCAGGCAGAATTTTGGGTTGTTTTCATGGCTTCCACATCAAACTTGTTAACTTTGTCGCCACCCTGCTGTGTAATTCACAAAATATACTGGCAAACTTTTATCATTTACCAATATTATTTCAGCGCTTCTTGCGCATCTGTTTACATGCCCCTCACCCGCCATATCCTAAACTTATAAGAACGCTACTACACTTGATCTTATACAAAAGGTTCTTAAAAGTGCTGCTTGGGGAGTAGCCTAGAGACAGGGGCTTGGATTGGCGAAAGCTCGCCTGGCAGCAGAGCGCCAGCTCCATCCCAAGATCCAACTAACATAGTTTTAACTGCAGCACCTTTAATCTACTACTAGTTCACTGCCTCCATACATGGTCCCCTTATCAAACGAGCTGTGTCAGGCAGAATTTTGGGTTGTTTTCATGGCTTCCTCATCAAACTTGTTAACTTTGTCGCCACCCTGCTGTGTAATCCACAAAATATACTGGCAAACTTTTATCATTTACCGATATTATTTGAGCGCTTCTTGCTCACCTCCTTTGGTTCTTCTCTGCCACCCATTGGTTTTAAGCCTGAGTCCATTTGGGGTATGTTGCCAAGACACTCTCTAGCCTGCCGCTGCCGCTGCCTCTGCATGCCGTCCCCTATAGTGTCAGGGTCAATTATTGGATGTTTTAGATGCTATCTAGCCTCATTCGGTCACTCTGTCATTGCCATGCTGTTGCCCATAGTTTTGGCATAATGGTGCGATTAAGCAGCCTCAGAGGCATCCATGCATGCTGCCCCTGCTGTTTCCTGTCCATTTCCGTGGTGTTTCCATCCTTTTCTGAGGTTCCCAGGTGCTTGGCCAAGCTTCCCTGTGCAGATCCTTGGTCCTCTTGAAAAATGCTCGAGTCTCCCATTGACTTCAATGGGGCTCGTTATTCGAGACGAGCACTCGAGCATCGGGAAAAGTTCGTCTCGAATAACGAGTACCCGAGCATTTTAGTGCTCGCTCATCTCTACTAGCTATGAAACTTCCCCTAGATTTTTTTGTAATGGATAACAAGTGTCAATTTTATAAAAGCAGTACACTATGCAATATTCAAATAACAGAAAGCATTGGCATACCATATATTTCATATTTTTGGCAACTTTACATTATCATCCAATGTCAATTGTTTTTACTACCACCAAACACCTTTTTCCTTTTAATATACGGACATACATATCTCTCTCCTCAACCACATCTTATGTTTTTAAATTCAACATATCACTTCATATTTCAGCCTATATTCTCTACCAATCAGCATAAAGCATAAGTTGCACATAAAAGTGACATGTTATCCGTTTGAGAAAAAAAAATTCTAAAAATTGAGGGGAGGTTTCATAGCTAGTTATGCCACGAAAGATGCCACACAGGCAAAACCCAGGGTTGGGCGTGTTCTGACTAGCCAACGCATTGATGTGTTAAAATATGCTGGATTGTTTTTTAACAAATGTGAGTATATGAACAATAAAAGAAGCTTTATTACTTTTACGGGCTGCGCTATGTGTGTGCATTACTTCTTAGAATACTAATGCTGAAGGCGGATGTGTCAGTGGGAGTGAAGTGCTACAGCTGATGCCTATTCTTTGGAGCCTGTTCCTAAATTAAATCTTGGTGTTCCTAATGATACATACAAATAACCTGAAAAGAGCTGACACAATGGATGTTGAGCTTCGGTCTTCCTTTTATTTTTATCTTCTGGTGAATTTGAACTGAAGGAACGGTTCGTGACTGTGGAGTTCCATGTTTTATGAAAGAATATATGGGTATGTGCTAACATATAAACGTATATGATTCATCCCAAAAAATCTTATATTGTTGTTAATTGAATTTTAATATCTCTAAAAAGGACATTTTTGTACAATACATAGCAAAATATAGTGTATGTCCCAAAATTTCTGCCTGGCCCATGCATCAAAAAACACCACTATAGCTGATGTTCCTAATAGTAATAAACTTTTATGTTGAATATGTAACTGATCTTCTATACAAATTAAAAATTAAAATGCTACTGAGGGTTTAATATTACTAAAACTGTAACTCTAAGCTTGTACTGTGGGATGCAACTACTACTTAGCCTGGTCCTTCACTATAGCAGCTGATGAGTAGTACGATTCAGTTCTTCAAACTGCCCTGAGAAGGTAAATATACACATATTAAGGATCTATGCCTCACTGCCCCTGCAGCAGCAAGCTGTAAACAGTCAAGCGGCTTGGTGTGTTTCCTGCAGCCTGGACCCAAAGCACAAATGATCTGTGACATTTGGCTTGGGGTCTGTGAGTACTGAACTCGGGATGGACCCGAATTTGGCACTTCGGGTTTGCTCAACACTACTAACAAGCTGTACGTCGTTGCACATCATTGATGTTTTGGGAATCTGCTCCCTTCATCAGATATCCTTTAAAAGCATATCAGACTGATAAGCATAATTTTAAAAACCCTTTTTTGGTATAATAGGCGTGGGAATAATAGGAGTGGCTAACTGCAGAGAAGCCTTACAAAACTGTATTTGTAGTTTAGTGGGCTAATTTCCACGGAAGCTGAGGTGGTGTGTATCCCAGAGTTCTGGAGATCCCCTGTGTCCCCAACATTGGTTAGTTAGGGTGATATATATTTTCCTGATGAGGATTATGATTAATCATAAACCGAAGACAGTGAACTAGTCCCACACTTGGTACCACTAGATTGGCTTTAGCACCTCTGACCAATTCAGGGAATTCCTGAGAACATGGAACATGCACTTGCTGGGGCATTTCCAGAACTGAATACCGACCAACCACTCACACCAAGGGTAGTTTTTTTCTTTCCCTTCTGTCTGTCTTCTTTCTCCTTTTTTGTTGAATGCCTTATGTGTTGCAGGTTGGTGTGGGTTATCTGATTCATCTACTGTTTATATTTGTTCTTAATTCTGATTGTCAATAAAACTAGTAAATGTGGAAAAAAAAAATTCCACCAGGTGGCTTCAGCTCTTATGTATCTCCATAATTAAACCCTGAAATTACCAAAGTCACTTACAGTATAGTTTCTGCTGGACAACAGCTTTGTCCCACCCACACTGTGGCCTGAAATATATATTTAACAATATATATATAACAAAACACAACTGACCACACCATGCCCCAAATAACACCTTCCCTGAATATATTTTATGGCACCTCCAAAATTATGGGGGCACATAGAACTCTCTATGGATTATAGCCAATAGATTACTTAGAACAGAAAAAAAAACCTGATTTCTCCAGAATCAATTGAATAAACATATTAATTTATGCATTTGGCTGCTTGAATAAAATTGGTTTTAAAAGCTCTAACTATAATTTCAACTCTAATTCCTAGGACCAAATTCACACACCAGAAAACATCAGCTCACCATCAGGTGCACGTACCTAAGGGACAGTCCTCTCTATGTCCCATGATTATAGACTAACAACACCTAAGAAGAAAGGGCGGTACTCCAACCTGTTTGCAAAGTCCGCTTCCAGCTTTATTCATTACATAGACAGTACTGAATGCAGTACATAGCAAGCGATCTCATCTAATTCCTGCACGAGTTGAAACTACAGCAGGTTATGAAGATTTCAATCCTATGAAGAGCACACAAATACCATGCAATTCTAGAGAACTAGATAAAAAGGATGAACTTGTTCTTTTCTTTACCTTTGTACAATAAATTCCTATATGGAACCAATGTGTAGTAAAGTCATATGTTTAACTTCATATCATGATACGTGGGCAACAAAAAATGTCAGATGGGAATAATAAATTCCAATACTGCTGTAAAGACTGGCTGCACAATATGTTTAAAAGCATCTGCATTATTCCCTATGGTCCAAAAAATCTGCATAGGCTTCTTGATCACATCTGTTTGTTCTCTGTAGTAGTCCTGCTGTGGTCAGGAAGTATTACAAAACATTACAGGCATAGTCATGTTACTTAAAACATAATTACAACAATTCCATAACTTAACTAACTGTATATTTAAGGATGATGATTATGGCCGATCCTTGGCTACAGAACTATATACGTTGTACAGCATTAAGGGAATTATGGAGAGGGTTCAACATGCCCTCTACATACATGGCGGGTGTTAGCTGTATTAAACAGCTGACACCTGCTGGTAATTGCTCGCTAAAAAGCGAGTTCTATAAATGGTTAGACAGACAGATATATAGATAGGAAATAGACAAATTATAGGAGATAGATAACTAGACAGATAGACATAAAGACAGGAGATAGATGATAAGCATCTTCACCCAGACAGTCAACAAAAAGTATTAACCCTTTCACTACCAGGAATTTCTGGAAATTTTGTCGCATTATTGGTGAGAGCAATTATTACCATTTTGACGTTTGGCAAATAAAACCAAACTTACAGCAAAAAGAATTATAGTAAACCCACAAACAAACCACATATTTTCTGAAAGCAGACACTTGCCCCATGTTCAAAATTGCATAAAAGAGTTTATAGATATATGCGCCTTCATGCAATTTTGATTCAAACTGTAACATTTTATTAAAAAATGCATAAAATTCGACATGTGTAGAGCTCACAGATACCTCACAGCTAGAGATGGGCGAATTTGTCAAAATTCGCCAATTTTCAGAGGAAATTCAATGCGACCCGAATCTAATCGATTCCTCTTACCGACATGTGACAAAACAGTATGTCACATGCCGGTGTGGGTGCTAAGCCACGGCAACAAGCCCACCATTGCTTATGTAAACAGAAAAAATAAAAAAATTATGGCTTGTGGAAAGAGGGAAGTAAAAAATGGAAATGCTAAACTGGAAAATTGCCTGGTAATAAAGTGGTTAAATATTGCAATCAACAACATTGTGATGAAATGATAAGTTCAGACTTTGATTTACTTAGTATTTCACACAGTCAATAGCGTGTATGTACATGCTACAGTTTATTTCATATTAAGACCCCCCAAGGTGAATATCATATTGAAGTTGAAAAATTTATTTGGCATCACTTACATATAATACATTAAATATTTATGATTTACTAGTGAGATTAAGAATTCCTGTGAGATTACAGAAAAAAGTTATTTCGTTTTATATTTTCAGCCTTCATCTGAACAGACTGAGACTGATAATGAAAGAACTAATATAATGATCACAGATATTGTTGAGCATAAAGATCATATTTATGACCTGTGGAAAAATAGCAACCAATCACAGCTCAGCTTCTAACTGCCACAGCAGACAATTATTCCTGTATATGGTGGTCTATTTTGGAAAAGCGCGGGGTTAAAATTTAATCTCAAAACCTAGTCTATCACATTCCCTGAGTCACAAAGAGCGGCTGTGCAAAATTTGATGATTGGAAATGAGACAATGTAGATTACATACATACAAACACACAGCTTTATATAATAGATATGGTTGTCCCTTTAAAGGGAACCTGATATTCAAATTAACCCACCCATACAAATATTTTATCAAAAACTATGATTAAAAATGGTTCCTGTCTATGGCTGCAGTGTTAAAAAAAAATCAAATTGTAAACAATATATGCAGTTCAACTGAGATGAGCCTAATCACAGTAAATGCATCCTGCATATTCATGGTTGCGTGCACCGCACTTGCTGCCGGTATGCAACTAGTACTTGGGGACCATCTGCCAATATTCAACTGCAGGAATGTGCAGCTCTATTTACTTATTTTCAGGGGTAGGAAATGCTACACAGTGCATTGCTGGAACAGTGAAGGATAAAGAGAGAGACAGATGTGACTTGCTGAAGAGAATTCCTTAGGGTGGATGCAAGAGAGAGAAATACAGTGGATGTGTGTAATTGGTTGAGATGCAGGTATAAATAGATACTGGCTATGTGAAGACAAATCAACCTTTCTCCTCACCCCTCTTATGAATTCTCTTTAGGGAGTCACATGACTGTCATTCATGAGGTAAGCAGGGTTAGCAGTGTCAGCCTCAGTGCGTAGGTGGGGCAGCTTGACTGTATACTGCTGCTTCCTGCCTCTGTGTCTGGTGGCTCTAATCCCATGGATACAGTGGTACATGTATAAAGACATCTAAAAGGTGTTTTGCAACATACAAATTCATTTTAAACAAAATCTAAACATTCTCGATAATTCTTTCCTTTTATGACCACATCCCCTTTTTATGGAGAGGGGAGCTTGTGAGCAGCACTCACCCCTCCTTCTCTCCAGTGTGTTGCAGGACACAGAAGTAGCCTTAGACACAGAAAACTCTTGATCTTAAGTTTGAGAGCTATGGTATGATTGATTCAGGATTTTTCAGTTCCAAAGTTTGTGTTGTTTTTTAATTCAGTTTGCAGAATATAGCTATTTATGACATCCTTATGTGTTTCAACTTAATTCCCATGAATCATTTTCAATGACTTTCTCTATTCAGTGATACTTTATTACTATTTAGATCTATTCGGAGACAGAGGTCTTTTATGTATTGAGCACTATGGATGACAAGGAACAAAGTATCTGACCCAGGTTCAAACAAAAAATGACAGTTCAGTTACACATCACAAGTTACTATTAATCTCCACGTCAAACAGAATAATATTATTTTATCTATTGGCAATCATAAGGTTCAGAGGTAGCTGGATTAGGTTAATAGGGTGAATTGAAAATATGTGCACAATTGTAAGTTTTCATATTGTCATCAGTAAAAGCACGGTGATTCATTTTCCTTAAAGGGGTAATCCTATATCTACAAATTAAAATGTCAGGGTAGGCAGAACGCAAGAGGCTACTGAGACGTGGAATAACCACGTCGTGTAGCCTCAGCTCAGGCTACTCCACTCCCCAGTAGCCTCTTTAGAAAATTTGAATATTGGGGTAATTAAAATGTATAAAAGTTATAGGCCACAAAAGAATTAACCCTAAAAAGGGCTAAATAACTCTACATTAGAGGAACCTGCCACCAGATCTACCTTAATAGGGAGATCCGTGGTAGTAGCTTTCTTTTAATGTTATTGTTTGAATAATGAAAAATTATACAATTTCCTCTCACACTTACTGTATCAATTCCTATTGGTTTTCTAGATCTCTGCTTGCTGTAATTCTTTAGAAAACGGCTATGTTTATTTTCTGTGGACCAGGGTCCCACAGGTGCATGGCTCGTTAGTATCACAGAGCGTAATTAGAGCTGTGTGATATAAGGAACTGTGAGCATGTGTGACCATGGTCCAATATCTGTCCTCTGGAAATAAACAATGAAGTGTTCTATAGAATGACAACAAGTAGAGATCTAGAAAACCATGAGGAATTGATAAAGAAAGTATATTGGAAAATTGTATACATTTTCATTATTCAAACAATGACAATCAACGGCGAAAATGAGAATATCCCTTTAAGCCAAACATCTAGGCTAGAGCTACAGATCTGAATGACTTTGGAGGTAATTTATACTTCCTGTTATGTGACAAACATTACAAATAATAAATTATAGCTGCAACAACAAAAAGGAATTGTAGAACATTTTTCTTTAATTTGTGAGAATTCAAACAATATTTCTGCACTTTGTCCTATTTATTGCACAGGAAGCAAAACGAAAACAATTATTTTAACCAAATGTGGCCAAATAGTTTATGGTTTATTTCTTCACAACTGCAGAAGATGCAGGAAATATATATTTCCCCTTTTAATTAGGAGCAGTACCCTACCCAAACTGCTTATATAATAATCAGAGGCGAGTGGATTGTATCTATCACATTTATATAAACCTGGTTTCATAGACACCTGTTTTGCAATCTAAAAGTTAGACTCCATTTTAAAATGTCTAACAGTCCAAAAGTGTATGTTAGAGTCAACATTGGTGCCCAAGGGGGCCGAGTCAGCGTGGCGAGGGGATGGAGCCACCAGTGGGTCAGTCCTATCCTGGTTGTGCCTAAATGATACGGATTGTTGTGCCTGAATTATCACAAGCTACAACCAACTGTGATGGGTTGAGTTCATGCCTTTTATTAATCACTTTTGAGTCTCAGAATAATTTTGCGAATGCACTTTACATTAGGCGCAATATAGGTGCAATCTTTGATTCGTGCAATTACATCTAAGCCTTCTACAAGCTCCACTCTTCTTCTCTCCCACACCCCAGCATGAAAATGACCCTCATAGAAGAGCACAGGTGTCTGACAAGCTGCACCCAGCAGTGGCCTCTCTGTACTGTCTGCAAGCTCCCAACACACTTCTTTTCTATCCTGCTTTGAGCTGCACTTTTGCAGAACATTTGTAAACAGAAGCTCATGACTATAAACAGTGGCTGCATATAGTGTAAACATTGTCTGAGCTCTGCTGCTTTAATATACAGTTAATACACTGCTTTGTAGAAGAGCTCATGGTCTCCTTTCTCAGTCTACGCCCCCCTCGGAATGATGGTTAAATCAAAAAGTTGCTAATGATGAAAAAACAGCAAAACATTTGGATTGATAAGATAGATGAGGAAAACATGGTTATTTTGATGTGCGACTTGTTTGGTGTTGAGTAGTAAAACTGGCCCAAAATTGCTGCAACAAAATAAAAAGTTGATAAAACAACAAAAAAACAAGTGATACATCTGGCCCTATGTGTACTTTCATGTAAGATATTCAGTTTACTAAATAAATAATGCATAGTTGTAGTATGTAAGTAGAAGATATCACAAATGAAACCTGATATTTTATATGCTGGTTTAATGAATGTGGCAAAGGTCACTTGAAGATCAAGTTGAATTCAGCTAGGCTTGTGATTGCTAAAACATCACATACACCTAAGCAGCCATATGGTAATCTACCCAAAAGGCCAGATTACCAGAATTGTCTTGAAACCATTTTTTTTTAAAACCAGTATATGCTAAGACACAAATTGATTTGTTCGGACTTCAAGACCTCTAAAGATTTCTTATTTCTTATCCACATTTGACAGGCCATGGCCTCCAATTCTTGAAAGGACAGACCTATTGGGGTACATGTATCATAAGTCTGGCTTTATCCATCAGTTTTTGGGTATTTTTTTTTTTGTTTTTCTGCTGGTCAGTTGCAAAAAGGGTAGCAAATGAACAGAAGCACCAAGAGAAGTCTCAAAAGTTAAAGAAAAAGGCAAGCCAAAAGTTTGATAAATGTACCAAGTTGAGTAAGATTTTAATCTGAAATTTTCAAGAATGAAGACCCTTTGGAGTTGCAGGTAACATGGTTACATTATATTGCTTCCCCATAGCTCTGTCCATAGTTGCTATATTAACTGCTAGAAAATGGGCCATGCAGTGATAACAGGTAATGTTTAGTGTTCCAGTATTTGCAAACCTTTCATTTTTTTAAGTTTAAAAATATCCCAAGACAAAGTATCAGATCTGTAAAACTAAGACATTCTAGCCATATTAATAGGAAATTAGAGCCTGCCAAGTATGATTTTCTAAACCCAGTTACATGCACATTTCAGAACATTATTGTGTGTTTGCAATATGAGCTGGTTCCTTTCTTCCACTATGAATGTACTTACTAATTTGTTGGACAAATAATATTACCAATTGCTCCATTCATTCAAGAGATATTATGTTTCTGTATTTGAATTATACATTAACATCCTGAATAAACATACCATGGCTTCTGATTTGCATTTGTCTATAGGCATATGTCTGTTAGATTTGGATGTGCTGTATCATGTAGTCTTCGTTTTTCTTAGGTAAGGTTTAATTTATACAATTTTATTTCTAGGTTATATAGCTCATGATACATACATGTGAACTCCAATATAAACATGTGCTCATGCTGTTTAATGTTTGAGTACCTACCATCTATCTATTCATTTATCTATATAGAAAGGAAAATCCAGTGCTGCACATCGAAGATGTGGGTGCACAGACGTAAATCAAGTGGCAAGGGTCACAATAGTTAATCCAATGAAGAAACAGAACTCCAAAATGTGTTCAAAAATCAGGGGTGGGATTACTTTTAGACAATGCATATTTTAGGTATGTGAATATGAGTATGGTGCATTCATCATGTACACTGAGCACAGTAATTGAATTTATTATCTGTTTTTTCTGCTTATAGTTATTGTATTCTGTCTGTCCAAGAAAAAGATGTTAACCGAAAAAAAGGGGAACCTCAAAGAGGGGGGTCATCACCCAAATGCACCCACTCGCTCGTCTCAAAAGCCAGTACTATACACCAAAAAAAGGGCGAGAGTACAACAACCATATAATCAATAAGAATTATCAAAATTTTATTCAAGCATGATAATAGTACAAGAGCATAAATGTAAACATAGAAATCACAAAAGCACATATCATAAGGAGAGACCGTGAGACAAATCACACTTACAATGACTGGCTTAAAAATGGGTAGATATAGAAGCTACCACAGCGTGAATGTGTAACTGGCAAGAGACTAAGGACAAAGGACTATGAGGGCAATACCAGTTATAACATGTCCTCATAGGAATAGATAACAATGGCAAAGGTAGAACATAGGGCAAAATAATACAGCACTACCAGCATCAATGACACCAATAAATAATCCAAAAATCACCCTCAGGAACTGAGTAAACATCTAATAGGCTGGGAATGGGAAAGAGGGAAAGGTCTCAAGATAAGAGAGTACATCCCCAATCAAAGAACATGTTCAAACCTATGTATACCTTGCATCATCTTGCCAAAAGGAACAAACACGCCACGGTCCAAAAACCTACTATTAGATGTTTACTCAGTTCCTGAGGGTGATTTTTGGATTATTTATTGGTGTCATTGATGCTGGTAGTGCTGTATTATTTTGCCCTATGTTCTACCTTTGCCATTGTTATCTATTCCTATGAGGACATGTTATAACTGGTATTGCCCTCATAGTCCTTTGTCCTTAGTCTATTGCCAGTTACACATTCACGCTGTGGTAGCTTCTATATCTACCCACTTTTTAGCCAGTCATTGTAAGTGTGATTTGTCTCATGGTCTCTCCTTATGATATGTGCTTTTGTGATTTCTATGTTTACATTTATGCTCTTGTACTATTATCATGCTTGAATAAAATTTTGATAATTCTTATTGATTACATGGTTGTTGTACTCTCGCCCTTTTTTTGGTATATCCAAGAAAAAGAGGCAGCACATCTGGTAAACAATGTAGTTCTGTGCACTTTCTTGTGTTATCTTTCTGTGTAATCTTTTTTCCTTAAAGGACATCTACCACCAGGATCAAGAACTGTAAACTAAGCACACTGACATACTGGTGTGTGCTCCCTCTGGCTAGAACTATTCTCCGTTAAGCTTCCTATTCCATGTTTTTTTTTTAATAAAAATGTTTCACTATTTATGCAAATGAGCCTAAGGGGCTCCATCTCCAATAGCACCAATGGAGCCCCGAGCCCCTCAGGCTCATTTCTATAATTTAAAAAGCTTTTTTCTAAAAAAAATCTGGGGCATAAGAAGATAAAAGAAGAGCATATCCTACCAGAGGGGACACACACCAGTAAAACAGATTTCTTGATTAACAATCTTCCATCCTGATGGAAGATGTCCTTTAAAGCAAAAGACTATGAAGAAGGCACAAAACTTCTTATGAAGAATAGGAACACCAAGAAGAAAACTGAGCAAAGGGAAATAAATGAGAATGTGTTCAAAAATACTGAACTGCAGGACCAGGGTTCCAGTTTGACATGGACTGGGACTGCATTTTGGAGGATGCAACATCACAGGAAGGAGCCATGAAAGAGAAGACCATGTATACCATCAGAATCCCAAAGGGTAATATTGCAGGAAGGACCTTTGAAGGTGAAGATCATGTGGACATGTGTACCATCAGAAACCCCAAGTATAACCTCACGGGAAGGATCAGAATGGAGGAACACAAAATATTGTTTTATGTTTCATAGTTAATAAAGTTTTGTTGTCGTGAATAATATGCCTAAGTTGTTTTAATAACACAGCTACTGAAGAACCTCAACAAACAGGGCTGCTGCAGAGATTGCCACTTTCCATTGAAATTATCATTGTTGGGTACATTTACACCCTAGCACCCAACTTTAACAAAAGAGGAAACACATGTTCTTTCCAGTGCAAAGTTAGACAGAAAACTGGTTCAGGCAGTTTATGTATCAAGGAAAATTAATATATCAAATACATCTATATATCTACCTATATCTATCTATCTTTACAATATTTAAAAATGCAAATTTCTAAAATCAGCATATACATCAACAGATCAATTTTAATATTTTCATTGTGGGTCTAATAAAGAAAAAGTTAAAAAAATGTTTTAAAGTAAAAAAGAAAGTTAATATATGCATAAAAATTACCCACCCCCTATCCTAAATATATAAAACTATCATGTATTGGCATAAAGGGTAAATCACCACCAAAGCAACACATATACAGGCAGTCTCCCGGTTACATACAAGATGGGGTCTGAAGGTTTGTTCTTAAGTTGAATTTGTATGTAAGTCAGAACTGTATATTTTATCCAAACCCAACCAGAACTTTTTTGGTCTCTGTGACAATTGGATTTAAAAAATGTTGGGTTGTCATAAGAATCAGTATTAACACTAAAGCTTCATTACAGACACCTGTGATAACTGTTACAGCTGTTTATTGTAGCCTAGGACTAAAGTAAAATAAAGTACAACAAAGTACTAAAGTACAATAAATTACCAATATTCAGAGGTCCGTTTGTAACTAGGGGTCGTATGTAAGTCGAGTGTTCTTAAGTAGGGGACCGCCTGTATGGTATCACCGCATAACATAAGTAATGACATAGATCAACGAACTACATTGTTATTGGACCCTTGCAGTGAATGCAGTAAAACATTAATTCTAAACCATAAAATACTCTAAAAAGTGAAGATATCTATTGTGAAGACATCACTCTGACTAAATATACCATGTTATGCATATAACCTAGTATAACTAACAACCTGGAGGATTAAGCTGTAGCAGACAATGGACTTCCCTTCCTAGAGACAAAGTTCAACGCTGCTTTTTAAAAAAAATAATCCTAAGTTACTTTATGCATTCATGAATATTATGGCGTTTTTAACATTTCTTAGTTTCAAGCTCTATACTACATCTATGAGTTCTATGAATATTAAGATGAGCAAAGTGATTTGGACAAAGTGGAATTTAATAAACTTTGGATCTTGAATTTGCTAATTTCCTGGAAATTCATTGAAATATTTTCCCTAAATTGTGGCTGATATGATGCTGAACTTGAGAATGAAACACTACATAACAGGCCAAGAGGTTGTGATGTCATTGACTGTCTCTATAAAAGCCAAGCACTTACATGCACCAGGAGGAAGATGGTGAACCTGAGTGGGGAAGCGACAGATGCAGGAAAATGGTGCGCACAATCTAAGTGAATCGCAGCACAGTGCATTCCGGATTGACAATGCACTTTCGGGAACTCCGAGGGACCGGGTAAGTAAATGTGTCCCATTGTTTTAATAGTTAGGCATAGTAAACTAGATTGTCTAAAAATGTACCAGATTTGACACATTTACCTATCTTTGTATCATCATTTTGTTGGAAAAGTTTGAGTGCATTTTTGGTCCATGTTTGCTAATCTTAAAGAACTTGTTTTATTATAACTCAATACACATTGATTTTGACAATATAGAGTTATAAATATTCTGCAAATGAGTGGGGAGTGCTGCAGCTACGTCACCAGAGCGCCTCAGAGTGCTTTGTATTTATTCACAACGCCATTACGCTACCAGTTCCATCTGGCCCCGCCCATCCACAGTGCATAGAGCAGGTGACGTCAGGAACCAGGCAGGACTGGTAGCATAACGGGGGAGTGAATAAATTATAAGACAAGGCGCTCTGAGGCACACTTAGCCATTGCGCCTCAGACTGATTACCATAATTTAATGACTCTATATTACTGCAATTGTGGCATATAGAGTTATAATAAAATGTATATAATAAAAAGTAATATAAAATTAAATATCCTTTTTAGCATTCTCTCTCAAAAAATATCTAGTACACATGCAAGAATGCGTGACAACCATAAATATGGGTAGTCAAATATATAAATATATAATTATATCTCCAGTTCTACATTACAGAGAACTGTAATTCGGGCACATTTTTATGGTTTACATTTTCATCTTTGACAAAAAAAGAAAGTTTATTGGTGCTATGAGGTCCAAGATAGCAACACCTTAAGTGATACTTACATGAATAATACAGCAAAACCATATTTGTACATTTTCTATTATTTATTGCTAACAATTTTAGCAGAACTTTTAGTAAAATATTTGTTTAGGATTGACTGGATTTCTTTTATAGAAAGTATCAGGGAAATGCAGACAATGCCCAGGTACATCCAACACCAAAAGGAGTCGAATACACTCATATTGTACTTAGCCTGGTAAACTTTCCCTTTCTGCCCCTTGGAGACACAAATCATGTGACTCGTTGGCAACCACTTTCAGAACTTCCTGTGAAGTCCTGTGGGTCAGAAATGGAAGATTTACTAGGATAAGTTCATTTTTGCTAACCCAGTTATGAAATTGTACTAAGATTTGCACTAAAGTGTGCCCTCCATGCCGTAGCGTGGCGGGCCTACGGCGGCACACGGAAGAGGAGGAGGGGGTGAGTGCTGCTGGCCCTCGGCCCTCTCCATAGAGATATATGGGGCACAGCGCCGTAATACGGGGAGAGATAGGATATATGCTATCTTTTCCCTGGATAGGGAACGCTGAGCCCATTGCTGGTCTATGAGGAACGTATATATATGGCTGCAAGCTTGCGGCCATATATACATCCCCCAACGGTCGCGTGAATGTAGCCTTACCCTGTTAAACTTTCTTACACGTGACCATCCCCTTTAACTATATTTTAATACCAAGTATGTCCTGTACATGCATGCAATTTTATGAAAATGGGTTCCTGCTATTGACATAGATGTACATGTATTTAAGACTTTTGGAAAATGTTATGCAAAACACATTTGATAAAACTTTTAGGTAATTCCTAAACGTCATATTTTCCTCTGTGATGGGAGTTGCAATTGCATAATTACATGATTCTTTACATAGTACATTCCGGTTATAGCTCACGTTCCATACCATACTATGAAACATCGAAGACACAAAGGTTTTTCAATGAACCCTAATGGCTAAAAGGTTAGATGGAAGAAATACAAATAAACAGAAAAGTGTACTTATGTTTTTATATCACTTGGAAGATTAAAGCGATGAAAGAAATTCTAAATTGGGATTTATACATAATCAGGTCCAATTTGGGAACATATTCAACTGCCAGAGCATAGTACAAAGCTTACTTCTAAGTCACGGAAATCTTTTGTTTCTGAAGGTTAAGCTGACGAAAGTTTAATTTCACTGAAGCATGTTTTGCTTTGGGTGTTATTATTTAGTTTGGCCTGTGCTGGCTGTGTTGCAGGAAAGTGCCGAGTGACTACATTTACATCAATTTTTTCTCTTTTTGTCATTACACTTTGGTACAATGTTGTGTGAGTTCATAATTGAATAGAATTAAAATTTAGTTTCATAAATGTTACTTTTATGACAAAATCAACTCAAGGCTCGTCATACATATTAGTAAATTTTTTACGGTGTAGCACATAATGTAATTTCTATGAACTTTCCAATGAGAAGCCAGTGTGTTGTTTATGTTTGACATGTGTATGTAGTTGAACATACATGGTTAATACAGTGCCTTATAGTTATACAATATATATTTATAGTTGTTGCCTTCCACGCATGAGATATGTGTAGCTGTACTGTGTGTACTGTCAATTCTGTATAGTAATGTATAGGCAGCCCCGACTTAAGGACACCCGACTGACAGACGATCCCTAGTTACAGACGGACCTCTCTGCCCATTGTGACCTCTGGTGAAGCTCTCTGGATGCTTTACTTTACTCCCAGGCTGCAACAATGGTGTTTGTAGTGAAGTTAATTTTGAAAATCCAATTGTCACAGGGACAAAATATTTTGTATAAAGTTTCAATTATAAAATATACCTGCTCCAGCTTGCATACAAATTCAACTTAAGAACAAACCTAAACAACCTATCTTGTATGTAACCCGGGGACTGCCTGTATACAGTGTGGTGGTTCTCTGATGCAATATTTTAAAAACCTGGCCATAAGAAAATACAGAACCAGACACCACCGTGTAGTTCTGGTCTCCTGATATTGGGAAGCTTCAGAGTTCCCTTAGTCCAAGCTCATGTGCTACCATATTCTCTGCACCCACTCAAGTTGTATTCTCTGTGATTGGTCCTCAGAGCCGGATCATAGGGGGGGCTCGCGGTGCGCGAGCCCCGGGGCCCCCACCACTTCGCCTTTAAGAGGGGCCCCCACCAAATTGGGGCGATTCGGGCAGTCGCATGACCGCCCCAATCGCCAGCAATATATTCAGCGCCGGGCTACCCGGGCCGCGGGCCGAATCCCGCCGATGTTTCTGCCATTAGTCTATGGCAGAGCGAGGGAACAATAAGTTCCCTGCTCTGCCATAGACGATCCAATGTAAATGAAGATGGCGGCGCCCTGCCGCTGGGTCACGGCGCCTAGTGTGACGTCACATCATGTGACGTCACCGCGGCGCGACTCACGGCGCGGGCTGTAGCATGGCGCCGCCATCTTTGTTTACATCCGATCTCCACCCTAACAACGCGAGGGAGGATGAAGACAGCGCGCATCGTGGGAACGATGGAGGGTGAGTACAATTTTAGTATTATATCTAGAACTGTATATAGTTGTTATGGGGGGGGGGTATTATATCTAGAACTGTATATGGTTATTATTGGGGGGGTTGTATATATTTATTATGTGGGGGGGGGGTGTATAGCAATAATAGGAATCTGTATAAAGTTGTTATAGGGGGATTGTATATATTTATTATGGGGGTGTATATAGTTATTATAGGGGCACTATATATAGTTGTTATAGGGGCACTGTATATAGCTGTTATAGGGGCACTGTATATAGCTGTTATAGGGGCACTGTATATAGCTGTTATAGGGGGTGTATATAGTTATTATAGGGGGGTGTATATAGTTATTATAGGGTGTACATAGTTATCATAGGGGTCTGTATGTAGTTATTACAGGGAACTGTATATAGTTATTATAGGGGAACTGTATATAGTTATTATAGGGGGGTGTATATAGTTATAGGGGTCTGTATATAGTTATTACAGGGAACTGTATATAGTTATTATAGGGGGGTGTATATAGTTATTATAGGGGCACTGTATATAGTTGTTATAGGGGGTGTATATAGTTATTATAGGGGGGTGTATATAGTTATTATAGGGTGTACATAGTTATCATAGGGGTCTGTATATAGTTATTACAGGGAACTGTATATAGTTATTATAGCGGGGTGTATATAGTTATATGGGTCTGTATATAGTTATTACAGGGAACTGTATATAGTTATTATAGGGGGGTGTATATAGTTGTTATAGGGGGGTGTATATAGTTGTTATAGGGGGGTGTATATAGTTATTACAGGGAACTGTATATAGTTATAGGGGAACTGTATATAGTTATTATAGGGGGGTGTATATAGTTATAGGGGTCTGTATATAGTTATTACAGGGAACTGTATATAGTTATTATAGGGGAACTGTATATAGTTATTATAGGGGGGAGTATATAGTTATTACAGGGAACTGTATATATTTATTATAGGGGGTGGATATAGTTATTACAGGGGGTGTATATAGTTATTATAGGGGGGTGTATATAGTTATTATAGGGGGGTGTATATAGTTATTATAGGGGGGTGTTTATAGTTATTATAGGGGGGTGTTTATAGTTATTAAAGGGGGGTGTATATAGTTGTTATAGGGAACTGTATATAGTTATTATAGGGGAACTGTATATAGTTATTATAGGGGGGAGTATATAGTTATTACAGGGAACTGTATATATTTATTATAGGGGGTGGATATAGTTATTACAGGGGGTGTATATAGTTATTATAGGGGGGTGTATATAGTTATTATAGGGGGGTGTATATAGTTATCATAGGGGGGTGTATATAGTTATTATAGGGGGGTGTTTATAGTTGTTATAGGGGGGTGTATATAGTTATTATAGGGGGTGTATATAGTTATTATAGGGTGTACATAGTTATCATAGGGGTCTGTATATAGTTATTACAGGGAACTGTATATAGTTATTATAGGGGAACTGTATATAGTTATTATAGGGGGGTGTATATAGTTATAGGGAACTGTATATAGTTATTATAGCAGGACTGTATATTGTAATTGTTATACAGTTATTATAGGGGTGTATATAGTTATCATAGGGGCACTGTATATAGTTGTTATAGGGGGTGTATATAGTTATTATAGGGGGAATGTATATAGTGATTACTGGGAACTGTATATAGTGATTGCTGGGGGAGCTGTATATAGTGATTGTTGGGGAAGCTGTATATAGTGATTGCTGGGGGAGCTGTATATAGTGATTGCTGGGGGAGCTGTGTATAGTGATTGCTGGGGGAGCTGTATATAGTGATTGCTGGGGGAGCTGTATATAGTGATTGCTGGGGAGCTGTATACAGTGATTGCTGGGGGAGCTGTATATAGTGATTGCTGGGGGAGCTGTATATAGTGATTGCTGGGAGAGCTGTATATAGTGATTGCTGGGGGAGCTGTATACCGTGATTGCTGGAGGAGCTGTATATAGTGATTGCTGGGGGAGCTGTATACAGTGATTGCTGGGGGAGCTGTATACAGTGATTGCTGGGGGAGCTGTATACAGTGATTGCTGGGGGAGCTTTATATAGTGATTGCTGGGGAGCTGTATATAGTGATTGCTGGGGGAGCTGTATATAGTGATTGCTGGGGGAGCTGTGTATAGTGATTGCTGGGGAGCTGTATATAGTGATTGCTGGGGGAGCTGTATATAGTGATTGCTGGGAGGAGCTGTATATAGTGATTTCTGGGGGAGCTGTATACAGTGATTGCTGGGGGCGCTGTATATAGTGATTGCTGGGGGCGCTGTATATAGTGATTGCTGGGAGAGCTGTATATAGTGATTGCTGGGGGCGCTGTATATAGTGATTGCTGGGAGAGCTGTATATAGTGATTGCTGGGGGAGCTGTATATAGTGATTGCTGGGGGAGCTGTATATAGTGATTGCTGGGGAGCTGTATATAGTGATTGCTGGGGGAGCTGTATATAGTGATTGCTGGAGGAGCTGTATATAGTGATTGCTGGGGGAGCTGTATATAGTGATTGCTGGGGGAGCTGTATATAGTGATTGCTGGGGGAGCTGTATACAGTGATTGCTGGGGGAGCTGTATACAGTGATTGCTGGGGGGAGCTGTATATAGTGATTGCTGGGGGAGCTGTATACAGTGATTGCTGGGGGAGCTGTATACAGTGATTGCTGGGGGAGCTGTATATAGTGATTGCTGGGGGAGCTGTATATAGTGATTGTTGGGGGAGCTGTATATAGTGATTGCCGGGGGAGCTGTATACAGCGATTGCCGGGGGAGCTGTATATAGTGATTGCTGGGGAGCTGTATACAGTGATTGCTGGGGGGAGCTGTATATAGTGATTGCTGGGGGAGCTGTATACAGTGATTGCTGGAGGAGCTGTATATAGTGATTGCTGGAGGAGCTGTATATAGTGATTGCTGGGGGTGCTGTATACACTGATTACTGGGGGAGCTATATATAGTGATTGCTGGGGGAGCTGTATACAGTGATTGCTGGAGGAGCTGTATATAGTGATTGCTGGAGGAGCTGTATACAGTGATTGCTGGGGGAGCTGTATATAGTGATTGCTGGGGGAGCTGTATATAGTGATTGCCGGGGGGCTGTATATAGTGATTGCTGGAGGAGCTGTATATAGTGATTGCTGGGGGAGCTGTATATAGTGATTGCTGGGGGCTGTATATAGTGATTGCAGGGGGAGCTGTATATAGTGATTGCTGGGGGAGCTGTATATAGTGATTGCTGGGGGAGCTGTATATAGTGATTGCTGGGGAGCTGTATATAGTGATTGCTGGGGGAGCTGTATACAGTGATTGCTGGAGGAGCTGTATATAGTGATTGCTGGGGGAGCTGTATATAGTGATTGCTGGGGGCTGTATATAGTGATTGCTGGGGGCTGTATATAGTGATTGCTGGGGGAGCTGTATATAGTGATTGCTGGGGGAGCTGTATATAGTGATTGCTGGGGGAGCTGTATATAGTGATTGCTGGGGAGCTGTATACAGTGATTGCTGGGGGAGCTGTATATAGTGATTGCTGGGGGAGCTGTATATAGTGATTGCTGGGGGTGCTGTATACACTGATTACTGGGGGTGCTGTATACACTGATTGCTGGGGGAGCTGTATATAGTGATTGCTGGGGGAGCTGTATATAGTGATTGCTGGGGGAGCTGTATATAGTGATTGCTGGGGGAGCTGTATATAGTGATTGCTGGGGGAGCTGTATATAGTGATTGCTGGGGGAGCTGTATATAGTGATTGCTGGGGGAGCTGTATACAGTGATTGCTGGGGGAGCTGTATACAGTGGTTTCTGGGGGAGCTGTATATAGTGGTTGCTGGGGGAGCTGTATATAGTGATTGCTGGGCGAGCTGTATATAGTGGTTGCTGGGGGAGCTGTATACAGTGGTTGCTGGGAGAGCTGTATATAGTGATTGCTGGGGGAGCTGTATATAGTGATTGCTGGGGGAGCTGTATACAGTGATTGCTGGAGGAGCTGTATACAGTGATTGCTGGGGGAGCTGTATACAGTGATTGCTGGAGGAGCTGTATATAGTGATTGCTGGGGGAGCTGTATACCGTGATTGCTGGAGGAGCTGTATATAGTGATTGCTGGGGAGCTGTATATAGTGATTGCTGGGGGGAGCTGTATATAGTGATTACTGGGGGAGCTGTATATAATGATTGCTGGGGGAGCTGTATATAGTGATTGCTGGGGGGAGCTGTATATAGTGATTGCTGGGGGGAGCTGTATATAGTGATTGCTGGGGGAGCTGTATATAGTGATTGCTGGGGGGAGCTGTATATAGTGATTACTGGGGGAGCTGTATATAGTGATTGCTGGGGGAGCTGTATACAGTGATTGCTGGGGGAGCTGTATACAGTGATTGCTGGGGGAGCTGTATATAGTGATTGCTGGGGGAGCTGTATATAGTGATTGCTGGGGAGCTGTATATAGTGATTGCTGGGGGAGCTGTATATAGTGATTGCTGGGGGAGCTGTATATAGTGATTGCTGGGGGAGCTGTATATAGTGATTGTTGGGGGAGCTGTATATAGTGATTGCTGGGGGAGCTGTATATAGTGATGTCTAGGGGAGCTGTATATAGTGATTGCTGGGGGAGCTGTATATAGTGATTGCTGGGAGGCTGTATATAGTGATTGCTGGGGGAGCTGTATATAGTGATTGCTGGGGGCTGTATATAGTGATTGCTGGGGGAGCTGTATATAGTGATTGCTGGGGGGAGCTGTATATAGTGATTGTTGGGGGAGCTGTATATAGTGATTGCTGGGGGAGCTGTATATAGTGATTGCTGGGGAAGCTGTATATAGTGATTGCTGGGGGAGCTGTATATAGTGATTGCTGGGAGAGCTGTATATAGTGATAGCTGGGGGAGCTGTATATAGTGATTGCTGGGGGAGCTGTATATAGTGATTGCTGGGAGAGCTGTATATAGTGATTGCTGGGGAACTGTATACAGTGGTTGCTGGGGGGGATGTATACAGTGGTTGCTGGGGGGGATGTATACAGTGGTTGCTGGGGGAGCTGTATACAGTGATTGCTGGGGGCTGTATATAGTGATTGCTGGGGGAGCTGTATATAGTGATTGCTGGGGGGAGCTGTATATAGTGATTGTTGGGGGAGCTGTATATAGTGATTGCTGGGGGAGCTGTATATAGTGATTGCTGGGGAAGCTGTATATAGTGATTGCTGGGGGAGCTGTATATAGTGATTGCTGGGAGAGCTGTATATAGTGATAGCTGGGGGAGCTGTATATAGTGATTGCTGGGGGAGCTGTATATAGTGATTGCTGGGAGAGCTGTATATAGTGATTGCTGGGGAACTGTATACAGTGGTTGCTGGGGGGGATGTATACAGTGGTTGCTGGGGGGGATGTATACAGTGGTTGCTGGGGGAGCTGTATACAGTGATTACTGGGGAGGCTGTATATAGTTATTGCTGGGGGTCGGTATATAGCGATTGCTGTTCCCTGTCTGGACTACATTCAATGGGGGCCTCCACCATGTTTTGCGCCCAGGGGCCCCCACCAACCTTAATCCGGCCCTGTTGGTCCTACAAGGTGTGAGAACAGTTGCCTGTATTTTAGTGTTTCTAGGACGTAGACATAATGCAAAATGTAATTCATCCATACCAATAAAACAATGAAGTGGTCACATTGTTGTCCAAGTCACTCAAAGCGCAATTCAAGTTTTAGTGTGATGTTGGTTGTTGTGACAAAAATAAATAAATAAGTGCCACGGTCTCTACATTTTTCTTCTTGGTAGAAGTCCCAGAAGTCATATAACTATAAATCTAGACAGTCCGTTTAAGTGATATTAAAGGGAATCTGCCTTTGAAGCCTGACTTTTATGGTTCAATAAACTTTATTGCAAGTGAGCGAGAAGCCTACAAGTCAGGCACATGTTCGGGTCGCAGCCCCATATTTATCTATGACAAGGATCATAATCAAGCAGGACTCAAGCTCGAACAAGCAAATATAAACAAATCTAATATTAACTAAACATCTAGGGGTGGGGAAATAAGGGGGGTAGGGAAAGAAGGGGGGGGGGGAGACAAGGAATCAATCACTACACATCAAGGTTAGGGGGTACCCCCTGTTGCTGAAACAGCGGTGCCCATGATTACAACATCTATATCCAAGAGGTTAGAGCAGGTGAGTTCCTGAACGTGTCCCATCTGTACCAGGTTTTGTGGAAAACATCATATTGATTGTTATCTAATGCTCTCAGTTCCTCCATTTGTCTCAGTCTGTCCATCTCCTCCACCCACAGTAATCTGGTAGGTGGAGAAGTGGACTTCCACAATCTAGGAATTACCTGTCTCATTGCCACTATGCAGTGACGCAGGAGGCCTTTTTTAATGTCTCTAAGCCGCCCTGGGAGCATTGATAACAAAGCAATATCAGGAGAAATGCTCCCTGTGGAGCCGTATAGCTGCTTGTAGAGATCCCAAATGGCGTTCCACACTGCTGCCACCACTCCACAGTCCCACCACACGTGAAGCATGGTGCCCCTGTCCTTGTGACAACGCCAGCAAATAGGAGAAACTGAAGGGAACATGCTATGTAGGCGAGTGGGGGTTCTATACCACCTAGTAAGGATTTTAAAATTAGTCTCCTGGATTTTGTTGGACACCGACATCTTATGGGTTAAAAGGAGGGACTTTTCCCATTGTTCTTTGGTGAAGGTTTTACCCAACTCCGTTTCCCATGCCTTCATATATGGCAGTGGTAGGTCCTCCTCACCACAACCCGACAACATCCCATAGACTAGAGACACTCCATGAGGAGTCAGTTTGGCCGAACTGCAGATGGACTCAAAAGCCGTAAGTGTGGAGGTTAAGGTTCCCCCGGGAGTCAGAGTTTGAACAGCACTACGAAGTTGGAGATACTGTAGCCATACCCCAGGATAAGGTCTCCTATCCCCCAAGATGTCGTTTAAAGAACGTATCCCTGTTGTGGATATTATCTCCCCCAGAGTCTTATGACGGCCATTGTCATTTAGTAAAATAGGGCATCTATTTAATGTTTCCGGCATTCCGGGAAGACCCATGACCGGGGACAAAGGACCGGGGACATTAATAAGTTTAACCCTGATGGCGAACTTGCCCCAGACTTTCAAGATGTGCGACATTAGTGGTGAGATGTTGTATAAGTCCCAATCACTCTTAGCGGGGAGCCAGAACAGATCTGGGAGATGACCATGATTCAGTAGGGAACATTCCAGGTCTACCCATAGCTTCCCGCTGTTCCGACTTGTCAGGTCTAGTACCACTTTACTTATGACCGCCCTATGGTAGCGTGAGAAATCTGGAAGACCTGCCCCCCCCAATTCTTTGTGTCTTGTTAAGATGCTGTGTTTTATCCGTGGGGGGGAGTTCCTCCAAACAAATTTAGTTGCTAGTTTCCTGAGTCGATCTAGGAAAGCGGCGCTTAGATCTACGGGAACCGTCTGAAAAATGTAGAGGATCTTAGGCAGGGAGTCCATCTTAAGCGTATTCATCCTACCAAACCAAGAGAGGGAGAGGGAACTCCATGATTTGAGATCGGTTTCTATGTTCTTAAGCAGGGGCGCATAGTTCAGAGCGTAGATTTGGTTAGGATCTGATGGAATGTGCACTCCAAGATATTTAATATGCCCATTTGCCCATTTAAAGGGAAGGGAGGTGGTCAGGGAGGAGACCAAATGATTCGGAATATTAATGTTCAAGATCTCAGATTTTTGGACATTAACCTTAAAATTGCTAACTCTACTGTATGCCTCAAACTCCCTCATAATATTAGGAAGACTTACTACCGGATCCGAGACATAAATGAGTAAGTCATCAGCAAACAGTGAGAGTTTATAAGGTTTTCCTTTGATCTCTAGGCCTCTAATGGAAGGGTTATCACGAAGTGCACAAGCCAAAGATTCCATCACTAGGATATAAAGAAGTGGGGACAATGGGCACCCCTGTCTCGTGCCATTACGAATGGGAAAGGGGGAGGATAACGACCCGTTAACCCTGACACATGCGGACGGATTTGTATAGAGGGCCATAATTCTGTTCCTTGTTTTTGCTCCCAAACCCAACCTCGTGAGAGTGGCCCCCAGGAACCCCCAATGTACCCTATCAAAGGCTTTTTCAGCGTCCACCGTGAGCAGACATAAAGGGGTCCCCGAGCGCCGAGCCCACGAGATTAGGGTAAGTGTTTTTAGGGTATTGTCCCTTGCCTCACGACCCGGAACAAAGCCCACCTGTTCAGGGTGAATTAAGTTTGGGATAAATGGGGAGATGCGTAAAGCTAAAATCTTGGAGTATATTTTAAGATCGATATTAATCAAGGAGATGGGCCTATAATTTCCGCAGTGGTTGGGGTCCTTACCCGGTTTAGGGATAACCGAGATGTGGGCTCTAAGGGATTGTGGGTCAAAGGGACTGTCTATGTCTATAGAATTGAAGAAGTCCGTCAAAGGTGTAGCTAGGGCTTCCCCGAAGACTCTATAAAATCTGGGTGTGAAGCCGTCTGGCCCAGGGCTCTTGCCCATTTTCAGTTCCTTTATTACCTGCAGAATTTCTTCTGAGGTGAAGTCGTTATCAATTGTAGAGGCTTCCTCTGGGGAAATTGAGTTTGGGAAATGAGATTCCAGGTAACCTGAGATCTCTTCCATGGAGCGAACAGGATCAGTAGCAGGGACATCCAGATTATATAGAGCGGTGTAGAAGTTACTAAATTCCCGAAGAATCTCATTCGGTGAGTTAACTAAGGTGCCCTGGGGTGAGTATATGGACATAACTGGTGCCTGGGGGGTCCTAGGATGTAGGGTTTTGGCTAGTAATTTCCCGCATTTATCCCCATATTCAAAGTAATCTTTTCTCACCTTATCTCTAAAACATAGGCTCTTTTGATCTAATATTTGGAGGATCTTGTGTCTAATAGTTGAGATTTCCGTCTTTAAAAGATCAGTTGGGGAGGATTTATTAGCGGTTTCTTTAGAACCCAATTCTGAGAATAAGGAGCTCAGTTTTGCAGAATTTTCCTTTTTAAGTCGTGCCCCATGTGCCATAAACACCCCTCGGATGGATCCCTTTAAAATCTCCCATCTAACTGGTATTGTAAGATGTTGGGCCTGACTTGAGGATATAAAGTCCTTGATTACACCCCGAACCTCAGCTTCGCATAGGGCATCATTTAGTAGGTTGTCATTTAATCTCCAGGAGAATTCCTTTGTGCGTTTACCCAGATGGCCTAGCCACCCGTACACAGGGGCATGGTCTGACCAGAGGGTGGAATCGATAGAACTCTTAGGGCCCCGATCTAACAGTTGGTGTGATACGAAGAGGTAATCTAGGCGGCCATAGCTATTATGTGCTTGAGAGTGATGGCTATAGTCTCTGACTCCCGGGTGAAGCACCCTCCACATATCTACTAATTTGAGGTTTGATAATGAGCGTCTCAGCCTACGTAGTGCCAGGTGGGAAAGTGAGGACCTACCTGTGGAAGAGTCCAGTGCAGGGTCAAGAGGGACGTTGAAATCGCCTCCTAGAATCAATGCAGATCCTTCAGCAAAGACAGCCAATTTTTTCAGAACACCCAAGCCAAAAGACACCTGACCCTGGTTTGGAAAATAAACATTAGCAAGTGTGAAAACATTTCCCAGTAAGTCAATTTTAAGAAATATGTAACGGCCTTCCGTGTCTACCTCCGTGGCCAATATGGTCGGATGGAACGACTTGTGAAAAGCTATGGACACTCCACAAGCCTTCCTAGAGGGGTGAGGGCAGTGGTGCCATACAGGGTAATACTTATTGTGTGATTTGGGAATGCCGTCCACTTTAAAGTGAGTCTCTTGAAACATTGCTACCAAAACTCGTCTCTTATGGAGACGATATAATATTTGGCTTCGTTTCTCCGGTTTATTTAGACCCCTGGCATTGTATGTACAGAAAGTTAATACCGCCATAGTTTAGGTAAAGGGGAGCTTAGATCATGTGTAGATAATGTAGTGAGGGGAGGGAGGAGGTTAGACCAGGAAAGAACGGGGAGGGAAGAGAGGGGGGAACAAACATGACAAACATAACATACATGAGAAAATGTACAACCCAGGCCCCTAGTGAGCCTGGTAAATCTGAGAAAAGGCATAAAAAGCCAAGGCGATGTCCAGCACCGCAACCCTAAGGGGGAGACGAGGAGATCAATGGGGGGCGAGTCTCCCGGCACATCTCCGCCAAAAAAACAGTATGTTCATAATACAAGAAAAAACATATTAAGCGCTTCAGAAATAGAATTTCAAATAGTTAAAGACTATAAAAGCCCCTGCTAAACTCCCAGAGGTATCGTAGCCTGTGATAAAACGAGGGGTACAGGTATTATTATAAACCACGTGAAAAAGATTCTAACAGCATGGTAAGGAAAGCATAACAGGTAACCCTATCAAATAGATAAGTATACAAAGAAAAACCGTTCAGGTTCCGGTAGAGTGACTCGTAGCTCGGTCTGAGCCTCTTCTGCGTGTTTCCTGCCACCTCTCTCTCGGCGGTTGAACCGGGGCCGAGTTGATTATAGGCCACTCAGGTAAGGCTATCTGTGGCAGCTCGAACGTCCCCAGAAATTTCGGGAGGTCTCCGAGAGATCTGAATACAGCCGACTTCCCATTTTTCTTAGCAATCAGTTGAAACGGGTAGCCCCATCTATACGGGATGTCCCTGGATTGCAATTCCGTCAATAGAGGACGCAAGGCCCTCCGCAGTTGAAGGGTTCTCTTCGCTAGGTCTGGGAGAACAATAATTTTGGATCCACGGAACGTGATGTCCTTGAGCTCCCTTGCACGACGAAGTATCTCCTCTTTTTCCTTGAAGAAATGGACTCGGCATAGGATGTCTCTAGGGCGCTCAGAAGCCGCCGGCTTAGGGCCCAATGTGCGATGGATACGATCCAGCTCAATTGGAGAGGCAGAAGGTTGGTTCAAGATCTCTGCAAAAAACGCTTGGGCCCACTCCTCAAGTTTAGATGGTTCCACGTCTTCATTTACGCCTCTAATCCTTAGATTGTTACGGCGGTGTCTGTTCTCAATATCTTCCAGGTGTGTCAGAATACTAGAGATATGGGATGCATGTTCCTGTAGAACTTGTGAGTGAGTGTCCAATTGATCTAGAATTTTCTCCTGGGCAGACTCCGCTTCTGCCACCCTGTGGCCAATGTGATGTATTTCTTTCTGCAAACCAGCAATGTCCCTTTTGTGAGATTCCTCCAGCCTTGAAAAAAGGTTATTAATTTCATGCCTGGTAGGCATGGCACGTATATGCGCCTTCCAGTCCCATTCTTGTTGGGAGGCACTTGCCCCCTGGGATGGGGAAACATTGCCCCCTTGGCTTGCAGTGGGGGTGGGAGGTAGGGCCCTGTGGGGAGTGGAAGGCCATATTAATGTAGGGGAGGCCTGGGATGGAGGCACTTCTCCTCTGCTCCCCGATAGTGGGGGGTATTCTTCATGATGCCCCTCTGAAGGGGCACTCACCGTGATGCCCGGAGACTGCGGGGCTGACTCCTCCATTTCACTCAGCTCCTGCTGAGAGGATGGCGATGCGGTGTGAGGAAGACGGGCGGTCGCGGCCGCCATCTTGGACGCCTCGTGCGCCGCGTCCTCAGGCAGCTCCGCTGTCCTGAGGAATTTGGTTATGGCTCCCGGGTTGGCTGTTGGGGGTGCCGTGGTCCTCCTCGGTCCCCTCCTGTGGACCATGATGCGATCGGGGCTCTTGGCGCTCTGTATCACGGGTGTTTGGCGGGAATGGCCGGGAGCTCGCAGTCAGTGCGACTTACTCCGCCATCGCCAAGCCACGCCCCCCTGAAGCCTGACTTTTAAAGTGGTAGTAAATATCTAATCCGAATCTGATATGAGTCTGCACATAATATTCTCTTATCTGTTAGAAGATGTTCAGAACATGAGGTAATTTGACAATTAGAGATGATCACATCAAACTTGATCATTTGGGATTTGATCTGAACTTCAGGAAAAGTTTGATTCATCATAAGTCCGAATTTGCTGGTGTTTTGTGGTAACCAATTGACATTTGGTTGAAAGCAAAAGCAAAAAAAGCTTGGGAGCTGAACCCTGTGATTTAACAGCCAGGTCCGTATTTACAACTGATTCTTCCCTACACACTATATCTGGACACGCCACCGATAAAGGCCCATACACTTCTGACAATTTAATTATATCTATCTCTTACTGATGTTTATCAATTGTTATCTCATAGTTTATACCTCACTCCTAAAGAATATTACCACTTGTGTTATGACCATTTTTGAGGTTGTAATACTCTTCTTGCCTGTGTGTAACTCATTCAGAAAATCTATCACTTGTGTAATAAAATTTTGGTAAAAATACTCTTCTAGGCTGTGTAATACATACAGCATATTTGCACCTGTTTGTTAATGTCCTATGGTGAGGCACTGTGACTGTTGGCTACAGGGGGCTCTGTGAGTTTACGCTACTGGGTGCACCATGGCAATTGTCTGGGTGCTCCATGACTACTGGAGGCATTGTTTCATGAAAAATGATTGGTATTGGTTCTGCATGTCCCAGTGCTTCAAAATAGGTGTTAGGAGAGTGATCAATTAATATGGATCTAATTACATTTTCTAAATAATTAAATTTTTGATTAAATGTTCTTATTTTTATTGTTAATATTGTAAAAGATTATGGAATGCCCACTATATATTTACAGCGGGGGTCTAGGTACTTTAAGCATGCCTTGACGTACACTGAATTCTCAGATAGTAGCTGATGAAATCTAAGGTAAGGAAATATGAGCTCCCCAGTCTTCATCTAACATGTGTTTTTATAATGTTCTCCTTTTATAGTTTTAAATAAGTCTTTATTTTTCTTTCTTTACGGACAAACAAACCAAAGGCATCCTTATATTTTATATAATCCAGAAAATCACGTTCAGCAACTTCGATGGAGACAACTTGCATGCCTCAGCTAGAGATAATACAGCAAATAAATCAAACAAACGAAAGGCGAAAAAGATAAGACAAACCGAATGGTCCTGTCAATCTGTTCCGCTTGTGAAATATCAATTAGAAAATGTTCTGTTTGGTTACTAGCAGTCGTAACATTATTGTTCCAGACCTTAAACAAATGATACAGTGGTGGCAGATGGGGCTGGTATAGATCAAATACATGACGCAAAGGCGTCTTCTTTCAATAAACTCCATTGTTTTGGTAATTTAATCATATTTGATTATACTATGACCACCAGCTAGAAACTCTCATACACATTGTTAGGTTTTTGTAGCTTTGATCTTGGCACATATACAACGTGTATAATAGGATTTTTCATGCTTACCACTTTTTTTTAGACATAAGGCAAACAAAACAAGTCACAGCAATAATTCTATTGGAATAAGACTACTGTACATTCACTACCACAGTTAGTGGTAACTCTTTTAATAAGATGCCTATAATACTGTTACATAAACATTGTGTATAGTCTTATATGCAGCTATGTTCTCTTACCTCACTATTTCTTCAGGTTAAAGTCTTTGACATTTTAGGTGTTTTTTTGAGGTTTGGCTTAGAACTGATATGTGTTGGCCTCTAGGCACGGACTGGCATTGTGACAACATTGGTATTTGCCTGAAGGACTTTTTGAGCAGCTTTGATTTGGTTGCCAGGGTTGTCTTATAATTCATGACTGATTTCGATTACCTCATCCATTCAGTATTAGGACACCAAATCTCAGTACAGATGTCCCCCCAGGATTGTGGTTCTGGGACTCAACCTCTCTCACCATTCTTACTACCCCCCAAAAGAAATGGTGCATCCTGGAGGAGGTGAGAGCAGATGATTGTCACTAACCCTCTAGATGCCACAGTCAAGAGTGAGCATAGCATCAGTCCTAAATAGACTAAATGATTTATATCTAAAATCTATTGTTTTATGTAGTGACTTCAACGGAAAGTACTGAAACGTTTGCAGTAAACAATTAAACATGCAAAATCAAATTACCATATGCTTTCATTCTAACTTCACCTGCATCTGAGCTCTCAATATAAACTCAAGTGATCACATATGACATTGAGACTAACATCAGCTTCATCCTGTGCCTGTGAGCGATGTCTGCATGTTCCTTGATAGGAAAAGATCCTTCTATACCAGGAGTCAGCAAAGTCACATAGTTTGCTGCCACTTTTTTTTATAACGGGACTTGTCATGTGTAGACACAGAGCAGTTTCTAGGCCATTCAGTGAAGAGGGGGGATTTAGTAAAGTGCCCCGACAACACACTTTCAATAATAGTCAACTGCAAAACCTGCTGAAGAACCTTCAAATACACACCTCAGCAGCTGAAGAACATCTAAGCATGCACCTCAGCTGCTGAAATAATAATAATTTCAGCACATAATAATGTGATAAATTCTTAAGTTGATGAAGGCCATCCTAAAGGAAACCTAGCACTATGGACCTACCTATTGAGTTAGGTCCGGTGGTAGGTGCATCTAACATTTGTAAGGATAGGCCTTTGTAATCTTTTATCAGGTTAATATGCAAATTTTAGAGGCTACTGTGGTGTGGAGTGACCAGTGCCAAGGCTACAGGACACGGCTACTCCATGCCCCAGTAGTCTCTTTGATTCTCCTACCCAGATATCATCAGCAGGCAGCTACAAGGAGCTGTGTGCATTCGTCTATTTGCAATAGCTCCGGCTTCGGAGCTGTGATCGCGCAGCCGCCAGTCTGCGTTCTGCGCATGCACAGAATTCCGGCTTCACGGACAAAGAGGATATCGGTGTAGGAGGAGCAAAGAGGCTACTGGGGTGTGGAGTAGCTGCGCCTTGTAGTCTCTTTAGAAAATCAGCATATTACCCCAATAAAAGATAGAGTGGAGTAAAGGATTAGCACTAAAAAGGGATATCCTACAAACGTTAGATGCACCTACCACCAAATCTACCTTAATAGCTAGATCCGTGGTGGTAGGTTTCCTTTAATAATGCCTCAAAGGCCACATGGCTCCTTGGAAAATGCTATTTGCACAAATTACAGATAATGTACAAATTCTCTATGCAGTTTTTGTTTGCGGAAAATCCTTAGTGCAATACAGTAGCATTACAGTGAATATGATTTGGAAAAAGTGCTGTAGACCTTTTTAATGAATACTCTGCAGCAAATAAATGGCATGTCATTACCGTATTTTTTGGACTATAAGGTGCACAAAAAATCCTTAGATTTTTTTCAGAAATCAAAAGTGCTTTGATGTTTCCCGTATCTAGAGCAGTACTAAGGTTCATTCTGTAGTGGCAATTAGAAAATATTGATTAAAATTGTGTACTAAGAGCAAGATATAATAATAAAATACAGGCCTGGGTTAGCATATGCATAATGTGCCTGCTTCTTAAGAAATAGGGACTCTATTACATTTGCCCTGCAGATTATCTCAACATGTGAAAAACTGATGTTTTTGCCTGCAATTGTTTTTTGAGCGGATTCATTAAGGCCCCTTTTACACTTGTGTTTCTCACATGTGTGTTCTGCACCTGTTTATGACTTGCAGAACGCTCATTGCACGCTGACCCATTTTATGCAATTGGTCTGGTCAGACGCACCATATAAGTCTATGGAGATGCATCAAAAACGCATTGCACTCTGAGACACATGCAAGTGCAATGCCTTTTTCACTGATCAGTTACTACAGAAAAGATATACCACAATCAAGAGTCTTATCTGCCAGTTAAAAAACGCTATCAAAACAAAACAAAAAAAATTGGGGTGTTAAAACACTAATGACTCCTAGCAAAATCTGACCAAAAAAGTTTTTCACACATTGGCTTTTCAATTATGTTCAGTTTCACTTTTTTGCTTAGACTTTTTAGAGGCAAATCTGAACCTGGTCCAAATCCAAGGCAGTTGCAAAGGAAGGATTTTTTTTTTCATGGACCCTGTTCTAACATGTAAATTGGAATTATTTCATATGCTGCAAATGTTTAAAATTTTGCACATTAACCTTTTGGGCATTGAAAGTTTGGGCTACTTTTTTAATTCATAAATTTTAATGCTTTTACATTTTTTTAAATCGATTCTAACAAGGCTTTATTCTTTAAAAGCATATCTTGGCAGTAATATCGAACAAATCTTGACAGTGGTGTAGACTTAACAGCCAAATGTGGAAACAGGTCCACTTTTCCACGTTTGGCTGTCAAGTCTACACCACTGTCAAGATTTGTTCATTATTACTGCCAAGATATGCTTTTAAAGAATAAAGCCTTGTTAGAATCGATCCCAATGCGTGCTGGATGCATTGCTGTTAACATGCCGTTTACAAGACGCATGTGTTGACATGGGATTGCAGCCTCATATGTCATCATCTACCTGGGGTGTGACTAGAGCTCTTAAAAATGCAAGCAACAACCTCAAATCTAATATTTACAGTAGTGTCCACTCCTGTATATAACCCCTAACATGGCTTTTGGCCACTCCTGTATATAACCCCCTCACGTGGCTTGTGTCCTCTCCTGTATATAACCTCCTCACGTGACTTGTGTCCTCTCCTATATATAATTCCCTCACGTGACTTGTGTCCATGTGTATTTGAGACATTTGCAACAAAAAGTCTCAAAAAGAAGCCAAAATTTGCGCCTGCTAGAATAGGAAAAACTGAACAAGTATCACAAGAAAAAAGACAGGATCATACAAAAGACCTTCCAAATGTCTCATTTATACACCAAAGAAAAACTAAGATACATGTCCCCCAGTGTGTATTTCTTGTGCATAAAATGCACATTTAACAGACTTATGACTGTGGTCTTGTGATCTTTTCTTTCGCAATTCATCAGTGAAATATATGTTGCACTTGCATGTGTCTCTGAGTGCAATGCATGTTTGATGCATCTCCATAGACTTGTATGGGACATTTTTCACGATTTTAACTTGCTGCTGACAGTTTCACAAGCATTAAAAAATTGCACTTTTGTGTGTGTCTGACAAAACCCATTGAAGAGTTCTGCCCACCAAAAATATCTGCATAATGTGCATGAAAAACTCTTGTGTGAAAGGGGCCAACAGACTTTCCATGGCAACACTTAAAGAGGACCTGTCACCCTGAAATTTGGCACTAGGAGCTGCTTATCAAAGTAAGCAGCTCCTGGTGCTAAAGCAAATGCCGCAGTGTTAAAATTATAGCATTATCGGAAACCTCTGATAATGCCACCTAACACTGCGGCGGAGTACAATGTAAACGCTGAACCGCTCTCAAAGCTGTCCTGTGTATTCATGAGGGGGCTGGATTGTGGGCGGGTTTAGGGGCGGTGACTGTTGCATGATGCGTGGCAGTCACCGCCAGCCTATGGAGCGAGCGGGGCGGTCCGGGGAAGAGGCAGCGCCTCAGACTGCCCCTCATGAATACACCAAAGAGCATCACAAAGGAGGAATTTCAGATTCTGTTTTTAATAAAATAAAAAGAAAAATTAAGGTGACTGCTCCTTTACTTGAGTAGGAAAAAAATTGATTGGTCAACACATTTCACAATGCAGCAAGATCAGGGAAGCGTAAAAAATGAGACAGGGAAATCTGTACTTCCTTGCTACCTGATAAGGCCAGTGCTGATGAACTATTGCCACAATATTTGATGATATAATTATCAATGTCTCCCTTCTGTGACAACTGTAGAGGAGTAGAAACCTCTTCTGTACAGTAATGTTGTTGTCACTATGTAAAACGTTGCTTACTTTAGAGTTTTTATTTTCCTGTAGAAACCTGAAAAGCAAATTAAAATAATTTTATGCAGATTTATTTGAAATAATATTGTGAACCACTTTTGCTTGCTTTAGGCATTGATGCCAAGATTACCTGTACAAGAAGCTACCTGCTGTTGTATATCCCCTTTGGGCAATGGCTTCTCACGCACAAAACTGACTTTTTCTCTTGGATGAAGATCAATTTGTTGCTACATCAAGGACCGAGCTGTGTAATCATTGAATGTTAGACAAGTTGTCATTAAAGATTACATTCTGCCAAACCAGAACATCAATATGCATACTGTATGGTATTGATGTCCATGATGAAAAGAAAATCTTGAATCAAGGTATGTCATACAAAATTCCAATCATATCAATCTAGTTCTGAAAAGTTATTCTTATTTATATACAGTGGATACAGAAAGTATTCAAATCCCTTTAACTTTTTCACTCTTTGTTTCATTGCAGCCAATTGGTTAGATCAATAATGTTCTTTTTCTTGCTCTTCAAAGTGCACTCTTCAAATAGAAATAATGTTTGTTAAATTATTAAACAAGAAAAACTGAAATATCAAACGGTCATAAGTATTCAGACACTTTGCTGTGACACTCATATGTTGTCCATTTCATTCTGATCCTCCTTGAGATGGTTCTACTCCTTGCATTCTGCATAGACTGACAGGCACACTGTTAGATCATGCCTTCATAGGACCCCAGGGCTGCCATGTAAGGGCACGGAGGATGCTGACCGGCTGGGAAAGTACCTGGTACTGCCCCACAGTCCTGGTCCCTATTCAGAGAAACAGCCCATTGTCATGATGTTGCCACCCCCACGCTTCACAATAGGCATGGTGTTCTTTGGATGCAATTCAGAATTTACTTTCCTCCAAACACGGCGAGTTGTGTTTTTACCAAAAATCTGAGAATATGAAATTCTCCAAATACTCTTCCAGGACATCCAAATGCTCTCTAGAAAACTGCAGATGGGCCCGGATATGTACTGGCTTAAGCAGAAGGACATGTTTGGCACTGCAGGATCTGAGTCCTTGGCGGTGTAGTATGTTAGTGACGGTTGCCCTTGTTATGTTGGCCCCAGCTTTCTGCAGGTCATTCATTAGGTCCCCTTGTGTGGTTCTGGGATTTTTGCTCACGTGGAGCCCCTGATCAATGGAGATTATCAGTTGTACTCACTTCTGATGAGAAAAGCATTATTTTACAAAAATTATTATAACAACGATGGGGGTGCACATTAAAGGCACCAAAATTACATAAAAGTGATTCCAAAGAGGAGAAACTCTTTCTCTCTGTTATCATCAAGGAATTAAAACCAGTTTGTTCAGACCCCATGTCATTCAGAATACAGAACCCTCCATCGGATTTATTAGAAGCAATCTGGATTCCTTACAGATGACAGGCATCTTTGATGTGTAGCTCAGTAGTTGTAATTACATTGACTTTATTTAGCCATTTGAGACTTGTCTGGTTTCTTTTGGAGGCTCCATCAAACATTCAGATTGAAGCTAATCACTTTTAAATGTTTCTATTTTTAGCAAAGTAACAAGTAATAATCTATGACTGATGCAAGGAACATAAATTACAATTGAGATTTATGTTTCATATGTTTGAAAAATGTAATTAATTAAACTGAATGTACATCTTGTATGTGGCACATTTTAGGAAGAAGCATCAAAATCTAGATGGTAATCTTATTCAGGTATTTGAATTTTGATGCATATTTTTACCCTTTTTACTTCCATTGGGTTAAACATGGTAAACATGGTATGAGCTCATTATTCAAATAACTATCAGACATCATTATTCAAATAAGCCTGATGTATGTTGTGTATGTATTGTATAGCAATAGATTATTGAAAAAATAATTGCACTGGCATGTAATTAAGAGTGTCATGTGTTTTTTATGTTTCCACATAGACTTTCCTAGTCAGTTTTTCAAAAGGGTGACTAGCAAAAGTAGAGTATGCTGCATGCATAAAACAACAAATATGACAAAGCCCGCTGGGGAGCATCTATCATAGGATTTTCTTTACTTTTTGGCATCAAAAAGTAGCAAAAAATTGCATTGGGTTTATTTGTGACATTTTAGTGCTAAAAATGGCATTTAAAAAAATAGTCACTTCACCCCCTCCTGGCAAATGTGTTATGATTTTTAAATAATTTTTCCATTATTGTGCAAGTTTTTTTTAGGTCATAGACATTGCTGATAGATTTATTAATCCGCCAGTGATCTAAGATTAATCTCTACATTAATTTGAACCCCCCCCCCCACTCACGTCTCCAAGACTTCCCTAGAGCTGTACCCATTCTATGGAATTCTCTGTCCCGGACTACAACACCCAACTTCCAAAGTTTCAAACATTCTCCTAAAAACCATCTCTTTAGGCAAGCCTATAACACATGTTAACTGCATGAAGTTTTAACTCTCTTTATAAACCCATCCTGTGTCCTCCTTCCGTCTCTTATCCGACAAACACCAGTTACTATGCTCCAGGCCTCTCTGCAGTCCCATTCACCTTTGTATATAAGATGACAGCTGATGAGTGGGTCAAGCAGCAGCACCTCTATTTATTATATTATATTTTGTTCTATTCCCTTATGAAGAATGGCTGGACCATTATATAAGTTTTTTACCTCTTGTGTCGCTCTATTCTTCCTTGTAGACTGTAAGCTCTTGTGAGCAGGGCAATCACTCCATTTTTTTCATATGAATGTTTGTACTCTTGTTATGTTTTATTTTATTTGTTTATGTCCCCTATGATTTGCAAAGGGCTTACAATCGGTTAGTTCTGGGACATTGGTATCAGTGCTTTTTAAATAAAATGCCAAAAAAGGAAAAAGAAACCATGGAATTTTCAAATTATAAGTTAAATTTACGGGCAAAGCTCCATAATGTCCTTAAAAAACATCATTTGCTCCCGATAAAAATATGGCCGGTTCTTGTACTAGCCTGAACCATTCTTCCCTTGATTTTGTAAATCACACTGAAACTGGTTGTGGCAACTGTGCCATCTTTTCTGAACATCAACATCAACTATAATGTATAGGCAAAAAAAACATACTTAGTTCCCTAAATCATTTCAAACCACCCTAAGAAAATAGCCAAAATAGCTCACTAACTTTGGCACAAGTAATGCTGGTACTCTTGTCCCATTCAAAAGGAAGCAGCGTCTTATAAATGTACTGCCATGCTTGCTACTTTTTATTTCGGTCATAGTAGTCACTAACCTTGATGTCCCAGAGGTGAGAATGCTCATGGACCATTAGAATCAATTTCTCCACTTCCAGTGGTCGTGGCATCCTTCCAAATTCCTAAGAGACAGCAACGGAAATGCCAGAGTAAATGGGGCTGAAATCCTGGTTTTATTCCACAGAGGTCAACATGCATTAAAATTGCATGCACTTTGATGACATCCGAATGCAATGCTATTTTTTTCATCGGCCTTAGATCAAAATCAGTCATACCTGACTTTTACAAAACGCATGGCAGCATTGATTCTTATGCAATTCTTATGTGAACCGTCATCACATTTGAGTCACACCAAACTCACATAGCTGTTCAATGGATCTAAATGCATATTCCCGCATTGGCCGATTTTTTTTGGGTGCATGAAAAAAATTGCATTGCACTAGGTTGTCATCAAGTGCGTGTGTCAGGCTCGGAGATAGTGGATCCTCTGAATGAGCACGGACGATGACACAAGCCAACACCTGGGACCGGAATCTAAGTGGCACCCGGTTTTCATCAGAGCCTGCCTCAAGCCGGGTTGGTCTTGCTGCGGTGTGGTACCACCAAGTTGTTCCACAGGCATGAGTGACGTGTCTGACTGAACACCTGCCCAATCAGGAATTGGTCTCAGAGAGACCGCATGGCCATGGTAAGGGTCTAAATCCCCCCCTTACTTGGAGGATTAGAAGAACCTCTCCTCATCTGACCTGCTGTGGGGACACTGGCGGAGAATGCTTGGAGGGGCCTTTAACCTCTCTTCTTCCTGTGCCCAAAGAGGAATGGCGGCATCCTCCAAGTAAGCCGTCATGGATAACGACCTGGAAAAATAAAATTATTATAATAAATGAAGCAGAAGGTCCAGATTGCAGGTGTTTGTTCCAGAATCAAGTTGGTATTACATTTTAGTCATTAATATCAGTGCTTTTACAGATTATTGGATGCTGATACCATTACGTGGTTGATAGAGCCAAATAAACTTTTTTCTATGTGACATAATGAGGGAGAGAAGAATATGATATACATAACAGCCATATTTGCCCCTGACAAAAGAATTTTAAACTCCATACAGAAGTTCGGTGTTCGGGCTCACCCCCACCAGAATTGATTGAGAGCGTCATAACTTCTCAGGGATCAATGAGCGTTGAACCTTTAATTAACACTAACACATAGCTGGTGTTAACTATTGATGAGAAGACCCATTTCTTTTAATGACACAAGCAAAGCTTTTAAAGGGTTAACACTAGAGATGAGCGTGCACTAAAATGCTCGAGTGCTCGTTATTCGAAATGAACTTTTCCCGATGCTCGAGTGCTCATCTCAAATAACGAACCCCATTGAAGTCAATGGGAGACTCGAGCATTTTTCAAGGGGACCAAGGGTCTGCACAGGGAAGCTTGGCCAAACACCTTGAAACCTCAGAAAATGATGGAAACACCACGGAAATGGACAGGAAACAGCAGGGGCAGCATGCATGGATGCCTCTGAGGCTGCTTAATCGCACCATTATGCCAAAATTATGGGCAACAGCATGGCGATGACAGAGTGACCGAATGAGGCTAGATAGCATCTAAAACATCCAATAATTGACCCTGACACTGTAGAAGACGGCATGCAGAGGCAGCGGCAGCAGCGGCAGGCTAGAGAGTGGCATGGCGACATACCTCAAATGGACTCAGGCTTCAAACCTTCAAGTTCCATAACGTATCTGGTGAAACACCCGAAAAATGAGCCTGACACAGCTCGTTTGATAAGGGGACGACATGTGGAGGCAGCCATGGAGACGACTTCCATGATTAAGAGTGACAGTATGGGGCATCCATATTGCGCTGCTATGATTGAAACTTCAGGTCTCCAGCATGGCGGCGACAGATGTGCCGAGTTCCATTATGTATCTGGTGAAACACCTGAAAATTCTGCCTGACATAGCTCGTTTGATAAGGGGATGATGTGATGTATATCCTCTCGCGCTCCAGCGTCTGGGGTATAGACAGTTGAAAGTTGCTCAAGGAGACATTGGTGGACGCTGTGCAGGATCATGGAGGCGAAATGGACAGGAAACAGCAGGGGCAGTATGCATGGATGCCTCTGAGGCGGCCTAATCTTGGGATGGAGCTGGCGGTCCGGTTGCAGGCGAGCTTTCGCTTGTCCAAGCCGCTGTCTCGCGGCTCCTCCCCACCAAAAATGGGCCTGGGGGCCAGAAGCGTTTCCTTTGAAAAAAGTATCATTTTAAAAGCAGGCAGGGGCTACAAACAGCACTTCTAAGAACCTTTTCGATAAGATCAAGCGTAGTATTGTTCTTATAAGTTTTGGTTATGGCGGGTGAGGGGAATGTAAAGAGATGCGCAAGAAGCGCTGAAATAATATCGGTAAATGACAAAAGTTTGCCAGTTTATTTTGTGGATAACACAGCAGGGTGGTGACAAAGTTAACAAGTTTGATGTGGAAGCCATGAAAACAACCCAAAATTCTGCCTGACACCTTGCTAAGGTGACGATGTATGGAGGCAGCTATATGGACGACTTTGGGAGGCAGCTATGGAGATGATGTGTGGAGGTAGGAAAGGAGACAATGTGTGGAGGCAGCTATAAAGACGACGTGTGGAGGCTGGTATGGAGACAATTAAGTTTGGATAGTGCCTGTATGTGGCAGTTCAAAAACGTTTTTAAACCAGAGGAGCAGGTAGGTGGTCCTCCAGAAAAATTAAATAGATTGAGTGCCTGTATGTGGCAGTCCAAAAAAGTTTTCAAAACAGAGGACCAGGTAGGTGGCCCTCCAGAAAAATTAAATACATAGAGTACTATAGCCAGAGCCAGTTGGCCCTGGCAAAAAATAGCCAGTTTCCTCTGCTTTAGTGTACAAAGAGGAGGAGAAGGAGGACAATGAGGAGGAGGAGTGCATACATTATTCAGGTTGAGCTTCTTTCACCTGGTGGAGAATAGAAATCCTGAGAAATCCAGGCTTTATTCATCTTGATAAGCGTCAGCCTGCCAGCGCTGTCAGTCGACAGGCATGTACGCTTATCGGTGATGATGCCACCAGCTGCACTGAAAACCCGCTCAGACAACACGCTAGCGGCGGGGCAGGCAAGAACCTCCAAGGCGTACAGCGCCAGTTCGTGCCACATGTCCAGCTTTGAAACCCAGTAGTTGTAGGGAGCTGTGTGATCATTTAGGACGATGGTATGGTCAGCTACATACTCCCTCACCATCTTTCTGTAAAGATCAGCCCTACTCTGCCGAGACTAGGGACAGTGTCTTGCTGGGATGACATAAAACTGGCATAGGCCTTGTAAAGCGTACCCCTGCCAGTGTTGGACAGCTGCCTGCTCGCCTACTCTCCCTCGCTACTTGTCCAGCAGAAGTACGCCCTCTGCCGCTTGCGCTGTCAGATGGGAAATACTGTTTCAGCTTGTGCACCAGGGCCTGCTGGTATTCATGCATTCTCACACTCCTTTCCTCTCCAGGGATGAGAGTGGAAAGATTTTGCTTGTACCGTGGGTCCAGGAGAGTGAATACCCAGTAAGCGGTGCTGGAATAAATTCTTTGAATGCGAGGGTCACGGGATAGGCAGCCTAGCATGAAATCTGCCATATGCGCCAGAGTCCCAATGCGCAAGAATTCACTCCCCTCACTGGCCTGACTGGCCATTTCCTCCTCTTCCAACTCCTCTTTTTCTGCCCATACACGCTGAGGGACTGTGAGGGACTGAGCAATGCTCCCCTCTTCTGTCTCGCCAACATTCTCCTCCTCTTCTTCCTCATCCTCCTCCACCTCCTCCGATATGCGCTGAGAAACAGACCTGAGGGTGCGTTGGCTATCAACAAGGGAATCTTCTTCCCCCGTCTCTTGTGACGAGCGCAAAGCTTCTGACTTCATGCTGACCAGAGAGTTTTTCAACAGGCCAAGCAGCAGGATGGTGAGAATGATGATGGCGGCATCGCCACTGACCATCTGTGTTGACTCCTCAAAGTTACTCAGCACCTGACAGATATCAGACATCCACGTCCACTCCTCATTGTAGACTTGAGGAAGCTGACTGACCTGACTACCAGTTCTGGTGGAAGTTGACATCTGGCAGTCTACAATCGCTCTGCGCTGCTGGTAAACTCTGGATAACATGGTTAATGTTGAATTCCACCACGTGGGCATGTTGCACAACAGTCGGTGAGCGGGCAGATGGAGGTGGCGCTGTGCTGCCTTGAGAGTGGCAGCATCTGTGCTGGACTTCCTGAAATGCGCACAGATGCGGGGCACCTTCGTGAGCAAATCAGACAGATTGGGGTATGTCTTGAGGTACCGCTGAACTATGAGATTTAATACATGGGCCAGGCATGGCACATGTGTCAGTCTGCCGAGTTGCAGAGCCGCCACCAGGTTACGGCCATTGTCACACACAACCATGCATGGCTTCAGGTTCAGCGGTGCCAACCACAGATCAGTCTGCACCGTGATGCCCTGTAATAGCTCTTGGGCGGTGTGCCGTTTATCGCCTAGGCTCAGCAGTTTGAGCACCGCCTGCTGTCGCTTAGCGACGGCACTGCTGCTGTGCCTAGAGCTACCGACTGATGGCGCCATGCCCACGGATGGTAATTCGGAGGAGGAGGTGGAGGAGGGGTGGGAGGAGGCATAGTAGGCCTGAGAGACCTGGACCGAGGTAGGCCCCGCAATCCTCAGCGTCGGCAGTATATGACCAGCCCCAGGGTCAGACTCGATCCCAGCCTCCACCAAGTTAACCCAATGTGCCATCAGCGATACATAGTGGCCCTGCCCGGCAGCACTCGTCCGTGGTCAGGTGGACCTTGTCAGAGGACCTTGTCGGCGTTGGTCAGGGCACGGATGATGTTGTCTGACACGTGCTGGTGCAGGGCTGGGACGGCACATCTGGAAAAGTAGTGGCGGCTGGGTACCAAATACCGAGGGGCAGCCGCCGCCATGAGGTTGCGAAAGGCCTCGGTCTCTACCAGCCTATAGGGCAGCATTTCCTAAGCAGTTTGGAGATGTGGACTTTGAGGGCTTGGGCGTGTGGGTGGTTTGCACTGTACTTCCTCTTGCGCTCCAGCGTCTGGGGTATGGAGAGCTGAACGTTGTGCATGGAGACATTGGTGGATGCTGTGGAGGATCGTGGAGGCCAAGGTGTGGTTTTCGCACGGGAGGTGTTTGGGCCGGGGTCCTGGGCAGGGGGCTGACTAGCAGAGGCAGCAGGTGACACAGGGAAAGGAGCAGTGGTGTGCTAGGCCGGAGGTGAACAGCCTTGGTTCCATTGCATGGGGTGTTTAGCATTCATATGCCTGCGCATGCAGGTGGTGGTTAAGCTGGTAGTGGTGGAACCCCTGCTGATCCTGGTGTGGCACAGGTTGCACACCACAGTCCGTCGGTCATCTGGTGTTTCTTTAAAGAACCTCCAGACTTCCGAAAATCTAGCCCTCGCCACGGGAGCTTCACTACGTGAAACATTTGGCGCTGATGCACCAGCTCTGGTCCTGCCTCTCTTTGGCCCCATCACTGTCTCTTCCAACCTGTTCTCGTCGAGGACTCGCCTCCGTCTCAGAAGCACTGTGTTCACCCGGCCTATCAATCCAGCTTGGGTCTGTCACCTCATCATCCTCCGATCCTTCAGTCTGCTCCCCCCTCGGACTTCCTGCCCTGACAACAACTTCACCATTGTCTGACAACCGTGTCTCCTCATCGTCCAACACCTCTTTACACACTTCTTCCACTCAGTCAACAATGTCATCATCACCCACAGACTGCGACCGGTTGAAAACCTGGGCATCGGAAAAGAGCTCAGCAGCAACCGGACAAGTGGTTTGTGACTCTGGGAAGGGTCCAGAAAACAGTTCCTCAGAGTATGCCGGTTCAAATGGCAAATTTTCCTGGGAGGGGGCAGACTGAGGGGAAGGAGGCTGAGGTGGAGGAGCTGGAGGAGTGCTGATTTCGGTGACATGGGTGGACTGCGTGGAAGACTGACTGGTAGACAAATGGCTAGAAGCATTGTCCGCAATCCATGAGTCCCAGTAACTTGAGACATGAACCTAGGGAGTGTAGCTCTGCGGCGTCCCCCTGTTCCCTCATCAGCAGGTGGTGTCTCACCCCACCCAGGACCACGGCCTCTGACCCCTGCAGTAGTTGGACGCCCACGCCCTCGTCCTCTACCCCTAGACCTAGGTTCAACAGAAAGTGTAAACTGTAATTTTTTGTGTTTTTTTTTTGTGTTTTTTTGTGTTTTTGTTTTTTTAACAAAACAATGCGATCCTATTACTATGGCTAGTTTCTAGCCTACACTGACAGCACACAACTGGATTTTGTGCTGTGCCTGATGACTTTGAGTTATAAAAAAAAGAAAAGTAAAAAAAAAAGAAAAAGCAGACTGTGCCTAATTCAATCAAAACCCTAATAAACTGTCCCACTTAGGTGTTTGAGATGGATATGTGTGTCACTAAGAGCTAAATATAACGGTCACAAGTCTCCCTGCAAATTCGTCACAATATGGTACTAGCTGCACTACTAGTGCCAGCAAGGCCAGCCACAAGCAAACAAAAAAAAAAAATATATATATAAATATATAACGCTATTGTAGCCCTAAGAAGGCCTGTTGGATTCTTGTATGGCTAGTTTCTAACCTACACTGACAGCACACAACTGGATTTTGTGCTTTGCCTGTGATGACTTTTAGTTTTGAAAAAAAAAAGTAAAATAAAAAAAAATCCGCAGATTGTGCCTAATTCAATGAAACCCCTAGTAAATTGTCCCACTTAGGTGTTTGAGTTGGATATGTGTGTCACTAAAGCTAAATAGAACGTTCCCAAGTCTCCCTGCAAATTCGTCACAATATCGTACTAGCTGCACTACTAGTGCCAGCAAGGCCAGCCACAAGCAAATCAACAAAATATATATATATATATATATAACGCTATTGTAGCCCTAAGAAAGCCGGTTGTGTTCTTGTATGCCTAGTTTCTAACCTACACTGACAGCACACAACTGGATTTTAAGTCACTTTAAGTTTTGAAAAAAAAAAATCGTCAGACTATGCCTAATTCAATCAAACCCCTAATAAATTGTCCCACTTAGGTGTCTGAGATGGATATGTGTGTCACTAAGAGCTAAATACAACGTTCGCAAGTCTCCCTGCAAATTCGTCACAATATGGTACTAGCTGTACTACTAGTGCCAGCAAGGCCAGCCACAAGCAAACAAAAAAAAAATAAAATATAACGCTATTCTAGCCCTAACAAGGGCTGTTGGGTTCTTGTAGACTCACTCCTGCCTAACAGTAAGCTAATATAACACCCTAACGCTATCCCTGCAGCAGCTCTCTCCCTAACGGCATCCAGACAGAGAATGATGCGAGCAGCGCGGGCAGGGGCTAGTCTATTCCAGGGTCTCCTGATCAGGCCAGCCAACCACTGCTATCGACGTCATGATGGGTGGAGTGCAGAGTCTCCTGGCCTGTGATTGGCTCTGTTTCTGGCTGCCAAAAATCAAAACGGCGGGAGATGCCATTTTCTCGAGCTGGCGAAGTATTCGTCTGAGCAACGAGCAGTTACGAGTACGCTAATGCTCGAACGAGCATCAAGCTTGGACGAGTATGTTCGCTCATCTCTAGTTAACACCAGAACCTATTCAAGGTGTTAATTGATGGGGGTTTGTGTTCGGGTTCAAACTCAGGATACCTGATCATGAATGGGTCCGCTCATCACTTATCCCTACAGATTCTTATTTGTATTTCAAGTATGTGTACAATCTGTAAATCTATTTTCTTACTTTTTTTTTTAGATTATTTAGAGGTAACTTTTTTAGAATTTAAAATCGTTTTCAATAGTTATTTTCAAGGAATTTCAGAAATTTTTCAAGCATGAAAAGATAATTTTTACTGCTAGATTTTTTTTGCTAGAATACCATTTACATCACTATTTACATACATGATTTTGGATGAAATGCTTTTTGCTAAATACAGTATAAGGTACAAATGACAAGTCCCATATTTCAGTTGACCAATGTGATGGTGATAAGATGTTTGCCCCCGTAAGTGCTTTGTAATTCTACGCTATGGAGTAAGTGCATGGGATTTCATGTTATGCTTTTTCTTGGGAAATATAATTTACTGTGTTTAGCTCGAACCTCATGGTGTGTCTGAAAACATTAGTGCACAGTGTTATTTGAATATTAATGAAAAACAGATATCTCATTTATGGTTTTCCTAAATGGTATTAAATGACCAGGACATCTAAATTGCTTCCTGCTGAAAACCACATGTTTCTTTACTTAAGAACTGATGGTTAAAATATGTTTGTCTATCATTTGTCCCTAACCCCTATTCTTTGGAAACATAACGATATGAAAAGGTTCCTTTGTATTTCTTCTTGCTTGATCGTTTTAGCAAAAACAAACCACAGAACACGAATGTAATGAAAATGGGTCAACATAACCATGAGCAATCCAATAATTCCAAAATATTTTCTTTGCTTTCAAAGTCTTTCATCTTTATTGGCTTTTTAAGTTCTTGAATTACAACCGTAGATTGCAGCACATCCCATGACACAAATCATAAGTTGTGTATCAATGTATCTATGTTATCTTTCAATCAGTTATACATTTCCTCTTATTATGGGAAGGTGAAAATAATTTCAGAATCAAGAAATATTCCATTTGTGTTGAATACCCAACTGTGCTATCAATAATTATGTATATGACCAGTTGCACAAGAATTTGTTCAGCCCTTCAGCCATGAGAATGGACCCATATACTGGTCAGATCCCACAGATGATGTCATACGATGTAATGATTCCCTGTCTGCTGGATTAACTGCAGCGCTAGAATTGTAACAGTTGTTGGCACTGAAGTGCCGCCAGCACACTGTGAGATTTTTTATACGCCAAGACGAAACAAGGGAGGAGATTTATCAAGGTTTGTGCGCCAGTTTTCTGGTGTAAAAGACTTGAAACAATCACAATTTCTTGTGCACAACAAGGAATTGCAATTATTTTCCCCCTTACTCCACCTGGCATGGAGCGACGTGAAGAGGATCAGCTTGGGGCATACTTGCCTCGCACCTTTGTACTAGCTGTTGCCTGGGACACATTATAGAGCAATTTTACAGTTCCAGCATCTACCTGTCCCAGACATAGGGCCACATTTATCAAATGTGCAGAGTGCGTCAGATTAATCAAAACTGGTGCACAGTCTTCATTGATCAGCCCTCAGCCCGGACCATGTTGTTTCCTGCTACTCCCTTTGCCCAAATATTGAGCAAACAAAGACCATGCCACAGGGTATCTGTGCCATGGCATTTTCTATCCCATGGCACATGTCATTTGCAGGCTGTACCACCGATCCATAAAGCAGGAACAAAGCCTTAACAACCGGAGCACCTCATGTACGACCAGGCAATTGAAGATGATTCAGAAAGTTGACGGGCAAATATAATAACGGTTTTTCACTGCGTTTAACCTCGTAATGGAAAATAGGACCCAAAGTGGAAAAGGGCACTTTTTTGCCATCTTAAAAAATATTAAAAAATTCTATAAAAAGTGATTAAAAGGTTGTACAGTCCTAAAAATGATAACATAGAAAATGTCATAGAAAGTCGCAAAAAATGACACCACCCACAGCTATGTACTCCAAAGAAAAAAGTTATTTTAAAACCAGAACAAATTTGGTATCCCCGTAATTGTACCAACCCAAAGAATAAAGTAGACATTTCATTTGGGGCATACGATGAAATCCGTAAAATCCAAGCCCACAAGAATACGTTCTGAATTTGTTTTTTCACCAATCTCACTGCATTTGGAATTTTTTCTGCTTCCCAGTACATGGCATGGAATACTAAATACCATTATTTTGAAGTGTAATTTGTTACACAGAAAATAAGTCAAAACAGAGCTCTGTACATGAAAAATAAAAAAGTTATGGACTTTTGAAGGTGGGGAGTGAAAAATGAAAACACAAAAATGAAAAAGGGCATTGGTGGGGGGTTAAACCACTGTGATGTTAGCCGCATTTCTTAATTTTTACTATTATTTCTTTATTTATTACACCTTTATGCTATATTTTAAGTACTTTTCCTAACCCATTTTGGGCAGGGTAAATGCCTTGTTATTACCACCATTTTGTCAGCCATTTTAAAGCCATTTTTTGGTATTAACATTTGGGTCCCCATTGATTTCAATGGGGTTTGTGTTCCGATGTAACAGGCCAGAGTATACCCCTAGTACAGATTATACCCCAGAATATAAAGTGGCCTGAGTATACCCCATCAGTAACAGAGTGATATCAAGAATTTTCTTAAGTTATCTACTTTTATTATAGATTCAAACACATAATCATCACTGTTATTCCCACATTGAGATTTTCTGATGAAGTTTTGTAGCAGGTGCAGATCCTAATGGGTGAGAACATATAATGGAGAAAAGAAAAAATCCTTCGCCACCATCATGAGATGAGTTGCAGTAACAAACTTCTCTTTATTAAAGATCCATTAAAATGTCCATAAAGATGCAGGAAAAAACATAAGATAATGTGTACACATTATATAATGGAGATGCTTCTTCTCCGTATTTTTTTCACCACTCCTGGTTTGGACATCAAAAATGCTTTCTTTCAAAAACTCATTCTTATCTCGGCATTCACATTGCCATAGACATTTCTTTAGTTACATTTTATTAAAAACATGCCCCTGTGTGTAGATAATTTATCATAAATGTCGTCATTTTGTCCAAGATATTTTGAACAAGATAGTTGTTTGTGGATAAAACAGTTTACAGACATGTGGTGTAAAATTGTGTTTACGTACACACTGTTAAAATCAGTGCAACGGCAACACTATGTAAATACAACATGTAAGCATAGACTAACATCCCGTTCACATTGCGTTTACATAAATGCAAAGTAAGCATAGGCACCCCTCCAAAAAAAAGAAAGGAAACCAAAATTTACGTTTTTTTCCTACATACATTTAAGAGTTAATAAAATCTCATCAATCTCATTACTAAAATGAAGTATTTGTAAAATGCATCTCACGTCGCAGAAAATAAGCCCTTATTTGTCCAAATTTCCCAAAAAATTAAGATTGTATAGCCAATAAAAAAAGTGACAATGCATAATCTGCTCTGAATGGCGCAGCTTCCCTTCAATGCCCTGGCATGTGCCCATACAGCAGGTTACCAATACATATGGGGTATTGTTACACTCAGGAGAAATTGGGTATCGAACTTTGTGGACTGTTTTGGTATTTTATCCACTGAGAATTTGTACATTTTTTTTAAAAACACATTCATTTAGCCAAAAACATTTAAATATCAAAATTGCATCCGATTTTGTTTTATCCCCTGTAAAACAATTAAAGGTTAACAAACTTTATGAAAGTTGTTTTACATACATTAAAGAGTATAGTTTCTATAATGGAGTAATTTATGGGATTTTACTTTTATTTAGGCCTCTTAAAGTGACTTTAAATCTGAGCAGGTCCCGCAAAAGCAGGATTTTGTGTTTTTTTATGAAAATGTGAGAAATCGCACCTAAAATTCAAAGCCCCAATACATCTTACAAAAATGAGAGAATGTATAAAAAACCATGTCCACATAAAGCAGACATTCGGTTGATCTTAGTTATCAAGTTTTTTGCTGTTATGACTATGTATGGAAAAAGTAGAACATTTTCAATTTCAAAAATCGAGACTTTTTTTAAAATTTTCACCAAATATCAGTTTTTTTTCATAAGTAAACGTAACACATACCAACAAAATTTTTCCACTAATGTGGAATACTGAGTGTCACAAGAAAACTATTTCAAAATCACTTTGTTATGTTAAAGCGTTTCGAAGTTATAACCACGTATATGTCACGGGTAGTCCGCCGATCACTGTCTCGGATCGCAGGCAGACCCGTGTCCCTCTGTGTGCCCCTGCGGCTGCCGCTTCCCCAGACTCACCTGTTCTCCAACTGACTGCCGTGCTCGCACATTCCTATGGCGGGTGCATCTCTGCCGCCTGCCCTGACCCTGTGCCTGGACCCGACCACGTGGAACGGCCTAGTGGTACCCCGCCGCAGCAAGACCATCCCGCTTTGCGGTGGGCTCTGGTGAAGACCAGGTGCCACTTAGATTCCAATCCCAGGTGTCGGCTAGTACCACCTCCCGCGTGGTCCAGAGGATCCACTGATCCTGACAACTTATAGTGACACGGGGCAGATTTGAAAAAATGGGTCATGCCAGGAAGGTGTATAGTGGCTTCGGCATTAAGGCATACTCCTTTACCCCGAAACCACTTTTCACACATCACTTATCACACTTTGACGTACTTTCCCACTTTCCCACTTTTCACACATCTGCATCACATCTACAGTAGCAGGATCCATTTTTTGGGCACACAAACTGTGTGGTCAGTTTAACAGCAATGTTAGATTGCGGGGCAAGATATTGATAAATTTCCCAAAAACAGAAAAGGGTCTGAAATTACTCTGAATTCATGAAGCGAAAATCAAACTAGGTAGACTTGCTTTTTTGAAGGTCTAAGTTTGCGACACAAATTGCGCCCAAAAACTTTTGGAGAAACTAGAAGAGAAGGAGATTGGGAATCTCGAGTTGAGGTTCCATTGAGCAGCCAAATAAACTGCAGTGAGTGTCAGAAAGGTGCCAACACGTCATAAATATACTGTACTTGGCACAGCAAGGAATTTAAAAAAAAAATACAAAAAGCTGGCGGAAAGCCATTAATAAATGCATTCCATGGGGTTAAATGTTACTAAATAGCTATATCTATTATATAGTGAATTTAAAAATTAACTACTCCTAATAGCAGAAGTGCTTCATACTTAATAAAGTGAAGCATCATTGACACTAACATTGTGGTTATGTTTCTTTGCCATCTTGATTTATGCATGAAATTTTAAATGCTGTTTTCAAGATTTTGTTGTATGAGTTTAAATCACAATGCCTCAGTTACTTGATAGTATATATTTGGGGGAAAAAAATTTTAAACTTTTTCAGATCACATGTCTAGAAATATTTGAAGTATCTGCAGCTGTTAACATTGCAAGAGTTCCCAACTACATTCCTGAAGTGATTCATACATCTCTGCAGCAGCCACAAATACAACAAGAAAACTAGGGAATGGGTAAAATCTCATGGAATTTAGACTGTTATTAGATTTAATGGGCTTTAATTCACTCCTTAAATCATGAATTCATTTGTTTACATTCTAGTAATAAAAAATGGTCACTTCATTACGTAACCAGGAAAAAGCAGCAATTCATGTATAGAAAGCAGTTAGGAAATTAACTTTTTGAATTGAGCTCTGAAAGTTGGCAGCCAAGAACAGACTGACCCGTTACAGAGTTGGGTTATCGCCTAGGGCCCCTGTCTTTGCATGGGCATTGAGGTAGAATGGTCACAGATAGACAGCATACATAGTCTTAACTAACTTATACATTAATTTAAAAAAGTAGATTATTTATCATCATTATGAAATATGCCATAATAGTATGTCACAGTGGGTGAGTAGTTCGTGCTACTCACCATACTATTACAACCCTGTAATGGCTCTCCCTCAATAGCTGGGGCTATAAACAGTGGTTGTCATCTGTAAATAAAATCTGTAACACCCATGGTCCAAGAAATATATTTAGGGAATCCCACAGCACTCCTGTAAAATATGTGCCTTCATCATCCTCTGTCCATAATGTATTATGCTTATAAGTGTAATTATTTTCCATTCTGTCCTTGCTATTTTGAACACGGGTAGGGTCTTGATTGATTTCTACCTCACACATCTCTCTGTTGATGCTGATATTGTTAACAAACAGTTAATTTGCTGAAATCTTTCCCCACTCTCAATGCTACTTTGATGTCAGAGAACTGACCCAATCCTCTTCTGAACTGGGGCTCTGGTATCTAATAAAAGGGTTTGTTATCTAGTGCTCCTTGCTTGTTATAGCCTTGTACTGAGCTAGCTATTTTTTGTATTCTTGTCTTTTGTATTCTACTATCTTTGACCCTTTGACCGATTCTCTGACTATCCATTTGCATGGAGGCTTTGTACAGCATTGCCCTCTTCGTTTTGATCTGTATTTGATGTCTATCCTTCTCTGGTTTTTTGTCTTGCCTTTATATTCGTGTTTGCATGGAAGTGAAAGTTCTTTATTCTCTTCTTTTTAGACAGCACTTTTTGAAGAAAAGAAGAAACAGGAAAAACAGGGGAGAAAAAGGGGGGACTCAGCCTATTCCCAACAAAATTGAATAGTGTACCCCTGTCTGATTAGAAACACCAAGTAAACTACCCCAAAGAACCATCATTCTATTACATATTGTACTCCTAAAAAGGAGAGAACAAGGCAGGACTCCTCCCTTGATTTTACACTTATCACAACGCACAAGCTCTTTGCTGTGCACTAATTATGATTAGGAGGGTTTTTTGGGTCTTGTGCTTTACCATTTAACCAGTCAATTTTTTCATTCTTACTACAGATCTCCATATTATGTCCGGCATGACTTCTTTTTTCTGTGCACCATTTTTTATGTACCCTGCATCAATTTATATGTTTTTTTTATCATGTACATGTGTTAACATTTAATTTATGTCAATAAAGATTGCAATATTTTATTCCATTCATATTCGTAGTCCGACCTTCATCAGATGAAGATTGTAAAAGATAATTGACCTAAAGAGATGCACAATCTAGTGGAATCTAATGCCATGTAGAGGTTCTCAAAATGTATAGTGTCATAGTGTCATGGAGAAACATGCTGTTGTTCTATGCCTATTTGGCCTATTCTCTTTTAATAATTGTATTTGATGAAAGACCCTGGCTCTCTTCAAACATACTGTGTTTTTGCTGCATTATTCTTGGACTAACCACTTGTGTTAACCTGTTAAATACTGTAGGAAAATCAAAGGGGAGGGAAGCAGGGGAAAGAGAGGGAAGGGAAAGAGAGGAAAATGGGTGATAGTTGAAGGGGAAGAAAAGTAATGACATGCAAAGGGTGGGAAAAGATATTGTCACTGCACTTTAAGATGGTATGGGTATACACATACAGTTACTTTCACTGCAGTAGAAGACAGTATAGGTATACAAACTCAATTACTGTCACTGCTCTTTAAAATGTTATGGGTATATAGACTCCATTACTGTCCTTGCATTGACAAGTGCAATTTTTTAAAACTTCTAGCTGTACCTTATTGTCCCTTTAACAGTCTCCTTACCTACCTACATGTTGTAAAAAGGGAAATTATTAAATTTTACCAATCTCCAGCTGTCCTCTCCTGGCTGTAGTGCTAGGACACTGACCCCACTTCTTATTTAGTGAGGTCACATGTCCCATCTGGCCAATCACTGCCATGCTGGCTACGGGTGTGGTTGCTAAGGGCTAAAAGCTCAGTTATGGACTGCTCAGAAATCCCCTCCCTTCTTTTCTTTTTTTCCTTTTTAAACCTTTTTTAATGTAACTTTTGCTGCTGTGTAAATATGTTGACACAACTATATTGTTCTATTTAGAACTAGGTTTTAAATTTTTTTACCAGGACAGTGACAAGCTGTTTTTATTGGTTCTACAGAACTGATTATAAATATTGAAGGCTGATCTGACTGATACTGTATCTGGAAGAGATGGGATGTTCCCTTGTTTTAGTGGTTTAGTGGTTAGCACTGCAGCCTTGCAGCACTGGGGTCCTGGGTTCAAGTCCCATCCAGGTCAACATCTGTAAAGTGTTTGTATGTTCTCTACGTGTTTGTGTGGGTTTCCTCTGGGTCCTCCAGTTTCCTCTCACACTCCAAAACATAATGGTAGGTTGATTAGATTGTGAGCCCCATGGGGACATGAAATGATTTGGCAAAACTCTGTGTAATCTGTGAGCAATATATAAATAAAGGAATTATTATTATTATAGCTATAGCAGAGTTATAGGGAGCCATGCTACTATTCCTGTCCTTATGTCAAGCAGGTAGTTTGATTGTCATTGCACAGCCGGTGTAGTTGGAAATTTGAAACATAGGCAGGTGAGCATTGTATGGTTCATCACTATCCTCATTTGTAAGATCTTCTGACATTGGGGGACAAATGAAAAAATATTGTAAGGTTTATTGTACATAAAATATTAACCTATTTTAAAAGTTAATTGTTTGCAATTTACCGTATAAATTAGCACAATATTAGGTATTCAGTCTGACGTATACAAATGAGGTTATACCAGAGGCTTCACTAGGGGGAACAAAATAAATACAAGCGAAATCTTAACTTAGGTACACTAATGTTAGCAACATACATGGCCATAAAGTGCTCAACACAGTGCTCCAAAGACCTTTTTAAGTGGTGAAAATATGTGTGACTTAAAGAGGACCTGTCACCCAAAATTTTGGCACTAGGAGCTGCTTACTAAAGAATCAGAGTGATAGCGTTACCGGAAACCTCCAGTAACGCTATCTAACACTGCGGCAGGGTACAGTGTAATCTAGACCAGTGTCTGGGGGGAAGGGGAGGGTGCGGGCGAGGGATTTAGTTTAGTGTAGTGTTGCGTGTATTTGTTATTATATATATATATAAAAATAAAAAAAAGTTTGTGGGGTGGTTTGTTATTAGAGGGTGTGGGGTGGGTTTATGTATATTTATGGTCATTTATGTTTATTTGTGGGTGTGGCTTGTCATTGTTTATTGGTTTGGTTTAGGTTGTGATAATCGGTTGGGTGGGGGTTGTGGTATTTGGTGTTTAATCATTTCGGTGTATTTTAAGTTATTGTTTTTTGCTAGGTGTGAATGGGGCTGGACCAGCAGGTAAGATATTGTATGTATTGTATATTATGTTTTGTTTGTATTGTTATGTTTTTTACTTTTATATAAAATAAAAGATCTACAGTGTAATCGTCAGCAGTCATCGCCACCCTATGGAGCGAGCGGGGCAGTCCAGGGAAGAGGCAGCACCTCAATGATTACACTGTACCCTGCCGCAGTGTTAGATAGCGTTACCGGAGGTTTCTGGTAACGCTATCCTTCTAACACTGCAGCGTTTGTTCAAGCACTAGGAGCTGCTTACACTAGTAAGCAGCTCCTAGTGCCGACATTTTGGGTGACAGCTCCACTGTAAAGGAGAGGCATCTGGCTGTAGTCAATTCCTTTTCCTGACTTTTATCTGGTCCAGGCTGCAGCAGTTGGTGCCACACATTTCCCTCTGGACCTCAAAGATCAGAAAGCTACGCCTGATGTTCTATACACAAGCATAGTTATTGGTCTGAAGTCTTGTATATTTAATGCCCGTTGTTGTGATTTGCTTATTGACTAGAATCAGAAATAGTTGGAAAAGAACAGCACTATGACAATGGATCTTTGAACATAGCAGTACTGTGCAATGCCAATGGATCCAAGATTAGAATAGTAGTTTCCCGAATATGCAGGATAAATGTAGCAGTATTATGCAGTGCCCATATAAATAAAATTACTGAAATTGGCACTGACAGGGAGCACCCCTAAGTCTTAGGGACCGGACATCTGCCCTTTTTTCTGTCCCACTATGTCTGTGGATCACACATGTCCTTTTATACAACCAATAATCCTGTAGATGCTACATAAAAGTCAAACATGGGAAGATCTCTTTAATCTGTTATACAAATGTTATTAATGTTTATTCCCAGGAACACAGTAGTATCAGGAGCAGACAGAACAGTTAACATGATGAATTTCTTGACACTAGAACCAATTGTCTTTGAAATACTTTGATGAATTATGAAGCACTTGCTTCTTGTCCACACATAATGGATCTCTTTATCTACATCAACAGGGATTTTGTTTTCTTACGTATCTTGCTGCAAGCGCTACACATTTCCCTGCCGTCTTAAATGTGAACCTTCCTCCATTTAAATTAAAACCAGAAAGGAAGATGTCAGGACAGTTACACAGACAAGTATATATTTTTCTTTAGAAAAATAAACACTGAAGAGCAAAGATAACATAGGCATAATGTAGAAACATCATCAGATTTGTTTGATTTATGGATGTAACCCGGCAGATAAAAGCATACCCGTACAGCGCGCGCTATGCTGTTTGGTATTGCAACCACTGATTACTCTGACTTTTCCATTCCCATCCATGTTGTTCCTCTCAATAACATGCTGTATGTCTCTACAATAACATACAAATGGGGCCCAATCACAGTTTATATGAACTTGTAATAACACCAAATGTAAAAGTTGAAAAAGGTATGGTATAATAGATTATGTAATTGGAACAATTTGTGAATTAACGATTTACAGAAGTTTTTTATTTCAGTTTACTTTTGTAAATTTATTTTAAGTTAGACTTAAATATAGCACAAATAGTAAAATAGTTGTACCAGCAAATCAAATTATGACCTAGTCACAGAATAAGCCCTCATTTGCTGATTGGTGGAGGTCTGACTGCTGGTACGTTGAACCTATCCTGAAAATGAGGATCCTCAGACTTGCGGAGCTGCAAGTTGTTTTACTCTCCATGGGACTGACAAAGATATTTCTATTGGCTACCTCCATCAGTCCCATGGAAAATGGAAAGGATAACATTCTAATCGATGAGGGAATGACTACTAAGAGGCCTTCTAACCACAAGAATAGTAGCCATATTGCTGCTTCATAAGGAGCAAGTATAAGCTTTCTGCTTCATTCATTGGACTTGTTTTCCTTAAATTCTATCCATTAGGGTTATTTTTACTGTTGAATTGATTGGACCCCCACCGACCAGAATGCTTTCCTATATCCTGTGGATCGGTGACAACCCCTTTGATGACCAAATTTTTTTTGCTATTTTGCCTTGTAGCATGACAAAAGCCAAAAACCTATATAAGCTTGGGTGCCTAACTTTACCACAAAAACTGGGAAAATCGATTGACTTGAGTATAAGCCTAGAGTGGGAAACTCAGCCTCCACCCAGTATATAACTATTCAGCCCCCTGCCCTCCAGTATATAGCTACCCAGCCTCCTGCCTCCCACCTAGTATATAACTAGCCAGCCCTGCCCCAGTGTATATTCAACCAACCCATAGTGTATATGTCCCCAGTATATAGCCAGCAAGTGGGGGGCATCAGAAGGGTGAGTATTCAGTTTATTTTTTTTCACAATTTCCATGACTATTCTTCACAGCTGATTGTGTGTTTCCCTGGCCACAGTATAATGTCAGAGCAGCAGACTGCTTTCATCAATAGCCTAGAAAAAGTGGACTCTGATGATGGTGCTTTCCATTTTTTCCTTGTCCGGTTATAGCACTTCAGATGGCCTACATGTTCATTCAGTGTTAGTTTTGTGGTCCTGTGTTTTCCTGGGAGAAAAATAAAAACAAATTGGCATATAGATAACGGAGGATGACGTTTAAAAGTAAAGTTAATTACTCCATTGCACCCTCAAATGAGCGTATTAGCGGCTACCTTGCCCTGCGTTCCTATCCTCAGAGGAGAGGCCATAACCAGGCACCACCCTGACAGCAACCTTTCGCTGATGTAGGAGCCCTTCCTAGAGGTCTGGTCCCTCTCTCAGAAAAATTCAACAGTTGTTACCAAAAGTGGATAATAATTATCTTTGCATTTTGTTACATATATGCACTTTTAATGAAAGCTCTGAGGTTAAACTAGAATCAACTGTTAAAGATAGGTATGGGCATTGTTTAATTTGTAGTGTCATTTGTGCAGCTGGCTGTCCACTAAAACAAGAAGTGGCCTGTGGTGCCTCTTTTTCTTGTGGCTTAGTGGTCATAATAATTTAAAATGTTTATTTTACAGATTACGTTTTAGAAATTCTCACTGAATTGGATTTTTGGTTTAAGTAAATCAGTGAATGGGTGGTAGGAGAACTTACACTCCACACAGTGACCCCCTCCGCTTTCATATGGGATTTATTTCAAAATAAATTGAATACTGTAAATTTTCACTGTGGCATCAGTGGGTAGTGAGAGTGAGAAAGAGGGTAACGGGAGCTCAGGGGGGGGGGGGCATATAAGCTGCCTTTTCATATCCTATTGGCTTAACAATTACTACTTTTGAAAGGAAGGTAGTGCAATTTTTTAACATTTAGAAAGTATCATAGAATATTTTCTTTAATATAGTGAAACAGAGTATAAGAATAGAAGAGGAAATGATCAAACAATCTGTGTTTAATAACCCTGCTATCAGAATGAGGTCCAAAAAGAGGGCCAGGTATGTACACAAATTGTACTGATTCATAAGAGTACTGTGAAAACAAATACAGAAGCTTACTGCTACAAACATGAGACACATGACAACCCAAAATGCAACACAATTTGTAAACATAAGTCTTAAGCTGAGCTTACTGTGCTCAGACATTCATAGTGAACTTAGTAAACTGGTGTCTGCCTTTGTGTTTATGCAATAAGGAAATAAATACAGCTGCAATAATAACTTCCTATTCATTATTATATGTTTAGCTTTCATTCTTTCTTCATAGTAATAGACATTGCTGGCCTACCTTGCATGAAAGTGTCGCCAATGAAGGTCGACAGCCTTCTATAATGTCCCCTTATGGAAGTAAATGCATAAGACACCAGGCTGTACCTGTATTTGTTAGTACCGTATTTTTCTTATTTTTCGGCGCACCGGACTATAAGGCGCACCTCTAATAAATGCCTGCTATGACATCTAGGTTCATATATAAGGCACACTGGAGTATAAGGCTCAGGATCAAAAGCAGCACCTAAAAATGACCAGCAGGTGGCAGACCTGTGCACAGTTCAAGCCAGCTACACTTCCCGGGAAACTTGTCTTCAGCGTGTCAGAGAGCTCCGATCTCAGAGGTATGGCTGCTGGGGGTTAATGCAGGGTGATGCAGCAGGGGTTAAGCAGTCTCCCTCTGCACCTTCTCCTTCCCTCCTCAGCTAGGGTGTTATTCCTGTGGGCAGGGGTGTACCAAGCCTGTCTGCTGCCTGAGGCGAGCCATAGAGAGACGCCCCCCCCCCCCCGCCCATATATGTAATATTTCAGGGAGTGTCAGGACCAGATCCATCATATTGGTTTGGTGTGAAAATAAAGCAATGCAAAAATGCATACAGAGTACCGCCCTGTAGTATTTAATGCATACAGCATGCCGCCATGTAGTATAAAATGCATACAGCGTATCGCCATGTAGTATAAAATGCATACAGCATACCACCATGTAGTATAAAATGCATACAGCATACCACCATGTAGTATAAAATGCATACAGCATACCACCATGTAGTATAAAATGCATACAGCATACCGCCATGTAGTATAAAATGCATACAGCATACCGCCCTGTAGTATTTAATGCATACAGCATGCCGCCATGTAGTATAAAATGCATACAGCATACCACCATGTAGTATAAAATGCATACAGCATACCACCATGTAGTATAAAATGCATACAGCATACCGCCATGTAGTATTAAATGCATACAGAATATTGCCATGTGGTATAAAATACATACAGCGTCCCCCCATGTAGTATAAAATGCATACAGCATCCCCCCCATGTAGTATAAAATACATACATCATATTGCTATGTAGTGTAAAATGCATACAGCGTATACGGCATGTAGTAAAAAATACATACAGAATATTGCCATGTAGTATAAAATGCATACAGCGTATCGCCATGTAGTGTAAAATACATACAGTGTACCACCATGTAGTATAAAATGTATACAGCATATCGCCATGTGGTATAAAATGCATACAGAATATCGCCATGTACTATATAATGCATACAGAATATCGCCATGTAGTATAAAATGTATACAGCATATCGCCATGTGGTATAAAATGCATACAGCATATCGCCATGTAGTATAACATGCATACAGAATATCGCCATGTACTATATAATGCATACAGAATATCGCCATGTAGTATAAAATGTATACAGCATATCGCCATGTGGTATAAAATGCATACAGCATATCGCCATGTAGTATAACATGCATACAGAATATCGCCATGTACTATATAATGCATACAGCATATCGCCATGTAGTATAAAATGAATACAACGTACCACCATGTAGAATAAAATGGATACAGCTTACTACCATGTAGTATAAAATACATACAGCATATCGCCACATAGTATAAAATGCATGTAGTGTATCGCCATGTAGAATAAACCGCATACAACGTGCCACCATGTAGTATAAAATGCATACAGAATACATATATACACAAATAAACACGTACATATACACATACACATCACATACATATACACATTACATACACAAATCACATAAATATACACATTACATACACAAATCACATACATGTACACATATACACACATACATGTACACAAACATATACATATATACATTATATACACACATCACATACATATACACATATACACACATACATAGACACATCACATACATAGACACATATATATACATTACATACACACATCACATACATATAAACAGATAAACTTACTTTATTTTCTTGTATTTTCCAGGAAGGTTCTCCAGGAGCGGGGGAGGGGGGGCTTGGGCGTACAAGGGGGGGGGGGGAGCCGAGCGGAGGAGAGGGGGGGGGGGAGCAGAGCGGAGCGGAGGAGGCCGGGAGCGGAGCAGAGTGGAGGAGAAGGGGGGGCCGAGCGGAGGAGGGGGGGAGCGGAGCAGAGTGGAGGAGAAGGGGGGGCCGAGCGGAGGAGGCCGGGAGCGGAGCAGAGTGGAGGAGAAGGGGGGGGGGCGAGCGGAGGAGGCCTGGAGCGGAGCAGAGTGGAGAAGAAGGGGGGGCCGAGCGGAGGAGGGGGGGAGCGGAGCGGAGGAGGCCGGGAGCGGAGCAGAGTGGAGGAGAAGGGGGGGCCGAGCGGAGGAGGGGGGCCGAGCGGAGGAGGGGGGCCGAGCGGAGCGGAGGAGGCCGGGAGCGGAGCAGAGTGGAGGAGAAGGGGGGGCCGAGCGGAGGAGGCCGGGAGCGGAGCAGAGTGGAGGAGAGGGGGAGGACTGAGCGGAGGAGGACGGAGCGGAGCATAGTGGAGGAAGCGGAGATGAAAGGGACAGAAGGAGCGGAGCAGAGTGGAGGAGAGGGGGGGCGGAGCAGAGGAGGGGGAGAGCGGATATGAACGGGACAGAGGGAGCGGAACGGAGCAGAGTGGAGGAGAGGTGGGGAGCGGCGCGGAACAGAGCAGAGGAGGGGGAGAGCGGGGGGGGGGGGTGCCAGCCTGGGATGGTGGTCAGGTGGACGGCAGGACAGGCCGGCGGGCGGCAGCAAGGTCCGGTTGGCGGCAGCACGGGTGGAGGTTCCAGCGGCAGCATAGGCAGACTGGCGGGTGGTAGCATGGACGGCCGGGCGCACAATGCCGCCCCTCGTCCAGCAGGTGGCGCGCCGCCTGAGGCGAGATTCTCAACTCGCCTCATGGCAGGTGCGCCCCTGCCTGTGGGGTTCCCTGTGGCTCCTTCTCTTTCCCCTGTTATAGGGCTGTCAGGTATGGGGGATTGTTTACTGATGATGATGATTGCCTCATGGTCTGCACTATGGCAGCTACGGTCTCTCCCTGCTAGGGGAGGGCAGGATGGGCACAATGGTGGTCCTGGTGCCAGGGCACTTTAGGAGCTAGGGACCCTGTATACTGTGTGGGAAGGTGCAGGAAATTTCTGGGGATGGAGCTATTAAACACTGGTAAATGTACAGTACATCTTGTCTTTAGCACATTTCTGTATAAGTTAATATATAAAGTGCACCGGCCTAAAAGGCGCACCTTTGATTTCTGAGAAAATTAAAGGATTTTTGGTGCGCCTTATAGGCCGAAAAATACGGTATGTAGAAATCAGATAAAACCTTTCAAAATGTGGACATTTGTTTTCCTCTGTCTGGTCTCATTATAGACGGCACTCCTGGACCCCAGCCTCTTATCTTCATGCTAATATGGAGACCAGAATGACAAAAGGAAATCATATGATATTTAGGTCTGATGTCCAGTACAACCATATGGTTATCTGTCCATGAATTTATGCACATATAAACAGTAACATTAGCCACACTGCACTCCTGTGATACCTACCAACAAGTTCCTAATACACATATTTAGCCAAGTATTAGCTAAGTATATGTGTTCTCAATTGCATCAGGTATGTAAGCTACTGTTATACCCCCGATGGAAGCTAATCTTCAAAAGATTAAGAGGATAAAAGCATGTAAAAATACAGCAGACCCAGCCCTTCTCGATCCCTCAGGTAGGTAGATCACAGAAATGTAGGTTGCTAGTCCCTGTTAATATTGTTACATTTTGGTGACTTAGTATATGAGTACATCTTATTTTTTCAGCCTTCTTACATTGAATAGCAAGACACCAACCCGAGCACACAGCCCAACAACCAACAGGACGTAGAGCCAATGAACAAACATGCTTGTCAAAAGCAAACTACCCGATGTATACAATGAGATGTCAGCAAGTTGCATAATGTTCAACTGTTGCTGTCATGAAGAAAATGCTGAATTGATCACACGTTGAAGAAGACATGACCACTGGGCCCAGGAAGTTTGTGAACTGTTCAAAGGGAGCTGTGGATAAAGTGTACCATGATAAGATGAATAGAACAAATTGAACTACATGACATGGACACTGTGGGGCACCATGTGTCATCAATTGTAAATGGTGAATCTTCACTGTTAAGGTTGGTAATGTCAATGCTACTATTGATCAACATTTTCAACTACTGGAACTACCATCACACTCTTGTCTGTAATCGTTGGATTCATTGCATTCTGCATATCTCCAGCTATCTCTAGAACACTGATTGTAGCCATAGAACAAGGGGTTTAGAGATGGATGTGTCTCCTTCTCTTTCAACTCTTCGCTTCTTTTTTTATTAATTCCCAATCAACTTCTTATGTTTATATTTCCAACGCCATGGAGAATCGTGACTCATTGTATAGTCACTAATATGACATCAGCAGAATTTCAGATCTTTATTTAATTCGGTAACTATATGTCTTGATAAGTAAATGTAGTTAAGCTGATCTCCAGTATTACATCAATCTCCAGTATTTTAATACTCACTGTAAAAAAATGTACTAATCTCAATGGTAAAAGCATAGCGCAATGATCATCGAGAATGGGTCTGAAGACTGTCTCCAAGTCTCATCATGTTTTATTCTGCCAGGAGCACAGGTGTATTCAGCACTGCCTGCAGCGTCCTGACTCATCAGCCATTGGCATCAATGTCATACTAATCTAGAAGGAAATTCATTGTTGGTAAAATCTGACAAGAGGAATAAGAAGACATCTTCATGGTATTATTGTGGACAAATTGATTCTTGGGTGTGTTAAGAATTCACAGATTTATGTACTCACCTTTGTCTACAGTTATAAATGTCATCCTCAGTGTTGTTCCTCACCACTTTTGACAGTTCTGACCACTCCTTTTAAGCAAACAGTTTTCTCATTGATGTCTGTAATGTTAAAATTAAGATCAGGTCTTTTCTTTTGTTATACAATATTTGTACATAGTCACTCACTATGGATTACAACTGCATTTATGTCTTCTGTAAATGAAACTGAATGGAACAATGCTGTAATACCCTCCACAGCCACTACTATGTAGATGGCATGAAGTGTAAACAATGAAGAGCTTCTATTGCATGACCCAGCTTATTTAGAGTATATCTAAAGTAGACCACCAGCTAATTTGTTTATTTATCCTAAGTATAAGGGTGAGAATAGATGGTGCGTCCTTGAGATGGCCGTGATACAGTTGAGCTAAAGCCGATCATCGTGGTGGCAATAATTCATGACAAAATTATTTTTTTTTCAGGCTAAGAGTACATGAAAATGTCACTAAAAATAATTTTGTTATGAAGAACAACCGACTTACAGGCAACCCCTAGTTACAAACGGCCCTCTGGATGTTGCTAATTCACTGTACTTTAGTCCCAGACTACAATGATCAGGTTTTAAAATCCAATTGTCACAAAGACCAAAAATAATTACAATTATAAAATAAACAGTTCCGACTTACATATAAATTCAACTTAAGAACAAACCTAAAGAACCTATCTTGTATGTAACCCAGGGACTGCCTGTATATACCAAGCTCCAGGCTTCTCTGCAGTCATTTTAACCTTGGACCCTGTGTATAAGATGGCGGCTGATGGCTGGTTCATACAGAAGAATTTTTATTTATTAAATTATTTTATTCTGTTCCCTTATAAAGAATGGCTGGACCATTATACAAGCTCTTTTACCTCTTGTGTAACCCCCTTCACCCTCATCCGGCAGTTTGGGGGGCAGCCAGGGGGCGGGAGCAGCCGGAGTTTGGGCAGGGGGGAAGGTATTGCCAGAATTACGGAGTTCAGGAGGGTGGGCGGGTGGGGACATGGACCAAATAAAAAATAAATAAATAAACTCACTTCAGGCTCCGCACTCCTCCTGGCTTCTGCTCTTCTGCACATGGAGTAACTCGCCCAGCACTGGCAGCGTAATGATGTCGTTATGCTTCCAGCGCTGGGATGCTTACTTTCCATCCTCTGCGCTGCTGCAGTGATCAGTGTAACAAAGCAGGAAGTGTCAGTGCGCGTCACTTCCTGCTCTGTCATGGCTTTTAGCAGAATCAGAGCGCAGCTTAAAGCTGAGTTAAACTCGAAGAACCCGCTCACCGAGGAGTGGACACCATCACCAAAGACGAGAGTGGACACAGGCGACAGAGGTTTTAGTGACTGCAATTGTTACGCCACTGTCCCTTTCAGAGGTACCTTCCAGTTGGTATGCACATTCAGTAACTACAAGTCCTCATCGATAGACATATTAGAGGGTTGAGGATAGGGGTCCACAAAACTTTAAAGGTTAAGACAGACTTTATCGATAGAACAGCATATAAGCTTATTATCCCCAAAAACCACTTGTGCCTAAGTAATGTTAAAATAATATCACTAACCATATTAAGTCACCTGGTATCTGGTATCTTGTAGATAATGTAGCTGCCAATACCTATATGTAATGTTTGAGGTCCTCAATATGATGCCACAGGCCTGGTTTTGAATTCAATGTGTACAATCTTAATCATATATTTAAATGATCTATTGTTTTGTGTTGCTTGTTGCATAATGGTATACCTTGAAATCTTTATTAATTTGACCCATTTCGGATTCCTCCTTTTTTCCTATTATTGTACCAAAACAACAAAAACTTTTTAATCCAAAAAATGTTCCTTCTCATTTTATTTTTCCAGCAGGTGTCAAAAACATAACAAATAACAACCCGAACATTTGTAAATGCATTCAATGTCAGCCAAATTATAGCGGTACTTGAATCACACTATCACAAATTCTCACAGTTCTTGATGTACAATTTTGTGGGTGGTCTAACATGATTTGGAAAATAATGCTTCAACAGCAATTTGCAGCCCGAAGAGTCAGATATCCAGATGTGTCAATAATCATTGAAAATTACAAACAGATGGAAGGCCTTGTTGTTGATGAAATGAAACTGATTTCTTCTCTGTCTTGTTCTCTCGCACAGACAAGTCATGCTTTATGTATTTCCCTCAGAGTATTAAGGTCTCCACTTAAGTTCAGCCAAATAGAAGAGCATTTTTTACATGTACCCATCCTTAATTTAATTCATGTGCTCCTGTTTTTGTCCCAAGTACAGATGTAAGGTATTCAGTGATAACAGAAACATGTCTTGTGAGTACTGTAAAACACTATTCCAAAAGCTTCAAATATGTAAAACACATACACTTAATTAGTAAAACAATAGATTCATTCATCTGAAGCAAATCTACAAGGACCAAAAAGTAGGAGGAACTATGTCCTCCCAAGCAAACTCAATCCTGGCAAGAATAAGTGTGGAATTACATATTGTCCCAATTATCTTTTCCTCCTCCAGCTCATATTTAGACACTCTGTAGGTGGATTATTTATTTACATTAGGATACATTCTTTTTCTAAGCTGATTTAGGATAGACACATGAGTGTTGGAAAGTGGCGTCGAGGCACATTTAGGTGTTGTGAAATTTAATGTACCGTACATATAATAATAGCAAAGTTTGTTTTTTATAAACATATAGAGAAATAACTATATATTAAGGTGTCAAACATTTTTTTGAGATCTTCATGATTAAGAGATGAATTGCATCCAGCTATTAGTAGGCGCAATCCCAAGAGGTTTCTTGTGCCAGTATTAAAATCAATGGAAGAAAGCCAGCACCATGTATAATTTCATTAAATATTCATGGGTGAAAAAGAGGATTTTCTTTAACGACTGCAATCAGTAGCAGATTATAGGACAGACAGCTTGGTCAGCATCCTGGGGCCCATAGGCAAACAAACTGCCTACCAAATTTGATACTGCCTGTCAAAATAGAAACCCGGAGATGCTAGGCCCCAATGCAAAATCTGTACTATTGGGTCCATGTAAGGGGATCATTTACAATACCTTGTTAGCCTCCTCCTATGGGGAAAAGGAAGTTATTTGGTCCTTAAAGGGGTATTCTCGTCTGGGCATTCACATTCAGTTTCACTAATCTTCCATATATAAACATTTCTTCAATTGGATGTTATTAAAAAAAATGTTCCTGTGTGAAGATAATTTCCTATAAACATAGCCATGTTGTCCCTTAGAAATGAGAAAGCTTCCTCGGTTACGACCACGTCACACTCTGGCAGCGGTGGCCAGACATGCGCTATAGAGTCCTGCCTGACCACCAGGATTCAGCAATCAAGACTACAGTACGGGTGTAGGACATGCAGTAACTCCTGGACATTTCATATACAAAACCTTTTTGTTTATCTGTGCAATCTCTCCAGCAGAGGTGGCCGTATCCGGGGAAGCCATCTCAATTCTAAGGGATAAAATGACTACATTTATGAGAAATTATCTTCACACAGGGACATTTTTTTTAATAACATCTAATTATAGAAATGATTGATTTGTAAAGCGCTACGGAATTTGATGGCGCTATATAAATAAAGATTATTATTATTATTATTATTATTATTATATATGGCAGATTTATCAAACTGAATGTAAATGCCCAGACGAGAATACCCCTTTAAGGCTTCTGAATCTGGGTTTGACTGGACCCTCTGCACCCTGTTGAGACTGTAAGGACAATACCCTCCAGCCACAAAAGCACCTTGAGGACCGCTAAAAGGTCCACCAAAGGTCCCTTTAATGCAATGCTGAACCAGAACGACTCTGTTTATGTACCTATATAAATCGACTTAACTTGCATATGGTGAAATTGATGAAAAAAACCCAGTTGTGCCATTTTTTGTGGGTTCTGTTTGTACAGCTTTTTCATTTTGGACTTCAAATGACACCTACCCTTTATTCCTTGTGTCAGTATGATGAAGTATGATGAAGATACAAAATTTATATAGGTTTTATTATGTTTTTATACATTTAAAAAATGTAGATCTGTTATACAAAAAAGTATTAATTCCGCCATATTCTGGAGCCAATAACTTTTTTACACTTCCAACCTTTTCAAAAGGGATTTGTGTGGACTTTGCTATGTATGAAGAGGACTTGATTGCACCCTAACTTTGGTATCATGGATCATGCAGGTGTTAACTCCTTAAATGCCGGCATACACGCCACCTACCTACTACCATTTTCTCAGAGGTTTTCACTCCCTGGTGACATCACAGAGAGCAAAGATCTCTGGGAAAATGGCACATCACCATTGAAATACAGGCGCCAGCTTTGACGAATGTGGGTGTTAATTAGCAAGAGTTCAAATTCGGTCTCTGGACCTGATCCTAAACATAATTGCCAAAGGATTACATGTCTGAAGAGTGATAAAAGTATCCCATTTTTAGCAATGCTTTACAGCCGTGATGATTCATTCATGTATTCCAAAGTCCGACATACCCTACGTACTACATAATTTTTTTATACAGCATTCACAGAGCACTATACCCATACCAATATCTATTAAGATATTTTCCATTTAAGCAAAGAAGGGTAGGGTGCAAAGAAGAAAATATGTCTTGCTATTATTACTGGGAACTTCTAATGGGCGTTTCATAGCACACAAACTAATCTGTTGTCAGGGAAACAACATTTGCTAGTGTTATGGCTTGATTTTTCATATATTTTTTGTCATAGATCTATATCTGTTATTCATACTCAATTGATGAGTTCAATGGGACAACTAACATGTAACTTCACTGTAAAAACATGCGCTTGTAAAGGATATTGAAATGGTTGGTAACTTTTTTTTACATAAATGCATATGTTTTTGGAATCGTATAATATTTTAAGTTAATCATTAAAAAATATAGTAAAATTCTCTAAAAGACAGATACTTCAGAAGACTTTTTACCTAGACTAGATTTGATATTCAGTTTAGTCATAAACTAACTACCTTTTCAAAATACCATTTTAAAATGCTTTTTGGGTAGTTGTTTCAAAGCAGTTTAGAAAATGATATGTTCCATATAGCAAAATTCAATTCACCTTTGTTAGTACAAAAATATATACATATAAATAAGACTGACACCAGAACAAATGATTAATAACTATTTTAAAAAAGGGGGTAACATGTACCCAAACAGCAATCTGAAGGAAACTGTGGCACCAAATAATGCTTAAAGAGAACCCGTCATGCAAAATAACCCCCCTAAACTAAATATATTTTCATAAACTGCCATTAGAGAGCATTGCCTCTATCCCTTCATTGTCCCTCTACATGGCTGTAAACCTAAGCAATGAGGTCCTAAAGCTGTATGCAAATGACCTGTGAAATGTCCAATGAAGCATTAGCATATTCAAGCTGTCCACTCTATTCATGAGTGGAAGGCACAGCCACACCCCCAGTGCATGACTGACAGCCTGTATAATGATGTGAGGCTGTATAATGATGTGCATCCTGGTGCTGGCGCCCCCTGCAGCCTGTGTGTGCATGTGTGTGTGTTTAGGAGAGATACAGCAGCTCCAGGCAGCAGCCATGTTACAGCAGAACATGTCAGATTCATGTGTAGCTGATGTCTGTGTCTCTCACCTGTATATTAGGAGGATGCAGCATGTCAGCAGATGCAGCACACACACTAGCCATGCTTTACTATACATTACACACAGACATGAGCAGGGGGAGGAGAGGGGAGGGGTAACAGGGTGACATCACTGCCTCTGACCATGTGACCAGCCTCATTTAAATAATAAAGAATAGATGATTTTACAATGAATAATGTATGAAATAACTAGATAAAGGCTGGGATGGGATCCTTGTGAGCTGCTCCAACAGGTAGAGGTGACAGGACTAGTGGCAGAGACCTGATGACAGGTGTCCTTTAAACAGACAATTTGTACAACCCCAAACCTTAGGCAATGTGATAAAGCAGAGAATAAGGACATATGACTATAAATGGTTAAATGAAAATATGCATGGTAGGACAAGCATACATACGAGACTGCAATACTAAAATATGAATATCTAAATGCCAATCAAAAGTCTAGTTACTTGAATGTTGAGGCCAAGTAAATGAATAGGGTCAGAAAATACCTATAATCCCGTAGTGAAAAGTTCAATTGTCCACCAAAACCAAACCCCTTTAACTAGAGAATTAGTTACACAAAATGAATGGAAAATACTTGTCAGGATCAGTGGTAGTGGATCCTCTGTATTACCGTGGACGATGACGTAAACCGACACCTGAGACCGGAGTCTAAGTGGTACCCGGTTTTCACCAGAGCCCGCTGCAAAGCAGGTTGGACTTGTTGCGGCATGGTGGCACTCAAAGCGTAGTACAAAATCATCAGGCAAACTCGCGGTCAAGGACAGGCAGGAGGTTGAGACAGGATCAAAGTTGGGGACGTAGCGATAGGTCAGGACAGGCAGCATGGGATCGGAGTCAGGAACGGAATCAAGGTCACAATGGGAAATCAGGACAATCACATAGTGCATGGAACAAATATTTCCCTTGGGCATAGAAGCACAAAGATCCAACAGGGGACACAGGAAGGGGCTGGGAATTCATCAGGGAAGGCGGCAGACCAGTAGCAATTATCTGGCCCCTTAAATCTTTGCGAGACGGGAATGCATGCACCTGACTGCGGGAGCCGCGGAGACCGCCGTTGGAGCCAGGAGAGGTGAGTTCACCCGCAGGCAGGCTCTGGGGAACCCAAAGGGAACACGGGAACGCCTGCGACCTGGCATATGGGTCGCAGGGACACCCTTGACAATACTAGATTAGTGAAAGTCAGACAAACAAGACTGAGCAAGGGAGAGGGGCTGTGGGTGTCCCATATGTATCAATATGTGTAGTGGCTTCTTCAGGGGTAACTGGTGTTAGAATAGGCCCCCATCTAAATACCTGCCTATCTAATAGTAAGGAGAGGCAACTGTGGCTGAGTCAGACGCCAACACGTAACACGTCAATGACGTCAATCACATCTGGGTGAGATACAATTTACTAAAAGTAAATAGTAATATGTCTGAATGGGAATTTTATATATGTGCACAAATATAAAACACTAAAGATTTTAAATATTTGGAAATATCTTAAAATATTTCCTTATTCAAGACCCTATAAAGGGCTCATCTAATTAAAATTCATAGTAATATAAATTAAATAACGAACAAATACATAATTACTAAACCAATAAATACCCATCATTTATTTTGCACAAAACAAGTGAGCCTAATCCCAAACACAACATACCATTTACATACATATATATGTCGATGTCCACTCACACATCAAACACACATACTTTCCCTAAATACAATGGGAAAGTATACAAATATACTTACCCGTCCTGTGCGATCCTCAAAAGTGCATTGTCCGACCGGAATGCACATCTGCCGCGATTAACGATGATCGTGCTCCCGATATCCTACATCTGTCGCTTCCCCACTCAGGCCTGCCGGAGTTCACCTTCTTCTTCCTGGTGCATGTAAGTGCATCTTGCGACACATATTGAATCTTAAATCCTGTGCTCAGTCTGAATCAGTCGGATCGTCCGACGGCCCGCCCCATGATACCATGTGCCTGGAAAATAAGACTCAGTTACAAACAGGGAACAGAGAGTGAGTAAACCAGATCATATATCAGATATCTGATGTAAAACCCCAAAATAATGTCAGTGAATTTCATTCAATCACTCCTAGACTATTGTAACTCCCTACTAATCAGTCTTCTACTTACTAATCTCTCTCTTCTCCAATGTATTATTAATGCCGAAGCCAGGCTTGTCTTTTAGACAAAACGCTACACGGATGCCTCCAGTCTGTGGCAGTCACTGCACTGGTTACTGATCTCCTTCCAAATATAGTTTAAAATAATCACCTTCATTCACAAAGCTCTGCATTTTAGTCTCACATCTGTCCAACCTGTGCTCTTTGATCTGCCAATAATCTTAGATCAACCACCTCCTTAATTCAAACCTCTCACTCACATCTCCAGGACTTCTCCCAAGCTGCAACAATTCTCTGGAATGCCCTAACCTAGCCTATCAGACTAATATCCAACCTCCAAACTTTTAGACATGCTCTCAAATCCCATCTCCTTACCCAACCTTATCACACTTGCTAACTAAATGAAATCTCAACTCTCTTGTTACTAAACCCTCCTGCGTACCTGTCTATCATTCAGCAAACCCCAAATACCAAGCTCCAGGCTTCTCTGCAGTCCCATTGACCTTGGACTTTGTATATAAGATGACAGCTGATGGCTAAGAAAAAAAGGAAATCCGTCTCAAAAGTGAACTCCAATCCATAAGAATAAAATCGAAGTAACTTTATTGAAGATTAGGCAGTTAACATCATAAAAAAGGATTGGCATGGACAGCAGAAAAAGTCTCTTAGCTCCTACGTGTTTCGGATAAACTCTATAAACTTATTCATGGCTACCGAAGGTTGTAATAACTAACTTCATATACTGACATCAATGCGGTCACACCCACATTAGGAGCCAATCAGCACCAAGATGTGGGAGTGATCCAAAAACATTAAAACATATGTTTTTTGTGTTGCAAACAGTCAAACAATTGTTAAAATAAGAACATAAAAAAAGAGAAAAAATACATATTGAAGATATGGGGGTAGATTTACTTACTCGGTCCATTCGTGATCCAGCGGAGCGTTCTCTGCCGTGGATTCGGGTCCGACTGGGATTCATTAAGGCAGTTCCTCCGACGTCCACCAGATGGTGCTGCTGCGCTGAAGAGCATCGGAACACACTCAAGTTCGCCAGGGAAGATAAGTGCAAGCTCTGCAACACTTTTTTTTTTTTTTAAATGCGGTGTTTTTTCAGAATCCGTCGGGTTTTCGTTCGGCCACGCCCCCGATTTCCGTTGCGTGCATGCCAGCGCCGATGCGCCACAATCCGATCGCGTGCGTCAAAATCCCAGGGCAATTCAGGGGAAATCGGCGCAAATCAGAAATATTCAGGTAACATGTCAGGAAAACGCGAATCGGGCCCTTAGTAAATTACCCCCACGGTGTCAAACATAGTTACAATTCATATCTAACAAATCACATCAAGACGTTTATTCAGACCATTAGGAACCTGGGTCTCCAAGCAAAAAATCCAGTATGTTTCCCGATTAAATATTTTCTTTTTGCGATCACCTCCACGTGGTGAACAGAATATCCTTTCTATGCCAATGCACGTAAAGGAACCGCAGTCACCACCATGGATGGTGAAAATGTTTTGATGCCATGGAGATGTTAACTATATCTTTGTTTTTGGCATGAGAAAGGTGTCTCCTAATACGTGTTTTTAGAGCACCGCTAGTACACCCCACGTATTGGACCCCACGCAAGTTGTACAAATGATGGTATACACAACATACGTGGTATTGCAGTTGATATAGCTGCGTATGTTGTATTTTTGTTGTGTGTGCAGAGATTGAAAAAACCGTGATGGTGTCGCATGATCGAAACAAGTACATTTATTATGACCACATTTGAAAAAACCCTTAGTAGAAACCCAATGGTTCTTTTTAGTGTCATTATTTGACAAAAACAGACTGGGTGATAGAATATTGCCTAATGTAGGTGCCTTTTTCCGGACAAATCGGAATTTATTGCTGGAGGACTTGAGAATAGAATCGTCTGTATGTAATAGAGGTAAGTACTTTTTGATAATCTTTACAATCTCGTGGTATTGATCCCTATAGGAGGTGGAGAAGGTAATTGGAGCGTCAAATTTAGCAGCATTACTGATATTATTTTTCTTTTTACTGTCCTGTAAAAGGTCTGATCTGGGAATATTATTAACTATATTTGACGCCCTGCAAAGCATCCAAGATGGATAGTCTCGTTTACGTAGTCCTTCTTGTACTCGATGGCTGGTTAAACAAAAATCAGAGGGATTCGCTTAAACCTAATCAGCTCACCGACCGGGACACTTTTAATAAGATGTGGCGGATGGCATGAGTGGAAGTAAGTTTAACAAATGGAGTAATTTTAATGGTGTCACCACCCCAAAGGGAAATATCCAAAATATGCATAGTATGTGAATTCAGACACCAGGTAAATTTTAAATTCATATCATTGTTATTTATGAATTTTGCAAAATCTTCAGCTTCCTTCTCAGCCCCTCCCCCCCCTCCCATATCAAGAGCAGGTCATCTATATAACGACCATACCACTTGATATGGGAGAGGAACGGATTGTCAGCAGAGAAGAGAAAATCCTCTTCCCATACAGCCATGTAGATGTTGGCCATGGAGGGCGAATATTTGCCCTCACTATGGCCGCACTACACTGCTGCAGGAAAAAGGTGCCATCAAAGGAAAAATAATTCCTAGATAGCAAAAAATCCATGGACATTAAGATAAATTCTCTTGTTGCATCGTCATAAGGACTATAGGACCTCAAAAATCGTGCAAGACATTTTAAAGCTATATTGTGTAATACAGAAGGGTATAGACCCACAACATCACAAGTTAGCCAGTGGTAAGATCCACTCCATGGGACAGCTGGTGGCTGGTTCAAGCAGTAGCATCTTTATTTAACCCCTTCTCAACATTTGACGTAATAGTACTTCATGGGGGGAGGTGCATTCCCACATTTTGTAGTACTATTACGTCAAGCTTCTTAGGCAGGCTCCTGAAAGGAGGCAGCGGCACAAGCTCCAGATTTCAGCTGTAAATTGTAGCAGACACAGGCTCTGACACCCACAATTGGAGATTCCTCCGATCGTGAGTGTCAACCCCTTACACGCTGCGGTCACGCTTGTACAGGGTTTGTCACATGAATCTTGGGTATTCTCAGTGAACACCGTAAAAACAAAAGCTGAAAAACTCACCAAAAATGTAAATTTTTCATAAAATCCCTTCACAAAAATGTTCCAAAAAGTGATAAAAAAATGATGTGCGCCTAAATGGTACCAATGAAAAGGACAACTCAACATGTAAAAAAATAAGCCCAAAACCAGCCCTGTCAACCAAAAATTATTAAAGTTATATCTCAGAAAAGATGGTGATACAAAAACAAATTAGATTTTCTTTATATTAGTTTTTATCTAGTAAATTTTTTAGAATATATTAAAAAACTATATAAATGAGGCATCATCATAATCATAGTGATCTATAGAATAAAGATAACATAGTATTTTTAGTGTACGGTGTACAGCCCTTATGTCCACATTAAATAGACATTTGGTTAATGTTAGTTATTAAGTGTTTTTGCTGTTATGACTATCTATGGAAAAAGTAAAACATTTTGAATTTCGAAAATCGAGAATTTTTCAAAATTTTTACCAAATATCTCATAAATAAACGTAAAATATACCACCAAAATTTTTCAACTTACATCAAGTACAAATTGTCACGAGAAAATCATTTAAAAATCACTTGGATACATGTCATATTTGAAAAAAATTGGCTGTGTCAGGAAGGGTAAAAGTGGCTTCAGTGTTAAGGGGTTAATACATTTATTTTATACTGTTACCTTATAAAAAACTATCGATTATACATATTGTGTCACCCCCTTCATCCTCATATAATGTAAGCTGTTGCAAGCAGGGCTCTCACTCCTCTTGTTCCATCTGACTGTTTGTACTCTGTGATGTTTTATTTTCTTTTTATGTCCCCTATGAGTTATAAAGTACTATGAAATATGATGGTGCCATATAAATAAAGATTATTATTATTCTGGGCATAGTGATTACGAGTCTAGTGAGCCCCACAACTCCCTAATTGACATCTATACTTGTAGGCACACCTATGTAGTCTGATAATCACTATTAAGACCACCCACTGAAATACTTGACCAGAAGTCTTCACTAGTAAAGTGGAAATCTGCTTCCTGTTAGGTGACTGCAACTTTACTGCTAATGTATGACAAACATCTTCATTTATGAGCTAAAATGTAGTTAGTAATGGTACTTTCTGGTCATTTAGATGCCGATTGCTACATTCACAACATTCACAGCATTCTTGTTGAAGACCTTGGGTGACAATGTTACATTTTTGTGTAGGTGGACATGAATGAAAAGTATTTCAAGGTACTTTTGTAATGATGTCACTGGACTCAAGGACAACAGACAAGACAGTAAACCCTAGAATTCCAGCCCACCAAATGCCTGCTTGACTCCTCATATCCTCGGTAATACAGGACAACCACAAGGCAGTCCCTTCTTTGTGCAAAAGTGTAAACAAAACAAACAAACAAATTACACAAAAGGAAGGTCATAAATCTGGGTCACAACATAAATAGCAAATCAGGCACAAAATCACAGATACAAAGAATAGTCAATAATGAGAGCCAAATATCAGAAACCAGAAGTATAGAACTAAAGAAAGCCTGCGCATGTTACCCATTACAGGACCAGGGTAAAGCTTGCATAGAACCAGCTGTGGGAAATCCAATCCACAGCATGGCCACTGAAGCACTGGTTAGACTGCAGAGTAAAGTGAGCTAGGTAAGAATTCAGCGTCTTCTTAGCCTGACTGTACAAACAAAGACTTTGACACAGATATAATGGCTCTAATGCCTTTTTTATTCTTTAGAAAATTAAAAAACATATGCTTGATGATACTAGTTATATAAACTTTTGTTTGTCAGTGAGTTTTAAATGACGACTTACCTTTACTCTTTCACTGGCATGATATGTATTATTGTTAGGCTACATTTACTTTCATTTTTTTAATATGTTCAGTGTATATGCTAGGAACGTTTCCGGCATATATTTTGACCACATTGACAACATGTACTGGTACATGAAGGCAAGCTGTAATTTTTCTGCCTCCTCCTGTTGAGCGATGTATATACTCTGCAGATGCCTTAATAGCCCATGGGGGACAGATGCAACGTATTGCATCCACCTTTGGCCAACGCTGAGCATACACTTAGGGAGGCCCCCAGTAACTTTCCATATAAGCACAGTTACATTACTGAGATTACATTCTGAATATCGGAAGCAGTCAGTAATAGTTCACTCCTCCTCCTGATTTCAGGGGGAAGGGGTGAAACAGGGCAACGTATGTATGGGAACACAGAGGCATATGTCCTAACACTCCATTGTAAGAACAAGTCAGGAGTCTTTAACACAGAGAACAGAAATGAAATTAGCCTAAGTAAATGATGTGCCCTAAAAGGGACGGTACAAAAAATGTGCTGCAATCCATACAGTTTGCTGTTATTTTCTATCCTTTATATTCCCTGGATGATGTAATTGACCCTTACTGAAACACATCAGAGAGCTTTATGGACTGGCAGGGGTCAATAAGAGTCAATAATGGTTACCAGGTATCTTGATTTTTTTAAACTTTCCAATGACCCTTAAAACATATTAAATTTAGGCCCTTATCATGGACACTTGTTTTCAGCTTAATGACGATTCTCTAGTTTTCAAATCTGCCCTCTGTTACGATAATTGGTTATAACTTTGGAACCCTTTAACATATCCAGGTAATTTTGATATTGTTAAATTGTGATACATTGTACATTGAAAAATTTAAGTGATACATTTTGTGTTTCATTCTGAAAAAAATTAAAATTTGGCAATAAGTCAGAAAAATTCATAATTTTCAAAGTTTGAAATGTTTGTCTTTCCAGATAGTTAGTCAGTACACCCAAATAACGACATAACTAACATGTCCAGAATGTCTGTTTTATGATGTTTTTATGATTTTTTATATCTCCTCTCATTTTTCTAGGATGTTGTTAGGCTTAGAAATTCAGGTGGTTGATAAGGTTTTATAAATTTAATTGATAATAGCTGATGTGTTTTCAAAAACTCATGCTGTAAATCACTTTTGCGTGACTAGTGCCAGAAGTTCTTTTCTTATTGGTGTCAAATTATAGAAAATGCAGCCTGCCAAGGAAGTTGCCAGATCAATGTATATTTCTTTGAAATTTGTTGCTACTAAACGTTACTTCTTGTAATACCAATATGATTGTATGCTGATGTAGTTCCTTTTGGCAAATAAAAAATGTAAAAAAAAATTTAGGATTGATTTTTCTCATTTTCATGAAAATAACCAAGAGTGACATTTTGAGGGAAAACTCAGCTTTTAAGTAAAATTGAGAGGCCTAAATATTAATAAAACCCTATTACCCCATTATAGAAATTATACCCCTCAACATATGTAAAACTACTTTTACGAAGTGTAAGTGTTTCACAGGAGTTTAAACAATATGGTAGTGAGAAGTGAAAATTACACTTTCACAATGAAATGATGATATCCACTACAAATATTGATACCCATTTTGTCCGAGTGTACAGCATACCCCATATGTGGTGGTAGCCTACTGTGTGGGTACATGGTCGGGCATTGAAAAAAAGAGAATGTTATCACATTGAACAGGCTATAACATTTTTCTTTTTCTTTTTGGTAATGCAAAAATATGAGGACTTATTATTTGCGGACTAAGATACACTGTATACATAATTCATTTTGGGGAGTCTATAGCTTATTTATGAGATTCTATTAAAGGACATCTACCACTAGATTTACTGGTGGCAGACAGTCCCCACTGTCATGCTAATTACCTTATGGGGTCTTTTGCATCGTTTTTGTGCTCCTTTTTAAGGTCCGTTGATCCAACAAAACGACTTTATAAAAATATGGTAATGTGCCGGAGGCACTGAACCATAAATCAACGAAGCTTCTCCTGGCGCCAGGCCGCTAATAAATCATGCAGGCCCCTATAAAAATTCATATTATGTCCCTCCCAGCAAGTACACCAGACAGTCGGTGACGTCACCCGGCTGTCTGCAAGTCTCGCGCATGCACGGTAGCACTTTTCTTGTGCAGACAACCGGAGATCAGCCGGGCATGCGCAAGATTTGCAGACAGCCAGGTGACGTCACCGACTGTCTGTTGCAGGCGGGACATAATATGAATTTTTATTATTTATTTGATTTATTGTACATATTGTTGGGACACAGTGATATCAAATATGCTGAGTTTTGGGGTTTTATATACTTTATTTGGTTTTTAAATTAAGTGTGGTAAATCGGGAACTTTTATATTGTTTATTTTTTGAATTTTTTATTATAAAAAAGATTTTTACTTTTTTTCCCAGATTTGGGCTTGAACAAGCATTTACAAATGTATTTCCATGTGTAATGTAATCTACTGGGGCACATTTACTTAGGGCCATGCGCCAGTTTTCTGTCAGACTTTGCACGTTCTTTCTGTTGCAAACTGTTTGGACAGGTATTTAGGAACTGTTTTGCGACCGATTTGTTGCGCAGCTGCAGTAGTCTTCATGCGACACAATATTCTGTACTGAAGGGGGTGTTCCAGTGCTCAGTCAGGCTGTGCTCCACATTTAACATGCAAAATGTATCAGAATTGTGTTGCACGCCCTATGTTAAAGGTGCACCAAAAAAAAAATATGATGCACTCTGTCATCAGTGCAGTGGGCGCCAGATTCAAACAGAACGTGCGGCAGAAATCCTGAATCTGGTGCTCTTTGCACTATACACAGGCAAACTGCACATAATGCAATGCACTGTTCTTAGTAAATGTGCCCCACTGTCCATGCTAATGTATGCTCAGTTATTTACAGCAGGGTCCTCCCAGGAGGTAGCACCTGTCCAACAATGGATTCAGCAGTCGTTGGATGGTTTTGATTCCCCGGTAAGCTCACTAGGGGGGTTCCGATCCTGGGGGAATCTACATATACAATCTACATATACGATGCAGGCATGCTTGACTGGCGTGTAAGGGGTTAAACACCTGGGATCAGAGTTTTTTCGATGCCAGTTGTTAGTGCCGGGTTTGGGCTGTGATGACACAGCCCGGCATGAGCACTTGCAGGACCCAATCTCCTGCAATCTTCTTCTGGCGTGCTAATATAGAAGGCGGCGCCTCAGAAGAATTACCCTTAATGACCACCATAAAAACCCGAAAGGCCGGTCATTAACCCCTACGGGACACAGCATCTTTTGGCCTAAAGGACGCAGCCCCATTTTTCAAATCTGGCCTGTGTCACTATAAGTGGTTATAGCGTGGGAACGCTGTGAGATATCCAGGGGATTTTGAGATTGTTTTCTCGTGACACATTGTACTTCAAATTAGTTTAAAAATTTGGATGAAATCTTTTGCGTTTAGTTATGAAAAAAAACAAAATTTGGCAAAAATTTTGAAAAATTCTTTATTTTCAACGTTCTAAATTCTCTACTTTTGATTCAGAAAGTCATAGCACCCAAATAAATTCATAACTTACATTTCCCAAATGTCTGCTTTATGTTGGCATGGTTTTTTAAGATTCCACATATTTTACTAGAATGTTATGAGGCTCAGAATTTGGGTGCCATTTTTCACATTTTTTGTAAAATCGCCAAAACCTGTATTTAGATGGACCTGCTCAGTTTCTAATTGACACTGAGAGGCCTAAATAATAGCGAGACTCGTAAATTACCCCATTGTGGAAACTACACCCCTCAACGTATGAAAAACCACTTTTAAGAAGTTTGTTAACCCTTTACGTATTTTATAGGGGTTAAAACAAAATGGAGGTGGAGTCTGCAAATTGTAATATTTTTTCACAATACACTCATTTTGGGTGGAAAATTTTACATTTGTAATGGATAAAATGAAAAAAGGCTCCACAAAGTTTGATACGCAATTTCTCCCGAGTACACCGATACCCTACATGTGGTGGTAACCTGCTGTATGGGCGCACGGCCGGGCATAGAAGGGAAGGAGGCGCCATTCAAATCAGATTTGCTATGTCACATTGTACAGGCTATAATTTTTTTCTTTTTTTTATTGAGGACCTATAGGGGCTTATTTCTTTTGCCACATGAGATGCACTTTTCTAATACATAATTTTGGGGCATCTATAGCTAATTGGTGAGATTTAATTAACTCTTTGTTGGTGGAGGAAATGAAAATCATCAATTTTTAGGAAAATTTTTATGTGTTTTTTTTTTTGGCCGTTAACCATACCATGAAAATAGTATATTATTTTTATTCTTTGGGTCGCCACGTTTATGAAAATACTTCATTTATATATATTTTTTTATTTTTTCCCATTTTTACTGAATAAAAAGTAATTTGGCAAAATTGTTGTTAATTTTAGCATCACCGTCTTTCATATGCATAACTTTTTTATTTTTCACCTCAAAAATCTGTTTAAGGGCTTATTTTTTGCAAGAATGATAGCTCTTTTTAGTGGTCTTATTTTAGATTGCGTAACTTTTTAAAATCACTTTTTTAGAGCATTTTTAAAGGGCATTAATAAAAAATCATCTTTAGCAGAGAGAGTTTTTTTAGGTTGTTTTTTACGGGGTTCACTTTGCGGATCTAATAACGATTCTGTTTTATTATGCAGATTGTTACGGACGCAGGGATACCAAATATGTGGGGGTTTTGTGTATTTTATTCAATTGTACTGAATAAAAACTAATTTGGAGAAAATCTTATTCATTTTAGCATCACCATCTTTTTATATGCATAACTTTTTTATTTTTTGGCAGATAAATCTGGTTAGGGGCTTATTTTTTGCGAGAACAGTTGTTCTTTTTAGTGGGCTTATTTTGGAGTGCATAACATTTTTTAAATCACTTTTTAGAGCATTTTTTATAGGGTATTAATTAAAAATTATCTTTTTTCGGAATGTTTTTTGCGTTTTTTTCCTCCGGCGTTTACCGTGCGGGTCCAGTAACAATTCTGTTTTATTATGCAGATTGTTATGGACGCGGCAATACCAAATATGCGGGGTTTTTTTGTGTTTTTATGTTTTTTATACTTTATTAAGTTTTTTTATGGGAAAGTGACATTTTAGGGGCTTATATTTTTATGTATTAATTTTTTATTTATTATAATGTGTAGTGTTAAGTGTTTTTGCATATTTTTACTTATACATACTTGAACTTAAACCAGTGATGCTCTGATCACTGGTTTAAGTTCAATACACTGCTCTACAATACTATTTTATTGTAGAGCAGTGTAAACTGTCTGAGCAAGCTTGCGCATGCTCAGACAGTTTACAGCCAGACCCGGAAGGGGTCTGGCTGCCATGGAGACCGGGCAGCTCCGGGGCACATGCCAGTCCTCGGAGCTGCCCGGAAGAGGATCGGATCCCCCGGTAAGCGGCACGGGGGATCCGATCCACAGCGCTAACACCGTTACACGCCGCGGTCATGTTTGACCGCGGCGTGTAAGGGGTTAACACCCGCGATCGGAGCCGTCTCCGATCGCGGGTGTTAGCGCAGGCTGTCAGCTGTACTAGACAGCTGACAGCCGCTGCTTCTGGTACCGGCTCCGTTCGTGAGCCGGTGCCAGAAGCAGGACGTTATAGAACGTCCCCGTGCGCTAAGCATCTAGCCCCGGGGACGTACTATAACGTCCAGGTGCGCCTAGGGGTTAAGGTTTTTGTACACATTTTTTGTTTATTTAAAAAAGAAGTTATGTTTTATAAATCCTTCTTGATCCCAGTGCTTTAATGGATCTATGAGATACATGAGCCATTTTACCTATCTATGACTACTTTTTTAGATTAAGATAGATAGAGGCCCGTGGGCGCAATATCTGTTGGGGGCCCACACTAAATGTAGCCCATACAGTGGTACACATTACTATTCTAAATTATCACTAATATTCAAAACTTTCTTCTACTTACATGTAATCCTAGCTGCTGGCCTAGCTGGCACAATGGCAGTGGCAGTAGTATTAACCACTAGTCTCAGTCCCAATGTGTCCCTCACACCACTGCTTTACTGGGAGTTCACTGACAGTTCCTCCTGTCACAGATCGGGTCAAGTGATCTAAAAGTAAAAGGAAGTGAACACTAGGATTTGGCTGGCAACCAGTTCAACCAACCAGTGTTAGGTACTGGGGGGGGGGGGGGGTCAGGTATCAGTCTTCATGCAGTGCAGCTCCTGAAAAGCATGCTACATGCAGAAGGTGATTGAGTACAGCTGGGTGGGCAAGCTTTCACTGACAGACCCAGTGCATTGCACATTGCTCACAGAAACAGTTGGGAGGTGACTGTTGGACATTCCTGGTGGGGACCCCCATACGCTCGGCAGATGCCTTCCCTGTAGTCTGGCCCTGATGATATGTGAACAAAACCTCAAGTCAGCACAGGAAAGCATTCTGTATCAATTGTTGAATGATATAACCATCTTACAAGATAAGCCCTCACCAAGTTTTTTTTATTTGAAAATATTTTTTTTAGGTTTTTTATTAAATTAAGGTACATATATGTCTTTCACATATTAGCAAACCTAGGAAACATGAATTTTTAAGAAGCTAAATTTTTTTAAACATCAGCAAAGCTTTAGATCTTCAAAAAATGACAAAGTGATATAGACTTGGATACATGACTTATATCTAGCTGAAAGTCCAGCTTTGAGTTACATCGTCCCTATCGCTACATGTGGGTGGACAGGCTTAAATTGAATCCATTTTGTTCTCTGGATACTCCTTATTACCCTTGTGTAAACACATTAGTATTCAGAACACACATACTGAGAATCAGAAGGCACTTTCTAAAACCACAGCAAACTTAACTCTTCATGCGATTTAGCAATTTTCTCGGGTTTAGTTAGTACCTTACCCAACAGCTGTACAAATGTGAGAAAAAAATAATTTTGTAAATATTATAATACATAATAACATGGCATCAAGCTACCTGTATAATTCGTGGAAAAGCCCTAAATACTGCAAATTATCTCTTCATTCAATGTAATACTTAATGCTTGATTGCATTTTGGCTTCCTTGCAAGTTTTCTCCACCTACACACAATCCCATTCCAAGCCTCCAAGGTTTTGCAATATTCTTTGTTAAAATGACTTCTATCCGATCATCTATAAAATAATATGGTTTTCTTTTCTGTTTTGCCAAGCTTTTATAAAGCCAAGATGTGATTCCAAGACACTCACTGTTTAAATACAGGAAGACAAAAAAGTCTAAAAACTAAATACTGTACACTTAGGCTTGTTTTCAGATGGGAATAAAAAGAAATGAAATATCAATCTAAACCCATAATGCAGAATAATATTACGGTTGCCAATCAGCCGGATAATCGTGAACAAACTTTACAGTCATATTTCTTAATAAAATCATATTACAGATAATCTCGGAGTTAAACACAGGCCGTGTGAATCTAGAGGAACTGGTGTGCTTGACATAGCAGTATGCTAAAAGGAAATTTCAACATATAATAAAAGCTGTGCACATTATTGTAGGTTACTAGCCACAAATCTTGAACTAAAAAATCAGGAAAAAATTTCCCTGGCACACTATAAATGTGTTGGCATGTTCTATTAGTAATCAAGAATTAAAAATAAAGTACTTGAACTAAGCCAATATCTAGCTATGATATAACGACTGAACTGCCCCATGAAATGTATTAGATTTAATATCAAGGGAAACACTTGCTTAGAATTTTCTCTTGGTTCTACTCTTTCTTATGTATCCTGCTTGAGCCAATTTTGGAAGAAATGATAGGATGTTTTTTACAAAGCAAAGTAGCTCACATGAAAGACAAATATGATTTCATAGAATAATATTATATATCCAAGTAACAGATGATGTAAAGATTTAGTATGCTATACAATAAATTAGGGGAATGTTTTTTGTGCATGCCCAATTACAATGCTAGCTAATTGCATTTTAGAGAATACAATGCTTTGGTAGTTTCTAAACCCATCTCTTTAGGCAAGCTTATCACACTCGCTAACTACATGTGATTTCAACTCTCTCTTTACTAACCCATCCTGTGCCCTCCTCTCATCTGTTATCCGGCAAACACCATCCTCCAGACTTCTCTTCAGTCCCATTGACTTAGGACTCTATATATTAGATGGCGCTGATGTCTGGTTCAAGCAGCAGCATTTTTATTTATTAATTCTTTTTACTCTGTTCCCTTATAATGGCTCGACCATTATACAAGCTCTTATACCTCTCGTGTATAAGGCAAGCAGGGCCCTCAATCCTATTGTTTTATATGACTGCTATACTCTGTAATGTCTTGATTTATTTGTATATGTCCCCTATGATTTGTAAAATGCTACAGAATACGCTGGCACTATAAAAATAAAGATTATCATTATTATTATTAAAATAGATAGGGAGGTCTGTAATTTTTGTTGTATGTAAACTTCAACCGTGAGATGCAAAATCGAAAAATTAAAATTAAGTAAATCGCATTGAATGATTTTTAAATATTTAATATATTTAAATTTATTGCATGAAATAAGTATTTGATCCCCTACCAATGAGTGCGAAGTTTGGCTCTCGCAGTGCTGTAAGTTTTTCTTTAAGAAGCTCCTCCTACTCTGCACTCAGTACCTATAATAACTGTACCTGTTTAAACTTTTTTCTTTTATAAAAAGACCACACACTCAATCAACCACACTCCAACCTCGCCACCATGGGCAAGACCAAAGAGCTGTATAAGGACACCAGTGACAAAATTGTAGACCAGGACAAACAGCTATCGGCACAATTATCAGAAAATGGAAAAAACACTAGATGACCGTCAATCTTCTTTGGTCTGGGGCTCCAAGCAAAAGCTCACCTCGTGCGGTAAAGATGATTCTGAGAAAAGTCAGGAATTAGGCCAGAAATACACAGGAGGACCTGGTCAATGAACTAAACCCAACTGAGAACACAGTGTCAAAGATTACCTTCAGTAACACACTACAATGTAATGGATTAACCCCTTAACGACCTGGACCTTTTTTGTTTTTTCATTTCCATTTTTCACTCCCCACTTTCAAAAATATATAACTTTTTAATTTTTACATTTAAAGAGCTCTGTAATGGCTTGTTTTCTGTGTAACAAATTGCACTTCATAGAGATGGTATTGAATATTCCATGCCGTGTATTGGAAAGCGGGAAAAAAATTCCAAATGCAGTGAAAATGGTGAAAAAACGCATTTGTGTCGTTTTATTGTGGGCTTGGATTTTAAGGCTTTCACTGTGTGCCCCAAATGACTTGTCTACTTTATTCTTTTGGTCGTTACAATCATAGGGATACCACATTTGTATAGGTTTCATAATGTTTTCATACATTTACAAAAATTAAAACCTCCTTTTAAAAAAATTTTTAGATTTTGCCATCTTCTGGCTCTAATAATGTTTTCATACTTTGTGTACAGAGCTGTGGGCAGTGTCATTTTGTGCGACTTTTGATGGTATTTTCAATGCTACAATTTTTAGGATGGTACGACCATTTGACTTTTTTATAGATTTTTTTTATATTTTTCAAAATGGCAAAAAAGTACAATTTTTTACTTTGGGTGCTATTTTCTGTTACGGGGTTAAACGCAGTGAAAACCCGCTATTATATTTTGATACATCTGAAATTTTCGGACACAGCGATACCTAATGTGTTTATTATTTTTACTGTTAATTTATATTTATATCAGTTCTAGGGAAAGGGGGGGATTTGAATTTTTAGGTTTTTTTAACTCCCTAGGGTGCTTTAAACCTAGGTTTTCTGATCGATCCTATCATATGCTGCCATACTGCAGTATGGCAGCATATCGGAACTTTCCACCTCATTCATTACAATGTGCAATTAGAACATTTGTAATGAATGGGTTAAAATGGCTGTCATGGTCACTGACCCCCGTTCCCTGATGATGTCACAGGGAGCGACTATCCTCACCAGCATGTTGGCACCCATGGACCACCATCTTTTTTTTAGCCGCAGGCAGCTTTGCCAGCTGCAATTGCGGGGATGATAACCGCAAACAGTGCTGCAATATGGAGCAAAGACTTACCAGCTATGGAGAGGGCTCAGCCCGTGAGCCCTCTCCATGTACCCACACCCAACAAGCACGGTACTATTACAGCATTGGACAGTAAGGGGTTAAAATAATGCAGTGTTTGCAAAGTCCCCCTGCTCATGCAAGTACATGTCCCATTTAAAATTCATGTGGTCAGATGAGACCAAAATAGAATTATTTAGTATCAACTCCACTTGCTGGGTTTACAGGAAGAAGAAGGATCAGTATAACCCCATGAACACCATCCCAAACGTGAAGCATGGAGGTGGAAAATCATACTTTGGGTGTGGTTTTCTGCAAAGGGGACAGGAGGACGGCACCATATTGAAGGGAAAATGGATTGAGCCATGTATCGCAAGATTTTGGAGAAAAAGTAAAAGCAATGAAGATGCGTCATGGTTTGGTCTTCCAGTGTGACAATGGTCCAAAACACACAGCCAGGGCAACTAAGGACCAGCTCTGTATGAAGCATTTCAAGGTTATGGAGTGGTCTAGCCAGCCACTCCAGACCTGAACCCAATAAATCTTTGGAAGGAGCTGAAACTCAATGCTGCCCAGTGACAGCCTCAAAACCTGAAAGATCTGGAAAAGATCTTTATAGAGAAGTAGGCCAAAATCCTTGTTGTAGTGTGTGCAAACTTGGTCAAAAAATGCAAGAAAGACTCACCTCTGTTATTTGTTTCTGTTCCAAATATTATCCTCTGTATCTATGCTAATATATACTTATTTCATGAAATAAAATGCTATCTAAAGGGATTGTCCGGAAGCAAAAAAAAGCGAGGGGGCCAGGGAGGGGCTGAATAAAAAATAAACATGTACTTATCTCGTCCAGTGCTCCTAGTGTCCTGCACTGTTTGTTTAGTGGGATACACCCCCCTGTCCTATGTTCCAGTGCCTGGAAAACAACTGCATGGCACAGAGGGACCATGAAGTGGGTTAAGTACAAGATTATTTGTCTATGTGGCTTCTCCCCGGCTACCCAGCTATTTTGTCTTACTCTTGAACAACCCATTTAATTATTTAGAAATCATAAAATGGGATTTTCTGGATTTTTAATTTTACATTCTGTCTCTCACAGTTAAAGCATACCTACAAAAAAAAATTACAGACCTCTCCATTCTTTGTTGGTAGAAAAAAACCCTGGGATCAAATGCTTATTTCACCACTGTATTAACCCAAATGTTCCTTGATCTGAAATATACCCCAAAAGATTATATTTAAAAAATCTAATATTAATCTCAAGATTCCATCTTAAAACATTATTGGTATTTAAGCATATATTTATCTGTTGTGGTTTAGAATATGGCTTCCTATCCAATGTACATTTGAAAAGGCAAAATTCTATTTGGTTGTACAGGATTAGCTAATTTTTATATGTGGGAAGGTGGGATGTAAAAATAATAAAGAGCACATACTCACCTTCTCCAACACTCCCATTCACCGCCCATTATAGTTTGCCGTTGTTCCAGAGGCCAGTATCACTTTATAAAGGTTTCATGTAACAAGTGTGCTGTCTATTACACATCCCCAAGCCATATATAAATAAAAAAAACCTTATCCTAGATAGACCCTTTAAATTCTGAGTAAAAGAAATGCAGTAAAGAATTGACAACTTCAAAGGGAAAAAGTTTTTCATGAACAATGTATGATACAAATTGTATTTGATACAGCTGAATGTAGTCTTGTATTATTTTAGATTATCTTAATATTAACTCTGCAAGTGTTGCAAAAAGGACTTCAGTTGCACAAAGATACACATGTTGAACAAATAAAGTATTGACATTTCAAACTTTGATAAAATATGCTGTGTACTTAATGTACGTTTACAATGAAGTGAAAATTTATCACTTCAGATCTGCTTAATAAAAGACACAATAAAGACCATAAAGGATTCGGTTTGTTACAGTTTGCATTAAGTATACACATAGATTTTGCAGCTTTAGAAACTAAATTTAAATTTTGAAATTGATCTGTTTGGAGTTGTACTGTACCACAACCATTGCCAAATAAGAAGTAAACACACAATAGTGTCAGACTTCAGGTGTAGTGGACCCCCTGGACCACCGCGGACGATGACACAAGCCAACACCTGGGACCAGAATCTAAGTGGCACCCAGTCTTCACCAGAGCCCGCCGCAGGAGCACCCGTGACAAATAGAAGACACATGTCTAACTAACATTCACATATGTATGTGCTATAACATATGAAAGTTGAGTGGCCGTGCCATAAACCAGGAGGAATAGGACCTGCCTGACACGGTGCAGTGAGTTAAAAGAGTGCTCACTGCACGATGCCAGCCATGAGCTTGGTGCTGGTTTTGAGGCATGAGGTTGTAAATGAACTGATGCTGGATAATGACTATACATCGGTAGACTACTTAGTTTAAACTTTATTAAGCCAACCTATGGTACTTTCTTTCAAAAAATAGCATCATAATTTTGGTGGAATTCCGATGCACATGATGTAATTTTAAAGGAAACCTGTCACCACACTGACCCCCCTAAGAAGCCCAAAAAACAGTACCATCTTCTGTAATGTGTATGTCTCCTGGATGTCTATTTAGCATATTTCTAGGTGGCATCATGAATGGAAAAGCATCTTTCATTATTTTCTAAGATGCAACCAAGGAGGTGGGCCTGTTCGATCAAGCAGTCAGGCAACTCCGCCTCCTGACTGCTGTTTGCTCTGCCCACTCCATGCACCCCAGCCCTGCCTAATAATTGCAATATCATTCTTCAATATAAATAAAATATACATTTCTGATTTACCTTTAACTCATCTTATTTTAGTAACTGCTACTACAAATGACAATAGTTATATCTCGATGGTATGTTCTCCAATACAGCTTCTATTTCTATGGTATCACTCACCATCTTAATCAAACAGAGAAGCCTGTTATCTGAACGACGTCTCTTAGATGTGGAAGAATAGGATATAGTACTGAAAATGAATGATACTTAGTTTATTCTGTAACCACAATGTATTTTTATTCAATGTAGCTATTTCCAGGTACTTACCAAAGGCAAGTTTTGCCATTTAGCTGAGTTTGTCCGCAAATGAGAGAAGATATGAAGCTATTTATTAGGAAAATTTTCTATTGTTCGAAAGGATTGGTGTTTTAAGCAAATATCCTGTCACCTGAATGTTCTGTGAACCTAATGCACATATAATTCAACATACTATGTAAACTGTTTGCCCTAATCATACATCAAAATCTTTGTAAAGGGTGACAGTTTACCTAAAGAGCAAAGCTGGATAAGCACATACGTGGCTGCATTGTAAAGCATTCCCACAGAATAAATCAGTTCATATAAATTGCCACATTCTAGGCTACAAGCTCTTGCTTTAAAGGTTGATCAAGTCATGGCTTGTCGTAGCTTTGTTCCAGGAGTCGATAACCTGAGAAAACATACATTGAATATTGTGATACTTGAAAGGGCATCGTTTTGCTCTTACTGCTAAGTCAACAGCTGAAGCAAAAACAATGTACATTGCATTTGAATTAGAATTATCCACGGAATTAATGAGAATGGGCTGTCAGTACAGTAGCAAAACTTTTGTTCCAGGCACGCTTTAGGCATAGAAGATTTTGATCATTTAGAATGTAAGCCAAGATGTATAAGGTTTAGAATTACAATCCTGTCCTTACATTCAGATCCAGATCATACAGAGTTTGTAAGCCAAACATGAAAACTTCACTGTACACCAAAGAAAACCAAGCATATTGTGCATAATAATGATATTTAAGGGGGGACCTATCAACTCCATCGCTATGCCTGTTTAAATGACATTTACCATCAGAGAAGATGTTTATTGTCACCTTCCATATTCTGCTATGTGCAATTATTGCAGAATGTGCTATGATCTCGCATAGCACAAGTATAGCAGAGGGAAACGCTCTTTACCAACTATTAGTATAGTGTCAGCATGCCAATCAGCCAAAGAGGCATGCAGAAATTAATTTTTGACGGAGCCATGAGGCACTCAGTCGAGCACCTCATCAGGGGCGTAACTAGAAGGTGATGGGCCCCAGTCTGTGCCAGACCGCCGACTATAATGAATGGTTTATAGTAATAGTCTTCTCATATGGAAAAGTGACACCACAAGGGCCCCCTAAACCTCTTGGACCAAGGTGCGATCGCTTAACATAGTTGCATATGTTATAAAGCTCTATTTCTACAAAACCCGGGCATTCTAAAATATGACAAAGGAAGCTTATTGCCATTCGGGATGGGACGAGAGGTGAGTATGAACAACTACCATCAGATTATCAGTGCTATGGGCCTCCGCAGTGTCCCTAAAGGTGCTTGTTTCTCTATATTAGGTACTAGCTACAAAGTAATCCAGTTTAGTGAAAGGAGAAAGCAGCAGCCAGGAAATGGAAAACAAGTGACCTTTGATCTCTCAATAGATCAGGGCCCCAACAGGTAAAGACCCTACCATTCAAATGTTGATAACATTGCCAGTTAATATGTCATAAGTGACGTCCTATTTACAGTCTCTTTAAAGCCTAATTTAGTCTAACTAAAAGCCCTAGTTAAAAACTCATTGCCAACTTTTTAAGCTACTATATTTTTAGGCTTCTGCTATGTTCTGCTTGACAAAATACAAGGTCTAGCTCCAAACTTCAGTGCCAACAATTTTTCTTAGTTGAAACCACATTGCAGCCCCAAGATACATATTAGGCTAAATTTACACTACAATTCCTTCCCTCCGTTCCTTCCCTCCATTAAAAAAGTTTAACCGAGGTTTAACGTATTAGTTAAAAATCCCATGACATCAATGTAAATTTTATGTCATCCATAATGGTCAGCTAGGCATGGATCTGTTATCTATGCTTTTTTTTCAAACGGAGGAAAAGTACTGCAGCCTCCATGATTTTTTCCACTCAAAAAACGCATGGATCATGGATCCCTGGCTAAACGAAACATAACGGATGACATAAAATTTACATTGATATTGAAGGGGTTTTAAGTGATACGTTAAAAATCTGTTAAACCTTTATTCTTAGCTTTTTCGAACAAAAAGAATGAGCTTTGGACCACAATATTGTCCATGCATTTCAGGCACATCTATGACTGATTCTGTTATGTTCTCCCAATCACTTCAACCTCCTTTATTATAACCTCATCAGATAGGTCTATTATAATATGAGACTGTTGTCGTGAAGACAGAAAGTAATGTTATTTGGTTGCCAGACAGTTAAACTCAATGGTAAATGTCATACACAGATCTTTATAAAGACCTTTAAGAGAACTTGCAAGAATCATTTCAATCTAGGTTACATATCTAGGTTCCATTATAACCTTATATTTTCTAAAAGCATGCTGTAATTGTATAATGGAATTGTAAAGGTGTAATAAAATTTAAAAATAAACCGACCTTCACTCTTTGTGTATTTTGCTTTTCAGAAATATCTGATTTTGTTTCAAGGAGAGGTAGGAACATGTTTGCATTGTGTTTTCAGAAGTCATGTCTTGCTGTGTCACTCTTACACCTGGAATAGGTGACGTGCATACGCTGAGTCATTTAAGGTCTCCAGGTACAGGTTTTTCTGATGTACTTATAACTGATATTTCCGGTTTTCTGTAACTAATAATCAAATAATCTTTTGGGTGCCTGAAATATTCTCTCCTATGTCTGTTCTGATATTATAGAAAAATATGGCAAAGACAAAACAAAAGCGCTCATAGGGTAGTATTGCTTGATTACTCTCCAGCAGCGTCCAGAAACCGAATTTTCTTTCACTTGAAAAAGGGGACCTCGGTTCCCCGAAACGCGTTGTGATGACCTGTGACCTATCCTTTTATTAATAATAAATCTATTTGGAGAGAATATATACCCGGTCTTGTTGTGCGCCTACCATTTCCGCCTTTCTCGATTTGGTCTGATATTATGATAGGTTCATAGTATCATTGACTTTCCCTTACAGAGCAGAAGAATCTAATGTGGATCTAGTGACCCTATCCATAACTAGAAAAAGCTTACTATCATGTGTGAAAGAATTGATACCAACTGTGGGTTATGGCTATTAATGTAAACAGAATAAGTGCATATTTCGACAGCATTATAGTAAACATTTAGACCATTAAAGGGATTTTTAGGTATTAGAGCTTGGTTACTAGGGTTCAACTTCCTTTTCCTAGCATGCCTTGCTACCACACAATGAAGGACTTTTTGGCTTTGTACTCTCTGTTGATTCTGGGGCCAGATTTTAGGTGGTCCATATAGATAATCAATTTTAATATGTTTATTGGGAGAGGGCAATTTTAAGCTCAGTGATTGTTTAAACAGTGATGGAGGAGTTCACTTTATACCTCCAAATATGAAAGTCGCAGGGCAATTGTCCACATCTTACCCTATACATCTTACTAATTGTAAAGGGTCACAACAAACTTGGTGGCCAAACCAATAACATTATAATTTGCCACTGATTTGCACGAGCACCCATGTACCTCCTTGAGCTCGTCTGCAGCCATACTAGCCTTCCTTCACTCCTGCGGCGGTCCCCACACTCCAGTGGGGATGCACGTGTGTCGGCTCTCTAAGATTCCTTGTTAAATTGCCTGCCCCCTCCTGTGTCCCCTGCTGGATCTTTGCGCCTCATGCCTTAGAAAAAACTTGTCTTCTGTTTCCCTGTGCATTTATGGTGATTTCCTGTTGTGACCTCAATTCCGTTCCTGACTTTGCTCCTTTGCTGCCAGCCCTGACATTCTGCCTTTTTCCTCACTCCGATGCCATGCCATCAGTCCTGACCTCCAGCCTGTCCATAATTCTGTCTCATCCTTACGATTCTGTACATTGGCTTGGCCATAACCGCAAGCAAAGTCACGCCTGTGGAGCAACCTGGTGGTATCCCGTCGCAGCAAGGCCAACCCGCTTTGCGGTGGGCTCTGGTGAAAAATGGGTGCCATCATCATTTGCGGTGTTTCAGTGGGTCCACAACCCCTGATCCTGACAGATCATTATGAACCATTACTATAGTGGTACATTTTTGCAGTTTATCTTCAATTTTTTTTTTTTTAAAAACAAGTAGAGCTGTTACAAATTTTGTTAAACTCAAACTTAAATGGTCTAAAAGGCATCTGAATTAAAACAGTAGCTACAACTGGATATAAAAATTGGCACATTTATTCACATGGTCTAGTCTAAGGATATATGTCTTATTAGTTGGCTTAGGCTGGGTTCACATGTCGTTTTTTTTTTTATATACGCTTAGTGCATACATCGGGAAAGCTCCTGATGTATATGTTGAGTGTACTCTTTGATATATACTGGCAGATGAGGGCGTAGTTGTTGCCTCCTTCTGACCACATCCGAAGAAAATACAAACTACATGCTTCCATCCTGCTCCCTCCTGCTGAGTGATGTATGTACTCAGCGCAGACAATAGAAGCCTATGGGGAGCATATGCCCAGCCTCTTTTAGCAGTTACATCATTCAGCAGGAGGAAGTGATGTCACTGTCCATATAAAGAATATATACATCACTGGGGAAACACCCCTAACATCGTCAACCGCTGCCGTTGTTCACTACTCCCCTCCTCCCCCAGGAATCACTGGGTGACATACAGTGGGATACGTCTGTGCCATATGTTTTAAGGACACGTCAGGAATCCGCTCGATGTGTCCTTACAGCATTTGTCAAAAATGATTTGTGAGCCCAGCCTAAATTTTTATTCACATTGTCAAATCTTGCTCCACATTGCCTGTCTAGACATCTGAAAACCCTCTACTTATAAGTAATTCCCTTTCTCATATTAGATGAAAAAAGAGGATATAAATCAATAAATATGGTACGAGGCTTGTACAGCAGTTTATTGGAGCAAAGTGAACTTATGTGGATCAGTATCTTTCCCAGGATGTTTTGCACCAAAACTTTATGCACAACTACATCAAAATATATGCCTTAAAAAACTTCCAAATAGGTAATGAGAAAGCAGGCATGGATTTAATTCAAGGTACTTGGTGGAATATAAAATGTCCTGGATCACCATTACTTTTGGAGAATAAGTGTTATTAAACTCTCTAGTTTGCACCAGTATTGTCTAGGGGTGACACAATTCTGGTTAAGTGTGATGTTCCCTTTTATCCCAGCATAGTTCTACATATGTTATCGACACACAGGAAATACCAGTTATAGCAATTTTTCCCAATCATAATAATTAATAATATAAATTGTATCAATTCAATCATTTTAACAAAATGCTTTCGGAGGTAAAACAAAAAGGTAGTGGTAAGAAAGTTGGCATTATGGATTTTAAATTTGGAAATAATAGAGATTATTAATATATATACTCACATATATATACAATTTGCCGTAGTTTACAGCCAGAAATCATTACATTAGAGTTAGCATTATTATGGTATTTTAGCATAGCGTATAATACATTTGGCAGGCCTGGGTGTCCCTGCCCTGCTCTCCGCTCCTCCACACCTACTTTTCAGAATAGTGGCGTGAGTAGCGGAAAACCATCAAAGATTGCGCCAGGAATCGGGACTTTTTTCATGCCTTTCTTCATTTTCAGTACACCAAAAAATTTTTACAGTTGTTCAAAAAAAGTCTTTCAGTGACATAAATGAAAATCTCCTAATATCTTTTTTGGTATGAAAAGTAGAAAAAAAAATAACAATAACAAAGTTATAATCACAGGACACTAATCTCAAAGTTTAAAATGATTTCTACGTGGATAATATAAGTAATCTCATTGTTTGGCCCAAATATTATTGTGATATATCACAATGAAATTTTACAAAGGATGTGAACATATGACTAATAGCATATCATTGTTAACTGACTTTGTAACACAGGAAGTAACAGAAAGATTGCATTATAAACTTCACCTGTTCATGACAAAGAATGAGTCACCTCCTACACTTCACTTACCTTGTGCGTCATTATGCCTGAGCTTACAATAATGAAACTGCCAAAAGTACAAGTAAAAGTGTTATCATTTATAATTTCCAATATCTCAATAAAGTGCTAATATTAACATGTACACTCACTTTTCATTGATCTAACTTCTCAAACATTTAAGGAAAGCTTAACTATGAATTAATATTAGACTATAGGACAAAACTGCAACTGTTATAGTGGTTTGAATGCCACTTGTGATTGTGACTGTGGTAATCTTCTTATATTTGTTATCCATGGCCTCATTCCTTCTGAAATCAACTTTTTAAATTGTGCTAATGACCAGAGGGCTCTGGGGCTTTATCAGGTTGCTGCCATGTGGAATAGAAGTAAGTAGGCAAAAGTAGACAGATTAGGCAGAGGCATTCTGTGCAAGGGAGAGGAAGAACGTGGGGTGTAGGTTGTGTAAGGGGGAGAATGTGGTGTGCACAAAGTGCAAGGGGGCAATGTGGGCTGCAGGCTATGCAAAGTGGAGAGAATGTGGGGCGCAGGCTGTGCAAGAGGGGATGTGGGGTGCAGGGTATTTAAGTGGGGGAGAAAATTTGGGGTGCAGGCTGTGTGTGACATGATTGTCATGTGGGATGCAGGGATGACATGGATGTAATGTGTGGGTGCAGTGTTGCATGGATGTAATGTAGAGGTGCGGGCTATGTGTGACATGGATGATCATGAGGGGTGAGTTGTGTGTTACATGGAGGGAACACGCAGTGCATTCGACATATGATGATGCGCCGGGTTAAAGGCCTATAGCTGGAGCTGCGCAGGCGGATGTCTGATGTTTGTGGATCAGCACTGTGGCTATTGTGGACAGTACTGCGGCTCCTAAAGGAAGCTACACTGTGACTACTGAGGGCAGCAATATGACTACTGCGGGCAGAACTGTGACTACCAGGGGGAGCACTGTAACCACCTGAACCAACTACTGTAGGGGCATTACTGTAATCTATAGGAAACTAATGTAAAATAGTAACCTAACATTTTTGTGTTGCTAAATCTTTAGAGCCAAATTCTGTCTGAAAGAAGCTGACATATCCTCCAGACAGAAAAAGATGAAAGAGAATTTCTCTGATCAAAGATGTTATGTGTGCTGGTATCATACATTAGCTCACAATTCTGCACTCAATACACAACACTGAGATTGGTTTTAGTTCTATTTTCATGTACTATATATATATATATATATATATATATATATATATATATATTTATATATATATATATATATATCATGTTTGTGTTCATACATGTCTATATAATATATATACATAATGTATATATAATAATGGCTTTAAAAGAGTTGTCCAGGCTCGTATATTTTTTTACCAGTGGATTGGGGGGGCTGTATAAACAAGAAAACGGTTGTACTTACCCCCCTCTGGTGCAGCACTATGACTCCCATTATCCCAGTTTGTATGTGTACAGTGTGTACAGAAGCCTCTGTCTGCAGCCTATAAGCGTAGCAGTGACTGCAGCTCTGGTTGTGATGTAAGTGCTGTGTCTCTGTATGTACACAGGAACCAGGGATTATGACAGACACAGTGCTGGACCAGAGTGCCAGAGGGGGTAAGTATAACCGCTCTCTTGTTTTTACACCCCTTGCAAGGGTTAGGGTTAGTGGACACATTTAGCACCCTTGTGGTTATGCTTACCCACTGCACTTGAATAACATTTACTGAGGAGGAGTTCCTCCCGATCGCATGCGCACAATGCAAAACATGTGGTGCACATTCCTAATCACAAGCATTTCAGTGTTAATGCAAAACCAATCAGGAGAAACTGAAATTGTGTTCAAATGCATTAAGCAAACCGCATTAAACACACATGTATTTTTTAAGTAGCAACATATTTTGTCTTTTAACAAAGATAGTGATAACTAAGAATGTCACACACCACACACATGTTGTAATAAAATGCATGTGTAACATGCTTCACATGTTATGAAGAATTTTGCCTAAATGAATTTCAAAAAACAAGGCAAGCGCATCATGTGAATGCAGCCAATTTATGAATCTAATGCTAGCAGAGGATCATTAGAGAGACTCCTCCTGGGTCCATGAGTAAGTGTTTCTGGTAATAATGCTTGATTTTGATGTTAGATTTCCTTTAAGCATCAGGAATGGTCCCAGTGATGACACAGTGATAATAAAACATTTTTTGTGTGAACACCCTTTTAATACCGTACATACCTTTTAATACACACATAATAGAAACTTAAAAACCCCTTTTCAGACTCTAAGCTGGCACACTGTCAGGACAACTTTTGTTGAAACAAAGGAGCAGATTTACTTACCCAGTCCATTCGCGATCCAGCGGCGCGTTCTCTGCGGTGCATTCGGGTCTGGTCGGGATTCACTAAGGCAGTTTCTCCAACGTCCACCAGGTGTCGCGCCTGCAGCACTGAAGAGCATCAGAATGCACTGAAGTTCACCGAGCCATCCTGGATGAAGGTAAGCGCGTGTCAAGAGACACTTTTTTTTTTAAATGTGGCGGTTTTTCCGAATCCGTCGGGTTTTTTTATGGCCACGCCCCCCGATTTCCATCGCGTGCATACCGGCGCTGATGCGCCACAATCCGATCGCATGCGCCGAAATCCCGGGGCAATACAGGGAAAATTGGCGCAAAATGGAAAAATTTGGGTAGCATGTCGCAAAAACGCGAATTGGGCCCTTAGTAAATGACCCCCAAAGAGTTGATCCTTAAAGGGGTATTCCCATTTCAGCAAATTAATGCTATTGTTTGTATGATGAAAAATTATACAGTTTTCCAATATACTTTCTGTATCAATTCCTCCCGGTTTTCTAGATGTCTGCCCTCTGTCATTGTATAAAAAGCTTCTATGTTTGCTTCCAGTGGATAGAAATCTGACCATAGTCACACAGGTGCAAAGCTCGTTAGTGTCAAAGAAACTAATCAGAGCTGTGTGATATAACGAGCTGTGCACCTGTGTGACCATGGTCAGATTTCTGTCCACTGGAAAAAAACAATGATGACTTCTATAGAATAACAGCAAGCAGAGATCTAAAAAACCATGAGGAATTTGATAAAAGGAAGTATATTGAAAATTGTATAACTTTTCATAATTCAAACAATAACATTTATTTGCTAAAATGGGAACACCCCTTTAATGACTAGTTTATAGAAAAGCTTCAGAGAATATAAGTGATTTTAATTTGGTGAATATCTATGTGACAATATTATGTATCAAAAAATGTTGAAATACATATCAAAATAAATAGAAACTAGTCACGATAACACATTTCACTAAAGTCCTCCAACTTACCACTTAATTCTGTGCAAAACCAGAAGAGTAAAGAAAATTTCTGGGGTACATTAAAAACTAAGGAATGGGCATGCACCGTAACAATAAAATGAAATACAAATAAAATTGTTGTCAACAGGTTGTAAATCCATGGTAAAAATATTTGTGTTATATTACACTCCGTAATCAGAGCTGTGTGTTATAACATGCCATGCATCTGTGTGACCATGGCCAAATTTCTGTATGTAAAGGAGGGTCTCTAAACAATTAACAAACAAAGTCACCACACTAGGCCCATTGCTAGATCACCCCCTTTCGTGACACTGCTGTTTTATCTAAAGGAAGTACATTTTTGTTTAGTTTGACCCAGCGTCTTTGTTAGCTCATATATAACCTGACAGTTAAAGTGTTGTTCCATTTTCAGCAAATAAATACTATTGTTTGTAAAATGAAAAGCTATACAATTTTCCAATATACTTTCTGTATTAATTTCTCACAGGCTTCTAGATCTCTGCTTGCTGGTCTTATATAGAAAGCTTCTACATTTACTTCCACTGGATAGAAATCTGTCCATGGTCATGTAATGTCACACTGCTCGTCATATCACACAGCTCTGATTACTCTTTACGATTCTAACACGCCAGATTTCTGTCCACTGGAAGCAAATTTAGAAGCGTCCTATTGAAGGACAGCAAGCAGAGATGTAGAAAATCGAGAGAAACTGATAGTGGAAGTATATTATAAAATTGTATAAGATTTCTTTATACAAACAATAACATAATAATTAGAGTTTCGGATACCCATATTGTATTTGTAAAAAATGTATCACTGCTATACTATAGAGGCAGCACAGTGGCTTAGTGGTTAGCATTTCAGCCATATAGCACTGCGGACCTGGGTCCCCATCTGCAGGGCTGCCCCATCAACATCTGAAAAGAGTTTGTATGTTCTCTCCGTGTTTGTGTGAGTTTCCTCCGGGTCCTCTGGTTTCCTCCCACACTCCAAAACATACCAGTAGGTTGATTAGATTGTGAGCCCCATTGGGGACAGGGACTGATTCGGCAAGCTCTGTGCAGCACTGCATAATCTGTGTGCACTATATGAATAAAGAATTTTTATTATTTATTATTATACTGCTAGAAATAACAGAAGACAATATGGTGGTTATCAAACTAAAAGGCTATAGTTATAGTAGTAAAGATGTAGTGTCACTGACATACCTGGAAAAACTGAGAGATCATCAATGTTGGGAAATCATCAAGATAAAACAAAACTAGAGCAAAATTAAGATTGATACCTAAAAATTAATTAGTTGTAACTACTTTACTGCAGGATATTTTGTACCATATTTGATATTGGCTATAACAGCCGTCCATCTTTATAGCCACTTTAGACCTTTTATATTAGGCTTTAGCAGATTTAGTGTCTTCTGTTCATCTTATATAAATTATATAATAAAATGAAATGACAGATGTAATGATTTAGGGTACACTAAATTAGAATTCTGTTAATGAGTAACTGCCATTGCTAATCTTTGCAGAATCACAGCATTTTTTTACCTTCTGCATGATTAATGTAAGAAATGCCCTGAAGGTTAGGTGTTTTACATGGTATAGTGAATACCTTATGTCTTTTGTCTCTGGACTCGGATTGTGACTATCTAAAAGTAGTCACGTTCCCATGAATTCACATTTTTTTGTTTCTACGTAGAAGACAGAACTAAAATATCACTTCCAACATATTGACAGATCTACTGTATGCCTTTTAAATACAATTTTTACTGCTCATCCACCCACCCACAAATACTTTTACTGTACGTGACAAAGACATGTCATCATAGGCGTATTCATATTTATATTCATATATCTATGGAGTAAGCCTGCTGTTTGTACAATATTTGGGTTCCAATCCTGGTGCTGATACCATATCAATCAAGTAAGCAGACTGCTTGTATTATACCTGTGTGCTGCTGTAGTACTGTGTCTATGCAGTAAGCCTGCATCTCTGTACCGGGTCAGATGCTTGTACCACATAGATGAAGTACTCTACTTGTGTGTCAAGTACCAGACCACCCAGTGTAGATTTACAATGTGCCATGAGGGTCCCTAAAGATTCTGTTTTTGTGTTTTGGAGTGGGCCTTAGGAGGCTCAGAGTCATTGAATAGCCTAATGTTAGGACCCTGCCCAGCCCAAACAATTAAAATTGTCACCGTAGCACAGCAGTTTTCACTAGAGCTGAATAGCAACCTCAAAGCAAAAGTAGCATGACAGAAAAATTGTAAAAATATAGTTCCTAATGGTCTGTTCTGAATTTTGAGACAGAAAATAAAAAAATAAAAGTATAAAAAAAAGGGAATACATTTAATAAAAATACACGAAAAAAAATCTACTCCAAAAAACACATGAAAATTTGTGGGTAAGACAAAAATTGCTAAAATGTAAAATAACAGTTAGTGTACGCTTCAGTGTACTGTTAGTGTTTATGGACAGATTTTGCTCTAAATCTACTTCCCATAAAATTCACATGCAGTGATACCTTAGAAAATAAAAGAGATGATCTGAAAATCAACAGCCTGTTCATTATTAGCATGACAAGTTAACATAGGCTGACCCACAAGTGAACAGATGGATCCACTGGTGGGCCTCTGAGCTAGGGGGACCCACTGGTCGTACATGAATGGCGCATGCCAGAGCACAGTCACTGTACTTCATACAGAAGTTCCACATTCAGGATCTCAACCATAAATATAGTAATATGGCTAGGATATGTAACAAAATCCCCACTTTGTTCTTATATGCTGTAGATGCAGTGTGTGGATGAGATGACATCTAGATGCAGTGTCTTGCCAACTCAACATCACTGTTGGGTCTGAGCATGTTGCTGCTGAATAGAGATGAGTAGACCCATTGGTCGGGTTAGGGTTCAGCATTTGGGTTTGACCGTCTGACCTGGCCATATTGCAGATGGATTGGCTGTTTGGCCACCAATCTAGGGCTATGATTGGCCAGGGGGTGTCCTTGCTAACATCCAGGTGTCCCCCTGGACAATCATATTGATGGCTAGTTGCGATGGGCATCAATTTTCCAGGTCCACAAACCTCTACTACTGAATAACACTTTCCATGTAACTTTGGGTTTCAATTGTCAAATCTGACTATTAGCAAAGCTGTAGTTGTTGTCAATGGTAACCAACCAGAAATCCACTTTCATTAACACAGTTTAAAAACTTAAAAGAAATCTACCATTTGATTTCATGCATTATGAACTAAACACTGATGCAGGCACCTATCTTGTTTAATCCCTGAGTGGTTTTGCTGAAAAAACAATTATAATATTCAGGACCTTGGGAAGCTGGGTTGTTTTAGCCTGGCGTTGATAAACACATTACACAGAGCTTTTTCGAACAGTCTAGAAAGGACTAATCAACCAGAGTTGGATCACTCATACACAGCAGCGATTGATTACTTCTGCCTGTCAGGGAAAACACTTTGATTACATAATTCTCTGGTGCAGTGCATAACTAATGTGAGAGGAAAAGCGCCGAGCCAGCCACACAGGAGCGAGAGAGCTTCATTATCATAATTTTATAATTGTTTTTTCAGCAAAACCACTCAGCTCAGAGATTAAACAATATATGATTAGCATCAGTGTAGCTACAGAATTCTCAAGGCATGTTTGGTTCCTAATGGATCAAATCAAATGGTAGATTTTCTTTAATGCTGAGCTGTGAGTACTTGGAGAGACTAAAAAAAATCTAATAAAAAATGAAGATTCTCAATGGTATCCTTCTCATGTTCACCATATTCCCCACCATGTTAATGTAACTGGTTCCAGGTATCTCTTCAAAAAGAACAGCAGTCTGTGTGTGGTTGTGTAGAACTTTTCTGTTCATCTGTATACAAAGGTTCTCTGGGCATTGTGATATGACTAGCCATGTCTGATATGGTCATTTATTGTTGCCGTGTGGACATTTATTAATGGCTGAGAGTTTAAAGTGGCTAGGTTGAAGGAAATAGCAAGTCTGAAGATTAATATAAGAGCTCCCAGGACTCTAACAGGACAAAGTACAGACTAGGAGGCAGGACATTACAGATATACATTTTTGTCAGCTGTTTTCTTGGAGTTTATGGAATGGGTGTTGGGTAATATATGTATGTAGCGGCATGTCATTTCCCCAGGCAAGGGCTACCGCTAGGAATTTAGAGCCATGACAAGTATATTTTGTGGTACCCCCACTTCTTGCACACATTAGTTTCCCATATTTTTCTGCTACAACCTATTATTGCAGTACTTATTTTTAAAGAGGACCGGTCACCAGATTTTGAACCCCCTGACTAACAATGCCTGCTGATAAAGGGTTACAAGTCTTCCCCATATCACCTAAAATTAGAAGCCAGTGGGGCCCTGTACCTTAATTACAGACATATATATGCAAATGCCTGCTCTGCCTCCTTGTACCTAGGGAATGTCTGCTAATATTCAACTACAGACATATAAAGCTCTATGTACAGATAGGAAATAATGGGGCACATTTACTTACCCGGTCCAGTCGCGATCCAGCGGCGCGCTCTACGTCGAGGATTCGGGTCTGCCGGGATTCACTATGGTCCGTGCTCCCGATATCCACTATCCACCAGGTGTTGCTGCTGCGCAGAGTTCCGCCGGAGTTCACCTGCTTCTTCCCGGTGCATGTAAGTGCTGATCTTGCGACACAAATTCTTTTTTAAATTCCGCGTTTTTTCTGGATTCGTCAGGACACCCAACTCCCCCCCCCCCCCATTTCTGTAACGTGAAAGCCGGCGTCAATGCGCCAAATTCAGGTCGTATGTGCCAAAATTCCGGGGCAATTCAGCACAAATCGGAAATCGACGGGAAACACGACCCTTAGTAAATGAGCCCCAATGTGTCAAATTTTTTACATGGTGCCTTGTCTTACATTCATCAGATGTGACCAGTGACATCATTGCAGGTCTCTCAGGCTTCTAAGAATAACAAACTGTACACCATGTATGAAGTCCATAGAGGCTGCTGTGACTTCATCTGATCACATACAGTACAGTACAGGTACAGTTTGCTATTGCAGAGAGTCTAAAGTAGCTGAGATGATGTCACTCTGGTCACATGACATGAACTATCACCAGTAAGGAGGCATAAGGCATGGGGAGTGATAGATGGGATGGGCAGGACACGCCCCCCTCTGATGCCAGGTAATATGAGATAAAAGGGGATTTATGTGGATGTAAGCGAAACAATCAATTTTTAGCTAAAAGAAGGGTATCAGATAGTTAATAGAGCTCTATAGGAACCTACACTACCGACCAGACAATATTGAGTAATACCAGTACTAGTTAAAATAAAATATTTATTGCGCAGACAAAGTTCTGTTGGGATTGAAAATGTGTCGGGGAGTTGCTGGACAGCGTTCCTTCCATGCAAATTGCTATAATCTGTTTCAGGTGTATATCATTATTTTTTACTACATCTGCACATTATTGTCTTTGAATCATTGATTCGGGCATTTCGTGCCTTGCACTGTGCACTTTGATTAATGAATGCATTATATTTCATGTTATGTGTCCGCTGCCCAGCACTCATGTTTATGCTATGTAGCCACCCTTGCTTTTTAATCTTTACTTTTTAATTGTACCTAATAAATAATTTATTTTAACTAGTACTGGTATTACTCAATATTGTCTGTTCGGTAGTGTTTGTTCTTGAGAGTAACCGGTTTAATATTGATTTGTGTCCTACTTTACAATGCATTTGCCTTTACATAGTGATTCATGGTTTGTCCAATTTCTTTGATAGGATTGCTCTATAGGAACCTGTCACTGGCTATATACAGGCAGTCCCCGGGTTACATACAAGATAGGGACTGTAGGTTTGTTCTTAAGTTGAGTTTGTATGTAAGTCGGAACTGTATACTTTATCATTGTAACCCCAGCCAAAATTTTTTAGGTCTCTGTGACAATTTGATTTTAAAAATGTTGGATTGTCATAAGAACCAGGATTAACAATAAAGCTTCATTGTAGACACCAGTGGTAACTGTTATAGCTGTTTATTGTAGCCTAAGACTAAACTACAGTAAATTGCCAACATCCAGAGGTCCGTTTGTAACTAGGGGTCCTATGTAAGTCAGGTGTTCTTAAGTAGGGGACCACCTGTATGTGCAAATGTGGTGACAAGTTCCCTTTAAGACTATATGGAAACCTTGGTTGTTAAAATATAGCCTTAAATGTAAAGATTGTAAATGATCTGATGTTTCTTGCATAAAAACAGTAATATAACAAAACTTGTTAAATAAAACTATAACATAATTACGTGTTTTACATGGAGACAGTAACAAAAGTAGTCTTACAACATAGATACAGTACCAGGACCAAGCTTACTACATAGATACATTATCAGAACTTCGATCACTTCATAATCAATATTACATAGATATGTTGTCAGAAACAATCTTATCATGAAGAAAGAGCACTGGTACGAAGCTTACTACATAAATACATGGCCAGAACTGAAGAGTGAAACAGACAGCCTTTTATGGCACCAGATTTATCACAGTGTCTGATGCTCGATGCTATCTCTGACTGTTCTCTACTATCCTTCATAGTAGAAGATACCAGAGAATCACGATTTGTCAGCTCATGGGAAATACCAGCACATACTGTTAATCTGGTGACTCACAGATGACGTCTTTGAATGCAGGAGTCTCTTTCATTTTCTTCTTCTCCGTGGCCAACATGTCAGTTTCTTCCAGCCACAACTTGTCCCTGCAGATTAAGCAACATTTTAGGTTCCTAGCTTCATCTTCATCTTCTCCACCTTCTTATTAGAAACTTAATACTGTTCTCTTGCTCCCATAGAGATCACTGTTATGCCCCAACAGTAGCCCATAGTAGGTGTCTCCATAGTAGTTAATATTGTAACATTGCCCCACAGTAGCCAATATAGTGAAACTGCCTCACAGCAGCCATACTCCAAGTACCCCCAAAATAACCAGTAGTCACAGCATCCAATGGTAGCCCATAGTCGCAGTGCACACAAAATAGCCCATAGTCACAGTTTCCAGAAGCCCATAATCACAATGCCTCCGGTAATCCATAGTTACAGTGCCACTACAGTAGCCCATTGTCACAGTGCCAAATGGTAGTCCATAGTTGCAATGTCAAAATGTCTCCCGTAACCCATACAGTGCCCCCAGTATCCCAAAGTCACAATGCCCCCAGTAACCCAAAATTATAGTGTCCCTTCAGTAGCCGATAGTCACAAATACCGCCAGTAGGAAGAAAATAAATAAATAAAAACGTCACATCTGCGTAGGGTCACACGCATCACAGGTCAAAGGTCTGTGAAGCTGTGAAGAAGGTGCTGGAAACATGCCAATGTAATATGATCATCCTGCCTGGATATAATTCACCTCACCGAATGCATGCTTACTGCAGCCCATGGGATGGTGGAGGCAGAGCAGGGAGCTACCAGCTCCTTGCTCTGTGTTACACTATGAATACAGAATGCAGATCTGGACACATCATGCATGTGATGGGTGATGTGACATTGGTGCAATTTATCAGGGCGGAATATTGGGACCCTGGTCCCCCTTTTTCATCCCAATAAAGGAGTCCCAGTATTCTACCCATCGCTTTATGGTGTTCCTGGTCTCAAGATTGGATTTAACTGGTGAGCCTTAGAAAACACTGGGCATGAATTTAACAAAAATAGCCACAGTATGGTCGCACTGAAATAAAATTACAAATTTACATTGGGGCTTAATGGTGCATGAGTCACATACACTTTGGTTCACTTACACTGTGTGTTGCAAATTTATGGGAGACTGTGAATTGTAATGCACACTTTTTTTATTTTCAATTTGTTGCCAAATCACGTGACAGCACACACATGTTTTATTAATGGTTTTATTTACCTAGTCTTTTTTCCTTTTACAGGAGGTTCTTGATAACGCCTCAGGAGTGTAAAGCAAATGTTAGTTTTAAGGGCAAGTAACTGAAAAGAAATAAAAAAGAAACAATAAAAGGAAAAAATAGTTTCCCCTTGTCCAATTTCCCCAATAGTTTGAAACTCCAAATTGTAAAACTGTTATTATTTTTATGAAGAATTGGTTACACTTCACATACCAGACCACAAAACATGACATTTCAAATTGCCAAAGTACTACCAAGAGGAGCCCTTCCTTCATACAGTATGGGACTGTAAAGTATATACCATATATACTCGAGTATAAGCCTAGTTTTTTAGCACCAAAAAATGCGCTGAAAACCTAAACTTGGCTTATACTCGAGTAAAAAAATATAGGTTTTACCAGGTTTTTGTGGTAAAATTAGGGGCCTCGGCTTATACTTGGGTCGGCTTATACTCGAGTATATACGGTAACTCCACACATCTGGGGGTTTATTTGGGGTGAAATTCAGGGGAATCGAGAATTTTGCCTCAAATTCTTTGATAAAACCTATGTCTGAACACATTTAAATGCTACATTACCTTTAATATCTAGATTCGATCGAGCACACCCTGTAATAGGAATATGAAACAATCTAATGTTGATGTCTGTCACTTTTGATTTTTGGCCATGAAAGCTAGGTTTCATCCAGATGAAGGTATTTGTATCTCTTCATATGTTATCCTTTACAAACTAGACTAAAAACAGCCTCAGATTAGGTATGAAATATCTTTTCTAGCATTCCCACTATTGCCTATAAAAAGCACCTCCAAAGACATAAGCTAATGAGCTAAGAAGAGTCACTGTTAGGGAATGGAGGTGGAGCTTCACTTCAGATGTCCATATGCTGGGCTCTACAGTACAAAGAACAAAGCTTTAAAAATATCACATTAAAATACATTTACACTAGTTTCTCGGTGGTAGACTGTCCTATAAAGCATGTCTGTTACCTGTTGGGGATGATTGAACCGTTTTCAGCTTCTTACAGAAAATAAGGTTACAAAAATATGCAAATGAACTGGAGCCCTAGCGACTCCTGGCTCCTCTGCCTAACAATGAAGTGGGGGAGCTTGGATGCGCAAATACATTAGGAAGCGGAGGCCAAATTAGGTAGCCAACTGGTTGTTTGCATATTTTTAATATCATCCCCTGCAAATTACAAGTGTGTGTTATAGGACAGTCCACCACTGAGAAACTGGTGGTAGATTCCCTTTAACCCCTTCACGCTCCGCGGCGGATATATCCGCCACGGAGCGCAGTGACTTAGCGCTCAGTGGCGGATATATCCGCCACGGCGCTTATGCCGGCTCGGCTCTGGATCAGAGCCGAACCGGCATCGGGAAACACGGGGTGCCGGCTGTAACTAATAGCCGGCACCCCAGTGTAACACCCGCGATCGGAGTTGTCTCCGATCGCGGGTGCTTAACCCTTTAGATGCCGCGGTCAGCGCGAGCGCGGCATCTAACAAGCATCTGGGGTGTCTTTCCCCCACGATCGGCCCCCCCGAACCGTTTTCGGGGGGCGCCGATCGTTGCTATAGTAACTCTGGGGTCCGATCTGGACCCCAGAGTTACTAGCAAGAATTGCCAGTAAGATGGCGTCTGTGACGTCATCTTACTGGCAAAGTGCCAGCCTATGCAAGTGTATAGGCTGACACTGATAATACTCTGCAATACATGAGTATTGCAGAATATTATCATGAAGAAGCAATCAGAAGATTGCTTCTTCATGTCCCATGGTATAAAAGTGAAAAAGTAAAAAAAAAAATGTTATTCAATAAAAAAATAAAGTAATAAATCACTAAAAATGCCCAAAACCCCCAAAACATATAAAGAGACATATAACTAAAAAAAAAGTCTAAATCATAACACAAACCTCACATATATAGTATCACCGCATCCGTAACAACCCGTAGAATAAAAGTAAATCATTATTGAACCCCCACGATAAACGCCGTAAAAAAAAACTGTTATAAACCCTCCAAAAATTATGATTTTTACCTTTTCAATCCCACAAAAAATGCTATAAAATGCGACCAAAAAACCATATGTACTTAGACATGATACTGGGGCAAAGTACAACATGTCCCGCAAAAAACAAGCCATCAACCAGCTCCGTAGCCAAAAACGTAACAAAGTTATGCCACTTGGAAGATGGCAATACAAAAATTATAGATTTTTCCCCACATTAGGGTTTTGTTTGACAAATTTAGTAAAACGTAAGAAAATATATTCATGTCTGGTATCCCCGTAATCGTATCAACCCATAGAATAAAGATAACATGATTATTAGTCTATACGGTGAACACCAAAAATGAGGAAACTAAAATCCTGGCAGCTGCAGGGTGCTCCTTCCCTTCTGCGTCTCGCTGTGCGCCCATAAAACAAGTCACAGCCACATGTGGGGGGTCTTTGTACTCAGGAGAAATTGCAGAACAAATTGTATGGTGGGTTTTCTCTTTTTATATTTTGGAAATGTGTAAATTTTAGTGCTAAATGAACGTATAAGGGAACAGTATGACCATTCTAAATTTCACCTCCATTTTGATTCAATTACTATGAAGATCTCAAGGGGTTAACAATCTTCGTAAAAGCTGTTTCTGATAGCTTGAGGGGTGCAGATTTGAAAATGGGTTGGTTATATTGGGGGTTTTGATGCTAAATATGTAAAATTTCATTCAAAACTGTATTTATCCCCAAAATAGTCAATTCTGAAAATCCGGAAAAGCGATATTCTATTTGTAAGCCGCGTGACATCAAAATAAATTATCCAGACATTTCAGAAATTATGAAAATGTAAAGTAGACAAATGGGAAATGTTATTCAGCAACTTATTTAGGTGGTAAATCTATCTGCCTGAAAACGCAATGATTTAGAATTTCGAAAATGGCAAATTTTTCAAAAAATTTATCATATTTTCTTTTTTTTGTAAATAAACGCAAAACTTATCTGCCAAAATTTACCACTAAAATGAAGTACAACATGTGGGGAAAAAACAATCTCAGAATCGTTTTGATAAGTAACAGTGTTCAAAAGTTATAACCATATAAAGCGAAGCAAGTCAGAATCCAAAAAATCGGGCTGAGCCTTAAGCTGTAAAATGGCTGCGTCCTTAAGGGGTTAAAGATGAGAATCGCATCTATAGAATGGGAGGAACAGGCAGTTAGAATATTGTTGGAAATGTGAGCTGCAGGAAAAAATCCTCTTCTTAACTATGTCTTGAACTTCCTGTATCTCTAGTTTTATTGCACACAGATGCAAAATCACACTTGCAAAAATGAGATTCTGATCTTTAATAAGATATAAAAAACACATTTGTAGGTGATACAAAGGCTTAGATAGGGATGTCTTTAATGATGCTATTCCTGCAGCCTCCAAATGGGACTAATCTCAAGTAAAAAAAATCCTCTCAGTTCATTTGTATGTGAGTTTAGACATAACACAAACCACAGAATGCTAATATGGATGTTTCACACTGTACCTGGAGTTGCTGTTAGTTTAATGGTGTAAAGGCCGGTGACATTTAATAGAGATATCCTATGTGTATGGCCATATACATTTTCTCGGTGTGTGAATAGGCCAGATTGGCTAGCTGTGCTCATATCCTTATACAATGCACCAGATCTTATCACAGTTAGTGCTGTTATGCTGATAAACCAATAGTTTACTATTACAAAGACTTGCAGTTTAGTTTGAACAGGTGCTAGCCACTCTACAGTTATTACATGGCCGACATGGCCAAGCATTAATCAAATTAATGAACTAATACGTGACAATTTATTATGCATTATGTCAGTCTACATAATTGACAGGATATCTGTTGACAGGAAAAACAAACAGGCGTTAAAAAAAAGAAGTGGGAAATGAAAATATAGGAAATTTGTGGGTATTTCATAATGTCTGACAGGAGCAAATGTAGACTGCCATATGCCCTGGGCCCCACAATCTATTTTTCCTTTGTTAAATGGTGTGAAATTTACTGCCTAGAAATGGTATGAGAGCGAAGCTTACCTCATAGGATGCTACTAGCATCCTTACTTACAGTTTGAAATGTCCTTTATAGAATTCCTTCTTTTACCATATTTTTCGGACTATAAAGCGCACAAAAAAACAGATTTCATCAGGCTGGTGATTTGGTGAGCTACAGAACCGCAGAATGCAAACAGTTAAAGAAATAGACTGGAACTGGATCTTTATGTGCAGCTCACATTTCTCACTGTCTTTCAATATATTTGATTTTATAGTTCACAGAAACACATTAAGGCTGCAGCTTAATGACCTTTGGAGGGAATTTTTAAGGTTCTAAAGGGCTTTATTTATACATATTTTTCAGAAAGCATTGGTTTAGTGGTTGGTTTAGGTCACCATGGACCCCCCAAAAGTCCAGAGCCCCCAAATTATAATCTGCTACTGGTGTCTGATAGATTGCAGCTTTCACCTATTAAACCAAAAGTTACCCCTTATTTACTGACATAACAAAATTATAAAAATGTAGGATTTTTTTATTATACGCCAGCACAGCAGCCTCTAGTGCAGTGATTTTCAACCTGTGTGCCGCGACACATGGTTGAGTGTGCCGCGGGGAAAGATCCCCGAACTATGGTGCCCGGCGCCAGCACCCAGCAAACCCGTCAAGTGCTGCTGGGAGGGCCCACTCGTGGCCAGATCTCATTCCCCTGCAGCCGGCCCGTGCCGGGTGCTGGCACCGCTTGCCGAAAGACGCTGCCATCCCCAGCAGCCTGGCTGTGCGGTAAAGTGGCGCGCGGTATGCTGCAGGATGCTGCGTGTGAAGCGATGTGCGGCTGCCGGCAGGAGGAGGAAGACGACGAATTGGAAGCTCCGGATCTGAGTAGAAGACTGAGGTGAGTACTATTTTTTTATTTTAAATGTCACATTTACTAGTCCATGGGGATGAGAAGGAGCTGTATATAATGAACGGGGGGGGGGGCGTGAGGAGCGGGCCACATATAATGAATGGGGGGGGGCTATGAGGAGGGGACTATATAATGAATGGGGGCATGAGGAGGGGGCTGTATATGATGAATGGGGGATGAAGAGAGGACTGTATATAATAAATGGGGGGTGCATGCAGGGGGCTGCATGTAATGTTTGGGAGAAAAGGAGGGGGCTGCATATAATGGGCGATGAGGGGGATGCATATAATCCATATGGGGCTGCATATAATTAAACTATGGGTGGTGAGAGGGGCCTGGGCTTTATATAATTAATTCATGGGGGCTGAATATAATTAATTTATGAGGGTGAAGAGGCTGTATAAAATGGGCCTCTAGGGCCTTTTTATTAGTAAAGGGAGGCAGCTAGGGGCTTTTTATTAGTAAAGGGAGGCAGCTAGGGCCTTTTTATTAGTAAAGGGAGGCAGCTAGGGGCTCTTAATTCGTAAAGGGAGGCCGCTAGGGGCTTTTAATTAGTAAAGGGAGGCAGCTAGGAGCTCTTAATTCGTAAAGGGGGGCCGCTAGAGGTTTTTTATTAGTAAAGGGAGGCCGCTATGGGCTTTTTATCAGGAAAGTTAGGCCCTAGGGGCTTTTTATTAGTAAAGGTAGGCCCTAGGGGCTTTTTATTAGTAAAGGGGGGCTGCTAGGGGCTTTTTATCAGGAAAGGGAGGCTGCTAGGGACTTTTTATCAGGAAAGGGAGGCCGCTTGGGGCTTTTTATTAGTAAAGGGAGGCCCTAGGGGCTTTTTATTAGTAAAGATAGGTCCTAGGGGCTTTTTATTAGTAAAGGGGGGGTCACTAGGGGCTTTTTATCAGGAAAGGAAGGCCGCTAGGGGCTTTTTATTAGTAAAGGGAGGATATCCCTTTTGTCAAAACAGGTCCAGGTTTCACACTAAGTAAAATAACAGTAAGTAAAATAAATTTAGAATCTATATTATTAACTATATGTATAGTATGACTGTTTTAGTGTCATTTTGTGCTATTTTGGTTGGTGGTGTGCCCCAGGATTTTCTAAGTAGAAGAAGTGTGCCGCGGCTCAAAAAAGGTTGAAAATCACTGCTCTAGTGAGTGCGCAGGTGCAGAGCAGGAACGTTCCCCACCAGCCAACTCCAACACCCCTTCAAGCCCTTCCACACCCTCTTTGAGTAGAGGTAATGTGAAGGGGAAAATAATAATAATTACTTGCTTTTGGAATGTTGGATGGGAAAAAATAGAATTGCATGAAGGATGTAAATGGAATACTTCAGTTTGCATATGGGAATATGTAAAATAAGCGGTTAAAAATAGATGAGTGCAAACAGAAATGTAAAAAAATATGTGAAAAGAGACTTACATTTGTTAAAAAAGTATTTCTCTAAAATACTCTAAAAATGGCAACACTGAAGTCCAATTACACTTATCTAAAAAAAATATTCAGCTAATTGTACTGTATATTTTAGAAAAGTAGTTATAAATCAACCCAACCATTGTTAATATCTATGGGCTGTTAGTGATAGCCCAATTTTCAAAAAAAGAATTGGCTAGCTTTTGGCTGAACTCCCAGCCTGTCAGTATGTAACTGCTATATTGGAAGCAGGGTTCAGGACATTCTTCTTAGCCAATGGGGTATACGTGCCAGTATTTTACAACATAAGTTATTTTTATTTTCCAACAACAACAGTAGGCATTCCGTATTATTTTCTACACATTGCAAATAAGGAATATCCTTCACCAAGCAATAGGATAGTCGTATTCACATGCTCCAACAGGTAGTGATGACAGGTGTTGACTTTTGATATATTTTTTTTTATATAATGGTTAAAAATTTTCTTTACCTCTCATAATGTTGTTGGTTATAGCCGTAACTTGTAATACCACCAAAAATCTGGTTAGAAAAATAGTACAAGTTGTATATTATTGCTAGAGAGTATATATAAGTGGAATACTCTCAAGAGTTGGAGAGATGAGTTGTTTTTACAGGTGAATATTGGGTTAGGCTTATTCAATTCTGGGAACACAATTTCTTGTCACTGGCCCCACCACAGATTATCTTGAAATCTAAAAAAGAAAAAAAAACTCCATTCTGTACATTTGAATATTTAGAAATGGGCATATAAACTGTATAATACAGTTGGCACTGTATGCAGAAAAGGAAGTTTGCATTGGACCTAGATTAGTTGTCACAGTGAGGTAGAGCTGGTCTTGACATGTTTTAATACGAAAAGCATCAGACATTTGGTGCTTTTGTCACAAGATCTTGGTTTGATAAAAGATTAAGTCTATTGAAATTTACTCTTTTGTGTTTTAAACTTTGCTGTTGATTTATTATTCAAATGAATCCAAGTTATGTAAGATTCAAAGTGGTTTTAATAACCTACCAGTGATGTAATGAGCTGGGAGCATCACTTTATTTCTGGAAAAACTATTCTTCATCACAGGTTCCACTTAATGGTACCCGGCCAGCCCTGACTCACTAGGGAAAGGCTTGAGGCACTCCACCAGTGATGATAAGGCTATCAGTCTAGTACGCAGACATGTCCATGTACACATGACGCTGAGTGGGATTGCCAAAGGTCGGCTCTGCCTGATCAAGTCTGGAGCTGATGTTCTGAGCTCCAGCTGATCAGTGTTAACTGGCAATTCCTAACTATCCATAAATAGTAAACCACTTGCAGTATGTTGTCAAACAGCTTAACACCTTCAAGATCAGGTTTCTTTCATTCTTTAATTAAAGGTCCTGCATCCAGAGATATGACTAACCAGATCTCCGGAAGTCCTATGCATGGTGTCAATCACAGAGGAGGAGGCATACAGAGCTCCCCACCCTGACTTCAAGAAGTTATTACGCTGTTTGACAATCAACTGATAGTGGTTTATTAGGCCAATTGCTGATCACAGGTTCCCTTTAAATTGTGGTCATCCCCCAATATGCAAAACCTCATTGATCCCACAATGACCACTTTAATAATATCTTCAATTTGTCCTAATATAGCTAGCCAATATCCCCCAAAGTTTTATACAATCCCATAAGAAATGCTCAAGATTTGCCCCAATCACTTGGCATCTTGGGTACACAGATGATTTTTTAGGATTAAATTGACTAACTAAGGGTACATGCACACAGCCGTATGCCCACTGGAGGAGATGACCACTTCCCCCGCAAGAGAAAAGCGGCGCACGGCTGCACACACGGGGAAAGATAAAGCATGCTCTATCTTTTCCCCGTGTACTGCGCAGATCTTGTGGCACCATTGCCGTCTGTGGGGACGTATATTTGACGTATATGTGACCTAAATATACCCTAAATCTGGGGCATAATATAATCTACTTACAATACTAAACTGAATAAATTTATGATTCAGATCCATAGAGCATCTTTTTACATTATCGTACATACATTTCCAGCTTTTTTGCATAAGTTCTTGCACAACCTTTTTTTTTAAATGTCTGTGTAAGCAAGACTTGATCTTTTATACTATTATATAAAACACACTTAATGATTTTCTCTTCAATTCTTTTTTCCTTAAAATTTCTATTAATAATGGTGTCTTCTGGTGACTTAATATTGTTTTTTCTTTAATTTTACTTATAGCATCTCTAAGTTGCAAGTAGTCAAATTTATCATTTTCATAGGGGTTGCAGGGTGACTTTGTGGTGAGCATTACACCCTTGCAGCACTGGGGACCTGGGTTCAAGTCCATTAGATTAGATTGTGAACCCCATTGGGGACAGACAGGTAGACTTGGCTGCATTGCATCCTTTATTGGACCCCAGGATTGCCACTGAGATGATCAACACCTCGTATCAGGGGAGAGGAGTGTTAGCCCTTTAGGTGCTGCAATTATGTTTGACCACAGTGCCTATAGGGTTAAACAGCTGGGATCATGACTAAGAGATCCCTGCTGAGCCTATGTGATCTCCATAACAATGGGAAACGTCATAGTGCACTTAATACAAACTCAACATGACGTTCCATAACGTCATGGTGCGTTAAGGGGTTAAACGAATGTGTAGAGTTTGCGTGACTTTTCTCCATGTACTCTAGTTTCCTCCCACTCCAAAAACGTATTAATAGGTTGATTAACTTCCTGCAAAATGTCCCTTGTGTGTGTGTTAGATAGGGAGATTAGATTGTGCGTAAGGCTGGCAAGAGTGACTGATGTGTACAGCACTTCTGATTATGACACTATGAAAGGAACAGGAAAAAGTTCTCTATTGCATGACAGTAAATAAACGGAACTTTTCTACAGTGACTTTTGTAAAAAGATCTTCATAAGCACTTATTGCACAAGACTTGTGTGCCCTCAGATATAAGATCCAGAATTTGACCTAGTGATGTAATATTTATCTAGTTTATTGCGTCTGACGTTCCAGTTTATTCTTTTTCATTGATATAGGTTTTACGATGGGGTAATAAGATACTGGTTTATTACAAACTTCCTCTAACAAATATAAATGCATTTTTGAAGTCTAAGACTGACGAACAATAAGGACACCAGTTTCTCTTGGGAAATTGCACAAAGATTGTCAGAAGTCTGTCCTAAGTGCTACAGGCATATAGGGGTAGTTGTTTTAATAGCCCAAAATTTCATAACCAATTAGATTAGAATGTTTTCCTGTTCTCCTAATGTCAATGACCCTAACACACACCCCAACTGAAACTCTCTGAAGTCTTTACAAGTACACGCCAAGAATTCGCATTACTAAAATATCAAATAAGAATTTTTGCTGAAAAATGTTTTCATTGACTTTGAAGTGTTTTTAATAATGATATACAGAAATAAGTATAATTAACATATAATCATTTGGAATTGGATCCACACTGTAGGAGCAGCTCAAGTGGCGGATTGCATGGATGAAACCTGTATCAGTATTTATCATCTATAGCTCCAGAATGAAAGCAGATACACATTTAACATTTGCATCCTGTTATCACAGAATCTTAACCTTTTCTATATTCCATATTTTGTCTGGCCGACCACCTCCGTCTTCTTCATGTTACACCCTTTGAAAGCTGCAGGGAGTAAGAAAATAACAAGCCAAAAACAGTAAATGCTGAAGAAGGTTGTACAGTGGCCGATTCTTTGAAGGATGTAATGGAAATTAGATGTATATAATGACCAATAAAAACAAAAACATTGCCCGCGCTATTATTCATGTGAAATGAAGTTCTGCTCCGAACTATTTTCATTTGCAGTCGGGTTGGGAAGGTCTTTGTCACATTCTCACATTCTCAGAATAGACTCAGCTACCACACAGGCCTTAAGGGTTTCGGTCACTGCATACAAAATAGCTGTCACATTTCTTAAGGAGCAGTCCTGTTGTTCAATAACACAAAAACTATTTGTCTATGATAATTAATATCCTTCTTGCATTCAATTTTCATCCTATTGCCTGTGTGAACCTTGTTTATTAGCCAACAAAATCAAAGAAATGTTCACAGCTGCTGGAGATGACTGCGCTGAGCGAACAGTAGACAACACTCTGTGCCCTTATATGACTGTCGACTAAGACACAGGTGGCAGCGGAACTTTTGGGGAGGAGTCTACAGATTCAGGTTACATTCATGTTATCTGTAGGTTTTAACCAACTGTTATTTGGCTAAATACTATCAATCCTTGCTACCCAACTAACAGGCATGTCCACAAGAGTCAAACCCTTCCTAATGTATCGGAAAGGAAATTTGCAGGAAACAAACACTTCAGACCAATATAGTAAATAGGTTGGGACAAAATTAATGATGGGCATTGATGGTAGAGTATATGTTATCATACCATATCACAAGCTGTCAAGTAAAGCATTTAAGCATTTAAATGGTTAGCTCCATCTTTCCACTCAACATACTTCCTTAACTTTGCCAAAATGAGTGGGCATCTGAATCGTAGAGTTGGCATTTGGCCATTTGGCTTCTGAGACCCAGGAAACCAGCTTAGTTGGTATAGCCCCTATACGAAATTCATATGCCTAAACGAAAAAAGACTTAGACTAAAGTCTTAGAGCAACCCTAAAAAATTCCTGTTAATGAAATTTTAAGTATTTGAGTAATGACTTCTGCAAATCTGGATTGCAATTTATACTATTTATGCATTTATATAATATATTTACCATATATACTCGAGTATAAGCCGAGATTTTCAGCACAATTTAAAAAAATACCTCTTTAGGTTCCAGTCCGCACCAGATACGCATCTATGTGATCTGCCAGCAAAGAAATTATGATGCGGCAGTGGTAACATCTGGCGTCATAGCTTCTGTACTGGCATATCACATAGATGGCATCTGGAACCCGAAGATATGCTGTGAGGAGAAGAGGACACCGCGGGTCAGCGCCAGAGGGTGAGTACTAAGTTTATTTGTTTTAGGGGATACTCTGATGGACATTATGTCAATGGGGGCACTCTGCTGGGCATTATATTAATGAGGCATTCTGCTGGACATTACATTAATGAGGGCACTCTGCTGGACATTATACTTATGGGGGCACTCTGCTGGACATTACATTAATGGGGGCACGCTGCTGGATGCTGCATTTTTGGTGGGCACTCTGCTGGACATTATATTAATGTGGGCACTCTGCTGGACATTACATTAACCCCTTAACGACCTGGACTTTTTTAGTTTTTTTCACTTCCATTTTTCACTCCCCAACTTCAAAAATCTATAACTTTTTTATTTTTCCACGTAAAGAGCTCTGTGATTGATTGTTTTCTGCATAACAAATTGCACTTCACAGTGAGTTAATTTTCCATGGCATGTACTGGGAAGCAGGAAAAAAAAATACAAATACAGTGAAAATTGTGAAAAAAATTAATTTGCGCCGTTTTCTTGTAGGCTTGGATTTTACAGCTTTCACTGTGCGCCCCAAATGACATGTCTACTTTATTCTTTGGGTTGGTGCGATCACGGGGATACCAAATTTGCATAAATTTTATAATGTTTTCATACATTTACAAAAATTAAAACCTCTTGTACAAAAATTTTTTGTGGGATTTTGCCATCTTCTGGCGCTAATAACTTTATATATTATAATTTTTTAAAACTTCTTTTATTTTTACTATTTTTTAGACTCCCTAAGGTAATTTAACCCTAGGTTGTCTGATTGATCCTATCATATTCCGCCATACTACAGTATGGCAGTATATGGGGTTTTTCCTACTCATTCATTACAATGTGCTGGTCTTAGGAAGACCCGAGGCTGTCATGGCAACGGATCACGTCACGAGGCGCGACAATCCTTGGCAAGATGGCCCATGCAACGCCATCTATTTGAAGCCACCAGCAGCGTTGCAGGCGGCAATCGACGACATAGTACCAGCGAACGATGCCAACACCAATTCGAGTGGGCATTTTATTAATTGGAGGGGCTGCTTTGGACATTTCATTCATGAGGAGAGACCACTGCATATTTTATTGATGAGGGGAGACTACTGGACATTTTATTAATGGGGGAGACTAAAGGACATTTTATTAATGTCCTTTAGCGCCTAGTAGCACCTACATTTCCCACCCTGGGCTTATACTCAAGTCAATCTGTTTTCCCAGTTTTCCGTGGTAAAAAAAAATCTACTCGAGTATATATGGTATGTAGTTCCTTGATATGGGATTTCAGGTTTTTGAAAATGTGAAGTTTCACTTTAAATATTTAATATTCTATAGTAATGGAAGTAGATTCCTGAAAAGTTTTTACAATTTTTCAATCTTCTAACATTCTTATATTAAACAAGCAAAACAATGATACCTATGATGTGAAATATTTGGGTCTCTAGAATCTATTTTGGTCTGCAGAACTCTTCATTATAACATGTAACATAGAGGTGTGAACACTGTGTTGCTTTTTGCATCCACCTGAAACTATGTGATTACACACTATTCAGACTGAGTCATTCTGGTAACCGTAGGATGTTCATCAAAATATCTACATTGCAGCAGCACCACAGTCTACACTTGTTTTTTTCTAGAACTGCAGGGATACAGTGAATTGTATTGATAAGAAAACAAAATAAAAGGAAAAGACCATTTGCAGAGAGCAATTCAATAATTTCTAACAAATGTTGGAATTTTAAACAGCTAATATCTATTGTATATCTACTATTATCTAAAATTATTAATATTATAATTTTTATGTGCTACACATATAATTGTTTTGCTTTACATATACTTTTTTCTTTAAAAACCCCAACTATGACACTTAAATAATGACCAAGACATTTGTCATAACGTCTGGAACCTCATATGTATGGCCGCCAAACCTTGCTACACAAGCACCTTGTGTACATGGATAACTTCCTATATAAGCAATGGGGCATATTTATAATTTATGATGCAAGGTCCGTTTTTTGTTGCATGAATTGTGTGGTTTATTAGACTGTGATTTTAGATTGTGTCACAAGGGCTTAATACTTTGTCACTTGGCATAAAGTGTCTGAAATGACACTCCACCATTAAGATTGGTGTTATACAAATTGGTGTACTGGCTTTTTATGGGTCTAAGTGTGTTACCGAAATTGTTACAGAAAAAGTTGTCGGCAAACTATAGGTGTAGGCAAAGTGTCGGGGAGAGAAAATTTTCGTCCATATTGACAGACTTATGCATTAAAAGTTGTAACAATGGAAAAAGAGTACATTTGTGGCACAAATGCCTAATAAATAGGTCAAAGGATAATAAATGTGACTTAATATGTTTATTCTGGAAGAAATAGTTACAGGTGTTAGAAAATGGCTATACAGGGAAAATAATACAGAGATTAAGACATAATGAAATTTGATATTTACCATCATTATACTGACCTAGAGAATAAAGCAGATGTGTAATGCAGATGTGTAATTTGGACCACAGAATGAAACTTGTAAAAACAAATGCATGAGAAAATGGAGCAATGGGGGTCATTTACTAAGGGCCCGATTCGCGTTTTCCCGACGTGTTACCCAAATATTTCCGATTTGCGCCGATTTCCCCAGAATTGTCCCGGGATTTTGGCGCACGCGATCGGATTGTGGCGCATCGGCGCCGGCATGCACGCAATGGAAATCGGGGGGCGTGGGCGAGCGAAAAACCCGACGGATTCGGAAAAACCGCCGCATTTAAAAAAAGGAATGTGTCGCTTGGGACGCGCTTACCTTCACTTGGTCCGGCCCGGTAAACTCAAGCGCGTTCAGATGCTTTTCAGCGCAGCAGCGCCACCTGGTGGACGGCGGAGGAACTACCTTGATGAATCCCGGCCGGGCCCGAATCCACCACAGAGAACGCGCCACTGGATCACGAACGGACCAGGTAAGTAAATCTGCCCCAATATGTTTTTTGCACAGATAACAAACTCTCATATGTCTCTGTAAATAGAAATTGAAAAGTTTTAAAGAATGGAAACTCACAGAAGCCTCTTCTGGCTCCCTTGTTTGCTAATTATTCTCGCCTCCATTATGTGTTTCTGTCCGTCTCCTCCCTCCCCAGCCATAGTGCTGAATGGTTGTGTGAATATTTAACAGAGCTAGAAGGGACTTCTGTGACATAGCTAGGAGCCCCTGAAGCTCATTTGAACAATTTTAATCTCTTAACGACTTGGCTATTTTGCACTTTCCTGGCGGCTCATTTTATCAAATCTGACATATGTCATTATAAGTGGTTATAACTTTGGAACGCTTTAACATATCTAGGTGATTTTGAGATTGTTTTCTCATGACATCCAGATTCATGTTAGTTGAAAAATTTGGGTGATGTATGTTTTGCATTTATTTATGAATAATATAGATATTTGGCAAAAATTTAGAAAAATTCAAATTTCTAAATTCTATATTTTGTACTTTTCTGACAATTAGTCAAAACACCAAATTAACTTGATAACTAACATCTACTGAATATCTGAGTTATGTTGATGTGATTTTTTATGCATCATTTTTGTAGGATGTTATGATGCTTAAAACTTTAGGTGCGATTTTTCACGTTTTACATTTTTTGCAAAAATGGCCTTATGCATGGTAGAATGGAGAACCTTTCTGCCATATATAAGGCGATCAGAGAGGCATTGCATGGCCTTATGCATGACAGAAAGGTACAACCTTCTACCATGCATAAGTTTATTCGTTTTCGTTTAGAATGGTCCTTGGCGGAGGACAAGCGGGTGCCGAGCCTCTTTACTGTTGAGCATAAAAATGTTACATTCACACACTTTCCAAATAAAATAAAACAGATAATAGATCTATATATGACACACTACCTTCCTGCAATAGGTGCAGAAAAACCAAATTGGCCAACAGCTAAAATGGGGTTATTTCATGTAGATACAATTAGCGCACAAAAGGAGGTTGAAGGCGGCGGATTAACTGTACCTACACGTTTTTTCACACTGTTTAGTGTTTGCCTGTTTGCCATCTGAGCATCTATCTGTTCCCACTCCTGGGCCCTCAGTCCATTGTCATGGTACTCCTCCACACATTTATTGCACAGCAGGACATGGGATTGTACCGGCATAATTATTTAGACGGCTCAGGACACCACACTTCTAAATTTGCAAAACCTTTTCAAACTCTGCCGGAATAGGTCCTTCCACCTGCTGATCTTTCTGGCAACCCACCGCAAATAGGCCGCATCCGGTTACAACTATGTGTTTATCGCATGTGGTGTGGTGGGACATATGGGAGCCCATAAAAGTTGATGGGGGCGTGTGCTAGCTGCAAGTAGCTAAATTCAGAGAGTACTTTGGTGTACTTGTGTGTAAGATCTCTGAAACATTCTGCACCATAGCCCCTCCCTCATGAGCAATTGCTGTAGTATTCTAAGAGAAGCCTGCTACATCAGTGAGACATGAGAAATGGTGTGTCTCTGCTGTGTTCAGTGAATATGTCATCTAGATCAGTCCAACATAGTGCTCCAAATCCAGCTACCATCCTAGAATTATTTTATTTATTTTACTAGTTATGATTAACTATGGGACCCTACATTTTTCATCATTAGGTTTATATTTAGATTAAAATAAATATTTTGAATAGAAATTAATCTATTTAGTACAGTTTTCCAGTTTCATGGTGCAGCTTTCCCTTGGCATGCTATAAAATGTCACAGGTATCAGATGAACAGAATGAATAATACCTGTTCCCTTGGCATTCATGACAACAATGTTTTTATTATACATGCATTCCATTCTGTCTATTAGTTTAAGTAAATCCTTCTAATTACTGGATAATGTAATTTAATCTATCATTATATAGATCAGGATTCAAAAACGGCTTATAAATCATCAAAACTATATAAACCTCAAATCTAAAACATTTTAGGTACACATCAATGGGTCAGATTCATCAATCAGTATACACCAAAAAACTGTATGCTCTCGGTTTTCAGACACTTTTACGACTACTACATAGCCTCCACATACACGGTGGGCATTTGCTGCATATTGCAGCAAACACTCACTGGTATTGCCAGTATCGCGGTGAGTGCTGCCACTGATCATGGGTGTTAACCCTGAAAAAGCCGGGTGCATTTAAATCCCGGCGTTGTTTGGGCATTGCTATATTTGATTTGATCGCCACCCCCTTCCAAGTTATTGGAGGGCGACGATCAGTTACTATGAAAGCCTCGAGTCATACAAAGACTTGATGCTGTCTGAATTTAAGCCATGTATTACAATGTGCGATTTGCACATTATAATAGATAATGTATAAAATCCCCACCTGCTGTCATATTGTAGTATACTATAAATCTGCTTTTGTTTCGATGGTGATGTTTCTTGATAGCCTGTACTGGGGGAAAAAAATTCCAAAAGCTGTGAACTTGATGAAAAAACACTGTGCTGTACAAATGACACCTAACATTTGCTTTTTTGGTTGGGCGATTATGGGGATAACAAATGTATATAGTTTTACTAGATTAAAACCCCAAAAAATGTATTTTGCCATATTCTGACTCTTATAACTTTTTCATACTTTGGCGCGTGGTGCTGTGTCTGATGTAATTTTTTTGCAGGATGCAGCAGACACCTGGTCTGAATGTAGAGGGCTCAGCATGTGAGACCTCTCCATACAGTCCTTGCAGAGTCCTGACATACTATTACTTTGGTTTGAGGCAAGGAGTTAAAATAAGTTGATTAAGGTTAAGGTATATGTACATTAAATTAGTATAAAACACTACAACGTGTTCCACTTAGGGAATAATCCCTATTATATTATATTATATAATACTATATTAACAGAAAAATGTTACACTTGCATTGCAGATCATGTCAGAGTCTGATCAGGGTGCGATCAGGGTTTGGTCAGTGAAAAACTGACATTACAGTGTAATGAATAATTAAAATGTTACTGGCCCTTTAATCAGTCCATTGATTACCTCTACACGGAGCAGACACAGGACAGAAGATGGGCGCAGGTCACATGTCCACATCACATGTCCTGCACCAGGTAGATCCCTGAGGGATTAGGGATTAAGGATTTCATTAGCCTCACGTGGGGGGCTATGTTGCTTCTCTAATTTTTTCACCTAGTTTGGTACTCTTTACTTAGGTGATACTGGGGTTAAGAATTTGTTTCTACCGTTAGGGCCCCATTTGAAATTGATTCATTTTAAAGAAATCAATTCTTTGCCTTCTTTGATACATGACTTGTACAGCATAACTTGTGACTATGCTTTTGTTATTCTGTTTTTCCCCAGTGCTGATTTGCCAAGGTGTATCACTCTTTTTGGTTGTAGTCGGTTGGTTGCATTGCATCCAGTATGGCCAGTGTTGTGGTGAGATCTCATCTCAGTGAGGTGATGTGCAGTGATGGCAGTTACACATCATTACTATGGTAACACAGCAGGACAGTCTGTTACATCATCACTGGGGGCACTAAATAAGACAGAGGAGGAGTTACTGAGAACTAAAGGATCATGAGACTTGTAGTTTCATGGTGGCCATCTTGGAAATAACTTTGCCTACTTTAGAGAGGCCATAAAATTTTGTGAATCATAAAATCAAACTATTTAAGCTCCATTTTGTGACTACTGCCATCATTGAGTTTTTTTATATTCATTTTGTTACATTCATTATGTTTTTTTTATCAGACGTTCATATTCCCAGAATACCCCTTTAAGTCTATGCCCTATTCACAGGATATGAAATAAATATATAAGTGGCTGTTGGACCCCCCCCCCCCTGAATCTGTAAAAAGGGGAATTTCAGGTTCCCCATGTCTGTTTTGGACTTACAGGTTTGGTCGAATCTTGGAAGTCCTTTTGCTATGCAGCAGATAATGGGATCTTTTGATTCTCCCTTCTGGGGGGCAGGGGGAGGGGCAACAGCTGAAACCACCGTAATCACATTTATATAAATATACTTAATGGCACAAGCCGTTTAAGCCAAAACAACAAGATGCTCCAAAGGGTCTGATTGCAGTACAAGAATCAATCCATCCCCCCAAAAAATTTAAGCCCAAATTATCTCATATTATACCCATAATATTTAAACAAATATTACAGCCCAACATGTAAATCTCATAGTTTCTAAAAAATACCTATAAAATTTAGATTGACTCACAATTGATCCCTCGAACTTCACTGAAAAACATACCAGCAATGCTTAGCTGAACATATTTTGGTATCTTCTGCCAGTTACCTCTGATGGGAACCAACTATCAGACATAATAAAATCCAAAATTTACATCTTTATTACTCCCATTATATTCCCTCAACTACAGGGTAATAATGCATAGTGCAAATATGACTGTCTGATCATTCCAACATTGACAGGTAACTTTTATATAACCCATATTATGGTTAATGTAACATGCAGGTTTGTACATAAATTCAATATCTACCACAAAATGGCTAACTACTGCAGAACATCTTATGATGTAGTCTCCGCATTGTAACTTCTTCATTGTCTTATGTGGACATCTGACACCTTAGAACTCAGGTCCACTGGAGAATCCAATGGCACCCTGGTGAGCCGATGTGTCCTTGGAAGGAACCACAGCTGATTCTTGATAGGGTAATAGGGCAAATTGCTTCTGTAGAATCTGGTGACACTTACCATATCTTTACACATACAAAACAATAGAAGAACATGCCATTTTCTTTGCAGCATATTGCTAATATTTTTCTGTATTTTGTACAGCTTTCTCTTGCAGCTTGTCTTTGAGGTACATCCAACTACACTTTTGGCAGTTTTGCTGTAAAAACAATGACACTAAGTAGGATTCCGCATGGGAATAATTCTGATATTCCTCACCACTCTGTTGATATAAGTGTTGACTTTCACATTCTTGTAATTTGTAACACTGGAGTGTAATATAGGACATCATACAAAATGTATCATATGTGTATAATTGAGTTGAATGACTTTACATTGTCATCTTCATTGGCCATTACATTTCTGCAAACTTTGCCTACATGCAAAGCACAAGTGATCACAAGAGACTTTTTAATGTACAGTATTTTAGAGGAAAATGCCTCTTTCTTAGCTTTTTTTTTTTGCCTTTTTCCTTACTAAAAAAGCGGTGTTAGTATAGGATATGCACAAGAAAGAACATGCAAGGACAAAAGAACATTTTTATATGTCATTTGGGTACTGAGATAGAAGCTTGTAGGAATCATCCTGGGATAGAGACAATCTTGACAACTTATCAGTTACATGCACATTACAATGCAAATATCACAATATTAAAGGGGTCTTCCAACAAAAATTCTCACATTTCAATCCCCTAGTGATGTTTACACAAATCAGTTGTATTGCTGTTTTAGCTCCTTTCTCTCCCTTGGCTCCTCAGTGTAAGATTCTAGATACACTAAGCAGATACATTACTGTATTATTCATCTAGTTTTGTGGGGTGACAATGTGGTTAGATTATCAGGGTACAGGTGTATATACACTTTCATCTGGCTTCTGACATTGTACTAACACACTGACCCATAGAGAGAGAGATGAGACAGATCAGAGATATCTGAGATGATTACACAGAGGCTGACAAACCATTACAGTGTTACAATGTTAGCACTGCTACATCTCACAGATATGTGCCTGCATCCCCTTTCCCAGGGTCACTTATCTGCTTGTAGCTTGTTTGCAGCCTCTCTCTCCTCATGATCTCCTGGCAGCAAGTGTCTGTGTCTCAGTGTGAGCTCCGTGCAGGGGTCGTGGCTACAGACAGTAATCTCAGCAGAATGTTCTCACACAAAAATCCAAGATGGCTGCCGACCCTAAGTGAGAAGTTACAGGGTCGTGTCTAGGGGAAACTGAAATTGTGTACAGCAGGACTGATAGAGACAGGTTGGACTTATATCTGTGAAATGCTGTATTTTTGTTAATAACAGTGAATTAGAGAATGTGTTATTTTGTTATTCTGTGTACATATAAGAAACTTGTCTTCTTGGGAATACCCCTTTAAAGTCGAGTTATATATGATTACCCGCTTAATACATGATAGGTAAGTTCAACAACGTTTTACTTGTTTCTCTTTTTTAGATTTACTATACCTACATTTATATTATAGCCATGAATTAGAATGGTTATGCCGTATATTCAACCTGGTTCCTCATTCTATACTTTATGTAACTTGTTTGCACCTTTATCAAGACAAACAGAATTTCTATTTACAGGCGGTCCCCTACCTAAGAACACCTGACTTACAGATGACCCCTAGTTACAAACGGACCTCTGGATGTTGGTAATTTACTGTACGTTAGCCCTAGGCTACAATAATCAGCTATAACAGTTAAAGGTGTCTGCAATTAAGCTTCATTTTTATCCAAGTTTGAAATCTTGGATACAAGTTTGAATACTCTTCACTACTTTACTTCACTATTAAATACCAACATATGCAACAGGACCAGTTGTACCAATAACTGGCTACACCCAGGGCTGATTCTAACATATTTGCTGCCTGAGGGGAATATGAAAATGCTGCCCCCCATCCTTCAGTAGCCTACTTCTGTTTCATTGCTCACACGCTGTTCAGTAAATGCTGAAAACTTTACTAATACTTGAAGAGACAGGTGCAATTGATTTATCTGGTGGGCGATTCAGATGCCAATGGTCGCCCAAATCGCCCACATTAGAATTAGAAATTGCGCCGTTCCCCAAAGTGCTCTGCATTCGTCATTCTGATTTTCATCTCACCTCATGGCAGATGCCACCCTGGCGACACATATAATAAATACTCAACCTATAGCATTTTTGACATGCAGGAAATCAGCCAAATAATGAGAAAATATGATGTTTTATTAATTCATTAAAAATGGACATCAGAAACATATATACAGTGTTATTAACAAAAGACCATATACAGGAAAAGAACAGAAATAATGCAGATAACTGGTGAACTGACACATGGACAATTTTATTCTATATAGATATAGAACATGATTACAAGATAGGGTAAAATCAAGCAATTAATTGCAAGAACATATAGGCACTAATCAAACATTATTGTGAATATGCCAAAGTGCAAGTAAAGTGCCTATACATAGTAACAGGTACCCTTTTAAACAATTCAATGTATACCCAAATTTGTAGCACACCAGTAATCGCTTCCCCGAGGGGCGTTTCAGCGTCCCTGCCTTTTTCAAGGGGGTTTACTTCACTATTGTAGAGTAGTGTCCTTTTACAACATATTAGCAGCATCAGTTGACATTGTGGTAATGATTTACTACATTTGTAGGTGGGGGCTAAGTGACCCTTCGATGTTCTGTGTTAGACCGAGAAACCCCCAATCCAACACTACCATGTCTTAAAAGCTTTGTTCTCAGTGAATTGGTAGCAAAGACTGAAATGGAGGTTGAAGCTTCTAGCAATTTAAAGGTTTAATAAAGAAATGAGTTAATTGGGTCTTCCAACTGGGACCATATAACTATACACTTCTGACATCTTTATGCATGCACTGGAGATAAGATATCCTAAAATACTAAAAGGAATGCACTTTCAGATGTTTTAGTTACACCCACCTCCTTTCACTCCGGCGTTTCTAGCAGACACTGGTGTGCAGACAGTTAATCCATGTCTACAATCTACTTGATCAACCTGTTCTGGCTGCATGGTTGATTCCATTCATTCACCAGGAGACAAATAACAATAAGGTAGATAAAGAACAATTTGCTTCACCATAAAGCTGTTTTTAAACAGTCATAATGGCGAGCAAACAGAGCAGTCGAGTGCAGTATTATTAATATTCAAGTCTAATGGACTCGGCAATATTAAGAAAGTCTGGGTAAATAGTCACTAGGGGTCATGCACTAAGGATTTCATTAAGAAATGAGAATACTTCATTTAAACCATCTTCAATTAAACCATCAAATGTATGTGCACAGTAATATAAAGTAAATAGGAGCACATCTACTATAAGGTGACTCATGGTCTACTCATATTCATCTGGAAAATATGACAAAACTTTTTATGGTGTCTCCTAATAAATCCATTCAGCTCAGAGGTGAGCTTCAGAAAACAGGCCCGCAAGTCACACACTCCAGTCCTTCAGTTTCACAATATAATATTTAGGAACTTTTCTTCTTTGACTTTTTATTAAAAAATGTGCTTGTCCACTCCAGACATTCACATCTCATATGCCAAAATATATCCTCATTTATTAAGCTGTTTTAGCCCCAAAAGAACACAGGATACACTCCAAAAACTTCTAAGATGCCTCCCTAAGGATATATGTGTCCCATTGTGGGACATTTATCATACACCTCATACAACTATTTGTGCATTGGCTTGAATGGTAGTAGGGTATTCCGAGTCAGCCAGCCCGCTCTGCTGTTGGCTGTGTCCCCCTTCGCACCAAGTGGGCATGGGGAAAACTGACATACAAGCCCTGATAAATCTTCCCCATTGTGTTTTGGTTTATATCATTTTGGCCTGTTTCACACACAGCCTGACAACACTGCTGGGGATGAAATTATTTGCGTCATATTGATCTATGATGCAAACAGTCCCTGCTTTCCCCTCTAAAAAGCAGCATTGTTATTGACGACATGATCGGTGCTGCTTTTTAGAGGGTAAGCAGGAATTCCTTACACCATAAACCAATGGACCATTCCCGCAGTGTGGTCAGCCCATGACAGAGGACTTCTCATGGTAATGTTCTCCTCGTGTTTGCATGGGTTTCCTCCACATCCTCTGGTTTCCTCCCACCCTCCAAAACATACTGGTAGGTTGATTAGATTGTGAGCCCCATGGGGACAGGGTCAGACTTAGCAAGTTCTATGTAATGCTGTGTAATCTGTGTGCGCTATATAAATAAAGAATTATTATTATTATTATTATTATGGTCTGTAAACAGGAGCTGATCAGGCTATGTGTGTGAAACTGCCGTTTTATGCATTTTTTTGGTCAGGATTGTGGTTTTTAAACCATATTTCCAGCAGGCTTACACTTGAGAAACACCAGGAAAATGAGAAAAATAGAAGAGCAGAGCGACAATATAATATATAAATGGATGCTTAAAATGATCACCACCAATATAGCCCAAAAGATGCCAATGAGTATTATGGGATTTGTTGGGCTGTGTGTCAGTGTCTCGCTTGCAGGATTTCAATCAGTGCTTGTAAACAGATGTAATATCAACAATATTATAAACTTCAGAACGACTGCAAAATTGAAAAAAGAAAAATCAAATAAATGTAAGTCACATGTAAAAACTGTACAGAATAAGAGCCATGTACAAGAGCCATGTACTGTACAGATATACATGTCTGCAGATTTTCAGTGCGGGTTTTATCTACCGGTACTTATCTCCTATAAAAGAAACAAACTGATGCATTTGTTTGGCCACACGTCACAATGGCGCCAGTTCTGACTATGTAAGACCTTTTCCCATTTATTCTTTATCTTAACATTGTGCTAATGTTCCCTGTTCACTACTCATTGTAAATCATTTAAGGGAAGCAGAACTCTGCTGTATCTGTAGATACGTAATATTTGTCTGTTTAAATATACAATTTTTCACCTTCTTAGTTTTCTTTTCAATACAGATTCTGAAATAGAGAACATGTTAGGAAAAATTTTGATGTAATTCCGGCCTTGGAACACTAGGTGGTGCTGTGCTGTGTTTACACATGACTACTACATGTAAGGGTCTGGTTCTCCAGAGCTGCTGGGATGTAAGGCAGGAGTGGCATTGCTGATGAGGCTCTGAACTTTGCCCACATATTACTATGACAAATTGCATCATTAGCAGCGCAAATTATATGTTATGTTACATTATTATTATTACTGCTGCTACTAATCTCCAGGAGTTCTCTATTTACACTACACACATGGGCACAAGATCACACTGGCAGGAGAAATACCTGCACAAGAGGGTTTGTAGTCAAGTGAATCATTTGATTTTTCAGATCTGGAGATATTAGGTAGTTACATGACATCTATTAGGGGTAGGAGCAGTGGGAAACATCTACTGCAATAAAAACCCATTGATAACTTTACATCAATTTATATTATACTATTTTTCATACAAGCTGTTCTGGATACCCTACATTTTTAAAAAAAACGGAAGCTGTAATAACTTAAAAGCTGCGACACATAACATATTAATCAATATACATTTTTTAGGTGGTTGTTATACTTCTAACACCATGAATGCTTGATGTCAGGGAAGAATTGTGTGAACAGGGGTTAATACCGTATATATCCCATATAAGTTAATGTTTCTTTGTAGAATTTACTGGATTGACTCTTAAATCACTATGTGTGGGTGTAGTGCCCTATGCCCTTCTGGTATTCATGATAGTTAAAGTGCACAAAACCACCTGATTGACCAGGCGCTGCCTACACAGATATTATTTATAGCTGGCTATAAATGCATTAATGCCCATAGTTCATGCAAGATAGCTGCAAGCTGCAACATTAACCCTTTTCATACCACCATGCTCCCTAACCAGTGACCTTTTAGTTACCGTATATGCTAGAGCCAAACCTTCAAAACCTTCATGGGTTTATCACTTATATTAAATCACTTATATTGTTCTAAAAGAACATTTATGAAGTTGGTAATTTTTTGGTAGTTTTTTTTTTCAGAAAATGCAGGTGAGTGATTATAGACTGCACAATTTGGCAATTATTTTTGTTTTTATTTCCACATTTCCATCAAGATAATCATGTGAGGGCATATTTTTGCATGACATGTACTTTTAGATTAGACCATGTAGAGGTACATATAATGGGGCAGATTTACTTACATGGTCCATTCGCGATCCAGCGGCGCGTTCTCTGCGCTGGTTTCAGGTCCGGCCGGGATTCATTAAGGTAGTTCCTCCGCCCTCCACCAGGTGGTGCTGCTGCTCTGAAAAGCATCGGAACGCATTGGAGTTCACCGAGCCGGGCTGAGTGAAGGTAAGTACAAGCTCCGCAACAGATTTTTTTCTTTAAATGCGGCGGTTTTTCCGAATCCATCGGGTTTTCGTTCGGACAAGCCCCCGATTTCCGTCGCGTGCATGCCAGCGCCGATGCGCCACAATATGATCGCGTGCGCCAAAATCCCGGGGCAATTCAGGGGACATCGGCACAAATCGGAAATATTCGGGTAACACGTCGGGAAAACGTGAATCGGACCCTTAGTAAATGACCCCCAATGTCTTATATGGGTTTAATTCATTTTTACAAATCCTTTGCAAATTTTCTTCAGTCTTATTAGGTGAACATGTGATTGTCTGATTGCTGAATACTTATGTATTGAAGTATATAGTACATTTTTACAGATGCTCCTTAGATCCTTTTAGATGTGTTACCCTGCTAACATTTCCCCATCTAGTGATCGATAAGAGAAGCAGTCTGTCCTTACCAATTAAGGAAATCTGTCAGCAGTTCTGACCATACAAAGCCTACATACCAAACAGTGTTAGGTATTGGTCCTGGTGAGCTGTGTTATAATAGCTTTGTGTTGTTAGTACCAGCTGGACTGTGTAAAATGGATAAGGGTTGTCTGTCTGTTGCTACAGCAGTCACACAGAGGAGAAGGGACGCCTCTTACAACAGCAGTCAAAACTTCTGATATACTCCTTTTTTATATATCTAAAATTTTAAAATAAAGGTAACATTTACTTTTATTTGCTTTTACACAGAAACCTAGCAGGAGAAGAGATAATGCCACCCCTGTAATGGCCCCTTTCACACTTGCGTTTTTTATGCGCGTTTTCTGCGCGTGCTTTTTTTTTTTTTAACGCGCGTTCAAATCTCGACATGCTCTACTTTTGCAAGTCACGCGTGTGAAAAACGCACCATACAAGTCTATGGAGATGCATCAAAAACGCATTGCACTCTGAGACACTTGCAAGTGCATTGCGTTTTTCACGTATCAATTGCCATAGAAAAGATAGAGCTCAGTCCTGAGTACAAAACGCATTGAAATTGCATTGAAATTGCATTTAAAACGCGCGTGAAAAACTGAAACACTGAACAAACTCTGACTGAAAACTGATTGCACTCTGATGCAAAATGTGCATTTTTCACTGATCGCACCCTGATCAGACTCTGACGTGATCTGCAACGCAAGTGTGGAAGGAGCCTAATAATTCAATATTGGTGAGGTAGAAAACATATCCCTAATACACATGACAATATTATTTTGTGATAGAGTACCCATGGAGTTATATGGACAGTTAATGATTCATAAAAAGCCTCCACTCTCATGGAGACATGGTTTTTTTATATTTCCTATAAAATGTGCAGTAGTGGGTCTTTATGTTATATAAACAGTACAGCTTCATATACATTGTATAGGGCCTTTACCTGTATATACAGCACTTAGTAAATAATTTATGGAACCCATTGTGATATTGAAACTCACATAACCGGGTATTGGCTTTATTTAATCCAGTGTACAGTCAGTTCTATGCTGCAATGTGTAATAAAAGAGTCAATTTACAGACATGATTTCCTTACACACTGTTCTTTATTTGCTCTAATAAAAACGTTAACCGTCTACTTCCCCATTGGGATGTCCTGCCATAACCTGCAAAACATACAGATGATCTTTATCAGAAATATAGATTATGTGGGAACCAGCAGGTACAGAGAGAGGGACAGACATCATTACATGTTATGTGCAGTGCTGTGGAATATGTCAGATTAACAGGTAAATTTAAAAGAATTTTGTTAGATCACTTACTACTTTTTTATTGCCACAAAAATGTTGTGACAGCTCGTCAAGAGTGGCATTGTAGATCTTCTGCCACCCCACTGCCATGGTGGATTTATAAGGAATAGAGATGAGCGAGTATACTCGTCCGAGTATACTGCTCGGTCGAGTATTAGCATACTCGGACCGGCTCGTTACTCGGACGAGTATCTCGCCGGCTCGAGATCGAGCAGTAAATTAATAAAATAAATTGAATAAAAGTATTTTTATTGTAAAAAAAAAATATTACACATGTTTGCAGATGTTTTACTTGTAAGAACACATTGAAATAACACTATTCTTCACTTTGCAGGTGTTCGCGCGTGTCTCCCGCTAAGTTAGGAGATGTGCACGAACATCTGGAATGTGAAGAATAGTGTTCTTTCAATGTGTTCTGCACTTAAATGGTCCTGTATTCACTGTTTTTAATGTTTTAATTCTATTCTTCACATTGCAGGTGTGCGCGCGTGTCTCCCGATAGGTTCGGAGATACGCCCGCACATCTGCAAAGTGAAGAATACTGTTATATCAATGTGTTCTGCGAACCTATCGGGAGACACGCGCGCACACCTGCAATGTGAAGAATAGAATTAAAACATTAAAAACAGTGAAAACACGAACATTTAAGGGCAGAACACATTGATATAACACTATTCTTCACTTTGCAGATGTGCGGGCGTAACTCCGAACCTATCGGGAGACACGCGCGCACACCTGCAATGTGAAGAATAGAATTAAAACATTAAAAACAGTGAATACAGGACCATTTAAGTGCAGAACACATTGAAATAACACTATTCTTCACATTCCAGATGTTCGTGCACATCTCCTAACTTAGCGGGAAAAGTGAAGAATAGTGTTATTTCAATGTGTTCTAACAAGTAAAACATCTGCAAACATCTGGAATTTTTTTTTTTGCACTGTTCTTTTACTGTTCAGTTTTATTAAAAAAAATGCTCGGGTCTCCCATTGACTTCAATGGGGCTCGTTATTCGAGACGAGCACTCGAGCATCTGGAAAAGTTCGTCTCGAATAACGAGCACCCGAGCATTTTAGTGCTCGCTCATCTCTAATAAGGAACTGTCATCCTGATAATATTGGCATGCGGCTACCCTGGGAAGGAACATCCCATGCCGGCCCACTGCGCCTGCATGCACCTCCATGTCTATTAACTTGGAGGGACGTGAAGGGGACATGACCGGCAGCCTGCACAAGCTTTAGCCTGTGCTCGGAATTGAGCCTATGTCAAGGATTGTACACCCTTATTTCAGGTGTCCAAGCCATTATTAATCTGGCCTGATGTCTTTAATGAAGAGAAGGTTTAGAGAAGGATGAAGGGGCAATTTATAAAAACATGCACCAATATTGATATTACCCCCACTGAGCACAATGGGGCACATTTACTTACAATGCTGCTGGAGTTCACAGAAAGTGTGAACACTAGGATCGCGTGCCTGAAATCATGAATGTGTCGATTCCCCGCATTGTTCCGACAGAGTTCACCTTCTTTTTTGTGGTGCACCTTTAACATATGGGACTCAGTCCGAATCAGTTGGACTGACCGAAGGCACGCCCCCTAATTTGCGTTGCATGGAAGCTAGCGCAGCTGCGCCACAAGAGGATCACATGCATCACAATCGCAGTGCAGACACTTGTGCAAGCCGTTTTAGCCATGAAGAGCATAAAAGGTCCAACTAAAGTGCGTCGCAAAGCGGTGCAAAGCCCTTAGTAAATGTGACCCAATGTGTCAGATAAACTAAGAGGCTAGAATTACCGTGGTGCAGACTATAGTAAATTTGCTGGGCTGGGGTGTCCCTGCTCCACCCTGTTATGGCCACTGTAAGGACATACAAGGCATGATAAATCCTTCTCAATGGCTTTAGCTCTCCAAAGCTTATTTTAATGCAGATATTCACACAAATCTTCCACAATACAACAGAAACTTTTGTACTGACCTTAAACGGGCTATGTGGGCAATGATGTGCCATATACAGTCCAGTGAACATAGCATGCCATTGCTCTGCTGCTAGTTGGGCCCTGTGGACTACAAGAGAAAATGAGAGCCGTTGGTTGCGGAGCTTGTTGGGGGAAAAACAAGGTACTGTATGTACTACTTTTTTTGTTTTGTTTTACAGCACATGAGGTTAATTAAAAAATAACTTTGACCCCTTTAAGTTACAGACTGAAATAGCCCACAACTAATTGTGTATCTTAGAGCTGAACTCCTACTGAATTTTACGCCTACCCCATGTATATGTATAAATTACAAATTACACTATTGTATTGTATTGTATTGTATTGTTAAGAAATCTAATATTAAGAACTGCAATGATGGAAAAACGATCGGCTCCATAAGCTGTACAGTATGTAAATGTGCACATAGCTCTGGACTGTAATAAAGACAGTAACTCAGGATCAGCAAGATAGTGGATTAAGAAAGCCGCCTACAAAGATTGTAGTCACTCCTATTGTTTCATCTGACAATGTTATTGATCTGTAATGTCTTCTCCTTATCTTGATCTGTAAAGTTCTCCGGAATATGATGAAGCTAAATAAATAAAGATTTATTGTTAGCATTATTAGTATAATTATTATCATATATTTATGTCAACCATAAAATGCTTCCACTAACCTAAAAATCAGCTTATCAGGATCTGAACCACTGAGGAGCATTTCATGTTTTACATGTAGTATTGCAGATCATTTAGCCATAATACTGGTCTAGGTAAGGACTGCACCATTACTAATGTCCCTTCACAGACTATTCTATCTGCATTTTTAGCTTTTTTTTTACCTTTTTTAAATGTGCTTTGCCACACACATATTTGTTGTTCTATTATTCTGGGATTATACATTTCCAAAAAAAATTATTTTAATCTCTCTTCTGTTATATGGGCAGTGCCAGTCTGTCTGCTCCTGCCCAAGACCACCCATTTGACTGAAGAACACCTAATAAGCATAGTTTAAGGGTTGATTCAGTACCCAATTTGCTAAGTAGACTCCCTACTGTCCGAAGGCTGGTACAGAGCTGAAGCAGACAGTCTGGCTCCACCAATCTGACAGTAGAAATTTGAAAATAATGATATTGATTGAACAGTGGGAGCTAGAGAAAAAATTTCAACTATGCCAGAATCAGTGGAAGAGCATCTACATAAGGGTGCCAAAGAGGTTGAGTTGATGGAGGTGGTGAAAGGTCCTCTTTAACCATGATGGAATATTATGTTGTGGTGTGGTAAGGGTTGTGTGGAGAGAACTGACACCTGTCATTAACAGCCGCAAACAATGCTGCTACCCAGGGTTGGATTAAAACTTCTATGGGCCCTGGGCTGCATTAATACTAAAGCCCCTACAAGTCCGGAATTCACTTCCTACATATGGTAATAGAATCAAGGAGAATTGCGGATGCGTCCCTTCTGCCTGCTTTTAGGACCTTGGGAGGACCCCTAACGGTCTTGAAATGTCTCTTGTGTACATGTTCATTGAGAATATGAAAAGATGTGAATTTCATGGGTGAAGGTCCTTCTCAGTATAAAATTTGGTGGGTAGATTGGGTATCTATGGGCCCACCTAGAAGACTTGGGCCCTGGGTTATGGCCCAATCTGCCTATATAATAGTCCACTATTGCTGGTACTGAATGAGGCAGTTAACCAGTTAAGTGTCGTGGACTAACCCAATAGTATAAAGAGATGGGAACGTGGTGCATAAGATATAATGCTCCAAATAATGTGCTACACACATGAGAACATAATCATATAGAAAACACAAGAAAAAACATGTGTATAGTAGCAAAAAACAATAATCTTTATTATTGCACAATACACAAAAGAAACACTAATCAGACAAAAACATATATAAAAACATTTAAAAATTGGGGGGATACAGTCCCAATTGTACCCCCAACAAAGAAACGGACAACAGGGGGACAGTGGCACCTGATAATCTGTCACCCCAGAACGACTCTGCTCTGAACACTTAGCCAAAGACCATGCAAAATACAAAAAACGTAACCCAATAGTGGCACTTTAATAATGGCACCTGAAACAATGAAACAATAGCTTGAAAAAGTTAAAAAAAATAAAACCCCCTTCAAATCAACCCCTTTCTTTTGAGCACATGTAAAATAAACATACAAATAAAATCATACATTTGTAGGGCATCCTCATGTCCTAAAAATTCCCGATCAAAATAGAAAAACTATCTACCAGAGTCCCTCCATGTTCTGGCTTTATAGACTATTACACTATCTCCCCTCACCCTGCTCCCTTGACTCTTCCCCCTCCCTATGCCTGATGTAATGTCACACAGTCGGTGGGGGAATCATCCTTCACAGAGTAACAGCCTGTTAAATGAAGCCATGGCTAAATAATATAGGAAGATCACTATAGTCACAGTCCCTGGATCTAGGAGTAAGTGACCCTAGTGTATCATGCATGATGGTAAATTGTCTTTAAAGGTATTAAGACATAACAAAACTCTATAAATTTGGTACCTCTGTGATTGTACAGATCCAAAGACAAAAGGGGAGTGCAAAAACAAGAGCATGAGAAAATGACACAACTGCTTTTTTACGTCAATTTCACCGTTCTTTCTTTTCATCTTTCTAGTATGAAACAATTGTTCTTTCCATTGTATGAAATAATTAGTGCCAGTAAAAAGTACAATTTGTCCAGCAGATAATAACCCCTCATACGTCTCTGTAAATGGATAAAATTTTACCACAAAGCAAGACAACTAATAGATGGTGATTATAAAATCTATTGGAGCAGCTCTTGGTATAAACTAAGCCCACTAATAAGAGGTGCAAAGTGCGACTAGACAGTCTTACACTATGACAGATTTTGTCATCCCGCATCAGACACTTTGATAAATCTGGCACAGCATAAGGGTAGCATCAAATCACATTCATGCGATACGCTCAGCTTTCCATAGACATATACTGGCAGATGGACGCATCCTTTTTGCCTTCATCTGCATAATATACATGATATAAAGTTAAAAACACAGAATGGAAAGACTCAGCAAGTACATTTTGCCATCCTGCTCTGTCCTGCTGAGCATATAAGGACAGTGACATCACTAGGGAAACACCCTGAACATCTGCAGCACCCAGGGTGAAGTTCACTCCTCCTATTTTCAGGGTGGAGGGGAGGGGAAGGACAACATATCCCACTTTATAAGTATACAGTGGGATACATCTTTGCTTTCTGTGGAAGGACATGTTGGGAATCCACTTGATGTTGCTTTCACACTATAATAGATTAATGTTGGGGCACAGACAAAATATTTAGTCCCATGGTAGTACTATTTTTTGCACCAAGAAAAATGTAATTCGCATTTTTACGCACAGTGATAACAAATGAGGCAGAACGTCCAAATTTTTGGTGTCGGGTCACTAAGCCAAATTAGATTCCCTTCAATATGCATTCATATTGTGTGTGCAAAAACACTCCAGTCATTTATAGAATGGGAAAGTTTATCATAACTTCCAACAGTAAAACCTGCTTCAGTATTTGTCAACGTATCCATAGGCTTCCATGAGAGAGAGATATTTTTTCTTTACGTAAAAGGGGAAAAAAGCACACAAGCCACAGAAGGAGCTTTCTTAGACAAACATAAGGTACTTACAAAGCGCACGTCCATTTACTACATTAGCCAGCGTTGGTTACTTGTTGAATCAGGCTTATCTGTGCTGGTTCTCTCTCTTGCTGATAACCAGCAACTAATCATGATTTAAGCATTTCTTCATGCCTAGCAACCTGTTGAGCAGCTTGTTAATACGACTATCAATCACCTCGAGATAAAATGAAGTTTGCACACAAAGCTAATTGTAAAAATAAATACTATTTGTAATAGGCAGTAAGACAAATAACAGAATCCCGAGGTCAAAGTGTGAAGAGCTTTACGATTAAAAAAAAAAGCGGTTGCAGGCAAATGTCAATACATTACGTGTAAGATCCAACAGTATACTCTGCTCTGTAATTTGTAGAAAATAGCTAGATACTTAGGAGTATACTGTACATACAATAGGTACATAACACTATATTTACTGGATAGATACTTAAAAAAAACATTACTGCAGTATGAAAGCAAAATTAGTTCCTGGGATTCCTGTATCATAGAATGGAAGAGTTTTCTAAATGTTCTATGATGTACAGTGTTTGCATAAGTCACTACATGCACAAACCTTTCTGACTTTGTACTATTTTTTTTACTATTTACTTTCCTGAAAAGTGGTCTGGGAGGTAGAATAAGTTCTCACAGCTTGGAAAATTAACTACAGTTTACCATGGAAACTGGTGTAAATAACAGCTCAAATCTATGCCAACCCCTAGTATATGACTCTTAAGAAACATATGTAACAAACATACTTGCCACTTCTTGAAAGGTCCAGAATGCTCCAGAAAATAAGACTCTCCCGAGTTTAGGTGATCACTCCTTATGGGCTCTCATTCGTTGCATAAGCGATGTGGGCATTTTATGTGCCATTTGAGTCAAGAAAAAAGTGTCATGACAAACACGTTGTGTGCTAATGTCACTCAAAGCAGTGTAACATTTACTAAAAGGTTCCTCAAAAGGGCTGTGACCAATCAGGAAAGTTTCATGGAATTATTCGTGCCAGCTCTCCAGAAAGTTGGCATGAAAATAGATCAGGTTTTGCATAGGAAATATAAGCACCTATAGGAGGCATATAGCAGTATATGTTAATTTCTCCCACTGTAATGCATTAGTTAGAACTCTAACTGTGTCATTGGTTTTTTTGGATTTTAAAAAAAGATGTGAATAAACCATGAAGGCATTTTTATACAGCACATTTATTTCAGAAACTCTACAATTCATCTTAAAGGGATTGTCCCAAATTTGATTGTTATCCGCTATCCAAAAGAGATGGGATAACAATCTGATCAATGAGGGTCTGACTGCTAGTACCCTCACCAATAACGAAAAAAGACTGACACCAAGCACAGGAAAAGGGGGTCCCATTCTCAGGGATGGAATAAACTAGCAGCTGTTGAGCCACTCCTTTTAATACTATTACTATGTCGTAAATTGCCAAACAAAATGCCATATCCAGCACTCCCATTCACTGTCTATTGGATTTCCAATGCTCCCTTATTAGGTATTGGAGTGGCTGGATGTCCGATCCCTTTATTAGTGAGAATGGGATACTTGTATTCATGACCATTGAGGTCCTAGCAGTCAGACCCCCACCAATCAGACTGATATCTCATATCCTGTGGAAAGCGAATAATAATCAACCCTTCTAAGATCTTCAGAAACTGTTGAGGCCACTATAATTGCTAAATACTGTATCATATGTATGCTTAGGTAAGGTTCACCTACAATATATTACAATATATTCCTCTACTCTGGGGAACTGTAGCTGATCTTTAAGTGCCAATTATCATTATGTTATCAATTTGATAAATGAATACTTGATTAATTCAATTGAATTAATGGAATATAACATGAACCGAAAGTATTATCCTGTGACTCAAATAATATGACATGCAGAATTCACAGGACATCCTTAAATAGATCACTGTCCAGTCATATGGCAATTACTGAGAGCTTAAGCATGCACAGCTGAGTCACACACAAATGGTCAATTCATCTCTTATCAACGCATCTGAACATAACTATTACATGTATTACAGCTTGTACAGCATGCTATGGTTATCTTTACTATACAATTGAATGCATGCATATATCCTTATATATAATAGATATATTATATATATATATTATATATATATATATTGAGAAAGGCTTCGGATGAGGCCGAAACGTAGCAACTTGGGAATAAAAACCACTTGATTTTTCCCACAACACTGGAGTGCCGCCTATTTTTCTATTTTGTATGGACTGTGGGACCTAGCCGGCCCGTTTGAGCGTGCACCCAACCATACTTGTTAAGCAGTGCCGCTGTGAACTTTTTTTCTTTTTTCTATATAGATATATATAGATATATATATATATATATGTATGTATAAGGATATATGCATGTATTCAATTGTATAGTAAAGATAACCATAGCATGCTGTACAAGCTGTAATACATGTAATAGTTATGTTCAGATGCGTTGATAAGAGATGAATTGACCATTTGTAGCGTACACGCTACCGCTACAGAGGATTCTGGTGGTGATAATTTTAAGTTGTCAGTTTAAAGCTTATTCCAGTACACTATTCATAGGGCAGCATTGCAGGCTCAGAGAAAACATATATAGAGTAACATCTGAAAGGGGATCAATAACACCATGTTCACATACAGAGATTCTGGCAGGATTTAAATCACAGGTAGAATGAGAAAAAATGTTTGTGCAACACGTCTACAATTTGCTGTGATACAAATTTGCCTTTAATTATACTCTATGATAAAAAGGCATCATTTATCCAGCAGTTGAATTGACAATCATTAGATACAATGTAGTAGTATTATGCAGTAACAAAACATTAACAATACTTTCCATTTTACTTTTTCAGGATAACTAAATATTCTGCACCTGTTTAGTAAGTTCACATATTACTGATGTGAGAATAGGGAGGCCTTCCAGGGAATGTTAGTAGTTTGACTAAATGTCCCATCAGTTTGGATGATTGGGATAATACAAAATACTAAAGTGATTAACATCTACTTAGCAGAGATTACAAATAAATATGTTTTTGTGCACACACGAGGACACATTACAAATGAGAGTAAGAGATTTATCTGCCAATGACTTATGTAGTAGATAGCGCTTCAAGGGGATTTCCAGTTAAATGCAAACACAGGCTATTTCATGTATAAATGGTCTGGAATGTTTTGAATTCCTTATAGTTATAAAAAATCTCTCAAAATGGGTCTCTGATCTGCTCTTGAAAGCCAATTGAAATAAAGATCGGAGTGATTATAAAGTAAAGTAAGTGCCACTATAAGGTCGGGGGGCAATTCATTCATTCATTTCTTTCTCTGTTTACTCAATACAAAGAAGGGGTGGTGAGGAAGGGGGCAGCTTTAGGCAAACAAATACATTTTATGCATCTAACATCTACCATGTTTTAGTTATGTGCAGGTGATAGCACAGATGTTGAACACAGTGCAAATCCACCCCAGAGACATCCTGACCACAGATAGAAGACAGCTGCTTTGTAACAGGTAGTGGATTCCAGTCCAGTACAGGACCAGTGTTGTTGCATGTTAAAGCCAGTGACACACAGAAACTGAAAAGAAATATGGATGCTATATAATAGATTTTAAAGGGAACCTGTCACCTGTACATACATTTTTACCTAATGACAGTTTTCCATAGCCTTTGTAATATAATTTCCCAGTCTGATTTTTTATTAACATTAATGGTTCCATTTTTAAAGTTTAACTTGCTTCCTGCCGGCAAACTGCATCCAATCACGGGAGTTTTGGAGACCCTTGTATCATCATCATTATCTCCTCTGCTAGATCTTCCTCTTTCCTTCCTACCCCTCCCTTCTGAAGGTACGAGCTAACAGAGATTTGTATGGAACATGAGGTCGGCTAACTGAGACCGAACTGGATGCATGATGGAAGAGGAGGAACAGAGGAGTAAGATCTAGCAGAGAAGATAATAATGATGATTGCAGTCATGTAACAGAAGCCCACATGACTCGACACAGCTTGCTATTTTTAATTGTAAAAGCAGATTTGATTAATTAGTATTAATTAGTATTAAAAAGTATATGACAACCTGCCATTATGTAAAAATGTATGATCCTGATCACCAGTTACCATTAAGTATGTTTCTATGGTTACCTCATCAAGTTATCACACAGACCATTTACATATCAAATGTGCCTATGGTTTGTGCCTCCAGAGGTTTAACCAAGGTTTTAAGAACGTACTATGCGATTTGGTGCCTACTTTCTCTTTTAGTTTTTGCTACCATACAATAAAATCCGAAGGAAAATTTTCTTTACATTCGCTGTCTATAGCCGTGCAGCCTGATAACCACAGGCAACCTGAAACGCGTAGGTCTATTATCACCATTACAACCATCCTGTAGTTGTCAGGCTGCACGGCTATAGACAACAAATCTAAAGAAAAAAAAACTTTTGGACACAAGAACAGCTTTTAAATTATGGCTATAAATTGAGGGGGACAATAGGTGGATGTTATGTCCTGTAGAAGCCCTTGTTGGTGAAACTCAAGTTGGATGTGGATATGTGTCCTAATTATACTCCGCTGAGACTATGATTCCTGTGGATTTTTTTAACAATTTTATACAAGGCCTGTTTTATACATTCTTTTGTGAGTATAATAGATTTTACTCTCTATATTTGGTGCTTTATTCTACTGCACTATGAATTGCGATTTTTTTTCTATTCTGATATTGAATCAGGAGGTACATCTGAACACCAGACCCCCTAGAAGGGATCACTTTCCCGGAGGTGCCCGTTTGAGAGCTACACGCAGGATACTTTTAGAATTGATTGTCCAAGATATGCCTATTTGGGATAAACTTTGGATTGTTATTGCAAAAAAAAAAAGACACTGTGCCACCAGATAAGGTGACTATAGGTTATACACCATTTGTAGGAGATGAAAATAAAAAAAATAGCTTTTTAAAATTTCCAATGTGCTCCTGAACTTGTGTCATGGACATGTGTCTGTTTTCAACCATATAAACTATGTAACTAGCAATTGTATTTTCTCTTCTCCGTTTGATTCAGAACTTCACTGGTATTTATTTGTTACCTGTCAGGAATTTTATTTTGCTGTAACGTACCTGTCGTAATTATGGAAAAAAAAAACATTCCACTATTTTCTCAATCTCAGAGCTAACTGTCTAGACACTTTACCTACTTCTAAGGTATTGGCCACAAAAAAGCAGAGAAAAGGCCAATTGGCCAATATATCTATGCCAAGTGAGATGAGTATTTCAGTGTGGACTGGTCAGTGGAAATTTAAATACTGCTAATTATTTTCTCAAAATGTTTCCACTACCATGTTAAAGAAGTCAACAAACATGGTTGAAGTATGCCAGGAAGATTTGTGCCAGACATGCAGTGTATTTGCTCTCCAGATCAAGACTTTACTAAACGTGACTTTCATCAAGTTTCAGTATGTCACACGAAGGATATGTTGTACACAGTTTAATGCTATTATTGGCGTAAGTTTCTTTTTTCTTCATTTTATTATATGTCTAGATTCCAGTGACCTGGTAAATCATTAATAGAGTCATTTAGAGATATGATAACGGCAGCCAATAAGTAAGAAAAGCTGGCATTGTTTTCCATGTCACATCAGTCACTAGGAATTATAATAGTGATTTTCACATTAACATTCTTAAACTATGATATCCAGAACTCCACCATTGTATAGAAATACTTACAACTAATTAGGGTCTATATTTTTTGGAAGATTTGAACACAAACAACATTTTTGCTTTTGATTCTGAGTACAAGATAAAATTGGTCTTTGTATTAAAGATAGGTTTCTCTCTATAAAAAAGTACAGATTGTAATGTAATTGTGTCCCTGAATATACTGTCTGGCGCCATAATATTGATAAGATATTGTTGTATATATACTATACCTTGCTATAAAAAATGTTCAGACTATATGGCAACCTCTTATAATAAAATGGGGGCCATTTGTCAAGTGCTAAATAAAAAGAATAAATTTAATTTTTGTTGACTTTTGCACAATTTTTAATGGTTTAAGCCTAACTTAAAATTAATTTACACTATTTTTGGCAGCAGTGTTACTGGCTTTTTTTTATTTTCATTTTCTACCTAGAAAAGTGGAAATTACTTATTCCACAATTTTTAAACAGATTTATCAATTGCGCCTTTTAAAAAACTGCAAATTATTTTCCACTTCCATGTTAAAACTACCACTTGGGTAGACATTATTTAAACCATATATAGTCTGCTCGGGATTCATCCTCCATTTAGGGAATTAGTTTTCACCAGGCTTTAACAGCAGGACAGCTGGAGAAAAACATTGTTCAAAAATATACTAATAATCGATGATTGCTTCTGTGCCATCGATCGTCTAATGTGTCTTTCTGCACGGTTAGCCAGTACTAGTAATAAATGGTCCTGTTTTTCTTATATATGAGAATCTTTTTCTCCTTTATTTATGCACATTTTGGGTTTTCTTTACGGCCTATGTTGGTGATCCCGTTCTGGGCTGTTTCACAGCTCTACATAGCTTATTCTAACTTGCTATGTATATGTCCTTTAATTCATCGTATGTTTGATGACTCACTGCTTATTTTCCCATGTATTTTTAATCATGTGTTTACTTGCCCCCTCTTCTCTTTCCTTTTGGGGGACACATTCTCATATTCATATTATCTAATTCAAGTTATTTGCACACCTAGCCCTAGGTGTACTTTCTAGGTGTTTGTATTTGTATTTTTATTAGTTATCGCGCCAATATAAATGTCTAGGTTACCTGTATACATACTTTATTGCTCTCACTTCTAAGTAATCTAAGTAACACTTCTAAGTAATCTGCACAGATATAAATTTTCTCATTTTACTGTAATGGTCTCACCCTTGGAATGACACTTCTTTATAGAAGATACTTGCGCACGATCACCAATCTTAGGCCCCTTCCACACTTGCATTGCAGATCACATCAGAGTTTGATCAGGGTGCGATCAGGGTTTGGTCAGTGAAAAACGCACATTTTGCATCAGAGTGCAATCAGTTTTCAGTCAGAGTTTGTTCAGTGTCTCAGTTTTTCACGCACGTTTTCAATGCAATTTCAGTGCAATTTCAATGCGTTTTTCACGCGCAGAAAAAACGCATTGCACTTGCATTGCACTTGCGTGTCTCAGAGTGCAATTTTTGATGCATCTCCATAGACTTGTATGGTGCGTTTTTCAACTTTTGACTTGCAAAAGTAGAGAATGTCGAGATTTAAACGCGCGTTAAAAAAACGCATGTGTGCGTGAAAAAAAATGGAAGTCTGAAAAGACCCATTGGTTACAATGGGTCAGAGTGCAATGCAAGTTCTGCACGTCAAAAGCACGCGCAGGAAACGCGCGTGAAAAACGTAAGTGTGAAAGGGGCCTTACACTTCTCTGCAGGACATGCGGTCACTTCTGCTACTGCGCGGTGTATCAATCCACACACCATGACACACTGCTCGACATACACCTGCAGGTACCAATTAAACTGATTGACCTATTGTTGCCTACCCCCCTCTCTCTCTGCCTACACCTGCCTGCCTCGTTCAATTGTCTTACCTTAGGACAATATGGTTTTGTATATAGCGGGCATGTAGGGATCAATACATTTGAGCTTTGTAACATTGGTCATTTGCACTCTTATGCACCATCTTTGCACTTTAGCTCTATATGGTTATCTATATATATTTTGGTCCTCATGGTTACTGTAGTTCACCTTTTGGCATACTGTAGTAGGGTTTTTAGGGCAATTTGGCCCTTGGCAGTCATGTACACCCCTTTGGTATACTTTTTAAGTGTTTTTATATTTATTGTTGTCCTGTCTTGATTATGTTTGAATTGTTATTTAATTAATAAAATCTTTGTCACATTTTTGCCCAGCCTTGTGTACGCATCCCACCTTTTTCTCATTTTGTTTGGATTGTATAGCCATTGGGATGCGTCGGCTTACATATATTTACATACTTTGGTAGTGCCTGTCCTTCACATTTTTTGTCTAGGCATTGCTCCTGTGCAAGTAACACGGGCTGCCCAGTGCTTCTTTGTTTTCTAATTATGCACTCCTCCGTGCTCTCCATTTACAGACACTGCCTCCCATCCCTCTGCCCGAGAGCCGGTGATGACATCCAGCTCTCGGGAAGCCTCTCAAAAGTAAGACAGCAGATGCAGCTACTCAATAGGAATGTACAACGTGCATGCGCAAGACTTTCCGAGAGCCAGGTGACGTTGACGGCTCTAATATAAAACTATGCTTTATATTACCTTTGCATGACTCATGGATCTCAATTACTTTGATTCTGTTTGTTCCTGAATTTATTTGGATCTCCCCATGATATCTAGCCTCTTTTGGTTTTCTTCATTTTGTCAAACAGGTCCTATTTAAGTGTTTACTTGCTTGAGAACAGTTGTGGCAGTGATCAGGCATGGGTGTGGCAGGGGAAATTAAGCTTGGCTTCCCAAAGAAACAACAAGTTATTTATGTTTTAAGGGTAGCAGGCAATTACTTTTCCACACAGGGGGTTTAAGTTTGATTACTTGTGTTGTGTTTGTCTAATATTTAAATTTATTTGGTGATCAGAGACATTTAAATGACCACCAGCCATAAGATTAAGAAATCAGGAAGGGGCAAATACTTTTTCGTACCACTGAATATAGAAAAGCTCATTGTGCCAAAATGACATTAGCACCGAAGTTAATTCAAACCTGTATATATAGTGTCCTGCATTCTAGCTCCTCTGCTACCTTCGAATATCAATTTGGGTTGTTCCCCAAATAGCTTCTGAGTTCTGCAAGAAAACTGCATTTAGGTCACGGAGATACCCCCTAACAGTGCCACTTCAGAGCAGTGGAGGTGTCACGGGTGCTCCTGCAATCCATGTCACGGATCGCGGGTACACCCATGCTCTGCTGCCGCGGTCCCCTCTCCCCCAGCCCTCACTTACCTCTCCTGGCTCCTGTCTGTGCTCCAGCTCACGGCGTGTAGGCCGCTGGCCTCCTTGCCTGCAGTAGCATGCTCTCACCACTAGAGGGCGCGTGCGCGGACTTCTCAAGCCTTAAAGGGCCAGCGTCCTCCTGATTGGCTGCTGCTAATCCGGCTCGCCCTTATAATCCGGCACCTCCCTTCTATACCTGCCGGATCTTCTCCTAGGATCTCCTATGGTTTCCATGCCAGGCTTCCCTAAGCCGTTCCTGTGGAAGAGAAAGCCCATTAGCGTTTCCAGACGCTTTCCTGTCTTTCTGTGTGTCTCCAGCGTTCCCATATGCTCCTGGTGTGTCCTGTCTTCCAGAGTTTCCAGACGCCTCAGTGTTTCCCGTCTCCAGCGTTCCCATACGCTTCCTGCTGTGCCTTCCAGGGTTCCAGTCCAGCTGTGTCTGCAGTCCGTGCCAGCATTACCAGTGTTCCTCTGTGTTGCTGCTGTCATCCCAGGCCTGGACTGTTTCCTGCACTTCCCTGTACCTTGGCTGCCACCGCAGGCCTCATACCATCTCCTGCGGTGGTCCAGAGGGTCCACTGGTCCACAGACTCCACCCTCCGGACTCTTCCCATAGAGACTTTTAGTTCCGTTGTCTGTGTGACCCGTTACAGCAAGATCCGGCCATGGACCCCGCCAAGGCCATGGATCCCGTCAAGGACATGGACTGTTCTAATGACTCAGACCAATTGCTGGCAGAGGTCCTCATCCAGCAGTCTCAACTGATTTTTTCTTGGAGAAAGGATCTGAGCGGGGTTACCACCCTGCTCCGACAGCTGCTAGACTCCCGGCTACCGCAGACTCTACTTCCGCAGCTTCCCAGTGCTGCTCCGGTTTTCCAAGAGCCACTCCAGCCTGCCTCCATGCCTCTGCAGCTGTTTGATTGTCAGCAACCTCAAGTCCGGCTTCCGTGGCGGCCTCGCTTGGCTCCCGTGTTCCAAAAGCCGGCCGCCGTGCTTCCTCAGCTTCCAAGCTCTAATCCGGTTTTCCAAGAACCACTCCAGCCGGCCGCCATGCTTCCACCGCTTCCAAGTTCTCCACCGGCCTTTCCAGAGGTCGCTCCAGTGTCTCCGCCGGCCTTCCCAGAGGCCGCTCCAGTGTCTCCGCCGGCCTTCCCAGAGGCCGCTCCAGTGTCTCCGCCGGCCTTCCCAGAGGCCGCTCCAGTGTCTCCGCCGGCCTTCCCAGAGGTCGCTCCAGTATCTCCGCTGGCCTTCCCAGAGGTCGCTCCAGTATCTCCACCGGCCTTCCCAGAGGTCGCTCCAGTGTCTCCACCGGCCTTCCCAGAGGCCGCTCCAGTGTCTCCACCGGCCTTCCCAGAGGCCGCTCCAGTGTCTCCACCGGCCTTCCCAGAGGTCACTCCAGTATCTCCACCGGCCTTCCCAGAGGCCTCCGGCTTCCAAGAGCCGCTCCAGCCTCCGCAGCTTCCTAAAGCTGTTCCAGCTTTCCAAGAGCTGCTCCTGCCTCCGCAGCTTCCCAGTGCTGCTCCGGCTTCACAAGAGCCACTTCAGCCTCCGGTTGTACTGCTTGCAGAGGAGTCTATGCAAGTTTGTCCTGTTTCTGCTTTTCTCCTTAGGTGTTCCGTCACCGAGATGAATTGGAGGAGGCGAAAGAAGAGGCTGAAGAAGAAGAGAAGAGGGGCCCTAAAGGGGGGGGGTACTGTCACGGGTGCTCCTGCAATCCATGTCACGGATCGCGGGTACACCCATGCTCTGCTGCCGCGGTCCCCTCTCCCCCAGCCCTCACTTACCTCTCCTGGCTCCTGTCTGTGCTCCAGCTCACGGCGTGTAGGCCGCTGGCCTCCTTGCCTGCAGTAGCATGCTCTCACCACTAGAGGGCGCGTGCGCGGACTTCTCAAGCCTTAAAGGGCCAGCTTCCTCCTGATTGGCTGCTGCTAATCCGGCTCGCCCTTATAATCCGGCACCTCCCTTCTATCCCTGCCGGATCTTCTCCTAGGATCTCCTATGGTTTCCATGCCAGGCTTCCCTAAGCCGTTCCTGTGGAAGAGAAAGCCCATTAGCGTTTCCAGACGCTTTCCTGTCTTTCTGTGTGTCTCCAGCGTTCCCATATGCTCCTGGTGTGTCCTGTCTTCCAGAGTTTCCAGACGCCTCAGTGTTTCCCGTCTCCAGCGTTCCCATACGCTTCCTGCTGTGCCTTCCAGGGTTCCAGTCCAGCTGTGTCTGCAGTCCGTGCCAGCATTACCAGTGTTCCTCTGTGTTGCTGCTGTCATCCCAGGCTTGGACTGTTTCCTGCACTTCCCTGTACCTTGGCTGCCACCACAGGCCTCATACCATCTCCTGCGGTGGTCCAGAGGGTCCACTGGTCCACAGACTCCACCCTCCGGACTCTTCCCATAGAGACTTTTAGTTCCGTTGTCTGTGTGACCCGTTACAGGAGGAAGATATATCTAAGTAGCTAAGCTACCAAGGGAGAGAGAACAAGGGCACGTGAGTGCAGGACCCATAATAGGACATGCTTTGAGATGCCATCTTCTGCACTTGATGACTATAGAGTCAATGCTGACTAAAAAGCTACTTAACATGAATTCTTAAGAGTAAAACATAACATCTCATAATATATTATAATAACCTTCATGAGTATTTGTCACATACATACCAATTTGAGCCTCTGATGAGGTCCTGAGAAAATATTGTAGTGGGGCTGAGCTCAAGTACCTGAGGTTTTGTAATCTTTTATGTATTTGTGTAGCCTTTTATATAAAGCACTTTTTTATCATACATTTTAGTATATATTTAGAAACCTACGTATGTGTGCAGAGAAAAATACCAATAAAAAGGCCACAATAAGCAGGACAGACTCTTATTGGTCATAACAAACAAAAGTTGCCATGGGAAAACAAGAGCAGTTTTCATAAATGGGCCATAAGGGCAATGTGTGTATAGATAATTATTTTAATTTAGACTAACAGAAAACATCTGGCTACAACATTTCTGGCTATTCTTTGAAATATAACAATGAAAGAAAATGCCATCTATAAAATCTAGCAACAAACAACAGCAGATGCAATCATTGACATATAGTAACCCAATGCTATTAAATTAAGCAGTAAATCCTTTGCTCCAATATAGTACTATAATTCTATATCTAGATACAAGGAAATTCCTAGGATTCCAGGTCACAAATGAGTGGATGAATCTGCATATTTGTTATAAATATACCACAGCTTTGGTAGATTTTTAGCACATTTCAAGTAGTTTCTTTACACAGAATGATTATTTTCATATAGGTGTATATGAAGACAATTGGGCATATTTATCAAGCTGTCTGAAAGTCAGAATATACCTAGTTGCCAATGGCAACCAATCATAGCTCCCCTTTAAAATATTCATGAGTACTGGTAAAATTAAAGCTGAGCTGTGATTGGTTGCCATGGACAACTAGAAATATTCTGCCTTTCAGAGAGCTTGATAAATCTGCCCCAATGAGTAAGATATGGCTATCCAGGGGATATAGACCATAATGGTATTGATGTTCTGCGTACAGCATAGGACCAGTGGGGTAGCTAGGGTTTCAGCACAGAGGGGTCGGGCACATCTGACTGGGCCTCCTTATGAAATGTTTTTAATTTCACAGGCACAAACTACTATTTGAGTGCTGCCAGCAGTCGGCAGGCCCTTGGCTGAAGCAGAAGATCACTGTGTGTGCTGTGAATTCTGCCCTTTTCCCAGTGCCACTTTGTCTCACCCATCACCTGTGTCTCCTGCTAACCCAGAGCTCCCAGCGCACACAATGTTCTTTTGCTGCAACCCCGGACCTGTCTTCTCCAGCAGCGCTCACAGCTCACATCTTGGGATGCTTTTACAAAAGGTCAGTAGCATTACTTAGTGGGCCACAGCAGGGCCAGGATGAGGCATTTTGTTTTTTGTAAACATTGTACAGGTATGAAAATATACCTTATATATTTCATTTTAAGCCCAGAAGAAAATGGCGAGTTTTGGCAGATAAAATTCACTCAGGTTTTGGGGGGCAGAAAGCTTTGTGGGCGTTCCAGCGTTACGCGACAGGCTTCCTTCCTTAACCTAGGTTTGAGATCCTGACATGTCTGTATTGTCCACAGTACAGTACATATGATGCCGTATGTACGTCCAGCATCCAGGGAGACCATAACCAGTGGGAGGTGCATTCTGTCAGCCAGTCAATGGTCAGTCCTCCATTATCCAGCCATCGTTTTGCCAGTGCACCATTTTTTATACAGATACGGATACAATGACATACGTGCGCATAAGAATGAAAAATGACACATATATACAGAATCATATGGCAAAAAAATGCAGGACCAGAGAAACCATGCACTCTTGGAAAAGGGGCCTAACATTGTAACTAAGGGACACTTAGCAGAAAGTTTCTAGCTATATGTACGGCAGGTAGCATGAGGCCGCCATATTAGTGCATAGTGCACGGAACAGTGAGCTCACATGTCATATTGGAAAGATGTTCACAACTACCCCCCCCCCACACACACACACACACGTCAAAAATCATCTGAAATGACTGTTATGCTTAAAAAAAACTAATCAGAAATGCTGGTTAATAATAAAAATCAATTAAATGCTGTAAACTTAACCCATTTTTAAATTTAAACTTGTCAATCTTCATCAATATGTGATTTATAGCACTGATAATTGGTTAACCTTAATTACACTATCACTGTAAATTTCCCCATGAATTGAGGGGATTTACACAAAACAGTCTTTTTGTATAAATACATCTATGATAATCAAGAGAAACAATACAGTCAGCAAAAGTCACAAACAAACAACAAGTTCAACCTATTACCCTAATTTGAAAAGAGGGAAACAAAAACATAGACATAAAACCCCTTAATGTAAAGCGGGCTAAGGACAATAATAGCAGAAAATTTAGTTACACTTTATTTATCCTTATAACCAGGCACATTCAGATAGACTCCTCCTTAAATGTATATTAATACCCGTGTTCCATGCTATTTGCATTATTATTTACCGTAATTAGCAACTTAATTATTCAGATTTATTTTATACTTTATCACAACAATAGAAGGCCTTGCACACAACTGTCTCCAATTATATCTTTACAATATTGTTGTAGCTTATGTTTATACGACAACGATAAAGGTAATTAGTTGCTTTGCTTCTAGTGTCATATCTTAATTGTGTAGGGTTTTCTTAATAAGCCAAACATGAGCCCATGGTAAGACCTCTATGGAAACTACGGCAATCCAAGGACAACCTCATTCTGAGGTGTAAGCAATTTCACAGGGCCGGGTACAGGTTTCGGTACGCCCCTTTGCAGTGAACTCATATGGGGGCATTAAAAATTCAGAAATTGAGTAAAATATTCCCTAGTTTATCGTCCTGGCTATTTTATAAACTGCTTCCTCGTAGCTTAATTATATACAGCCCCCCACACCAAGGTGCTTCCTTGCTGCTGGAGAGTGAGATTTGGCCGTGAGGGCCCCCCAGCAGCTCTAGGCCCCGATATGCCTGCTGCTGGCGCCAGCCATGCAATTAAAATATGGTTTCTCTTGCAAAACTAAGGGTTCCAAACCATGATCAACTACGAATCGGTCTTCCCCTTACTAAACTCTCTGCTTTACACTACTTAATGCAGCAGCCAGACTCATTTTTAAATGCAGATGCCGCCCAGTCTGTGTCGCAGACTGCAATGGATGCCAATTACCTTAAGAATATAAGAATATATAAGTTATACTAATCTCCATTTCCCTAAAAGTTCTCTAGTGCCGCCTTTAATTCGTCACGGTCTACCGCCCTACCCCTGCTTATTGGTTTGCCAATAATTTAAGAATAATTTCTTCTTTAATCTGACCTGACTTCTCCAGTACATTACCAGAGCTGTGCAGATTCACTTTAACGGCCTACCAAGGACTATCTGACTAAGAGCTCTTTCACATCGGCGTTGGTGTTTCATAACTTTTTCCACAGAGAATGGATCAGTGAAAATACCCATAGACATTAATGGCTTTGTGAAGCATCCGTTAAAATTTACAACCACGGACATGAAAACCCCATTGTGAAAGAGCTCTAACACCAAGCTTGCAAAGTTTTAAAATGAGCCATGGTAGCAAAAGCTGTGGTTTTCGTCATCCCATCCTAGAAAACTTTGAAGTTTTCTTAAAAAAATTCAGGCAGGACTATCACACTTCCGAACTTCATTTCACTGTCACTATCTAAACTAAACCTCTATGTAATCTGACAGCACCTGATAGCATTATACAGGTTACCCAGAATTTTCCTTTCTCCACGTAGATGGCTTCACCTAATTCTGACCAAGCTTTACTTAATGGATACTACATTGTTAATAGATCGTCTAACATTTGATTCTATAAACTAATACACACACACACGGTTACATACAAGAAAGATTCCATAGCTTTGTTCTTAAGTTGAATTTGTATGTAAGTCGAAACTGTATATTTTATAATTTTAGATCCAGACAAAAAAAATTTTTGGGCCCCAGTGACAATCATAGTTTCAAATATTTTTGCTGTAATCGGACCAAGGATTATAAAAAAAAAAGCTTAATTACAGACACTTTTCAGCTGATTATTGCAGCCTGGGACTAAAGCAAAGCATCCATAGAGATCACAGTTGGCAGAGGGGTCCATCTTTAACTAGGGGTCGCCTTCAAGTCGGGTGTCCTTAAGTAGGGGACTGCATATATATACACTCACCGGCCACTTTATTAGGTACACCTGTCCAACTGCTCGTTAACACTTAATTTCTAATCAGCCAATCACATGGCGGCAACTCAGAGCATTTAGGCATGTAGACATGGTCAAGACAATCTCCTGCAGTTCAAACCGAGCATCAGTATGGGGAAGAAAGGTGATTTGAGTGCCTTTGAACGTGGCATGGTTGTTGGTACCAGAAGGGCTGGTCTGAGTATTTCAGAAACTGCTGATCTACTGGGATTTTCACGCACAACCATCTCTAGGGTTTACAGAGAATGGTCCAAAAAAGAAAAAACATCCAGTGAGCGGCAGTTCTGTGGGCGGAAATGCCTTGTTGATGCCAGAGGTTAGAGGAGAATGGGCAGACTGGTTCGAGCTGATAGAAAGGCAACAGTGACTCAAATCGCCACCTGTTACAACCAAGGTAGGCAGAAGAGCATCTCTGAACGCACAGTACGTCGAACTTTGAGGCAGATGGGCTACAGCAGCAGAAGACCACACCGGGTGCCATTCCTTTCAGCTAAGAACAGGAAACTGAGGCTACAATTTGCCCAAGCTCATCGAAATTGGACAGTAGAAGATTGGAAAAACGTTGCCTGGTCTGATGAGTCTCGATTTCTGCTGCGACATTCGGGTGGTAAGGTCAGAATTTGGTGTCAACAACATGAAAGCATGGATCCATCCTGCCTTGTATCAACGGTTCAGGCTGGTGGTGGTGGTGGTGGTGGTGTCATGGTGTGGGGAATATTTTCTTGGCACTCTTTGAGCCCCTTGGTACCAATTGAGCATCGTTGCAATGCCACAGCCTACCTAAGTATTGTTGCTGAGCATGTCCATCCCTTAATGACCACAATGTACCCGACATCTGATGGCTACTTTCAGCAGGATAATGCGCCATGTCATAAAGCTGGAATCATCTCAGACTGGTTTCTTGAACATGACAATGAGTTCACTGTACTCAAATGGCCTCCACAGTCACCAGATCTCAATCCAATAGAGCATCTTTGGGATGTGGTGGAACGGGAGATTCGCATCATGGATGTGCAGCCGACAAATCTGCGGGAACTGTGTGATGCCATCATGTCAATATGGACCAAAATCTCTAAGGAATGCTTCCAGCACCTTGAATCTATGCCACAAAGAATTGAGGCAGTTCTGAAGGCAAAAGAGGGTCCAACCCGTTACTAGCATGGTGTACCTAATAAAGTGGCCGGTGAGTGATATATATATATATATATATATATATATATGTGTGTATGTAAAAGGTGTCACCATTCTATTTTCTGTTGATATGCCTGGAAGCTTAATTTTGTCTTACGCCAGTTATCTGGCAGTGGTTTCGATTCCCCAAGACTTTAATCGCCCTCAGATCAAATTTTAATGTTAATTTTGTTACCTGGTATAACAAATGTTGTATAAAACTTCCAAAATCCCCCAGATGAACACACACTGCTTTTTGCCATACATTGTTAAAGGGCATCTACCAGCAGGATGAAGAACTGTATGCAAATGAGAGTGAGGGGCTCCAGGCTCCATAGGTGTTAATGAAACCTGGAGCCCCTCAGGCTCATGTGCATAGTCTTTCATCTTGGTGGTACAGGCTTTAAAGGGAACCTACCACCACAATTCTACCTATAAAAAAGGTAGAACGGGTGGTAGGTGGATGAATGGGACGTGAGTATAGCCCTCACGTCCCGGCTATCTTTTAGAAAACTTTGTAGCACTGATATGTAAATTTTTTTAAGCGGCTACTGGGGCATGGAGTAGCCAGAAATGAGGCTACGTGTCGCGGCTACTCCAAGCCCCAGTAGCCTACTTTCTCCTCCTACCTTTTCATGTTCAGCCCTAGTCCGAGTACCCGGCGTTCTGCGCATGCGCAGTAGATCCGGCCTTAACAAAATTTACATATCAGCACTACAAAGTTTTCTAAAAGATAGCCGGGATGTGAGGATAAGCTCTAAAAAGGGCTATCCTCACTTCCCATTCATACACCTACCACTAATTCTACTTTTATGGGTAGAATTGTGGTGGTAGGTTCCCTTTAAATGAGCTATGTACATAAAACACATTGTAAAAAGGACCAGATATTTAAAATTTTATCCAGATATGGGTAACCATATAATTCACAGTGTACAAAACTTTGTAGTAATTTTTATACAAAAACACAAATATGACAGTACATTTTAGGCACTTCAGTTTATTATTACAACGCATATGAGCAACATTTTTTTTTCTGGAAACAGTCATTTGTCCCCCCCTTTTTTTCTTAATAACTACAAATATAAAAATACAAGGCAATAAAGCAACAAAAATGTGCACATCTTTTATATAAACAATCAAAGTGTTGTACAAAATTATTTACATATGTAATGTATTTACAGCTTTTAAAAAGGTACAATTAAATGACTACATTAAATGTTAATTTATTCAAAGTAGCTAAAATACAGTAGCACTTTTTTTTTTACAAATAAAAAAAAAAAAGAAAATGAACCAAAAAAAAATAAATAGACAAGAAAATACAGCAATCTTTAAGGAGCAAAAATCTTTCCTGGTTAAGGTTATTTTTTTCTTTTTAATGATTGAACATTTCTCAGTCAGTTCTGGCGCACTAAACCTTCATCCAATCTATTTTAATAATACAATTATTTAGGATACTGCAAATACATGCAAGTAAACTGCATAGTAATTTAAAAAAATTACTGTGTCATTAACATAAATGCTGTAGAACAAAATGACCACCTACATCATGAGCGCTGAATATTTTAGCTTTAGTGTTTTGGCTTTTTTGTTTTTTAAATAGATGGGTCAAATCTATAAGCAAGGAAGTCCCCTAAAATGATAGAACAAGTGCAAAAAATGTCTTGTAAAAATAATAATCATAGAAGTAAAAATATTTGTTCCAGTCTAAAAAAGAACGCACTAAATTCTCAGTGCTGTTGGGTGTAAGAGGAGCACAATAAAAAAAAAAAAAAAAAAAAAAAAAAAAAAACTCACACACACACACACAACTGATAATTAACAGACTATTTCGTATTTGGATGCCAGGTAATCACTATATCACCGATGTACTAAGCCAATGACGTATATGGGGGACTAGAGACTGGAGCAGTATCCATATGCAACCACAAAACCTGCAATATTTAGTGTTAGCTTATCAAACTTTGTACAGAGCCTGGTATAATAAAAAAAAAAAGTTAAAATTAAAATATATATGTATAAATAAAGTTAATTCAAGACTTCAGTGCAGGATCTTTAAGGCTACATAATAGAATATTGGGAGAAATAAGGTTTCAAATGCTTATGTAATAAAACATTTACTGATTAAATGGTGAATAGGGACTATGCTGATACAATACAGATACTGATGACACCGTAAAGTACAAAATAACACTCTTCCAAAAACTGCATGCTCAAGTATTCATTTGCTGTATTATGGCTTGTCCTTTGCATGCAGTCATCTGTGACCTCATTTCATTTACTAAACACTGTAACAGTAAGGACAGTGCTTTGGTCAAAACATTGCTAAACAACCTTACAGCATTGTGTGTTGAGATGTAAATAACGTTTACGGAGATGAAACCTGCCAACTACTATATACCAGGGGGATGGGAAATGTTGGATCAAGCATTCAAGAGACAAACATTCTGTAGTTCAATATAACACACATGTACATCATTTTCCAGTCTAATAGATCAGTCCATAGTACAACAGAGATGAGTTTTATGTAGGAACCACCTTTGCAGGGAGTTACCAGGCTTTGAAATTTATCATGGAGATGAGGCAGTAAGGAAAATAAAACTTTGCATAGTAAAGAATAGCCTCTGGCAGAGTCCATATTAATTCTGATGTCTTTTCATATGAAGCGCCAAGTGGTCAGAGCGGGAGAAGCTGCGGTTGCAAACTGCACACTGAAAAGGCTTGGCCCCGGTGTGTTTTCTGTAGTGACGCGTCAGTTCATCTGAGCGAGCAAATCTCCAGTCACAACCTTCCCATGTACATTTGTATGGCTTCTCTCCTGCAAGACAAAATCATGAAAATAGAGTTAGAAATGCTGACATTACAATGCAGATCAAGTCATAGATGTCAAAGCAGGAGCCAACCTTAACACACTTGTAACTTTTACAGGAAAATTCTCTTGTAGGTCAGAAGTGCACAAACATCTGCCATTAGGGAACCCAGGGAAAAGAAAGAAAATGACCTGCCACCGGATGGATGTTCTGTGCTAGCAAAAGTCTAGATCATTCTCTTATATTATGTAATGTATGGTCATCTTAGACAGTTTTTTTTTGCGGAATTGCAATGTCCTGTAATTATGTTTTGTATAACTAAGGAACTAGCAACATGTAAGAACATGCCTCCTGTGGTATATGTTCGGAACTGTAATGTTAAGACCATCTCCAATTGTGTGTAAAAATTGCAAGTACATTATGTACAAAAGAATCCCCCCCCAGGGGATTAATAAAGTACCATCAAATTGTATTGTATCCTCAATGGTATGACACAGAAGGCCAAAAGATTGACTCAATCTTACCATGACTGTACATATTTAGTGTGATAGTACCTGTGCATAGTAACATTTAATCTACAAATTCCCTTCCTTGCCGCATAGATCACACCAGGTCATGTGGCATGCATGGGCAAGCATGTTCTTTCCACTGTATTTTATCTTTGCATTGGAGGAACGTGGTTGAAAACAATAATTTTGCATGTACTTTAAGTATTTACTTTCTAAACAAAGATGTCACGCTAGTTATTATAACATTAATACTGGTTTCTGACTATGCCGTCGTATTTCATGTCTATATTATTTGCAAAGAGTAATGATTTCATCTACAAACACTCAACAGTCAGTAAAATCCTATTTTTGGCTTTTAGAGTTCCCTTTTTCCAGTAATAAAAACAACCCAAGATGCGAATATTATTTATATCCAAGAGGGGAACAGCAGGTTTGTAGATGTAAAAATAGAATAAGGTAGAATGAATCAGGAGCAGAAAGTAAAGATTTCTCCAAATGACAGTAGTTTTGACATCACAAGAGGACTGAGAATTTTGCCTAGTTCTAGGTCGATCATCTGTTTAGCACTTTATAGCATACCAGACCCAAGATACCAATCAGGTGTCTACATTGCTGGTTCACTGGTCCATAAGCATTTGGATAAACAAAAACAAAGAATGCTAGAAATTGTTTAGGGTCATCCACTTTTTAAAAGAACTGTTGCACAACATGTTGCATGCTTCAATGCTGTGTTATTGGCTAGATTGTAGACCAAGATCTTACTAAGGAACCTACGTGATTATTAACAAACAAATCCTTGATTCATCTAGATGAACGGGATCTTTAGGAGAAGAATCTAAAGAGCATATACAAATTAAGGTCAGTAACTATAGACCAAGTCAGCAATGTCACGTAGATGTCCTAATTTACTATGATGAGATGTAACACAATTGGGTCTGATGATGATGATACCTGAATGACTCATCTGCATTAATAATAATTGAATGGAGTTAAGTTCAGTAACAAGTCATGGTTAAGTATTTTAAAAAAAACAAAAAAACCCACACACAACACCACCACCACGGATGAGCTGATTTCATTACAAAGCGCTAATCCCTTATTCACACATTGTTCAGCGGAGATTTGACTCCATTCCAAACAGGTCCTAAAGCTTTTCCCCTCCCAAAATGTCTTGAGCGTTAATCAAAAATACTATTCTTCAAAGACTAAATGTGTTTAAGTTCAGTTACTGGAACATGACGACTGAATCAAAACAGCGGTTTTACTGTGCAGCTAAATGCAGCTACTCCTCCACTTCAGAGAACTTCTATGGCATTTGTTAAAAATGTCAGCACTGTTCAAGTAAAACATCATGGAGGAAACTGGTACCAACTTACAGCCAAATAGCATACTATAGTTGTTTCTTTCCGAGCCAGGAATATCACACTTTGCTCTGCCAGAAAACAGTCCTATACTTTGTGCATGACGCACCAGGGAGGGAAGACAGCGCTGTTATAGCTACAATAATTATAATAAATACAAGATATTTTTCGGAAAGCCAGGTTTAGGAATAAAAAGTACCAAAAGATAAAAAATATATAATAGATTTAGCAAGTGAAGAGGTGCAGAAACTAGAAACTATATAAAATAGTTTGCTCACACAAAGAACATTATCTTCATAGACCATGTGCAATGTACAGTACAATTCTACCCAAACCCCATTAAAAGTAAGCTCTGCCAGGATTGGCTCTGGCCATTATTGAAACCTAATCCAGTGTAGCTTTAATGTCTTCTGTGACACTACTGTGAGCTTTAATTGGCACCTAAGTGGCATCTAAAAAGTTAACCCCCTAGTTTACTCCCTGATAGATGAAACCTTTTAGATCACTGAAGTAAAGGCAAATTAATCCTTGTCTGGGCCGGGAAATTAGTCACAGATTTTAAGCATTTTTTTTTATACCATGTACAGTCCACCTTCTTCATTGAACTATTACTTTACATAGTAAACCAGTCACCTTACACAGCACCTTCTCTGACTGCTCTTATATGGCTGTATGTTTTACAGCATACATAAAGCCAATACTGACCCTGAATCAATAAAACATAACAAACAGCTCCTAATTGTAAATGCAACTTGAGACTATGCAAGTATCACCTGAGACACAACATGGATACCACTAATCCTTAACGGTAGGTCACACATATTAGAAGGGACATTAAATTACACTATAGAGTTCAGAAATCCTATGGAGATGCTTTATTTTCCTTTGGCTTACAGGAGCCTAATATTTATGTAGTTGTTTATTCCATCAGCTATTTCTTTTGTATATTGTACTGCTCTTACGATTTACAAACCCCAGTTATGGTGTAGAACCACAAAAACAGTTGTCTGTACTACTTACAAAGTAAAACAAACAATATGTAGCAGCAGTAAGGGTTCTCTATATGCCCTATATGAGGACTTCCATTAAGCGCTTCCAATACTAGAAACTGTTACAACACCAGAAGAATATAAGTAACTTCTGTAATTAAAATTTACAATATAACTTATCCAGAAAATACTTAAATTGGAGGTGGGGGCTGGGCCAAACCATCACAAAATAGCTCATGCCCATCCTCCCCTTAAATGCAGGTTCTGCAACCATCCATTAAATACTGTTCTGGTTATGTCTGGTACTACTGCTCAATCTCATTCAATGAAGAGATGAATCAAACCTTTCATTAGTGTATGATATCGGTGTATATGGAACACTGTACCTCCTGATCAGCCTGTGTACCAGGGGTTGGTTAACTAATATGCACATGTAAAAGGTACCTACCTACATAAAAGTAAGCCTCCAATACTTGTATTGCCAAACATCTTATGCTCATGAAATGTGGGCCTATTCTCCCAAACAAATTATATTCTTAGATTTCTTATTTTACAAAGACAAAAAGGGCAAAGACGCATTGGAATCATGGATGCATCTATCCAACTTCTATTGTAAAGTGAGCAATTTCATGCTCAGAAATGGCCTGTACGAAGAGCTCCCATAGTCAGGTCTTTTCAAGCTGCCATGTTACAAATGTATTTTGCATTGCACAAAATGTTCCTGAGGACTTTGGATCTGCCAAGTTACTGCCCGGCTTAAGTCTTCAGTTAAAACCAAAGACTCTGCAGAAGACAAGATCTCCCAGTAAAAGAGTATTAGAGCTTGTCTGTGTTTGTTCTGAAACAAAATCTATTAGAAGGTATTCAGAGTGATTGAAAGGACCAGCAAGGTTGAATAAATAATAAGAAAAGACTGAGGGGTTTTTGATACAAAAGAAATTCTGAAAGTGTTTTGACTCCTTCCAGCAGACAAACTTTGCTCTGGGCTTTTTATTTTATTGAAAATGACAGATTGTAAAGGGAGGTTATCATTCACAGGTGATTTAAAGCCATTGTCATGAAACCAAGATTAGGAGGAAAATGCAGTTTGAATAGTCAGCGATTAGGAGGAACAAGTTTGGCCAGATAAACAGGACTGCCAAACACCCCTAGGCCATTTCAGACATATTAAACAAAGCTTTGTTAAATTGCATTGCATGGTACTATCTTATTAATTTAGGATTTGCTTTGAAGGTAACTTAGTTTAATAATAGTATTTTAAAGATTAAAAAGATAAAAAAGGGTTTCTTGTGTTAAAAAAAAAAAAAAAAAAAGTAAAGAGACATTGTCAGGTATTGAGTGCTTGTAGCCCAAGAATAGACTGGCTGCACTTGGAAAATCCAGAAAAACAAACAAGGAGGAATTAGTGCTTGGAAGCATTGTGTCCTGTGTGATTAATGAAACCTAAACTTGTTAAAGTTAATTAGAGGAGACGTTAGGAAGTGTACAAGTTCCATAAATAATTCAATGTTAGCATAGCATATCCATTACTTTTTTCACAGCTCAGCTTGACACTAGAAGAAAAGGTCATGCTCAGATGATTGAGTCAACCCAACTTTAGACACAATGAGAAATTTATTATAAATAGAGAAGGAACTATTAAAAAATACACACAATAGTACGCCTGACATTTCTATAGCGAGAAGCCTGAAAAGAGATTCCATCAAGCAAATAAGTTCTTGCCAGAAATGTGGAAAGACAGAAGAATTGGTCTTGGCTAATCCCATAAATTAGCCATGATCTCCGCTGAGCCAAGGTTAGAAGATAAAGCAATGACTCAATATCTGTGTGGGACACTGTATAGCAATATGTTTAAGCTGGGATTATGAAAACACATATTGCTTAGAACAGTTTTGTTTAGCATGGTAACAGTCTGCCAAACAGACCTTTGTTCTACTTCTTTTATTTTTTTACAGTGGCTGTTAGAGATAACTGCTTCAATTATCAAAGCTAGAATTTCCATAGTAACCTCCAGCTTTCAGATACCGTCTTTACACACAAACAATCAATGAAACTGCTAAAAACAAAAGCCCTTGGCCATTTGCAAATGAGGTTTTATCTGTGGATCATTTCTTGCAACGGTTATAGGAGATTGTAAAAAAATGTTACGTTTGAAAAAAGGAGTTCTACCCCCTAAAAACCAAGGAGATAGATTTCGTAATCATCCCTCCGAAGAGGGTACATTTTACAGAAACAATGTAAGTTTTAGGCTGTGTACATACGCATGCTGCAGAAAAATTATTTGTGAATAACAGTTAATGTCTGTTTTTTCATGGCCGCTTTGCATCAGTCTGGCATCTGTTTTTAAACAAACCCTCATAATCTATAGTTTGAGAGATCCGTGTAAACTGGTTCTGACTAGGACATGCTCTACTTTTCAACAGATCAGATCCATTAAAATGTGTCGTATTTAGAGCTGCCTATTATACCAAATTCATGAATTTTTATATTTTTCTAAGTGTGCAACAGCCAGAAGAATGGTAAACCCAGGAACAACCTGACTTGAGGAGATTGTAGTCAACATTTTAAAAGTTTGGTTGAGTGTTACTTTTGGCTTAATGGTTAAAACTTTGAAGAAAATGGACATATAAACCCACAAAGTTACTGGTAGTCCATAGAGAGTGCAGTGAATGAGAATCCATTGTAAGGTATAACCCGTCAGGAGAGGAATTTTAAAGTTTAGACAGAGCTTTGAGGAAGTCCCTTTATAGGGTAACCAGTGCCACATACGTTGCACACATCTGTCTTAACTGAACAGGCCTTCAATACCCTAGACATAAATGTTTCCCCTTTATACTTATGAGTGACAGGAAACCAACTTATAGGTAATGTGCATAGTCATAGCCAGTGTGAAGTAACTACAGGTGGTCCCCTACTTAAGGACAGACGACCTATAGTTAAAGACTTACCCCTATGCCCACTGTGATCTCTGGTGAAGCTCTCTGAATGCTATAATATAGTACCAGACTGTAATAATCAGCTGTAAGGTGTCTGTAATGAAGCTTTATTGATAATCCTTGCCCCCATTATGACAAAAAAAAAAAAATGTTGAAACTCCAATTGTCACTGGGACAAAAAAAAAATAAATAAAAAAATCTGGAACTACAATTATAAAATACAGTTTTGACTTACATACAAATTCTACTAAACAAATGGAACCCATCTTGTATGTAACTCGGGGACCGCCTGTACATGATTTTCCCTTTTGAAACAAAGTCATTCATGAACAGCTGATCTAATGGACACCCTAGAACCCCCCCCCCCCTGCAAAACAGAGCCACCTTTGTCCAAGGCTATTGCCAAGTACTGCACCAATCCACGAATAATGGCAATGTAGGAATGCTTAGCTCAGCACGTGAAACAAAAGTGGCACAGTCTCTGATCTTGGACCACACCTCAAGTTACTTGTTGGGTATATTTTTAATTAATGAAGAATCTACCTGCAGTAAAAGAAATGTACATTTTGTGTAGTAACAAGAAGCATTAACTAACTAATGCACTGAACAAAGCACCTGACAAAATTTGCCATGATGGAGTGACTTCAAGCAGAAAACATACTAAGCACACAAACTTCAAAAAAAGGAAGGTTTCTATGAATAATATTTACTCAGCCATTAAAATGAACAATGTCTGCACATACCAGTATGTGTTCTCAGGTGAGCTTTTAGATGAGATGACTTTGTATATACTTTTGTGCACCCTGGAAAAGAGGAAGGGGGGGGGGGGGGAGAGAAGAGCAGAGCAGAGTTAATTCACTTAGCTTCAATTTTTTTTTAAAATTAAAATAGTTATACAAAATCTATACACATCAGATCCATGTATTAGTAGCCACAATGCAGATATGCACGCTCATCACATTATACACAAATGTAACACAAATTCTAGGAAACCTTCTTTTAGTTACGCAAAAAAAAAAAAAACCTTCATTAATGCTACAACAGATGTACTTTGTCAGCTCTCATGTGTATTTATTCTTATTAGGCCGACTTATTTATCAGAGATATTCCTAGCCTCACATATTCATCTGCATTCTTACATTCTAAAAATACCTGGGGAGATTCCAGAACCAGAAAGTGCAGCAAAGTTTATGGTTACTTAACTATTGCCAGCATGAAACACTGAATTGCTCTATGAAAACATTGCTGTGTTCCCTGCTGACCTCCATGGTCTCTATTATTCCTAGTTAAAATGCCCACCACCTTGCCATCTGCCAGAGACAATAGAAATGGGGATATAACTGGATCCATTATGGAGTAGCCCAAAAGCAATCCCCATCTGTGGGAGGCACTTTCACATTGCAATGGAAACTGCAGTTCTGAGTTTGGACACTAGGAGAAGACACATTTTTAAATGATTAATAAACAGCGCCACTCATGTTCATTGGCCGTGTCTAGCATTACAGCCCCATTGAGTAATATTGTTGAGCTGTACCATACACAAAAGGACAAGCAGTTTAATACTACTGCACTGATCTCAATTTCATAAATATAAAAGACAGTATTTTTAGAGGCACTCAAATACTAATGCTAAACAAGTTGCCCCAAGTACAAACAGAAACCATAGGAATGGTGTGTGTGTGTATAGTAAAAGGCATACATGCCACTTTTTGCTACCCTACTGAAAAGAGCACTCACTCATCTTCCAACAGACTTATTTTTATGGTAATTTTAGACAACCAAATGGCTGATGGCCAACTGTTGGAGATCCCTTAAAGTTTCTTCCAGAAAAGACACCACTTGGGTCTACAGTTTGGCTATAATGACACAGCCAAACAGCTTAGCTTTATTAAAGTAAACAGAACCAAAACCAACCAGGGGGCAGGAGTAGTGTGGTCTAAGGAAGTAGCCATGTTTTTGAAGAGGACAGCTTTCTTTTAAATCTAGACCCTTAAGTCTAGGAGCATTACAGTGCCTGAAGGGTAAAATACACTTAAAGTGCCCTTCAGCTTCATAAAGTTGGTATATTATGGACCCTGTCGACTACATACTGATTTACAGGGGAAGGTTGTGTGCATAGACCATTATCTTGATTGTAAAGCTAGTCTTCACCATGCATTGTATTCCATTTATAGCAGCCCAAACCTATTCATTAAAGATACACAGCAGTGACAAGATATCATGAAGATCTATTTACACCCCCATTATCCATTTATACGTAGGACTTCAATGTGACCCAAGCAGTAAAGGTTTAGAGTTAATGCATGGTATACATTTATGATGAACATATCACAATACCAGCCAGGAGGACTGCCGGAAAACAAAGTGTCCAATGGGTCTAAGTTTGCTGAGAAAATCATGTCCAGTGCAGATTGTAAACTGCAGCTGGAAGATCTTCATATCATATGCAAAAGAGCCTCAGTACCAGGACACATGCTTACAGATCTATGTATTAACAAGTCTCTACAATGAAACACTCAAGTCTCAGAAATTCCTCTGTTTAATGGGTTGGGTTAGGAAAGCCGTCTGCTTAATAGTTTGATCTTATCTGCAATTCCCCCCGTGTAACGTTCCTATCATTTTCTAGGTTTTACTCAGCCTGCTATAAACCTTTCTCCAATTTCTAATTTTTGCAATGACAAAGGCCCTTAATTCCGCAGATTCAGTAAACAGAAAGATACGTCATGACAATCACTATCCCTTTAAGGCCTGGTTAACACAGGACAGTTTTCCATCAAACTATGTTATGTAAAGCTCACCCAACTATTCATCATAGTTAGTCTAAAAGTGCCCTTATTCCCCATCCAAGTATTAATAGTGACCAGCATTGTCTTACCAGGGTAATCACAATAGTGAATTCTTCTTTTCTCCAAGTCTGGGTTGTTTCTGCGATTATATCGGACTGGCTGCACAGATGCCGGGGCCATTGGTACCACAGCAGGTAAGCTGTTATTGTGGATGCCCATTTTGGAGGCAATGGTGGCTGCATAGGAAGGTGGTGGGTTGAGACTCTGAAGGAGTTCTGCTTGTCTGTCTGGGCTGCCAGGTTCTGAGCTGGGTGGTGATGGAGGAAAGTATGTGCCTTCTTGCTGTGGCATGAACTGACCATGCATATTATATGAACACTGGGGAATGCCCTGAAATTGTTTCATTGTGGTCTGCGATACCGGGGCCGGGAGGGTATTGAATCCCGATAATTCTGTGGTCAATGAATTGCTAATAGAGTCCATTACTGAAGCCTGGTTTGTAGAGTTCAAGTCCATGTCTGAAGAACTCAAGAGCTGATACAGCTGACCGTGCTGGGGGTTGACAGGAATCTGAATTTCGGGAGAAGGCAGCTCCTGTTTGATGTAAATGTTATTCAGATCGGCGTTCTGGTGAGAGCTGAAGATGCTGGTGAACTCTGGAAGAGGCTGTGTGGCTGGGGCATCGCCCTGCTGGCTAAAGACAGGCTCTGTCTTAATGGTGGGGACTGGAGGCCTTGGAGACTTGTACAGGTTTGTTCGCAGGTGAGTGATGTCTGGAAGGAAGACATTCATGTTGATACTATACGGGAGTCCTTCACCATCATTGCTGAAGAACTGGTCAATGCCCGATGCACTCTCTCTTCTGTACTTCTTCTGATCTTGCATGATGCTTGCTGCGGTTGGACTGGGGGTAAGATACTTTTCCATTTCACATCTAGTCTATATGAGAACAAGAAAGAAACATATTATAACAGGTGAAGGGCTTATCGGTAAATACTCTATACCATTTCCAAGATCATAGAAACACTCGATGGGGAACATGTATCATTGTATTTCTGTTTCCTCTTTTCAAAGTTGTCTGCTGTCAACACACTTGCTGTGTTCTAATGTATCTCAGTCCAATATTTTTGCTAATTTTTAGATGCATATATGGAAGTTTGGGTCAGTTGTACTTTGATTTGTTCCTACTTTTCATCTAAGAAAAAATAATAAATCTATCTTGCAAAGATACTTTAAGAACACACATGCAAAACTAACGCCCTGGTGTAGGTGCAACAAAAATGCACAAATATTCCCAAAAAGGTCAATAAAGATGCATGTTCCCCAATAAATAATCTTGTAATTTGAACAAACAATTTTTGCAGATGCAGCACTCATGTATAATCCTTCCCTAGATCCATATCAAGCAGATCATACAAGTGCTGCATTGTAGGCTGTGGGTGCTTGCAGGCTGATATTACCAGTACAGTCATCAGCAAAACATTTATCATGTACTCTTGAATGGACAAATGCTACATTCCCCCTTGTACTGTAAAATCTCTAGTCATTCCTAATCCCCTTAGCATTCCCCAATATGAATCAGCTGACAAATGGAAAACAAGTGTAATAATACACTAGAAATTAGTATGAACAAACAGAAGTCACGTCTCCCAGGTCCATCCGATAACATACAATGGGCCTGCGGAGCCTGATACTGCGCCAATGCCTGCAGCCTTCACATGAACAGGAAAATACGTGTAGATCCTTACAGTCAGTATCAATATACAAAGCAAGTCTCCAATATGACACACACATCAACTAACCCTCCAAAGTAATAAATCATATCAGAAAATAAGACATTATATCCAGTATAATAGGCCACAAGCAAAATGACACACAGAAAAGGGTTAATGGTCACAAAAGTTAAGTGTCCAAAGTCACCCAATCTAGTAGCACTCAACATCCATCAATATGATATAATAAGGCCATGTCCTAATCTGCTAAATAGAGCCCCATGAAGAGCAGGCCGCTCAGTTTGTGGTTAGTCCGCTCTGATTTTAGCCTGCCCAGCTGTTCTTTGCATGTGGATCTGTCCCAGTGTGTGTTGTATTTCTGATGTGTAGTGTGTGGGGGCGAGAGGCAGACAGTTGTTCCTTTGCTGGCATCTAAATAGCTCACATCTAGGGACCTCGTTCCCAAATCATAGTCCCCGAGCCCAATGGTCATCACTGCAAGAGATCACCTGATCTATAAACCAATATTGCCAGCTCACACAGGACACTGGACTATTACATGTAAAATATTCTGCAACTGCAAAAATAGATGAGCTGCACAACTGGAAGTGCAGCCCCCTAGCGCACCTGACCGGGCAGTGCACTTGTCACCAGACACAGTACAGGTAGTGCAGACAAGCAGGTACAATAGGTGGTAGACAATATGCAGAACACAAGCAATGCAGGTAGGTAGGTATGGCATAGGGAGGGAAACACTAGGGGAACGGTACAGGTAGTACAATACAGGTAGGGGGTAGAGGTAGGGAAGCACTAGCTATGCAGTACAGGTAGGGGGGTAGAGGCAGGGAAGGACTAGGCATGCAGTACAGGTAGGGGGGTAGAGGCAGGGAAGCACTAGCTATGCAGTACAGGTAGGGGGGTAGAGGCAGGGAAGGACTAGGCATGCAGTACAGGTAGGGGGGTAGAGACAGGGAAGGACTAGGCATGCAGTACAGGTAGGGGGGTAGAGACAGGGAAGGACTAGGCATGCAGTACAGGTAGGGGGGTAGAGACAGGGAAGGACTAGGCATGCAGTACAGGTAGGGGGGTAGAGACAGGGAAGGACTAGGCATGCAGTACAGGTAGGGGGGTAGAGACAGGGAAGGACTAGGCATGCAGTACAGGTAGGGGGGTAGAGACAGGGAAGGACTAGGCATGCAGTACAGGTAGGGGGGTAGAGACAGGGAAGGACTAGGCATGCAGTACAGGTAGGGGGGTAGAGACAGGGAAGGACTAGGCATGCAGTACAGGTAGGGGGGTAGAGACAGGGAAGGACTAGGCATGCAGTACAGGTAGACGTTACAGTCAGGAGGTATAGACCGGGAAGGACTAGGTGTGCAGTACAGGTAGGGGGTATAGGTACAGGCAGGGAAAGACTATGCGCGCGGTACAGGTAAACATTACAGTCAGGGGGTTTAGACAGGGAAGGACTAGGTGTGCAGTACAGGCAGGGAAGGAAAAACTAGGCATGAAGAACAGGTAGACATTACAGTCAGGGGGTACACAGGGAAGGACTAGGCGTTCTGTACAGGTAGACAATACAGTCAACTGGTACAGATAGGGAAGCAGTAGCCATGCAGTACAGGTAGGGAAGGACTAGGCGTGCGGTACAGGTAGGGAAGCACTAAGCGTGCAGTACAGGTAGACATTACAGTCAGGGGGTATAGGCAGGGAAGGGCTAGGCGTGCTGTACAGGTATGGCGGTACAGATAGGGAAGGACTAGGCATGCAGTACAGGTATGACGGTCCAGGTACAGGCAGGGAAGCACTAGGCGTGCAGTCCAGGTACAGGCAGGGAAGCACTAGGCGTGCAGTCCAGGTACAGGCAGGGAAGCACTAGGCGTGCAGTCCAGGTACAGGCAGGGAAGCACTAGGCGTGCAGTCCAGGTACAGGCAGGGAAGCACTAGGCGTGCAGTCCAGGTACAGGCAGGGAAGCACTAGGCGTGCAGTCCAGTTGGTAAGTGTGGACAGGTGAAGCTCTGTTATGTGCCTGGTACAGTGAGAAGTTAATATAAACAGGGAAACACAAGGTGCACATACAGGTGGGTATTGGTGACCAGGGAAGCACTAGAAGTGCAGTAGAGGTAAGTAGCCCTGACAGGTGACACTAGGAGGGAAGCACTGGGCGCTCAGTGGAGGTAGGTGGCCCAGGTAGGTGTGAGGGGAGCACTACCTGCACACGGAGTATTCCGGGCATCACTTACCTGCACCATATCTTCAGGCAGAAGTCTGGGGCCCTTCATGTCTTCAGTGAATGCAGAGTCCCCTCTATTAGGCAGGTGCCCCCCGCTCCCATTCACAGGCTTTAGCTGGGTGAAGACGGGTTCGTCCAGGCGGCCCAGCCGGGCACTCATGGTCAGCACCGTGGTGGCCATATATTGAGCTACAGACAAATCCAGAGAAGCAGGGGATAGAGAGCCCGGGCTCTGGGGGAGAACGGAGGATGTACACAGTACCCTACACAAGACAGGAGCGCAGGGCACGGCACGGGCAGAAGACGCTACCTGCTGCAGGGTGTGGACACGGCTTTATTGCGGGGCTGGACAGCGGGACTGCTTTGAGCTTAGTCTGGGCCAATGCGATGTGCGGGGCGGGCCTGCAATGTGTGGGTGTACGGCCAGGGGGCGGTACTGCGACTCCTCCTCCCGCGCTGACAGGGGTTTATGTGGCGGGGACTTCACACAAAAGTCTGAAGAGTTTTATAGTATTAAATGTGACATGTGTACTGTAATACACAGCTCACTAGAAATACATAACCCACACACAACCAGCACTGCGATACCGCACACAACTATTACTGTACATAGCACTATCATAAAAGATAGACAAAACCTGCACTGCCATACCTTACACACAACCAGAGATATTACTGTACACAGCAGCACTATAATAAAAGAGACAAAACCTGCACTGCCATACCTTACACACAACCAGAGATATTACTGTACACAGCAGCACTATAATAAAAGATAGACAAAACCTGCACTGCCATACCTTACACACAACCAGAGAAATTACTGTACACAGCAGCACTATAATAAAAGATATACAAAACCTGCACTGCCATACCTTACACACAACCAGAGATATTACTGTACACAGCAGCACTATAATAAAAGAGACAAAACCTGCACTGCCATACCTTACACACAACCAGAGATATTACTGTACACAGCAGCACTATAATAAAAGAGACAAAACCTGCACTGCCATACCTTACACACAACCAGAGATATTACTGTACACAGCAGCACTATAATAAAAGAGACAAAACCTGCACTGCCATACCTTACACACAACCAGAGATATTACTGTACACAGCAGCACTATAATAAAAGATAGACAAAACCTGCACTGCCATACCTTACACACAACCAGAGAAATTACTGTACACAGCAGCACTATAATAAAAGATATACAAAACCTGCACTGCCATACCTTACACACAACCAGAGATATTACTGTACACAGCAGCACTATAATAAAAGAGACAAAACCTGCACTGCCATACCTTACACACAACCAGAGATATTACTGTACACAGCAGCACTATAATAAAAGAGACAAAACCTGCACTGCCATACCTTACACACAACCAGAGATATTACTGTACACAGCAGCACTATAATAAAAGATAGACAAAACCTGCAGTGACATACCTTACACACAACTGTACTGTAATACTACACACAACTAGAGATATTACTGTACACATCATTGTAGTAAAATATACAAAACCTGCACACACAACCAGAGATATTACTGTACAAAAAACTGTAATAAAAGAAATACACAACCTGCACTGCTATACAACACACAACCAGAGATATTACTACACACAGCAATGTGACTGACTCCCAAACCTCACACAACTGGAGTAACTATTGTAAAAACGACACTGTAATAATATGTATACAAAACCTGCAGGGTGATAGTACCTCACACAAAACTGTACTGCCACCACACACAACAAGAGATATTATTGTACACAGCAATGTAATAAAATGTATACATAACCTGGACTGCAGTACCACACATACAGCCTGCACTGTGATACCTGACATGCAACCTGTTCTGCCAAACTTCACACAACTAGAGAAACTACTATACACAACCTGCACTGTAATACCTCATACACAACTGTACTGTGATTACTGTGATACTACACACAACCAGAGCTATTACTGTACACAGCACTGTATAAAAATGTATACAGCTCTTAATATGAGAACATGTAGCGTTGGATAATTGAAATGTAAGACCTAAGATGTACGCTTGTAGCTGTTCATTACTATGTACTTGCTTTAATGTACTGGAATCTTGTGCTTTTAATTTCCTTAAAGGGGGAATATGAACGTCTGATACAAACCCCCCTGATGCTATAAATAAATAAATAAATATAACAAAACTCAATGTCATTAGTTACAAAATGGAGCTTAAATAGTTTGATTTTATGATTCACAAAATCTTATGGCCTCTCTGAAGTAGATGAAGTTATAACCAAGATGGCCACCCCTGGAAACTACAAGTCCCATGATCCTTTAGTTCTCAGTAACTCATCCTCTGTCTTATTTACTGCCCCCAGTGATGATGTAACAGACTGTCCTGCTTTGTTACCATAGTAATGATGTGTAACTGCCATCACTGCACATCACCACAACATTGGCCATACTGGATGCACTGCAACCAATCAACTACAGCCAAACTTAGTGGTGATCACATGACCTGCAGGTGCAGGACATGTGATGTGGACATGTGACCAGCGGCCATCTTCTGCCCTAGGACTTTACCGCGCAAAGAAAATCAACGGACTGATTAAAGGGCCAGTAGCATTTTAATTCTCCATTACATGCTAAGGGGAGCAAAATATAAAATAACAACTAATTACATATTAGCTTCTGTTTTACTGACTTATTCGTACATGAATTATGCTGATTCCTGGAATAAGTAATAAAAATTATTGAAACAGACATATTACTGCACACATCCCTGTAAAATAAGGAAACTATTGCACTGTACCATAATACCAAACACACAAGCTACAGGAATACACTGTACATTGCACTGTAATACCACATATTAACAAATTACTGCTGCAACACACATCAGGGTATATAATCTACTGTACACTGGACTGTTCACACACACACACAAACATCCTACAGTATCAAGATAACTACGTAGATACACCACCAGAACCAAGATTACTAAATAGATAAGTTAACTGAACCAAGCCTACTACATAGATTCATGATACAAGAACCAAGATCTCAATGTAGAAACCAAACAACACAGCTACAGGGTCAGAACCAAACTTTCTACATAGTTACGTTACTAGAACCAAAATAACTACATAGATATGATACAGAACCAAGACTACTACATAGAAACAGCCCAAGAACCAAGTTTGCTACTTAGAAACAGCTGAAAAATCAAGCTTATTACATAAATATAGGCCCAAAAAGAAGCTACGGCCTATATACGCCCCCCATACACTTCTATGGCGTCATTGAATTTGTAATATGTTGCGTGATGACACATTTTGACAAAAAAAATTAATAATTGATGTTATAAAATAATAGCTGTTAAACCATTGAGATGATGATTATGATGATGATTATTATTATAGCAATATTAATACAACTATTTTTGTTATTTTAATACACCCTGGGCTCCTTTTTTGAAACATGTAATGGCGATAGTTAAACTACCCTACCTTTGTTGCCCTTTAGAAACAAACTACAGCTTAGCTTTCATTTTTTATAAGCAGTTTAGAAAATGAAAGTTGAGCGCTGTTTTGTTGCAGATTTTACAGCAGTTTTTTTTGAGCCAAGGTAAGGTGCAAATTGAAAAGGAATTGTAAATACCAAAACAAGGATTTACACTTCTGCTTCCTGCTAAATCTTCTCTGGCTTTGGAGTTTAGAAATAATTGAGGGCTGGGCTATTTAAAAAAAATAAATGTATCCAGGCATTGTGACTGTGGTAATATTATATTTGTTATCCATGGCCTCCTTCCTTCTAAAATCTACTTTTAAAATTATGATAATGACCCTGAGGGGCTACTCTAGCCCCTCTGTGATCTGGCTTTACAGACTGTTACACTCCGTGACCCTCTTCCCTGCTTCCTCAGCACTCGTGCAGTGAGCACTTCCTGGTTTATCATGCTTGATTTTGATGGTAAATTTCCTTTAGAGGGGGTTTCAGGCTCCCAAACGATCATGACTTATCCATACAATATGTCAATAATCCCTGGGGGCAAGATAGCGAACATTAGTCCACAATTCACCCCTTGAAACTCATACCAATGTCATGTAGGGCTAAGCACACTGTTTGTTTTGGATGAAAATGAGCTCTTTTATGTATAAAATGCACAATTTAGTGCTTTGATGGGTGATGTTACAGTCCTGCAAATCTTTGCGATAACCCCACTGTGGCATTTCGGAGGCCACAGATTTGATGCAATTGAGTTTGGGAGGTTCTGTAAAAGCGGAAGAGCAACTGTAAAAGATCTAGACATTTTCACATGCCCCTGTCATACCCTCTGTCATAAAAGTGGTTATGACAGAGGGTGGCGTGCAGAGAGTAATGAATGCCCATCCCCCTCCAACCCCCAGAAGCCAGCAGGACACGTCACAGGAAGTCCTGCTGCCTGGGAATGATGTGAGGTGTGGTTCCCAGATGGGAACCTTTATCAGTGTAAGTATAATATCGGTGACCCTACTATGGCCTTATACTCACACTGTTAAAGTTTCCTATAAGTGGCCAACCCCTTTAAGTATTGTGCTGAAGTTGTTTTAATAAAGGGAAATTTGAAAGTATTTCATTAAGTGCTTTTTAATTGGATGGTCTAGAAATGCATGGTAAAGAGTTGTGTTGGTTTGAGTCTTATTGGACTTTATATAATAGCACACACAGCAATGTCAGTACTTTAACCCCTATCTGCTTTTCCGGTGGTCATTAAGGGTACTTCTTCTGATGCGATGCCTTTCTACAGCGGCGCGTCAGAAGAAGATTATGGGACATCGGGTCTTGCTGGTGCTGGTGTCGGGGTGTGATGTCACAGCCCAGACCCGGCACTAACACCCGCGATCGGAAAAACTCCGGGTGTAAGTATGTCCCCCGTGGATCGGACTCCCCCAGTGAGCTTACCGGGGATCTGTTCCCTCCTGCTGTAGCCCCGGGGCCTGGTGAGTGCCCCAAGGCTTCCGACTCCTCTTCTCGCCGGGTTCCGACTTCCTGGCAGGACCCGACTATAGGTAACTGAGCATGCGAAGTATAGTACACTGAAATACAAGTGTCTTGCAGTGTAAGGGCTTGAACAAGCGATTGGATGAACCCTTGCTCAAGCCCAAATATGGAGTGTGTAAAAAATGTAAAAAAAAAAAATCATATTATAATAATTAAATAACTAAATAAAATGAAAATCCCATAATCTCCCCAGTTGCACATAATATGCAAATAAGTTTATAAAACACAAAAACACCAAAAAACTAACATATTTGGTCCGTATTAAACTGTACAATAAATCTAAATCAATATTGAACCCGCTCGGTGAACGACGTAAAAAAAAAACACGGAAAACTTCCTGTAATGTCCAATTTTTCATCAAACACCAACACAAAAAATGTTCTAAAAAGTGATCAAAAAATGTATGCACTTTAATATGATAGGACTGAAAAGAACAACTCTTTGTGCAAAATATAAGCCCTCAACCAGATCTGACAACAGAAAAATACAAAAGTTATAAGCCTCATATGTTCGCATTACCAAAAAAAGAAAAATTTTATAGCCTGTACACTGTGACAATACAAATCTGCTGTGAATGGCGCTGCTTCCATCCTATGCCCGGCCATACGCCAGTACAGAAGTTTACCACCACAGGTATCGCTACACTCGGGAGAAACTATGCAGAGCGTTTCATCATTTTATTCATTATGAAACAATCAGTTTTGGCCTAAATTAATGTATTTTCCTTAAAAATCTAAAAGTTTCTAAATCACAGGTTCATATTGTTTGAACCCATGTGAAACACTTAAAGGGTTAATAGACTTAATAGAAGTTGTTTTACATATGTTGAGGGGTAAAGTTTCTAAAGTGGGGTAATTTATGGGTTTTAACTATAATTTAGACCTTTCAAAGTCACTTGGAAGCTGAGTTGTCCCTCAAAATGTGAGTTTCATGAAAAATTGCACCTAAAGTTCTGCGCCTCATAACATCCTAATGAGAGGATGCATAAAATATCATCCCAACATAAAGCAGATATTCCATAAATGTTAATTATCAAGCTTTTGGGTAGTTTTATTTCCTGTCTGGAAAGTGGAACATTTTAAACTTTGAAAAAAATAGAAATTTTGCACACTTTTTCCAAATTTTTATTTTTTTTTAGAACGAAACGCAAAACTTATCACTTAAATTTTACAACTGACGTGAAGTACAATGCGTCACGGGAAAACAATCTCAAAATCACCCGGATATGTTAAATATCCTTGTAGGCACTTATGAGTTTACTTCAAAAACTGCTTTACTATTGATATGTTCTACCGTTAAAAGAAATCAACCACATGGATGTAGTAGCACCAGCATGTAAGTATGTTTGGGTTAAAACCGCTAAATCTAGGTGTTTGATTTCCTTTAAAGCAGAACTCTTCAGCAACTCACTGTCTTCTCTACTGATACATAAAGACACAAGGCCTTTGTAGGACAAGGACTTCCTAATAGGTAATATGCCATATATATCCTGTAAATGTGATCATTAAGTACCTGTGGTGTAACCTAAACAACTAAACAATTATTAGTCTTCGTCTACTGTCTAAGCTGAAATAAAGTAGTGATGCTGTTGATGGGAAAGTTACAGTCTTTGTGATGGCTCCATGGGTGTGTCTTAATGTTAAAAATGAGTCAGGCATAGTTCATAAATATAGCATAATAAGTCATTAAGTTGTGCTGGCAACAAGAGCACAAGCAGTAATTTGACCTCAAGGGTTTGTGTTTTTGGGAAAGCTGTTTGTGTATCATGAAACGTACACATATATCACATAGTTATCTCTACAGGTATATACATACAGAGTACACACAAATTACCTTTTCTCATCGTCATTTGGATGTCATTATGAGTTGAAAGAAAGAAAAAACACAGTAGTTTAACAATAAATGGCTTCATTCAACCAATAAATATGAGTGGGAATCATTTGTGTCATCATCTGAAAAAAGGCCAAGAAAACCCAAATTCTGAAGGGTTATGTAAAGTTTTGAGCACAGCTGTAATACACACATGTATTATCCTTAGAAATGGAAATGTAGTGAAAAAGTATTGCCAAGGGTCACTGGAAGCTGTGGGGCAAACCAAACCAATGACTCTTAGCAATGCACCATATTAGTGGTTTGGAATAGTAATGATAACCCCGATAACGGCTGGTTATTTATCTGAAAGGCTACCACGTGACATTACATTTCCTTTTAAACTGATTGCGTTGGTGGCTTTTATTATATAATAAAAAATCCATTGAAGACAGCCCGTGCTTGATCTTGATATCTACTATCAAGATTGCAAAATTATAATAGTAAATTTGGTAGTTCCAGTATCCCTTAATGTAGTGTCAGTGCTATTTAATGTTTTATTTTAAACCATTGCCATTCACAGTGTTCCATTATATATTACATAAAGTAGCTGCGAAGGTGGAGCTTATATGTCAGTGTAAATTTCTAAATAATTAACACTAGACCGCCAGGAACAATAGAACTGTCTCATGTCCATGACAGCCACAACAACGTGTTATGAAACAATGCCGGCAGCCCTCTGCTGTCTCATTGAAAAAAAAAGGGCTATTAAACAGTGGGAAAATAATTTGGTTTTGTGTTGTGTTCATTCTCAGTGTCTAAACACATTAGTAAATTATTTTATGGATGAAATAATCTGCTTGGGCTTGTTTGCTTTTCATGCCATTATCTTTCGCTTCTTAGATAATTAACCTTTGTACCTATTGTCTCAGTGTAATGGAATACAAACTTATTAATGACATCATTTCCACCTGACTTGTCACCTCCTCTATCCAGTGTACAGTCAAACCCTTTAGATCTGGGAGCTACTGATAAATGATTTTCCCAAAACAATAGAATACTATAAAAATAGATGGAGGAGTGATTATTATCTAGCCTGTGCCACTTACAGACAGTCTGCATAGCTGTGCCTCACTAAGCAGCCATTGACATTAGATGGATGTCATCCAAAGCTTATACTTATTCATAACTTATCCACATCTCTACGAGTCATTCACACATGTGTATAAGGAGTCAGGGGGAATAGCTATTGGATAATTGTATGCCTGCTAGTACTTTGTTTCAGGGATAGGGCTAGAAATGTTTATTTTGTTTGGAGATATTCCATTGCTTTATAAGAAATTATTAAATAATTAATAAATAAATAATTATTTGGAAAAACAAAAACCAAAATGTATTCACCACAGGTGAATTCTTTCTGGGAGTTAGCAAAATCTTTTAAAGGGGTTTCCAGGGCTATGATAATGATGACCAGATGTGACAGTCCACGCTTCTAAGACAGCTTATCGGTGGCTGTTTCAGGTGTCAAAGCACACCAACCTGATACAAATGACCTATGTTATGGATAGTTCAGCAATATCATAGTCAAGGAAACCATTTATAGGCCTACTGTGGCTAACGTATTTATTAAGATAATCAATTTATGCACTACAAGATAGGTTCCTTGGGTTTGTACTGAAGTTGAATTGGTATGTAAGTCGGAACTGTATATTTTATAATTGTAACTCCAGCCAAATTTTTTTGTCCCACTGACAATTGGATTTTTTAACATTTGTTGCTGTAAATGGACCAAGGATTATCAATAAAGCTTCATTACAGACACCTTAGAGCTGATCATTGCAGCCTGGAACTTAAGTAAAGTATCCAGAGAGCTTCACTAGAGGTCATAGTGGACAGAGGGGTCCGTCTGTAACCAGGGGTCTTCTGTAAGTCGGGTGTTCTGAAGTAGGGGACCGCCTGAACTGTACATTTCTATAAATACATTCTGTGTCTGCAAGGTGATTTACATATACCATATACAACTTTCACAGAACAAGTGTTCTCCCTCTGTTTAGAGCTACATAGATTTATGACTACACCCTTCAGGCATATAACCTTTGACACCAGTCTCTTCCTGTCTGGTAGCCACATCTTTCTATACATACTATACTGTTTTTAGCAGGCAGTCACCTCTGCAACTGATAATACGCAACATGTTATGAAAATCGAAGGGTACTTTAACTACTAACATTTTTGATCAGACTAGTTAACAGGTAATACAGCTTTTAATGTCTGCACCTATATGTGACATTAAAGAAAATCTACCATCAAGCATGATAAACTGTGGTCATCTTTTTATATTTCTCATCCATGCCCTCATTCCTTCTAAAATAAACTTTTAAAATTATGCTAATGAAACTGGGGGCTCTGGTCGGTATTTACAGAGCCCCTCAGTGCTATAGCTTCCTAGGCTGTTACAATGAAGAGAGCAGGTCTCCCCTACCCCTGCACTTCCTGCTGCTGTTAGATTGCACAGGCACAGGGAGGAGGGAGAGAGTAGGGCGAGGGTGAGGCATGTTATGCTCATTATAACACTGCACCACAGAAACAACCACCAGAGCCCCCCAGGTTAATTAATAATATTCTAAAAGTATATTTCAGAAGGAAAGAGACCATAGATTACAAATATAACAAGATTACCACAGTTGTGGTGCCCTGTTTTATCCATGCTTGATTTTGATGGTAGATTTCCTTTAAGTCTACTGCTTTCAAGTGTCTATGCACTGGTGCCTGGCACCAAGTCTGTAACTGTGCTGGGGACATCATTAACAGTAATGCTACTGTTTTATTCATTTTGCTAAATATACTACTACAAACTGTCCAGTCCTATTCATTGCAAATTTTATGCACATAGTATAATTAAATTTTGAAATTGTATAAATCAATAGTGAAGATGATAAAAGTAAATTTCATAGTTAACTTAGAGAAATTAATAATAAAAGAAATCTATCCCTGTGCCCTTCTTTTTTCCCTGTCTTTCTTCCTTAGTTAAGTAGTTGTGCAAATCAGCTTTCTGTCCTGTAAGCAATTGATAGCTGAGAAGTAAAGGAACCTGATGAATTGTCTGATGATTTATCTCTTTACAGGCAGCCCACAGAGGTGAATCATCAAGGGGAATATTTTGTAGGCACCAAAAAGTTACGGATTCAAGGGGCAACCAAAATTGTTAACACCAGGACTGATAGAGAATTATATCTGTGAAATGCTGTATTTTTGTTAATAACTGTGAATTAGAATGTGTTATTTTGTTATGCTGAATATAAATCTTATCTTTGTGGGAATACCCCTTTATCAGCTATAGAGTCCATAATCCCACAGATTCATTTGCATAATTCTAAAGCCTTATTTTGTAGAAACAAAGGCATATGGGGCTAGAAGAAGAATGGAACCTGCCAGAGGGAGCACACCTCCACCTGTGCTTGGTGTCAGGATCAGTGGATCCTCTGGACCACCGCGGTAGATGGAACTAGCCGACATCTGGGACCGGAGTCCAAGTGGGACCTGGTTTTCACCAGAGCCCGCTGCAAAGCGGGTTGGACTTGCTGCGGCAGGATACCACCAGGTCGTTCCACAGGTGCAAGTAGCCCGCGGTGGCAGCCGAGGTCGAGGTACCTTAGCGGATGACAATCTCGTAGTCAGGTCCAGGCACAGGGTCAGGGCAGGCGGCAGAGATGCAACGTCAAGTCCAAGTCCGGGGTCAGCAATGGGAGGTCCAGGCAGGTGGGAACGGGAACACAGGCACACGGAACACAGCAACACGGAGGAACTCGGGTAACACGGCAACACACAGGAATACACAGGAACGCAGGAATACTCGCTTGGAAACTTTCTCTTAGGCTATGAGGCACAAAGATCCGGCAAGGCTTGCAGGAAGAGGCAGGCTTATGTAGAATTGGGCAATATGGCCAGCGCCAATTAATGGCGCACTGGCCCTTTAAATCTGGAGAAGGTGCCGCGCGCTCTAGCAGTCGGGGACGCGCGCGCACAGCGGAGGGGAGCGAGCCAGGAGACGGGAAGGGTGAGATGCGCTGGCGGCACGCTGGCAGGTGCAGAGCAGCACGGGTGAGCCCGTGACCCGCGATGTGGGTCGCGGGACCACCCATGACACTTGGTTTATAATCCTTGGTTTACTATTAACACCTTCACTACCCGTTTCTGAATAATAAACAAACAGCATCAGCAATGTAACTCTGTAGACTCAAATTATCTGGTCCTCAGTCCCATATACTGTGCACATAAAGTAGCGGAGTATGTTCTCTGTATTTAATAAATTTATATGGATAAAGCATTTGTTGTTTGAAATAAAATGCACTTATAGTTCCCACAGACTCTCTACCTTCTCTCACTCAACTCTTCTTTTTTCCATCTACATAGACATTTAATCTGATCATTCTTTGAGTCTAGTCTGCCTTGCTCTAGCAAGAGGTGTTCAGCAGATAAATTAAGAATAAAGTTTAAAATGTAGGTGGTAGGAACTGATAATTGAAGTAAGAAGCACTTAACTCTGATAACAAATATTACACTTTTTTCTATTAAATTAATTAAATCGATTAATTTTTTGACCATTTACTTTGACAGTGGTGAGCCCTCGTGCCCTGGATATGGCCAATCTGCCAGAAAATATACATAAATGATGGCTCTATAAAGAATGTCTAGTCTTTAAAGTTTTCTCTATGTTCTTGGATCATCAAAACTATATTTTGCTTTTTCCATCTTTCTATTTGACTATTTTCCATTTGGTGACATGGAACAACATTTACTCTTCACATAAGATAAAAGATCAGCATACAATCTATAAAGAATCTGATACAGATTGGGCATACAGAAGATTTTTGACATGTCTACTATATGCTCTGAAGTGCTATTTTAATTTTGTTCCTCTGTGGGTGTTTGGCTTCATGAAAGCGTACAATTGCACCCAGAGCAAATCTCTGGTCATGGTCAAAGCTGTATATGAAAAACATGTAAGGGAAAGTAACACAGCTCACTTCCCCCTTGCCTTGCCATTATAAGTGTCAAAAGTCGATGATCAATAGTGAGTGATTAATTGCTGAATTGTAGCAAACAATCATGACCATACTTAATAACAATAATTAACCAGCTAGAAACTTCCCTCTTGTGCTTGCTGTCTTTCCATTTGACTGTGGTAATGATGCAGTTAATTTATATAAATAATTAGTTATATATAACATAACAATTCAGACAACAAGGGGAAAAGAACAGTGATAGTATTCCATTAGCCAGTAATACGGGCTATAGCAACGGAATAAGAGGCTTAAGAGGATCTTCAGTGGTGCTTAGCCTCAGCAATAATAACACCAAACCATGTTCAATAGGTAGAGAGAAAATGTAACTAACCTGAGAAAGCACAACCACCACAAAAACACCGTATTACACAAACACTTCTCACACCTGTGGCCTGTTCACTTTATTGAAAATAAAATAAAGTGACTTTTTGCTGTCAAACTGTTTTATTGAACGGAAAAACGGAAAATTCCGGGTTACAAGACTGCCGAGAAGAATCCCTCATAGGGGACAATGTTGAATCGGTAATATAGTCTGATGGTATTCCGCCTGTCAAAGTTCATATAAAAACTACTCAATGACAATTATTAGAAGAGAAAAAATACAGAGAAAATCAAAAGAAAAATAAAATGACTTTTAATGGGCAATGCCATATTTTATTTCTATGGTACAACAATGTCAGTTGAATACACTACATGAAAATGGTTTTCCCTTATAGCAATCCCCTCTTCCAGTTACAGTATTAACCTTGCCTCTCTTTACTCAGTTATCCCTGACACCTGCATAAAACGAAAATATAAAAACATAAAACACAAATCAAATCCATGGCAACTCACCAATAGTTGACTTGAACATATGAGAAATTACAATGCTAAACCGGTGATTGGACAAAAAAGATGTAGGAACAAAAAAGATGTAGGGGGGATAGTAAATGGATAACAACAAAAACAGATAAGACCTGCTCCGAGTACTGGTAGCTGGTTACAACAAAAGAAAGCTAGAACTTGAACCAACCAACCAACACTGCACTAGGAACTTTAGACAAACTAAAGAAACTAGAAGTATACATATGTTTAATAACATACATAGCATTCAATATCACCAGCACAAGCTGCAAAAAAACCCACTAATTTTATAAGAGAGCTATCCACATAGGTAACTCTCTACAAATAAATCTGAAACTCTCATTAGAAAGTAGGTGACCTTACAGCTATGAAGCATTTTCCCAGCAGGTTGGAAGTGACAAAAAAAGCACAAATTCTGCTGCTGAAAAATTTGGGAAGCAATTTTATTACATGATGTGACCTCATTAATGCCATTAATTGTCAATTTTAAAATGTTAAATTTAATGTCATTTACATTGCATAAGGGGGTGTCCTGGTTCACATGTTTTGAATGTTAATTAGGGACTAATTTTTACATAGTAACAGTTCTCTATAAGTTCTGAACAATAATATTTCCTCCATTTAAGGCTATGAGCCCATTCTGTACTTCAATATGTGTCCATTTTAATGTTATTTTGTCTGCAAGATACCATGTTACACAATAAAATATAGGATTGTAGGGGTTTCATGCATTCTCAGTGCCCACTCACATAGAGTTTCTCAAATAAAAGAAATCAAGTGGCATCTGAGCTGTTACATTTACTTTCAGGGCATCTATCAAATCTTGTATTTTTTTTGTTCACTTCTTTTGGTGACTTTTCCGGGATTTGAGGATTTCTGTGCTTTTTTGCTAATCACTCGCCATAGTTTGCTGCGTCTGCGTTTTCTTTTGTTGTGCCTGATTTATCACCAAGATTCAGGTATTGAAGTCTAGTGTAGGAAAAAGTGTAGAACGGGTTGTGCAAAATATCCAACTTTACTTTACAAAATAAAAAAGTTGCAATAAACACTTCAAGCTCAGTGTTCAGATTTAACTAGAAGACAAACCCACTATGATAAATCTGACTAGCAGAAAAAAAAAGAAAAGAATGATGTAGAATTCCAGATGAAAATGCCCATCATGTCATAATAGTAAGATAATTAAAAAATTAGTAAAAAAGTAAGATGTTAAAAAAAAAAATCTGCATTTGGAGATTTTCCCCACCCAACAAGATTTGAATAAAAGTGATCAAAGGGTTGTACATTTCCCAAAATATATGTATACTACAGAAAAATGTACATTTACACATCTCCATAAATAGAAATATAAACAATGCGTATTATTTAGGTGTTAAAATGTTTAAAAACATTTTTAAAAGTTAAATATCAATATACTCAGCCAAAGAATAAAAGTAAATCTGATTGCACAGTGAAAGATTCTTTTTCCATATGCCCACTGAATATTTAAGCCTAGAGAAAACAAGCCCTCAAATGGTTCTGTAAATTAAATGAAAAAATTACAGCTTTAATAAATAATAATAATAATTCTATAATTATATAGCGCACACAGATTACACATGTCAAATTGGTCCCTGTCCCCATGGGGCTCACAATCTAAACAGCTTTTGTAAGAAGAGGTAAAAAACATTTGTGGTACATCTATTTTTTGGGCAGATAACACATTAACCCTTTCTGTTGTTATGCCATGGAGGGAGTGGTCCCTTAGACCCTTACAGAAGTGAAGGTCATAAATCAAGCTTGTGCAACAGCTTCATGAGCCTGCCAGACCTGAAACTCTGGGTAATTCCTTGCTGGTGTATACTTACACATCAACATGTCATAAATTTTAGTCTTTAAAGAACTACGGTAGTTAAATATTAAATGAAAATAGATACCTTGATCTGGAATGATGTAGCCTGTAATCATTGACTTAGGAAAAATTCTGGAGCTCCTGAAATGAAAGGAGTGACAGCTATTCACTATAGGTATTGTTAGGCATATGAATATAAAAAGCTTTGTATTGTCCTTAAAGTGAGTGCTACCCTTTCTTGTATACAGTATATAACAACTCAGTATCTGAATACATCCCTGGTTTCATAAGCACACTAGAAATAATAGGCTCAACGCTAACATTGATTAATACTATTTAGACCCTTTTAATTGCTTTTATTCTCGTGGACAGGTCTGTGTAAAGTTTACTACTTAAAAATGTAATTGTCATATAGATCTTGATGTTTAAAACATGTATTAGTTTAACATATTGGGCGATGATTGTATTAATTTCTCTTGTGTAAACTGTATATATAGGTTGTTATGCCAATGCTTGTGTTAAGGGGAGTCTACAGTTTCATATAAAAGGAGCTAATTCCTTTTGGTTATTTCAATAAATTCTGGAGGTGTATTTGGATCTTTGCTTGCAAGTGACAATGGTGGGTTGGAGAATCATCCTAAGAGGGTCATAATTTGTAAACATTTTTAGACCATTGCCATAATTTTAAAGTAGTGCAACGGAAAGCACTTTCACACTTAATGGCTGCACGAGAATCCAGTTAAGCCTCGCTTAACTGCATCGATGTAAGAAATAAAAGTGCTTTTAGATGTCCTCATCTGATTCTACTACTGGCGCTACTGTTTAGTGAAGAAGCAGGAAGTCCTTACATCATAGATTGCTTCCATGTAAAGGGTCCTGTCCCCCGCAGAGCTGTTGGCCATGATTCGCGGACTGACAACTACAGTGTGCCCATACAGCAGAAAGCATTGATGCTAATAAAAACCTTGTCCTGTTCATTGTACCTTATAAGATGTCCCATAGGAAAGCTTCCTTCAGTTACAGTGTAGATAGCAGAACTGAAGGCTACTAGCGGGCATTTAGGAACACATTAGGGAAATGGCTACTTAACTATACCAGTCCGTGGAGAGGTTATGCTACCTAAGGAATAAGAAGGAAGTCAGTGCAACCCTTGGCAGTGATGGTTACATATGAGTCTATTATTAATACATATGATAAAAACAAAGACTCTTTGAAGTTAATAATTAGTGAAATCTGGAGCCAGAAAATACAACTGTGGCACAGTGTCTGCTAAGAAACCATTCATTTTGGTTTGTTTTCTAAAGTTTTTCCTTTCTAAACCCCATTGCTTGCTAAGGGGGAACGTGCACACTGGAGAATGACATCAATGTTGGCAATTTGTATTTGATAAATCTTGAATTACAGTTTTGGCAAGCTGTAATATCTTTAGGGTGTTGGCATCTTGCAGTGTGGATTTGATTGCTAAATATCTTCTTTCTGTATTGGACTTGCTGAAACATGACTGTTGAAGAAGTATGCTACTTCAGTTGTAAATCACAAATGAAATATCACAGCAAAAACATTCACGTTACCAAACACATTAAATATTGTCCCATAACTTTCACTAGAAAACACTATATCATCCACAATCATTCTATTAATTCTGTTACATCTTTGGATCCATCACTGGTAGCAGATCGTTCTTGGTTGTATGTTTATGAGCATCTATGATAACTTATGAAGTTTTGCTCTTCAGATGTTATGTGATTATTGCTCCAGCTACTTATACATTGATGTAGTTGATATATAATCTTGTGAAGCATATGGTTCTCACTAATTGTAGGTGTTTGGTTATCACCACCATTGATAGTAAAGATTATTTCTATCAAGTCCTATTAACACCTGGTATATATGCCTGTACGATTTTACAATCATCAATAAAGCCTAGTTTTCTACAGTATGTGACTTCTGTTACAAGTACCATCTGCTGTTTCTTTGTAGTTCATTGAGAGTATAATTCTACTGTTTGGTTTAGGTTCATCTATTTTTTTTTTTTTATTTAAAAGGAGTAAAATACACTGTCATTATCTCTCCTTATCACATCCTAAATTAATATCTAAATTATTGGTCACGACATACTGTGCTGTTTTTACTCATTAAATGGTTGTTAGGATAAGTGGTTCCAAATCCCTGGCATATACATCTATTGACAAATTATTATTCGCCTGTAACCTTTCCAAAATGTGTCACACCTTTTAACACGTGTCTCAGAGTGTAATGCGGTTTAACAAAAACCCATTGAAAACTAGTTTTTAGTGGGTAACACCGCGCTCCATGGGTGTGGGAAGGTGATGTTTTTGAATGAGGGCCTTTCTGGATTGTGTGGATGGGAATCTCAGAGGTGTACTTTGACAAGAGCTGCTGCGTCCTCTGGTTAACAGGGAGGAAACCCTGAAAGTAACAGATAATTTTCTGGAAGGAGTAACCAGTAGTCGGTCGCACTGCTAATGGCAGAGGTAGGTCTGATTGCTTGACAGTGATACAAGTAAATTTGTATAATAAATAATTAACATTTATTGTCACAACTGGTTTACATAAAAGACTGGATTGAACAGGTAGGACCCATTGAACACAATGGAGGAGAATTACCACTTCTTCTACGCCATTTTCTGTTGTAGAAGCAGTAGATGAATCACAAATTCCTAGACAGTTCTTACAGCGACTACACTACCTCCATGCCATGTGGATGTGGAGGAGGCGTGGCATCTTGTGGAGTGGGCGGGCAGGGGATGTTCCTGCCCCATGTCTGCACAATTTGAAAATCCGCAGGTTTTTACGTAAAACTATTCCAGTTTTGCCTAAGGCCGCAACGCCTGCCAGATAAATGAAGAGGCCTAAACCTTTAGATGCATCTGGTTGGACGCAGGGGGGTGGCGTCAAAAACATGCGCAGAACATGTGCGTGAAAAATGCAAGTGTGAAAGGGGCCTAATTCTTATATATGTGAATGCATTTAGTAATCATAGTTGTCTATGTTGTTATGTCTAACAATTTTTCGAAATTCTTCCAATTTTATTGGGCTAATGTATATATATCTTTAAATGATCTAGGCTGATATGAATAAATATTTGACCCTTTAAGAGAATGTCACATACTGCACACATCTAAGTTCTGATACATTCCAGTTACATGTGAAGACGACATCACAGTGGGAGATGCGCACCTCTTTGGTATACAATGTATTCTGTTTAGTGCAAAACAATAGCAATTAGTGTAAATGCTTCTGGCAAAAGAGCAGCCCAGACCTAAAAGCTGCCTGATTCTTCTTGAGATAATCTGTAGGAGGCATTTTTCAATTTGACGTAAGCTTTACACTTGTTTTGCGGCCTTAAATATAGGGACAAATCTTATTTTTGGGTTATTTAATAAATAATGCAATAAAACAAGTAAAATATCAATGAAAATTAAAAAAAAGTAGTTTTCTCTTGTTATTACATTGTGTATCCAGTGTGTAATGTGTGCTAAATTCATACATACACACATACATACACTTATAGGGAGACATTCAATGATCTAGCATGATGTGACTGTTAAACCCTCTGGTCAATACATGCGGTGCCAGCACTGACTATTAACAAGGGTTGCTAGGCAATAAATTGATGAAGTAGGTTGTAATAGACTGCAAGGAAAACAGTCGAAACAATTGTCTTTTAAAATGTGGACGGCTTCTTCATTTACAGGCTAACGTGCAAATATATAAAGACTGTAGGAAGAAGAGAAGACTTGCTTGCTCCAGTTACATTTAATTACAGCGGACAGAATTTAATTAAAAATTAAATACATTTTGGATATTAATATTTTTCCCATTTAGACGACTTACAAGAAAGTAATAACATTCACATCATATATTGATGTGGTAATCAAAATGAAACATCTATACAAAGATACTTTTTGTTATCAAGCAATGTCTGGGAATGTCTTCATGCTTTCATCATGTAAATAGCCTAGTGATATATTGAGGTACAGTATGTACTAGTAGAAAAGCATTGCAGGCGTGACATGTCACCAGAGGTATAGAGTAGCTTTAGGGTGAATATACATGCAGATTTGTTGCAGAAAACTGCTTCAAGTTATTGAAATTGAACTTCATGTTCGGCTGCCAACACAGCCATTAGGACTCCTCATTGTTCATTTTATGTTACAGAAAAACAGCAACAGGTTTGCCCAAATGACACCTGAAATGACACCAAATATTGTAAAAGATCACAGCCAGGCTGCTGTTTTCAATTTCTGAGGGTTTTTATCACAACCTAAATCTGAAAGTCTGATTCTGGAAGACCAGTAGGAGAAATAATGCATTTATAGATGGAGGTACTAAATAATAATAATTTTGGATTTTTTTGTATTGGGACCCAGCAGCTTCAACATACACCTCAGCAGATGGAAGTTTTAACAAAATACACTTAATGTTGGTCCTATTGCCACCAAAGCGACTGGATAGATCATGTGCTGACACCTGGTACATAGTAGATAGTAATTCCCATGGTCACTCCTGATAAAAAGGTTTTAAAAATCCCATTGAAATGCAGAGTCAAGCTATTACGGTGAAGGCTAACTGTCCTGCAGTGTGTTTAGATAGGCCTGTTGAGAACAAGCTGTTGAACAAAGCTGTCCTAGACATCCCCTGCTGCCAGTAAACACCATTCTTGTTTATCTGCTTTTCAAAGAACTTGTTTGAGTGCATTTTGGGGGGAGCAGATTACTACATTAGTGCTTAATCCTCATTACAGGTGACATGAACCAGATTACCCAGTTCCTAGTGACCTCCCCCACTAAAACAATAAATAAAACTCTTTGTGTACTATGTTGATACTTGCATAATTTAACTCATTTACTGGAAAGCTAGTAATTGTCACATGAACTATCCTTGGCCATTAGATAATTCTATATATGAATGAGGGGAAGCTACGAATAGATGTGCATCAAAATGGTAAAGTGCTTATTGGGCAGGTTCTAACATGTTTGTGCACTTGCCGCTTTTTGGGAATGTTGTGCAACTTTCTGGAGGGTAGCAATGCTATGCTCGGCTGGAAGTAAATTTGTCATGTAGAGTTTTCAGCTATTATGTTTAGTTTGTATTGTGTATCAGATGTGTACCACATGATATGCTATGACGTTAAATGAGCTATATACTTTTTGCCTTGCTCTCTGCTGTTGTGGATAACACTTGTCAGCAGGCAAGTAATGTAATGTGTATGTAATGTGTATGTAAAGCTTTTTATCTTTAGAAGGTAGACTGTATATGTTATCATAGTAAACAATTTTTAATTGTTACAATACTCAATCTGAATGTGAGAGAACACAACTACTGTATAATTATTGAGGTGCAGAAAGGGGTTATATGATAAAGAACACCCCATTTATCTTTGGTCGGACTACTCCAACTTTAAACAATTTGCATATTTTGCAGATGTTGCTTCTGGCAAAACAAGAAGTATGAAGCAGGAGTTATGCGCAACTATAAGAATGGCGACTGTGAGAAAGGGCACATAAAGGGGGGTGGAGTTTGTGAGATAACCATAGATGGTCACGTATGTTTGATTACCCCATGGACATGAATTAGGTTTTTACACCCGTTTACATGCACTAATTGTAACGTGAATTTGCTGTGGCAATATGCGATATGTCACTTATTTTACCAGGAAGCATTGATAAGTAGCCTAATTATATATAATCCTCTGGTGTCCGGGGGTTCACATTGTTCCAGTAACATTTAGGTAACAATAATCTTCTAATTTCTTAAATAATTATTTATACTAATAATCTTTAAAAGCCAGCAGAGTATTCAAGTTTCTAGAAAAAAAAAAATGAGGTAATGAAGTTAGAGAATTCGTCTGTGTACATGAGCTGAGAGGAGACATCTACAATCACTGGAGGCTGTGACTCGGCCTGAGGCCCATTCAGTCTGGATAGATGTGAGCTGAAGTATGCGCTGGTTCATTATGTTCAGTATGTGCAGATCACAGATAAAGTATTCTAGTCAATGCTGCAGGAAAAAGGCTGGTAGACTGTAAAATGGACGACCTGTTACGAAAGCCCATGACAGAGAGTAAATGTAAGGGAGGTTTTTCCCTTAGCAGTTTTTACTGCGATACATTAACATCTAACAATATCTAAATGTGATCTCATGATTTTTCAGCTGGAGATTAACAGAGAAAGTGAAGTACAGGATGCTTTGAATCACTAGCACCAGCCCAAAAGAACCCATTGACATTAATTGGGTCTGTTGGGAGCCTTCAACACAAATGTGAACACAAAATATCTTACCATAGGACCCATAGCTCATATTTCCAACCAGGTTATATCTAGTCTGGTAATGAAAATTTTGCCCAATACATTCATTTATTGTAGTATCCTAATATCAGATTCCAATCTAATACTGTGAGTTCCCATTCATTTATTGTCTAATAATATCCCTTGCTCTTAAGACAAATGAAATATAAACAAAATGGTCCTAAAAGCTACTGTGCAGTCATAACATGCTCTATCGAGAGCTTCACTTACACTAGTAAATCCATAAATGGAAGTTGAAAGGAAGTAAGATTTATAGATCCCTTCCTGCAAAACTTCCTCTTGTAGCCTTCTACTTTCTAACATAAGCACACAATATAAAATTATAGTCCCATTTCTCATTTAGTACAGCAACAAATAATAGATTTTTGGGTAGAGACCAATAAAAGCAGAAGCCCATGTGATATTATCTATAATTATCCATATGAAGAATATATATACACTGCATATCAAAATTAGAGAACACACTATTTCCTAAATGTCAAAGGTCATTGTGTAGTGCTTTGTGAATATATCCTAACATGAGTAAAATAGCGGCATTTTAAGCTTATTTCATAAATTGTACATATTCTACAACAGACTAAAAATGTACCATATATACTCGAGTATAAGCAGACCCAAACATAAGCTGATGCCCACCAGAGCCCCCTCATCAATAAAATGCCCAGCAGAGCCACCTCATAGAAGAATTGCCCAGCAGAGCCCCCTCATCGATGAAATGCCGAGCAGAGTTTCCTAATCAATAAAATGCTCAGAAGACTCTCCACATCAATAAAATGCCCAGCAGAGCCCAGCAGAGGCCCCCCTCTGTAATAGAATGCCTCAAAGAGCCCCCTTAAAAATCATAAAACTTAATACTTACCTCCAGCAGATCTCGCAGTTTCCGGCGTCTTTCTGGCAGTGCAGACAGAAGCATGTCAATGCACGTCCAGAAAGACACCAGGAGCTGCGAGAAGAAAAAGCCGGAATATGCAAGGAGAAGAGGATCTGCGGGGAGCGCATGTAAGTATGTATATATACATAAACACACACACTCGAGTATAAGCAGAGTAAGTATTTTTCAGCACAGAAAAACTTGGCTTACAGTATACTGTAGTATATATGGTAATTGAGATTGTAAAAGAGCAATAGAACATTTTCAGGTACCTGCAAGTTATTGGTGTTAATCTGGCAGCTGGTGCTATTTAATAGGCAGACTATCTTTCCAGTTTGCACCAACAAGTTCAGTACTGAACAAGGTTAAGCGATGCGGGTCTCGGCCTGATTGCATATGCATTTCCATAGAATTGGGCCAGCACCAGGTGTCTTGCCTTTAAACAATACGAGACATAAGGTGCGCTGGTTACCAATCGCATGCGTTTCACTGGAAATCCGCCCTCGTGCACTAACGCTGTGTTTCTAAACACAGGCACATGTGACTGCACCCATGGGATTGTCTTGTCATAGAGTGTCACGGCTAGACTCACCTTTGCTTAAGAAGCGTGTTGTGTGAACAGAGAACAAATGGTCCACAGTTCGTTTTAGTAATGAAAGCAAGTTTATTTTATTGGAATCTCATGGGGAAAAATTATGTTTGTCAACAGACTGGGGAAAGACTGAACCCAAAGTGTGTAAAGTAGTCAGTTAAAGGGGGTTGCGGAAGTGTCACGGTTTGTGGAATGTTTTCTGCTCAAAGGAGTTGGACCTTTGCAAAAGCTATATAGCAGACTGAATGCAAGTATGTATCAGATCCTTCTTTATCAACACGTGGTTCCTTCTTTGCATTCTTCATTCAATCAGCCAGCGATTTTCATGCAGGACAATGCAGATCCTTGAAACAGAAAATATTAAAACAATGAAATGTCCAGCCCAGAGTCATGATCTAAACCCCATAGAACATCTGGAAATCATTGGTGACAAAGTTATGGCCAAGAAACCCACAAACAGTCACAGAAATGTGGAAGAGACTGGAAAAAGAGTGGATCAACATCACACTACAGCAGTTTGAGAGACTAGTGAGTCCATAGATGTGCTGAAGTCTTTCAAAGCAAAATCTGTACTTCCTACTGATTGGTGACTAATGTAAACTTAAAGAGAACCCATCATGCACATTAACCCGCCCAATATAAAGGCTTCATATAAAAAAATATGATTAAATAGCATTGCCCTTATCCCTAAATGGTTCCTTTCCAAGGCTGCAATGTTTCAAATATCTGTTTCTAAACCTATATGCAACTCACCTAATATGGGTCCATCACACTAATTGAGTCCTGCATATAAAATTTTTATTTGCATTGCCCTGCCTCCTTGTTCCTGATTGACAGGCTATAATATTTTGCTGTATAATATTCTCTGTTACATCATTGGGCACTTAAAGTCATGTAACTAGGATCATCAAAGGTTCTGTTACATCTGCAATGTCCATGTATGTATCTGATCAAATGAAATCACAGCATGCCTCCATGGAGGATGGGGAGAAGTAGAAATCCTTGGAGGATGGGGAGGAGAAGAAGTTGATTGAAACATGATGTGACTTTATGTATGGTATACATGCATAGTATACATTTTGCTAAGGTTAGGAGTCTAAAGGACCTGTGATTATGTAATTCTGGTAACATGACATGCCAAAAAGAGGAATGGGACATGGGGAGGAGAATATGGGAGGGGTTGGCCGAGCAGGATACACCTTCTCAGATGCCAGGGAATGTAATATAAAGTTGATTTATGTGGAAGTAAGGGAAACAATTTTTAACTAAAAGAAGTGTATCAGTTAATAGGGGTCCATGGGAACCTGTCACTAGCTGTATATGTGAAAATGTGGTGACAGGTTCCCTTTAAGCAAATGTAATCATAATCTTTTTCTGTGATACAGTCATTTCAGTTCTCTAATTATGTTCATCACGTTTTTTGCAAAATAAAGTTTTAAGATAGATATACTTTGGTAGTTTTGTAAAACTGTTCTAGTGGCATGGTTCCATAAAAAAAATCAAAATGTTGATCATACATGGGGGCAGATTTATCAAGCTGTCTGAAATTCAGAATATTTCTAGTTGCCCATGGCAACCAATCACAGCTCAACTTTCATTTTACCAATGCTCATGAATATTTTAAAGGGGAGCTTTCAGACAGCTGGATAAATCTGCCCCATTGTTCTCTAATATGTATATACATATAATAAGAGGTCGCGATAGCGCCTCTACAAGCATCTATGACGCATGTAGAGGCTGATTTACTCCCACCAAAAAATCACCAAGCCTATAAATACGCTTGGTGATGTTTTTTTTGTTTAGGCATCGGCTGACGGCTCCGAGCGGTGCCAGCGCTCACTGCGTTCCGGCTCACAGCGCGCCGTCACCAGAGGCCCCTGCCAGGCCAGCTTTCTGGAGGGGGCAAACCTATAGAAGGTCATGTGACCGGAGCTTAGGTCACATGACGTGCTACAACAGCCGCTGGGAGTAGCTCCGCCCATCCCCTTGGCTGTGTGTGATCGTGCACACAGTGCCATGCCATCAAGAGAATTGAGCTGTCTATGGGATGCTTTACTGTGACAGGGGCCGATATTATCAGTCCCCTGTGACCCTACCCCTGTTTACAATGAGAGGCTGCAGGGAGAATGCTATATGCAACCTCTCTGCATGCCTCTCTATACAGATCACTGATAACAGTCATCCAATGGGCTTTTACCATTAGATCACTGTTATCTGTGATCTATATAAAAGAAAAGCAGGGACCACATATATAATATGTTCCTTGCTAAATTTGCTCCTGTAAAAAATAATAAAAATTAAAAGATTAAAATCACCCCCATTTCCCTAGAACTGATATAAAACTTAATAAACTGTACAAATCCCAAACATGTTAGGTCTCGCCGAGTCACAAAATGCCCTGATCAAAATATAAAACCAGTTATTCCTGGCAGTGAACCGCATAACAGATAATAGCGCACAAATGTGTGAAACGCCACTTTAACACTATATGACATCACATAAAATTTTTTAAAGAGGAACTGTCACCCCAAAAATGAGCCCCAACAAATGTGCCCCCCCCCCCCAGCACGTCCCTGTGTAAGCCTGGCACTGTGAAGAAGAAAGTCTGCGGCTGCGCTGTATATAAAGAATACCGGTGTATATGAAGAATCACAGCCACTGTCAATGCAGCGCGGCCGCGCTGTGTATACAGGTCCCCGCTGACAGGGGCGGGCTGGGGGGGTGTCGGCCGGCCCTCTAATGAATACGGCCGACTGCACTGACACAAGATACGAGAATCCGACCTCTTATTTAGTAAGAGGTCGGATCAGTTTAAATCAACTTAGCACAAATACATTTTTTTAAAAACTGGCTGGGGAGAGGATTATGGGGTGGACATTTGTTGGGGCTCATTTTTGGGGTGACAGGTCCTCTTTAATAACAATTGACCAACAGGCTGTACAGTCCTCAAAATGGCAGCAATGAAAACATCATCTCACCTCACCTGACATTTTACACAGTTCCGTACACCAAAGTATGAAGAAGTTATTAGCGTCAGAAGATGGCAAATTTGATGTTTGAATACATTTTCAGAAATTCATAAAACCTACATAAATTTGCTATCACTGTGATCTTACCGAACCAAAGAATAAAGTAGACTTATCATTTGGAGCGCACAGTGAAAATCATAAAAACAGATCCCACCAGAAGTGTTTTTTAACCAAGTTCACCACATTTATAATTTTTTCCGATCTCCCAGTACACAACATGGAATAATAAATAACGTCACTGAGACGTAAAAATTTTTATGCAAAAAATAAGCCCTCACACAGCTCTGTCCATGGAAAGGTATAGATTTTTGAGGGTGGAGAAAAATGCGCCAAAGCGAAGGGGTTAGAACTATAGACGACTAGTTTGTATTGTTGAAAATTTCATACTCCTCTTCAGCTAAAAAATACTCCTCAAAAACGGTGAGAAGAGTATTATTACACTTCTGGCAAAATGTTAGTGCGACCTCTGCATATAATTTTGTGTGTTTACAGTGCGTTTCCAGCTTCTTGATTTTGATGACTGATCCATAGGAAAGGTTATCAATATCAAATTGAAAGGGGTTTGTCATATAAGATCCCCTTGATCTGATTGTGGTGGACTCCAGCACCTGCAACAATACAGAGAGCAGAGCTGGAATAGCTCCATTCTATGTCTAATGGCAGAGTTTGGTTATTGCAACCCTGCAAATGGACAGGTCGGTTTTTATATCCTTTTCAGATGGGTACAAGAATGCTAAACATACTTTCAAGACAATGACACTGTAAATCCACAAGACCCACACAATTATAACAATGTGATAGCATTTATTCCAGATGTTTAGAACAGTTTTAAATACAAAGTAATAAAAAAATAAGTATTATCACATGATTAAATAAAATAGAGATAAAACATATCAGTGGAAAGAGCAGTCTTCCTCATCGCTTGTACCAGTCTGGAGCTTCCCTCTTTGTCTGCAATGATGAGAAAAATAAGAAATATTAATAATGAGGCCATTAAATAAATGTTTGAATATGGAGTATCTGCCTACTGCTTGCACTACTATGCTCTTCTGACTACTTCAAAACTAATGGAAGAATTTTACAATTTCCAGAGAACTTGTTTCATACACGAGGTAAACACTGGCATTGCCCAATATTAGGTAGAATATGAGATTATACTTCTTAGATTCTGCAAGGCAGCTTGAATATTTAGTTTGGCTAAATGTCTCAGGCATAAAAATGTTAGTAAGTTACATAATATTTCTCTGCTCAAAACATTTAAGAAGTACTCTTTGCAGAAAACCTTCCAGGGTACTATTAATAGAAAAGCTAATGAGCATGCTCCCCAGCCATGTGCTGTTTTATACACCATAAACGATGTCCACTTACTTTAATTGCTATAATTCTAATAATAACAACATTCTACACAGCTCAGTGTTATACCTTGAGTAAAACTAGAAGGAGCAGAGCACGAGGATTCTAACTTTAGAGTCCTAAGCATCCCTTTATCATTTCTCATACGAGAAAAGGAATACGAGTCAAAGCCCTCACACAGTTCCAAAATAAAATTGTGAAATTGCGGCTTGCAGAATATGGAGAAACAAATGCTGGCCCTTTCTATTCAAAATAGGAACACAGTGTCAAGACGTGCGATCCGGTTAGTGCATTGGTTCAATTTTCACAAAACCAAACATAGTGAGGAAGATGCATGAACCTGTCTACGAGGGCGGTTCAATAAGTACCCCTGTTAGAAACGAAGAGACCATTTTTTCAAAATGTTTTTTTTATTTTTCATCATAGTCCCCTTTTAGAAAGATACACTTCTCCCAACATTCCTGCCATTTTTAACCCCTCCAAAAATTAGGATTTGTTGAACTCTCCAAAATATACTTCTGTCTAGCCATTGATTTTTTTTTTTCCTGCGAGCCATTTCTTCACGTTAGGCAACAAGAAAAAGTTGCAGGGAGCCAGGTCGGGTGAATACAGGGGTGTGGCAGCAATTCATAACGCAATTCATGCAGCTTGGCGGCGACAACTCTGGATGAATGTGCTGGTGCGTTATGTTGAAACAGCACCTTTTTTGCCAAATGCGGCCGTGTATCCTTCAATTTTTTGTCGAAATGGTCCAAAAACTCACTTTAGTATTGTCCAGGGATAGTTCTTCCTTTTTCTAAAAAAATCCATGAGGATGAGGCCGTTTGCATCCCAAAAAATCGTTGCCATGACCTTTCCGGCCGATGGGACAGTCTTTGCCTTCTTTGGAGCAGATTCCCCGGGAGAAATCCATTGTTTTGATTGTTGCTTAGTTTCTCGTGTGTAATTATGAATCCAGGTTTCATCAGCGGCGACAATTAGACGCAAAAACTCCTTTGGATCTCGCTTAAATTGCTCCAAAAACTGCATCAAAGTTAACAGCTGCATCTGCTTGTTGTTCACTGTGGGCCGACAATGTTTTCATCACCAACTTATCACGCAATGTATTAATTGCCATTCCGGTTGACACACCTATGGCCTCTGCTACTTTTCGCACTTTCGTTGGTCAATCAGCGAGTATCATGTCGTGGACTTTTTGAATGATTTCTCCGGTAACCACGGCTGCGGGGCATCCTGGTCGCTCCTCATCAAAATCTTTTAAATTTGTTGAACCAATATTTAACTGTGGTCATAGATGGCAAAGTGTCCCCATAAACAGCATCCAACTTTGCTTTTATCTCCTCGCATTTTTTCCCATCCAAAAACAAAAAAGCAAAATTACCGAACGATATTGCCAAATCCAAACAAACCAATCAATCAGTCTGCAATTTGTTTTGCTGTCGTTTGATACGATGAAAACACCAACTTCTCTCAGGAACGCCCTCTGTCGTCAAACACGGGTACTTATTGAACCGCCCTCGTAAGCCGCAATTCTCATGTAATTTCAGTTGGAAATGCACATTTATCATGGGTTTTAGACCCTTTTCGGACACTTTTAAGACTCGTCCGAAAAAGGGACCTGACTTATGGGAAAGGAGGTGTAGTCTAGCCTGGGTGCCAAAAAGTGTAGTTGGTGCGTCACAAAAATTTTGCCATGTGCCACAAAATTCTGCCATAATCTGGGCCAACTAATAGCTGGTCAAAACCTGACTGCTCCAGATAAATCATCCAGCATTGTCTATTCACCGACAGTATTAATAAATTTTGCCTAGTGTGTCCTGTGCCTTTTGCCAAGGATTCAACTATTTTGGTCACATAACTCAGATCTTCCACTGGAGCCAAAAATAAAGATCCTACCAATTCTTCCATATACATCCAGGCTCAATTTGTCCAATGGGGTGTCATGGTTTGATGGAGAAGATGGTGGAAGATGCTTACATCCAGGGAGAAAAAGAATAAGGGCATATTGCCATGGGTGGTCAGGGAATTGCAGAACGTGAGCTGGCCGGTGGCATGCCAATTCTTATATGCCCAATCATGTACATATTAGATAACGGACCAGTCATGCTGAAATTATCTGACTTTTCTGAAATCTGAACGGGCCCCTAACAACTCTTTTCCATAGGTAGTTGTCTATGAAGTCCAAAGGCTCTAAGGTTGAATTGTGTACCGAGTCACATTTAGCACCATATAATTAGCCAACTCATTACTAACAGTCTCAAAGTTCTACCCCTTAAAAATGTTTTGCTTCCAGTATGTGGTCTACCAGTCATCACTACCTCATCAGTATGGAAGATAAGCATGGAACAATGTGTAACAATAGTCAATGTCAAATACTAAAAAAACAACATGGTCAGTCACAGTGGAAATGAAAACTCAAAGTCATAAAAATTGCAGATAAACTAAGAATTCTCAATCCACAACTTTATGGCTGTTATAAAGTGTCACATGTAACAAATGACGGTTTACGATTAACTACAAGCAATATTAGAGCAGAGATGAAACACTTACAAATAGAGTTGGCTGAGGTAGAAATACATTCTCATCCTGGCGGGTCTGTAATGCCGGTTCTGGTGATGCAGACTTTGCTTTAATTGAGTGACTCCTCACATGTTCTCTAGATCGGAGTAAAACATCCACTGGTCGCTTATTCTTAAGACCAATTAAGACTTGTTTCATCTCAGCCAACTCCTGTAAAGAAAATGATTGAGAAAGTTCACTAGACAGTTCCTCTTGAGACTATAGGATTACAGGACAGCCGATTTACAGACAACCCATAGTTACAGACAGACCCCTCTGACCTCTGGTGAAGCTTTCTGAATGCTTTACTATAGCCCCAGATTGCAATTATCAGATGTAAGGTATCAGCAATGAAGCTTTCAGTTAAAAAGAAACCAAGGGGGGGGGGCACTACTCAAGTTTAGTCTCCCAATAAGACTTGTAGCCAAAAAAGGAGTAACAAAAAGCTGGGGCGAGAGATCGTAAAAATATGTAGTGGTGCTCTAGCTCTCATAGTCCAAAAAGAACAATAACATGCATAGTGTAAAAAAGAAAACGAGCTGGCACTCACCATATAAAATTTTTCAGTCTTTATTCCAGAACAACGTTAAAATCATGATGCAGGAGAGAGGGATCACACAGGAGCCCACGAGAGGCCTCTCATCAGCTACACATGAATCTGATGTTCTGCTATAACATGGCAGCCTGGATCTGTTGTATCTCTCCTAAACACACACAGGCTTCAGGGTGCGCCATCACCAGGAAGCACATAAAGGAGCCATTACACCATTATACCTCACATCATTATACAGTCTGTCAGTCATGTGTATAGGAGTATCTCGTACACACAGGCTAAAGGGGGTGTGGACACCAGCACCAGGAAGCACATAGAGGAGCCAGCACCAGGAGTGTCACATCATTATACAGACTGTCAGTCATGTGTATAGGAATATCTCATACACACACAGGGAGCAGGGGGCGTGGCCGCCAGCACTAGGAAGCACATAGAGGAGTCATTACACCATTATACCTCACATCATTATATAAGCTGTCAGTCAAGTACTGGGGTTGTGGCTGTGCAACCCACTTATAAATATGCTGGACAGCTGAATATGATAAAGATTCATTGGACATCTCTCAGGTCATTTGCATACAGCTTTAATACCTCATTGTTTAAGTTTACAGGCATGTAGAGGGACAATGAAGGAATAGAGGCAATGCTTTCTAATGGCAGTTTATAAAAATATATTTAGTTTCAGGGGTTAATTTGCCTGACGGGTTCTCTTTAAATAGTTTTACCTAAACCCTTCTCTAAAGATTGAGAGATGCTAATAAAGAGGTATTAAAGAGCATTACTGTAGTTTAAGGGGACCCTCAGATTCCCATTTTAGCTTTAAAGTTTGTGCCCCCTGTGAAGATGTGGCAAAGAAAAGCCAGAGCACTCTCTAACTCTTCTAAATGGCTGGAGATACTTGTAGCCTTATCAGAATAGGTTATTGGGAGATTGGTAAATGACACAAGACACATATATATATATGTATGCATATAAATAATGAGCACACTGAAACATAAGACATCTATATTATGGCATGAGTTCATTTTACTGATTTCACATTCCATCACCTAAGTGGTGAAATAATGAAGATGTGTTTCTTTAAAATTAGAATTGGACAATTAAACTGAATAATTCATGTGTTTTCTAGTAAAATAGCAAGATAATGTTTTCAATAACATTAAATCAGAAACCTCTTGAGAGGGTTTAGAATGTCCATGTCTGGCCTCTATGTTTTTACGCTCCAGCGTATACTAAATGCATCTTGGTTAAGAATAGGTTTATACACCTGAATAAATCCCTGCATTTTTTGTGCAAAGTGTGAATCTGTGACACGTATTAACTCCTTTTGTGTGTCCTTCTCCAACAGGGCCATGCTTTGATGATCGTGTTGAATATGAGTGTTGGACTGTTGGATGAGTTTTCTGTTGCTCTGACTTTTGTACACAAATCACTTAATATGGTCTGTTACTCTTATTTTAACAGGTTGCCTACTCATGACGTAAATGCTTGTCCTAATCAGAGGGCCGTTGCATTAGGTCAAGAACTTTTGTCCTGATGATTGGGCTGGCATATTGAGTGTGTCAGCCCAACCAACAGCAGGAAACCGGCTGTTATATGCAGGCAGGGAACCGCTAGGCGATCCGACGGTTTCGGACTGAGCTTGGGATTTAATATTTAAATTTTGTCGCAAGACATGCACTTACATACACCAGGAAGAGGTAGGTGAACACCGTCGGACCTGAGCGGGGAAGCGACACATGCAGGATATCGGGAGTACAATATTAGTAAATCAGTCCATGATCGTCAGACAACGCACAGCGGGAATTGCGACAGGACCGGATAAATAAATGTTCCCCAACATGTACATATTTGGTGTCTCCTTAAAGGGAACCTGTCATCAGGAGCCCTTCACATTCCCAAAGAGTCTTTATATACTAAAATTGGCTTTCTCCGATAAAAAAAATTATTTAGATCATAGTTTACCTTTCTGTATGTGGAGCCGTGTCTCTAGTTCCACGGAGTGGCCAGTGAGGAGTGGGGCAGACATGTATGACGTCTTAAGGGGGGAGGATATATGGGGACGGGGAAACCACTCCTCACTTGACACACCCATGGGACTAGGGACACAGCTATGCATACATGCAAACTTTAATCTAACTTCTCCTTTTGAAGGAAAAAACAGTTTTATGATAAAACTCTTGGGCAACGTGTACTCTATTCTTTGTAGGGGCATAGGGGGGCGAGAAAAAGGGCTCCTGATGACAGGTTCACTTTAATCACACTAACCAACAGAATAGCTATTTTATTTATATACTGTAGGCCAACCGTGTAAACTAGTAGCGGAATCCGAATCGTTTTAATTCTATTACCCTAAAGGAAAGGGTTAATAATTGTTTTCCAAAATTATTATTAAAAATTACTGTACCCTAAAAATGAAGTCATTGGAAACTACAACTCAAGATAATAATTAAAAAAAGAAAGTGACGTCTTCTGGAATTCAAGCAGCAAAAAAGAAAACAAAGGCCAAAATAGGCCTTCACTTTAAGGCACCATTGTTGTGGGGGTCTTAGCTTAGCCCCGTTCAAGAGAAGCAGACCTATTTTTCCTTTGTAATGGAACCAATTTAAGAACTTTATATAGGAAACCTGCAGCATGGAGTCGCACTGAATCACACACTGGATTCACACTGAAACTTTCAATATTTTCTTTACCGATTTTCAAAACCAGAAACTTTATTCCACATCTTAACGTGATGAATAAGACAGAGTATGTGCCTTGGTATTTCACATTATCCATTTGCATAAGTAAGCCATGTGCAGTGGCATGCACAGCAGCTGTTTAGGAAGGCTGCATAGCTGATGCCAACACACTGCTCCGAGTTGTAAACTCTGCAGTCATGTTGCCAGGGGGATACATAGACTGAATTGCTTGATGAAAATAGCTCAGACAGATATATCAGTATCTACATGCTCCATCATTAGAGATAACATCAGGCTATGTTTTGACATTAACAAGTGGTCTGTGTACTTGTGTCACAGGATCTAGGCAAGCAAAACAACACCAATAATTAAAAGATTACCGGGAAATACTCCCAAACACTGTCAGACCTCTACTTTGAGGATTTGTACATATGTAGCAGGCTATGCTTTCTTAACACACACAGGAGCCATGTAAGCTATATCCTCCTATCTTTCACATGAGCAACCTGGATGAACTTCCTCACATTATGCGCAGGTTTCTCTTCAGAAATTCCAGAGTGATGATGACTTGATATGAAGTGTTAAGGTACTGGCAATGACATGAGTTTCTGTACATGGGAAACTACACTCACCGGCCACTTTATTAGGTACACCTGTCCAACTGCTCGTTAACACTTAATTTCTAATCAGCCAATCACATGGCAGCAACTCAGTGCATTTAGGCATGTAGACATGGTCAAGACAATCTCCTGCAGTTCAAACCGAGCATCAGTATGAGGAAGAAAGGTGATTTGAGTGCCTTCGAACGTGGCATGGTTGTTGGTGCCAGAAGGGCTGGTCTGAGTATTTCAGAAACTGCTGATCTAATGGGATTTTCACGCACAACCATCTCTAGGGTTTACAGAGAATGGTCCAAAAAAGAAAAAACATCCAGTGAGCGGCAGGTCTGTGGGCGGAAATGCCTTGTTGATGCCAGAGGTCCGAGGAGAATGGGCAGACTGGTTCGAGCTGATAGAAAGGCAACAGTGACTCAAATCGCCACACGTTACAACCAAGGTAGGCAGAAGAGCATCTCTGAACGCACAGTACGTCGAACTTTGAGGCAGATGGGCTACAGCAGCAGAAGACCACACCGGGTGCCACTCCTTTCAGCTAAGAACAGGAAACTGAGGCTACAATTTGCACAAGCTCATCGAAATTGGACAGTAGAAGATTGGAAAAATGTTGCCTGGTCTGATGACTCGATTTCTGCTGCGACATTCGGATGGTAGGGTCAGAATTTGGCGTCAACAACATGAAAGCATGGATCCATCCTGCCTTGTATCAACGGTTCAGGCTGGTGGTGGTGGTGTCATGGTGTGGGGAATATTTTGTTGGCACTCTTTGGGTCCCTTGGTACCAATTGAGCATTGTTGCAACGCCACAGCCTACCTGAGTATTGTTGCTGACCATGTCCATCCCTTTTATGACCACAATGTACCCAACATCTGGCTACTTTCAGCAGGATAATGCGCCATGTCATAAAGCTGGAATCATCTCTGGTTTCTTGAACATGACAATGAGTTCACTGTACTCAAATGGCCTCCACAGTCACCAGATCTCAATCCAATAGAGCATCTTTGGGATGTGGTGGAACGGGAGATTCATATCATGGATGTGCAACCGACAAATCTGCGGCAACTGTGTGATGCCATCATGTCAATATGGACCAAAATCTCTGAGGAATGCTTCCAGCACCTTGTTGAATCTATGCCATGAAGAATTGAGGCAGTTCTGAAGGCAAAAGGGGGTCCAACCCGTTACTAGCATGGTGTACCTAATAAAGTGGCCGGTGAGTGTATTTGCATTTGATTACACATGTGATCATTATACACAACTCAACATGACACCACAGCATCCAAGCTGTGCAACCATTGCTAACCGGTGGGAAAGAACTTGTTCAGCTGTATTCACACACACACGCACGCACACCTACTGAAACATCTAAAGATTATAGGGGGAGATTTATCATCAAGTTTATGAGGTAAAACTGTTCTAGTTGCAACCAATCAGAGCTCAGCTTTTATTTTATACACAGCTGTAGGAAAGTGAAAGCTGAGCTCTGGTTGGGTTCCATATGCAACTAAAATAGATAAAACTCTCCCATTGGGGGTGATTTATGATTAGTCATATGTAGCTTCTTGGTGTATAAGTGTTGCAAATTTTTGAGCAAACAATTTTTGCGGGTTTTTATAGAGAAGAAAAACGCAACTCTAAAGGCTCGCAATGGCAGGAAAGAATACACCACAGAGTGTGCAACTGAGAATTTTTCAAAAGAACTTTGCTCAATTTTGATGTTTTTACTCAAAGCAGAAATTGAGCAGATGTTAAACATACGTGCGACTGGTGCAGCCTATTCGCATAGAGCACACACAGATGATAGTCACATCAGAAGGCATTTAACACTGCACATACACCGGACTATAAATCCAACTGTGCAAAACCTGCCAGTCTAACACATCTGCTCAAAATCCTGCCTAATGATCAATCTCCCCCATTGTGTCTAGGGTCCATGTGGCTGCTTAGGCAAGATGGCTGCCCATGCCCTTAACTTAGAGGACTGCTGCCTGAACTTGGAGAATTTGTTGTTAACCTCTATTGATGTTTAATATCATTTATCCAATCCTTTTGTGTATGTGTATGACATCAGCCTTCTCCCTACTCAGAGCACATAGTCAGTAGATGTATTGGTAAAGATTGTTGGCTATGGCTACGCAATACCCAAAGGGGCGGAATTAACCATACTCAAGACAATATAAACTTGGGTTTACTCCTTGAAACCTCCTTCCAAGTGCTAGCATGGAGAGCTTCTCTAAGATGCCAGCGACTGCCACTTTGTGAGACTTGGCATGTGAATGCATCAAATTAATTAGAATTTCTGGTATTTATTTTCATGCATTGTGAACCAAACATACCTTGAGAATGATGTAGCTACACTGATGCAGAAACATATCTTGTTTTATCCCTGAGCCGAATGGTTTTGCTCAAAAAACAATTATAAAATTCAGTACCTCGGGAAAGCTGGGTTGCATGCTGACTGCTGTTCATAAACACATTACCCGGAGCTTCCTGAACTGTCCAGACAGGACTAATCCACCTGAACTGGATGACTCATATGCAGCAGCTGGGGGATGGTGTAGCAATTGATTACTTCTGCCTGTTAGGGACAATACAGTGATTACATCATTCTCCGGAGCAGCTCATAACTTATGTGAGAGGAGCAGCATGGACCCAGACAAAGGAGCGACAGAGCCTTATTATCATAATTTAATAAAAAAAATTTCAGCAAAACCACTCGGATCAGCGATTAAACAAGATATGTTTCTGCATCAGTTTAGCTACAACATTCTCAAGGTATGTTTGGTTCACAATAGATGAATACAAATGGTAGATTTCCTTTAATGTTCAATTTTCTGTGCAGTTGCTGATTCAGGGGAAACTTGTGACTGACCGATGGCAGAAAGCTGGGAAAAAAATTAAACTCACTGAACACATGTACTTTTTCAACCCATCAAAAACTATGTGGAGTCCAGGCTGAGTGTGTGCTTACCCTTGAGGGATCCCCCTTGTTTTCTTCACAGCCGCCATGGCAACTTCAACATATTAATAATGCAGGGGAATTTGTGTGCTTTCAGATAGATGTCTATTCTTTTTAAAAAATAAATAGTAATTTTCATTATTATTCTGTTTCTGGGAACATGTGATGGGCACCAGCATTACAGGGAATTTCTTTGGAAGAACATCTTTTTATGAAAATATGGCAAGTTAAATGAAGGAATGAATGACTAATACTGTGTGGGCTAGTATAAAAGTGGCATCAATAAATATGTGCACAATGCTAAACCTGCATGAGAGGAGGAGAGGAGTATTACAAGTAGGGCTGTGCACTTCATACATGTCACAGCACATATATACTAACGTTTAGTAGTACAGTATTTTTCGGACTATAAGGTGCACCGGATTATAAGGCGCACCATCAATAAATGACTGCTAAAACGTCTAGGTTCATATATAAGGTGCACCGGATTATAAGGATGAATGACCAGCAGGAGGCAGACCTGTGCACAGATCAAGGCAGCTGTAAGTATGGTTCAGATACAAGGCGCGCCTTATAGTCTGAAAAATACGGTAATTGTAATACTCCAACATCTTTACATCTATAGGTTTCCATGTGAGTTTGTGGCTCAGAATGTGGCAGCCTGACTTCGGTTTCCATGCATGAATTGTCAAGTGGGTGTTACCAGTTGGGGTGTGTATCCCTGCACAGTTTGACAATGTCGGCACTGATTGGACATCATCAGACTGTTGACGCCTTGATCGCTAACTACTGAAAAACTAAAATGGCACAAGTTAGAAGAATATATAATGAAAAATAGTTTTTGAATCCTAAAAAGTTTTTGACATTTGACATGTCAGGAGTAGTGACAGGTCTTTATATCGCAAAGAAAAATAATTATGAAAGCGTGGAGAAGCCGAATAGGTGATTTTTGCTGGAAAGTGTCACAATGTTAATTGTTTTCGTAACTTGACACAATGGATGAAATAGCACATATTAAACATTAGGTAAAGGGTCACAAGCTACAAGACTCAGAATAAAACCGGAAAGTACAAGACTGAGTAATGGAGAACCATTTCTAGCAGGTAGCCCCTTATCTTTACAATGTGTGTACACTGGACGTTATCATATTTCTACAAAGCACAAATCCCATACTGCCTTGGGTAATATAACATATACTTTAGACCTTTAAAAGTGCTTAGGCATGTTAAATCACAATGACAAATTTTAGCTTTATCACATGTCTGTATATACCTGCATTCATGTTATCCTCGTTGTTAGCAGAGCATGGTGCCCTTCTTATTGATGAGAATGACTAATGTAGAAATATTGAGAAACAAATTGAATATCTATAGAGATTAATGTGCAGCATGAATAGACAGGCACTTCATGTCTAGGCTGTACATGCTCACATCTGAGATATGGTCTACATATGACCACTACACTGGTGCACAAAAATGCCTCGTAATGTTAAGGTTTTCCCTAGAAAAAAACACAAGAATATATGTCCATAAAGCTATAGATGGCCGCAATGGGCACAGGAAGTATACCGTGACGTTCATAATTTATTGGTCTATTCTCCTTCCTGCTACCGCCACTCAGAGGCTGCAGCTGTCATGTGACCCCCGAAACATCCCCCACAACGCAGAAACAGGGAGCTGGAGGGCGGTCAGTCCTTTTTACATCTTTCAATCTTTCAATGTTGCTTGTATATCACTGGTATATTATACATATACATTATCATGTAAAGGAGATATACCATCAAAATCAAGCATGACAAACCAGGGGCACTTACTCATAGATCCATGGATCATGACTACAGTAACCTTCCTTGTAAAATCAACCTTCAAAATTATGCTAATAATTCAGAAGGGTTTCCTGGGGGTGTTACCAGGGCCTCTCTGGCATGTGCAAAGAGCACTTTCCCCTACCACTGTGGGCTGAAACTTCCTCTGCTGCCATGGGATTACAATAGACAGAGGGAGGGGATAGTGCATTTGTTGCTTTTAGAAGGAAGGAGTCCATACATACAAATTTAAGCAGATTACCACAGTCACGGTGCCTTTAATGATAGATTTCTTTAAATTTGTACTTGTCTGCATGCCACACTAGAAAGACAACCCCTATAAATAGCTGCTCGGTAATGGACATACGGATTTTAACAGGAATTTGTTTTATGGGGATGAATTTTCTACAAGGATTTCATAAACAGTAAAAGGTAATGCCTGGCTGACCTATCATAACCTTTGGTATATCTCTGTCTTAGCAAAAACTTGTATTTCCTGTGAAATAACAACTCTACAGTATTTTCTGCATTGCATTCTTCCTTTTGAATTTCTTTTTAGAAATTGATGTATAAATTGTTAGCATTCACTTTGTCCCTACACAGTCTGATTCCATTCCATTTGAAAATGTTTTGCAGTACTCCAGAAAAACAAGGTGCGGGACAGCATCCAAATTTGCCCAATCTTGGCCTGTTTACATAATGCAGCAGAAACATCCCACGTACCAGACTATAGCCCAAATCGCCCATATATAATCCACTACGGCTCTCACTTTATGCAAGGTGAGCACCACTGGACTTTAGCACTCTCTGCCTCCTTCCCTTCACTCTAGGGAAAGTTCTTCCAGAACTATTTCATCAAGTATACAAGTATTAACAAAAGTAAACTAATACGTCGGTGTGTTTAAAGCTCATCTATTAACATACACATTCACACTACAGCCGTTTTTTTTAGGAAGACTTTTCCCTGTCAGTATTTTTTTGGGGTTATGGGAAGAGACTCAAGGGTACTGGATGTGCAGACTTAATTAAGGGAAAAGTCATTTTAATGAGTTCATTTTGTACAGTAACAGCGTTCTACATAAAGTTTGAGAAGCAGAGTTCAGACTTTAATAAGCTCACAATAAAGGATTTACTACTATATTCCTACACTCACGTCGCCTGTTTACTCGCATTTCCTATGTGACTTGGATCTGTATCAGAAAGAGTCTAATTCAGGAGCCCATGCCATATGCCATTACAAGATTACCTTACTAAGTTTGTTAGTGTACTTAAAACGTTCATTTATTCTAAAATAATAGCGCAGAGGATTCCCAAAGCTTTGGTAATACATTATATCCTTATCAGTGTTTACATCAAGAAGCACTCCTGTGGAGAATGACTTCAGAGTTTACACAGCTGCAACTCTATAAAATTTCATTTAACTCCCTGACACCCTGCCAACCAGGCCTATGTGACTTCATGTGGTCAGATGCTTTCAGACTCTGACCACCTACAATCCTGAGGGCAAAGCGCTAAAGCACCAACATGCCACTTCAATCCGCTAAACTGACCAAATTAAGTAAATACTTTAGTTGGAAACGACATTACAAATACTGTTAACACCATCAACCTCAAGACTGGACATAGCTGAACATAGAGCGGGAGAAGATAAGTACATCAACTTTTATCAGTAGGGACGTACAGGCGGCTCTGCATTTGTTATCAAACAAAGGGCATGATGTTGGGAGGTATAGATGAGCTAAGATATAGATTGTCAGTAGTGGATGTAATAATCCTGTGATGTAAATGCGGTGACTGCTGCACAGAAAACTCCATTACTATTATTATTAGGCCTAGTGGCCAAAGGATCTAGTACTATTTTTTTTTAATTAAAAGCAAGTGGGGGCTGATGGGTGGGGGTCTCAGTGAAAAAAACCCTCATGGATCCCGAGAACAGGTGTCCAATGTAGCCCTGTTGCACCCTGAAATGACTAGAGCAGCCGGTCGCACATGTTCTGGCTGCCCTGTTCATATCTATAGACAGAAATAAATGATGCAAAAAAATGTAAGCAGCACTCCAGGACGTCAGGTGTCAAAGGTGAAGTAGATGAAGTTTATTCCATGTTTAAAGGTAGAGCATAGTACAGCAGCGACGTTTCGGCTCAGAAGAGCCTTTATCAAGCTGAGCCGAAACGTCGCTGCTGTACTATGCTGTACCTTTAAACATGGAATAAACTTCATCTACTTCACCTTTGACACCTGACGTCCTGGAGTGCTGCTTACATTTATTTGCATCATTTGTATCTGGAGGATCCGTAGCCCGATCTCAGTGAGCCTGCACCCACCTTCTTCTCCTCTTTTTTATTTCCAAAGTGTGCTGTTTGTAATTTCTACAAGTATAGACAGAAATAGCCGAGCGCCATAATCTCGGCAATCTCTAGAACATAAAGCCCAATCATGAAATAAAGCTTGATTATTTTATAACAAAATGTTTTTCACTATCCTAAAATATATGGTCACAACACATTTACTTATCTTTGCTAAAAAGGACACTTTTACAGTTTGCTTAAAGAGGCATGAATCATGTTCACACCTTCCCATGTACATGTTCATTTTAAGAGCAGGATTTTATTTATTTAAAAGTTTTAATTTTTTTCAAATGCAAATGTAAAGCCGTGGATTCTTTAAAAACAGAAACAGCATAAAGAGTCATACATCTAGTTACCACTGTAAGAATTACAAAAATGCACACAGGAAAGGGCATCTTTATAAATGATTTTATTAAAGGAAATCTACCATCAAAATCCAGCATAATAAACCAGGGACACTTACTCAAAGGTCCCGCCACCATGACTGTGGTAATCTTATATTTGTTATCCATGGCCTCCTTCCTTCTAAAAGCTTTTAAAATTATGCTAATGAGCCAGTGGGGCTACCCTAGCCCTTCTGTGATCTAGCTTTACAGGTTGTCACACTGTCTCACTCTCCCCCTTGCTTCCTCAGTACAGTGAGAAGTTCCTACAGAGGGAAGGATGAGGCAGTGTAAAAGCCTGTAAAACCAGACCAAAGAGGGGTTTCGGTAGACCCTAAGGTGCATTAGCATAATTTAAGAGTTAATTATAGAAGGAAGGAGGCCATGGATAACAAATATAAAATGACCACAGTCACAGTGCCTGGATCTATGAGTAATTGTCCCTGGTTTATCATGCTGGATTTTTATGGTAGATTTCCTTTAAGAAAAAGTTGAATAGCTTGGTCCTTTAGTTCTCAGGAGAGTTAAGCTGCAAGTGAAAAAATACTGTACCAAGAGGCTTATAGATCACTTTCACATCATCTTCTGTGAACTTAGGCTATATTCACACTGCCGTTGCCCGCCCGTACCGTACTGTAGTGGGCAACGGCAGTGCATGGAGAGAGGAGGAGGAGGTGAGCGCAGCTCACCCCCGCCCCTCTCCATAGGAAGTAATGGCGCACGGCGCCGTATTACGGGAAAAGATAGGACAGGTCCTATCTTTTTCCCGGGTACGGTGCGCCCACTGCCGTCTATAGAGGACGTATATCGGCCATATATACATTGGCCGTATATACGTCCTCCATACGTTAGTGTGAATGTAGCCTTATTGTGATGCAGAGCTACAGTATTGCAGAGCCAATTGTATCAATACCAGAGAACCCCATCTAGTTTATTAAGACTAGAGAGACCATTCAATGTCATTTTAATTTCCCATATAAAGCACTGGAATAAGTATTACAGCAGATGTGGAATAATTTGTATTCTACACTTTATATAATAAAATACAAGCCACAATATTAAAAATAATACAGCAAAATCTAACATATAATTTAATTAAAATAAAAGTAAACAAAACCTAATATTTCTCATAAATGGCTCTCCTTAGGCGACTGACAATGTCATCTGTCTATTCAGACAAACTATTTCCATTCCAGTTTTAGAAAGCTGACGGCATTACACACATTGCACCATTTCACCAAAGCCAAGTCTGTTTTGGACTCCCTTCCCTAGTGGCAGGAGCGATTTCCTTTTCCCCTACTTATACTGTCTGCACAAAGAGCACTTTGCTGAATTTTTAACAGTGAAATGAAGACCATCTTTTTTGCTCCTATACACATTATTTTATTAGCACCACTTCTTACACCTTACTGAATCTACAATTATTGCATTATTACTTTCATATTCTGCATAGATGCATATGTTAACTGATTAGCTTGCAAACTTTCCTTCAGATCCCTATTTGACCCCTTGAAGTATAGCTTTTGGCTACATTCTACAGACAGCCATGCCTAATGAATAATGACGTGCCGTCTAGCAAATCAAGTTGCACAAGACGATTTTCTAGTCTTTTTTTTTGTAAAATCTGCACAGACCTTTAAGCAACAGTTTGGGGAGATTTATTAATCTGTCTACAACAGCATTCCGTAATTTGCACTAACAAACACAGCCTGTGCCACATGTATAAACAGTTTTAGACAGTTTGTACCCACTAGTTGGACCAAATATTGCTGATCCAACCAAATTTTGTCCCAGTTGGAGTAAAATATTACTAACAGGTGCAAAGTACAACTAAACAGTCTTAAACTAAGACGGATTTATCATCCAGTATCAGACTCTTATATTAATCTTGTGCAGCATAAGACTTCTAGTCTAACTCTGCACTGTCTTATCTTACCTTACTTTTCATAAATCTGCCCCATTGTCTCTTCGGACCCCAAATATTAAATTAGTTGTTTTATCAGTACAATTTAATAATACGTATACCAACAGTCATAACGTACAGTATAATTTGTAAATTTCTAGTTTATACCTATTCCCAAATCATCATCAAGCAACATGATCTCAGCTGACACATTGCTAGGCCTCAACCACAGACATATCTTTGGTCTATGTGCTAGCTCCTATCACCCAGTGATGGCTGATGTAAAATTCCAAAGTGTGGGCTAGGACTCTCTAAGCAAACACTTCATGATACCTCTGTGCTATGAGATGCTGTGTGCTGACAATGTGCTTTGATTATCAGGGTTCAGGTTTATCTACACCTGTATTTAGGTTCTGAACATTCTACTAGCATCTGACACATAGAAAAAGAGAGATGAGACAGATTAGAGATGAGAGATGAGATCCATGAGCTAGATATAAAATACACACAATGACGCTTTCAGCTCTGCTAACTCACCTATAACACACACAGTCAACTTATGACCTTATGTTTCTGTAATTTGTAGAGCAACTCTCTGGACATTGCTTGCCTGACATTGTAAGGGGAAGAGCAGGAGGCATTTCAGTGTGCAGACAAGAGAAGCTATTTAGGAGAAGAATCCGACCATGGTCGGAAGATTCACGGTCAGATCCAGGGCACCCTTTAAGTATTAAGAAAGTATTTCTTAGTAGTACTAGTACTACTAGTGAAAAATGTCTTCTTCTACTACTTTATATACCATTCAAAAAAAAGTGAGCTGAAAAAGTACCTGCCTACATATAAACCATGAAAAAATGAGTAGTTTAGGTAAAATGCCTTAGGTTTTTACCAACCTTTTTCAATACACCTTTTAATAGAGGTTCATATATAGCAACAATGTAAAGACGATGAAAACAATGAAGTATTACAAAATAACATCTCTAGGGCTGACACAAAATAAAGAGATCTGGTGTTCCTAAAATATTTTCATTGGGCGTTGATCTGACAATTTGACGCAGCAATTGTTTTGCATCAGAAAGAAAAAATGTTTTGGATTCAACAGCGCAATATTCCTTTAGATCAGTGATAATAAAATGTTGACTTCTGACACTTGTAATTTTCATGTTATTTAAAAGGATCCCAGCCAATGAAACATTTCATACTTTTCATGCCAATCCAATGAATTTAGGGTGTGGCATTCTATTTTTCACTCTCAATGTAATAATTTACTACCCTATTAAAGGAAACCTACCTCTTGGAAATGGTCATTCTGACCCACACCAACCTGCACATAAGTGGAGCTGAGCTGATGCAGGCACATATTTTGGTTAAACCTATAATCCATCCTTTCGTTTTGGTGGCTGCACGTAGTTCTGAGATAGTACGCGCAGCCGCCATGTGAGTCGGTGATGCGCATGCCCCAATGCTCCTGAGGGCTCGGTGACGTCACCGGCTCTCAGAAGCGAGGAAGGGAGGGTGGGGGGAGGCAGGGACGGCACTCTGCATGCCCGCCCCATTATGCTAATGCCCAAGCGCTGTGACGTACAGAGAAGTGCCGAGTGGGTTATTAGCAAAGATAGAAATCTATAGTTATAACAAAATAGATGGATTATATGTGCCTGCATCAGCTCAGCTCCACTTATGTGCAGGTTAGTTTGGGTTAGAACGACCATTTCCAAGTGGCAGGTTTCCTTTAAGGTAGATTTGGTGGTAAGTGCCTCTAATATTTTTAGGGCTAATCCTTTACTCCACTATATCTTTTATTATCTTTAAATCAGGGAATTTGCTAATTTTCTAAAGAGGCTACAGGGGTATGGAGTAACCGGAGCTGAGGCTAAACGGCATGGCTACTCCATACCCCAGTAGCCTCTTTGATCGGCCTACCTGATAGCTTCAGCACACAGCTACGAGGAGCTGCGCGGCTTGCAAAGATCGCAGGCTGGCGGCTGCAAAATTTTCAGCTCCAAAGCCTGAGCTACTGCGCAGAACTCCAGTTTAGCGGACGAGTGAAGCTATCTGGTGCATTAGATGCACCTATCACCGGATCTACCTAAATAGGTAGATCCGTGGTAATAGGTTTCCTTTAAAAGGGTCAATCAGCATGCTTATCCTTACAGCAGCTTGTGTAGATGATATGACTGCAAAGATGATTTTATTACACTATAAATATATATTACAATGTGAGTATTCAAGTGCACCCAAAGAATCCTAAATTCAGACAACAAAATATGTATGATTTTTGTAACATTTTTCACCAATATAACGGAGACCCTATCGAAGGTCTAGCAACATTTCTAACATCACTGTATGTGATTGGCTTCTTGTAAGTATTCTCAAAGTGAACTCTCCACACAATTCAAGTCCATTCCACGGACAGCAGGAAGGTCTAGATAGATTGATACAGTGAAAACAGACAACTATCCAGAAAAAATTAGATACTCCAAATTTCATGCATAGTAGCCATCTTCTTCAAAATACTACAAAGCTTCTTATAAGTGTTCTTCAAGAGAACATGTCACACAAATGTAGAACAATCCACAGATAGCAGGAGGAAGGATGAAGATTGTACAGTGCAAGTGTTCCTAAAGACCAATCCTTACTCCATATTTCTTGCATAGTAGTCATCTTCTTCAAGAAAACTACTAAATATGTCATTTGGGTAGTCATCTCATACAGGTTTCACTATATTTCAGTCATGAAGACATTCCTCTCAGTAACGGACAGCCCCCATCATGAACAGCTGTGCACACAGCAATCTCATATTCTATTTCTCTGAAGTTAGTTACATGATCTCAATAGCTTTCATTTTTTTTTTCAAATAAAGGAATTTGTTATCCATTTTAAATAAATAACTATAATTTTAACAAAATCTGAAAAGCCCTGAAAAGTTCATTGCAGTCCTAATGGAGAGGGAGGGTTAAAAAATTTGCGGGTGGTCCAGGTCCAGAACAAACGTTACAGAAGTATCTTCCTCCCAGGGCATCAATCGTTAGTTGTAACAGCTATGTTAACATGTACTGTGAAAAGTAACATTATAAACACTGGAATGTCATTGTTATGTGTATTGTAATGTTTCCCATGTTTTATATTTATTTTATTTCACAGGCAAGCTCATAGAGAAGAAAGAATTTTTTTGTAAAAATCTAGGCCTGCTAGTCACATTTTAAAACATTTGGTGAAATTCAACATTTTTTTTTATACTGTAAAAGTTAATGTGAGAAACACAACAGAATTTAGGCTTTTTTTTTTTTACTTTTCAGGAAGAGGAATTCCGTACCATATAACAAGGTGATTTACTCTTCAGTTTCAGTTTAATAGTCATCAAAGGAAATTCAGTGAAGCTACAACATACATAACATGAATAATATGGGAATAATCTTCCTGATTCTGTCACTTGAAGAGTTACAAGATGAATCAGAAAGGGGGAGTCATAACTAATAAGTTCACGTATTTGTAGATTCTGGGATTACACAAGTGATGTATATCGAAGTTGAAATGGTTACACAATAAAAGTTGCCACTTAGACGTTTGTATCTGTGCCCTAGTTCCATTGCATATGATCTATATAAGAGCAACCCAACTGTGGTGTTAATACACAACATAAGCACAAACAATGAAAACCGTACCTCTCGATGATTGAGAAGCTTTTCCAAATCTGCCGCCATTTGATTTTTGACACGGAGTAGAGAAGACTTTTCTTTATTTAACTTACTAAAAAACAAGATAGATCATGAAGATGTTGGACAAAGGATGCTACAGTCCAGTCAGTATTTATGCAGTGATATATTATATGTACTGTATTCAGCATTATCATTTCAGAGGAGACATGCTTTTTGCCACATTTCGGATTCCACATATAAAACATCGATATTGGCAGCAGAAAAGTAGACCATACATTTTTTTCTCTTTTTTTATTGACCGAAGTGTAAGACAAGGCGCCTTAAATGGAGCAGTGTGACCCACAGAAGCTCAGTTTGATTCTGGGTTTTGTACTATCATTATTATTTAATAGAGCACCCTTAATTCCATGGTGCTGAGCATCCAGCAAAAGGTTCACATATTATCACATTAAGAAGTGTAAGTACAAAATACAAAAACAACAGTGACCAGAAAAGTAAAAGGAAAATGCCCATCACAGCGTGTCACTGAAAACATCAGGCATCTCCCAATATCAAACATTTAAATATATAGAAACATTGTTAGGATATACATTTCTTCACATATAAAAGTAAAGGTCAAATCATACATTGTCCATATATAAATATGTGAAAATATCAAAAGCAAGTTCGTCTGTCAATCTTCTAATATTCTACTAGGTCTAAATGCCGTCCTATGGCCCTACTCATTGCTTATAGTATGACTTTTTGTAATACCATGGTTTTTTGTGGCCAAAAATTAATGACGGAAAAAACATTATCAGTGTTATTTATTGAAAAATAATACGAGAGGTTGGGATTCTGTAACAACACTTTAGAAAGTCTATTTGTAGTGCAGCACTGACCGCACGTCTATTTCCAGTATAGTAGGGGTAAGTGCTATAATAATGTCACAATGAACATGAGACATATATAGTATAAAGAAGAAAATACCATCTTCCTACAATGACTAAGATAATGAGATCTGAGTTTCTTTTTCTGGGAAAGACAATCTTTTACAATGTCATGTAAAAATACCACTGCTTGTTTAGCTGTCATGGTAACAGGTATTTGTTATGTTACACATTTCCTCAGGTGCTCAGTTTACTGACGTATTCTGTACAGGGACACCTCCAGTCACAGTATAATCTGTACAGACAGACAGCTACCTAGTGCAGGTTTCTCTAGATCTGGCTGAACAGTAAAAGAAAAAAACTTCTACACGGACATAGCTGCTGACATACAGGTAATGCAGAGTCTTTTCCATGACGTCACCTAAAGCAATTCTGAATTCCAGAGATGCACAGCACTTATATAAGACAATAAAACGGCTGTCCAGGATCAATTTCTTTTTCAACTTTGACTGGAACTAGCATCACGTTCTTTGAAATTATAACCCTGCTATTGCATCTGAGCACCATTATCTTAAATAAGGTGCAAAGCCATCACATGGGCACAAGTGGCGAAATTTATGATAAAGGCAGAGACCCAGGAAACACTTATTTATTCTTTCAGATCCCCAAAACCTTCTGATTGTTACTGCTCTCACCCAAAGGGCAATCAGTAAAGGAAGCATCTTCTAGTCATGCTCGCCATATGTACTAAGATGATAGCTTAGTAGCCAATACAAAAATTATAACGGTAGTAATGTAAGAGAATGTGATGACGAGGCATGACAAAGGATTTCCTATTGCAAGTTAACATTTCTATAAGAAACTTTCAAAACTTCCTTAGTTTTTCAAAGCAACTTCAGTTCTGTTTTCAACCTTCTTTATTTTTGTTTTTGAATGAGTTGTGGAAGGCAGGGAGTTCAAAGAGACAATTGAAGACATTAGGTGTACTTTTAGCTTGTTCCCCATCGCTCTGCAGGTCATGCCGCAAGAGGCTCTGGGAAGTTCAATTGGCCTGAACTACACTATAACTAATGCACCAGTGCGGCTTGTCCCTGACCATTGCATATCCCTGACCACTCCATGTCCTGCGCATCGGGAATTGAGACTTTTTCAAGTCTTTGCTTTTGTTTCACTCACCAGTTATGCAGGTTTCATTCACACTACATATGATGGCGCTATGTAAATAAAGTTTATTATTATATAGAAACTGGGAGAAATATACAGTATTTACTGTATAAGGAAGAGGAACATGGAAAAAGTATTGTGGATAAAGGCAAATTATCATTACAACAAAAATTATAACATATTACAATGTTTTTCATATGAAAATGTGCAAAAAATATGGAATATGGGCGTACACGGTAAGGTAAGAAAACTACTCATTGTTCATAGACAGTTAAAATAAAAACTTCAAGTATGACTAATCTATGAACTTAGTTACATTTCTTAACTGGTGTGAGCTGTGCCTATGTAATCCTTAGAAGAAAGCTGCAATCTCATTTGGCTCATGACAAAGGAAACTCCCTGATGTAGAACAATCAACAAATCTAAAAAAAATAAGAAATAGCGATTTTACACCACACTTAACTTATATTCAACACAGTGTCTATTTTAGCCCCTTTATGTGCTTTACATTTGTTTTTTGCAGCTGTTAAAGCATAACTAAACTATTGAAAGCTAATTTTTCTTATTTCTAAAATGAATAGAGAAGGTGATAAAAATGAACTTAGTAGTTAACTTTATAAAGTAAAGCAGCTTCTTGTGCCCTTTTTTCCTGCTTTTTCTCCCGCAGTGAGCAGGGTATCTGAAAGCATTTGAAGCTTGATCACCTCAGGCAGATAAGGAAGCCCCCTATACCTAGATAACTTTTACCTTGATTATCCAAAGACTGACTGTAAAGGAATAAGTCATTGTACAATTTATCAGGTTCCATTATCTTGTTATCTAGTTGTTAGTGGTGTAGAAAGAACGCTGATTTACACAAACTGCTTAAATAAGCTAGAAGGGAAGGAGAAAAAGAAGGATAGAGGAACACGTTTCTTTAATAAATGAAAAGTTAATTTACAAAATTTTGTATAAAATTTATTTAAGCTTAAAGATGTTTAAGAAAAAGCCATAAGTACCTGTGCTAGTGGTTGTGACTGGAGGAAATGCTTAACTTTTTAAGTAACCATAGCATGGCGGGGTTTGTGCTTCGATATTGCTCACCGTTTTTATGATCATTTTGATCCCATGGGGTGTGATCTTGCGTTGAGTCCCTGATCGAGGGAGATTCCATTTTCTAATTATTGCTCCCATACTTGATTTTTTTCAAACCAAGCTGCTTGCCTAATGCAGATTCAGTCTGGTGCGGGTCTACAATTTTGTTTCTGGTGTCCTTTGGAAGTTCTTTGGTCTTCACCATAGTGGAGTTTGGAGTGCGACTCTTTGAACTTGTTATCAGTATAAAAATACAACTATCCACAACCTCAAACAGCTTCCATTACTACAGGTATTGAGTGGAGAACAGAGGAGCCTCTTCAAGAAGAAGAGACAGGTCTGAGCCAGAAATATTGCTGGTTTGTAGGTGACCAAATACTTATTTTCCACCATAATTTGCAAATAAGGTTAATCTGCACTCAGCCATCTTTCGCACTCTTGATGATGGTAAGAGGTTTCCCCAGGCAAAGACCCTGGGCAGGTGTTATTTGTTAATATAGAAGAAGACAAACTCCTTCACACCGATAGGAGGGCTTTGGGAAACCTCGTACCTTGGATCAGATCTAGGATCTTGGAGGAGATTCTCAATGAGAAATCATAGGATCAGGCTTCTGGTCTCATCAGATGTGGATGAATCTCTGGATTCTGTTGAGACCCGGCATCAATCACTTCCCATGCTCCCACTGAAATTTAGTATATCTTAGTTTTATACACCACTAAAGTAAGCTTGGTCCAAGGCACGCTGTCCTGATCCCAGATATGTATTTGTCCTCTGACTGGGATGGATTTTCATTATGAGATTGGATTTATGACTATGTCTAAATAGTGGAAGGAAACCTCTGAAACTGTCGGTGCTGAAAAGGTCTGAGGACGGTTTTTAACCTTTGCCTCCCAGAGAGGTGATTAAGTTGGTGAAAATAATGCTGAGGGAAGCGAGTGACAGGTGTACTTGCATTGATGAAGAAATTGCCCACCTCCCCCTTGCTGTTATTTTTTTTGTAATTTTCATTACAGATACAACAGTTTTTGATCAAGTTATCCATGGGTATCAAAATAAGAAAAAAAAAAAGAGCTACATGCAGAAGAACCCTGCCCTAAGTGTTGCCCTATTACATAAAAACTGTACAAAATTCAGAGAAAGGAGGTGTAATGTGTAAGTAGGTAGGCATCATGCACATGTCTTATTTATCATAGTGGCTTAGGCACTATTTATGTTCACCCTTAAGGCAAAATAGGAGTGCATAATAAATACAATTTGATCTGCATATACAGCCAGGTAAGTGAAAAAAGGGAAAAGAATGGTGATTCCAATATTTTATTAGCCATAATCTGAAGATTAGGCTAGGTAAGCACTCACTTCTACTTTTTCTCCTATTTCTTTGCTTAAGTGAAAAAAAAAATAAAAAAAAAATGTGTCAATCAGAGAAAGGTAAAAAAAAATTAGCTTGTCAACGTGCTTAACCAAAAGAGGTTGAAGTAAACCTGTACAGTGCTCCTAATAAGACAATTGCACATTTCCCATCATGCTAGGCTTCATATGTATGACTTGTTTCACCTTTCCCTGTGGCTTGTGTATCCATCTGCCATTTGCAAGTAGCCTAGTTGTAGAGAAGGTGGATATTGCACAGCTCACCTGAGGACATGGTTCCTGTTCCAAGAGTAACCGCAAGCATGGCTATGATCTTATGTAACTAATTCTTCTAAGAATATTAAAAACCTATAATTAATATCCTTAATACAGCATCAACACCTTGAGCAACATTGAACATTATGTTTGTAATAGATAATTACTTTCCATGGCATGTAATAAAAAGGAAAACTGACCCAGCCCAGTGTCTTTACACACAACAAAAATCAGAATGAAGGATGAAGTGCCCCTCAGTGCTCAATGGAGTGTTAGTGGGCATGCTGTAGGAGTGCTCCAGTCACATCAGGGGGACTTCTCAGACACTTTTCTTGAAGTCCCATAAAAGTAAATACCCTTCTTCTCTGAAAATAAGCCCAAATGATACATAAACTGTGTTTTTAGGTGCTACGGTACAGAGATTATATCTGTTTAAAATGTGTTCCCCTCCAGCCTATCAGCTGAAGACAGCATGAAGAAAAAGGAAGGGGCTGCAGGGAAGAGGGAGCTGACAGTTTCCATGTACTACAAGCAGCTACAGGGACAAGAGGAAAGGAGCTTGTGTAAAGAAGGTGCTATTGCTGGACATTAGAAAAAATCACACTACAATTCAGATTCCAGAGAGTTCTGATCATATTTCAATAGATTAGGACATGATGGTATTTGGATAAATATTGTTTGTTTTTTTTGGTTCAATCATTTTATGTCTTATGTTTGGAGAAACACATGTAAAATACTGGTCAATCATGCAGGGCTGTGGAGTCGGTAAGGCAAACCTCTCACTCCTCAATTTCCCCCACATGGGGCGTGTTTAAGTAATACATTTACAGCAATTGTAAGGCTTTTTATCACCATTATGATACAATAACCAAGTTACTTAGGAAGCACATAAAAAAAATTACGACCTTATAGTGCAAAATAAGTTATATTTATTATGCAAAACACTATGTGGAAAAAAAACGAGTTTTCAACAAATATGGATAACATTTGTTTAGTGAGACTATGAACTTGTTCTTAGAAACAGTATCGCCTCCATCACATCCTCTTTCATGGATGACTTCTACAAACATGAACTCAGAGGAAAATCAAACTAAAACATCAAGTAGTATACAGAGAGAACAATCCTGCCTTAATCCAGTTTTCCTGATCTCTCTAGCAGTTCTAAGATAATTGGAAACATTCCTTCCCTGATCTCTAGGGGAAGAGCGCCACTACTGAGCACAATAAAAAGTGCACCCATATTCATCTTAACTAAAAGCCAACATCTTTATATCAGGAATAGAACAGACTTTTATAGGAAAGAAATATTCAGCACATAATGCACTTGGAACAATTTATTATATATTTTTGGAGTTGGTCCATTTTATTCTGACTCTGACCCCTTATCTCTGCAATTATTTAGATCATCACTTTATTCATGTGTAGCAGTTGTCGGCACCTGTTCTTGTGATCAGTGTGCTCTGTATACATGGACATACATGAAGTGCACAGTTATATACAACAGATTGCCGTCTATTCTGCATTTCATTGCTGCAGTATTGCAGGACGCCAATCTACACCTGAACTGCCTCACTTTCTACACTGAAAATCTGCATAGGATTCTGCAAGACAACGGGTATCTGAAATCCTCATTCCATTGTATGTTTATACTTATTTACATTTTTTCATAAATAGGTTTAAATTGCCTCTAGAATTTTTTTTTTTATTAAAACCTTTATAGAAAGTCCAAAAAAAAACTATGGAATGTCAATGAACAACTTTCTTTATTGGCTTTAGTCTTTCATTGGTCTGTGCACATTTTCACACATTGTACTGTAGTTGAATACCTGCTTTACCTTTATGGTCTTGTGCCTATACTCAATGCATGGAATCATTGACAAGTCATGACGCATTTCAAGTCCTTCCTGTATGTGTAGACAATTAGTCAATGAATTATATTTTGTTGAATACAAAACTTTCACAATAGCTGAAACTGTCTTCTTCTATCAAGTGTACTTGGGCATGATTCACTAAACAAGCAACCTGAAAGCTTCAGTAAAATCACGTGGCATGGAGGACAGTGTGTTAAGTTGAGCTCTTTTGTTGCTTGCTGACACATAAGCATACACTATACTGGCTCATTGCGTCTAAAGTTAGGAATTAACACAAATTTCAGGTTTGAAGTACTAAAAATGCTTAGTTCACAATGACTCTTAGATTGTTAGAAAACTAAAACAATTCACATATTGCGGATAGCAATATGGACACATGTATGGATGAAATACTTCAATAATAGCTACAATGCAAACTATGAAACTATGAACAGTGCGAACTATGAGCACTCTCCTATAGAAAAGGGAATATCAGGCCAGGAAAATGGACCATTGTTCTAGGTAACTGGCCACTTCATAGAATGAGTCCCCTTTTAAATAGTCCATGTTTGCCTAAAGAACAGATAGAAGAGGTTCTTAATGGAATATACCTTTCAAATCTGTGTTTGGAGTTGCATTCACTCAATGGTGGGATGCGGGGGGGGGGGGGGGGAGGAATGTTTCATTGTAGTCACAGCAGTTATCTGGTGTTACTCACAGAACTGTCACATTCTCCACATTTCCGACTTTTATACGACTTTTTCCTACCTACTCTACTTTATCCTTTTTCCTACTAATGCCAGATTTATCAAGGCAATCCAGATGTGCAAGTCAGACGTGCACATTTTTTAAATGGTTGCAAATTTGGCCGCAAACCCACTCCAGTTCCCTTCTAGCATGGAAAATACTGAAAAACTAGTAACAAGAAATCTGTGGTTTTTGAGCCACTTTTCAACCAAAAAGTTGCAACCCACAGCAAACTCTAACACCTCTTATGCTGGATTTATCAATCAGTCTAAGTCGCTATGATGACATGCTACACAGCTCCCAAGACTAGAAATGGTTGCACAATGCCTAGCTAATGATACTTCTGCCCAAAATTAGTTACTTAATTGTTTAATAAATAATACATAAAACAACTTCCCACACACAAACACTGCAAATAAGATTAGTACATAGTGCAGGATTTGTAATCTCAAGCCCAAGGCTACAATCAAGTTATCTGTACTAATGGTTATTGTAATAATAAGGACTGGATGACAAAGTAGGCAACCAGTACTGCATCCTATGTTACTACAGAGTTCAGTGTATAAATGTATGCAGTAAGCTCCCCCTGGTGGTGGCTCAAGGCACACAACATCTTATCTTTTAAATCTTCATCTGGGTAGATCAGAACATCTCCTTTGCATTTAAGGTAAAGCTGCCCATACACATTCAACAACTGATGGCCAACAGCTATTTTTCCTTAATTTATCATGTTTATTTTAGTAGGAAAGTCACTACCAAGAACTAGGAACAAGGCATCCAGAATGTTAGAAGCATGCACCTGCCATACATGTATGGGAGAAATGTTTTCTTTTTCTTTTAATTAATAGAGAAAATGATTGCTTCTAAATTTAATTAATTATCAAAAAGTCCATTAGCAATCATCAAGAGTTATCATGAATTCTAGGAGTCCCACTGGACAATTTAGTTATAGACAATAAGGCTGGGACTACAATGTGATCATAAAATATTTCTATAACCCCCCCCTTTCCCCAGCACGAGGAGTAATAACAGTCAATTGGGTTGAAGTAGGGATGTAGGGGGAGTAAAGGAACAGAAGCTTGAACCAGTATTTGGAAAGGAGGCGTGTGTTAGAATAGCCTTGATTCTCAGAAGCCACTGAATCAAAACAGCTCTTCCAAAAAGTCAAGGAGCAAGCAGCTGAGGAAAATGCAGGTTACCATTTTACGAACATATCGTTTTTGAGCAACCTAATGGCAAAGTCACTTTAAGAAATAATTTAGACGATGCCTTGAAGTGCACAGTTTACTAGGACAACTAGACAAGTCAGATGTAGGGATTCTATTTATATTACAATGAGAAAACGCTATATTGAAAGCTTCCTTTTATAGTAAGTCGACCCAGTGAAAATACAACAAAGCAAACATCCGTTAGAACTGTGTAAATGGTAGGACTAGCATATGTATTGTATTTCCCAAGTATACAACCAACTATTCATTGTTACAATAAAGAAAAACAAAGTCCCGGGGCTTATAAGGGTACGAAACGCTGTTTTCTCAAGACTTGTATGGTTGTACCGTCATTTGTTATGCCAGCGCTGTGTGCAGGCATTTTATCTTTACAACTGTACGTGTTAGGGAAGCATGCCATCTATATTGTTTCTCTATTGGAGCTATGATAACATGTCACTGTAATCCTTAGCATACTGACAAAAGTGTTCTATTGAAGGGGAGTATTGTGCTTCTCTTACCTCCAGAAAAAAAAAATTGGAATAAAAAAATATTTTGAAAGAAAATAGCACGTCCATCACAATCTATCTGTAACTAGGCATATATACAGTAAATAAATCATGTCTGCACAAAGTGTCCCGCAAGGAAGGTGATAAATATTTTCCTTTCTTTTCACAGAACAGATCCTGTGGAGAGATTGTCTACACAGCAATGAATAATCAATTTATCACACTGTACACAGGATTGTTACAGTAAATGTATGTTAACTTATTCTGCTGGATTAAACATCAAGTCCAACTACAAATAAGCCTCCTAAGATTTCAAAGTGTGGACACAGTACAGACAAACACAGGTTTACTGGGGGGAAAAAGCTTTTCCATTTTTTTTAGGCCTTCATAAAAGGAAAAAAAATATTGTGGAAAATCTGTTCTAAATTAGGTGGAAAATATGAGAAATCTATTGGACCTACTATAGCTCCCTGTTGTTATTGCCATGAGTGTAAGGCATTATAGGGAACAATATTTTCCAATTGTATAAAAAGTGCCTCCTCATAAAAGAGAGAAAAACCATCCCGACAAATATTATTTATATTTATATATATATATAAATATATATGTAATTTCTGGACACAACAGGTGCAGTTTAAGAAAAGTGGGTGAATCCGTAATATATCAAAGATTGAACTTGATAACTCCAAGTCCAGCCGCAATTTAAATAGTAATTAAAACTTTGAAGCTTTTTTTTTATTTTGCAAAAATGAATAGAGTTAATAGTAAACTCTGCAATATATGTCATTAACTGAATACTTCATTTTGTTCTACTTTCTCCTGTAGTGAGATGTATATCTTAGGTTCACCTATTTCAGTCAGATAAGAAGGCTAATGATAGACTCTTTCCATACCTAAAGAATATTTTCCCTTGATGGTTCAGCTCTATAAAAGAGAACAGACTATTCAGAGACTGACACTTTATCATGTCCCTTTATCTCTCATCTGAAATAAGGAAGAAAGGCAGGGGGAAAAGAAGGACACATGAACAGATTTCTTTTATAAAGTATATTACAAAGTTTATTATTATCAACTGCACTATTGATTTATGCAGTTTTGTTATAAGTTTAGTTTTGATTTAAATGCCTTTTACTCCTGCTACACACAAGGATAATGTTACACATATCCCCAGGGTTAATAAGTAACACTGTCTGCAGCTTTGTATGATCAAAAATGCTGGTAGAATGCCTTTAATGGATGCCTGTTTTATTTATAAGGAATATTTCAGATTATAAAATGGAACAAGCATTGTGGCTGCACATTCATTAATGAAGGACTACTGGACATACTATATACTAGTGAATGTGACGAGGTAACACAGTAGTACACATTCACAGATTGCTAAAAGTGCACATCAAAAGTAATAGCTTCCCCTCATTGACACTCCTACTTCCACAATGAAATACATCACAAATGTGTTATAAATGTACAGTATATACTACTCACGGGTAGCACTTTATATGCATGTAGTTCAACGCAGACTAAGAAAATACACATACCTTTGAGATTTTCTTAAGTATCTTTTACTGTCTCTATTTAGAATTAGAATATGTAGGTATTTCTTGGCAGTATTAGGTTTTTGGGAAATGTGCCAACAATTCAATGTTTGTTGTTAAGAATAATCTCTGATCATAAATGTGAGGCTTACAATGATTTAGTAATACAATTTTACCGTATATTTGTGTGTCTCCATATACAAAGAGATAGGTTTGGATGAAAAATGCTTCAAGTTGCAGGTCTGTACTGGTAGTCATTTATTCAGGTACTTCTGGATCACAAGACTGGGAACAAAACTTTCCTCAAGTGTTTTATACGCTTTTACCAAAGTTAACACTAGACAGTCTTAAAGGGACTCTTTCAGGGCAATTTAGGACACTGAACCACCCACAGATGGATATGGACCGGTTAGGTGTCCCAAACCTATCAATATAACCTATTATCTTAATCATAAACATGTTGGGGATATATGCACCCCTGGAGAAAGTCATACACTTTTTGGTCCATTCTTTTTCCCACAAAACAAGTGAAGTCAGGTGTTAATTATAAGCTTATTATGAGTGCATGCACTGCAAAGCCTTTTTTATGAGATGTTATCCCATGTTTTTTTCGGTGAATTGAGGACAATGATTCTTTTTCAAAAAGGAATAAATCTAGGTACAGCATTGTAGGCCTCTCTACAGGTCAAGAAAAAGCCGGAAAAAAATGGCAGAAAAACAATAATATATAATAGAAAAACAATATTATATGTATGTATTGCAGTTATTTTTAAGTTTATAAAATGTTGCAATTGCACATTAGTATATTTACGCCTATTTGTTAGTAGGTAACCCATGCAATTTTTTACTTTAACTAACTTACTTCAGAATAGTTGTGTTAATTCAGATGCAAAGACAGATTTATGAAGTGTGACTGTCCAAGGGGTGGAGGCTGGTAATACAGAGGAGGTGAGGAGCTGGAGGGGATGGGAGATGGTGGAGGTTGGTAATACAGAGGGGGTGAGGATCTGGAGGGGATATGAGATGGTGGAGGCTGATAATACAGAGGGGATGAGGAGCTAAGGGGAGGCTGTGAGATGGTGGAGGCTGGTAATACAGAGGGGATGAGGAGCTGGAGGGGATGTGAGATGGTGGAGGCTGATAATACAGAGGGGATGAGGAGCTAAGGGGAGGCTGTGAGATGGTGGAGGCTGGTAATACAGAGGGGGTGAGGAGCTGGAGGGGATGTGAGATGGTGGAGGTTGGTAATACAGAGGGGATGAGGAGCTGGAGGGGATGTGAGGTGGTGGAGGCTGGTAATACAGAGGGGGTGAGGAGCTGGAGGAAATGTGAGATGGTGGAGGTTGGTAATACAGAGGGGGTGAGGAGCTGGAGGAGATGTGAGATGGTGGAGGCTGGTAATACAGAGGGGGTGAGGAGCTGGAGGGGATGTGAGATGGTGGAGGTTGGTATTACAGAGGGGATGAGGAGCTGGAGGGGATGTGAGATGGTGGAGGTTGGTAATACAGAGGGGATATGGAGCTGGAGGGGATGTGAGATGGTGGAGGTTGGTAATACAGAGGGGGTGAGGAGCTGGAGGGGATGTGAGATGGTGGATGTTGGTAATACAGAGGGGGTAAGGCTGGAGGGGATGTGAGATGGTTGAGGCTGGTAATACAGAGGGGGTGAGGAGCTGGAGGGGATGTGAGATGGTGGAGGCTGGTAATACAGAGGGGGTGAGGGGCTGGAGGAGGCTGTGACATGGTGGAGGCTGGTAATACAGAGGGGGTGAGGAGCTGGAGGGGATGTGAGAACATGCATACTCTATGTTAGAGGCTAGCTGGCTACTTTTGTCCTGGTAAGGGCTTTTCAGATGCGTGAAACTGTGATATTGGCTTCAGTCCGTTGTATATATTCCTTAATATAATTTCGCCCCTTACCTTGGTGATTGGTTTACTACCATTATTACTCAGTGCTCTGTATGACAGCCCAGTGCGTATATTATACTGGAATGTTCCCTATTTCTCTGTAATGTGTATGTACATTACAAAACTTCTAGTAGTGGAAGCTCTATTTTCCTTATATTTGGGTTGCACTTTCTAATACAGTTTACAGGACTACAATCATAGCTAATGAAAGAACAGGATTTCCTCGTCATGCGATTTCTGCGTAGTGAAATATAATTGTATGATATGAACAGTTTAATTGTCAATAAAAATTTTAATTAAATTAATTTAATGAAAGTGGATTATATAATACGTAATATAGGTAAAAATAAGAATAAACCTGCTTACCTGACATCTTTTTCAAGCTTTGAAATCTGGTCTTTATGAGAGTCTATTTGGGTGTCTCTTTGACGAACAGATTCAATGAGGTATTGGTACGGCTGATGAACTTGACTTAAGAGGGAGTTTGTTCTATCCAACTGTAAAATGTGTCAAAAATAGGATGTGTATAAGATGATTTATACTTGGATAAACAGCTGAGTACTTCCAAAATCCTCCATCTTTCTACACTTCTATAATAACATCTTAATAATCCGCTACACTTCACCCCATAAGCAACACTACTACCACCCCTATCTTAGCACTGTCTGTTGTTCTACTTGGATTCTCTTCTTTGTTTAGGCAAGTATAGTTTTTGCTAAAGGGAAACAGTACTGTAACATTTTCTACATTGTACTGCAAATGACATTCTGATAGCGCTTTATTGAATGACTATGTTAGCTTAACGCAGGCACCTAATGTGAGAATATGTAAACCGAGTTAATGAGTCACTCTTATTCAATATTAATAATACATTCATGCTACACTTTGTACTAATCCAGGGTGGAAGTTTCTTTAGATGTACAGTGACAAGGTACATGTATTGCTTATTACTTTAATCATATGGTTATGTAAATGATTTATTACAACATTACTATTACAGTACTGGTAATAAAACAGTCATAATACAACACAGATTTTACAATTTGGGGATTTCTAGTACAGGTCACATACATTTAAAAGGCTTGTGAATGAAGTTACAGTATGAACCTGAGATGCAATCTAACCTTTACAGGTGAACTTAAAACTAATCCCCCATGAAAATCCATCCTGATAAACCAGGATGTTATTCACGCCCCCCCCCCTTCCTTCTAAAATCAACGTTTAAAATCATGCAAAGGAGGCGGAGGGGCTACCCAAGCCCCTTTATCATCTGGCTTTACAGACTGTAACACTGTCTTGTCCTCAGGAGGTACTCAATGCACCAGACTGTAAAGCCAGATCACAGTAACCCCTCTAGCTCATTAGCATAATTTAAAAAGTTGATTTTAGAAGGAAGGAGCCATGGATAAGAAGATTACCACAGTCACGGTGCCTGGATCTACGAGTAAGGGGTTTATCATGATAGATTTTCAATGGTAAATTTCCTTTAATGCCACTTTCTCTAAACTTCTGAATGCTCAGGTCCAACTGTTTAATGTTTCATTACTTTTTGCACAACTGTTTTCAAATGAACACAGTTCATGAGTCACCCCCAATAAATGTCCTAGTTCTATTAAAATGAGTATCTAAACCAATACCTAAGACCTAAGATCAAGACACCTAATTGATCAGAAGTACTTTGCCATTGTGAGGCTTCTATCAGGATGTTCTCAGGCAGAAGTGGCCACTGAGCATAGAGTGTCACAGAGAGTCCTCAGCAGGTGACAGCCGAGAGACTGGAAGAGTGACAGAAAGGCATAGAAGTGGAAGTCCTCTGGTCACATCCCTCAGTGATGACAATTTCATTATGAATGATTCCCTGCAGAACTGGATGATGAATGCCACACAACCCCAGATACATTTAAGGGAGGCAAGAGGCACCCAAGGGTCACATCAGACCATTCTAAACCATTTACATCACTGTGGTCTCCAACTAGACAACTTGTAAGGTCACCTGAGAAGAATGGGGTGCCATACATGAGGAGACAATTCGTCGAGTGGAGTGACCTCATAGTCAAGCTGTAATTGATGCTTAAGGCCATATGACAAGTTATTGAGACATTGATTATTTGTTTTGTAGGCTTTTTTTTCCATACATTGTTTGAGATGAGGAAATCACCATTGCATGTTTCCACTTAAATGGCCTTTCTTGATATAATATCACTGCAGCGTGAACAGCACTTTGCATAAATTTCACACAAAAGTCAAATATCCCTGACTTTTTTGAGTAGTGTAAATTATGAACTTGCAGCTGAAGGTCAGGTGGATGAATTGTCATGCTGGTGACACTGATGAAAATTCACATCATCTGTATTAATGATGGTTGTTTGGGGAAAAGAAGTGTTTTTGGATAATATGGGTTCAAAGAAATAGGTGTACATGAGCGCGGTCAAGGGCAGCACACTTCATTTCATTGTGCATGCCGGACACCGGACATTGAGGCTTCATCAGGCACATCTGCGGACCCTGGCACCTTCCCACTACGTGTTGGGAGAACAAGCAGAAGTAAGCTTATGCATAAGGCCCTGAACACCAGCTGTATAAAGGCATGCTTGTGGTATAGTGGTCCTGGAAAGTTCCAGTGATAGGACTGTTTGTCTCCATACAGGGAAACGTGTTAACAAACACTCTTTTTGTGCATTCGTAAAAAAGATACGCCACAAATGTGCTTCGTGGAAAACCCCTTCGAGTTAACTTGTCTTACATAGGAAAAAAGTCCTCATTATAAGTTTGACAGTTGTAACTTTATTAAATGTTTCCAAGATACTGTTACGTAAAAGCAAACACATATCAATGTTCTACGGGACAAAGGAGCCTGAGAACACTGACCATGCCAGTAAAGCAAACAAATACATGGCTGTGTTTGCACCATTCACTATTCATTGACACATTCTTATTTGAAGATCTCAAATGCTTACATGCTGTTCTATGTATTCAGTGTACAAAATCAAAGCAGCTAATGTGGCATGAAGTATTAATATATGTGAAAGTAAATTAATTAAAATAAAGTCATGTATAATGCATATTAACAGCTTTAGTTGCAGGTTAAGGCAACTTATCATTGTATAAATGCAGTGTACTCTGCATGTTATAGAACAAGAGGAGGAGACTGACGTATAGCTTTGTGGGTATACTCCAAGTATGACTTGCATAATATTATTAGTATGCAACTATGCTATTAGAGTTACATCCATTCCCAATCCAAATCTATCCCTTCCCTTCCTTGGTTGAACTTGATGGACATATATCTTTTTTCAACCTTATTATGTAAGAAGACCAACCCCATGACTACATGGCTCAGCACAGAAAGGGCAAAGAAAAGTAAAACTAAATGACAACAAAAATCTGCTCAGCTCCTGCTGTATGAACAAGCTGCAGGCAGTTTAGACTGCATTCTCATAGACACGGTTTCAGTTTTAAGAAAATCAACTATCAAAATTAAGCATGGTAAACCATAGACCCAGGCACTGTGATTGTGGTAATCTTCTAATTGTTACCCATGTTCTTCTTACTTCTAAAATCAACTTTTATCATTATTTTTAAACCAGAAGGGCTCATGGGGGGTGCCATCGTGTTGTAGATTCACTTCTCCCTCTCACTGTGTGCAGACACTTCATCTGCTGGATTGGGAAGAGGGAGGGGGAAGTGCTGAGGGAGCAGAGGGGAGAGTGAAACAGAATAACAGCTTGTGAATCTACACCACAGAGGGGTTCTGGTCATACCCTCAGAGCCCTTCAAGCTCATTATCACAGTTTAATAATTGATTTTAGAAGGAAGGAGGCCATGGATAACAAATATAAAAAGATCACCACAGTGATGGTGGCCCTTGATTTACGAGTAAGTGGCCCATGATCTATGAGTAAGTGGCCCTGGTTTATCATGCTTGATTTTTTTTTTATGACAGATCTCTTTTAAGTAGTTCCTTAGTACTGTGAGCAAATTGGAGCCTAAATGACATTATTTCTACGAGGAATGTGAATAGATGTAATTCATAAAATATAGGCAATAATAAAACAATTGCCTGTCACTTTTATATGATTTAGGACCATCAGTATTCTACTACAGTGTTTCTCATCTCCAGGCATCTGCTTTGGACCTCGGAAGGTGCTCTGGTGATGAGCTGAATGCATGACATTTGTTCCCCTGACATACCCAGTTAGTGGAGTGTTGGGAAGTTAATATTTGGACCCTTCTCAATTGTTATCAGATCTAATACTGGATGACATCATCATATACAATACTTTTTCTGATTAAGGATGGTAAAACTATTTGTGGCTGTCATCTATTATTGTCCAGAGGAGTCCAAAATAATGGAAGGGAATATTAAAATTATCACTAGGATAATTAACAAAACTGTATCATATGAATAGGTAATCAATAGAAAAGATATGAATATCCCTTTAACTGACTATAGTACATAAACCTGATTTTAACTTGGAAACAACATAGGCATTTGCCCAAAGAAATATATGTATGAATGTTTCTTACACTTGCCAGTTATTTCTTCAATATCTTATGGTATGAAAATACAATCCATAAATCACAGATAATGCATCAGTAAGATAGGCATGTGCAGATTACATGCTCCATACATAACTGGTTGATCGAGAATGTCACATTTATGCTTGAAAACTGAATATGACTTATTTCTGGAGGGTAATTTTTCTTTTGATCTTGAATCTATATTTCCATTACAAACAACAGACAGAAAAATGTCTGACAGACATCTGTATGTCATCTTCAAAGCTGGCCATCCTGACTTTAGAGTCGATTTACTTACTTCCAGTGAAACTTTTGTAGTTTGCTCCCTCTGGTTCTCCAAATCTTTAATGAGCGAGGAGTTTTGTCTCTCCAGCTGCAGAAGTCTTCGTGCCAGGTGAACACTAACAAGAAAAAGTCATAAGAACATTTTAAAAATTCTGTGAAGCAAAGTCTTATGCTAGGCATATAACAAGGCCATTCCCCTCAACTCTTTCACTTACGTGCTGTCTCATCAAAGCTCAGCTCTCCCCAATGCCTATATATATGACACCTATAATGTAACCATATCAACATAGACGACCATCTATAAAGTTCTTTCTACAAATCACAGACTCCAGCGAAGTTCAATAGGATTCCAATGTTGTTTTCACTCTCCAGTGTTCCGGTATAACTGGCAGGTGGTTAATGCAGCTTACGGTGATGTCACTAATTATTGCCACGGATCTGGATATTTGCATCATTATGCACATAGTAAAAGTTATGTTTTAACTTCACTCGAACCACCATTTTAAGGTTCAAAAATAGCCCAGACTATTTGCTTAACTATTGTCATCGATTCAATTCTTTGGCCAAGCAAGCAGTGAGGTGGCACTGACTACGAATGCTTCAATACGATTAAGTGTTGCCTGGTAATGACATGAAACCTCATGGTAAATATTTAGGCCCCTTCGCATTACAATTAAATATTTCAACATATTTTTCACTAGAAAATGGTTGTACTGGGTCCATGGCTTATTAGCATAATTTTTTAAGCCTTTTTCTTTGTAAAAACAAGGTCATAAGAAGCAAAAAGAGAAGGGATCCCACTAGAAGGGGACACACACCAGCATGTAAGGGTTCTTGGTTTATAATCCTTGATTCTGGTAGTAGATTTCTTTCAAAGGGGCATTCCCATCTGTGCATTCATTCACATTTAATTCAATTCATCTGTCATTTACAAACATTTCTTTGGATGTCATTAAAAAAATTCCCCTGTGTGAAGATAAGTTCCCATAAATGTAGTCATATGGTCACTTAAAAACAAAGGACAACTGTTCTTGGATACGACCGCTGCTGCTTGAAGTGACAGCACAAATACTAAATGCCCGAAGTTACTGCATGTCCATAGCCATCCTGTGGTAATGAACGCAGAATCCAGGTGGTCACGCAGTGTTTAATAGCGGATACCTAAAACTGCTGCCATGGTGCAGGGGTGGTAACATTGATACATTTATGGGAAATTATTTCCACACAGGAACCTTTTTTTTAATAACATGCAATTGAAGAAGTGTTTATAAATGGCAAATTAATTCAATTAAATGTGAATGCACAGATAAGACTACCCCTCTTATTTCATAAATTGTATACATTCTAAAGCACAGAATAAAAATGTAATTGTTAAAGCAATTGTGTAAAGCAGTCCTTTGAAACAGAAAACATCGAAACAATGAAATGTCCAAACCAGAGTCCTGATCTAAACCCAATAGAACACCTCTGAAAAATCCTTAGTGACAAACTTATGGCCAAGAAACCCACAACAGTCACAGAACTGTGGAAGAGACTAGAAGCAAAGTGGACCAAATCCCACCAGAGCCGTGTGAGAGACTGTGATGTCCTGTGGCTGCAGATGTGCTGAAGTCTTTCACAGCAAAGGCCTGTGCACTTCTGCTGATTGGTGACTGATGTCACCTGCAGAAAATGTCATTCTAATCTTTCTCTGTGCTACAGTCATTGCTGTTCTCTTATTTTGATCACCACTTTTTTTTTGCAAAATAAATGCTTTATGTCAATATACTTTGGTTATTTTGTTAAACTGCCATAAAATGTTCATCAATGGAGAATACATTATTTCTAAAAAAGTAATCATACATTGCGCTTTAATTTTGATCTCCAGTGTAAATGTACTAGAGGAGCACAGACCAATCATGCAGAGTAATAGTCAGAAATACCATTCCTGTTAATATAATTATGCTGTATGGCAGAAATGACCACCCAACAAACAATAATTTCATCATTTATCAGGTGATCCTTGGCATAAGTCATTTATCAGGAATGACACACCAGAAGAAAGTTAATTCCAAGTAACTGCCCTGTGTAAAGGGGCCTTAACCTTACATGTGTCCATTATATTGTGCATTGTGGTTTTAGCAGTTTTCCCCAAGGCAGGTTCCCTCTGTAATTATAAAACACCTCCATAAGCCTCTCAAACAATGAATAATAAGCCCTTCACAGTTAAGACCAAAACAAGAAGCAAGACACAGGTCTCAAAGCAAAATGAAAAAATGTAAAATACAGTCATGCCAACAATAAAAAGCAAACAAGCGGGGGTCAATTAGGACAAAATGTCCCTATGCAAAATAAATAGAGCACCCCAAGGCAATCTATTCATATACCCAGTTTCCCTGAAAATAAGACCTAGTGCAATCTTTTGATGCTTAGAAATAAGCCCCCCCGCCCCACCTTAAAATAAGACCTAGCAGCAGTAATAGCTACAGCTCTCGCCATTTCACACATTATTCTTGATAGATCGTTTACATACTCCAAGAGATTGAAGAGATTGGGGCCAATGATTCGAAAAAAAAAAAGTTACAATGAAATGAAAAAAAAAAAAAAAAAAGTTACAATGAAATGAAAAAAAGAGTTACAATGAAATTAAACATGAAATTCAGAGTTTGGAGAGTTTATGATGAGGGTCCTGAAGATGAGGTTACAATCGTCTTAAAATACTAGACAAATGTACCATGGATTGTTGTACATGGAAATAAAGTCACAAGGAATTCTTCATGGAATTCAGATTTTGGCCGGTTATGCGGAGGTAATTGTGATGGCATGACACATATAACATATTAATAAATGTAGGGTTTTTTTTGTGCAACAATAAATTAGAATTTGTGGTCAATGAAAAATAAGACATCCCTGAAAATAAGACCTTGTGTCAAAAAAAATAATTTTAGACACGGTCTTAGATTTAGGCAAACCAGGTATATGTCAAATAAAAATTCAGTCAAGAAAAGTTGTTCATTGTTATATAATTACTATAACAGAATATGGTCCAGTTCACATCTTTGTTAGGTTTTCAGTTATTTCCTTCAGTGGTCAATAACAGAACAGGTGCAAGTCTTTCCATTATCCCCAACCACTCTGTAGTTGCCTCATCTGGTTTTGCCTCACAATAGGTGAAGACCTGTGAACTGGCCCTGATATCTGTAAAATATTCGAACCATAAACCAAAGTTAACAAATTGTGAAATCATATATACCGCATATACTAAGCACTCGCCTTATACTCAGGTGTATAAAAAAATTAGTACTCACCTCAGTACATTCACCCCTGGCGTCCTCTTCTCACCCGGTGCGTCTTCTCGACACAGCTGCGGCCTCCAGAGGAATGTCCATGGTGTTTGCCTGCACGCACGCACACGCGGATTGACGTCCATCATCGGACAGCGTCACGCTGCGTCGTAGTGTTTGCATGTGGGCAGGCAGCATAGACGTGCCTCTGCCCGCACTGCCGGAAAGATGGAATATGCGGGGAAAAGATGAGCCGCAAAGTGAAGAGGGCGTCGGGGGTGAGCACCAGAGGTGAGTACCAAGTTTATTATTTTATCATTAAAGGGGTCTCTGCAGGACATTTATTTGTAATTGAGGTCTCTGCTGGACATCTATTTAAGGGTGTCTCTGCTGGAAATGACTTTAAATCGGGGCTCTGCTGGACATTTTATTGATGAGGGGAGGCTGCTACTGGACATTTTTTTTTTAAAAGAGTAGTTGCTGCATTTTTTATCCTAGGCTTATACTCGAGTCAATATACTTTCCCAGTTTTTTGTGGCAAAAACAGGTGCCTCGGCTTATATTCGAGTATATGCGGTAGATTAATATAAACCAATAGTAAATGGATGCAACAAACTACTACCACTAGTCATAATGCTTACATATCGGGTAGATTTAGGCCAAAGTACAATCACATTTCTGTGATCGTCAAAATTAGAAGGCTGGAGATGCATATCTATACATGTTATTACACATGTGACCATTACTGGCATGTAGTATAATAATAATGGCACATGTCTTCAGACACCTGTAAGGAGGTAGCCATGCAGAGCATGCTGGGAGTCTCTATGTGACCAGTTTCTCTGCAACTGAATCCACAAAACCTTTACAAAGCAAACACATTCACCACCATTATGAAGGTGTACAAAGCAAGCAAAGAAAAAAGGCTTAAACCTAAACCATTATGTCAAGAATTGAGCACTAAGCACAATATGTATCTTCACTTCATTTGCTTTGAAAAGCTTAATAATGAATGCTAATGACAGGAGGTGAAATGTCAGGACAGGAAAATGTACAACCAGAAAATCTTGTTTTCTTCTTTCAAGATGAGCCTTGAGTGAAATAAAAACATTATGCAGATACTTTTCAAGTTTCATCAAGTTTCTGTAATGTATAAATTAAACCTATGAAGACCAACCTGTCCTCAATCCGCTGTTAAGAAATGTCGGAGACAACAAAAATCTTCTTTCCCCATGGAAAACTTTAAAATTTAAGTCAATATGAGTTATCATTGAGGCAAATTAAGAATAAACCTCAATTTTCAAGAAAAACGGGAAACAATGCTACCAACATCTCTACAAAACACACACCCAATAAAAAGGGGTAAAAGATTCTTGCAGATCTTTCAGGACATTTTCACACACTGCATGTAAATGTTACATTAGGATTTTAGTACCTCTCTGACTGCACTTATTCCCATTTACTTTTCATCTGGGAAGAAACTTCTTTAAAGGTTTGTCTGTCTGGCACAATGACTACTTGTGAGAAGGCTGCAATGACAATAACAGGATTACACCATATCCATCAGCATTAAAGGGAGTCTTGACAATAATAATCTGCAGGCAGTGCTAAGTAACCACCATGGATATCTGTGTAACCATATATTTGTGTGTGTCTATCGAGTAGCAGCAGGACTGTGCTAAGTGACCTTTTAAATCAGGGTTGTAGCTCCTGCAAGTGCATTGGGTGGGTAAGCGGGTCCTAGTGCTGCAACAGACGCAGCAGTGTTACACTGCTAGCGTTATCAGAAACCTCAGATAACAGTAGCAGACACTGCCGCGATGGACACTAGAGACTGTAAGTGGTCCGACCATCCGGCATATTATTGAGAGGGCGGTCCGAGGCGTCACGTCTCCCACGGCCACTCCATAGGCCGGCGGTGACTGTTGAGCGTCATGAGTCACCGCCCTTAGCCCTGAATAGTGTACACCTCAGCAGTGTCTTCTAGCGTTATCAGAGGTTTCCGATAATGCTAGCAGGGAACAATGCTGTGCCTGTTCTAGCCCTAGGAGTTGCTTACTTTAGTAAGCAGCCCCTAGTGCCAGTTTTACAGGTGACCGGTCCTCTTTAAGCTGTAACCATTTAAAGAAACCTGGTGGCAAGTGTTTAACTTTCCTATGCAACATTACGTTTTATCCATTCAAATCAATAAGTTGTCCGAATAATGGAGGTCAGGAATGGCCCTCCAGCGCCGAGTTCCTAGTATCCATCTCCATTCTTGCAAAAGATGATGAACCTGTACATAAGGCCTTCTTGTATTAAAGGGACATAGCATACTCAGCAATTAATAAATTAATTCTAAATATTGCTACGTTTTCTCAGTTTTCTCCAAAATTCTTGATGATTTATAATGGGCAGAATTATGAAAGTAACTGTAGTTACCCAAAAAGAACACCCGACCAGAAAAGGAGTAAGTGCTCAGAGCACTATAAGAAATCTATAACTAAGCATAGCAATGGACATATACAAAAAATTTGGCAACAAAAGAATTCTGTAATATCTGCAATCAATAAAAATATTAAAAATAGTTATCCAAAATATACTGTGAAATCCCAAGATGACAACCCAAGTTACACAGTGGACAATATTAATAGTGTATGGTCTCCGAACATCTCCTCTAGACATGAGTATGGTCATCGCCAGGGGTGGTCTCTTCCTTGTTAATTGTGACTTTCACTCTAGACGAAAACTCAAGTTCTAATCTGTACCCAGGTATTAATCATGTGATCACAAGCCTTAAGATACCTACTTTCACTTTTTGTTTATGTTTTACCTACAGGATATTGTCTATTCTTGGTGTCAAATAGAATGGAAAGGCAAATTCCCTTTGTCATTGTGAGAGAAAAGAATACATTTTGTAATATGTCTCCACATCTAATACAGTACGTAAGTTGTATTGAGTTTTCTCAGTAGACTATCCTACACAATCCCACTACTCAGCATTTATAGCCTTGAAAAGGGTTTGCTTAGCTGCTGGGAATATCCTTAAAGGGAACCTGTCAGCAGAGATTGACCTAATAAAGCACTACCACTATGTTGTGCAACAGATTAACACATTCCTAATCATGTTTCTTTGATGAGCAAATGAGGTGCATCATCCAGAAAAATCAATTTTGAAGTGAGATGTAAAATGTTTTTAAAAAGCCAAAGACGCTGAAAATTTTGTACTGAACTCGAGCTCAAATTTCCTCTGAATGCTCCTGTTGATGATCCTGCTCGATCATCACAAGGTGGGCTCATGTGAAGACTGGTGCAGAAGAGACATTCTTGGTTGGGAAAGGTTACATTCAATGCTGAACTCTCCAACTCAAGACTTTATGCAAACAATTTACATCTGGCGGAGGTCTCCATGCTGGATCATGAAAGGAACATGGAAAGAGTTTAACTCCTTGACAACATACTGATAGTGGTTTATTGGGTGAATTTCTCCTGCCAGGTTCCCATTAAATTGAAAAGCAAGCAACATTACCAATGTTTTTGAGTTTCTAATGGAAAATACTAAACATTTCTGTACATACTTGCCATAAAGCCAAGTATACTGGGTTTACATATTTACTTTACATTTACATATAGCAGAATGCTAGGGTTTAGATCTTTACTTTACAAATCTAGTCAGATTCAGTGGATTTCATGCTTCCTGGGTATGAGCTAAATCTATTGCCAGATGTTGAATCATGGCACTAGCATCAGCCAAAGGTTTTCCTGTAGCAACAAGACAGGACAGAAAGAAATCCATGTTTTTTATAGTTGATATATTATTAAAGGAACATGTTATGATAGATGAAAATACATAAAAATCAATCTGCCACGATAGTTTAGAAGCACTGAGGAGTAACATACATGGTAATGAATATATGCATGCACTTTATGCATACATACATGCACACATTATATATACACATCCATATTTCAGGGGACTTTATCAAATGCTTGTCATTAAAAACCTAAAAAAAAGGTTTGTAACCAGCTCACCATGCAAGATGTCCATATACAAGTCTCAGCACGGACAAATATCCTGGGCTGAAAAGGGGTTCAATGTAGCAGATGGGTGTGAAAAATGTTGTGTGAGAAACATTGACGTAGTTTATTTCAATCCATAAAAAATAGTGGAGAAACGTATGTAATTTATGTGTCCATGTGTCCTTAGTCATGAAGTTACCATGAAGCTTCTGAAACGTGTAAATGGACACACTTTTCTGCACCGTATTTGGTTTGAAATAAACTACTAGGATATTCAGTCTTGCTAGATACCTCTTCATTTTTCAAACCTATGGAATATATAAACTAAGCCTACTGTAATAGCTTCCCCCACTTAGAACATTCTACCTGTTTGTTCCCCCTTTGAAACAAGGCAAGAGAGAGTGGGGCAGATTTACTTACCCGGCCCATTCGCGAGCCCCTTGACAAAGTCCTGCCGGACGAAACACGTGTCGGGGAGGTGCTGGGAAGCATCCTCTCCTCAGCGCCCTCATACTCCAAACCCACCAGGTCAGGTACAGGTCATTATTTCCCTCTGTGCGCTCCATGTTTATGCATTGCGATATTCTTCTACATTACCTGCTTCTGTCATGTAATTTGCACCTTTTGGCTATGCACTAAGCACTTTAAATTTGTCTACTTCCTTGTCAGCCATTGTGTGCTCGCTGCCCAGCACCTAAAACTACACTACCCTTTTGTTATGTTCTATTTTTAAAAAAATGACTTCAATAAATTTTTGCATTTTTATTACAATTTATGCTCATCTTTTTCTATTGGTGTTACTAGGATATTCAGTCTTGCTAGATACCTCTTCATTTTTCAAACCTATGGAATATATAAACTAAGCCTACTGTAACAGCTTCCCCCACTTAGAACATTCTACCTGTTTGTTCCCCCTTTGAAACAAGGCAAGAGAGAGTGGGGCAGATTTACTTACCCGGTCCATTCGCGATCCAGCGTCGCGTTCTCTGCACTGGATTCGGGTCCGGCCGGGATTCATTAAGGTAGTTCCTTCGCCGTCCACCAGGTGGCGCTGCTGCGCTGAAAAGCATCGGAACGTGCTGGAGTTCACCGGCTCAGGCTGAGTGAAGGCAAGTGCAAGCTCCGCAACAGATTTTTTGTTTTAAATGCGGCGATTTTTCCGAATTCGTCGGGTTTTCGTTCGGCCACGCCCCCTATTTCCGTCACGTGCATGCCAGCACCGATGCGCCACAATCCGATCGCGTGCGCCAAAATCCCGGGGCAATTGAGGGGAAATTGGCGCAAATCGGAAATATTCGGGTAACGCGTCGGGAAAACGCGAATAGGGCCCTTAGTAAATGACCCCCAGTGTGTTTGATTTTCCGGCCATGACTATGGTGCACCAAAATGCTCACAATATTTCTCTCTCTGAAGTGGTTCAGTTTCACTTATCGTATATACTCCAGTATGAGCAGAGTTTTCAGCACAATAAATGTGCTGAAAAACCCTAACACGGCTTGTACTCGAGTCTATGAAAAAAAAACCCTCTGTACTCACCTTTCCACACCCCCCCCCCATGCAGATCCTCTTCTGTTTTTAGGTCCAGACCCATCTTTGGGTTCCCGCGCGCTGCGTCGCACACACCATGACATCAGCTGCTCATAATGACATAATGGTATATGGGGTGGCAGGGGGGCAGGCACTGGCTATATACAAGGTGGCAGGCACTAGCTATATACAAGGGGGCTCCTAGCTATATACAAGGGAGCAGGCACTAGCTATATACAAGGGGGCTCCTAGCTATATACAAGGGAGCAGGCACTTGCTATATACAGGGCCGACGCCATGGATCCAGAGATATTCAGGTTTAAAGGGAGGTGACATTTTTATATATAATAATCATTCCCGACAGCAGTTTAAAAGTTAATAGCTCTGTTTTCCTGACACTCAGAAACACAAATTTGGATTCATATAAAAGAGGAGACTCTCTTCTTTCATAGAAAAACAGAAGTGAGGTTCTAGGTATCACAGAGCCAGAGATACAACTCTCTGAATTGTGCTACACCCCCTCCAGATTCTTAGCCATCAAGCTACAGGGAGAATTAGCTGCACCTCACAGATAATGGAAATATTCATTTTATATGTTACAACTTTTTGATAAGGAATAATATCAACTAATAATCATGTTTTAACACTACTCTATGCAGAACTATCTAAGAACACACATTCTCTCTTATTGCCTTATATTTTGTGATATATATATTTTTTTTTGCGAAAATTGACTGATACGATGAACATTCGATCTTCTTCGCCTAATGTCACTATTATATATTAGGACCGCGACCCAGAACATGTCCATAAAGCTATATATAAGTTTTTCACACCATCCTCTATTATTTACACCTATGTTATGACGTTCTCACTCAAATTCTTATGAAGCGCGGAGGGTTCTGTTATTGTGCGGATAATACAATGCTGCACATCCAAAAGTGACTTTTGTTATGTCATTAGCTTGGTTTATGGATATATAGTTATTTATTTGGGTCACCGTTGTGTAAGGGAGAATACAATGATAGATCTGTGCGACGCTCAGTGCAATTTTCAGCAAAAACAGTTTGGTGTCCCCTGTGGATGTAATGTTCCCTTTGCTGCATATTTTGGTGAATATCCACATGTGGGGTCTGTATGATCTCCTCACATCTTACTGTTTAAGGAAAATATATTTTATTTATATAAGTATTCTGGATTTGTACATATTTTAGAGGAAATTTTGAATGTTAATTGCCAAATGCATCGCCTGGTTGACTGCTTTCAAAATTATACAGGTTTTATGGCTTCTTTACTTTTTATTCTGTTTTATTGCTATACTTTGCAGGTTGTGTCTGTCTAAAAATTTGTAGCTGAAAAGCAGATACTGTATATACTCGAGTATAAGCCAACCCGAGTATAAGCCGAGACTCCTAATTTTACCACCAAAAACTGGGAAAACCTATTGACTCGAGTATAAGCCGAGGGTGGGAAATGGATTGGTCACAGACCCCCCCCCCAGTATATAGCCAGCCAGCCCCCTATAGTATACAGCCATCCCAGCCTGCACCCAGTAGTATACAGCCACCCCAGCCTGCCCCCAGTAGTATACAGCCTGCCCCCAGTAGTATACAGCCTGCCCCCAGTAGTATACAGCCTGCCCCCAGTAGTATACAGCACTGCCCCCAGTAGTATACAGCCTGCCCCCAGTAGTATATAGCCTGCCCCCAGTAGTATATAGCCTGCCCCCAGTAGTATATAGCCTGCCCCCAGTAGTATATAGCCTGCCCCCAGTAGTTTACAGCACTGCCCAGCTTGCCCCGAGTAGTATACAGCACTGCCCAGCTTGCCCCCAGTAGTATACAGCACAGCCCAGCCTGCGCCCAGTAGTATACAGCACTGCCCAGCCTGCGCCCAGTAGTATACAGCACTGCCCAGCCTGCGCCCAGTAGTATACAGCACTGCCCAGCCTGCCCCCAGTAGTATACAGCACTGCCCAGCCTGCCCCCAGTAGTATACAGCACTGCCCAGCCTGCCCCCAGTAGTATACAGCACTGCCCAGCCTGCCCCCAGTAGTATACAGCACTGCCCAGCTAGCCCCCAGCAGTATACAGCACTGCCCAGTTTGCTCCCAGTAGTGTACAGCACAGCCCAGCTTGCCCCCAGTAGTATACAGCACAGCCCAGCTTGCCCCCAGTAGTATACAGCACAGCCCAGCCTGCCCCCAGTAGTATACAGCACAGCCCAGCCTGCCCCCAGTAGTATACAGCACAGCCCAGCCTGCCCCAGTAGTATACAGCACAGCCCAGCCTGCCCCCAGTAGTATACAGCACTGCCCAGCCTGCCCCCAGTAGTATACAGCACTGCCCAGCCTGCCCCCAGTAGTATACAGCACTGCCCAGCATGCCCCCAGTAGTATACAGCACTGCCCAGCCTGCCCCCAGTAGTATACAGCACTGCCCAGCCTGCCCCCAGTAGTATACAGCACTGCCCAGCCTGCCCCCAGTAGTATACAGCACTGCCCAGCCTGCCCCCAGTAGTATACAGCACTGCCCAGCCTGCCCCCAGTAGTATACAGCACAGCCCAGCCTGCTCCCAGTAGTATACAGCACAGCCCAGCCTGCCCCCAGTAGTATACAGCACTGCCCAGCCTGCCCCCAGTAGTATACAGCACTGCCCAGCCTGCCCCCAGTAGTATACAGCACTGCCCAGCCTGCCCCCAGTAGTATACAGCACTGCCCAGCCTGCCCCCAGTAGTATACAGCACTGCCCAGCCTGCCCCCAGTAGTATACAGCACTGACCAGCCTGGCCCCAGTAGTATACAGCCCAGCCCAGCATTAAAAAAATAATAAACTTATATACTCACCCTCCGGTGGCCCCAATCTGCAGCGCTGTTCCCCCGATGTCCGCGCGGGTCCTCTTCTGGCTTCTGCGCACGCGATCTATACATCGTGCTGGGCGCCGCCACTGTTGTCTCCTGTGCGGCGCCCAGCGCGATGTACAGAAGACGGGCGAGGCAGCCAGAAGAGGACCCGCGCGGACATCGGGGGAGCAGCGCTGCAGATCGGGGCCACCGGAGGGTGAGTATATAAGTTTATTATTTTTTACGTGTTGTGTTTTAACTTGTGACTGGTGTATAAGCCGAGGGGGCGGTTTTCAGCACATTTTTTGTGCTGAAAAAAATCTGCTTATACACGAGTATATACGGTATCTAGTTAAGTAATGATAGCATCTGGATTTATTTATGTGAACCTATCAATATAAGGAAATTTGTGAACTCTACACATATCCATCTATTACATTTTGGAGATGTGAAGGTAAATATTTTCTGTTTGGAGCACATTTTTTGCCATCAAAGTAAAATTTTAAGTTTTTTTTTTTAATAAAATATTTCAGCTTGAATCAAAATTACATGAAGGCGCCTATGTCTATAGACTCTATAATGCAATTTTGAAAATGGGGCGATTGTCTGCTTTCAAAATAGTTCAAAATATGTGGTTTGTTGGGTTTACTTTAATTCTTTTTGCTGTATTTTTTATTTAATTTTTAAAACGTGAAAATTGTAAAAATTGCTCTGGTCAATAATGCCAAATAATATCCAGAAATGCCTGGCGGTGAAAGGATTAATACCCCTTGGTTGAATTCCCGGGTGAAGATGCTTATCATCTATCATCTATCTGTCTAGTTATCCATCTCCTATAATCTGACCATGTATATATCTCGCTTTTTCTCTATTTTTTAATCAATCTCCTCTCTCTCTTCTACTGTATTTATATCTCATATCCATCTCCTGTATATATCATCTACTTTATAGTTCTGCATCTAGAAATCACTATCATCTTTCATATTTATCTTCTATCATAATAATTATAAGTAATAATACCTTTATATATAATAATTATTACTTATAATTATTATGATAGAAGATAAATATGAAAGATGATAGTGATTTCTAGATGCAGAACTATAAAGTAGATGATATATACAGGAGATGGATATGAGAGATAAATACAGTAGAAGAGAGAGAGGAGATTGATTAAAAAATAGAGAAAAAGCGAGATATATACACAAAGATTACGCAGAACAGTCCCTGTTCCCAATGGGGCTCACAATCTATTCAACCTACCAGTAATTTTTTGGAGTGTGGGAGGAAACCGGAGGACCCGGAGGAAACCCATGTTAACACAGAGAGAACATACAAACTCTTTGCAGATGTTGAACAGCGCTGCAAGGCTGTAGTGCTAACCACTGAGCCACCGTGCTGCCCATCAATCTCCCTATCATCTATCTCCTACAAAATTACAGTTTGTTTTACCATACTAAAGGGAGCCTCTTGCTGACTTACTGGTCATAAAATAGTTTTATTTTGGGGCCTCACTTTTAGTTTTGCCCAGGCCCCCACTTTGTCTAGAACCGGCCCTGGCTATATACAAGGGGGCTGATGGCTATATACTGAGGGACATGGGCTGCTGTCTAAATTACGGGGGCTACTGGCTATATACTAGGGGCAGGCACTGGCTATATACTGAGGGACATGGGCTGCTGTCTATATGCTGGGGAGGCTGTGAGCAATGCATTTCCCACCCTCGGCTTATACTTGAGTCAATAGGTTTTCCTAGTTTTTGGTGGTAAAATTAGGAGCCTTGACTTATACTCAAGTATACACGGTATATATACATGGAAATGTATAAAGTCAGAAGGAGATGGCAACTTCACATGGAACAGCAACAGAAAATTGTTAGAGGGTTAAACCTCTCCAGAAGATTACCTCTCAGAGGTTCACTCCTTGTTCTACACTTGATATTTAGATTTATAATAATAATGAAAAAGTCTCACAAAGAATTTTCAAAGACTCACGTGATAGGCTCTAACTATTTTCAATGCTTCCTGAAAAAAAAACTTTGCAGAGAATATCAAGATTCTTTGCAAGTTTTTGGTCTTATAATGAAAAATAGGTCTTTAGCTTTGTAGTTCAAAACATGTTCATTTCTTAGCAATATACAATGCTCTTCTTCCCAGTTCCCAAGATACACCTGTATTTTGAAGAGGACATCAGGGTCAGAGGACGCGTGCTCCATGAAGAATGTTATATGGCACCATGCATTAACAACTTCTAAATTAGCTGAAGACTGAGTGATGATGGACATACACAGAAGATGAGAGGCCACCAGACCAAAAAGGCCTTGTAAAAACAGTAAGCCAGTACGGCTGCAACAGAGCAAACAGGTAATGAAAGTTACGAGCCTCAGATTGACAAGACCATTAACAGAGAGAAGACTGAACAATGGGCATAGAGAACATTGGGAGAACAAGTGTACTAATGTTTTCTTTTCCATTTCTTCAGTCTGACCAAGAAGAAGGGGTAGATGGTAAAAATGATAATGAATCCAATTTCACAAGACAAAAACAAGTCACAGAATATGTCTAATTCATATGATGTGATTTATTATTGTAGAATAGGCTATCTCCTTGTAAATAAACATCCGTGTAACAAATTCCCATCAGACATATATTTATTATTCAGGATCAGCCACATTCATTTATACACTAAACCTACAAATGCTAAAGATACATAGGTGACATCACATGCAAACGTCTGTGGGATCTTTGGAAATCTACAGTGCGGAAAATACATGTTGCATACACTGCTGGTTTTGCAAGTTTTCCCAACTTTTTTTTAATTTTGCGATCTTCTGGCGCTAATAACTTTTTCATACTTCGGTGTATAGAGCTGTGGGTGGTGTCATTTTTTGCGACTTTTGATGGCATTTTCATTGCTATAATTTATAGGACTGTGCGACCTTTTGATCACTTTTTATAGATTTTTTTATATTTTTCAAAATGGCAAAAGTGGCATTGTCGACTTTGGGCGCCATTTTCCGTTAAAACGGGGGGTAAAACGCAGTGAAAAACGATTATTATATTTTAATAGATCGGGCATTTTCGGACACGGCGACAGCTAATGTGTTTATAATTTTTACTGTTTATTAATATTTATATCAGTTCTAGGGAAAGGGGGTGATTTGAATTTTTTATTTTTATTTTTACTATTTTTCAGACTCCCTAGGGTACTTTAACCCTAGGTTGTCTGATCGATCCTATCATATACTGCCATTCATTACAATGGGAAGACCCGAGGCTACTATGGCGACGGTTCGCCGCTCCCCGATGACGTCACGGGGACTGGCAACGATACGGGGGTGTTACCGGTAAACCTTTATGCAGCAAAGACTTACCGGCTATGGAGAGGGCTCGGCCCGTCTGAAGATTTATATTAAGATTAATTAATGTATCTATGTGAACATTGAAGTAAAATATATGACAAAACGTTCAAAACTGTTGTTGATGGTCAATTAATATGACAGTGTTCATTGATGCTCTCTCTACCTGGAGATACAGGGCCTGTCTATGTGAGAGCCAAATGCAAGTAAGGTTGCAACATTACTGTGTTGGTTAGCTGGCAGGTAGTAGCCCTCCAGTTGTTAGCCAGGGCTGTACTTTGTATAGTCAGTGCAAGGCTTTTTGTTTTGGGAATATTTTTTTTGTTTGTTTTTTTCTTGCAACTTTCTGCACTAAGCCTGACCCATAGTCAGCTTATACCTACCTGCTGCGGTTTGCCTGGTATTGATGAGAAAAGATGTGTGACCTGTGACTCCAGCAAATGCGATCCCTAACCAATTTCTTACAGCCGTTTGATTTTTTTTAATTTTTTTTGCTGACAAGTTGTCGTTGGTTTAAAAAACTTAGTCCTTAGTTTTTCAAAAGTATTAGATTTCAAAAACAGTCCTGGAGTCATAATACATAAAATGGAAAAAAAAATTGCATTAAACTGCACAACCTGCAGAAATTCTTCTCTTTACAGGTGACCTGTTTGTGTCAGACATGGCCCAAAGCAAAGGAACAGACACTAAATTTTACTTTTACTCTGCATTTTTCTAAATTCCAAGTGTTCACCTCTGCTTCAGTCACCTGTGAGGTCTAATGTGTGTTATTATTATTGTGATATCTAGAAGATAATACTAGCGTTTCAAAGACATGTAATCCATGGTCATGATGTTCTAACCTAAATAAAAATGAGCATGGATTGTACAGGGTCAGTAAGGAAAGGGGAAAAAGGTGGTAAGTGGCGGAATAAAATACTTTTATTAGTTCCAATTAAAAGTAAACCTGTACAAGTGCAGACTAAAAAATACATGGTTTAGAGCAAGGTAAAGGCAGGGTCAATGTTTATTGTGTATGTAGACACCCCGTTTTGAATATACACATTTCCTCTAGTTGTGAGGGTGGACTGAGTGCACAAATTATGTGTCTAGGGCATAAAAATGATATCGTCTTATATCACCACTTAACAGTGGCGGTACACACCTTGGCAGAATAGTAGTATCTTGGAAGATAGCATTTATTTTTGAACAGGGTCAGTACCACAGACAAAAATGCAGCCCATTTCTGTTTAGATTTCTGTATTTTGCTCCCCAACTTCCAAAAGTCATAATTCTTTTTATTTCCCATTTAAAAAGACGCATAAGGGCTTAACAAATTTTACTTTCAAGTGTCAACATTTAATATTCTATGCAATCTAATACTGACATATTGTGACACCAGTGACATTTTTATGCTTTGGTGTATGGCTCTGTGTAGGGTGTCACTTTTTGCTGGTGAAATGGTGAAAAAGCATTCTAATTCTCTAAATTGCCCTTTCTGGGCCATCTGACCTGAGCATGATAGTTCAGTGAAGCCTTGGAGGTACACCTGGGTTTACCTGGGCATGCACACTGAAACTGTACTGTGCTACTCAGGTTACAATGAAAGAAATGCAAGAATTGGAAAAATATAATGGTCTGTTTTTTTAATTTTAGTCCTAAACATTACCTATATATTTAGAACACTAAGCCATCATTCCATAAAGGGATAGTCCCACAAAGACAAGATTCTAAAATATACTCAGGATAACAAAATAACATATTCTCCAATTCACTATTAGTATAAAAAAAAAAAAAAAAAAAAAAAAAAAAAGCATTTCACAGATATAATTCCAAACTGTCTCTATCAGTCCTGGTGTATACAATTTTGGTTGCCCCTGGATATGACGGTAAAAAACTATGGTCAGATTCTTCTCATAAATGGCTTCTCTTGTCTGCCCACTGCAGTGCTCTCTGCCTCCTGCCCCTCCACTCTGCATTACAAGACCAGCTCAAACACAGGTACTTCCTGCCAGCAAGCAGCAGTGTGCAGAGACTTACTCTACAAGCTACAGACAGATAATGTCTTAATCTGAGGGAGGCATATAGCAGAGCTGACTGTGTGTGTGTAATAGACAAGTTAGCAGAGCTGAGAGGGTCATTCTGTTTTCTCATGGATCTCATCTCTGATCTGTCTAATCTTTCTATGTGTCCGATGCTAGTAGAATGATCAGAAGCTAAATAAAAGTGTAGATCAAGCCTGGATCCTGATAATCTAAGCACATTGTCAGCACACAGCATCTCACAGCACTAGAGGGATCATGAAGTGTCTGGTTACAGAGTCCCTGTCTACATTCTGGAATCTTACACCGACCATCACTGAGTTATAGGAGCTAAAACATAATAAAACGGAGTAAAATTGAGTATAAAGTAAGGGGGTTTAAATTATCTTTATTGTGTAAACATCAGTAGAAGGTTATAATTTGAGAACTTTCTTTCATAGGCAAACCTCTTTAAGGACTAAGGATTTGGCGTCGCAAATAGCCTTAAAACTATATATAGTGATCAAATCTATGTAGACATGTCATTGAGTCTACATCAAATTGTAGAATACACAGATCTCCTATTATGATATTGTTTTACCTTTGCTTTAGTCTTCTTTTAGCTGTGGTAGGCACATTGGCTCCATATCCATATGAAAACAAAACTCTTTCAGCTTCAGCTTCATCTTCCACTGTAGAAGGTGAGAAAGAAAAATAGTATGGGATTACAACCACATTCTTAATATTTGTCACCTCTCCCAAAATGTCCTTTATAATGCAATTCTGGTGCAACTTTACCCACAAATGTACGGTGTGGTCATTCCTCCTTTATTATTTTTTACAAGAAATGTAAGAATATATTGACAACTGGTTGTTATTGTCTCTACACAAACCGACACTCCACAATTGTGGATAATAATAACATCTAATTGTCTTTACAATTCTAGAAGGAATAACAGAGGAACAAAAGAGCAAAGCAATACGGCCCTCACTGTAACTGTATCAAATATTCACATCATATTTATGAAAATAACAACATTTTTCTAAAGCTATCCTTACCTACTTGGGACAGAAATTAAAGTAACTGTAAGGCTACATTCAGATGACTGTATGGGGGACATATATACGGCCGATGTATACATGTCCCCATAGACGGCAATGGGCGCACGCTGAACATGTGCAGCACCGTATCGTCCCGTAGCTGGGAGAAAGAAAGGACATGTTCTATCTTTCCCCTGAATACGGCGCTGTGCACCATACATCGCCATGGTACGGCGGGCACACATTTATGTGAATGTTGCCTAAAGTTGTTTTTCCCCATAAATCAAGAGCTCTTGGGATGTAAAACTACTTTGCCTATTATCTTGGTTACCTATATACAGCAGTTTCTTTGCTATACAGCTCAAATTATCTCAATGCTGCAGTAGCTGCTTCCTCTGTCTGTGCTGGCCAGCCCTGTGAATCCGTAATATAAACGAACTCTGCAAACTCTAAGGTTTCATGGGAATGGAGGGGCTGCTGCTCCCTGCTCATAGGGGAGGAGGTCATGTGACTTTTCTCTCTCTGTGTATGTAGCAGAGCTGGATGTGTTCAGAACTGTGGATACATTTGTCTCCTTCACAGAATAATGAGGTACAAGATCTCCCCCGTTTCCTATTAGTACCTCCATCACAATCTGTGATTCTACAGAATGTTCTCTGTCTAGCTCTTTACCTCATGCTGCTCTCCTCCTCCACCTAGTCATCGGCAGTATCCGCTCTGTACAGATAAGCTATTAACCCTTAATGCTCACACAGCACAGGCTATAGACTTCACTCATTACATGTTCCCTGCTCCTCCAAGCTACCAGGCTGGTCACAATATACATCCTGTATGTGTACTGTGCAGTGGATTTACTTGTGGGAAACTAAATGGATTTAATGCTCAATTACTTTGAGAGAGAACACAAGGCATCATGGGATCTGTGGGCAAGCAAACTGACCTCAGTCTGAGGCCATAAACAGATAGACATAAGTCAAACACTTTCACAACAGAAAATGGCTTATCTCTGAAAAGATAACAGTAAATAGCACAAAGTAAGCATCGCTCTGATGAATTTACAGTTACCATTTAAGTTATCGGTCAGATTTGTAAATAGGAATCTAAGGGAAAATTTATCAATGCTTCTACGCCAGTTTTCCATGCCAGTGGAATAATGGCAAATCTGGGCTGGATAGGGCATAGCGTGGCACGGTGGTTGGTGGAGGGAGTGAGCACGCGGCGTGGCCGTCCCTGTTTTCGTTCTTTTGCTGGTTTTTAGGCAAAACTGTGCCAGGTTCAATCAACCGTTGTTTTGCTCGCCGCCTGCCAGATACATCAAGAAGGGGTGCTGGCGTATGATAAATCTCCCCCTTATGTCTATAGTCTGCTTTAGGCTCTTCACACTTTTACCATGGCATTTAGGTGAGCATTTTCACAGCAAGAATTGCACAATATAAAAGTCGGTTTTATCCAGCATAAATGATAAATACATCATATAGTATTGCCCTGCTATGTATATAAATGGATAAAAGAAAATGAAAAAAATATAAAAGATAAATATCTGAAACTTGCTTTGTGCAGACTGAATAATAACATCATCCAATTCTTGTTCCAACTTTTCATATGTCTCCAGTCTTGTTCGTAGTTCAGAATTCTGGGCCTGAAGCTCCGTAACTCTTTTTTCAGTGGAGGTTTGAAGTGCATAAAATTCCTTTGTTAAAACCTGAGCATAAATAATTAAGAATATTAAAAGTAGATTTTTTCTTACAAATGGAGGCGTAGGTTATTTACACCAACATGTCATCTTTTAGTGATGTTGGCGAGTTCATGATCTATGAAACACGCTTAATTTTTAAAGTGGTTTTATATCTAAAAATACTGACATCCATAAATTAGATGAGTTGAAAAGGAGAATAAAACACGGACCAGACAGGTCCATTCTATAAGCTGCTGAGAAAAGCTGGTTTGTAGGGATAATGGGTGTCAGACTCTAATCAATCTGATAATAATTAACAAAGGATAGGACCAAAGCCCGAAGGCAGCAGGTTCACCGTCTTTGGGTTCTGCTGGATTAACTTGTGTCTTACATACAATCGTGTGCCTTTTCTTGCCCTTTCTCTACAATCTATTATTAGTGCAGCAGCCAGAGTGGTCTATAAATCCTGATGCTACAGGATGCCTCCAATGTGTGTCAGTCATGGCACTGACTGCCAAATCATCTTCTGTATTCAATTCAAATGAATTACCCTCAACAAAGATCTGCACATTGCTGTAACTCCCTACCTCTCTTCCCTGATTTTAGTCTATTGCCCAGCCTGTGCTCTTCAATTCTCCAGTGATCTAAGCTTACTTTCCTCCTTAATTCAAACCGCACACTCATGTCTCCAGGACTTCTCCCGAGCTACACCTTTTGTCTGGAATGCACTACTTTGGCTTTCCTAAGTCTTCAATATGTGTTCTGCTTTCAGAACATGAGCAATATTCTTAACCCTCTTAAATCATGACATCATCAATGAAAACCACATGTGTTCTGCACCTTGTATTGATACAGTACACAAATAATGCTCCCTCTAGTGGCCAAAAGTGGTATAAAAAATTCCATAATTTGTATTAGTTTTCAAAATGGGGTAGGGAAAAGATAAAAAGGACGTTGGGGCACATTAACTTATCGCGATCCCCGATCTGGAATGTCCGACAAGGATGAACTCTGCCGCACTTCACGTAGATTGTGCGCCTGATATCCTGCATGTGTCGCTTCCCCGCTCAGGTCCGCCGGAGATCACCATATTCTTCCCGGTGCATGTAAGTGCTTGGCTTGTGACACAATTTCAATATTAAATCCCACGCTTAGTCCGAATCAGTCGAATCGGCCTGCTTGCACAATTTGTGTCGCATAAAAGCCGGCGCCGATGTGCCAAAATCCGATCGCGTGCGCCAAAATCCTCTGCTAAATGCAGCCTGGATCGGAAATAGTCGGACTATCTGACCAAAGTGCGGCCGCAGGACCCTTAGTAAATGAGCCCCATTGTTTCAGAACAGGACATACTAAATGAATATGCCTTTGTGTTGAGATAGATGTAAAGATGACAGGGAGATACATAGTTAACTACATGTTTAAACATACAGTGATTTGCATTGAACATATACATTGCATTTTTGTGGTATGTCAGCAGATTTGCTGAGAAAATTGAAATGAAGCAATGAACGCACCAAATCAACAAAGAAAAGGTGCATACGGTTATGAGGTAAAATAAGGTCAAAAAGCAAATCAAAAATACAAAGATGACAAAGAAGCGCCGGGTGTCTCAGGTATCGGAACAGAAAGTCTTATCGGTTCATCATCTTATGAAAATTATGCTAAGGAGAATGAGAAAAATGTAAGGTGAATTCATAGCAATGTGTGACTCTAGATTTCTAGATTACTATATGGATCCGTACCTCTAGCTTTTTCTGATACTTCTCACACTCAAGCTGGCACTTCTGGAGGTTGTCTGTGGTCTCCTCCAGCACCATGTGGGCACGTTCAGCCTCAAAAGATTTAATCTTAGCTTGATGAAGAAGCTCAGACATTTTGCCCTCTGTACCCAGCTGCAACTGTCTATATCTGAAAAAGAGGAAGGGAAAGGATTTATAATGAGCAAATATATTAGTCTTCATAAAACAGCAAAGCTCTGCAGAGAAAATCCTATGTATGGTAATACAAGCCTTTAGGGTTATTATAATACATGTGTCAACAATAACTGTGACATCTACAATACTAAAAGTATCAAACCTTATAATGTTCTAGTAAAAGCCACCAAGACTGACTGATGTTGTCATGTGACATTCCATGATTGGGAATGTAAAATAGAGGAGTAACAACATGGATAATATACAGGGTGGCCAAAAGTTTGGACACATCAATACATGGAAAACTATGGTTAGGAACACCATTATGTGCTACACCATGCTACTGAGAAAAAGAAGGAAAATCTGTGGGTATTTCCTATCATCTTTTAAAGGGGTATTCTCACCTGAGCATACACATTCTGTTTCATTAATCTGCCATATATATACATTTCTTCAATTAGATGTTATTAAAAAAATTGACCTGTGTGAAGATAATTTCTCATAAATGTAGTCATATGGTCCCTTAAAAACAAGACTGCCTCCTTGGATACGACCACCTCTGCTGGAGGAATTGCACAAATAAACAAAAAGTTTTTGTATATAAAATGTCCGGGAGTTACTGCAGATCCCACATCCGTCCTGTGGTAATGAACACTGAATCCAGGAAGACAGGCAGGACTCAATAGCGCATGTCTGGCCACTGCTGCCAGAGTGCGGTGGTGGTATCTGAGGAAACTATCTTGTTTCTAAGGGACAACATGGCTACATTTATGAGAAGTTATCTTCACGCAGGAACATTTTTTTTAATAACATCCAATTGAAGAAATGTTTACATATGGCAAATGAATGAAATTAAATGCAAATGCCCAGATGGGAATACCCCTTTACCAATCCTCTAATTATAAACGGACACAGATATACCTGTAAGTTTACCGCAAAGACACAAAGTAGCTTTATTGCAGCAGATTTCAACACTCTGAACTGTAATAGATCTGCCATAGCATCACCAACACCATCATTGAGCAGATACTGGTAGCTATACAAAATTTAAATGCTGCATCATCTCAATTAAATACAATATGCACAATAAAGATTATGAGGGATATATATCTGGCCAGCCGGATTACGTCCCCCATAGATGGCTATGGCGCCCTTGTTCGTTATGGTGAGCATAACAAGTGCTCACCGTACCGAGCCCACAAAAAAGATGGATTACGATCTATGAACAGCAGTATGGCTTTATTTTCTATGGAGAGGGGACGGGTGAGCAGCGCTCACCTCTCCTCTCCTGCACGCCTGATGTGTGCAGGCATACGTCCATGTGAATGCACCCTGAGTAATACTAGATTTCACAGCACATTTGAAACTTTTTCAAAACTACTTTAAAAGGACATTCTTTTTGGAGGTTCTAAATCCATAAATAGATACGCTTGAGTGAACGTGGCTTAATATAAAAGAAAACTTTCCAGATCTGACCCATCACTTTACATAACTTGGCTGTACGTGTGATGCAAACATTTGATAAAGCAACATCTCAAGTCTGAACAGATATTATTCAAACACAAAGTTTTCTATTTGCTCCACTTCCTTGTAGATTAGTACAGAGAGTTCTGTCATTTATTTCCCAAGATGACAAAACAGGTCTGGAATATGATGAAATCTCCTTTAAAGGTATATAACCGAGGACTTCCAGTAACGTATAGAATTCAGCTAAACTGATAAAGAACTGAAGAGGAAAACTAGAACCAGATCTTTCATTACTTTCATTTTCTAATGAAGCATATTCATACATTACAGAATGGCAGCGGTATAAAAAAAATTTGGGCACAATACTGGGTTATGTGTTACCTGGATGCTGAAATACAACAAACACCTTACTAATGGTTAGGATTATAGGTTAGGTTTGTATAAAGGCATTTTGAAATAGAAATCCAGCACTGTATATGCGATTACATCCTGTCCCTACAATTCAAAAGACCCAAAGGGGCCTAAAACTAAACGAAGAAAAAAAACAAAAACAAAAAAAACAGGCAGTCCCTGACTTAATGGGCACTTGACTTAAAGACGGACCTCTGTGCCCATTTGGACCTCTGGTAAAGCTCTCTTGATGCTGAAAATATACTAAATTTTATTAAAGTTTTCCTGAAAAACCTTATCTAAAGGTTTTTGCAATTAAGCTTTATTGTTAATGATTGTTCCCAGTACAACCCAGTCACAGCACAATCAAAATGTATCAGTTTCAATGTACATTGAACTTAAGAAAACCTAAAGACAACCTAATGAACCTATATTGTATATACCACGTGGCCTGCTGTAATAAATGTGGGGCAGGGTTCGAATAGGCACTGGAAAGCCCCTTTATGTGCAGAATCTTGTGCCGTGGCGGATGCAGTGCAGCCGCGCCACAAATCTGGTGCAGAAACATTATAAATACATGTGCAAACACTTTAATACCTGTGGCCCTGTGTGCTCAGTGCACTGTGAGCAGGTGTAATAACCTCTAGGGGGGCAGATCACGGCACCTAATAGGTTATGTGCATGGGGCCTATAGCTGCTTTATACAATGCTGGTTTTACTTGTGGGGTAATTTGGGTGCTGGAAGATAAGAGGAGGTGGATTATGTTTTGGCTGAACAACGTTTACAAATTGACAAATGTCAGGTGACAGTTTAGAAAAGATTTATGCATAGATGATCAGTTTTATGTCACTAAAAAGGCAACTAATAGTTCATCTGTCAAAAGAAGAATGCCATATCAGTAGATGTAATACCTGCAAGAACCATCTTCTGTCTGTACATAGTTACTTCATATATTATTCATGAGAAATATGCTTGGGTATAAAGTCATGGGTGCTACTTTTATACATGCTTCTATTAAGGCGTATGTCCTGTATTACTGAAATAGGGACACCCTGCAGATTTCCTTTCAAATGTTTGTAAAATTCATTATCAAAAGTGAAAACATCTAATGCTGTAAAAGGCGTTCTTCAGGCTACAATTAAAGGGGTTGTCTCACTCAAATGTCATTCCCCGGAATGTGTTCACTTTGGAGTCTTAGTAATTCAGCCCAAAAATGCTGGATCCAGCAATAGATCTCAGTTTGGGTCCTAGTTTTCTGTGAACTTTGCCCGTTATTTGAGCACTTCAGACAATTGGTGGCCAGGTGATGTTGTACCATTTGAAAGTAGGGTCATTGCTAAGCCACTGACGCACTGAAGCTCTTGTGCTAGTCAAAGGTGATTAGATCCAACACTGAATCCTGGACCAAGTAGGAGGCAAGTGTATTTTTGGATTGTTATTATTCAAACAACCAAATCTGTAAGTGCCTGCTGGCCTTTAAATAAAAGCCCCTCAAGAACCCTCAGAACCATATCCAAACAACAAATCATTATAGTTACTTCTGTATTGGCTCAGGAGATTGGTTCAGGAGATGTATTAATTCCAGTGTATCAGTGTGCTATGGCTTTTGCCAAAATGGTAGCCATGAGAAAAGAAGCCTTCGTCAGGGTTATGGTAGGAAGTCAGAGGCTTACTTACCTCTTCATATTTGTAAACTTTCTTTTAATTAATTTCTTTAATTTATCCTGCAGCAAAGCAGCTTGTAGAATATTTTAATACATATTGAAAAGTAGTAGCAAGTATTGACATATAGAAAAGGTGCTGACAACTGGTACACCATTTAGTACACCAAGAAGGATCATATACAAAGAAGGACAAATGAAAACTTTGAGATGTGTCATTCGCAGGAGCTCCGAAAACAAGGCTATTTAATGGATGATCTGAGCTGTGCTTGTTATGGAAATGTGACCAAGATTAGTCCCATTTATGCAGAAGTGCTGGATCATAACATAGCATTAAATCATTCGACTTGATAAAATCCAGCAAGCGATATTCTGCTAAAACGAAGGGATGAAGCAAGAAAACCAGTTTCATTCCACAACACTACATATGTCCATATTTTCGAGTTTGGCATTCACGTAATGTTGTAAGACACATGAACATATTGATCTACAAAACTATGCAATAATATAAGTAATGAGTCACTTCAACAAAGGAAATACAATATCTTAAAAGCATTCATGTAGAACTGGAACATATTTCAGAAATGACAAGGACGATTCCGGTTCAATAAATATAATAAGGACATTTCACAGGTTGTTTGATGAGCTGATAGAGGAACCCTTTGTTTGGTTTCTGTTTTAGCAAGTGTCATATTGTTCAACAGGTTTTTAAAGAATTTTGGTTATTTCATCATAATTTTAGGATATTTTTCATATCCTTTTACAATAAAAGCATCTGCACATAGATAACAGAAGATCATATGATATACAACAGGTGACGGTCATAGTCTTGTTGGCAAATGTTTCATGAAGTTGTAGCACTACATGGTAGAACTCTACTACATAGAGATCATTTTGCCTCCCAGCCTTCTCCTATTACCTGAACGCTTGGAGTGGTAGTCCATTTCTTTCCTAGAAAACAATGACTAGGTGTTGTAACTGGACCCAATCTTTTTCCTCTGCCTTTCTTCAATAGTTAAAGGGATATTCCCATGAATACAAGATTCTTAAATACACCCAGGATAACAAAATAACACATTCTCTAATTCACGGTTAATAACAAAAAAAACAGCATTTCACAGATATAATTCCAACCTGTCTCTATCAGTTCTGGTGTTTACAATTTTGTCACTGGATAAGACTGTAAATCTTCTGACTAAGCTTGGATTCTTCTCATCAAAAGCTTCTCTTGTCTGCACACTGCAGTGTGCAGACAAGCAGTAGTGTGCAGAGACTTACTCTAGAAGCTACAGATAGATAAGGCCTTTATAGCAGAGCTGACTGTGTGTTTTATTGATTAGGTGAGGGAGCAGAGCTCACTCTGTGTGTTATAGGTAAGTTAGCAGAGCTGAGAGTGTCATTGTGTTTTATAACCATCTCATTGATGTCATCATCTCTCATATGTCTCATCTTTCTTTTTCTATGTTTCAGATGCTAGTAGAATGGTCAGAAGCTAAATAAAAGTGTAGATAAACCCTGTACTATTACAATCTAAGCACACTGTCAGCACACAGCATCTTATAGCACAGAGGAATCATGAAGTGAGAATCTGGATTTTTATAGTAACCTTTCTAGGATTGATAGGACCAAAAACATATTTGGTACTTATTGCTTTTAAGCTAACCAGTCATCAGATATTGGCTTAGTAAACCACTACCAGTATGTTATCAAGCAGCTGAACAGCTTCCAGATCTTGTTTCTTTCATGGCCTTTTTTAATTCAATTTAATAAAGGACGACATGCCAGTATTTGTCCGAAACGCATAGGTCTGCCGTCTCTACACATTTTTTAACAGGGAGCATTCCAGCAAATTTTTTACCGTGGCTTTTTTGTTTTTTGTATTTGCATAAAATGGATTCAATATAGAATATGCAATTTTAACATAACTTCTACAAGTGCTGGATCCATCAATTCCTTCATTCTATGCTACACCTGAAGCGGCACAGGCTCCTTTTCTCAACCAGGACCCGAGCACCGTTCACATTTGGAAATCGCATAACAAGAAGTTATCTATATGCAGAAAAGGTGAGCTGGATATTTATATACGAACTATCTTTACCCGTTTACCATTATCCCCTGCTCTATTCATTTCTGTAAAATAAAAATAAATTATTCAAAGGTTACTCTTTAAGGCCAATCAGCTACTTTTTGTAATACAAACCAAAACAATTATCTAATAATCTGCACTTGAGCCAAACATTATTTCTCAAGAATATATGGTGAATCTATTTCTTTTATATACACATGCAAAAAGAAAAGGCTCAACCATAATAATTCTCATCACAAGAAGATCAGAGACCACAACAAACTATTGTGGTTTTATACTGGTTCTATACTGCAGAGCAGGTGTTTCCACTACCAGATTACCAACCCTTCTATTATGGGTGATATAGCATCTCTTGGTCTAATACACAAGTGACTTGGCTGACAGATGAACAAGCTCTTTTACTTTAGTGAATCTTCACTATATTCTCTTTAAGTGGGACTTCTTTAATTAGCAGGGGCAAAATTTAATTTAGGACATTTTTGCAACATGATAACATTCTTTCCTGTATTTCTATTGATACTACATTCCAGCCCAATATATCCAATGCACTTGTAAAGAAACATGGGAATAATTTGTCATGTGTCACATATTCTATATATAAATGTGGAATTTCAAGCCTTTTGCTGCTTGCAGCTTGTTCCTACAGTCCCTTCTGTGAACCGTCCTTATTTTATGCTGGGCTATCACTTACATGATGTGTGGGCTAAGAAACCACAGCATTTCTTTTTCACATAAAAGCAAGAATATGAAACAGAATGAAGCCATTACTCAAGAGCGTATAGTTATCTTTTAGGAAATGGGCACTAGTATCTTTACCACCAGACATGTAAAGGATGTAAGGAGTCTATTGTGTTGCCCTTAGGAAACTGCTGGTGGAGGGACTGCAGGAACTTCCCAGTAACACAGCATCTGTCGTTCTTGGCTTAGTGCAGCACACATGAATGAATGTGAGCAATCCTCCTTTGCTGGGCTGAAATACGCTGAGCATGTCCAACAACTGTAGTCAGAATCTACAGGCATCTAAAGCATGTCTTTAGTATGACACAGGGCATCCTTCTCATAGCATGATCAAATATGGCCTATGAATGTAACAACACTTGGAAAACACAATAAAATGTAAGTAGCGCAGCAGAGTATCTCCACTATGTATGTATATACAGTAAAATCTAAAAAGATTATTAAAGGGTTTGTCCACTTTCTGCAAATAATACTGTTTGTGTAATGAATAGTTATACAATTTTCCAATATACAGGCAGTCTTCAGGTTACGTGCAAGATAGGTTCTTTAGGTTTGTTCTTAAGTTGAATTTGTATGCAAGTCGGAACAGGTATATTTAATAATTGTAGCCCCAGACAAAATATTTTTTTGGCCCAGTGACAATTGAATTTTCAAAATTTTGTGGTGTCATGGGAACAAGGATTATCAATACAACTTAAAGGACATCTACCACCACATTTAAGGGTTGTAGACTGTCGACAAATGCATGCTCGTTACCTCAGGGGTTTATTGGGAATCCTCCTGGCAATTTCTGGCACATCACCCCAAAATATCCACTTTACAAGGGCGTTTCAATAAGTACCCATGTTAGAAATGAAGACACCATTTAAAAAAAAAAAAAAATTTGTCCCCTTTTAGAAAGATACACTTCTCCCAACATTCATGACATTTTTTTTAAACCCCTGCAAAAAAAATTAGATTTGTCGAACACTCCAAAATACGCCTCTGTCTCAGCGATGACTTCCTCGTTTGAGCTAAAAAAATTTTTCCTGCAAGCCATTTCTTCATGTTAGGGAACAAGAAAAAGTCACAGGGAGCCAGATCGGGTGAATACAGGGGTGCGGCAGCAATTCATAACGCAATTCATGCAGTTTGGCAGCGACAACTCCGGATGAATGTGCTGGTGGGTTATCGCGGTGAAACAGCACTTTCTTTTTCGCCAAATGTGCCCTTCAATTTTTTGTGGCAGCGGTCCCCTTTTTCGGACAAGATTGAAAACTGCCTAAAAATGGTCTATAACCTTCGGCAAATGTGGTGCACTGCATTTCAGGTGTAAATTACTACAGTTTTCTGGCATAGACAGATTGATACATCTCCTCCATTAATAATAATCTTTATTTCTACAGCGCCATCAAATTCTGTAGTACTTTAGAAATTATGGGCAACAAATAAATTATTAAATAAATCCTGCAAATAAAATAAGACATTTCAAAGTAATAACACAGACATATGAAACAATAGGAATGAGGACCCTGCTCGCAAGAGCTTACAGTCTATAAGTTAGGTTATGGTTCAGGTAGTTACTGCACCATGATGTACAGTTAGGTCATCGTGATCACTGCGGGAGCTCAGCTGTGTGTGAAAGCCGGGCTCCCGCAGTAACTGCTGGGATCAAGATACTCACAATCCTGGCAATTTAACCCTAAAGACACAGTGGTCAATGTGGGGCAGGGTACTTACTCGCCCGATCGGCACCCTCCGTGCTAGAAAAGGAGATGCCGTACGTTTCTATGGCAGCCCGGGGGTCCAAGGATGGACCCCAGGGATGCTTTCAACAGATGGAAAGTCCAAGAACAGAACGGCACTCTCTTTTCTCAATCCACGATTCCTTTATTCAAGTGTTAAAACATCAGATATCTGAGGACGCCGGGGTCCACAAGGTAACAGCCTGTTTCGCGCGTATAGCGCTTTGTCAAACCTCCTCGTCATGTCCTGGACTCCATCCTTATAAAAGCCAAGGGGGAGGTGCCTGTATCATGGCGAGCGTAAAAGTTTACATTCATTAGTGCACAATACATATATTTTTTTTTTTTTGCCGTGAATTCCTAACATCCACCTTTCCATCACTAAAAACAATGTAAACTACAGTGCAATGAGTAGGTATGCATAAGTGGCTTTTATAAGGGTGGAGTCCTGGACATGACGAGGAGGTTTGACAAAGCGCTAAACGCGCGAAACAGGCTGTTACCTTGTGGACCCCGGCGTCCTCAGATGTGTTATGTTTTAACGCTTGAATAAAGGAATCGTGGATTGAGAAAAGTGAGTGCCGTCCTGTTCTTGGACTTTCCACTACTGGCTGTTCTATTGGGAACAGAGCACCACAATAGATCCCATTACACCAGCGATTGGAGAAGGTACCGTCCCGTGCTATTGGGGAGAGTTCATACTGGAGGTCATTTACTAAGGGCCCAATTTGCGGTTTCCCGGCGTGTTACCCGAATATTTCCGATTTGCGCCGATTTTCCCTGAATTGCCCCGGGATTTTGCCGGACGCGATCGGATTGTGGCGCTGGCATGCACGTGACGGAAATGGGGGGGGGGGGGGGGGGGGCGTGGCCGAACGAAAACCTGACGGACACGGAAAAACCGCCACATTTAAAACAAAAATGTGTTGCGAAAATTACACTTGCCTTCACCAGGTATAGGCCGGTGAATTTCAGGGCATTCCAGCGCGCCTCCAGGGAACTTCAGCGCAGCAGCGACACCTGGTGGACGGCGGAGGAACTACCTTAGTGAATCCCGGCCGGACCCGAATCCACCGCAGAGAATGCGCCGCTGGATCGCGAACGGACCGGGTAAGTAAATCTGCCCCACTGTGTTCACAGTATGAAGAGACTTGGGTAGTGCCTGTTCTTCTGCATCTTTCTATATTTGAATGCTTTCAACAGATGCCTGTTAGATCAGCACATTAGTATTGCAGTATATTACACTGTACAAGTGATCAAATGTTCAAGTGTAAGTGTAAAAAACAAGTCCTAAAACAGCTCTGTAAAAAAAATATATATATATATCTATATGCCTCTCGGAACACGGCAATGCAAAAACAGGCAAATTTCTCACCAAATGAGTTCTGTTATTCTGCAAAACAAGTCACCATAAAAAGAAATTTAAATTGGTATCACGGAAATTGTGGTGACCTATAGAATAAAGATTACATATTATTTTTATGGTATGGTGAACGGCCAACAAAAAAAGCTAAAAACCCTAAACCAGAATTAATGATTTACTAAACACCCACCAAGAGAGAGTTAATAAAATCTCATGAATTAGCTATTGAATCGCCTAAATGATGTACCTGAAAAGTAGATCTCATCTCTCCAAAAATAAGCCCTCATATGTTCAAATTAAAAAAAAAACATTTTATAGCTTGTAGAACATGACAATACAAATCTGTTCTGAATGGCGCTCGTTCCTTTCTATGTCTGGCCATGTGCCCCGTGTTTACCAAGACATATAGTAGTATCAACATTTCTGAGAAAATTAATGATATCAGAGAGAAATCAAACTTTGTGGCATTGTGGACGTTTCATTTTTGGCCAATACTAATGTATTGTCAAAAAAATTTACAGTTTGTAAATTGCACCTTCATTTTGTTTTAACCCATGTAAAACAACTATCAAAATTTTGGGGTGGGGGTGAGGAAGAACAGCAGGAGCGGGAGCGTGCATATAATATAAAGCAGCGGAGCGAAGAGCTGTGGCTCATTTACATATTTTATAACCATAGCTAAATAATGCTGTCCCAGGATTAAAGAAAACAACAAAAATAAATCCTCCACAAGAATAGGTAACGAGCATTTCCGATTTGCCATCAGTAAATCTGTTGGTAGATGTCCTGTAAATCACTAGTAACTGCAATATATAACAGGGCAAACATCGGCACTGTGGAGGAGGAGGGGGAGAGCGCTGCTCCCCCCTGCCCCTCTCCATAGAAATACATAGCACACCGAGCTGTATTCTGTAGAAAGTTAGAACATGTCTTATCTTTCTACAGGGTACGGTACGGTGCAGCACGTACAGCGCCGTGAGGCCATTGTGATATGGGGACGTATATATGCCGTTTATACGCCGGCCGTATAAACGTCCCCCATACGTTTGTGTGAATGTAGCCTAAGGGTACATTCACCCCTCTGTAGAAAACAGCAGTCGCCGACACGGGGAAAGATGGAGCATGTTCTATCTTTTCCCTGTGTACGGCGCTGATCGGTGCCACACCCACACCAGGCCGCCATTGCCGTCTATGGAACATATATGCGGCCGCACATACATCCCCACAGACGGCTGTGTGAATGAGGCCTAAAATGTAGGATTTGCATATCTATAACAAAACAATGTTATCTCCTTGTACATTTATGGCATAAGTGATCTAATACATCTATGAAGATATGGCACATGCTTATACAATGTGTCAGGACAAACATCATGAATTTAATTGTAGTCCTTTATACAGCATTTGGATGGTTAACAAACCACAAACACACGTGGTAAATGATGAAGCCTATGTGGAATATAGACTGGTTGTACAAATGATGTACCACTGGAAATAAAAACAATACAACACCTGGGGAATCAGGAAGAAAAGCTCCAAATGATGTAACTGCGGATTAGTTGCATTGTTTAAAGCTGAATACAAGCTGTAAATCCACGTTTCTGCAATAAATACTTCACAGGATGGCACTGGGCACCTCCTAGGTTTCTTCACCCCTGCCTTCAGTGACCACACAGATAAAAATCACAAGAATAAGGGCCACAAGGTGCTACCAGATGGGATAGTGCCAACAATACAGCCATGGCAGAAACAGTCACTTTGACAAATACATTCTCGTTATAAACATCTCACAAAGCATTTGGAAGTTGCTTTGAACGAGCATAATAAGCATAATATTTATTACTAATCATGAACATTACATATTTGGTATCACTATGGCTTCAGTGACCCTTGCTATAAAACTTTTTAATCATTACAAAAGTTTACTTTATAAAAAAAATATACAAGGAAGGCAGTTTTATGGTCATCTAGTCTAAAAAACAGGAATGAAAAGTTACCTACAGGTCACATATATCACTAAATTAAAGTGAGATTCTCTCTTCCCACAAAAAACAAGCCCTCAAGCAGCTTTGTCAGCAGAAAAAAAAGTTCTGAAACTCAACCATAATAAACCAGGGGTAGGTGCTCATCCAGGCTCCATGACTTACACATCTCCATGACTATCTACTTATCTACGGCCTTTTTGGAGGGGCGTGGCCTAGTCAAGTATGCTGTAGGACGTGCAGAGCAGAGCTCCCGCCAAGTATAACAAGGATATACTACCCGAGTACCTGACCAATGGCTCTGGTCTTGGAAAATGCAGAGAAAAAACAAAAGCGGCAGTAAAACCGGCAGTGCCATCCAAAATTCCGAGATGGCACTGGCGCGTCTACTCCAGCTACTCCGGCCTGCACAAGACGCCTGCGCGAAATAGCTGACAGGCTGGAACTATTTATGAGACAATCAACTGGAGCACGAGCAACTCAGGCGGAGACTGACTAGCTAATGACTACCAACCTGGATGCTCAAACTTCTGATGGTGACATCTCGGAGCCTGCTTCACAGCCCAAACAGCAGCGGTCTAAGCACCATTCTCTGGACTTGCCAGAGGAACCAACCCTCAGTGATATACTGTGCGCTGTGGCAAAAGGTAACGCGACCATGGCCTCCTTGGTGCAGCAGATAGGAGGCATGCAGGAAGAGCTTACAGTGCTCAGGCATGATGTCCACAAAATATCTGAAAGAACCATGAAAGTAGAGCAGCACAACTCTGATTTAGAAGATGATATGGGGAAGTGTAAAAAGGCCTCCAGATGTGCCCAACAAGAGATCTTGGCTCTCCGGTCTAAAACGGATAATTTGGAAAACAGGGCCAGACGTAATAATGACTGCCTGGTGGGCTTTCCAGAAAAAGTGGAAGGACAAAATACTACAGCTTTTATTGGCTGCTACAGAAATTTGGTGCTGAGGCGCTATCCACATTGTACGCCATAGAAAGGGAACAACGGGTTCCCACAAGGCCCCTACAAAGGATGTGGTCCAAAGCCCATTGTAGCCAAAGACCTGCACTTCCAAGATAGAGACACTATTCTAAACTTGCCCGTAACCATCCGGATCTTATAGTTAATGGTTCTAAAATATCACTATTTCCGGACAACTCCATTGAAGTTCAGAAGCGCAGAGCCAAGTTTATCAACATAAAGAGACGGCTGCGAAATTTGAAGGTGGGGTACTACATGATTTTCCCAGTCAAGCTGCGAGTGGTGGCCTTAGGGACAACACACTTCTTTGAGGAACAAGGAGCTGCGCTGGATTGGCTCGACCAACATGAAGCCCAGTTGAAGGTCTCAGCGGTTGAGGTTCAACATGAGGATTGATGGCTCAGAACAGTATCCCAAAGGCTGAGTTAATATTGCTAAAATCTGTGGGAAGTGATTGCCTTTACAGCCCTTCCCCCTGCTGCTGGACAGCCGCAGGGGGACTGTAAAGTGGCGTGTAATGCACTGTGAAAGTTACAATCATTTATGGTAATGCTACTGTATTGACCCTCTGAAGGAGAGTAAAGGGAAGAGTGGAGGGGAAGAAAGAGGCAGGTATTTGACTAGAGATTTGCCCATTACAGCTAGGGGGGTGTTCTGTAATTGGATGCTTTCATGGGAAGCAAGGGAAGAGTATGGGTAGTAGGTTACGAGTTCATAGCCATGGTTAAGTATCTTATGCACGATTCTTAGGGCAATATGGAAATCACAAATACATTTATAATACTAGTATTGTCACATTGCTATGTATGTTCCTGTAGTTAGCTGTAATGTCAGAGGCCTTTCAGACCCCATGAAAAGACTGGGTGTTTTTCAGTACCTTCTGCGACAGCAGCCAGGGATCTATTGACTGCAAGAAACACATATGTCCACAGATCAGTAGTCTCAGTTACATACATGGATGGGGTTCGAGTGCCATGCAGCCTACTCCTCATATGCAAGAGGAGTTAGCATAGATGTAGAATTGATTAAGACTATCACATCTATAATAAATGAGGACCAAACTGGGTTTATGCCTCAGAAATCCACCTCTATCAATATCAGGAGACTATTTCTTAGCCTGAAAATCCCATCGGACAATGTAGGCAGGAGAGCTAACTTAACACTTGACGCTGACAAGTATAGAATGGGTATTTCTGTGGCATACTATGTAGGCTATGGGGTTTGGACCCAAATTTATTTCATAGGTTAAAGTACTGTACTCTGCTCCAGGGGCACGAATCAGGGCAAATGGTGCATTGTCTGACCCATTTCCGCTATTCCGTGGCACGAGGCAGGATTGTCCCCTAGCTATTGACCATTTGGCAGCGGCAGTGCGTAACTCATCAGAGCTCAAGGGGTTCAGATATGGCCAAATGCATAATAAAATTGCACTGTATGCTGACGACGCACTGCTATTTTTGGGTGACACTGGCCGTCACTATCCGTAGCCAAGCGTCTCCCAGACCAATTCGGGGCTATGTCTGGCCTTTTGATAAACTGGCACAAATCGGGTATAATGGCACTAGATGTGGTGGATGATGATTCGACGCAGCGACCCTAACCATTTCTGTCGTAATTTCATTAGAATATTTAGGGATATGGGAGTCCGCAAGCCCATCTGATTTTGAGGAGCTAAATCTCGTCCCACGACTAGACGCTGTTAAGACAAAGATTAAAGCATGGTGCAAGTTACCACTATCTGTTGTTGGACACTTAAAACTTAAGGTGATAATGCCCCAACTTTTGTACCTTCTTCATAATGCTCCAGTTTGGCTACCTCTCTCTAGATTCCACAAGATAAATGCACTGTTCAAGGATCTGATTTGGAGTAGAGGCCACCATAGAATACGGCTGGAGACACTGCAACACTCTAAGGTGGAAGGGGGGCAACGGCCTGTGAATTTGCGGCACAGATGGGCTTTTATAACACCCCCAGGAGAACTTCTTGCTTATGAGCATAATTTTAAAAGTTGGTTTTAGAAGCAAGGAGGCCATGGAAAACAAATATAAGAAAAGTACCACAGTCACAGTGCCTAGGTCTTTGAGTCAGGCTAAATACAAAAAACCATGTGCCTCACGACTATGTGCTTCCATTTAATGTCCCCCAATATGGTCGTGTGCACATAGCTTAAGCGTCCCTGGTTTATTGTGCCGGATTTTAATGGTAGATTTCCTTTAACCTTTAAAAAGCACATTTTAAAAAATAATCAAAAAAATTCTGCAGTGGTTTCACTGTGTTTCCCCAATCTACAGAAAGGGAACAACAATCTAATTTATAGGAGCCCAAGTGCTGGGACACTCACAGATCCCAAACAAGGAGCCAATGTTTCCTCTAAATAATGAAGCTGCAGGTAAGCATGTTTATGCAAGTTATGGAAATATCTGAGTATATTGCTTGCTATCCTTTCAACCTCCTCTACAAAGGTACCAGACGTGGGAGATCTATTAGAGGAAAGAAGTCCCCCGTTCTCGTGATTGGTGGGGGTCCTAACAGTCAGATTTCAGACATCAGATTGCTATCTCCTATGCTGTCAATCAAACTTGGGAAAACCTCAACTCCTTTGTCATGTAGCAAGGATTATTTTGGATCTTGAATGTTAGTAAAGGGATGTTGGATTTATTACAGCATATTCTATTTGTTCATAAGAGAGATAGCGTCATGTAAAAGCAAAGTAGTGTCAGGATATTGTACAACACTTTCCTGCACCTACTTCATAATGGTCTCTTCATGCTGACTGGGATCCGAGTGAGTTATAGAAGAAGGGGTCATGAGTGAAAGTTCAAGCTGCTGCTATAACTAGTAATAGGATCACACATGGTCCTCTTCACTATTCTGCATCCCCACCGTAGGGACAGTGTTATCCATGTCTTCAGCAGATCCTGCTGCTTGTTCTCTCAACTCCTAAGAGCATGAACCAACACAATACTTGGCAAAATCAAAATGGTAACTACCGTATATACTCGAGTATAAGCCGACCCGAGTATAAGCCGAGACCCCTAATTTTACCACCATAAACTGGGAAAACCTATTGACTCGAGTATAAGCCGAGGGTGGGAAATGCATTGGTCACAGACCCCCCCCCAGTATATAGCCAGCACTGCCCCCAGTAGTATACAGCACTGCCCCCAGTAGTATACAGCACTGCCCCCAGTAGTATACAGCACTGCCCCCAGAAGTATACAGCACTGCCCCCAGAAGTATACAGCACTGCCCCCAGAAGTATACAGCACTGCCCCCAGAAGTATACAGCACTGCCCCCAGAAGTATACAGCCGTGGCCCCAGCAGTATACAGCCGTGCCCCCAGTAGTATACAGCCGTGCCCCCAGTAGTATACAGCCGTGCCCCCAGTAGCATACAGCACAGCCCAGAATAAAAAAAATAAACTTATATACTCACCACCCCGATGCGCAGCGCTGCTCCCCCGATGTCATCGCGGCTCCTCTTCTGGCTTCCCGGCTCCTCTTCTGGCTTCAGCGTGCTTCACACCTGGATTTGGGGATCCTCTGTCACTCATCCTTGCAGATCCTCTCCAGTTTCCCCAGGTTGGATGGTGAATGTTGGTGGACAGCCATTTTCATGCCAGGGCTCTGGCTGGTACAGTCAAGAATGGTCATAGAGTTGTTCAGAAGCCACTGCTTTGTTATTTTAGCTGTGTGCTTGGGGTCATTGTCTTGTTGGAAGGTGAACCTTCGGCCCAGTCTGAGGTCCAGAGCACTCTGGATGAGGTTTTGCAATCCAGGATATCACTGTACTTGGATGCATTCTTTTCTTCAATTGCAACCAGTTGTGCTGTCCCTGCCCCCATAGCATGATGCTGCCACCACCATGTTTCTCTGTTGGGATTGTATTAAGCAGGTGATGATCAGTGCCTGGTTTTCTCCAACCATAGAATGGGTTTACAAAAATATTAGACACTTAAAAATTAAGACAGAAATCTGCTGAAATGTGTTCACACTTCCTCTGGTCCTGTAGCCAGGCTGTTTCTCCTGACAGGGGTGCTATAGCGATTGGGGTCATTAGAAGGCAGCCCTACAATGACATTCCTTTCCATAAAATGGCCACAGATGGAGAGTTATGTCATCTAACTATCCTTTAGCAGACATACATACACTCTTCTTTTTATAATATATCGAAAGATATCCTGCTTCATTCAAAAATAAGACACCCCCTGTAAATAAGACCTAGTGTAATTTTTTTTCAAGCTTAGAGATATAAGGCCTCCCCTGAAAATAAGACCTAGTGACAGTCATTGCTATAGCCCCCCCACACCATACATTATTATTAGTAGATCTTTTAGACGCTGCAAGAGGCTGTGACATGGGTGAAAAATTCATGGGAAAAAAAATCACTGACAGTTGTGTTGCAAATGCATTACAACCAGCTACATGGACAAGGAGGAGTCATTGAAGGAACTTGCTAAACATGAGAGATTGGGGCCAATGATTCTAATATAAATGGAGTCACAGGTAATTCGCCATGAAATTCAGGGTTTAGAAAGTTAAGGATGCTAGAGAGATTTATGACATAACAGTCTTTAAATTAAAAAAAACATGCTTTTTGTTCATAAATACTAGGATTGTTAAATGTACAAAAAATGGAAGAAAAAAAAATTAAAAAATCAGCACGAGCAACTGTTAAAGGTGAGAAAACTTCATCAGAGCTTTATTAGTTACATCTTAAAAAAAGTGACATCACAAAAAAAAGGGGGGGGGTTGAATCTGGTGACAATTTTTTTGCATTGTCACTTTTTTAAAATGTGACTAATAAAGCTCTGAAGTTTTCTCCCTTTTAACAGTTGCTCATGTGGATTCTCTTTTATTTTTTGAATATTTTGACCTTGGATCCAGATGAAGCAGTTATTCCATCCAGCACAGCCATAACATGGGATGTACCATTGGAAGGGTGACCACACACAAAAACACTTTTTTTCTGATTGTTAAATGTGCCATAGATTCTTATATGTGGAAATAGAGTCACAAGACATTCTTGATGGAGTTCAGATAGTTAAGCTGATGTATGTGATGGCATGACACATACAATATATTAAAGGGGTATTCCGGGAAAATGAACGTCTGATACAAAAACCCATAGTGCTATAAATAAGTGAATGTAACAATACTCAATGCCATTAGTCACAAAATGGAGCTTAAATAGTTTGATATTATGATTCACAAAATGTTATGTCATCTCTAAAGTATGCAAAGTAATCACCAAGATGGCCGCCACTGGAAACTACAAGTCCCAAGATCCTTTAGTTCTCAGTAACTCCTCCTACCTCTTATGCTCTGTTCCCAGTGATGATCTAAAAGGTTTTCTTGCTCTGTTACCATAGTAATGATGTGTAACTGCCATCACCACAGCACTGGCCATACTGGATGCAACCAACCGAATACAGCCAAATAAAGTGGTGATCCCAAGACATGCCCAGGCAGGTGCAGGACATGTGATGTGGACATGTGACCTGCGGCCATCTTCTGTCCTGTGTCTGCTCCACAACAGACCGTGCGGAGGAAATAAATGGACTGATTAAAGGGCCAGTAGCATTTTAATTCTTCATTACAGTCTATGTCATCAGCATTTTCTGCTAAGGGGAGCAAAATTTTAAATAACAACTAATTACATATTAGCTTATATTTTACTGACTCATATGTATATGAATTATGCTGATTCCTGGAATACCCCTTTAATAAACATTTTTTTTTAACAATAAAATGTAAATTCTTGTTCATAGAAAATAAGTCCTAGCGTACCTTTAGGAGCAAAAATTAAAATATGACACCGCTTATTTTTGACGAAACATTGTAGATAGATAGTAATGTGCATATAAGCAGGATTTCTGAGTAAAATATAGATTAAAATAAATCTACCACCAGGATGAAGGATTGTAAGCCAAGCACACATAAAACATAAAACTCTTTGAGTGTGAGCCCTGTGATACAGACTGTAGCAGCATGTCCTCTTGTTTGTCTACTGTTGTTGTCTAATTAAGAATTCATGACAAAAAGCCATTTCAGTGAAAGCATGGCGAAAGTGCAGGTAAAACACTGTAACCAAATGTTTTTTTTACTTTAGTTGCAAGGAAATATAATGACCTCACTTGTCTATGTCGGGCTTAATCGTACTTATAACCAAATCACTAGAGTGCCATCATTATCCAGTTAGTAGCTTGTGGTTTTACTGTTTACCAGCAAATGCAATCACACTAATGAAATATCCTCAGAAATCTTCAAAAGACTCTTATTATGCATGCAATGTCTAAGCCGCTCTGTACACTTCACATTTGTGCTGAAAATATGAAAGCTATTTCCAGCTAGAGATGAATACTTTTATATTTTGGAATCATGCTCATGGCCACCTCAGAGTATGACAAGGAGTGTGTCACGTAACATATCATGTGACCCCAGCACCTTGTATACAACCAGGTTACATCCGTGTGTTTGGTGGTGTATAGGGTGCGTCCATGGGACAACTAAATAAGACAAATAGTGGAATAGTATAACTACTTTTTCACCGTTTGTATTCACATGTCTGTGATGACACTGTGTTGTAAAATAAATAACTGCAACAATAAAATTCAGCATAACATATATAGCAGTGATGGCGAACCTTTTAGAGACCGAGTGCCCAAACTGCAACCCAAAACCTAATTACTTATCGCAAAGTGCCAGTACAGCAATTTAACCAGAAAACTGACGGTTTAGTTTAGAATCAATTTACACAGGACTGTCTGAGCTTGGATTCCAGCTGTCCTATGCGCACTGAAACGCCACTTTTACACCATTTTACATCACATAAAAGAGTAATCAAAAGGTCACGCAGTCCTCAAAATGGTAGCCATGAAAACAATGGCTCATTAAGCAAAAAAATCACCCCTCCCCAGCTCCGTGCACTAAAGTTATTAGCGTCACAAGATGGCGAAACTATTTTCTTTTTCGTACACTGTTTTAATTATAGAAAAAGCATTAAAGCACAATAAAACCTACAAATCTGGTCTCACTGCGATAGGACCGAACCAAAGAATAAAGGACACAAATGATTTGGAGCGCACAGCGAAAGTATTAAAATCCAGCTTCCCAGTACACGACATGGAATAATAAATGAGAAGTAAAATATGTTATGCAAAAAATAAGCCCTCACACAGGTATATATAAATGCACTAATAAATTTATAATATAATATGCATATACATAAATACATAAATAAAAATACATATGTTACTTACTCTTGCTCAGGTGTCTGTTGTTCCAGGGGGGGGTTGCAGCATCTGGAGTTCGGTTCAGTGTGGTTATGAGGCATGAGTTCCAGGGGAGGGGGTGATGGGGGGCAGTGACCGGAGTTGAGCGGGGGGGGGGGGGGGGGGAGTGACGGGGAGTGAGAGCGGCCGGAGTTCTTGCGGAGGGGGGGGGGGGCGCCGGGTTGCGGTAGCGGGCATAACAGGCTGGGGTTCGGGCGCGCGGGGGGGGGGGGGGGGCTTGTGGTAGCGGGCGCAGTTTGTGCCGTGAGTTTCGGCCCGGAGTTGCGGGCGGAGTTTTATGGGAGGTGCGGGAGCGGGCAGGATGGATGCGCTGAATTAAAAAAATAAATACACTCACCTCAGACTCGTTCCTCCGGCTGATCACTGCAGCGCACACGGAGTAAGGTTGCCCAGCGCTGGCAGCGTAATGACACCATTACGCTGCCAGCGCGGGGATGCTTACCGTCCTGTGCGCTGCAGTGATCAGAGTGACAGCAGGCAGTGTCAGCGCCCTGCTCTGTCATGGCTGTTAGCAGTATCGGAGCGCAGCTCCGATACTGCTAACAGCCATGACAACCAGGTGTGGACAGTGGTTGTCCGCACCTGGCAGTGGTTGGGAGGATGGGGCGCGTGCCAGCAGTGAGGGCTCTGCGTGCCCTCTCTGGCACGCGTGCCATAGGTTCGCCACCGCTGATATATAGAAAACGATAAAACAACAGATAAAAATGGTAAGCTTTGTAATATACTTCATAAAGGAAAACTACTCCCCTGTGCCTTTTTTATGCTCCTTCTTTATCTACTAATGAGCAGTGTATCGGAATTCCAGGGTACCACAAAAAGATAAGAAAGCGAGCTAAAGATTAACTCTTTACATATCTAGAGAATGTTTCCTTTGATTTTCCGCTCTGAGCAAATTAGACACTATCGGTTTCCTTTATCTCTCAGCCGTCAGCGGATACAGAACAGAAATTCGATTTCTACACACTACCATCATCTAAACATTTGATTTATGTAATCTGGATAAAAGTTTAGTTAAAGTGCATCTTCCATATTTTTTCACAAATCAATAGTTTTGGTCATGTAGAACAAATTTTCCTTTTATCTTGATTTCCTATGTGTAGCAGTTTATAATTATCCTCAGTTTTACCTATTCCTGCAGTAGCTGTCTCCCGTGGATGCTCCAATTATCCACATGAGACTATAACGGATACAGAAATGGGGAGGTTGCTGCACTGTTCTAAAAAATCTACTACGCACTGAAAAGTTTTTTCCCATCAGTACCTCCATCCCAGTCTTTCATTTCGCAGAACCTTTGTTGTATATCTCTGAAACTAAATCTTCATCATAGACTTTTTTGCAGCAACCCTCATTTTCACCCATTTTCTGCTCACTAGACAGCATTGAAGCTTTTAACCCTTATTGCTCACTTCATACACTTCATGTAACCATTTCAAAGCTGGTTTCTACTACTTATTTCACACTCCATAGTATTTTGAAAGCTGTTAGGCTAGTAACTATATAATTACTTGAAAGAATCTCACTGGATTTACTGGTAAATTAATAAAAGGGGTATTCTCATTTTAGCAAATGAATGTATTTGTTTGTATTATAAAAAAGTTTTCCTATATACTTTCTGTACCAATTCCTCATGGTTTTTAGATCTCTGCTATAGGAAGCTTCTATGTTTACTTCCAGTGGACAGAAATCTGGCCGTGGTCACACAGGTACACAGCTCGTTATATCACACATCTCTGAAAACTCTCTGATATTAACGAGCAATGCACCTGTGTGATCATGGTCAGATAGTGTCTACTGGAAGTAAACATAGAAGCTTTCTATAGATGGTCAGCAAGCAAAGATCTAGAAAACCATGAGGAATTGAAAAAGAAAGTATATTGAAAAATTGTATACATTTTTATAATGCAAATGATAGCATTAATTTGCTGAAATGGGAATACCCCTTTAATGAGAGAACACAAGGAATCATGGCAACTGCGAGCTGCCTTAATTTGACTCTGCTTCAGAGAAGATACAGGAAGAGGTTAGTCTCTACCCCTTTCACTGCTGCTGAAACTATAAAATGCCATAACTCTGGAAAAAAGCCAATCAGGACAATCTGTATCAAACTGCAGTTTTTATACATAAGCCACGGAATTTCCCATTTAACAATTATATACTATACAGGCAGTCCCCGGATTACGTACAAGATAGGGTGCAGAGGTTTGTTGAATTTGTATGTAAGTCGAAACTGTATATTTTATAATTGTAGATCCAGACCAAAAAAAATTTGGGCCCAGTGACAATTGGAGTTTAAACATTTTTTGCTGTAATGGGACCAAGGATTATCAATAAAGCTGCATTACAGACACTTTACAGCTGATTATTGCAATCTGGGACTATATTAAAGCATTCAGAAAGCTTCACCAGAGGTCAGAGGGGTCTGTCTGCAACTCTGGGTTGTCTGTAAGTCGGGTGTCCTTAAGTAGGGGACCGCCTATATAGCCAATTTTATGTGTTCCATGGTTTTCTCCTTACTATCCCTTACTGTTCCATATTGTAATTTGTCCTGAATACATTAGGTCCGAACAAGGCTTCTACATAGGTAAAGTCAAGCTTGTAGAATATATACCTTTGAATACTTATAGTAGTTACTATACTTTTTGTTAGTATTTGTTTAGTTAGTTTTTGTTTAACTGTTATAAAAAACCATAAACATACATACATACATACATACATACATACATACATACACACACACACACAGATCGGTCCTAGTATTCTCCCACTGATGAAAGCCTGGCTTCAAAAGATATCCCACATTCAGCGTATTGTTGAAAAGTGGAAGTGCTAAAGAGGAACCCGTCATTGCGATTTGGGACATCAAACCACCTACAGGTCCATATGGATTGGTGGTTTAGTGTCCCAAATCGCCATTTGGTATTTTAAGGGATGCATTAAAAAAACCATCTCTATAATCACCTCATCCTTCGCTCCCTTTGGCGGCTGCCCAGCACCGTGGCTTCACTGTGCAAGCGCCCTAGGTACAGCACATTATCCCAGCTTCAAGGTCCATAGATGCAAGTTTAGGCAAATCTGATGTGGAAGAATTTGCCTATAACTTTAGCATGCTCCAGAAGATTGTGAGCAAGGCCACTAACTCATCAATGACTACTAATATTAATACCTTTAGGGGTATGTGGAATGGGATGTACGTAGACCTCCTAAAGGTGTAATATGCCATGTCCCCTTTTCTTCTTATAGTATACATTGAAAAGTGTTTTTAAGTCAAGTTAAAAAACAAATACATTATCCAACTTTAGTTAGTGAAGAGGTTATGAAATGCTGCCCTGAAAAATCTATAACTCTTCATAACTTTAATGTCAGATATTGTAAAAACAAAAATGTTGTAAAATTAAAACGGTATGGAATGCCGTCCATCCAGACACGTTAAAAGGAACCCTGTAGCAAAGCTTTGATAAATGCCATTTGCAGTGTTATCGAGTCTACTATTTCAACTATTTGTCACATGCGGCTGTAAATTTTCCTGAGGGCCAACAGCCTAGAATAGGTCGTAGAGAAAATCTACCTATCAAAGCCAGCACAGTGATCCTTTTACACAACACAAGATGTATTTGCTTCTTTATCTGTGGCTTGTCCTTGGTGTACTTTGTATACACAACATCCCATTGGCATCATCAGTCTGCTGTTATGAGTGCTTACCAAAGCTCAATATCACATGTTTAGTGACTGTCGCGTGAAAGTGTGGAAATGTTGTACGGAGAAATAAAGTTTACTGAACCCAAGGTTTGAGTAACTAATAACAAACAATATCAAAAACCAATAGTTGCACACTGCGCCCCAGTAACAAGCAGCCCAATGGAAGACCTGGTCTAGTGGCTTCTTCATCGGTATTAAAAAGATGCCGATCTCTAATGACTCTTTTTTAAAAAGGAGACCTGTCTCCATTATTTGGCTTTCCTAAACACTTCAATTCCCCATTGAATGAAGAACCTCTAATGACAATGGAACCTCTATTTTTTGGAACTATGAACAGTGCCTTATTCCTCCTTAAAAAATTACAATTAAATGAATAATTACTATTTCTAGTTAGGGTTATGTTTCTTTACAATCTTTCTTTACAATCCATATTGTTTCACCAAGAGGTAACTCAACATTTTAGTGTTGGTAAAAACTTTGTTATCAATGTATTTTTTAATTAAACAGTAGTCCTCAATCTTTTTGTCACCAGGAACCAGAAGCTAGTAAAAGCTTCTTGTCCAAGGACCAACGGGGGTGGCCCCTTTACAGTGCCAGGAAAAATAGCGTGCCATGCCCTTACACTGTACCCAACCTTTTATGTGCTCACTAAGTACTTTATCCCCAATTAGTGGCCCCTGTGCTAGATAATACCCTCTAAGTGGTTCCCATATAGCATGGTGCCCGTTTTCCTGCAGATCCCAGCTTAAAAAATGTCCTCCTTCTCACAGCTGCTCCTTAATAACGCTACCTTTATGTCAAAGAAAAGGACTTCCTGCGAGGAAACAGAGAAAGCTTTTTCAGATTAATACTGGTGGTCACCAAGTGTTCGGTCGTGGTCATGTGTTCCAGGGCCTGATCTTGGGCCACGGCCTGGCAGTGGGGTAACTTACTGAAACACCCTTTATTCATTCATATGTTTCAAGGAGGAATACCAGGAGGAGTGATGGCTCAAATGATAGTTATAATAATACATCTTCCAGGGGTACAATTATTTAGCAAAACAGATAAGTCAGAACTGGTGGAATGTGTCCTCTTTAAAACTACAATAGAAAATCTAACACAAAGGAAAGCCAGGATAATAACCATTATAAGACACATATAAAAAACCGTAAATAATCCATCTGATGAATACAAATATAGAATTATGCATTATAGCATTATGTGTGTCACAGAAACAAATGAAATTGAACTACTAAGCACCAAATGGTAATAGAAGAACTGTCATAAACTGTCCAAATCACAAAGTTGTAACTTAAAGAGAACTTGTCACTGCCTTTTTCATGAAAGCAGGTATTGACAGGTTCCCACAGAGCAGTAATAGGGCCCCCTTCTTTCCCCTAAAAAAACCCTACAACTCAGAATACTAGTAAAATGAACGTTGATGTTGATGAGGTTGCTAAATGTGGGAAGACAGGAGGAGCCGTTGACACGGCCATGGAGACCAAGCCTATATGACGACTTTCTGACTTGTTTGCTTAGATACCAGGTATAGAATAAAAGTTCAATTTACCGGGAGTTGAGGTTTTTCGAGGGAAAAGAAAAGGGCCCCTGTGCTATTAGAGCTCTGTGGGAACCTGTCAATACCCGTTTTATGAAAAAAGGTTGTTACAGGTTCCCTTTATCTCCTGTAGCTAAAAAAAATATCTGAAATATATTTCTGATACTGAATGTAACATTATATTTAGCTCTTCTTACCTGGGTACATTGTACACATTCATTGAAAATGACTGAAAGTTACACTGACATTCCCCATGACAATAGCTTCGCAGGGGAGATAGTTTAATGGTAAACAGGTATCTAACAACATGTGTATAATGTAGAGCAATAATAATACTACAAAAATATCTGCACTTACTGTTCTAATAACTGGTCATATTTAGCCAGGGCTTCACGTTCTGCTGTGACGGCTCGATCCTTTTCAGAAACAGCATTGTCTTTCGCTTCCCTCAAATTCCTAGAAAAAGACAAAATGTTCACTATCGCTAAGTAAAAAGAATTCATTATTACCATACATTGCCATAGGAAATGTATTATCATTGCCACCATTCACTTTGTGTCTTTCATTCTGTTTTATAGATGTCTATGCCTAAAGGGCCACAGGAATGATGTAGCACAAAGTCTCTTCACTGCTTTTCCTTGCACAGAGACAGACACCCCAAAACCTCCAGTGGGACACCTACCAGTCATAAAGTGATGGCACATGCTAGCAATACAGAATTATAAGAGGGGGAAACATTTCTAACACCGATCACTTATTGAGCGAAGAAGCAGAATTCTTCCTTCCGCTCATCCTAATGTATAAGAGGTATAGAAACAGATACAGCACTGTCTTGTTATAGGGCACATGTGTCTATTTATGACTACACTTTTACTGTTATGTAATGTTTAAAAAGTCCAAAACTCATTTCTTAATATATCTTTACAGTGATTGAAGCCACATTAGTTTCAGATACATAATGTTTGTAAATTCACATGCAAAATTCTTTCTATACTAGTAGAGGGGACATGGCGCCTTAATGTAGTTATATTCTCTAATTATATGCTCTGTATTGAAAAATTTCAATAGAAATTAACACATTATGTGACCATTCAATTTTATTGAGGTTAATAACAAAATAATGTGGAAAAGATGTAAATTTATATAAATGTGCAGACTCCAGTCATACCTCATAGACAGTAAACTCTTGTGACAAACTGTAAGCTCTTGTAACATATTTTTACTGTACGTTTGTATATATGCCCCATGACCTGTACAGTGCTGTGGATTATGATTGTGCAATATTAAGAATTTTTTTATTATTATTGCCAATCATCTAAAAACCGACAATTGTTTGTGATATTCAAGTTATACACATTAACCCATAAAGGGGGGGGGGAGCAGTTCACCTGCACAAAAACAGCCTGTGATGCCAGAGCACAGAGGGGCTCTGGTAACACGCTAGGGAGGGCGTCAGGCTCATGAGCATAATTTAAAAATTGATTTTAAAAGAGGCCATGGATAACAAATATAATAAGATTCCTACAGCCTGGAGCTATGGGTTAGTGTCCCTGGTTTATCACGCTGGATTTAAATGTTCGATTTCCTTTAAACTAAAGGCTTTAACAATTCCATTTCTTCACATATTTTAAAGCTATTACTGTATCTTGCATTGAATTTAATAGGGGTAGGCGTTTGATTTGCATGGTTTACTACCTTTTGCTTTGCCATGCTCTGCCCCCTGAAGAAGCTAGGTGACTAGCGATACGCGTGGGGTCTTCACCCCAGCTCCCCCCTCTGCATTACTTTTCCTCCACGACAGGTAAATTTGTGCCGCGCACCGTGCTCCCCGTTGTCCTATTCAGCATATCTTTTGGCATTGTCATTTCAAGTTTATGCATATATTTATGAATTTACTCTTTGTTTGTGGTTGAGCACAGTTACCTGTATATTTAATCTACCATTCTCTCGGAGGGAGGGGGGCCTCTTTGCAGGTAGGGGGAGCTGGCAGTTTGCGGGGTGACCAGCACTATCACATGTTGGGTTGCCTTGCATGGTTGGACTTGTGTGCCTTGTTCACACTTTTAGATGGTTTTATTGTTTTTTGTTTCTGTTGTGGTGTATTGTATTATTAATAAATTTATGCATTTTTTTGGTCACACAGCATACATCTTTGTCTCTTCATTTTTTTGTTTAAAAAGTTTGTGGTATAGCTTTGACCTTCATTTACTTGGATTTTGATTGGTGTAGTACTAGTACCATTTTCTTATGATAATTATACTCGGTCTCCTCTGACAATTGCCTATAAATTCCATTATAAATAGAAAATCTGCTACTGTTTTTTGTTATAAGTACACAATGTAATACTGTATTCATGTATTTACTTTAAAAGAGTTTGTAATAGTCTTCTACCAAGTCATTCAGATGGGGTTGTCTCATTTATTCTACATTAAGAAAATAAGCTTGAAAGGCAGATAGAAACTCTTCAGTTTCTATCTCATGCTTATTATGAGATTATTAACTTGATAGACTGTTACTTGTGAATAGAAAGAATTATCTAAAGCCTGTAATTAAGAGCCGTCGTCTACTTCCTCGACATGTTGTGTGCTGCTCAGTCCTGTACTCCCCATTGTCAAGTGCGGCTCATTGTTAATTCTATGAAAATGGTGCTAGCGCTGATGTAATACCACACTCGGACACATTCTTAAAAAGACACAGAGCAAATGTCAGAAACTTCTCCCAACATGTTAAAGTGATGACCTCAACCAGACACACCCAAAGTGGATTCAGAAGAGGTTAAAGCTCCTAAAATACTAGAAAGATGAACTATTTTTATGAGTTTCTTAAAGGGCATCTTTAAAACCTGCATACAAAGACAACACTAATGTAACAAATACACAAGACATAAGCCTGTGATGTACAGGATGCGAAGTGCAGAAACGGTAAACTGCACTCACAAGTCCACCAATGGTGACACTGTAAGCAGTCCAGTCTTCTAGAGACAGAGACAAGCAGACAAGAAAGCTGACATTCCCACAGGCCGAGACAGGCAGCTGAAGCTTCTAGCAAGAAATGACACACGTTAAAACATGAAAACATAAATTAATGTGGAAATGTACACCATACTGTATCTTAGTTACCAGAAATAAGGCAATCATAGAGGTTTGCAGTAAGGCCGGGTTCATCCAACATGGAAAGAGATTTAGTGCAGGACAATAAAGGACAGAAAATATGTGATGAATGTGACGTTTTAATTTACCTTAAAGGAAATGTAGCATTAAAATCTGTCATGATAAACCAGGGACACCTACCCATAGATCCAGGCACTGTGACTGTGGTAATCTTCTTAAATTTGCTATCCATGGCCTCCTTCCTTCCAAAATCAACTTTTAAAAATATGCTAATGAACCCGAGGGGCTCTAGGGGTGTTTCCAGGTGCCTTCAGTGATGCATTTTCAGTGAGCAGAACATGTCTCACCCTTCCCCTGCTCTCTCCCTCCTCCCACTGCCAGTGGAATCTAGCAGCAGCAGGAAGTGCAGGGGGAGGGGAGACCTTCTCAGCTCATTGTAACAACAATTGAAAAGACATCAATAAGGGGCTCTGGAAACACCCAGCAGAGCCTCTCAGGCTCATTGGTATAACTTTAAAAGGCGATTTTAGAAGGAAGGTGGACATGGATAACAAATATAAGAAGATTATCACAGTCACAGTGCCTGGATCTATGAGTAAGTGCCCCTGGCTTATCATGATGGATTTTGATGGTAGATTTTCCATAAGAAATGTTGTTTCAATGGTACTATTTACAAACAATTGAGGAAGCTATAGGGTAACCGTTGTCTTATGCTTCAATTTGCTTTACATTTAGGGAAATAATTATCATCCATTGAGCGCATATTGGTAAGTACATAGTTTGCAGAATGTTACCTGTTTTCCCGCTCATACATCTCCTTTGATGCTCCACGGAGCTGTTCAATTTCTTGATTGGTTTTTAGCCTAATTTGCTCCAATTCATCACGCAGTTTGTTTTCATACTCGGTTTTATAATGGTCTCTGCAAACAAGTAATAAATAACATTCATTTTTATATGTATGAACTTAAAGGAAACCTGAGTTTCTAGATGATGTTTGTTTCACAGCCAGGTGTCGTGGCATCATGCAGAAAATCAACTTTGAAGTGAGATGTAAATTGGTTTTATGATGTCAAGGAGGCGGAGAGTTCAACACTGAAGTCAAGCTTTCCCTGCCTTAAAATGCCCCCTTCACTGTAATTGAAAGCCTGCATCCATGGACATTATTGATCAGATCTTATGAAGTCCGTCGCATGATGTCAATCACATGGTCGGAGGTGTTCAGGGAAGGGAAAGCTTGACTTCAGTGTAAAACTCTCCGCCTCCCTGACTTAATTCATCTAACTTCAAAGTTAATTTTCTGGGTGATGCCACCATACTGGGTCATAAAAGAAACATGATCTATAAAAGCTTTTCAACTGCTTGACAACATACTGGTAGTGGTTTATTAGACCAATTTCTGATGACTGGTACCCTTTAATAAATGGATACATTTGCAGACATAATAGTATAAAAGGGTTGTTCAGATTTTTAAAAATTTTTCTATATGACTGGGATTTAAAAACAATAAACCTCTTATACCGTATATACTCGAGTATAAGCCGACCCGAGTATAAGCCGAGACCCCTAATTTCAACACAAAAAACTGGGAAAACCTATTGACTCGAGTATAAGCCGAGGGTGGGAAATGCATTGGTTACAGCCTCCCAGTATATAGTCTGCCAGCCCCTGTAGCATACAGCCTGCCCAACCCCTGTAGTAGGAAAAAAAATAACACTGTACTCATCTTTCCGACATCCCCCATAGGTCCTCTTCTGTCTCAGACAGAAGAGGACCTATGGGTGATGTCAGAAAGGTGAGTTTTGTCTTTATGTTTTTAGTTGACTCGAGTATAAGCTGAGTTAGGGTTTTTGAGCACAAATTTTGTGCTGAAAAACTAGGCTTATACTCGAGTATACAGGTTTTATTGGGTTTCCGTTCACCCACAGCGTGGTCCACCACTATTAGTTTACAGAGGCCGGTGGTGCCTTCCCGACCACAGCTGTGTGCCCCTTACAGCCTGAAACGAATACTGTAGCAGGTGCGCTACTTAAAGATTTTTCCAGCTAGTTAACAAATGTTCAAGAATTTTATTTCATTTTTTGTTTTATTTGGGAAATAAATTTCAAATGAACGCAAAGGGAACATTATAAATGAATACCCTACTGTGCGACAGCTTTGATATATAGTCTGGGGTAATCGGGTCGTCTATGGCAGGGTTTTTCATAGTGTAGTGGGGATTTTTTAAAATTGGGAAATAGGAATATTTATTTCTAGATATTTATTTATTTTATGCATGTTTTTATATTTTATATGTCCCCAAAGACGTGATAATAGACCTATGGTATCGCATGGGACAATAATGTGTGTGTAAATAAACAGAGATGGGGGGGGGACCATGTTTATGACTTAGATTATTTTGCATATTTATTGTAATTTTTTAAAATTTTTGTCTCTTTAGGCACCCTGGGTTGTTTGAACCTTAAAGCGGCTAACCACTCATACAATATACTGCAATCCTATTACACCTTGCCTCCGGGAGAGGCGCAATCAGAATTAGTGAACTTATTTTTTTAAATATGTTTGGATGACATAGAAACAAGAGAATTCTACTTAAGGCACAAATCAGATGAATTGGTAATTTTATTCAGTGATGAGAACCCCACGACAATGGATGGTCCAATGGGGTCCGAGGTGCCTACGTCTGACCCTGCGTTGCTCCCCCAGATCAGCCAGTCACGCAAGTCCGGGTTGCCCCGTTCATCTTTATGGAGCTGACAGAGATTTCCAAGTATGGCACTCGGCAATCTCCATCAGCTACATATAGATGAATGGAGCAGAATGAACACGCGTGGCTGGCTGGCTGCTCCGCTCATCTCGAGGAGGCATGAGGGGTCGACGGAGGTACATCGGACCAACCATTCGATCTGTGGGGGACTCATCACTAAAAACCCCATCAATCAGCAAGATTGGTTTCATGGGAAAACCCCTTTAAAGGGCCTAAAGGAAATCATGATACAAAAGCTGGAGCCTATCTGGCTGAAAGTGACAAATACATGCAATGTCTGATATCTGTGAGAACTGACCTAGAAGCAACATATTTTTCATACAGTTCTTCTCTAGCTTTTTTGGCATCTTCCAGCTGGCTTTGAAGTCTCTCCAAGCGGTCCTCTTCATGGGCACATCTAACATTCAGTTCCATGTTCTGGCGGTTTAGAAATTCTTTGTCTTTTTGGAGCAAGGAAACAGACTGTCGCAATGTACTAACCTAAAAAACACAGTACCAATGTATCACTTAACTGGATGGAAGAATGATCTGCAGCTTCCACAGACTATGCAGAGACACATCTACAACTGGTAACTGGAGGGGGCCCTTCACAGGATTTCATGCTCTGGTGTGTACCACCTATGGTATGCAGTTATTTGAGGGAAATCGGGTAAGAAGGAAGCAGACAAGAACTGAAATATAACTATTTTATTAATCTAAAATTTAATGCCGGCAGAGATAAGAGAGACTTATACTCGGTAGAATTGGGACCAAGGGGAGAGGAGCACTGCCCCCCCACTTACACTCTGGTTTTCCCTCTTGTCTCCTTCTTCTTGCCTTTTCTCTCCTTGTTCCCTCTTGTTCATCCCTTCCTAGTCCTGTGTATATAAACCCCTTATTCCTTGGAACTGTAGAACCAATTATTAATATTTCTACAGTACGTTCTTGTGTTATCCTTACTTTAGTGTTTAACCCCTTAAGGACACAAGGTTTTTACGCTCATTTCTCGCTCTCCACCTTCAAAAATCCATAACTTTCTTATTTTTACGTGTACAGACCTGTGTGAGGGCTTATTTTGTGCGAAACAAATTTTACTTTCCTGTAATGTTATTTATTTTAACATGCCGTGTACTGCGAAGCTGGAAAAAAATCCAAATGTGGAAAAAAATTTTAAAAACGCACGTGCGTCACGTTCTTGTGGGCTCAGTTTTTACAACAAATTTATACAGGTTTTATTGGGTTTTAATACATTTTCAAAAATTAAACAAATGTGTATAAAAAGAAAAAAAAAATGTTGTCATCTTCTGACGCTAAAAACTTTTTCATACTTGGTGCACGGAGATGTGTGAGTGGTCATTTTTTTGCGAAATGAGCCGACGTTTTCATTGCTAACATTTTGAGGTCTGTGCGACATTTTGATAATTTTTTATGTGATGTAAAAAGGTGTAAAAGTCGCATTTCGGACATTTGGGCACCATTTCCCGCCTCGGAGGCCGTAACCGTTTTTATATTTTGATAGATCGGGCATTTTGGGACGCGGTGATCCCTAATGTGTCTGTGATTTTTACTGTTTATTATGTTTTAGATCAGTTCTAGGGAAAGGGGGGGGGGGGATTTGAATTTTTAATATTTTATTAATTTTTTTTTATTTTTGAAACTTTTTTTTTTCACTATTTCTTAGACCATCTAGGGTACATTAACCCTAGATGGTCAGATCGTTCCTACCATATACTGCAATACTTCTGTATTGCAATATATGGAACTTTTGCAGCTCATTCATTACAATGAGCCACTGGCTGCAGATATTGGTTGCCATGGTAGCCTCGGGTCTTTGTTTGACCCAAGGCTACCATGGCAACCAATCGCCGCCCTCCCATGACGATCGGGCGCGACGATCGTAATTTCCGGCGGCAATGAAAGGGTTAATAGCCCCGATCCGTGCAAGCACCGGCCGTGGTTATCAGCGGTGGGGGTTTGCTGCAATATGCAACAACCCCCACCCTTGTATGAAGAGGACTCAGCCCGTGAGCCCTCTTCATACATCCCCTGCACCTCTGCGCCGTAGAGCTACAGCGCAGAGCTTTAAGGGGTTAATTGATTGCGCCTACGCTTATGATTGTTGATAATAGTATTAATTTAGGTTTTGTTATACTAGCTGTTGTGCATACTGTGTAAAGTGTTTAAAGGGAACCCGTCACCAGGAATGTGATTTTTAACTGGTCAAGGGTTCCAATAGTCTACACTATGCTGATTTTTCCTTTGTCAGCATTCTGAATCATTTAAGTAGTTTATATAAGTTTAATTCACATTACCTGGCTGCTCGCCAGCAGCATGTCGTGAGTCCTGAATAGGGGGCTTTAGGCTGCAGCCTGTGTGTGCCTGTGTCAGTCTTCTCTCCTCAAAACTCATGCAGCACCCTCTCCCCTCCCTGTCATGTACATTGAGCTGGAAGGGGAGGATGATGGTGTGGAGTAGAGGAAGATTGCATGAGGAGACACAAGTACACACTTTTAAAATGATGCTAATGAGTCCCTCCATGCAGCAGAGTCACAAGGTGTTAAACTGTGAAGGAGCAGATCTCCACCCACCCACCCACTGTGTGAAATAACATCAGGCAGAGGAAGGGAGGAAGTGCAGAGGTCTCAGAGGGGCTCTGATAACACCCCCAGGAGCCCTTCAGACTCTTTAGCATAATTTTTAAAAGCTGATTTTAGAAGAAAGGAGGCCATGGATAACAAATATAAGAGGATTACAACAGTCATGGTGCCTGGATCTATGAGAAAGTGCCCCTGGTTTATCATGCTTGATTTTGATGGTAGATTTTCTTTAAATTACTGTATTTTTGTGCATTTTCAAACATTATCCTCTACTGTTATCATCGATTTGACGAAGTTACCAACATAAATCTATCTCCCCTAGAAACATTGTCCATGCCGTTTAAGGCTGACTTCTGTATTAAACTGCATCAAATAGTTTAATGCCTCATGCCACATTAATCGGGTCGATTTGGAATCCTAAAATAGTACAAGTCCGAATGGACAAGATCTCGGCAGTGACACCTCCTTTCATGCTGCTTCAATGAAACCCCGGCTTCATTGTGCATGTGCCGTGCCTACAGTGCTAGCACAATCCCGAGGTTGGTATAAGTAAAATGAAAAATCATACAGACACGGGGACACTGAACCCAACAAGGTTCCCTTTAAGATGATTTTTGAACACCTTTTGACTAGTACAGCGAATAGGGCCTGGCTACAGAAAAGCAGATGTGGCTTTGCAAGATGAGGTTCCATTAACGCAAGCATAGCAGCTCGTTTACGGACATCACTGAGGTGCATTATGCAAGGGCACGTTGCATTGAGCACAACATGTCTCATCGTGCCACGACTGTGCCATAAAAGATAGGGCAAGTCCCATTCTTGCACGGATTTGCGCTGACCCCTTGAATGTGTGAACGCAGCCAAATGGCGTTGGCCATAGAGAACTGCGTTGATTTATCAATGTACCAAATCCATAAACTAACTTTTATTTAAGCTTTAGAAATGTACAGTATGTTCTGTGTGGACTTCTCAGGAATACTTTACACATAAAAAGATGAATCCCTTTCTTCTAATTCTTCTATGGAGCTTAGGTTGTGTGTGGAACTTAGAACAAGCACCTTAGCAGATGGAAGGATGGATGGTGGTTTCGCTATTCCTGAGTTTTCTCAGGTCCAGTTAAATTTTGTGGACAGGTGTCACGGTTATATGAATGTGGTTGTTTCTTTGGAGTATTTATAGGTGTATAAGTTGTCATCCTTTTAATAATGTCCCTAGTTCCTGAGATCCAGTTGGGGATAAAGTGAAACAAGAAGTATATACAAAATTTGCTGACCTTTTCAGGATACAATGATTCATTATTTACACAAGACTGGAACGCACCTTATGCCAACTCTCCAGGATTTGAGAGATAAAAATAGCGCTGCTGATTTTTAACCATTTAAATAAAAAAATGCTATCATAAGAAAATCAATAAGTTGAAAGTATAGATGTGGCTTACACACAGTGTGTGATTGATGGCATTGATATTTATGGCTTAATACCTAAGACATATATTGTTATTAGTCACACCACAGGCAGTTTATCTGGGAGTGCGGCCTGCGTTTTAAAGCAGCACTAACCACACAAGGAAGTATTTCTTTCTTATTGTTGGCATCTAATTGATTTCCCAAATATTTTCACAACCAAGGCATTCCCAGTGGTAAGACGGCCAAAGTGCCCCGGAATCGTGCATTATGGCCTTCACACAAAAGGATGAGTGGGCCAGATAATTCAGCTGGATTTCTACTAAAATACATTTCTCCACCATACAATTACTGCCAGCCATGATCACACTAATGCAGTCGTGCATTATTTACTAGCTTTAACAATGATGCGGATGTAAATGGAGGGTTGACTACATTACACAGTACATTGTATAAAATCAGTGGACTACACATTTGCTTGGTCAGTCCTAGTCAACCTTCAAAGAGGAAGATTTGGCCTGATCGGAAATGTTAAAGGGCTGTTCCCTTTATAGAAAATATATCCTATTTGTATCATAAAGTCATACAATTTTCTAATATTTTTTCTGTCTTATTTTCTCATGGTTTTCTAGATCTCTCCTTGCTGTCCTGCTATAGAAAACTTCATTGTTTACTTCCTGTAATTAGAAATGAGCATGGTCATGTGATGTCACACAGCGCTGATTACTCTCTATTATCAAGACGTGCACCTGTGTGACATATAGAAGCTCCTATACCATGACAGCAAACATAGATCCAGAGAATTATGAGGAAATGATACACAAAGTATACTGGATAATTGTCAAAATTTTTAGCAGACAAAAACATTTATTTGCAAAAACGTTCTTTAAGGTGTTTGAGTGGCCAGCTATTCTTAAGTGTGGAAGTTTAGCACTTACTTCCTGAGCCAAATCGTTTCTATCTTTTGACTGTGTCTTATATGTCGCATCCAGTATTTCAAAATTTCTTTTGAGCTCTAATAATTCCCGTTCCAGAGTATCTCGTTCACTAATTTAAAAAAAATAATAAAAATTAGAACATTACCTAATGCAAGTTTAACTAAACACATAATATCTTATGCGATATAGAACCCTACAAAGTAATGTGCACATTCTTGAATAATACAAAGACTTATAGGGGAATTCTCATCTGGGCATTCACATCCATATTCATTAATCTGCTATATATATATATATATATATATATATATATATATATATATATATATATATATATATATATATATATATACGGCCACCTCTGTTGGGGTGATTGCACAAAGAAACAAAAGGGTTTGGTACATGAAATGTCGGGGAGTTACTGTATGTCCCACAGTCGTATTGTGGTAAAGATTACTGAATCCAGGTGGACAAGCAGGACTCAATAGCGCATGTATGGCCACCGCTGCCAGAGTGCAAGGTGGTCGTATCCGAGGAAGCCATCTCGTTTCTAAGGGACAACATGACTACATTTATGAGAAATTATATTCACACAGGAACATTTTTTTTTAATAACATCCAATTGAAGAAATGTTTATGTATGGCAAATTAATTCAAATAAATGTAAATGCCCAGATGGAAATTCCCCTTTAAGGATACTCCCTGATAGCAGACTAAAAATCTTAACAAATGTGATGCATGACATTATGATGCATCATATGTATGTACTTCATTTTTGAAATAACCTCAAATGCAGTTTTCTATCACTAAGTGGTTGATCACTGTTCTGATCAACGTAAATGATACACAGCTGTAAGGATGGCTGCAAGAAGATGTGCTAAGGATAGGGAGTAGTATTCTTACCAAATATTCTACATCAGTCTTGTTACATAACTACACAAGTACAACAGGGTGTCTTGTAAGAGTAACTTTCTTACCAATAATAACAAGACCAGAATATTTGATACCTTTTGACTTTGTCATAATTCTCTATCCTAAAGTCTCCTTGGTGGATGAGCTGTTTGGTGTCGGACAGTTGCAGTGTTAACCTCTGACATCTTGTATCCAGCTCAGAACGGCATCTCCTCTCCTCTTCATAGCTCTGCCAGGAAAGAAACAGATGTTTTGAGACTTAGTACAGGTAAACTTAAGAACTATAATAGTAAATAGCTCAATGTTATCCAAGTCTTAGGGTCCACAAAGTGTAAAGATAGTCATACAAATTGGAATCATTTGAGACAAATACACTGATGTTAATGAGACTGGCAGATCATGTAAAGTCTATGTCCATCAATGTTAGGTGGGAAAGGAGAATCAATCAATTTCAACTGGCACAATTTTCTTGTTTCCATGCCTACCACAGATACATTAAGTGGCTTATTCCCCTCAACCATTAGTCAGTAATGATAATAAATCTTTATTACTATAACACCATTACATTTCACAGCACTGTATAAAATCATGGGCTACATATACAAACTAAATAAAACATTACAAAGTAATAACATGGTCATGTGGTACAACAGGAGTGAGGACCTGTGCGCAAGAGCTTACAGCTAAAGTTCTACTTTCAATCTGGTCTTCATTCTAGGAATTATCTTATACCAATATCCTCTATAATATTATTTTCGGCTTCTCATTCCTACTGTTGCACGGATAATGATATTGCTACTCTGATAGGTCTCATTCCATCTATTTATGTACACCACAGTTTTAAAAAGGAGTGTGGAATATGAAGATTCTATATGAATAAAGATTATAGCACAGAGGAAAGACCTAGATAAACTATGAAAAGTGCATCGAGTCAAATACTGTGGTTGATACTAGTATGTGAGAAACAAAGCTCATACTCAAATGAATGCCATTGTCAAAACATCTGAGGTTTACATATTCCTCTTGATATGCCTGCCATAGAAAAACATATAAATATACGCAATCCACCCCGCATACCTGCAATATGTGACCTTTAAATCAAAAGAAAGCTAAATATACCAAACATCTGGAAGAAGTTGAAAAACACGCTTTGCTAGATTTATCTTCTGCTGTTTCCATGTTCATAAGGCAAATATTGACCAAGTCATAGGTCAGTATTACCCACCAAGAGAAATAAATCTGAGGATGTACTAAAACAGAAGCAGGATAACAACATCTACTTTGCATTGCTAAAATCTTGCACAGTGAGATAAAAAACAGAATCAAGCAGAGGAGCTGGCATGAGGCAAGAAGGCCACCATGGTTAGCACATTCATTCCAACCTACAAAACAAAAACCAACATTTTGCTGTTCCGATCCATAAATCTGGATGTGGTCGGTGACAAATAAATGACGCACCTCTATCAAACTCTTAAGCTGATGCTTGTACCCATTGATCTCTTCACATTGTTTTTCATTCTTCACGTGGAGGTCATTTATTTTATTTTTCAGGGGTTGGACCACTTCATAGAAACGCATCTGAAATGGCGAGAAATGTAACAAATAGGTGACATGGTACTAAACATTCAGAAAATGGAGCAGCTTCAATACTTGTACATGGACAGATAAGAAACATCCCCATACACATTTACTACTGATCAATGGTATCATCGGAAATTAAATCTTCCCAAATCAGCCACAAGTAAAAACAGCATTGTCTAAATCACTTTATATAGAACACAGCATTGTGCTATAATTATAATCACAGTTCAGTGTTGCTATGAAGGGATTCCTTGCATCATACATTACTATGACGTACTGAGTCCTGTCCTCTTGTATGGTGGTCAGTCCATGAAAACGGTCTGTGATTCAAGGACCTACACTGTCATGTGTTGTGAAGAGTGTAGTAAATTTACTATACACCCCAAGGGCTTAGTTCATATCATGGCAATTAAATTTTCTGAATGATGGAGAAAGAGTAAGAAATAGAGATCTTATTTATGCTATTTATGGAAAATAGAAGAGCAGATCATCTCCACCCACTACTCCAGGGAGAAACGAGAACTAGGCTATAACTTACCACCTGCACTCAACAGGTTTCATTACAGGCCATAATAAATAGTAGGTCCTCTGCTATTTATAACTGAATATAACCGAAGGGCTGTTAATGTCTATAGGAAACGGAAGGAGAACAGAAGACCCTGCGTTCATCTTCTGTTTTAGTTACTTTGAATAAGACGCTATACTATTTTATGAAGACGTTGCCGAATTACAGTATATATTAAATGTAGAAAAGCCTACAGCTGGCCATATAGATGACATTTTGTTTGATCCCTAGTGACTGATTCGGTCCTGTGACATCTACTAAAAAGTTAAAATTGGAAAACAGTTTATTAAAGCAAGACATGTATGCCCGGCCTTAGATCTTATTATGTGGGAATGTTAGTGACCCAGATCTGAACATGTATGTTAAGGGGGAGCTTGGAGCGATGCTGCATAGAGTTCCCCACAGCTGTGGTCCTCCAAGAATATTGCATTAATATAATTAAAGCTCCATCACTGTATAATTAAATATTATGAGATGTTCCTCACAATTTCCAAGATCATCCTAGATGTTTTCAGTGTATTAAAACTCTCAGGGGCACATTAACTAAATACAGTGCAGTCTGTACTATGTGCAGTTTGTCTGTGTATAGTGCAGGGGGGCGCCAGATTCAGGATTTAGAGCGCAGGTTCTTCATGAATCTGGCGCTCCGTGCACTGCTCCGACAGAGTGCACCACTGTTTGGTGCACATTTAACATAGGGCGTGCAACAGATTTCTGTCAAACTCTAGGTGTATGTTGTGCAATTACATGTATTCAGACAAGCAGTTGAAAAAAAATATTTGGAAACCCCTGTGACATGAGCGCCATCATGTGGTCACAGCACATATTACAACCAATTGTTAGGAATAAAAGCAAAATAATATGAGCGGAAACACTAATGGAACCTTAATAAATTATATTAATAGCAAAAATCATAAACGCCCTGTGTAAGGAATTCTCACTTTTAATAAAAGTTTACACTATACTTTTTACAGCTGTATTCACAATACCATCCGCAGCTTCCATTGTTACGATGTTATAATCGTCTGTTAACAGACAGTAATAAGAATCGTTTGAGACTGTTAACACATAATTATATGTTGTAACAACTAAATAAAGGTTCCAACTTAACTGACATATTTACATTATTAAGCACTAATCTCTATCCATCTATGGAAAACACTGTGGTTTTAACTCAGCAGTGGACGCCGAATCTGCGGCAACGTCACTGCAGTTTTCTTCTGCTCCTGGGCTAATCATGGGAGCAAGACTGGGTCTCTGGCTGTTGGCGACAGCCGGAGACTCTAGGGTGAAGGATAAGCAGTTTATTACCGCATAATACCCTCTCGAGTCCTCACAGAAGTAGCACAATGCACCAAGGAGCACTGTCCTACCCTGTAGGAGTTAATCAGGGCTGCTGGGTCTGATCATACCCAGTCCAGCTTTGATCCAACATCTGCCCCTCTTACAGATGCCCCGGTTACAGAAAAACAGAATTTAAAAAACAGAGGAAAAAAGAAAAAAACACACACACACAAATATTTAAAAATAAACATTAATATTCCTCAATAAAATAAAATCTCTCCGCTACACTATAAAAAAAATATCGCCATAGAAGCCCCTTTTAACCCAAACTATACATATTTTATATGAAAACAAATGTCACACACGAGGGAATTAATTTATAATGGTCATTTTGAGTTGATTTGAAAAGTGAAAAAAATATTCTATGCATTGCAAAAATGATATATTTCTCTCCAGTTTTTGTAATTTGAATCCCCCAAAAAACAAAAAATGAAAAATGTCTCTGAACTTTTTTTTATTTGTAACTATCCCTATGTGTCACCAAAAAAAAAAAAAAAACTGCAAAAAATGTTTAAGTTATTCCACAAAAAAAAAAAAGTTATGGCCCTTAAAACAATAAGCATGAAAAATTGGTAGAAATGCTGTGGTCAGTAAAGCATTTTAAGGCCTGGTCAGGAAGGGGTTAAACACACATCATTTTTGTATTTATAAGAGGCATGCCAATTTTTATTTATTATATAATGTACAAATATAATGCAAGAAATAATGTCCGGGGTCTTATGGACTACTTGTTATATACATAGAATTGTTTTAGACTATAAATACCAGGAGAGGCTACAAATCCTCTTTATTAATTAATTTATTAATTTATTATTTATTATTTTATTAATTGTTCCTGAGAAAGTATCAGAACTAGTAAAATGTGGACATTTCTTCTTTGGCGCGTATGATGTGGAAGACTTGGAACCTTATGGTTCTGGATCAGTCCTGTGGATCTGGGTCAAAAAGCCTCCCATAAACTATGAACTTACTTATTAGATGTCCTCAGGCCACTGAAAGTAACTATATAAATGCTCCATGGAGAGAAGATGACATCACACATAATACTCACAGATACATATTCAGGAATAGAGAGCTGGTCCTCAGGAAGGCCGCTCAGATTATCATAGCCCTCCTTAGTTATCTCCAGGTCATGTAAACTGCGGCGTATGCTCCCCGCACGCTCTCTCAGCTGCCGGTTTGTTTCTTCTGATTGTTTGAGTCTTGACAGTATGGTTTCCATTTCTTTTTTCATTTGCTCTTGATGCTTTCTAAATACAGTGAGAAACGTCCTATTAGGTTAATACTTGCAAGGTGCCATGGGTGGGAAGAAACATATGCAATTTGAGATAAAAAGCAGACTTCATACTATGTAGGCTACATTCACATTAACGTGTGCCCGCCATACAATAGCATGGTGGGCACATGTCGGTGCCAGGGAGAGGAGGAGCACTGCTCAACCCCGCCCCTCTCCATAGAGAAACATGGGGCACGGCCCTGTATTCCGGGAAAGGATAGGACATGTCCTATCTTTTCCAGGGGTATGGAACGGTACAGTGCACACTTGTGCTGCACCATCCCGCTCCCGTACGCGCCGTTGCACCCATTGCCATCTATGGGGGACGTATATATCCGACGTATATACATCGTCCGTATATACATTCCCCTAACGGCTGTGTGAATGCAGCCTTAGTCTGTACATCTTGGCTTTTCAGCTCCATTAAGCCCTGCATCTACAAGCACTGGTGCATTATATTATGAGTCCAGAACAATGATAGCACAAACACTATAGGCAGCTATAACCCAGGTGCATCATAAGGGAAGATGTAAGCTCCATCGCATATAAACAAACCATATGGTCTTGTAGGTGAAGGGTCCTGCATTTCTTACATTACATGAATACTTTTCTAGCATCACCTACTAACTTATTGCCTAGTAAACTTTGGATTTCTTATATCCATTGTTGGCGTTCAGACACATCTCTTTGTTTTAGCACCATGGAACAGGCCTATCGGTGCATCACCAGCCATAGCGGAGTAAATAGTCATGGTCATCTTCTACGTAACAAGAGACTGTGTAATCATCAGCAGTAACTGTGATAGAAGTCCATGTCCTATCCTGTAGAGTGCGTGTGTGGTACAGATCATGCATTTTCATCAAGATGTTCTGGAGGAGCCCATAGAACAGTGTGTTACCAAAACCTTATTTACATTGTCCAAATGAACAAGTGGATCCACCTGTGGGCTCATGTTTAAAGGATGCAACACAGAGTACCATCACCGTACTTTATAAATATATTCAGTATATAGCATCTCAACAATCCTAAGTATAATAAAAAGGGTACTGTATATACTCGAGTATAAGCCGACCCGAGTATAAGCCGAGGCCCCTAATTTTACCACAAAATACTGGGAAAACCTATTGACTCGAGTATAAGCCGAGGGTGGGAAATGCATTGGTCACAGCCCCCCCCAGTATATAGCCACCGAGCCCCCAGTAGTATATAGACAGCAGCCCCCAGTAGTACATAGCCTGCCAGCCGCTGCCCCAGTATAGTCTGCCAGCCCCTGCCCCAATATATAGCCTGTCAGCCCCTGCCCCGGCCCGAAAGTTAATTTAAAAAAATAAAAAATCTAAACTCACCTTTTCGGCGGCCGTGCGAGTCTTCTATGCGATCCCTCTGGCTGCGGCGCCAGGTCCGTGCGGCGCGCAGCGCTGACATCAAAGTGTGTGCTGACTGCCGGCACACACAATACGATCGCGGCGGCGGCTGAAGTCAGTGACTCTGACATTGCACTGACCTGGTGCCGCAGCCAGAGGGATCGCATAGAAGGCTCGCGCGGCCGCTGGAAAGGTAAGTTTAGATTAATTTTTTTTTTAGCTTTTTGACTCGAGTATAAGCCGAGTGAGTGTTTTTCAGCACATTTTTTGTGCTGAAAAACTCGGCTTATACTCGAGTATATACGGTAAGTTTTTTCTTATATACCATAGAAGCACTGGATTGCCTAGCCAACCAATATCATTCCTCCAGGGTCCTGCCTTCTCAATGTGAGGGAAAGTATTCCTGACCCAGAGTTCAGAGGGGAAGATTTAAAGGAACTATAGAAATGCACATCCTGACGACTACATCTGAAAGTTCATTCCAGCGATGAGAAACACCTCCGGATTTACTAAGAGGCCAGATCCTCCTTGTATAAATGGCAATGGGGAATATTAAGATTGGCGCTTAATGCACAATCATTAATAAATTTCCCCCAATGTGTTTATAATTATCGGTTTCTTTTAATAATCTAATCCCTAGTTAAATATTTGTGTGCTTCCCAAGAAGTAAAAGAAAAAAATAGGTGTGTCAAGATGAAAAAAAATGATTCCTATCTCTTCCAAATTTATGCTTGGAAACGCCATCTGAAATAATAAATCTCAATTAGTTATTCAACGGGGGAATCAGAAAATTAATAGCAATGAACCCAGACAAAGATATAATGTTACAGTCTAAAACAAGTGTTGTGAATTACTGTACATTAAAAAGCAATACAGGAGCAAAGAGAGGAAATGGGGGAGAATTGGAGAGGGAAAGATGAAGATAATATACTCTACAAACCACCCACAGATGTTTATCCTGAAAATGACTGGAAACCTGGTCATGGGAAGTGTCACTCCTAATGTGATGTAGGTAACCTGACAGTAACATGCTGAATGTCCAGCAGGTCATGGCACTGGATGTACTAGACCCAGCAGTCTTCTAGCAATACGTCTTCATGATAGAAATTATCATTAAGATGCACATATGGGCTAGGTAAAGGCGAAACATGCGACGGGGACATTGTTACCCCGGACACTCATGTGCTATCATTCAAGTAAAATGGGCAAGTTTTATTTACTATAGATCTAACATTGGGGCAGAATGACGGATTTATTCTACTAAATACATCTACACCAAAAAAAGACATTATTCATTATGTTGCCGGTTATCCTCTTCCCCCTATGTTGGATGAACTTTTTATTATCCAATATATGCACTATTATAATAATAATAATAATTCTTTATTTATATAGCGCACACAGATTACGCAGCGCTGCACATAACATGACACATTTTTGCACTTTAGAAGGCCTGTGTTATTAGGGGTAACTCACTGTCTGTTTTAGACTGTCCTGCTGTCTTTTTAAAATGTTTTTTATATGATTGATACAATAATGCTTATTTCATTTATCTTTTCTCCCTTGGCATTAATTTTTCCCCAAATTGTGGGATAAAATAGGTAGTATATTCTAGTTAGCCAAACCAAGGCTTGGCGTTACTATAGGGGTACAGGAGCCCATTATGGCCATTTGCACATATGTAGTATATATCCTGCCAGCCCCCTGTAGTATGTATATAGCCCGCCCCTAGTATACAGCCCGCCAGCCCCCTCTAGTATACAGCCCGCCAGCCCCCTCTAGTATACAGCCCGCCAGCCCCCTCTTGTATACAGCCCGCCAGCCCCCTCTTGTATACAGCCCGCCAGCCCCCTCTTGTATACAGCCCGCCAGCCCCCTCTTGTATACAGCCCGCCAGCCCCCTCTTGTATACAGCCCGCCAGCCCCCTCTTGTATACAGCCCGCCAGCCCCCTCTTGTATACAGCCCGCCAGCCCCCTCTTGTATACAGCCCGCCAGCCCCCTCTTGTATACAGCCCGCCAGCCCCCTCTTGTATACAGCCCGCCAACCCCCTCTTGTATACAGCCCGCCAACCCCCTCTTGTATACAGCCCGCCCAGCCCCCTCTAGTATACAGCCCGCCCAGCCCCCTCTAGTATACAGCCCGCCCAGCCCCCGTAGTATACAGCCCGCCCAGCCCCCGTAGTATACAGCCCGCCCAGCCCCCGTAGTATACAGCCCGCCCAGCCCCCGTAGTATACAGCCCGCCCAGCCCCCGTAGTATACAGCCCGCCCAGCCCCCGTAGTATACAGCCCGCCCAGCCCCCGTAGTATACAGCCCGCCCAGCCCCCGTAGTATACAGCCCGCCCAGCCCCCGTAGTATACAGCCCGCCCAGCCCCCGTAGTATACAACCTGCCCAGCCCCCGTAGTATACAACCTGCCCAGCCCCCGTAGTATACAGCCTGCCCAGCCCCCGTAGTATACAACCTGCCCAGCCCCCGTAGTATACAACCTGCCCAGCCCCCGTAGTATACAGCCTGCCCAGCCCCCGTAGTATACAGCCTGCCCAGCCCCTGTAGTATACAGCCTGCCCAGCCCCTGTAGTATACAGCCTGCCCAGCCCCTGTAGTATACAGCCTGCCCAGCCCCTGTAGTATACAGCCTGCCCAGCCCCTGTAGTATATAGCCTGCCCAGCCCCTGTAGTATACAGCATGCCCAGCCCCCGTAGTATACAGCCTGCCCAGCCCCCGTAGTATACAGCCTGCCCAGCCCCCGTAGTATACAGCCTGCCCAGCCCCCGTAGTATACAGCCTGCCCAGCCCCCGTAGTATACAGCCTGCCCAGCCCCCGTAGTATACAGCCTGCCCAGCCCCCGTAGTATACAACCTGCCCAGCCCCCGTAGTATACAGCCTGCCCAGCCCCCGTAGTATACAACCTGCCCAGCCCCCGTAGTATACAGCCTGCCCAGCCCCCGTAGTATACAGCCTGCCCAGCCCCTGTAGTATACAGCCTGCCCAGCCCCTGTAGTATACAGCCTGCCCAGCCCCTGTAGTATACAGCCTGCCCAGCCCCTGTAGTATACAGCCTGCCCAGCCCCTGTAGTATACAGCCTGCCCAGCCCCTGTAGTATATAGCCTGCCCAGCCCCTGTAGTATACAGCATGCCAGCCCCTGGCACTCAAGTATAATACTTGAGTATATACGGTATTAAAGACCCTGCTCCAGCTTTCTTCTTATCAGTGCAAACTGCTTGCACATGTGTTCATAAAATGTCACTGCTGCAATATTCCTGACACAAAACTCTGCACATAAAGTGGCGTTGCAGTGCATAGTTGGCTCGTCTCCCACATTTCTCATGCGTGTCGAATTGTGTCGCATGTTCTATGTTAAAGGTGCACCAAAAAAAGGTTGGTGCATTCTGCCAGAGAAGAGCAGGGAGCGCCAGATTCATAAAGAACGTGCAACACAATTAATGAATCTGGTGCACCCTGCACACCCCCACACCTCCCTCTCACAGCATGGGAAAGTGAGGTGGCAAAGGTGTGCATTATTAACAGCCCAGAGCTGCAAAACATAACCCGGCATGTCAAGACTAGCGACAAACGGTACCGGGATCAAGATGAATAGGAGAGGTGATGAGTATTTGTAGGGTTTTTATGTTTTTTCAGTGGTTAATTTCCTTTAAACTCCATAACTTGTTGTCCTTAACTTCTAATCAGAAATCCATTAGAAAATGAATGAAACGACCAGATTGGATGTTATGGCTATTCCATCTCTGACTAAGATTATGTAAGTAAAAGAAGTTTTTATACTAATGACCTATTCTCTAGTTAACAGTATGTGTTTGTAGGGGATTCCACACCCAGACCCCACACGAATCGGCTGCTGCACCTAGGCTATATAGCGGACAAAGATGAATGCAGAAATGCTATGGCTGTACTGGCCAAACTGCAGGAGCAGAGTTGCAGTACCCAGTACTACTGCCATATAATGGGTGGAGCCTTTAGCTGAACAGTACAGGGTCCAGGTGTCCATCCCTATCAATGACATACAGACAAACTATCCTGGGGATGGGGAACAGCATTATCGCAGCCAGATAAAGGGCAGCTCTGAAACAGGAGAGCTGAATTCTCAGGGGTATCTCATAGTTGCTTGGGCAGCATATGTATTGTAGCAGACACATTTTCTATGTAGTTGTACACTAGATGCTCAGAGATAAGGCTATGGGTAAACCAGGCATTTTGTACCCGACAGCTAGGAAGGTGGGGCCTATAGAAATAATTCTCAGGATTGGTAAAGGTGGTAAAAGTAAAATGAAAGAACTTACCTGGAGTCCTCCTGCTGGATTTTGGTTTGTGTTTCAAGCCTTAAAGACAGTAACTGTTTCTGATGAACTGTGTCATTCAATTTCTCTTCCAGCTCTTCGATCTATGAAATAAAAATAAAGTTACTGTTTTACTTGAAGGAAATCTACGATCAAAATCAAGCATGACTAACCAGGGACACTTACTCATATATCCAGGCACCGTGACTATGGCAATTTTCCTATAATTTGTTATCCATGGCCTTCTTCATTCTAAAATCAACTTTTAAAATTATGCTAAGAGGCCAAAGGGCTCCCTGGGGGGTTTACAAAAGCCTTTGGTGCTTTAGATTCCCAGGCTGTTACACTGTGCAGGAGCACTTTCCCGTCCCACATTGTGCTGAAACTTCCTCTGCTGCAGTGAGATTACATCAGGGAGAGGGAGGGGGAAGCGCTGAGGGATCGAAGAGAAGGCGGAGTCTAACAGCCTGTGGTTCACACTACCTTCTCTGATTTCTGTTATTTGTATGTTAATGTACCCCAAATGCTCCAGAGTGTGTCACCAGAGCCCCTCCAGTCTCATTGGCTCACACAGCCCGGAAACCCTTCTCCCTCATCCTGCTCTGTGCTGGAAATATTGCGGCAGCACAGAGCTAATACTGAGTGCTGCCACGAGATTCACAGCAAAATGAGAAGGATGGTGGAGGAGAAGTGCTTTGGGGGGCCTGTAATAGCCAAAAACCTCAGGGAATCTCTGGTGGCACCCCCCAGAGCTTTTGGGGTTCACTAGAATAACAATAAGGTTAGTTTCCCAAGTAAACTTTAGAAGACCTATTAATAAATATATTGTTCGAACTATGCTGCTAGGATCTAGCCGCTAACAGTTAATAAGTAAAACTGACTGCAGATTTCCTTTAAAGGGGTTGGCCACACACAAGAAAGTTTACCAAGGTAATGATGTGGTGATCACAGAGGCGATATGCATTCAGCCCTGTGACCTGCCGGAAATCCACAGAGCTGAAGAGGTATACCAGGGTAGGAAACATATGGGAAACCCTAATGTATTTACCATGCTCATGGACCTCTTCTGCTAGGTCCCATCTCCTTGTGAGCTATTGTACAGAAAGTTTCTAAAATGTGCTCCAGTTTTATGGTAAATTTTTGCAAAGTGAATCGGTTCTGATGCATCATGAGCATCACACATATGACACTTATCTTTATTTCAATGGCAGTAAAACGAAGGAGATATGATTTGCCCGGGGAATCACGCTGGATGACGTACTTCCGGCAGACGAAAAATAATGCATTGCGCATGCGCTATAACTCGTACCGGAACCAAACACTGAGCAGCAACGGGTATAAAGGGCAGTCCTCCCCCAGCAGTCACTCACTCCTGATGAAGCCTACTTGATAGGCGATACGCGTCGGGTCTTTCCTCTCCAGACACAGGTTGGGACTGAAAATTTGTTGTATATTTGTTTATGTTGTATTCAGATTGTGCCTTATGCAACTGGTGGCAAGTTTGACTCTGGCCACATAGACCTCCTAGAGACCAAGCGGCTAATACCACCTCATTCTAGACCGTAGTTCACATGGTCATCTGCACTTTACTTTATACATTCTGCTTTGGTCTCCATAATAACGCACACATCTGCTGCTCTACTATTGCTATCTCCATTTACATGCCCCATACCTCTGCCTGTTTTTGTTATTCATGTATGTCCAAGTTGGGACTTTTTAATGATGTTTTAAATTGTATGTTTGTCTATACATTGAAGAATAAAAATGAAATTTGTCTGATTTTGTATATATGCATCCGCTTTTCTTTTCCTTTGTTACAGATATGATTTGCCCGAACGCATGTGGTGCTGGCTTGTAATTATTACTGTTGTTGCATTTAGTCATTTATCAAACAATGATAAATGCATGAGAACAAATCAATGTGAACCATGTCTGCAGCAGTGGAATCTGATTTCTACATTAAAAATATTTCCATCTTTATCTGCAAAACCCCTTTACAGATCACACATGCTGGTAAGGCATAGGGCAAACATTACATGTCAGATTTTATCCTTCAGATTTCCACAAATTGGCACCAATGTTGGCCACTCCATACCTTTGTCAAGTATTCTCCTTTTAGGTTGTCAATCATCAGATTCTTTTGGGACAGCTCTATCTTGACAAGCTGGAGATTATGCAGAAGCTCCTTCCTCTCAATGAGCTGCCTAGTGATTTTAGGAGAGCCATTGCGCTCCTCTGATGAAGAAATGTCATCTGTGGGCACCGTTGTCTCCAGGCTGATGTCCTCCGACTCCAGAGAGCTGGAGATGTTTACTTTTCTGCTCATTTTCCGAGACATTTTAATATCTACACAAGACAAATGCAAAATATTTCTCATTACTATTAGAATGACATATATTTACAATATATTATTACAAACATAACACTTTCCACATGTACTAAAGGTGGTCTTGCCTGAAAGGATCACATCCGACCACCGGCACCTTCTCATAATGTCAGTAATTATGATAATTATGAGCTATGACATATATCTACCATGTTGGATTTCTTAAAGGAAATTAACCATTTAAAAAAAGAAAAAAAAAAAACTTCGAAAGATACTCAACTACGCTCCTCTTGATCTCGGCATAGGTCTTCTCTGAGCCTGACACACCAGGATCACCTAGAAAAGAAAATTATAATAAGCAGCCCGGAACGTGGGGACGCGATGTCCGGCGCTTCAGGGTGCTAATTATAAGTTTCTTTTCCAGGGGATCCCAGCGTGTCAAGCTTAGAGAAATCCAGTGTCAGCATCAACATCAAGAAGAGCGTAGGTGAGTATCTTTAGATGTTTTTTACATGGTTGATTTCCTTTAAAGGAAACCTACCACTTGAAGTGGCAGGTATAAGAGGAAACTACCGAGCACCAGCTCAGGGTGAGCTGGTGCCGGAGCTTATTTTTGTTAGTGTTTTAAACCGCAGTATCGCGGTTTAAAACACTTTTTAAACTTTATGGCTGAAGCTGCTTCGGCGCAGGCAGGTACGCGCTCGTGCGCACGGCTCTCCTTCACTTCCTATGTAGCCGCGTGCACGGTCGCGCGCATGGTGCGCCGAGCACGTACCTCCGTGCGAAGAAGCAGCTCCGGCCATAAAGTTTAAAAAGTGTTTTAAACCGCGGTACTGCGGTTTAAAACACTAACAAAAATAAGCTCCGGCACCAGCTCACCCTGAGCTGGTGCTCGGTAGTTCCCTCTTATACCACTTCATGCCACTTCAAGTGGTAGGTTTCCTTTAAAGAGGTTGTACCAAGTGAATAGAAAGTGAATGTGAATGCTGGAGATACCCAAGTGATGTGCTCTGCAATTTCTGAGACGAATGGGAGGGGCAAGACACATGCTTCTTGACAAGCTGTTCCATTAAATTATTCTCTGGATCAGTGAGGGTTTGTATCCGTGATCATGAAGTTCCCATCATGGACGATGCGACTAATTCGGAATGAGTGCAGGATTTAAGATTCAAATTGCACTTATATGCACCAGGAAGAAGGTGACACATGCAGGATGTCGGGCGCACGATCTTAGTAAATCGCGGCAGAGTGCATTACAGAACGACAAAGCACTTTAGGTGAACTCAGGGACGGGTAATTAAACGTGCCCCATTGTGTGTAATAGGCATCTCATGGATCTCATCATCTCTGATCCGTCTCATCTCTCTTTCTGTGTGTCAGATACTAGTGAATGTTTAGAAAGTAAATGAAAGTGTAGATAAACCTGTACCCTTATAATCTAACCACATTGTCACCACTAGATCTAACAGATCTAATGGGGGTACCTCAGCAGCGTATAAGGATCTTATATATCGCTATGGCAGGGGTAAACAACCATATATGTTGAACTGGGAAAAAGAACTAAACTGACAGAATTAATCAAGACCGTAGCGAACACTGCAGTACGGCCGCAGCTACAACTTTGCATATGTGGTGGGATTGTGCCCAGGTGGTCAATATTTGGAACTATACTTTTAAGCTTATTACGAAAATACGCAATACAAACACCCCTCCATGCCCTGCCATTGCCCTTCTATATATTTATACGAGTGCTTTTTCAGAAAAGGAAAAATGGATAATTAGTAAGTTGTGTGCAGTGGTGAGAACCGTAATCGCTAAACAATGGAAATCACTAAGCTACATCGACCTAGATATAATAAGGGAGAATATGAATGAGTGTTACTGCTATGAAAGATCTATGTGGGAGCAAGACCTTACTAGTAATAAGAATTTTAAGCAAAATTGGAATGGATGGCTGAAGCTGGAACCCCAAGTCCTTAATGGGTACTCTTGTTAGTCAGGTTTCGGAATATTGTGTAGGGGTAATATATTAATATTAATATATCAATTTAATAATGTAAATAGATGAAGGTTAAATTAGGGAATCTCCGGGCCTGTTGATAAATATTTTCCTCCCTGGAGGCCTGGTATTGTATGCTGTGGTCCCTTTCTCTCCTTTCTACCTCTCTCTTCTCTATACTGATGATCTCCTTCTTCTCTACGTCTCCCCTTTTACCCCCCACCTCCTTTTCCATCTCATTAAAGTGCCATTTAGGAATTTGGAGAAGTATATCATCAAAAGATTTTTCTTTCTTTAACTAACTATGTGTATGTTGTATGATCAATAAAGAATGTATTGCAAAGCACACTGTCACCACACAGAGCTAGATGGATCATTATCACCATCCTGGATGAAGGTATGCGCGTGTCGAGCGACACTTTTTTTTTTTTAAATGCGGCGTTTTTTCCGAATCCGTCGGGTTTTTTCACAGCCACGCCCCTGATTTCCGCCGCGTGCGCCGAAATCCCGGGGTAATACAGGGAAAATCGGAGCAAATCAGAAATATTCAGTTAACCCGTCACAAAAACGGGAATCGGGCCCTTGGTAAATGACCCCCAATGTGTCTGGTTAGAGAGTCCCCGCTCACACTCTGGTGAGCTCCTATCACTGAGTGATAGGAGCTAAAACAGCAAAAAAGCTAAGTAAAATTGTGAAGTAAAGGGTTAAAAATTTGTGTTTTCGTGTTAACATCACTAGGGGATTAAAATTTGAGAATTTTCTTTCACAGGAAAACCCCTTTAATATTTACATGGGGCAAAAAAATATTTTTACAACTGTAAAAAAAACTTTTTTCTAGGAGAAAAACTTTCTTTATATGTAGGGCTAAAATGTAAGAAGATATCAAAATCAGAAGCCCAAAACGTGGATAGTTTTGGCTAAAGATGAAACAAGGACCTGGTGCATTATCTTAACCAGAGGTTTCAAAAAAGCGCCTCCAGATAATGGACTGCAGCAGATAATCTTTATCACCATGCAGTGCCTCTACGCCTGAAGAAGGACTTATTCCAACTTCCAAGCGGAAAATGATTTGTAGTTTTATAATCCTGCTACACAATAAAATAAAACAAGAAAATGATCCACTGCTACATCTTCCACAGTCCAGCGCCATTGACAGTGTCAAACATTTCTCCTTTCAAACTGATTGCCATCGAAGTATCATCCATGGGATTCTGGTCCTCTATAGGCAAGACAGCAGGACGCAGGAGTTGTGCCCATGTGCCATGTGATTGTGCATGATTTTATGCTGCCGGGATGACATCCAGTAACATGCTGCACTAGATAGGGCTCCCTTTTCTTTCACAAAAGACATCTCCACTTTAGACAATCCTGACCCATTAAAAGGCCCCCGGTAACCAGCTGCTATCATCGGGGTTTCAACAAGTGAGTGTTCACCTTCCATTCAGCGCCACTATAGGATATACAAAGCATTTTCTAGGTCCCATTGAAGTCAATGGTGCAGGGAAGGACATTACTCTACACAGCAAGAGTTCATATTTGTTTTTTCTCATCATTATAGAAAAACATGTGCAACCCTGGTTCATTTTACCTTTCAGGCAATATTAAAATAATAAAGGATGAAGATTTCCATTGCACACCCCCTGTCGGAAAAGAGAGCGGCAGAGTAAGAGAAGCCTGGAGAATGACATATTCATATAAATACACCCACTAATGTCTCTAGTCACACTGGTCATACATGTCATACACGGGTCATACATGATCACTAAATATGTTGTCAAGCATACGAGTATACAGGGTACATTTGAGATCATATCATTGTACTGTATATTTGATCCCTGACTGTGATGCATCAAACATACAGTTATCATAGTATCATAGTATCATAGTATATAAGGCTGGAAGGAGACGCAAGTCCATCAAGTCCAACCTTCAAGAATTAAATAAATGTTTTATCCCCATAACCCGTGATATTTTTTCTCTCCAGAAAGTCATCCAGGCCTCTCTTGAACATGTACATAGAGTCGGCCATAACAACCTCCTGCGGCAGAGAGTTCCATAGTCTCACTGCTCTTACAGTAAAGAACCTTTGTCTATGGTGATGGTAAAATCGCCTCTCCTCTAGGCGTAGAGGATGCCCCCTTGTCCTGGTCACAGGCCTAGGTATAAAAAGATCTTTGGAGAGATCCTTGTACTGTCCGTTCAGGTATTTGTACATTGTAATGAGGTCTCCCCTCAGTCGTCTTTTTTCTAAACTGAATAATCCCAAATTTTGTAATCTGTCAGTGTATTCTAATCCCCCCATTCCCCTAATAATCCTGGTTGCTCTCCTCTGCACCCGTTCCAGCTCTATTATATCCTTTTTATACACTGGTGCCCAAAACTGTACACAATATTCCATGTGTGGTCTGACCAGGGATTTGTATAAGGGCAAAACTATGTCTTTATCCCTGACTTCTGACCATGTCCTAAAATAGACCCTGTACGAAAAGATTAGGTTATGACTACTTCTACATGACACGGATGATGTTATTACTGGAAATACTGTATTGTTCAGATGCTGGGAGCACTACAAGGAACAGCATGTCTCGCTAGCATTATATCAAATAACTGTATACATGCAGAACACATACAAGTACAGCACACTGCATACATACCCAGCTATCCCTCAACTATCTGGCGCCGCAACAACCGCCGTACTAACCACAACACAACCTGCCAGCAATGCGCCTGCGCGCACAAGCCCCGCCTATTTCAAGTGCTGTCAAATTACATTCACCTCATATTCGCATTGTAAACCCATAAAATACAGAAAAAGGATAAACCGTGTATTCTATAAGAAAATCTAGTTATTATTATATTAGCCGAAATAAAAAGATATTGTACATTTATTCATCACGTGACTTCACCTACGGGTCGTTGACTTCCGGGTTTGAGGGTCACGCCTCGTTTTGAGCAGCGGCGTTGTAGATTGGTTGTTACGTGACCGCTTCCTGCGGCTCCACATGAGTTTTGAGCATGCGCGGTGGTGGTGAGAAAAAGAGAAACGTGTGTGCTGGTGGCAGATCGGTTTCCATGTGGATGTAAAGGTGGGTATTAGTGTTAGGTAAGTGATGCCAGGCAGATCAACTGCTGATAAGGAAGAGACAAGACATTGGTGTAAAGGGGGGCCCTGATAAGTCCATAGTAAAGGCAGTTATATAGTGGGGCCTGGAGGCTGGTTCTCTGCTTGTTTATGTGTAACTTTTACTGATTTCTGTACACTTTTTATGTTTCTAGAACCATCTCAAAAAATGTTGCAGTCAAAGACGTTTATAAAGAAGACTCGCTCCGGCGGTGTAATGAAGATTGTCCGAGAACATTACCTGAGGGACGACATCACCTGCGGATGCCATGGATGTGATGAGTGCCAGCAGGAGAGCCCTGTGCTGCAGATGGAGCCTGTCCTGCAGAGCTCCCTCTGCCCGTCCCCACATTACATCCTACCTGACACCAATGTGTTACTGCACCAGGTAATCCCTCCTGTCATAATGCACTCACATCCGACATATTAACTGTTGGATAGATTGTAGTGTGACTGTAATGTATTCACTGGCGATGTGTCTGTAATGAATGGGCTACAGGCATAGTCCCTGTAAAAGAAACCTGATACTTTACATGCTGGCATTGATGTGGCCACACACTGCTGCATTTAGGACAAATGCTCTTGCTATACCATCCTGATCCTGTGCTGCGACAAGCAGCTAAATTCATCTATAAAACCGTGTATCAGCCATACTTTATGGCCAGAACTTTCACCCTGGTCATCTGTGATGCTAGTATCCCTTAGTCCCATCAGGTCACTGCTGTGCTAGAATGTAAAAACCATTACAGCACTGGACAGTAGTCACTCAGGTGCAGTGCAGTGACTAATAGCATCATTGATGGCTGCAAGTTGTGTGGCTCCCTGCAAAGGGTTTAGTTCAGAAAATATGCTACATGTGGTCCATATTTCGTGGACCAGTCACAGTTATGTGAAACCAGTATTATTGAGTATTCAAGAGAATATGCCGTCTTGGTTTTCTATGTATATCTTTCTGTCTCTGCAATGACAAACTGTTAATTTTGCTACACTGTTGTCAGTGACCAGTATAATAGAAAACAGATAATGGGGGAAATTTATCAACGTGTTGCTGAGTGTCTGCTAGTGAAAAGTTAAACAACAAGTATCAATGACATGTATCAATGGTAAAGGTCTTAAAACCTTGATAAATGTGGTGCAATAAATTTTAGACTGTTGCTTTATGTAAATGGAGCATGTCCAGAGTTAATAACGCAATAAAAATAATATGAGAAAACAATATACACAAATGTATAAAAAAAATAAATCTCCATCTCTCAAAACAGCTGCACCACTTTTAAATACTACATGAACCCACTTTGATTAGATCTAGTTGAATTGAATTTCTTAATCTTAACCATCATTTTCCATACCTCTTTGTGTTTAGATTGACATCCTTGAGGACCCCGTCATCCAGAATGTGATATTGTTACAGACTGTTCTCCAGGAAGTGAGGAAGCGAAGTGCACCAGTGTACAAGAGAATAAAAGATCTAACTAACAATCCTGAGAAGTTTTTCTATACATTTACTAATGAACACCATCGGTAATTATAAAGAACAGTTGTTGGGTTTGCTCCAAGTATTTGTCAGTGGATCTATTATTGAACAAAAGTGAAAAGATATGCAACACATTTTACAGAAGTCTGCATTTGGTTTATGTAAAACCATGTTAAATTGTTTTGTTATTTTGTATCATAGAGAAACGTACATAGAGCGAGAACAGGGGGAAAGTGCTAATGATCGAAATGACAGAGCAATCCGGACTGCCGCTCAATGGTACGCTAAACATCTGAAGAAATCTGCGGATATCAAAAACCTGGAAGTGCTACTCATAACCAATGACCGTGGTAATAAACAGAAGGCAGTGGAGGAAGGAGTTGTAGCATTTACCTGTAAGTAATTCGTCATATGCAAGTTCACATGTGTTTTTACTTTTCTGATACTTAATATCCTTGAAGTGTTGTCTGATAAACTGCTGTCAAAGAGAAAAATTTAAAATTGCGCCAAAATGCCTGATCCTTCAAAAAGTAAACTGTTACCCCCTACAGTGAACCCTGTAACTAAAAAAGGAGCTATTATGCCACACAGAAAAATTGGTTAAAAAAGGAAACAAAAGGTTGTACAGACATAGCTTGCTGTGTCTTTCCATCCTGTGTTCTCCCTAGGATGCCAATCTGTGTGTATAGATAGACAGCATATAAATCGAGAGCTTTCCTGGAATATATGCTGAGCGTATGAACGGAATTTGATGTGAACCTAACATTCTCAGCAGAAACAATTTTTTACCACCTATTTTTCTTTTAGGTGAAGAATACATTAAAAGTTTGATTGCTAATCCTGAGCTTGTAGATCGTCTTGCTTGTGTGTCCGACGAGAAGGTAAAAAGGCTATTTGTGTCATATTTGTCTCCATTGCTGTCTACTTGACTTCTCCATCCACCATTGCTTCTGCCTGTGAAGTTATATTATTTCTTCGAAAATGACACTTATATTCTGGCAGGCAAGTCCTATATAGCACAGTATGTCATTGGGATTATTTGTTTTGGCATACAAGGTATTTGATGTATTATTTGATTCTATATACTTGGCTGCCTTTTTACATGCATGCTCTTACATCCATCACTACTAAAACTTTTCCTATTTTTTATTTGTTCTTTTCTTTCTAGAATGATATAGATAGTGGGAAAATGATATTTTCAGAGCATCTTCCTCTGTCAAAGTTGCAACAGGGTATCAAATCTGGAATTTACCTGCAAGGAACTTTTAGGGCAAGCAGAGATAACTTTCTGGAGGCCACAGTCTGGGTTCATGGAGATTCTGAGGAGCAGAAGGAGGTGAGTACCGATGTCCACTTTACCCGCGAGATGATTACGTTCAGATTCCTCTGGCACATACACTGTTTTCTGTGGAAGGATTCTTAAACCAAATAAGTAGAAAATCCATGATGAACAAGAGCTTTTTGAAACTTTTCCAGATACTCCTACAAGGACTGCGGAACATTAACCGAGCTATGCATGAAGATGTTGTCGCTGTGCAGCTACTGGAGAAAGAGAATTGGGTGGCTCCGTCATCAGTGGTCTTACAGGATGAAGGGGAAAGCGATGATATTGATTCTGTAGAGGAAAAGGAAAAGATGGTAAAACTTGACCTTTAGGTTTTTGAGTGATTGAGTACTAGAATCAGAAGGCAATGAAACAGTTTTAAGTTGATTCTCCTTACTACATGCTTCTGCAGCTACAAACAGCTGGAAATAAGTCTGCAAAACCTTCAGGAAAAGTAGTGGGAATTATAAAGAGAAACTGGAGGCCATACTGTGGTATGCTGTGTAGGTCACAGATCAAAGAGGTTGGTGTCTGATATCCGGCTTTATTGTTGTGGTCTTTTAATTCAGGTTTCTCAATTTCCTCATCTGTTTAACGGTTTCAGTCTTCCCGGCATTTGTTTGTCCCAGCTGACCGGCGGATACCTCGCATACGTATAGAGACGAGGCAGTCGTCAACTTTGGAGGGGCAGAGAATCATAGTTTCAATTGATGGTTGGCCAAGAAATTCCAGATATCCTAATGTAAGTGTAGTGTGCCAGGTAATGTTACTGAAGGGACAATGGTAGCTGCAAAATATTATAGGACAGTGATGGCGAACCTATGGCACGGGTGCCAGAGGTGGCACTCAGAGCCCTTTCTGTGGGCACTCAGGCCATCACCAGAGATGACTCCAGGTATCTTCCTGCAGTCCCAGACAGCCCAGGACTTGCTGTGCACAGAGGTATTTTAAAGTGACAGCTCTACCTGGGACTATTTTCTGCTTTATTGGTGTCCTCAGGGGCTGGTATCAATGAAAACTGTGACAGAGAAGGGAGTATAAATCACAAATAGAATTTCTGTGTTGGCACTTTGCGATAAATAAGCGGGTCTTTGTTGTAGTTTGGGCACTCTGTCTCTAAAAGGTTCGCCATCACTGTTATAGGATAAGAAAACAAATCTATATTATTTGATGTATGTTATTGTAAAAGCTTGGTGCTTGTAAAGTGTGTATTAGAAATTGTATACTAATAGAATGTTATTATATCAATACACTTGTTGATGATCTTTATTTATATAGCGTCATCAAATTCCGTAGCGATTTACAAATCATAGGGGACATACACAAATGTAATATTACATTACAGAGTACATTACAGTCACAGGAGTGAGAGTCCTGCTCGCAAGACCTTACATTCTATGAGGATGAAGGGGTTGACACAAGAGGTAAAATAGATTGTATAATGGTCCAGCCATTCTTTATAAGGGAACAATATAGGATAATATAATAAATAAAAATTCTGCTGCTTGAACCAGACATCAGCTGCCATCTTATACACAAGGTCCAAGGTGAAAGTGACTGCAGAGAAGCCTGTAGCAGGTATATATCTGGTGTTTGCTGGAGAACAGACGGGAGATGGGACATAGGATGGATTAGTAGGGGAGAGTTGAATACAACTGTATTCACAGTGTTACCGATTGCTTATCATATGAATTTTATTTTTAAGCAGCACTTAAAATTATGTTTTGTTTCATTAGGGTCACTTTGTCAAGAACTTGGGTACAGCAGGCGACAAGGAGACTGAAACAGAAGTCTTGCTTCTAGAACATGATGTTCCTCATCAGCCATTCTCCCAGGCTGTCCTCAGCTTCCTTCCTCAAATGCCATGGGCTATAACGCCAGAGGTTTGAATCACACATTGTTCCAATCTCTGTATCCAGTGTTATGTATCAGACTTTGCAGAGGTTGATGTGTATTCCCTTTACTTAACTCCTTCAGGACATGAGGAACAGAATAGATCTGAGACATCTGTATGTGTGTAGTGTGGATCCTCCTGGATGTACTGACATTGATGATGCTTTGCACTGTCGAGAACTTGAAAATGGTAATCTTGAGGTGGGTCTGCTCTACTATGTGAAATCCTTTTCTGCATGAAAAAGCTTTGAGTGTATAGTCCAGCACTGAGGGAATCTCCATGAGAAATTCTTTATTGAGTCAAGTTAAAACCATCCAAAACCAATATATGCAAATAGAAAAAGGTTCAATGGCTCACCTCCATCCTACGGGACATCGTGCTCTGCAATGTGTCCAGACTCCGACATGTAATAGTGGAACCAATGAAAAAGCAATTCACTCTGTCTTCTGTTTTATTCTACTACATTTTGAAAATAAAGCTTTAAAATGGAAGACATCTAGTGCCGGAGTGCATTGCTTTTTCGTTGGTTCCAAAACAAATATATACAATTATAAACAACAACGCAATCTAATCTAATCGAAACAGACATGGCTACAGTCACAAAGGAATCGGCCAATAAAGCACAAAAAACTCACATGTTTTCAGCTATTCTGCATGTTCTAGCATTTCTACCTGTTGAACATGGAAGTTCAGGCACAACATTTTCAGCACATAATGCTGTTAGTAAAGGGGCTGACTCTCGCGGTCTCTGCTGTTAAAGCATTTTTTTTAAATGAGGTTCTGTTGTCCTTTGGAATTAATTCAATGCAGATGCATAATTCGGAGCTTTGCAAGGATGGGTCCCCCCGGTATACATGATGCAGCAGTGCTCATGTGTGACCATCACTGCATAAACCTCATTAAGACTGAGAGTGTTTACTCCACCACAGTGAATGGGCACTCTACTCCAGTTAAACGGAGGACATTGTGACTGACGTTTAATGATAAGTGGAAGCCCATAGTGTTTTAGCAACAGACCATGCGTTTATCTCTGATCCTTTCGATATGTGATAAATGTGTTTTTATAGAAACTTATGTGCAATATAGTCTTTATTGCAGCGAATATAGTCTCATGTCCCCTATAGAATCTATGTCTATTGGGACAACATGTATAATGCTTGAAACGGCCATTTATTCAGTCACTGGCTGTAATAGCATTAACTCTTCTCAGCCGATGATAAGTTGTGTGGTGCCAGTGGTCAACGCAGAATTCCAGGTCACTGATGATGTTAACAGTTAACTACTTTTTAATGGTCGCCTTTAACATTACTAATTTCAACCTGAGGCTCCATTCATTTGGGGTACATCAGACCCCTGTTCTGACACAATAATACAGCTTGTAATAAGAGTTTTCTCTGAAGAACAAATGTGCTGGAAAAATTCCATTTATTTCTTATAAAAGTGCCTAATAAATAGTTAGGAAAGTAAACATCCTATCTCCTGTACATATATTTGATAGGCTGAATAACCTGATTTTATGCTGTCCTTTTGTGAAGGTTGGAGTTCATATTGCAGATGTCAGCCATTTTATTAGACCTGGAAATGCTCTGGACCAGGAAGCTGCAAACAGAGGAACCACTGTGTATCTTTGTGAGAAGGTAACTATCAGAAAATGGTATCCATTATTCTCCTATAATAACTAGAGGTTAGTTCACAACTGTGTCCAGCTGGTGGATAGCGGACAAAATAGTGCAGCATTGTGTAACTTTTTTTCCGCTGTTAGTAAACGAAGTTTCATTAAAGTCTATGGGGAACAGAAGGTGAATGGTAGACCTTCTTTTATGCTCTCCTGAAACGCAGCTGTAAACCAGGCCTAGGTCCTCTGCAAACTGAGTGAACAGATGTATTACGTGACACTTTAGGGCACCAAGATCAATCACCATTTTGTTTATTTAATATGCATTTTGTTGGTCTCTACTGTTGGTGGTGTTGTACATTGTTAAAAACGTCTGTTTGATTACCAACTATTCCAGTTATTCAGTGATTGTGTGACTTATCATTGAATAACTACAACAAGTTGCAAAAATAAACCACATTGTGGTTATTGTGACTTTTTGACAGCAAAAAGTTGCAAGGGACAACATAAGAGGGATAACCTACAAATCTAGCTTTGGTTTGGATAGTGCACGACTGGATTTATTAACTGTGATTTTTTTGAAAAGTCAAATGGAATCTCACAGAGACAGTCCAGCCCCCACCCCTGTCTATGTAAAGTTGATGCACCCAAAGCTTTGACTTAAAAATATATATATAAAAACACTGCATGGAAGAACAGTGCCAATGCATAGATCAATGATAGATTTGACGGATAGCGATCTCAAAATACAGCCTAAAAACTTTGAAGGTGCCATATCTAATGATAAATTTTCCCCCTTTCTCGCATAGTATCTGTCTGTCTTGGTCTCTTTCTCTCTATGGGGCACATGTATCATAGATTTTCAGCTGCCAATTTTTCAAGTTTCCTGAAGTTCGCCACCTACTTAATCAGTACAGTGTATCTTAAGTTTTTTCTCTTTGATGTGATTAGTTGCCTGCTTAGGCTCACTTTTGCAACTTTTTGAGGAGTGCGACTTTTGAGTCCCAATTACTAGCTGCAAAAGGAAGTCTGGGTTTTGCATGCTCTGTTTTGCGACTTATTAGGTGCAAGAATGGGATAATTCCAAGCCCAAAAGTCGCACAAGTTGAACAAACATCTGGGCTACAAAGATAAATCCTGCGTACTGCATTAAACTTTGCATTAACTTTGGTACTTTCTTCTTGATTCTGCGCCTAATAAGTCGCATACAGCTAAAAGTCACACAAGAAAAAAGAAACAATAGGGGTAATACATGTCCTATGGGTGATTTTCATTTTCCATGTAAAGTCCCAGAACACACATGTATATTGTAACTTAAAGGTGAGTTGGTTGGCATTGCTGAGGTAAAAAAAAAATGTGTGGACATTCTATAAATATTTGTGGGAAAATCATTTCCCCCACTCTGATATCCCCTACAAAGCAAGTAAAGTAACAGACAAAAGCTAGAGCATGGGGTGGTTTAAGAAACCAATTGAATGCTGTTTCTTTATTTCAGCACTTTTTAAGGATTTTTCTGCTCACCGGTTACTCATTGATAATATCCATATCATTCTTCAAAATATCCATATCATACAAAACTTTCTCTTGAGTTTTTGTAATGTGGAACTAGCACAGACAGTACATATCAGGTCTTTTTTGCTTCTAGAAATGGCCACATTGACAAGAGGTGTTATCCAGGGAGATCATGTAGAGTGGTCTGTATGTTGAGTGTTTGGTAATATTATGGATTTGATTTTCAACACAAATGATGGTTTTACTCTTCTTTTTAGTGTTAATCAAAAATAAATGTAGCCTCTATTGCTGGTGTTCATTGTTATATGACAATCTATTGTGTTCTCTTTCCAGAGGATTGACATGGTCCCTGAGCTTCTCAGTTCCAACCTGTGTTCTCTAAGATCAGATGTGGACAGGTGTGTGCATAAATACATATCATTTATCATTTTTGATCCATTTATGATGTCTGTATTGCCGAAGTTTGCAGGTGGATTCTGCCAAATTTATTGAATGCCTGGTAAATGTGGTGCATATTTAACCCCTTTGTGACTGAAGGTTATTGGTGCTTGAATGTCCATGTCAATTTTTGCACTTTCGTTCTTCGTTTTATTACTAATATATTTTGAAAATAACTAAAAATGTGAAAAATATGTTTTTTGTCATTTTTTCCCCATTATCCCAAGTTTTTCTAATAAGCGGTAAAATTGTAACCGAAGAAAACTTTAACTAAAATATGTTCTAAATATGTACAGTACATCACCGTTTTATATGTACAAAGGTAGAGGGTGCATGTGCTTTTGCAAAGTGTCTTTCTATGTGACAGATATCTACTGTTAAATTTACAGTCTGGAATTGAAATCTGCACTTAAAAATCAAATTTTTTTTGCTGCAACTTTATCAGAAGATATCTCTGGCTCAAACAAAACTCTGATATAATATTAGCCTTCGGCTCATTTACATATTTTTGAAAGTTTTTTTTTTTCTTACCAAAGGTGCCCTTTCTTTATGCACTAAAAAGAGTTCAAATTAGTGCATAAAGAAATGGCCATGTAATGCTGGACATCTACCATACATGAAACTGGTAGATTGTTCTTTAAATTGTCTCATTGGACAAACCCAATTTTTCAAAAGTGGAACGAATGGTGTAAAAATATATAGTGTTGAAAATGTCAGAAATATGATATTTTTAAGCAAGAAATCTGAAGTGCTATCTTTGAAATTGCTCACATCCCCATATATGTGCACGTTCTACTAGTATTTCACCACATTTAAGGGAATAAAAGTATTATGTTGCTTCTGTTTGTATTGCAGGTTGGCATTTTCATGTATTTGGGAGCTGAACCATAATGCTGAAATCATAAAGACAAAATTTACCAAAAGTGTTATCAACTCAAAAGTGAGTTCTGCGTTTTTCTAAACTCTCATTTAATATTCATCAGCAGTTTTGGTAGCAAGCATTGTCAGATGTGTTGTAATGGGCTTAAAGGGGTGTTCTCATCTAAGCATTGACATTCAGTTTTATTGATCTGCTATACATATACAATTCTTCAATTAGAAGTTATTAAAAAGAATTTAAAAAGAAAAGAATATTATTATTTTAAAAAATGTTCCCATGTAATAATAACAGGATAATTTCTTATAGACAGTCTTGGTCCCTTAGAAACAAGACTGTGTCCTTGGATACGACCACCTCCGCTGGAGTGATTACACAAAGAAACAAAAGATTTTTGTGTATATGAAATGTCTGGAAGTTACTGCAGCTCTTGTAGTAATGAACCTGAAGCCCAGTGGTCAGGCAGGATTCAATAGCGCATGTCTGGCCACCGCTGCCAAAATGCGAGGTGGTCATATCCGAGGAAGCTATCTCGTTTCTAAGGCACAACATGGCTACATTTATGAGAAATTATCCTGTTACTAATTATTACATGGGAACATCCAATTAAAGAAATGTTTACATATGGCAAATTAATGACATTAAATGTAAATGCCCAGTTGGGAATACCCCTTTTAAGTCAATATTAGAGAACCAATGGCATAGGTACCAGAGGAGGCAAAGTGGGCAGCGCCATCACAGAGTTTGCGAGGCAGGACTCAAGGCATTGTCCCAAGCATCCCCACACGTGCCACCCTCCGCACTGTTTTAAAGTGACAAATCATGAGCTGCCTTAGATTATCATGGGATCTCCTGCTTCCAGACCTCAAAACTTTTCCTGTTTAGGAAGTTCCAATTATCCGGATTTCCCCTTCTCTTTTAGTGGTATTGGTGTCCTTAGGATGCAGATACAGTTGAAAGCTGTGGCCGAGCAGGGAGCTATAAGTTACTGATTAAGTTGCTGTGTTGGTGCTTTGCAATAAATCTGTGGGTTTTAGGTTGTAGTTTGGGAACATGGACTCTTAAAGGTTCCCTGTCACTGGCCTGTGTTCTGTTAGTCACCTTCACACAACTATTGTCAGTCTGAGAAGTACTGGATGACTGCTTTTCCCCGCACTGACCACAGCTGTGTGACGTGAGCTGTAAGTTATGATGGCATGAGCTTCCTATTCTATCATTTCTGAAGCTTTATATGTGAGGTGTAGGAGTATATTCATCATTGAAGAGCTAAGTACATCTTATTTCACTATGATGCAGTGTATTTAATGCACAGACACCACTAGTCCGTGTATAAAGAGTTCCCCTTCTCCTTGTTCAGCAATGAATGTGGATCTTATTAATAAGAGCTGGAAGTGTTCTGCAAACAGTAGCATGTTGTTAACTTCTCTCTGGCAGGCTTCCCTTACCTATGCAGAAGCACAGATGAGAATTGATTCTCCCAACATGAATGATGAGATTACCAAAAGTCTCCGTCTGCTGAATAAATTAGCAAAGATTTTGAAGAAGCGAAGAATAGATAATGGGTAAATTATTGAATATTTTTTTTTGTTTCTGACCTTTTGCAATAAACCTCTGTAATCTATCATTGCCACTGAAACGATTTGATTGTTATATGGATATAATGGTGCAAGATAAACAATTGAACCACAATACATGTTTCCCTAAAGGTAAGTCGTTGTTGTCCAACCCCTCAACATTACAGGTCTGATAGGACCACAAGGCTGAGTTTATCTTTCTTACAAATTTTTTTTTAAATCAAAACCTAAAAACTAAGTTGTTATATTCTAGTATCATGGACAGGATCCTGAGAGCTTCTTTTCCTATAAATTAACCCTTGGTATCTCAACTGTTTTTTTGTTTTTTTGTTTTTCACCATATTTTATAGAAACTAAATTGTAAGATGATACACTGACTGAAGGCATTGTATTTGTGTCTTTTTATTGCAGTGCTTTAACCCTTTCTTCACCTGAGGTTCGATTTCACTTGGATAGTGAAACCCATGACCCGATAGACCTGCAGACCAAGGAACTGAAGTATGTTGTGAAACAATTTTTTTTTTTTTTTTTGTTGCAACTTATTTTATACTTTATAATAAATATCTCCTTGTCTTTATTGTCTGAACAATAGTTATGAATGCCAATAATTACGTTATATATTTTTGTTTCTCTAACCCTTTTCTGACCGAGGGTCATTGATGCCTAAATGTCCATGTCAATTTTTGCAGTTTTGTTATGTGTTTCTTAACAATTGCTATTATAATCATGTTTGTTTGTTTTTTTCATGACGTGGGACATTTTTGCTTGATAGGATAGTCTTATTAATTACACACTTTTTCTTTTATAAAATGAGCTTATCAATTTATAAAAAATTTAAAAATTACCGTAAGCTTTTTTGGATTAAAGTTATTTTAACAAGTAGTTAAACTGAATAAACTTTTAATAAAGTGTGTTATAAATATGTAAAACATTATTCCATCATCCTTTCCCAGGTTCAGCTACAGATGCAGAGTGTGCATGTACTTCTGCAAACTGTAAGCTAAGTCTTTCCTGCAGCCTACATTCTGCATTCAGTTGACAGGCTGGAAGGGGGCAGACTTCAATCCCCTATTACTGCTGAATCTAGAAACACAAATCTGGTGTCATATTAAACAGGAGACTTGTGTATGGATGCTTTACGGAAACTGAGATATCCACTGTTAAAGTTACTGTCCAGAAATAGATTCTTTTACTGCAAATTTATGAGTGGATATCTCTGGTTTTGTGAAGCATCCATACACAATCCGGATCATGTATGTATCATATATACACAATCCTGATTATATTAAATGGGATATTCTTCTGAAAACTGTGTTTTTAGGTGCCAGGGTTCAGGAGATGTAGCCGTTTGAAGTTGGTCTCTGTCAAAACCTTTTATAAATGTCCTATTTGCACAGGGCATTGCATATAGCCGTATGGCAATCGTTAAGGCATTAGTATTCAGTTTAGTAATCAAGTAATTTTACTGTTTTTAAGGGAAACCAATTCAATGGTGGAGGAGTTCATGTTGCTTGCTAATATATCAGTGGCACAGAAGATATACGATGAGTTTTCAGAGTATGCTTTACTACGGAAGCATCCGGCCCCTCCTCCAGGAAACTATGACATCCTTGTAAAAGCTGCACACTCCAAGGTGATGATACTGACCACTGATCACAAGAATTGCATGGGGAGGAGGGGAATCCGTGTTTAATCCTTTAATCTTTACCCCGCCCCAGCTGTGCATGTGTCTCTGCATTTAACTCCTTGAGACTCCCAAAAGATTGCAAAGTAGAATTAATTGGAGTAGCAGAATTCATGTACAACTACAGTAATGTTTAAATGGGAACACAAAACTAATATTACTGTGGATGGGGAAGAAGGCTTTTGGGGGGGAAAGTCAACCTTTAAAAAAAAAACAAAAAAACATTTTTTTTCAGATTTTTTTTTTTTTTTTTATACTGTATGTAATTCATAATCTGGATTGGTAAATTGATGCATAACGTAATCTTTATATCATTTTATTTTAGAATTTGGAGATTAAGACAGACTCCGCCAAGGCTCTTGCTGATTCCTTGGATAAAGCAGAGTGTGCAGAATTCCCTTATTTGAACACGTTATTGAGAATCCTGGCAACTCGCTGCATGATGCAGGCCGTATACTTCTGCTCTGGAATGGATAATGACTTCCACCACTATGGTCTAGCCTCTCCTATATACACACACTTCACTTCTCCCATAAGAAGGTTTGTAATAATGGGGAACTATTGAAACTTTGTATAGATGACATCAAGAAATAGACACAAGTTTGTATGAGTGCACCATTGGGTAGAAATATTAACTGTGTTTATTGAAATGTATACAGGATTATCTAACCCTTCTGTGCTTGCTTTTAGATTTACTTAATATTGTATTCCATTGTGCATTGCTTTCTTCAAGTACACCTTTTTTTTTATAGATTTTTATCATGATGTACATAATTCAACAAACATTTTCAATAACCACTCTGGTGACTAAATTTATTAAAAAATTGTATAGTTAGACTCAAATCAGAATTCTAGTCCACGGAACACAATGGTGTTCTCCACAGTATTACAAATCTTTATTGATCGAAAAAGATGTTCGTCTGGCCCAAAAATAAATAATTATGGTCTTCTCATACAGCATGTATAGAAAAATGTCCTATAGATCTTAAATGACCTCTACCTTCAGAATACCTGATGGTAGATGCTTATACTCTCCTCCCTGTCCCATGCTGATGTGCAGTAATCTCCTTTTAGTATGGATAAGTGGTGCAGTGGTTTAGAGAATTAAGGGTTTTAAAAACATGCAAATTAGCCTGAGGCGCTCTGCAGAGTGCCTCCAGGCTCCTCCGATTAGTACCGTAATTATGCATGGCTCCTGGCCCGGCTGGCTCTGCCTACACTAAGTGGTGTGACGTCACCGGCTCTCCCTCTGCAGTTCTCATACTAGGCGCAATCATAGCAGAGTGTATAGATGTAATGCTATGATCGCCCATAACGTAAGAACTGCAGAGGGAGAGCCAATGACATTTACACTGGCTTTTTGATCGCTGTGTAGGCGCCGCTGGTCGGGCCAGGAGCCATGTATAATTACTAAACAAAAGGAGCCAATTTACATTTTTTTTTTTTTTTTTTTTTTTAAACCCTTATTTCTCAGAAATGCTGCAACACTTATACATACTAAAAGATGATTACTGCACATCGGCACAGGATGGAGGGGAGTATAATCATCTACCATCAGTTATTCTGATGGTAGATGTCCTTTAATGAGTCAACTTTAGTCTATTGCTCTCTACGTCCAGTAGGCTTCTGTAAAGTAGTAGCCGCATAATATGGCAGCTGATATGATCATGGGCAGAAAAGTATGAGGTTTTAATTGGTCAAAACAAGGTTGGTTTTATGGGGAAACATATGGGGGAAGCTTTAGCAAAAGAAGGGTGGCATTTAGTTAACAGGGCTCTAAGGGGACCTGTCACTAGCTGTGTTTGTGAAAAATTTGGTGACAGGTTCCCTTTAATAACATCCTAAATATAGGTCACAAATGTTCTAATTATGGAAAGCCCCTTACTTGTGTAATAATATTTATAGAACCCATATAACCAGTTTCTTTTCTCTTGTAGGTATGCTGATGTCATAGTACATCGGCTGCTGGCTGTAGCTGTGGGTGCAGACTGCACTTATCCAGATCTTACAGACAAACATAAACAGGCCGAAATCTGCAAAAATATCAACTTCAGGCATAAAATGGCACAGTATTCCCAACGAGCGTCTGTTGCCTTTCACACTCAGGTATGTGTCCAACTGCATGTCTTACCCCTATTGCATATCTGTTGGAGGTGACCTAGTAGCAGGAGTTGTGCAATGTTAGTAGGTCAAATCTAACATTTATGTACTTATCTTTTTTTTTTTTTTTAATGCTTCCCGAACACCTGTATTGTGTTTTCCCAGCTCTTCTTTAAAACAAAAGGAATTGTGAATGAAGAAGGATATATCCTGTTTGTAAGGAAAAATGCAATAGTTGTTCTTATCCCAAAGTTTGGTTTAGAAGGGACAGTGTTCTTTGAGGGGAAGAACCAACCAAAATGTCGTCTAACTTACAACGATGAGGTGAGTAATGCCATTAAGGTAGAACCGTAAGAAATAACATGTATGTATTTTGTTTATCTATCTACATATAATTAATCTTATGTTTTAGATTCCTTCACTCACTGTCGAAAATACAACTTTCTTCATGTTTGACAAAGTAACAGTTAAAATTACTTTGGATGCATCCAATATCCAGCATCAAAAAATTTGCATGGATTTAGTAGAACCTCAGGTTAGTATTGTTCATTATTTTTTTAAATAGTTACAATGATGCACATTATAAGAAAATGTATCATGTAGTCTCCTGCTGGTGTTGATTGCTTATCCATGAGCGTATCAAAACTATGGATAATGAGAATGGTGGTACAAGTTTTGGGAATAATAACCAATAATTCTGAGAAAGGGTGCTCCAGAATTGTAAAATTAAAAATACAGGTGGCAGGTCTTCTGACAGTGGGTTTTAAGGCTATATTCACACGACGGTACATACGCCCCCATAGGCTGCCAATGGGTGCGTGGAGCGATACTGCGGCACCATAGCGCTCTGTACACGGGGAAAAGATAGGACACGTCCGTTCTTTCTCCATGTTACGGGGCCGTGCGTAAGATAAGGAATGTTATTACCAAGGAAAAAAACCCTCTACATTGCAAATCTGTAAATAGCTACATTTGTAATATGGTTAGATACTGGCTCATATCACAATATAAAGTGCTCCCCCCACTCCCCTATGGAAAGTCTCTCTGGTTACTTCTGGTTAGTGCACCTGTTGGTGAGATATCATTGACTGACAGACTGGGAGAGAGGCCAAATCATGGGACCAAGAGAAGCAGGATGGTTGTTTCAACAAGTTATAACTAGATGTGATAAACAAGGCACCAGAGAAGACTGTATGATCCATCCCATATGAGTGACGCTGATGGCTCAGTGATCAGAGGCGTAACTAGGAAAGGCAGGGCCCCATAGCAGACTTCAGAATGGGGCCCCCAAGATATAAGCCTTTACGTAATATGGTGCTGCATAACCTTAAAGGGAACCTATCAGCAGGGTTTCAGTTATCAGGTTAATGGCTGCCGCATGTCCCGTTATACACTAAACAAATACTGTATGTATTTTTTAAAGATTATTTTTGAGAAATGTCATTTAGAAATGGTACTTATGTCTATTCAGCTTTTGGGGCCCAAGTCATTCAAGCAGCAGGAGTCGTGGAGTCACCAGGAAACACCTGCCCACTTGACTCAGGCTCCAGAAGTTGTATAAAGATAGATACCTTTTCAAACAAGCAGATATATTCAAATACATGTTTTTGTTGTATATATTAGGACCCACAGTAGCTGCCATTAACATGATATGTGAAATCCTTTTAAAATACATTTGAAGTTACGTTTTACAGTCACAAAATATTGCAGCCTTTCAGTAGGATAGATTATTTATGAGAGATGGACACGTGGCACCAGCGCTGATCAGAGGAGAGCAGCTTCCAGCAGCTTTACTACACACAGTGCAGAGACAGAAGTAAACAGTGCTGCCCATTGTGTAGTGGTGCTTAACCGTAACTGCAGGGTCACATCCTCATTACTAACCTGTGCTACACAGAGGCTGATAATATCCTGCAACTGGAAAACTCCATTTAACTTGACTTTAAATGTATTTTAAGGTTTTGGCAGAGCATGTCGGATTTATGTATAGTATATTTTTTTATTTATACGCATATTTGTACATATACCTTCATATACATGTTTATTTACATATACACATGTATAACCCTTATACACATACAGTTATGCACTGATACAAATACATTTTATACTCGTATATATACACACATTCACTCAGTTATATACATCATGTGTGTATAATAATATACATTATAATATGAGTTGTATACATTTTTAAACTCACATATACATGTATACACACATTTATACGTGCAAAATACACTAATATATACACATGTATAAAATCGTATACACATACAATTATAGACTCATATATAAACATGTATACTCATAGACACCTTATACACACAATATACTGTACACTCATATATAGATTATTCACTCTTATATACACATTATACACTCATATAAACATCATACACACAATGAATAAACTCATATATACAGATGATATACTCAAATATACGTTATACACTCATTACATACATTTTATACTGATACACACACATTATACACAATATATACATTATACACTCCTATATATACATTATACACACATTATATACTCATATATACATTATACACACATTATATACACATTATATACTCATATATACATTATACACACATTATATACTCATATATACACATTATACACTCATTAAACACACATCATACACTTTATACATACACATTATACAATCATACACATTAGATACTTATAATACATTACACAATCATACACACACACATTATACACTGCTATATACACTGATTTATATACATCATACACTCATATATACACATATCATATACATATACCTCCCCTGCACACTTACACTTGTATTTCCTGGGAGCAGCGTCCAGTGATCTTGTCACAGGCACTGGAGCTGGTTACATCCCAGGAGACATTGTCCAGGCAGAGGGGAGGAAGCATAAGGTAGGTAGTGGTTGTCACTAGATCCTGCTCGCAGCTCAGCAGCCCTGGGCCCCATGAGACCTGCTCCCAGGACCGGGGGTCTGCAGGCCACATAGATAAGAATGCAGCCGGGTGACAGGACAGGATGTTACCTGAAGTGTCTCCTGCCGCTGCCCTCCTCTGCCCCTCTCCCTCCCGGCATTTCTACACTAAGCAGCAGCTGAGCATAAAGTTCTGCAGCATCAAACATGTGCTGTGCAGGCACATCGTCCCTTCTATAGTTCGTGTGGCAGGTCGGATCCGGGCCCTCTAAGAGGCCGGTCCCCGTAGCGGCTGCTACGCCTGCTACCGTGGTAGTTACGCCACTGTCAGTGATGTATGTAGGGCATCCTGCTGCTCATTGGAGGGGCATACAAACTGGCATTTCTACTGTGTGAAATAATGACGTAGTATGTATACTATTAGTCTAAAATTAGTTTTTGTGCATTGCACACTCTGGAGCTCTACAGGAACATTAACCCCTTAACGCTCTGCGCCGTAGCTCTACGGCGCAGAGGTATAAGGGATGTATGAAGAGGGCTCACGGGCTGAGTCCTCTTTCTACAGAGGTGGGGGTTTTTGCATTTTGCACAAAACCCCCACCGCTAATAACCGCGGTCTGTGCTTGCACCGATCGCGGCTATTAACCCTCTAAACGACGCCGGCAAAGTCGCCGGCGGCGTTTAAAAAGTCGCGCGGGCGCCGCCATCTTTTTTCCGATCGCCACGCCCCTGAACGTCATCGGGGGCGGCGATCGGTTACCATGGTAGCCTCGGGTCTTCTTTTGACACGAGGCTACATGGCTTATGCAGGTTCGTTACAATGAGCCAGTGGCTCATTGTAATGTATGACCTGCAAAAATGCCATATATTGCAATACTGTAGTATTGCAGTATATGGTAGGAGCGATCTGACCATCTAGGGTTAATGTACCCTAGATGGTCTAAAAAATAGTGAAAAAAAAAAGTGTAAAAAATAAAAAAAATGTATAAAATATTAAAAGTTCAAATCACCCCCCTTTCCCTAGAACGGATATAAAACATAACAAACAGTAAAAATCACAGACATATTAGGTATCGCCGCTTCCCAAAATGCCCGATCTATCAAAATATAAAAACGGTTACGGCCGGCGGTGACCTCCGAGGCGGGAAATGGCGCCCAAATGTCCGAAATGCGACTTTTACACCTTTTTACATAACATAAAAAATGATCAAAATGTCGCACAGACCTCAAAATGGTAGCAATGAAAACGTCGCCTCATTTCGCAAAAAATGACCCCTCACACATCTCCGTGCACCAAAGTATGAAAAAGTTATTAGCGTCAGAAGATGGCAAAAAAATGTTTTTCTTTTTTGTACACATTCGTTTAATTTTTGAAAATGTATTAAAACACAATAAAACCTATATAAATTTGGTATCACCGCGATCGCACCGAACCAAAGAATAAAGTAGGCGTGTTATTTGGAGCGAAGAGTGAAAGTCTTAAAAACTGAGCCCACAAGAACATGGTTTTTTTTCAATTTTTCCACATTTGGAATTTTTTTTCAGCTTCGCAGTACACGGCATGTTAAAATAAATAACATCACGGGAAAGTAAAATTTGTTACGCACAAAATAAGCCCTCACACAGTTCTGTACACGTAAAAATGAAAATGTTATGGATTTTTGAAGTTGGAGAGCGAGAAATCGGCCGAAAAACCCTGGGTCCTTAAGGAGTTTAAATTAATTGTCTGTTTGGTTCCCTGAATAGATTCCAGGCATCAACACAACAGAGAACAACCAATGGCAAAGGAATGGCGAACCGATATCCAAGAAGAGCAAGCTGACAAAATAGGATCTCTGTAGAATGACAACAATATTTTACACTGGGACATTTTAAGTCGTTTTATTCTTATTTTTAAGCAGTCGGAGAAGATCCTTGGTCCCTGTCTAAGTGTACTGTTCTTTGGACTCTACCAACTGAATTTTTTTGACATAAGCCAGTTTTATATATCTAGTTTCATTGAGAGTGCATTTTTATAAAACAAACTTCCACCTTTCCTTCTGACTACATTTTTTTTTCTATGAATGTAAGTGGAGTCATTTTCTTCTGAAAGAATCAAAGCCGCAACATGTAGTAATTTCTAGATACCAGATGACTGTGGTCTTTGGACCGCAGTGTCCAGTTTGACAGACCAACCACAGTGCGGAAGACTTTCTAGGCGTCCCTGCCTGCCAGCCAATCACCAGTGCCAGCATTGTGAGAGCTGTTTGTGCTTCTGTTTGGCCAGAAGACAAACTCCATACATCATTGTGATTAGAGATTGTTGATTAGAAAGTTTGGGTCCTCTCATCTCTGTGATGCTAGGAGTCCCATAAAAATAGGTCCCTTTCACACATTTGTGAGCAGAAGGCCTAAGAGTGTGTGTTTTCTTTTGTGCATGTGATATTGGATTGGATTGGGCTGGGTTTACACAGGACGCATGGGGATGGATTTTTATAGAATCCTCCATATCAAAAACATTCCAGAAATGCCCCTTCTATCAGCAACAGAAAGCTAAGGCTAAGCCTCTGTACACAGAAAATTTCCACAGTAGAGTTTAGCTTTATTAAGTCACCAGCCATGGGTTCTGCAATTACTTTGCTGCTAATAATAATAGATCATATATAGTCACCATGTCCCACAGCACTTCACAGATCATGGGATACATGTACAAAGAAAACAAGATTTTACAGAGAAATAAGATGAAAAAATTGAAATGATGGCCCAGCTTGCAGAAGCTTACACGCTAGGAGGAGGAAAGGTGAATCGGGAGGTGACAGTACTTGTACAATGGTCCAGCCGTTCAATATACAGTATCAGAATAAATATTGCCGACACAGCATTAACTGAATTGAATTTTATTTATTTTTTTTTACACCAGGTTTTCTGACTGACCATCTTTATTTTTTTTAATTTTTTTGTGGCTGTATGACGACTCCATGTATTGCTATGGGCTTAAGCATGATGCCGAGGATTCCTTCCTCAGCAGCATGTCTGAGCCTACTGCAGATAAGGAAGAAGTCAGGTCCTGTTCTGCTCCATATTTTTGGCTCAGTCAATCAATAAGGCTGTAATAAATTTAAAAAAAAACATGGATTGCTACATTGCTGTACAAGGTTTTGTGGTTGGTTGTTAGAAAACAATCATATGTTTGGCTTCCTGGAAAACAGGTATTATACACTGAGTACTCACAGACCAATTTTACGGACATACAGGTATGATACAGGTTAAATACTGATTATACATGGCCACAGGCATAGAAAAACAACAATTGTGTGCAGGTAGCCTAAACTGGAACAGTTTGTCTTGGTTTAGTCCAGTACTCCGATTAGATTGGCTTTTTTCTATTCTAATGTGGTTAGTTTTAACCAATTTTCAGTAGGAATTTTTTTTTTTTACAAAAAAAAAAAATCAAAATTTTGCTACTTGATCTGGAAAAAGAAATAAACCACACTGTTTCTAACTAAAGGAATGTTGCACGAAAACATTTTTTTTTGTCCATGTCCTATGCATTTTTTTTTTTTTTTTTTAATTAATTTAAACTGCCCAAGCCAAGAAACTCATAGCTAGTCCTATTACCATGCAGGTTCTGTGGATAGCACATCCTACAGACATCCAATAACCTTGTCATCCAACACCTTGTCATCTCCGTAAAACCATTCCTGAGCATTTTTGTTGACCTCTCCCTGGAATATTGTTACCTTGAAGTGTCAGTTTCATTATATTTTTCCAGAAATGCCCCTCTCTCCCCCATTGACATAGTAAGAGCTTATGTATTCGTGTGAGGATTTGTATTATTCAGTGGAAGTATTTAGTGTCTTTTTACCAGATGTGGCCAACCACATTAAACAGGTGCAAATTTTTCAATTATTCCTTCTCTCTAGTGTTGTCTCTTTACATGCTTTTGGTTTACAATAACTTGGGTACTGGACTTTAATTCCTTTTTACATGTATAACCTTTTTGGGGGAAAAGGTTATATACAGATCTGGGTTCCTCTATATTAATTTTTTTGCGAGCCTCTGTATTTGTAAACAAAAAAAAGAGTGCATCCTATAGAGTAATTGGAGACATTTCTGATATTATCTTTGAAATATTGATGGAGAACAGGACGATTAACTTTTTTTTTTTTTTTTTGAGCCATAGTGACTTTTCCCAGTGTAAAGAAGCTGCCTCTATAAGCAGACTGATGCAGGCATTGAACTGAAGGGCTGAAGTAAGCTGTACAATTGCAATGGATAGCGGTGGAGAAACAGTATGCCTAATTGGGTTTAGCTCAGGCTGGGCCAGTCAAGAATGGTCACAGTTGTTCTGAAGCCACTGTTTTAGCTGTGTCCTTAAGGTGACTGTCTTGTTGGAAGGTGAACTTTGGCCCAGTTTGAGGTCCAGGGAACTCTGGAAGAGGATATCTCTGTACTTGGCCGTATTCACCTTTCCTTCAATTGCAACCGGTCCTCCTGTCCCTGTAGCTGACCAACACCCCCCCCCTCCCCCATAGCATGGATGCTGTCACCACCATGTGTCACCGTCGGGATGTATTTGGCAGGTGATGAGCAGCATCTGATTTTCTCCACACTTACCAAAAAATTTGATTTTTGTCTCCTCTGACCAAAGAATCTTATTTCTCATAGGCTGGGAGTACTTCATGTGTTTTGCACGCTGTATGTGGGTTTTCATATGTCTTGCACTGAGGAGAGACTTCCATTGGCACACTCTGCACACTAAAGCACAGACTGGTGTAGGGCTGCAGTGATAGTTGACTTTCGGCCAGGTCGAGGAAGAATTGTAGTTGTCCCAAACTTCTGTGCCTTGTCACAATTCTGTCTTTGAGTTCCTTGGGCAATTACCGTATATACTCGAGTATAAGCCGAGTTTTTCAGCACTACTCACCATTCCAGCAGCCCGGGCAGCTCCTCTTCATCTTCATGCCGCAGGTCCGCCGTGGGCAGCGCCTCTTCTTTCTTCATGCCGGCTGTAGGTCCGCGGCATCTCCGTGCGCACGGCCCACTGGCGCACAACTGTAATGTCAGCCGCTGCTGACATGATTCTCATGTGCTCTTACGTGCACTGTTTTTTTTTTTTTTTTTTTCCTTTTAAGATTACTTTATTAAATATTAACAAATACAAAAGAGAAGTGTATACACATCTTACAATATTCCATTGGTACAACAAATTATTAAAACAATATTCGCCTAGTGGATATACCCTTATCTACTACCCAGGTATTGTATGCCATACAATTTTTTGTTTTCCCCTTCCCCTATAATCTCCTATACTTTGTAACCTTACAGCTTTGCTAAACTTTTATTTCTCAAGTACCTGAAAATAACCCCTTCCCTGGGATGCACTTATACTCACTAGTAGGGAGAAATGGATGCCAACCAACATATGATACCTAAAACAACATTTACGTCATTTAACTCCTTGTTAGATTTTTATTGATCAGACATATCAGATGGCATTTTCCCTTGGGAACGACTTATAATCTCTTATATGGGGAATAGTATAATAATCGTTCTCTTATACCCCAACCCCCCCCCCCCCCCCTTGTACGTGACGGGAAACCTCTAAGAGAAGAAGAAGAAAAGAAAAAAAAAAAAAGTACCTTCCCCCATTTCATCCCACCTTGGTTATGTTGCTCTCTTTTTCAGCCTACCTCCCTACGACCCTTCTGTCTGTTCTCCTTCTTCCATTTACTCCATTTATTATCATACTCCTCCACCCGACCCTTTGCTCTTGCCCATCCCATTTCTATGTCTAGCACCCCATTTATACCTTTTTCCCAAATATTGACAGTTGGGACAGTTTCTGAAATCCACACCATGAGAATTGTTTTCCTGGCCTGAAACAACATTTGGGACAATAGTTTTTTTTTTCCTTGTTTGATATCTTAATTTTCCTTAGATAGCCCAGTATTCCTACCCAAGCATCTAGCTGTATCACTACCCCTATCACCCTACTCAATTTTTCAAACACTCCCACCCAATATCGGTGAAGTTTCGGGCATCTCCAGAAGAGGTGCACCCAATCTGCTCCTTCATTCCCACACTTTAAACACTTATCATTTAACCTATAGCCCACCTTATATAACCATTCTGGGGTTCTGTGGAGCCTATTTGTGATAAGAAATATTGTGAAATTCTATGTGTACCGTTATTGGATACCTGTGTGAAGTTCCTCAAGATATACTCCCAAATCTCTTCACCGTCAACATGTTTCCCCAAATCCTGTTCCCACCCTTGTATACATTTAAACTTTACATTTTGCGTATTTCCCTGACTAAGCAAATTGTAGGTAAAAGCTAATTTCTTTTTCCTCACAACTTCACTAAGTTTCCCTGGATGTGAAATAGTGCATTTGTGCTTCAATTTTTGAAAAAAAACACCACAATCTAATATATCTAAACAAGTCATTATCCCCTAGCTTAAACTCCTTTTTTAATATTTCAAACGTTTTCAGTTGACCCATATATCTTATACCCTTACTTATCCAACCCTTAAAATCCCTTAATATTTCCCCTTTCACTAATAAGTTATCCCAGATAGGGGTAGATTCCAACCAGTCGTTGTTGCCCAAAATTTTTTTTACCCTTCCCCAACTATCAAAAGAGGTGGCTAACAATTTGACCTTTTTTTATCTATGGTGTGGGGTACGTCTCCATGATCTCTTCCATCCTGAGCTCACAATCTTAAAATTAAATTGGCTCACGAAGCCCCGAGCAAGATCAACTGGAGTATCATTCAAAATGGCTGCCACCTGAGCCGCCAGAAAGTGCAGGCTCCAGTCAGGCAGAGCAAGCCCTCCTTTCTCTCTTGGGCATTTCAAGTATCTTTTGCCTATATGTGCTTTCTTACCTGCCAAGAAAAAGTTGACACAAATTTTGTCCATTATATCAAAGACTTTTCCGGGTATTTTCACTGGTGAGTTTCTAAAAATATACAATGCTTGTGGCAGAAAAACCATCTTGATCAGGGTAAGTCGCGCTGCGTATGATATTTTTAATTTAGCCCAAACCTTAACCTTATTTCTCCATTTTTTTAACAGAGGTAGCACATTCAATTCTACGAACCTTTCCAGTGAATTAGAAACTATTATACCTAGATACTTGAATGTTTTCTGCCCGCAAATAATTTCCACTGGCAGGTCAGATGTAATTGCTTCTTTCCCGAGGGGCATTAACACTGATTTTGCCCAATTTATACTCAAACCCGATACCTTCCCAAACTTATGGAGAATGTCCCTAACCTTACCTAGGGCTTCTGACGGGTTGCTAAGGAAGATTATCATGTCGTCCGCATAAAGGGACATTTTTAGTTCTCTTTCCCCAATACTAATCCCTCTCTCCTTACGGATCATGACTGCCACTACTTCTATCACTAAGGAAAAAATAAAAGGGGATAAAGGGCAGCCTTGTCTGGTCCCTCTAGCTAAGGGAAACGGAGGCAATCTCTGTTCCCCGATGCAAACCGCAGCGCCTGGATGTTTGTATAATAATTGTACCCAAATAATGAAAATCTCTCCAAATCCTATCTTCTCCATCACCACCCACACAAAATCGCATTCTACTCGGTCAAACGCTTCGGTTGCATCGAGGGAGAGGACCGCGCCCCCGTCCCTCAGCACCTCCGGAGCTTCCATACATGCAAACAGCCTTCTCAGATTGCACGTAGTTGTTCTACCCGCCATGAAGCCACATTGGTCTTCAGATATAATCTCCATTATAACTTTTGTGAGTCTCTTAGCCAAGACTTGTGCTAGGACCTTTACATCAACATTCAGATGTGAAATGGGTCTATATGCATCAGGCTCGGTTCTATCCTTATCTGGCTTAGGAATTAAAATTATATCTGTCTCATACATTGATGTGGGTTACTCTCCCCTACTAAATGCCTGTTCATATACCCCCAATAGTTCATTCACTAGAATTTCCAAGTATCTTTGGTAAATCTCCCCTGGTAGCCCATCCGGACCTGGGGCTTTATTCCCTTGGAGTTCCTTGATAACCTCTTTAATCTCTTGTATTGACAAGGGAGAATCCAGTAGTTTCCTACTGTCATCTTTTAATACTTCTACTTCCACACCCTCCAAGAATGCAATCATCTCTTCTTTTGTTCCTTTCCATCCTGAAGTGTATATGTCCCTAAAATATTCCTGGAAGAATTTCAAGATGTCTTCTTCCTTGTTTATCATGATCCCCCATTATTTTTAATAGCTGTTATCATTTGAGTGGACCCTTTTTCCGTTACTAATCTTGCTAGGAGTTTACTGGGTTTTTCACCCTCCATAAACCACATACTTTTGCATATTAATGAAGAGCTGTAAACCCTTTGCTCAATGTGCTTCTCATACTCATCAGTTCCTTATTCTCTATTGAGACTACGTTTAAATAGTCCCTTTCTGTTTTTTCAACTACTTTCTTCAACCTATCCTCTTTTTGACGGAACTTAAGTTTACAGTCTGATACTTCTTTAGCATATATTCTTTTCAAAGCCTTTTTTCCCTTCTCCCATTGCTCTAACTTCCCCTTATTCCCCTGATGTTCCTTAAAGATTCCTTTTAATTCTAGTTCAATTCTCTCCTGAGATCCAACCTTATTCAGCCAGAAGCTATTCATCTTCCAACTGGGCTGATTCCCATTCCTCACTACCTTCAGTTGAGCAATCAACGGGGAGTGATCTGAGAAACCTTTTACACCATAATTGACATCCTGAATATTTTGGTACATCCTTTCGTAACCCAATGCCAAGTAAATTCTAGAAAAACTCCCATGCGTTTTTGATTGACAGGAAAAAGCTTTTTTCTCTGGATACCTCGGTCTCCATATGTCCAGCCACCCCAATCCTCACACCATTTTTTAAGATTAGTCCCCCCAACATTACCCTGCCTTTGTGAGTTCGGGTTCAGCCGATCTTTTCCGGGGTCCAATACGTCATTATACAAAAATGGAAATCATCCAGATTATTACTTTGGACCACCTCCTGGATCATTTCACAGACTCCATACTCAAATGGTTGTGGAATATAAATGGATGCGATAAGACATTCCAACCCCTGAAGTATACAATGTATAAGTACGAACCTCCCCTCTTTATCGAACCACTTTCCATGGCAGGAGAATTTACAGGTGTTTTTTATCAAAATACAAACTCCCCTAGAGTAAACCGAATATCCAGCGGAAAAAAATTCCCCAATCCATCTTTTTTTTACGTGCACTGTGATGTCTTATATAGACAGGTGTGTGCCTCTCCTAATCAAAGACAATCAGTTTCATTTTATACAACTAGACTCCAACGAAGAAGTCAAACTATCTCAAGGAGGATTAGAAGGAAATGGACTGAATTTGAGTTAAAGGGAATCCGGTCTCCTGATTCACATATACAGCTAGTGACATGTTCCTATAGAGCAATATTAACTGACACCCTTCTTTTAGCTAAAAATTGTTTCTCTTACATCCCCATAAATCATGCTTTATCCTATAACCCCTGGCCTCAGAGAGGATGTGTCCTGCTCGACCAGCCACTTCAATCTAGGAGTCCTTTAGCCTTGCTACATTTGCAAAATGTACACAATGTATGTTTCTGATAACATAAAATCACTGCAGCCTCCGTGCGAAAACCCCATCTTCGCCTACACGATCCTCCACAGCATCCACCAGCGTTCAGCTCTCCATACCCCAGACGCTGGAGCGCAAAAGGAAGTATAGCGCAACCCACCCACACGCCCAAGCCCTCAACGTCCACATCTCCAAGTTGCTTAGCCTGGAGATGCTGCCCTATAGGCTGCTAGGGTCCCCAGCCGCCACTACTTTTCCCGATGTGCCGTCCCAGCCCTGCACAAGCACGTGTCAGAGAACATCATCCGTGCCCTGACCAACGCCATGTGTTAAATCTCATAGTTCAGCGTTTCCTCAAGACATACCCCAATCTGATGCTGCCACTCTCAGGGCAGCGCAGCGCCGCCTCCAACTGCCCGCTCACCGACTGTTGTGCGACGTGCCAACAAGGTGGAATTCAACATTAACCATGTTATCCAGAGTTTACCAGCAGCGCAGAGCGATTGTAGACTGCCAGATGTCAACTTCCACAAGAACTGGTAGTCAGGTCAGTCAGCTTCCTCAAGTCTACAATAAGGCATGAATACCAGCAGGCCCTGGTGCACAAGCTGAAACAGTATTTCCCTTCTGACAGCGCTAGCGGCAGAGGGCGTACTTCTGCGGGACAAGTAGCGAGGGAGAGTAGGCAGCTTTTCCAGCACTGGCAGGGGTACGCTTTACAAGGCCTTTGCCAGTTTTATGTCACCCCAGCAAGACACTGTCACCTGTCCCCAATCTCGGCAGAGTAGGGCTGATCTTTACAGAAAGATGGTGAGGGAGTACGTAGCTGACCATACCATCATCCTAAATGATCACACCACTCCCTACAACTACTGGGTTTTAAAGCTGGACATGTGGCACGAACTGGCACTGTACGCCTTGGAGGTTCTTGCCTGCCCTGCCGCTAGCGTGTTGTCTGAGCGGGTTTTCAGTGCAGCTGGTGGCATCATCACTGATAAGCGTACACGCCTGTCGACTGACAGTGCTGACAGACTGACGCTTATCAAGATGAATAAAGCCTGGATTTCTCCGGATTTTCATCCTCCACCAGCTGAAAGAAGCTCAACTTGAATAATGTATGCACTCCTCCTCTTTGTACACGAAAGCAGAGGAAACTGGCTATTTTTGCCAGGGCCAACTGGCTCTAGCTATAGTACTCTATGTATTAAATTTTTCTGGAGGGCCACCTACCCGGTTCTCTGTTTTAAGCAATTTTTGGGAGTGCCACATACAGGCACTCAATCTATTTAATTTTTCTGGAGGACCACCTACCTGCTCCTCTGGTTTGAAAACTTTTTTGGACTGCCACATACAGGCACCATCCAAATTAAATTGTCTCCATAGCAGCCTCCACATGTCGTCTTTTTAGCTGGCTCCACACGTTGTCTCCATTGCTACCTCCACACGTCATCGCCATAGCTACCTCCAAAAGTCGTCCATATAGCTGCCTCCATACATGGTCCCCTTATCAAACGAGCTGGGTCAGGCAGAATTTTGGGTTGTTTTCATGGCTTCCACATCAAACTTGTTAACTGTCGCCACCCTGCAGTGTAATCCACAAAATATACTAGCAAACTTTTATCATTTACCGATATTATTTCAGCGCTTCTTGCGCATCTATTTACATTCCCCTCACCCGCCATAACCCAAACTTATAAGAACGCTACTACACTTGATCTTATACAAAAGGTTCTTAGAAGTGCTGTTTGGGGAGTAGCCTAGAGACAGGGGCTTGGATAGGCGAAAGCTCGCCTGGCAGCGGAGCGCCAGCTCCATCCCAAGATCCAACTAACATAGTTTTAACTGCAGCACCTTTAATCTACTACTAGTTCACTGCCTCCATACATCATCCCCTTATCAAACGAGCTGTGTCAGGCAGAATTTTCAGGTGTTTCACCAGATACATAGTGGAACTCGATGCTGGAGACCTGAAGTTGCAATCATAGCAGCGCAATATGGATGCCCCATACTGTCGCTCTTAATCATGGAACCATTTCCGTAAAAACAATTAAAAATAGAACCGCTATGCTATTCCATTATTCCTAGGTGAAATATTCAAACGACCCGGCCTGCTTTGAAAATTATAATTTTTTCAAAGTAAACGCTTCTGGCCCCCAGGCCCATTTTGGGTGGGGAGGAGCCGAGAGACAGGGGCCTGGACAGGCGAAAGCTCGCCTGGCAGTGGACCGCCAGCTCCATCCCAAGATTAGGCAGCCTCAGAGGCATCCATGCATGCTGCCCCTGCTGTGTCCATTTTGCCTCCACGATCCTCCACAGCGTCCACCAATGTCTCATTTCAACTCTCTATACCCCAGACGCTGGAGCACAAGAGGATATGCAGCACATCATCCCCTTATCAAACAAGCTGTGTCAGGCAGAATTTTCAGGTGTTTCACCAGATACATGCGGCTTTGTCTGCGTCTGCAAACGCCCACAAAGCGTTACGTGTGGCACCAGCCTTCGGCCTGTTGCACACAAGCAAGCTGCTTGTGGTTCTTGCTGGTAGACCTGGCCCGAATGCTCATAAACCGGAACTGAACTGACATGCTGGGTTCAGTTCCAGTTATAACAAATCTACGCTTTGTTTTATGCATTGTGAACCAAACTTACCTTGAGAACGCTGTAGTGACACTGATGCAGAAACATTACTTGTTTAATCCCTGAAACCAGTGGTTTTGGAAAAAAAAAAAAAAAACACCTATTATAAAATTCAGGACCACGGGAAAGCTGGGTGCTGGCTGGCTGCCGCACATACACATTACAGTTCAGGCAGCTCCTATGTACCTATGTATGTGGAAGTATAGATAGGGCTAATTAACCTGAGCAGCTGGGGGGATGGTTCTGCAATTGATTACTTGTGCCTGTCAGAGACAACACAATCACATATTTAAAGCTGGACAAGGCTGGAGCAGTGCATAATTATTGTACGAGGAGACAGGCAGGGCAGCCACAGGAACGACACAAATTTTGGCGCGGCATGGGATGACAGAATTTTGTAGCAATAAAAAGCTTATTAAGAAAGGACCATACGCTACATCTTCAACAACTCGACAAGGTCAACTATGACACTTAGGCTACATGGATTACCTTTTTATATGCGTTATTTACAGTTGTTTTCCGTTTTTTTAAAGAAAAGGCTTAAAAGGGGTTGTCCGACTCAAACTAGCAGGTGGGCTACCTCCTAACCAAACTGTTAGATCCTAACTCATGCGTGCCTATTAGTTGTAATAAGATAACAACAAAAAAATACAATACAAAGAAGGAACTGAAAATAAAAATAACATTTATTAATTGATAATCTAACAGTTCACAATGATGCCTTAAACAATATGTACATAATAAATGTAAGGCCCCCATGTTCAAGTCAGCAGCAAACAAAAAATAAGTGTACAATGTTTTTTGCATGATATGGAAAATAGTTTTCTGGGACTTTAAAAACAGCTGCAAAAAAGAAAAAAAAAAAAAACCAAACACATTCACTATTCAAGGTCTTTGTTGCCCAGGGCCAACATTGTATGGTCTGGGCTAAGACTATGCGGAATGAGCGAGTCATGATAGGCGACAGTGATCTCATAAAAACATTGGTTGGAACTAATGGGGAAGGTACCGACAGCATTAAACACATGCACACTCCAAGACCCAGAAAACCCCTTGTAAAGTCTGACAATTCTGATAAAACGGTACAGCAGCATTCAATCCCTCTCACACATTTCTGGCAGTGTTACACACGTATACACTTCTTTAAAGTATCTTTAGTCTTAGAGATGGGACCATGAACACTTCCAGAACCCTTCATGTAAACACAGCAAAGCATCAAGGTTTTTTTTTTTTTTTAAATGTCAAGTAGGTTACCGTAACAAGATGCAACATTAGAAATTCTGTTTTGAAAGATATTGCACATTTTACTTTGCCAAGACGTGGTGGACTGAAACCTAGAACCCTGAAGGGTCAAAAACGTACTACTGATGTCCAGTAAGTGGTGGATCTGCAGTCAAATTCCACTTTTTTTTTTTTTAACTATTTAAAAAGTTCACTGGTATTAGCAGATTTATACTGTCTGCGCAAAACCAAGGACTAATAGAAAAGTAATTGTAAAATTTAAAATGAAATTTGGCTGAACATGCAAGAGTCAAGTAGACAATCTTCTGCTATGCTGCAAATAAACATGTTAAAAGTTTTAATTTTTGTGGAGGTCAATGTAATAGGGGCGATTTAACCTATACCCAAATGTCAGTATAAACAAGGCTTAATTTCTGCAGAAGCTGGACCTCCATATCCATCATCAGGCACAGTCTTACCCTGGTAGTTTCAGTTAATTAGAAACAACCACAAGGCTAAGTATAAGGCATGACCCTAGGCACCCATTGTTTACAGATGGGTGCCCTATCATCTTGCAATGTGCCAACCATTTATTGCTTTTTTATCAAAACTCACAGGATAAAGTAGTGTCTAGTGGTTTATAAAAGAAGATAAATGCTAGCACTAGAAACAAGCATGTATAAAATATATAAACATAGCAGCGGGGTGTGCATCCAGGAACCTAAGAAATAAAACGCTAACCTCATAACCCAATCCATGCAGAAGAAACATATACTGTACGGAGGCATGGCTTTAATAAATAAGGCTTTAGCAGTGGTTATAAACCACCTCTTCACATTTGGAGGGTCAATATTCACAGGAACATTAACCATTATCTTGTCAGAACCACAGATGCCACTAATGTAACAGAGGCTTCCCGTCCATGGTCTGCTGGGGGCTCTGGAGACGCACTACAGAGGAAGAAAGAAGCAATAACATGAGCATGACTCTTCGTAATGATGACACTACGTCACAGTGTAGTAGTACAGGAGACCTACCATTCTTGTGTAATCTACCATATAGTCTGTCACTGCTGAGTTTCCAAGTCCCAGAGTGCAGAGCAGGATGGCTTCTGTGGATTTTATGAAGGGGGCGCTCACATTCTGGAGACTCTGGTTCTAGTAGTCGATGTCCTTTAACATCCACTGTCAAAAAGTCCTTAATTGGAGATTAAACAAAATAAATAAATAATTGCAAACTGGATGCAAAACTTTAATCCCGCAATTATAAGGGTGAATAAACATGTCGCAGGTCTGTATCACACCTTTCTCTAACTATTTTGCAGAAATATAGTCATCAAGTTTACATAACATACATCCAACTTTTTACTGAATTATGCTGGCCCAGATTTACCATACAAATTTTATAGAATTTACTACAGAAACTGGGGATTAATTTCTCCAATCGATACCAACTGAATGAAATGATTACTTTTGGGTCACAACGTTAAGGCAATATGGAGACCCATACAGGCCACATGTCTTATATGTAATACAGTAGCATTGTAATGGGCGACAACCCCATACACACATTGCTGAAAAGGTTTTCCCGTGTACCCAACGACTATATAAATTGGTATCTTTTATAAATTGGTATCTTTATGATCGTTAAATAGGGGGGGGGGGGGATGTGTTATTTGTACAGTGAAATCCGTAAAATTAAGTCACGCCCACATTATTTATAATTTAAACTGCATTTGAATTTTGTTTTTCAGCCTTCCAGTACGTAGAACATCAGTTTCTATAATCAAAAAATAAAAGGATAAAAAAAAAAAAAAAAAAAAAAAAAAAAAAAAAAAATGTACAAACCTTTGCTTTTATATGAGACCCATTTTGAGTTTCATAAATCTGGTTCTCACTTTCTTTGTAAACTCCATCTGTGCCAGTTCCATCCATCATACTGGATCCACAGGTTTGTGTTGTGTAGCCGCTGTCCACCTTTATGATTATAGGGACACAAGGGGGAAGAGAAGGGAAAAAATAAATATCAGGTGAATGCCTGGCAGGTAATAGTCTACTAATGGAACATTTCACTGATCCCTGCTAGGATTACCGTATTTTTTGGACATTAAAATCCTTTGATTTTCTTAGAAATCAAAAGGTGCGCCTTATAGTACAGTGCGCCTTTTATATGGACCATAATTACAGACAACCACTGCCTTGAACTGTGCACAGGTCTGCCAGCTGCTGGTCATTCATCCTTATGAGGTGCGCCTTATATATGAACCTAGATGTTTTAGCAGGCATTAATTGATGGTGCACCTTATAGTCCGAAAAATACGGTACTAGTTCCTTTTTACACAATTAGTAGGTGATCTTGGCAGCACCCAAGAAATTATAGCTGGCTGGTTAGCATGTTGTACACCAGAAGGATCTGAGCAGACAAACAGCCATCTAATAATTGTCCAAATTTTTTGAATGGTTTTGCCATAAACAGCATTTAATTCCTATCCACGGTAAAGGGGATAAAATTCAAGCACAACAGAAAACGGGGAGCCATAAGTCCTCCTTAGCTGCTAGCTTCAGACATTAACTCATCTTATGAGAGATGTCAAAAGTCCCAATGAAGAGGATGACGTACAGGACAAGTTCCATCCTACCCTCGTTTGAGGACAATATTGTAGATAAGTCTTAATGGAAAACAAATTTTAAGATTAGACCATATACAGATCTGTAGATGAACAGTAAACCAAATCTGCATACAAGTGCCAAGTGCATAGAGATCATTACCTGAATGCTGCTGCTGTCACAAGGATTCACACTGCTTTCGGCTAAAGGAGACATGCACATGTGATAGGTCTCTCCGCTAAATGTATTACCAGTCATAAAACTGGTCATTGGAGTGTTGGTCTCTGCCACATCCTTAACCCAAATCGGATCATCTTCAAGCTCTACAGGATCAACCATTTCCACTGTATCATTGTCTTTCAGTCCATCTGTAGATTGCACCATAACCTCCGGTGTGCATTGCTTAGGAGATATGCTATCTACAGAGTCCATTATGTGGCCATCGGGGGAGAAGGTACCCATGTTATGCATCTGCAAGACAATACTGCCTTCAGGTAAGGCCAGGTGTGCAGGTGGAGAGTTCTCCTTCTCCTCCTCCAAACGTTCAATAGAAAAGGGGATCTGGAATAGGGAAGTCCGATATTGTGCACTGTCTCTGCAGGATTTCGCCTTCATCTGAAATACACTTTTGATGGGGGAGCAGCCTTCAATCAGTGGACTTGTCATGCAAGAATTGACCATGGACTTGGAAGCAGGAAGAGTCTCTGGCGAAGGGAAGGACAGCTTCTTCTGCTCTATAAATACACATTTATACATGCCAAATATTAGCAAAAAGGAAATCTCAAGAACTTTACCATTACATTCAATAGCATAAACACTGATTGGCTGATGGTAGGACCAAGTATCTTACCTGCCATTGGAGTTTTTCCCAAAGCAGAAGATATTGGGGAAAAGGATGGCGACATCTCTCTCATAGGTGATTTTTCAAAGAACGTAGGACTTGCTATACTCCCAAGACTATATGCTCTTCGTCCCCCTTGGATAGGGCTTGAAGAAAACTGACCCTTATATCAAAGAAAAACAGACAGAAAGTTTGAGTATATTGAACAAGTTGAAACCATTTTTTAAATACACCAAGGCTACATTCACATTGCCGTTGCCCGGCGTACCGTAGCCCGGCAGGCACACGGCAGTGCCGGGAGAGAGTGCCGCTCACCTCCGCCCCTCTCCATAAGAATATATGGCACTTTATTCTGTAGAAATATAGGACATGTCCAATCTTTCTACGGGTTACGGAGCAGTAGGTGCCGCATGTGTGCTGCACCGTACCGCACCCGTTGGACGTCATGAGTCCATAGCGATGTATGGAGAACGTATATCGGCCGTATATACGTCCCCCATACATTCGTGTAAAAATAGCCTAAGTAAAATGTTAAATACATCATTTTATGATCCTTATAAGAACACTCATAACTAGGCAAACGTTACATAAAACTGCTATGAAGCAAGTGAAGAGTATCTTTTTGAGAATAAAAATCCAGTGGCTAAAGCAGTCAAGTACTTTAATACTTAATGTAGGAAAAATGATGCCGTCTCCTTACTTTAGCTATAATCTGGGATTGAATATGACCATAAAAATTATATCACAAATCATAAAATAAGGGGCTGTCCTGCAGCCTGTTTATTACAATTCAATGCATCATTCTTAGATATGCTACAATTTTATCATTACCGAACTAGGCGTCTGCATAGTACTTCTACAACGGACAGGAGAGAGATCAATGGAGCAAAGAACACCCAGAGAACCCGGAGGGGCTTCATAGGATCCTGGCGGAGGAGAGCTTGGTGATGAACACTCTGATCCACTGCACTGTCCATCCAAGAAAAGTTTTCTTCGGAGAGAAGAGGAGCTCAAGTTTTCTTGAGACTGATCCGCATTTTCCTCTGACCGGAAATACTCCCCTTTTAATAAAATCAAAAGCAATTTATAAAACAGAGCCATCCCATAACAGTAAGCTCAGAGGCACCTCCAGAGGAAAATGACAAGATCAGAAATCGCTTACCTAAAACCTTTTCAATATTGAAGTCAACTGGTAACGATAACTGTGTTTGGCACGCAACTGCAGGAGATTAAAAAAGTATGAAAATTAACTAATGTATTAATGTGTTTAGGACTCTTTCCTGTGGTGGAACGGAATAAAACAGATGTTTTGCCACTGTTATTTGGGGCTTGTTTATTGCTGAAAAAGGCAATGGTTAGATTACTATTATTATAGGCTACATCTGACTTTAATTATTTTCTGTTACATTTCTTTAGGCGGTAGGAAGCACTAAAATTGCAATTTTGTTTAGTTTTTTTTTAATATCCTTTACAATACAATATTATAATGTAATATCTGCTTGGCAAAGGTCAGTACAGATGCAACAATATCAATTTTGTGGGATGGGTTCTATTGATCTTGGCAGGAAAGGGGTTAAACTGGAAAGATCCCTCCTGCTTCGGATTGCACTGGCACACTGGCAGCGCTAGCGCAATCAACAAGACAGTATAGATCATCCTAATGCAAAAAGTGCCCGCTAATTAGGACAATCTATATTGTCCTGCATCCGTATGCAGCGAATTAGATGCTCCTGCTCATTCGTGTGACCATTCAGCTGAACACTGGCCTCAGTGGTTAGATCCAGTTCACCTCTCAGCAAGGTGTTAATTTTTTTTTTTTTAATTTACCCTAATTTGTGGACTATAAGACTCACTTTTTAGTGAGAAAATCTTGCTAAAGAGTGCCTGCGTCTTCTAGACCGAAGGTCAGGAGGATCCAGCACTGCCAGACCCTCCTGACCGCTGTATGGAGGGTGGGTGCAGCTCTATATCAGGGCATCACCCGATCTCCCAGAGAGGAGCCTCCACACTGCTCTCTCCCTCTGCCTACAGGTACAGGACCTGCGGTGATGTCAGAATCATGTGACTGATCACATGCTTCTTGCATCGCCACATGCTGCCGAGAATGTGGCCATGCTGTGCTGGGACAGGGTAAGAAGAAGAAGAGGGGAAAGGGTTTTGTTTGCGTATAGTACAGCTGTGTGTGTGTAACTGTCTACATGTAGCAGAGCTGTGTGTGCTGTGATTTAGTGCGACCAACAAGTATATTTTAATTGGTGTAAAATATATATTTTTTCTCTTTTGGAAGCCCAAATCTGGGGTGCATCCTATAGCAAGAAGAGTCTTCTAGTCCAAAAAATATGGTAATTATTGTGAGCCAAAAACCAGGAGTAGTCAAATACAGAAAAATGTTCAAAAGTTTAGCACACTTAAGCAGCTAATAATTTAAAGTTCACTAGATCCTAAACTGTCTCATCACCTCTAGGAAAACTGCGCTCTTTTTGCATATCCACTGATAAAAAGTATAGTGGCACACAGAGTCCTCATTACCTGTGTTTTTTCCAGGGGTCACAACGTCTTGTTCTCTTGCAAGAGGCGATTCATTATTAAGATTAACACCTACAAGATACATCAGACTGATTATATGGTAAACATATCATAAAGAAAAGATAATGTATATATTTTAAAGGACACCTTTCATCAGGTCTCTGTCACTATTTCTGTCACCTCTACCTGTTAGAGAAACTCTCAAGGATCCCATCCCATGATTTATCTAGTCATTTCATACATTAATCTTTATAAAATCATATTTTCTTTATTATGTAAATGAGGCTGGTCACATGGTCAGAGGCAGTGATGTCACTCCTGTTACCCCTCCCTTCCCCTGCTCATATCTGTGTGTAATGTATAGTAAAGCATTGCTGGTGTGTGTGCTGCATCTGCTGACATGCTGCATCCTCCTAATACACAGACATCAGCTACACAAGTACCTGACATGTTCTGCTATAACATGGCTGCCTGGAGCGGTTGTATCTCTCCTATACATACACAGGCTGCAGGGGGAGCCAGCACCAGAAAGCACATCATTATACAGGCCGTCAGTCAAGCACTGGGGTGTGTGGCTGTGCCTCCCACTCATGAATAAGCCGGACAGCTTGAATATGATAATGACTAATGGGCATCTCCCAGGTCATTTGCATACAGCTTTAGGAGCTCATTGCTTAAAGGGAACCTGTCATCAGGAGACCCATTTTTAGCACTCACCCAGTCCCCACAGAGCATATTACATACACTGCCAAAGTGTTTTTGTATAAAAAATTGGTTTTACAGAAAAAAAAAATATATGTTATATTGTACCATTCATTAGCATCGGCTGTGTGACTAGGAAGTTGCCTAATGGGAGGGGCTGGAAAGGAGCAGTTTCCCCCCACCCTTGGGGAGCAGCTCCTCCATGTGACCTTTTCATATATATGAAAACACCCATCACTTGGCTTAGCAACGCCCCCTGCTCCTCTACAGCCAATCCCTAGTGTGGGGAGTTATCCATATATTTGAAAAGGTCAAATGTTTCCCAAGGGTGGAGGGGGGGGGGGGGGGGGGGGACTGCTCCTTTCCAGCCTCTCCTAATGGGCAACTGCCTATTCACACAGCAGATTCTAATGAAAGGTACAATATAACATATCTTTTTTTCTGTAAAACCAATTTTTTTTTATACAAAAACACTTTGGCAGTGTATGTGCTATGTACTCTGAGGGGACTGGGGGAGTGCTAAAAATGGGTCCACTGGTGACAGGTTCCCTTTTAGTTTACAGCCATGTAGAGGGACAATGAAGGGATAGAGGTGCTATCTAATGCTTTCTAATGGCAGTTTATGAAAATATATTTACTCTAGGTGGTTAGTTTCCCTGACGGGTTCTCTTTAATCTAAAGATAACAATGAAAGGGGTGGTATTTATTCTTCCATGCCATGCACTGGGAAGTGGGGGGAAAAAAAATTCCAAATGCAGTGAAATATAAAAAACGCATTTGCGCCGTTTTCTTGTGGGCTTGGATTTTACGGCTTTCACGGTGAGCCCCAAATTACATGCCTACTTTATTCTTTGGGTCGGTGTGATCACGGGGATACCAAGTTTGTATAAGGTTTTATAACCTGGGGGATTTTGTCGTCTTCTGGCGCTAATAACTTTTTCATACTTTGTTGTACGGAGCTGTGGGTTGGTCATTTTGTGCAACTTTTTATGACATTTTCAATGCTACCATTTTTCAGACTGTATGACCTTTAGATCACTTTTTATATTTTTCAAAAAGGCAAAAAAGTGCCATTTTCAACTTTGGGCACTATTTTCCCGTTACAGGGAAAAACCTTTTATATATTTTGATAGATCGGGCATTTTCTGACACGCCGATACCTAATGTGTGTAGAATTTTTACTGTTTATTTACATGAGTTCTAGGGAAAGGGGGGTGATTTGAATTTCCATTTTTTTTAACTTCTTTTATTCTTACTTTTACTATTTTTCAGAACTCCTAGGGTACTTTAACCCTAGGTTGTCTGATTGATCCTACCATATACTGCCATACTACAGTATGGCAGTATATATGAATTTTTTTCCTCATTCATTACAATGTGCTAATCGCACATTGAAAGGGTTAAAACGAGCCACGGAGGCTGTTATGGCGACTGATGCCATCTTTTTGAAGCCACAGACAGCTTTGCCGGCGGCCCTCTCCATGCACCCGACGCACTATTACGGCACGCGTCGTTAAGGGGTTAAACTGCAGAATTTGTAGTGTACAAACAGATCAGTCAGTAACCTGTGAAATCATCAAATTACAAGAAACTTACATTTTGTTGAATGAAATTGAGCAGCTTGCTTCCCTTCATGTTGTGTCCATGGAGATGGAACAATTGTCCTTTTAGTGAAAAACTAAAACCATAAAAGAAAATAATTACTAAACGTGCGTTCAGCGGCATAAGAGACAATTGCTGATTTAAGAAATGATCTAGGTGGATAATTGAATGTTCCATCTTTATGTACACTTCAATTAGTTACCTCTTCAATAGCCTTTTGTCTTCGCTCTTCTATTTCTTTATCTAGTCTAAATTAGAAAAGTAAGACCATTTGAGTTATCCTATAGAATTACAGGCTTGGCAAGTTTTACAGCTTTATTCATACACTAACAGGGACCATGTCTCCCCAGGATAAAGACATATGATAGAGAAATTGAATAGGAGCTCAACAGCAAGTGATTGCTAAAAGGTTAATAAAGGCTTCTGATGCCCCAAAGACTCCAGACATTTGGACTATATCAAATAGATGTGCAATGAGCAGGATGTACTAGGCCCCCAAGTGCTGAGGGAGCAGGGGGGAGGGCGAGTACACAGTCTGTAAAGTAATGAAATGAAAACAGTACACCTCTGTCCTCTGGGTTGCTAGGGGTCCCAGCAGTTAGACTATCTGATCAGCTTGTTATACCCTATCCTGTAGATAACTTGGTACAAGGCTTTTAATACCATTTCCATTTGTTCCATTTGTTTCCATTTGTTCTAAAAGGGTTTGTGCCACTAATAATGGACCTATTAGAGCATACAAATGTTTGTAATATTCACCAGTTTACAGTTAGGCCTAGTTCTCATATTGATTGGCCAGTGTCCCCAGTATGTTGTCAGTTTCATTTTATAGTTGTCAACTGCTTTGTCCTGTATAGCAGTCCTGACGGCAGATCAGGCTCAGGCTTACTTAGCCGGGAGTAGAAATCATGGGCAATTCCTGCAGATACACATCTCATAGCTGGGAATTCAGTGTATGAATACATTCTGCTATGTATGCTTTTCTGCAACTGACAAGGGACTGGGAAGCTAGCAGCTCAATATAATGAAAACTAGACAAAATAGGAAATAGGTGTGTATTACAAACATGCTATACAAGAATGACAAAGCCCATTATGGTTAGTGACATAACCCCTTTAAATAATTGTTTTTATAGAAATGAAGAAATCCCAGACTATGAGAAATAAGATTCTCTGGTCTGATGAGATAAAGATTGAACTTTGGTGTTAATTCTTAGTGGTATGTGTGGATAAAACCAGGCACTGCTCATCACCTGCCAAATACAATCCCAACAGTGACACATGGTGGTGGCAGCATCATGCTATGGGGGAGTTTTCAGGACGACTGGTTGCAAGTGAAGGAAAGATGAATGCGGCAAAGTACAGAGATATCCTGGATGATAACCTCTTCCAGAGTGCTCTGGCCCAAAGGTTCACCTTCTAACAAGACAATGACGCTAAGCGCACAGCTAAAATAACAAAGCAGTGGCTTCAGAACAACTCTGACAACTCTTCCTTACTGGCCCATCTCTCTGGAGAGACTTGTAATTAGCTTCCACCAACATTCACCATCCAACCTGACTAAACTGGAGAGGATCTGCAAGGAAGAGGATCCCCCAAATCCAGGTGTGAAAACTTGATGCATCATTCCTAAGAAGACTCATGGCTGTACTAGCTCAAAGGGTGCTTCTACTCAATACTGAGCAAAGGGTCTGAATACTTATGACCATGGGATATTTCAGTTTTTCTTGTTTAATAAGAAAGATATCTACATTTCAGTTTTTATTCTGTCAAGATGGGTTGAAATGAGCAACTGATCTCACCAATTGGCTGTAGTGAAATAAAGAGTAAAAAATGTAAAGGGGTCTGAATACTTCCCTTACCCACTGTAGGTGCAAGTAGAGCTACAGCAACAAACTGATCTGCCAAGCAGCAGCAGAGACGGCATCTGATTGTTAAAGTCTTGAAGACTCAGTAATGAGAATACACACTAACTTACTTGGCGTGACTCAAATACAGAGCTTGTCGGTGTATGTCCTCTGGATCAATTTCAACAGGATTTATAGCAGCAAGTTGATCAATCGACCATCTAAACTGACGTGGAGTCTACAAAATAAACATGGAAGGGATTTACACAAGTGATCTAAAACAGCAATAAGTACGACTTAAAGGGTGTTCAGGACTTCTACTACTAATGACCTATCATTAGGTGATCAGTGGGCGCACCTCCAATCAGATACACTACATTCAAATCTGAAAATAAAAACTGATGACAACGGTCATTAGCAGTATAGGAGCATTGAAAACCCCTTTAAGGCCTCATACACATGAACGTATGGGGGACGTATATACAGAATATATACGTCCCCCATACACTTCAATGGCCTCAATGGACATGTCCCATCTTTCTACAGAATACGGCGCTGTGCATTTCTGTGGAGGGGCGGGGTAAGCAGCGCTCCCCCCAGCGCTCAATATGTTGTGTGCATGTAGCCTAAGGGTGATGTCACAAGGTCCATTCCTGGACCGTTTTAACCGGACTGAAAACGCATACGTTTTGTATGTTTACCATGCATTTGGCTGGTTTGAACCGGTTTATCTTCGTTTCTAGAAGTGAAAGCCGCTGGGAAACGAATTAAAACCAGCCAAACGCATTGTAAACATATAAAAACGCATGTGCTTTCAGGGAGTTTAAAAATGGACCAAGAACACACTGGGACAGCACCCTAAAACTGGGGCATGCAGGTTGTAATGTCTGGTTTCTGATGCGGTGCTAATCCTTCCCCATTTGTAAAATACTTGCAGGAAGAAGCAGCCTAGAGTCTTGTAACTGAACGCCAGGTTTGGTTTACAAAAGTAGAAATCACAGCATGTTCAGGGATCGAGGATTCAACCTCTGCACCAGCTGAAATGTCACTTACAGGATGACCAAATCCAGATGTTCTGTTCCGTATGGGACTGTTCCACGTCCTGTGACATGTGGGGGTCTCAGAGATAAGCCATTTCCGTCTTTCCTGATGAAACCCCTGTACAGCAGTCAGCTAGCACTTACCGCAGAGGACTTGGTGGGCATGAACACTGTGGGGCTGGAGACAAACGGCTCATGTAGACTGCAATAATCATTTGGGCTCTCAAAAGGATTCAGGACCTGGGCGCGACCTGGAGTCTCCGGGGTCAACTGAGTACGAACATCACCCATTGTGATGGAAAGGCGGCTATGCAACAGGTGTCAAAGCAAACCTACAAAGGAAAGCAGAGAGCGGTCATTATACAATACTATTATATCACTGGTCAGTATGCCACAGTATATATATCCAGTCCATGGACCTGCACACACCACAGTATAATATGTGGCAGAGGAAGGAAATGTCCTTGTAGTGGCCATGTACCTGCACACACCACAGTATAATATGTGGTAGAGGAAGGCAATGTCCTTGTAGTGGCCATGTACCTGCACACACCACAGTATAATATGTGGTAGAGGAAGGCAATGTCCTTGTAGTGGCCATGTACCTGCACACACCACAGTATAATATGTGGCAGAGGAAGGCAATGTCCTTGTAGTGGCCATGTACCTGCACACACCACAGTATAATATGTGGTAGAGGAAGGCAATGTCCTTGTAGTGGCCATGTACCTGCACACACCACAGTATAATATGTGGTAGAGGAAGGCAATGTCCTTGTAGTGGCCATGTACCTGCACACACCACAGTATAATATGTGGTAGAGGAAGGCAATGTCCTTGTAGTGGCCATGTACCTGCACACACCACAGTATAATATGGGGTAGAGGAAGGCAATGTCCTTGTAGTGGCCATGTACCTGCACACACCACAGTATAATATATGGCAGAGGAAGGCAATGCCCTTGTAGTGTTGGGGTGATATGACTGGTAAGTGCACAACCAGTTCCTGTTACACATATAACACATTGCAGTCTATAGGAGATGAGGTGCTGAGTATAGTCCATGCAGTGCATACCACACCGTGCGGGAGCTGCCGTCCAGCGCCGTTCCTCTTCCCTCCCGCTCCTCACCCCGCCGCTGCTCTCAGCTCTTGCTCACACTCTCCTGATACCGGCCCTGTCCTACAGCCAATCAAAGCCACGAAGTGAAAGGTTCCTCCAATCACAGAGCACGGAAGAGGCGGATTCTTTAAGATGATAGCGTTGACCAGTGAGCTGAGTTCCGCCGAACAAATTCGAATATAACCCCGCCCCCTGTCGCCATAGAAACTCTATAGCCAGGACGGTTCTTCCTTCCTGGGAAGTGCTCTGAGAGAATGGCAGCGGGGAGAGCTTAGCTCCGCCCACCGGGGGAGGTCCTTGATCCGTAACGAGTTCCCATTCTACGTGTAGACCCCAACGTCCTGACAGCACATCCGGGGCACCATGGCGAGCGCGCCTGTCAGTGTCAGCGCTATGCGGGAGACCATGGACGGTGAGTGACGAGGGGTGACCCCCTCCCAGCACTGTGGCCTGTGGATGTCATGTGATGTCAGTAACAGGGGGTTGTGTATAAACAGATCGGCCATTTCTCCGGTCACTGTCATAGGGCAGCAGCCGGACACTTGTGCTCTATCCTGTGTTATTGGAGCTCCTGTGCCCCCTGGTGATAATGGGTGAATGCCCCCCCATAATAAGAGTCATCAGTCACTTATCCATACTTCACTTTATTATATGGGGATAGGATGAATGAGTCCCCTGTCCTCTGCTGTCACCAGAATAAAGGGGGACACATGACCTCATCCTAGTTTACACTGACAGCCGGCCTACACCCCATGTCCCACTGATTTCTATTGTACATCCCAGCAACACCATCGTCCATGATTGGGGGGTTCCGAGGGACGCCTCTCTCCACTGATGAGCTTTTATTTACCTCTTCACTGGCCTCTGTTGTCTCAGCAGTGACATTGCACACCCCCTTTACTGTGTCTATTGTAACCATGTGCCTGGAGGATTGTCAACATTTCCTTCCAATGGAGGGCTCGGATGTATCCCACTAGTGATCCCAACTAGTATCCCACCACACTGGTGAGGAGGCCGGCAGCAGCCTCCCAGTGCAGCAGTGAGACAGAGGCACGTCTACGTGCTCTGCCCACGCACGCTGTATGAGATATAACAGTGGCGCCGCCTGATGACATCATACAGTGTTCGCAGGCAGACGTGTCTATTACACGCATACAATTGATTGTCGTCTTCGCTCATGGATGTGCAGTCTGCCAGACGGGATCATTACGCCCATGGGGTGATTTTCTGCACAGCAAATTACATGTACTGCACAGGCAGAAGCGAAAACAATATGTCCGCCTGCTCGTCTTAAGTCTATGGATACGTCCAGCGTAAACGCTTGGGGTATTTCCTCCTATATATGATGGGTGTGTACATAAAACGAGCTGTGAATGCCTGTTTAGTGTTACTTGCTTTTTGACCCCAGTTTGTGTAGAATTTATACCACATATGACCTTTACCCACACAAGCTTCATCCACAGTCCTACACTTTCCATTTTGAGCCGGAAGCACTTCCACGACCTCTAATAGTAGGGGGCATGGGTATGGGTTTGTTTTCTTGAAACCCCTATAATGACTTGCATTGAGATGGCCCACTGCAGTATCTGGTTCCTAAATCACATGTTATGTTATCTTCTAAATATTAATTATTCAGCCCTGGCGGGAAAGTTCTGTTATTGGCATCTGGCTTCCCGCGGACTGTAGAAGTTCCCTGTGTAAATGTGTGGACCACATTATTTCAGAACTAAAATTTCCATATCAATAATATAATCTTGCATGGATTTTCTGACAGTGCTGCTGGAAATTTCACGACTGCTAAATACTGGCCTGGATATGGAGACGTTGTCAATTTGTGTCAGGCTGTGTGAGCAAGGGATCAATCCGGAGGCTTTGTCATCCGTTATCAAAGAGCTGCGCAGAGCAGCCGAGGGGTTAAAGGTAAGTAAGATTTTATATAGAGTGTAAGATGTTTACAATCAATAGTAACACAAAGTGTGAATTACAGCAAAAAGGGGTTTTCCAGGAATCTGGAAAAATGCTAGACGGCTAGTGTAGGAACTGTGTCACTCTTGGTTTTGGGACTGCACCCTGTGGGATATTAAAGGGGGATCACAGGACCCGCTTTAGCCAATGAGTGTCCTCCTCTGACAACAAGGCGTCTCTGTTAAAGAGGACCTGTCACCCATAAATTGGGCACTAGGAGCTGCTGACTGAGGTAAGCAGCTCCTAATGCTTAAACAAATGCCGCAGTGTTAGAATGATAGCTTTACCGGAAACCTCCGATAACGCTATCTAACACTGCGGTGGAGTACGATGTAAACGCCGGTCCGCTCTCAAAGTGGTCCAATGTATTCATGAGGGGGAGGGATTGTGGGTGGGTTTAGGGCCTATGGAGCAATTGGGGTGGTCCGGGAGGAGAGTAAGCAGCTCCTAGTGCCGAAGTTATGGGTGACAGGTCCTCTTTAAAGCAACTGTTGAGAGAGTTCATAGAGCTATTTGGGGAAACTAAGTCATCTCAAAGGGGTTGGCCACTTTACCTCATGTTTTTGTAATGTGGTGTAAGTGTGGGTGGCAGGATATTAGGTAATTTACCAATATGCATCTATTAATAGTTCTGCACTGCTTTCTTGATATGTAAAGTAAAGCAGATGGAGGGTCATGTGATCTCTCCATGAGCAATCACCCTGCCAATAATTTCATTTTATATTCATGAATACCATCATAAGGTCCGGGCAGGATGATTGTTCTTGGACAGATAAGATCACATGACCCTCCGTCTGCAGCCATTTTATGCACAGGAATGAATGGAGGCTTCACTTTACATAGTAAGAAAGGGGAGCAGAACTATTAATAGATGTATATTGGTAAATTGCCTCATATCCTGCCCACAATTCCAGGTACAGTGCCTTGTGAAAGTATTGGGCCCCCTTGAACTTTTCTACCTTTGCCACATTTCAGGCTTCAAACATAAAGATATAAAATTGTAATTTTTCGGGACACAATTTTAATGGATATTTTAAACTTTTGTAAAAAATAATACACATTCAACTTTTCAGTTTAATATTATTCAGCTCCCTTAAGTTAACACTTTGTAGTGCCCACTTTTGCTGCCATTGCAGCTGCAAGTTATTTGGGGTATCTGGGTATCGAGAGACTGAAATTCTTGCCCATTCTTCCTTGGATAACAGCTTGAGCTCAGTGAGGTTGGATGGACAGCATTTGTTGATTCTTCAATTTTATGTCATTATGTTTAAAGCCTGAAAAGCTCAAGGGGGCCGAATACTTTTGCAAGGCACTGTAAATGAATTGGGTAAAGTGGCCAACCCCTTTAAGGTAAGGACCTCTGAGTGGTTTAGTGATTTTCAAATGGCCCTGCCAGTTTTCCAGGCTCATATTATTTGCCCTCTGGGAGCATTCCCATTTCTCTTACTCACACCCATGGTTGCTATTTTAATACTGCGCTGAGTATATATGCCATTCAGCAGGATGCAGTGATATAGCTTGCCATGTCTTTCCATCCTGCTTTCTGCACAGCATACTTGGTATACTAAGGATGCCTTCCTCTGCCAGTATATGTATATGGGCAGGCTCCATACATTTACAGCTTTATTTTTTCTATTACCGATTTATTTATTTTTTTTTATCTTGTATTTATTAGGCATCGGAAAATGCACCAAGTTAATAATTTGGATAATATCTCTTTAGTACTGGATGGACAACACTATACAAGAAGATTGCTCTTTATTTCCTCCGGTGTGTGCGACTATGTTCAGACGTGTAATTCAAGTCTGTGTTATTTATTATGCCTCTGCTTTTACCCACTGGCACCTTTTCTATGTTATTTTATATTGAGGATGAAGATTTCACTGAGACCTTTATTGGCAGTAATCAAAAGCTAGACCGGTTTTTGGCCAGGGGAGGGGGGAGCTGAGCTACCGCCCTATCATTTGCAGGAGGGCTGACACTATGCTCGCCACACTTTACCTGTGCATAATGTACCTCTATGGTGGCCATAAGCCAGCTCTCTCACAGTCCTCATATACAGACGTGTGAACGAAGCCTTAAGTATCTTTCACATGGACGTATGCTCGCCTGGGTGTAGCATACAGCTGCACGCTGGAGAGGAGGAGGAGTGAGCGCTGAGGAATGGGCTCCATTGCTGCGTGCTACAGGAGTCTATCGGGGTGTATATATGGCTGCAAATTTTCATCTGGATATATGTCCCTGCAATGTCCAAATTTTGTACCACAATTGATTTTAATTTATTACTAAAAAACAAAAACCATGACTTGTGCCTGTCTGTAATAAACGTCTTTTTGATACGTTGTTATTGAGTTGTTTTCTTTTTTTGCCATTCAGACTTGGTAACTGTTTGGTCTGGAAATAAGTTTATGATGGATGCATTTTCCTGATCAACAGCAAATCTGCTGGGCAGAACCTAGAACCTCATAGTGAGTTGCAGGTCTATTCTTCTGTACTCCAAAAACCTATATGATTAAACGGGTGTTCCAGTCACTGGGGTAAAATTTAAACTTATCCCCTAACCACAGCATAGGGCATGCTGATCAGTGGGTGACTTTGTGGCAAAACTGGAAGTAGAAACAAGGTGGAAAGAAGCGCTTTCACTATGAATGGCATCTATGATGCAGTTGACTCCATATCATAGCACAATAGTGCTTGAGTAGCTAGCTCCGCCCACATCAGAAATTCTTACCAGCACTAGCCACGGCATTCTGTAGGAAAAGTGACTTTATCCCAGGATTTCTTCACCCATATCGCAACCTCTTGCAGTATCTTAATGTATATTTTCAAGGGAGGCCTTATATTTTTAAGCTTAAAATAATTACGCTGGGTCTTGTTTTCAGGAGGTGTCTTATTTTTGTGGTAACAGGGTAAGGCCACATTCACACGACCGTATGGGTCCCCTATAGAAGGCAATGGTGCACGGTGCGATATGATGCCGCCTACATCACCTAAGCGGTAACATGAATGGCCATATCTACGCCACTGATAATAATTGGCAAATAAATATTCATTACAATGTTGCATTCAGTCCATAGCAGAAGAAGGTACCGTTATGTCATTCCGTTATAGAAAAACTTCTTCACTTTTTAAAATTTAATTTCTGATTACAAATTAGGCATGCAGGATGTCTGGGTGTAGTCAACGTGTTTCAAATGAAAGTTTTTAGACCTGGCTATTGCTTACACCAAGCGTTACACTTCAATATAAAAGCAGACAGACTCCTCTGTCTGGCATGCCATTAACATTGATTTATTACATACACCTGGTTTGACATAGCGCCCTAGTAGTATATGCAGTGGGTAGGGAAATACTCAGACATTCCTTTACATTTTTTTCACTCTTTGTATCATTGCAGCCAACTCAGACAAAGTACTTTTCTTGCTCATAAAGGTACATTCTGCTCTCCATTTTGACAGGAAAAAACAGAAATGTAGATATTCTTGCTAATTTATTAAACAAGAAAAACTGAAACATCACCTGGTCATAAGTATTTAGACCCTTTGCTCACTATTGAGTATAAGCAGCTTTTGAGCTCTAACAGCCATGAATCACTGAGTATTTGCAAACTGTATGCTTGCTTTCATATGTCTTGCACTGAAAATCTTTATTTGAGTTTTTTTTTATTTGTGGGGTTCTGGAACTCTACTACCGGCTCCTCCTCCTTTTTTATTTTTTTCTCTCTGGTACTTCGTCTACATTTTTTTTTTCATTTTTGGATCTTTGTTGTTTTTGTATTTGTCTTTATTTCTTAAGTTTTTGTGTACGAAGATGGGACATACAAAGGTCAGTAACTTTAGTTGGAGTTGATGAAAGACTGCTGGAGGCTGAGGCAAATGGGGGTCCTTGGCAGTTCCAGGAGGTCCGTGAGAGGCTTTGTGAATGTAGTTTTAAACGGGACTAGTTTTATTTTAGATGAGGACTTAATGGATTAATTTTGAGTTGGTAGAGTTATGAATACTAATGGAGATGTTTAACATTTCTGTAGACTTGGGGTGGAGAGGATTAGGGATATTGATAAGTGGAAGGAGGGCAACCCAATCCAGGGTTTTGGGCGATGGGGGTAAGGTGCGCTGGTGGGGTGTAAAACAGTGGTTTCTGTTGTGTTAGGGGATTTTAGGGAGTAGGAGTACTTTTGTGGGTAGCCTGAGTAGATGGTGAATTTAAGGTGTATGGGCTATGGGACCTGCCCCTAAACCTGTTTTTGTCTTCAATCTTATTACCGTTTTTGTTGTTATTGGTTTTTCTCCTGTTACTGGAATGGAAGAAGGTAGTGTAGGAGTAGGGGGATTTGGTCAACCCATTCTGAAGGTGGGTTGATGGTTCAGTGGTGGAATTGGAGGGAGAAGCGTCCCAGTACCAGTTTGAAGTTTGACCATTTTTTTGTCTATATATTGTTTATCAAATGATTACATATGATTTGTGAGGAGCCTATCAATCTTTAAGAACTTATGGTGGAAACTATGTTCTGAAAGTAAGTTGTGGCAGCTATTCATATCAAAAGTCAAATTCCTGATTACTCTCTATTGGAACAGATGCGCTCCATGAGCCCAAAGGCATCCCAATTTTTTGTAAATGGTATATCAGTCTTGAAGCAGCTCTTTGTCATGTACACGCAGTCCACAAAGGACAATGCATTCTTGAAAATACAACCTTCTGAGATATCCGGAATATTGCAGGTGGCCTGGTCTGTAACCACTGGGTAATAAGAATTCTGTCTCTAAACTCCTTGGGCAGTTCCTTAGACCTCATGATTCTCATGTAATGTGAGTTGTGAGGTCTTGTATAGACAGGTGTATGCCCTTACTAATCAAATCCAATCAGTTCAATTAAACACAATGAAGGAATAGAACCATCTCAAGGCTTAAGGAAATGGTGAGCAGTTATATATGAGCAAGGGGTCTGAATACAAGTTGAAATAGTGTTACACTATTGTTGGAATGAGAATTTGCCATGGGAGAAACTCCTGAAGCTGAATGTCTGTTCCTGGGGATCTCACCCAGGAGTTGCACCTGTGCTGAAGGGTACTAATATCACCTTTCAGCTGAAATCCCTACTCCATTTTTTAGGAGCACTAAATAGGTACTGGATTAACAGAGGCCGGAGGAAGCGCATTGTTGTGCGAAACGGCCGTTGCCTCCCACTGGCCATCCAGCCTTCACCCCCTCCCCTGTTCATCACTTCTGTTAAGTATAAGCATATGTCATAATAAAGGAAGAAAAAGACTTTATTGAAGACCAGTGAGTGCCGTCCATTTTCTTGTTTGTGTGGATTACCTGTTTAGTTTGCAGTACTGCAGCATAGACAGTAAGCTCTTGTGAGTAGTTTCTTCACTCCTGTTGTTCCATATGATCTGTAAAGCGCTACAGAATATGATGTCGCTATATAAAGATTATTACAACAGAAAATACAGTATGTAATATATAACTGTAATTGGACCGAGGATTATCAATAAAGCTTCATTTTAGACACCTTACAACTTTACAAATAAAAAACTCTTACACAGCTCTGGGCAGCTGTGATGCAAAATCTATTTATTTAAGTCGTAAAATGTATGCTTTGTAACACTTTAATTGCAGTAACCCAGAGAATAAATTTTGTAGGAAGCCATCTTAAAAGAGGGAACTGTTTTTGCAGTTAAGGGAAACCAACTACATATTATTGCTGGATGGGATGTCATAAAAGCTGCTGTACTGTGGGTGAATCAGATGAATGGTAGAGCCTCAGAAGGATCTTCCGTTTGGAGCAGACCTTGGCATTGTACGGCCCGCAGGCAACAACCGACCCTCTAACTATATCTGACCGGCCTGCATAACCTCACTGAAACATTTGTGCACCCTCCCCATCGTTAAATAATGATGTAATAAGGTCCTCCATATATTAATTTAATCATTATAATGTTTTATTTGTTGTTATGCAATGATAGTGTAATAATAATATACTAATATACAGGCAGTCCCCGGGTTACGTACAAGATAGGGTCTGGAGGTTTGTTCTTAAGTTGAATTTGTATGTAAGTCGAAACTGTATATTTTATAATTGTAGATCCAGTAAAAAAAAATTTTGGCCCCAGTGACAATTGGTGTTTAAACATTTTTTGCTGTAATGGGACCAAGGATTATCAATAAAGCTTCATTACAGACACATTACAGCTGATCATTGCAGTCTGGGACTATAGTAAAGCATTCAGAAATCTTTACCAGAGGTCAGAGGGGTCTGTCTGTAACTATGGGTTTTCTGTAAGTCGGGTGTCCTTAAGTAGGGGACCGCCTGTATATCGGTATTGGGTAGAACTGACGTGAGTATATTAGTTCGGCCCTCTAAAAGAATTCAAGTTTCTCATTTGGCCCCATCGGAAAATTAATTGCCCCCTCCTGCTTCAGACAATACGTTCATAGATAGTTCTTGTATCACATTCAGAGCATACTTTGTGCCATGAATGCCCGACAATAATAACATTGCCCACTAGATGGCAGACAAATACTGATGATACTATTACATTATCAGCCCCGAATTAAGAAGTAAATTGTGATATATATGTATGTAAATATAGACTGTAAATTTAATTAAGCCTCAGTGACCCCGTGCAGAATTATTTAGAGAAGAAACAACAACTGATTATTGGAGTTAAAAGGCAATAAAAGTTCTGCACAATGGTCAATATTTGTCATTATTAAATTGTCTTTATCTAGCTTCCCTCTATATTCCAGGAGTTATTCATGTGCAATAATAGATACAACAATCCTGCAAAATCAGCAGATAGTCTTTAAAAGGCATTTCAGGGTCACATACATTTAATTAATTATATAAAGGGATCCCCTTACCAAGTTTTGCGGTTATTAAGTCACCTGCAACCAAGGATTTTGGGTCCTAGACTGGGCAATGCAAGACATTTCTTCCATGCATTAAGTAATTATTAGTGAAGAGTACAGGACTCAGCAGGAGAGATTAGTCAACAGTGTCAAAGGCAGAGGACATATCAAAAAGGAGGAGGGCAGAGTAATGGTGTTTTGCCTTGGCAGACAATAGGTCATTAGAGACTTTGGTCAGGGCAGTCTCAGTAGAGTGATTGGGTCAGGTTATAGAAGACTGAGTTGGAAAAAAGGTTAGTACGATGAACTACCACTCTCGAGTCCAACCACAGGGTGCGCATACTCTATGAAGTCCCAGAATTAAGGCCTTAAGCTCAGCCCACTTACACTAAATGGTGTCCTTACATTAAATTTACCCCCAAACACTCAGCACCCAGTCTAACTCACTGCCACTACCCACAAATTACTTATACAAAGAAGGCCGTAGACACCTCAACCGCACAAACAATGCACACTGATAATTCACCCATGCAATCGCTACATATACTATGTTATAAAAGCTATTAACGTAATCCCTTCAGAAAATTAGATTCTTTAAGGCTACAAGCAGAGGCTTATTAAAGTTAACACTTTAATATCCATACAGGTACAATACACTCAAAACATAAATTTATCAGATTAAAATAAAAATAACAAGTTACAAAAAAATATACAAACAGTGCATATAAACAGTCATGGGATAAGGAAACAATACTCTTTCTATTAGATAGAGAGAAGTATGTTGGCTGAGGAATGCAGCGTGGAGAGATCTGACCAGCCTACTGTTGATAAGAGCTCCTAGACTGACAAGACCTTTCCCCAAATTCGCTAATTAAGTTGTTGACCCCACCCCCTTTTGTGATGTCACTGAAAGGGTGAGGTGTGCATTTCCTCCTCCCTCCAGAAATGTACTTTCTGTGTCTGGGTTTTCATTAAAATCTCATAACTTTTGATTGGAAGACCAATCTTTAGGGTACCTCGCTACCTCTCACCCCATACCAAATTTGGAGTGTCTAGCCCTAACATTAGGGATGTTCTGCAATCAGACTCGGTTTACATGCACTTAGGCTTTTGACACGCAGGCCATGAGGGTATCTTGATCCTATAACTCTCCCCTATAACTGAGGAGCCACAATTACTCCCAGTTTTGGTCAGCTGTGATATATCTATTGGCCATCCTGACTTTTCAACGGCTTTTTATCAGCTTTTTGGCAGCATGTAATAGAAGTCAGCATGTGGGCACCTCCATCTTCGCTGTAATCGTTGCTCCCATTACATCATCGGGGAGCGAGGATCGGTTGCCATGACAGCCTGGGGTTTTATAAGACCCCAAGACTTGTAATTTTTGAAGATCTGTTACAATGTGCCAGTGACACATTGTAACAGATCATGTGCAAAATCCCCATATACTACTACAATGTATTATAGCAGTATATGGTAAGATTAATTAGACAACCTAGGGTTAAAGTACTCTTTGGGGTCTAAAAAATAAAAATAAAATATATGTCTTTGTACTGGTGCAAAGAATAAAAGGGAGGTGTCATTAGAAGCACAAAGTGAAAGCCATAAATACAGGGCCCAAATGAAAATGGAGCAAATGTGGTTTTTTGTCAATTTTACCACATTTATAATTTTTTTCAAGCTTTCCGGTACATGGTATGGAATATTAAATACTGTTACAAGAATATATAATTTGTTACTCAGAAAACAGGACTTTATAAAGCTCTGTAAGCGGAAAAATAAAAACGTAATGGAATTTTGAAAGTGGGGAGTGAAAAATGAAAAAAAAAACAAAAACAAAAAGGGCTGTGTCCTTAAGGTGTTGAACTCATACCTAGGAGTGGCTTAAGAAATGAAAAATATAAAGGAAAGACCAGTTGCTGCATACTATACTTTTCCAAGCAACGCACAAATAAAGAACACAATACCTACACATACAGGTATGCCCGGATAAGCTCTTCAGAACAAGGATTTTTCTGGTTTGATTAACAAAACAAACCCACAACAGCTACATATGGCAATGGCCTTTAATTTTATGTTACTTTTACTTTACATTATAAAAATGCCTTGCATCACCATTGTTTGTAGGATGAGATGACCTTTTCATGGATACCTTTTTGATAATTGTACAACCTTTTTATCACTTTTTATCCAACTTTTTGTTGGAGCCAAAATGATAAAAGAGTAGCGATTTGGACATTTTATATATTTTAAAAAAGTCTGAAATATTGCCATGTGTAAATTACTTCAAATCACTAATTTGTACCTCTAAAGAAATATTCAGACTTATGCTGCTGCATAAGCTTCCAGGTTAAAAAATTACTGTATATTCTTCAGTATAAAACTTAAAAAGTTTTTTTGCACAATTTTGTGCACTCGCTGTAAACCTAGTACAGGCGGTCCCCTACTTAAGGACACTCGACTTACAGACAACCCATAGTTACAGACAGACCCCTCTGACCTCGGGTGAAGCTTTCAGAATGCTTTACTATAGTCCCAGATTGTAATAATCAGCTGTAAGGTGTCTGTAATGAAGCTTTATTGATAATCCTTGGTCCCATTACAGCAAAAAATGTTTAAACTCCAATTGTCACTGGGGCCAAAATTTTTTTTGTCTGGATCTACAATTATAAAATATACAGTTTTGACTTACATACAAATTCAACTTAAGAACAAACCTCCGGACCCTATCTTGTACGTAACCCGGGGACTGCCTGTACTCACCTCCTCATTGTCGTGCCTTTGCCCGCACTGCTTGAAAGCCAGGAGATGCAGAGAGAAGACAAGGATGGCAGGGGTGAGCGCCATGGGTGAGTAATAACTTTATTATTTTATCATGAAGGGGGTCTCTGTTTGACTTGACATTTTAGAGGGGGCTTCTGCTGGACTTCATATTTTACAGGGGGGGCTCTGCTGGACATTTTATTAAAGAGTAGTTGCTGAATTTCCCATCCTAGGCTTATACTCGAGTCAATACGTTTCCCCAGTTTTTGTGGCAAAATTAGGTATCTCGGCTCATACTCAGAACTCAGAAGTCAATGGGGATCATTTATCTGTCTGGATATTTGTGTCTGACTTTTTTTTTTAGGTGGGGATTTGTCTGATTTATTTTAGAGAGTTATTAAACTGCCATCGCACAAAAGTCAAGAATCTTTGAGCAACCCCTTCTCATCTTCTGTCAATGCCAGCAGGAATCTTCTGTCAATCTTCTGTCAATGTCAGCAGGAATCTTCTGTCAATCTTCTGTCAATGTCAGCAGGAATGTTGGTGGACTGCCAAGTCTCTCCAGAGATGCAGAATTTTGTTCAGTTCAGGGCACTGGCTGGGCCAGTCAAGAATGGTCAAATAGTTGTTCTGCAGCCACTGTTTTGTTATTTTAGCTGTGTGCTTAGGGTCTTTGGCATGTTGGAAGGTAAACCTTCGGCGCAGTCTGAAGTCGCCAGCTCTCTGGAATAGGTTTTAATCCAGGATATCTCTATAGTTGGCCGCATTCATCTTTCCTGCAATTAAAACCAGTTGTCCTGTCCCTGCTCCCATAACATGGTACTACCACAATTTTTCACTTTCGGCATTGTATTTTGCATGAGATGATCAGTGCCTGCTTTTCTCCAAACATACTGCTTAGAACTAACACCAAAATGTTCAATCTTCATCTCATCAGACCAAAGAATTTTATTTCTTATAGTCTGGGAGTTCTTCATGTGTTTTTGTGTGCAGGCTTTCATAAGTCTTGTACTGAGGAGGGGTTTCCATTAGCAGACTCTGCCATAAAGCCCCGACTGGTGGAGGGCTGCAATGTTAGTTAACTTTGTTGAACTTTCTCCTATGTCCATAATTAATCTCTGGAGCTCAGCCACAGTGATCTTGGGGTTCTTCTTTTTTAACGCTCTCACCAAGGCTCTTCTCCCACAATTGCTTAATTAAAAGGAATAGGAGGAATTATTGTGTAATCTTAGCCAGATCTGTGCCTTACCACAATTCTGTTTTTGAGCTCCTTGGGCAGTTCCTTATACCTCATGATTCTCATGTGCTCTGGCATGCACTGTGTGCTGTAAGCTCTTGAAAAGACAGATGTGTGCCTTTCCCAATCAAGTCCAATCAGTTTTATTAAACAAAGTTAGACTCAATTGAAGGAGTAGAGCCATATCAAGCTGGATAAGAAGGAAATGGAAAGCATATGAGTTTATATGTGTCAAATTGGAGTGCAGAGTGTACATTAATGAGCAAAAGAAAAAGAACTTTTTTTATTTTACCAATTGGCTGCAATGAAACAATGAGTGAAAAGAAAAAAATGAAAGAGGTCTGAATACTTCCCGTACCCACTGTACATATATGCCTGAGACATAACTTTTGGGTAATCCAACATTTTTGTATAGGTGCATTGTTTTCATTGAGTGTATTCAATGGTATTCAAAGGTATTCAGTTGTCTGTGTATATAAATTCTATATTAGAACTGTAAAATATTGCTCAGAGTAGGCATGTACTTTAACTCAGTATGACAGTGGAGCATTATGCAGGGAACCGAATAAACATAACTCACAAATGATTTATTAAAAGAAGAGCCAAGAGTTTAGGCCTGGCTCATCCTCTTTAGCACAACAATTTATCTGAGAGATGTCATAATTTACAGATGAAATACTATTTTATTACTTTGAGCTAAGCTGCAGATTGTGCTCCAAGTTTCCAAAATCCTATGAACTGGCGGTTTATATAAATAAATCCCATAGGAATACAAGGCACATGGAACAATCAGATGATTTAGAGACCCCTTCTGGGATCCTGAATCAGCTTCTGCCCCTCAGATTTCTCTGTGGTAGAGTTAGTTATATAACATAGACTTTTGACAAATAGATATATTTCAGTCCAGGCAGTGTTGTTGATTAAAGTCCAATGAAAGTATAAGTATTTTACGACATTCCAAACTTTCTGAAGGTTTTTTAAGTACTTCAAAACTTGTTTTACAGCAATGGTTACAAGGATTTTCTTGATGTGTTGTTGGCTACTTGGTATTTTACAGTCCATTAATATTGTAGTAAAATTTGTGTATAAAAAAGAAATTTATTATCAAAATATATAATACCAGATAAATCTAAATATTATATGAAACATAAAATATTATATTTTAATTTTTTTTCCAAGCAGTTTTACTATTTGCTGCACATAATTATGGGAACAACTTTCTTACCTGGGCTGCTGTTAACAATTGGGAGCTTTTATCATGATTTGTACACCAAAATACTGCTTTCTTCCCCCCAAGCCTGCACACTAGCTATAGCCTGCGCAAGCTATAGTACAATTCTACGCCAGGCCGGAACGCCATTGATCATTACAGTGCACCTACCTTATCGAATATACACTCACCGGCCACTTTATTAGGTACACCATGCTAGTAACGGGTTAGACCCCCTTTTGCCTTCAGAACTGCCTCAATTCTTCGTGGCATAGATTCAACAAGGTGCTGGAAGCATTCCTCAGAGATTTTGGTCCATATTGACATGGTGGCATCACACAGTTGTCGCAGATTTGTCGGCTGCACATCCATGATGCAAATCTCCCGTTCCACCACATTCCAAAGATGCTCTATTGGATTGAGATCTGGTGACTGTGGAGGCCATTTGAGTAAAGTGAGTCATATTCAAGAAACCAGTCTGAGATGATTCCAGCTTTATGACATGGCGCATTATCCTGCTGAAAGTAGCCATCAGATGTTGGGTACATTGTGGTCATAAAGGGATGGACATGGTCAGCAACAATACTCAGGTAGGCTGTGGCGTTGCAACGATGCTCAATTGGTACCAAGGGGCCCAAAGAGTGCCAAGAAAATATTCCCCACACCATGACACCACCACCACCAGCCTGAACTGTTGATACAAGGCAGGATGGATCCATGCTTTCATGTTGTTAACGCCAAATTCTGACCCTACCATCCGAATGTTGCAGCAGAAATCGAGACTCATCAGACCAGGCAACGTTTTTCCAATCTTCTACTGTCCAATTTCGATGAGCTTGTGCAAATTGTAGCCTCAGTTTCCTGTTCTTAGCTGAAAGGAGTGGCACCCGGTGTGGTCTTCTGCTGCCGTAGCCCATCTGCCTCAAAGTTCGACGTACTGTGCATTCAAAGATGCTCTTCTGCCTACCTTGGTTGTAACGGGTGGCGATTTGAGTCACTGTTGCCTTTCTATCAGCTCGAACCAGTCTGCCCATTCTCCTCTGACCTCTGGCATCAACAAGGCATTTCCACCCACAGAACTGCCGCTCACTGGATGTTTTTTCTTTTTCGGACCATTCTCTGTAAACCCTAGAGATGGTTGTGCGTGAAAATCCCAGTAGATCAGCAGTTTCTGAAATACTCAGACCAGCCCTTCTGGCACCAACAACCATGCCACGTTCAAAGGCACTCAAATCACCTTTCATCCCCATACTGATGCTCGGTTTGAACTGCAGGAGATTGCCGCCATGTGATTGGCTGATTAGAAATTAAGTGTTAACGAGCAGTTGGACAGATGTACCTAATAAAGTGGCCGGTGAGTGTATATATACAGTGCATTTAGGCATGTAGACATGGTCAAGACAATCTCCTGCAGTTCAAACCGAGCATCAGTATGGGGAAGAAAGGGGATTTGAGTGCCTTTGAACCTGGCATGGTTGTTGGTGCCAGAAGGGCTGGTCTGAGTATTTCAGAAACTGCTGATCTACTGGAATTTTCACGCACAACTATCTCTAGGGTTTACAGAGAATGGTCCGAAAAAGAAAAAACATCCAGTGAGCGGCAGTTCTGTGGGCGGAAATGCCTTGTTGATGCCAGAGGTCAGAGGAGAATGGGCAGACTGGTTCGAGCTGATAGAAAGGCAACAGTGACTCAAATCGCCACCCGTTACAACCAAGGTAGGCAGAAGAGCATCTCTGAATGCACAGTACGTCGGACTTTGAGGCAGATGGGCTACAGCAGCAGAAGACCACACCGGGTGCCACTCCTTTCAGCTAAGAACAGGAAACTGAGGCTACAATTTGCACATTCTCATCGAAATTGGACAGTAGAAGATTGGAAAAACGTTGCCTGGTCTGATGAGTCTCGATTTCTGCTGCGACATTCGGATGGTAGGGTCAGAATTTGGCGTCAACAACATGAAAGCATGGATCCATCCTGCCTTGTATCAACGGTTCAGGCTGGTGGTGGTGGTGTCATGGTGTGGGGAATATTTTCTTGGTACTCTTTGGGCCCCTTGGTAGCAATTGAGCATCGTTGCAACACTACAGCCTACCTGAGTATTGTTGCTGACCATGTCCATCGCTTTATGACCACAATGTACCTAATATCTGATGGCTACTTTCAGCAGGATAATGCGCCATGTCATAAAGCTGGAATCATCTCAGACTGGTTTCTTGAACATGACTCACTGTACTCAAATGGCCTCCACAGTCACCAGATCTCAATCCAATAGAGCATCTTTGGGATGTGGTGGAACGGGAGATTCGCATCATGGATGTGCAGCCGACAAATCTGCGGCAACTGTGTGATGCCATCATGTCAATATGGACCAAAATCTCTGAGGAATGCTTCCAGCACCTTGTTGAATCTATGCCACGAAGAATTGAGGCAGTTCTGAAAGCAAAAGGGGGTTCAACCCGTTACTAGCATGGTGTACCTAATAAAGTGGCCGGTGAGTGTATATATATATATACAGGATGACACTCATATACATACATTATACACACATATATACACTTATACACTCATATATACATTATATACTCATATACGCAATTACATATACAGTATAAACTCATACACATACATTATACACTCATTGCACATATTATAAACTCAATGCACACATTATACACTCATATATACTTTATACATATGGATTACACATTCATACACACATTATAAATATACATTATACGGAATGTGCTGCTGGGTGATCAGAAGAGACCAAGAAGTGCAATAAAATTGTATGTTCTCTCTGTGTTTGCATGGGTTTCCTCTGGGTCTTCCAGTTTCCACCCACACTCCAAAACATACTGGTAGGTTGATTAGATTGTGAGCCCCATTTGGGGACAGGGACTGATTTTGCAAGCTTTGTGCAGCGCTGCGTAATGTGTGTGCGCTATATAAATAATGGAATTATTATTTATTATTACATACACACATTATACACTCACACAAACACATTTATATACTCTGCAAATTTACATTGATATTCTCTGGAAGCAGCGTCCAGCAGTCTCCTCACATGCACTGGAGCTCTTTACATGATGAGGGAAATGAGAGGACGTTACGTATGAAGTTCTATTTTTTGCGGCGCTTCCCTCCTCTGCCCCTTTCCCTTCTCTGGCTTTTCTTCTCTGAGCAGCTGGGGCGGCAGAAATTTCTGTCCTATAGAGGATGTGCTATGCAGCATCTACGGTGTTACTGCACAGCACATGCTCCATTCTTTAGTTCGTGTGATAGGTTGGGTCCGGGCCCTCTGAGAGGCTAGGTCCCACAGCAGCTGCTATACCTGCTACTACTACGGTAGTTACGCCCCTTCATATGAATGCTTGTCTTTTCAAGACACATGGGGGATTTATCATTTCAATTCTGTCAGTTTTTTTGCCTTTAAATTGTTGCTTCTGCTGATTTGCGCCAAGTTTGTGCCTTTTTCCAACCCACTCCACTTTTCACCTCAGACAACTTACCGGTACTCCAGATTTATCATGTAAATCCAAATGTGCTAAACAGATTTACAAAATCGTAATTTTAGGCCCAAATCCTCTCTAGCCACTCAACAGCAGACATTAAAACCTCATATGACACATTGAGGCAGATTTACTTACCCTGGCCCATTCGCGATCCAGCAGCGCGTTCTGTGCGGTGGATTCTGGTTTTCCGGTGATTCACTAAGGCAGTTCCTCCGGCGTCCACCAGATGTCGCTGCAGCGCTGAAGTTCCCCGAGGTCCGCCGGAATGCACCATCCTATACCTGGTGAAGGTAAGCGCGATTCCCACGACACTTTTTTTTTTTTTTTTAATGCTGATGCGCCACAATCCAATCACGTGCGCCAAAAACCTGGGGCAATAAAGGGAAAATCGCCGCAAATCTGATATATTCGGGTAACACGTCGGGAAAATGTGAATCGGACCCTAAGTATATGACCCCCATTGTTCAGACTGTCTAAACAACTATGATAAATCTGAATTGCAAAATATGACAGAGTCAGTCTTACAAACTGGAGTTAGATCCTGCCTAATGATACATAATCTCCAAACCACAATTTAGTGGTTTGCTAGAAACAGAAAATCCAAATTTGGTAGAACTGTGAAAATAACACATTAGGGGTGATTTATTAAGACAGTGTTTTAAATTCCAGCATTAATTGTCCCCCGTGTAGGGTACTGAATGCCGGATTTCCTAAGGGCTCCAGCCTCTTAGAACATCCGAAAGACGTTCCATTGCGCTCCAAAGCTCTCCACCAGATTTTACTGTATTAGACCAAGTCAAACCTACTGTAGTCTAAAGTTCAGGAGAAGTCACTGACATTTTCCAAAGTGGCGTGTGAGGCGAAAACACATGGAAAGCAAAGGAAACTCTGATTTATACAAGCCTAAGCTTAGTAAATTTCCTCCAATGTGCCACTTTCCACCTTAGTATGTTATAGTATGTTTTTATATCCTGCTCACTCTATGTGACAAATATATATTTTTTTACATTTAATAGTATGGGCATTTTCAGACATGGCAATACTTAATGGGGGGATTTATTAAAGGAACCTGTCACCACAACCACCATTTTCTACCATGTACATATTCTAAAACATGACAATTGCTTAGTTGCTTTTGTCATGTTTGTGAATAGTATAGGTTTGTTCTAATCATATAGTGTATTTTAACTGGCTCCCTGTAAAGGTCCCAATTTCAATATCACGACCAATTGAAAGATACAGATTTACAGTAACAGCTTGAAGAAAAAAATGTTCTATAAATGAATTCATACATAAAGGCTTGATAAAAAGTAAATCTTGAAAAATGGTTTTCCCTCAATAATATAAGTCTAATAATCGTTGCTGAGTATAAAGATGATTAATGTTTGGAATGATTCAATTTTGGTAGTGGATGCAATGCTCTGCACGTCTGTGTACTGGGTCATACCTCAATGCTTATCAAAAACGGTGTGTTTTCCACTAAGGACATTAAGAATGTTTCAAATATTGTAATACAACCAAAAGAAAATTAATTAGCTAATTAAAAAGCGATATGCACGAGCAAAGCACTTTTACTTTTTTGAAGAGCTTTTAAAACTTGTGGTTAATCAGATTGCGGTCATTTTTAATCATCAGAAGATTTGATTTTTACTGTTAATAAAAGAAAATTAGAACTCTAGCCAATATTTCAGGCCAACTTTGGATGAGATATTTGGTACATCGAAGATTATTCTGATATTTAACTAGCAAATTGGATTATGGTAAAAGGGGAAATCACATTATCTATCAAAGAGAGAGAACATTCCTTTGGTTGACATAAAAAAGAACTTACATTGTTTATTGGACTTGCCAAGTAACCAATAATTTAGCAAAAAAAAACTTACTAGTTGTGAAAAAACATTTGGTTTGCACAGAATGTACGCTGAAGAGTTTTTACAATATATAATGTCCTGCAAATTGCTTTAATACTGAAAGAAAATATATAATGTATTTTGATTTTATAATTATAATATTTACTCATATAGTGGTCTCACAATGACTTAAATACTACCTACTAACAAAGAAATGTATTGCCAATTATACATAAATATTAAAAATGTGTACTTTATTAATGCCTACCATAAAAAGTTAAAAAACAGTGTAGAAGGCTCAAAAAAGCAATGCAGGCCCAACATAGAATGTATATATGTATATCATACACGTTTATCATATGTCATAGATTACATAGGTAGGGAAAATGCTGAGTAATTACAGAATAAGTCTGGAGTCTAAACTTTTTTATTGGGAAAATAGGTCATGAACATGAAAACAGATTATGTCAGGCAAATAGCACATTTTACATGAGTGATAGTTTGATTACAATGCTTTCAACATTTCTTTTGGCTATCCATACGTTCATATACCTTTTCCCCTTCCCCTCCGTTTTCATATTTTCCTCCATCTTGAGTGAGCAGTGTTAAAGGTAAGTATCCATATGGAATTACATGAACATCTACTACTAAAAATGCATACACTATAATTCCCTTACCAAACAAAGCTGCTTTCTCCATCTTTCTACATCCAGGAATTTTTCGGGCCCTATTTGCCAAATTTTACCAGGTCATCCCTGCGCACATTATTTTCCTATCTCATACTTCTACACTACATCACAAACATACATTTAAGAGAATCATGGGCTGCAGTCTGGAATTTTTAAATGGTCTGACCTTTAGTGCATAAAACATGTTGCACAGAAACTATAACAACTAAACCAACCTTACTACATAGATACAGCACTGGAACCAAGCTTACTACATAACTATGGTACCACTGGTATGGTAACGGTCACACAGACAACAGAACGGAAAGTCTGTATGGGAAGAGTCCCAAGGGAGGAGTCTGTGGACCAGTGAACCCTCTGGACTACCGCGGGAGATGGTATGAGGCCCGCAGTGGCAGCCAAAGTACAGAGAAACAGTCCAAGCCTGGGATGACAGCAGGAACATGGAGGAACAGTGGTAATGCTGGAACGGACAGAAGACACCACTGGACTGGAACCCTGGAAGGCACAGCAGGAAGCGTCTGGAAACGCTGGAAGACAGGACACACCAGGAGCCTATGGGAATGCTGGAGACTGAAGACACGGAGGTGTCTGGAAACGCTGAGAGACAGGAGCGTCTGGGAATGCTGTTGGGCAATCACTTCAACAGGAACCACTGTGGGAAGCGAGGTGTGGAAACCTTGGAAGTTCCATAGAATGCTGAAGATCTGGCCTGGAAGGAAGGGAGGTGCTGGATTATAAAGGCTGAGCCGGATTAGCCAGCGCCAATCAGGAGAACGCTGGCCCATTAAATCCTGAGAATTCGGCATGCACATGCCCTAGCAGCGGGAGCATGCGTCCTGGAGGGAAGGAAGCATGCGGCCTACATGCCGGGACCCGGAACACAGCCAGGAGCCAGGAAGGGTAATTCTGGGCAGGGGGACGGGGACAGGTACCCAGCGGAGCACGAGTGTACCCGCGACCCGCGAAATGGATGACAGGTACACCCAGTACAGTACCCCCCCCCCTTTAGGGCCCCACTTCTCTTTTTCTTCAGCCTCTTCTTTCGCCTCCTCCAATTCATCTTGGTGGCGGGACACCTGAGGAGGAAAGTAGAAACAGGACAAACTCCAAAGAGGTGCTTGGACCTGGCAGGGAACAAACTGAGGACATCCTCGAGAAGTCAGGAGTGTCCTTTGGCCGAGAGACGTAGTTTGCTAACTTGCAGAGACTCTTCTGCAAGCAGTACGGCTGGAGGCTGAAGTGGCTCTTGGGAAGCCAGAGCAGCACTGGGAAGCTGTGGAGGCAGGAGTGGCTCTTGGAAAGCTGGAACAGCTTTGGGAAGCTGCGGAGGCTGGAGCAGCTCTTGGAAGGCTGGAACAGCTTTGGTAAGCTGCGGAGCCTTCTGGGAAAGCCAGAGAATCTTGAGAGGCATCTGGGAAAGCCAGATACTCTGGAGAGGCTTCTGGGAAAGCCAGATACTCTGGAGAGGCTTCTGGGAAAGCCAGATACTCTGGAGAGGCTTCTGGGAAAGCCAGATACTCTGGAGAGGCTTCTGGGAAAGCCAGAAACTCTGGAGAGGCTTCTGGGAAAGCCAGAGACTCTGGAGAGGCTCTTGGGAAAGCCAGAGACTCTGGAAAGGCTTCTGGGAAAGCCAAAGACTCTGGAGAGGCTTCTGGGAAAGCCATAGACCCTGGAGAGGCTTCTGGGAAAGCCAGAGACTCTGGAGAGACCTTCCGGGAAAGCCAGAGACTCTGGAGAGGCTTCCGGGAAATCCAGAGACTCTGGAGAGGCTTCCGGGAAAGCCAGAGACTCTGGAAAGGCATCTGGGAAAGCCAGATACTCTGGAGAGGCTTCTGGGAAAGCCAGAGACTCTGGAGAGGCTTCTGGGAAAGCCATAGACCCTGGAGAGGCTTCTGGGAAAGCCAGAGACTCTGGAGAGGCTTCCGGGAAAGCCAGAGACTCTGGATAGGCTTCTGGGAAAGCCAGAGACTCTGGAGAGGCATCTGGGAAAGCCAGAGACTCTGGAGAGGCTTCTGGGAAAGCCAGAGACTCTGGAGAGGCTTCTGGGAAAGCCAGAGACTCTGAAGAGGCTTCTGGGAAAGCCAAAGACTCGGAAGGGGCTTCTGGGAAAGCCAGAGAATCTGGAGAGGCTTCTGGGATAGCCGGAGACTTTGGAGAGGCTTCTAGGAAAGCCGGAGGAGAACTTGGAAGCTGAGGAAGCACAACGGCCGGCTTTTGGAACACTGGAGCCAAGCGAGGCCGACATGGAAGCCGGACTTGTAGTTGCTGGCAATCAAACAGCTGCTGAGGCACGGAGACAGGTGGCTCTTGGAAAGCCGGAGCAGCACTGGGAAGCTGCTGGAGTGAAGCCTGCGGTAGCCGGGAGTCTAACAGCTGTTGGAGCAGAGTTGTAACCCCGCTCAGATCCTTTCTCCAAGAAAAAATCAGTTGAGACTGCTGGGCGAGAACATCTGCCAGCAACTGGTCTGAGTCCTTGGAACAGTCCATGACGGGATCCATGGCCTTGGCGGGGTCTATTGCCGGATCTTGCTGTAACGGTCATACAGACAACAGAATGGAAAGTCTCTATAGGAAGAGTCCGGAGGGAGGAATCCGTGGACCAGTGAACCCTCTGGACCATTGCAGGAGATGGTATGAGGCCCGCAGTGGCAGCCAAGGTACAGAGTATGCAGGAAGCAGTCCAAGCCTGGGATGACAGCAGGAACACGGAGGAACACTGGTAACGCTGGCACGGATTGAAGAGATCACTGAACTGGAACCCTGGAAGGCACAGCAAGAAGAGTGTGGGAACACAGGAGACATGGAGGTGTCTGGAAACGCTGGAAGACAGGATCGCCCAGGAACGCTGGTGGGCAATCACCTCAACAGGAACCACTGTGGGAAGCGAGGTGTGGAAACCTTGGAAGTTCCATAGAATGCTGAAGATCTGGCCTGGAAGGAAGGGAGGTGCCAGATTATAAAGGCTGAGCCGGATTAGCCAGCGCCAATCAGGAGGACGCTGGCCCTTTAAAGCCTGAGAAGTCGGAGCCCCCGTGACAGTACCAAAACCAGGATTATTATATAGATGCATTACTGGAGCAAAGATTACTACTCCCACACTGACAACAAACAATCCCCCCTCCACCGATGATAACACACTATTGTCTCTCCTCACACACACAATCCTCCCGTGCACCACTCATTACAGACAGGGCCCCCTTCCACCACTAAATATAGACATGGCCCCTTTCCACCACTCAAAAGTCCACCTCGTCCCAACTTCTTCTCAGGCTTTCCCAGGCTATGCTCTGTGTCTCCAGGGGCATGCTCCAGCCCCAGCAGCTCTATCTAATGTAATGTATGGTAACATGAGAGGCAACGATGATGTCCCTGTAGGCTAACTGTTGATTGATGTAGTTACTTCTTCTAGACATTCCAAATCATTTTGTACATTTTCACTTCTGTAGCCCTGGTCATGATCGCAATGTCCTGATATTTCAGTTATTATAATATGCTTATTTAAGAACTTTATAACTTGATTAGTATCCACATATTTTAATGCAAGTTCTATATTTTGCTTAATTACCATTTTATAGGGCTTTGCCCAGGACTTTTTATAACTGCTACTCCATGTAATATGCTTAAAATATTATATTATTAAAAATAAACTTTGTCTTTTCTCAAAATTGTAATGATTCTGGAAACGAACTTTCAGAAGATGCAAAACAAGGAAACATACTCACCTGAATGCCTCTACATTCAATTTCAAACCATGGTTTTCTTAGGAACTATTCCCAGCACTTCCATATCCCTGTTTGCCTTTAGAGCCAGTTATGCATTGCAGTGCAATATGTTGCCAGTCCCACCAGTGTGAAAATGTTTAATTATGTATTCCTCCAAACTCTTTCATATGTTAAGAGACCACCATAAAAATATTCATGAAAATAGAATTAATTCAAAACATTTGGCTAACTGAAAATTTCCATAGGTAAATTCTACTACTCATAAATCAGACATTTATAAATAAGGGGGAAAATTACAGTTTATGTTATTGTTATTGTTAGTTAGATAAGGACAGCATGGAAATGGTGACACATGATATATGTCTTCTCTGCATTGTCTTATCACATAGTACTAATAGACACTAAGAGATCTGTATAAAAGAGAATTAAAGGGGTTGTCCGAGTTTTGAAAAAAAAAAAATATGTGGCCGGGAGCGGGCTGCCTAAAACAATAAAGCTGTACTTACCTTCCGGTGCCCTCCTGTATCCAGCGCTGGAAAGCTGAATGCAGCGCAGCTCCGGCGGCCATGTTTGTTTACATGGCGCCCGGACCGGAGCGACAGCAGTGCTGGATACCGGAGGGCACCGGAAGGTAAGTACAGCTTTATTGTTTTAGGCAGCCCACTCCCAGCCACATATATATATATTTTTTTTAAACTCGGACAACCCCTTTAAGATGAGGCATACCAATCTACAATTAAAGAAGTGTGGGCTGGGTAAATGGCTACACAGTGCCTTCTCGATTTCTCAATATTTGTATAAGAGGCAATAGCAGTATAGGCAGTCCCCAGGCTACATACAAGATAGGGTCTGTAGGTTTGTTCTTAAGTTGAATGTATGTAAGTCGGAACTGTATATTTTATCATTGTAATCCCAGCCAGAACTTTTTTGGTCTCTGTGACAATTGGATTTTAAAAATGTTGGGTTGTCATAAGAATCAGGATTAACAATAAAGCTTCATTACAGACACCTGTGATAACTGTTATAGCAATTTATTGTAGCCTAGGACTAAAGTACAATAAATTACCAATAGCCAGTGGTCCGTTTGTAACTAGGGGTCATATGTAAGTCGAGTGTTCTTAAGTAGGGGACCGCCTGTAGTAGGAATCCAGTATATAGGACAGCAGTATTACTACTATATTCATTGGGTATTGCAGTATAATGGTATCCTGACAAGCTGGGACTTTGTCAGTAATAATGGCTGCTACAGAAGGATGACCAGCATTGGCACTAGCATAAGGCTGTGTTAGAGGAGACCTTTCAGCTTCATTGTACAAAGACCCATACCTCCACATGCAAAATGGGTTCCTTTCCATAGATACAATACTTTTATAAGGGCAAAGAGCAGCCATTGGAAGTCCTTAGACAACACGCATAAGCAGGATGGAAGTCCAAAGAAACATGCAGACAACAAGCCTAGAAACATTTCTGGACTCATTGGGGGATATTTATCATACGCTGGCACTCGGCCGGCCTCGCCCCCCCTTCACGCCCTTTCACGCCCCACTGGCGTGAAGGTGGTGGATCAGGGCAAATAATCGCAAAAGCTAGCAATAAGCTTGCATTTGCGATTATTTCAGGGCCTGTGCGCCACTTGCGTCCTGATAAATATCCCCCATTGTCTTGGATTCATTGGGCAAAGACTTGCATAGGCTATATACTGGGGCAGATTTACTTACCTGATTCATTCGCGATCCAGCGGCGCGTTCTCTGTGGTGGATTCGGGTCCGGCCGGGATTCACTAAGGTAGTTTCTCCGACGTCCACCAGGTGGCGCTGCTGCACTGAAGTTCCCCAAGGCCCGCCGGAATGCACTGAAGTTCACTGGCCTATTCCTAGTGAAGGTAAGCGCGAGTCCTGCAACACTTTTTTTTTTTTTTAAATGTGGCGTTTTTTCCGAATCCGACGGGTTTTCGTTCGCCCACGCCCCCCAATTTCCGTTGTGTGCATACCAGCGCTGATGCGTCACAATCCAATCGCGTGCGCCAAAATCCTGGGGCAATACAGGGAAAATCGTCGCCAACCGGAAATATTCGGGTAACACGTTGGGAAAACGCGAATCGGGCCCTTAGTAAATGACCCCCAATGTGTTCCTCTCTTTGGCCATATTCCAATTGGTATTATCCAATCTTATGCAAGATTAATCAAGACCTGTGGTGATCAGCTTTGTGGTATCATTGCACATATGTTCAACATGAGCCTGGAGTTGAGAAGGGTACCACAACTGTGGAAAACATCTTGTGTGGTACCAGTTCCAAAAACACTTCACCCATCGGACCTCAACAGCTACAGACCGGTGGCATTAACATCCCATTTGATGAAGGTCTTCGAGAGGTTGGTTCTCACACATCTCCGCCCTCTAGTGAGCTCATCTATGGACGCCCTACAGGTTGCTTATCGGCCAGGCATTGGTGTAGATGATGCCATCATCCACCTTCTACACCGAACTCTTTCTCACTTGGAGAATCCTGGGAACACTGTGAGAATAGTGTTCTTTGATTTCTCCAGTGCTTTCAATACCATACAGCCAGGGCTACTAAGGGACAAACTGGATCTGTCTGGAGTGGACCACCACCTCTCTAGTTGGATCCTAGACTACCTCACAAACCGACCTCAATATGTGAGAGCCCAGGACTGTGTGTCGGATACTGTGATGAGTAGTACAGGTGCACCTCAAGGTACAGTTCTGGCTCCCTTCCTCTTCACATTGTACACAGCAGACTTCAGGTACAATTCATGTAGCTGTTACCTCCAGAAGTTCTCTGATGACTCTGCAATAGTAGGCCTCATTACAGGTGAGAACGACAGGGAGTACAAAGAACTGATACGGAAATTTGTGGACTGGTGCCAGCGAAACCACCTTAGGATTAATGCTGGGAAGACCAAGGAAATGGTGGTGGACTTTCGTAAGCACAGTCCTCCTTCTCAACCGGTGGTTATCCATGGGACAGACATTGAGGCAGTGAAGTCCTATAAGTATTTGGGTGTCCTCCTCAACAATAAACTGGAGTGGGCAGAGAACATAAACGCACTTCACAGGAGGGGTCAGAGCCGGCTACACCTGCTGAAGAGGCTGAGGGCATTCGGAGTGCGGGGGGCTCTTCTTAAGACCTTCTTCAACTCTGTAGTGGCACCAGCCATCTTCTTTGGCATAGTCTGTTAAGGAAGCAGCATCTCAGCTAGGGAGAGGAGCAGACTGGACAAACTGATTAGGAAAGCCAGTTCTGTCCTGGGGGGTCCTCTTGACACAGTGCAGGTGGTAGCTGAGAGGTGGACACTGTGTAAGTTGAAGTCTATCCTGGAGAATAGCTCCCATCCCTTGCATGATACTGTGGTGGCATTGGGGAGCACATTCAGTGACCGACTGCTTCACCCCAAGTGTGAGAGGGAGCGTTATCGTTAGTCATTCCTCCCCGCTGCCATCAGGCTGTTCAACAAACAAGGCCCAAACAGAAGTAACCTGCGCCCCCCCACCTAACCAGTCCCTGCAGGTCCCATCCACAGACTAAACATCAAACTGACGATCATTGCTTGTCTCTTTTTTGTCTTTTTATCCCCCTTTTCTTTTTGTTCATTTATCCCTAATATTCTCTGTACCCTCTCTGCTGCTGTAACGCTGTGAATTTCCCCACTGTGGGACTAATAAAGGATTATCTTATCTTATCTTATCCATAATCAACTTTGATAATGAAATATAAAAGCCCAACTTTTGTTGAGGACTTCTGGCTACAGTATGTGACCTATAGATGCATCATAAGTGACCCATCGGTGCAACACCATCAACTGATGGTAGATTAATCCCCAGGTACTTTCTTGATTCTTTATACCAGTTGTTAATATCACTAATCGCTCAGGAACAGTGGGGGCTACATAAATATTCCAATTGTTTCAGAATCGGTGGAACAGAGCCATTTAATGGAATCAAAAGATTGGAGTAGGTGGAGATGATAACATTGCTCCCCCTAAATTAATTATAATATTTACAGCGCCCCCTTTAATTAAAATGTATAGTGTCTTTCAAATTATAATGTTTTACTTCACCAGAACAAAGCTTAGTACATAAATACAGAGCCAGTATGGAGTTCAATACATATGTACAGTACTAGAACCCTCCCAAGTACACTGCCTTCAGTGTATAGGTAACTAGCACACTGCTCCCAGTATAAAGTTATCCAGCACCCTGCCCCAGTATACAGGTATCCAGCACACTGCCCCCAGTATATAGGTAACTAGCACACTGCTCCCAGTATAAAGTTATCCAGCACCCTGCCCCAGTAAACAGGTATCCAGCACACTGCCCCCAGTATATGGGTAACTAGCACACTGTCCCCAGTATACAGGTATCCAGCACACTGCCCCCACCCCATATATAGGTATACAGCACACTGCAGCCTCCCTAGTATATAGATATCCAGGACACCACAGCCCCCCCCCCAGTATATAGGTAGCCAGCAGACTGCAGCCCCCTACAGTATATTGGTAGCCAGCACATTGAAGTCCCCCCCAGTAAATAGGTATCCAGCACACTGCACCCCCACCTCTCCAGTATATAGGTGGCCCGCGCACTGCAGACTCCCCACAATATATAGGTAGCCAGAGTGACCATTGGACAGGGGTAACAGCCGGGATGAAACTTGAGGATTTTCCTTAAGATGAAATGTAAAAGTCACCATACTACAACCACCTTCCCCCAATATATGGGTAGTCAGAAAATTGCAGCCCTCCTCCCCCCAGTATATAGGTAGCCAACCCAGCTTTGTGCGCTCTGTGGCATACATACTATGAGTTTAAAGCGTGCGCGCTGGGAGAGAGCACGTTGCTGAGTCACGCTACTGCTGGAGATAGAAGAGAGGAGAAGAGGAGCTGCAGGGAGCGCTGGAAGGTGAGTACTTTATTTATTTTTACTTGGGACAGTATGCTGCTGGCACACCCCGTTTCTTTTACCAGGTTGTGTCCGTGCCATCGGCCATCCCGCCCAGTGAAAAAAATGGGCCTGCAAATACTGCCTTGGTCCCAAATGAACTCTACTTTCTGTTATCCCTCAAAATACTGGACATGGTTGAAGATGTCAATAAGTGGCTGGGGTAGGTCACTTCTCTGCAAAGGGATTGGCTCTTTGCATATCTCTATGCATTTTCCTGTTTGTTGCGAAGTTTCAAGAAGTGGAGTTTATCAAACACCTGGTGAAGGGTAGGGGGAAAGGCAAGCAATGTTCTGTCGTATCCAGTCATCTCAGGAATATTTTATTAGCCATGTAAACAAGAAGAATAGTCTGCACACAAGGTAAGTGTTGTTCTTCACAATTTTTATTTTCTGCTGTAGTATGGGCAGGTCTGGAGAATTCAGAATAAGTGGAAACCTTCCTGTAAGTACAGATTGTATAAATCAATTATATTTCTTTTGTACTTTATGGAGTTTTTTTTTTCTATTTCTGAGAAACTGTTAGAACAACAGGCTCCTTCCTTCTGCTCTCCAGTTATGACAAATAACCAAGGGATCTGATAAATAATCGTCACAACGAATGCAGAACATGCAATCTACATAAGCAATACATGGAGGTCTCCCAGGTTCTAAAACATTTCTCTGATCTTTGAAGTGTGTCACTCTTTCATTTCATCGTCCAACAGGCTGACATGCAAAAGCTTTGTTCCGACAGTTCAATTTAATCACTGCCATTGGTTCAACAACAAGATAAAATCCCTTGTCCAACATCCAGCTGTTATCTGATACTGTTTGAAGCAACTCTCATGAATGCATGCTGATATCTCAAGAACTCCAAACATGTCATAAACAATATATTAAAACCCAAGTATGAATTCCATTAGTGCAAGAAATGAACAGGCTTAGCCTATCTGCACAGGCCAATGTAATAAAATATAATTTGGACTAATCTGTTCAAAGAATTCTTTCTTTTTGAAGATGACAGTCTCCTGTCACAGAGAGATGTAATTGCTCGCTGGCTACACTAAGGACCCTGTTGAAACCCAGTCTCTGCCCTGGATGCACTTTGCAGGTGTCTCTTAGCTACACAATTAAGGCTTTTGTTTAAAGACAAAAATGTCCGAAAAAGAAATATTAATACAGAAAGTAAGTATTTTAATGAACATGTCTGATCCTAAGTGGAATTTAAAGAAACTTAATACATTTGAAATACTGAAGAGCTAATATACTGGTAGCAATTAGCTTAAAGTCTTAGTCTAGCGATCAGATTTCCTATTCCATATAACTGGAGACTATGATACGTATGCACAAACATTCTTACCATTCTTCAAGTGGAAACTTGACATATGGAAGGTTAACAATACAATGGAAATTAGAGAAAGTGATATTTAGGAGCTGTATCTACTGCTGTTATATTTTCTGTTCTTAAATAAATATCATTGCCTTGATGCTTTTGCTCTCTAGTTGTGGTGTTAACTATTTTACACTTTGTTACACTTCTTTATGATAATAGGAGTAAAGAAGACAGCTCAAAGCACAAAGCATTGAACTGCCACACATGGGTAACAGCTATAGTAGCACAAAGATTTACTACTTCTATGGAACAGCTTATAGTATCTAGGGTAATGAAACAAAATTGTCTTAAAGAAAACCTGTCACCACATTTTTCACAAATACAGCTAGTGGCAGGTTCCTATAGAGCCCTAGTAACTAATTGACACCCTTCTTTTAGCTGAAAATTGTTTCCCTCACATCCCCATAAAATCAGAGTTATCAACCTGATATCTAGGGTTTTATTGAGGGACGTGGTCTAATATCATGTGACCAGGGTGACATTATCACATAACCCCATGCACATATCTGACCACATAAAAAATCACAGCATGCCTGCATGGATTTTAAGAGATGAAAGTTTGCATGCAGCGGAATATTTCTACGCCAGGTAGGACCAGGTAGGACCTGGCTAGACATAGACGCTGATCAGCCCAGCCACCAGTTATGTCATGAGGCCATAGCCTTTTGATGTATCTGGCTGCACAGGAGGGGCTGCAACATTGTCATACGCTGTGATAAATAACCCCCTTAGATACAGGCACTGTGAATGTTGTATTTTCTTTTATTTGTTATCTGTGGCCTCCTTCAATCTAAAATCAACTTTTAAAAGTATACTAACGTGCCCCACCATGCTGCTGCTTCACAGGTTGTTACAGTGTGCAGAGTATTTTTCTCATCCTACAGTGTACTACAAACTCTGCTGCAGTGAAATAACATCAGACAGAGTGAGGGGGGAAGTGCAGAGAGAGCAGGGAGGAGGATGATCCAGTGTAACAGCCTGTGAAGCTATATCACAGAAGGGCTCTGGTAACACCTCCCAGAGCCCTTTTGGCTCATTAATTGACAGAGAAAGGGGGAAGAGCCGAAGGATCACGGGTGGCGGAGTGTTCCAAGGGCATCGGGGAACTCTGACCCTCTGGACACCTTGTGCTACATTTGCGTTGAGTTTAAAATACATGTTTTAGCTTAATTACAGGAGCAGTGCTTCTAATAAATATGCAGGCTACAAAGTGAATTCTTGATACAGGTCAAAATGACTGCTTGATTTCCTTTAATAAATATCTTTTTACTGATTAATTATGTATATGTATAAGCCATGTTTACCATGTCATGGTAAAGTATGACAATGGGTGTATCTATGCGGTTAGCCCAGGTGACCTTGAAAGGAACTTATCTTGCTGTTTGCAATACACAGAAACCTTTTTTCTTTCTGACATGTGTAAAACATTGTACGTGTAGAGTAGTGTAGTGGTTCTTTATACCTTATTGGTTTACAACACAATTTCTCTTGTTTTTAAGTAACTAGGGCCACTGGTGATTCTATGAGGTTTCTTAATTTGTATGAACCTACCCATCTCTATCATGACAGAAAACACTGGGCAAAGCACTCGGTCAAATTTAAAAAAAATATATAATTCTACATAGGTTGGAATTAAAACAAATGCTTTTGTATATGCCTTGTATGTATCTTTAGCTTTTCTGGTGCTATTTATTTGCCATTTCTGAGTCTTGGCTCCTTTTTTTTCTTTTCTCCATTTTTTCTATTAGGATTTCTGTATATTTACCATCATGTGCAGACTTTGCAAACATATTTATGACATATAACAGTGATGGCGAACCTATGGCACTGGTGCCGGAGGTGGCACTCAGAGCCCTTTCTGTGGGCACTCAGGCCATCACCAGAGATAACTCCAGGTATCTTCCTGCAGTCCCAGACAGCCCAGGACTTTCTGTGCACAGAGATATTTTAAAGTGACAGCTCTACCTGGGACTATTTTCTGCTTTATTGGTGTCCTCAGAGCACTGGTATCAATGAAAGCTGTGACAGAGAAGGGAGTATAAATCACAAATTACATTTCTGTGTTGGCACTTTGCGATAAATAAGCGGGTCTTTGTTGTAGTTTGGGCACTCGGCCTCTAAAAGGTTAGCCATCACTGACATATAAAGTCTGCCACTTTTTTGCAGAGTCTCTGTACATTCCTATGTGATGCAGCCACAGCATGGCTCACCTACATTCTGCTTAGGCTTCCGGAAAGTCATGCTTGATGATAAGGAGGCTCCCTTAAAAGTTAGTAAAAGAGGCATGATTTTCCTTGTCCCATTCTGAAAAACGTATTTATATATTTCTCAGACTACCCTAGTGGAGCATAAATGGCCATAAAATGGAGATTCGGTGCTTTTAAATGTTCGTAACTTACATTAATCTGTGATGATATGACTTTTAGTACATATAAGGTGGATTAAGACTGCCATGGGCCTGTGGCTGTATGAATATTATACCTCCTATAAGCCTGGCGTTCACTTACTATATATGGTACTAGAATCAAGCTTCCTGGAGGACTTTTGGAGATTCTTCAAAGGTCCTGAAATGTCTCTTGTGTACATGTGTATTGAAGGTAGAAACAGATATATGAGGATTTCATGGATGAAGGTCCTTCTCAGTTAAAAATTTGGTGGGTAATTTGGGTGGCCATGTGCCCCCTAGAAGACTTGGGCCCGGGTACCCACCAAACCGCCTATATCAGTGATGGCAAACCTTTTAGAGACCGAGTGCCCAAACTACAACAAAGCCCCGCTTATTTATCGCAAAGTGCCAACACAGAAATTTAATTTATGATTTATACTCCATTCTCTGTCACAGTTTTCATTGATACCAGCACCTGAGGACACCAATAAAGCAGAAAATAGTCCCAGGTACAGCCATCACTTTAAAATAGCTCTGTGCACAGCAAGTCCTGTGCTGTCTGGGACTGCAGGAAGATACCTGGAGTCATATCTGGTGATGGCCTGAGTGCCCACAGAAAGGGCTCCGAGTGCCACCTCTGGCACCAGTGCCATAGGTTAGCCATCACTGGCCTATATGATGATGTATAAGGCACTGACACTACACACAGTATTCACACATTATATACACGCGCTGCATTTTAATACGTTTCCAGAAGATTTGACAATGTACATTACACAAAAAGGCTCCAGAAGTTTTCTTTTATGGGGAATACAAGTATTTACTGAGATCATATCAGGAGATATGACAGATCCACCTGATTGTTGATGTAAAAAGACTGGATGAAATCATGTCCTGTATTCCAGCTGTGATTAGCCTTATTTGACGTAGAATTATATAATGGATGGTATTCATTCATGTCCTGTCGATACAAAACACAAAAGACTATTTGTGATATCAGTATCTGCTCCAAATCCCTTCTGATACCTGAGACATCCCTGATAAATGATGTTCCTCTAATAAAAAAGAAAACACAGTGTCATGTTTTATAAAAATATATGGCATTGTCATAGACGGCACACAATACATATTTCACTACAGTTTTGATACAGAAACATGATAGTGTAAATTTACTTTTACATTTATCAGATTAAATACACCTCCGGAGCTTGTACTGAGGAAAAGTGGAGTAATTGAGTGTCAAGTCGTTTGCTGTCGTTATATATGCGGCAATGCATTGCCTTACTGATAGTTATTGTTTCCACTAATTACAACATCTTAGGATTTGCTAATGGATATGGAAATTCCCCACAGCTCCTTTTCTTTATCTGACAAGAGAATCTCACTTGAAATTGATTAAAAAGTTTATGTAAGACAGATTGGAACCAATACGAATAGTACAATCCCAAGTGGGAAGTAAACTGCCACTTTGCCTGGCACAAAATAATTAAAACTGAGAAAAAACACAGTAACAACAGCTGGAGCACTCAATGGCAAAAATATAACTTACACTGTCAATCACATATTTGTTTTATCCTAAAAAAAATAAAACACCTGTACAGATGTTAGTAGTTTATATGCTGGGTGCTTGGAGCAAACACTAAAATACAGGATTTCTATGTGGTGAAGACATCCCCCTATATGCAAAGTAGCATATAAACACAGACTGTTCCAACCCTCATTGAGATACACAAAAAATTGTTACAATGGTGCAACTGCCTCCAATCAACTGGGTACCCTGTTCTCTAATACCCCATACCAAACTTGTCACACCTAAAATCAGGTTTGTTATGTGATTTAGTGAGGTTTTTGGAGTGGTACCCAAAATTTGCTTTGGAGGTAGTGTAGTCCCTGATAATCCTATCCTTTTATACGGACAATGATTTATGTCCGTGTTATTCTATGAGTTTGCTTTGTTTGTCTACTACCTTCTTTGTTCAACTTTTGGAGGGAAGCTTTCTCTCTGCATACTCCTTTCAATCCAATGTGGATGTACTAATGTGTGAAAGGTTTCACTTGCCTTATAAACAAACCCTGGACTAATTTCTTTGAATTCTGTGCCCTGCTAATTTTTCCTCTGGGGTCACGGCCCCGAAATATGTTTTATGACAGGTCTATAAATCTCTTCCTTGGTCCTAAGGATTTAAAATTAATATTATAAGAGAAAGAGTGGAATACAACAATAAAAGATTACATAATTTCTGAAATATAATCACATGTATATTATGTCATCCCCTTTATGCAGTAAGATCCCTTTAATCCTAATGTTTACAAGTAATGTGGTACCTAACATAACAGTTCTGTTGCAAATCACCATGAAAATTACTTGTTACTCCTGAAAATGCCATGTTATCCAAAAGCAGTCAAGTGTTGATTTAGAAGTAGTCACCTTTCCTAATTTAAGATTTTGTGGATACTTACATTTCAATAGAATAACAATTCTGAATCGTCTATATGTGATCTGTTCTATTCTCTATTGTGTTGTGCAGCTCAATGATTATTTCTTATAACAATTAACCAGTAGTTAGTCAGGTGGGTGTTAGCAGTTGAGGAAGTGTACCAGCACCGTTTGACAGTCGATATATGATGCTAACAATGTGAGACTGTGTATTTGCATATGCCAAACTGGCCACCCCCACTTGGCTAAATACTCACAAATGACTGTACTAGAAGACATAATAAAGGAACTGCATATACAGTTGAAAGGTAAGATGAGCCAGGATTTTTAATTCATCAAATACACTGAGCTATTGTTCATATGGAGTACAAGTACAAGTATTAACAAAGTAAACTTTTAAGGATAGGCATTGAGTCTTCTTGAAACCTCCATATGATTTATATTTAGAAGTCCAGTGGGTAGCATTACTTAAGGGGAACCTGTCACCAGATTTCACTTATGACACTAGCACTATAGTAACATAGCACTATACTAACTCTTGACCAGAGGTCACACTCACATTTTTCCAATCTGCTGATATCATGCTCTAATTTGCTTTGCACTGCTGAAAGGAGGGGGTATGAGGGAGATGCTGGGAGACAGTAACTGTGAGAAACACTGCATCATATGAATAACAAACACCCTTTGGACTATGTAGGATTTCAAAGTTAATTTTGTGGGGATAGGAACTATGCATTTTTTAGCTAAAATAGTGCAAGCAAGAGTCAGTATACTGCTATGTTTATTAGTGAAAATCTGGTGACAGGCTTCTTTTAAAGATTGACACCCTTCACTGTATTACAAAAGTTGAAATTCTCACTGGACTCCTAAATCCTGACGTTTCTAGGCACAATGTCATACTGTACCCACAAAGATACATATTTGCTCAGTTCTTTCTACTATTAAGGAAAGAACAGAAAGAGCAGGGGCATATTTATATGACAGACATGAAACAGTCACAATTTTTGGTGCACAGAAAGAAAATTGTGCCTATTGCACCCTTTTACAAAAGATTATGCATATAGTTGCTAATTGCTAGTATTAGTCTGAGAGAAGGGCATTCCAGAGAATTGGAGAAACTCAGGAGAAGTCCTGGAGACGTGCATGAGAGGTTCGAATTAAGGTAGAGATTAATCTAATGTCACTGGCAGATCGAAAAGAGCACAAGAAGGGCGATAGACAGAGAAGAGAGATAGGGAGGTGCAGCATTATGCAGAGCTTTGTGGATTAGGGTTATTATTTTAAAGTGAATATGAAAGGAGACAGGCAGCCAGTGCAGTGATTGGCACAAACTGGAGGCATCCTTGTAGCGTTTGGCCTGAAAGACAAGCCTGGCTGCTGCATTAAGAATAGATTGAAGAGGAGAGAGTTTAGTGAGTGGAAGATCGATTAGTATTAGTACGTTATGTCCCCTTGTTGCATCACCTTTTTAAAATTGTAGATGATGTGAACATAGCTTAGGAGGTCTTAGAAACTGTGAAAAAAGTAGATGAGAAGGTTAAAAAAAAGACATAGGGGGTCATTTACTAAGGACCCGAATCGCGTTTTTCCGACGTGTTTCTCGAATATTACCGTTTTCCCTGAATTGCCCCGTTTTTTTAGCGCACACAATCAGATTGTGGCGCATTTTCGCTGGCATGCACGCGTCGGAAATCAGGGGGGCGTCGGAAAACCCGACGGATTCAGAAAAAACGCCTTTTTAAAAAAAAAAAATATGACACGCACTTACCTGCACCCAGCCTAGCTTGGTGAATTCCGGTGGACCTTGGCGGACTTCAGCGCAGCAGCGACACCTGGTGGACATCGGGTGCACGACCTTAGTGAATCGCCGGAAGACACAAATTAGCGTTGGAGAACCCGCCGCTGGATCGCGAATGGACCGGGTAAGTAAATCTGCCCCATAATCTACCATTATGACATTAAGAGTCTTTTTATTTATGAACGGTTGTGATTCTTCAAGACCTAGGAGGTTTCCTACCTTTACAAGTAGATAAAGACCAATTTTGCTCTAATGATGTCAGGTTATGCTTTGTCTCATAAGTGAATTTAAAGGGAACCTGTCACCAGGAGACCCATTTTTACCACTCCCCCAGCCCCCACAGAGCATAGTTTCATACACTGCCAAAGTGTTTTTGTATAGAAAATTGGTTTTATAGAAAAAAAGATATGTTATATTGTACCTTTCATTAGCGTCTGCTGTGTGACTAGGCAGTTGCCAAACGGGAGGGGCTGTAAAGGAGCAGTTTCCCTCCACCCTTGGGAAACATGTGACCTTTTCAAATATATGAATAACTCCCCACACTCGGGATTGGCTATAGAGGAGCAGGGGGCGTCGCTAAGCCAAGTGAGTGGTGTGTTCATATATTTGAAAAGGTCACATGGAGTAGCTGTTCCCCAAGGGTGGAGGGAACTGCTCCTTTCCAGCCCCTCCCATTTGGCAACTGCCTAGTCACACAGCAGATGCTAATGAAAGGTACAATATAACATATCTTTTTTTCTGCAAAACCAATTTTTATACAAAAACACTTTGGCAGCGTATGTACTATGCTCTGTGGGGACTGGGGGAGTGGTAAAATGGGTCTCCTGGTGACAGGTTCCCTTTAAGCTAATTTTTAAAATAGCTTTCCTATGGTGTGGCAGGAGCAACTCGTTTAAAGAATTGCAGGTCATGACAACTTATCATAGCTGAGCTTTCATTTTCACACAGATGCTTAGAAAATTAAAGCTGAGTTCTGATTGGTTTTTCATGGGCAACTGAAAACAATTTTTCCTAATGCACTTATGATAAATATCCCCCATAGTTTCTTATTCTGGTTTTGGCTATGATGGTTGAGAATCCTGCTTAGATGAAAACTCTTGAAGCTCTTTTGAAGTTGGCCATAGATTGGAACCAATCAAATACAATCTACCAAAGCAGCTGTGTAGAGGGCATGTCACCTGACCATTATTGCTTGGATAAGGGGATGCTTGTGGCTATACTTTATTAGTGTCTCTATGGTGTGGACATTGAGTAGGGTGGCCATTTTCTTCTTTCAATAAGGCCGGTGTCATCCAGCACCACCTCTTTACATAGTGATTACAGCTCTGAGGAAGGTAGGTGTAGAAAGAAAACTGGTACATCAGCATACAGAGCCAGTCCCGGGCAGGTTTTTCTTTAAGCCCTATTATGTTTCCCACATAATGTTGTTTGTAATTCACATGCTGAAAAATCATCCCTTAAATAAATCCTTCTTAAATATTCCATACTGAGATTAGAGGCTAAACAACGATTCACCTCCTTGCTGACTGCTCATACAGTAGGCTATATATACGTATGGCTTATTAAAGGAGATTGTCTATTGTGCAATGTTCTCCCCATGTTCGTGATATAAAGGAAGGCTACATTGTAAAGCTTCTGTAGTCTGTAGATCCTGAAGCTTTTTAATGTCACAGTTCATTTGCCAAACCATAACTGGAATCAGGAATTAAAAACCCTTCTATAAAAGCAAGGTAACATTAAACCTTTAGGACTCATGTTTCTTGTCATAAAAATGATATGAAAGGATTTTATATTCTGCAGGTTGGTTTAGCACTTTCGATCTTTTTTTTCCTTCAACATAACTTTAGTGAACAGTTTTATGGTCTCTAAATGAAAATCTAAACTATATCACATTCTAAAACGTAGTTTACGGTTCACAGGCAATAATGTGGCTTTCATACTGTAATGAGCAAATGACAGAAGTTTAATTGATACCAATATGGATGGATGACCACTGGATTTTAAAACCTACAGAAATACTTATTTTATGATAAGATAATAAATCTGGAAGGGAAATAAAATACACAATCATTTGCCATTTTTAAATATATGATCTCTATAAACTGTTGTTATTTCTGTCAAAATATCATTGGCTAACAGTGCAATAATAATCCCCCTTGCAAGACAGTTTTACAGGGTGCTAGAAAGACTATGCTGTAGGTGTATAATGGAACAATCAGGTTCAGATATTGTATGTTATATTGCATTGACTGCTGTTAAAGTGTATTAAGGTGTATTATACATTTATCTTATTACATTTTTCTGTCTCTATGTATCTCATTGGTATACATATCCAATATTGGATACATATACAAACATCTAACTTTTTACAGTAGTAACTGTTAGTGCTAGTTATCTGTTGCGCCTTGTCACTAAAGCTCCACCTATTATCATCTCCTGCATTATCTCCCAGGGGGGAAAAACTATGGGTAATCAAAACCTAACTGCCGGATACTGATTTCCACTTTTGCCTTTAGGGGAAAGTGATCGCTGACATCTATTTGTTTTAGCTCCCTTATGTCAGTCTGCCTTACCTAGATTCTAGTTTCCTCCTAGTTCTGTTATTTTTCTGACTGCCTCTTGTCTCCTGATTTTGTATAGTGCTACCATCGTTGCTTTGTACCTCTGTACATTTTCATGCCTATAAATTTATTTCTGACATACACTCTTGGTTTTACTTGGCTTGTTGATGTTGTTTTTGATTTTCCTTCTACTCTTCTTTAATCTTTTGGAAAATCATTCTTTCACATTGTGACCTTACATTTGCCTCATCAATTAATTTATTCTTCATTGGGCACTTTGGCTTGTTGCCAAGGTAATCATATTAACATACAAACCACATACAATAAATAGCCTAGGGGCAGTATTCTTGGTTCCTTAGGAAAGCTATTCTGCAGGCTTCTTGTTCTACAGGTCCTCATCGTTGGGCATACCTGTATACGTAGTACATCCTACAACCAACAACCACTGGGAAAAAGGCTTCCCAAAAAAGATCTCTTCTAGTCCTGAAAAATAATGTCAAACATTTTGCAGTTTACATGCTGACAGTGAGGTCTGCAGCTTGAAAGTGTCCCCCATGGTTCTGCGTATCATGAGATTCTGCCCATTGGTGGCATTTATGTTGCACTTGAACCCATTAAATTGGTACAACTGGAGCCAGGTAATGCTTATCACATGCAATTTTGTGGCAAATCAAAGGAATGTTAGTGAATACTTTGCAGGAGAGGGGCGCCAGAATTCATGCTCTCTACTACCTCCTTATTTTTCAACATTTGATGTTTTTGCTATTTTTTTGACATACTGGGGCTTATTTACTAAGGTCCCGTGGCCGTATTTCGGTCGGTTTTCTGACCTTATGGGGGATCGCACCAGGGATTGCGTTGCACGTGATCAGATTGTGTCACAATCACACCGACACAAATCGGGGGGGCTGGCCGTCGGACAATCCAACGGATTCGAACAATGCGCGGGATTTAACATTGAAAATTGTGTTGCAAGCCAAGCACTGACATGCACCGGGAAGAAGAAGGTGAATTCGGCGGACCTGAGCAGGGAAGTGACACATGCAGGATATTTTGGGCGCACGCTGGTAGTGAATCGCGGCAGCTGTTCATTCTCGTCAGGGAACGCACCTCAGGGATTGCGCCGGGAAAGGTAAGTAAATCTGCCCCACTGTGACAGTCACCTATTTGTAAAGGCTTTTTGGGGTATCTCTTTTCATGGTACATGTTGCGAATTTACGCATCTATCTCTGATATGTTTGTCTACCTGATAACATAATTGACATTGCGCATGCCCTGGTACTCTCGAAGAAAGTTCTCAAAACTGGAAGGTGAATGAAACCGCCTTTCAGTACCTGCTTTAGGGATTGAGACTATATTCAACTTATTCACTATAATTCACTATATTTAATATGGAGGTTATACAAATGTTCTTGAGCAGATCTAAAAGCGTGGGGGTTCTGGGGGTTGGACAGTTGTGCTCTGTGTGCTGGTCATCTTCTGGCTTCACCTCATGTGGTGGATTCTAAACCTGTGCAGGAACATAATTTCCATCCTGTGATGGCTAATTCAAAAGTATAATCCCTAGATGCAGACATACAAACTTTATTGATCAGACTCCATGGGGCACATTTACTAAGGGCCCGATTCGCGTTTTCCCGATGTGTTACCCGAATATTTCCGATTTGCGCCGATTTTCCCTGAATTGCCCCGGGATTGTGGCGCACGGGTTTGAATTTTGTCGCGCGCGCACCAGCTTCCGTGCGCCACAAATAGGGGGTGTGGTTTTCGAGCAACTCGAATTATTCGGACAAGCCCCAGAATTTAAAAACCGAATTGTGTCGCAAGACGTGCACTCAGATACACCGGGCTGAAGGAGGTGAAAGTCAGGGCAATTTTCTTTTGCTTAGGATCCTACTTGGAGAATGTTGCTTTTGAAAAGCAAGAAGCCCCAGTTAAAGGGATAAATCTGCAGGTATGCTCTCTCCTCAAGCCCCACTTAAAGGGATAGGTCTGCAGGTATGCTCTCTCCTCAAGCCCCACTTAAAGGGATAGGTCTGCAGCTATGTTCCATCCACAAGCCCCACTTAAAGGGATAGGTCTGCAGCTATGTTCCACCCACAAGCCCCACTTAAAGGGATAGATCTGCAGGTATGCTCTCTCCTCAAGCCCCACTTAAAGGGATAGGTCTGCAGCTATGTTCCATCCACAAGCCCCACTTAAAGGGATAGGTCTGCAGCTATGTTCCACCCACAAGCCCCACTTAAAGGGATGGTCTGCAGCTATGTTCCATCCACAAGCCCCACTTAAAGGGATAGGTCTGCAGCTATGTTCCACCCACAAGCCCCACTTAAAGGGATAGGTCTGCAGCTATGTTCCACCCACAAGCCCCACTTAAAGGGATAGGTCTGCAGCTATGTTCCACCCACAAGCCCCACTTAAAGGGATAGGTCTGCAGGTATGCTCTCTCCTCAAGCCCCACTTAAAGGGATAGGTCTGCAGCTATGTTCCATCCACAAGCCCCACTTAAAGGGATAGGTCTGCAGCTATGTTCCACCCACAAGCCCCACTTAAAGGGATGGTCTGCAGCTATGTTCCATCCACAAGCCCCACTTAAAGGGATAGGTCTGCAGCTATGTTCCACCCACAAGCCCCACTTAAAGGGATAGGTCTGCAGCTATGTTCCACCCACAAGCCCCACTTAAAGGGATAGGTCTGCAGCTATGTTCCACCCACAAGCCCCACTTAAAGGGATAGGTCTGCAGGTATGCTCTCTCCTCAAGCCCCACTTAAAGGGATAGGTCTGCAGCTATGTTCCACCCACAAGCCCCACTTAAAGGGATAGGTCTGCAGCTATGTTCCACCCACAAGCCCCACTTAAAGGGATGGTCTGCAGCTATGTTCCATCCACAAGCCCCACTTAAAGGGATAGGTCTGCAGCTATGTTCCACCCACAAGCCCCACTTAAAGGGATAGGTCTGCAGCTATGTTCCATCCACAAGCACCACTTAAAGGGATAGGTCTTCAGCCATGCTCTCTCCTCCTGGTTCATTTAAAGGGGTTTTGTGTGATGTATGTGCATTACACCCTGCTCCTATCTCCTGATGATTGATATAAGTGCTTGTCGAAAGTGAATAAGGATGCAAAACACTGCTTTTGCTTAACATAGGCATCACTTGCCTCCGATGAGCACATAAGAATTAATAATCAGTCCTTATCAGAATGTTCCCTGTCCCCAATGGGGCTCCCAATCAAAAAAACCTGCAAGTATGTTTTTGAGCGTGGGATGAAACCGGAGGACCTGGAGGAAACCAACACAAACATGGAGAGAACTGCAAACTCTGTGCAGATATTGACCTGGATGGGACTTGAACCGAGGTCCCCAGTGCTGCAGGGCTGTAATGCTAACTAATGAGCCACCATGCCACCCAGCATACATTGCTCTTGTGGAGGCTGCATAGTGGAAAGATGTATATTTATTTGTAAGGCTTTACGGAATTTACTGACGCAATATAAATAAAAATTATCTTGTTAACTGTTGCAAGCTTTTAGTCCTTGATTTAAAGTTTTAGCATCAGATGGAGCCAAAAGGCCACCCGCCGTCTGCAACTATGTGCCAATGTATACACAAAGGTCACACGTCAGGGGCTTTAGTGACATATACGCTGAGCCTAGACCAAGAATATGGTGTGAACCCAGCCAAATACACCAAGCTGCCCACATCATGTAAGTTATCTTTAGCCAAAGTGTCTGTGTGTCCCTGTACTCCCCCCCCCAGTGTTTATGTCACCATCCCCCCCCACCAGTGTTTATGTCACCATACCCCCCCACCAGTGTTTATGTCACCATACCCCCCACCAGTGTTTATGTCACCATACCCCCCCCCCCCCCACCAGTGTGTTGCTGCTCCTGTTTTATTCTGGAGGTTAACGTAATAAACAGTCTTTTTTATGCAAAAAAAAATAATTTATTCAAGCATTGTTTTAAAATCACATTACATTTATTTCAATTCAGACATCAAAGAAAAATATTGATACCTTAATAAATACGTCTCATGCTATTGATTTACAGCAACTTTACAAACACAGTTGCCTGTTTTGGGGGATAATCATGGTAAAAAGGTAACTTTTTGTTACATTTTTTTTTTCCATAACGTTTTTTTTTTTTTTTTTTGTTTTGTAAAAATTTTTTATTTTTTATTGCATTTTTAGTGTTGGGGGGGCTTGCCGATTCGCCGCCTCCATCTCCCGTGCTCTGCGGATGGCATTGTCGTACACCTGGGGACACTGCTGCCGAAGTAGCTCCAGAACAATGGCACTGGGAGCATCAGGTGCTGCTGTGGACTGCTCAGGACGCCCAGCCATGATAGATACCAGCTGTGCAATTAGCCTCGCTGTGCACCTTTTATGCATAAATTTGTGGCGCAACTCATGCGCCACATTTATCACGCGTGCGACACAATTAGTAAATGGGCGCATATCCCATTCTAGTGGGAGGGACGCACTTTTTGTGCATTCCAATTCGATCTTAGTAAATGTGCCCCCATATGTTTGCAGTTTTCTGACTAGGAGACCTTCCCTATCCAGAACCAGAAACTGGCATCAGTGCATCTACAGACTGAAGTTCATACAAAAAAGTGCATGTTTGCATGATGCAGCCACTGCGTTTGGTATACAGCGCACCACACATTTGGATGTCACTGTGTAGTTACTAGTCAATCGTACCATTTATATTGATATTTATCACATTGATTACTTCCTTTCATTAGGTCTGTGCTATATATCTCTGTTTTAATTGAGTAATTTATTTTATATGGTATAGACTGTATTTATTACTCCATCCACTTAATTTCCTTTAAATAGAACTGCTGGAACATCTTAGTTCATTTGGCATGCAGTACATCGGTGGGTGGAAGATGAAAATTGGTGTTCAATAAGACAGTCTTAATAAATTCCCCCAATACAGGCAGTCCCCGGGTTACATACAAGATAGGGTCTGTAGGTTTGTTCTTAAGTTGAATTTGTATGTAAGTTGGAACTGTATATTTTATCAATGTAATCCCAGCCAGAACTTTTTTGGTCTCTGCGACAATTGGATTTTAAAAATGTTGGGTTGTCATAAGAATCAATATTAACACTAAAGCTTTATTACAGACACTTCTGATAACTATTACAGCTGATCATTGTAGCCTAAGACTAAAGTACAATAAATTACCAATATCCACAGGTCCGTTTGTAACTAGGGGTATGTAAGTCGAGTGTTCTTAAGTAGGGGACCGCCTGTACATTTACAGCACTTCATTTACATAAGAGAAATAATCTCTTGAACAATAAAAACAAGTAAAATAATAAGATGCTTGAGTAGTTTTGAATATACATTGCTAAAAAAATGATTAAGGGAACACTTAATCACATTTCTGGAAATCTACCTGTCGAGTTATGAATCAACCCTAATTGTGAATCAATTTCATCAGCAGGTAGAAATTATAGGCAGTTAGCAAGCCAACACCTGTGAAAGAGGAGCTCTGTAGCTGATGACCACAGACCATTTATCTGTTCTCATTCTTTTTGGCTGTTGTTTTTCTTCATGTTTGCATTTTGCCACTGCTCCCACCCATAGAGCATTAGCCTTTGTCTACAACCCACAGAAATTTCTCAGGTACTGCTCCTTATCCAGGAGGGAGGCTGCTGCTGGTCATTTCATTATTAAGGGGAGGCTGCTGCTGGACATTTCATGAATGAGGGGAGGCTGCTGCTGGACATTTCTTGAATGAGGGTAGGCTGCTGCTGGTTATTTCATGAATGAGGAGACCCTGCTGCTGGACATTTCATGAATGAGGGGACTGATTATGGACATTTCATGAAAGAGGGGTGGCTGCTGTACATTAGATATATTGGGGGCTAGATGGTATATTAATAATAGGAGGGCTTTTGCTGGACAGTATATTAATGTAGCTTCTCTCCCTTCAACTTCCTGTATTTTGTCTCGAGGCCCTTGTTGCTAGAAAGGGAATAATAACCTAATAACAAAGTTTGGACAGATAGGTGCCCTATAAGGGTTGATGTTTCAGATTGTTTTCAGCAAGGAAAATGGTGCCTGAGAAGTGAGTGAACAATACAGCACTTACATTTTCTACAAAACTGAGAAAGTAGATTATCTCTTCTCTACCAAATATCTTGTTATTTTAGAGAAAACTAGACATTAATTTACAGACATAATAAAACTAACTCATATTTTTACCAGAATGCTATTTATGGAAAATCTCTTCAAATAATCCATGGTAATATACATTGGTATTTTGTAGGGGACTCCTGAAAAAAGATTACGCTGGGCACCAAAGAAGGTGAGTATTCTTTTAAAGCTGTAGACACAAATGGCAGATTTTTATCAAGACCATGAGTAGTCATCTTATTTTTTTAAATTGAATATAAAATTGTTCCTGGTGTTATACACACATTGTAATTTCATAAGATGTACAAAACTAAATATTCTGCCCTTGTAAAGTCCATATAAATATATGATTGTTGGTGAAAAATAAGAATTCTTTTTAACATCAATCATTTATTTGTTAATCACTTTAGAGACCTGTAGCAATGTCACACAGGACCATGTAATAAACCATCATCTAAACATTCACAGCATGTATTTACAATTTGACATACATGCCAATAAAAATTTTTCCAAGTCGCAAAATAGCAGCAAGATGTCCCTTTTTGTTAATCAATCTTCCAAGAATGAAATACATTGTACAATGAAATATTAATTAATGAATTAATGAACTATAAAGTGCAAACGTCTTGCTAATTAGATTCCAGCACTCCAACTTGTGTCAAAGGAATAATAAATATGAAAGCAAACTTTTGAATGTCAAAAAGCTTTGATAAACTCCATAAACTTCCTTTATAAAAGGTGATCCCAAGCTCACAATTCTGAGTGAATAATCAAATACCTAATGTTCTCTGCAGAAGATTTTATTATCAGCAGGTCTCTCCCCTTGTAATTTATTATTTTTACATATTCATGAATTGATTATATACCATTGATGACTAATTTATGTAGAGCTTTGTAACCTAATGGTTTATTATTTTTATTATTAGGATATTTTACTAACCTACTGTATATTGTAAAAGATGTATGACTGCACTTGCCTCCTATGATACATATTATTTCATGCAGTACCTATGATCTAATGTAGTTCCTATGCAGCTCCAAAGAAAATCTGCAAAAAAGGTCTGGAAATCAGCTACTTTTCTATTCCTGGACTACATTCCTGGTAGTTAAAAAGCTAATGTTTGGCTTCTTTGGATTAAAATATTGATGGCCAAATAGTCTAATGTTAGCATTTACTTGAATGAGATGAAGTTACTGCTGTCATCAAGAATCATAAAGTACTTAAAGCTGAAGATCACAAGCTAATCCAAGTAAGGAGCTCTCTGTGTTGTGGTGTCCCCTTATGTGTGCAACAAATTTACAGGCCACACTGCTCATCTACAGACTTATGTATCTCCATGGTAACAGACTACAAACAATTTCCTTGTTGTTCAATCCTGGAGTCATATGCCGTTTCAATTTGCTACATATATGAGAAAGGCAGAGTTTGTGTGTAATGTTTTACTCAGGCGACCTAAAATAGTAGAATATTGTTATTGAAAGTTTTTTTGGCCAATTACTTTATTTTTCATCTTAGATGGCGTAGAGCAATAACAATGTGAAAGCAGATCTTTTTCAGTTTAGTATGATGTAAATGAAACATTCATCATTATAATATACACTCACCGGCCACTTTATTAGGTACACCATGCTAGTAAAGGGTTGGACCCCCTTTTGCCTTCAGAACTGCCTCAATTCTTCATGGCATAGATTTAATAAGGTGCTGGAAGCATTCCTCAGAGATTTTGGTCCATATTGACATGATGGCATCACACAGTTGCCGCAGATTTGTCGGCTGCACATCCATGATGCGAATCTCCCGTTCCACCACATCCCAAAGATGCTCTATTGGATTGACATCTGGTGACTGTGGAGGCCATTTGAGTACAGTGAACTCATTGTCATTTTCAAGAAACCAGTCTGAGATGATTCCAGCTTTATGACATGGCGCATTATCCTGCTGAAAGTAGCCATCAGATGTTGGGTACATTGTGGTCATAAAGGGATGGACATGGTCAGCAACAATACTCAGGTAGGCTGTGGTGTTGCAACAATGCTCAATTGGTACCAAGGGGCCCAAAGAGTGCCAAGAAAATATTCCCCACACCATGACACCACCACCACCAGCCTGAACCGTTGATACAAGGCAGGATGGATCCATGCTTTCATGTTGTTGACGCCAAATTCTGACCCTACCATCCGAATGTCGCAGCAGAAATCGAGACTCATCAGACCAGGCAACGTTTTTCCAATCTTCTACTGTCCAATTTCGATGAGCTTGTGAAAATTGTAGCCTCAGTTTCCTGTTCTTAGCTTAAAGGAGTGGCACCCGGTGTGGTCTTCTGCTGCTGTAGCCCATCTGCCTCAAAGTTTGACGTACTGTGCGTTCAGAGATGCTCTTCTGCCTACCTTGGTTGTAATGGGTGGCGATTTGAGTCACTGTTGCCTTTCTATCAGCTCGAACCAGTCTGCCCATTCTCCTCTCACCTCTGGCATCAACAAGGCATTTCCACCCACAGAACTGCCGCTCACTGGATGTTTTTTCTTTTTTGGACCATTCTCTGTAAACCCTAGAGATGGTTGTGCGTGAAAATCCCAGTAGATCAGCAGTTTCTGAAATACTCAGACCAGCCCTTCTGGCACCAACAACCATGCCACGTTCAAAGGCCTCAAATCACCTTTCTTCCCCATACTGATGCTCGGTTTGAACTGCAGGAGATTGTCTTGACCATGTCTACATGCCTAAATGCACTGAGTTGCCGCCATGTGATTGGCTGATTAGAAATTAAGTGTTAACGAGCAGTTGGACAGGTGTACCTAATAAAGTGGCCGGTGAGTGTACATTTTGTATTAGATCTAGCCATAGAACCATAGAAAAAAAATAACATTCATATATTATTAATATTATAATAATTAGCTGTATTATTATTATTTGTATTCTTTAAAATCTATGTTCAAAATGGATTTCACTCTCCATTCCCCACTTGTCTGCCATTAGCGTGGAGAATGTATCAGAAGGTTTTTTTCATTCTCACTGTAATCATTATAAAAGAACCGACATGAGAGAAGTTAAACTCCAGAGTAATCATTTCCTTTTTTCTGCTGATGCTTTATTTAGACATTTTAAAGAAAACATAAAACACTTTGAAAAGAACAAATATCTCTATTCCCGCATATCCCAGGTGTACCAGAACTGGCAGCGCAAGATATTCCAAAAAGGATTGCAATTTACTGTATAAAAAGAAATACCCTGTATGTCAGATTTGAGAATATACATATAGGCAGTCCCTGGCTGTCCTAAAGTTAAGAACAAACCTACTGGAACAAATCCTGTATGATGGTGGGGGACTGCATAGATTTGATGCTAACTGTTGGCCATAGTAATTCCCCTTATGTTTTTACTCACAGAGTATGAAATATATATCCACTTTATTTATATGATCTATTTAGAATATGTTTCAAAATACTACTATTTGGTAAAATGAAACCTGTCAAGAGGATATAAAATAGCAAGTCGCCACCAGATGCAGGACAGTGACAGGGTCACCATGATGTCTGTTTATATTCTGGAAGATTCAGCACTGTGCAGAAATATGTTCAAATATTCAAACTAAGGCTCCATTCACATGTCCGCATGAGCAGACGTGTGTCGTGAACTACAAGCCGGACAGAGAAGAAGAGGGTGAGCGCCACCCTATAGTATAGTACTAAAGTATATTGAGTATCTAATACTCCGTATCATAAGCAAGAATCACTTTGTTCTGCTGCAGAATCTACACAGATCCATAGGTCCATATGACCTAGAAGTGATGTTTATGGCTGGCCTAAAGGTACTGTACAGAAAGAATCTTTAGTTAGTAAGTGTAATGCACCATTAGTAATGGCTTGCCGTTATCATTAGACTGCAATTATAGAAGTTTCTAGCATGTCATGCAGTTTTTTTTCCATTATTTCTAGTGAACTTGTCTTTTTCTGTTAAAAAGCATTTAACATTTCCCTGAATTCATCTCATGAACAATATAAGAGTTTCAGAAACAACTGATGCATAAACAAACAAGAGCTCATATTATTAATAGACATGTGTAAAATGCAGAATGATGACAAGATAACATTATCAGTAATCTTTATATCAAAAATCTGCCAGGCTGTAGTGGATCATTCAGCAGCTGTTCCCTAAGTGAAATTACTTTATCAAACAGCTTCCAAAGTGGGAACAGGCAAGTGAAAGTTTATACATGTCAAGCTTCAGCCTCCTGAGGAATGGTGCCAGTCATAGCTCTTCAGTGCCATTTATATGTCTTCATTTCCTCCTAGATTTTGTCAAATACCCAAAAAGAATTTACATTTTAAGAATTCCAATGTTGGAATGTTGTATGTTGGACGTACAATGTTCCCTACATTATTAGATATGGGAACTAAAAAGGAAATCTACCACTTTGGAAAAGTAAAAAAACACCTAGAAATACTCAACTCTTATCTTGACACGCCAGGGTCACCTAGAAGAAACACTTATAGCCGGCCATTGCGCAGGGAATAGATGTCTGGCGTTCCGGTTGCTAATTATGCAACATGGGAGAGGGAGGTGCGGGGCAAGCATAATTAGCAGCTCGGAGTCAGCCAATTATAAGTCTTCTTTCTAGGTGATCCCGGTCAAGACTAGTGAAGGACGGCGCCAGGATGAAGATGAGGAGCAGAGCTGAGTATTTCTAGGTGTATTTTTTTACTTTTCCAAAGTTGTAGATTTCCTTTAAATAGGAGATATCCAGGGAGGATGAAAGTTTTGAGATGCAATGATAGTCATAATATAACAGGGTAATGTCACAAACCCATGTTTCAGCCAATCACATACTCTAGGACAGTGGTGGCGAACCTATGGCACAGGCCATCACCAGAGAGGACTCCAGGTATCTTCCTACAGTCCCAAACAGCACAGGACTTGCTGTGCACAGAGCTATTTAAAGTGCCAGCACTACCTGGGACTACCGGAGGAGTGGGAAGGGGTGGACAGATCTGGATTATCAATATGTAGCTCCTGTTCTGGCCCTGACAATTCTTCCTGTTTATGGGAACCTAGAGGGAACAAGTAACAAGTAACAAAAAACAAGTAACTGTGCATCCTGGTCCAGTTATGGCTGTATAAAAAGGGCTCATAGGCTGATAATAAAACAGACAATTGGTGATAACTACCAGGACAATTTAAGTTAGTTACCAGAGAGCTCCAGGCCTGGGATAAGGTGATATCCTTTAGGTCTCCAGCACACGACTATTTTTTTTAAACATGTGCTAGACTTTGTTTCTACTGCCTGATGTGTGGCTTGATTGCCCAAACCAAAATTGGTTGTATTCCTGCCCAGGTTTGTGGACCATGCTGTCTACTTGCAAAACATTTGAGCACATTAAAAGCACATTTTTATGTGCATGTAGCCTTACATTTGTATGCATGATCAGACTTCCTAAGTTTCAAACAATATGTAAAAATGTAAAAATTATCTTGCAATTATAGTGCAAAAAATCCATATTACCAGTTTCTTGCCATTTTTCTGCAAATAAAAAGTCAAATAAAAATGGATCAAAAGCCATACAGTTATAAAGAAAATGTCAGCTTGTCTTGCAAAAATAGCTCTTTAGCCAAAGTAAGAAAAAGTTCTGGGTGATACAAAGACATTAAGACATAACAAAACTACATAAATTGGGTATCCCCATGATTATACTGATGCAAGTAACCGGACCACACACTGAAAGCTGTAGAGGTGAACTCTGCAAATAGGTAACACATCATTTCATAGGAGTTACCGCATTACTAGAATATATTGTGTACAATCAATATAGCTGGTTGCAGATAACGTTAAAGGGCATCTACCACCAGAATGAAAGACAGGCTCATTTGCATACAGAGGGGCTCCATGCTGCATTAACACCTATGGAGCCCGGAGTCCCTCGGGCTCATTTGCATACAGTCCTTCAACCTGGTGGTAGATGCCCTTTAAAAATACACACAACATCCAGCAATGATATCTGACTGATATCATTGTACTCATCAGTACTTCTTGCGTGGTTTACTGTACAATATTACATTTCTTTTATGGAATTATTTACTCCAATAAGCACTGAGCACATTAGGCAGAGAAATTGCTCTTTCCCCTTAACATGTGTCACAGAAATGATCTTTGAAGGAATTTGCCTCAGTGTGAACGCTGCAGTCCTTTCTCTGGCTATAGGGCAGGTTTATATTGCTTTTATTTTATTGTCTTAACTTTGAGGTGTTTGAGGTTTATCGTGTACATTAAGTATTGAAAAATATTCTCTGTGTGAGTGCTTAGACATGAAATTATCATGGGAACCAGTGGCTTGATCATTGCCTACAGAAATTTTAATATCCCTCGGTGTGCTAGTAATTCTATCACAAGTGCATACAATATAATGTGTTTCTCTACATTAACTTTTATCTCCTCCCAAAACTCACCATTTAATTTCATTAAAGCTGATAATCCCCTCACAGACTGGCCTAATGGGTGTGGGGTATGGGTGAATGTGGCATTATATGGTCTTATGTATTATAAAAACCTTTTTTAATTCATTCTTTTAAGCAGTAAATTTTGGCCTAAAAGTAAAAATGAATGCATGTCCCTGAAAGGAATTATGGCTACTGATAACAGCAAAATGTATAGAACAATAAAATGTATGTAATGACTAGAGATGAGCGAGCACTAAAATGCTCGGGTACTCGTTATTCGAGACGAACTTTTCCCGATGCTCGAGTGCTCGTTTCGAGTAACGAGCCCCATTGAAGTCAATGGGAGACTCGAGCATTTTTCAAGGGGACCAAGGCTCTGCACAGGGAAGCTTGGCCAAACACCTGGGAACCTCAGAAAAGGATGGAAACACCACGGAAATGGACAGGAAACAGCAGGGGCAGCATGCATGGATGCCTCTGAGGCTGCTTAATCGCACCATTATGCCAAAATTATGGGCAACAGCATGGCCATGACAGAGTGACAGAATGAAGCTAGATAGCATCTAAAACATCCAATAATTGACCCTGACACTATAGGGGACGGCATGCAGAGGCAGCGGCAGCAGCGGAAGGCTAGAGAGTGGCATGGCGACATACCCTAAATGGACTCAGGCTTCAAACCAATGGGTAGCAGAGAGGAACCAAAGAAGGTGAGCAAGAAGCGCTCAAATAATATTGGTACATGATAAAAGTTTGCCAGTATATTTTGTGGATTACACAGCAGGGTGGCGACAAAGTTAACATGGAAGCCATGAAAACAATCCAAAATTCTGCCTGACACAGCTCGTTTGATAAGGGGACGATGTATGGAGGCAGTGAACTAGTAGTAGATTAAAGGTACTGCAGTTAAAACTATGTTAGTTGGTTCTTGGCATGGAGCTGGCGCTCCGCTGCCAGGCGAGCTTTCGCCAATCCAAGCCCCTGTCTCTAGGCTACTCCCCAAACAGCACTTCTAAGAACCTTTCGGATAAGATCAAGTGTAGTAGCGTTCTTATAAGTTTGGGATATGGCGGGTGAGGGGAATGTAAACATCTGCGCAAGAAGCGCTGAAATAATATCCGTAAATGAAAAAAGTTTTCCAGTATATTTTGTGGCTTACACAGCAGGGTGGCGACAAAGTTAACAAGTTTGATGTGGAATGCCCTGCAATAGCTCTTGGGCGGTGTGCCTTTTATCACCTAGGCTCAGCAGTTTGAGCACCGCCTGCTGTCGCTTAGCAACGGCACTGCTGCTGTGCCTAGAGCTACCGACTGATGGCGCCATGCCCACGGATGGTAATTCGGAGGAGGAGGAGGTGGAGGAGGGGTGGGAGGATTTGGAGGTATAGTAGGCCTTTGAGACCTGGACCGAGGTAGGCCCCGCAATCCTCTGCGTCGGCAGTATATGACCAGCCCCAGGGTCAGACTCGGTCCCAGCCTGCACCAAGTTAAGTGTAGTAGCGTTCTTATAAGTTTGGGATATGGCGGGTGAGGGGAATGTAAACAGATGCGCAAGAAGCGCATGATGCGCATGGAGCTGGCGCTCCGCTGCTAGGCGAGCTTTCGCCAATCCAAGCCCCTGTCTCTAGGCTACTCCCCAAACAGCACTTCTAAGAACCTTTTGTATAAGATCAAGTGTAGTAGCGTTCTTATAAGTTTAGGATATGGCGGGTGAGGGGAATGTAAACAGATGCGCAAGAAGCGCATGATGCGCATGGAGCTGGCGCTCCGCTGCTAGGCGAGCTTTCGCCAATCCAAGCCCCTGTCTCTAGGCTACTCCCCAAACAGCACTTCTAAGAACCTTTTGTATAAGATCAAGTGTAGTAGCGTTCTTATAAGTTTAGGATATGGCGGGTGAGGGGAATGTAAACAGATGCGCAAGAAGCGCATGATGCGCATGGAGCTGGCGCTCCGCTGCTAGGCGAGCTTTCGCCAATCCAAGCCCCTGTCTCTAGGCTACTCCCCAAACAGCACTTCTAAGAACCTTTTGTATAAGATCAAGTGTAGTAGCGTTCTTATAAGTTTAGGATATGGCGGGTGAGGGGAATGTAAACAGATGCGCAAGAAGCGCATGATGCGCATGGAGCTGGCGCTCCGCTGCTAGGCGAGCTTTCGCCAATCCAAGCCCCTGTCTCTAGGCTACTCCCCAAACAGCACTTCTAAGAACCTTTTGTATAAGATCAAGTGTAGTAGCGTTCTTATAAGTTTAGGATATGGCGGGTGAGGGGAATGTAAACAGATGCGCAAGAAGCGCTGAAATAATATCCGTAAATGGTAAAAGTTTGCCAGTGTATTTTGTGGATAACACAGCAGGGTGGCGACAAAGTTAACAACTTTGATGTGGAATCCATGAAAACAACCCAAATTTCGGCCTGACAAACCTCGTTTGATAAAGGGACGATGTATGGAGGCAGCTATATGGACGACTTTTGGAGGTAGCAATGGAGACAACGTGTGGAGGCTGCTATGGAGACAATTCAATTTGCATAGTGCCTGTATGTGGCAGTCCAAAAAATTTTTCAAACCAGAGGAGCAGGTAGGTGGCCCTCCAGAAAAATGGAATAGATTGAGTGCCTGTATGTGGCAGTCCAAAAAATTTTTCAAACCAGAGGAGCAGGTAGGTGGCCCTCCAGAAAAATGGAATAGATTGAGTGCCTGTATGTGGCACTCCCAAAAATTGTTTAAAACAGAGGACCGTGTCGGTGGCCCTCCAGAAAAATTAAATGCATAAAGTACTATACCTAGAGCCAGTGGGCCCTGTCAAAAAACAGCCAGTTTCCTCTGCTTTACTGTAGAAAGAGGAGGAGAAGGAGGAAAATGAGGAGGAGGAGGAGTGGATAAATTATTCAGGTTGAGCTTCCTTCACCTGCTGGAGATTTGAAATTAGGAGAAATCCATGCTTTATTCATCTTGATAAGCGTCAGCCTGTCAGCGCTGTCAGTCGACAGGCGTGTACGCTTATCGGTGATGATGCCACCAGCTGCACTGAAAACCCGCTCTGACAAGACGCTAGCGGCAGGGCAGGCAAGAACCTCCAAGGCGTAGAGCGCCAGTTCGTGCCACATGTCCAGCTTTGAAACCCAGTAGTTGTAGGGAGCTGTGTGATCATTTAGGACGATGGTATGGTCAGCTACGTACTCCCTCACCATCTTTCTGTAAAGATCAGCCCTACTCTGCCGAGACTGGGGACAGGTGACAGTGTCTTGCTGGGGTGACATAAAGCTGGCAAAAGCCTTGTAAAGCGTACCCTTGCCAGTGCTGGACAAGCTGCCTGCTCGCCTACTCTCCCTCGCTACTTGTCCCGCAGAACTACGCACTCTGCCGCTAGCGCTGTCAGAAGGGAAATACTGTTTCAGCTTGTGCACCAGGGCCTGCTGGTATTCATGCATTCTCACACTCCTTTCCTCTCCAGGGATGAGAGTGGAAAGATTTTGCTTGTACCGTGGGTCCAGGAGAGTGAACACCCAGTAATCGGTGCTGGAATAAATTCTTTGAACGCGAGGGTCACGGGATAGGCAGCCTAGCATGAAATCTGCCATATGCGCCAGAGTACCAACGCGTAAGAATTCACTCCCCTCACTGGCCTGACTGTCCATTTCCTCCTCCTCCAACTCCTCCAACTCCTCTTCTTCTGCCCATACACGCTCAACAGTGTAGGACTCAACAATGGTCCCCTCTTGTGTCTCGCCAACATTCTCCTCCTCTTCCTCCTCATCCTCCTCCACCTCCACCTCCTCCGATATGCGCTGAGAAACAGACCTAAGGGTGCTTTGGCTATCAACAAGGGAATCTTCTTCCCCTGTCTCTTGTGAGGAGCGCAAAGCTTCCGACTTCATGCTGACCAGAGAGTTTTTCAACAGGCCAAGCAGCGGGATGGTGAGGCTGATGATGGCGGCATCGCCACTGACCATCTGTGTTGACTCCTCAAAGTTACTCAGCACCTGACAGATATCAGACATCCACGTCCACTCCTCATTGTAGACTTGAGGAAGCTGACTGACCTGACTACCAGTTCTGGTGGAAGTTGACATCTGGCAGTCTACAATGGCTCGGCGCTGCTGGTAAACTCTGGATAACATGGTCAGTGTTGAATTCCACCTCGTGGGCACGTCGCACAACAGTCGGTGAGCGGGCAGTTGGAGGCGGCGCTGCGCTGCCCTGAGAGTGGCAGCATCTGTGCTGGACTTCCTGAAATGCGCACAGATGCGGCGCACCTTCGTGAGCAAATCAGACAGATTGGGGTATGTCTTGAGGAAACGCTGAACTATCAGATTTAACACATGGGCCAGGCATGGCACATGTGTCAGTCTGCCGAGTTGCAGAGCCGCCACCAGGTTACGGCCGTTGTCACACACAACCATGCCTGGCTTCAGGTTCAGCGGTGCCAGCCACAGATCAGTCTGCGCCGTGATGCCCTGTAATAGTTCTTGGGCGGTGTGCCTTTTATCGCCTAGGCTCAGCAGTTTGAGCACCGCCTGCTGTCGCTTAGCGACGGCACTGCTGCTGTGCCTAGAGCTACCGACTGATGGCGCCATGCCCACGGATGGTCGTTCGGAGGAGGAGGTGGAGGAGGGGTGGGAGGAGGAGGCATAGTAGGCCTCAAACACCTGGACCGAGGTAGGCCCCGCAATCCTCGGCGTCGGCAGTATATGACCAGCCGCAGGGTCACACTCGGTCCCAGCCTCCACCAAGTTAACCCAATGTGCCGTCAGAGATATATAGTGGCCCTGCCCGGCAGCACTCGTCCACGTGTCCGTGGTCAGGTGGACCTTGTCAGAAACGGCGTTGGTCAGGGCACGGATTATGTTGTCTGACACGTGCTGGTGCAGGGCTGGGACGGCACATCGGGAAAAGTAGTGGCGGCTGGGGACCGAATACCGAGGGGCGGCCGCCGCCATGAGGCTGCGAAAGGCCTCGGTCTCTACTAGCCTATAGGGCAGCATCTCCAGGCTTAGCAATCTGGAAATGTGCACATTAAGGGCTTGGGCGTGCGGGTGGGTTGCACTATATTTGCGTTTCCGCTCCAGCGTCTGGGGTATGGAGAGCTGAACGCTGGTGGATGCTGTGGAGGATCGTGGAGGTGACGATGGGGTTTTTGTGGCAGGGTCCTGGGCAGGGGGCTGACTATCAGCTGACACAGGGGAAGGAGCAGTGGTGTGCACGGCCGGAGGTGAACGCGCTTGTTGCCACTGAGTGGGGTGTTTAGCATTCATATGCCTGCGCATACTGGTGGTAGTTAAGCTAGTAGTGGTGGAACCCCTGCTGATCCTGGTTTGGCAAATGTGGCACACCACAGTCCGTCGGTCATCCGGTGTTTCCTTAAAGAACCTCCAGACTTCTGAAAATCTAGCCCTCGCCGCAGGAGCCCTCGCCACGGGAGCTTCACTAGTTGACACATTTGGCGCTGATGCACCAGCTCTGGCCCTGCCTCTCCGTCTGGCCCCACCACTGCCTCTTCCAACCTGTTCTGGTCGAGGACTCTCCTCCGTCTCAGAAGCACTGTGTTCACCCGGCCTCTCAACCCAGCTTGGGTCTGTCACCTCATCATCCTCCGATCCCTCAGTCTGCTCCCCCCTCGGACTTCCTGCCCTGACAACAACTTCCCCACTGTCTGACAACCGTGTCTCCTCATCGTCGGACACCTCTTTACACACTTCTTCCACTACGTCAACAAGGTCATCATCACCCACAGACTGCGACTGGTGGAAAACCTGGGCATCAGAAAATTGCTCATCAGCAACCGGACAAGTGGTTTGTGACTGTGGGAAGGGTCCAGAAAACAGTTCCTCAGAGTATGCCGGTTCAAATGGCAAATTTTGCTGGGAGGGGGCAGACTGGGGGGGAGGAGGCTGAGGTGCAGGAGCTGGAGGAGTGCCGATTTCGGTGACATGGGTGGACTGCGTGGAAGACTGACTGGTGGACAAATTGCTCGAAGCATTGTCGGCAATCCACGACATCACCTGTTCGCACTGTTCTGGCCTCAACAGTGCTCTACCACGAGTCCCAGTAACTTCAGACATGAACCTAGGGAGTGTAGCTCTGCGGCGTTCCCCTGCTCCCTCATAAGCAGGTGGTGTCTCACCCCGCCCAGGACCACGGCCTCTGACCCCTGCAGTAGTTGGACGCCCACGTCCCCGCCCTCATCCTCTACCCCTAGCCCTCGGGTTAAACATTTTGAAAATGAGAGTTATAACTTGTATTTTTTTTTTAACTTTTTTTTTTTTTTTTTTTTGTGTTTTTTAGTTTTTAAAACCAAACGATGCTATCCTATTGCTATGGCTATTTTCTAGCCAAGTATTACAGCACACTACTATGCCAGATGAGATGACGCTGAGTTATGAAAAAAATAAACGTAAAATAAAAAAGGAAATGGCAGACTGTGCCTAGTTGAAATACAACCCCGGGCCCTAATAAATTTTCCCACTTCGGTCTTTGCGATGGATATGTGCGTCACTAAAACACAGTGGTCGCAAGTCTGACTCCAAATTGCTCCCAATTTGATAGTAGATGCACTGCAGCAAGTACAGCCACCAGCAGATCAACCAGAAATCAAATATATATAACGCTACTGTAGGCGTAATTAAGACGTTTGTATTCTCCTATGGCTATTTTCTAGCCAAGTATTACAGCACACTACTATGCCAGATGAGATGACGCTGAGTTATGAAAAAAATAAACGTAAAATAAAAAAGGAAATGGCAGACTGTGCCTAGTTGAAATACAACCCCGGGCCCTAATAAATTTTCCCACTTCGGTCTTTGCGATGGATATGTGCGTCACTAAAACACAGTGGTCGCAAGTCTGACTCCAAATTGCTCCCAATTTGATAGTAGATGCACTGCAGCAAGTACAGCCACCAGCAGATCAACCAGAAATCAAATATATATAACGCTACTGTAGGCGTAATTAAGACGTTTGTATTCTCCTATGGCTATTTTCTAGCCAAGTATTACAGCACACTACTATGCCAGATGAGATGACGCTGAGTTATGAAAAAAATAAACGTAAAATAAAAAAGGAAATGGCAGACTGTGCCTAGTTGAAATACAACCCCGGGCCCTAATAAATTTTCCCACTTCGGTCTTTGCGATGGATATGTGCGTCACTAAAACACAGTGGTCGCAAGTCTGACTCCAAATTGCTCCCAATTTGATAGTAGATGCACTGCAGCAAGTACAGCCACCAGCAGATCAACCAGAAATCAAATATATATAACGCTACTGTAGGCGTAATTAAGACGTTTGTATTCTCCTATGGCTATTTTCTAGCCAAGTATTACAGCACACTACTATGCCAGATGAGATGACGCTGAGTTATGAAAAAAATAAACGTAAAATAAAAAAGGAAATGGCAGACTGTGCCTAGTTGAAATACAACCCCGGGCCCTAATAAATTTTCCCACTTCGGTCTTTGCGATGGATATGTGCGTCACTAAAACACAGTGGTCGCAAGTCTGACTCCAAATTGCTCCCAATTTGATAGTAGATGCACTGCAGCAAGTACAGCCACCAGCAGATCAACCAGAAATCAAATATATATAACGCTACTGTAGGCGTAATTAAGACGTTTGTATTCTCCTATGGCTATTTTCTAGCCAAGTATTACAGCACACTACTATGCCAGATGAGATGACGCTGAGTTATGAAAAAAATAAACGTAAAATAAAAAAGGAAATGGCAGACTGTGCCTAGTTGAAATACAACCCCGGGCCCTAATAAATTTTCCCACTTCGGTCTTTGCGATGGATATGTGCGTCACTAAAACACAGTGGTCGCAAGTCTGACTCCAAATTGCTCCCAATTTGATAGTAGATGCACTGCAGCAAGTACAGCCACCAGCAGATCAACCAGAAATCAAATATATATAACGCTACTGTAGGCGTAATTAAGACGTTTGTATTCTCCTATGGCTATTTTCTAGCCAAGTATTACAGCACACTACTATGCCAGATGAGATGACGCTGAGTTATGAAAAAAATAAACGTAAAATAAAAAGAAACTGGCAGACTGTGCCTAATTGAAATACAACCCCGGGCCCTAATAAATTTTCCCACTTCGGTCTTTGCGATGGATATGTGCGTCACTAAAACACAGTGGTCGCAAGCCTGACTCCAAATTGCTCCCAATTTGATAGTAGATGCACTGCAGCAAGTACAGCCACCAGCAGATCAACCAGAAATCAAATATATATAACGCTACTGTAGGCGTAATTAAGACGTTTGTATTCTCCTATGGCTATTTTCTAGCCAAGTATTACAGCACACTACTATGCCAGATGAGATGACGCTGAGTTATGAAAAAAATAAACGTAAAATAAAAAGAAACTGGCAGACTGTGCCTAATTGAAATACAACCCCGGGCCCTAATAAATTTTCCCACTTCGGTCTTTGCGATGGATATGTGCGTCACTAAAACACAGTGGTCGCAAGTCTGACTCCAAATTGCTCCCAATTTGATAGTAGATGCACTGCAGCAAGTACAGCCACCAGCAGATCAACAAGAAATCAAATATATATAACGCTACTGTAGGCGTAATTAAGACGTTTGTATTCTCCTATGGCTATTTTCTAGCCAAGTATAACAGCACACTACTATGCCAGATGAGATGACGCTGAGTTATGAAAAAAATAAACGTAAAATAAAAAGAAACTGGCAGACTGTGCCTAATTGAAATACAACCCCGGGCCCTAATAAATTTTCCCACTTCGGTCTTTGCGATGGATATGTGCGTCACTAAAACACAGTGGTCGCAAGTCTGACTCCAAATTGCTCCCAATTTGATAGTAGATGCACTGCAGCAAGTACAGCCACCAGCAGATCAACCAGAAATCAAATATATATAACGCTACTGCAGGCGTAATTAAGACGTTTGTATTCTCCTATGGCTATTTTCTAGCCAAGTATTACAGCACACTACTATGCCAGATGAGATGACGCTGAGTTATGAAAAAAATAAACGTAAAATAAAAAGAAACTGGCAGACTGTGCCTAATTCTACTCAAACCCCTAATAAATTTTCCCACTTTGGTGTTTGAGGTGGATATGTGTGTCACTAAGAGCTAAACACAACGGTAGCAAGTCCCCCTGCTAATTCCTCACAATATGGTACTAGCTGCAAATAAAAAAAAAAAAAAATTATAACGTTATTGTAGCCCTAAGAAGGGCTGTTGGGTTCTTTAAGAATCACTCCTGCCTAACAGTAAGCTAATAGAACACCCTAACGCTTTCCCTGAGCAGCAGCAGCTCTCTCCCTAGCGGCATCCAGACAGAGAATGATCCGAGCAGCGCGGGCAGCGGCTAGTCTATCCCAGGGTCACCTGATCTGGCCAGCCAACCACTGCTATCTACGTGTAAGGGTACCACGTCATGCTGGGTGGAGTGCAGAGTCTCCTGGCTTGTGATTGGCTCTGTTTCTGGCCGCCAAAAAGCAAAACGGCGGGAGCTGCCATTTTCTCGAGCGGGCGAAATACTCGTCCGAGCAACGAGCAGTTACGAGTACGCTAATGCTCGATCGAGCATCAAGCTCGGACGAGTATGTTCGCTCATCTCTAGTAATGACATGTTTTCTATTGACCTGCGCGTATCATGTTCCTCTCACAACTCTTTGCTCTGGTCAGAATCAGTGAATCTGTATATTCAATCTGATTCAGTTATTTTTCAGGGAACAAATTGAATCTTAATCTTTTCTAATTAGCTTCAGATGAAAGTTAAAAAAGCAGAAACTACTGCTGCCATCCATTCCAGAGCATAGGAAGAAGATTTGGGTGTTGGATGAGGAGGGGGTTACATACTAGTGATGAACCGACTTTGGGTCGAGGTCGCACAACCCTCGAACAAAAGTTCTGTTTGAATACCTAAATATCCCCTGGTAACACTCACCATTGCGGCTGCCACAAAACGAATCTTGGATGATATACTCATCTCTAGTTCTGGCAGACATGTTCCTAAAGAAACCCTCTGAATAGGATCAGGGGAATCAACTAGGGCTGCTCTGTTAGTGCTTTGATTTAGTTGCCTTTCAGAGTCAGTTCCTTTGAAACATTGGATGGTTCATTTAGAGTTTAGTTTGTGTCCCAACTGTGGCTTTATGGATGGATGGCCAGGCCAGTCAGCTGCTGGGGGTCGCATCCAGGAACTCCTTTATATTTCACAGTTGTATTAGAGATTATCTATTATAACTAGTCTCCTGACACTTGTTGTCCTTCTGCTGTGTTATTTGCTATTACATGTTTCTGACTTTTGCTACAGTTATTGACTACTCTTCACCTAACATACTTGTACCTTGCTGACATCTTGATTTGACTTGGCTTTCTTGACCATTCTTTAGTCTGTCTGCCAGTTTGTCCTTCAGGCAATCCGTTAGTGGCCAGGGTTGTGGGTGAATTTAGAGCCCCCACACCTGTCTCTACTGTGGCAGAAACATGAACAAGTGCTGGTGGCATTTTTGCACCTTAACAATGTTCCTGCAGACTAAAAAGTGGCAATGATTGAGACACAGAAATGATCCAGCCTTTTCACTTGCTTTTTGCTGCTTTTTTCACCTAACAGTTGCTTTATTTTGGAATATAATAAAGGAAGATTATTTTCCTTTTGGATCTGAAACAAACTTGATGAATTATATGATTATACTAATAAAGATAAAAACATGAGAACAGACTATAACACTCTAGCACTAGAAGCCCCTCATGCAGAAAGGCCACTATGTCACTGTGATTGCTCACACACGGATTCTTTGAGAAAATGATTGAGAAAAAAAATATAATTTTTTTTGTCTGTATCTCTTTGTATTTTAAGGTATAGATGATTTTTATTTTTGCATTGCTCAAGCATATTCCAAAAGGACCGCCTTTTGATGAACATTGTAAAGTACAGACGGTCCCCTACTTAAGAACACTCGACTTACATACGACCCCTAGTTACAAACGGACCTCTGGATTTTGGTAATTTATTGTCCTTTAGTCCTAGGCTACAATAAACTGCTATAACAGTTATCTTAGGTATCTGTAATGAAGCTTTAATGTTAATATTGATTCTTATGACAACCCAACATTTTTAAAATCCAATTGTCACAGAGACCAAAAAAGTTCTGTCTGGGATTACAATGATAAAATATACAGTTCTGACTTACAAACAAACTCAATTTAAGAACAAACCTACAGACCCTATCTTGTATGTAACCCAGGGACTGCCTGTACAAGTATTGTACTTTAGCATATAAATATACACTTAAAACCCCTTGAAACTACACTGATTTATTTTTCTGCTAGTAATACTTTCATATACTATACTTTATTTATTGTAACCTCCTTTCTAGCTCCACTTATCCAGTATAAGATAGTCCACATATTACATATTCTGTAAATGCTTTAACAATCTGTCTATTTTAACATATCTCTTCAAGACGTGCAAAATGTTTTTGATTCTCTGGGATTAGAACATAAAGATAGTCCTGATATTTCATGTGTAACTGTTCACGATTTAATGTCAAGTCTTATCTCCCAGATAGAGAACAGGTCCAGAAAATATTAAAGGTTTTATTTTTTTGTCAGCAGGAGATTAATGCACACCTCCGAGCACCTGCTGCTCATTGCAAAGCAGCATATTTAATGTTAATACACTGTATAGAATAGTAATTAACTTCCAGCCTGCATTAGGCCACCGCGCTCCCACACAAGACAAATGGCATTATAAGTCGCCTGGCAAGCCTTCTCGGTTTCACTAGCCTGTCCTTCCTGTTGAAGCAAACAAATAAGGCTATTTGTGAAATGACTGTGATATTGAGTATATAAATGTGCAGCAAACACACCATGTATTTCGGCAGAGGGTGCTGTCCTCTAGTTGAAGCACACGTTAGATTACAAGGTCATGCTGCCTATTGATAAATCACATTGCCGTGATTCCTAACTGACAGCTCAAACTAACATCAAGCTGGATGAGAGAGAACAAAAGGCCATCAAGCAGCCATTTTCTTGACACTTTTATTCAATCACCAGCAGATTGCTTACGACAGCAATAGCAGCTGTTTTGTCTTCATCTTTCCACATTTGATAAAAGGTGTCAACTCAAATTTTTGTAAATAATTCACTTACCCCTACTGCAAACTCCGAGCTCTTCTCAACATATGTATTCCTTTTGAGCGGATCACTCAGGCAGGTCAAGGCTCACTGATATCAAACGAAGGTCATCTCTGATCTCATAGGAAACACTGATAAAGCATCAATGCTTGAAGGTCAAAGATAAGAAATACACAGGAATATTTCAAATGTGGGCAGAAAAGCTCAATAATAAAATGTAAGCAGAGTCTTGTGGATATTACCCAGCAAATGATTTTTCCATTGCTCTCCAGAGGAAACTTTTACCCATTTTCCAGCTGTTTAACCCATTGTACCTCAGTAATATTGCTGGCATATATTGACACACACAGAAAATATAAGAAGGTTGGTTTATATTGACCATATAACATTTGAAAGAATAAATGTACAGCTGGTGGAAAAACAATAATTTATGTTTTTTTCAATTTTATAAAATATTTAAAAAAAAAATCAGAGTACAGAGGGAAAAATGTTGATTTATTGTTTATTGCCAGCATATTGTGCAGTGCTGTACAGAGATTAGCAGCACCAATGCACATATGGAGGGGTGGGGGTGGGGGGTGGGATTTATAAGGGCCCCGAAATAATTGCAAATGCTAGCTTATGGCCAACGCAGAGTCTCCCTGCACCTGTTCACTTTTCATGAAAATTCACCAGCTATGTTTATTTGAACACCAGGTAGAGCTTAGAGATAGACGCTGCCCTGGACTGCGCCAGATAAATCATAAGGCCAGGGCACCAGCGTACGATAAATAACCCCCACAGTGTCAACCATTTAACAGAAAGTCAATTGACCTATGAATATTATTTCCAAGTGTGAGAGGAAACTGAAGTACAAGAAGCAAAACCTACTGTGCATAGATGTAGGGAGAACATATATGGACTAAGCAGATGTTGGTTATATTCTTACACTATGATGAAGACAATATATTACTTATATAGTTGTGGCGCAGTATATTACAGAATATTTGCCTTCAATTATATACTGTACAACTTTCTCTATGACATTGCAATATATAAGTTGATTTTTGTGGGACAATTTGTTAACAAGAATATGATTTCCAATTTATTTTGTTTTTCTTTTATTGAATTATTTGGTATTTTTATTACTCTAAAACATATACTATTGTTTTGAGAGGGATTATGTTTTGGTAATGTGAGCAAAAGCCAGCAATATGGACAGTGTGATATTCTTTATTAATAAAATTACTTTCTAACGCTTCAGACATTTATTTAAAAAAAATTCTATTTAAAATTTGAACATTTGCTTTTTCTATTGTGTTAGTCAGCTATGTAACACTGGTTCCATTGCAAAAGTTACATAGCTAAGCGTGTAGAGCGGGCGAGTGTGGATGTTAGAGGAGGTTATGCAAAATATAACAAATGTTGTAGAATAATGAGAGTATCTGCTGTATCTTGATATTTGCTGTTACTTGCTTGTTGGCTTATATTGCACAATATTCACACATGCCCAGAGAGAAGAATATTCAGACTGTCTGGATCCTCTTGTTCTTGGTGGACAGGGGGCTATATTCAGCTTCATTATGGAGGCCAGAAAACAATCAGCATACTAGAATCAGCAATTTTTACTAGCACTAGACAGAATGTGGGGGGGTATATTTTGTACCAGTCTTAATACTACCGGCTCCAGCTATTGTGTGTCTGAATGAAATCTATGCCATTTCTGGCATAGATATATATTACAACTTGTTTAAAAATCATTTTGCTGGCTATATATTTACTATCTCTCTTTGCCCCATGCAGCCTTGCCCTCTTTTCAAAAAAGTGGCGAGAAGGGAAAAAGTTTCATTTTCCTGCCCATGCACCAGGACTGCTACTTTTTCATGTCTTGACACCAGAAAACTGGAAAAAATTGGAACAAGTCATGAAGATTCTGGAAGTGAATTAAGTCAGCATCATGGTGCACCATAACAATTATCTAATAACAATATTTAGACATGGAGGCATTTAAAAAAATGATTCCAACCAAAATTTTCTATCTATAATAAAGAAAAAAGTAAGACCCTTGCAACCAATTATTTCATGTCAGTACATACAGAAGTGTCTGATCTTGGAACACAACCTCACAATATCACCAGTTTAATCAGAGAGTGAAGGTGAACATGTGTAAATTTGTTATTTTACTTAGCAGTAAATGTTCTCAAAGTTGGAAAACTCCTTAAAGTATGGGAGCAGATGCTGTGTGATCTTCCAGTGCTGGGCTTCTACTGACAATGGGAGGTTGGAAGAAAGAGTGTGATGCTTTCTAGATATATTGAACTCCATTGTATTGTCATTGAAACCCAACAGAGATATATTTGTTCTAAAAAATTGTCTTCAGCAATGTTTATCAAGGACCTGCATCTACAACAAGCAGTCTGGCAACACTTGAAAGAATGCTTTTCCCAAAAGGTGAAGGAACTTTGATATGCAAAAATAGATTTAGCTTTTGGCTATATGAATGTGACTAACTATGGAAAAGATGTGCATTCCCTGGATATTTCCTGGACAAGCCTGGACACATGGTTTAGGATGCATGATGTATGAAGTTTGTAAAGACGAGGATATGAGGACACAGGCAAGTAATATGTACAGTGGATGAAATAAGTATTGAACATTTCACCAAATAAAAATATTTTACTTAAGCCTCATGCAAATGAGCATGTACAGAGATTGTGAGTTTGCTGCACAAACTAATGGCTCTTTAGCCTTCTATTAGGCATGTTCACGGTGTGGTGCCCCATCGTCATGTGCTCACCCCACCGTCAATGTGCTTACTGACCAGTCTCTTTCAATAGACATAGGCGGGTTGAGCGGCACTCATTCCACCCATGTCAGTTGGGCCGGAAAAATTGTATGCTAATCACACATTGTAATGAATGGGTTAAAACGAGACAGCCTCAGGTCTTCGGAAGATCCAAGGCTTTCATGGCGACCAATCAATGCTCCCCGATGGCGTCGTGGGGAGCAACGATCTTTCCCAAGATGGCGTTGGCAGCTTTTTTTCCGGTGGCGATCGATGGGTTAACATGCGACCATAATGCACCATTCGGCACCATACCGCTCCATCCACGGAAAAAAAATAGGACATGTCCTATCTTTCTCTGTGTTACGAGCTGTGGGCTGTGGATCGCTATGGAGAGGGGAGGCATCCATAGCCGTGCGGGCATATGTCAGTGTGCATGTGGTCTAAATGTAACTCATTTCTGGCGATAAATTACATAAAAGAGGGAGCTACAGAAAGGACTTTTCATACCCTATCTGACTGGGATATTGAGGTATAATCTGGTGACAGAGTTTCTTTAAGCATGTTTGTGGTTATATATACATTGTAACCAAAATTCGTGTAAATAAAGGAATACAACAGTTTTATTCGATTCTATGTAAATTAAAGGGGTTCTGTGCATGTTGAAAAACAGTGCCACAGCTTGCTATGGTTCATGTCGGCATTGCAGCTCAACTGTATAGAATGGATGGAGCTTAGCTGCAATACCACACACTACCCATGGTCAGAAGAGGAGCTGTTTTTGGAAAAAATCATTTGCATCTTTCAACCTCCTAACAACCACATTTATAATAAGAAGATTTGTGATTTCAGTATCCTTTATTCACACTACAATGCTTCATTTTGTACATGTAATCTCATGATATGTGAAAATTGATGATGTTCCACCAGTTATCCTTTCCTTTACTAGTAGTAATTATCCTGTTGGTAAGTCAGATAGTTACCTTTTACTATATTGCTAGAGGTTACATTAAGTGAAAGACATAGTTAGGGTATTAGCTTGAGTGTTGCCTTTTTTCATATTGTCAGCAAATATTTTAATTGTAATTCCCTCTTTTACAACAAACAGAATGATGGCGATATTGTGCATCTCACCATTTTCTTTCCAAGGTTATAACAGTTTATGTTCTACAGATAATTGTCAAAAATCTTCTCCAGCAGCAGTAAAGTGGGCTGAGACTAACCCCTTCCTGTATCTGCCCAAAAGATGACTAAAATTGAGGTTGCCCTTACTTCCTGTAATACCTTGTGTTCTATCATTCAGTAATTTTTCAGTAAATCCAGTGAGATTCCTACAGGTAAATCCACTGTATACTGTAAATACAAAATGTATATAAAGACTAGCCTGGAAGTCTCGATCACATGGAACATGCAGCATGTAATAAATTGTAGAAACCAACAGTGAAACAATTAAGGGCTAGTAGCTTCTCTGCACTGTGAAGAAATAGACAAGAGGTTGGGGGAGGGGTGCAGATGAATCTATGACGCAGCATGAGGTACAGAGAGAAAGACAGATAAAGTTATTTTTTTTATCACAAACTGGGATAGAGGGACAGACAGGAAACAAAGGGGATCTTTTACCTTAGTGTTCTAGTGAAAAATCAGAACAGCCAGGAGATAAAGCTAGGGCAGAACCAGGCTAACCTGAGAAGGATAGCAAAGAAACTGCAGCACATAGGAAATAAAGGTATTAGGAAAAGTTGTTCTACATCCCAAGCACTATTGATTTGTGTTTGTGCTTTGAGTTGCGCTGTTCATAGCTGCCAATGACAATCGGACTGCGGACTCCATTGCTGCTAAAGGCTGGTTAACGTCATTTCAATCTTTCTGAGGACTTCTTTGCATATCAGACATTTGATTGCCTGTGCATTTAGTGCTCATCTAGATCCATTCTGTATTAAACTGATGTCATCTGGCACTGGTATTTTTACACTGAATAGTCTGGCATTAGTAACCAGGAAGACTGAGTTTACTTTATGCCAGAAATTGTGTTTAATTGACAAGCAATGAACTCTAACAAATAACATTGATAAAGCCAAAATGGCACAGAAATGACAATTAAATTATAAGAACAGATGTCAACCACTGTGTGCACCAATAATGTTGGCTGTACACGGACCAATTTTATTTTTTTCTACAGAATCTACAGAAAACATCATTGCTCTTTAGTTTATTAGCCCACAAGTCAGTGCCAAAACCAAATTGAGGACAAAGTGTACAACGTGCAGGTTTGTTTTTTTCTATGATATTTGCAACCTTTTTGGGTGCATTGGCATTCCAGATGGTGATAAAAAAGTGGCAAAAACTGTTGTTTAAAAAATTGCACTTTCTTTGCACAAGGATTTATGACTTTTGTGTGCAAAATAACTAAATGACAGTCAACACAAGGATGTCACTCTCTATGATAAATTAAAGAAAAAAAAGACCGGTGCAAATTTCAGTGCATTAGTAAACTGAAGCTAATTACTGTAAAAGGTACCTGTGACCAGACTTTTCACCACTACATAAACAGTGCCTTCAGGAAGGAAATGAAATACTCTATTAGCTACCCCTTTATTATGTTTAAAATAGGCTAATGATCTAAAAAGAGCTGAAAGGACGGAGTCTAGAGCATCTAGAACCGTGATTAAGTGGTGTCATTTTAAACATGTGAATCACAGTTTTTTGTGCTATAGTACCAGAGACATTGGGGCAGATTTACTTACCCAGTCCATTCGCGATCCAGCGGCGCGTTCTCTGGGGAGGATACAGGTCCGGCCGGAATTCACGAAGGTAGTGCGCCCAATGTTCACTAGGTGTTGGTGCTGCGCTCAAGTCCATTGGAGTTCACTAAGCTATCCTGGGTGCAGGTAAGTGCGTGTCAAGCGACACTTTTTTAAAAAAAAATACAGCGTTTTTTCCGAATCCGTTGTTTTTTTTTACAGCCATGCCCCCTGATTTCCGTCGCATGCATGCAATTCAGGGAAAATCGGCACAAAACGGTCAAATTTGGGTAACCCAACGGAAAAACATGATTCAGGCCCTTAGTAAATGACCCTCATTGTTTAGAAATGAATTTGCATTAATTGCAGCCCATCATCCAGTTTCAGGTGCATTTGCAGATTGTTATAGCTTCTAGGAAGCCATCTACTGGAGCACCTGAATGACCCTTATTTATCTGCTCAGATGATGGGTACTGTGTGACATCTCTCAGCTAATTAGGATATGGCATAATGGTGATATTTCTTTAGATAATATAAGAATATTTCAATTCTACTTGAAGATGCTGGGAATTCAGTAGTGAAAATTGTGGTGAGGGATTCTCTATAAAAGGGTTGCCCAGATCTTGCAAAAATGGCTGCTTTCTTCCAAAACATTGGTAGCATGTGGTATTGCAACTCAACTCTATTAACATAGCTAATATACTGTATAGCTGAGCTCCAATACCACCCAAATCATGGTAGGGGATGGCACTGTTTTTGAAAAAAAGCAGCCATGTTTTGGAACTCGCGGACAACCCCTTTAAGTGGAAGGATGAAAATATTGGTAGCCTAGATTAACCAACTACTATTTATATAAACCAGCCAACCTTATTTTGTCATGTTGGATGATGTGGCCCCCTAACACTGTGGGCCCCAAAGCAGCTGCTATGGTTGCTACCGCTGTAGTTACACCCCTAGAGACACAGTGGGGGTCATTTTATAAAAAAATCAAGAGTCCCAGAAAAATCAACAGTTTGCACAACTCACACAGCTTCACATGAAGTACAGTACACACATGAACTATATGTGTATTACAGGATTTAACCTTGTCTTAACCATGTAACCCCCTTTTTGTTCAAATTCAATCTCATCGAATTGATGAAACGCCATCATCAGGATAAATTTGAGGTTACATTGTTCTCAGTTATGTGTACAGCAGACTAGAATTACAATGCCACAAAACTTTCCCAGGCAAAATGACATACCACGGACAAATCATTGGATATTCCAAAGTATTCCATTTACTCCAATCCCTTTAATCTCTATTAGCATCTCGGCGCATATATTAGAAAGTTTCAGTTCTTGAACTTAGATGATTCCTCCAGTAGATTTTTTTCCACATTGATCCATTTTAACATGTACAAACTTATATAAGAAGTGGAAGCAGAATAAAAAGAGTATCTGCACAATATGTCAGAATTTGTCGTCATTCGTTTTGTTGAAGTTGTGCACAAACCTTTCAATAACTAGTGACATTTCTCACATGGATTCAGCTCATGAATATTTATTTATGTTAGAGAAGAAATCATTGCTTTCCATCTAGAAGGGAGTTAACAATCCTTAATAGCTTCTTCTGATTTGATTGATGTTTTTGTCACTTTCTGCAGTAAATAGATTGCCATTAGCATACCAATGTTATCAAGCCTTCTACCTTAGATTGCACTTAAATGGCCACATTTTAATATCCCACCTAGGGTTTCTTTGTCACTTGAGGGTCACTCTGCTGTCAGCAGAAATAAAGTACATGGACATTTTTTACTTGTTCTTTTTGCTTAATATGCTCGAGTCAAGCTTATTTGTTCATAAACTAAAACATTGAAAGACCTTGGTATTGTCATAAAATGTGGTTCCATCTCTGAGCTATTTATTCTTTTGCTGTTACAGTAAAGCAGTGAAGTATACACACTTCAAGTTAGTTGCAGACCTTGATGTAATGGAAAGTACAACATCCTTTATAATAAAGTATGACATTGTATGTAGTCAGGGGGTTGTGTTATGAAAGCTCGGACATAAATCACTTTGCGATACACTACTAAAATTTGTCTGCCTGGATTTCATTTTGTGCTTTGAATTAAATAGTTGGTAAATGATTATCTCAATGTTTTTATTTGCGTTATAAAAATAACAGACTTCTAGAACGGCTTCTAATTAATCAAAACACACTTACCTTGCAGTTTTTACAGGTCATGTTTACGATTGAAGAGTTAGAAGGAACATCTGCTGTATCATAAAACATTATGGAAATGAAAACATTTCAGCCCAGTGGAATATCACTGGGGTGCACGACCTTTACCCTTCAGGGAACCTGGGATAACTCTAGTCCGGTTGAATGATTATTGAACACCATCATGATCTGACAGCTCTTTGCTGACTTGTTCCAGATGAATTATGTCATGGGTATTTAGTAATGTCATTGTTTTGAAAACTATGGAATAGGAAAGTTTTTTTTCTTGCTTAAATGGATTTAAGGAATGTACTAATACTCTTTGACAAATGTACTTAAATTATAGCTGCTAAAATATAGATATATCAAATTAGATGTATCCAATTTTATCAATATTTCTCTATAAATAACATAGCTAAGAAAGCTTTAGTAGCAATAACTTGTTTTTTGTAGCTTTTTAACAACTTTAATCAATCAACGAAGAAAATTATCATTTGAGTTTATGGAGATAATGAGTTTGTTCTGAGGTACAGTATGCCAGCAAGTCATATGTCAGAGAGTAGCCAAAATTACATTAACAGTATACATTATAACAGGAAAAAAACATGTTGTAAATATCAGCATACAGACAGCTTAATCAAGGCAAGAAATAATTCTTATACTACATTAAAAGACAAGGGAGGGAAAGCAAAAGCTGAGCAAAGAGTGTGGAGAACTAATAAAGTTTGCTTTTCTATACTGCAAAAAGCAAAGAAATGGCTTGAAACCAACTTTATAAGGTAATTTGAATATACTTAGTAATTTTAGCAAGTTTCAACTAATCGGAGTTATAAGATTCATAAAAGAAGGTTGTTGCATTTCCCATCATCTATTAAGTTAACAATGGTATAATATCCAGAAAACATTTTGCAGTCAGAACAAAGTAGTGTTTAGTGATGAAAGTTCCACAGAAGTGAGAATTAACTTAACAAATAGTCATCTACAGTATTTTGTGAAGTCCCTTTCTTTAGAGCACAAATCCATAATTCCTAATTTCCAAAAATGATGTGGTCATCAATGTCCGTCATGTTAGAAAACTGTACCACTATGACAATCACTGTTTCCACAAGCCCAATACCTCAAACTTTTAACTCCATAATAGAGAGAGAGGAAGGTGAGGATATTATATGACTCTGAGCAAGTGGAATTAGTAGCATTGATTTTCGAATTATTGAGGTCTTCTATTGGTATTTTTGTCATGTATTGGTTATGTATGTTTTCAAAATTATTTTGGATACATTTGTGTCTCTCATGTATGCCTTTGAAGGATTGACCCAATTTTCAAATTAAAAAAAATCAATAAACGCATAATGGAAATTTACTAATCAAAATCAAATAGTATAATATATTTGTATATTTTTTCTATTATTTTAACAGGACTGCTTCAAGAGCAGCCCTGTAGAATGTCTCTTGGCTAGTATTATACAAGGTGCTTAATGGCCCTGAAGAGAGCAGAACATTCATGTTGCTACATCTTTAAGCTTGCTGTGTGTCTCAGGTACTTTTGGAGTCACCAATGACCGATCAGTTGTTTGTTATCTGTTCAGTACAGGTATCCAGAGTAGGGACTGTCATTCAGTTGTCATCTGCATGTTAGCACAATGTGGCAAGTAGGCAGAGACTGCGATTCTGGAAATAAGCTTTAATTTCATTTAATATCCCAATCATCTGTTAGTGAAGCCAGATGTGGGCATAATAATTTCCCTTTTGCATGGAGAATATGAAAATTGTTTTTCATTCGATCAATTTTTTTTTTCATTGCTACTCCAGAATTGTTTTCAGTTGATGCATTTTTCTCTGCTATGGGGTTATTATGTGAGGAACTTGCCAAGCCTGCATATACTGCAGGTCAGCTAAGGTCTTTGCCCCAAGGCAAGAGTCCTGCAGAGCATTACTGTACTGAATTTAGAAGGTGGTGTGTACCCTAAGTTTGGAATCTACAGACCATCTAATCAGTAGTCCAAATCATAGTACGCTTGAGAAGGCTATGTCTCTTGCTCTAAAGATAGGTAGGCGGCTTATGGAAAGTAAGCAAGAATGCTCTTTTCCTATTTCTCTTTAGTCTCCTATGTCTCTTACCTCTGTACATTCCTCTCCATCGATTATGGAAAAGGAAGAGTCACACAAACCTACAGTATGAAAGTAGGAATTAATAAACCTATGTGGGCGACTCAGGTCATTTCATACAATCCTTTCCTACCAGACCACCATTGGAGAAGCAAAAGCACACAAGTGATAATCAACGAGGTCACTTAGGTGCCCAAATAGTTCACAAATCTCAGATGAGGTTGCCTGATGTTTTTGCTTGGCTGAATGTAGTGTTTTTTTTTACAAGGCCATTGGTTTTTCAGTTTTGGTTTCTCTGATCTGCAAGTCCTTGTGTCTGTCACTTGTTTGTCTCCTAACATTGTTGTTTCTGCTATTACACCAGAGTTGTTTACTGTCATATGTAACAATTAACACTTGACTCCTAACAATAGCCTGAAGACATATTATTTGGCACTCTGTTTGTTGTCATGATCCTTAAACTGCATGGAGGTTCTTAAATCAGTTGCTTTAGATCAAATTTGTATTTGTAAGTTTACGGAAGTAAGTTTTGTAAGAAGTTGGGGATGAAACTGTAAGTCTTGTCATCCTGCCAGCCGGCGACTAGCAGGCAGTTTGAGCAAGCCAATCTGACAGTAGAAAAGTATATAAGTTGGTTTGTGTCTGACTTCCAGGAAGAATGGTGGATACATTTAGAGCTTCAATTCGTTAATAACACTCACATTTATCCATCTAGTGCAACATTACAATTGTTCTGCAATTTTTGTGGATTTGACCCTCATTTTTGCTGAGTGTCTTCTGAACCATCCAGTTACCCTCAAACAGAAAACAGAACATTCATCTTTACAACCCCACCAAATTACTTTTGACTCAACTAGCCCAACTACAAGTTTGCTGTCTTTCTCTTTGTTTGTTATCTATTCAGTGCAGGTACCCTAAGTATGGACTGTCATTCAGTTGTCATCTATATCTGATGTTAGTGTAGTAAGGGCAAGTATGCAGGGATACAGGTTCTGGTAAATCACAGGGATTGGACTCTTTCCTTGTTCAACTATATGGTTTTATTTTTCAATTTTAGATTTTTTTTATTCTATGCTTTCTGTGAATAATTATGAAATCAGTCATTTTGCCTAAGCTTCTTTCAATAGCATTTAGATGTATAATTTACAGCAGCCAAATGGACCTTTGGTGGAAATCATCTTAACATGATTAATACTTATGTTGGACATTTTAAACATGCTTTGTGACCTGTGCAGACAACGAATCCAGATGACATTGGGGTAGGCTGCCTGTACTCCTCGCTCCACCAATCATGCCCCTTTCTTCCATTTTTCCCCCTCTCCCGTCCCTTTTTTCGTGGAGGCTTTGTTGGTGTTCCAGGCTCCCTCTCATGCCAACGCAACTTTGGGTATTGGGACATGAAACCTGTGCTGTAGTCGAGCAGAGTGACTTTGGAGGCCTTCTGCATGTGTCTCACACCCGCCATACACCTGGAACCACTGGAGACCTCAGAACCACCATGCCCCCTGGTCAGGGCTTCAACTCATGCACCAGCCGACGTGGGTTCAGATCCCGGACAACTATGAGTAGCCTAAGAGCAGCAGGAGGAACTCCGGCTTTGCCTTGGCCATCTGTTATGGCCTCCCACCGTCAGAGGAGGACCTTGACTGATTCCCAGCCCCGAATATTGTGTCCACCCCATCACTGCTGGTGCCGCCATAGAGGGGACCCACCAGCCTTGCAGCCTTTGACCACCATCTCTGACACCTGGAGCGCCTCAACATCGTAGGGAGGACCCGTTTGCATACTCCCATCTTTGGCTCCATCACGTCCTAGTGCTGCCCGAGTTGCATGGCATTATGGAGGGACCTATGTGGGGGCACCCTGTCACCAACGCCACCACATGCGACTGCCCAACTGAAGGCAGCTTGATCATCCTCCCAGCCACCAAGCAGTTACCATGCCACAGAACAAACACTATGGGGGATATTTATCAGGACCTCTGCGCACCGCCAGTGGCGCAGAGGCCCTAAAATAATCGCAAATGCTAGCTTATTGCTAGCTTTTGCGATTATTTTCCCATATCCGCCACCTTCACGCCAGTGGGGCGTGAAGGGGCGTGAAGGGGGGGCGCAGCCGGACGGGAGTGGGCCGGCGCGGGGCGTTACTGTCCTTGCGCCTGCGCACTCGCTGCTGCCGGCGACTTTTCATACGTGAAAAGTCGCCGGTTGCGGTTTTTTCTATGCCAGGCCCTGCCTGGCGTAGGATAAACGCTGCGCAACTGGCAGCCCAATACATCAAGAGGCAGAAGCCTCTTCATGTATCGGGCTGCGAATTTGCAGCGGCGGGGCCAGCGCCAGCGTATGATAAATATCCCCCTATGGCTGTAACCATCACCGGGAATGCCTGGGAGCCAAGGAGTTCCCGCCAGCCACCACCATGACCCCCCACTCCCTTGACTAAAAATCTGTTCCTTAAATGTCTTAATTTTTTCCTGCCAAATGTCCCTCTATGTAGCTATGGCTATGTGACACTATGCTGCACACTTTGTAAAAAGTAAATGCCCCCGGGGATTAATAAAGTTTTGTTACTATTTAATCTAATTCTGTGTGACAAACACAAAATTATTTTTAAAAACAATAGGTCAATTTCCGTTCATACATCATCCTTAATAGCTCTGTACACACGGTCTTTTGCATGTTTTTGGGACTTTTATAAGAAACGTATTTGCTACAAAATTGGCATCTCTTAGTAGATTATCAGGTTAAAACTTCTTAGGAATAGTAATTTGTTGTAACATTTTGTTTTTGGTGACCCATTTTCAACATTTTTTTGTCCAGAAAAGGTTTGTGCTAAAGTGCAGCCATTTTGTTTCTTTCAACATACTGTTCTCTGGCAGTGTCAACACCACATATTATCTTATTTCTCTGCTTTCAGTTTATTGCCTGTTCCATATTTATGTGAATGTGTTTCAGACGTTTATATAAACAAAATGAATTGTCGAGTTGATATAAAAGATCAACTAGGATGCACAATTTACAACTTGTATGGCAGAATTAAGTTGCTTTCACAGTAATAATTCACACACAAATGCAATAAGCCATAGAGGACATAGAAATATTGGTGAAAAATGGATTTGGAAATATTTGCTGTAAAGATGAGATGTACCATAATAAGTAAATCGGAAAAGCAATCAAAAACAAAACATCAATATGTTCACTTTTAGAAGGTAGTAATAACTATAAAGAAAATTTAAAAGAGCTCCTAGTTTTATATAGGAAGAAGTCCTTTGTTTTATTTAATTACAATATGTTTGTTCTCTGAAAATGTATAGAATAACAATCCATAAAAATAAAAAGATGTTGCAAAATTATTGATTCGCTTAACCATGTAACTAAATGTTATGCTGCATAATCATATCATTTGTCTATATCTCTTCTCAATGACTAGTATGGTCTACAGAGTGCAGAACCAGATGTTGTCTCTAGTTCTCTTCACATTTGAGCTATATGAATGGTACATACACAGTAAAAGGTTGTGTTAGGCTCAATGTATGCCATTGTATAACAGACAATTATACATGTGTTCTTATGCACATGTATTTAAATACATAGTTAACTAAAGTTTTCAGTAAAGTTTAAAATATTAAATAAATTTAATACATTTAATACATTTGTGTCTATTAAGTGCTATATTCTGTAGCACTTTACAGATCACATGGGACATATACAAGCAAAATAAGATATTAAAGAGCAACAACATGGTCAGATAAAACAATAGCGGTTAGGATCCTTCTTGCAAGAGCTTACAGTCTATGAGGAAGAAGGGCTGACACAGGAGGTGACAGTGATTGCACATTATTCCAACAATTTTTTATAAGATATTAAAATAAATAATGCTACAGGAGCCATCATCAGATTTACAGAATTCAAGTCACATTGGCCTACAGAGTAACCTGAATAAAAATCTCAAGTGCTGAGGGATTATATAGAGTGGTTGAGTAAACGTCGGAGGTTAGTTAAAGCAGAGTAAAACATATATATGAGGTTACAGATTGTGATAGGCCCGCCTAAGATATGGGTTTGTTTGGGCATGCTTGAAACATTGGAAGATGGTTGTTCTAGTAAGACGCCCATTAATATGCCCAGTGTTCTTCAAGGCTCAGTAGAAAGGTTGGATAGTAGATGGTAGAAATATAAGAAGTTCAGTTTACGAAAGATTAAGCTTCAGGACTGAGCCGAAATCAGCGTTCTGTGGCAGTTCTGTGGCATCAGTCTAAAGATTGTACTGAAAACCAAATTTGCTGGTTTGACTAATGGGGGCTTAGTAGAGGGAAAAATATGAAGGATTGAGCCTTGAGGAACCCTGACCATAAGAGGACAAGGAGAAGAGGGAGATCCAGAAAAGGATACACTAAAAATGCGGTGAGAGAGAGAGGAAGAAAAACATGAGAGAACAGTTAATGAGGAGTGAAGCTCTGGAGGACGAACTGGTAGTTCATAGTCAAATAGTTACAGTGAAGTGCATGGTGAAAACCGTATCATAATGGGTCTAGAAGAAAGGTAGCAGAGAAAATATCATGTTAGGTGAGAATAGACATTCCCAAAGCTTGGGGATAAATAGGATATTGTAGATGAAGGAGATATTGGATATCGAGACTGGTTGGTATAAGTTACTATTATTATTGTTATTATTATTATTATTATTATTATTATTATTAGTTTATCTACACTTTAGTTTAGTTTCTGAACATTCTACTAGTATCTGACACAAAGATAAAGAGAGATGAGACAGATCAGAGATGAGAGATTATGAGATCCATGAGATGCATATTACACACAATGACAGACTTCAGCCCTGCTACATCTGAGCTATAACAAACTCTGTCAGCTCTGGTACATTTGAGTTATATATAACACACATAGTGCCTCCCCCCTCTGGATAAAGACCTTATCTTGTCTGTAGCTTGTAGAGTAAGTCTGTTCACAATGCTGCTTGCTTGCAGAAATTGTCTTTCTGTGAGCTTATGGGGGGGGGGCTGATAAGGTTGATAAAGATAGTGGGACAAGATGAAGAAAGAAGTCTGGATATAACTGGATCTAATGAGGATAGGGGGCATGGTGGAAGAAAATGGGATCTATGGTGCTTCTCCTATTATATTGCAACAAACAACTGCTGATAATACCCACGGACGATGCTGGCACTTTAGATTCAATCGTTGCCCCCATGAGTTCATTGGGGGGCGGCAATCAGTTGCTTTGACAGCTGGGAGTCGGAGATAGATGCTTAGAGATTACTAGTAAATCTGCCATACATTGCAATACTGCAATCTATTTGCTGTATTATGAAAAAGTTATTGGCACTGGGTAGAGAAATGATAATTTGGGATGTAACCACAATGGATTTCTCCAGTAAAATCTGAATGCTTGTGGGTTTGTCTACGCCCTACTTCTGAGATCAAATGCTAAAATAATTTTACTGGGACACAAATAAGCACAGCAGATTCTCATCACCTGTACTTTTCGTCTAAAATATTAAAGTGGCCCTTATATTACTCTATATGAAATGTGACATTTGGGGGGCACTGTATAAAATATAATTCATTGTATATAATATAATTACAGGGTTTTTCAGGACTGAATTTTTAAAATAATTTTTTTAATAATTTTTTTTATGCCGACATAACAGGCGAAGTAAAATAACAAAAATGAAACTATACTCCCCCTGCCCAGGTCCAGCAAGGCCCCTACCATGACTACAAAGAGAGACCACATAATTTAAAATTAGGGCTAATGACCTTAAAGCATCCTCTACAGACAGGGAAAAAATTGTAATCATAATAATATTGCTTTTGATCGAGACAGTTATTCTGACTGCCACATCTGGGGTCAGGAAGGAATATTTTCCCAATCTGGGCAAATTGGTAGTAGCTCTGTAGATATTTGACTTCTTATGGATCATGTCCGTAGGATTCATAGGTTAGATTTCATGGAACCATGTTTTTAACCTCATCTACTATGATACTGATAGATTGTATGCACTTGCGAGCAGGGCCCTTACCCCTAATTTTTCATTTAACTATGTTATTACTCTGTAATGTATTATTTTGTTTGTAGATGTCCCCCATGATCTATAAAGCTGCAGAATATGATGCCACCATATAATTAAAGATTTATTGTTATTCTATTTTAATAATATTATTTATATTCTGTTACACTAGTGTCCTAATTATTAAGAGCGTTATTCTTGTCATTTATTCGACGGTTTTAAGTCTCGACTAGACCTAAATTAAAAAACAAAATGTAAATATTCATTTTGCATGTTAGATTTAGTGCTCTTAAAGCAACGAGCAGACTTCTGCTTCTACTATGAAGTGGCTGCTTATTGATGGCCAACATACAACACAATGATTAATATTTTTAATGAACGAATGTAAATGACTTTTCAGGTGCTATTTCTAAAAAGAATGTAATTTACACAAACTCTGTAAAAATGATAAGTTGTTTGGACACCAATCCATTGAGCTTGAGGATTACAAGTGTTTTGTGTGTCTGCTTGTAACGATGAGGATTTATTGTTTCTACATGGATGACCAAGTGTAACAAATGAAAAATGGAATGGATGTATTAAGCAGTGTCGAGCAATGTCATTTTTAGAATTGGCATTAAAAATACAACGGAAACCTTGGGCTGATATAGAGACGCATGCCTAAATATACTTAGAAATTAATGTATGTCCTTATAATGTAGGACAAATACAAAGTCAGTATAAACAAAAGTAGCAATGCAGATATGTGATGTGTGATGTAAAATGCATTTTACCTCCAACTATATAGATATAAATGCATATTTATTTGTTTTATAAAGATCCTAGAGGGTATTTTTATTACCCCAGAATACTGTTCCATTATAGTTTGAAAAAAATACAATAATTGTACTGTAGAAAAGCAAAATACTCAATCACATGACTATAATTTTTTCCTCTGTTAGCTATATTTCAATATCTACATATTTGATAATGTATATGTGTTTCTCAGGAGCTGAAAATTTTCATAAAATGAGAGGTTATTGTTACCTCCAAGGTACACAACTGCTTCTAGGTAGGTAAGTAATTACCCATCATGTAACATACTTACCTTGATTCTGTAACAAGCACTTGGCAAGGCAATGGATATCATATGATCGACAGAAATTGATCAACCATGAGAGTAATAGTTGATCCGATGTAATTGCATCCCTTCAGATATTTTCAGGAATAGTCAATGCCTGCACCCCAGACAGATAAATATAGCATTATGTGGCTAGACATAACTATTTATACTTATATTACCTTTAATGTGAATTTGCTGTTTTCCATGCAGAAAACAAGCCTAATGATAATTGTGATAATTATTTTCAACTAATCTTTTGCTGACATTTTTCTACGATATTTAAAGCATACATAACCTTTCAACAAACTTTGCATAAATCAATGGTACAGTGTCTGTATATGAAGAGTAGTGCTATTTCTAGCTATTACATGATTTATATTGTGCATTTTGTGTTTTTTTCTTATGTGAGCTTTATTTATAAATTTCAGTTGTCTGATAACTGAATGGTGCATGGAGACTAGCTTCTATTATGTCCCTTATCCATTGTGCACAGAAGGTAGAAAAGCATTTGCTCATGGAGTATCTCAATTGGAAGCAGCAGGAACATGGAGGACACAGTGGGGCAGATTTACTTACCTGGTCCTGACGCGATCCCCGCTTTGCATTGTCTGACAAGGATTCGGGTCTGCCGCGATTCACTTAGGTCGTGCGTCCAATTTCCTTCATGTGTTGTGTCCCTGTTGAGGTCCGCCGGAGTTCACCTTCTTCTTCCTGGTGCATGTAAGTGCTTGCTCTTGCGACACAATTTTGTTTTTAAATTCCGCGGTTTGTCCGAATCAGGGTTGTCCAATTTGCAACAATCCGATCGTGTGCGCCAAAAACCCGGGGCAATTCGTTGCAAAAAGGAAATATTTGGGAAACCCGACAGAAACACAGTTCATGGACCCTTAGTAAATGTGCCCCAGTGAGGCAAGGTGAAGACTTTGCCTCAGGCAACAGATTCCTTCTACCAGCAGGGGGAGGCAGGATCTGACAGACAGTAGTCAGTAGTCAACAAACTGAAGTCTTGCAGAAGTCAGGAAATTTATGGAAGGACAGAAGTATTAGAAGTAATTACTTTGCACTGAATTTTCAGCGCAGGGTATGAGGGCACTTTTTCAATGCTTGCCTCAGACAGTAGAATAGCTGGGTGGACTCCTAGGATGACATATACAGAAAAAGTGAGGAGTCATGTGAATAAAGCAGTGGGGTACAATAGAAGCTTACTATTTGGCTTTGGCAACCTTTGCCTGTTGGAGTATCTCCTGTTCTCTTCTCCCTTTTCTCCTCTCTATATACTACTACGTAAACTGATATCTCTGTGAGATGCAATCTTCTTGCTCTAACAAGATGGTTTTGGTAAAGATTTCTCAGTAAATGTCAGTTTAGTACAGGAAGTGTGTAAGATGGATTGGTGGAAGCTGGAGGACTTGGTGGAAAAATTACTAATAGAGATAAATGTAATTTTGTGCACTTGGGCAGAGAAAACATAAAGTACAATTCTTTATCAAATGGTAAAACACTGGGTAAGACTGCAGTGTTAAAAGTAACAACTGCTGTTATTGAGTAAGTACTTGGGATAGGATTTTTATCTGGAGATTAATTCTGACTTCAATATTTAGAGCCAGAGAGGAAGGACTTTTCATCCAACGAGGTAATAGGCATCAGCCTTGTGTGGTAGGATACTATGAAGATATACTATACACAGGATAGGTTAGTCCAATACACTTGACACATTCAAGTGAGGTCTGGATCCCCCCTGGATGATAGGAAAGAATATCACAAGTTATGGGAAGTCTACCAACACTTCTTGTTATGCAATTATGTTTTCTTCAGATATGAGTATAGTCTAATCTTCAGCCACCATACAGGTGGCGCTAGGCCTACTTGACCACCTGGCTGTAAATTTACAGAAGTATGTGAAAAGTATTAAAGCACTGTTCAAAAAATATTTACTATTGATGAACAACAGTACAGTCATAATTTAATCTGAACTGTACTTATATAGTTTCACTCAGCTGCTGACTGGTGGCAACATGACCACTGAACGTGTATTATCGGGGCACTATATTCCCGGAGGCAACAACCTTTAGAGGCCTCTCAGTGAGAACTATGGGAAAACATTGACAATGCAAGCCTGAAGAGACACACTGCACTGTTGACTCCATTGCGTCAAATTGAGCTTTAATGTCATAGTAAGTGGGTGTTAAGTGATAGTCTAGGGCAGTGATGGCGAACCTATGGCACGGGTGCCAGAGGTGGCACTCAGAGCCCTTTTTGTGGGCACCAAGGCCCAGGCTTCCTCCTGCGGTCAATACAATACAGGACGTGCCATGCTCAGCGCTATTTTAAAGCAACATCCTTGGCTGCCAGGACTACAGGAGGAGCAAGAAGGTGTGGATAGAGATGGATTGGCATTGGAGCTTCTGCTCTGGGTCCCCTAATTCCCACTCTTAAGGGGACCCTGGAGGAAAGCTACAATCCAAATCATCTTACTATTGCGTTGGTGTCCTCAGGATGCCAATGCAATTAAAACCTGTGATACAGCAGGAATCAATAAGTTACTGCTTAAATTGTCATGTTGGCACTTTGCGACATATAAGTTGGTTTTGGTTGTAGCTATGGCACTCTGTCTCCAAAAGGTTCGCCATCACTGGTCTAGGGTGCCTCAGGAGGTTGACGAGGAGTGACGCATCCATGGAGAAGGGTGGATGAGACCCATGTCAGGGAGCTATTTGTATGGGGGTAACAAAAATAGTCAATAGTCTTGTTTTTTATGTGGGTGCCACTTTGTTCACAGCTGCACATGAATGTGAAACATAGTCACACATGGGTGTGACTATGTTTCACATTCATGTGCAGCTGTGAACAAAGTGGCACCCACATAAAAAACAAGATGGGAATCTGTGATGTCTGACTCTAGTAATGTTGCTGAAACCAGATGTGTGGACACATTAACAAATTGTGATAGGGCACTGTATTTAAAATAAAAATGTAATATTGTCTTAAGGATCATTTTTATATGCAATTGATTGGCCAAGTTCTGGTAGAATCTTTTGTTATGTGTATTACTATCTTAAGTCAGTCCAAATAAATCACTCATATCTTTTACAGACCCTTAAAATTTTGGAACCAATATTACCAGTGTACAAAACAGGGCAAAAAACATGGTTTTAAATTGGTTTTACAACGATACAAAGCAACAAATTCTATTTTCTGGTTCATATCACTTTTCAGACAAGTTCAGCTGAATAAAAGCTGTTTCTTGCCTTTGGCAAAGTGCATAAAAACTTAAAACCACAGTAGTTTCTAGATCTCATATTCTGTTGCTTTACCTCATATTTCTTATTGTACTGCAGTCAACATCTTCTTTAGTTAAGTGTAGATTTTTTAATGTTATCATTGGCAATGTCTTTTGTATTGGTTAACAAACTTATATAAAGAATTTAAATATGTTTCACCCACTATATAACATAGAACAGAGAGCAGAGACACAAAGCATGCCAAAGGGTAGCAACGATTTGCATAAGTTTCAATGGAAAAGTTGCCTGTAAGCTTTCCTTTATTGGTTGAGCTAATGTAGGCAATTGAGGTTTTTGTAGGAAAACCAACAGCTAATCAGATTGGATTTCAGAGAGGATTATAAAAGTGCATCCCATGCTCGTTTGTGCAAAACGTATTTTCTATGCCGTATGTTCCACCATGAAAGTTAGATGGCAACGTGTTTCAATAGAATCTGAGTTAATTGTAATACATCAGTCTTAAACATGAGATCATGAGAATTCCCCAAAATTAAAGTTACTGCTGAACATTACTGTTCTCAATTCTGTAACTGCTTAGTTCATTTATTGGCTACAATGGCAACGTGGTTACTAACACTTCTGGACCAGTTGGAACAGAGGACCACCCTGCTTGAGCAGGGAGCTACAGAAGGGTAAATACATTTTTTAAATCTTCCCTTTATTTTGATCACTTATTGGCTTTTCTTTCTTTGGTAAAATCCCCAAAGAAGTGTTAGTAAGGCATATGCCTTAAAGGGAACCTGTCACCAGGTTTTACCTTACTAAACTATTAGTCCCCTCAGGTACAGTATGAAGGGAATAGAATGATTTCTTTTATGTGAAATATCCTTGGTTTACTTAGAATAAAATCTCCCCCAAATTCAGGCAAATATGATTCTTTTCATCCAATTCTCACATGAGATGAGTCAAGTGTAGTGGTTGCAAGGGTAGTCTAACAGAAGATAGGGACCTCTGAAGTGACACTACCCCTGCTACCACTAAACTTGGCTCATTACATGTGATAATGAGGTGATAGAAGTCTGATGTCTGGTGGGTATTTTTTTATAGGTAAATGGAAGGGAGTTCACATAAAAGAGGGAAATCTACATAGGACCCTTAACAGGTAACTGGTTCTCTTTAATAACACACCTTTGGCACATCTTACAAAGTCCTTGTGCAAGGATCTAAAATGTATACAAGCTAAGAATTTTCTGAGGCAAGTAATGATATTTTGGGCATGTAAAATGGAATTTATTTAGATCCTATCCTCTATCCTGCTATCATCATAGGTTAGTCACAAATGTTTTTACCACTACATTCAGTTTCAATGGATTCATGTAGTTGCATTTTGTCTTAAAGTTATCAATCAACAAAAGGGCACCTAATTTGAAACTAAAGTAAAAAAAAGCTATCTATCTACCTATCTATCTCTCTATATCTTATGCAATATAAGTCATATATATACACACATTTATGTAGAATATATCTAAAGCCATTTGAGAATAAAAGTTCATGCAGGCATATGGGCTCATAAAATTCACATAAAAAGATGACCTTGTAAATACGGCTTTCCCTAAATACATGAACAATGGTATCAGTGTACTAAGAGAACATTTTCTCCTGTGCTAATAAAACGTGCACTCCTCATATCTTGAAAATTGTCCACAAACTTGATGTAATTTGTAATGTAATTCAGCTGCACTGGGTGATTTGTGTGCTGACATCTGAAGCTGACATGGTAGTAGATACCTAAGTTTTATTTCCTCATAGGAATAAAATAGTGGAAGTTATTTCAGGAGAATTTTTTCCGCCCTGGCCTTGAGAATTTAATTGCCCCTCATCTGGCAGCAAAGTATCTGTTGCATACACTGAAGAACATGTAGAGGAAAACAGAATGTGCTAAGAATAAACAACCACTAGATTGGGCTGTACATACTAATCATGGAAAATAAAGCTCTACTTCTAAATTATTTTATTCTTGTATTAGAATGGTAGATTTAAAGAAAAAAAATCAATCATTGGTTTTGTTTCTGTTTGGGAATGGACAATATGATGGAAATGGAAAGCACTGTACATGACATGACATGTACATTGATCCCTAAAGCTAAAACCACAACTTGTCAAAGTGAAAACATAAAGACAAAAATAGGACAAACACAAAACAGAATGGATGTACAAATATGGGTTAAACCTAGAGGAGAAACCAGTACAGAATCCAGATAAAAACGGTTGTAAGAAGACCGGCAAGGGTCAAAAGATAAAAATGTACGGAGTCCAGAAAATGCTAGCATGTTTGAAAGACTTAACGCAATCAGGTGAAAATACAAACTAAGTGAAAATTAACAGTCAGCAGTGCATCTTCTGCCACATTTTACAAGCAAAGGATGGCCCTGAAGGCCAAGTGGACACAGATATTATAATAACTTAAGATTTTACTATGTGATCAAGTTGTGTTCATGATGCAGCCATGGTGCAGATGGTGAAGTATTGCATTAAAATCCACTATAAACTGATTATTGCATTTTAGCAGTTGTCACAGGTCCCCTGCATCCCACGCCACAGGTCGCAGGCGCACTCATGTGCCCCCTTGTTGCGACACCACGTGATTCTTAACTCTCTGCTCTCCACTGGTGTTTTTCCGTGCTCTATGGCTCTGTAAGATTTAAAGGACCAGCGCAACGCTAACTGGCACTGCCAGGGCCGCTGACCTGTTAAATTGCTGGCCTCTTCCTGTGCCCCTGCCAAATCTTTGTGCCTTATAGCCCTAGAGAAAGCATTTATTGTGACTCCTGTGATTTTCTGTTGTGACCTCTGCTTCCGTTCCTGACCTCAATTCCCTGACCTTCAGCTCTTCAGCTTCTTCCCCGACTGCGATTCTGTGCCGCCTGTCCTGACCTCCTGTCTGACCTCAACTCTGATTCTACCTCCCGATTCTGTATGTTTCCTTGGCCACCACCGTGGGCAACGTTGCACCTGTGGAGCAACATGGTGGTATCCTGTACAGCTTTGCGGTGGGCTCTGGTGAATACCGGGTGCCTTAGACTCGCTTTCAGAGAGTAATACACCAGGCTGCTCCATTGGTCAATAGCAGAAGAGATGAAAAAATTATTGTCCTCCAATGAGACCATAAAATCCGATCCTTTCATAAAAACACAAACATAGAAAAGTCACCATACACGCATTTCCTGCACGTTCGACAATTTTAATAATAATGGTTAGTGCAGCATAAAGGTATAATGTGCAACACGGACACTTCTACAGCCCACACTCAAAAAGAAAGCATTGGGAAGCACAATAATTAAAACCCTAATGGAATATAATACCTCAGTGTGTCAACTTTAATGGAGAAGGAAGATATTTTCTCTGATAAAATATGTAAAAAAGATTTTTGTGTTACTGCTCTTTGCAAATTTTTTTACTGCTTATTTTTTAGTGCTTAATGTTTCACCTTATTTAACCCCTAGGCGCACCAGGACGTTATAGCACGTCCCCGGGGCTAGATGCTTAGCGCACGGGGACGTTCTATAACGTCCTGCTTCTGGCACCGGCTCACGAACGGAGCCGGTACCAGAAGCAGCGGCTGTCAGCTGTCTAGTACAGCTGACAGCCTGCGCTAACACCCGCGATCGGAGCCGGCTCCGATCGCGGGTGTTAACCCCTTACACGCCGCGGTCAAACATGACCGCGGCGTGTAAGGGTGTTTGCGCTGTGGATCGGATCCCCCGTGCCGCTTACCGGGGGACCCGATCCACTTCTGGGCAGCTCTGAGGACTGGCATGTGCCCCGGAGCTGCCCGGTCTCCATGGCAGCCAGACCCCTTCCGGGTCTGACTGCAAACTGTCTGAGTATGCGCAAGCTTGCTAAGACAGTTTACACTGCTCTACAATAAAATAGTATTGTAGAGCAGTGTATTGAACTTAAACCAGTGATCAGAGCATCACTGGTTCAAGTTCAAGTATGTATAAGTAAAAATATGCAAAAACACTTAACACTACACATTATAATAAATAAAAAATAAATACATAAAAATATAAGCCCCTAAAATGTCACTTTCCCATAAAAACACTTAATAAAGTATAAAAAACACAAAAAACCCCACATATTTGGTATTGCCGCGTCCGTAACAATCTGTATAATAAAACAGAATCGTTACTGGACCCGCACGGTACACGCCGTAGAAAAAACCCCCCAAAAACGTTCCGAAAAAAGATAATTTTTAATTAATACCCTATAAAAAATGCTCTAAAAAGTAATGTAAAAAATGTTATGCACTCCAAAATAAGCCCACTAAAAAGAACAACTCTTCTCGCAAAAAATAAGCCCCTAACTAGATTTGTCATCTGAAAAAATAAAAAAGTTATGCATATGAAAAGATGATGATGCTAAAATGAACAAGATTTTCTCCAAATTGGTTTTTATTCAGTACAATTGAATAAAATACACAAAACCCCCACATATTTGGTATCCCTGCGTCCATAACAATCTGCATAATAAAACAGAATCGTTATTAGATCCGCAAAGTTAACCTCGTAAAAAACAAAACAAAAAAAAGCTCCAGAAAAAAGATGATTTTCAATTAATACCCTATAAAAATGCTCTAAAAAGGGATTTAAAAAATGTTATGCACTCTAAAATAAGACCACTAAAAAGAACAATCCTTCTCGCAAAAAATAAGCCCTTAAACAGATTTGTGAGGCAAAAAATAAAAAAGTTATGCATATGAAAGACGGTGATGCTAAAAGTAACAACATTTTTGCCAAATTACTTTTTATGCACTAAAAATGGGAAAAAAATAAAAAATCTATATAAATGAGGTCTTTTTGTAATCGTGGCGACCCATAGAATAAAAATAATATACTATTTTTATGGTATGGTAAACAGCCAAAAAAAAAAACCCATAAAAATCTTCCTGAAAAGTGATGATTTTCATTTCCTCCACCAACAAAGAGTTAATAAAATCTCACCAATTAGCCTATAGATTCCCCCAAATTACGTACCAGAAAAGTGCATCTCATGTGGCAAAAGAAATAAGCCCCTATAGGTCCACATTAAAAAAAGAAAAAAATTATAGCCTGTACAATGTGACATAGCAAATCTGATCTGGATGGCGCCTCCTTCCCTTCTATGCCCGGCCGTGCGCCCATACAGCAGGTTACCAGCACATATAGAGTATCCGTGTACTCGGGAGAAATTGGGTAACAAACTTTGTGGAGCCTTTATTCATTTAATCCATTGTAAATGTTTAATTTTCCACCCAAAATGAGTGTATTGTGAAAAAATATTACAATTTGCAGACTGCACCTCCATTTTGTTTTAACCCCTATAAAACACGTAAAGCATTAACAAACTTCTTAAAAGTGGTTTTTCATACGTTGAGGTGTGTAGTTTCCACAATGGGGTATTTTACGAGTCCCACTATTATTTAGGCCTCTCAGTGTCAATTAGAAGTTGAGCAGGTTCATCTAAATACAGGTTTTGGTGATTTTACAAAAAATTTGAAAAATGATACCTAAATTCTGAGCCTCATAACATTCTAGTAAAATATGTGGAATCTTAAAAAACCATGCCAACATAAAGCAGACATTTGGGAAATGTAAGTTATGAATTTATTTGGGAGCTATGACTATCTGCATCAAAAGTAGAGAATTTAGAACGTTGAAAATAAAGAATTTTTCCAAATTTTTGCCAAATTTAGTTTTTTTTCATAACTAAACACAAAATATATCATCCAAATTTTTAAACTAATTTGAAGTACAATGTGTCACGAGAAAACAATCTCAAAATCCCCTGGATATCTCATAGCGTTCCAAAACTATAACCACTTATAGTGACACAGGTCAGATTTGAAGAATGGGGCCGCGTCCTTAAGGCCAAAATAGGCTGTGTCCCCTAGGGGTTAAACATGCATCTTTTATTTGTTGGACTTGTGGTCTGGCTACCAGGTAAACCTCCATGTGTCATCTTTTATTGTTGTAGTTCACCTTCCTCTTACAATTCTCATTTGCATTTTAAGACACATATAAAAGCCCCACAGATGTCTTGACCACATTGGTCAGGCAGAGAGTACAAAAGAAGACTCATTTGTTTACAAAGGGAGTTGTTTTTTATGTTGTTGGAAAAGGAATATATTTTCAAATAGCATGGACATAATCCATAATTAATAGCACAGCTGGATACAGTCAGGGGGTTAACCCTAGCATCCTTGCAAAATTTGAGGTACGCATCCACAAACCCCAGTGATTTGCTTCATAAATCCCCAATCCTGGGCATAAAACCCTCAAATCTAGTATGGGTTGAGAGGTAATGGGGTACCATTTCATAAGAAACTCCATGAGCTCCACTGAGAGGAGAGATCAGCCTCCTTAGAATGTGAACAGTGACATCAGTGACATCACAAACCACTGTCTTAAATTAGTGATCCCTTGAAACCCCCTTTGTCAGTTTCTTCACTTGAATAATCTTCTGCAGTGCCCCATAGTGTGATTAACTGCTACTATCCATTAGTAAGGTCATTTTTTTTCTTTTTACTTCATAATAGATTTTTATCTGTATTGTTTGTGTATTAATTGTGACTATTTTTTATTTTTTATCTGACAACTGTTTCTTTTTTATGTCTGCACTAGATATGTGTATTAAATCTTTAAAACTTAATAAGTATCTTTTTGTAGCCTTAAATTTTAAAAGGGATAATGCTACTAGTATTATTTTCAAAGAAATGTACAGCTTATTGGTCTAACTGCATTTGGGGTTATCAAATTGTGTAGTAATTTATGTAGACAGGCACATAATGGCTTCCTAGTAAATAAGTAAAGGGGGTGACAGTGCTATTTTTGTGAAGGTTTGAAGTGGGCGCCGGGAGATAAAAGAGTAGAATTTAGCATAAGTATGCTATCTTGGATAGGTGTGCTGTGTTTTATGTGATAAATTGTGAGTTCCCCTAGTGTAAATGTGCCCTGAAATGTGACCCAAGAGTGGGGTTTGTTATACAAAGTAGGAAGCTTCTATTTTGTATTACATTCCCGTAATGTGACACTGAATATGCCATATATGCAGCCACATCACATGCCCCATAGAAGTCTATGGCACCTTGTCATGGTGCGGTCAGTACACAGTGTCTCACCATTTATATGTCCTGTGTTATGGCATTTTAGGGCATGGCTGCTCAAATTTCAATGGAGAGGGGAGGGCTGATGAGCACTCACTCCCCCTCCATTCTCCACCAAGGTGTATGATAAGCCTGGCTTATGGCCCTGGCAAGCCCACGGTCATATAAGAGAGCACTGCTTGTACTCTGTAATGTTATATTATATTTGAATATATCCTCTGTGATGTATAAAGCGCTGTGGAATTTGATGGCACAATAGTGACAAACGTGACAATAGTGACAAGTGACAAGTGCAATACTCACTGACCGTCGCTGGGAAGACATACTGAGGGTGTAGTAAGTCCTGCAAGTATAATGTGTGTGCATATTCTCTAAACACTAAGGATGACTTGTCTAATAGTAGACATCATTAAGGATTGCAATTTGTACATTAACAAGTATTGCATACAAGACATTCTTACATATGGGAGCAACTGAAAGTAGTAAGTTAGTAGGTTAGACTTTTTTTGTTTTAACTGGTGATATTAAATGTGAATTGTACAGGACCAACAGACTATGTAAAGTGAATAAAATTTCAACTCTCCTGGAGAAAAGCTACTGCCATATCTTCTTGGAAGTGGCTTTGTCCCCTCTCACATTCAGCATTCCACAGTGCATGTGTATAGGGGAGTTGGCTGAGATAGCTACTGTGTATGGCTGTGGTTTGGCCATGTCTTTAGTTTCATGTGTATGACTAAGGGCCCACCAGAGTCTACATTCATAATTGAGACTGTCAGCTTAATACAGTCAGACAATGTCCCAATAGAACAGGGTCCAAGTCCCATCACCTTGGGGTGCCCATTGCCCATTCTATTTTGCAGAAAGGGGGTAAGTCTAACAAGAAGAAATCAAGCATTCATGGATGGGTAACGCTTTGGCCTTGGTCTTGCTGTAGCCTAAATGCACCAACATTGTTATTAGCATTTGGCGCCAGCTCAGAGCACCCATCCTCTTTCATCTTAGAATTATTATAAGACTAGACTACATAAGGACTACTCTGTGCAAGCCTAAGTATAAGCCTATGTATTTTCTCACATCTCACTGGTATTTTTAACATGAGATGCTGTGCAGCTACTTTGCCCAGTGTACTTTGCTGTTCCTTGCACCTCTTTGGGTGCCATAGAACAACATTATTACAAAGTGCATCATTATTTACATGTTTTTGTCCTCCAAAGACATCTCTCAGATGCATTAGACCATGATTCTCCATATCACTGTCTGCTAAGCCCCACGGACTGGTTGAGATGCTTCTAAAAGATTTATAGCAATTCACCCCATAAGCCTGGGGCTTTATATTTAAGCCAAGAGACTGCTTTTAAATGACAAAGACCTGGAGTAACATTAGACTCTAGTGACCGGCTGCTAGAGTAGATTGAAAGTTGAAATATTTTTTATTGGCAGCGTAATGAAATGTCACACAGCACATTTTATGAAGACATAATTTGTAACCAGATAGTTATCAGTTTATTCTTGTTCTTACATCAACCTTCTTGCTTCTCCACAGTCTTGCAGCATATTTCTTATAAAGAAAATTAACTCTGTGGATACTGGACATATAAATGGATATCATTCAGTTCAGCATCAGATAGACATACACAAATCTTTTCTATAACCAAAAAAAGAGCTACATTGAAGGTTTACATAATTCAAGAACGACTTGAGACATCCACAAAAAATGTGGGCAAATAGAGAGGACTGAGAAACTATTCAGTGCACAAAAATGCAGTCTGTCTTGGTCATTTCCTATGAATGTGTCCTGACACAACCTCAGTCATATCCTTCAAGAAAATAACTAATAGTTACCCAACTCCCGAGTGTAGTTTTTCATATATAGATGCTTCAACTATTCTACGTGCACCGGTCACTTGAGTATCTTACTTATGGCCAGGAATATTCACCCAAGTGTTTGTAATGACCAGAGGGTTTCCTATTAGATCACAGTTTGATCCCTATAAGTGCACAGGTGGGTAATCTGTCCCAGATGAATGTCAAAGATTTTTCTTCAGCAGATCTACAATATTTGAATAAATCTCAATCTAATAAACCTGCAAAAAAATCCATTTAAAGGTTAAGCCAACTTCTAAATAAAAATTTAAAGGGAATCCCTTACCACAATTTACCTTTGTTTTTATTGGCTAGCTGCTCCTTCCATGCAAAAACTTACAAATATGTAAATTAGGCTGAAGAGCTTTATGAGGCTCCATAACAATAACAACACTATTACACTCACAGGACATAGCTGAGGAGGATGAGAAGTCACTTGGCAGTGAAAGAGTTTTTGGCGTGTTGTTTTTGCAAAGGATACAATAAGGAAGAAAGGCCAGCAGCACTCCAAAAGTAAGTCAATTCATTAGTGGGTAACTTTATTTATCAGTGGTATGACGCAACACTTCAATCCACAGGTCTTTCTCAAGCATGCTACTACTTTTGAAGTGCTGCTGGCAACTGTGATTTTTTGACCACAGGCACCTGTCTACCTGTACATTTACCGCTGGTCTGTGCCATACTGGAATCTGTCCTTCATAATAATAATAATGGTAAAAATTCCTTTATTTATAAAGCACACACAGATTACATAGCACTGCACAGAGCTTGCCAAATCTGTCCCCATGGGGCTCACAATATAATCAACCAACCAGTTTGTTTTTGAAGTATTGGAGAAAACTGAAGGCCCCGGAGGAAACCCATGTGTTGGGGGGTGAATGGTGAACTGTTTGTCTTCTCTGTGTGTTTGTAACTTTTCTTCTTTTTCTCCTCCTGCTGGCCAGCAAACCTTTGTCTCTGTCCACTATTGTTTCACCAGACAAACCAGTTCAGCAGTCACCACTCAGCATTACCTGATCTTACCTGTGTGTGCAAAACCTGAGCAGAGGGTGATGAAGAGAACATACAAACTCTTTGCAGATGTTGACCCGGATGAGACATGAACCCAGGACCTCAGCACTAATCATTGAGCCACCGTGCTACATTGGATATTTTGGTATTTACAAAGGAGCCAGAGCCATTTTGTTAAACTGTCCCCCACTTTAGCCTAATTTGAATATTTCTAAAGTTAACTTGGTATGGAAGGAGCAGCTGGAAAATAAAAACAAATGGATGAGCAACACATGTAGACATAGACCTATGGTCTATTTCAGGGAGTAAATTGTGGTGGTTGATTCCCTTTTAGTATGTTGAAGTATTTTTAAATATTCTAAAAAAAACTTTTTTATCGTCATTAAAATATATTCCATTCTAAATAAATTCATAAGCTTTCTCCTAAAAGAACAAACACAAATAGCTATGGGAGGACATAGCCATAGACTAAGTAATGATATTGTGTGATGAATTAGATTTACTTTAAAATTGTTGGGGGTAAACAGAGCTATAATCACATTTTATATTGTCTTGAACAGTGAGTGGTAGATTTACACATGGGTCACACACATGAGTTTAGGTTTTACAAGAGGTTTTCAGGGCTAAAAATATTGATGATCTATTCTAAGTATAATGGCTGAACTGAGTCGCTGCAGCTCTGCTCTCATTCAGCAGTGGCATTATCTGACCATTACACAGAGAACTAAAGGACATCTAGCACCAGGATGAAGGATTGTAAACCAAGCACACTGACATACATGATTGTGTATGAGTGGATGAGAAGTAGGATAAGGTGGCTAAGATATCTGGTGAACATTTAAGCTCTCGGTTGACATTCCCTTGGTACAAAAAGAGTTCTAATTGATAACTCCACTAAGTCCACTAATCATAAAGTTATTGCCGTCTTCTAAAAATATGCCATCACTTTTTAAGACTGGAATAACCCTTTCACGAACTGTTTCCATGCTTGTTAGATTGCGTTCAAACATATTAGTTTTTGTATTTTTACTGTTTTATATTTATTGTTATCTGTCATCTACGTGGTTATACACATGAACGGATTTGTTCAATGACCTGAACCTTGCAAAGATTTCATGTCCATTCTGCAAGCATAAGTGTGAATGTCACTGATGATACGCTTGCATAAACTATTATATTTTACTTAGAAAAATTCCATGTGCTTTTCCCAAGGGGATGATTTATCGATGCTTTTGATTCATATGCCTATTTTTTGTTTGGTGCCAAATAATGTTATGTTTTTTTCCAGGGAAAGTTTGTGTGTGTAGTTAAACATAACGGCACTAAATGATCCTGTTAATCCTCCTTTATAGTCCTATTTTCATTTACATTAGTAATGTTCTCAGTAGACAATGAAGTAATGAAGGATTAATTATTTGAAGCAACTTCTTTTACAGTGTCTTTGAGTCTATTAAGAAGTGATTAAGCAGAATCTCCTTGATGTCTCCTTCACAAAGGAAATCTCCCCTTTTTTTGGTTCACTTGCTTGATGTGGGAGTTATCTGTGATATTTGCTGCATTTAACCTTCTGAAATTATAGGCACTGCTCATATGCCAGTGTTCAAGTGCTATACCTCATTCTCAGATGACTAAGTAGGGCTTTATTCATTTTTCTTTATTTGTACAGATCAATTTGCATGCATAATTATGGTAAAAAAAAGCCAAGTACAAATTTGTCCTTTAAAGTTACATACTGTAGCACAACTTCTCGAGGAAGAATTATACATGTTCTTTATATATTAGACATATTGGGGCACATTTACTAAGTTCGAATTTGAATGCATAAAAAGTGCGTCCCTTGGACTAGAACGGGATATGCGCCCATTCACTAATTGTGTCGCACGCGTGATAAATGTGGCGCATGAGTTGCGCCACAAAATTTTTGCATAAAAAGTGCACAGCGAGGCTAATTGCCCAGCTGGTATCTATCATGGCTGGGCGTCCAGAGCAGTCCACAGCAGCACCAGATGCTCCCAGTGCCATTTTTATGGAGCTACTCCGGCAGCAGTGTCCCCAGGTGTATGACTATGCCATCCGCGGAGCACGGGAGATGGAGGCGGAGAATCGTCAAGCCCCCCCAACATCTGTGGCCCCAGCATCCGCTGCTCCGTCCTCTGCTCCTGGGGATCACAGACCACCAGCTGCCGGGGATATGGATACTGGGGGCTCTGGTGCTGAAGATGAGGAGGAGCCTGGCCGGGCAAAGAAGGCACGTTTCACGGAACGTGAAACGGAAATATTGGTTGAGGAGGTATTGTTACATTTTTTTTACTTACTTTTACTGTTGGTGTCCTGTTCGACTCTTTACCCACCGTTGCAGAGGGCGCGTTCACATGTTGTGTTTTGACCTGCGTTTTCATTGCGTTTGAAACGCATATACAACAGCTGAGGAGAGGTGATTTGCCTAATTTCATCACTGTTAACGCATGCGTTAACAAAACGCATCGTAAACGCGATGTTAATGCACGCGTTAAGAAAGCGTTAACGCATGCGCTTTGTTAACGCATGCGTTAACATTGCGTTTACAAACGTAAACGGTAATGTAATTAGGCAAATTACCTCACATCAGCTGTTGTATATGCGTTCCAAACGCAATGAAAACGCAACCAAAACGCAACGTGTGAACGCGCCCAGAGTGTTTTTAATGAATGTTTATTTTTTTTTGGTGGCTTTTGTCTTTTCCAGGTGACACAAAATTATGATCATCTTTTTGGCCGGCTGGCCGACTCAATTCCCCTGTCAGCCAAACACCACATTTGGCAGGGGATCACAGTGCGGATCAATGGGCTAGGTAAAAATTGCACTTTGAATATTATTTGAAATTTTTTATGCTCACTTGGATTTTAAATCTTGAAGGTGAGTGGCCTTTGTATAATGTTTTTTTTTTTTTTTCATTTGTTTTCAACTTTGCAGGAGTGGAATATCGTTCTGTTCCTGAGGTCCGCAAGAAGTGGTATGACTGCAGGAGGAGGCTGAAGGCCAAGCTGGCGAAGCACAAACAGTCAGCTCGGAGGACGGGTGGTGGCCCTAGTGTGGCCATGCGGATGTCGTGGGTGGAGCAGAAGATTAGCAAAACTATACACCCCGATCAAACTGAAGGGATCGGGGATTTTGACACCGATAATCTTGATTTTGGTATGTACGTTTTTATTTTATGTCTCTAATACTAATCTTTTGTTTCACTTTCAATAAATATTTTGCAATCCTTTTTGTAAGCGGCTACTGGGGCGTGGAGTAGCCAGACATGAGGCTACACATTGCGGCTACTCCACGCCCCAGTAGCCTCTTGACTCCTCCTAACCTGACATCATTGGCACGTAGCTCCTCGTAGCTGCGCGCTCTTGTCCGAGAAGCCGGAGTACTCCGCATGCGCAGTAGCTTGGGCTTTGTTCCCAAGATTGCACAGCCACGTGCCTGCGCTCTGCATAGTCTACCTATGCAGATTGCATTCATTCTCATATCTGAAGGTTCGTGGCACGGGACAGGTGTGTCTGCTCTGCTCACCAAATAATACCAACAACGATGCCACTGCCACCAATGTATTTTATGGGATTAGGCATATATGTTTGCCTGCTGGGCCCCCCCCCCCTGGGCAACGAGCAAGGGCCCCCCCCCCCTGGGCAACGAGCAAGGGCCCCCCCCCCTGGGCAACGAGCAGGGCCCCCCTGCCCCCCCCCCTTTCTTTCCCCCCCCCCCTTCTCTGTGTCTTACAGGACCGGGCCTGCTGTGGACTACTTTGGATTTGGTGGACTCCAGCGAGGACCTGTAAATAAATATTGATTTAAATGGCTGACGAGGGTGTGTCTGGTTTTCTTTCTATAAAATATATTTTTACAATGATGTGTTTGTGTCATTCTGTATAATTAGCCATAGTAGTGGTGCTGTTTAGTTGACAGTGCTCATTACTAAGGCCTGAACTTATTGTAAAATGTTCATTTTTGTTTGGGCCAAATTTACAGTAACGCAGATTAAATTACCCCGGTACCCACCGCCACCAGGGGTGCTGGGAAGAGCCAGGTACAAACCAGCACCTGACCATCTAAAGATGGTCAGGTGCTGGGGCGGCTGCAGGCGGTTATTGTTGCACTGGAATAGCCCCCTAACAGTGTGCTTTCCAAGCTCATTAATGGCAGGCTGCTGCCGCTGCTTTTTGTATCTTGCTGGTTTTAAAAATTGGGGGGAATCCACGTCTTTTTTTTTGTCATGAAAATTTTCACAAAATTTAATATAATGATGTGGGGCTCACCTGATTTTTAACATCAGCCAGATAAAAAAAAACAGCAGCAGCCTGCCATTACTGATCTTGGATATCCCTCTGTTAGGGGGCTATTCCAGCGCAACAATAACAGCCTGCAGCAGCACCAGAACCTGACCATCTTTAGATGGCCAGGTGCTGGTTTGTACCCGGCTCTTCCCGGCACCCCTGGTGGCGGTGGGTACCGGGGTAATTTAATCTGTGTTACTGTAAATTTGGCCAAAACAAAAATGGCCATTTTAAAGTAAGGACAGTGCTCATGACTAAGGCATGAAAACTAAACAGCACCACTACTATGGCTAATTATACAGAATGACACAAACACATCATTGTATAAATATATTTTATTAAAAGAAAGCCAGACACACCCTCGTCAGCCATTTTAATCAATATTTATTTACAGGTCCTCGTCGGAGTCCACTGAATCCAAAGTAGTCCCCAGCAGGCCCGGTCCTTGAAGACAACAAAAAACACACACAAAAAAAAGGGGGTAGGGGGCCATGCTTGTGCACTAGGGGGCTGTTGGCCATGCTCGTTGCCTAAAGGGTTGTGGAACATATGTCTAATCATATAAAATAAATTGCCATCAGTGTAATTGTTCATAGTATAAGTTGGTGAGCATAGCTAGGTTGAAATTATAATTACTGTGCCTATAGGATACATTGTTGGCAGTGTGAATCGTGTTTGGTATTAGTTGAGCATAGCATACTCCCCTGTCCCGTGCCCCAAACCTTCACATAAGACAAGCTATGAGGAGCTGGGCACCGATGATGTCAGGTTAGGAGGAGCAGTGAGGCTACTGGGGCGTGGAGTATGCATGACATCTTGCCTCATGTCCGGCTACTCCACGCCCCAGTAGCCGCTTATCAAAAAATACAGAATAGGGCCATAAAGATTTTAATTTAAAAATGGTGGATGGGAGGATTAGCTCGAAAAAGTGCTTTCAACATGTACTATACATTCACCTCCCACCTGTTCTACCTTTCTCGGTAGATTCGTTGAGGTAGCTTCCATTTAAGTGTGGCTATCATTTTTAATTTAAGGTTACAGCACTTGTAATTTACTTTGTTTTATCAACAGGGAGGGCTGCTCCACCCACGGCACCGCAGGCTGCACCACCACCAGCAAATGAGGCTGCACCCGGACCTCCATGTGCTTCGCCAGCCACTCCTCCTGCAGTCGTATCACTTGGTGGGTCCAGTGGGGATGAGGCTCCTGAAGCGGTTCCTGCTGAAGATAGGCCCATCACACTTGGCATATTTTCCAGCTATATGGATAAAAGCCTGGAAGCGATGGGCCTAATTCAGCAGGAACTCCGAAGGCATGGCCGGATGATGGAGGAGGGGTTCCAGCTTATTAGTCGAGATTTCAGAGCTCTCATCAATATTCTGGAACTCCTCATCCACCAAGGAACTGCGGCTCAGGGGGGGAGTGTGAGTGTCCCTCCATTCTCCCCACCCCAGGTCCCCACTGGTGGGGATCCAGTGACACAGGCCAGCCCTGCCCCCGAATCCCCGATTCAGCTTCCAACTGATCAGGATTCGGGGTGCAGTTACGCACCATCGCTGGCAGGTGCACTGGATCCCTCTCCAGTGGTCCTGGGCCCTTCCCCTGAAGCCACGTTCCTACTTTCGGTCAAGGAGGAACTTAGCTCCTCGGCTTCAAATCCACCGGGCACATCTGGGAGTTCTGTGGTGACGCGGCGGCAGGCAAAAAGGGGGAAGGGGCCTGTCCGTCGTTCATCACGTTCTTCCAAACCGTAATTTTCTTTTTTTTTTTTTTTTTTTTTACTTTATTTATTTTTGTTTTCTTTATTTTGATCAAAAATGACAAATAAATTTTTGATCTACTTTGTCTTCCTCTGAGCTGAAATTATTGTACTAAAGAATGAAAAGCATGGATACAATTTGACATTGCATTTACTTTAATGCAATTCTAAATTTACAGACATTAAGGCATAACAAAAAAAAATGGTAACTGGCAGATCACTTTAAAAGTAAATCTCAGTCACTTGCCTGCGCCTTAGTTGTCCCGCTCTATTTGTGGGTTCAGCAGACACATCCCCCTGATGCTCTATATGCTCAGTCAAATCTGTTGCAAGGTCAATTTCTAGCCTGTTGGCTGTCGCAATGTTGTGGAACATGCAACAGACTATAATGACCTTGCACACAATGGGGGGTTTGTAGAGCATAGCCCCCCCTGAAAAATCCAGGCAGCGGAACCGACTTTTGAGAATTCCAAAGGTCCTCTCAATGGCACTTCTTGTTCTTCGATGTGCTCGGTTGAATCTCCTCTCCTTAGGGGTACTTGGCCGCAAATATGGTGTCATCAGCCATGGCAATAATTTGTAGCCATTATCACCTAAAAACAGGACAAAGTAAAGCTAATTAGCTTAATTAAAAAAATGAGGCAGCATTCACACAAACATCTGCCTGCCGGGCGTCCGTGTGCTCCGTGTAATGGAGAGGAGGAGGGGTGACCGCTCTCCATAGCAATGCATGGGGGCTGCACGTAACACAGGGAAACATAGGACATGTGTTAGCTTCCCCCCCCCCCCCCCCCCCATGTACGGTGTTGCATGTGTGCTGCACCATATTGCTCTGTGCGGCCATTGCCATCTATGGGGACATATGTATGGCCGTAAGTTTGCAGCTGTACATATGTCCCCCATACAGTAGTGTGAGTGGAGCCTTAGTCTGAGCTTAGACTGACATTTTTGGATTATCCTCACAATATCCGTTTTTTGCTTGGAATCTGCTTGGTTTATCAGTGCCAATAATGCAAGTTATTTGCATTTGGGGATGTCTTCTTTTTCAACAATATTTTTCTCAAAACATGATGGTAGTTAAAGGGGTTTTCCAACAAACGAAAGTTAAGCCGTATCCATGAGATAGTGCCTAACTTCATGATCAGTGCTGAGACCCCCACAGACTGCAAAAATGACTAATGGAGCAGATGGCCGTGCATGCCCATTCAGCTCCATTAATCTCTATGGAGCTGACAGAGATTGGTGAGCGCTGTGCTCGGCAAGATCACTCACCTCCATAGAGATTAATTGAGCAAAACAGTCATGTTCAGCCATCTGCTCCATTAGTCTGACTGAGCGGCGAGGGCTACATTGTTTATGCAATATGTGGGGGTCTCAGCACTGATCATGGAGTTAGGTCCTATCCAGTGGATAGGGCTAAACTTTATTTTGTGGGTAAACCCCTTTAGATTGTGATGTTTACCAGTTCAGTCACATGTCCATGGACAAAGTAGGTGTTTGTAACTGATACCCCTCAGTATGTATTTGTAAATTAGGCTTAACCCCGCACTTTTTTTTCCTTTGTTCACTCTCTCTTAACGCCGGTTTTGGCCAATTAATTTCATATGCTGAGAATGTGTTTTGTTTAATTTTTTTAGCCTTTTTTTTTTTTTTTTCATTTGTGTGTGTTAACATTTTTGTTTACATTTTGTAAACTTTTGTTAAAAAAAATGCAAAACTGTAAACAAAACTCATCACAGTTTATGAAAAGCATAATTAAAGACACACCTTATGGAGCATGACCACATTTTAAGTGTTTAGTAATTGAAAGAGCATTCACATTCACTTACCAAGCAGAAAGGCGTCCCTGTACAATTCACTCTGGAGCCGGCAATTGAGGGCACAGTTATCAAAGATAAAGGAATCGTGTGTCGACCCAGGGTACTTTGCGACCACATTAGTTATGATGTTGTTTGAGTCAACGGTGACCTGCACATTAATCGAGCGAAACATTTTTCTATTGCGGTACTGATATTCATCGGCCGCAGGAGGCACCAACGCCACATGTGTGCAGTCGATTAACCCAATCACTTTGGGCATCCCCGCTACTTGCTCAAACTCCGCTTGCGTCCTCCGGATGGCATCAGCAGTTTTGGGGAAGGAGATGTACTGTGTACAGAGCTTAAACAGCTCATCCACTACCTCGTGGAAAAAACGGCTGAAGGTTGGTTGCGAAAAACCAAAACGCTCAGCAATGCAGTGCTGGAAGGACGCGTTCGCCATATAATAGATGGCCGAGACCATCTTGGTGAGTCCAGGCACTGCATGTGACCGTCCGGTTTTTGCCCCGATGGCTACTTCAAGCTTCTCATAGAGGCTTAGGATTGAAGCTCTATCCAGCCGAAACTGCTGATACACCTCCGCGTCCGTAAAATCTGCAAAGGACACACGAGGACGGAACACTCGAGGACGCCTCCTCTGCCTCCGTCTGCGCTGTCTAGCCATGATGCGGTCATTTTGAATGGCCACGTAGACGATCGGAAGCATATCCATTGTCCTAGAAGAAAGAATATGGAATATGTAATTTTTTATGCTCATATTGGCAGATTGGTCAGATAAGGTCTGTTACTTTGTGAGTAATTTTAACTTACACTACAAATTTGTTTAATCCCAATTTGTGGTAAATACTAAACACATTTATAGTTTTTCCTGGGCCTCTCTTCCAATTTGTTTAAATTGTTTTAAAATTTGCATGTTAAAGTGTGACTTACCTTTGCAAAAGCTTTTTTGACGAGTGTTTGTCTTCTTATTACCACAAATCTCCACTCCTGTTTTACAAATTGGATTGTTATTTTTTCAAAAATCAAGCCTTTTTGCAAATTTAGAATTGAACATGTACTTACCTTTTAGCAAAATTTCAATGGATTTATTGTGCACGATCACCAGTCAAATTTTCCACTCTCCTTCAAAACCCTCGACTCCTAACTCTCTCCATTTTGTTTTTGTTTTGGAAACCATTTTATATTTTTTCCCTAAATTGTGTCGCACACACCTTTACCTTGTTCCTACAAGCATAATAGCAATCAGTTTACTCATGCGACACTTTTGTGTCGCGGTTTGAATACTGTCGCACGGGAGTTTCCCCCCCCTGTGTTTTCGCGCTTAATTATGCGCGTCCCCGTTGTGTCGCGCGCTATTCAAATTTAGGCGCACGGCACGTCATATTGTGTCGCGCGCTTTCGCCATTTCCCTGGTTCTATCCTTGTATTTGTGGCGCATGCACGGCGGATTGTGGCGCGAAAATATTGAAAATCTGACGCCAGCAGCAGCGTCATAAATAGAAGCCACACCTGCAACTACAGCAGATACCGTGCACAGCAGCCAGGGAACAATACTGAGAATTGTAAGTACCCACAACAACATAAAATACACCCAAAACTAGGCAAAAAGAGTGGAAAAAGGCCAAAAAGAGAGATAAGAAGGGTGGATATACAGGGCAATGTAAAGGACAGTGAAGAAACACAAGCTAATGGCACAGCACATGTTGCAGGGGGATCGCATCGTCAGAATTACATGAGTTTAACATCATAACTTCTAATCCCTTCACGTAGATCTATATTGTCGTGAACGAGGAGGGAACAACCTTTCGAAAAGCAAGATGGCCACATCCTCAGGTAAAGCGCTCAATACATTTTATATAACTCCAAAATAAACCTAGAAATGCAATGTTCACACAGAGTTTTCAATTAGGGTGTTTTCTATTCAAAATCACATTATTACATAAAAGAAAATGAAAAAATGAGTTTTACAGCAAAATAGGTTTTTATGTGTCATCACCAAAATATAAACATTTACATCAAAGTATAAGGTCATGGGCGCATGCGTCACTAGCTACGCTTTGAAGTGCAGTGCTAGCGCAATGGGGGCGCACCCTGGGCTGGACACATTTTCATATGCCTTGAAAGGCATCTACTGGTTAAGCAATCACGTGCGTTACAATGGACACACTTTTTTTTTTTTTTTAGGCCCAAAACCATGCACTTTTAAACGCAGGACTAGCGCTGTCCAACTGCACCGTGTGATTCCGTTTTTGGCTAATACACATGCATTTAGTTGAAGCCCTTAGCGCTCTGCACGGTAGCTGTACTGCACTGAGATGATGCCGGTTCAGCTCTGCACAGGAGCCAAACCGCCATCGGGGGTTGCGGGATGTCAGCGTTAATCTACCGATGACATCCACAGCTAACACCCGCGGTCGGAGTGGGCTCCAATCGTGGTTGTTTATTCCGTTAAATGACGCGACCGCACCATTTAACATGCCTTCCGGGGTTCTTTACCCCACTATCGGCGCCCCAGCGATGTTTTGGGGTGCGCCAATCGCTGCTATGGCACCTCTGGGGTCCGATCGGGACCCCAGAGAAGCCTGAAGGCAGGGCCTTTAAGATGGCGTCTGTGACGTCATCTTAAAGGCAAAGTGTCAGCCTATGCATCTGCATAGGCAGACACTGCTAATACTCTGCAATACATGAGTATTGCAGGGTATTATCATGACCAAGCAATCAGATGATTGCTTGGTCATGTCCCGTGGTGGATCAAGAAAAAAAAAAGGAAAAGTAAATGTTTTTAATGAAAAAAAAAATTAACAAATCAATAAAACTGGCCATAAGGCCCAAAAAATATAAAGATACAAATTACGCACAAAAAAGTCAAAATCAATAACACAAACCCCACATATATAGTATCACCGCGTCCGTAACAATCCATAGAATAAAACTAAATAACTATTGGACCCATATGATGAACGCCATAAATCAAAAAATTACAAACCCACCAAAAATTCGGATTTTAACTATTATATCCCACTAAAAATGCAATACAAAGTGATCAACAAAACATATGTAGTCCAGAATGATACTGTTGCAAAGTAGAACATGTCCCTCAAAAAACAAGCCATCAACCAGCTGTGTATGCCACTTTGAAGACGCCGATACAAAAATGAGAGATTTTACAACACATTAGCATTTTTTTTTGCAAATTTTTTAAAACATAAGAAAAAATATTCATGTCTGGTATCCCCGTAATCGTATCGACCCATAGAATAAAGATAACAGGATTATTAGGCTATACGTTGCAAAACAAAAATTTATGGTTAACTAATCCAGTACAGAATTGATTCTTTTCTACTCATGACCTCAAAACAAGTTTAAAATTTACTACAATAGGAGATAGCAAACACAAAATGGTAACACTGGAAAAAGCATCTCATCTCGCAAAAAAAAATGCCGTCACATGGCCCAAATAACTTAAAAGGAAAAATTTAATAGCCTTCAAAAGGGGGCAACGAGAAAACTAAAATCCTTGCAGCTGCAGGGTGCTCCTTCCCTTCTGTGCCTCGCTGTGCCCCCATAACACAAGTAATGTCCACATGTGGGGGGTCTCTGCACTCTGGAGAAATTGTTGAACACATTTTAGGGTGTGTTTTTGCTTTTTCTCTTTTTTAAATGTGTAAATTTTCGGCCTAAATGAACATATAAGCAACAAAAATTGACCATTCAAAATTTCACAACCATTTGGATTAAATTACTAGGAAGATCTCAAGGAGTTAACAATCTTCGTAAATGCTGCTTCTGATATCATGAGGGGTGCAGATTTTAAAATGGGTTTGTTATATATGGGGTTTAGATGCGAAAAATATTACAATTCAGTGAAAACACTATTTATCCACAAAATTTCCAATTTAACAAAAAATATATATATTTGTAAGCTGCGCAACATCAAAATTAATTATCGAGACATTTTTTTAATTAATGCAAATGTAAATAAGACGATTGGAAATGTTATTCTGCAACTTGTTTAGGTTGAAAATCATCTGGAGGAAAATGCAATGATTCTAAATTTTGACAAGGTCACATTTATCCCAAAACTCCCATTTGTGACATTTTTATGGGAAATCAAAGCAAAAAATTACAGACAACATTTACCAATAAAATTAAGTACAAGATGTGTGGAATCGTTTAGATTAGTAAAAGTGTTCAAAAGTTATAACCATATAAATCAAACCATATCACAATCCCAAAAATCGGGCTGAGCCTTAGGCTAGATTGACACTGCTGTTGCCCGCCCGTACCGTACCGTAGCGGGCAACGGCAGTGCACGGGGAGAGGAGGAGGAGGTGAGCGCAGCTCCCCCCCGCCCCTCTATATAGGAAGTAATGGTGCACGGCGCCGTACTACGGAGAAAGATAGGACTGGTCCTATCTTTTTCTGGGGTACGAAGCGGTACGGTGCCGCACGTGTGCTGCACCGTACCGCTCCCGTAGTGCGCCATGCGCCCATTGCCGTCTATGGGGGACGTATATCGGCCGTATATACGTCCCCCATACAGTCGTGTGAATGTAGCCTTAAGCTGTAAAATGGCTGCGTCCTTAAGGGGTTAATACACAATGCAAAGACTATGAAAACACACCATGAGAAGAAGGTCGAAGACACCAGACATGTGATAGGCAACACAAATTCCGAGCACAACAAGATCAGGGTAAACCCAATGCAAATCTTTGAAACAAATCTATCATAAATAATTTTTGAATTTAATATTGTTAAAAAAAACAAATATCTTGCATTCTTGTATTTTACAGATGAAAGCCAGGCAGGCACCAGCAGCGGCAAGAGAAAGCAGAAGAAGAGCGCCCCTTTTGATCGAGCAGAGCTCGTCGCTTTGATAACCATCTGCGACGAGCGGGGCTACGACCTGCTCCGTGAGACTGGTAGCTATAAAGCAAAGACCAAAATCATGGAGCAGGTCCAAGCCCATCTGCTCGAGAAATACGGCCGCTACCATTCCGTCCGGCAGTTGCAGAAGCGGTTCTCGGACATAAAGGTCCGTGAGGAGCGTTTTTTGGAGCGTGTCCGAAGCCGGAACCGCTCTGCAAAAGGTTAGAAGATACAACTTGGTTCTCTAAGTAATGACATGTCTGTGCATTTTTTGATGATTTCTCTTTTTCTTTCTAGCCGGACGGGAGAGGGCACCGGCCGTAGAAGGGGCCTCTTCTTCTGCTTCTGTTGCTGCTGCTGTTGTGGTGGATGTTGGGGACGACTCTCCCCCTCCACCAAGCCCTGTGCCACCTGGCCAAGAGGTAAAGACTGGCATCTTTTTAGGAATCTAAGATGTTGAAAATTTAATATATACAAATTAATTTGTAATTATAATTAATTTATATTTTTTTGTTTTTTTTTTACAGGATCTTGCTGTGGCTCCGGAGGAGGAGATGGTTACCCTGGTGCTGGAACCGGTGGAAGACCCACATGAAGAGGTCCAGCCACCAGAGGTAGCCACCACAGCAGTGGCCGAGGGTCTTCAGGTGTCCATCGGTGAGCAGCTCCTCCATGAAATGGAGCTGCTCAACCGAAAGATGGACATTCTGATGGCCCATTTCGAAAGGTTGTTCCACCCTCCTCGTTCTTAAGTTTGTTGTTAACCTTTTTTTTTTTATTTTATTTTTAAAGTTTTTGTTTTAAAAAAAATTAAAAATGTAAAAAAAATTAAAAAAACAAAACAAAAAAAAAATATAAAAATGTTTTAAAAAAAACAAAAAATGTTTGACCCAAAAAAAAAAAAAAAAAATTACCTTTTTACCATGATTATCCGCCAAAACAGGCAACGGTGTTATTAAAGTTGTCTTTTTACCATGATTATCCCCAAAACAGGCAACGGTGTTTGTAAAGTTGTCTTTTTACCATGATTATCCCCAAAACAGGCAACGGTGTTATTAAAGTTGTCTTTTTACCATGATTATCCCCCAAAACAGGCAACGGTGTTTGTAAAGTTGTCTTTTTACCATGATTATCCCCAAAACAGGCAACGGTGTTTGTAAAGTTGTCTTTTTACCATGATTATCCCCCAAAACAGGCAACGGTGTTAGTAAAGTTGTCTTTTTACCATGATTATCCCCCAAAACAGGCAACGGTGTTTGTAAAGTTGTCTTTTTACCATGATTATCCCCCAAAACAGGCAACGGTGTTATTAAAGTTGTCTTTTTACCATGATTATCCCCCAAAACAGGCAACGGTGTTTGGAAAGTTGTCTTTTTACCATGATTATCCCCAAAACAGGCAACGGTGTTATTAAAGTTGTCTTTTTTCCATGATTATCCGCCAAAACAGGCAACGGTGTTTGTAAAGTTGTCTTTTTACCATGATTATCCCCAAAACAGGCAACGGTGTTATTAAAGTTGTCTTTTTACCATGATTATCCCCCAAAACAGGCAACGGTGTTATTAAAGTTGTCTTTTTACCATGATTATCCCCCAAAACAGGCAACGGTGTTTGTAAAGTTGTCTTTTTACCATGATTATCCCCCAAAACAGGCAACGGTTTTAGTAAAGTTGTCTTTTTACCATGATTATCCCCCAAAACAGGCAACGGTGTTTGTAAAGTTGTCTTTTTACCATGATTATCCCCCAAAACAGGCAACGGTGTTATTAAAGTTGTCTTTTTACCATGATTATCCCCCAAAACAGGCAACGGTGTTTGGAAAGTTGTCTTTTTACCATGATTATCCCCAAAACAGGCAACGGTGTTATTAAAGTTGTCTTTTTACCATGATTATCCCCCAAAACAGGCAACGGTGTTTGGAAAGTTGTCTTTTTACCATGATTATCCCCAAAACAGGCAACGGTGTTATTAAAGTTGTCTTTTTTCCATGATTATCCCCAAAACAGGCAACGGTGTTTGGAAAGTTGTCTTTTTACCATGATTATCCCCAAAACAGGCAACGGTGTTATTAAAGTTGTCTTTTTACCATGATTATCCCCAAAACAGGCAACGGTGTTTGTAAAGTTGTCTTTTTACCATGATTATCCCCAAAACAGGCAACGGTGTTATTAAAGTTGTCTTTTTTCCATGATTATCCGCCAAAACAGGCAACGGTGTTTGTAAAGTTGTCTTTTTACCATGATTATCCCCAAAACAGGCAACGGTGTTATTAAAGTTGTCTTTTTACCATGATTATCCCCAAAACAGGCAACGGTGTTTGTAAAGTTGTCTTTTTACCATGATTATCCCCCAAAACAGGCAATGGTGTTAGTAAAGTTGTCTTTTTACCATGATTATCCCCAAAACAGGCAACGGTGTTTGTAAAATTGCTGTAAATCAATAGCATGAGATGTATTTATGAAGGTATCATTATTTTTCGTTGATGTCTGAATTGAAATAAATGTAATGTGATTTTAAAACAATGCTTGAATAAATTATTTTTTTGGACCTCAAAAAGACTGTTTATTACGTTTACCTCAAGAATAAAACAGGGGCAGCAACACACTGGTGGAGGTGGGGGGGATGGTGACATAAACACTGGTGTGGGGGGGGGGGATGGTGAAATAAACACTGGTGGGGGGGGATGGTGACATAAACACTGGTGGGGGGGGGGATAGTGACATAAACACTGGTGGGGGTGTATGGTGACATAAACACTGGTGGGGGGGGGTATGGTGACATAAACACTGGTGGGTGGGAGTACAGGGACACAGACACTTTGGCTAAAGATAACTTACATGATGTGGGCAGCTTGGTGTATTTTGCTTGGTTCACACCATATTCTTGGTCTAGGCTCAGCGTATATGTCACTAAAGCCCCTGACGTGTGACCTTTGTGTATACATTGGCACATAGTTGCAGACGGCGGCCGGCCTTTTGGCTCCATCTGATGCTCAAACTTTAAATCAAGGAGTAAACTCTGGCAACAGTTACCAAGATAATAATTTTTATTTATATTGCGTCTGTAAATTACATAAAGCTTTACAAATAAATATACATCTTTCCACTATGCAGCCTCCACAAGAGCAATGTATGCTGGGTGGCATGGTGGCTCATTAGTTAGCATTACAGCCCTGCAGCACTGGGGACCTCGGTTCAAGTCCCATCCAGGTCAACATCTGCACAGAGTTTGCAGTTCTCTCCATGTTTGTGTTGTTTTCCTCCAGGTCCTCCGGTTTCATCCCACGCTCAAAAACATACTTGCAGGTTTTTTTGATTGTGAGCCCCATTGGGGACAGGGAACATTCTGATAAGGAATGATTATTAATTCTTATGTGCTCATCGGAGGCAAGTGATGCCTATGTTAAGCAAAAGCAGTGTTTTGCATCCTTATTCACTTTTGACAAGCACTTATATCACTCATCAGGAGATAGGAGCAGGGTGTAATGCACATACATCACACAAAACACCTTTAAATGTGCCAGGAGGAGAGAGCATAGCTGCAGACCCATCCCTTTAAGTTGTGCTTGTGTATGGAACATAGCTGCAGACCCATCCCTTTAAGTGGGGCTTGTGTATGGAACATAGCTGCAGACCTATCCCTTTAAGTTGGGCTTGTGTATGGAACATAGCTGCAGACCCATCCCTTTAAGTGGTGCTTGTGGATGGAACATAGCTGCAGACCCATCCCTTTAAGTGGGGCTTGTGGATGGAACATAGCTGCAGACCCATCCCTTTAAGTGGGGCTTGTGTATGGAACATAGCTGCAGACCCATCCCTTTAAGTGGTGCTTGTGTATGGAACATAGCTGCAGACCCATCCCTTTAAGTGGTGCTTGTGTATGGAACATAGCTGCAGACCCATCCCTTTAAGTGGTGCTTGTGTATGGAACATAGCTGCAGACCCATCCCTTTAAGTGGTGCTTGTGTATGGAACATAGCTGCAGACCCATCCCTTTAAGTGGGGCTTGTGTATGGAACATAGCTGCAGACCCATCCCTTTAAGTGGTGCTTGTGTATGGAACATAGCTGCAGACCCATCCCTTTAAGTGGTGCTTGTGTATGGAACATAGCTGCAGACCCATCCCTTTAAGTGGTGCTTGTGTATGGAACATAGCTGCAGACCCATCCCTTTAAGTGGGGCTTGTGTATGGAACATAGCTGCAGACCCATCCCTTTAAGTGGGGCTTGTGTATGGAACATAGCTGCAGACCCATCCCTTTAAGTGGTGCTTGTGGATGGAACATAGCTGCAGACCTATCCCTTTAAGTTGGGCTTGTGTATGGAACATAGCTGCAGACCAATCCCTTTAAGTGGGGCTTCTTGCTTTTCAAAAGCAACATTCTCCAAGTAGGATCCTAAGCAAAAGAAAAATGCCCTGACTTTCACCTCCTTCAGCCCGGTGTATCTGAGTGCACGTCTTGCGACACAATTCGGTTTTTAAATTCAGGGGCTTGTCCGAATAATTCGGGTTGCTCGAAAACCACACCCCCTATTTGTGGCGCACGGAAGCTGGTGCGCGCGCGACAAAATTCAAACCCGTGCGCCACAATCCCGGGGCAATTTAGGGGAAAACGGCGCAAATCGGAAATATTCGGGGAACACATCGGGAAAACGCGAATCGGGCCCTTAGTAAATGTGCCCCTTTTAGTTAAATTCAATATTTTTTCTTTCAAACACCAATAAACAAAACAGTAAACTAGTTAACTACGATCAACTAAATATAATGAGCCCCACTGAACACATTGCATATTTTGAGCGGTTTTATCACACAGATTTTCCTGTGGCTGCATATCATAGTATCATTACAGTGAATGGGATTTGGAAAAACTAATGTTGTCAATGTGTTGTTCAATGCAGGAAATAAATTAATGACCATGTCACTTTCCTGCAGCAGATTTGTGGGTTTTTTTTGTTTATGGACTTGTTGAAAATCTGCAGGTAATCCCCTTAAAAAATCTGCAAACAAAATACTGATGTCATGATTTTTCATGTAAATGATTGCAGATCACAGGTAAAAAAAACAAAGGGACTTGCATCACATTTGCATATGATTTTACACACAACTTTTCCTTTCTACACGATCCTGTGCAGTAAAGTGCATGCTAGATTTGTTTGTGAGGCCTTGTGATGGTTGTTGCTAGAGATGTTGGATTCTGTGAGGTTTTAATGATCATAGTGCATTTTTTTTTATGTACTGGTAAACCAACTCTTACTTTTTAATTATCTTTTTGTAACAAATTACAGTTGGTTAAAATTATAGGTACACAGCTGCATAACTTCTTTTTTAGAAGTCAAAATATTTTTTTTGTGTGTAATGTTTTGACTTACTTTAAGGAGTATTCCAATTTCAGCAATTTAATGTTATTGTTTAGATTATAAAAAGTTATACAATTTTGCAATATACTTTTTGTATCAATTCCTAGATCTCTGTTTGCTGTCATTCTATAGAAAGCTTCTACGATTACTTCCAGTGGACAGAAATCTGTCTATTTTAACACAGGTGCACAGCTCGTTATAGAACACAGCTCTGATTACTCTATGATATAATGAGCGGTGCACCTGTGTGACAATGGTCAGATTTATGTCCACTGGAAGTAAACATAGAAGCTTCCAATAGAATAACAGCAAGCAGAGATTTACAAAACTGTGAGGAATGGATACAGAAGGTATATTGGAAAATTGTATATATTTTTATAATACAAACAATAACATTAATTTGCTGAAATTGGAATACCTCTTTATAGCCTCTGTCAAACATATAAACCACAATTAGGAGGAGAGAAGGTAATGAATGCAGGCCTCAAGGGGAGTACCAGATACTCCCCTTGAGAAAGCCTTACGCGAAACACGTGTCGGGGTCGTGCAGTGCATGTTTGTATCTGTGGTATGGTAACTATAGCTTGGGCTCTATTACTGCTTTGCTGCATATGTAATCGGTGCCATTCATTGCTGCTTGTCTGTTAGCCAATGTTACATTTCCGTCCTACCTCAGACTTAGACTTGTCTTTTATGTCTACTCAATGTTTACATGTATTGCTTCCTTTTAATGTATTCCATTGTTGTGCTGATTCACTATTTTCCAAGTATGTATTAATAAAGACTATATTCTTCTATATAGTTCATATCTTCCTCGAATTTATTTATCTAAATAGTTTGTTATATAATACATAATCAAAAGGAGTGTTCATTGCTTCTTCAAAAAAAAATATATTTGCTGTTGTTGTTTGAATCAATGACCTTTTAGATTTTAAAATGTTCTCTTCACTCGGTAATGATCTTTAAGTGGCAGGAGGTGAATGTACTAAGTCATCAGCAAAATCTTTTAGCTTTTCTCATGTAATTACCCCAGTATCAAACTCGAGCCATGTATTATAGTGCTAATGAGAAATTCTGGGTATGAGGCCGGCTGCACACGAATGCGTAATTATCGTCCAAATGAGCCGGTATGATGGGCGGTTCGCACAATGTACTACTGGTGGTCCCCTACTCTAGGACTTACAGACGACTCTTAGTTACAGACGGATCTCTCTGCCCTCTATGACCTCTGGTGAAGCTCTCTGGATGCTTTCCTTTAGTCCCAGAAAGCAATGATCAGCTGTAAGGTGTCTGTAATGAAACTTTATTAATTATCTTTGGTCCCATTACAGCAAAAAATTCAAAAAATTCAATTGTCACTGGGACAAAAACATTTTTTTTCTGGAGCTATAAAATATACAACTTACATACAAATTCAACTTAAGTACAAACCCAAGGAACCTGGGGACTGCCTGTATTACTGTGTCACCACATCGTTAGTGTTAGCCCTTTAGATACAGAACATGTGTCTGTTGTATTATATTTTCAACGTAGCACAAAACTTTAGAAATGGGTTCCATTTTGTGTTATTGTCTTTTTAATATATAACAATTATATGGCAAAATTGGGGACAATTGTGTTGTTGCCTGTAGGTCAGACTAACTGCAGTGCTGGCAATGTATAATGCAAGGACCCCTGCTCTGTGCAAGGTTTTCAGTCCATGGGATCAGACCAACAAACCTGCCCGTTCCCACAGGCTGCTCATGTTCATGTCTATGTAGCTTTATCAAGTACATCTCTGCACATGTGTTCTGTCTGACAAAAAATAGACATGTAATTTAGAAATATAATCCAAATAATGAGGAAAACGTTTCCACATTTCCCCATTTCCAATTTTGCGCTATTTGCGCAATGAGTCGATACTTATTATACATTACAAGGATAATAACACAAAAGGGAACCCAATTCTAATGCTTTTTTCACTTTGAAAACAATAAAAATGTAATACAGCAGACAACTGTCCTGTGTAGAGATGACTTACGCACTTAGCCTTAACAACATGGTAATGGTAATAGTACATCACTTAATTTGTTAAAACTGTTTATGTTCAAGATTATTTATGCTTCTTAAGAATACTGGCAACAATATACCATATACACACAGTTTAAGCTCTTTATGCATCTCTTCTGTTACTCTCTGGAGTATGGGTTGTTTTAGCTATTTTGGTTTCCTTATAGGAGCAAAATGAAAACTAAATAGTGACAGAAATTGAAGACATTCTGGGGTGAGCTTTATAGTTATACCCTGAGAGATATTCTAGGTAGAGAGCAATCTGCAACTGAAGTGGCAAATATAAGCGGAATCTGTAACATCACAGAGTTTTTACAGCGACACTCTATTCAGCTAGAAGGAGTGGCCATTAGGGCTATTTACCGCATTTGTATCTTATGTGTATCATACTGCTTCTTCATCAATGTTGCTGATACAAGACGCCTTACTTCCCGCACACAGTTAATCTTAAGGTGTCACCGCTGTACTGGGGATGCAAGGAGGAGGAGGGCACCTACCTACATTCATGTTGGATGTGCCCACGTATTAAGCCTTTCTTGGATAAGGTGTTGAAGGAGATTTGTGGAGTATGCATACCTAGGTAACCGGGTCTAATTTTACTTTGGCGCCCAACCGAAGAAGCAGGACCTGGCCACACAACAATTAATGGAAAAAGAGTCATCCTCCTCAATAGGACAATGGAAAACTAAGTACAAGAGATCGACAGGTTGGAGGAGCTAATACATGTTGGAGGAGCTTGGGGGACAGGCAAAATGGGATGCTTATAAGAAGAAATAAGAGAATAGCGGGGTGGAGATTAGAACTCACCTCCTTCTCCCTTCCTTATCCCTCTTTCCTACTTTCTCCTTCATTACCCCCTCCCCCTGCACAGAAAGACTTATATAACATTTGATTGACATTTGTTGATGGAAATGATGGATATTTGATGTTGCCATCAGCCCTTTCACCTGGATATTGAATGATACAGATTCCTTCAGTGAACTTTACTTAACATGGACTGAGCTTCTTCAGGATACCACCAGAGTTCTTATTCCCTTCAACTTTGTATATGTGTGGTGGTCGGGCTGCGCCCCGGACTGTAGATGCCTATGGATTATGGCATGCTGTGTTTGTTATTGTTTTGAGAAAAAGAATAAAAAGAGGTTCAAACAAATCAGGGGAAGCCAAACACTATGGATATACCTACCTGCTTCCTGCTTGTGTTAAGATGACCCCCACTGTAATCTATTAATGACATATACTGTGGAGAAGGACAGTTTATTCCCTTTATTGTAATTACAGTTTCTCCTCTACAAAATTTACCAAAAAAGTTAAAACTAATAAATAAAAAATAACAAGAAGAATATTAATAATAAATAAAAATTGATTATACTTTAAAATCAGGATTATTTTGTTGGTGCTATTGGATATATTTGACAACTATAGATTTCATGCTTTACAAATTAACATTAGCGCGCTGTGCCAATATTTGTTAGCGTTGATGTACTTGAGTCTGCTGGCCAAGCTTATTTTGTATGAAGTACTTATTGGTTAATTTTATATTAAATATTGATTAATAAAGAGCTGAGGCTTATTTAAGCACCATAAGTAATGTGTGAATTGGCTGGATAAGATTGGGCACTGAATTAACCTCAACTTTAGTGGAATATTTTTGGCTCCGGATCTCTTTTAAATATAATGTAGTGTGGAGCAGTGAAGTGATCTGCACAATTTAATTTAACCAAAAAAATGTTTTCAACAACATTTTTCATATGTTTTGTGATATTCTTTTACTGCTATATCCTGTAAAGCCATGTGTTGAAATGAAAAATCTATAACCACTACATGCTGGTTTGATCATACAAAAGGAAAAAGGCACAAAATAAAAAGTACAGTCACTGTGATGTTGGTAGGTTTACATGACTGCCAATGTCTCTCTAATGAGTCTTGTTTGAATTACTCCAAATTTTACTGAAAAATCCTGCTCTAAATCATATATCCCTATATGTTACATATCTCATCTTCTCTGATTCTCTAAAACAATGGAGTACATTCACTTAACCAATCCGCAGAGTTCACCGAAAGTGCATTGTTCGTCGATAATGCACTGTGCCCTGCATGTGGCGCTTCCTCGCTCAGGTCCGCTGGAGTTCACCTTCTTCTTCCTAGTGCATATAAGTGCATTGTCTTGTGACACAATTGGAAAGTTAAATCCCACGCTCAATCCGAATCAGTCAGATCATCCAATGGCATGCCCCCCACTTTGTGTTGTAAGGAAGCCAGCGCAGCTGTGCCAAAAACCGATCGCATGCGACACAATTCCAGAGCAGACACCTGTTAAATACCTGTGAAATCCGTGCAAATCCCGAAAACGCCAGAAAGTCTGGCGAAAGTGCGCGGTTGACCCTTAGTAAATAAGCCCCAATGTGTGATCTTCCAAGACTACTTGATGTCCATTAGATTTTGGTAATTGTAGATTGCCCTAGACCAGGGTTTGGATGGCATCTTCTTACCATAAACTGTGTCAGTCTTCTGTGCTGGTTTTCGAAACTTGCCAAAAAAATCCTGCTTTTATCCTGTGTTTGAGTTAGCTCATTCTCTGCTTTCTGCCTCACCATTGCAACTGCATGTGAATATCCTTTTCATACATTTTAATCCATCACCTTCAATATTGCTTTAACCCCTTAAGGACGGAGGGTTTTTCGGCTCATTTCTCGCTCTCCAACTTCAAAAATCCATAACTTTTTCATTTTTACGTGTAAAGACCTGTGTGAGGGCTTATTTTGTGCATAACAAATTTTACTTTCCCGTAATGTTATTTATTTTAACATGCCGTGTACTGCGAAGCTGAAAAAAAATCCAAATGTGGAAAAATTGAAAAAAAAAATGCACGTGCGTCACGTTCTTGTCGGCTCAGTTTTTACGACTTTCACTCTTCGCTCCAAATAACAGGCCTACTTTATTCTTTGGTTCGGTGCGATCGCGGTGATACCAAATTTATATAGGTTTTATTGTGTTTTAATACATTTTCAAAAATTAAACGAATGTGTACAAAAAAGAAAAAATATTTTTTGCCATCTTCTGACGCTAATAACTTTTTCATACTTTGGTGCACGGAAATGTGTGAGGGGTAATTTTTTGCAAAATGAGGCGACGTTTTCATTGCTACCATTTTGAGGTCTGTGCGACATTTTGATCATTTTTTATTTCATTTTTTATGTTATGTAAAAAGGTGTAAAAGTCGCATTTCGGACATTTGGGCGCCATTTCCTGCCTCGGAGGTCACCACCGGCCGTAACCGTTTTTATATTTTGATAGATCGGGCATTTTGGGACGCGGCGATACCTAATATGTTTGTGATTTTTACTGTTTATTATGTTTTATATCAGTTCTAGGGAAAGGGGGGTGATTTGAATTTTTAATATTTTATAAATTTTTTTTATTTTTTAAACTTTTTTTTTCTTTTTTTTTTCACTATTTTTTAGACCATCTAGGTTACATTAACCCTAGATGGTCAGATCGCTGCTACCATATACTGCAATACTTCTGTATTGCAATATATGGCATTTTTGCAGCACATTCGTTACAATGAGCCACTGGCTCATTATAACGAATCTGCAGATGCCAGACAGTCTCGGGTCAAACAACGACCCGAGGCTACCATGGCAACCGATCTCCGCCCCCCGATGATGTTCGGGGACGCGGCGATCGAAAAAAAGATGGCGGCGCCCGCGACTTTGCCGGCGGCAACGAGGGGGTTAATAGCCGGTTATTAGCGGTGGGGGTTTTGTGCAATATGCAAAAACCCCCACCTTTGTATGAAGAGGACTCAGCCCGTGAGCCCTCTTCAAACACTCCTTATACCTCTGCGCCGTAGAGCTACGGCGCAGAGCGTTAAGGGGTTAATAGTGGTTAATAGTGGAGCCATAAGCAATTGCTGTTGTTATTGGCAGTGTGATTATGTGGTTTAAACTACTGTTCACCTTCAATATTGTGAACTATTTACGTCCATAACACGCGGCGAAGGGGGGGGGGCAGTGTGACTACTGGAGGGGGGCCCACTAGAGCTCTGTCGCCCAGGGGCCCAACTAAAACCTGGAGCTGGCCCTGACATAGGGTGTTCGACACACTTTGCATGTTAAATCTGGCGCATGGTTCAACTGAGCACCGGAGCACCCCCTAATTTGTGTCTTATGATGCCTAGCGCAGCTGCACCACATAACGGTCGTGTGGGACACTTTTGTGGTACAGACACTTCTTAAATACCTGTGCAAGCAGTTTACACTAGAAAGAAATGCAAAGCCAGATGGAAAACTGGTTCAAAGCCCTTAGTAAATGTGCCCCGATATCTTTACATTTCTAAACTCATTTTGATTAATTTCCTACTGGCCAAGCTATAGATAGTGGTTTAGCACATACTACAAAACCAATATAGTAATTTCTGATGGCCCAACACATCCGCACATCTGCCCCCAATACACAGTGATTCGGTACAAGAACCTGACCTACATGAGTGTCAAATGTCCTGGCTATTGTATACGTTATTGTTGACATTACCAGTGGAATGCAACAGGGGTCAGTCTTTTTCATATTTTTATGAATGACCTTGTAGTGGGTTTACAGCGTCAAGTTGCAATATTTGCAAATGATACTAAGCTTTGTAAAATAATGAATACCTAGTCCTGTAGCCAGCATACCATCCTGGTCCAGTTATACCATCACCATAGATGCGGATTCTTTACTGTAAGAGCACTGAGACTGTGGAACTCTCTGCCACAGGAGATTGTTATAGGGGTCTCTATATTCATGTTCAAGAGAGGCCTGGATGCCTTTCTGGAGAGCAATAATATCACAATTTATAAGGAAAAAACATATGTTTCATTCTTAAAGGTTGGACTTGATGGACTAGCATTATTTTCCAGCTGTATATACTATGATAATAGGATACATGGGTGGCAACATATATGTATGCGTCATTGCATTCAACAGTAGAATAGATAGATTTGAAATTGGAGTGGATTTCTGGCATTGAGGCATGACATATATCAATACAGACTGTAAAAAACAGCTGATGAATTCTATTATATATCCCTCCCCCATCCACAAATTAATGCTGACGTCTTTCAGTCTTTTAACATTCTAAGTGTATCCATAACATGGTGTGTAGTTGTAACTACACTAATAAAACATCCAGGACAGTCCACACTTTCTTAGAAGAAACATGTAAATAACCATTAGTATTTTCAGAAGTATTTTTTCACAGTAATATCCTTTCTTCTTCTTTCACAAATTACATCTCTCGCTTCTGTTAAAATACTGTCCACAAATTACAAATGTTGTTTTAATGTATGCCAGAAAGATCATTAGGTAGATTTATATCTACGACATTTATACATCCAGTATATTCCTGTCGTTACATTGCAGAGGCATAGAAAGCCACTGGATGGCTCAGTATTCAAGGGAAATAGATTTGCAGCTGCGGTCTACTGTTTCTAGTTTTCAATATACAGCCTCTTTGTAAATGTGTCTATCATGTCGGGCATTTTATGTATTTATATCGATCTTACTTTTTCTTTACCATTTTTAACACCTTAAAGGGAACCTGTCACCAGGAGACCCATTTTTAGCTCTCCCCCAGTCCCCACAGAGCATAGTACATACGCTGCCAAAGTGTTTTTGTATTAAAAATTGGTTTTACAGAAAAAAAGATATGTTATATTGTACCTTTCATTAGCATCTACTGTGTGACTAGGCAGTTGCCAATTGGGAGGGGCTGGAAAGGAGTAGTCCCCCCCACCTTTGAGAAATTGCTTTTCCATGTGACCTTTTCAAATATATGAAAACACCCATCACTTGGCTTAGCGATGCCCCCTGCTCCTCTACAGCCAATCCCGAGTGTGGGGAGTTATTCATATATTTGAAAAGGTCACATGTTTCCCAAGGGTGGGGAGGGGGAACTGCTCCTTTCTAGCCCCTCCCATTAGGCAACTGCCTAGTCACACAGCACATGCTAATGAAAGGTACAATATAACATATATTTTTTTTCTGTAAAACCTATTTTTTTATACAAAAACACTTTGGCAGTGTATGTACTCTGTGGGGACTGGGGGAGTGCTAAAAATGGGTCTCCCGGTGACAGGTTCCCTTTAAGGTTGTGGCCCTTTTTTGCTTTAGCGTCTTTATTTTTCACTCCCCACCTTCAAAAATCTATAACTTTTTTATTTTTCCATGTACATGGCTTGTTTTCTGTGTAACAAATTGCACTTCATAGTGATGGTTTTTAAGATTTTGTGCAGTATACATGGAAGCGGGAAAAAAATTCTGAATGCAGTGAAAATGATGAAAAAACACAGTTGCGCCATTTCTTGTGGGCTTGGATTTTACAGCTTTCACTGTGCGCCACACATGACATATCTAGTTTATACATTGGGTCAGTACGATCACAGGGATAACAAATTTGTATAGGTTTTATGATGTTTTCATACATTTACAAAAATTAAACCTCCTGTACCAAAAAAAAAAATCTTCATTTTGACTTATTCTGGCGCTAATAAATTTTCATACTTTGGTGTACAGCGCTGTGGGTAGTGTCATTTTTTTGCAACTTTTGATGAGATTTTGAATGCTTTTATTTTTAGGACTGTACAACCTATTGATCTATTTTTTATATTTTTCAAAATGGCAGAAAATGCCTTTTGTGACTTTGGATGCTATTTTCCGTTCCGGGGTTAAAACTCAGTGAAAAACAAACAAATAATATAACATACATGTAACTTTTCTGTAATGCATCTCACAAAACTGATAAACAAGTCATATATTAGGATGAGTCAGTTTTATTTGTTAATGGTAAATTGTCTTCTAAAACGAAATGACAATAAATACAGATTACAAAACCCTTTAAATATTTTATTATGTATGATGTATTTCGAGAATGCTAGTCACAGTGGCACCAGCAATATTCCCTTTTATGCAGTTTGCATCTGTAAATTACTGTGCATGCCGTTGATACATTGATTTCAAATAGACTTTTGACATAAAAGAAAAGTTATAGTTAGTTTCTACAAAACAACTTGATGGAAAGTAATAATACATGATCAAAAAGTATAAATTCCTATGTATCTATTAAAAAATACTGAAACACAAGACTAGGGCTTCATTGTCCAAATATGCACAATTAAATGAATATGTCCAGTGTCCAGGTTCAATATTAAAGGTAATGTGTAATGTGTTTTATTTTACTTATGTTATTATATGTTTAGTTAAAACCTACATGTTGCATTTTTGTATATATCGCCTTGCAGATGCCATATTACAGACAATCACGTCCTCACTATATTTTCTGTATAGTTAGTGCAGCAAGGTGCAGCCATTTTTACTCAGAGATGAGTAAAGATTCATAGAGATCATTATCTGTGTTTGTAGTACATTATTTATGTATTAACTTACCTCGGCCTCAGGGGTGAACCTAAACTCTCTGCTGCCTCAGGCGAGCTATAGTATGGCGCCCCCTCTGCCCCCTCGAGTAGTAATATCTTTTAGTAATTGGGTTCTCCATGCCGTGTCTCACACCATGCTAAGATCAGGTGTGAAGAAACACTATTTTTAAGTGTCAGGTCCTGCTTTATAGCAGACGACTGCACCCCTGATGCGCCCCTCATCTCGCTGCAGTAGGTGTTGCCTGAGCCAAGAGACTCAACTCGCCTCATGGCTGGTGTACCCCTACTCGGCCTCCACCAGACTAAAAGATGTCAAAAACCTGTCAGAACTTAACCAGCAAACAGCGTGACCAAAACCGGACTTGGTGGATGCTGTTAGACTAGCTATGTGGTGACGAACTAACCCTGCAACGTTCCTGTGGACTAGGGCCCTGCTTACAGCAGATAAACCGCCATGGTAGGGGCAAACACATCAGGAACCTGTTAATGAATGCTAAGAGAGAACTTACTTTGTCTGGCAGATGCCAGATGGTGGTGTAGAGAGGCAATGGGACAGAGACTGGCCTGTGTTCACACCAGCACTCTGAAAGGTGTTACAGCAATAACAGAAGTTAGTCAGAGTCAAGGAAAGTGGGGTCACACCAGAAGAGATGACAAGACACAGAGGGGAACACAAACACAGACCAGTAAAGTCAGACAGGAGCGGGACATATTCAAGATGGTGGCACAGCACAGAATCAAAAGGCAATGGAATAGTCAAATAAACATAGCAAAGATTGGATAAGCACAATAGCAAGATATAGCAATAGCAGGGAAGTAGATTACAATTCAAGAGACTGAAAACAACTAGCACCTATTAAGAGACTGGGCAGGCATATAAAGGTAATTGAACACCCCCAAACCAGCAGCTACTGGGTCAACTGTCGATCACTCAAGCCATAGCTGAATAGAAACTGACACAGAATGACACACTCAGCTTTCCAAAGGAATGGATCCTAAAAGGCAACTATCAGCCTAAGGTAGCCCTGGGTGTGGTTACAAGCACACCTGAAACCTGACCCCCTTCATGACACTGTAGGAGCAATTCAGCGAGTCCTGGCAATAGCATTGTCATTTATTCCCCATTTTAAAATGCATCATTTACATTTAATGGTATATCCGACAAAATTTTAATTCTTAACTTAAATATGCAATGGATTTGGGGTTCAGAGAATTTATGTGGGACTAGAATGTGCCATTGCCTTATTATTGATTGAGTGTTGAATATCCAGAAACAGATATGGCAATAGTAAAACAAAAAGGGGAGGCAGCAGTCTGTAGCATGCGGTCATGTATATAAATGACACAGGAAACTGTCATCTAAATTTGTGCTGTAACTCCCTTTTCTTGTTAGGGGATCTATTCTCACTGATGATCAAGTCATTACATATAACTTGAAGTCAAGTCATTCCATATATACTTGAAGAATGACCCTTGAAGAATACTTATTACCTTGTAAGTTTCCACAGATGGGCTTGTTTTAGGCATAACACTCATACCCCTGTAGTTTAATAGGAAATTAACTTCTGTCCAATAGAACTATATGGGGTCTAGGAGCTCCAGCCATGTTACAGGCCATAACATTATAGCCCTATTAAGTGTTACTGAAATTAGCATACGCTCAGTTTTAGAGAATCTTACAATGTACTTGAAAAATAAATGGATTTTTACATCTCAGCCCTGTAGCCACTTCAAAACCGGAAATAGTTAAACGGTCTCTTAATAGGAAGTCTTCAACAAAGTAAAAAATGTTTTTAAGCTCTCCTAATATAAATATTTGATTGCTTTCACAAGCTTCAGTTCTAATATTTATAACTAAGTGTGCATATTTTTAAAAATATGATTACAACTCCCAGGATCACAGATGCACCAGATGTTCGGTACTTTGTATTCAGCTGGCAGGAATGATTTGTATACTCTTTTTGATCACAGAAGCGATAGCTGTGTCCTAGTGGGTAAAAGAAGTTGTTTATAAGGAAAGTAACTGTTGTTATTCTAATGCTGACTACTTCTTCAGAGACTGAAGCCTCACCAGGGATTTCCATGGTACCGCTGCAGAGTAGAATTACAAGTTTTACAAGTAACTTATATTATGAGTAAGTTTTCATAATGATTCTGTTTGTATTTCAGTACAATTAACAGTTTGATCAGCATTGATCAGACATTATTAAATTCAGGCATATTTTAATTTGAAGTATAACGCTTCCATCTTTAGGGACATGGTCATGGTGAAACTTTTTAAATACTATGAATATTCTTACAGATAGCTGTAAGAAATGCTCCAACCTTTCGTTGTAGGATAATCGTGAGATGTTTAATAGTATAATATGATTGCAATTTTTAAGGTTTAACAAGACGTCTCAAGGATATGTGCTATCCAGTGTCCTACTGGGTCACCACGGCTATTTCCTGGGTGATGATAAGGGTTGATATAATCATATGTGGTGTGCCTAGAGAATCCCTGTCCAACACTAATGCTATCCTAATGTGTTTTCAACATTTAACTGGATGCTAAATTGTTTTTGGTACTAACAAACAAATGTTTAACGGCACTAACAGATGTGGGAGGTTTCCTGCCTACTTTCAAAACAATATTACACCTGTCCATAGGTTGCTTGTAGAGGCTAAGCTATAACATCACATGTGAACAGGAGTGCTGCTATTTTTTTAGCCATGTTTTCTAACACCAGAAATCCCTTTAAGAAATATGTAACAAATCTGTTACATATTTCATATCCATTGAAGTCTATGCACACTAGAGGGGGAATTTGGGACTATTTTCACCATGTTGAGTCCTCTTTTTGCACTTGAGTGGTGTCCTTTTTTCATGCATTTATCGTATACCTGACTCTGTATCAAATTGCACCCAAAAAGACGCACATTCAGAGTGTGAAATGCATTTTTTTAGCCTAAAAGTCACATACCCAGAGAATGAATTGCATAGAAAAGTTGTATATAGTTGACAATGAAGGCTTAAAACTAGTGTAGTATAATCTTACATTTAAAAAATGTGTGAATGTCCTTCCCTTTAATTTATAAAAGTGCATCATGATGTCAAATTCACAACATGTGATATATTGAAATTCCAGATTTTGCCAGGGTAATATTTTCAAACAATTAGTTCAAAAACAAGGTTAAGGAAATGATGGCACTTATCGTTCTTCAGTAAATCTTCATCTTTAATTCAATAAATACTGCTTACAGGAGTATGCATAAAAATGGGAAGGGGGGGCGTGGCAATAAGGCACTTGATCCAGCCTTTGTGTATTTCCAAAATCATGTTTTCTCTGGAGATCTTTTTAGGAATCTGGGTGTGGGCTCTTAATAGTGGATCTGCAATTTTTGCAAACCTATCATTTTAGTATTGTCAACTACAGTGGACTTTAGAAAGCTCCAAGGAGGCCAGACAATGCCACACAAATACAGATTGTAGCCACCTTGTTCCCATTATAATTTGTCTTTGCAGCCTACACTAGGGCATACAGAACACACTTTCTTAAACTTTGCACAGACCACAATGAAAGGAATACACATAGGGGCAGATTTATCAAGCTGTCTGAAAGTCAGAATATTTCTAGCTGCCCATGGCAACCAATCACAGCTCCCCTTTAAAATATTCATGAGCACTGGTAAAATGAAAGCTGAGCTGTGATTGGTTGCCATGGGCAACTAGAAATATTCTGACTTTCAGACTGCTTGATAAATCTGCCCCATTGCTGTGACCCCCCCCCCCACAGAAGCTCTAAAACCCCAAACATCTGCATTACAGTAAATTTTTCCAATAAAGTGTAATTGTTGCAAGAAAAAGGCCACAAAGCACAAGAATACGGAAAGAAAAAGACTGGATATTTCTATCCCAATAAACTACACTTCATCTAAAATGGGAATTCATGGGGACAAGTCCACTTTAATGAAACCAAAAATTTATCGTCAACACAATCTAATCTCTACTTAGCATTGCCAAAATACTTAAAACCTATATAATATGTTTACAAGCCGCATATTAAAACAGTAAAGCTTCGTTTAAGCAATAAATATTTTTTAAACCAATAGAATAATTAGAGCCCCGGCTCAGAATGACAAGTATTATCAACAAAAATTAATCAGGCGCATCTTTTAGTGAACTCAATTAATAATGTGCAACAACAGGGTCTCTTTTCTTAAAAGGAAAATTAATTAGTGAAGGGAAGGTCACTTGGAGATGCTGACATCACTCATCAGAATGCTCTGGCAGCTCTAATTATTTGTCTTCCAGGCTTGGGTGATCAAAAATTATTGCAATACCTGGGCAACATTTTGAGAAAGCTTTGTGCATGGCTCTTTTAATTAGAGTTGGTATGTGATTAATGCAATGGCAGCATTTAGTTCAGCCTCTTAACATTGACTGCCTTCGCTTTATGTGACTGTTCTACTGAAGTCAGATGTATGTAAGGGGAATTTTCTAATTACATAAGTATATGTTCTGTTAACTCTTGATTGTCATCGCATGAGTGTTACATGAAGTTTAGCTAATACTTCATGATTGTATTTTATGTTTTACCAAATTGAAATTCTCTGAACGATACAGGTTTATCACAGCAATGAATTCTGTCATTGTTCTAGTCTATCGTGGATGGCGAATATGATGCTTTACCTACAAACTGCTACAGATTATAGGACTCAAAATGCAGGTGATCTGAAGTTTTTTTTTGCTTTGTTGTGACATTGAATGTCAGACATGTACAATTACATATAGAACAAACTGTGGTGCAGTGCCTAGGCCGTATTCAGAATCCTAAATTCTAAAAAGCTCTTCATCTTTTTGTACAAATACATATAGAAGTTTTATGGCAAATTTTACTCGGCGGAAATGCCTTGCAAGTAAATTGTATACACTTTTCTACAGTTCTACTCTGTGGGGGAGATTTATTAGAAGTATCTGAGAGCAGAACTGCTGCAAGTGCCCATGGGAACCAATCAAAGCTCAGCTTTAATTTTCCCACAGCTGTTTATGAGATCAAAGCTGAGATCTGATTGGTTTCCATCGGCAACTAGAACAGTTTTACCTCAGACACTTCTGATAAATCTCTGCCTATGTTGCTATCATATAGTAAGGTATACTAGCTATATGGTGATGTGTGAAGTTAGAGTAAATGAAGGCTTAGTTACAATATGGTGTATGTGATGTGATGTAAACATTCGGCATCTATATTGTAGTGTGTCTAAGTATGTGGTGTTGTGTGACATAAAAATGGATAGTATGCTAGATATATGCCAATGTAAGGATAAACTGTATGGAGGTATAGAAGTTTTGAGGCCTGCATAAATAGTTATATAAAGTTATTCTGGACGTATGCTGGAAATTTGCATGTAAATTGGTTAACTAGTGTTTTATAGGAAATTTTGGAATTAGACAAAGTTATATGATTTGCCCATGTAATGGTGTGTGAGGGAATGGGCATATATATGTATATATATATATATATATATATATATATATATATATATATACAGGCAGTCCCTGGGTTACATACAAGATAGGGTCTGTAGGTTTGTTCTTAAGTTGAATTTGTATGTAAGTCGGAACTGTATATTTTATCATTGTAATCCCAGCCAGAACTTTTTTGGTCTCTGTGACAATTGGATTTTAAAAATGTTGGGTTGTCATAAGAATCAATATTAACAATAAAACTTCATTACAGACACCTGTGATAACTGTTACAGCTGTTTATTGTAGCCTAGGACTAAAGTACAATAAATTACCAATAGCCAGTGGTCCGTTTGTAACTAGGGGTCGTATGTAAGTCGAGTGTTCTTAAGTAGGGGACTGCCTGTATATACAGTATATATGTATATATATATATATATATATATATATATATATATATATATATATATATATATATAAGTATAAAACTGAAGCACTCCATATAGTGAAAAACAAACGTGGTTTTTATTCCACCACGTGCGATGTTTCGGCTGTATCCCAGCCTTTGTCAAGCCTGGGATATAGCCGAAACGTCGCACGAGATGGAATAAAAACCATATATATATATAGCGCTCCTGCTGACACCATATGCTGACACCATAATTCTGTTGTTTGTCACTTTTCTCTAATTTGTTGCATCTTGCCTTTCCAGGAATCCAGTATCCATACTATTGCAAAAAGGCATAAATGGGTATACTAATGTAATATACTTCCATCATTCCAGTCAATTATTGTTAAGATGAGAACTTCTATTGGAGAACCAGTACATCTGTGCATCTGTGTATAAATGGGATCCATGTACCCTCTTTAATAAAAACATGCACACCCTACTTAGACAATTAAGAGGCTATAGTAACTCCAGCTTTCTAATTTTAGATCAGTTACTTCATATTTTGTGGTTTCTAGGGTCAAATCAGACAGTGGGGCAGGGACTGAGGTGCAGTTTATATGAGCTTGTGCCCAGATATTTAGGAAGTTATGGGTTATAGGTAACATTGATTAGTTTGGAGGAATTCTCCATAGGCCAGCAGTAAGTAAGGTAGATATGAAAGCATGTGTTAATAGGCTTTTGTCTACATGCATCCATGTAAGAATAAAATGCATGCTATCATATAGTGATATAGTAATATAATTATTTTCAAAAGATAAAAAGGCATGCTGTATTGGAATCTTCTGCAAAGTTACTTTTTAGAGTGGGTCCAACACCCCATGACAAAGTATCTATATTTGGAATACAGTAATCCTTCAATAGTCAAAGCTTTATTCTTTTATTGTTATCAAAAAGCTTTTATCAAGCATTTAAGTATTTTTGTAAACCTTTCTAAATCCTTAGAAAATGAATTTTTAAGTTGCATTTAAGTACCTGCAAGTGTTATTAATCCATAGAATGTCCTGGAATGTTTCTGTAACGTGCATGAACTGAAAGAAAAACAAAATTAGCAAGTGAATTATTTCCGCTTCTTCCCATCTTTGTTTAATGCGAATCTGCAAATGGCTCTAACCACATCTTTTTACTTTCGGAGAAGCAGCATTAACCTTTATGATTCATAAAAGTGGGGTGAGAGAGGGTTTATGAGGTGTTCTTCAAGTACAATTACAAACACATATTTTAAATGATCACACGCAGCAATGTGTCGGAATTGCTAGGTCACTCAATAGCGATGCAAAATAAAATGTGAAATGAAAAGAGACATTCAAATATTTGCATTTTCTGCCTTGGTATTTATATATACATATTGCTTATTATGTTCTGCTCCAAGAGTGATTGGTTTCTCAAATCACCTACATCTTTATGTTAGCAATTACTGTCTGTTCATGAGGGACATTTATGGCAGTTTCCATTTTAGCAGCAAGAGGTTTTATTAATATGCAAACTGTTAACAACTTGTGTCTTTAGAATTCCCAATGAGATAGTGTGGGAGCCATCTTACTTTTAACTGCTGTCATCGGGGTGGTTATTCCTACCTTTCCTTGCTCTCCCCTATTCTAAAATCTATTCATGCATGTTAAAGCTGGCAATCACAGCCTGTATTTACATTGTAAATATGATAAATCTGGTGCTTCAGTTTCTACCACTTTTAATTGGCTTGTCTAAAGCATTTGTGAATCTTTCTTTTACAGAGTTACAGGGGGGAGGGGGGGGGGGTCTCTTGAACTCTTCTAATAATTATAGAAGATTAGCTTTATTTATATAGAATCATCATAGCCTACAAGCCTATGTCACATGTGCAGTGTGGTAGAATGATGGATACAAATATCACTCGCACTAAAGTTTTTTTTGAGGTATCGTATTGTGTTTCACTGCTGGTGGAGTTTGTAATTGAGGCTTGGTACTAGTTCATCATTGATCTCATATCAATGACCTTACCTAAGCACAGTTCTTTAATATCACTAAAACCCTAAACCAACATAATTGATTTATCAAAAAAAAAAAATCTACTTTGAAATAATAAGGAAGTTAGTAATATAAATTCTGTCGTCTGAGAGCTCAGAGCAAAAGTCAAGCTCTCCCCACCTCAGAATATTTTTTTTCCCTAGACTATATATATATAGGGACATCACTAGTCAGCTCTTCTATAGGATACAAGGACATCAATTACAGCAGTACAGGCGGTCCCCTACTTAAGAACACCCGACTTACAGGCGGCCCTTACAGACATTACAAACGGACCTCTAGTAATTGGTAATTTACTGTACTTTATCCTTAGGCTACAATAAACAGCTATAACAGTTATCACAGGTGTCTGTAATGAAGCGTTATTGTTAATCCTGGTTCTTATGACAATCCAACATTTTTAAAATCCAATTGTCACAGAGACCAAAAAAAATTGTCTGGGGTTACAATTATAAAATATACAGTTCCGACTTACATATTCAACTTAAGAACAAACCAGACAAAGGCTGGATAAGCCGAAACGCGCGTCGGGGCAGGAACTACCCGGGTCACGCAAGCTTAGATTATCCACATGGGTAAGCACTTTACTTCATATATATCCCAATAAGACATTCTTTTTCAGGTTATAGGCATGACCTGTTTACTTATATACATGTGCAATATTATGTCGTGACTGCTCGGACATAGTTCCTCTTCTGTGTATCCCATCCACCGCTGCAATTAACTTTTTAAACATGTTTTGTCTATGTTTTTAACTAAGATTAATAAAGATTATCATTTCTTGTTATTCTACTTAGTCGTGTATAATTTGGCCCGATCTCCCCTTGGAGACATAATCGGTTATATGTATTAGGTTTTGAGCCGAATTGGTGTACACATTATTAGGGGTATTTACAATCTATCTGTGTTTTAGATGCCACTTGGCAATTAAAATATAAAGAGACGGTCTCTTACCCCGAATAATAGACTCCATTATATGTCTATGTTTAAAACTTAAGAACAAACCTACAGAACCGATCTTGTACGTAACACGGGGACTGCCTGTATTGTAAGACAGGGAGAGCTTTACTTCAATGCTAAACTCCTTGACTATATACACATAACTTCCAAATAGCTGAAAGTTTGGTTTTCTGGATGATGCCACCATTTCTGAAACAAAAAGGAACATGAAATGAAAGGATTTAATCTTCCATAAGAAACTAGTGTATTAAGTTAAAGGAAACCTACCACATGAAATAGTAGGTGTAAGCTGCAAATATCGGTCGTGCGATTAAAAAGTGTTTAAACCGCAATACCGCGGTTTATGACACTAACAAAAATAAGCTCCGGCACCAGCTTACCCTGAGCTGGTGCTTGGTATTTGCAGCTTACACCTACCATTTCATGTGGTAGGTTTCCTTTAAGCTCTGTTGACAGTTTCTATCTATCTATCTAATCAAAAAGTAAACAGCAAGAAAGGGAAGAAAGAATGGATACTTTAATGCTAGCGGAAAGATGGGAAGAATTCGACACAGGGATACTTAGAGACAGCTCAAGGGATATATGGCTGAACCGCCCTTGAACAACAGCCCGGTGCAATTAACGGCACCTTGTTGAATTTTTTTTTATTTTCTATCTCTGCTTAATGATTATTGGTCAGCTCTTTCACAGGTCTCTGGTGTAAGGATCTGTTGCCAGCCGCCAGGGGGGGGGAGGGAATTGGGTGGGATGGGAGGTTAGACTTCGTGTGCAATAGAATGTTGGTCTACAGTTGAGATAAGGCCCTGCAAGGGGAAGCCAAATTGAAAATGTAAACCGCTTTCTATGTGACTTTATTCTTTGTATTATATAATTGATCAAAATAAAGCTTTATAAAAAAAAAAAAAAAAAAAAAAAAAAGTAAACAGCACTCCAGACATTGAATATGGTGAAAAATGTGATTCCTCTTTATTCCATGTGAAGTAGTAGCAACGTTTCGGCTCCAAGAAGCCTTTTTTAAGCCCTTGGAGCCGAAACGTTGCTACTACTTCCCGAGGAATAAAGAGGAACCACATTTTTCACCATATTCGATGTCTGGAGTGCTGCTTACTTTTTGATTTTATACTTATGAAGGACCTTTGACCATCTATCTATCTATCTATCTATCTATCTATCTATCTATCTATCTATCTATCTATCTCTTATCTCAAATGGTTGTCTCTCCTTTATCTTCTGATGCCTCTATAAAGGGCTGGACATGAACGGAGTAGCTGCCTACTCGAAAGAACAAGTTTTCTATGTGCCTTCATAACTAGCAATTATTCACATATCTCACATATAACTAAAAAAGTGCCATCATCCACAATACTGATATATGGATCCTTATTCATATATGACAATGGAAAGTATGAGTTAGGTGTATGATCTTTTTTGTTTGGCTATTTTGAGGAATGGTGGATCACATTTGGGCACTTAAAATGGGAGATTACACAAATTTAGTTCTGCTCTCTCTATAGTATTATAGGTAAATTTGACTTAGACAAAATACGCTTAAGGTTTTCTGTGTATTGAGAGTAGAACCTCTGCACTTCTAGTGTCAGGCTGTAAACCAATCCTACAAACTCCGAGAACTACCGTACATATTTATACACACTGCGCCTTCTCACGAGCAGGCAAAGGCTCAGCTGTGTTGCTGCTATCCCTAAGTACATCACTTCAAATTATCTGTAAATTAACAGAGTAACGCATCCCACCTCACAGCAGATTTGATTCAAATAGTCTTTAAATGCCATATCTGTTCCTATTAACCTAAAGATCGCTGCAGCCGACATTTTAGTGAGACTGGCCAGATATATAGTGCAATAATTGTGACAGCACTTTTCATGATGATTTATGAGTCAATGTTTAACTTGATTACTCCACTGCTGACTCTGAGTACTATTTCAATTAGTGTGCAGAAGGTCACATCACAAATATTCCTCTATAATCTATTTCTATTAACATTAATGCACATACTATCCAAATCTTTTCACCCTTGTTGATTCAAATCATCCGTGTCCCTAACAGTTGGATTGTTTACTGGATTAAGGCTACGGTCACATCCGATATGGTAATTTCCGGTCCTCTGCGGATCGTTAATACCTGCTCCCTGACATCGGGAATAAAACATTTCTCTGCTAGTGTTTGAGTATTAATAATTATTCCAGGCAAAGATTTCTGAAAATTATGAGATTACACTTTAAAATACATTGCATGCCCTGATCATTATTTCATAGCCAATTACAAGCACAAAAATGAAAAGAAAAATTGCGATGAAGGCATAAAAAATCTATTGTTTTGTTTTCCTAATAAGAGGATGAGTTATTAATTCTAGGGACATGGAAACTGGTGCAGAACACAAATATACAATATATTAAAGTCAAAGAAAGGGCTTTGGATGAATATTTTTTTATTTGATTATAGTTGGTTTGATTAAAAGTACAATATAAAAACAAGCATATTCCCCTATGGGTGTTGACAGATGGGCACTATTTTAGGCTGGCCCTATTCCAGCTGGACAAGAACTAGTACAGAAAGCTTGTAATAAAATGAACAGTACTGTTTATGAGGTTTACAGTACGTTAGGCAGTATACTGTAGTTATATGCAAATTTTTATAAGTATCACATCTTATTATTATCATTATTTTAAGTCCCCAATTTTAGCGCGTTGTTGGATTGACACATTTGGAATCAAGATAATAGACAGCTTCTATCTGAAGTATAGTTATCTGCATATGTCAGCAGAACTTTGTGGAGTATGCACTTCACTGAAGGATGAGTGGCCATCAGACAAATTTTACATGCTGTTAACACATTGTATAAGATTTTCTCTTACTGTCAAATTGTTATCAGTATAACCTGGTATCTGTGTTATCTACACAAATGTATTCATCATATAAGATACTGTGCATAGTGAGGCAGGAGCTAAAAGAGCCTCGTAATTATACAAAGGAACATCCAGCAACACATTTGTATGCAGTACATAGGTCCAAATTTGTGATAATACAATCAATCTAATTAATTTCAGCACATATAGAAATTACATAGTAATAAATTATTATTTGCCTCACTATAGATAATAATAGCATGTTGGTAGGAGAGGACTTAAGTCATCAGGCAGCAGATCTGTGATTTCTTCCCGCTGCTGCCAAATTCCTGTTATCATTACGAATGGTAATTTCTAGTATTATTAGGCTTAGAATGCAAAAAATAGTCTAGGTGCAATGGATTTCTTTTTTTTCTTACTTTATCTAGCCAATCTTTATGTGTATTAATTCTATAAGGGACAGAGTTCCATATGCCATTTACATGTCAGTTTATGTCTGAGCACCTGTCAAAAATACCTGTTATAAAATACAGTATATTGCCTATTATGCTTCCTTTAGTAGACCAGTGAAAGTTGTTGAATTTTTCTTTATTGCCTCCATTACTGTGCAGGTGTTGAAATTCTGTCCCTCACATTATGTGCTAATGAGGTGATTCCACTGTGAGTCCTGGGTTGAAACAAATAGGGGCACATTTACTTACCCGTCCCGTCGCGATCCCCACAGTGCGTTGTTCGACCTGGGTTCGGACCTGCCACGATTCACTATCGTGCGTCCAATTTCCTGCATGTGTCGCTTCCCCACTGATGTCAGCTGAAGTTCACCATCTTCTTCCCGATGCATGTCAGTGCTGATCTTGCTAATTTGTGTCGCATGAAAGCTGGCGCTGATCCGCCACAATCCGTTCACATGCGCCAAAACCCGGGGGCAATTCAGCGTAAAATGTAAAAATTCGAGAAACCCGACAGAATCGCGGTCTTCAAACCCTTAGTAAATGTGCCCCATAGTCTGGGACTGCCTTCCTGACAGTAGAATGCCTATTGACCAAGTTGTATTCTGAATATATTGGCATTGCCTGATTTGGAACAATGGAAGTTACAGAAAATTTTCCAACACTACAGGTTTTAAGTGATGGTAGAATAAGGCCTCCTTTAACACCTTTACAACTTAAAAATAACATTGATTAGGCATAAAAAGAGTGTATGGAAATAGCTCACAGACCAAGCCCTCTCTGCACATTATGGGTGTCAGTTTTATTATACACATGACTCCTGCCACTAACATGTTACGTTAAGCTCTGTGGTCAAACCCTAATCAGTGGCGCACATGGTCATTGTCATCTTGGCTGATGATTGTTGGTGCGTCATCGCAGTGTATTGATCACTTGCCATGACAGCTGGGACCCTATAAGAAACTACAACAGCTGTCATACGATGCAATACAATATGATACAACTTTATTGAAAAATTGTAGAACATGTTCTAGAGGGAGCATTTATACTGTCTTTATGTCTTTATGGCATACTTTAGTAGCCCAAATGTAAGCTGTGATCGTTAGGAGTAAATTGCTAAAAATAATTGGGGCATTGAGAGCCACTGGTCTTGGGTTGTATTACGGAGTTTAGGATGCAATACAAAAAGACACTGGCCGACATTTATCAAAAACAGTGCTCAGAGGGCGCCAGAATCATGAATTGTAGCACATGTTCTTCATGAATCTTGCACCCCCTGTACTGCTCCAACAACTTTTTTGGTGCACTTTTAACACTTTAACACTTCTGTTGGACTCTGCATGTTGAATGTGTTGCATGGTCCGACTGTGCACCAGAACGCCCATTTCAGTGCAGAATTTAGTGTGCATTGGGTATAGTGCAGCCCAAATGCAACACAAATGAGTTGCGTGCAACAAATATGTCACACGGACACTTCTTAAATACATGTGCAAGCAGTTTGCACATAAAAGAAAATGCAAAGTGTGACAGAAAACTGGCACAGGGGCTTTAATAAATCTGGGCCACTATCTCCATTTATTTTTTGTACACACAAACTAATATTAAAGCACAATCATGAAACTGGTTTAACAAAATCCACTGTCTGATTTGTAATGATAACAAGACATACAGTATGGTTCCTCCGCATTTGTTCATGCACTAGAACTCCAGCCCAGCCTTGATGAAGTAGCAAGTCCTATGCTGCATTCAAGCAATGCCTTGGCTTCTTAGGCTGAACTTCCGACTTAGGCTACTCCCCCTATAGCACATGCTATCTCATTAAACCATTGTCTCCTCTGCCTAGTCATTACAAATATAGGTATACTATCACTAATATGATGCATGACCTTCACAATCTTTGTATATTAACCCTAGGGTTAATGGAAATGCATATGGGGGGGGGGATCCTGGAGATAACTAGAAGTAGGGCACATGATGGCTACTACCTCTGTCAGGGCAAGAGTTAGGATCTTTGTGGACTTACAGGGCATGGTATAGAGCAGTAATGGGCAACCTTTTGAGCTTGGTGTGTCAAAATTCGCCAAAAAAACCGAGCATAACTCGGGTGGTGTGTCACCTTGACAAAAAAAACATAATTTTGTTAGATTTATAGTTTAACCGGTTAAGGACCGGGCCCTTTCCTGTTTTTTCATGTCCATTTTTCACTCCCCACCTTCAAAAATCTATAACTTTTTTATTTTTACACGTAAAGAGCTGTGAGACGGCTTGTTTTCTGCGTAACAAATTGCACTTCATAATGATGGTATTAAATATTCCATGCCATGTACTCGGAAGCAGGAAAAAAATTCCAAATGCAATGAAAATGGTGAAAAAACGCATTTGCGCCATTTTCTTGTGGGCTTGGATATTACGTCTTTCACTGAGTGCCCAAAATAACATGTCTACTTTATTCTTTGGGTCGGTACGATTAAGGGGATACCAAATTTGTATAGGTTTTATAATGTTTTCATACATTTACAAAAATTAAAACCTCCTGTACAAAAATAATTTTTTTTATTTTGCCAACTTCTGGCGCTAATAACTTTTTTATACTATGGTGTACGGAGCTGTGGGTGGTGTCATTTTTTGCGAAATTTGATAATATTTTCAATGATATCATTTTTAGGACTGTACGACCTTTGGATCACTTTTTATAGATTTTTTTAGATTTTTCAAAATGGCAAAAAAGTGCCATTTTCGACTTTGGGCGCTATTTTCCGTTACGGGGTTAAACGCATTGAAAAAACGTTATCATATTTTGATAGATCGGGCATTTTCGGATGCGTCGATACCTGATGTGTTTATGATTTTTACTGTTTATTTATATTTATGTCAGTTCTAGGGAAAGGGGGGTGATTTGAAATTTTAGGTTTTTTTATTATAATTTTTTTTTTTAAACTTTTTTTAATTTTTATTTATACTATTTTTCAGACTCCCTAGGGTACTTTAACCCTAGGTTGTCTGATCGATCCTATCATATACTGCCATACTACAGTATGGCAGTATATTGGGATTTTCTTCCTCATTCATTACAATGTGCTATCAGCACATTGTAATGAAGGGGTTAAAACGAAATAGCCTCGGGTCTTCGGAAGACCCGAGGCTACCATGGAGACGGATCGCCGCCCCCCGATGACGTCACGGGGAGCGGCGATCCCAGGTAAGATGGCGGTGCCCATGCGCCGCTATCTGTTTGAGGCTGCCGGCAGCTTTGCCGGCAGCCCACGCTGTAAAAACACCCAGCAAAGCAAAGACTTACCGGCTATGGAGAGGGCTCAGCCCGTGAGCCCTCTCCATGAATACACGGCGGGCGGTCGCGAACCGGTTAAATAACTATATGTATAATTATTTAACTTCTAGGGTACTTTAATCCTAGGTTGTGTGATTGATCCTACCATGTACTGCCATACTACATCTATTTATTACAATGTGCTGGACAATCTCTCAGCCTCCCGGCTACTGCACCTGGCCGTGTAGGAGCTGAGGATGAAACTTAACTCTCCGGCGGCCGCGTGTCACTGAAAATGGCTGAGCGTGTCATAGGTTGGCCATCACTGGTATAGAGGTTTAATGCAACCTAGAGCCCTATATATATATATATATATATATATATATATATATATATATATATATATATATATATACACTTTTCCCAGCTCCACATTTTCCTCACATTATTTTTAATTCTTATGTTGGACCATCCGTTTGATTTTGTCCTTATCAAATGGTTACAGTTGTTACATTTTGGTTGGCACATGAGTTAGGTTTCTTTTAGGAGAATTATATGCATATCAATTGAAGTAGATTTTTTATACTAATATACTATTTTACTATTATACTATTTTTTGCTGGGAATAATTTCCATGTAGTGTAAGTACCATTTACTGATTAGGTTGCGAGTCTCTGACTACTGCTCTTAACTGCTTTCATGGTTTAGCACCAGTTGTGCCAAGAATGTAGCCATTTTATTCTTTTTTATGTTCACAGCACTTTTTTGACAAATGGATGTGCCATAGTTGTGCCATGGATTGGTCTGGATGGGGAACAGAGCACCCTTTAAAGTCTATCACATTGAACAATACTGTGGCCAGTAAAACATTGCAATTCCTCCTGAGATGCAACAAAACTATTAAGATAATGAAAACTTGTGTTAATATGAATCATATAGCTCAATAAAAGACAGACTTGACTTCTGGTATTTGGAGCAGGCTGCAACTGACAACTATCAAATGCTACTCTATCTTCATTGTGCCAGTGTGTCTGTAAGTGTAGCACCACTTGATCAGGTGAGCATCTTTGGTGGATATAGCACCCTTTCTTCCTGCCAGGATTCAAGGGTAATAGACCCACTGTGTACACCGCAAGCAATTACGTAAGCCGACACCTGGGAGAGGAATCTAAGTGGCACCTGGTTTTAACCAGAGCCCGTTGCAATGTGGGTTTGACTTGCTGCAGCAGGATACCACCAGGTCACTACAGAAGTGCGACTCTGTCATGGTGGCGGCCAAGGCAAAGTACAGAAAGGTGAGGCAGAATCGGCGTGCTGGCCCTTTAAATCTCAGAACGCCAGCAAGCATGCACCATAGGGGATGGGGACTGAGGAGACCGCCACTGGAATGCGAACAGGTGAATGAAACTGCTGCATGGAGGAGGGTGTACAGGTAGGCACATGGGTGACACTTCCTTACCATTTTACCTAAACCTCTGAAAGTTACTCGCACCACAGAGTGTCTTTGCCAAATTTTAGTGCACAAAACATTTGTGTACAATTATGACTTTTGGAGGGTTTGCACAGCCGTTGTAAATTTTTTGTAATTTATGGCCTAAAACTGTCATATCTCATTTCTGAAATCTAATTACTAATCTTATTTACTAATTACGATGGAGCTAAGCGAGTGGTGTTTAGATGTATAAAACACTGAACTTAAAGGGAATCCTTCATCAGTTTTGACCATATAAAGCTGTAGACAGTGTTAGATCTTGGTCTTTTAGATTCTTGTAATAATATCTTTGTTTATGTTGCTAGTAGCAGCAGGACTATGAAAAATGCATTTGTATTCCAGGATTGTAGCCAGACTTGGGGGTCTCCTCACTGTACATAGCACATATGCTACCTCTTATGTAACTACAGTACTGCAGTATACAGAAGTCTACTAATCTCATAGTAGGGAGGAGGGGCTTTGTTGTGTTTAATGAAGATATCTCACACACAGTAGTGCATCAGAGTGCTGCAAGTCCAGCTACAGTGCTCTTGTTGCTACCTAACATTGTCTGCAGCTTTGTATGGTCATCACTACTGACATTTATAAATAAATAAATTCAGAAAAGTGTTATTAATATTTCATTAAAATATGTTATATTTTACCGTATATTCCGGGGTATAAGACGACTTTTGAAGACAGAAAAATCTTCTGTCTTCTCTGGGGTCGTCTTATACGCCGGTAATCGTCTTATACGGCGGCGGTCGGGTCCTGGTGCATGGAGAGGGCTCAGCTAAGGCTTATTGCATGGCATATTGCAGCAAAGGCTTACCGGTAACACCCGCGATCGGTGCTAGCACCGATCACGGGTGTTTTCACAGCGATGGCTGCCGGCAGCCTCAAAAAGACATCGGGTGCATACTCACCCTCCGTTGGTCCCGATGTCCGCACGGCTCGTCTTCAGTCTTCCGCGCCGTCTTCCTTCTTCTGCTGGGCGCCGCCATGTTTTTCCCAGCAGCGGCGCGTCATACTAGGCGCGTGCCGGGGAAGATCAATGACGGCGCCCAGCAGAAGAAAAAAGACGGCGTGGAACACTGAAGACGAGCCATGCGGACATCGGGGGAGCAGCGCAGCACATCGGGGCCACCGGAGGGTGAGTATATAAGTTTTTTTTTTTTTTTAATGCTGGGCTGGGCTGTGCTGTATACTACTGGGGGCTGTGCTGTATACTACTGGGGGCTGTGCTGTATACTACTGGGGGCAGTGCTGTATACTACTGGGGGCTGTGCTGTATACTACTGGGGGCTGTGCTGTATACTACTGGGGGCTGTGCTGTAATGGTAATGTTGTTGTTGTATGCCTTATGTTTATGAGCGACAGTTTTCCTGCTATATACCTGCATGTCATAAGAATTTAAATTAAAAAAAGGACCATGTTAAATTCAAATCTGTTTTTTTTTTAATTTTTACCGGTGTTTTGTATGCATTGGAAAAGGGGTCGTCTTATACGGCGAATATATCTTAAACTCTATATTTTAAACAGGAAAGTAGGGGGGTCGTCTTATACACCAGGTCGTCTTATACGCCGGAATATACGGTAAGTTTCTTTCTACCTCACCATTGAATTCAGCTTTGCAAGGACAAGTGTAAATGTTAGCTTCTTAATCACACTTCAGTAGTTACTTTCCAAATGTAACAATGTTGACCGTTTGCTTTAAAATGATTGAATTCTCTCAAATTGACCTTTGACAGTGCTGATACCAAAAGTCCTCTATTCCTCAGTGGGCAGACACTTTTGCAGCAAATCATGCAAATGCAGTGACCTATGTATTCTGGATCAATGTAGAAAATTGCAGAACTCTAGTTTTCTTTTTGTGGCATGTAACTTATTTTGGTTTTAATTTAATATTAACACATAGATAGTATTGCTTGTTTTGCTGACACAATGAAAAGATAATGTAAAAGAGGATCGGGAGAAGGGGGAAAGTTTAGATGCCAATATCCAATCATTGTGTTACTATTATTTTACATGAAGGTAATCAATTTAGCATTGGTAATTTGACTGTTTGCTAGTGTTGCACAGAAATTCATGCATAGAATGATGAAAAGCAGGTCACATCGATCAATACAGGTTGTTTATTAAATTAGTAAAAGATTTTGATAGCAGTGAAAGATTTTGCTGAACTGTGAAGTGTCTGCAATCCCATTATGCATTGGCTGTTTTTCTTATTGGAAATTGGATATTTTAAAATGAGCAATAAACGTATATTAGAGATTTAAAGTAACACAATGTGGATGGTAATATTAGGACCTTTAAAATCTATTGAATATGTTTGTTCAGGAATTGAAAAAAACATTGCTGCTTTCATTCAAAAACAGCCAGAGATAACCAAACAGGTTGTGTCTTTTTACTGCAGCTACTTGTATTTATACTTTTTCATTGAATTATTTGGATGAGGGCTGGTGGGACACGCTGTAATTTTGTTTGTGTTATTTGGTGGAACAAACTTCTTTATTTTAATAATTTGCATGATTGAATCTTTGAGATCTTTGATGTTTTATTGGCACTACAATATAATTTAGGCTTTTGTAGTTTTATATTTAAAAATCATTTTTATATTTTTAAAACTCACTTTTAAATGGAATCTATCACATCTCCCTAATAAACTGCCACCACAGTAGATGAAGGCATGCAAGTGTCAGCCATATTTATTAACCCCTTAACGACTTGGCTATTTTGCACCTTTCTGACACGGCCTTTCTTTTGAAATCTGACATGCGTCACTATAAATGGTTATAACTTTGTAACGCTTTAACAAGTTCAGGGGATTGTTTTTTTGTGACACATTGTATTTCATGTTGAATGAGAAATTTAAGGAATATATTTACTATCTATTATGAAAAAAACCCTGAAATTATGTTTTCCAAATTCAAAGTTTTTGGAAAGTTTTTCATATCACCAAAATAACTCTATAACTAACATTTTCTATTTGTATGCTTTAACTTGGCATGATTTTTCAAACACCCTTTCCTTTTTTTAGGATGTTAAGAGGCTTATAACTTTAAGTGCGATTTTTCAGATTTTCTTGAAAATCATCAAAACCTATTTTTAAAGGAACTAATTTACTTAGAAGTGACTTTATGAGGCATATATGATAGAAAACCCCAACAAAACTGCACCCCTCAAAATATTCAGAACAACCTTTGGGAAGTCTGTTAACCCTATGAGCATTTCATGAGAGTGAAAAATAAATGGAAGTGAAATTATAGAATTGTAGTTTTATTTAATATATTCATTGAATGCTAAAATTTGTACTTTTACAATGCGTTAAAAAAGAAAGTGCAATTCCCCTTGAGAATGCAAATACCCATTTTGTTACTGTACCCTGTTGTACGGCACAGGGTGGCACTTGAGAGGCATGGAGCGCTGTTTAGTTTTTGGAGGAAAAATATGGCTCAAAAGCATTTCAGGATGCATTTGGAGAGCCCTAGTAGTACCAAAACAGAGGAGAATCCCAACAAGGGACACCATTTAGGAAATTACACCCCTTGGAGAATTTAGGTAGATGTGATATGTGTATTTTCCAGTAAGGGTGTTTGATTGAATAAGGCCTCCAAAAGGAACAGGTGAAAATTTTCCCAAAAATGTCACGTTTACCCTAATTTTTTATAACAACAAGGGAAAAAAATGTAATAACTCCCAAAAATGTGTAAAATTATTTCTCCCGAACACAGAATTGCCCTACATGTGCATATAAATGTTGTATGGGTACGCAGTGGGGCTCAGAGTGGAAAAAGGAGAGAGAAAAACAGAGGAGAACCCCAACAAGTGATACTATTTACAAGTGGTAACCCTTATTCAGCAGTGGGTGCACAAATCGGTGAAACTGAGCTCTCTGGGAGATTGGATGATGGAACCAGACATGGCCCCTTCCACTGAACCACTAAAGATTTGTGCTATCATAGACAGTGGAAATTTTTGTTGTGTGTTGCTCCCATCAACCCCTGCAATGCCCATTGTGACCAACGTTGGCAGCTAAACCCCCTGGACCGCAAGGAAAAATGTAAGGCTTTTAGGGACAGCCTCCATCTTTCCTCAATCACTGTGTCGATGATAATGATGTCATAATTTAAATTTCTGCTATTGGCTGTTCGGCATTGATCACCCAATCCGAGAGATTATGAACTGGGTGGGGGTGTGACGACGAAACACATTTGGTCCACGGGGCAAGATGAATGGCCATCGGGTATAGCATCATCTTGTCCCGATCACTGGGGCAGATTTACTTACCTGGTCCAGTCATGATCCAGCGGCGCGCTGATTCGGGTTCTGCCGGGATTCACTAAGGTCGCGCGCCCGATGTCCACTAGGTGTCGCTGCTGCGCTGAAGTCCGCTGGAGTTCACGTTCTCCTTCTTGGTTTATGTGAGTGCTATTTTTGTGACTATTTTTTAAAAAAATTAAGTGGTTTTTCTGAATCCGTTGGGTTTTCTGACATCCACGCCACCCAATTTCTGTCGCGTGAAAGCCGCCGCCGATGCGCCACAATCCAAACGCAGGTGCCAAAATCCTGGGGCAATTCAGCGCAAATCGGAAAAATTCTGGAAACCCAGCGGAAAAACGCAATTCGGAGCCTTAGTAAATGTGCCCACTGTGTCTGAACCATGTTGGCAAGTCACTTCCCGTCTCACCACTCTATTATAGTGTGCGTCAGGAAGGTGTTTAAAGGCTATACAATCTTTTTTTTGCCAATTTGGACAAATAAGGACTTATGTTTTGTGACATGAGATGTACTTTTAGTGGGTCCATAGCTTATTGCTAACATTTAATCTGTGGAGAAAAATGGATCAATTCTTGTTTTAGATTTTTAACATTATTTAGGAGGGGCATGCCTTGTAGCATAAGAATAATATATTATCTTTATTCTATGCATCACTAAGATCACAGTAGTACCTAATTTATATAGTTTTATAAATTTTTGTGAAATTTTACTAAAGAAAAACTAGAAGATCTTGTGATATATTATACACATTGTTACGGACGCGGTGATACTAAATATGTGGTTTTTTTTGTACTTTATTAGATGTGTATATGGAATAGTGGCACAATATTGACAGGTTGGCTTATACTTCTGATTATTTTGTCAAATAAATAGGTAGAAGGAGCAGCACTGTGGATAACCGGATTAAATCCAATGTGGGTGCAGGCTTCAAGGAACTGACTTAGGATTCCATATGCATACAAACTTCAAGGAAGGAAGCAGCACTCCAAGATAAATAGTGAATGTTTATTCCACCAGTGGTAAGAGCTACGTTTCGGCTGAGAATGCTTGAGAATGGCTGCATAGAGTCAGCCGAAACGTAGCTCTTACCACTGGTGGAATAAACATTCACTATTTATCTTGGAGTGCTGCTTCCTTCCTTGGAGTTTGTCTGATTATTATGTTAATTAGGCAGAAGTGCTTTGTGGATGTTACCAGAGCCCCTCAGGTGTCCAACTTCACCGCCTAATCAATGACCCTGCAGCACTTTTATCAAGTCCCCTTCCTCCAACAAAGCTTCTCCTATCTGATGAAGTCACTGTTCTTTCTTTATCAGTTTATCTTGGTGTGTGCTGACACCTTCTACTTACTGCAACTTAATTATTAATGCTACTTGTGGGTTAATTTGTGGGACCACAGTAAGTGCGCATGGGCATGTTTTAAGAAAAAAAAGAAAAAAATTAAGTCATTACATAGAGAATGTAATTAGTGGCTGGGGGCACATTTACTTACCTTTCCAAGTCACGAGCATGTAAGTTCTTGAGCTTGCGACACAAATGTGAATGTTAAATCCTGCGCATAGTCCAAATCTGTCAGATCATCGGCTCTCCCTCCTGATTGGTGTCAGGAGCCGGCACGATTGTGACACAATCCGTTTGTGTGCGACACAATCCCCGTCGAAAAGTCTGGAAACCCGGCGAAAATGCGGCCACGGGACCCTTATCCCCAATGTGTCAAAATGCCCCACACATCAATCACATTGGGGCTCATTTGGGTCCGTGGATCGCCGGAATATCTGACGTTTTCCAATGTGCGCTGCATTTAGAAGGGTTTTTGCCACTCACAATCGGATTTTGGCACATCGGCGCCAGCATTCATGCTACAGAGATCAGGGGGGCGGGCCATCGGACGATGCAACGGATTCGGAATAAGCGCAGGATTTAACATTCAACTTTGTGTCGTAAGCCAAGTAATTACATACACCGGGAAGAATAAGGTGAACTCCGGCGGACCTGATCGGGGAGCGACACATGCAGGATATCTGGCGCATGATATTAGTGAATCGCGGCACAGTGCAGGATCGTCGGAGAATGCACCTCGGGGATCGCGACTGAGACAGGTAAGTAAATGTGCCCCATTATCTGTTAGTTACTATGGACATTTCTGATTTGAAATAAACACATAACATTGGTCACATTATCTCTCTGTCATATAAACCAACCATGGCCATTACCTGCTTGTTTAGCCAGGTGGAAAAGCAAAAGAAAATGAGAGGGAAAACTTGTAAACCTTTATACAGTCACTTCTTTTTCCCAAGTACACTGTGTCTTTAAACAAGATGTTAATTACGCTTTGAATCTGTATTTTACATTCGACTTACAGCAGAAACAAGGCTTTTTATAGCAATAATGTCAGCTGTCTTTGAAGAATGCAATTTTTAATGTCATTGCCATGCAGATCAAGATATTCATCAGCCCTGACAATCAACCAAGGTCTATTCTATTTGTATTACTTCTGCTGTTATTACTTCTAAAAATTACACATAATTTTCCTTTCACATTCTCATTGTCCCTTTCAGTACAGATGCATGAACTTCCAGAACTGTTTCATAGTCTTCTTCTTCATGTTTTTTTTTTAACAAATTGCTAACCAACAGTAATTGTTAAACAATCTCTTGTCATGAGTTATTCATTATAAATATTGGTAATTACCATAAATGTAGCTTTCTCTCAGCGCTATTTTGTGCACAGGAAAACAACCAACGCATAGTTCAAAGAATGTAAAATTACAGCGTGAACATTACATACTCCTTCCTTCTTCAGCTGGGAAAAATAAAGATTTAAACTTTAAGAGCATCTTAGCTTCTCAAGCATGTGTCAATCAGCAGAAGGTTCTCTAATGAAGAAAGTGCAACTCAGAAAAATTATTGGACCACATTTATCAAGCAGTCTGCACCAGAACTCTTCTGTAGATTCCTCATAAATATGTGTGCAAACTGCTTGCACATGTATTTATGAAATGTTTGCACCAGTATTGTGTCGTGGCTGCCATATGCACATGGTAACACAAGACGCATTTCAGAACGTATTCGCATCAGCCACCACATTAATGTCGGAAGTCCAACATTATTTATTGCATGCCGTTAAACTAAGAGCACCAGAAAAAAACTGGTCCACTCATTCTTTGTACTTTGGGGGCTTGCAGGGTGCGCCGGTTCTCACTCGCTAGTGAGGCAAACTCCACATAGTACAGTTTGCCTCAATATTAATAAATGTGGGCCATTGTGTTCATATTATATCTTCCCTACCTTGGTTGAATTAGTTGGACATATGTCTTTTCAATCGTATTAACTATATAACTATGTATATCTAAAGGTTTAGGTTTCCCAGGAATGCAGGAAATACCCCCTGGGGCAGGGTCAGCCTTTTCTCCAAGTTCTGAAGACCAGTTAGACCATCACAATACTAGGATGTTTGGTTTGGGGGCTGGATGTGCCTGACATGTTCCCTTTAAGTCAAACGTTATAATCTTCAGTCTGAAAATTTGTACCTGTCTATTTTTTTTTGTTTTGAGATCAAATTTCCTTTTTTAAAATTATTATTAATATTTATTCATTTATATTATATCGTGTTAACTCTAGCAGCTGGGTCCGTTGTTTTTTTATGATTCTATGAAAAAAAATATAATAACATATAAACAAACATCACAAATTTGGAGCAAAGCGTCATACTCTTTTTCCTACTGCAACTGCGGATTAGAAACTTTTTGCAAATGTTTGCACTTTTTAAAACATCTACAATTGCATTGCAAAGATAAAACTGGTGCAACACTGGAAAAATCGGTGGTTGCAAACCAAGGACAATTGAAAAATGTGCGAAAAAAGTGCAAATCTACCAATGTGCCCAGAAAAGTTGCAAAAAGAAGTGCAAAGAAAGAGTAAAGAATGTGATAAATCCTCCCCTCTCTATATCAGTAATGGTGTCCAAAAGTACATTGAACCTCCTTGAAATATCTAGCACACCTGTGCGAGATTTTTTAAAATTCTCTTACATCTGATATACATATATAGATCTTTTTTGTTTAGACCCAAACCATTTCTTCCATATCATTGTGTAGTCTTCCAAAAAGTTTTCATTGTATCTGTGGGGCAACAACCATTACGAGTAACCATTTCACCCACAACAAATCTGTTAATGGCGCTACACTTCACAATGCCTACCTTCAGCAGCAAGTTCAGAACACAAAAAGCTTGTAGCTTGTAAAAGTTACAGTAGAGGGATGTTCATAAAAAGAGAGGTCATAAAATATTCATAGTATTAAAGTTACATTACCCTATTAAACAGTAATGCAAACAAGAATGTCAAAGTATAGGAATAGTATTTCCACAAGGTCTTAATGTCACACTACACAGATAGTTCAGATGATGAATGCCAAGTAACAGCATGTGAATTTCTTAGTGCATAGATAATCAACGATACTCAATGATATTACAGTCCAGGAATGATAAAATGTCTGAAATTACATTAGGTTGCAAAACTAGAAATGGTTACACCATTAATGGCACCTTATGTAGTTAGTTGAAAGTGAACCCCTTAGTTATAGTTTCCTCTTATAGCTGCCGTGCCTACTCCCTTTTTAGATACCTAAAATGGTTTATCTATCTTGTGCTGCGAGTTCTGAGCTTGTGAAACACACCCAGAGCTGTTCTGCTTGAGGCTGTGATTGACAGCTTGCACTGCAGAGTTCATTCCCTTGGCTAAGCTGTGTGTGTGTGTTCTGCTGAAATTTCGGTGGTTTTGTCTTGTTTCTGAGCTGGGGGTGTGTCAATCTAGGCTTGTTGTAAGTATACCAGTACAAATGTAGCAGTGTGTATTCCGATCCCAACTACATTTTTTAACTACTGTAATGTCTCTCTAATTTTCACTTGGTAATCCTGACCTTTAGCTGTCTGTCTCACCATGTTGATTTTTCATCTGTTCTGAGCACAAACTCAGAGGAGGTCAGCCAGTTTCCATCTGTCGTTTAGGGCAAGCCTGGCACGTAGGCAGGAACAAAGCTTGTGGGTGAGCTCAGGGCCTACACCTTTTACCACTTGAAAAAGGCTCAGACGAGCCGTATTACATCCGTTTGGATGTAATTACCATTTTGAAAAAATAAAGAATGAACTTTGATGCCACTTCTTAGTGCCGGGACTTCTTTCGGATTCACTAAATTATAAATAACATTTGAATTGGAAATTGGTATTGTAAAGGGCCCACAAAGTAGTGTTGTATTGTAAACTTTAGGATTCTAAGAATGATGCATTTATTTAATCAATTGAGCCATGTAGGGAAGAGTCACAGAAAAAAACTGTAGTTTGTCAAATGTAACAGTTCATTTGAAGCATTTACAATTGTCTGGAAATACTTGTCAGCCTTACAAAGTGGACTGTTAATTAAGAGACTATGCAAGTGACAGACAGAGCCATTGTGGTGCTCTCAAGCAAACAAGCAGATGCAGAATTTACAATGCATTTTCAATAGAGCAGTGAAGAAAAACACACAGTAGTTATTTCCCTTGTTCTCTAAATTTTATACCAGTTATCACTACTACAAAAATGCTGAGTCTATAGAGGTTTGACAGAGACATTCTTTATTCCATCCTTGTTGCAGCCTGTTTGTCGCAAACACTTTCACACCATTCATTGCTTCCCAGAAGGTCAGTAATACAATCTCAATTTATTTAAGTGTTATTTAGGAAAATGAATGTGCTTACAGTAAGAAAAATCAGTACAATGCTTTTCAATTATGAAAATTACACATATGAGAAATGGTTTCCATGACAATACTATATTGGACACACAACATAAAGGATATTAATGTCTGGTTTTCACAAAAATTACATTTAATCAAATGTTAAAATATGTTTCCTGCCCTCCCTCAAGTGTTAGAAGTGTCAATTTTAAACATTGTTTATTATGATCTGCAAAATATCTCAACTGCAATTCAACAAAAAAATTACAGAGAATTCCCAAAATAGTCGAGTGATTCCCGCACTGATATATTTCTGAAACTTGGACTATGTTTCTGTCAAGGCAAATTAGGTCAATGTATCTAAATGGAGAGTCATGGGATAATCAAACATAACTGAGGACATTATTAGCTGATACATTTTTCATTGTTTTCTTCTGTGCCATGTAGAAACATTATTATTAATGTTAAACAGAAATAAAGCTTACCTTGAGACTGAGCTTTACCAGATAAAATAATAGTAAAGAGCTAAAGATGGCTGCAACTAAACCAATTGGTTTTGAATACAGAGGAAGGTAAGTCACAATTCAGAAAATTTCCTTGGATAGCTAAAATAATAAAAATGATTGGACAGATGGGAGGGTTTTTTAATTTTTAGAAGCACATTGTGGGGCATAATTGTTGTCCAAGGGTACACTATACCCTTATATAATGTGGAGATGTCCTATAAGAAGCTTAAAACATCTGGGATGCAAATTCTGCAATGACAAGTCAAGGCCAGAAAAATTGGTCATAGGGTTCTGGACCCAGTGCACTGCTAGATCCTTTTCTATTTTTGTGTCTTTCTGGGTCCTAAGTTGTACCTGCTCCCTAAGGGGTGAGATAGATCCCCACATTTGCCTTTTTTGCTGTTGAGCTTTGCTTATACAAAATATTGTTTTTCCTGCTGACGTGAGTACCATAGCCCCCCTTTTGCACTCCTGCAATGGCCACAGACATGCCAAGTGTGAATGAGACCAGACTTACAAAAGCGGCCTCAGTATTTGGGGATGATCAAAATCCCAACACACCTACTCTCGATGTTAAGAACATGACAAAAGATCTGGAGAGTGTATTTATGCAGGAATGCAGGATCTGGTGGGATCGAACAACTTTGGATAACTATTTAAATAAAGATATGATCCCCAGGGGCTTAAGGTTGAAGAAGATACCGACATATATTTACTCAGGAGTGGAATAACTCAGGATAAGTTCACCCAGGAGTGGAATAACATCCTATCTGTCTGTTCAAAAGATCTCATGAAATTAATTATTTCCTATGAGGATGACAAACTCGCACAGAATAAGATAGACATTGACAAAAAAAAGCAAGAATTGTCAGAACGAACAGACACAAATAATATGGAGTCACTTATCAATCAATTACAATTAAATATAGAAACAATGGAACAAGATATTATGGAGAAGAAAAGAAATAAATTCAAACGGGACACTTACGATTATGCACATGATCAGGTGTATGAATGGGGGAGGTGGGAGAAACCATGGAACACACCCCGTTCTATCCTAAAAAAAACTACCTCAAAGACGACGCTTTCATGATAATCCTAAGGTGAATTTTAGCTCGTCTGAAGTGGAAACCTCAAATGTCGACACAGATGTATCCGATGTGGAACCTACACAGAGAAAAAACGCTTCGTATTACAAAAAATCCAAAAACAAGAAGCAGGGGTCAAAAAACGCACGAGGAGAGGAGGTCGGAAACACAGAAGAAAAAAATGTCCAGATCCAGGAGCGGAACCTCAGAAGTCAACGACAAAAATAATAACAACAGATACCCTGGGTGTACAAGACGTTTTGAACCTCTCAGACTCCCCTCTCACTGTAGATCAAGTGAAAGTATTGTCAATGGGCCTCAATTTCTCAATGACATCTGATTTTGACCTGTTCAACACCTTAAAGGACATTAACCGTTTTGTTAGGGGACTCACGGTTAAAAACATTTTTTGACAGATCCTCAGCCTCCTGACACCACAGAAATGTATCCTGAAGCCAATTCTCTACAACAGCCTCACTATGATAATAAATTTAGTGATATGAGTTTTCCAGATCAACTTACCATAGTTACACTGGCGAATATCAATGATAACAATGAAGACAGGCTTAATATTACCGCTGAATCTTGTGTATTTGATGTTCCTAATTCCAATTTTTACCCTGTACAGGCTAGGGTTGAAGCTATGGACAGGTTCCAAGAAGCTATCGAACGCGACTTGAGAGATCTCCACTCTAACATCATCCGTGCCCCCTCTAATCTTACTTATAGACAACGCATAGCCTTAAAGACTCTCACTGACGATGATACCAGGGTCATCAAAATGGCCGATAAGGGTGGCACGGTTGTTGTTATGAGTCGTGATCTCTATCAAAAACAAGTTGAGAACTTATTAGCGGATGAACAAGCCTATCGCTTATTACAGGCAGATCCTACTAAAATATTTTCAAAAGAAATGTTTCATATCATAGATGAGGGGGTGGCACTAGGGGTTATCACCAATAAACAGGCACAATATCTCAAGAATTCGAACCCCACTATGGCCATTATGCATGCATTGCCAAAAATTCATAAAGGTACCGATCCCCCACCGATGAGACCCATCATATCGGGGATCGGTTCCCTGAATGAACGTCTTTGCCAATGTCTTGATACATACCTACAGCCCCTAGTTAAGCGAATACCGGGTTACTTACAGGATACGGGGGATGTTTTAAGAGGTCTACAGAGAGTCACGTGGAGGCAAGACTATTCTTGGGTCGGCTGCGACGTGGTTTCTCTTTATACCTCCATACCCCATCAGGTTGCCATGCAAGCATTGGACCTTCATCTTACCAAATACAGTGGCTATGAACAGAACTTACAACTGTTGCTTAAAGATGTCACGTGGTATCTTTTGACTCATAATTTTTTCACATTTAATGACCTTTTTTATTTACAAATACAGGGAGTCTCCATGGGGGCTAAATTTTCCCCCTCCCTGGCCAACCTGGTCATGGCTATGTGGGAGGAACATTTCATATTTACGCCACAAAATCCCTATCACAATGACGTTTGCTGGTACGGCAGATACATAGACGATCTGCTCCTGGTTTGGAGCGGGGATGTGTCTGCCGTACCAGCTTTTGTCACATACATCAATAATAACACATATAATCTCAGGTTTACGTTTTCTGCACATAACACATACATGGAATTTCTGGATTTGAAGATAGCGATAGATGAGTCAGGGACAATTTCTACTTCTACCCACCGCAAAAAAACGGCAGGCAACACCATTTTGCATGCACGCAGTGCGCACCCTATGCATGTAGTCAAGGCAATCCCCATCGGGGAAATGACCAGGTCCCGCAGAAATTGTAATAATATGACGGATTACAAACGTGAAGTTCTTTACATCAGAAATAGACGTAGTACCAGAAAATACCCTAACTGGATGCTCGATCGGGCTGAAGCGATAGTCGCTACAAAAAATCGTACGGACATACTTAGACGAAAAGACAAACGAGAATACAAAAACACAACCCCTGATACACCGTGTCTCGCCATTCAATACTCCAACCAATTTCGTGACATTAAAAATATCTTCTCAAAATACTTACCCATTCTACAATCTGATCAAAGTCTAGCACAAATATTATCCAATGGAGTTAAAATTGTAGCAAAGAAATCTCCTACTATTGGCAACAAGGTGTCTCCCAGTTACTTTGGTACTAAAACTCGACACAGATCCACATGGTTACACCATAAGGGATTTTATAAATGTGGAGCATTTCCATGCAAAACTTGTTCTTTTGCAAGACAAACAAAATTCTTCTCTAACTCAGCTAATACACAAACATATGACATCACACAATACCTTAATTGCAACTCAGATCATGTTGTTTATATCATCAGATGTAAAACATGTGAACATATGTATGTAGGCTGTACCACCAGAAGATTTAAATTAAGATTTCTTGAACATCTCAGGGACATTCGAAATTGGCACAAACTCACAGCTCTACAACAAGTAGATAAAAGAAAGTCCCTTTCAGGAGCAGCCAAACATTTTATTGAATGTCATAAAGGTGAAATTTCATCCCTAGAAACTTTCATCATAGAACAGGTCCATCTCCCCAAACGGGGAGGCGATAGACATAAAATACTGGTAGACCGTGAAGCCTATTGGACATTGGTTCTTAATACTAGTTATCCGAGGGGTATGAAATATAGGAGAGAGCTCATGTATCATTATTGATTCTATTTTTAAATGTTTAACACACTGTTAAAAAGGACGAGGAAACATAATACATGAACATACATTCACTTTGTTGCGGCATTTTCGCAACTGAAAAATTAATTAAATTTGCATTTTTGTATTGTTTTTTGTCCTACTTACAGTTAAGTGTATCTGTCACTAATGTCTTCTCGCGTTTTTCCCTGCACGGTTTTTGTCTTGCCGGGCTCTCTACATGGAAGTTTGTTTTCCGCTGCATTGTTGTCACTGGTTGACATGGCAACGTCGGAGGACACTTCCGGTGGGAGCGTCCGTCAGACACTTCCGGAGGATTGCGAGTCGAGCGGGACTAAGAGTAAGTTTTTACACTTAATCTGTTTTTCCTATCTGAAACACTACAGTATTCACACAGTGTCTCCTTTTCACATATATTAACAATAATAGTCGGTATTCTATTGTCAGTGGCAGTTTTTCGTTTGTTTTTACTATTTGCATTTTAGGATTAAGACTCCACCTCTCTCTTTAGACGCATGACTGGGCGTGGCAGTAGTTGGGTGTTAGGAGTATATATCCATGTTTCATTAGTTTAAACATCAGCCATGAGTAAGGACGTGTGGCACGTCTGAAACGCGTAGGTCTCTGCCCTACAAATTTTTTCCATTGGTACGTTCATGTCATACAGGATGCAAAGCCACAGCTTTTTGTATTAATTTTGCTACCATTTTTAATCTGAAGAAACTTTGGAAAATAAAGATTCACTTTTTATCTACACCTGGTGCGGCATGCGTTTTCTTCCATTCAACATTCATCTTTTACTCGTGGTCCCCGAGTAGCAGCCAGCACAGAAACCGACATATAAGGTGAGCGGTCAACTATATTTTTCTATTTTTAGATCCTTCTTCTGCCTGTGTCTAAATAGTACTGTAGTCATTGACTAATCTGCCATCTGAATGTTGCCAGCACCGTCAGAGGGTTGTCATCAGTTATTATTAATGACATCAGCATTTTTGATTAGGGTGTGGGTGATTTGTTGAGATTTGTCTAGTATTCAGATAAATTTTTAATAAACAAAATTTTTCTTTTTTTTTTTTACTGAGACAATACATAAAGAATAGAGATGAGCGAACATACTCGTCCGAGCTTGATGCTCGTCCGAGCTTGATGCTCGTTCGAGCATTAGCGTACTCGAAACTGCTCGTTGCTCGGACGAATACTTCGCCCGCTCGAGAAAATGGCAGCTCCCGCCGTTTTGCTTTTTGGCGGCCAGAAACAGAGCCAATCACAAGCCAGGAGACTCTGCACTCCACCCAGCATGACGTGGTACCCTTACACGTCGATAGCAGTGGTTGGCTGGCCAGATCACTGTCTGGATGTCTGGATGCCGCTAGGGAGAGAGCTGCTGCTGGTCAGGGAAAGCGTTAGGGTGTTCTATTAGCTTACTGTTAGGCAGGAGTGATTCTACAAGAACCCAACAGCCCTTCTTAGGGCTACAATAACGTTATACTTTTTTTAAATTTTATTTGCAGCTAGTACCATATTGTGAGGAATTTGCAGGGGGACTTGCTACCGTTGTGTTTAGCTCTTAGTGACACACATATCCACCTCAAACACCAAAGTGGGAAAATTTATTAGGGGTTTGATTTCAATTAGGCACAGTCTGCCATTTACTTTTTATTTTACGTTTATTTTTTCATAACTCAGCGTCATCTCATCTGGCATAACATGGGCTTTCATACTTGGCTAGAAAATAGCCATAGGAGAATCCAAACGGCTTACTTACGCCTACAATAGCGTTATATATATTTTATTTCTGGTTGATCTGCTGGTGGCTGTCCTTGCTGCAGTGCATCTACTACCAAATTGTGAGGAATTTGTAGTGAGACTTGCCACCTTTGTGTTTAGCGCTTAGTGACGCACATATCCATCGCAAAGACCGAAGTGGGAAAATTTATTAGGGGTTGGATTTCAATTAGGCACAGTCTGCCAGTTTCTTTTTATTTTACGTTTATTTTTTCATAACTCAGCGTCATCTCATCAGTGTGCTTTCATACTTGGCTAGAAAATAGCCAAAGGAGAATCCAAACGGCTTACTTACGCCTACAATAGCGTTATATATATTTTATTTCTGGTTGATCTGCTGGTGGCTGTCCTTGCTGCAGTGCATCTACTAGCAAATTGTGAGGAATTTGTAGTGAGACTTGCGACCTTTGTGTTTAGCGCTTAGTGACGCACATATCCATTGCAAAGACCGAAGTGGGAAAATTTATTAGGGGTTGGATTTCAATTAGGCACAGTCTGCCAGTTTCATTTTATTTTACGTTTATTTTTTAATAACTCAGCGTCATCTCATCAGTGTGCTTTCATACTTGGCTAGAAAATAGCCAAAGGAGAATCCAAACGGCTTACTTACGCCTACAATAGCGTTATATATATTTTATTTCTGGTTGATCTGCTGGTGGCTGTCCTTTCTGCAGTGCATCTACTAGCCAATTGTGAGGAATTTGTAGTGAGACTTGCGACCGCTGTGTTTAGCGCTTAGTGACGCACATATCCATCGCAAAGACCGAAGTGGGAAAATTTATTAGGGGTTGGATTTCAATTAGGCACAGTCTGCCAGTTTCTTTTTATTTTACGTTTATTTTTTCATAACTCAACGTCATCTCATCAGTGTGCTTTCATACTTGGCTAGAAAATAGCCAAAGGAGAATCCAAACGGCTTACTTACGCCTACAATAGCGTTATATATATTTTATTTCTGGTTGATCTGCTGGTGGCTGTCCTTGATACAGTGCATCTACTAGCAAATTGTGAGGAATTTGTAGTGAGACTTGCGACCGCTGTGTTTAGCGCTTAGTGACGCACATATCCATCGCAAAGACCGAAGTGGGAAAATTTATTAGGGGTTGGATTTCAATTAGGCACAGTCTGCCATTTCCTTTTTATTTTACGTTTATTTTTCCATAACTTAGCGTCATCTCATCTGGCATAGCAGTGTGCTTTCATACTTGGCTAGAAAATAGCCATAGCAATAGGATAGCATCGTTTGGTTTTAAAAACTAAAAAACACAACAAAAAAAAAAAAAACACAAAAAAACACAAAAAAAAGTAAAAAAAAAATTAAAGTTATAACTTTCATTTTCAAAATGTTTAACCCGAGGGCTAGGGGTAGAGGACGAGGGCGGGGACGTGGGCGTCCAACTACTGCAGGGGTCAGAGGCCGTGGTCCTGGGCGGGGTGAGACACCACCTGCTGATGAGGGAGCAGGGGAACGCCGCAGAGCTACACTCCCTAGGTTCATGTCTGAAGTTACTGGGACTCATGGTAGAGCACTGTTGAGGCCAGAACAGTGCGAACAGGTGATGTCGTGGATTGCCGACAATGCTTCGAGCAATTTGTCCACCAGTCAGTCTTCCACGCAGTCCACCCATGTCACCGAAATCGGCACTCCTCCAGCTCCTGCACCTCAGCCTCCTCCCCCCCAGTCTGCCCCCTCCCATGAAAATTTGGCATTTGAACCGGCATACTCTGAGGAACTGTTTTCTGGACCCTTCCCACAGTCACAAACCACTTGTCCGGTTGCTGCTGAGCAATTTTCCGATGCCCAGGTTTTCCACCAGTCGCAGTCTGTGGGTGATGATGACCTTCTTGACGTAGTGGAAGAAGTGTGTAAAGAGGTGTCCGACGATGAGGAGACACGGTTGTCAGACAGTGGTGAAGTTGTTGTCAGGGCAGGAAGTCCGAGGGGGGAGCAGACTGAGGGATCGGAGGATGATGAGGTGACAGACCCAAGCTGGGTTGAGAGGCCGGGTGAACACAGTGCTTCTGAGACGGAGGAGAGTCCTCGACCAGAACAGGTTGGAAGAGGCAGTGGTGGGGCCAGACGGAGAGGCAGGGCCAGAGCAGGTGCATCAGCGCCAAATGTGTCACGTAGTGAAGCTCCCGTGGCGAGGGCTCCCGCGGCGAGGGCTAGATTTTCAGAAGTCTGGAGGTTCTTTAAGGAAACACCGGATGACCGACGGACTGTGGTGTGCAACCTTTGCCAAACTAGGATCAGCAGGGGTTCCACCACTAGTAGCTTAACTACCACCAGTATGCGCAGGCATATGAATGCTAAACACCCCACTCAGTGGCACCAAGCCCGTTCACCTCCGGCCATGCACACCACTGCTCCTTCCCCTGTGTCAGCTGATAGTCAGCCCCCTGCCCAGGACCCTGGCACAAAAACCCCATCGTCGCCTCCACGATCCTCCACAGCATCCACCAGCGTTCAGCTCTCCATACCCCAGACGCTGGAGCGGAAACGGAAATATAGTGCAACCCACCCGCACGCCCAAGCCCTTAATGTCCACATCTCCAGATTGCTTAGCCTGGAGATGCTGCCCTATAGGCTAGTAGAGACCGAGGCCTTTCGCAACCTCATGGCGGCGGCCGCCCCTCGGTATTCGGTCCCCAGCCGCCACTACTTTTCCCGATGTGCCGTCCCAGCCCTGCACCAGCACGTGTCAGACAACATCATCCGTGCCCTGACCAACGCCGTTTCTGACAAGGTCCACCTGACCACGGACACGTGGACGAGTGCTGCCGGGCAGGGCCACTATATATCGCTGACGGCACATTGGGTTAACTTGGTGGAGGCTGGGACCGAGTCTGACCCTGCGGCTGGTCATATACTGCCGACGCCGAGGATTGCGGGGCCTACCTTGGTCCAGGTCTTTCAGGCCTACTATGCCTCCTCCTCCTCCCACCCCTCCTCCTCCTCCAAACTACCATCCGTGGGCATGGCGCCATCAGTCGGTAGCTCTAGGCACAGCAGCAGTGCCGTCGCTAAGCGACAGCAGGCGGTGTTCAAACTGCTGAGCCTAGGCGATAAAAGGCACACCGCCCAAGAACTATTACAGGGCATCACGGCGCAGACTGATCTGTGGCTGGCACCGCTGAACCTGAAGCCAGGCATGGTTGTGTGTGACAACGGCCGTAACCTGGTGGCGGCTCTGCAACTCGGCAGACTGACACATGTGCCATGCCTGGCCCATGTGTTAAATCTGATAGTTCAGCGTTTCCTCAAGACATACCCCAATCTGTCTGATTTGCTCACGAAGGTGCGCCGCATCTGTGCGCATTTCAGGAAGTCCAGCACAGATGCTGCCACTCTCAGGGCAGCGCAGCGCCGCCTCCAACTGCCCGCTCACCGACTGTTGTGCGACGTGCCCACAAGGTGGAATTCAACATTAACCATGTTATCCAGAGTTTACCAGCAGCGCAGAGCGATTGTAGACTGCCAGATGTCAACTTCCACCAGAACTGGTAGTCAGGTCAGTCAGCTTCCTCAAGTCTACAATGAGGAGTGGACGTGGATGTCTGATATCTGTCAGGTGCTGAGTAACTTCAAGGAGTCAACACAGATGGTCAGTGGCGATGCCGCCATCATCAGCCTCACCATCCCGCTGCTTGGCCTGTTGAAAAACTCTCTGATCAGCATGAAGTCGGAAGCTTTGCTCTCGTCACAAGAGACGGGGGAAGAAGATTCCCTTGTTGATAGCCAAAGCACCCTTAGGTCTGTTTCTCAGCGCATATCGGAGGAGGTGGAGGTGGAGGAGGATGAGGAGGAAGAGGAGGAGAATGTTGGCGAGACAGAAGAGGGGACCATTGTTCAGTCCTTCACTGTTCAGCGTGTATGGGCAGAAGAAGAGGAGTTGGAGCAGTTGGAGGAGGAGGAAATGGACAGTCAGGCCAGTGAGGGGAGTGAATTCTTACGCGTTGGTACTCTGGCGCATATGGCAGATTTCATGCTAGGCTGCCTATCCCGTGACCCTCGCGTTCAAAGAATTTATTCCAGCACCGATTACTGGGTATTCACTCTCCTGGACCCACGGTACAAGACAAATCTTTCCACTCTCATCCCTGGAGAGGAAAGGAGTGTGAGAATGCATGAATACCAGCAGGCCCTGGTGCACAAGCTGAAACACTATTTCCCTTCTGACAGCGCTAGCGGCAGAGTGCGTAGTTCTGCGGGACAAGTAGCAAGGGAGAGTAGGCGAGCAGGCAGCTTGTCCAGCACTGGCAAGGGTACGCTTTACAAGGCTTTTGCCAGCTTTATGTCACCCCAGCAAGACACTGTCACCTGTCTCCAGTCTCGGCAGAGTAGGGCTGATCTTTACAGAAAGATGGTGAGGGAGTACGTAGCTGACCATACCATCGTCCTAAATGATCACACAGCTCCCTACAACTACTGGGTTTCAAAGCTGGACATGTGGCACGAACTGGCGCTGTACGCCTTGGAGGTTCTTGCCTGCCCTGCCGCTAGCGTGTTGTCCGAGCGGGTTTTCAGTGCAGCTGGTGGCATCATCACCGATAAGCGTACACGCCTGTCGACTGACAGCGCTGACAGGCTGACGCTTATTAAGATGAATAAAGCCTGGATTTCTCATAATTTCCAATCTCCACCAGGTGAAGGAAGCTCGACCTGAATAATTTATGCACTCCTCCTCCTCCTCATTTTCCTCCTTCTCCTCCTCTTTGTACACTAAAGCAGAGGAAACTGGCTATTTTTTGACAGGGCCCACTGGCTCTAGCTATAGTACTTTATGCATTTAATTTTTCTGGAGGGCCACCTACCCGGTCCTCTGTTTTAAACAATTTTTGGGAGTGCCACATACAGGCACTCAATCTATTTTATTTTTCTGGAGGGCCACCTACCTGCTCCTCTGGTTTGAAAACTTTTTTGGACTTCCACATATAGGCACTCAATCTATTCCATTTTTCTGGAGGGCCACCTACCTGCTCCTCTGGTTTGAAAACTTTTTTGGACTGCCACATACAGGCACTATCCAAATTAAATTGTCTCCATAGCAGCCTCCACACGTTGTCTCCATTGCTACCTCCAAAATTCGTCCATATAGCTGCCTCCATACATCGTCCCCTTATCAAACGAGGTGTGTCAGGCAGAAATTTGGGTTGTTTTCATGGATTCCACATCAAAGTTGTTAACTTTGTCGCCACCCTGCTGTGTTATCCACAAAATATACTGGCAAACTTTTACCATTTAGGGATATTATTTCAGCGCTTCTTGCGCATCTGTTTACATTCCCCTCACCCGCCATATCCCAAACTTATAAGAACGCTACTACACTTAACTTGGTGCAGGCTGGGACCGAGTCTGACCCTGGGGCTGGTCATATACTGCCGACGCAGAGGATTGCGTGGCCTACCTCGGTCCAGGTCTCAAAGGCCTACTATACCTCCTCCTCCTCCCACCCCTCCTCCACCTCCTCCTCCTCCGAATTACCATCCGTGGCCATGGCGCCATCAGTCGGTAGCTCTAGGCACAGCAGCAGTGCCGTCGCTAAGCGACAGCAGGCGGTGCTCAAACTGCTGAGCCTAGGCGATAAAAGGCACACCGCCCAAGAGCTATTACAGGCCATTCCACATCAAACTTGTTAACTTTGTCGCCACCCTGCTGTGTAATCCACAAAATATACTGGCAAACTTTTATCATTTACCGATATTATTTCAGCGCTTCTTGCGCATCTGTTTACATTCCCCTCACCCGCCATATCCCAAACTTATAAGAACGCTACTACACTTGATCTTATACAAAAGGTTCTTAGAAGTGCTGTTTGGGGAGTAGCCTAGAGACAGGGGCTTGGATTGGCGAAAGCTCGCCTGGAAGCGGAGCGCCAGCTCCATCCCAAGATCCAACTAACATAGTTTTAACTGCAGCACCTTTAATCTACTACTAGTTCACTGCCTCCATAATAATAATAATAATAATCTTTATTTATATAGCGCCATCATATTCCGTAGCGCTTTACAAATCATAGGAAACAAATACAAATGTAATGTAACAGAGCACAACATTTGTATGGAACAACAGGAACAACAAGCTCGCCAGAGCTTACGGTTTATGAAGATGATGGGGTAACACGAGGTAAAAGAATATTTAATGGTCAAGCCATTCTTCTTAGGGAATAGAACAAAATATAATAAATGGAATTGCTGTCGCTTGAACCACTCAGCCGTCATCTTATATACCAGGTCCAGGGTGAATGGGACTGCAGAGAAGTCTGGTGCCTGTTGGTTGCTGGATAACAGATGGGAGGACGACACAGGACGGGTTAGTAGAAGAGTTAAAACTTCATGCAGTTAATGAGTGTTATAGGCTTGCCTAAAGAAATGGGTTTTAAGAGCACGTTTGAAACTTTGGAGGTTAGGTATTAGTCTGATAGTCCGGGGCAGAGCATTCCATAGAATTGGTGCAGCTCTAGAGAAGTCTTGGAGACGCGAGTGGGAGGTCCGCACTAGGGTAGAGGTTGATCTAAGATCACTGGCGAATCTAAGAGCACGGGTTGGGCGATAGACTGAGATAAGAGAGGAGAGGTAGGGGGGTGCAGCATTATACAGAGCTTTATGGATGAGGGTTATTATTTTAAACTGTATTCGAAAGGAGACTGGCAGCCAGTGCAGCGACTGGCATGAACTGTAGGCATACATGGTCCCCTTATCAAACGAGCTGTGTCAGGCAGAATTTTGGGTGGTTTTCATGGCTTCCATGTTAACTTTGTCGCCACCCTGCTGTGTAATCCACAAAATATACTGGCAAACTTTTATCATTTACCAATATTATTTCAGTGCTTCTTGCGCATCTGTTTACATTCCCCTCACCCGCCATATCCTAAACTTATAAGAATGCTACTACACTTGATCTTATACAAAAGGTTCTTAGAAGTGCTGTTTGGGGAGTAGCCTAGAGACAGGGGCTTGGATTGGCGAAAGCTCGCCTGGCAGCGGAGCGCCAGCTCCATGCCAAGATCCAACTAACATAGTTTTAACTGCAGCACCTTTAATCTACTACTAGTTCACTGCCTCCATACATGGTCCCCTTATCAAACGAGCTGTGTCAGGCAGAATTTTGGGTTGTTTTCATGGCTTCCATGTTAACTTTGTCGCCACCCTGCTGTGTAATCCACAAAATATACTGGCAAACTTTTATCATGTACCGATATTATTTGAGCGCTTCTTGCTCACCTCCTTTGGTTCCTCTCTGCCACCCATTGGTTTGAAGCCTGAGTCCATTTAGGGTATGTCGCCATGCCACTCTCTAGCCTGCCGCTGCTGCCGCTGCCTCTGCATGCCGTCCCCTATAGTGTCAGGGTCAATTATTGGATGTTTTAGATGCTATCTAGCTTCATTCTGTCACTCTGTCATGGCCATGCTTTTGCCCATAATTTTGGCATAATGGTGCGATTAAGCAGCCTCAGAGGCATCCATGCATGCTGCCCCTGCTGTTTCCTGTCCATTTCCGTGGTGTTTCCATCCTTTTCTGAGGTTCCCAGGTGTTTGGCCAAGCTTCCCTGTGCAGAGCCTTGGTCCCCTTGAAAAATGCTCGAGTCTCCCATTGACTTCAATGGGGCTCGTTATTCGAGACGAGCACTCGAGCATCGGGAAAAGTTCGTCTCGAATAACGAGTACCCGAGCATTTTAGTGCTCGCTCATCTCTAATAAAGAACACTTTCCAAAGGCAAAAATTACCTCAAAGGAAATCTACATAGGTATTTGTGTCTATTGTTTTCTTGTCTTTTTTTTTTTTAAAACAGTCGCACAAAATTTGCAGATTCTTCTGACCCCCTTCTAAAATATTTCCAATGCATGGTTGGACTGGAGTTTATATCCGACAAAATTGTGCCATTTTAGAGTGTAAATTTGTTTTGGGCTAACCTTTCTAGGTGACTGGAAAAGTCACAAAAAAAAGACTAAGATAAAGGACCCCCTTTAATTCAGCACTTTGATTCTGAGCCTTAATAGAAATGTTGGGGATTGATATACTCTATATATTAGATATACCATGGATAATTGCTGACCCTTGCTTGGCAACAGTATAGGCACCAGTTACATCATCTCCTTTCTCTGGTTATCTTATTTATGAGCCATGTATAAAGAAAGGATAACATCCCTGAAGTTTCCTCACAATAAGCTATATATTGCAATACAAGGTTAGAAACAACACACACATCTGGGTCTCTAAATTGTGGACAAAATGTGTGGCACAGCCGAAGATCTGAATTCGTCCCTTAAATTCCTTAAACTTTCTGTCCCATAGGACACTAACTGCTTGAGTCCCCATAGAGGGGTTTATGGGGGAAAAGAACCAAACTTAATAATATTAGTAATATTGCTGAAAGACCTTTACCCTTTGACCATGAGCAAAAGGGTTGGTAGCGTTGTCCCTGAATCTTTTCAAATCCCGCCCCCAGGGCAAACAAAGAGTAGAGTAACCAAACCAACATGAAAGCAATTTTCCAGTGGTTCCTAGCAAATGAATTTTGCCCTTAAGATGTTTGAGTTGGGATGGTACAAAATAAAACCATAAGTTTGGCAGTGCCATCCCACCCAAATATTAACCCTTCTGCAAGTATTTATTATGAGTACAGGCAGACTTTTTTCCACTCCAAAGACCGAAATATGGAGAGAAGTAGTGCTGTGGTATCCACAATAATGTATTATGAACTGTAATTTTGGTATGAGCACATTTTAAGAAGGTTTCCACAACCAACTGGGGACATAAGGAGCTTTCACCAGGTTGATTCTGCTTGAGCGAGTTGGTTGAGAACTAAACAAACCCTCAGGAATAGTTTGTGTTAGATGCTCATAAAGATGTGATTTTTCTTTGTGCGCTAGTTTTTATCATTCTTTTCAAATCACACATAGGGTCCATCACATGATGGACTTTATGGTGTCTTTCACATTCATGGAAAGAAAAATGATGCATGCTGTGCTATTCTTCCCATAAAATGTGACATAATTACCAATAAAGGCTCTAAATATTATATTTAGAACTAATTGGTTCCTCGGGACTACCCACATAGAGTTTTTTTCACTAGGGAGTACTAGGAATAAAAAGGTTGAAAAACACTGAACTTAGACATCCTTAACATCTAAAATCTGCCGACTAACTAAAGTTCCATTTGATATTATGGTTGGTCTAGTTAAAGGGAACCTGTCACTACATTTATCACAAATACAGGTAGTCACAAGTTCCTATAGAGCCCTATTAACTAACTGACACATTTCTTTTAACTAAAAATTCTTCCCCTGAGATCCCCAAATATTCAACTTTATAGTTTTACCTGGTATCTAAGCATGGCTACAGTGAGTCGAGGTGGGCGTGGCCTCTTCGGGCTGAATCCAGCAGCTCCTCTCCATCCTATCTCTGTATGTGACCAGGGTGACATCATTGCAGGTCCTTCAGCTTTTTAGGATTAGAAAACTTTACACCAAACATACATGTCATGAAATCACAGCATATTGTATCACATGAAATCACAGCAGCCTGCATGGAGAGGAGTAGAAGTCCATGCAGGTTGCTGTGATTGTCTTTTTTTGGTCAGATATGTACATGGGGTACAGCTTGCTAATGTTAAGTAGCAGAAGGATCTGTGATGATGTCTCCCTGACATTAGGCCACGTCCCTTGACTCGCTCCAAAGATGTATAGATACCAGGCAAGATTAAAACTCAGATTTTATGGGGATTTGAGGGAAACAATTTTTAGCTATAAGAAGGGGGTAAGATAGTTATTAGGGATCTATAGGAACTTGCCACTAGCTGTATTTGTGAAAAATGTGGTGACTGGTTCCCTTTAACCAACATTAACCTGCCTTGTGAACTACAATGTGAAGCCGCAGTAACCTTACAGCATGTTGCTACTGTGTTAAGGTTGCTCTATGGGCATGTATTCCCATCTTAGAGCTCATTCACATGGCCATGTGCTTGCCCAGACCAGATCCCGGCATAGGGTTGGGAAAAGGAGATGGGAGGGGTGAAAGTTCTTTACCCCTCCTCCCTCCAGAAGAAGATGGCCGCTCGACTCGGGGGAGCCATAGAGGTCTATGGGGGCTGTCATCTGGTCACAAATTATACAATCAGATCACGACCCCCATAATGGCTGTCTGAATGAGGCCTGAGAGTGCAGGGGGGCTAAATTGAAAACAAGAATCACCCAGGGATGAATAATTGGGCTTCTCAGCTCTTGGCCCCCAACTTTGTGCTCCTGTAGAGCTTCTCCCTTCTGCTCCTTCACAGCTTGGTGAGCTGACATCAGTGAGGAAGGGAGGAGCTGTACAGGAGCACAGAGCTGGGGGCCAAGAGCTGAGCAGTCTGCAGTGCAGACAAGCCACATGTTGTTTTATGAAATACATTCAAACCAAAGCCCATCCCCAGGGACTACACAGAGGATTCTGCCAGGAAAACAGGTAAGGTATAACACACAATTATATTGTAATGCAAATGCTCAGAGAAAGCAGAAAGGCATAGTTGCAATGCAGCTGTAATAGGATTCTGCAACCTGTCTTAAATGTTAATTATTTATTTTATTATAATTTTCTCTGGGGCTGTATGAAAATAAAAATTACAACTCCCTTATGTAAGGCAATTCCCAGATAAACTTCCAGGGCCATAACTTTCAGATCGTATGTGGATTTCAAAAAACAAAAACAAACATCAAATTGAGCAGCATCTTGGAAACGGGAACTAATGGGTTTAAGCATCTTCTGATATTTTTCCAAAGAAAGGGGTATGCTCAAGTAAGCTTCTTCTTGTATCAGGCAGCTGGTGGGGAAAGCAACTCACAACCTATTCTCAGGGGAAATCGTTAGGAAAGTGACAGTAAGCCTCATAAGTCACACCACTTGTCTTTATTACTGAAGTACAAGGTTCAGGTCAGATAGAAGGGACTGATCCTAACAGTCACTGCTAGAGTATATGAGCAAAATGTTATAATAAAATTGGTTAAGGAAACATCAATGTTGGAGAGGGGAAAATAAGGCTGTCTTATAAAAGCTTTTTAATGTGGTTATCTGCAATTTCTCTATCAAATTTCCCATTTGTCTGATTAATTGACAATGTTGTCCTGAACCCCCATTCAGTATGAAGCCAGACCACAATGGAGAAGACACAATCTTGATAAACAGCTTGATATTAATGTTTAGTAAAGTGTACCCCCTCATAATTATAAAGCATCTTCACATGATCTCTGCCTCCCTCCTGAGTGTGCAAGGAGAAGCAGCCGTTAGTACGTAGTGGTAACCATTCAGTTTCTTGTGTAAACAAACTATGATTGGCGTTGAGTGATGAAATAAGAAAGAGGGATGGTTTATAGATATTGCCCGATAACTGGGACAGGACAACACAGGATAACCTTTACCTTGCCAAAATGTAACTAAAAGTACACTAAATATAAAACTTAGAGGAAGGGTGAGGTAAGATAGGCTTCAAGTCAGCTTTGATTTTCCCATGAAGGATCCTTTTACAGTTCCCATGCCTCTGTCTGTATATTAATATAGATAAATAAACAAGAGCCGTGCGTTGACCTCCGAATTCACTAAGATTGTGCGCCCGGTATCCTGCATGTATCGCTTCCCCGCTCAGGTCTGCCAGAGTTCACCTTCTTCTTCCTGGTGCATGTAAGTGCATTGTCTTGTGGCACAATTTAAATGTTAAATCCCGGGCTCAGTCCAAATCCGTCGGATTGTCCGACGGCCCGCCCCCCGATTTCTGTCGCATGAAATCCATCGCCGATGCGCCAAAATCCGGCATGTGCAACACAATTCCCTCTTAAATCCCTGGCCTGGCGGCACAATCCCCGAAAAGTCGTAAAAACCTGGCGGAAAATCGGCCACGGGGCCCTTAGTAAATAAGCCCATTTATCTCTTTTCTTTGTTTTCGAGTGTCTGCTGATATGTGACTTTGTTCTCATCCCCTTTATATAATTCTCAAACGAGAGCTGTGCTTACTTTTTATATACCCAGTGATCAGGAGGGACCTGCTGTGTATTTTACACAGTGACGGGTTTAGGAAGCAGTCATACGGGTGTCTCCATTTTGGTTGTATCTCTTTAACTCTTTTAAATGTTTTTAATTAGATTTTCCCTATTCCCTATGCCCATGTTTTACAATTTTCTGTATTTTTTTTTTTGAGGAAAGACATTTTTTTCTGAAATCCATTTGTTTATTATTGTGTCATCATATACACAAAATAACTTTTCTATTTGATGTGCGCAACTTTAGCATTACAATGTTTCTCTTCTGTTTGAAAAATCTATGAGTATATTAGGCTTATGCAGTGAGAGGGGAGAAAAAGTAGACGAGGAGAAGACTTATTATTTATCATACATCACAGTGCCGGACACCAATACAAAACCAATCACTTTAACAGAAGCATAGAGAGCAAATGAACAATTTGCAGAAAATATAATAATAATAATAATAATAATAATAATATAATAATCCTGGTGGGTGAAAAAGGACCACCAACAACTAAGCCAGTGATGGCGAACCTATGGCACGGGTGCCAGAGGCGGCACTCAGAGCCTTTTCTGTTGGCACCTGGGCTAGCACACCAGACAGGACTCAAAGAATCTTCCTGCAGTTCCAAGCAACTTATGAGAGAATGAGTAGACAGGGCTGAATTACCTTTGGAGGACCTCCTGCTGGCCCCACGATTCTCTGTGGACAGAGGGACACTGGAAAGAAGCTAAAATAATGTAAATTTTCCATCTTTATACTGTGTTGGAGGCCAATATGATTCAAAGTTGTTGAAGAACAGGGAGTAATAAGTTACTGCTTTAATTTTTGGTTGGCACCTCGCGATAAATAAGTGGGGTTTTGGGTTGCTTTTTGGACACTCGGCCATTAAAAGATTCGCCATCACTGAACTAAGCTATTGTTCCATGGATGCAATGTTAAAAAATCAGATTGTAGACTTATATGCAACTCATATCATGTGAGTCCAATGATAGAAATTGGGTATGGTATATGCAGTGTTAACTGCACTTCCCTACCTCCTTGCTTCTGATTAACAGGTGTCACTGCTATTACAGGCTTCTGTGTGGAATAATTGAGAGAGAGTGCCCTGTTACATCATTGTGAACTTTATGTCATGTGACCAGGGTGATGTCATCTGTGGTCCTGTTATATTAGCAATGTCTACCCCATGTATGTATCTGATACAGGCCACACACAGGCTCCATATTTGCTGTATCTCTCCTTTGGACAGGGTCTAAGATGCCATCCTGCTGTGTGCATTTAGTTGTTGTGTAAATTTAATTTGTACATTTGTACATGGAGGCATGGGGAGGAATAGAAGTCCATGGAAGCATGGCATAGATGTTGCAATCATAACTGGGTAAAGACATTACCCTGGTCCAATGACACTAAGTCCTGACTATTGAGAAGAGGCATGGTACATAGGAGTGGCCGTCCGAGAAGAACACGCCTCCTCTGATACCAGGTAATATAAGATAAAGTTGATTCATGGGGATATGAGGGAAACAATTTTTAGCTAAAAGAAGGGTGTCAGCTAGTTAATAGGGCTCTATAGGAATCTGTCACTAACTGTATTTGTGAAATATGGTGACAGCTTCCCTTTAAGAGTACACGCTCTATAAAAAAGGGTGTTTTGCTTCAGAATAAATCTTGTCACTATTGTATCTTAACACCAATTTCTCAATACCATATTTTTCTTATAAATCAGTAAAATGTAATAGAATGATGAGATAAAAGTAATCATTCAGATATATTTTAGCACGGTTTATAATAGCAGTATTATAATATTTAACATTTAGCATTTTTCCTCGACAATTATATAAAGAGCACACAATAGCTATGTCACTGCAGTTGTTTCCTGTGAACTTCAGAATAAGGTATTAATAAGCCGCTACATCCTGACAAAGATGAATCTGCCAACAAAAGGAACAGTGGAAATATTTCAGCATAAAAAGAAAGGTGAAATTGAAATAAGAGATAATTTTAACATAGAAAGAAGTCAAGATATAGAAACTGGCACACAACAATCAGATGGAAGATAAAACCTCCGGTATGTAGAAATATTCTGACAAGCAAGATAGCAGGTGAGACAGTACATTTATTATCTGAACAGCTAAAGGCACGATGGTAAGAAAGAACCTCAGCATCCCTGTAATTGGTCCAAAGTATCTGACCATTTCATACTGCAGTACTCTATTTATTTATGAAACTTTAATTCTCTTGCCACCTATGTTTACTGTATGTTTAAATGACACATGATAACACTTGGCAGTTAAAGGGGTTGTCCACTTTCAACAAATAATTGCTATTGTTTGTGAAAGGAAAAGTTCTACAATTTTCCAATATACTTTTTAAATCAATTCCTATAGAAAACTTCTATGTTTATTTCCAGGGTATAGAAATCTACACCTACCCCCAGCAGCAGCCACAGTGAACCACACCTACCCCCAGCAGCAGCAAACACAGTGCCCCACACCTGCCCCCCTAGCAGCAGCCACAGTGCCCCACACCAGCCCCGCAGCTGCCACAGTGCCCCAGACCTCCCTCCAGCAGCAGCCATTGTGGCCCACACCTCCCCCAGCAGCAGCCTCAGTGTACCACACCTCCCTCCAGCAGCAGCCACAATGCCCCACACCTGCCCGCCCAGCAGCAGCCACAGTGCCCCCCCCCAGCAGCAACCATGGTGCCCCACCCCTCGCCCGAGCAGCAGCCATTGTGTCCCAAACCTCTCCCCAGCAGAAGCCACAGTACCCCACACCTGCCCTGCCAGAAGCGGCCACAGTGCCCCACACCTTCCCCCAGCAGCAGCCACAGTGCCTGACACCTCCACCAGCAGCAGCCACAGTGCCCCACACCTCCTTCCAGCAGCAGCCATTGTGCCCACACCTCACCAAGCAGCAGCCACTGTGCCCCACACCTGGGCCCCCAGAAGCAACCACAGTGCCTCACACCTCGGCCCCCAGCAGCAGACTCAGTGTCCTACGCCATCCCCACAGCCACAGTGCCCCACACCTCCCCTTGCAGCAGCCACAGTGCCCCACACTTCCCTCCAGCAGCAGCCACACTGCCCCACACCTCCCCCAAGCAGCAGCCATTGTGTACCACACCTCTACCCAGCAGAAGCCACAGTGCCCCACACCTGCCCTGCCAGAAGCAACCACAGTGACCCCCCTCCTAGCAGCAGCCACAGTGCCCCACACCTGCCCCCCTACCAGCAGCAAAAGTGCCCCACACCAGCCCCGCAGCTGCCACAGTGACCCACACCTCAACCATTAGCAGCCACAGTGCTGCAGACTTCCCTCCAGCAGCAGCCATTGTGGCCTACACCTCCCTCAGCAGCAGCCACAGTGTATCACAGTGTACCACACCAGCCTAGCAACACCAGCTCAGCCACACAGTGCCCCACACCTCCCCCGGCAGCAGCCACAGTGCCGCACTCCTCCTTCCAGCAGCAGCCATTGTGGCCAACACCTCTCCAAGCAGCAGCCACAGTGTCCCACACCTGGGCCCCCAGAAGCAGCCACAGTGCCTCACACCTCTGCCCCCAGCAGCAGACGCAGTGTCCTACACCAGCCCTGCAGCCACAGTGCCCCACACTTCCCTCCAGCAGCAGCCAAAGTGCCCCACACTTCCCTCCAGCAGCAGCCACAGTGCCACACACCTCCCCCAACAGCAAACATGGTGCCCCACACCTTCCCCCAGCAGCAGCCAATGTGTCCCACACCTCTCCCAAGCAGAAGCCACAGTACCCCACACCTGCCCTGCCAGAAGCGGCCACAGTTCCCCACAGTTTCCCCTAGCAGCAACCACAGTGCCCCCCCCCTCCTAGCAGCAGCCACAGTGCCCCACACCTGCCCCCCTAGCAGCAGCCACAGTGCCCCACACCTCCACCAGCAGCAGCCACAGTGCCCCAGACCTCCTTCTGGCAGCAGCCATTGTGGCCCACACCACCCCAGCAGCAGCCACAGTGTACCACAGTGTACCACACCAGCCCAGAAACACCAGCCCAGCAACATAGTGCCCCACACCTCCCACAGCAGCAGCCAAAGTGCACCACACCTCCTTCCAGCAGCAGCCATTGTGGCCGACACCTCTCCAAGCAGCAGCCACAGTGCCCCACACCTACCCCCCCAGCAGCAGCCACAGTGCCCCACATCTGGGCCCCCAGAAGCAGCCACAGTGCCTCACACCTCGGCCCCCAGCAGCAGACGCAGTGTCCTACACCAGCCCCGCAGCCACAGTGCCCCACACCACCCCTAGTAGCAGCCACAGTGCCCCACACCTCCCCCCAGCAGCTGCCATTGTGTCCCACATCTCTCCCCAACAGAAGCCACAGTGCCCCACACCTGCCCTGCCAGAAGTGGCCACAGTTCCCCACACCTTCCCCTAGCAGCAATCACAGTGCCCCCCCCTCCTAGCAGCAGCCACAGTGCCCCACACCTGCCCCCGAGCAGCAGCCATTGTGTCCCACACCTCTCACCAGCAGAAGCCACAGTGCCCAACACCTGCCCTGCCAGAAGCGGCCACAGTGCTCCACACCTTCCCCCAGCAGCAGCCACAGTGCCTGACACCTCCCCCAGCAGCCATCACAGTGCCCCACACCTCCCTCCAGCAGCAGCCACAGTGGTCCACACCTCTCCAAGCAGCAGCCACAGTGCTCCACACCTACCCCCCAGCAGGAGCCATAATGCCCCACACCTGCCCCACCAGCAGCAGCCACAGTGCCCCACACCTCCCTCCAGCAGCAGCCTCAGTGCCCCACACCTCCCCCCCCAGCAGCAGCCACAGTGCCCCACACCAGTAGCAGCCACAGTGCCCCACACCTCCCTCAGCAGCAACCATGGTGCCCCACACCTCCCCCGAGCAGCAGCCATTGTGTCCCACACCTCTCCCCAGCAGACGCCACAGTACCCCACACCTGCCCTGCCAGAAGCGGCCACAGTGCCCCACACCTTCCCCCAGCAGCAGCCACAGTGCCTGACACCTCCCCCAGCAGCAGCCACAGTGCCCCACACCTCCCTCCAGCAGTACCCACAGTGGTCCACAACTGCCCCCCCCAGCAGCAGCCACAGTGCCCCACACCAGCCCAGCAGCAGCCACAGTGCCCCACACCTCCCCCAGCAGCAGCCACAGTGCCCCACACCTCCCTCCAGCAGCAGCCACAGTGCCCAACACCAGCCCAGCAGCAGCCGCAGTGCCCCACACCTTCCCCCCAGCAACAGTCACAGTGCCTCACACCTGGGCCCCCAGCAGCAGACGCAGTGTCCTACACCGGCCCTGCAGCCACAGTGCCCCACACCTCCCCCAGCGCAGCCACAGTGCCCCACACTTCCCTTTATCAGCAGCCACAGTGCTCCACACCTCCCCCAAGCAGCAACCATGGTGCCTCGCACCTCCCCTAGCAGCAGCCATTGTGTCCCACACCTCTCCCCAGGAGAAGCCACAGTGCCCCACACCTGCCCTGCCAGAAGCAGCCAGAGTGCCCCACACCTCCCCCAGCAGAAACCACAGTGCCCCCCCCCTGCCAGCAGCAGCCACAGTGTCTACATCTCCCCCCAGCGGCAGCCGTGCCTATATCCCTCCCCAGCAGAAGTCAGAATGCTAACATCTCCCCCCAGCAGCAGCCACAGTGCACACATATCCCCGTAAAGCAACAGCCACAATGACCACATCTCCCCCCACCAAGCGGCAGCCACAGTGACGACACATTTCCCCAACCCCCTGCAGGCACAGTGCCCACATTTTTCCCCCCAGCAGCAGCCATAGTGCCCACATCCTCCCCTTTTGTTTGACACCTGTGTTCTACGGGGTAAGTCAGTGACTAAAGAGTTTAGACCAGAAGTCACACAAATAGCAACTACACCATTAATGTGAATATTAACTTTTTTTTGTTGGCTACTGTGGGGGCACTACTTTATTGAATACTATGGAGGCACTGTACTATATTGGCTACTTTGGGGGCTCTATTACTGTGTCATCTATGTCATCTACTGGCACCATTACTATTTTGACAGCTGTGAATACATTGTCACTACTACCTGAGTGAAGTTGCCCCCCTCCACCTTGTTCAAATCAAACAAATTTGCTGTCAAACATTTGTGCTACGTTTCTGCTGGTTTGTGCAGCAGAAATTTTTGTTTGGGCCGCCATCGTTTTTGAGATTTTAATGAAAGTTTCCAGAGGTCATCAGAGGTCAACCAGCCCCCCACATTGCCCAAATCAAACAAAACTGGTGCCGAACAATTCTGCTATGTTTGTGCTGGTTTGTGCTGCGCAAATTTTTGTTTGTGAACAAAAAATTAAAGTTCAAAAGTTTAACCATCCCCCCACATTAACTGAATCATACAAAACTCTCAAACGTTAGTGCTACGTTTGTGCTGGTTTGTGCAGCAAAAATTTTCGTTTTTAAGGTATGTTCAGGTGTTTGAGGTGTTTAGGATGAACTGGTAAAAAACAAACCTAATGACACTTCCCTGGTTTGATCACCAGGGGGAGCTAGCAAAGTATGAATATATTAAAAATGATAGCAGCACAAACAAAATTTTTTGCTGCACAAACCAGCACAAACGTAGCACTATTGTTTGACACCAGTTTTGTTTGATTCGGTTAATGTGGGGGGGCTGGCTGAACTTTTGACCTTGAATTTTTTGTTCATATATTCAAAACAAAAGCAGCAAAAAAACAAAAATTTGAGCAGAACAAACCAGCACAACTGTAGCAGAATTGTTTGGTCCCAGTTTTGTTTGATTTGGGCAATGTGGGGGGGGGGGGGGTGCTGGTTGACCTCTGATGACCTCTGGAAACTTTCATTAAAATCTTAAAAACGATAGCGGCACAAACTATAATTTCTGCTGCACAAACCAGCACAAACGACACCAATTTTGTTTGATTTGAACAAGGCGTGAGGCCAATTTCACTCATTTTGGGTACTGTGGGAGCACCAAAACTATTTAATCTACTGTGGAGGCTCTGTAATTATATTGGCTACTATGATGCCACAATGATGATCTCTGGGGAAGCAAGAAAACATTATAAAAATATTAAGTTTCTGTTAAAATGTGGAGAAGGTGATGATGCAGGGAGAAACCTATGATTTATGTGTTGCAAAATCTGCAGTTATAAATTATGGCTAGTAGAATCTGATAGAATCTAGGTAGAAAATTAAGTAGAAATCCTCCAATCAAAGAAAACATCTGTGAGTCACCAGATTTCTAGTAAGTGCTTGGATTAACTATGAGCTCACAATTCTGCAGCATTTTCTCTGTGCTGTGACATGCTTTTGTTGCATCTCTATAGGGGGAGAGCTACATAGAGAGCTAGACTTTCTATAACTCATTTTACCTGTAGAGCTGCACACACAAACATGGGTTGTTTAAGGGGCTTCCCACCTTCAAAAATCTATAACTTTTTTGGTTTCGATTTAAAAAGCGTAATGATGGCTTGTTTTCTGTGTAACAAATTGCACTTCAAAGTAATGGCATTGAATATTCCATGCCATTTACTGGGAAGCAGGAAAGAAATTCCTGCTTTCACTTCTTTGAGTCGATACGATGAAGGGGATACCAAATTTGTATAGGTTTTATAATGTTTTTCTTAATTTAACCATCTACAACTTCATCTAATAACATTTTCATAGTTCAGTGTACGGAGCTGTAGGTGGTATCATTTTTTGTGACTTTTGAAACGTTTTCAATGCTACCATTTTTAGGACTGTACGACCTTCTGATCACTTTTTATTGAATATTTTGTATTTTTCAAAATGGCAAAGAAGTGGTATTTTTCGACTTTGGGCACTATTTTCTATTACTGGGTTAAATATAATGAAAAAAAATTATTTTGTTTTGAAAGATCGGACATTTTGGGACGAGGTGATACCTAACATGTTTATGATTTTTTCTGTTTATTTATATGACTTCTAGGGAAAGTGGGTGATTAATAATTTTTTTTTACCCTAAGTTGTCTGATTGATCCTCCCATATATTGTCCATACATACTACACTATGGCAGTATATAGGGATTTTCCTCATTATTCATTACAATGTGCAAATCGGAACCTTGTAATGAATAGGTGAAAACCAGACGGCCTCGGGTCTTCGGAAGATGGGGGTGCAGAGTGCACATTAATTAGCAAAAAAGAACTCTTTTGATCTTACTAATTGGCTGCAATAAAACAAAGAGTGAAAAATGTTAAGGGGTCTGAATACTTTCTGTACCCACTGTATAACCACACTTTTTTGGGCAGATTTACTTAATCAGTCCAGTTGCGATCCAGCGGCGCGACGAGGATTCGAGTCTGCCGGGATTCACTAAGGTCCGTGCGCCCGATGTCCACCAGGTGTCGCTGCTGCACCGAGGTCTGCTGGAGTTCACCTGCTTCGTCCCGGTTCATGTAAGTGCCTGATCTTGTGACACATTTAGTTTTTTAAATTCCGCTGTTTTTCTGAATCCGTCGGGTTGTCCAGCGACCACGCCCCCGATTTCTGTCGCATGAAAGCCGTCGCCGATGCGCCAAAATCCGATCACGTGCGCCAAAATCCCAGGGGAATTGAGGGCAAATCGGAAATCGTCCGGAAACCCGACGAAAGTGCGCGATTCGGACCCTTAGTAAATGAGCCCCATTGTGTCATCTCAAAGATGAGACTAACATAGTGTATTTGTGTGCTACAAAACCAGAAATAGAGGCAGTAAATAGGTCTAGGATTACATCTTTATCTAAAGATCATATTCCCACCTATGTCTTACTGTCTGTATCTCTGAATCTGATGTTGCGAAAAACGACATTATCATTTTTAATATCAAATTAGAAACATGGTTCTAGGTGCAATAAAGCCCAAATTGATAGCGCCTAAAGTTTCATCTTCTCTCCAGCCAGTTAGCTTTTTTCTGCTCCTTAGTAGCTGGTATTAGGGGCTGGTTCCCTTAAAAGGGGATTATTTGGTTTACAAATTGACAACCTATCCTTTTGATAGTTGATAAGTTTTAGTTAAGCAAGGACTCAGTACCCAGCACCCAGCGCCTCTGGTTAACTGAGGGTACTGTTAAAAGGTGTAAAAGCTAATTACAAGTTTTCCTTCTGTTTTCATCAGAAGAATTGCTTAGGTTGTTCATTTATATTTACTTACTACATTTACTAAAGTTAAATAAATTTCTGTAATTTGAAATAGGAATAATTTCCATTGCATTAAGCAATGCATTTACGTTAGTGTTTCCCCCCACATCATGAATTTCCAGTGTTCAGCTGATCATCTGCATTTAAGATGTTCATTGTAAAACGTGTTTCTGTACTGCACACCTATGTATTTGCTGAACCAGCAGCAATGTCTTTACATTGACTAGAATTTAGAAATAAAAACCCACATATAAAATGTCCTGTACATAAGACACTATTTATCCATTTCTCAGCCCTGAATGCTGTGCAGTTATCTGGTATTATAATTTACTATTGTGTAATGTTCATTTTAATGTAATAAATGCAAAGAAGGTTACTATTTAAATAATGCAATTTTACTATGTTGATAGGAAGAAAAATGTTTGAAAAACAAGGTCATAAAATATCTTGTGTTGACAGTTGCTTTTGTTTTATTGGATTATTTATTGCATGCATCACATAAAAAGCTTTTTAATATACACAGTGCATAGCTAGGGAAAGTGACAAGTATAGAGGACATGATGTAGAATTGCATGGTTCTTACCCATTATATGAAATGTTGGTAATAGCATTGTACCTATGTCTTTTACAAGTATAAGTAATATTGTAATTTCTTTTTTTACACTGAGAAAAATGCAAGGACACTAAGATAAAATGACCTATGACCCTTTTAGCAGTAAATAGAAACAGTATCCATAATGGAATCATGGAAAAAGAGCTACATGCACTTTAATATTTGGCAAAAGAAGAACACTTCATGTGACCACTTTGAATGATCTGCTAGATTTTTGTTTGAGTTCACTAGTCGATGATGTCATGCATTGGGTTAACATACATACCACAATTATAAAAATCAAGCAACAGTTAACACATTTATTTAGAAATGCTATAGAGGACATAAAGATTTAGGAGGATAGTTATCATATGCCGGTGATCATAAATAGATGTATGATGAAGTCCTTGCACCTCCCAAAGTATCTGGCAGCTGAGCTGCACAGTGTACAGTTTGCACTGTAACCTGTGAACACAATGGCCCACTCCTCCACTGGCTGCACCCTTCTTCACGCTCCTCCAAGCCCAGAAAAAAACTGAGGTACAACCTGATTGAAGTTAATTTGAATAAGGAAGGCTATCACTCCATTTTGCAACGCCATGCCATAAGCTGTGGGCAGCGCTTGATTGGAGACAATTTCATCCTACAACAGGGCAATGACCCAAAGCACACCTCTAAATTATGCATGAACTATTTTGGGAGCTGGTATTCTATCTTTAATGGAATGGCCAGCCCAGTCACTATATCTCATCCCCACTGAGCTGTTGTGGTACTAATTTGACCGTATGGTACGGAAAAAGTGTCCACCAAGACAATCCAACTTGTAGGAGGGGCTTCTGGAAGCATGGGGGAAAATTTCACCAGATTGTCTCAGCAAATTAACAGCTAGAATGCCAAAGGTCTGCAATGCTGGAAATGCAGGAAGCATTCTTTGATGAAGATAGATTGAAGGAGAAAATTATTATTTCAAATGAATAAAAAAATATTTCAAACCTTCACTGGACTGGACTATATTTTCTATTCATTATGTAACTCATTTGAAAAATAAAAGTATGAGTTTTCATAGAAAACACAACATTGTCTGTCATCTAGTTAGTAGATACAAGAACATACCAGTAGCCCGTAGTCACGGAGCCTAGCCCGAGTAGCCAGTTAACACAGTGCTTTCCCCAGTAGTAAAAGTGCCTGCCCTTATGAGTGTTAGTACAGGCCTCAGTAGTCACAATGATGTCCCCAGTAGACACAATGATGTTTCAGTAGTAACAGTGCTTGCCACTAGTAGCCAGTAGCCACAGCACATGTTTCCTATAGATAGTAGTCACAGAGCCTTCCCTCAGTAGCCGGGAGTCACAGTGCTTTCCCCCAAGTATCCAGGAGTCACAGTGCTTGCCCCCAGTAGCCATAGTGCCAGCCCCAAGTATCCAGTAGTCACAGTGCCTGCCCCCAGTAACCCTAGTCCCTGCCCTTAGTAGACAGTAGTCACAGTGCTTGCCACCAGAAGCCCCAGTGCCTGCCCCAGTAGCCACAATGCCTGCCCTAGTAGTCACAATGCTTGTCACCAGTAGTCACACTACCTGCCATGATTAGCCAGTAGTGACAGTGCTTGCACGCATTAGCTAGACATCACAATAATGCTCCTAGTAGCCAGTAGTCACAATAATGTAGCCAATAGTCAAAGTGATGTCCCACAGTATCCAGTAATCACATTGATTTCCCAGACTTGCCAATGGTATAAAATAAACATACTTACCTTGTTCCTCTGTCATCTCTCTTCACCTTGATGTTGGAGGTGCAGCACAGGGGACACCTGAAGATGCACAGCACATTGGTTCATCTTTGGCCACGTGTTGCGGCACCTTTGACCAAGCCCTCATTGGCGCGTCATAACATGTCACCTGCACTGCATCTAGCATCACACAGGCCACGTTAGACATTGGCAGCCTGTATGATGTATGGATAGTAGAGACTAAAAGCTCCCGTGCTCTGCTGCATCAAGCCAAGGGAGGGAGATGGCTTGCTCCCCTGCTTCTTCCCGGCTCGGTGAGTTGGCTGCCAATGTAACAACCAGCTTGCCTGAGTCAGGGTGAGATAGTTGGATCCCACTCCTGTGTGTGTGTGTGTGTATGTATTTGGTAGAACTGTGTATGTAGCTGTGCTGGATCTTTGTGTAGCAAACTTCCTTGCAAACCTTAGAACCAAGAATGTCAAGAAAGGAGGCAATATACTAAAAAACTGGGAAAGTTTGAATTAGTGTGAAATGTATTATCTATATTTAGTTGTCTGCATCTGGGGTGTAAGTATAGTGAGGTGCATCTTAAAATCTAAAAAATACAGTAATGAAAGTGCCATGTTTTTAACAGTTTGCACAAATCTTTAATGTTTAACATTAGCATGTTACAGGCTTTGGTTTAGTTTACATAGTTTACAAAACTATAACTTTTATACATTCCAGGTATGTATCATCTTCTATTCTCTTGTACCCGTCATGAGACTAACATTTACCTAATGATGTATGTTGATTTACTAATCATCCAGCTTTATAAGCTTTGCCACCATTCTCATCCTATACTCGGTGTTGAACATCACTATTGAACATGTTACCAAATAACGTCAAGGCAGAATAAAACAATTCATCACAGAGTAGGTCACATCTGCATGTCTTGTGTAATCATATACTTCAACTCCAACAATAAAGAAGTCAAGATGTTTTTTTCCCTAAATACTTAGAACCCTACAAATCATTATCTCATGATAATAACATTCTTCAGTTCCCTTACAGCTTAAGTGTTACTCTAAATTTTAATTACAATAAAACAGAGCTCATCTCACAGCTTGTACAACATCTTGTGTGCTCATTACCAGATGGAAATAATGTGTCACTGTTACAATAATGACTCTCTTTGTGCTCTGATGCAATAAATTCATTTAATGTATTTTACTAGCTACCAATCAATTTGCAGATGAAAAATCAAATGTCCCATTATTACCAAGGTGAGACGTAAAGTACTTGAGTGAATTTGGTTTGTTTATAACTTCAATGGGTTGTGTACTTTGGAGAGTTTTCCTTTTAAAAAGTTTAACAAGGCATAGAGACAATTTGGTCATCAAGTTCTGTTCTTAGGGGCCATGTTCACCCATATGGTTTACTAGGTATGTGAAACAGATACATTAACTCATTTTGTCCATAAGTCAGACAGTGCAAAGTTCAATTGAACGGTCTGGGCCCGATTATCTGAAATCTGAAGTTTAAGACCACTGGAAAATTCTCTTAATAGACTTAGATCATAATTTATTTCCCATAAAGCCAGGTTCTATCCACAATTTGTTATTCACATACAGGTCCAATGGCAGCACTGGGCATACCTGGCCAAGAGCCGGGGCCCACATAAGCCTATATATAAGGAATCCATGGGATGAGGGGGGCTGTTTTTAATACATCCATAGGGGAGTGAGGGAGAGCTTTATACAAAATAACCATGAGGGGGCTGTTTGGTAAGATAAACTAGGGAATATTTTAGGGAATAGGAGAATGTTTTAGTTGCTGAATTTTTAATGCCGCCATGTGAGTTTACTGCAAAGGGGCCCACTGCGGCTCTGTCACCCAGGGGCCTACTGCAACCTGAAGCTGACCCCGTTCACACATGTTATAAAAATGTCTAAAAATGGTCTAAAACACTTAAATGTGGTGCAGGGCAAATTATGACATTTTTCCTATGTTTCCTTGAGCACAACCATGGTATAACATCTGTATGGAGCCATTTGCATGGAAAGATCTGGCGTGTTGCACGTATACACAAAACTGTCTGTTATTAAAATAGACTTTATGACTCTCTTGACACGCATATTTTAATAAACATGTTTTCTTCTCTTGAAATTACAATTCTGGAGATCCACTTTTTTCTAGGTCGTAATAGGGACACGTGAGGCTTCTGTTGTGTACAAACATAATAATTAGATTTCCATGTACATTCTTCTGGTATAAGTGAATTTGAAAACTAAAGTACGGTAGAGAATCTATTCCTAAATGGATATTAAACAGAAGGAATATAAAAATGCATACAATAATAACTTAATTTAACACCTTAAGGACACTGCGTAAAATCACCTTAGGACCTTCAGGACACAGCACTTTTTTGTTTTTCCCTGCTCAAATCTCAAGAGTCATAGCTTTGCAATTTTTAATTAATCTTTTAATTTTTTTTTTATACCCTTCACAATACAGGTATAATAATGTCATATCTGCTTGGCCAAGGTCTCTACAGTTGCAACAATATCAATTTTTAGTACAAAATATAATTATATATAGAGAAATGGGGGATCTTTGTAGGTTTTTTAATTTTTTAATTTTTTTTTTAAAAACTTAACTTATTTTACTGTCCCACTAGGGGACATACACTGGGTACACATTGATCCTTCTTCTGTCCTGCAATGTATTGTATATGTCAGAATTTTTCTGACAGTTTGCCTATGAGATCCAATCTTGGACTGGGTCTCATAGGCCACCATACATGGCAGACATGGAGGTCTTTTTTTGACCAGGAGAACTTCCTGTCCAGCAGTGGGAAGAGTAGACCTGCTCAACAAGTGTGTTATTAGCAATCTTATATCCATCTCATGACTTTAACTCAACTGTACCATGATAATCTAGCACATTGTCAGCACAGATCAACAGGAGATAGGAACTGCATGTGAACCAGCATTGCATAGATGAATGAGAAAGAACTAAGAGAAATAACTGACATCTACCACACAAATCCTAGTCATGGTGATGGGTCTCCATGCAAGGGAAGACAAATATTCATAATGCACATGTAGGATTTTAATTTGTTTTTGCATATACTAATTGACTACAGTTGTTTAAACATACAACCATTGCTCCCATTAGCTGGATTAAATTAGGGGTGCTCACAGTAACAATCTTATTGAGACCCACCATAGACCGGGCGAGCACATGTATGTATGAGGCTTGATCCTTCCCCTCTCCATAGGAGATAGCGAAGCACGACTTTATAGACTGAAAAAGATAGAAAATGTTCTATCTTTATCTTGTGTAAGGTTTGGCACAGTGCCACACTGGTGTGGCACCGTACCACTGTGTGCCTACTGCCGTATATGGTAGAGTATATATATGGCCGCAAGCTTGTGGCCGTATATATGTCCCCACAGTGGTCATGTGAATGTAGCCTAAGAGTGCCCACTTCAACTCCTCTGCAGGATGGAGAAAAGAAGGGACTCTGTAACCCACATGTCATACACTAATGATATATATATATATATATATATATATATATATATATATATATATATAGACAACAGAAAATGGCAGCACTCCATTTGTGTGAAAGAAAGGGTGTTTATTCCATCCTATGCAACTTTTCAGCTGTATCCCAGCCTTTGTCAAGGATGCTTGACAAACGCTGGGATACAGCTGAAACATTGCATAGGATGGAATAAACACCCTTTTTTTCACACAAATGGAGTGCTGCCATTTTCTGTTGTCTACATTTGGACTCGATTGGTAAGAGTACAAGGATAGCACCCGCAGCTCTATTTTTGCATTTTGGATAGACTGTGCTGCTGTTTTTTCGTATATATATATATATATATATATATATATATATATATATATATATATATTTCATCTGGGAATATCAATTTTAAGGAAAACTACAAATTATTTTTACTGGAATGAACCACCAGTGGCTTCCAGCAGAGTGAATTCAGTAGTATGTTTATTAGGAGCAGAGGAATAAAGTTCAAAGGTAAAAAAATTTACTTTTCACTTCATGAAAATGAAGCACAAAGAACTCTGGGCTCCAGGCTCTGGCTTTTACACGCCCCAGAAAGCCCTTGTAACATGCTCCACTTTCTCTCCCCCATCCAATATCTGCCAGGAAACTTGCACCAAAACCAGAGCTAAGAAATCCTCCTGCAGCGATCTCACAATTTGCTCTGCACCACATTAGAAGGCTTTTTCTAAGTTACAACAACAAATACTGCTTGTACAGGTATTTCAGAAGCGTCCGAGAAACATTTGTGGCACATGCGACACTATGTTGTGCATGCGGCACTATATCCGTCGTGATAGAAAATTATGCACTAAAATGAAGGTCATGGTGCTCAGTTGGACCGTGCAACACATTAATCATACAGAGTCTGACAGAATGTCATTGTCCAATGATAAAGCTCCACTAATGCTGTTAGGGCGGAGAATATGCAAAATTGTGTCGTTTTTATACTGTATGGTTTTGAAATAATAAAAACTGTTTAAAAATAGAAATATGTTACACGCCCTATGTTAAAGTTGTACCAAAAAAAAATAAAAAATGGTGCACTCTGTTGGAGTTTTGCAGGGAGGACCATATTCATGAAGAACATGTGCCAGAAAAAGTTATAGATTTTTGACAGTGGGGAGTGTAAAATGGAAATGAAAAAAACAAAAAAGGGCAGGTCGTTAAGGGGTTAAAGGAAATTCTCACTAGCTTTTATATTAATAAAACAACCATTTCTTCCAGTAGGGTAAGAAATATCCTTTCATCATTTATGTTAAAACATGCCCATATACTGTACTTGTAAGATATAAATATAAAATATATACGGATAGTTGTAGGTTTTTATAGAGACCAAGGCCATCTAAAATTATGCTACCCCCTCCAACCTCTCACCTTGGCTGATCTCTGGTACCATTGGATTCTTTCCGACCCAATTGCATATTTCTTTGTTAGAGATTTTCTATTGGTAGACTGGTTAGTTTTAACATAAAGGAAGGGGCTGCAGAGTCTGTTAGTTTACTGTCTTCTAGTTTTATTGTGGCCCAGCTTTAAAACCTGATAACATAGCTTTGGGACAGTCTACCCCGGATTGGAGGGAATACTGGTTTATTCGAGGAAGCTATAGCAAACAAAAAAAAAACCATAATGAAGTGGATGTTTTCTTGCAGACCTTCCAGGCAAGAAAGAATAAAGTCTGGCTAGCAAAATAATAAATTACCATCATACATCTGTGTGGCCACACGTCAACACAAAGCAGCAGCTTGAAGAAGTGAAGAATTATTCTTTGCTTCTGTGTGCTGTCAAATGCAAAAAAAAAACTATTTGTGCATGAAAAAATAAGTCTTGATATGTACTTAGAGCCGCATGATAGTTCGCAGCACTATGGAACACTCATTTTCTCGGTTATATTATGTTATCTCTAAAGGAGTGCTACCTGCAGAAGTAAACCACTTCTTTTGTAGTGCTCTTCAACAGACTATTGGAAGAAAAAAAATATACTTTTTAATACATGATCTTATCTGCTCGAAAAATAAGAAACCTTCAGATTCTATTTCACTACACTACAACAATATACACTTGTTACATGATTGAGTGTTTCTTATGCTTCTTGTTTCTATTGTCAGTTCTCGGCTGGAAAATTTGCTGGTGGCTAAAGTAAGTCTTTTCGATCCCTTGTATCCAGTTGTATACCACACACTTATTGTTATCAATATTTATAATGTTCATAAGCACTAACATATTTACAATTCATAGGACCACAACACACAAAACATTTGTAAATACATACAATAACTGAAAACAATCATCGTCTATCGCTGATCTATCACTGCTTCTATGTCAGTTTTCTGGCGTAGAAGCAGAGAAATAATCACAAATTCTTGCACAGTGTACCGTATTTTTTGGACTATAAGATGCACTTTTGAGCAAGAAAAAATCTTGCAAAAAAGTACCTGCCTCTTATAGAACGAAGGTCAGGAGGATCCAGCACTGCCAGACCCTCCTGACAACTGAAATGGAAATCCCCTGATATAGAGCTACATCCGATGTCCTAGACAGGAGAGCCTCCGCACTGCTCTCCCCTCTCCCAGGTGTCCTACAGGACCTGCAGTGATGTCAAAATCATGTGACAGATTACATGCTACTTACATCACCACATACTGCCAAGAATGGGGACATGCTGCGCTGGGATAGGGTAAGAAGAAGGGGGAGAGGGGAAGTGAGGAGAAGGGGGAAGTATGTGGGTTCTGTGTGTATAGCTGGGCTGTGTGTGTGTAACTGTATGGATGAAGCAGAGCTGTGTGGGTAACTGTATGGATGAGGCAGAGCTGTGTGGGTAACTGTATGGATGAAGCAGAGCTGGGTGTTTAACTGTATGGATGATGCAGAGCTGTGTGTGTAACTGTTTGGATGATGCAGAGCTGCGTATGTAAATGTATGGATGAAGCAGAGCTGTGTGTGCTGTGCTTTAGTGCGACCAACAGGGATATTTTAATTGGAGTAAAATATATTTTTCCTTTTTTGGAAGCCTAAACCTGGGATGGGTCCTATAGTAAGAAGCGTCTTATATTCTGAAAAATACGGTAATTAAAAAAGCAAATACGTTGAGTGGTGCAGAGTGGTGTGGCAAAGGGTGGGCACTTGGCATTTCCACTCTTTGCCTGTATTCTTTAGAAAAAACACTCGTTCTCTGGTTTTCACACTTCAAACCCAAAAAGAGACTAACTCCAGACCCGTGCATTTCTCGGCTCCCCCTAGTGCCCTTCAATGTGTAACATAAAGTTTAATTTCCCTGGCTTATCTTATGATTTATCACCACATGTAATAATTGTCTAAGTGTAACATCTCTCAAATGTTGTTTTTTTTTCTATCAGTACTTCATTTGTGACCTGCCTGATGAAGGACCCTGTGTGTCCTGAAAGCTTACAGCAAATATAATTTATCTGGTTAACCAATACAGGTGTAATTCCTTATGAACTTTTTGAACTTTTTTTTACGCAAAAGTATTGTAGTACTATAATCACAAAATAATTTTTATTTTTCTTGGCTAACAAAGTGCTACACATTTCTCCATATTCTTGCTATGATAGGAAAGTTAGAACACTCCCCTACCCGTTGTGGGTCAGTACTGCAGATGGGCTGACATTAATAAAATGTTTATACCAAGCTAAGGGTTTGTTCACTAGGCTCTCTCACATAGTGTCTCCATCTACTCACCACCCTGGTAGGTCTAGATATGAGTTCAGTTTAACTTGTATTTTTGTACTCATTTATTCTTATTTTGATTCTATGTATGAGGATGCAAAGAGTTTTTTTTAAAAAATATTACACTATGCTATTAGTACTGCTCAACATATATAGAATAATAATAATAATAATAATAATGTATAAATATAAAGGAAATGTCTATATTATGAATTGTTTTGCACAGTTGTGATACTAATAATTATTATTATGTTACAATTGATCAACATGAAACTTAAGCAAATTACTTCTCACTGATATTATTATTCATTGTTCTGGACAGTTTATAGATGAGTGGATTGTAATGATAATTGGCCAATGATAAAATGTCTTCATCGGCTGTTTCAATAGAAATCATGCAGATGTAAAATGCATTCTTTACACTTTCTTGGAAATATATTGTGATGAGCAAACAAGGCTCCAGTACAATACTAGTGATGAATCTGTGTTTGATGTTGACCTCCAATCCTTGTCTGTCTCAGAGGTTATTCACACTGTTAGTTTATGAATATTTCTGGCTCTTCTCTAGTCACTGAGCATTTATGCTTCTCTGCAGAGGCTTCAAGCTGCATTTTATTTGATTGTGAAAGTTTCTTTTGATCTATTTCAGTAATACACCAAGGCTTTGTTTGCTTAAAGGGATACAAAGGGTCAATGTAAATTAAGTGTATTGAACTAAACACTGGATAAGTTCACACTGTATAAAATAGCTAATATATAACATTTGTCATTTAACTGTTTCTGCTGATTCACTGGCTTTACAATAGGTTTGTTAAAAAAAATTAGTGAATATATTAGAAACAAATTAATGTATACTGCAATGTCTTCAATGTTTGAAAATAAATATATAGCTCTTAGCTTTTTGGAAAACTATCATTACCAATAAGCTTCCATTACCATTGCTATTCTCCGCAGTGTAGTGCATCATAGGTGTCACGGGTGCTCCTGGGTCGTGGGCTCACCCATGGTCCTCCATGTGCCCCGGTCCTCTACTGCGTCCGCTTACATGTCCCCGCTCCCGCTCCAGTCTCTGATTCCGTGTACCCGACTTTGTGCCTCGTAGCCTAAGAGAAAGCTGTTCCTGATGCCCTGTGCGATCTGATTTCCCGCTGTGACCTTGATTCCATTCCGGACCTCGCTTCTGTGCTGTCCATCTTGACCTTCTGCTATGTCCCCAACTCTGATCCTGTGCTGCCGGTCTCAACCTCCTCCCTGTCCCCGACCACGAACCTGCCTTCTGTTTCTGTACCTTGCCTTGGTTGTCACCGCAGACAAAGTTGGAACAGTACTCACACGGTCAGATACAGAAAAGTCTTTCCACCTGAAAGTTGACACCTCCTCAGTAGGAGCAGGAGCAGTGCTAACCCAGAAAGGGCCCAATTTCCGAACTCTTACCTGCAGTTTCTTTTCTAAGACTTTCTCCTCTGCAGAGAGGAATTACTCCATAGGAGATTGGGAACTATTGGTGATAAAACGTGCCTTGGAAGAGTGGCGTTATCTTCTGGAGGGAAATCATTTTCCAGTGTGCATGTTCACAGTTCGTAAGAACCTCCTTTATCTCCAGACTGCACAGCGACTCAATCCGCAACAAGCCCGTTGGTCACTCTTCATTTTTCTTTTTAATATCCGTCCGGCTGAGAAGAACATCAAGTCTGACGCCCTCTCTCATTCCGCGGATGTCATTGGGGAAGAACCAGCTCCTCGGCATGTCATACCTCCTGAGCAACTTCTGGCCACTTCTGTGGAGCTTTGACAGCCACCACCTGGCAAGCCCTATGTCCGACCTGCTCTTTGGAAGAAAATTCTTATCTGGGGACATTGCTCACGTGTGGCTGGGCACCCTGGGGTGCAGAGCTCTATCGCCCTCACTTCCCGATTCTATTGGTTGCCAGATCTGGTCAAGGATGTTCTGGACTTTGTGGGTTTCTGCACTTCCTGTGCCCAGAATAAGCTGTCACGTCTCAAGCCTGCTGGTCTTAATCTGCCGTTGCCAATACCCACCTGCCCGAGGTCTCACATGGCTATGGACTTCATAATGGACCTTCCGCCTTCCTCAGACAATACTGTCATCTGGGTGGTAACTGACCATTTTTCCAAGATGTCTCATTTTGTTCCTTTGCCCGGTCTGCCGTCTGCTCCACGACTTGCCAGTCAATACTTCCATCATATCTTCCGGCTCCATGGACTTCTCCAGCACATCATAATGGACAGGTGGAGAGAGTTAACCAGACTCTGGGTAGCTATCTCTGTCTGTTTCTTCCCGCCAGGACGACTGGTCCTCCCTGTTGCCATGGGCAGAGTTTCTTACAACTCTCTGCATTCTGCATCCAGTGGCTCTGCTCCATTCTTCATTAATTTTGGACTGCATCTAAGCCCTCCTCTTCTTCTACCTGTGGCCTCGGATGTTCCTGCTGTTGAAGAATTGGTGCAAGATCTGAAATCCATTTGGGAGCAGACTCGCTGTTCCCTGCTCCAGGCTTCTGCTCTAACCAAGTTCCAGGCTGATAAGAAGTGCAGACCTCCTCCTAGCTTCTCTCCTGGTGACTAGGTCTGGTTGTCCTTAGGTATGTCCGGCTAAAGATCCCTGGCTATAAGCTGGGCCCTCGTTTCCTGGGTCCCTTCGAGGTGCTCTGGTGAATCAACCCTATGGCCTACAAGCTGCGCCTTCCTCCCACAATGCACATCCCGAATTCCTTTCACATGTCTCTACTCAAGCCAGTCATCCTGAATTGCTTTTCCCAGAAAGTTCCTCCTCCGGCTCCTGAGGCTGACTCCACCAATGTCTTGAGGTGAAAGAAATCTTAGACATGAAGACGGTGAGAGGTAAAAGATTCTTCTTGGTTGACCTGAAGGGGTTCAGGGCTGAGAAAAGATCTTGGGAGCCCGAGGACAATATTCTGGATCAAAGCTTTCTGCAGAATTTCCTGCAGCTCAAAGAGAGGGGATGCCGAAGGTGGGGTACCGTCACAGGTGCTTCCACTACATGTCTCTGGTCACGGGCTAACCTGTGGTCCTCCAAGTTCCCTGGTCCCCCGCTGCATCCGCTTACCTGTCCCCACTCCTGTATCTGCTTCCATCTGCTGTCCGCATGCGCACCCAACTCCTAGAGCGCAAGCGCTGCCTTCAGTAGATTTAAAGGGCCAATGCGCTGTTAATTGGCGCTGGCCATTTCCCAGAATACCATTTAAGCCTTTGTCTCCCTGCATACCCTGCTGGATCTTTGTGCATCATAGCCTTAGAGAAAGCTGTTGCTGATGCCCTGTGCGATTATCCTTAATTTCCGTTGTGACCTCAATTCCGTTCCTGACCTCGCTCCATAAGGTGCATCTTGACCTTATGCTATGTCCCCAACTCTGATCCTGTGCTGCCTGTCTCGACCTCCTGCCTGTCCTTGACCATGAACCTGCCTTCCGTTTCTGTACTTCGCCTTGACTGCAACCGCGGGCAAAGTTGCACCTGTGGAACGACCTGGTGGTACCACACCACAGCAAGTCCAACCTGCTTTGTGGCAGTCTCTGGTGAAAACCATGTGCCCCTTAGACTCCGGTCCCAGGTGTCACTTATGCCATTGTCCGCGGTGGTCAAGTGGGTTCACTACCCCTGGAGCCTGACAATAGCGGCTTACTCTACTTACTCTCTTCTTATTTCTCAACTAATCTGTAGCTTGTTGATGCAAAAGCCTTGTGTCTTTTCAGTCCAGTGATTCCAAAACTCTCTTACAAATAACTTTGGAGGTTGAGGGTGGACTCCTTATCTCAATAAGCCCCTCCATACTGTTCTGTGATCCTGCACAACTATCATTTTCCCGCTTTCTCCACCTCAGGTTGTACCAATACCACCTTTACTCTCTGTGTGTATTCAGCCCCTGCTTTTTGGGTACTTCATCGACAAAAAAGGGAAGGTTTTTACTTTTAGTGCTCACTATATAGATACTACAATGGGTACTGAAAATATTCAGACCCCTTTAAATTTTCCCCCTTTGTTTCATTGCAGCCAATTGGTAAGATTAAAAGAGTTCTTTTTTTTTGCTCATTAATGCACACCGTTGTGTAGAGATTTTGATATTATAGTTAGAAAACTGAAATATAACAGTTTTGAGTAGAAGCATCTTTTGAGCTAGTACAGCGATGAGTCTTCTTTGGAATGGTGCAGTTTTTCACGCCCAGATTTTGGGATCCTCTGCCATTCTTTCTTGCAGGTCCTCTCCAGTTCCCTCAGGTTGGATGGTGAATGTTGGTGGAAGCCTTTTTCAAGTCTCTCCAGAGATGCTCAGTTGGATTATGGTCAGGGCTCTGGGTAAGCCAGTCAAGAATGGTCAAAGAATTGTTCTGAAGCCACTGCTTTGTTATTTTAGCTGTGTACTTAAGTAGAACTTGCCATTCTCTTGTCAGAATGTAAACCTTTGGCCCAGTTTGAGGTCTAGAGCTCTATGGAAGAGGTTTTTTCCCCAGGGTATCTCTGTACTCGGCTGCATCTTTAATTAAATTGCAACCAGTCGCCCTTTCCCTGCAGCTGAAAAACCAAAAAGTTCAATCTTTGTCTCATCAGACCAGAGAATCTTATTTCTCATAGTCTGAGAGTCCTTTCATGTGTTTTTTGCAAACTGTATGTGGCTTTCATATGTCTTGCACTGCAAAGGGGATTCCCTCAGCACACTCTGCCATGTCCAGATCTGTGCCTTTCCACCATTACTAATTGGCTGCAATGAAACAAAGAGTAAAATATTAAAATTAATGGGGGCTGAATACTTTCCATACCCACTGTAAATGTATACTCTATACAAGGTTCAGTGAACTTACTTTTTGAATGCTTTGTACACCTTTGGCAACCTTTTTCTCCCTATTGTATTTATAAAGAGAGCAAAATAATTTTACTAACAGCATTGTAGATTGCCAGACACTTTGCATGGATTGCTTTATACTGCAAAGCTATCTTGCTCAGTCAACTCCTTCTCTTTCCTCATGCACATGTGCCTCAGCTACCATCTCTAGCATATTCTGCAGCTCAGCCATGCCCCTTCTATCCCATCTCACAGCAGACAGCTCCAGCCTGATAGACATCTGGAGTGGTGGTCTCTGCGCTGGGAATTGTGACTAAATCACAGGTTATAAGCCTTTCTTCAATCATACAAGTTGTGATAAATCCCCCACATCTATGGATGTCCCATACAATAACCTTGTTTGGCTGAATATCATGGTTGTGAATTGAAACTTCCTCCACCACCTTTCACTGACTTCTTTACACACTTTGGATTCAGTCTTTCCCCAGTTTCTTGACAAACATAAAGTTTCCCTTAATATGGAAATACATTTAACCTGCTTTCATCACTAAAATGAACTGTGGACCATTACTCCTCTGTCCACAAAACATGCTCATCAGCAAAGGTGAGTATAGCCATTTGATGATTTCTGCTAATGAGAATTTTATTCACTGAGGAGTGGGCTTTCAGTCCAAATGCTTTTAAATCTTTGAGGTACTATATAAGGAGACAGATCATTAACCTGTTTGATTTTCAAGAGTGACCAGCCTTCTTGGGGGACTTGAATTAATTTGTGATGTTGCAGTATTAATAATAATATTGAAATTTGTTTCAATCCTCTAATTGTTTGTTCAAGTTCTTATTCATCTAACATCGTATTCATGTAACACATTGAGCATGCACAGCATGGAAGAGGGCCGGCTCCCAGATTATTTCACGCAGCCACAGGCACTGGCCAGACTCTGGGGCACTAGCACTAGCTCTATTTAGGAGATGGTGCCCAAAGCTGGACGTAGTAATATGTCTTGTGCTGGCAAGTCACTGCCGACCATGATATACTACTATATCAAATGTTGTAAAAGGGTTAATTGGTAATTGGTTCCAATGCCCTTAAACTCTATGACTTGTGTTAAATGTTTTGGAGCTCCAACCACAAGCTTCTAATACTAGTTGGTAGGAATTTGAGCCCATTCTTCCTGACAAGATTGGTGTAGCTGACCTATTTTTGTAGGCCACCTTGCTTACCCCTGCCTTTTTAGTTTTGGCCATAAATTTTCAATAGGATAGAGATCAGGGCTTTGAGGCGACCACCTCAACATATTGACTTTGTTAGCCACTTTGTTAAGCCATTTTGTAACCAGTTTGGCAGTATGTTTTGGACCATTGTACATTTGGCAGTCGCATTTGTGCCCAAGCTTTAACTTCCTGGCTGATATCTTGAGATGTTGCTTCAGTGTTGCCAAATGTCCTTTCCTCACTATGCCTTCCATTTTGTGAAGTGCACCAGATTCTCCTGCAGCAAAACAACCCCACAACATGATTTTGCCATCCCCGTGTTTCACACTTGGGATAGTGTTCTCAGGTGTGCAAGCTTCTCCCTTTTTCCTCCAAATGTAACAATGGTCACTATGGCCAAACTGTTCAATTTCAATTTTGTCTGACAACAGGACATTAAGGTAAGTGCTTCTGTGTGCATTTGTAAACATTTATTTGGCTTTTTTATGTTTTATGTAACATTCATATTTGAGACACCAGTACCTGTCTCCTGGTATGATGGCTGGATTTTCTCATGTTCTTTATATCTGTGTATAATTGTTTGTACAAATAAACAAGACACCTTTGGGTTTTAGGAAATCATACCAAAGGATGACCTAAAGTTCAATTTTCTTCCTAATATTTTGGCTGATTTCTTTAGGATTTACCATGATGTTATACAAAGAAGCGGTGTGCCTTCAAATCCATTCACATGTGTGTCTCTAAGATGTTGCCAATAAATCATAAATAAATCAGAAGCTTCCAAAGATGTGACATCATCATGTAGCCCCCCCCCAAATTGTTTAAAGGCATAGTCATCATTGTGTTTGTAAACTTTTGACAGGAAGTAAAAAAGATGCCTCTAAGAAATCCATCTATTTTCATTATTCTGGCATTTAGCAAATATAAATAATGTTGGTAATCCTTCTTCACATAAACAGGGAAAATATGCAAAGTTTTCCAGGATAGGATAAGGAAAACCACGCCTCTTTTAGCTACCTTGTAAGGCAGCTCCCTTGACATGAAGCATGACCTACAAGAGGCCTTATGACAGGAAAGGTTTATTCTGATGGTGAGAAAAACATGCATATGTGTATTTTCATACAGTGTATTTAGACTTCTTGTTTTAACTGTATAATTGTATTGTGATTTCATGATAAAATAATAAAAATGCCTTTCTATAAAAAAAGGAAAACATATGGTGATTGTTTCCAATTTCAAGCATTTCAGGAAACACATCTGGGTTTGGCCCAAGCCCCTCCTCACAGCTGAGGAATACACCAAAACTTCAAAGGTCTTTGGTAATATTTGTCTTCATCAAACTTCTTATCGGATGTAAGTTCTACCCCTTTACATGAAACACTTTGTGATCACTTGTTTCCAGCACAGTCATGTACTATCCTTTACAGTGAAACTGCAAATGGCTTTTTAAATCAGAATACCCCAGAATTTTGCTAATATAAGTAGTCAACCATAAGAAAAATTGTACATATCTGGTGTCTCCCTAATCACAGTAGGCTACAAAATAATTTTATTGAAATTTTATATACTGTAAGGGGAACTTCGTAAACATCTTTCTTAAAAAAGATTGGTAATTGGCAAATATTGCCCCCTCTTGTCTGAAAGAGTCAAAAAATTATCATCATGTTATTTTACACTTTGTAAAATGCCATTGGAAAATGCAACTAAAAAAATTTCCTCAAGTAAACTAACCAGTTTTTGGCCATGAGTTAGCATCATGTATTTTGATGGGCTTATCCATCGCCCTGTGAATGAGCTGAAAGTCAGAGCTACAAATATGGAGTAAGTCCTATTATTATGTTTACAGCTCAGTTGGTCTTTTTCAGTCTCAATGTCATCAATTGCACACATTGGGGCTTTTTTACTAAGGGTCCCGCGGCCACACTCTCCTCGTATATTCTGATTTTTTCGGGCATTGCGCCGCTAGGACAGGTATTCAGAAGGGGATTTTGGTGCACGCATGTGACAGAAATTAAGGGGGGGAGGGGGTTGGGCCATCGGATGATCCGATCGATTCGTACTGAGCTTGGGATTTAACTTTAAAATTGTGTCGCAAGACATGCACTTACATGCACTGGGAAGAAGGTGAACTCTGGCGGACCTGATCAGGGAAGCATCACAATCAGGACACACCACATCGGGCATGTGATCTTATTGAATCGCGGCATGGTGCATTGTTGTCGGGAACTTCTCCGGACCGGGTAAGTAAATGTGCCCCATTAAGTGTACAGGTAGCCTATTTCACATGAAAAATGCAAATAATGTCTTGCGAAGAGTGAGCATGGAAAAACAAAAAAAAGGATTTGCCTGTTGAAGAACAAGGAAGGGGCAAATCTGACCTGAGTGAAGTTGGCCCCCCCCACCTTGTTCAAATCAAACAAAATTGGTGTCAAACGTTTGTGCTTCGTTTGTGCTGGTTTGTGCAGCAGAAATTTTTGTTTGTGCCGCTATCGTTTTTAAGATTTTAACCCCTTAAGGACGCAGCCATTTTACAGCTTAAGGCTCAGTCCCATTTTTTGGATTCTGACATGCGTCGCTTTATATGGTTATAACTTTTGAACACTGTTACTTATCAAAACGATTCTGAGATTGTTTTTTACCCACATGTTGTACTTCATTTTAGTGGTAAATTTTGGCTGATAGGTTTTGCGTTTATTTACAAAAAAAAAGAAAATATGATGAATTTTCTGAAAAATTTGCTATTTTTGAAATTTGAAATCATTGCGTTTTCAGGCAGATAGATTTACCACCTAAATAAATTGCTGAATAACATTTCCCATTTGTCTACTTTACATTTTCACCATTTTTGAAATGTCTGGATAATTTATTTTGATGTCACGCGGCTTACAAATAGAATATCGCTTTTCCGGATTTTCAGAAATGACTATTTTGGGGATAAATACAGTTTTGAATGAAAATTTACATATTTAGCATCAAAACCCCCTATATAACCAACCCAATTTCAAATCTGCACCCCTCAAGCTATCAGAAACAGATTTTACGAAGATTGTTAACCCCTTCAGATCTTCATAGTAATTACATCAAAATGGAGGCGAAATTTAGAATAGTCAAATTGTGCCGGTTATACGTTCATTTAGCCCTAAAATTTACACATTTCCAAAAGATAAAAATACAAAACCCACCATACAATTTGTTCTACAATTTCTCCCGAGTACAGAGACCCCCCACATGTGGCCGTGACTTGTTTTATGGGCACACAGTGAGGCGCAGAAGGGAAGGAGCACCCTACAGCTGCCAGGATTTTACTTTCCTCATTGGCCTCTTTTGAAGGCTGTAAAATTTTCGCTTTTGCGCTATTAGGGCCATGTGATGCCAATTTTTTTGCGGGATGAGATGCTTTTTCCAATGTTACCATTTTGGGGTTGGTATCACCTATTGTTGAAAATTTAGGAACTTCTTTTTGAGAGCAGGAGTAGAAAAGCATCAATTCTCTACTGGTTTTTTTACTTTTTTTTTTGTGGTGTTCACCGTATAGACTAATAATCATATTATCTTCATTCTATGGGTCGATACGATAACGGGGATACCAGACACGAATATATTTTCTTGCGTTTTACTAAATTTGTAAAATAAAACCCTATTGTGGGGAAAAATCTATCATTTTTGTATTGCCATCTTCCAAGTGGCATAACTTTGTTATGTTTTTGGCTACGGAGCTGGTTGATGGCTTGTTTTTTGCTGGACACGTTGTACTTTGCACCAGTATCATTCTAGAGTACATATGTTTTTTTGATCACTTTTTATAGCTTTTTTTGTGGGATTGAATAGGTAAAAATCATAATTTTTGGAGGGTTTATAACAGTTTTCTTTTACGGCGTTCATCGTGCGGGTTCAATAATTATTTATTTTTATTCTATGGGTTGTTACGGACGCGGTGATACTATATATGTGGGGTTTGTGTTATGATTTAGACTTTTTTTTTCAGTTATATGTCTCTTTATATGTTTTGGGGCTTTTGGGCATTTTTGGTGATTTATTACTTTATTTTTTTATTGAATAATTTTTTTTTTACTTTTTCACTTTTTCCACCATGGGAAATGAACAAGCAATAATCTGATTGCTTGTTCATAATAATACCCTGCAATACTTATGTATTGCAGGGCATTATCAGTGTCAGCCTATGCACTTGCATAGGGTGGCACTCTGCCAGTAAGATGACGTCATAGACGCCATCTTACCGGCAGTTCCTGCAGGTAACACTGGGGTCCAGATCGGACCACAGTGATACCGTAGCAATGATCGGTGCCCCCCGAAAATGATTCGGGGGGGGCGATCGTGGGGGAAAGACCCCCCAGATGCATGTTAGATGCCGAGGTCGCGATGACCGCGGCATTTAACGGGTTAATCACCGGCGATCAGAGACAACTCCGATCGCGGGTGTTACACTGGGGTGCCGGCTATCAGTCACAGCCGGCACCCCGTGTTTCCTGATGTCGGTTCGGCTCAAATCTTGAGCTGAACCGGCATCGGCTCAGCGTCCGATATATCAGACGCTGAGCGTTAAGTCACTGAGCTCAGCATCCGATATATCGGACGCTGAGCGTTAAGAGGTTAATGAAAGTTTCCAGAGGTCATCAGAGGTCAACCCCCCCCCCCACGTTGCCCAAATCAAACAAAACTGGGACCGAACAATTCTGCTACATATGTGCTGGTTTGTGCTGCTCAAATTTTTGTTTGTGCTGCTATTGTTTTGAATATATGAATAAAAAATTCAAGGTCAAAAGTTCAGCCAGCCCCCCCACATTAAACGAATCAAACAAAACTGGTGTCAAACGTTAGTGCTACGTTTGTGCTGGTTTGTGCAGCAAACATTTTCGTTTGTGCTGCTATCATTTTTAATATATTCATACTTTTTGCAGAGGTCATCAGAGTTCATTTCTTCCAAAGTACAATGTGTTTGCTAGCTCCCCCTGGTGATAAAACCAGGGAAGTGTCACTAGGTTTGTTTTTTACCAGTTCATCCTAAACACCTCAAACACCTGAACATACCTTAAAAATTATAGCTGTACAGTTTTGTTTGATTTGGGCAATGTGGGGGGGGGGCTGGTAGACCTCTGATGACCTCTGGAAACTTTCATTAAAATCTCGGAAACGATGGCGGCACAAATAAAAATTTCTGCTGCACAAACCAGCACAAACATAGCACAAACGTTTGACACCAATTTTGTTTGGGTGGGGGGGGCCAACTTCACTCAGGTGCAAATCTGACCGCCTGATCCTTCAACCAATCCCAACATAAATAGTCCATGTTTAGCGTGTAAAGTGGCACAGCCATTGTGATGTCATATTGTGATCATGAATTGATCTACATATCTAAGTATTCATTTCATATATACTGTATACCCATCAGATACATCTAACTATTAATATATACTAATAGGTATATCAGTTTTGCTATAATATTGGTGAATAAAGAATAAATAAAGAAATATACTTATAAAGAGAGAAACATTTGAGTAATATATATTTCTATTATTATTATTTAGTCCACTAGAATTTGGAAAACATTCAGATCTTTTATCTCCTGATTCCTTTTCCTTGACGTGAGTTAAAATGGAAGAAAATCAAATATTGCATATAAACAAATTATGCTAAGTAGCAAAACAAATAGCTATGTTATTTTTACAAAGTTGTTGTTTTTTTATTCATCCATAAAAACTAGCTTTCATACAGAAACCCACTTACATGTCTTACTTCAGTGAAGGTTATTTGTTGACTGAAGGTCTTTCCTTGTCAAGATATGATGAATACCATGTGTGAAGACAGAAGAGAATCAGGACCTGTATTAGCCAGAAAACCCACTGATCTGTGAATAACCTAAAAAAAGAAAACCTGAAGATTAGCAGCATTGCTTTTAAGAATGATCCATCAAATTCAACAAGCAGATTTACAGAGATGAATCATCCGTTTTCTATTCCTACCATGCAGTAAAGGTTATTTTCTTTTCTTCTAAACAGCCGCTCCAAAACAAAGAAATATAAACTCATGCATGTTATTTATATGTCAAGTGAGAGGCTTCCTAGGCTCCTGGGCTCGCTTCCCCTCCAAAGCCATTTTATTAACAATGATTATAAATGAGTTTGGGAGAGGTCCTTGTGATGCTGTCATGATGCTGTCTTCTTAGTAAATTAGGGTTGTCTATTTATGCTGTAAAATCTAAATCCCCTGGTCAAGCATGCGTTTCATTTAAAATTAGAGGGATAAATCAAAGTGATTTTAAGTAAAACTTCCCTGCAACTCCTCAGCATAATACATATTTGTCTATAATATAGTCAATAATTCAAAAAGGTTGACTCTAAGGTTAAAGTGTTGATATCCGCAGGGTACGCCTAAGCATCTTTTCATCATTTTCCCCAGTGTTTGTTTTGCAATGATGCAAGTAATCACTTATTTCTGATTATGTTCATAAGCATAAATATTATATATATATATATATATATATATATATATATATATATATATATATGTATATATATATATATATACATATCACACATAAACAGTATAAATACTAGATAAAGTCTTTGCTCACCTAAATACATCTTAAAACAGCTACAAAAATCCATTGTTTTACTTCTTTTCTTGTATTGACTTTCTGCTCCTCGTATTATAAAGTCTTTTAAATTCTGAAGGCTGCTGAACTATAATATGACAACATATGAGCTTGTTCACAATCAGAAAGGAGCTTGCACTGATGATTTGCACTAGTGTAATGCATTTGTACAGTGCAATATCAGTCATTACTTTAAGGACTTCAGAGAAGGATCTTTAAAGGGAACCTGTTATAAGGAATGTGATTTTTAACTGGTGACAGGTTTCTATAGCCTATGCTTTGCTGATTTAAAACATGCATTTGACAGCATTCTGAATCATTTTGGCAGTTTATATATGTGCATTTTAAATTACCTGGCTCCCTGTCAGCAGAATGTGGTGAGTACTGGGAGAGGGGCAACTGCAGCCTTTGTGTGCCTGTGTTTCCTCATGCATTCTTCTCCTCCTCCACACCATCCACTTCCTCCCCTGCCTGCTCAATACAAATGACAGGAAGTGGGGAGGGGTGAGGGAGCTGCATGAGTGTGGAGTAGAGGAGGCACAGGCACACACAGGCTGCAACTAACACCTACCTTGAATTTATAATATGCAGCTGGCAGGGAACCAGGTAATGTAAAATAAACTATTATAAACTTTTAAAAGGAATTATTAAAATCAGCATAGCATAGGCTGTTGGAACCTGTCACCAGCTAAAAATGAAATTCCTGTTGACGGGTTCCCTTTATTTTTCTTAATTGTATGCCATATACAATTTGTATAAAATACCCATATATAAATTCTTAGTGGAAATCCCGGTTTACTTAAAGAGTGAAAAAAGAGAAAAAAAGGTAAGCTATTACAAAACTCCCTGCTGACCTAGAACTACTTTCAAGAAGTAGAGAAGTCACAAATGCCCCTCCGGCACCACCAGATACATCAACGGAAGGGGAGCACTATTTTTCCATCCATGAATATTTCAATAATAAATGATCAGTCAGTCATATAGGTCCCAAATTGATAGAAGTTAATATGCCAAACACATACACACCTTGTATGAAAAAGTTATTGGCCTCAGAATTTGGCGAAATGCCAAATATTTTTTATGTACAAAAGATTACAATTTTTAAAAATCCATTAAAACCTTATAAAACCTATATATATTTGATATCCCTGTGATCGTAGTAACCAAAGAATAAAGAGAAAGTGTCATTTGGAGCTACAAAGAATAAAACCTGTCAAAACAGAGTCCACAAAAAAACGCCACAAATGTGTTTTTTTGTCAATTTCACTGAACTTGGAATTTTTTTCCCATTTTTCAGTACATTGCATGGAATATGACATGGCGCCACTAAAAAGTAAAATTTGTCCTATAGATAACAAGCCCATATACATTTCTGTTAACGGAAAAATAAAAAAGTTATCGTTTTTGGAATGAGGGCAGTAAAAAAACCAAAAAGAGCTGGGTCCTGTGAGATTTAATTAAATGCCAAGTCAGTTAAAATAATGGCTGTGTGCACTGATCCATTAAAAAGTAGTGCATTTAGTGCAGCCATGTGCGTTTGTTTAAAAAACGGAAGGCATATGGCCGTATTTTCTTGTCGCATGCATCTAGTTTTAGAGAATAGATATCTTTGAATTGTCCTTTCCATTCAGCAGGGGGAACAAACAGTCTCAAATATGAGTAATGGAAATCATATTAATTTGTAGATTATTTTTTGTTTGCACTGTAGAAGCATTGTAGTATAACATTAACTTATACATTTTTGTCTTGTTTTCTGTTTGACTGTTATGTTTTTGTGAATTTCTGAACATGTGTATTTTTTATTTGATACAATATTCCTTTATTTTATAACTTATTAACTGCCATTTATTTATTTTGTAGCTCCGTTTTTTTTTATCACTTTGACTCCTGTTCACCTCCTTTTTTTACTCTAAATTTACATCTGCTGTAAATTGTGTTTTTTTTTCTATTTTTTTTCTGTCAATTTCTAGGCATCTTTACTTTATACATTGCTCTGGTCACTAAACTACATCATACTGCATGTAACTGAACTATCTGACACTTCCTGTTCTGTAGTGATCACTTTAATTTCATCATCATCACCATCACAGTGATCAAGTGATTCTTATAAGGAAAGTGCATTTGTTCAAAGCAAAATTCCCTTCGATCTTGTTTTAAATCAATTATGGGATAATATTATGCTGTGAAGTGTTTTCTCATATACACATTGTTGCTTTTTTTGTATTTACTACCATACAATGTTGATCAGATCATATTCCTACCTCAAGTGGGGTTATGGTTGTTATTCAACGCAAAGTTACCGTAAATGTTGTTACTTTTACCACTTTTCTACAGATGTAGTTAGTAATATTGCAGGGGTTGGATGTGAAGTCAAACTCTTTATTTAAACAAAATAGTCAGAATATACAATTTTCATTTGAATATGCCTATAGCTCAAATACTAACATGAACATATCATGATCATATCAGCAGCATTTACAGTAACCTGTTGAAACTAACCTGCCCAAGCCCCTATAGCAGAAGAAAATAATTAGAAATTAAGTAAAAGGATCACTGGGCAAGGGTTTCCTATTTTGTCTATGAGCTTATATACAGTTGAAAACCCCACTACTTTATTAGTTATTGATTACTTGTCACAGCTGTGTGAAATAGTATGAAGTAGAAGTACAGGTGGAAGTATTCTGGACCTTTGACTTTGGGTTAAAGGAAACATACCACCAGGAATCTACCTACTAATGTAGATCTGATGGTAGGTTTCTACTAACATGCTAAGCCCTAAACTGCCTTTCACTAAATTTATAACTCTTTCTAACCTGTACTACACTTTCTATAATAAATATGCTGATTTTTGGCAGAGGCTAATGAGATGTGGAGTAGTCTCTCTAGTTAAAGATTACTTTACGCCCCAGTAGCCTCTGCCATGCCACATACCTGCACATCCTATCCTTTGCATTCCTCAGCATTCTTCTTCTCATCGTCTGCTTCTTCAAGCTCTGCGCATGCACAGTAGCCCTTGCTCAGTGCCGACAGCAGAGCGCAGCGCCAGCACTGGAGGGGTTACTGTGCATGGGAAGAACCTGAAGAAGCTGGTGATGAGAAGGAGTGTGCCAAGGGACACCAAGGAAGTGCAGGTATGGGAGATAGCAGAGGCTACTGGGGCGTGGAGTATCCTTTGCCCAGAGAGGCTACTCCATGCCAAGTAGCCTCTGCCATAAATTAGCATATTAGTTATGGAAAGTGTAGTTCAGGTTAGAAAGAGTTAAAGACTTAGAAAAAGGTAGTTTAGGGATTAGCATATAAGTAGAAAACTTCCATCAGATCTATCTTAATAAGCAGATTCTTTATGTTAGGTTTCCTTTAAGTGCCCTGGTTCTTATGTACAGCATGTTGTATTTCTGTTTAGGCCAAATTATGTTTGCATCATGTTATCTATTAAACATTAAAACAAGAGCCATAAGATCTGACAATTATGCCACCCATCTATTTTACAGCTAGTGTTTTAACAAATATTAGATACTTTCTTAACTTTTTGTTTTGTCTCCCTATTACCAGTGTGTTAAAGTAATATTAAATATCACTAATTACAGAAGAACTAGTGATGTTTGACTGTCAATAAAAACTTGTGACTGCCATCCCTTATTATTTTGTCTTGTACAAAACAGGCAAAATTAGAGAGGCATTCACTGGCTCAAGTATAAATATAAACATGGGTGTAGAGTTAAAGGGGTATTCCCATCTGGGCATTTAAATTTAATTCAATTCATTTACATATGTAAACATTTCTTCAATTGTATGTTTTTTTAAAAAAAAGTTCCTGTGTGAAAATCATTTCTCATAAATGTAGTCATGTTGTCCCTTAGAAATGAAATGCCTTCCTCGGATACGACCACCCCACACTCTGGCAGCGGTGGCCAGACACGCACTATTGAGCCCTGCCTGTCTTCCTGGATTCAGCGTTCATTACCACAGGGCGGCTGTGGGATCTGCAGTAACTGTTGGACATTTCTTATACAAAAACTTTTTGTTTCTTTGTGCAATCCCTCCAGCTGAGGTGGCCGTATCCAGGGACACAGTCTTGTTTCTAAAAGCCCATAAGACTACATTTATGAGAAATTATCTTTACACAGGTAAAAATTTTTTAATGACATCTAATTGAAGAAATGTTTATATATGGCAGATTAATGAATCTGGATGTGAATGCCCAGGTGAGAATGCCCCTTTAAGTTAATAAAACCTGCAAAACATTTGCTGCCCTGTCTCTTTGCACCCCTCATACTGTACATATCCTTGTAAGACATGATCATTTACGCTCTATTGTACCTATGTACCAATACTGTGTCAATAACTTTACATGGCCACAGAAGTCCTGGGATTTCTAGCAATGACATGTATATATTAGATTGTAGCAGGCTGGCACTTTCCATGAATAAAGTTGATGGCTGAATGCTAACAACGCTTTGTTCCCTTTAATTTCATAAAACCTTTCTTATGTGGCTTCTTTTTTTTCCAAGTCAAATGAATACATTATTGGTAAAGAGGAAGCTTTATAAGTTAACTGATGCTTGTAGAATCAGGCTTTCAATAGCACTCAGTCCCCTTCCTTACGCATGGTTAGCTAAATATAATACTTTTATTGGTTAACTGAGGCTTTTAGATGTGAGCTTTCAGGACTACTCAGCTCCATTTATCATGCTTAATAAACGGACTTCAGTGATCCTAAAAGCATGCATCTAAAAACAACATTTAGCTAATAACAGGATCATATTTATTCAAGCATTTGTGGGTTTACCCATACACGCTTTAGTCCCCGCTACTTTATCTTGCATCACCCTTTTATCTGGTTTCTAATGTAAAATAACGAGCCGCGCTCATAACTGAATTTCTGCTGTTATTACCAGACCTGCTGACCAGTAAATTCATGCTTAGCTTTCAAATGCAAAATATGTTTGAGTTTTCACTTAGCTAACATAGACATTAAGTCATCCTAAGCAAATTTTACATTGACCTTTTGGTCTCTAGGGTGGCAGAGGCTTATCTAATCATATAGAATGGAGAAGTCAGTATGATTGCTGTGCCTGTTATTATTGTTATTGTTACTATTATTATTATATGCTGTGGATTGCAATATGATTAGACAAGGTTTTGCAGCCTAGAATAATAAAATGAAAAGGAGGACCAAACAGTAAACCTCTGCTTTGCGGTTATTTTGCACTATAACCTCACAATACTGTGAGGAGAAAAATGAAATCTCTGGTCTGCCAGGAGTCAATTCTTTATACAGGCGGTGCCTTACTTAAGAACACCTGACTTACATACGACCCCTAGTTACAAACGGACCTCTGGATGTTGTCCTAGGCTACAATAAACATCTATAGCAGTTATCAAATGTGTCTGCAGTTAAGATTTATTGTTAATCCTGGTTCTTATGATAATCCAACATTTTTAAAATCCAATTGTCACAGAGACCAAAAAATTTTTGACTGGGGTTACAATTATAAAATATACAGTTCCGACTTACATACAAACTCAACTTAAGAACAAACCTACAGAACCTATCTTGTATGTAACTAATTTGTATGTAACTAATTTTGATTTTAATGGCACTCAAAATTAGTTGCCTGCATTACATTTTTGTCATTATTACCCATTTTGCATGCTAGATAAAGAGCTTTTAAAGAATTAAAAACCTTTTTTATATGGTTCTGGGGAGATGGGGGATAGAAAATAATAAAGATGGTCCCATTGAGCCACAGCGTTGCCCTGCCAGCCTCCTTTTGTATACCATACAGAGGCCAGCATTGATGCAGCATGGACAGATAGTTGCCTGCTACAGCAGAAGTTTCAAGCTGTAGCAGCTCTTAAAAGGGTTTTGTTACAAGCCAACTTGCTTTTTAACAGCTGCCCAAAAGCAATAAATATTCTTAAAAAAATATTTAATGGTAAACTTGGGTAAAAAAAGACCTTTATATTAAAGCATGGTGGACATAAGTGGACATAATAACAATGTGGGCACATACAGTTAGATAGCAGGTGGCATATTCTTACCTTCTGCCAATGAAAAAGATGGAAAAAGCATAAGGTGATCTTACCATTCCTGGAGATCTCAGGTCATCGATTGACTAATATGTACTGTCAATCTATGCACGAAATTCTCAATAGATAATTTATTATGTATATATTCTGTTTTATTATTTATCGGTGCTGTAGTTAATGTATTACCCAGCTCTGAATGAGCCCTTCTGATAGTCTCTTCTCTAGGCGCTGTATTCTTTTTCCCTTGTATAATCTATGTACTGCCCCCGGTAATGACATATCCAAACAGGGGCTAGACTACTGCCAGAAATATCATTTCATGTACCTTTATTCCAATATCAAAACTAAGTGTCGCTTTTTGAAATATACATACTTATATACCCGACTCTTATGTTTTGGTGCAGCCCTGGTTTCACTGACAGCGAGCTGGAGCGGGGCGTGTACTTACGATTCCCGACATCGCGTCAGTATCCAAGGGCGCCGCCTCATTGAATCATGTGACCGGTCATGTGACCGGATCACGTGACCAGGGCGGAAGTAAGCTGCTTGAGCGCGCCGAACGCTGTATAAACAGCCGGACATGCGCAGACTATCCCTGCACACGCCAGCCGAGCATCCGGTATTCACTATGCCGGGTTGCATGTGGAATGGAGCCACTGCTTTATTCTAACTAGCTATACATCTTTTAAGCTAGGGCAAGATATCCAGTAGGGATAGCTGTGGACCGTCCTTGTTAGGACGGGAGTCTGGGCACTTAAAGGGCGATTTAAAGCTGAGGGTTATACAGAGTCTCGGCATGAACTGCATGAGTCGATGACCTGAGATCTCCAGGAATGGTAAGATCACCTTATGCTTTTTCCATCTTTTTCATTGGCAGAAGGTAAGAATATGCCACCTGCTATCTAACTGTATGTGCCCACATTGTTATTATGTCCACTCTGTGTCCATACCAGACATTAACATTAAGCATGGCATATAGTGAATAAATCTGATCACCAATTTATGTATATTAAGCCTATCCCTCATTTGTATCTGGGTGCCCTATGACGCATAGATAGTTCTCTAACTGTTTCAGGATAATCAATCATGGAACGTTTTGCTGTCCTTTCTATGAATTTGATTTGAATTTTTGAGCATCACATAATACTGGCTGTACTTCATATGTGGTTGCTCATATGATGATAGCATTGTTTTTATATTTTGGTTTACTAAGTAATTTTTAAGAAATTTTTGAATAAAAGTTATATTTTACCCACCATGCTTTAATATACTATTTCCATATTGGTGGTTGGTACAGTTGGGGGCCCATATTGATCTAAACGGCGAGTGTGGCGCCTAACTCACTCTATATTAAAAAAAGACCTTTACATTTGTTATTATGATGGTGTTTCAGCCTCTATTCTGTTTCAAACAGAAGCAGATGTGGGAGGGGCCTAGTTGGCACATGCATGTTTTACCACAAGTTCCATAATGCTGTGCAGGTCCCTGACTCTCATTGGACTTTCCTCAGCTCTGTTTCACTTCTTTCAGAAGCTCTTTACACCTACTGTATTCAAATAATCCCTGCAGTTACTGATACCGAGCACATCAGGATTCATCAATGCTGTATGAGCTCTACCAAGTGAACTAGTAGCTGCCTGACAGGAATCCTCTGTATGTGATCCGGCCAGCAGAGAAAAATAAGAGGACGTATAGAGCAACCAGCAGGGGGAGCCATTCACAAGTAAAAGATTAATTGCATTCCTTTAAGTTAAGTAAACATATATGGTATGGTGGCATAACCCCTTTAATTAAGGCAACCCCTTTAACCCCTTTCTTTGGGCAGTATATTAGCCCATCATGCTTGGGCTAACTGCAGGTTGAAAACAAATGATACCCAAGTGGACCTAGTCATGTAAGTAAGCTCTCATGTTGGAAGATTGTCTTTATCATTGCCAAAAGCCACCAGTTTATACTGAAATTCCTTCATTAAACAGCTCACTCTAATCGATAGCATGTAAATTAAGTTTTGACATACGACTAAGAAAGCAAGTGAGATTTCTTTGCTGCAAAATTTTTGCTTAATATATTAAGCAGCATTTTGACCTTGGGTCAATTAGCTAAAGAAAATCTAAATGGACTCCATCTCAGTATTAATTGAAAGACCATCAAACTAAATCTAGCTGTCCCTGAGCTAGTATATTAACATGGCTGGAATATAGCCTGTAGGCACTATGTATCGACTGAAAAATAATAACGGTGTATAATGACATCAAACTTTTCAATGCACCTATACAGTTTTCAGAGCTGGAAGTAGTAGTAGTAGTTGGTTGTTATTATAACTATATATTATTATAACTTCAAGAAGGCATCATTCAGTATTGATGTCATTAAAGGAAAAATAATTTTACCTTATTTTTTAAACCATTTTTTCTAAGACCATCCTTACTATGAGACACAGCCCAGATTTAGTCATGAAATAAATAAAAAATAAATGAAATTCCCTGGTGGTCGCACACACACTGAAGCATAGCATTATTCACTGATACATACACTTCTGCTACATCCATCCATACATACACACACATCGATCCTGCATCTATCCTGGCACACACACAGCACTGCTACATCCTTCTCTCACACAAACAGCACTGCTAGACCCATCCTCTCACACATGCAACACTACTATATCCATCCTCTGTCCCACCCACAACCCTGATACATCCTTCCTCTCATACAAACATCACTGCTACATCTTCCCTCTCACACACAGCTCTTCTACAGCCATTCCCTCACAAACACAGATTTGTTACATCCATACACACATGTCCTGACCAGCAGCATGGAAGGGTTCAAAGATCTTTACAGTTATGAAGCTTGTGATTAGTCACATGCGTCTTACATCACTCTAGGTCCTTGTCCTTTTTTGTTCATGTCTGGCCAGCCAGGAAAGGGAGAGAGTAGCGTGAGTGAAATGCTTTGTCTGCGCTTTACCCCATCTCCAGGACATTGGTCATGAGGGTCTACTAGTGCCAAATCCACTTTTTTTCTCATCCATTTTTTAGGAAGACTATTTCGTGCTAAAACGTTTGTCTTATAGTCAGTAAAACATGTTAATAATCATTAAAACAATTTAATTTCTTTCACATGGGGCAATTTTTCTCTTAAAGAACAGGGTAGGGATAACAAAAATAGGCACTCGAAGTTTACTTGGAACTCTGAGTAGAGGCCATGATAATGTCAAGGTAGGCAGTTCTACAAGCAAGGGAACTACAAGTAACAATATATTAGTGAGTTACTAACAATGGGAATATCTACCATTATGATTGCAGTACATGGAAGTTATGGAAGCTGTAGCAGCAGGTAAGAGTTAGGAATACAAACAGCTATCCAGACTATCACATGTCAAGACGCAGATACTGCTAATATCTGTCCAGATCGAAAAGTCAAGGTTTTGGATGAAAATTAAGAAATTATACTTATGATGCCAAAGTTTCCTGGCATCTCTGTGTACTGCAGAGCTCTCTCAGATGTATAAAATTCATGTTCAGAATAATTGCCACCCATTGTAAGGACTTTATAAAAAAGGTTATTACAAAGATAATTGAAATGATTGTTAATGTACAATTGAGACATTAACACTCATGACCAGAGTCAGATACATTCATTTTTAAGTGCAATGTCTGTAAAAAGAAAAATGAGGAAAGTGAGACAAAATGCAGCTCAAAGATGTTATATTAACTGTACTCTGTTTCTGTATAACTATTGGGATATGTAATTATCATTATAAACTGTGTACCCAGACTATTCTGCTGAAATAAATTGTAATTTATTCATTAAATGGTGACTTTATTTATATTAGAGTATTTTATGTGGGAACCTCTATAAATTATAATTTTATTATAGAGAGACCACTCTAATAATTGTATAATAGGGACCATTTTACCAAATTTTGTATGAAGGGCACTCTATATATTATAAATTCCTACATATATTTCTTTATAGTATTACAGGGCAATATATTTTGTAATATTGATATAGATTATATAGATAATAATAAATGTATTATAATTTATTTTGTGGAAAAGATAAAATGAACAGTATATAAATACATGTATAATGTAATTTATTTTGGTAGCACTATTTATAGTCCATTATATTTGATATATTTTATTATACCAGGCACGCATCAGGGGGTGTATTCTGCAATGATAAGTCATGACTGAAAGAAGTCACCATAAAGTTTTGCAACTATTATGTGTATTGTCACTTACAGAGTGTCAATGAGCAAAGACAGCATTTCCAACAGTTAGCTTCTGGGGTGGCAAGGTTGGTAGAGGGTGTCATCAGTCCCTTACCACGTCACTAGGCTCTTGAATGTTGGGAATTTATCTATAGAGAACCACCCAATTTAAGGTAGTTCTGTTATAGTGTCCCACAATATAACATAGTTGTTGGGTGGTTGAGGATTTGCCAAATGTATTATTTGATTATTTTTACAAAAAAAGGTTTGAATAATTATGCAAATGAACCTGAGGTGCTCTGGGCTCCATAGATGTCAATGGCCTCAGTCTCATTTGCATTTGTAAAACCTTTTTTCCTTAAAAACAAGCGCATATTAAGCATAAAGAAGAGCGGATCCTGCCAGAGGGGTCACAAACCAGTGTGTAGGTGTGCTTAGATTACAATCCTTCATCCTGGTGGTTGGTCATATCATTATGCTTCTTTAAAAAGTCAGAGACAGCTGTCTTATATAGGGTTACATTGAGTCACATAAAATTACATGGGTATGGAAACCTAAAGACCCACCATAGTTTTGTGCAACCTGGAGGGATTTGTCACAAAATATGCCTGTTTGAAATCCAGAAATTCCTTATAGCAACCTTGCTTGAATCACAAGAATTTTTTATATGCTTTCTTTATAGAACAATATGCTCTATAAAGATATGTTCAATAATATTGTTCTCTAAATCGAACAATATGGGGATCTATGAAACAAAAGTCCCTTTTCCCAACTGCTCAGTGTAAAATAACAGTTTTTGCAGTGGAAAATAATGCACGTGATGCACGTCACACGAAAACGAAATGAAATAGAGTGTAAGAGAAGCTATAACGCCAATTGTGTAAGAGGTGCAGGTTGTGCTGACTTGTATGTTTTCTATCAATAGAAGAGCCGCTGTTGAAGGAGTTGTTTCTTTAGTAGAAATTCCACATAAATTCAATAGTCTGCACCCGAGAAGCAAGGACAGCTTCAAAGCAAATAAGCACACATTGTTCATGCAAGTTTGAAATTATATACAAAATGCTTTATGCTCAATATATTATACCATTATTTAAAGGATAGTGACAGAATGAAAGAAGTGCTAACGTAACATGTGCCAGGCAACATTGAGAAGCAGTGTGTCATAATTATGAGATATTAGAAATAATAGAATAGTAATAAAATACTACGCTTTTTTTTCCTTTTTGGTAACACAACGTTTTTCATAATATAGCCAGCAGGTGGAGTTCCATTTATATAAATCAAGGCCAGGATGTTGCCGGGCTCCAGCTTAGAATATGATAGTTATCAAATGTCTGGCACAAAGAATCATAATTGTGTAATAAAACAGAAAGTTAAAATGGAAAATATGGAAGAACAGGACAATATAACTTGTAGCCAATGCAAAACGTATGAGAACATATAATTTATGTTACTGAATGCATGTGTAGGTGGAGTGTGTTTATGTGGCAAGAAGCCAGGTATGTACAAGATTCCATTATGAGGTCCACTATTTTACCAGAAATGCTTCCAAAACCGATGTTTTTGACCTCATAATGGAACCCAATAGTAAATGAGATGAAACTAAATGTACATGTAACATATGCAACACATTTTCTACACATTTTGTTTAACACATTTCTTTCTGTGTAGTGTCCAGTTTCATTATAACTGAAATGTTTTGTGCACCATGGAAATTAATAATGCTGAGTACAAGATACACAGTTATCAGCAGTGCCACCTTCATGTGGGTCACAGGTCCAGCCAGAATTGTCCCAAAACATGATCAGTTGTACCAGTGGGGGTTCCAACCAGTTCTCCCAGAGTCCTGCAAACCGATTGTCAAAAGGACAGCCATTCAGCTAAGTGGGAAGATGTGGGCATTGATCCAGATACCACCTGTATCTCAGGGTCTTTGTAGCACTCTCTAATGATGAGAATCTTTTGAACAACGCAAAACAACTGTTTGGGCTGCTATACAACCCAAGATAGGGGCCCTTATATCCTTAAAAAGTGACTCACCTCTGGCAAAAAGTGATTTTGGAGGCAATTTTTATCATACAAGAATAAATGATATGGATGTGGATATTTTATACCCTTCCTTCAGGTGTTGGTAGCTTAACTTGTGTAAAATAAATAAACATAGAGAAAGATGGCGGCACTCACCGGTTCCAAAAACATGAAAAGCGTCCTTTATTGGTGAGGAAGCATGCAGGGGGGTAAACAGACATCCGGAACCTGTCTGTTTACCCCCCTGCATGCTTCCCCACCAATAAAGGACACTTTTCATGTTTTTGGAACCGGTGAGTGCCGTTATCTTTCTCTATGTTTATTTATGGATATCCTCTTATACACATTGATTGAGCACCACTGAGAAGTCCTGCCGTGATCACCCCTGCCCCTGGAGAGTCGGGCTACGTGCCGGGCTATCCGCGGTATCGTTGGGGCTGTGCCCGCCAGAGACTTTTCTCTACTTGATATTAACTTGTGTAAAATCTTGCGATATCTTCACATAAGTACTTCTACATCACTACAACTTAAACAACACAACTGTAACCATCTACAAAGTCATAGCGTTCAGCAGGGTCAGCACAAAATATCCACATGCATAACAGTGGCCTCAAACATCATTGTCTTACTGTTCTGTGACCGTAAAAGGATGTGTTACTTTATTAGTATGTTGTGTACCAAGTGAATGGGAAACACATTCTTTGAACTTATAAGATATGACATTTCTGGTTAAGAAAATGAAAAATAGCAGATTTATTGTTATTTTCCACAAAAAAAAAACTCCTAGCTTATAATATTTTCTTTCTATTATATTTCCCAAAATGAATAGCAAATTCATTGATAGCCTATGTCAAAATATGCTCAACCTTAAACAAAAGTTGCTTTAAGTACTGTTAAGTATTTCTTCTTTATTTTAGCATAATATTGTATATACAGAAATATTTTAAAAATAATTACAAAATGAATGTGAATATTTATTGTACGTTGGCAACAAAAACTGTTACCTGAAACAATATAAGCTATTTAGGGGTGTAAGGGCGACAACCTCTCATGTATCTTCTTATAATTTTCTTGGAGCTCCAAGACACAAGAAGGCAGAAGACAGGACTTATGTGTGTTTTTTTTTGCAAACAAGAGGACATGTATTTATTGTTCAAGGACATAATAAACTATTTAGAGCTCTCTTTACAAGTGCATTGGCTTGCCTGCCATGCTGCTTTAATCAGTAACATAAATGGCTAGTTGATAGAATCCTGGTGGACCAATTTGGAGTGAAAAAATGATCTTTTATCTGATCATGTTGAGCTTAAGGTATATGAATCTCTGTATACACAACACAATTTTCACCATCTTTCATGTTGTGTCTCGGCATATAAAGCATAAAGAAAGCTACCGAACTCACCGATAAAAAGTCCATAATTTATATTCAAAAGGCTTTTATAGAAATCAGCAGCCGATCAGGTTGCATAGGAGCAACAAGAAAGCACCGCGAACGCTTTCACAGCTGTTTTCTATGAAAAACTTTTGAATAAAGATTACAGACTTTTAATCGGTGAGTGCCGCAGTTTTCTTCATGCTTTCCATGACTACGTTCATGAGATGACTATTCCTATTGATATACTGCTGGGCATCACAATGCTTTATGTGTCTGCCTCTAATCCATGCAAGGTCTGACCAGTAATTTAAAGGTACAGTGCCCCATTTGCTTCTTGGTGTTGGAGTTCCCTATTGTACCTGTTGCACTAATTCTAACAGTAGCTGTTGTTTTCTATCTTCCCTCTGTGCCTCTCTTTTGGGAGAGCAGTTGACCTTTGGTTAAATTCAAACCCAGCACTAATCCCTTTATATTTCTCATGTAAGCCATAAAATTGGTACAAATTTGCCCTTATTGTTTAGAGGGTTGGGGTGCTGCTTGAGGCTCTTTTCACTGTCAGTTTGCCTATATGTATTTGTGGGAGAAAATTCCAAGCCTACTTGAGGATATCTGGGAAATTTACTGTATATATAGATTATAAAATCAAGGAATTTTCATTGTTATAATTGTGAATTATGTTGTTATTTATTGTGTATATGTTTTCAATTACTTTACAATGCTTCATATCTATGGCCCCTCTATCATTTATAAAACTTGCATTAATCATAGTTTATACGACTAAAAAAAGACACATGTTTATCAAGTTCAACCAAGGAAGTGAAGGGAAATTATATAGGGAGTTGACAATCTATAAACTTCATACCTAGGCTGCAGAGCTAGTTGGAAGTCCGGACTAACTGTTTAACGACAATGGTAGCTTTTTCACTTCCTTAGTTTGTTTGATCTTGCTAACAAGTTCTGACACTAAAGTACGTAAAAGCCACTATCATTATATACACTGTCATATAGTTGATAAGAAAAAAAATAGATCATTTGATGCAAAATGAGGTTGCAGTCTTCATACCAGTCCAAGCTATTTATTATGTGTTCACAAGTATCTTTGGAGCTTATTTCATTTTGAATTACAGGGCTCCCTGATCTGTCTGTTAAACCACCAGCTTCATACATGCTTCGCCAATATGTCTCCTTGTAGTACTAACAGAATTTATAATGAAATACATACAAAGTATACCAATAAATTTATATAGTAACCATACCAAAGAAATGAAAACTCATTCTTCTTGGTAACCATAAAATTACCTTCTGTTAGCTCTCAGCAAGTGAATTATGGTTTCATCACTTAGAGAAGCTAGAAAAAACAAAATTGCACAATTCCCATTCCTTGTTCACTGTTGCAATATTGTCCTTCCTGACTTACTGCATGGCTTGTATACTTAAAAAATATCTATGTACTTGTCTCCCAGTTTCAGTCTTTGTGGATAAGGTTTAGTTATGAGCCTGAACTTCTTTTAATCTTACAAAGGGCATCAATCTTCAGATTTTTTTTTTGCTACATAAATAAGGTTGATGCGGACAAAGTTTTAACATATAAACAATTTGTATTAAATCTATATTTTTCCCAGGAGAAGATTTATAGTCGTATAAATTACAGCTTTTACCGCATCGAGTAATTCAAGATATTCAGTGCAGGGTTGTCATTTGGCAAAATATAAAAATAGCTCTAGAATACTGATGTCCCAGAAGACCAGAGCAGATTTGATAGGCTTCAATATAATTGAAGTCAAATTAACAGCTGGATATAAAATGTCTAAAGAAATTCCTAATTTTTGACCCATTTAAGGTTTTGGCTTTTGATTTTAATGGGTTAACAAACATAAATACAAGTGTTTATGTCACTCATTAAGAATAATGCTCATTCCAAAATTTCTACAAACTGCTTTTCTGTACAAGTACTCTGTAACATATAAGTTCCCTATTCAAGGAGAAACTCTCAGCTCTTGTTTCTCTAAAGCAAAACTCTAAAACAGTTTCTAATTTAAAGGCTATATTGGAATATCGAATATGTAGCGATTCCACCCAAAAATGTAATTTGTACCTTTCAGTGTGAGGCAGAAACTCTCAAAATTGTGCTTTCCTTACAGACACAAGCTATTTTTTTCTAGAATTGTCTTATAATAGTATAGATATCTACTTGTAACAATCTTCAGTCTCTTTCACTTTTTTCCAATCAGGTTAGGTTGTAGCCCTGTGCTGAAATAAAAAGAATTAAACTTTTCCCTCATCATTATGCACTAAATACCCTACAATATAAAATAACATTGTTCTTTACCCCTGCACAGGTAATCACGTCCTCTTAATATATATTATTCTTAAACTTATATCAAAGCTACTGTTTAAAAAACTGAATGCATACCGTATAATGACAAAGTGAATAGGATGTTAGAAACCTTCCCTAATTTATTTAAAAGTAAAAGCTAAATATTGCATTGACATAGGTATTCAGTGCCTTTCTTAGTACTTAGTTGAAGCACGTCTGGTTCTGGTTACAGCCTCCTGTCCTCTTGAGTACTATGATGTTATATGATGATAATTTCTGCCATTCTTCTCTGCAACTTTTCTCAAGTTCTGTCAGGTTGGATTATGAACATCAGTGGACAGCCACTTTCAGGTCACTCCAGAAATGGGTTCAAGACAGGACCATTCATTGATATTCACAGAGTTGTCCCTAAGTCATTAATCTGTTGGCCTGACTTGATGTCAGGGTGTCGCTTGTTTCCCTGTACCAGCCACTGAATATCTGACCTCACAGCGTGATGCTACTATTGGTAAGTTTCACAATAAAGAATGTATAATACAGGTCATGAGTACTGATGAGTGGTTCTGGTGCAGGTCCGGCTTAATCAACCCTGCGGCGGTTAACACCCACAATTGGTCCTGACATCTTTTGCGGCCTTTAACACTTTAAAAGTCGCCAGCAGGATTTAAATGGATAAACCTGTGTGCTGACACTTGCATGCCAGTTTTGCAGGGCTCTGCCATTTTGGACAGGATCTTTGCTCACCAATGATGTCATCATGAGCGATGATGTTACCAAACATGGGCGCATGCAGCCGACAGTAACAATTTTAATGCCACTGGCAGCATCAATTGTGGATGTCACTTTTGTGTCTTTCCTTCTTATGTCTTTCAAAATCATTTAACATAACATATGGGGAAAAAAAGTTCTTAAAAATTTCCAAATTAACTGCAGCTACAGTGGTGCAAAATAAACAATCACACAGTGGATCTGGTGTGCGAGGGTCCTAAAAGATGGCTCCAGCATTATCAATGGTCCATCGTAGGTATTTAAAAGGAACCTGTTGGTTTAATGTTGTCCTTATATGAGCCCTGTCTATGAATACTTTAAAAAACTAAGCTGTTATACTCATCTTGATCTGGTGTTCTCTATGCCTGTGTGATGATGCAAGTTAAGCCGGCGGAAGTACACCCAGAATTAATTCTGCAAGCGCCATATGTTTTTTACCAGCTTCAATGAAGTATTGCTAAGAGCTCAAGGTGCCTCATTGGAGTCACTTAGAGATGAGTATAAATTTTTGTTTTTGAATATTGCACCTATCGACACAGATTATATAGGGCAATTTGGGACACTAAACCCCAGGTGCACAAGGACCTGTAGTTGGTTTAATGTCTCAAATGCACCCTTCAACCTCTTCAACCTTTACAGCATTATCGCCCTCTCCATAATGGGCAGGGAGGTCTGCTGTATTACACAACAGTTATCTGCTTTTAACACCCCAATTGCTGGTGTTACCCCTTTAAGTGTGTTTTGACAGCTATTTATTATATACAAGTTGTCCTTGACAAGGACACTCGACTTACAGATGACCCCTAGGTACAGACAGACATTTCTGTCCAATGTGACCTCTGGATGCTTTACTTTAGTCCCAGGCTGCAATGATCAGTTGTAAAGTGTCTGCAATGAAGTTTTATTAATAATCCTTGTTTTAAATTTTGTCACAGGGACAAAAAAACTTTTGCCTGGAGTTATGATAATGACAATGATAAAATATACCTGTTTCGACTTACATACAAATTCAACTTAAGAAAAAAAACAAAAGAACCTATCTTGTACATAACCCGGGGTCTACCTGCACTGAATGTCTGAAAATTACTGTATACTGTTGCAGTTCCCCAGCCTTATTGTTTTATTCAGTTGCTGTAAATGCTTTTAGTTTAAGAATATTATGATACTTACACAACAACACAAACAATTGGTCTCTTGTATAAGCATTTTTGTTTATACTGCCGTAGTATAATAGGGGAATTGTTGTACACACAAGCAGCTCTTGATTATGTGTCATTAGTACCAGGTAATAAATCTTTTGTGGCACATTTCACAACATACAAATTAATTGTTTATGACTTGACCTTTAATATATATTAATAAAATGCAATTAATAAAACCGTAAGCCAAAATTACAGATTGTAATAACAGGAGTTAAAAAATAGGTTTTGAAACAACCTAGGAATAGGGAGACATCATCTCTAGCTCAATCTAACGCACTTCAGGCAACCTACATCAGGTAACAAGATAAGTCAAACGGCCCATGAATTCACTTACTTTAAAATCTACAATGTTGGTTGGAAGCCCCCATCTTTGGCTTAATGGCTGATGAGATTGAAAGTGCTTGATGTATGCAAAATCCCTTAGTTACTGCATATATAAGTCAGGGCGGTGTTTTTTCCCACTAGAACCCAATTGGTCTCCGCCTAATGTTATTCTTTGTCTTCTTCAGTATCAACACTATAGAATTATAAGTTAGACATGCTTCTCTATTCAATCTTCATTTAAATAAAACGTAACAACTATTTATATATATATATATATATATATATATATGTATATATATATATATATATACACCGGCCACTTTATTAGGTACACCATGCTAGTAACGGGTTGGACCCCCTTTTGCCTTCAGAACTGCCTCAATTGTTCGTGGCATAGATTCAACAAGGTGCTGGACCATGATGGCATCACACAGTTGCCGCAGATTTGTTGGTTGTACATCCATGATGCGAATCTCCTGTTCCACCACATCACAAAGATGTTCTATTGGATTGAGATCTGGTGACTGTGGAGGCCATTAGAGTACAGTGAACTCATTGTCATGTTCAAGAAACCATTCTGAGATGATTCCAGCTTTATGACATGGTGCATTATCCTGCTGAAAGTAGTCATCAGATGTTGGGTACATTGTGGTCATAAAGGGATGGACATGGTCAGCAACAATACTCAGGTAGGCTGTGGCGTTGCAATGATGCTCAATTGGTACCAAGGGGCCCAAAGAGTGTCAAGAAAATATTCCCCACACCATGACACCACCACCACCAGCCTGAACCGTTGATACAGGGAAGGATGGATCCATGCTTTCATGTTGTTTACCCCAAATTCTGACCCTACCATCCGAATGTCGCAGCAGAAATCGAGACTCATCAGACCAGGCAACGTTTTTCCAATCTTTTACTGTCCAATTTCGATGAGCTTGTGCAAATTGTAGCCTCAGTTTCCTGTTCTTAGCTGAAAGGAGTGGCACCCAGTGTGGTCTTCTGCTGCTGTAGCCCATCTGCCTCAAAGTTCAACGTACTGTGCGTTCAGAGATGCTCTTCTGCCTACCTTGGTTGTAATGGGTGGTGATTTGAGTCACTGTTGCCTTTCTATCAGCTTGAACCAGTCTGCCCATTCTCCTCTGACCTCTGGCATCAACAAGGCATTTCCGCCCACAGAACTGCCGCTCACTGGATGTTTTTTCTTTTTCGGACCATTCTCTGTAAACCCTAGAGATGGTTGTGCGTGAAAATCCCAGTAGATCAGCAGTTTCTGAAATACTCAGACCAGCCCTTCTGGCACCAACAACCATGCCACGTTCAAAGGCACTCAAATCACCTTTCTTCCCCATACTGATGCTCGGTTTGAACTGCAGGAGATTGTCTTGACCATGTCTACATGCCTAAATGCACTGAGTTGCCGCCATGTGATTGGCTGATTAGAAATTAAGTGTTAACGAGCAGTTGGACAGGTGTACCTAATAAAGTGGCCGGTGAGTGTATATATATATATATATATATATATATATATATATATCCAAAAAAAATAGAGGCAGCACTCCAAAGTGTAAGTGGAAAAGTGGAAGGGTTTATTCCAAAACCGGCTTTGGAATAAACCCTTCCACTTTTCCACTTACACTTTGGAGTGCTGCCTCTATTTTTTTGGATTTATATACGAGTAAGTCTTAAATATAGAAATCTATCTTTTTTGATATAGCTTTAGTTATATTTAGTTATATGGTATACATTTAGTTCTCAATGCTAAGCAGGTACAAGAGCACATTTAGAATTGTCACATGCTAAGCAAATTTGGATGGGATTACAGGGGAGGTTTGGATAGGATTGCCTCAATGTAGAGAATTAGCCAGAGACATGACCTGTGCTTTTGTTCTAATTTTGAGCCCCATCTAGTATTGTGCTGTGCTATATTCTAGGATCATTTAAATGAAAGTGTACAGCTCTATCAGGGGCCCTGACCTCTTTCATTTCTAATTTGCCCCTAGGTTGCCTCTGGATCCTTCCATTTTGGTGTGAAGTTTGGTTAATTCTCTAAGGAGGTTAATTTGTTTCTTGTCCACAAGGGTATCTTTTGAATGTTACAGTTACATATCATAATACTGACCTGGTGGTCTGTACAATGGAAAACCTCACCACCCTTGCTAAAAAAAAAGTATTGATGCAGATATTGCATTCTGGTCTCCTGGGAAGCATATTGGGCATGGCTATGTGTATAATTTTGTTTCCAGCTTAGCGACTTTCCTCATTTTCCTCCACCCTTACTGTGTCTTATTCCTTTGTCTTCCATCTCAATATAAGGATTATTTTTGGAAATCTAATATTTGTACTGCCTATTATAATGGATATCTGTGCTATTCCATTGGTTTGACCACAAGCTTTTGAGAAACCTTTTTCTTCTACGGAAATTCTATAAAAATACAGTTTAATATAATCAAATAGTACAGTTTGGTAATAGCGATTTCTTTATTCTGCTTATGATACCTGCAACAGTCCTATAGAATTTGCTAGACCTGCAGAGGTTTCACACTTTGCTTATTCAATGTACATTACAACAAATAGCATTGTACAGGCGGTCCCCTACTTAAGAACACCTGACTTACATACGACCCCTAGTTACAAACGGACCTCTGGATTTGAGTAATTTGCTGTACTTTAGTCCTAGGCTTCAATGAACAACTATAACAGTTATCACAGGTGTCTGTAATTAGGATTTATTGTTAATCCTGGTTCTTATGACAATCCAACATTTTTTAAATCCAATTGTCACAGAGACCAAAAAATTTTTGACTGGGGTTACAATAATAAAGTATACAGTTCCGACTTACATACAAACTCAACTTAAGTACAAACCTACAGAACCTATCTTGTATGTAACCCAGGGACTGCCTGTAGTAGATACTAGATGATACTATGTTAATTTCATTCTATATGAAAACTATAAAAATGTAGCTAAAAAATTGAATTTCACTTAAAAGTGTGAAGTTTAAGACAAACATTCAATTGCTAACATCCCTAGAGAATACATTCTTGGCTGGAAATATATTGCCTCATTTGATCTACATGTAAAAGGGTTTTTTTCAGATGAGCTGCTCACACATGCACTCACATATTCATACCTTATAACACTTCTCAAACACAAAGTCAAACCAATTAAAGCACAATGTAAGTTTTACAATAATCTTTAACTTTTTAACTTTTAAATGTATGAATTAAATAATTATTATTCTAGGCTCCATGAGAACTTTTGCACTTGTCCTAATGTGTATTTTATCTGAATTAATCTTGACATTAATCAGAAGTCTTGGTCTCTTAACATTAACATTACGGAACTGAAAATCGTCTGTTCAGGATTCAAAACTTTGATGATAATGCATTTACAAGGAAATAACCAGGAAGGTCAAACTGGCAGTGTCTTGTATGCAAAGAGGATCTAGAACACTCTTCAGAATACAACTAAAAGTAATGTTAACCGATGACTACAAAGCAGTCAGAATATATTTGCATTTGATTAAAGCAAACAAATTTCACTTGATAGAATTTGACTTTTGGTTATTATTTCCATTCCTAAAATATTATATCAGGTGTATATTATATAAACTTAAAATTGATTTTTCACATTAAGATACTAATGCAATAAGCAAGCTTCCTACATTTTTTCCTGATGCATTTATAGTAAAAAAAAAATATAGTGAAAAAAATTCTAGAGATTATTTTATGATATACAGGCAGTCCCCAGGTTATGTACAAGACAATTCCATTCCTGCCATAGAAATTCCAGAGAGTTGGGTTAAGTATTTTACAATAAATGTCTATTGCAAAGTCACTTTGAGCAGGGTGAGAATGACTTACCTTCTCAATGGTGGAAGGAATAAGTCTTGCTGTTGTTCTTTTCTAGGGAAACCCTGACTCATGGATCTTATATGTTTATGGGAAAAACAAATGTTACCTTTGACTCATGTAGAACCCTACCTAGAAACCTACTTGAAGATGTTTCAAAAAATATATATGTGACTGCAGGTAAACTGGGCAAACGACTTTACTAAAGTTGCGACAGCAGCTTAGTGGTAGCAGTCTTACACAAGGCAACTGGTATGGTTCTTATAAAAAGTCTCTCTAAGAAGGATAGAGCTGCCTGATTCCTAATATAAATGTTAAGGAAAAATGAAGAGAGAAAAGTATGATTTAGTCATGTCTGACAAAAAGTACTGGAAAAAGTACTGGAAAAAACATTGGATTCAAAGGGAAAAATGCAGTTGAAGAAGTGGACAACCTAGTTGTCAAGTGTCTTGTACTACTTTTTGAGGATTTTTTGTCACAGTTGAGACAGAAAAGCGTCAACTCATGCAAAAAAAGTCTCAAAGAGGAGTATGGAAATTAGTCACTAGTAGAGATGAGCGAGCACTAAAATGCTCGGGTACTCGTTATTCGAGACGAACTTTTCCCGATGCTCGAGTGCTCGTTTCGAGTAACGAGCCCCATTGAAGTCAATGGGAGACTCGAGCATTTTTCAAGGGGACCAAGGCTCTGCACAGGGAAGCTTGGCCAAACACCTGGGAACCTCAGAAAAGGATGGAAACACCACGGAAATGGACAGGAAACAGCAGGGGCAGCATGCATGGATGCCTCTGAGGCTGCTTAAATGCACCATTATGCCAAAATTATGGGCAACAGCATGGCCATGACAGAGTGACAGAATGAAGCTAGATAGCATCTAAAACATCCAATAATTGACCCTGACACTATAGGGGACGGCATGCAGAGGCAGCGGCAGCAGCGGAAGGCTAGAGAGTGGCATGGCGACATACCCTAAATGGACTCAGGCTTCAAACCAATGGGTAGCAGAGAGGAACCAAAGGAGGTGAGCAAGAAGCGCTCAAATAATATTGGTACATGATAAAAGTTTGCCAGTATATTTTGTGGATTACACAGCAGGGTGGCGACAAAGTTAACATGGAAGCCATGAAAACAATCCAAAATTCTGCCTGACACAGCTCGTTTGATAAGGGGACGATGTATGGAGGCAGTGAACTAGTAGTAGATTAAAGGTGCTGCAGTTAAAACTATGTTAGTTGGTTCTTGGCATGGAGCTGGCGCTCCGCTGCCAGGCGAGCTTTCACCAATCCAAGCCCCTGTCTCTAGGCTACTCCCCAAACAGCACTTCTAAGAACCTTTCGGATAAGATCAAGTGTAGTAGCGTTCTTATAAGTTTGGGATATGGCGGGTGAGGGGAATGTAAACATCTGCGCAAGAAGCGCTGAAATAATATCCGTAAATGAAAAAAGTTTTCCAGTATATTTTGTGGCTTACACAGCAGGGTGGCGACAAAGTTAACAAGTTTGATGTGGAATGCCCTGCAATAGCTCTTGGGCGGTGTGCCTTTTATCACCTAGGCTCAGCAGTTTGAGCACCGCCTGCTGTCGCTTAGCAACGGCACTGCTGCTGTGCCTAGAGCTACCGACTCATGGCGCCATGCCCACGGATGGTAATTCGGTGGAGGAGGAGGTGGAGGAGGGGTGGGAGGATTTGGAGGTATAGTAGGCCTTTGAGACCTGGACCGAGGTAGGCCCCGCAATCCTCTGCGTCGGCAGTATATGACCAGCCCCAGGGTCAGACTCGGTCCCAGCCTGCACCAAGTTAAGTGTAGTAGCGTTCTTATAAGTTTGGGATATGGCGGGTGAGGGGAATGTAAACAGATGCGCAAGAAGCGCATGATGCGCATGGAGCTGGCGCTCCGCTGCTAGGCGAGCTTTCGCCAATCCAAGCCCCTGTCTGTAGGCTACTCCCCAAACAGCACTTCTAAGAACCTTTTGTATAAGATCAAGTGTAGTAGCGTTCTTATAAGTTTAGGATATGGCGGGTGAGGGGAATGTAAACAGATGCGCAAGAAGCGCTGAAATAATATCCGTAAATGGTAAAAGTTTGCCAGTGTATTTTGTGGATAACACAGCAGGGTGGCGACAAAGTTAACAACTTTGATGTGGAATCCATGAAAACAACCCAAATTTCGGCCTGACAAACCTCGTTTGATAAAGGGACGATGTATGGAGGCAGCTATATGGACGACTTTTGGAGGTAGCAATGGAGACAACGTGTGGAGGCTGCTATGGAGACAATTCAATTTGGATAGTGCCTGTATGTGGCAGTCCAAAAAATTTTTCAAACCAGAGGAGCAGGTAGGTGGCCCTCCAGAAAAATGGAATAGATTGAGTGCCTGTATGTGGCAGTCCAAAAAAATTTTCAAACCAGAGGAGCAGGTAGGTGGCCCTCCAGAAAAATGGAATAGATTGAGTGCCTGTATGTGGCAGTCCAAAAAATTTTTCAAACCAGAGGAGCAGGTAGGTGGCCCTCCAGAAAAATGGAATAGATTGAGTGCCTGTATGTGGCAGTCCAAAAAAGTTTTTAAACCAGAGGAGCAGGTAGGTGGCCCTCCAGAAAAATGGAATAGATTGAGTGCCTGTATGTGGCAGTCCAAAAAAGTTTTTAAACCAGAGGAGCAGGTAGGTGGCCCTCCAGAAAAATGGAATAGATTGAGTGCCTGTATGTGGCAGTCCCAAAAAATTGTTTAAAACAGAGGACCGGAAAGGTGGCCCTCCAGAAAAATTTAATAGATTGAGTGCCTGTATGTGGCACTCCCAAAAATTGTTTAAAACAGAGGACCGTGTCGGTGGCCCTCCAGAAAAATTAAATGCATAAAGTACTATACCTAGAGCCAGTGGGCCCTGTCAAAAAACAGCCAGTTTCCTCTGCTTTACTGTAGAAAGAGGAGGAGAAGGAGGAAAATGAGGAGGAGGAGGAGTGGATAAATTATTCAGGTTGAGCTTCCTTCACCTGCTGGAGATTTGAAATTAGGAGAAATCCATGCTTTATTCATCTTGATAAGCGTCAGCCTGTCAGCGCTGTCAGTCGACAGGCGTGTACGCTTATCGGTGATGATGCCACCAGCTGCACTGAAAACCCGCTCTGACAAGACGCTAGCGGCAGGGCAGGCAAGAACCTCCAAGGCGTAGAGCGCCAGTTCGTGCCACATGTCCAGCTTTGAAACCCAGTAGTTGTAGGGAGCTGTGTGATCATTTAGGACGATGGTATGGTCAGCTACGTACTCCCTCACCATCTTTCTGTAAAGATCAGCCCTACTCTGCCGAGACTGGGGACAGGTGACAGTGTCTTGCTGGGGTGACATAAAGCTGGCAAAAGCCTTGTAAAGCGTACCCTTGCCAGTGCTGGACAAGCTGCCTGCTCGCCTACTCTCCCTCGCTACTTGTCCCGCAGAACTACGCACTCTGCCGCTAGCGCTGTCAGAAGGGAAATACTGTTTCAGCTTGTGCACCAGGGCCTGCTGGTATTCATGCATTCTCACACTCCTTTCCTCTCCAGGGATGAGAGTGGAAAGATTTTGCTTGTACCGTGGGTCCAGGAGAGTGAACACCCAGTAATCGGTGCTGGAATAAATTCTTTGAACGCGAGGGTCACGGGATAGGCAGCCTAGCATGAAATCTGCCATATGCGCCAGAGTACCAACGCGTAAGAATTCACTCCCCTCACTGGCCTGACTGTCCATTTCCTCCTCCTCCAACTCCTCCAACTCCTCTTCTTCTGCCCATACACGCTCAACAGTGTAGGACTCAACAATGGTCCCCTCTTGTGTCTCGCCAACATTCTCCTCCTCTTCCTCCTCATCCTCCTCCACCTCCACCTCCTCCGATATGCGCTGAGAAACAGACCTAAGGGTGGGAATCTTCTTCCCCTGTCTCTTGTGAGGAGCGCAAAGCTTCCGACTTCATGCTGACCAGAGAGTTTTTCAACAGGCCAAGCAGCGGGATGGTGAGGCTGATGATGGCGGCATCGCCACTGACCATCTGTGTTGACTCCTCAAAGTTACTCAGCACCTGACAGATATCAGACATCCACGTCCACTCCTCATTGTAGACTTGAGGAAGCTGACTGACCTGACTACCAGTTCTGGTGGAAGTTGACATCTGGCAGTCTACAATCGCTCGGCGCTGCTGGTAAACTCTGGATAACATGGTCAGTGTTGAATTCCACCTCGTGGGCACGTCGCACAACAGTCGGTGAGCGGGCAGTTGGAGGCGGCGCTGCGCTGCCCTGAGAGTGGCAGCATCTGTGCTGGACTTCCTGAAATGCGCACCGATGCGGCGCACCTTCGTGAGCAAATCAGACAGATTGGGGTATGTCTTGAGGAAACGCTGAACTATCAGATTTAACACATGGGCCAGGCATGGCACATGTGTCAGTCTGCCGAGTTGCAGAGCCGCCACCAGGTTACGGCCGTTGTCACACACAACCATGCCTGGCTTCAGGTTCAGCGGTGCCAGCCACAGATCAGTCTGCGCCGTGATGCCCTGTAATAGTTCTTGGGCGGTGTGCCTTTTATCGCCTAGGCTCAGCAGTTTGAGCACCGCCTGCTGTCGCTTAGCGACGGCACTGCTGCTGTGCCTAGAGCTACCGACTGATGGCGCCATGCCCACGGAGGGTCGTTCGGAGGAGGAGGTGGAGGAGGGGTGGGAGGAGGAGGAGGCATAGTAGGCCTGAAACACCTGGACCGAGGTAGGCCCCGCAATCCTCGGCGTCGGCAGTATATGACCAGCCGCAGGGTCACACTCGGTCCCAGCCTCCACCAAGTTAACCCAATGTGCCGTCAGAGACATATAGTGGCCCTGCCCGGCAGCACTCGTCCACGTGTCCGTGGTCAGGTGGACCTTGTCAGAAACGGCGTTGGTCAGGGCACGGATTATGTTGTCTGACACGTGCTGGTGCAGGGCTGGGACGGCACATCGGGAAAAGTAGTGGCGGCTGGGGACCGAATACCGAGGGGCGGCCGCCGCCATGAGGCTGCGAAAGGCCTCGGTCTCTACTAGCCTATAGGGCAGCATCTCCAGGCTTAGCAATCTGGAGATGTGCACATTAAGGGCTTGGGCGTGCGGGTGGGTTGCACTATATTTGCGTTTCCGCTCCAGCGTCTGGGGTATGGAGAGCTGAACGCTGGTGGATGCTGTGGAGGATCGTGGAGGTGACGATGGGGTTTTTGTGGCAGGGTCCTGGGCAGGGGGCTGACTATCAGCTGACACAGGGGAAGGAGCAGTGGTGTGCACGGCCGGAGGTGAACGCGCTTGTTGCCACTGAGTGGGGTGTTTAGCATTCATATGCCTGCGCATACTGGTGGTAGTTAAGCTAGTAGTGGTGGAACCCCTGCTGATCCTGGTTTGGCAAATGTGGCACACCACAGTCCGTCGGTCATCCGGTGTTTCCTTAAAGAACCTCCAGACTTCTGAAAATCTAGCCCTCGCCGCAGGAGCCCTCGCCACGGGAGCTTCACTAGTTGACACATTTGGCGCTGATGCACCAGCTCTGGCCCTGCCTCTCCGTGTGGCCCCACCACTGCCTCTTCCAACCTGTTCTGGTCGAGGACTCTCCTCCGTCTCAGAAGCACTGTGTTCACCCGGCCTCTCAACCCAGCTTGGGTCTGTCACCTCATCATCCTCTGATCCCTCAGTCTGCTCCCCCCTCGGACTTCCTGCCCTGACAACAACTTCCCCACTGTCTGACAACCGTGTCTCCTCATCGTCGGACACCTCTTTACACACTTCTTCCACTACATCAACAAGGTCATCATCACCCACAGACTGCGACTGGTGGAAAACCTGGGCATCGGAAAATTGCTCATCAGCAACCGGACAAGTGGTTTGTGACTGTGGGAAGGGTCCAGAAAACAGTTCCTCGGAGTATGCCGGTTCAAATGGCAAATTTTGCTGGGAGGGGGCAGACTGGGGGGGAGGAGGCTGAGGTGCAGGAGCTGGAGGAGTGCCGATTTCGGTGACATGGGTGGACTGCGTGGAAGACTGACTGGTGGACAAATTGCTCGAAGCATTGTCGGCAATCCACGACATCACCTGTTCGCACTGTTCTGGCCTCAACAGTGCTCTACCACGATTCCCAGTAACTTCAGACATGAACCTAGGGAGTGTAGCTCTGCGGCGTTCCCCTGCTCCCTCATAAGCAAGTGGTGTCTCACCCCGCCCAGGACCACGGCCTCTGACCCCTGCAGTAGTTGGACGCCCACGTCCCCGCCCTCGTCCTCTACCCCTAGCCCTCGGGTTAAACATTTTGAAAATGAGAGTTATAACTTGTATTTTTTTTTTAACTTTTTTGTTTTTTTTTTGTGTTTTTTAGTTTTTAAAACCAAACGATGCTATCCTATTGCTATGGCTATTTTCTAGCCAAGTATTACAGCACACTACTATGCCAGATGAGATGACGCTGAGTTATGAAAAAAATAAACGTAAAATAAAAAAGGAAATGGCAGACTGTGCTTAGTTGAAATACAACCCCGGGCCCTAATAAATTTTCCCACTTCGGTCTTTGCGATGGATATGTGCGTCACTAAAACACAGTGGTCGCAAGTCTGACTCCAAATTGCTCCCAATTTGATAGTAGATGCACTGCAGCAAGTACAGCCACCAGCAGATCAACCAGAAATCAAATATATATAACGCTACTGTAGGCGTAATTAAGACGTTTGTATTCTCCTATGGCTATTTTCTAGCCAAGTATTACAGCACACTACTATGCCAGATGAGATGACGCTGAGTTATGAAAAAAATAAACGTAAAATAAAAAGAAACTGGCAGACTGTGCCTAATTGAAATACAACCCCGGGCCCTAATAAATTTTCCCACTTCGGTCTTTGCGATGGATATGTGCGTCACTAAAACACAGTGGTCGCAAGTCTGACTCCAAATTGCTCCCAATTTGATAGTAGATGCACTGCAGCAAGTACAGCCACCAGCAGATCAACCAGAAATCAAATATATATAACGCTACTGTAGGCGTAATTAAGACGTTTGTATTCTCCTATGGCTATTTTCTAGCCAAGTATTACAGCACACTACTATGCCAGATGAGATGACGCTGAGTTATGAAAAAAATAAACGTAAAATAAAAAGAAACTGGCAGACTGTGCCTAATTGAAATACAACCCCGGGCCCTAATAAATTTTCCCACTTCGGTCTTTGCGATGGATATGTGCGTCACTAAAACACAGTGGTCGCAAGTCTGACTCCAAATTGCTCCCAATTTGATAGTAGATGCACTGCAGCAAGTACAGCCACCAGCAGATCAACCAGAAATCAAATATATATAACGCTACTGTAGGCGTAATTAAGACGTTTGTATTCTCCTATGGCTATTTTCTAGCCAAGTATTACAGCACACTACTATGCCAGATGAGATGACGCTGAGTTATGAAAAAAATAAACGTAAAATAAAAAGAAACTGGCAGACTGTGCCTAATTGAAATACAACCCCGGGCCCTAATAAATTTTCCCACTTCGGTCTTTGCGATGGATATGTGCGTCACTAAAACACAGTGGTCGCAAGTCTGACTCCAAATTGCTCCCAATTTGATAGTAGATGCACTGCAGCAAGTACAGCCACCAGCAGATCAACCAGAAATCAAATATATATAACGCTACTGTAGGCGTAATTAAGCCGTTTGTATTCTCCTATGGCTATTTTCTAGGCAAGTATTACAGCACACTACTATGCCAGATGAGATGACGCTGAGTTATGAAAAAAATAAACGTAAAATAAAAAGAAACTGGCAGACTGTGCCTAATTCTACTCAAACCCCTAATAAATTTTCCCACTTTGGTGTTTGAGGTGGATATGTGTGTCACTAAGAGCTAAACACAACGGTAGCAAGTCCCCCTGCTAATTCCTCACAATATGGTACTAGCTGCAAATAAAAAAAAAAAAAAATTATAACGTTATTGTAGCCCTAAGAAGGGCTGTTGGGTTCTTTTAGAATCACTCCTGCCTAACAGTAAGCTAATAGAACACCCTAACGCTTTCCCTGAGCAGCAGCAGCTCTCTCCCTAGCGGCATCCAGACAGAGAATGATCCGAGCAGCGCGGGCAGCGGCTAGTCTATCCCAGGGTCACCTGATCTGGCCAGCCAACCACTGCTATCTACGTGTAAGGGTACCACGTCATGCTGGGTGGAGTGCAGAGTCTCCTGGCTTGTGATTGGCTCTGTTTCTGGCCGCCAAAAAGCAAAACGGCGGGAGCTGCCATTTTCTCGAGCGGGCGAAATACTCGTCCGAGCAACGAGCAGTTACGAGTACGCTAATGCTCGATCGAGCATCAAGCTCGGACGAGTATGTTCGCTCATCTCTAGTCACTAGTATTAGGAATTCTTGTATAGATATCAGATAGATATTGTATCAATTTTTATTGAACAAAATGACCCTTTAGAAAAAGTTAAGATAAGCTTATTTCCAGGTTTTTCATGGCTAAAGAAAATGAGACTGTATGTTTTATTTCTTATAGTAAACATTCCCATGAGGTCTTGGCATGTGCAGTGTGATAAATAGAGATAATAGAAAATACCAGAACACTTAAACCTCTGCTATATTTTACATCATGGAAACCAAGGTAGCTTAAACTTTGTAAGCTTTCATTTTTATATACACAATTAAAACACATTTTCAGCTAAAACTTTAATCCTGTTTAAAAATGAATACGTCTCTTAAAGGTTAATATCTACATTGTGCTCATACTTTGCGAAAGAGATTAGGTCTATTATTTTTATCAACACCTCTCTGTGTGTTTTAGTGTCTTTTGCCGTTTTCTTAACTGCAGCTAAGTCTCAGACTAAATATTTGACAAGCTCTCAGTGGTATTTTGTAACCTAAATAGGTTTTAAAGCTGTGTGGTTTATGAGCGGGATATAAAATTGATGTCTCATTCTTTCCCAATGTACATTAGATTCTCAGCATCAAAAGGTTGAAAGACTAAAGAAATTCCAGTGAAATAGATTTTTTTGAATTTTACTTTCCCCCTATTCTGCAGACTGATATGTGTACAATTATTTCAAACTTCAGAAAATTCAGAAACATAGCAAACATCAAGTTATGCAGTGTTGAGGAGCAACCCGTGGCAACAAAATAAAAATAAGCCATTTTTATGCATAAGACATTTATGGTAAACTTTGTGCAATACAAGAAAAACAACTGTAAATGAACTTGGAACATTAAAATCTTCTTTCGGACCTTTCTTTAGGCCACTAGACCCTAAGATAGTAAAACAGCACTAAATGATGATGATGCAGTAGCAGTGTTTCCCTTTGCATGTACAGTGTATTAGTTTGAACAATTGATCAGATGAGTGCTTGTTCAAGTCTCATAGTGGGACAAAGAAAGAAAAAAAGTAGAAAATTTATCATATTCAACAAAAAGTGAAAATCAGGACATAACTCTTCATATTTGGTATGGCTGCATTCTTAACAACCTGTATAATAAAACAAATCATTACCAAACCTGCACGGTGAACACCTTTAAAAAAGCACTAAAATTAGCTGCCAAAGATTACCATTTTTGGTGAATAGGATAAAAGAAGATAGCAAAGTTTCATTTAGTCAAAAATAACGCTATTCCACAAAAAGTAAACAGTAAAATAGCCCCATTTATAGAAAAATAGGAATGTTATGCCTCTTTGAATATGACAATACAAAAACAACTGATTATACAGTGAACAGAAAGAACAAAAAAAATATAAAAATCAACTTCATAATTCCTTTTTTACATCCTCCCCCAAAAAAGGATCAAAACATTTTCATCAATGATGCATTACCACTCCCCAAAGAAAGCTTTTTTTTTTTTTTTTTATTACAACTTATTCCAATAGTAAACATTGAGGAACTCATAAGAACCTTCTCAGACAATAAACAACAATTGTGCCCATTAAGCATGTCATAAAATACATGTTCATACAGCAAAAAATGGCAACATTAGTTTACGAAAATCTATACCTCTTTTTTTTTTTTTTTTTTTTTTTTTTTTTAAGGGTGCGTCGGTTAAGCAAAAAATATGCCCAACTCAATAATCTATAACCACAGACCACAGACCCACCCATCCCCCCTCAAGCCCCCATTCCCCCCCCCCCCACCCTCTGCCCGTGCTGGAGATGTGAAGGAGACTTCAATCAAAAGGAAAATTTAACTAGTTTGTCCCAGAATAACCCTCCAATGGGCCCATTGGGAGTACATAGACCCTCTATTCTTCATTTCTCCACTGGTCCCAAATCAATCTCAGTCTTCTACCATTCCCATAGCGTTCCTCGTATCCACATTCGTACTTTTTGGTACGTTCCACCAGATTCCTCCATTCTTTCACTACTGGAGCTTTATCGTCTTTCCAATGCCTCACTAATATTAGTCTAGCAAGGAAAAAAAGCTTCAGCGTTAGGTCCCTTTTTACTTTCAAGTTCATCGGAATCGAGAGCAGGCCCAGTAAACCCAAAGTAGCCAGACGTGGCAAGGAGCACTGGATCTGACTCTCTATTATCTTAAAAACTTCCTCCCAGTATAGGCTAATAATTGGGCAATCCCATAAAACATGTAGGATGTCGGCACAGCTCCTTTTACACCTCTTACAATTAAAGTTTTCACTTAACCCCATTTTAAACATCAAGAGTGGTGAAAGATAAATTCTATATAAAATATTAAGTTGAGTGCATCTGTGATTTAAGTTGATAGTGGATCTAACCACGTTCTTATAAATATCTCGCCATTGTGCCGCTGTGATAACGCCAACCTGATTTTTCCATTTTACTTGACTTATGTGACTAAAGTTCTGATCAATGTCATATCTAATCAAACGATAGATCCTAGACATTTTCAATAGTGAGGGCTCTAACCCTATAATTTCCAAACAATTACCCCCTTCGTGTACCGTGAACTTCTCGTGATCTAATTCTTTACTAACTGCGTGTGCTAATTGACTATACCTAAAATAGTCTTTCTCCTCCAAAACCCCCTTCCTACACCAAACCTGAAAGGAGGGTAACCCCCCCTGTTCCCCCAGGTGTTCCAAGGAGTAGATCCCTTTTCTTCTCCAAAATCCGACATCTTCCATTTTATTAAGTTCTACCAAGTTAAGGTTGCCCCATAATGGGGTAAATTTAAATCCCCCCTTAATCCCATATAGCCTCTTAAAATCTCTCCAGGTATTCCCCAACAACACAGCCACTGGAAGTTTTTTTGTACTATGACCTTTAAGTTGCCCAGACTCCAGTAGAGTAAGCATAGAGTCAAATCTCCACCCTACCCGGGCACTGATCGCCTGCAGTAAACTGGTGCATTCATTTTCCAGGATAAACTGTAGCTGTGATGACAAAAAATAGTGGTACAAGGAGGGGAGCGACAAACCACCCCTCTCCTTGTTAACCATTAGAGTTTCCTGTTTAATCCGAACCCTTTTCCTCCCCCACAGTAATTTATTTAAGACAGCACGAATAAGGCCGAACCATTTCTTGCCAATCCAACAGGGAGAGTTGCACACCACGTATAACAATTGGGGGAGCAAGATGGTTTTGGTAAGGACGACTCTCTCTGCTCGATTAAGAGGTAGCGTATTCCATGTATTAACCTTATTTTTCAATTTTGCCAATAGTGGGACCACATTCATCGAAATATAGTCATCCACATTTGGTGTAATCTTTAAACCCAAATATTCACATGACGAGGAAATCTGTAAATCCATTAACGTTAGACTGGGCTGAGGGTCATAGTCAATTGGGACCAATATAGACTTGTGGGTATTAATCTGGAAGCCCGAAAACCTTCCAAACTCCTGGATCACCTTCAGAGCTTTAGGGACCGATATATTAGAATCTTTCAGACAGAGCAAGACATCGTCGGCATACAGCATAATCTTATCCATTGAACCAGCTAATCCTCCGCCCCCGATCTCCCTATCCGCTCTAAGTTTTATTGCCAATGGTTCTATAAAAAATGCAAATAATAAGGGAGACAAGGGGCAGCCCTGCCTAGTGCCCCTCGAGAGTGTAAAAAAAGGGGAGTATTCTCCATTTACTCTGATACTGACCCTAGGAGCTTGATAAAAGAGCTTTACCCATTCCACAAATCTGACACCCAAACCAAATCTGGACAGAACCTCCCAGAGGAAGTCCCACTCCACCCTGTCAAAGGCTTTGGACGCATCCAGTGACAGGATGGAGCGCGACCCCCCCTGTCCCAACTGAAGGCTCGAAAACAAACGTCTTATATTGGTTTTACCCTGTCGGCCAGCCACAAAGCCACGTGAATAAGTATAGGCGCGCATTCTTTCAATCTAATCGAGAGCACCTTGGCCAACAATTTGGCGTCGGTATTAAGAATTGATATCGGCCGATAGGACTCTGCTTCCAGAGGGTCTTTATTTTTTTTGGGTAGCAAAACTATACATGCCTCGTACCAAGATTCCGGTAACCTCCCCACTCGCTGTGCTGTCTCCCAGATCTCAACTAACAAGGGGAGAAGAATAGAGCTAAATCTATGGTAGATTTCTAGGGGCAGGCCGTCCAGCCCTGGTGCGGAATTACGTCTCGAGGATGACAAAGCATCCTCGAGTTCCAACATGGATATTGGTACAGCTAGTCCATCTGCTTTTTCTGTCCGTAATCTAGGAAATTGGATATTATCTAAATATTTACATATCTCCTCCACAGACGCTTCCAGATCTGAGGAGTAGATTTTTTGGAAAAACTGAAGAAAAATAGCACCAATCTCCTGTGCATTACCGGTTACTTCGCCAAAGAAGTTTTTAATGCTGGCTATCCTATTTGATTCCTGTTGTTTTTTAACTTTATATAACAGCCCTTTTGATGGAGAACCACTTTCACAATGTGATTTCTGATCGAGAAAGAATAACTTCTGCACAGCCTTATTAGCAATGTATCTGTTATACTCCTCTTGTGCTTTATTAAACTTATCGAGTGAATCTTGCGAGCTATTAGCCTGATATTCCCTTTCTCTTTTTTTAGCTTCGTCTTTTAGGCTCCGCTCTTGTCTAGCCCATTGTTTCCGAAGAAATATAATTTCTGAGTTTATTATCCCTCTGAGGAAGGATTTCAACGCGTCCCAGATCAATCCCACATTATCCGAGGTCCTGTTGGCAGATATAAAACTACACATTTCTTTCTTAATTTTGTCTTCATCTGTCAATAAGGACAACCAATGTGCATTTAATTTCCAAAACCTAGGAGCGGGTTTGATTGAGGGAGTCAACTCAAGAACCAGTGGGGAATGGTCAGAAACAGAGCGGTTATCGTATCGGATTTTCCGCACCCAACCAACGGCAGAATCATTGGCCAACGCCAAATCTATCCTGGAAAATGAATTATAAGAGCGATTGTAACATGAGAAGGCTGGCGCATCCCCGTTTAAAGACCTCCACACATCCGACAACCCTATTTCCTGACAGAACCTGGCGAAGGGGGTGTCTCTCGCAGATGTATCTGCGTAGTTTCTTTTCCCCAATCGGTCCTTCTTCTCTGACATCACAGAGTTGAAGTCCCCTAGGGCCAGTACGGGACATTCACCCACTTTCTCCAGGAACCGCATCAAATTAATCAACACGTCATATCTAAAAGGGGGTGGGATATACACCCCTGCTACGACGCATTTAATACCTTCTACCCTAGCGCATAAAAAAACAAATCTCCCCTCTGTATCACACAGGGAGTCTAAAACTTGAAAGGAGATTGACCTATGGACCAAAATGGATACACCTCTGGAAAATGATGAAAAGATTGAATTATACACATGACTAGCCCATCTCCGGTCTACTAAAGCTACGGAATCTTTATCGAGGTGAGTCTCCAATAAAATCACAATTGCGGGGAGTTGCTTAATAATATAATCAAAAATAATACAGCGCTTCAACCGGTCTTTCAACCCTCTTATATTCCAGGATATGAACCTAGTACCCATTGGATGGGGAAAGAGGGACAACTAGCAGCCCAACAACATCTCCAGCAACGAAGCAACCCTCCCACCCATACCCCCTCAACTGTCCTACCATGGTAGAACTCTTCCTGCTTAGGCCACTTACCCACCCCTATCCAACCCCTGCTCCCCCAAAACTGACCTATACTAAACAAGTATCCATCTATAACATATGGATCATAGTCCCTTGAGATCTAACCAATCGGAGACTTGTTCCGGCGTGCTAAAAAACTGGGACTGACCTTGAAAAATAATTTTCAATTTAGCCGGGAACATCAATGAGTAGATAATGCCCTTATCTCTTAACCTTTTTTTCACCTCAAGAAAACCTTTCCTTTTTTCGAGGGTATCCCTAGAGAAATCCGGATAAAGCGATATCTTAGCTCCTTGAATTGATAAATCTTTTAAATCACGTGCTCTTCGAAGTATCATATCGCGATCTCTAGACAGTAATGTTTTGCATATAAAGGTCCGGGGGTTATTACCGGGGACGTATGACACTGAAGGGATTCTATGGGCACGTTCTATATCGAAATTGGATGAGAGATGTTCCTTCCCTATTTTCTCCAACAGCCACTCTTTAATAAACGTGACGGGGTCTTCTCCTTCAGCCTTTTCTGGTATCCCTATAACCCTAAGGTTGGCTCTCCTAGAACGGTCCTCCATATCGGCCATTTTCCCTTTGAGAGTCTTATTTTCCCTTTCGGTAGCGGAAAAGGCTTTTTTTAGTAAGCTTACTTCTTTTTGAATCTTAATAATTTTATCATCCGTAATTTTCTGTCTATCTCTGACCTTGCTCACCTCCTCTCTGAGGAGAGAGACATCCCCTCTCAGCGCCCCCACTTGCTCTTTGAGGTCGAGTATTGCTGAATTGCATATTTTAATAGAGTCCAGGATCTCTCTGAGCATGGCATTTCCTCCCCCTGCTTCTACCTCTTCCTCCTCCTGTTCTTCGGCCTCTAACACTGCAAATCTCGACCCCTGTACTCTATTTTTTGGGTCCTGACCCTCTAATTCAGGATTTTTCTGTGTAATCAAACCGGTACGGGTTTTGACTGAGGGGGACTTCCATAGTTTGTCTATTTTTGTAGAATTGTCCCCTTTGGACCCCCCTTTCTCTTTCTCCCTAGGGGATGTAGTCCCCAGGGATTTCCTTGATGCGTTCTTAGGTGGCATCCTGAAAAGACTATACACAACAACCAGTACTGCCAACCCGTAAAGTAAACAAACAAACAATCAATATGCGAAGAAGGCTGGTGAAATTGATCTATAACATCTATAGGATACAGAAAGTCAAACTCTCAAAGTAACCTGTAGCCACGTTGTTGTCTCCTACAAACAAAAAAAGGCGCCTCTAAGAGTAAATTGATATGAACTCTACTAAAATCAAGACAGCCTATGGGGGTACTTTCGACAATAATAGTATAAGAATAAAGTCCATATATTGCTAAATCGTTCGTAAGAAAGCGATGTTGTTGGCTGACTATTGTCTCTTTCCAAAGACCCCCGCGATGGCAGTTTCTGTAGAGTCTTTACTGAAATCCAAGATGTCCAGACGCCCTTATGAGCGTGCTTAAGGGAAAATTAGCGTGAAACAACAATCCATATATTACAGACCGGTTAGTAGCACATAGTTACTGTCAGCATCCCAGTACATCAAGTTAGATGAGAAGCAAGTCAAGACTTTTTAGTAGCCAATATTATATTAGCAAAGCGAGCAGCCTCAGTTAGTACCAGTTAGTAGAGCATAAAAATAGCAGAATGAGCGAAGCAGCGGGGATAACCATGAACAGATACATCTCACCCATCGTGCCGAGTAGCTCCAGCATTACTCCAGAAATCTCCAACGATCCAAATCAGGATAGCGGCATAGCAGAGGACGGAGGAAGAACAGGGATAGATAGGTGGCAGGATCCGACTCCAGGCCGCGCCGACACAGTGGATGACCCCCCGACCACACCACCTTAGCAGTAGACCAGGGAGCACTTTACACCGGTCAGCGCCACGGACCAGCCCGGTATCCTGACTTCACAGTATCTTCACAGTGACCCTCCAACATTCGGCCTCATGCGCAGGGAGCCAGAGCCAGGGAGCCCCGCCGGAACAGCCAATTCTTCAACGGAGCAGCAAGGGAACAGCAAGGCGGCAGCCCGGAGAACCGGCTAAACGGAGCGGTGACCGGAGTAGGAGACCTCCACCAGCGTATCGCGGCATGTCACCGCCCCAGCGCGCATATCCAAAGAAGCGGGGTCACGGAGCGCGATCCCCCGCACGATCCCCCATCATCGGCACGGCAACCAGCACGCCAAGGCCCGGTCAGCAGGGGAGAGCAGGTACGGATGGCGGGGCAGCTGCGCAGCGTGACGTCGCTACGTCATGCCGTTACGCCCTCCTTCCTGTGTTGGCACCCCCCAAAGAAAGCTTAATTGCAGACACTTTTGATAACTGTTACAGCTGATCATTGTAGCCTGAGACTAGAGTACAGTAAATTTCCAACATCCAGAGGTCCGTTTGTAATTAGGGTCATCTGTAAGTCTCATTATACCCCTTGATTAAATTTTCTAGGGGTTAAGTTTCCAAAATGGGGCCACTAAAAAGGGATTTATACTGTTCTGGTATCTCTGGTATGTTCCAGCCAACTCCAGAGGCAAATTGGTGCTTCTTTCCTTCTGAGCCCCACTATGAGCCTGTAAAAATAGGAAAGCAAACTACAGGGTGCATTTGCTTCTTTAACTCATTGTAAAAATAAATATTTTGGGGCCAAGGAAATTTTTTATAATTTTTTTTATATTTTTCACTAAAATTAGTCAATAAGTTAATTAAGTTCCATAAACCACTTGTGGTGTTAAAATGCTCACTATACCCCTTGATAAAATCCTTAAGGGGTTAAGTTTCCAAAATGCGGTTATCACTGTTCTGGTATCTCAGGGTTTTCCACAAATGTGACATAACACCTGAAATGTGTTCCAGAAGCCAACTCGTTTCCTACCACATGTGGGATAATTCCATATTCAGGAGAAATGGCATTATAAACTACAGAATTAATTTTTGTCTTGAACTCCTTTTAAATATAAATATTTTGGGGCCAAAGCAAATTTGTTTGTAAAGTCAGGTAATTAAATTCCATGGAACAACTGTGGTGCTAAAATGCTCATTGTACCCCTTAATAGATTCTTTAAGGGGTATAGTTTTCAAAATGTGAGTTCTCCACTGTTCTGGTACCTTATTAACGTTTCAAATGTGTCAGGTTACCTGAAAACAACTCCATCAAAATATGCCCTCCAAAAGCTTAAAAGCCCTCTTTCCCTAACATCCGCATTTTGGTTATTGGCATACTCGAGAGAAACTGCACAACAAATTTTAAGATGATTTCTCCTTTTATCCAGCAAGCATAAATGTGTGAAATAAATGATTTGTTGTCAAATTTGGAAACATTTTATACAGATCCTCTATCTTGCTTTTATTCTTATGTGATGCTTAGAGAGTTAATTTGCTTACCAAAAGCTGTTTTGAGTAGATTTAGGGGTTCTGTTTTAAAAATTGGGTGAATTGGATGAGTTACTTATAAATAGGAACAATAAAATAAATTATTGTGGAATTTCCTTGAAAATTATAAATTATTGTGGAATTTCCTCGAAAAATTGGAAAATTGCTGTATGATTTATAAGCCTTCTAGCATCCTTATAAAATAGAATTACACAAATGATTATTACACCGTACACACAAGACAATATGACCGCAAACTGACCCCCGTAATCCAATCTTGCTTCAGACGTTTTGAATACTGCATGATACATCCACCATCCAGTTGCGAAGCCATAGAAGTGGTCACTAAAGGAATACAATAGCTTCTTGGGGTCCACACAAGTGTGGCGCAAGATAGCCAGCAGAATAATATCTGAAATGAAGAAGGAAAATAGTCAATGCAAAACAGTTTTATTCATGCCGGACACGCCACAGTTCTGTAATCAGGGTGAGTGCCCTGACCTATATTCCTTCTTCATTTGAAATTATTATACCAACTAAAGCAGACATATGGTCAATGTTAAGTAGTAACTAATTTGGATGGTGGGACTATATAGCATAACATATAGAATTCTTAAAATATACATGGTAACTAAATACAATATTGATTTTGTCAAATATATTGGGATTTTCTTGTACAACCATATCAATTCATGATTAAATTTCCTTAGTTCCTTTGTGAGTTTAATTTACCAGTACATGTCCATTAAAGCGACCTTTCAAATCACCATCTTTAAACTCTCTTAATATATGATTTACAGCTCAGAAACGAGAAATATTGAACAAAATTAATTGTAAATATATGGTGTTTAAATGGATAACTAGGTTTTTTATATTCACATAAATAGGAAACCATCAAATACTATAAAATATAATAACTATATAATACACAGAAACATAAAAAAGATCTTTCATATATAATTCACTTCTGCGATCCCAGTAGATTCACAATTTATTCCTGATACCATAAATCTGTTATTGTACAACTGCAGTGACAATAAAAGAAATCATATTTTAACTGAGATGAAAGTGTTAATGGTCCAGCAAGCCTCTGTGTGTATAGGAATGAACTGGTTTATGATCCTGATCGTTTTTGTTCTAGTGAGAAGGTTTATGCGACAACTTCTATTATGTAATTTTAAACTGCTTTACAGCATTCATTTTCAGTAAATTGAATGTACTGGAAGAAAATGAACATTTTAAAATTATGGTTGAAGGGTATTTAATTTACTTTAGATTATATGAATCCAGCTTGGACCAACATAGATAATATGATAAAACTTGATTATGCTTCAATTATCAAATCTCAATACAGTAAAAATATGGAGATTCAGCAGACCAAACCTTTTAAAATCGGCAATAAAGATATCTTTGTGTTTGCATCACTAGTTATCAATGCTAATAGTCAGATTTTGGTGGCGAATTTAAGACTTTACATAAACCCAACACTGATGCTCATTTTCTGTGCATCTTAGCTTAACTAAAACACATACACCTCTTTACTTATCTGTAGGTTGCTTAAGGACTAGTTTCATTAACAGAGTTTTTAGGCAGTCACATAAGTCTTCATAGAGGCTATAAACATAAAATATACTCTGCAGACGTTTTCTTAAAGGAAATTTACCATCAAAATCAAAATGATAAACAATTAACCCTTCCTGCTTCCTTGACACTTCCTGACTCCCAGTTGTAATCTCATGGCAGCAGCAGACCAGTGTTCCTGCATAATGTAGCAGTCTTTCAAAATAGCATAAGTCTCAGGTAACACCCCCAATAAACCTGCTGACTCATTAGCATGATTTTAAAAGTTGATTTTAGAAGTTTGATTTGATTGGTACAGTTTGATTTTGATGGCAGATTTCCTTTTACTATCATGTGACTTAACTCACGGGTTGAGCTCATCTTGGCTGTTAACCCCTTAAGTGCCATGATCAAATGCGATGGCGGCACAAAGCTGCCATCATGGATCTGGCCAGTGCCACCGCTAACGTCATCGGTGGGTGCATCAGCTGGTTGCTATGACAACTACAACCCTAATGCACGGTTCCAAGGCTGTCATTGCAGGATCTGTAAAGGATTCAGCAAATTTACAATATACTGCAAGTATATGTGAACAGACCCCATAGGGGTAAAGTAACCTAGTGTGTCAAGAAATACAGTAAAATAAATAAATAATAAAAATAATAAACATGTTAGGTATTACTGTGTCCCAAAATGTCCAATCTATCAATATATAAAAACTGTTATTTATAAAATGTGTTTGATCCTCAATTTCCCCTCTGGTCACTAGGCCTAATGATAGGCAGATGATTTCTAATTCAGTAGGGACTTCATTTACATTGTAGGCAAGACAGGCAGGGTTACAATGAAGAGTAATCTTGTGCATAAAATGCCATCATTACTTAAACTTTGTTCTATGCACTAAGAATATCTAGAAACCACATGCTATTAGCAGATCAGAGGAGAAGCCCAAGCAACATGACAGCCTCATAATCATAGATAAAAAATAGCAAAACATAACTTTCCACCATCTGATTTCTGATTATATTTCTTCTATCTATTATTTAAAGTAAATTTACCATCAAAATCAAGCATGATAAAAAAGGGGAACTTACTCATAGATCAATTTACGGTGACAATCTTCTTATTTTGTTATCCATGGATTCCTTCCTTCTTAAATCAACTTTTAAAAGTATGCTAATTTACCATCAGGGCTCTGGGGGTGTTACCTGTGACCTTCAATGCTGAAGCTTCACATGCTGTTACACTTTCTTACAATCCCCCCTTTGCTCCCTCCACTTCCCCCTCTCTCTGCCTCATGTAATATCACTGCAGCATAGGAAGTTTCAGCACACAGCTGAAAGTAGAAGTGCTCCTACAGCCTGTGAAGCTGAAGCTCCGAAGGGCTCTAGAACGCCCCCCCCCATGCAATTCTGGCTCATTAGCATGGCTTTAAAAGTGAATTTAAGAAGAAAGGAGGCCATGGATAACAAATATAAGACTAGCAGTATCCCAGTGATTGGTTAATCATGATGAATTTTGGTAGATTAAAAAAAGCATCTTTACATCTCTACACAGGTTACAGACTATTGCTCACAACGTTTCAGGCATTATAGAGTTAAAGGAGCCATGCATCTTTTCTTTTTTTTTGTAACTAAGCATTGTTCCCCCGTGTACTATAAATACATGCAGATGTTGCACAGCATAGGATGACACAGCTTGTTAAATACTATACACTACTAATGCACACATAAGGCTTAAATTTACATTTTCTTCAACAGTATTTAACTAGTCAAGTTAAACTTTGCTACATCTGTGTGTGGTAAAAAGTGTAATAGGGTGCAATTAAATTAACAGCTTACCATGCGATAAACCTTAAAGGAAACCTACCACTACGGATCTACCCATTAAGGTAGATTTGGTGGTAGGTGCATCTAATCCTTTACTCCACTCTATCTTATTAAATCTTTAATCAGGGTAATATACAAATTTTTTTAAAGACGCTACTGGGGCGTGGAGTAGCCAGAGCTGAGGTACACACCGCAGCTATTCCACGCCCCAGTAACCTCCTTGATCCTCCCACCAGATATCTTCACTACGCAGCTACGAGGAGCTGTGCAAACTCGTCCGCAAATCCAGCGTTCTGCACGCCTGATATTGTGCAGCCCCTACCCTGCGTTCTGCACATGCACATAACTCCAGCTTGCGGACAAGTACTGTGCACTGAAGATATCTGGGTAGGAAGATCCAAGAGGCTATTGGAGCGTGAAGTAGCTGCACGCTGTAGTCTCAACTTTGGCTACTCCACACCCCAGTAGTCTTTTTAGAAAATTTGCATATTACCCTGATTAAAGATTAAAAAATATAGAGAGGCATAAAGGATTAGCCCTAAAAAGGGCTATCCTTACATATATTAGATGCACTTACCACCGGATCTACCTTAATAGGTAGATCTGTAGAGGTAGGTTTCCTTTAAGGGAAAGGGTGAATAAACATCTATGCAACCTTAGATACTTACAGAACTAGTGCTTACTCCAAAAGAGGTCAATACATTGTAGGGTAATTTTAAAAGCTTCTATGCTAGTTTCTGCCGTAGAAGCACTGACGCAGTTTTTTGTGTACTGGCGGGGAATTGGGCCGGCATGGGGCCTTCATACTTTTTAAAAAACCTGCAAAGGTTTTATGGAAAACTTTTGCCAGGTCGGACTTGCTGTAGTTTTGCCCAGCGACGCTGCCATCTGAAGGATACTCTAAGAGGCTTATTCCTCTTGATGTATTTACCATGAAGGGGTGAGAGGTGCCGTGGTCCTTATCATACACCGGTCCACAAGCGCTGGTTCATGATAAATTCCTCCCATTGACATTTAACTAGACTTTCTTAATTCTGCTGTAAAGAAAATCACTGAATTGATAAGCAGTATCATGAGCAATATAGCTCCTATGATTTCAAAAAAACATAAAAAACATTCAAAAGAAATACAATGACAACAGATGGGTATATAGAATTAATGAGAACAAATAATACAGATGCACTCCTTCTAATTTAAACCAAAGCAACTCAATCCGTTTCTACATCATATGACATTAATATCCATATACAGCTTGTTATTTGTACTAAGCTGTTTACTTGAGTTTGTAAACAGCTTATGATTTGATTTAATGTTTTTGTATTATTATCGCTAATGTTCAGTCTCTTAAGTAGCACAGTCTGTAAAATCTGCTCTGTGATTTCAGATAACGTCGCTTGCCATTCACCCTGAAGTATAAGCTTATTCTTATAATCAAAAATGTATTAACTGAGATCTCAAGTATTTGTTTCAGGGATAATTCCTTTTTATTTAATTGAGCATGTTTTAAGATTGCTGAAGCACACCCACACATATCCATGAAAATGAACATAATTGCCAAATAACAAAGGCAATTTAGAAAGCCTACCCAGGCTGAAAATGTTGCCATTGGTATTTTTGTGTTCAATGAGAAACCATTAATGATAACATGAAAGCCAGAGATGCATTTCATGTTCAGCACTGATATAGATCATAACTCTTTGTAGCTATAAACTGCTCAAGTGTTTTCTAGATTATTCTTTTGTTCAGGACATAGCTGTACCACCTGTTATAAATTATAATATTTCATTTACACTATATCTTAACTGCCAGGGCCATTTGGTGAAGCTATGATTCATATCACCACTATCCAGAGTATAAAGAACAAACTTCCTATTTATTAAATTGCATTGGTTAAGGACAATTTATAAGTTTCAAAAAATTCTACAAACTGTAAGAAATAAACCAACAAAATGTATGGATCTGTCATACAGGAAAACATTCCCTAGGCAGCTATTTTCATTTGTACGCTCAACTTCACAATGTTTGCTTATGGGCAAATCTCCAGGTCCAAAAAGTTTCTCTCTCTTTGCCAGTACAGTAGATAGATTCATAAATCCATCATCACCAAATACTTTATGGCAATTATTAAAAGCATTTTCTTGATCACCTCTTCAAAGGAGTATGCCCATCAAAGAAAGTTTTCAAATTTTAATCCCCTAGTGATATTTACACAATAAAGATAATTTTTACCTCCTTAATTTTAAATTTTGCTTCATTTTATTGTTGTTTTAGCTTCTTTAACTGAAATGATAGCGTAAAATTCCAGAGTGTAGGCTGGGACACTTCATGATGAGATGTTGTGTGCTGACAATGGGCTTAGATTATCAGGGTACAGGTTTTGTTTACACTTTTATTTAGCTTATGAACATTCTACTAGTATCTCACAAAGAAAGAAAAAGAAATGAGACCATGATCATAGAGGAGAGATGTTGAGATCCATGAGACAGATATAAAACACAATGGCACTCTCAGTTCTTCTAACTCACCTATAACACACAATGTCAACTCTGCTATATGCCTGCCAGGGAGGAGGAGCAGGAGGCAGAGAGCACTGCAGTGTGCAGACAAGAGAAGCTGTTCATCAGAAGAATCTGACTATAGACAATGTAGGAATATGTATATTACTTTCTAGTGGCAATTTATGAAAATATATTTAGTTTTTGTGGGATAATTTACCTGACCGGTTCTCTTTAATTGTGTATCCCAGCACCCACCTGATTATTTAGGATTAGTCATTCTAGGGCACCCACTCTTGTATCATTTGCCACTACATAGAGAGGTGCACTCATTTATGTGTTACTCTCTCCTGGGCTGATGCTATCTAGCCACATGGCATGCTTTTCAGGTCCATATTAGAATGCTGTGTGAAGCTTCTTTAAAGCATGTTAGCAGTACTGTCACAACTACAACCATTCATTAGCAAAGGCATTAGTTTCAGATTGCAGCAGTTGTGCGTCTGTGGTCAGAATGGTACTGTTGATCTCTGTATACAGCGACCAACAGTGAAGGGTGGTGCGCTGGCTGAATGGGACCACAAAGATAAATGAGTATATGCTCTTTATTATTTTTAAAGCTCCCAGAGCCATAAATAAAAAATTGTATACCTGGAAAACCCAATTGCGGTCTATTTGAAACATTGGAAGAGGTTAATATAAAGCTGTGTGCAAACTTTACTCTTTGAGCTACACATAGAAAATAAATTAAAAAAATATGTATGTTAAACAGTAAAACATGTCTATAATATTAAGTAAAGAATAAGAACTATTTTTTTTACTGTTCATGGAATGACTATGTATAAGCAAAACCACAATGCTCTGAATTTTGGCTGAACCAGATTATTCAGTTACCAGATACTTTGAGTTGAAAGTGTGTGGCCTAGTGTGGATGAATATAAAATTGGACATTCCAAAAAGTTTAGCAGAAAAATTAATCAGAAACTAAGCCAAATCAAAAGTTTCATAAATGCTGTGATGACTTTGGAGCTTTATTAGACTGCAAAGCTGATTCTGTGTAATAATTAATATATCTACCCCAGTATCATTATTGGTAGCATGTCCCATGGTCACCTGGGATCGCCTAGAAGAGCCTAACATGGTTCATTGTTCTCGTAAGGTTCACTTTTACTTTAAAACGTCTATAAGGGCATGATTCTTTGTTGTTCAACCACCTCTCTGGATATCCAAAGGAATAGAGAAAGAAATATTTCACTATGGCCGGAGCTCCCAATATTATTCTTCTCCCTCGATATTCTGTCTTTAACCACCAGACAGTGAATGGCACCAATCCTTAGTTCCTCCTTTCTTTATCCTCCTTTAATTCTTTTATACAGAACTTTAACTGGAAGAAACATGCAGGCAGATGGTGTGGTATGTTCCAACAAAGTTAAAATGTATTCAAGTACATCATACTCACAAAAGTCAGTTAAAAATGCGCATATCACAATTCAAATAGTGGGATGCTAGCTTGCTATGGTCAGACAACTCCCACTAGCTTATCTTGCATTGCAGAAAAAGGGGGAGGGGAAGGAGGCAGACAGCACAGTACAGATACAGGCACTTCCTGTGGTTCAGCCGTGCTTCTAGCAACATGGAGAGGGCACAGCAGCAACTGCCCTACAAACAAGATAAGCTCTGGATACTGGGAGGGGGGGGGGGGAATAGCTGAGTGTGGTTTTGTGTCTTATATCCACCTCATGACTCTGATCTCTGATCTCTCTTTTGCTATGTGTCAGATACTAGTAGACTGTTCAGAAGATGAATGAAAGTGTAGATAAACCTGTACCCTGATAATCTAAGCACATTATCAACATAGAGCATCTCATAGCACAGAGGAATCATGAAGTTTCTGCTTCTCGCCCACACTCTGGAATTTTACACTGACCATCACTGAGTGATAGGAGCTAAAACTGCAATAAAACTGAGTAAACTTGCGAATTAAGGAGACAAAAATATCTTTACTGTGTAAACATGACTATGGCATTAAAATTTGAGAACCCCATTAACTTCTTATTTCGACAAAAATACCTGGAGTGGTTTTCTTTTCATTAAGTTTATATCTGGCAGAACAGGTAGCACTTTATTTAATTCCGTAGCGAGTTATAAAACAGTAGCTACTACTTTAATAAGTAAGCAATGTAAATAACTCTGTCTCAGGCATATTGCCTGCAGCATAGCTGCATTTTACATAAAAAACCAATATGACTGTGCATGTGTTAATAAATCTATATTCAAACTAAACTATCTGTGTTACTGCCAATTTACAACTAACACTGACAAATAATTTCTTTGATATGACTATTAATTATTTTAAACATTAGCTTGATACATGATGCATTTTAATGCAGCAATTTAAATAGGTATTAAGACTTTAAACATTAATTTCCTTTCATGTCATGTTCATGTAGATTTTTTAAAAAGCAAGATTTTATTTCACTATTTCACTGATTCTAAATGTGTTACAGGTGTCTAGCCTATTGGCTGCAACACAGAATAGAAAAAAACTGTAAAAAGAGTAACATTTATGTGCAGTAGGTGTTATCTATAGAATACATTGTAATAGCTGGTAACTTGAGAATATGTAGCCAAATATCAATGCTTATATCCAAAACTCACTTATGGAAATTCACCAGCCATATCAGAGACAGGCATCTGTAGACAGGTTTTTTGGAGTATTATCAGCACAGACCAGTGTTAACCACATGATCAGACCATTTCTGGGTTTTGTGTATCCGTTTTTGCTCCCAAACTTTAAAAATACATTATTTATTTTTCCATTGGCAGAGGAATATGAGGGCTTGTTTTCAGCGTAACAAATCGTACTTCTCAGTGTCAGTATTTAATATTGCATTGCATGCGCCATGCGGACCCTTAGTAAATGTGCCCCATTGTGTCCATTAGGGACCCAAATTTTGCAGTTTGGGACTGCTTATCACTACTGAACAGTTTTCAGAAAATTGTGAGAAACTTTTATTGCACATGTCCAGTATAGTTAGCTTCTGGACAACTATATATAAACTTACCATTGGTCTCCTGCTTCTATTGCCATTTGTTGCAACATGGAAAGTTATGTCATATTTCCGTAGGCTTCCTAGATTGCTAAACACACTCTCTGTATGTTACAGATACAATGGCTAGGAACACTACATGAATGTGTATACAGATATAATAACAGATATATAAAGATGGTGTTGTGTTACAAAATAAGTGATAGCACTCTTAGAATAGGTTCAGGTTGCAGGTTTTTGAGCTTGTGAGTGACACCAACATCTGCCTTGCCATATTCCTCAAAAGCTTGGTGGTTCATTCTGCAGCTCAGTGTTAGTTTTAGGCGTGGGCCTAGCCAGTCAGCTTCTAGGGAGGCATCCAGGAACTGAATAAATAGCGAATCCCTAGTTTACTCAGGGCTGGTTATACCTTCTTCTGTAACTTTTATGACTTCTGTCTCTACTGGACCTGAAACCATAAACCTGCTCCTGAGCCTGTATCCAGCCGGCACCAGTACCTTGAACCCCAGCATTTTATGGAGCCATAAACCTGTACCTAAGGTTCAAGCCTGATACGGAATCCTGAACCCCAGCCGAATCCTGTACCTGACCATGTATCCTGCCCAATCTGGGTGTCTTGGAAATTGTACCGAACTTTGTGGGTCGGGTTTGACTTAACACTCACGATTTGTGCTGGCAGGAATAAAGGGGTCAACTCTTTAACCCCTTAAGGACGCAGGGTTTTTCGGCTAATTTCTCGCTCTCCAACTTCAAAAATCAATAACTTTTTCATTTTTACGTGTACAGACCTGTGTGAGGGCTTATTTTGTGTGTAACAAATTTTGCTTTCCCGTAATGTTATTTATTTTAACATGCCGTGTACTGCGAAGCTGAAAAAAAATTCCAAATGTGGAAAAATTGAAAAAAAACCACGTTCTTGTGGGCTCAGTTTTTACGACTTTCACTCTTCGCTCCAAATAACATGCGTACTTTATTCTTTGGTTTGGTGCGATCGCGGTGATACCAAATTTATATAGGTTTTATTGTGTTTTAATACATTTTCAAAAATTAAACGAATGTGTACCAAAAAGAAAAAAAAAATTTGCCTTCTTCTGACGCTAATAACTTTTTCATACTTTGGCGCACGGAGAAGTGTGAGGGGTCATTTTTTGCGAAATGAGCCAACGTTTTCATTGCTACCATTTTGAGGTCTGTGCGACATTTTGATCATTTTTTATTTCATTTTTTATGTTATGTAAAAAGGTGTAAAAGTCGCATTTTGGACATTTGGGCGCCATTTCCCGCCTCGGAGGTCACCGCCGCCCATAACCGTTTTTATATTTTGATAGATCGGGCATTTTGGGACGCGGCGATACCTAATATGCTTGTGATTTTTACTGTTTATTATGTTTTATATCCGTTCTAGGGAAAGGGGGGTGATTTGAACTTTTAATATTTTATAAATTTTTTTTATTTTTTAAACTTTTTTTTTTATTTTTTTTTTCACTATTTTTTAGACCATCTAGGGTACATTAACCCTAGATAGTCAGATCGCTCCTACCATATACTGCAATACTTCTGTATTGCAATACATGGCATTTTTGCAGCACATTCATTACAATGAGCCACTGGCTCATTGTAACGAATCTGCAGATACCAGATAGTCTCGGGTCAAACGAAGACCCGAGGCTACCATGGCAACCGATCGCCGCCGTCTTTTAAACGCCGCCGGTGACTTTGCCGGCGGCATTGAACGGGTTAATAGCCGCGATCGGTGCAAGCACCGGCCGCGGTTATTAGCGGTGGGGGTTTTCTGCAATATGCAACAACACCCACCACTGTATGAAGAGGACTCAGCCCGTGAGCCCTCTTCATACATCCCTTATACCTCTGCGCCGTAGAGCTACGGCGCAGAGCGTTAAGGGGTTAAATGCTGCTCTAAAAGTTCCCAGAGGCATTTAATTGCTAAACTGTATGTCGGCACTAGCATGATGTCATTGGGAATGTCAATCCTACCCAAAATGGCAGTTTGCACAGCTGAAGGCGTTTAGAAGCCACTGGTCGCTTGAACCCGAATTTTATGGGTCTGCTCATCACTATCCCCAAACTCGGGGAGGTTGCCTAAATGTAGAGGAGAAAAAAAAAAGTTAAAAAAAGGTTTTCACAGCCTCCTCTGCTGGTATTAAGTAAAATCCTAATCCTGCACCCCATTTTCGGTGGTCATAAACATAAGCAGTAGATAGGCTGATGGTTGAACAACTAGGTGAAATTTACTAAGAAAAAAGCTTTGTTGTAAACCAACAAATAGAAGGTGTATAGTAAGACATTATTTAATATTCAGCATATCACACTTTGATGAGATGCTAGGGGGGATTTATTAATGCAACAGAATTCTAGTGGATTTGCACCAAAAAAACTTGTACCACATTTATCAAGGTTTTCAGACCTTTTTTGGAACTTTTCTGACATGTCTGACTAAGGGGGTGTGGTCTTTGGAAAATACTCTGTGTTCCAAAAATTGTGGTGCACTGTTGACGTTTAGACCAACTTAAACTAGGTCTGTAGTACAGTCTTATTCTGCACCAGAATTTATAATCACAATGATAGATATAGTGCAGTAAAAGACTAGTGAGTTCTAACAACAGACTGGCAGAACCTGAGACACATTGTTAAATTCCCCCCACTGTCTTTGTATAAAACTGTCTAGCGGAACTGTTATACAGCATTAGTAAATTTGTCCCCTTGTATTCCATGCTGTCAGTTTTTCAAAAAGGTCATACCTTTTCAATCTAACGATCATTCTGTGAATTTTGTTTTAAGTAAAGGCAGGGGCATTGCTAGGGTTGTAAAAGATCCGGGGCACGGGCCCCAATACATATTTAACGCTCTTTTAGTAATGCCTCCTCCTGTACATAACCCCTCACATAACAACTTTACTGACGGTGTATACAGCTACAGAAACACCAGAGAAATCCCTACTTTTTCCCTCCAGTGACTGCAGGTGACGTCTCCTCCATCTTCTCCATTAGGCATCACCACATCTTATGTTCCTCATTGTCCCTACATCTTGGTTCCCTGGCAGTGTTATCCTGCTGCTGCCCCTAACAATCCCCCCAAATACTATAAGGCTGCGCTCACACTTTGTCTTGCATTTAAACAAAACCAGGTGCGTGTTACCCATCATGCCCCAACAGTAAGTAATGTGCCCACACAGCCCCCCAGTAATGTCCCCACACAGCCCCCTTGTAAAAAAAAGTGCCCCACACAAGATCTCAACCACAAGATCTGACCACAAGATCTCCCCAGTAAGTAATGTGCCCCACACAGCCCCCCAGTAAGTAATGTGCCCCACACAGGCCCCCCAGTAAGAAAAGTGCCCCACACAGCCCCCCAGTAAGAAAAGTGCCCCACACAGCCCCCCAGTAAGAAAAGTGCCCCACACAGCCCCCAAGTAAGAAAAGTGCCCCACACAGCCCCCCAGTAAGAAAAGTGCCCCACACGGCCCCCCAGTAAGTAATGTGCCCCACACAGCCCCCCAGTAAGAAAAGTGCCCCACACAGCCCCCCAGTAAGTAATGTGCCCACACAGCCCCCCAGTAAGTAATGTGCCTCACACAGCCCCCCACTAAGTAATGTGCCTCACACAGCCCCCCCACTAAGTAATGTGCCTCACACAGCCCCCCAGTAAGAAAAGTGCCCCACACAGCCCCCCAGTAAGTAATGTGCCCACACAGCCCCCCAGTAAGTAATGTGCCTCACACAGCCCCCCACTAAGTAATGTGCCTCACACAGCCCCCCCACTAAGTAATGTGCCTCACACAGCCCCCCACTAAGTAATGTGCCTCACACAGCCCCCCACTAAGTAATGTGCCTCACACAGCCCCTCACTAAGTAATGTGCTCACACTAACCCCCCTTATTCTCCCCCTTCCCTATCATGTCTCCCCCCTTATCTCACAGATGCAGCTCTCTCTCTCTCTGTGCACTGCTTTCCCCGGCAGGTCATGTGACCATGACATCATCACAGGTCTTTCAGACTCTGTGACTATTATTCACCGGAGGCTGAGCTGCTGGGGAAAGCAGTGACAGCAAACTTTCTCATCACAATCCGTGCAGGATACGGAACGTGTTGAGAGAAGGTAAGATGCCCGGGGAGATCCGGGGCACAGGCCAAAAGATCCGGGGTACGAGATCTAGTGACGCCCCTGAGTAAAGGGTTTGCGGATAAAATAAAATATGGCAGACTTTAAGGGGACCTGTCAACACTTTTTTCACAAATACAATTAGTGACAAGTTCCTATAGAATCACATAGTAGGAGAAGCAAAAAAGCGGCACTCACCGGATTCGTGCAGAAAGATTGCCTACAAAGGCACATCTCTGGGGCTGCCCCTCTTATGGAACGACTTCCGGTAGTGCGCCGGTCATGTGACACATGAGACAGCGCTTCCGGGAGCCGCAGAGAGGTAAACACCCCCAGTGACGCGCTCATTGTATTGTTACCTAGCAACAAACGAAGCATTAACATAATGCTGATCGGACTACCAACACAGCATTAAGATCGCCAAAATTATGCTATGTCTATTAGACATATCGGAAATATTAATAAAACACTACCGGCATCGTCAATAAGGAAATTGAATAGGATTATGCCTGTATGTTAACATTGTCCTAGCATAATTAACCATTAAAACATGGCCACTATTGGTGCAGTGGAAGACAGAGAGAAAAATTGTGACATAGAAAGTACATAAAATATAATAGAAAAACAAAGGGGCGATCTCAATGAAATGTGGGCAAGTCCGGGGAGACAAAAAGATCCAGATGTTAAAAGGCAACGGTATATACTTATACATAACATCGTGACTACCTGTCACTCAAGTTCAACTGTTAAAACAGGCAAATAAAGAGCAAAATACAAAGATAATTGAGAGTACTATACCGTGCTCCTTTCCTATTTGGAGTATGCAACATTTTATTCTATTATAGAACTCCTATCTTTTATTTTCTATTTCTCTATTATTATTAGGCCTATCTTTTTATTTTTATTTTACAGCTTCACCCGAACATGCTCAGATCCTCCGGTTATGGTTAGGGTTCTTTTTCTATGGTGGTGTACCTAGGGAATCTTTATTTTCTTATATTGGTCATTTTTTTGTTTTTTTAAAACCATTTTTAACCTGTGCCTAAAAAGACGCTTAGGTCATTTCTGTCATTAAGGCCCAGTCTCCCCATGGCATCGAACCGTATGATATGTTTTGCCTCACGGCGTAGAAGTTCTTTTTCTTTATTGCCTCCCCTCGGGTCCCTATCGACCCTCTCAAGACCGGCAAATTGGAGTACCTCTGGGTTACCTCCGTGTTGTTCCCTTACGTGTTCAATGACTCTAGGGCAGCCATTGCCCGTCTCTATGGATCTGCAATGTTCCCTGAAACGTATAAACAGATTCCGGATAGTCTTCCCTATATAAAAACGTCTGCATGGGCACCAAATAATGTATACCACATGTGTGGTTTTACACGTAATGAACGAATTTATTTTCCAACGGATGCCTCCCAATTCAATACACTTTGCCTGACTGTTGAATTTGCAAAAATTGCAGGATCCACACCTGTAGTTCCCAATGGGGATGTTACGCCAAGTGTTTTTTCTATTTTCTGTAGATGAAAACTGGCTACTGACTAGGTGGTTCCTGATGGTTTTACTTCTCCTAAATGAGATAACAGGTCTCTGCATGGTGATCTCTGTTAATTGGGGATCGTTTTTAAAGAGGTCCCAGTTCTTATATATGGCTATCAACTAAATGCCACTCTTCTTTTAGCTAAAACTTTTTTCCTTCAATCCCCCCTAGAAAATGTAATTTAAGCTTTCGAACATGGCATCAGAGGGGGAGTGTCCTGTTTGCCCCCCCCCCCATCTTCTACTCCCCATGCCTTATGGCTCTCTATTATTCAGCACTTCATTTCATGTGACCAGGGTGATGTCATCTCAGGTCCTTTTCCCAGTAAAATTAACATGTCATCAGTTACACATACATTAAACAGATGTTAATGTTACTGAGTAAAGCAAATGTTGCAGGGTAAAAGACCTTAGATAACATCACCCTGACCACAAGCAAGGCACCACGTACAAAATTTGACGCAACTTTTTCTTTGGTAGACGGATACTTGTTCCCTACAGCAGCATGTCCTAACAGTAACACCTGCGAATCAGAATCAAGGAGGCGGGGCAGCGCAAGTAAAATTTTATATGCAGGACTCTATTAACCGGTTAAGGACCGGGCCCTTTCCCGTTTTTTCATTTCCATTTTTCACTCCCCACCTTCAAAAATTTACTTTTTTATTTTTACACCTAAAAAGCTATGTGACGGCTTGTTTTTTGCGTAACAAATTGCACTTCATAGTGAATATTCAATGCTGAAGAACACAGCACCATTAATTGAAAATAAAGGGAGCCTGCCATTTAAATTAACCCACCCAAAATAAATATTTAATTTAAAAAAACTGTGATTAAAAGTATACTCATATCCCTAAATGGTTGAATATTCCATGCCATATTCCATGCCATATTCCATGCCATTTACTGGGAAGCGGGAAAAAAATTCCAAATGCAGTGAAAATGGTGAAAAAACGCATTTGTGTCGTATTCTTGTGGGCTTGGATATTACGGCTTTCACTTCACGCCACAAATGACACATCTAATTTATTCTTTGGGTCAGTACGATTACAGGGATACCAAATTTGTATAGGTTTTATAATGTTTTCATACATTTACAAAAATTAAAACCTCAAGAAGAATAATTTTTTTTTATTTTGCCGTTTCCTTGTGCTTATAACTTTTCCATACTTCGTTGTATGGAGTTGAGGGTGGTGTCATCTTTTGCGACTTTTGATGATGTTTTCAATGATATTATTTTTAGGACTGAACGACCTTTTGATCACTTTTTATAGAATTTTTAATTTTTTTTTAAATGGCAAAAAAGTGCCAGTTTTGACTTTGGACGTGATTTTCCGTTACGGGGTTAAACGCAGTGAAAAACCGTTATTATATTTTGATAGATCAGGTATTTTCGGACGCGGCGATACCTAATGTGTTTATGATTTTTACTATTTATATTTATATCAGTTCTAGGGAAAGGGAGGTGATTTGAATTTTTAGGTTTTTTTATTATAATTTTTTTTTTACTTTTTTTTTATTTTTACTATTTTTCAGACTCCCTAGGGTACTTTAACCCTAGGTTGCCTGATCGATCCTACCATATACTGCCATACTACAGTATGGCAGTATATGGGGATTTTACTCCTCATACATTACAATGTGCTGATAGCACATTGTAATGAATGGGTTAACCCGAAGTAGCTTCAGGTCTTCGTGAAACCCGAAGCTACCATGGCGATGGATCGCCGCTCCCCGATGATGTCACGGGGAGCAGCGATCCTCGGAAAGATGGAGGCGCCCATGCGCTGCCATTTGTTTGAAGCCGCCGACAGCTTTGCCGGCGGCGATCAGCAAGAAAACACCTGCGATCGGTGCCGGCACCGATCTCAGGTGTTACCGGTAAGCCTTTGCTCCATGCATCGGAACGCGACCGCCGCCGTGAATACACGGCGGGCGGTCGCGAACCGGTTAATATCCTGCATATTAATCACTTGAGTTGTATATAATTTTACAAACTGATTTTTTTACATTGCAGCCATGGGAAGGAACCATTTAGGGATATGAGTATACTTTTAATCACAGTTTTTTAAAATTAAATATTTATTTTGGGTGGGTTAATTATTATTTATTTTCAATTAATGGTGCTGTGTTCTTCAGCATCCAAGAGACATTATCAACAGCCTTTATACCACTAAATTAACAGAGCCCTCATAAAGGGTATGAAATTCCCTATTTTATGTTATATGTATCTATTTAAAAAATTGTGTCCTAATTTAAATGCACTTGAGCAGACAAGAGTCAACTTTTGCCTAATCTGGGCCCCATTGTGTCTATAACCATGATTTTGCTACCATAGTAAAGCTAAAAATCTCATCTTTCCAAAAACATCATAGACATAGACATGAATATTTTTTTACCTACAATTCACATTCCCAAATATGTATTTTACTCCCAATATCTCTTATGCAATTTGTTGGGATTCTTATCTTTAAAAGGACCCAACAAGCATGGTACTAAGATACGGTTGTCTAGGAATGCTACAAATGATATTTCATTCCCTACTAGTGTAGGCTGCTAGATTAAAAATATGTAAAAGATGTTGACAGTCCCTTTAAGTGTCAATGAATGTTCACAAGCAGCATAATTGAACTCAATGAGGGAGATGTAACAATGTGGCGCAGGCTCTGCCAGAAATCACTGCTTTGTTGCTGCGCTACATATATTACTGTGATGCTAAATTCTGGTGCAGTTTAAACTGTTGTGTTCTACTTCCCGTCTTCATAGAGTTGTTCTAAATTGTTCGCCATGTTGTGGCACAAATTATAAACATATTGAGCACACAGGCATTTTTCCACCTGACCACTCCCCATTTTAGGGAGACCAAACCCATTTTCATTAGCCACACCCCATAGTCAGACAAGTCGGAAATGTGTTCAAAACAGGTCTGAATGCCTTGATAAGTGAGTCTGAAAGCATTTGTCTGGAAAATTTTGCTTATAATTCACAATTTGCTTTGGTCAACAACAAATCCACTTCTAAATCTAAATGTAACATTTGGACATTTTACAGTGGATTCAATGAAGACAAATCTGAGTTATCAAATGTGTACATTTTATATGTGTGAGTCCATAGCAATCAATAGCATGAAAGTCTCATATTCAAAAATTGATTCAATTAAATACATTTTATTGGACATGTAAGAATAGTGCAAAATTTATATCTAAAAATTATACATTTGCTTACCACTTACTTATATAAAGTAATATACATCCAGGGTAATTATTGGAAATCTCTTAATATCATTACCATGTATTATAGACACCTCTATCTACTGTGTATTATAATTCAGAAATACTTTATTGTTTACCAGTTCAATTATTATGAGACTGCATAAGATTTCATTTTTTATAAAACTTTTATTCTCAGATATGCCACTTTTAGGAGATCAGCACAATTTGTGTTAATTTCATTACAGTCTTTAAATTAAAATTAATGAGGCTGACACCCACAATTAACAATGAAAAATGTAGATTGTTATAATTGCCAAAGCAATAACATTGCTCTACATAAAAGATATAAGGTGCTTCACATATTATTTAAAAGTCTTACATAAAACATAAAAAAATGACATTTTCAATTTATTTTGTCACTGTAAAAAACAAAATTCCTTACTAAAACCTTTGTCTTTTGGGAATCTCTTGGCATGCATAATTAAGCAAATTTGATTGCAATTAAACTGAGCTTCTATGGTGGAGTTTTAATTAATGCAAATAAGGCATCTACATCTAAGATTAATTTCACTGAATTAAAAGAAAACAACAAAGAAAATTCAAAAGTGTGATTTTATTGTGCAAAGGCTTGAATGCAAAACTGGAATATTTTAAAGCTCTTTTTGTAAAGCTTTTGATATTTATTTTTTTCTGTAAGTGGCATCTTAGAAGGTCTTTCTTCTTTGAACATTGTATTAAAAGAGTACATCAAATAAAACAGAGGGTTTGTTTTAAAGAACTCTGAAACCCCATATAAAACAATATAAAATATCCATTTAAAAGGTAAAATAGTTGTTTATTAAAGGAAAAATGTGTTTGTTTTTTATTGACACTTGTTAAATATTTTATGTTTTCTATCATTCTGTGGATGGTGCATATCAATCCAATAGACATATTTTATTGTGAAATGCAATTAAATGCATTTAATAAGGACGTAACAGAATGTGGCAGAATGAAACGTCACTATTTAGCAGTTCCTATTTACACTGTAGGTATTAGGAAAATCATATTGATATAATCATGTCCACCGTTTAAAGGTCTAAAATGTACAGTCCATATTAAACTATGACAACTGTATAAATATGTAAATTATGATAAACTCTTATTGGAAAACATGAAAAACGTGAGTAAAAGGAACAACACAAAAAATCCACATATACTCCAAATCCGAAGAATAAAAAATGCACAATTTTATGCTAGCAATCCAAAGTGTTCATAATTCATTATCCTTAAAGGGGAACACATTCAAAAACATGCACAAAAAGAGAGGAGAAGAGGATATTAATACATAGACCATGACAAGCTAGAATTTTTCAACTCTTATTGGTGACTATTTGTAGCCTATAAGACATGACCATCAAAAGAAAAAGTTCAGTGCCACTTTTTCAATTTAGGTTTAATCACAGATTTATGCCTTGTTTTTATAGCATGTTTACCACAGGATCTAATCAAAACCCAACATAGTCAAACCTTATTGCGAAAGCTTATAGGACATCCTTAAATGATTTTGGCTGTATTAAAGGGGTTGTTCACTTTCAGGAAACAATTGATATGGTTTGAGCAATGACAAATTATAAAATTTTTCATTATACTTTCTGTATCAATTCCTCACAGTTTTCTAGATTCTATAGCAAGCTTCTATGTTTACTTCCAGTTGATAAATTCTGTCCATGGTCATGTGATGGACACACAGGTGCACGAGCAATTATTGTTACAGAGACTAACGATACTAATGGCTCGTGCACCCACCTGTCCATCACAAGACTATTGACAGATTTCTATCCAGGGCAGCACAGTGGCTCAGTGGTTAGCACTATTGCCTTGCATTTCTGGGGTCTCAGGTTCAAGTCCCATCCAGGTCAAAATCTGCAAAGAGTTTGTATGTTTTCTCTGTGTTTGTGTGGGTTTCCTACAGGTTCTCTGGTTTCCTCCCACACTCTAAAACATACAGGTAGGTTGATTAGATTGTGAGCCCTATGAGGACAGGGAAAGATTTGGCTAGTTCTGTGCAGCGCTGCAGAATCTGTTTGCCGCTATTTAAATAAAAGGAATTATTATCATCCACTGGAAGTAAACATTGAAACTTATACAAGGACAGAGAGCATAGATCTTGAAAACCATGAGGAATTGATCCAGAAAGTATATTGGAAGATTGTATAACTTTTCCTTGCTCAAGACATATCAATTATTTGTTGAAAGTGGACAACCACTTTAAATATAGGTTTATAATTTGAAGAAAGAAAGATTCACAGTAGTCATCTCACTATAAGTCGGTTATCCATAAATGATGATCACTTCCTGATATGAGTAGAGGGAACTGCGTCAATAACTATAAATCCGACATGGTGAAGGCAAACATCCACATGACTAAGAACTATCTGTTACAGTTCAAAACGTGATAGTATGTTTCTCTTTTCATATGCTCTTCTTCTTTCTTAATATGCTACAATAAAATGATTTTTTTAATCTCTAATCTGAGTGTTGAAGAAACTTCAAGTTTCCCTTCATAATAAGAAGTTCAGGTGTTTGCTTACTTATATAGGATGGTGTTCATTCCATATCTGTCGGCCTAAATGTGATGGTTTTGATACTTTTTTTTAATCCTGCCTTATCATCTGATATCTTTCAAAAGGGGATGTCTAGGTTTTAAAAAATGTATATCAGGTCTAGGGTGAGGAGGGGCTATAAAATAAGAGCTTACAGTCTATGAGCATAAGGGGGTTGACACAGGAGGCATACGAGCTTGTATAATGGTCCAGCCATTTTTTATAAGGGAACAGTATAAAATAATTTGATAAAAATTCTGCTGCTTGAATAAGCCATCAGCCGCCATCTTATATACATTTCCATGGTGAAAATGACGGCAGAGAAGCCTAAAGCCTGGTAAATATCTGTTGTTTGCTGGATAACCAATGGGAGGAGGACATATGATGGATTAGTAAAGAGAGAGTTGACATTTCATGCAGTTGGAGGTTGGGTATTAGTCTGATAGTCTGGGGAAGGTCATTCTAGAGAATTGGTGCCACTTGGGAGCATTCCTGGAGATGTGCATGAAAGGTTCGATTTAAGGTAGAGATTAATCTAATATCATTGGCAGATCGAAGAGCACGGTTGGGTGATAGACTGAGATGAGAGAAGAGAGATAGAGAGGTGAAACATTATGCAGAACTTTGTGGATGAGGGTTATTATTTTAAACTGAATTTGGAAGAAGATAGGCAACCAGTGCATAGATTATCACAAACAAGAGCCATCTGTGTAGCGTTTGGTCTGAAAGGCAATCCTGGCTGGTGCATTGAGAATGGATTGTAGAGGAAAGAGTTTAGTGAGTAGAAGACCAATTACAGTAGTTACAGTAGTTACAGTAGTCTAGTCGAGAGTTCCTCAGAGCAACCATTAGGATTTTAGAGGTTTCCAGTTATAGAAAAGGGAGGATTCTGGAGATGTTTTTGAGATGCATGCGGCAAGAGTGAGCAAGAGATTGAATATGCAGTGCAAAGCAGTGGTCAGAGTCTAGCACAACCCCAAGACATCGGGCCTGCTGCCTTGGTGTTATAGTCAGTGGTGATGTAACGCACAGAAGTATATAGCTTGGTATCATCATCATAGAGATGATGCTGGAAACCAAATCTGTTGATGGTTTGCCCGATGGAGGCATTATAGAGGGAAAAGAGAAGAGAACACACGACTGAGCATGGTTTGAGTTCAAAGTTGTGCAAAGTTCACTTTCTAGTTCAAAGAATTTAAACTTAAACATAAATATTTTACACTACAATATACTAAAAATATATACTATATATAAAATATACTATAGCTAGGCACCCCAATATTATGATTTCACTAAAGCCAGGTTCATTGGGGAAAAGGGTATGTAAGGAGTACATTCAGGATCGGTTTGGTGGAGGTCCTCTAGAACCAGATGTATGCAGAGGAATGAGCCAGAAGAAGAAACATCTGTCCATTTTGTAGAACAGCAACTCTTGAGAACCATTTTGGTTCACTGTTGAACAGGAAGGGATTTTCAAATATAAAGGAATGCAACATCTTTTGTCCTTAGAGTAAAATTAAGAAGTTGTTTCGATTTAGTTGTTTCTAATTTTTACTTTGTAAATTTGGAAAACTTCTTAGTACCATGCATGTTGTAATATATTATGACTGGAGTTTGCTCTTTAATATTCAACTATGTCATTTTAACTTCCTAGACTGATTTGTAAATGATTAAGAGAACTTAATAGAAACCCTTTTCTTCTGCAATGTACAATTAAATATAAATATTAATCCCAATGTGATAAAAGAGCAATTCCCTGAACTCAAAGCTGTTTATGTTTTGCATGCATTAATTATATATACACAGACTGGGAAGGGAAGCAGATAAATAAACAAATGACACAGAAGTGAGGCCTTTCTGCATACAAATCATATCTTACATCTGCAAGCAAAAGCTCCATAAATCGATTTGCTCTTTCACATCACAAGACAAACAGTGATGCAAGTCAGCAGTTCCTTTGTCAAAGTCACAGAGATAGCCACTCTTTACAAATGCATCCTTACAGAGCATGGATTCAACCATTTGATGATTAGCATTATTGGCAGCTCTTCAAAGAAGATTCATCAAGCGATTTGCAATTGGACTGACTACCATTCTTTTTTATGTTATTCCTTAAAATTGAGCTCAAATTGATTGATATTTGAATTTTGACTCAGAGGACAAAGGCGTCTGAAGAGTTTTTAAAAAAAATGTAATTACTTAGAAAGGTCCTTGTACAGTTTTATACCAACATTCCCCATGGATTAGTCTTGAAAACTTTGACATGGAAATGATTTCAGGGAAACTTCTGGGTTCAGGAAGATTAAATATGAATTGTTTAAGGCAATATACATAATTGTTTACACTTCAAACTTTTCGGGATCTGAACTGTTAGTGCAGGAAATTCTTAGCTCCCAGATGATCCTTTTGAGTTTTTCTTACCTTCTCTAAAGATAATCTGTCATAGGTTAAGTCTTATTCTAGGTATGTGAAAGGGGATTAAGTGTTCATATTTTTTTCCTAACTATGGTTTATATAATTATTGTTTATAGATGGGTCTTCCATATTGAAGTTATACACATCACTCCTGAATTTTATACTTAGGCAATGTAGATCAGTTGTTGATAACTGGAAGCCAATGACTCCCCCTCCTTTTTTCTACCACGTAAGATGGAGGATGCATTTTTAATTTGGCCAGTAGGTGGTAGACTCACACAGCTATGCTACCGTAGTATCTCATATGAGAAAGGAAAATGCAGCATAGGAGGGGTGATTATTGTGAAGATGTGTAGATATGGGGTGTTAGGCTATACTTTTTATGGGGAAATATGGCAGCAATGAGTAGAGACACATGGCTAACAATATATTTGGGATCCTTGGGTTACCTCTATTTAACGGAGCAGGGGCTGTCAGTATATTAGATTTAGTGAACTAAATTTGTTGGTATTCTGTATAGTGCTTTCATAAAAGCCAAGATACATAAGTTTACTTTAAATATACCCTTGTTCTATGTGACAAGTAACACCTAGCCATCTCAATCTATTCTCCAAGACTTCATCCATGCTGCAAAAGTTATCTGGAATTTCCTACCTCAGAAAGTTACTGTAGATTTATTTTATTTTATTTATTTTAATAACCTTATACATAATTCCTTACAAGCAGACCCCGTTATTTGACAATATCCCACACTCTTTTCACCCTATCACATGTTATATTTTTCTATAGACATTTACTGGCTGGATGACTGGCTCATGAAGAGTTATGTGTATTTCCTTGTTTGATTTAACAAAAGACTACAGTAGAAAACATATACCCTTTGTCACCTGTTTCTCATATATATTCCTTATACACTTTATAAGGATTATATTGTAAGCTATTTTAGAACTGACCTTTTATTCTATCATACATTTTTTAAACTCCTACTTTTGTTTGTACATGTATCCTCTGAATTGTACAGTGCAGTGGAATATGTTGGCACCGCATAAAGAATATTATCATTATTTATTTAACCATTTTAGTTAGTGGCTAGATTGGACAAAATCCAACTGTTCTCTCTTCAAGAGCTTTGGTTGGAAAATGAATTTACAGGTCAATACACATAATCTAAAATCATTACACTGAGTTCACTTTGCATGTCTTATAATGATTATGACTATTTAGATTATTATCAGTCATGAGATAATTGTGCCCATTATATTACTAGGAATATTGCAGCGTGAATTTTCTTCAATGAATGATAACACTTCATATAGAACAGTAGACTTATAATTGAACATTAATGAAAGGAGGTCAGATACCTCAAATGAATGATCTCTACTCTGGATTATAGGAATTGCAAAACATCGTTCCTACCAGTTTGTGTCCTCATATGAATAATACTTTGCCATAATTTTACACTGTTATCTTGGTAATATTATGGTAATATTTTGACTTGATTACTTAGACTTCATAGTGCGCTGGTATATGATAGCCCCGCCACCCCTCTGGGCACAGCCGTATACATCAAGAGGCTTCGGCCCCTTAATGTATTTGGTAGGTGGCTGCACAACGTTTATTTGTAATCCAGGTCCTACCTGGGGTAGAAAAATGTGTAACTGGCCACTTTTCAAAAATGAAAAGTCACCAGCTACAGTGAGTGCACTGGTGCAAGGACAAGAACGGCCATGTTCTCCTTCACTCCCCTCAATGCCCATTGGTGTGGAGGTGGCAGAAAGGGGAAAATAATCGCAAGTGCTAACAATAACCTACCATTTGTAATTATTTCAGGGCTTCTACACCAGTGTCCTGATAGATAACCCCCATTGTATTGATTGCGTTTATACATCCAATGTATAAATACGACTTTTTCCACAAAATGCATCCAACAACTCACAAATGGTAATCACCCACTGGTAATCTTTGCAGTAATCTTTGTTTCACAAAGCCTAGTAATTAGTTTGACAAATTAGTAACGTGATATTGAGGGCACTTTACTCAAATGTTGCAAAAAAAACTACAGAAAATGAGCCAAGCACAGGGATAAATATCTCCTTAAAACTGCTATCGTCCATTTAGGCTCAGACAACAGTGACTCATTATAGTATAGACATGTTTGTGTCACTTTAGGCACATTTACTTACCACATCCCCGGAGATCACAGAAAGTGCAATGTCCGAAGATAATTCATTGTGCCGTGATTCACTAATATCATGCACTCGATATCCTGCATGTGTCGCTTTCCCGCTCAGGTCCTTCTTTTTACCGGTGCATGTAAGTGCATTGTCTTGCGACACAATTTGAACGTTAAATTTTGCGCTCAGTCTGAATCTGTCGGATTGTCCAACAGCATGCTTCCCAGTTTGTGTCGCATGAAGACAGCGCAGCTACGCCAAAAACCTATCGCATGCAACACAATCCCAGCGCAGGCACCTGTTAAGTACCTGTCACAGCCGTGCAATCCCTGAAAAATTTGCAAAGTCCGACAAAAGTGCAGCGCGTTACCCTTAGTAAATGAGCCCCATTGTGCACAGACTTGTGTAAAAATTTCAAGGATTCTATCCGGTCTATGGTCTTCAATATATTTAACACAGGGTCTTGTAGGTTAAATTTCAAGTATCATAAATGAGCTTTTCTATAAAGCATGGGTGTGGCCGCAAAGTCCTGTGACCCTCTCTTGTCCAGTTTACCTTCAACTAAACAGTAATTGACAGAGTAAAAGAGGACACAGAGAACCTCTGAGCCCTATTCATAGTGTAAATGATTACAATAGTAGTTGTTGCTTCGACATTTGCTCTTCACTTGCATTTTATTTCTAGCAATCAATATAAATAGTTGTAAATAGTTCAAACAGTGAAAACTAATAGAACTACTCCAAGTGTGATAACCCGTGACTTCAATGTGATAACTACCTCTTGTGTAAAAACTAGTCAGTAAGTATGTTGGTAGTAATAACACAGTGCTGCTGTACATTTATGTGGCATATACAGTTTTCCATCCATGTGGACTGTTAAATGGCAACATTTCAAAACTTCCTGCGTTCCAGGGATGACATGGTACAAGAAACTAGTGTAAAGTAGAAAAAAGCGCAATGAATAAGAATATTTTAAATTGCTTCGAAAATCATCTTGTTTGACATTTGACTGACAAGTAAATTGTTATGTCATTTCACTATGTCATGGAATAATGTTACAATACTTATGGTTGGTTTTGTATTCTTGAATTCATAATAACATATTTCACTAAAGAATCACTTTTCAAGGAAATACAATTATCACTCATCCATGATAGAAATTTAAATAGTTTTGCCCACCGTACACACATTACATATTTTTATAGTTATAGTTCTTACATTGTGAATGCAGTTTAAGTAATTTATCCAACCGTGGAATATAGAGACTTTAATTTCAATTTCTTTATGTAAGCTAATACTTCTTATTCTGCTGTGACAACTGTTGTTGGACAAATATAAAAACAAGAATTTAATTATCTTTAGATCATTTTGAAACTTCTTACATACACCGCGTGTATACACATTACTCAAGAAATATAAGGGCTATCTGACTTGTGAATGACATTGTGAATGCCACATCACCAGGCACAGGCATCATTGTTTTGCATAGGTGAGGGAATATGTACACTAAGTGACAAGGGACCAGAGGACCTCCATACTGTTTGCTAATAACTGGTGTTCTCAGTGCAGAAATGATGGCTGGCAATGATGTTGGAGACATCAAGGACAGAACAGTGGTACAGTGACAAGCCCAATAATATCATTAATCCAGTCATACTGCCTCTGTATGAACACCACAGGCCTAATTTCATCTTCATAGATGACAATGTACTAGCCCATTGAGGTCACATTTTTAGAGAATGGCTGCTGAAGGCTCGGCTACCTTAGAAATATTGGTCTGCTAATTATACAGACCTGAATTCCATTGAAAACCTATTGGATCAGCTGAGTTTATGTGCAGAGTGCTGATAGATATACCAGGATAGATCTCAGGCTAGGATGAAGCCAGCACCATGATATAGGTATCAATGGAATTGTTGACAAAGGCTCTCTCCAGCTCTGCTAAGGCGTTTTTCAGCCAGCTAACCTTAGAGTTATACTAAGTACAAAGCTACCATGTCAACTGCCAATATTAAATCTATCTGCAACACAAATACACTGCTACAATTTATTGTGGCCCAGGAACAAAAATATTACACAGTATATATATACAATAATTTCACTTTGCAGCTAAAGCAAATATAGACATTTCAGTTTAGCCTAGTCCAGTGGTTCTCAACCTGTGGGTCGGGACCCCAGCGGGGGTCGAACGACCAAAACCGGGGGTCGCCTAAAGCCATCGGAGCCGCAATTTTAATGTGTTTTTACTGCGAGTTGCATGGTTTGGGGTCACCACAGCATGAGGAACTGTATTGTGGGGTCACAGCATTAGAGAGGTTGAGAACCACTGGCCTAGTCTGTCATGATGATTATAAATTCATTTTACTGTTATTTGTGTTTAAATTTAAAAAAAGAAAAATCATATCATACATTTGATTGTAGAAATTTTTATCTGTATTGTTTATGGTTTCCTCTTGGTGGAGCTGCTTGGCCATGTTCATAAATCCTAAATCCTATATGTATCTTGATGAAAGGTCATATTTATAATAAGCTGTGTTTTTTTTCTTAGTCTGTGAATGTAGTGCAGATTAAAACATTCATTTCATAATTGGACCTAAGAGTATACATCCATGGATTTCTTTTACAAAGTGCACTTTTAACATGACAAACGCAATATAGTTTTTTATGTACAATGCAACTTCAATACGTTATTAAGATATTGTGTATGTCACTAAATGCTTTTTTTTGCAGAACAAGACCTGACATGATTACTGATATTGGTTGTATTTGTATTATGTAAGGGCTATAGGCATCTATATTGAAAAAAAAAAGTACTAGACCTAGAAATGGTATAATTTAAAGAATAGTTATTGACATAACAAAAGGGAGAAAAGCAGACCTTTTGGCTATCGATGTAAAAGTTACATGTTCAATACCAATTTAAGGTGCACTAACTGAATTTATTGCCATTGAGTGAATTACTTTTACAATCCATTCACCTGGAAGTTATGTGCACATATCTCTATGACTTCATTGGATATACACTTACAAATATATATATATCCCTGTAAAAAAAATTATTTTCTTGAATTCTCTATTTTTGGTATATGCAGTGTCGACTCCCAACTTCTTGTTTCTTTCATTCAGGTAAGCTCCCTTCTAAGTTCTGGGTCATGACTATGATAACATCACAGCTATTGTCATGCATTTATTTTCCTTTTCATGATATTGAAGCAATGTCTTATTGCCAATGCTATTTTTTTGAATCATCTAAAGTAGGGGCTTATATTGAGGATCTTACTTTACCTTTGAAATATGCACAGGATAGGCCCTAACTTGCTGATCAGTGATGAGACCCCCACAGATCACAAAAACGAGGGGTCCGGTGGGGTCCCACGTACCTCTGTCGGACCCCTCGTCTCTCCGTCAGAGTAATGGAGCAGACGGCCGTGCAAATGCAATGCAATTTTTTATCACTTTTCAGTGTATGTTTTTGTTGTATTTTCTTTAAAAGATAATAGAAGTAATTCAACTTCCAGATGCTTGAGCAATAGATTTAAAGATCAATGTGCATTTGGACATGAAATGTAAATACCATTGTGAACAATTTTCTGACAATAGATTTCCTTTAAATAATTATATAAAATACATTTCTTACAACACAGAATGGGAACTAAAGAAGAATCAGTTTTCAGTCCCCCAACCAAGCAATTATGGCCTAGAGAATGGTGATATGTTTTTTAATCTCATCAACCCTTTTTTAAACATTTCCCTATGTAGCTACAGTATATAGAAACTTCTAAAATCTTTTAAATGTTATCCACTCTATTGGTTTTATCAGCTGTATACAGCTCTTTGTTAAAATAATCAGGGGCTGTAACTACAGCGGTGACAGACATAGCAGCTTCTATGGGACCCGCAGGGTCAGGGGGCCCCAGCATCCGACCTGACACTAAAGAATGGAGGATGTGCACCATTATGTACATATTATGCTACAAATTGTACAGTATAATAAGTATATAACAGTAGACATCTTCCACAGTACACTGGATGAATCAGCAACTCAGATAAGAAATGTTGGGGGAGAGGGATGGGATAGCAGAACGACTGGACTAGGGATCTCTCATCTGTAATTCCTGCCGTGTACTTCCCCCATGTGGTTGCAGCTACTGGGACAGATCTTTGTAAGTGTATGTATGTATGAATAGTCTATAAATATATCAGTGCATAAATCTATAAATGTGTAAACATATAAATATGTATATTTTCTGAGGGGGTAGGGAGATCCCATTCAGAAGTCTGCTATGGGGCCCTGCCTCTCTTAGTCCTAGTTACGCCCCTGAAAATAATTTTTAAAAACCCATATGGTGCTAGCTCCAGAAGCTTCCATTTTGGATTTCAGCAGTTACATGCTTTTTTAGGGCAGTGATCTGCCTTGATTGGCATGTTCTTTGTCAGGAATTAGATGTAACTTAAGGAGTCAGCACTAATGAACATAAATCTACATTGAAGCCCTTTAATATTGTTTGGAAGATACAAAATGCCTTTATCTCCAAATTTTAGTTTTTGCTAAACAAAACAAGAATTATATTATTCATTTATCAAGATGAATCACATTAATCACTCTCTTATTCTAAAAGATGTTCTGAAGCATGGATTTCATATAAATTCTAGTGGTATGCAGGAAGTGGCAGGCACTGGGGGTCATTTACTAAGAGTCCGATTCACGCATTTTTGTCGCCGTTCCCGTATTTTTCCAATTTGCACAGTTTTCCCAGAATTGCCCCAGGATTTTGGCGCACGCGATCGGATTTCGGCACCTAGTTGCATGCAATGAAAATTGGCGGGTGTGGCGGTTGGAAAACCCGACGGATTCGGAAAAAACGTGGTATTTTTTTTTAAAAAAAGTGTCGCTTGACACGCACTTATCTACACCAAGAAATAGAAGGTGAACTCAGGTGAACTCCAACGGACCTCGGCGCAGCAACACCTAGTGGATATCGGCGCACGGACCTTAGTGAATCCCGGCCAGACCCGAATCGGCGTCAGAGAACCTTCCGCTGGATTGCGACTGGACGGGGTAAGTAAATGTGCCCCACTGTGTTTTTACAAATGTGGCAACCATATTCTTTATAATGTACCACATTATTAGTATTCTGTGTGAGTCAAAAACACTTTAGCCATTATACTGTATACTATGTTCCCTTGGCACTTATCTCTTCTTTTAGTTACATCTTACTTCCTTTTGACCATAACTGAAACTTATAACATAGTACCTGTCATAAATACCATTTTTTTAAATCCTGGACAACCCCTCCAGGGACTGTGGCAGATTTATAAAATCATCCTACATCACATCCTACATGTGCCAGACATGACGCAAATTGCTGTAGTGAGTTTATTTATCACTGGGGCAAAACTGAGGAAATGAATCCGCAGAATGGAGCACCCATATGTATGGAGCACCTTGGCATGTAGATTTACTATGGAATGGGAACAAGATAAAATGAATTAACATTAAATTGTCTCTTATTCTTATAGATTGTGTGAATGACTTTCAGTATATTTATTTGCTATGGCATAGTACATTGCAGAATAGAGAAAGTCTAACTAGAAAATGACAATTTAGCAAAGTCAGATCAGCTTCCTTAGCTTTTCAGTGAGGAAGCAACTCATGTCAAATGAGAGAAGGCAAGTCATTATGAAATTTGATTTATGACATGCTTCAATCTTTAATGGATTAGAGAATAAAGTATTTTACTATGATTGTTGCTTGGAGCATGAAGTTAGAGGTTAAATAATGCAAACAACTGAAAAGTAGGCAGTGATTGAAAATATCAGACTCACTTGAACTGTTGCATGCATCTTTAGATCATGAACATGTCCTAAGGATTATACATTGAATATAATGAGAATCATCAAGCTTAGGTGACAAGTAAATGTTACAATGAAAAATGCGCAATCAAAAACATTGGATAAAATGTGAAATATGCTGGAGGTCATTTACTCACTGTACTAGGATAGCACTCTACTAGGGTACCAACAAAATGAACTCCACATAGGATGAATAATTATCCGGTTCATTTATCATTCCACACTATCAATATTTCTTAATATTCTGTAAGTGTTTTATTCCATTAATGAGCACAAATCTCTTCATGACCCCTCCCCTCCAATTGAGGTTGAGGTTATATTTGTAGAATGTGGTAATCATAAATAAAACATGTAACTACGGTGGATAAAGTTTAATATTAGACATAAAGAGCACATTCATTAGTGTAATGTAATAATCAGAAAAACCGTGAAACGCCCGTCGCTGTTGCATTTTTTTTATGTCCAGCACATCCTCCATTCCCTCAATGGTTATGTTTCATTTGTGAGTACAACTGTTAAAGAAGAACCTTAGAAGACAAAATTTATGCCATTCCATTTTTCTAAATTGTTTATGCCCAGTAATGCTACACATTACTATGAACAGGGCAGAACCTCTAGTCCAGTGGCGGCGAACCCATGGCACGGGTGGCGGAGGTGGCACTCAGAGCCTCTTTATGGGCACCCACGCCATCACTCCAGAACGGAGTTCGCCAGACAGGACTCAAGGCATCTTGCAGTCCCAGGCAGCCCAGAACCCTAGAAGGAAACTACAATGATACTCTACTGTAGTGGTGTCCTCAGGTGCCTATACAATTTGAACCTGTGACAGAACAGGGAGTAATAAGTTACTGCTTAAATTGTCGCATTGGCACTTTGCAAAAAATACATGGGTTTTGGTTGCAGTTTGGCACTTGGTGTCAAAAAGGTTTGCCATCACTGCTCTAGTCCAAACATAACAGTAACATGACCACTCCAGTAATCCATCCTCAGCTGGCTACACCCCATAATTACCAGGTCCATACACACTAGCGTAGAAGCACTGACTAGTCAAACACTTCCTATGATACATAATATGAAGTTAAAAAATTTTTTTTCATTAGTAAGAAACATTTTGGTTGATGAAGATATCTTTGAAATATAACAATATATTTACTTATATCAAGGAGGTTTATTTAGTTTTCCAGTTTTTGTGTTTCTGTTTTTCACCTCCCAAATTCCAAGTACCATACCTTTTTTATTTTCCACTTGCAGAGCCAAATCAGGACTTGTTTTTACTGGGAAGCTGGAAACAAATTACTCTGCTGTGATGTTGACAAAAAAATGCAGTTGCACCATTTTGCAATGGGCTTTGTTTTTACTGCTTTACTCCTTAGGTCAGTACGATCAGAGAGATGCCAAATTGTTTAGTTATTTCTTATTACCTAAAAAAAAATTAAACTCTCCTAGAACTGATTAAAAAAAAAACTCTTCAGATAGGCTATACATAGCTACGTCCTTGATCCTCTCACCTAGCACAGGTTGACTCTAGTTTAGTGTGTTATTTTATGTGTTATTTTATGTGGAGGGCATATAGGTAGGAAATGACATCAAATTGTCAGATTGTCAAAAAGTTAAATATTGTGCTATTAATTTGATTTGTTCACATTATTTAGTATATTGGCAATAGAGTGCATGTATAATAGTTAATCTGCAAAATGTACACTAGAGCTCTGAATGAATTAGCAACTAAATGTAATTCTTACTGTACAGTTACTAGACTTGTACACTCACTGCTTGTATATAATGTGAAAGCTACATTTGGTATGGAAAGTAGTCAGACCCCTATAAATGTTTCACTCTTTGTTTCATTGCAACCAATTGGTAAAATCGAAAAGTTCTTTTTTTAATGTGCACTCTGCACCCCATCTTAACAGAAGAAAATGAAATGTAGAAATTTATTAGGATTTATTAGGATTAACAGGATAAACTGAAATATCCCATGGTCATAAGTATTCAGACCCTCTGCTCAGTATTGAGTAGAAGCACATTTTGAGCTAGTACAGCCATGAGTCTTCATGGGAATGATCCTCTATAGTTCCCTCAGGTTGTATAGTGAACGTTGGTGGACAGCCATTTCTCTCTCTAGAGATGCTCAATTGGCTTTAGGTCTGGCCTCTGGCTGGGTCAGTCAAGAATGGCCGCATTTATCTTTCCTTCAATTGCAATTAGTTGTCCTGTTCCTGCAGCTGAAAAACACCCCCATTGCATGTTGCTGTCACCATCATGTCTCACTGTTGGGATTGTATTTGGCATGTGATAAGCAGTGTGTGGTTTTCTCCACACATGCGGCTTAGAATTAACACCAATAAGTTCAATCTTCATCTCATCAGAGAATCTTATTTCTCAGGGTGCTTCATGAGTTTTTTTTTTGCAAACTGTACGCAGGCTTTCATAAGTCTTGCACTGAGGCAGACTCTGCCATATATCTCATACTGGTGGACTGCTGCAGTGGTAGTTGACTTTGTGGAACTTCTCTCATCTCCCTATTGCATCCATGGGACTAAGCCACAGTGATCTTGGGGATCTTCTTCATCTCTCTCACCAAGGCTCTTCTCCCACAATTGCTTAGTTTTGCTGGATGGCCAGATTGAGGAAGAGTAGTGGTCGTCCCAAACTTCTTCCATTTAAGGATTGTGGATGCCACAATGCACAACCTTGAATGCTGTAGAAATTGTTCTGTAACCTTGGCCAAATTTGTACCATTTCTGTCTCTGAGCTCCTTGGTCAGTTCCTTAGACCTCATGATTTTCTTGTATTCTGCCATTAACTGTGAACTGGAAGGCTTATATAGAGAGGTATGTGCCTTCCCTAATCAAGTCCAATCAGTTTAATTAAACACAGCTGGACTCCCATGAAGGAGTGGAACCATCTCAATGAGAATCTGAAGGTAATGAACAGCTTGTGAGTTAAATATGAGTGTCACAGCAAAAGGTCTAAATACTAGTGATATTTAGGTTTTAGCAAATTAGCAAAGTATACATTAATGCGCAAAAAGAGAACTCTTTTGATCTTACCAATTGGATGCAATGAAACAAATAGTTGAAAAATTTAAAGGGCTCTGAATACTTTCTGTACCCACTGTATATCCCTCCTATAAAATAACACTGCATTTCAATTTTCTGCCACCTATAACTTTTTCATAGCACACTTTTCAAAATCACTTACTAATAAAATATTTTTGAATGGTAAAGTGGCAATTTGGACATTTGGACTTTATATTTTCTTTTATATATACTGGCACAAGGGAATGTCAAACATTTTATTTGTTTATTCATGTATCCTAATAAAAATCAAGTGATGTTAATTTTTCTTTTTAATTTTTGTTTTTCTTTTACTTTTTAAATTATTTTATTTCATTCCTGTTTCCGTCCGCTGGTTTTTTAACACTATAGGATCTGATTGCTCCTACAATATAATGTAATTCTACTGTATTCAACTTTTATTAATTTCACTAGAGGAGGGAACAAATGAAAGTAGAAAAAGACACAAAATTACATTGAACCGTTACAAATAGGATAAAGGCCCAACCCAGGATAGCTTTCAATCTATATACTATTTACAGGTAGATCTTAATAGAAAATGGAATGATTGATATGTTTGGGTCTAAATATTGTAGAACCTTTTATCTTTATATACTGCCCCCATAAACACTATTACAAGTTTCATCAGAGGTCAGAGGGGTCTGTCTGTAACTATGGGTTGTCTGTAAGTCGGGTGTCCTTAAGTAGGGGACCGCCTGTATTCTGCTAAAATTCTATGAGTAAATTACAACGACACTGGCCCACATTTATTAAAGTGGATGGCCAAGTTTTCTGTCTGACTTTGCACTGAAAACAACGTGCAAACTGCTTGCACATGTATTTATAAAGTCTGCGCCAGTTTTGTGTCATGGCTGCACAGCGTCCAACAAGACTAAAAAATGTGCACCTAAAGTGGCATGTTACTGCTTAGATGGACCATGTGCTGCAATTCTGTCCCACATTTTTGCAGCATGAACAAAGTGCACCAAAAAAACTGGTGCACACTTCCCGAGCAGTGCAGGGGGCGCCAGATTCATGAAGACCATGCACCACAATACATGAATCTGGCGCAACTTGCACTGTTTTTGATAAATGTGAGCCACAATCTTTTACCTTGAAAGCCTGAGTCTTCTTCCTTGCTGCTGTTTAAACTCATCAATGCCACACAGTTAACCTACTTCCTCTCTGTTGCGCACATCTATAATAAGTGAAACTTTGTTGGCTCATAGATATGATTTTTGTCTATGCTAATCAGTTTATAAGGTGAAACAAACATACCATCCAAAATGTCCCATGCAGAAGAAAAAAACATTTTAGTTCTTTCTATGTCAATGTGTCCTAACCTTAGACAGTATCATTTTAAGTAAATCTGCCCCTTTGTGCTATATATACGGTATATTGATAATTATAATTCTATAAAATGATGGTCATATATTTATAGACAAGGACCTTAGAAAGATCTCTAGGGCTTTCCCACAAGAAATGCCTTTTATATGCACAGGAAATATTGTTTGGTTATTCGATTGCTTTGTAGTTTATAATTGATTAACGATAAAAATTATAAAAAATGTTAAATTACATGCAGTAACTTTTACTGAAACAAATATTTATATTAAGGAAAAACTAGATGGCGGGATTATTTACTTTTTGCTTTTTTTCTCTTTTTTACCTTTTATATTTGCAACTTTTACAGGTAAATTGATAGATTTGTACAAAAAGAGTGACTTTTTCATCTGCCCAGCAAAGTTTGCTGAGTTTTCCAGCGTTGCAACTAATATATCTTGAAAATCCAGATGTTGACAATAAGAATAAAGATAAATGACCCCAATGAGTTTAGATTTTTTGTTTAAAATAATCAACAAAAATTATACATTATGACATTTTTGTTAAAAAATATTACATAATGGTAACTCCTTCCCAATAACATCATATTAATTAAAAAAACTACAAATGATACTGCCCCAAATATAGGGCCAAAAATTATATTAAAAAATACTGTGTCACATGTTATCAAAACTGGTGCAATAAGAAGATGAAACGGAAGACCTATGACAATGAAGAATGACCTATGTCAATAAAAAAGAAAGAAATGATGGCTTTTGGAATGTAGCAAGTCCAAAACAATTAAATTGTTGTATTTGGTTTCCTGATAGAGATCATTTCTACTTCAGCAACCAAGCCAAGGTCACATTAAGCTCACTTCAATTCCAACTGATGCACAAGTTAATGTCAATAGCCCTGCTTCCATGCCGAGCTTAAGAGTGATGGTAGAACATAGCCATTTACACAAGACTGGATCTTTCATCTTTCGTCCCTCAACTCATGACATAATAAAACACCACAGCTTTTTTCCCTACAAATGACAGCCATAGGAGATATATTTCTCATACAAATTCTAAAACTACAAAATGATTCATTAGTAGAAACATTTTCCTTATTTACACTTGAACAGTTCATGCCAAAAAAATAAGCAATAGAACAAACAACAAATCAATATATCAATATTCTATATATAGATATGGATGTGTACTGCAAGAAGCACAGACTTTAGAAAGAATGCAGAATATAGTTGTTTTGTAAAATGCAATAATTGATTGCCAGAAATTACTTTCGGCATGTCATGTACAGCACAGGTGCAAATCTGTCCATTATGCCTGGATCAGAACTCTATTATTATTAAATGTTATTCATGCATTCAGTTGTCCCGTTTTTTATTATTACTTGTGAATTTGAGGGTTTTTAACTGTATAAAAGATTAAGAATTAATATAGCTTATTATTACTTTACTTTGCTATTTATTCCTGGTTTTTAATGATGTTGGGTTTCTTAAATGTTAAAAAAGAGAGTTGTTCGGATTTGGCGCAAATTACCGCTAATATTGATGGATGTTAATTGTGTCGCTAGTATCAATGAGTGGTGACCTGCACCCAAACAGTTAATGGATCACAACAAAGAGAACCACTTTCAATACCTATAATGCAAATGCGATACCTGCGCCAACATAAAAAACGGGATGCACATAAAGAACATACAACCACTAAGACTATAAAATGCTTGTGATTTTGAGCATGTAACTAATTTCTTGAGGTGGAGTGTTGAGAACAAGGTCTTATCTGAAAACACAGCAACAAAACTATTCCCTACCAATCCCAAGTACCCTTGTTGGTACTTCTTGCCAAAAGTACACAAGACCCTGACCAACCCCCCTGGCCGCCCAATAGTTGCGGGCATTGGCTCATTGTTTGAGCCACTGTCGCAATTCTTGGATTGGCTCTTACGCCCTTTACTCCAAGAGATCCCTTCTTTCCTGAAGGATACCAATGCTTTCCTGGGAGTTATTAATGATCTACACTGGCAGGAGGGTTACCAGCTAGCCTCCATAGATGTTGAAAGTTTGTACACCCGGATCCCACAGGACCTAGCAGTTGCAAGTGTCCGTGATGTGCTATTAAATGCCGGCCAAGATAGTACATACATTTCATTTGTGTGTGAGGGGCTTCGCCTGGTATTGTCTAACAACGCCTTTACTTTTGATGGCCGATGGTTTGTCCAGAATGTTGGTACGGCCATGGGTACCCCCGTGGCCTGCACCCTCGCCAACCTTTTTTTGGCTTGCTTTGAGGGTCGCTACATATTTTCTCTGGAGAACTCATATGCCATAAAAATCAAGGCATTTTATAGATATGTCGATGACATATTCATCGTATGGGAAGGTACGGAAAAATCCTTTTTTGAGTTCACTACACATCTGAACCAGGTAAACCAGATGAACATGAAATTCACAGCCGTTTTTGGGGGGAATGAGTTGGAGTTTTTGGATGTGAAAGTGCAGGTAAAAGAGGGCAAACTGTGCACCTCAGCTTTCAGGAAGCCCACGGCTACTAATTCACTCCTCCATTACAATAGCTATCATCCCCAGCATACAAAAGAGGGCCTACCCTATAGCCAGTTTTTGAGACTTAGGAGACTCAACAGCGACAACGCACATTTTCATACACAAGCTGGTGAACTGACGACCAGACTCACGGACCGTGGGTATCCCATGCCCTTAGTAAAGAAGGCACTAGATAGAGCCACGCAAGTACCACGTGATGATCTCATTAGGACTAGGAAAAAAGCACACCAGCGCAGCAAGGATAGAGAGGATAGACGTTTCGTCTTCTCCTTTGATTATAGTCCCTGTGAGACAGCTATTCGCCAAGCCATTAACAAACATTGGCACATTTTAGAACAAGACCTTCAGCTTAAGGGCTTAACTACTGGTAGACCTATTGTTACATTCCGCAGAAGCACCACATTCCGCAACAAACTAGTCAGTAGTAGGTATTCTTCCCCTCGTGAGAATTGGCTCCTCAAGGGGACCCCCATAGGGAATTACAAATGTGGCTCATGCCGCTATTGTCAATTCAACAGCCAACTAAAGCACGTCACTTTTGGAGGCTTTACCCAGTCGGTTAACAGTTTTATAACATGCAGGTCCACCTTCGTCGTGTACATAGTATTCTGCCCATGCAAACGATTCTACATCGGCAAAACCGTTAGGAACCTGTTTACCCGCTTTAGGGAACATAAGAGGTCAATTGTCACCGGGGTTGGTTGTCCCCGCCTTATTGAGCATATTAGGACACAACACAATGGTGATGCAGACATACTCAGATTCGCTGGCATCGAGAAGGTCGAACATAGCCCAGAAGGAGGTGATCGCTCCCTTCACCTCTTACGACGAGAAAGTAGATGTATTATGAGATTTGGAGCTATGGGACCCTCGGGCCTGAATGACCGTAATGAACTTAAAGTGTTTCTATAATCCATAACGTTTACCTCTTTCTACTCCATATGTACATGTAAAATCTCTACTATGTCCCCTAATCACGTGTTTTTATTTGGCGATGTGAGTACCTCGCACCCATATTTTATCCACTAGTATGATACTGTATCTGCTCTCTCTGAGCATCATCTATTGCTTTTCTTTCCGATTTGTTCCACTTTTCCTTCTCCCGTTCTTCCTTCTCTACTCTCTCTCTCACCTATTTCTTCCCTCTTTTTCCGTTTCCCCTCTTCTTCTTTTCTTTCCCCCCCCCCCTCTCCCCCCCCCTTTTCTTCCCCCTCCCCTCCTATCCCTCTTTTTTCATCTTCGGCCTTCTACTTCTCCCCATTCCTGCCCCGGCAAACGCCATTCAAGTATGGCAAGAGTTTAGTATATCAGCCTCTGTTCTGACACTTTACTCACATCGCCAAACTTGCAGGAACGTTTCCTAGATGATTTACAGCACTTACGTTTTAGATTGTTTTGTTTGTAGTCACCATGACGACGCGTGCCCGCCCTCCACTTCATATCCGGTGGATACGCGGACATGCGCAGTCACTGCCTTGAGAAAGCGCCAAGCGGCGCGAAACGGCCCGTCGGCTGACTTAGCGGCACTGCGTGCCTCCCTGTGTATCACTCGTTGTGAATAAAGAAGAATATTTCACGATACTGGTGAGTGCTGCTTCTTCTTCCTTTATACATATGAGCATGTAACTATACCTAAGTGACCCTTTAACAGAAGATACACTTGCTGGTCATTAGGTCAGGTAAAGTGCTGCGTGTACGTGCAATATAGGCATATGTTAGTACCTGTATTGAGGCTGTGATGGACCCTTCCTCCAAACTGAGGTATGGTGTTGGATATCCGAGGGTGTGAAGTCCTTTAATAAATCCACGCAAGAGTCCTTCAAATTGTTGTATCCGAAAGACAATCCACTGGTGGAAAAGATTCTAGGCTTCAAGATGGTTGTATAGTGAAAAAATCCACTATAATTGGAGAGGAGGAAATTATATCTCACGAGCCGAGAGCAAATGGATACTTTCCCTTGATACTTTGGCTCCGGCGGGACTTAATAAGGAAATAGTGTTATTCGGATTCATGTAGAGAGAACTTTGGATATTTTATGTAGCCCACATAAGAAATAATGATTCTTGGATCTTTTATGCAGTATACACATTAAAGGATGATTTTATATCTATTTCAGACATTTGTCATTATGTATTTATTTTTATACATTTTATAGTTGAATTATTAAAGATTGATCGAGTTTTAGAGAACATCAACATAATTCAACAAAAGATTGTAGTTTAAATATACCTTTGAAAAAACCATATAGACACATACATCTGAAAACAATCCACTTACCAAACTGGTTATGGCTATAAAGCACATTACACCCACAGCAATAGGATTTCCTGACAAAGGAGACAGCAATAGCCTCCAAAACGCATTGGAATTTTGTCCTTCTGGACTTACCGTACCTCGGTGGCGTCACCATAGGGAACTACCCAGGACTGTGTACGGAGGTGCAGCCACTGACCGGGACTCCCCATGTAACAACATCTTCAAACCTGGAAACTGTTCCACCAGTGGATTGTCTTACAACAATTTGAAGGACTCTTGCAAGGATTTATTAAAGAACTTCACACCCTCGGATCTCCAACACCATACTTCAGTTTGGAGGAAGGGTCCATCACAGCTCCCTTAACATCAGGCAAGACTTTGAGGAAGCCTAATCCCCCATTGGAGTAGCAATGGCTGTAAGTCTCCACAAGGCGGCCTAAACTGTCAAAGTCAATGTAAGGAGAACTCTTACTTCCCTGACCAAGATAGGAGGTGGTTTAAAACATCTTAGTAAATCATTGCTTTATCCATAGTGGACAATAATAAAAACGATTGTTTCAAACGACATTGTAGTTTGTTCTTTGAAAGGCATTGGAGGTTTTTTATTATTGTCGCTATGGATAAAACAACTATTTTCTAATAAAAAGAAACGTCTACAATTGTCTACAATTGTCTACAATTAAGCTGGATCAGCGAAAGATATTTTTTCCAAGTTTTTACCCCGGCAGACGGGTAACACTTGGTTTATGGTGAGCTGGATTAAAAAAATTTATATGTTCCCCTTCTCTTCTCAGTGACTTGTTCTCTTCATTGAGCCCAAATCACATGACTGTTAGGTTCCCTTCAACATGGTAGTTATATAAGCAACAACTGAATTGAATGCCCAAGTGTAAAAACAATATATACAATGTTATAATATTCTTCATGGTCTCATGTTAAATAAATTAAGAAATCTTTAACAAACAAACCCACAAATGCTGTTTTTTGGTTACTTAGCATGCTAAATTGTAAGTAAAACTCACACTGAATGTTTGCTGTTTTTTCAAAAAACGCAGGCACAGGGTGGGAATGTGTGCCCGCCTCGTCCACCGGCCACCACACCCTTCTGCACCCCTTCCTCTCCCACACGGCGTGGAGGTGGCATATTCACTATTTTAATTGCAAATTCTTGCACTGGAATTATTTGCAATTATTTCACTGCTTTTATGCCAGAAAACTGGTGTAGAAGCAGTGATAAATCTCCCACATGCGTATGTCCATTTTCCATGGTAATGAGACGCTGATGAGCTATATCATAATCCAGAAGTAACATATCGCTAGTAGCTTCTGGACTTATGGTTATCAGAACTTACAGCGGACAGTGCTGGATAAGTATCATGAATTTTCAGTTGCTAAGTGACAAATCCAAACAATTCAACTGGACATCAGTGAATCATGAATCAGTGTAATAATAAGTAGGATAACACAGACTACTTGAACATAAATACTGTTGCTCTTATAGTTGCAGGTAAGTGCAAAGTGCATATGGATATAAATCGTATAACATATTGAGGAAAAGGTACCAAAGTGGAATGCACCTCAAGTAGCAGCACAGAAATGGCTATGACTATAGATATTAAAATAACAAGCATATGTGCCAATAAACAAAAAATAAGATGGGTGGGCTTGGCCAGCCACCTTGTCCGGCCGGAAGCTGAGCTCAGCGCAGCTTCCATGCCAGGTTGGGAGGTTGGGACGGTAGGGAGAGAGAGTTCAGATGAACTTCTCCCATGGAGATCTGGTGAAGCGTTGTGTCAGTGTGTCACCCTATCTCCAGGACAGCTAAAAAGTGTGTTATAGTCTGCAAAATATGGTATGTGCACTGTTCGTTGTTAATATATTCTTGACAAAGACGTGAGTTACATCAAAACATTGGGTCAATAAAGGCAACCTTCTGCTTTGGGAGTGCTGATGCCTTTCTCTTTATTTGTTATTAAGATTCTAATAAGGTTACCAATATTAAACTTAACCTGTTAAAGTTTACAAAGAGCCAGAGAACAATTGACCCGAGGGCAACAGAACTCGGGACTTTCTGTGATGCTTCTGTGTCCCGCACTTGTAATATTGGTGACCATGTTAGGATCACCCTAGTTTGGTATAGTATATGAATAGGAGTAGGTAGTAAAACTTTGTTCCTTGGATACTGTAATACCCAGTAGTAAAGTACAGATTTATTTTCAAATGTAAATCTGGTAGTACATTTTCTGAAGTTGAGTTGTCATAACAGAAAAAAAGGATTTTTTTTACCCTGAATAGTTAACCTCCCTGATTGAGGAATATCAGCTTGGAGTTATCATTATCAATGCCCTTGCCTCTTAGAGCTGCTGTAAATGTTTCTTGCTCCATTTGTCAATTTTACAGCTTCATCTTCCTAATCGCTAAAGTTCTGTCTATTTGAGATGGTGCTGAAATACCAAGTCATCTAATTAAAATTAAGCTTTACTAGCAAGTACACAAATTAGATCCTGTCACTAAGTTTATTCTAACTATTGGTCATTTCTAAATGCCTTTATAATACTCTAATTTTTAAATTAAAATGCAAAGGCCTAGCAAACTTAATCACCTCAACCTCAAATTCATCATTATGAATAGGAAGCCAGATGGTATAATTTTGATTTACCGGACTTCAGTGAGGATTAATGTACTGAGTGCCAATAATGAATACATCAAACATGATATTGCAACAGTCGGTGAATGTGGCAAGTGAAAGTGATAATGCTAGCTTTGTAGTGAAGCATGAGCTGTGCATCCACATGAAATAGCATTACAAGCAAACATTTATGGAGACTATAACCATGGGCACTGGTTTTATGTTTTTTCTAAATGCAAGAGTGAAAGGAATCCTGGAAAGATATGTTACATATATGAATACAGGATTACTATGCACAGCTATTTATCTGGCATGTGCACAATCACAGGAAAAGTAGACGGCTTTTACGTGTAAATAAACATTCTTGAAAATGATTGTAAACACAGTTATGGCACCTTATTAGTAGCTACACTCCTGCCCATATTTATAAAAGCTCCAGAACCAGTTTTTGTCTGTCTTTGCAGATTCTTTTTAGTTCAAACTGCTTGAACATGTATTTATAAAGTGTCTGCCACACATTTGTGTCACACACAGCACATTTATATCGCTGCTGCAACACAAAATTCTGCACTGAAAGGGGCGTTTCGGTTCACAGTTGGACCGTGCACCACATTTATCATGCTGTGTCTGACACAATTGTGTTGCACGCCCTAAGTTATAGGTGCACCAAAAAAAGTTGGTGCTTCCTGTCAGAGCAGTGCAGGGAGCACCAGATTCATGAAGAACGTGAGCAATAATTCCTGAATCTGGGGCACCCTGCACACTTCAACAGCAAACTGCACCTAGTGCATTTATTTTCTTGTGTTCCCCCACCTGCACTTTGTACTAAATATGATAAAAGATTCCGGTGTCTGCCCACTGCACTTCACTCCTCACCCACTTTCCATGGAGGTAGCATGAAGGGAAGGAGTTGCAAGTACAGTAGGCTTAATAAATCTCTCCCATACAGCGTAATATATAAAAAAAATATTAGTATATATCATAAAGAAGGGAAATTAAGTGAATACATAAAAATTAGCAATAAAAGAAAATAGTTTAAATTACAATTAGCACATGTACATTTGTAGAGGGTCACTAATTATTTGCAGTCTTAGAGGTATAAATCTATTTCCTCATGGATGCTTGGGGCATTTATCAAAGATTTACAAAAACTAAGGCAATCATTGGGCTCAAAGGGCTAGTAACAAAAATAGAAGTAGAAAACTGAAGATGCCAAGTTTGGAAGTAGTTCAGGGCCATTTCAGTGAAGACAATTTACTGCTCTGCTGAAATAAAGGAAGTGGCCCTAAAACCATCTTAGTAAGAAGAAATTGTAAATATGGGATTAAAGGGTTATTCCGGGAATATTAATGTCTGATACAAAAACCCTTCATGCTATAAATAAATGAATATAACAAACCTAAATGTCATTAATCACTAAATGGAGCTTAAATAGTTTGATTTAATGCTTCACAAAATGTTATGGTCTTTCTAAAGCAGGCAGAGTACCAAAGATGGCCACCAATGGAAATTACAATTACAAGTAATTCCTCCTCCCTCTATGTATCATAGTATCATAGTATCATAGTATATAAGGCTGGAAGGAGACGCAAGTCCATCAAGTCCAACCTTCAAGAATTAAATAAATGTTTTATCCCCATAACCCGTGATATTTTTTCTCTCCAGAAAGTCATCCAGGCCTCTCTTGAACATGTACATAGAGTCGGCCATAACAACCTCCTGCGGCAGAGAGTTCCATAGTCTCACTGCTCTTACAGTAAAGAACCTTTGTCTATGGTGATGGTAGAATCGCCTCTCCTCTAGGCGTAGAGGATGCCCCCTTGTCCTGGTCACAGGCCTAGGTATAAAAAGATCTTTGGAGAGATCCTTGTACTGTCCGTTCAGGTATTTGTACATTGTAATGAGGTCTCCCCTCAGTCGTCTTTTTTCTAAACTGAATAATCCCAAATTTTGTAATCTGTCAGTGTATTCTAGTCCCCCCATTCCCCTAATAATCCTGGTTGCTCTCCTCTGCACCCGTTCCAGCTCTACTATATCCTTTTTATACACTGGTGCCCAAAACTGTACACAATATTCCATGTGTGGTCTGACCAGGGATTTGTATAAGGGCAGAACTATGTCTTTATCATGAGAATCTATTCCTCTCTTGATACATCCCATTATTTTATTTGCTTTAGCAGCAGCCGCCTGGCTCTGGTCACTAAAATTAAGTTTACCATCCACCAATACCCCCAAATCCTTTTCAGCTTCAGTTTTACTAAGTAATTGACCGTTTAGAACATAATTATACTTTTTGTTTCCATGGCCCAAGTGCATAACTTTACATTTATCTACATTAAACCTCATCAACCATTTCTCTGCCCATCCCTCAAGCTTCCACAAATCCCTCTGTAATGCTAAACTATCGACCTCAGTATTTATTACTTTACACAGCTTAGTATCATCTGCAAATATTGAAACTTGACTGTGTAAACCCACTACAAGGTCATTAATAAAAATATTAAAAAGAAGTGGCCCCAATACTGACCCCTGTGGCACTCCACTGGTAACATCAACCCAATCTGAGAATGTGCCATTAATGACCACCCTCTGTTTTCTATCACTAAGCCAATTACTTACCCAGATACACAGATTTTCTCCTATTCCCAGCAGTCTCATTTTATATACCAACCTTTTATGTGGCACGGTGTCAAATGCCTTTGAGAAGTCCAGATATACAACATCCACAGCGTCCCCCAGATCCAGTCTTGAACTTACCTCCTCGTAGAAACCAATCAGATTAGTCTGACAGGACCGATCTCTCATAAACCCATGCTGACGCTGGGTTATAAGGTTGTGCATAACTGCCATGACTGCCATGACTGGGTTATAAGGTAGTGTATAACTGCCATGACTGCACATTACCTCACTGAGATGGATCTCACCACAACAGTGGCTATACTGGATGTACTGGAACCGACTACAGCCAAATAGAGTGATGATCACATGACCTGCCCAGGAAGGTGCAGGGCATGTGATGTGGACATGTGACCAGCAGCCATTTTCTGTCTTCTGTCTGCACTGTCTGGAGAAAATCAATGAACTGATAAAAGGGCCAGTAGCATTTTAATTCTCCATTATACTGTATGTCCACAATGTTTTTCTGCTAAATTACATATTAGCTTATATTTTAAGGACCCATTTGTATATGAATTATGCTTATTCCTAGAATACTCCTTTAGCAGTCATCTTAGCTCAAGGAACTATCTATTCACATCTGTACAGTATATAAACCCTCATATATAGTGTACAATAATTAATTGTTGCTGGTTGGGGAGAACATACAGGTTTCAGATGGTACAAGGAAACAAACTGAATCTTTGCCCTGTGCCCTAGCTTTATCTATAGTTACCAAAACCCCATTTTAAAATAAAGAAGGAGATTTATCAGAAGTATCTGTGAGCAAAGCAGTTCTGATTGTTATAATAATAATTCTTTATTTATATAGCGCCTACAGATTACACAGCGCTGTATAAAGCTTGTCAAATTGGTCATTGTTCATGGCAACCATGATTCATTGCCATGAGCGACTAGAACAGAAACTTCTGATAAATCTCCTCCAAAGGGTGAATGGCTGTTAAAGGGGTTGATTTTTAAAGTATGATTTTGATTTTTAAACATTTATGATTTTAAGTCACTGGGCTTTTACATAAAGGTATTTCTAACATGTTTCTACTTAAAGTTAAATTATGTGGACCAATTTTTACAGTCCTAAAGGGTGGTAAGAGAATTCTTTAGTTGTACTTCTAAGAGAATTATAGATTCCAGAAATCTTTTGCAAATCTTTTGAAGTCACAGTAGTCCAGGGATTTGGAACCTCATTGGTAATGTGGCAACTGCAGCATTTTATGAATTGTTCATGATATAACACAATTTAATTATTTATATTAATATCATTGTATAATGGTTTGGATTGTTAGCAATATATTTTGGAAAAGGAACTATTTTGGATGCGAATAAGAAAATAAGGAAATTGTGATGATAGAAGAATTGAATATTGGTAGGTTAACCCATTAACCCCTTAACGAACAGGCCCTTTTTTTTTGCATTTCCATTGCAAAATCTATAAATTCTTTATTTTTCCATATAAACAGCTGTGCTTGTTTTTTGTGCAACACATTGTACTTCATAATGACAGTATTTAATATTCCATTCTGGGTACTGGGGAGCGGGAAAAAAATTCCAAATGCTGTGAAATTGGTGAAAAAATGGATTGGCACCATTTTCTTGACTGCTTGGATTTTATGTCTTTCAATGTGCGCCCCAAATTACATTCCTACACTCCTTCATCCTTCATTCTTTGGGTTGGTGTGATCATGGGGACACCAAATTGGATAAGTTATACCAAAGTTGTATAATGTTTTCATACATTTAGAAAAATGAAAACTTCCTGTACAAAAAAAAATTAATTTGCCATTTTCTGGCGCTAATAACTTTTTCATACTTCAATATACGGAGTTGTGAGTGGAGCTATTTTTTGCGACTTCTTATGCTGTTTTCAGTGCTACCATTTTTAGGAAATTATGCCCTTTTGAACACTTTTTATTGGATTTTTTTATATTTTTCTAAATGGCAAAAAAATGGCATTTTCAACTTTGGGCGGTATTTGCCTTAACATGGTTAAATGCCCTGAATAACCATTACTATATTGTTATAGATTGGACATTTTGGGACGCGGCAATACCTAGCATGTTTATGATTTTTACTGTTTATTTATATTTATATCAGTTATAGGTAAATAGTGTGATTTGAATTTTTAGGCTTTTTTAATTTATTTTTTTTAACTTTTTTATTTGTATTTTTTTACTACTTTTCAGACTCCCCGGGAAACTTTAACCCTAGGTTGTCTGATTGATCCTACCATATACTGCCATGCTACAGGCAGTAGATGGCGATTTTGTACATCTTCCATTGCAAAAACATCTATTTGTGTGACCCGAGATTGTAATAACAACGGATTGCCGCGCCCGACGAAGTCACAGCGAGCGCTGATCCGAGGCAAGATGGCAGCGCCCACACGCCCCTGGCTGATCGTGGGTGTTACCGGTAAGTGTTTTCCATGGAGAGGACCCAGGATGTCACATGTCGGTGAGGGGTTAAGGATACACCTGAGAAAATCATCTTGGGCGGTGCCCTTTGCTGGAGGACAGGGGGCAGCATCTTGGTGCAGTGCTGCCCCTCTGCTTTTTGACACGATTTGTGCATTAAGCACACTGCTTTTCACTGGAGAACCTGAGATGACATTATTTAGAGTATTACATCAGTACTAGTATGTAGGTTTATGTATTCTATAGATCCTGTTGCCCCTAGGAGATTATTACTTCCTGGAGGCTGTGATGATTTCATTATCACATGACCTGTCAGTGAAGTCATTGTACAGGTGGCAGAATATTACAGGGCTGCTGATAGTGAGCGGAAGCGGAAACATTGAGGGGCTAACTGAATGAGGAGTGGTTAGAACACAGTGGGCATATGGAGCAGAGAGGAGATTGCATATAAACTTATTCCCTGTTGTTACTATACACAAATGTTTTAGCTCCTAATGACAGAACCAGAGGTGTACACCTGAAATTATATGCAGATGAGGTATCCCTGTGTCCCGATGCCATATCTATTAACTAGTTCCCGTCTGCAGCAACAGATTTTGAAGTGCCTGCAGTTTTCTTCGCAGGTACAGGACTGGGCCTCCGACTTTCGGGACAGCCAGGGAAATTTTGGGAGAAGGCATATGCAGGCTCTTACAGATACCCCAGTTATCAGTGAAAACCAGAATAAAAAAAAAGAAAAATTAGAAAAATTAACATTTAAAACATTTAAAAATAAACATTAATAATAATTTTTAATTAATCAATAAAGTAAAACAAAATCCCCCTAAACACTATAGATGCCCCGTTTGTCCCAGGCTATACATATTATATATCAAAGCAACCATCCCACACTAGGAAATTAATTTATAATTGTCATTTTTAGTTAATTAAAAGAAAACCACCCAAAAAACTAACAATGAAATAAGTTCCCTTAACTTTCTTATTTTTAACTATCCCTATGTGTTACGAAAAAAATGCAGCAATTTTATGTGATGTATTCTGACACTCCATTTGTTTCCTATGGCACTGATAGAGATAGTAAATTACATTGCTTGGCTATCACTACTATAGAGATGAGAAAAGAAGCATGGAGCATGTGGCATCGGCTTCTCTGTCACTTCGGGACACAACGAGCCACCATTTTCATGATAACCAAGACATGTCATCTGTATGAAGTGATAGCTAAAAAGACATAATACGTGAGAAAATAGAGGCTACGTTTTTCCAGCTTCCCCATACATTCCTTTAAATATTAATGAGCCCAGGTGAGAGGATAAACTGCCCCACAAGTAACAAGCCTCAAACAGCTCTGTAAACGGAAAAATAAAGTTTGGGCTTTTGGAAGGTGAGACGTAAAAGACAGCAAAGGGCTGTGGTATTAAAGTCATAACAAGTTCATAACAAGTTGGTGGGGTCCCATTGGTGGGATGCACACAAATCATGGGAACGGGGGTTTGTGTGTACCCCAATGAATGGAGTGGCAGATTGGTCATTTGATGCTCCATTCTTTATCTATGGCACTGATGGAGTGCCAAGTACAGTGTTCGACTATCACTGCCATAGAGATGAGAAGAGCAGCAGGGAGCATGCAGGACCATTTTCCCTGTCAATTTGGGATAAAACAGACCACTGTTTTCATGATCATTGGGAACCTCAATTGATTATTAGCACTAAGCATAGCATATAATTAGCTGACCCAGCAGTGCGGGCATCTTTCTATAGTTCGCCTCAGGCAGCAGAGAGGCTTGGTTCACCCCTGTGTATAACACAACCAAAACACCACAATGATAGCATGAGCACAGCTCCGGAACCGTGTTTTGTTTTATATTGAAATTGTTGAAATTTGTCCAGTGTAAGGTTTATTCTTCCCTTAAAATATCCACATGTGCCTTTCTTACATGGGCTTTTTTTTTGACAAACCTATTGTAGAATGAATAAGTGGTACTTTGTGATTTGCCCATTGTCAACATGTTAACACAAGGCATATTAAGGCAGATTGATGAAGGGTGGCTGAAGGAGTTTACTTTGCCGAGTTAAAGAAAAGAAAAGCCTTTCTTCTTTCGTGCTTCCATTTTTTTTTCCAGAAGTTCACAAGAGTAAAGAGTAGATATACAATTATCTATGACTTGCTGATGCAAAGGAACAGAGCATTTAGTTTCTTGTCACTGTCTCTGAAATTCCTAAAGGTACAATTAGCATTTCATTTGACATAATGTTGAAAGGTTCATAGATTGATCTTCCCTAAAATGCAGCTAGAATTTTTTGAAATGCAAATTTTGACATTTATTAACTTTTATTCCAGATCTGTTTATAGACTGTAAAACTGTGCATACATTTAACTCAAGGCAGCTAAAAGGACAATGTTTAGGTGGATACTCTGTGTTATAATAAAATTGTATTTTATTGTTTCAACAATGAAATCTTTATTATCAGAGATTTATGATATTGGCACAGAAGTTTTTACTGCATGATTCACAGTGTTTTTATAGATGTATTTTCCAGCAAAACAAGGAAAGAAATTGTACTTCTCTGTTCTTTCTCCTGGGAGTGCATTTCCCCGCTGAAATAATGTCAGCAGTTTTATACCTTCAAAGCATAGTTTTCTCAAATCAATTAACAATTCTAATTGTATGGGAAAACTTCCCCACTTAGCATGGCATATGGGACAGGAACATGATTTACGTTCTGCATCAAACATTAAGATTTCGGTGCTGCACACAGGAAAACAAAATAAAAATATGACATTTTTATTCTTTGGAAAATCTTTAGGTTTATAAAATATGTTCAAAATTCCATCTTAAAGATTACTGCAGAATTCTGCTATGAAAGCAGAAAAGTATATGTCTGCAGCATATTGTTGTGCCTTACACATGTCCATGGCCTAGTCTAAAATGCACCTAATCTGCCTTCCATTCAGTGTGTTTTTTGTGTTTGCATTTCCATTTTTCACTCACCGCCTTCTATAATCTGTAACTTTTTAACATATTTTTTCTGTGTACAATTTTTTCGATTTTTATGATCACAAGGATAGCAAATTTATATGGGTTTTATTTTGTTTTAATATATTTTAAAAAATGTAAATGTTCTGTATAAAAAAAAAAATTCAGTTTCACCATAGTCTGACATCAACAACTTTTTCATACTTCAGTGTACAGAGATGTGTAAGATGTGTTTTTTTGCAGAACAAGTTAATGTTTTCATTGCCACCATTTTGGGGTCTGTAAAACCTTTCACTTCACTTTTTCTAGAATTTTTTTATGTGTGAAATGGTGAAAAAGTATATTTTGGACATTTAGGCACCATTTTCTGTTACGGGGTTCACCACTATCATTATTGCTATGCAGGGACTTTTGGAACAACAAAACAATAATTTTTTAGATTTTTTACAATTTTTCTAGACCCTAGGGTTAAATTACACTGTAACAGTGTGCCACTGTCTTGGCAACTGATCTTCACTCCCCATAGTCCAGCAACAGTTACCATGCTCCTGTTCTTACTTGCCAACCATAGCCAAAAGCCTCTCACTTTACTTAACCAGTTCCCTACACTGTACTAAAGAGGCAAAACCACGTTGAAACATTGCTGTCTACAGTTGGGAATCTGTTCCTTTTGGAATAGATATACTGGTTTAGTTTTAAATCAACATCATGTCATTAGGCTTCCCGAAAGTCATGTTTGATGTTGAGGGAGCTGCCTTACAAGGTAGCCTTGTTAGGGGATGATTCATGATATCCTCTTTTAGCGTGCGTTGGTCATGTGTTTCAAATTAATTAAAGCATGTGTGCAAGGAATGACTCAGACAACTGCTGATTCAAGTCTCACACATGCTACTGCATTAGGCAAAGTCAGCACTGCGCAAGTGTATTTGGTTTCCCAAGTCTATATAGAAGAACAGGAAAAAAGTAGAAAAGGAGGAGCATACAAAGCATAACAAACATATCAGGCTTCCCAGATTGTGTAGTCTCTTAATTTTCTGAGTTTTCCTGCTGACTTTTGCTTGCATTACCATAGAGAATTCCTGAAATTCCTCAGCCTCAAAGTTTTAGGTGCGGTCCACGATGCCGTCGCCATCTTAAAATGTATTCTCTGTTACAGTACTGCTAGGAAAATAAGACAAGTAGAAATGGCAGGATTTGATCTATCAGCTAGGTTTACTTTAACAGTCCACCCTAAATCCTGGAATTTCTCTCAGCTACTCTTAGTCTAGAAAGACCTATAGATCTGCCTATATGTGCTTTGTTCTCCTCTTCACCAGTTGGACGACAGCATACCCCTGTTGGGTGTGCTCCCATTTAGTGGACTTTCACGTATGGGAATCAAATCTCTAACCTACCTTTCCCTACATCAGGGGGGGGGGCTGATCTCAGAGGGATATGGGCGTGGGTAATGGATCCAAAGGGGGCGATGTCATCCGGGATGTACATGCAACAAGTCGCTCCCACCATCTTACAGGCTCCTCCCTTTTCAGCTAAGATTATGTCCAAATTCACAAATCTCTGCTGATTACAATAAAAACAGTTAACCCAATCAACATCTTTGCTCATAGCTATCTGGAGAATAATGGACTCTAGTCCTGCCCATATCTGATTGTGGGCCTTGAACTCATCTGGGACCCCCCCTTATTGCTCCCACTCTATCTATATAAACATTGTCATATATGTGGTTCTCTCTCAGACCTTAAAATGGGATTTTCTACCTTTTCTTTATGTGTCCGATTAAACTTATCCTTGGGGATCACAAGGAAGGAATGCACAAATCTTAATCACAGTACATTCACCTTCCTAGCCTCTAGGCAGGTTTGACCTGACTCTTCTATCCCCACAAATCCAATACACATCACAATACATATAAGACACTGCTAATACAGGGTTACCTGTGCTATCAATGTTAAGGTAAAGTCTCCTACCCTGGGGGCATCCTGGTCAGCCCTATAGATACAGTGATAGTCATGGTTGGAAGAAGAATAATTACGTTTGCAATAAAAAGTGTTGAAGCATACTGGCTTCCCTCTAGTCGTAGCGAGGATCCAGACTCTCTTTCTGGTGTGTCTCTTTACCACCAGGTAGTCTCCAGGTTTCAGGTTATGCCTCCTGAGGTCTCTGTCTGGATCTGAAAAGGACTCAGAAACACTTTTGCTGACCTTTTCCAAGGCCTGACTCAACTGTGGCATATTCCACCTGGTTTTTTGCCATCAGCTATATGGCCTGTAGGAAGTAGGGGCCTACTCTAGGTGCACAGCCAAAAAGTATCTCAAACGGGGACAATCCCATCTTTCTGTTGAAGGTGGTCCTGACTGAATAGAGGAAGGCACTCAGGCCATGGTTTCCCTGTTACTTTCATGGCCTTCTGGATCTCTAACTTAAGAGTGCTGCTTTGTCAAGAGTGCTGCTTTCAACCCTACCACTAGCTTGGGGTGGTAGGGGGTGTGTAGGGCCTGCTCTACACCCAGGAGGGACAAGGTTTCAGTCTTAACCTGTCCAGTGAAGTGGGTTCTGCTACCAGACACTATGGTTTCTGGGAGTCCAAAACCTGTAGAAAATATCACTCACCAACTTCTTGGCTGCAGCTCTGGCAGTAACCTTGGTCGTGGGAAAAGCTTATGGCCACCCTGGAAAGAGATCAATGCACACAAGCACGTATTCCTACGTACAACTTTTTGGTAGCTGGATAAAATCCATCTGCAGTCTTTGAAAGGGATACATCAGCTTAGGTGTCACCTTCTGTGGAGTCCTTACCACCTTACCCAGGTTGTGGCGGGCACAGACTATACAGGCTTTCACTAGTCTAGTGACACTTGCGGTTTATGAGCACTTTCATGGCCATTTTGGATGTATGTGTGTATCCGTAGGCTACTTGACTGTTGGGTGCAGGGCTCTGGGCAGGCACACCCTCTCTCCCAGCATCCAGGTCCCATCAGAATCTGGGCTCTAGCTTTCTGCCACTCCTCTTTTGATGAAACTCAGGCAACACAGGCAACACCTGTGGATCAAACATTTTAGCTCAGAACTCAACGTTGAGACTCCAAGACAGTCTCTGGGTTCCATCTGTGTGGCTGCCTTCGCCACCCTGTCAGCCACCTACTTGCCCTTGGCTTGTGAAGTTACCAAATTGTGTGTGCTTTTACTTTTCCTACCGCACCTCTTGTGGAAGTAAGAGAGCATCCATGAGCTCTTTAATCAGCGTGCCATGCTTAAAGGGGTTCCCTGCAGAGGTGAGGATATCTCTAGCATCCCATATGGGTTCATAGTCATTTTAAGACCCCAGAACTATACCTTGAGTATAGATGTTTGCCCTTTTACCTTTCGCCAGCTGTAGCACTTTGTTGAGTGCCATCACTCCACCTCCTGCTATGGCCTTTGTGGAGGGAGTGGTTCTTCTTTTATTACCTCATGTGCACCACTGACCACTGTATATCCAGTGTAGAACCATCTGTCTTCTGGAGCCATCTACTAGAAAAAAACTTAACATCTGGGTTAATCACTCTTCTCTCAGTTAAACACCCTTCTCTCCCCCCCTCTCTTTTCCTTGCCCCATCCTGGAAAGCTTATTTGCATATTTCCCTTTCACCTGGAGCAGACATCCTACTCTGTTAAGCCCCCTGAAGAAGTGTTGGCATGTGAAACACTCATCGGGGTGCCTCACCATCACCTAAGGTGCTGTCTCCATGGCTCTCTCCATGGCAGTATATGAAATTGGTCATGTCTGGTTTCAACAGAATTCAGAAATTCAGACAGATACTATGACACCAGAACCCCAATCCTATGAGTTTCCATTGAGAACCTAGAACTTATCCAAGGTCATGGATCTGATCCAAGGTGAGATGTTGTATAGAGCCACCTAGGGAGTGTCAAGGGGTGTATCTACAGCTAATATAAGCACATCACCCTTCTGTACATTGTCTTTTGCCTGGGAGAATTATTTACCATCACATCCAGTGCAGGAAGGATCTTTAAGTGTGGATTAACCTCTTTCCATTTAGTTCAGCCCAAGGCAACTGACCCAGTGAATTGCTTATACTTGTAGTGCTCTGCTTGTACTCTTTTAAACAAGTGCATAAATATTGTGTGTACTGTTTTTTTTCTAGTGTGTCCTTAAGGCAATTCAATATTAAATTTGACCTGTGTTGTTCTTTTATCTCTATCAATGTATTCCAATGTCTGTGTCACGGTTGTAAACTTGCTACCGCATTGACTTTCTGACCGAATATAATCCCGTTACACACCAGGCTTATATAAAACAAGAAGTTGGTCACCAAAAACCCAAATCCTGCCTGTTAGAGACATGTTAGAATTGTATCTGTGAAATGCTGTATTTTTTTTAATAACATGGAATCAGAGAATGTGTTATGTTGAGATTTTTGTCTTCGTGGGAATAGCCCTAGTACCTTTTTTGCTATTGCAATTTTTTTTCTTAGTTGCACTCCAGAAGGAACAACTTTTTTCTACTTAGAGAGCCATATACAAGCTTGTTTTCTTTTGGACAAATTATAATTCCTAGTGTCACTATTTGATAGGCCACACAATGTTGTGTGAAGAAGGTAAAAATTCCAAATGCAATGTAATTGGCAAAAAAATTACAAAGCTAGGTAAATGGTCAATTTTAGCGCACCAGCTGTTCATACTATTTGTCAAAATGGAGAAAATGTGTTCTAGGGAAAGGGGGATTGATTCTTTTTAGGCCTCTTCAGGTGGAATTATAGTTGTATGATAGTGCTATGATAATTCATAGAAAAAAGGGGCGTGACTTGAGTGGATGCCGAGGGTGCAGTTACAACCGGGCCCAAGAGGCTTAAGATTCCCCTAAAGTGTCACATTCCCATATGAGAAGGCTAGTACTATAAAGTAGTCTGTTCCCCAGAATTGGTAAAGTCTACGGAATTTGATGGTCCTATATAAATAAAGATTATTATTATTAAACTATACATTATATTTGAGGGCCTGTCACAGACTTTGCCGTGGGGTCCTTTAGCTTTAAGATATAAAATACACTGTAATATACAGCAGAGCAAGGCACCTGTCAAGGATGTCAACCAGTAAGACCCCTCTATACAAAATACCCTACATATACAATGTTCTACGTTAAACAGTTAAAGCATTGCATGTTTTTGAATAAAAATGTGAAAAAATGCTGACAGCTGATTATTTTCTGAAACTTCATTACATTATAGACCTTGTCTGTAGGTCACCACAACTGTATCCATGCTATGTATTACTGCAGCAGTAGCTTTTGTGGTTTTAACAAGTGTTATTTTTATGTCAAAAACATCTGCTGAGCTCTCAAATATAAGCAAAGGTGTTTTGTGGATCCTTTTATGTCCCACTTTGGTAATTTAAAACTTGAGAACATATGTCCATTTATTTTACTACTTTTAGTGAAGAACACTTGCACGAAATAGCAATGAATAAAGAAGTTTTCAGTTGCTTATTTAAGGACACTGCCACTAAGTACTTCCCTATTTATGTTAAAATGCGAAAAAGACAAAATTCCTGCCCCAAACAAACACCCAAATATGAGTGGGAAAAATGCAAACCTTATCTTCTCAGTAGTGGAAACAAAGTGTAACACCCATATAAAGTGACCTATAAGAAAATGTGCATTTCCTTGTGCGTTGTACGAGACTAATACACAGCCTTTGAAATGCCTTCATGTGATTCTCTCTCCAGATCCAGCAAAAACCGTCTTCCTCTGTTTGAGAAATCATAACGTATGTTGATTAAAGCAATTAGACCTTCTTTTGTTTGCCTAAAGACAAGCTTTGTGATAATGCTCTTTGTCTGCAGATAACTTAATAACAAACATAGGCAGATTTCATTAGAATCTGTCATCGGCCCAGTTTTATTCTTAGTTGGTGTGTCTACATGAAACCAATATTTGCTATCAGTTGCTATTAGAACTTCCTAGAATGTGTTTTGTGGGTGAAAACAAAACAAAAAATATCTAGACATAATGGAAGCAAGCAAGCAAAAGGAAGACATGGGAACTAATGCAAATGGTCCTATAAATGCACGCTTTCAGTTGTAAAATATCTTTTATTATGAAAAACTGTCTGTGTTAGCCTGATTAATGGAATTCCTATAAATTATTTACTAGAACCTAGTGAGCAGATATATATATTTAAATTATTTGCAGCCAGTATGTGACGGGAATGTGAATAATGCCTCTGTTAAAAGTATTGTTTCTTGCTGTGTAAAAAGGTTTGTAAAATGTTTATTCATGGAATTTCTTTGAGCAACCCAAGAAGCTGGCATATACCATCACAAATTTCTCATGGGAGCACATTTAATTTATTTATGTACTATTGTAGTTATGTATTTGGTGAATGCTTAAGAACCAGAATGGTGTTATCATGCTGACAAAAGAAATGTATCAATATAAAACAAAATTCCTAGAGGTGTCGTCAACATACAAATTCCTTGAAACAATGTCTCTGAGGAGAGGAAAAGAAATATATTTAGCATTTTTATTCTCTTTATTCAGTTTAATGTCATAAACACAGCTAGTAGGTAACAGGGATTTTTCACTAAAATATAAGGGAATTTGACTGCCAGATACAAACTATATCTGTATAACTCAGCATATGTGTTATATTCGTCTGGGTTATAAAAAAAATAACAGTTTTAAACAATTTAAGAACCTAAACATATTTGTTAAAATAAGTTCTTTCTATTGAAATAGGTCCCTCTATATTTTATTTGTAATTAATTAGAATACAATAAAGTGGGCTACATTTTTTGAATATTACCACTAGAGGCGCTATTTGCTTATGAATTAAATTTTTATCAAGAAAAATCTATAGACAAAAATGAACGCTTATGCTGGAAACTGTAAGGTTATCCACAAAAACTTACAGAATGTCAGTACAGACTTTTCCACTGCAGAATAATCCAAATAGAACTTTATTGCTAAGATTGCAAAGGGGTCAATCTGAAGACACATCTGAAGCAATACCTTACACGTTATGGATTTATATCACTTTGTACTGCAATACACTTTGCAGCAATTGTAAATTACCCACTGCAAACTCACTGGGACACATTTACTAAGGGCCTGAACACCGCACTTTCATCGGGTTTTGCGATTATTTCCATTTTGCGCCTATTTGCCCTGGGTTTTTGGCGCACGCGTTGTGTCGCAAGATCAACACTCACATGCACCGGGAAAAAGAAGGTGACCTCCCGCAGACCTTGACGCAGAACCGACACATGCAGGAACTCGGGCACATGATCTTAGTGAATCGCACCGGACCCGAATCCTCGTCGGTAACGCACCACGGGATCGGGACGGGACCGGGTAAGTAAATCTTCCCCACTATGTTGGACCCCAGTCCATTTGACATATATAGTATTCATTACTAGATTCAAACCTTATGAATCGGATTTCTGAAGTGGGATGTCCAGGACTTATAGACAAGTTTGGAAGTACTGTGCAAGCAAAAAAAAAAAAAAAAAAAAAAAAAATATATATATATATATATATATATATATATATACATTCTGTCGTAATTACTTTTGTATAAAAAATTCAAAAGTACTTAAGGAAGGGGCATGGGGGCTAAACACCCACTGGGGTGGGGAATCCAGGGGAACCCCTTTGTCAGGTCTGGAAACTCTATTTTCACTGGAAGACTGTCCAAAAATGTTTCTTTATTTGTATAACTGTTTTTTGTACTGTATGCAATGTTTATTTTTATCTGACACTTTTATGTTTTTATGACTATATTGTAACTTTACCTTTATTAAAGTGTTTAACCTTATATTAAACCTTAATAAGCCTCTGTGTGTTGCCTTAGAAAATCTAAGTTTCCCAAGGGATTTACTTTACCAGGTTCTTTAGAATAACATATTTGGTGATTGCATGTTCCAAGTGAATTACCAGTGTGCATTGCCTGTGTGGATGAGGTATCTACAGACTTTTAAGAGAAATTGTGGGTGGTGGCTGGGTGTGTTGAGTGCTCACGAGTAGATTTAGACACAATCTTGCATAGGTGGGTGTAGATTATGGGTTAAATTGTGAGGACTCCCTAATGCAAGTGTACTCTGTGATTGGACTCAAGAGTGGTGGCTCTTCAAAAAAGCACTGAGAGACACAACACAACATTTGACAGATGTTACCATATATACTTGAGTATAAGCCGACCTGAGTATAAGCCAAGTTACCTCATTTTAACACAAAAAACTGGAAAAACCTATTGACTTGAGCCTGCCAGCCCCCATAATATATAGCCTACCAGCCCCTGTAGTATATAGCCTGCCAGCCCCTGTAGTATATAGCCTGCCAGCCCCCTAGTATATAGCCTGCCAGCCCCCTGTAGTATATAGCCTGTCAACCCCAGTAGTACATAGCCTTACAGCCCCCTGTAGTATTTGGCTTGCCAGACCAGTAGTATATAGCCTACCAACCCCCTGTAGTATTTAGCCTGCCAGCTCCATAGTATATAGCCTGCCAGCCCCCCTGTAGTAAAAAAACCCCCCACTGTACTCATCTTTCAGGGTCCTTTGGTCTTCTTTGTGTCTTTGCACTCGGCCAGCACACACAATCACATCATAATATACAATTAGAATAAAAACTACGGAGTAAAGTCATATGGGGGTAGGAACATGTTTCTCTCTACACAGAAGACCTCCTTACATACTTAGTGGATAACAACCAATCTGTTAGTGGGACCATTAGCATTGTTAAAACTTATGTAGCCTATTTAGGATTCACCATTAATTGGGATAAATACATTAATACTCCTGCTACGGGCTATCCCCCAAAGAGTCTTGCCGCAGGGAGCACCCCTAAAATTGTTACCAAATTCAAATACCTGGGGATTAGGATAACAATATCACCTGAAGGCTATATTAAAGATAACATGGACACTCTAGTATACAGATTTTTAACAAATATGAATACTTAGTGTAAACTTTCCTTGTTGCCAGTGGGCAGAGGCAATTAGATCAAGATGGTGCTAATGCCCTAGTTTTTGTACATCTGGCATAACTCACCAATATGGATTGCACAAACTGTGTTTTATAAAATATGTAGTCTGTTTTGTAAACTTGTTTGGTGAGGGCAGTATGCCATAATCAGCCTTAACACTCTGCGGCGAGGTAAAACAGAACAAAGTCTATGTATCCCCAACCCATATCTATATTTTTTAGCTTCTCAATTACAGAAGCACACACATGCACCGGGAAAAAGAAGGTGACCTCCCGCAGACCTTGACGCAGAACCGACACATGCAGGAACTCGGGCACATGATCTTAGTGAATCGCACCGGACCCGAATCCTCGTCGGTAACGCACCACGGGATCGCGACGGGACCGGGTAAGTAAATCTTCCCCACTATGTTGGACCCCAGTCCATTTGACATATATAGTATTCATTACTAGATTCAAACCTTATGAATCGGATTTCTGAAGTGGGATGTCCAGGACTTATAGACAAGTTTGGAAGTACTGTGCAAGCAAAAAAAAAATAAATAAAAAATAAAATTAGAGGCAATTAGATCAAGATGGTGCTAATGCCCTAGTTGTTGTACATCTGGCATAACTCACCGATATGGATTGAACAAACTGTGTTTTATAAAATACGTAGTCTGTTTTGTAAACTTGTTTGGAGAGGGCAGTATGCCATAATCAGCCTTAACACTCTGCGGAGAGGTAAAACAGAACAAAGTCTATGTATCCCCAACCCATATCTATATTTTTTAGCTTCTCAATTACAGCACTTTGTGGGGTGGGGCATAGTGGACACTGTCAATTTGACGGGTACACTAATTGCATCATGGTCAAGTTTTGCCAGCCCGGTCCATGCATTATAAGACAATTTTGGTGGAATACCATTTGTCGTAGGCCTACATTCATTCGCATCAAGAGAATTTGGTCAAATGCCAGAACTATTATGGGCATTTCCAAAGGGATTTTATTTTTGTTGTTGGATTGTGTATAACGCATTGCTCTTTTGCATATCTTGATGTACGGACGATTGGTCCTTCTACTGTTTGCAACTTTGTGAAATAATATTCTTGTTTGTTATTGGTTTCTATATGAAAAATTTAATAAAAAATATCAGATTTAAAAAAAACAGTCATATGGGACAATAGGACTGAGGGCCCTGCTCACAAGAGCTTGCATTCTATGAGGATAAAGAGGGTGACACAAGAGGTATGAGAGATTGTATAATGATACAGCCATTCTTTGTAAGGAAACAGTGGAAAATAATTTATTAAATAAAGATGCTGCTGCTTGAGCCAGCTTGAATCAGCCGCCATCTTGTATACAATGTCCAAAGTCAATGGGACTGCAAAGAAGCCTGCAGCTTGGTATCTGGTGTTTGGTGGAATACAGACTGGAAGAGTATACAGGTTGGGTTAGTAAAGAGAGAGTTGAAATTTCTGGAAGAGTATACAGGTTGGGTTAGTAAAGAGAGAGTTGAAATTTCATGCAGTTAACAAGTGTGAAAGGCCTGCCTAAAGAGGTGGGTTTAAAGAGCATGTTTGAAAAGTTTGGAAGTAGGATATTTGTCTCATAGGATGGGGAATGGCATTCCAGTGAATTGGTGCAGATAGGGAGACAAGGTTGGGTGGTAGACTAAGATGAGAGAGTAGAGGTTGGGAGGTGCAGCATCATGCAAAGCTTTGTGAATGTGGGTGATTATTTTAAACTGTATTCTGAAGGAAACGGGCAGCCAGTGCAGTGACACACAGACTAAAGGCATCCATGTAACTATTAGTCTGAAAGACAAACCTGGATGCTGCTTTAAGAATAGAATGGAGAGAGTTTAATGACTGGAAAACTGGTTAGCAGGGAGCTACAGTAGTCTAGGTGAAAGTGATAGCGCACGGCGGGGATCGCGATGGGACGGGTAAGTAAATGTGTCCCAATATTTCCCAATTTTTCCCAATTTTCCAATAAATGAATGGCCTGAGCAGCCTCTAGAAATATCAGGGATATCATGGTAATTAGTGGCTTAATTATGAACAAGATCATGTCTACAACATTTGTGTAGAAATACTCCTTTCTAAGCCCCTACAACCCCTTCTACCCAGCCAGTGACAGAAATGGCAATAATCAAATGTATATGTTTTGAGTATGAATTATGGCTTGTCAGGGTGTATATTATTATAAATAAAAGTCTGTTAACAATGTTTTTAGAAGAAGTTTGTGCCATATATTTAGCAATGATATGGTGCAGTACAAAATTCAGTCCACCTGTTCGTTAACTGACTTGTTGAGCAGGAAAGTTCTCTCTCTTTAAAACTGTTTGTAGGGCCAGAAATATAGAAAGCAAGTTCTGAGTTATAGTTCCAAAAATTGTACTGGCCTCTACGGTAGCCAATATGTTGAAGGGAACCGGTCACCACATTTTTCACATACACAGCTAGTGGCAGGTTCCTATAGAGCCCTGGTAACATCCTGACATCCTGCTTTTAGCTAAAAATAGTTTCTCTGAGATTCCCATAAAATCAGAGTTATAATATTGCCTACATCTTTGGAGCGAGTTGAGGGGACGTGGTGTAAAGTTATGTGAACAGGGTAACATCATCAAAGGTCCTTAAGCTACTCAAAATTAGCAAAATGTACCCCATGTACATATTTGACCACATAAAACAATCCCAGCAGCTTCCATGGACTTCTACTCCTCTCCATGCAGGCTGCTGTGAGTTCATGTTATACAATATGTTGTGATTTTGTGATATATATATATATATATATATATATATATATATATGTTTGGTGTATAGTTTTCTAATGCTCCAAAAGCTGTAGGACCTGCAATGTTGTCACCCTGGGCACTTGACATTATAGCTGCATACAGATATAGGATGGGGAGGAGCTGCTGGATTCAGCCCGAAGAGGCCACGCCCACCTCGACTTGCTGTAGCCATGCTTAGATACCAGGTAAAACTATAAAGTTGTAAATATGGGAATCTAAGGGGAACAATTTTTGGCTAAAAGAAAGGTGTCAGTTAGTTACCAGGGCTCTATGGGAACCTGTCACTACATGTATTTGTGAAAAATGTGGTGATGGGTTCCCCTTAAGTATATAAAATAGGACATAGAGCATAGGTCATGAGTATAGCTGTCAGTGATAATTAAGGAGTTACGTGTATTTACATGAAGAATTTTTCAGATTTTTTAACACTTACAATACTCACAATGTTACAGCGCTGCAAATTTTTATTTTAACAGGATATACAGTTACATATGCAGTCAGTGTCAGTCAGTGTCTTGAATTTGCTTTTCAGCAGTCATTGTCAGTTTCCTATTGAAAGAATATGACAAAATGACATTTAGGCATCATTTTGTGAAAAGCTAATTTAAAAGTAACAATCAGAATGACTACGTTTCCTGTTGACATGTTAGCAAAAATGGCTGACACAGCAATAAAGCATAATGCCACTATTTCTGCAAGTATACAACTATATAAATAACTACATAAATAATTGACAACTTTGTGCCATTGCTTTAACTTCTGATTTGCTAAGATATGGACAAATTCAAGGTTTTTTTTTTCAAAAAATTGTCACATCCAGATAGAATTAAATGTATTATTGAAACATTTTTTCAAAGTGTATATATACAGATCCCTTTAAATACAAATTGCAGTTTATATATATATAATCAGCACTAGTGATGTACTGGCTGTAAATACTATGTACTACTGGGCTGCGGCTACTGGATGTATATACTATGCACTACTGGGTAAGGGCTACTGGCTGTCCATACTATGTATTACTGGGTAGGGGCTACTGGCTGTCCATACTATGTATTACTGGGCTGGGGATTCTAGCTGTATATACTATGTACTACTGGGCTAAGGGTACTGGCGGTATATACTATGTACTGCTGGACAGGGGGTACTGGCTTTATACACTATGTTAAAGATCCTTATATGTAAATTTGGGTTAAAACGGTTAAAGGGGCATTCCAGGAATATAAACAACTGATACAAAAACACATAATGCTATAAATAGATGAAAACAACAAATATATTTCTGTTATGATTGCCAAAATTTTATGGGCTTTCTAAATTAGGGGAAGTTATCTTCAAGAAAGCCGCCACAGGATAAACTGTCATGAGCCCTCAGTTCTCAGTAACAGCTCCTTCTCCTCATGTTCTGCTCAAAGTGATTATCTAGACAGACTGTCCTGCTCTCTTCCTATAGTAATGATGTGTAACTTCCATCACTGCACATTGGCCCTCTGAGATGGCGTCCCACCACAATACTGGCCATACTCATGTTCTTCTTTTTTCTCTGCATATGGACTGACCCCCAACTCAGTAAGCTCGCACAGTGGAAGAATTATGGACACACAGCACTCCAGGTGAGCTGTTTCTCTTCCACATCCCTTTATTGTACATACTTATGTACATCATCATCAAGTCCCCTGCATGTAAAAACCATCTTTCGCTTCCAATATACAGTCCCATGCCAAACAACACACTTTTCTCCCTTTAACGGTTCTGTCTGCTTTTTGGTATGGCTGCTTTCTTCCACAAAATGTGCCATGTGATGTGAATATGTGGCCTGCAGCCATCTTCAGGCCTGTGTCTGCTCCCTTGGGACAAAATTAATAGACTGCTTAAAGGGCCAGTAGCATTGTAATTCTTCATTACAGTGTATGTCCACAACATTATTCGGCTAACGGAAGCAAAATTTTAAATAACAACTAATTACATATTAGCTCACACTTTAATGCCCCATTTGAATATTAATTATGCTTATCCCTGTAATATCCCTTGAATGAATTCTGCTTTGTTAAAGAATGTAAAGTTTGAAGATTTTAAAAAGATACAATAGAGCTTTCTTTTGTGCATACTATGTTAGAATATTAGGTATCATCCTACTAAGCAAGTTAGACACACAACCTCAATTAAACTAAAATAGTTTCCAACAAATGTTAAGGTAAACGTTTCATGTTCGATATTGGATGATATTTCTCTCGCCAAAATGCTACTATAAAGCATGACAGCATAAATATACAGCAGCTCATTCTTACAACATTCTAACATACAGAGCTGTATTTTACTATCTGGCAATCCATTTTACTGCAAAATGAATATAAAAAAAGAAAATATATTGCTTGAAAATGGCAATGATTTTGTTGATACTGTTCCAAGCCTTAAAACATAAAACAATATCAAGATACCAATAAATGAGAGGTAATTAATGCAATAGAAGTATGCAGTTCAACCTCAGCTTAAAGCGTCGCATTGCATTACTATATCAGCAGTAGACAATACTGGCGTTTTAAGGCGGCCAACATGATTAAGCTGAATCCTAATTGACTTCTCCATTAAAAATGCAGGCAAAGAAACTCCTTTAACCTTTATTATTGATTGAACATAACACTCACCATTCAATTATAATTCAAAATGATCATTTGTTATAATATAAAAAAGATGTATTAGCCATATCCTTTAACTTAATAAAATCAATGGTATCACCTGCGAACAAGGAAAAATACTATAGTAAGACTAAATCATGACTATCTAAGGCATGAAAAGTAGAGAAAGCAATGGTAGTGTAGTAGGTTAACAGTTGAAGCGATTAAAAGCGAATGGAGTAATTGATCCACCCACCTCCTTAGGCTCCTTGCACATGGCTACTCACCCGGATGTAGTACATGCCCGGGTGGTCTAGGGAGGTGGAAGCACTTCTCACTGTATGGCTAGGTCACAGCCCACATTATGGTCATGTGTATGAGGCCTTAGATTGATTCACACAACATTAAATGCATTTTAACAGGTTTTTTAAATGCCGCACTTTGGATTTTTGTCCAAGTTTTCAATGGGACTTGATATTTATAGTAAAAGATAAAAAGGTAAAAAATTATCCGAGATGAGGTGATGGTCCTGTAAATGCAATTTTTCTTGATAAAAAAAAAAAAAAGCAATAGGTAGACGAATTGGGTCTTTCCTCAGTTTGAAAGTTTGCTCACATTCAAACCAGCTCTATAAACTTAAAGCTAGAAGTTTGGGCAGTTTTCTTGTCTGGTGTCAACACTTTGCCAAGTAGGGAAGTCATCAGCAGTGATCTAAGAAAACCTATTGTTATTGCCCATCAATCTGATAAAAGTTAGAAGGTGATTAGATAACAAGATTAGAAAAAGACTCACATTCACATGATTCACATGAACGTGTGATTTCTCGAGTCCCATTTTTCCTAAACTGAATTACGGGAGAAAATAGGACATGCTCTATATTTTTATATGACTAGTATACAATACGGTACGGTGTTAACAGCGGCAAAATAAATGGTTGGACATATTGTCCATAGAAATGAATGTGACCATATGTAACGCTAATGGTACGATACAGATAGCATACGGCCATTTTTATACAGTCCTGTGAATGCAGTCTAATTGTCAAAACAGGTATGGCTTCTTTAAAATGGTTCCTCTTCTTTCTAAAAAAAACCTTTATTTTCAATTAAAAGGTAATACCAGCCAATGACTCTACTGGGGTTCCTCTTACATGTTATTGTAATCCTGAAATATAATAAATGTACTGACAAATACATGGCTAACCTCTTAATTCAAATGTAAGCAATGTTTATCCCAAGACAATGGGTAATCTGAATGTCATAGTTCAGAGATGCAAGCACAATACTAGTAAGTTTAACAGGTGTAGTTGTGCTCTGTAGAGTATGGGACCATCATGTATGGATGTAGCTTATTTCTAAGTAGTGGGAGAATCTATCAAGGACAAAAGGAAAGGGATAAGCAGTAAAGCAGGAAACTATCCTATCAGAAAGACTACCAATAAAGACTATTCATCTTTACCATTGTGAGCAGTGGGTCTAATTATTTGGTACCCATCTTTGTAATATCCACATTGAAATTCCTTGTACACCGGGAGATGCTGTGGCCAATACCAGGTGTTGTGACACCACCATACTCTCCAGTTCTATACAGCTCTCTCTGCAACCCCTGATGTATCTGCCAGCTAAGCTACACAGCATATATTTCTATGTGAAAGTTCGCTAGCTACAGCAAATGCACAGGAGCTGGGAAGGAACGCCCACGCTTTCCCACACCCGCACACTCCCCTTTATGCCTATTCACGCCCTCTAGTGGTACAATAGTGGTTCTGAGTATTTCAGGGTTTCTACACCAGTTTTCTGGCATAGAAGCTCTGATAAATGTCCCCCGATATGCCAGAAGTGCTTCAAGAGCAGCTCTGTAGAACTTCTCATAGCTAGTACAACACCATATGTTTTGCTCTGCAAAGGGCTTTGTATTCATGCTGCTACAACTCATAGCTGAGTGTGTGTCTTAGCTACAGTTGGAGTGATGGATGGCAGAACCAATCGGCTGATGGAGCCGCATCCAGGAACTTTGCTTTCCTACCCTTGCTTGGATGTTCGGCCTATTTGCTTCATGATTCGGTAACTCTCTGCTTGTTTTTTACCTGATTACCTGTGTACCTCTTTGTTTATTTGTCCTGTATACATGCCTAGTGTAAGCAAAGTGGGGGAACAAGGCATGGAGAGGGGTTGTGAAAAGCGCAGGGCTTGCTCCTCCCTGTCTTGACAGAATAAGCTGGAGTCAAAAATTGGAATCCAACTACAGGTTTTAAGCATCAATCCAAATCCACTGACCCTGTTGTTTACTAAATCAATTCATGGGTGTTCATTTTCATTATATTCATAGATTTGAATATTACGTTACAGATCAGGTGCATTTGGACAAAAAGCCAATATAGGACATCCCAAAGCCTGTGTAGGGGCATTGGATTAATCTTTTCTAATTTACGGTACTTTTCCATAGGTAAAAGGAAGTGATCCCATTGAGGGTTCCACAAAAGGTAATGTACTGATGTAACATTCATTGAGTGCAATCTGTACCAACTTGAATTCCACTTGAGGGTAGAATTGCTCTTTAAAAAACAATATTAACCATGTAAACATGCAACTCTAAGAAGCGTGAAACCTTAACTAAGAAAAAAATAATAAAACTGACTTTTCCAGTGATTAACAAAACCTGATTGCCTTGGAAATACACCATCACTGTAGATTGGATTAAAATACAGAATATTGAAAAGGTCAAAGCAATGTAGTGCTTATTTTAATTCATGGAGCGTAGAACACATTAAATGTCTGATTTCCCATACTTTGCAATTAGAACAAAAAGCCCAATATTTGTTACACGCATATCACAAGCAATCTCACATTTCAATTCACAGAAGCTAAAAGCACATCATTTTAGCATTATTTGTTAATTAAGAATGCTACATGAATACGATGAACATGTCAGGTTTCTCAGCTGAACGCAATGCTTTGCACTTTGACATGTGTAATAAAACTTTTCTTGTACACGGAGAAGATGATCTATGAAACTCACAATATTTTAAAATCTCACAATGGTTTTTCATAAGATATCAATTTTGTTAATACCATATAATTAAAACATGTCAGTGCATAGCAAGTTGTAGTCTAAATTAATGACTACGTGAATTATTTTAATTAAATAACCAATTACAGAAAAATCATAAGCATGAGAGCTGACATTTAAATGAATGTCATTTAAATTGCTTCCGAACATTGTCTCATCTAGAACACTAATGTAGAATGAACTATCATATCAACATAGATTATCATTTAAAATACAGAAAGGTGATAGAGGAGAAAGATATACAATCTATACATAAATAGCAAAATAGTTTTAAAAACACTGAAAAAAATGATCAGCTCTGATCTCCTTGTAGTAACTATGTACAATAGAGCTGCTTAATTAAAGTAATGGACATGAATACATATTAGTACAATCCTTCCATTGACAGATAATTTGAATAATTTATATATATATATATATATATATATATATATATATATATATATACTGTACATATATGCACATTTTTTACTACATATTTTCCTCTCTTTAATTTCATTGTTTGTGTGTTCTTGTAGGTTTGTGGACATTTTGAATGCAGTATTTTTGGGCCAAAAGCTAGGTTTGTAATCAAAAGAAGTGGGATATACCTTTGCTTTGTTAACCCCTTTCCGCCAATGGACGTAGTACTACGTCACGGGCACCAAGGCCTTGTAACTTAGTACTAGCTTCTGGCACTGGCTGCCAAATGGCATTGGTGCCAGAAGCTGCGGGTGTCTGCTGTATGTTATAGCCGACACCCGCTGCTGACCTCTGCCGATTCCTCCGATCATTATATATATACATTATATACAAAATATTTACAACAACTCATCTGCTGGTCCAGCCCCATTCACACCTAGCACCAGTGTTTTTTTGTTTTGTTTATTGTTTTTTTAACCCCTTATCACCGACACTAGTTTTCAGCTCAATGACCAGACTCGATTTTTCAAATCTGTCTCACGATAATTGGTTATAACTTCGGAACGCTTTAACATATCCGGGTGATTTTGAGATTGTTTTCTCGTGACACATTGTACTTCATGGTAGGTGAAATTTAAGTGATAAGTTTTGCGTTTTGTTCTGAAAAAAAGTGAAAATTTGGCAAAAGTTTGTAAAAATTCTTCAATTTCCAAGTTTGAAATATTCTGGTTTCCAGACAAGATGTAAAACTACCCAAAAAGTTTGATAATTAACATTTACAGAACATCTGCTTTATGTTGGGATGATATTTTATGCTTCTGGTCATTTTTCTAGGATGTTATGAGGTGCAGAACTTTAGGTGCGATTTTTCTTCATGAAAATTGCCAAAACTCACATTTTGAGGGGCAACTCAGCTTTCAAGTGACTTTGAGAGGCCTAAATAATAGTAAAACCCCATAAATTACCCCACTATAGAAAGTTCACCCCTCAACATATGTAAAAGAACTTCTATTAAGTCTATTAACCCTTTAAGTGTTTCACATGGGTTAAAAAATATGGACTTGCGATTTAGAAACTATAGAATTTTTTTGGAAAATACATTCATTTAGGCCAAAACTGACATTTTCAGAATAAATTAAATGATGAAACGCACTACAACACTTGATGCCCAATTCCTCCCGAGTGTACTGATACCACATATGTGGTGGTAAACTGCTGTACGGGCGCACGGCCGAGTATAGAATGAATGGAGGCGCCATTCACAGCAGATTTGTATTGTCACATTGTACGACCTATACATTTTTATTTTTTTTTGGTAATGCGAACATATGAGGGCTTATTTTTTATGGGATGAGATACAATGTATAAATAATTTATTTTGGGAGTCTAAAGCTTACTCATGAGAGTAAAAAGCTTACTCATGAGATTTTATTAACTGAGCGCATGCTCAGTTACTTACAGTCGGGTCCTGCCAGGAAGGCAGAACCCGGCGGGGAGAGAAGCCTGCATCCTCGGGTCACTTGTCGGGACCCGGGGCAGCGGCAGGAGGGATCGGATCCCCCGGTAAGCACACCGGGGGGGTCCGATCCACGGGGGCACACTTGCAAGCCGCGGTCATGCTTGACTGCGGCGTGTAAGGGGTTAAACACCCGGGATCGGAGTTTTTCTGATCCTGGGTGTTAGTGCCGGGTCTGGGCTGTGATATCACAGCCCGACACCGGCACCAGCAAGACCCGGTGTCCCGAAATCTTCTTGTGACGTGCCGCCATAGAAAGGCATACGCATCAGAAGAAGTACCCTTAATGACCGCCGTAAAAAGCCGATACGGCGGTCATTAAGGGGTTAAAGAATGAGAAAATCATAACAAATACATCTAAAATAAAAAACACAGCATCCCCCACACCCAACCACATCATAAACCAACAATTGAAAATAAATAACACCCATAAAATTAACATAAATTAACATAAACACACACTACACTCTCTAATAACAGACCACCCTACACAAATAACACACCCCACATCCAAAAACAATCACAAAATACGCCCTACACTAAACTGAATCCCACGCCCACTCCCTTCCTTAGACACTGGTCTAATGTCCAAAGTTTGACTAAGAAGTCCAGACCAGTGTCCAATATCAGTTCAAAAATCCCACCACCATCACCCCCCTCCCAGCCTAACACTATTACCCAAACCAAACTATATACAATATATACAGTATTTGCAACTTGATGAAAACATAATACAATTATATCAATCCAAACCACATAAAGCCCAGGTTCGGTGCCTGTAAGCCCTACATCACTACATACTCAGAACACAAAACAAAAATCTACTGTGCAGCATCAGCCCAACACCAGGAGCGGAGATGACAGACTAAGGGACACTAAAGGAGAACCCCCTCCAAAGGAGAGAAGCCCTCCTCGTGCCCAGCCTCTCATACTCCAGAGAGCGCACTTTCACCAGGTCACCAAGATTTTATGCTGCATCAATACTAAGCACCATGCGCTCCACGATTGGTACCTGATCACTAGAGTAACTAGAAATAATGTACAATGGTCCCTGCCACCCAGGCCTCTGAATGCTCTATAGGCCCACTCCGCATAGGAGAGACTGACCAACCTGGGCCAATGGATGGAAGTGCCCACCCGGTTGTACACCTTTGTGTTAAAGGGGCACAGAAGCAGGAAGTGGCCCATGCTCTCCAGCAGGCCACCGCACTCCTCCCGGGGACAACCCCTTTCCTCATAGCTCCTACACTTCAGATTGTCCCTCAGACACAGCTTTCCATGGAAGCAGCGCCACGTCACATCCCAAAACTTCAAAGGGATTCTGATAGAATTCAAAAGACTTAAACCCACCCCTAGATCCCAACTTGGGAAATCCTTGAGGGCCAGAGGCTTCTGGAAATAGGTCAACAGAACCCTCTTGTTGAGGAGTTTCCCGACATGGTCCTGATCTCCCACACTCCCACTGGCGAATCACTTTCAGAACCGGGGTAGCGTAAGCCGGGAGATGCCCATGCGGTGTGCAGAGATCCTTCACTTGGCCTCCTGTCTCCCATTCCTGGAAGAAAGGCTGAAACCATCCCCTACAGGAGTATACCTACGGGGTAGCCCTCTCTTTCCAGAGGTTTGCTACATTGATCTTAAGAAAGGTGTTCACTAGGAATACCAGAGGGTATCATACTACACAGCTCGGTGTCATCTGCTAAAATAGACACAGTGCTAATAATTCCTACCTCTATATTATTAATAAATTAATTAAATAATAGTGGGCCAAGCACAGAACTGTGGGGTACACCACTCATAAATGGTGACCATTCTAAGTAGAAATCATTGACCACTACTCTCTGGATACTACCCTTCAGCCAGTTTTTAATCTAATTGCAAATCATTCCTGCCTTTGACTTGCATTATATGTGGTCATCAAGCCGAGTGGCTGCCCCACAATATTAAAGGAATAGGGTATTCTCTATCTCTTCCATCTCCCTCCCATCTCCAGTGGACTGCAAACTTCCCTCAGTTTCGAGCATTCATGTGCACATAGCTCAAGGGTAGTCAAGAAGGGAGCAAAAATGCTCTGTTTTGTTCATTTTAGCTTTCCTTGGCATGTGAAGTGGGTGTTAAATAACCAGGGCAGTGCCAATCAGCTGCCTGTCGGATTGTTTTTCCCCTAAGAAAAGGGATCATTATGACAATTGTCAATCAAATTGACAAATTGACAATATGAAAAGAGAAAAAATGAGCATAAACAGATCTACAAACATGGCAAAATATAAGTAAGGTATTTGGATGTATACGCAATTATTTTGCTAAAAAAACCCTTATTTGGCTTATAGTTGAGTATATAAAAAATATACTTCGTAAATTTGTATTCATGACAAAAAATTAAATACCTTATATACTCTAGTATAAGCTGACCCGAGTATAAGCCAAGACCCCTAATTTTACTACCAAAAACTGGGAAATCCTATTGACTCAAGTATAAGCCGAGGGTGAGAAATGCATTGGTCACAGCCTCCCAGTATATAGCCAGCCAGCCCCCTGTAGTATATAGTCAGCCCCCAGTAGTATATAGCCATCCCCTAGTAGTATATTGCCAGTCCCCTGTAGTATAAAGCCAGCCCCCTGTAGAATATAGCCAGCCCCCTGTAGTATATAGCCAGCCAGCCCCCAGTAGTATATAGCCAGCCAGCCTCCAGTAGTAGATAGCCAGCCTGCCTCCAGTAGTATATTGCTAACCAGCCCCATGTAGTATACAGCCAGCCCCCTTAGTTTACAGCCAGCCCAGTGTAGTATATAGCCAGCCAGCCCCATGTAGAATACAGCTTGCCCCATTGGGTATACAGCCAGCCTCCTTAAATATACAGCCAGCCAGCCCCCTTAAGTGTACAGCCAGCCAGTCTTCTTAAGTATATAGCCAGCCCCATTCAGTAGTCAGCCAGCCCCCTTAAGGATACAGTCAGCCAGCCTGCAGTTTGCCAAGCACATAAAAACAACAAACTTACATACTCACCTTCGGGCGGTCCCGATGCTCGGCGCAGCTCCCCAATGCTCCAGTCCCTGCAGCTCCTCTTCTTTCTTCTCTCTGCTGTAACAGCCGGCAGAGATGCGTCCACGCAATCAGCTGGTCGGTGCACACTATGACGTCATCAGCAGAGACACTGCCACATCATAGGGTGAACCAGCAGATCACATGGACGCATCTCTGCCGGCTAATACAGCATAGGGAAGACATAAGAGGAGCGGCAAGGAGCCACACAGAGCATCGGGAGTCGCGACAAGCATCAGGGCGCCAGAGGGTGAGTATGTAAGTTTATTTTTTTTATTGACTCATGTATAAACTGAGGTGAGGTTTTTCAGCATATTTTTTGTGCTGAAAAACTCAGCTTTATAAAAGTATGTACGGTACTATAGTATTCTTAATTCAAAGTGTAGTAATCTTAAATAGAACATTTCACCAGCTCATACATGTAGTAATGCACATACCATGTGGCCATATGACTACATTACTGTATATAGTGTAGCAGTAGGGGCTGTTACACAGATTCATGAGCACTTTGAATTTTCTTTCTAGCCCACAGTTGCCGAGTTATCAGTCCCAATATCTCACCTCTGTACTCCTCTCCATGTTTAGAGCGGAGGTTTTGGGGTTGACGGAGGGGGAAAATCTATATGATCAATATGTATACACTATATAGTACACTATACACTCCTCGGCCACTTTATTAGGTACACCATGCTAGTAACGGGTTGGACCCCCTTTTGCCTTCAGAACTGACTCAATTCTTCGTGGCATAGATTCAACAAGGTGCAGGAAGCATTCCTCAGAGATTTTGGTCCATATTGACATGATTGCATCACACAGTTACCGCAGATTTGTCGGCTGCACATCCATGATGCGAATCTCCCGTTCCACCACATCCCAAAGATGCTCTATTGGATTGAGATCTGGTGACTGTGGAGGCCATTTGAGTACAGTGAACTCATTGTCATGTTCAAGAAACCAGTCTGAGATGATTCCAGCTTTATGACATGGAGCATTATCCTGCTGAAATTAGCCATCAGATGTTGGGTATATTGTGGTCATAAAGGGATGGACATGGTCAGCAACAATACTCAGGTAGGCTGTGGCGTTGCAACGATGCTCAATTGGTACCAAGGGGCCCAAAGAGTGCCAAGAAAATATTCCCCACACCATGACACCACCACCACCAGCCTGAACCGTTGATACAAGGCAGGATGGATCCATGCTTTCCTGTTGTTGACGCCAAATTTTGACCCTACCATCCGAATTTCGCCGCAGAAATCGAGACTCATCAGACCAGGCAACTTTTTTCCAATCTTCTACTGTCCAATTTCGATGAGCTTGTGCAAATTGTAGCCTCGGTTTCCTGTTCTCAGCTAAAAGGAGTGGCACCCGGTGTGGTCATCTGCTGCTGTATCCCATCTGCCTCAAAGTTCGACGTACTGTGCGTTCAGAGATGCTCTTCTGCCTACCTTGGTTGTAACAGGTGGCGATTTGAGTCACTGTTGCCTTTCTATCAGCTCGAACCAGTCTACCCATTCTCCTCTGACTTCTGGCATCAACAAGGCATTTCCGCCCACAGAACTGCCGCTCACTGGATGTTTTTTCTTTTTCGGACCATTCTCTGTAAACCCTAGAGATGGTTGTGCGTGAAAATCCCAGTAGATCAGCAGTTTCTGAAATACTCAGACCAGCCCTTCTGGCACCAACAACCATGCCACATTCAAAGGCACTCAAATCACCTTTCTTCCCCATACTGATGCTCGGTTTTAACTGCAGGAGATTGTCTTGACCCTGTCTACATGCCTAAATGCACTGAGTTGCCGCCATGTGATTGGCTGATTAGAAATTAAGTGTTAACGAGCAGTTGGACAGGTGTACCTAATAAAATGGTCGGTGAGTGTATACTGCTGCATACTGCACATTATTCCTAGCCACTTACAGGTTGCCTATGTGGCAACTGCTATAGAACGTGTAGGTGGCTTCCCCTGTATAACATGCTTGTTGCCTTGGGGCTACAGCTCATTACATAGTTGGCTACTGCCATAGATTTTTCTTGTTGCCTAGTGTAAATAAATGCATGATTGCTGTAAATAATCTGCTTGTTGCATAAAGATTCCTATATTTTACTACCTTTACATTTCCTTTCTAGAATTCTTTCTTTTATGTGAAATTTCACTTGTTTACCTATGAAAAATCCTCACTTTTTGTCACTTTTTTAAGAGCTAAAAAAGAAGCCTGGAAACATGTTTTTGGTGTTGTATTAAATATAAGAATCATAAATTTCAGATGGAATTAGGCTTGCGGTTAGAGCTTCTGCCAGCAACAGAACTGGAGATGGAGTCCGTTTTTAGCCAGGTGTAAATGCTACTATTTCGTCACCTGCCTGTAGCTCACAGAACAACAAACCTGAAAGGTGAGATATATAAATCTTCAGAGAAAGTTACAATAAGAACATGAATATGAGTTAATCAATAATGTTTTTAAACCTTTTAAAGGGGTATTCCCACGAAGACAAGTTTCTAAAATGTACTCAGGATAACAAAATAATACATTCTCTAATTCACTGTTATTACCAAAAATACAGCGTTTCACAGATATAATTCCAACCTCTCTCTATCAGTCCTGGTGTACACTATTTCACTTGCCCCTAGACACAACCCTGTAACTTATGACTTAGGGTTGGGGACGCCATCTTGGATTTCTGTGTGATGGCCATGGAGATGAGATTTCTGTCTCTGTCTCTCTCTGCTCCCTGCACTCTAGCCCTGCCACGCTGCAGTCCAGGACAGAGCTCACTCACTGATACACAAGCACTGACTTCCTGCCAGCAGCAGCATGAGGAGGACTACAAGCTACAGACAGATAAGTTCTTTATCTGGTGAGGCACAGCAGGAAGGCACAGCAGTTCTAGTGTATAATAGCAGAGATGTAGGAGAGCTGACTGTAACACTGTGTGCAATAAGCATCTCATGGATCTCATTATCTTTGATCTGTCTCATCTCTCTCATTGTGCAAGTCCGATGACATGCCCCGTGATTTGCGCTGCATGGAAGCCAGCACAGCTACGCAACAAAAGTGTCGCATGCGACACAATCACAGCGCAGACACTTCTTAAATACCTATGCAAGACGTTTTAGCTATGAAGAACGTTCACAGTCTGACAAAAGTGCAGCGCAACCCTTTGTACATGTGCCCCAATGTGTCTGCTTAGAGAGTTCCCACCCACATTCTGGACCAGCCTAGGGAGTGATAGGAGCTAAAACTGAGTAAAATTGTAAAGTAAGGGGTTAAAAATAATATTTATTTTGTTAACATCACTAGGGCTTTTGGGACTTGAGAATTTTCATTCATGGAAAAACCCCTTTAAGGAAACAGCTTTTTTCCTTCTTTTACCTCCCCACCTTCCAAAAAAACAACCAAAAAGAAAAAAGACAGGCACTACCTATAATCACACTACAATTTGACTACAAGGTGACTATAATGACCTTCAATTTGAGAAAGCGTGTGGGGGAGTTCCCTGGGGGTGTGGTGTGAGGAGTGGGGGGGGGAGGGCGGGTATATACACTCACCGGCCACTTTATTAGGTACACCTGTCCAACTGCTCGTTAACACTTAATTTCTAATCAGTCAATCACATGGCGGCAACTCAGTGCATTTATGCATGTAGACATGGTCAAGACAATCTCCTGCAGTTCAAACCGAGCATCAGTATGGGGAAGAAAGGTGATTTGAGTGCCTTTGAACGTGGCATGGTTGTTGGTGCCAGAAGAGGCTGGTCTGAGTATTTCAGAAACTGCTGATCTACTGGGATTTTCACGCACAACCATCTCTAGGGTTTACAGAGAATGGTCCGAAAAAGAAAAAATATCCAGTGAGCGGCAGTTCTGTGGGCGGAAATGCATTGTTGATGCCAGAGGTCAGAGGAGAATGGGCAGACTAGTTTGAGCTGATAGAAAGGCAACAGTGACTCAAATCACCACCCGTTACAACCAAGGTAGGCAGAAGAGCATCTTTGAACGCACAGTACGTCGAACTTTGAGGCAGATGGGATACAGCAGCAGAAGACCACACCGAGTGCCACTCCTTTCAGCTAAGAACAGGAAACTGAGGCTACAATTTGCACAAGCTCATCGAAATTGGACAGTAGAAGATTGGAAAAACGTTGCCTGGTCTGATGAGTCTCAATTTCTGCTGCGACATTCGGATGGTAGAATTTGGCGTCAACAACACGAAAGCATGGATTCATCCTGCCTTGTATCAACGGTTCAGGCTGGTGGTGGTGGTGTCATGGTGTGGGGAATATTTTCTTGGCACTCTTTGGGCCCCTTGGTACCAATTGAGCATCATTGCAACGCCACAGCCTACCTGAGTATTGTTGCTGACCATGTCCATCCCTTTATGACCACAATGTACGCAACATCTGATGGGTACTTTCAGCAGGATAATGCGCCATGTCATAAAGCTGGAATCATCTCAGACTGGTTTCTTGAACATGACAATGAGTTCACTGTACTCAAATGGCCTCCACAGTCACCAGATCTCAATCCAATAGAGCATCTTTGGGATGTGGTGGAAAGGGAGATACGCATCATGGATGTGCAGCTGACAAATCTGCGGCAACTGTGTGATGCCATCATGTCAATATGGACCAAAATCTCTGAGGAATGCTTCCAGCACCTTGTTGAATCTATGCCACGAAGAATTGAGGCAGTTCTGAAAGCAAAAGGGGGTCCAACCCGTTACTAGCATGGTGTATGTAATAAAGTGGCCGGTGAGTGTATATTTGTCCCATATATGCATCCGCTTGTACCTTTGTTGAATCACCTTCCAAAAACCACAAATCTTTTATTTTTCTGTTTACAGAGACATAATGAATTTTACTTTTTAGAGGCACCATGTTATGAATCGGGAATCCCTAACGTGGGAATCACACATTTTTCTATGGCAGCATTCACCGTATGAGATTGTTATGGGATTGTGGGGAAGCCTAATGTTTTTATGAATTTTTTTTGTTTGTTTATAATTCTTTCTAAGGAAAAGTGTAGTTATTGTTTTAATTATTTTTTCAACTTTAAATTTTTTGCCTATGGTAGCTTGTTTTAGTGGTCCCAGCTGTCAAGGCAACCAATCAAAAAAATCCATGGAGGGGAGGGTTGGGGTTTTTAAATGGTAAAAGTGCCAGCAACAATTGGTATTGTTAGCAATGGGTGTATGGAATAGTGTATAGAAGAGGGTTCAGCCAGTGAGGTAAAAATACAAGCTCATGCACATGAAAAACCTAATAGCATGTTTCTGCTATATATGTTGTGCTGTGAGTTACATTCTGGAAAGTGTTTTTGATATAATGTACAGCAATAACTAATGAGAAGTTGCAGTTCTTGAAAGGGTACTCCCATCCATACAGGATATGGTAATAAGTGTGAAATCAGTGGGAGCTTGCTTCTGATGATCATGATGATCACTCAATTCACTTACATGGAACTTTTGGGATGGTGTCCTTGCTTAGCCCCATTAATTGATTGCTACATGTGCCCCCCCCCCCCTTTGTCCCAAACGCAGGTTTGCAACCCCAGTGGTCTGAAACTTATCCTGCAGATATGTCTCTAGATCTATGGTGAGACAACTCTTTCAACCAATCCTGCAGAAGGTTGAACACGTAAACAGTTTATACATAATGCAACACATTCTTTACACCTGACGTAGAAATAAATGCACCCAGCAAGTTTTAACTTATAAAAATTTGCCGGCTGCAGTGCACAGGTAAGGGGACAGGAAGCCACGCACCGGCCCCCTCCCTGCTGGCCACGGCCACCCCCAACTTGGCTGTGTCCACCCACCACAGAAAGGGGGAAATAATTGCAAGTGTTAGCATTAAGCTGTCATGGCCCAGAAACCCTGATAAATGCCCCTCAATATGTCTACATATGCACATATAACTGTAACCTTTAGATATGCCTAATTATATTAGTGAAAAGGTACCATAGAAGGTATCATAGGTTTACTAATGTATTGACGTGATTCACAGTTATTTCTAGGCACTTCTATAGATATATATTTTAAGAAACACTTTCCATATTTTATCCGTGGCAAAAACTATTAATAGCAATGTAAGAAGAATGGGGAAAGTAAATAACCTGTGACCTTTGTCAATGTTATCAAACACTATTGAAATATCTTTCAGACTTAAGATAAGATACAGTCCTTGATAACCCGACAGTGATCAGCAACTCAATTTACCATGTCTACTGACTTGTCACAACATAGAAATGATCTATTTCATTGTCAAACTTTGCTACCAGAAGGTAATTTTTGAAGGTGAATAAAAAAAAACATAGCTGAACCGTTTCTCTTGTTCAATAGTGTCAGAACTTCTCTAAACCTCTGAAAATCCTGATTGTCTTTTGCGACTGTCTGATGTTGAGTGCATCAAATCTAAGGAATGGCGATGCTTTGTTATTTTCATTGTTGAGAAAACAAAAAATGTACCTCTGATAAATTTTCTCTTTGATTACCCTGCCTTCAAAGGATTTAAACCACAGTGAAAGCCTTTGAAATCTTCAGAGCAGAAGAGACATGAGATTTTTCTTTTTTTTTTATATACCGTGTGCATTGAAAAAACAGATGTCATGGGCTTTCATATTAAGACAGGGAAGAATGACTGCTAATTCCAACACAAACAAAAGGAATGCATTCATAATAAATGAGAAGAGGAATAGGAAATGATATTGTTTACTTCTGTAGCAATTTAAATGAGATCAATAGTCAAGGAAATGCTTTTAACAAACAAATCCAAATATACAATTGGAAAAATTGTTACCTGTGTTATGTCACAAATTTGACAAGTAAACATACAAACTGTTCTTTTTTTCTGCCGACTCTTCTCCTTCCCAATAATTTCATAACAATGCAACACATTATTCCTCTGAGTTTACCAAATAAAGAAAAAAAACCTACATATTATTGTGCATGATCTTTACATTGTTTCAAAGATAAATAGTTCACAGAGTTTTTATGAAGTTTGGAAAGTACCTTGAACATTTTGATTATCTGGAAACGTACCTTGGAGACGTTTATAACTACGTTGATTCACTCCCCTGAGAAATGCAACTGATTGTTTCCTGAATAAAGATAATTAAAACTTTGGATAAAATCTCCCCTTTTTCTGAACAGTAGATGAAGCATATTGTTTGATTATCCGAATAATTGAGCTTTGTTTAATTGCTAATTGGGGTAAATTAAATTTGTGTCTATGTATAAACATATATTGTAAAATGCAATTAACCAACATTTATCCTACTGTTCTTGACCTGTTGCTTATCCGCTAAATTAGGTATGGCCTACCTTAGTTTAGCATAATTCATATACAAATGGGTCCTTGTCACGGGTGACTGCGCGATCCATGTCTCGGATCGCGGGGGCACCCGTGCTCAGCTGTTTGCCTGCTGCTGTGGTGCCCGATCACCTGCTTCCCCGAGTCCTTACTCACCTCTCCGGGTTCCTGGCTCCAATCCCTAGCTCCGGTCCCGTGTGGCGGCACCCCTGCTGTCGTACTAGGCCGCTCGTGTCCCGCTCACTAGGGAGCGCATGCCCGACTCTCCAGGAATTTAAAGGGCCAGCGTCCTCCTAATTGGCGCCGGCATTCCCGGCTCTGCTATATATTCAGGAAACTCCCAGCATCCCCTGCCGGATCTTCAAGTCATTCTAACTGAAAGCCTCTGAGCGTTTCCAGACGCCTCCGTGATTCCTGAGCATTTCCAGATGCCTCCATGGTTCCTGTGGTGTTCCCGTGTTCCTGTGGTGTTCCTGTGGTGTTTCCGTGTGGCGGTCCTGTTATCCTGTGATGGTCCTGTAATTCTGTGGCAGTGCGGTATCCCATTGGTCTTCCGAGGTCGTGCCAGTCTCCTTCCGAGGTCCTGCCAGCCGTCCTTCCGAGGCCCTGCTACCGTCCTTTCGAGGTCGTGCCAGTCTCCTTCCGAGGTCCTGCCAGCCGTCCTTCCCGGGCTCCTACATTCCCATGGTCCTGCCTTCCCGTGGTCCTGCCTCCCCGTGGTCCTGCCTACTCTGGGAAGAATCGTTATCCCCCGCGGTGGTCCAGGGAGTCCACAGACTCTGCCCATAGACTCTCTGACGGTTCGTCCCTTCGAACCGTGACAGTCCTTAAAATGTAAACTAATATGTAATTAGTTTAAAATTTTTTCTCCCCCAATCAGAAAATGCTGCAGACATACCCTGTAATAAAGAATTAAAATGCTACTGGCCCTTTAATTTGACTAGTCGGTTGGTTGCAGTGTTGTGGTGATGCGCAGTGATGGAAGTTACACACATCATCACTATGGTAACAGAGCAGGAAAGTCTGTTATCATCACTGGGAGCAGAGCACAGGAGTTGGAGGAGTTACTAAAAACAAAAGGATCATGGGGCTGCAAGTGGCGGCCATCTTGGTGATAACTCTGCATATTTTAGAGAGGCAATATCATTTTGTGAATCTTAAAATCAAACTACTTGAGCTCCATTTTTTGACTAATGACTAGAGATGAGCGAACATACTCGTCCGAGCTTGATGCTAGATCGAGCATTAGCGTACTCGTAACTGCTCGTTGCTCGGACGAGTATTTCGCCCGCTCGAGAAAATGGCAGCTCCCGCCGTTTTGCTTTTTGGCAGCCAGAAACAGAGCCGATCACAAGCCAGGAGACTCTGCACTCCACCCAGCATGACGTGGTACCCTTACACGTAGATAGTAGTGGTTGGCTGGCCAGATCAGGTGACCCTGGGATAGACTAGCCGCTGCCCGCGCTGCTCGGATCATTCTCTGTCTGGATGCCGCTAGGGAGACAGCTGCTGCTGGTCAGGGAAAGCGTTAGGGTGTTCTATTAGCTTACTGTTAGGCAGGAGTGATTCTAAAAGAACCCAACAGCCCTTCTTAGGGCTACAATAACGTTATAATTTTTTTTTTTTTTTATTTGCAGCTAGTACCATATTGTGAGGAATTTGCAGGGGGACTTGCTACCGTTGTGTTTAGCTCTTAGTGACACACATATCCACCTCAAACACCAAAGTGGGAAAATTTATTAGGGGTTTAGGTAGAATTAGGCACAGTCTGCCAGTTTCTTTTTATTTTACGTTTATTGTTTTAATAACTCAGTGTCATCTCATCTGGCATAGTAGTGTGCTGTAATACTTGGCTAGAAAATAGCCATAGGAGAATACAAACGGCTTAATTACGCCTACAGTAGCGTTATATATATTTGATTTCTGGTTGATCTGCTGGTGGCTGTAGTTGTTGCAGTGCATCTACTAGCAAATTGTGAGCAATTTGGAGTCAGACTTGCGACCACTGTGTTTTAGTGACGCACATATCCATCGCAAAGACCGAAGTGGGAAAATTTATTAGGGCCCGGGGTTGTATTTCAATTAGGCACAGTCTGCCATTTCCTTTTTTATTTTACGTTTATTTTTTTCATAACTCAGCGTCATCTCATCTGGCATAGTAGTGTGCTGTAATACTTGGCTAGAAAATAGCCATAGGAGAATACAAACGGCTTAATTACGCCTACAGTAGCGTTATATATATTTGATTTCTGGTTGATCTGCTGGTGGCTGTAGTTGTTGCAGTGCATCTACTAGTAAATTGTGAGCAATTTGGAGTCAGACTTGCGACCACTGTGTTTTAGTGACGCACATATCCATCGCAAAGACCGAAGTGGGAAAATTTATTAGGGCCCGGGGTTGTATTTCAATTAGGCACAGTCTGCCATTTCCTTTTTTATTTTACGTTTATTTTTTTCATAACTTAGCGTCATCTCATCTGGCATAGTAGTGTGCTGTAATACTTGGCTAGAAAATAGCCATAGGAGAATACAAACGGCTTAATTACGCCTACAGTAGCGTTATATATATTTGATTTCTGGTTGATCTGCTGGTGGCTGTAGTTGTTGCAGTGCATCTACTAGCAAATTGTGAGCAATTTGGAGTCAGACTTGCGACCACTGTGTTTTAGTGACGCACATATCCATCGCAAAGACCGAAGTGGGAAAATTTATTAGGGCCCGGGGTTGTATTTCAATTAGGCACAGTCTGCCATTTCCTTTTTTATTTTACGTTTATTTTTTTCATAACTCAGCGTCATCTCATCTGGCATAGTAGTGTGCTGTAACACTTGGCTAGAAAATAGCCATAGGAGAATACAAACGGCTTAATTACGCCTACAGTAGCGTTATATATATTTGATTTCTGGTTGATCTGCTGGTGGCTGTAGTTGTTGCAGTGCATCTACTAGCAAATTGTGAGCAATTTGGAGTCAGACTTGCGACCACTGTGTTTTAGTGACGCACATATCCATCGCAAAGACCGAAGTGGGAAAATTTATTAGGGCCCGGGGTTGTATTTCAATTAGGCACAGTCTGCCATTTCCTTTTTTATTTTACGTTTATTTTTTTCATAACTCAGCGTCATCTCATCTGGCATAGTAGTGTGCTGTAATACTTGGCTAGAAAATAGCCATAGGAGAATACAAACGGCTTAATTACGCCTACAGTAGCGTTATATATATTTGATTTCTGGTTGATCTGCTGGTGGCTGTTGTTGTTGCAGTGCATCTACTAGCAAATTGTGAGCAATTTGGAGTCAGACTTGCGACCACTGTGTTTTAGTGACGCACATATCCATCCCAAAGACCGAAGTGGGAAAATTTATTAGGGCCCGGGGTTGTATTTCAATTAGGCACAGTCTGCCATTTCCTTTTTTATTTTACGTTTATTTTTTTCATAACTCAGCGTCATCTCATCTGGCATAGCAGTGTGCTTTCATACTTGGCTATAAAATAGCCATAGCAATATGATAGCATCGTTTGGTTTTAAAAACTAAAAAACACAAAAAAAAAACAAAAAAAAAAAAGTAAAAAAAAAAATTCAAGTTATAACTCTCATTTTCAAAATGTTTAACCCGAGGGCTAGGGGTAGAGGACGAGGGCGGGGACGTGGGCGTCCAACTACTGCAGGGGTCAGAGGCCGTGGTCCTGGGCGGGGTGAGACACCACCTGCTTATGAGGGAGCAGGGGAACGCCGCAGAGCTACACTCCCTAGGTTCATGTCTGAAGTTACTGGGACTCGTGGTAGAGCACTGTTGAGGCCAGAACAGTGCGAACAGGTGATGTCGTGGATTGCCGACAATGCTTCGAGCAATTTGTCCACCAGTCAGTCTTCTACGCAGTCCACCCATGTCACCGAAATCGGCACTCCTCCAGCTCCTGCACCTCAGCCTCCTCCCCCCCAGTCTGCCCCCTCCCAGCAAAATTTGCCATTTGAACCGGCATACTCTGAGGAACTGTTTTCTGGACCCTTCCCACAGTCGCAAACCACTTGTCCGGTTGCTGATGAGCAATTTTCCGATGCCCAGGTTTTCCACCAGTCGCAGTCTGTGGGTGATTATGACCTTGTTGACGTAGTGGAAGAAGTGTGTAAAGAGGTGTCCGACGATGAGGAGACACGGTTGTCAGACAGTGGGGAAGTTGTTGTCAGGGCAGGAAGTCCGAGGGGGGAGCAGACTGAGGGATCGGAGGATGATGAGGTGACAGACCCAAGCTGGGTTGAGAGGCCGGGTGAACACAGTGCTTCTGAGACGGAGGAGAGTCCTCGACCAGAACAGGTTGGAAGAGGCAGTGGTGGGGCCAGACGGAGAGGCAGGGCCAGAGCTGGTGCATCAGCGCCAAATGTGTCAACTAGTGAAGCTCCCGTGGCGAGGGCTCCTGCGGCGAGGGCTAGATTTTCAGAAGTCTGGAGGTTCTTTAAGGAATCACCGGATGACCGACGGACTGTGGTGTGCCACATTTGCCAAACCAGGATCAGCAGGGGTTCCACCACTACTAGCTTAACTACCACCAGTATGCGCAGGCATATGAATGCTAAACACCCCACTCAGTGGCAACAAGCGCGTTCACCTCCGGCCATGCACACCACTGCTCCTTCCCCTGTGTCAGCTGATAGTCAGCCCCCTGCCCAGGACCCTGCCACAAAAACCCCATCGTCGCCTCCACGATCCTCCACAGCATCCACCAGCTTCCAGACGCTGGAGCGGAAACGCAAATATAGTGCAACCCACCCGCACGCCCAAGCCCTTAATGTGCACATCTCCAGATTGCTAAGCCTGGAGATGCTGCCCTATAGGCTAGTAGAGACCGAGGCCTTTCGCAGCCTCATGGCGGCGGCCGCCCCTCGGTATTCGGTCCCCAGCCGCCACTACTTTTCCCGATGTGCCGTCCCAGCCCTGCACCAGCACGTGTCAGACAACATAATCCGTGCCCTGACCAACGCCGTTTCTGACAAGGTCCACCTGACCGCGGACACGTGGACGAGTGCTGCCGGGCAGGGCCACTATATATCTCTGACGGCACATTGGGTTAACTTGGTGGAGGCTGGGACCGAGTGTGACCCTGCGGCTGGTAATATACTGCCGACGCCGAGGATTGCGGGGCCTACCTCGGTCCAGGTGTTTGAGGCCTACAATGCCTCCTCCTCCTCCCACCCCTCCTCCACCTCCTCCTCCGAACGACCATCCGTGGGCATGGCGCCATCAGTCGGTAGCTCTAGGCACAGCAGCAGTGCCGTCGCTAAGCGACAGCAGGCGGTGCTCAAACTGCTGAGCCTAGGCGATAAAAGGCACACCGCCCAAGAACTATTACAGGGCATCAGACTGATCTGTGGCTGGCACCGCTGAACCTGAAGCCAGGCATGGTTGTGTGTGACAACGGCCGTAACCTGGTGGCGGCTCTGCAACTCGGCAGACTGACACATGTGCCATGCCTGGCCCATGTGTTAAATCTGATAGTTCAGCGTTTCCTCAAGACATACCCCAATCTGTCTGATTTGCTCACGAAGGTGCGCCGCATCTGTGCGCATTTCAGGAAGTCCAGAACAGATGCTGCCACTCTCAGGGCAGCGCAGCGCCGCCTCCAACTGCCCGCTCACCGACTGTTGTGCGACGTGCCCACGAGGTGGAATTCAACACTGACCATGTTATCCAGAGTTTACCAGCAGCGCCGAGCGATTGTAGACTGCCAGATGTCAACTTCCACCAGAACTGGTAGTCAGGTCAGTCAGCTTCCTCAAGTCTACAATGAGGAGTGGACGTGGATGACTGATATCTGTCAGGTGCTGAGTAACTTTGAGGAGTCAACACAGATGGTCAGTGGCGATGCCGCCATCATCAGCCTCACCATCCCGCTGCTTGGCCTGTTGAAAAACTCTCTGGTCAGCATGAAGTCGGAAGCTTTGCGCTCCTCACAAGAGACGGGGGAAGAAGATTCCCTTGTTGATAGCCAAAGCACCCTTAGGTCTGTTTCTCAGCGCATATCGGAGGAGGTGGAGGTGGAGGAGGAAGAGGAGGAGAATGTTGGCGAGACACAAGAGGGGACCATTGTTGAGTCCTTCACTGTTGAGCGTGTATGGGCAGAAGAAGAGGAATTGGAGGAGTTGGAGGAGGAGGAAATGGACAGTCAGGCCAGTGAGGGGAGTTTATTCTTACGCGTTGGTACTCTGGCGCATATGGCAGATTTCATGCTAGGCTGCCTATCCCGTGACCCTCGCGTTCAAAGAATTTATTCCAGCACCGATTACTGGGTGTTCACTCTCCTGGACCCACGGTACAAGCAAAATCTTTCCACTCTCATCCCTGGAGAGGAAAGGAGTGTGAGAATGCATGAATACCAGCAGGCCCTGGTGCACAAGCTGAAACAGTATTTCCCTTCTGACAGCGCTAGCGGCAGAGTGCGTAGTTCTGCGGGACAAGTAGCGAGGGAGAGTAGGCGAGCAGGCAGCTTGTCCAGCACTGGCAAGGGTACGCTTTACAAGGCTTTTGCCAGCTTTATGTCACCCCAGCAAGACACTGTCACCTGTCCCCAGTCTCGGCAGAGTAGGGCTGATCTTTACAGAAATATGGTGAGGGAGTACGTAGCTGACCATACCATCGTCCTAAATGATCACACAGCTCCCTACAACTACTGGGTTTCAAAGCTGGACATGTGGCACGAACTGGCGCTGTACGCCTTGGAGGTTCTTGCCTGCCCTGCCGCTAGCGTCTTGTCTGGGCGGGTTTTCAGTGCAGCTGGTGGCATCATCACCGATAAGCGTACACGCCTGTCGACTGACAGCGCTGACAGGCTGACGCTTATCAAGATGAATAAAGCATGGATTTCTCCTAATTTCCAATCTCCAGCAGGTGAAGGAAGCTCAACCTGAATAATTTATCCACTCCTCCTCCTCCTCCTCATTTTCCTCCTTCTCCTGCTCTTTGTACAGTAAAGCAGAGGAAACTGGCTATTTTTTGACAGGGCCCACTGGCTCTACCTATAGTACTTTATGCATTTAATTTTTCTGGAGGGCCACCGACCCGGTCCTCTGTTTTAAACAGTTTTTTGGACTGCCACATACAGGCACTCAATCTATTCCATTTTTCTGGAGGGCCACCTACCTGCTCCTCTGGTTTGAAAACTTTTTTGGACTGCCACATACAGGCACTCAATCTATTCCATTTTTCTGGAGGGCCACCTACCTGCTCCTCTGGTTTGAAAACTTTTTTGCACTGCCACATACAGGCACTCAATCTATTCCATTTTTCTGGAGGGCCACCTACCTGCTCCTCTGGTTTGAAAACTTTTTTGCACTGCCACATACAGGCACTCAATCTATTCCATTTTTCTGGAGGGCCACCTACCTGCTCCTCTGGTTTGAAAACTTTTTTGGACTGCCACATACAGGCACTCAATCTATTTCATTTTTCTGGAGGGCCACCTACCTGCTCCTCTGGTTTGAAAACTTTTTTGGACTGCCACATACAGGCACTCAATCTATTCCATTTTTCTGGAGGGCCACCTACCTGCTCCTCTGGTTTGAAAACTTTTTTGGACTGCCACATACAGGCACTCAATCTATTCCATTTTTCTGGAGGGCCACCTACCTGCTCCTCTGGTTTGAAAACTTTTTTGGACTGCCACATACAGGCACTATCCAAATTAAATTGTCTCCATAGCAGCCTCCACACGTTGTCTCCATTGCTTCCTCCAAAAGTCGTCCATATAGCTGCCTCCATACATCGTCCCTTTATCAAACGAGGTGTGTCAGGCAGAAATTTGGGTTGTTTTCATGGATTCCACATCAAAGTTGTTAACTTTGTCGCCACCCAGCTGTGTTATCCACAAAATATACTGGCAAACTTTTATCATTTACCAATATTATTTCAGCGCTTCTTGCGCTTCTGTTTACATTCCCCTCACTCGCCATATCCTAAACTTATAAGAACGCTACTACACTTGATCTTATACAAAAGGTTCTTAGAAGTGCTGTTTGGGGAGTAGCCTAGAGACACGGGCTTGGATTGGCGAAAGCTCGCCTGGCAGCGGAGCGCCAGCTCCATGCCAAGATCCAACTAACATAGTTTTAACTGCAGCACCTTTAATCTACTACTAGTTCACTGCCTCCATACATGGTCCCCTTATCAAACGAGCTTTGTCAGGCAGAATTTTGGGTTGTTTTTATGGCTTCCACAACAATCTTGTTAACTTTGTCGCCACCCTGCTGTGTTATCCACAAAATATACTGGCAAACTTTTATCATTTACCAATATTATTTCAGCGCTTCTTGCGCATCTGTTTACATTCCCCTCACCCGCCATATCCCAAACTTATAAGAACGCTACTACACTTAACTTGGTGCACGCTGGGACCGAGTCTGACCCTGGGGCTGGTGATATACTGCCGACGCAGAGGATTGCGGGGCCTACCTCGGTCCAGGTCTCAAAGGCCTACTATACCTCCTCCTCCTCCCACCCCTCCTCCACCTCCTCCTCCTCCGAATTACCATCCGTGGCCATGGCGCCATCAGTCGGTAGCTCTAGGCACAGCAGCAGTGCCGTCGCTAAGCGACAGCAGGCGGTGCTCAAACTGCTGAGCCTAGCCGATAAAAGGCACACCGCCCAAGAGCTATTACAGGGCATTCCACATCAAACTTGTTAACTTTCTCGCCACCCTTCTGTGTAATCCAGAAAAGATACTGGCAAACTTTTATCATTTACCGATATTATTTCAGCGCTTCTTGCGCATCTGTTTACATTCCCCTCTCTCGCCATATCCCAAACTTATAAGAACGCTAATCTACTAGCACCTTTAATCTACTACTAGTTCACTGCCTCCATAATAATAATAATAATCTTTATTTATATAGCGCCATCATATTCCGTAGCGCTTTACAAATCATAGGAAACAAATACAAATGTAATGTAACAGAGCACAACATTTGTATGGAACAACAGGAGTGAGGTCCCTGCTCGCCAGAGCTTACGGTTTATGAAGATGATGGGGTAACACGAGGTAAAAGAATTTTTAATGGTCAAGCCATTCTTCTTAGGGAATAGAACAAAATATAATAAATGGAATTGCTGTCGCTTGAACCACTCAGCCGTCACCAGGTCCAGGGTGAATGGGACTGCATAGAAGTCTGGTGCCTGTTGGTTGATGGATAACAGATGGGAGGACGACACAGGACGGGTTAGTAGAAGAGTTAAAACTTCATGCAGTTAATGAGTGTTATAGGCTTGCCTAAAGAAATGGGTTTTAAGAGCACGTTTGAAACTTTGGAGGTTAGGTATTAGTCTGATAGTCCGGGGCAGAGCATTCCATAGAATTGGTGCAGCTCTAGAGAAGTCTTGGAGACGCGAGTGGGAGGTCCGCACTAAGGTAGAGGTTGATCTAAGATCACTGGCGGATCTAAGAGCACGGGTTGGGCGATAGACTGAGATAAGAGAGGAGAGGTAGGGGGGTGCAGCATTATACAGAGCTTTATGGATGAGGGTTATTATTTTAAACTGTATTCGCAAGGAGACTGGCAGCCAGAGCAGCGTCTGGCATGAACTGTAGGCATACATGGTCCCCTTATCAAACGAGCTGTGTCAGGCAGAATTTTGGGTTGTTTTCATGGCTTCCACAACAAACTTGTTAACTTTGTCGCCACCCTGCTGTGTAATCCACAAAATATACTGGCAAACTTTTATCATTTACCAATATTATTTCAGCGCTTCTTGCGCATCTGTTTCCATTCCCCTCACCCGCCATATCCTAAACTTATAAGAACGCTATTACACTTGATCTTATACAAAAGGTTCTTAGAAGTGCTGTTTGGGGAGTAGCCTAGAGACAGGGGCTTGGATTGGCGAAAGCTCGCCTGGCAGCGGAGCGCCAGCTCCATGCCAAGATCCAACTAACATAGTTTTAACTGCAGCACCTTTAATCTACTACTAGTTCACTGCCTCCATACATGGTCCCCTTATCAAACGAGCTGTGTCAGGCAGAATTTTGGGTTGTTTTCATGGCTTCCATGTTAACTTTGTATTAACAAAATATACTGGCAAACTTTTATCATGTACCGATATTATTTGAGCGCTTCTTGCTCACCTCCTTTGGTTCCTCTCTGCCACCCATTGGTTTGAAGCCTGAGTCCATTTAGGGTATGTCGCCATGCCACTCTCTAGCCTGCCGCTGCTGCCGCTGCCTCTGCATGAAGTCCCCTATAGTGTCAGGGTCAATTATTGGATGTTTTAGATGCTATCTAGCTTCATTCTGTCACTCTGTCATGGCCATGCTGTTGCCCATAATTTTGGTATAATGGTGCGATTAAGCAGCCTCAGAGGCATCCATGCATGCTGCCCCTGCTGTTTCCTGTCCATTTCCGTGGTGTTTCCATCCTTTTCTGAGGTTCCCAGGTGTTTGGCCAAGCTTCCCTGTGCAGAGCCTTGGTCCCCTTGAAAAATGCTCGAGTCTCCCATTGACTTCAATGGGGCTCGTTATTCGAGACAAGGACTCGAGCATCGGGAAAAGTTTGTCTCGAATAACGAGTACCCGAGCATTTTAGTGCTCGCTCATCTCTACTAATGACATTAAGTTTTTTTATATTAATTGATTTATAGCATTATGGGTTTTTGTATCAGACATTCAAATTTCCGGAATACCACTTCAAGCCTCTCATTTACCCACATGGCTCCTTGTGTCACGTATGCATATGTTAACCCTTAATGAATATATACCATCTAAATCAAGCATAATATACAATGTAAACTTACTCATAGATCCAGGCTCTGTGAGTGTGAAAATATTCTTACATTTGGTGTCCATGTCCTTCCTTATATAATCAACTTTTAACTGGTTCGCGACCCGCTGCACGGGCTGATCCCTCTCCATAGCATATTGCAGCAAAGACTTACAGGTTACACCCGCGATTGGTGCTAGCAAAGTTATAACAGCGATCGCTGCCGGCAAAGCTGCTGGCAGCCTCAAAAAGATGGCGGCGCCCTTGCCTAGGATCGTCGCTCCCCGTGACGTCATCAGGGAGCGGCGATCCGTCTCCATGGTAGCCTCGGGTCTTCCGAAGACCCAAGGCTATTTCATTTTAACCCCTTCATTACAATGTGCTGATAGCACATTGTAATGAATGAGGAGGAAAATCCCCATATACTGCCATACTGTAGTATGGCAGTATACGATATGATCGATCAGACAACCTAGGGTTAAAGTACCCTAGGGAGTCTGAAAAATAGTAAAAAGAAAAATTAAAAAAAATTTAAAAAAAATTATAAAAAAAACCCTAAAAATTGAAATCACCTCCCTTTCCCTAGAACTGATATAAATATAAATAAACAGTAAAAATCATAAAGACATTTGGTATTGACACATCCGGAAATGCCCGATCTATCCAAATATATTAACGGTTTTTTAATGCGTTTAACCCCGTAACGAAAAATAGCGACCAAATTCAAAATGGCACTTTTTTGCCATTTTGAAAAATATAAAAAAATCTATAAAAAGTGATCAAAAGGTTGTACAGTCCTAAAAAAGATATAATTGAAAATATTATCAAATGTCGCAAAAATGACACCACCAACAGCTCCGTACAACAAAGTATAAAAAAGTTATGAACACCAGAAAATGGCAAAATCAAAAAAATAATTTGGAATAGGAGGTTTTAATTTTTGTAAATGTATGAAAACATTATAAAACCTATACAAATTTGGTATCCCCGTAATTGGACCAACCCAAAGAATAAAGTAGACATGTCATTTGGGGCGCTGAGTGAAAGCCGTAATATCCAAGCCCACAAGAAAATGGCGCAAATGCGTTTTTTCACCATTTTCACTGCATATGGAATTTTTTTCCCGCTTCCCAGTACATGGCATGGAATATTCAATACCATCACTATGAAGTGCAATTTGTTACAAAGAGAAGAAGCCCAAACACAGCTCTTTACATGGAAAAATAAAAAAGTTACAGATTTTTGAAGGTGGGGAGTGAAAAGTGAAAATGAAAAAACAAGGGCCACGTTCGTTCTTAAGGTGTTAAAACTACTTTCACTTTCCCGCTGAACTAAGTTTTCATGGCTGACCACTGCTTCTATACTCTTGAAGATTACTTGCATAGTACATCTTGAAACATCTGGCTTGGTACTGACATTGGTGATGCAGCATTAACTACCTTGTGTCCTGTTCCTGTGCTCAGTCTTCTCATGCTGTATGACCTGTTACATGAAAATGTGTCCTGCCATCTCAGTAAAAGAGTTTTGCAGTTTTTCACCCAGCTTTAAGCATCCAATACATCTGTTTTATTTTAGCTAACATTAACTTTTCAATAAAGTTTGCATAAATCAGTAGTCAATAAACACATTTTACATACCTCTTTATAATCCTGCACAATCCCTCATTTTTTGTGTATGTTGGTGACACCAAAAAATTATGATGTACTTTATGCAGAGAGATATTGGCAGGAAGAATAATGAAGATTAATGGATGTAGCAGTGATGATAAGGCCCCAACAGAGTTCTGATCTGATCATTAGGGGCGTAACTTGATGGAGTATGGAGGGTGCTGTCGCACCCGGGCCCAAGAGGCTTAGGGGGTCCATAAAATTTCACTTTCCTATGTAAAAATTCTGTCAGTATTTGTGCAATTGTATATTGTAAGGATTTTGTAGATATAAGCTGAAGTATATATTGGCTTTATAAGAATAGATTATATAGGAACATATTTTATAGTATAGTTTACAATTAATACTTAATTATATAGAATGAGTATTTAGTGGTGTTGTATATTAGATTGCCAGTGTGCTTGCACAATTTAGTGAGTGTGTAATGCGTGTTTGCATCTGGATATACAGAGACATAATACTTTACTCATTTTCGGCACACAGGAAATAGAGTGTGGATAGATTGCATCCTGTGCTAAAGGAATTAACATAGCCATTGTTTCCTATATTAAAAACTTCCTACAAGTTACCTTTTATCTTTCTTAAAGAGATTGGGAAATATACATAGCTTCCTTGTTTTATCAAATAAACAAAAACCCATTTGGATGCCTCTACTTGTAAAGTGAAAATGTAAATTCCCAGGTAAACTATCTATTCTTTAACAAGCCTGACTTCCAATTCACTTAAAGTTAGAAAGAGGACAACAGTGGGAATCTGAGTCAAGATTTCATCTGAAACACATTTTGTACCCATGTCTCAAGTTTGTAATATTATTTTCAGAATAAACAATACACCATGTATTGCCTTGTAGTGAATGCATGCATTTCCTTTTTCTGTGATGAGCCTGGATGTATAACTTTTGAATTATATATTTTCTCCTGTGTGGCAGTGTCCTTGGTTGGGTTGTGGGATCTTCTCTCATTATAACATTTCATGATGCTGTTTTCTCGATTGAGTTCTTCAAATTTATATATTTTCTAATTTCTTTATATTTGTTAGTATCAAAAGATATCAATTACTGGATGTAGCCTTAAAGCATATCTAATGTTTGAAATAAATGAATAATAGAGTGCGTGTACTTGAGCAGTAACATTGTTTGTGGAAATAATGTCACTTATATTTTACTGGTGAGCATGGGATTTGTCTCTGACATTACACACAGAATGTAATGGGGGACTTTTTCCACATCTATGTTTCTCAGAATAATCACTTGATCTGTACTTTTAGAACATTTGATCGTTACTAGTCCATGCCCTACAGCAATATTCTGGTTACCCGTAGGTTACCCATTGCACCAATTGCACAGCAAATTCAGTTTAAAATACTAACCATGACATACAAAGCCATCCACAACCTGTCCCCGCCATAAATCTCTGAACTCATCAGCCAATGCTGTCACACACGTAATCTCTGTTTCTCACAGGACCTTCTGCATCACTCTATTACCATCCAGTCTTCTCACAATCGCATCCAGGACTTCTCTTGTATATCACCCATATTCTCTAACAAAATTTGCCAACCACCTTCAAACATAACCTAAAAACCTAACTGTTCAGGATAACCTACAACAACCAATAACTGATCTGCTCCGTCACCTTTTATCTCTTTTTACCGTCCCCCATATAGATTGTGAGCCCTCACGGACAGGGTCCTCCTTCCACTTGTTTCCTGATCACAGTAGTTTTAGTGTTTTGTACTTCCATTTGTTCTTGTCTTGAGGTAATGTATGTGAACCCTTTGTCGATTGTACAGCACCATGTAATTAATGGTTCCTTTAAATACTTTAAACTAAAATGAACTTCTCATTCACAAGTAAATAATTCCCTGCCAAAACTTTGTCAAATATATACTATACTCAAAGGCAGCTTTGGCCACATGCACAATTAAATGGGGTTTTCCCACGAAAGAAAATTCTCACAGCTCAATCCCCTAGTGATGTTAACACAATAAAGATCATTTTAACCACTTATTTTATAATATTACTCAGTTGTATTGCTGTTTTAGCTCCTATCTCTCCCGTGGCTGCTCAGTGCAAAATCTCTAAGCAGTGGCGCAGAGTAATAATCCCCACTCCAAAGTTTATATAAGCTCCGTAGACACACACCATTTTACAGTCAGCCCTATACCCCTGATGATGCCAGGTCGGCGAAATATGTCGGGTGGGCATAGCTGAACTAAAATTTTAATCAGCAGTAGACAGTGAGCCTTAACTCTTATATAAGAAAAACGAGCATTAGAAATACTCTCTAGGAATTGTATGAGAAACACAGAGTTTAGAAAATCTAGTTTTTCTACAGGAACTAAAAGGGATAGGTCTATCCGTAAACCTGAGGCCAATATGCCTACCTAAAAATTACAGGGGGGAATTGATCCACCCCCCTGGGCCTTACCACCTCTATGTTTCAAGGGATAGTATCCCGTATATCCCTACGTATCAATATATCCTTATGAGTCTGGACACTGTCTGCTAGCGTTCTTAATACACTATTAGCACTGTTCTTAAGCAAAAATTAATAAAAGTTACATTTTAATACTTATTTGGCCTTGGTGGATCCAAAGAGGCTTTTTTGGTCGCTAGCCGGGCGACTATTGGAAAATTTTAAGTGTTATTGATGCCCCTATCCACCTTGTGCATACACCTCTAGGGTCAAGTTGATCCCCTTCTGGGGGTTAGTTTGTGTTTTTCTATCAGGCCACGGGGCACGAGTTTGTGTGACCCCGGGGAATCAGACCCCACTATCAGCACCCAGCGAAAGATATGGCAGGCTTTCTATCGCAAAAACCCAATTTTGAGTCACTCACTACTGAAGCACTTCAAGTATTCTCAACAAACGAAATCTCACTCAATCAGACAGACATTCATACTACATTTCAAAACCTACAACAAACATACAAACAGAATATACTGTAAGATCCTGGTGGGAAGTTGCGAGTTTTGAAACCTACTTGCAGCAAGGCCTAGTATATAAAGGCCTACGAATATCTATTGTTCCCAATTCTCACCGTGAGGACCCTGAATTCTTACGGGGTTGGGAGCAGTTATTGACTGAGAGCTCCTTGCGTATGATCAATTATCTGCTAACGTATGAACATACAGTGTTTGATAAAACAAATAAACGTTTATAAAAAGACCTTACAGAGATACAATCATTTGCGGGCTCCCCTGAATTTGGTTCTTTAGAACAAAAGCTCCAGAAAAACATTGAGAATTTAAAAAGAGAAATAAGGGACAAAAAACATTGAAAATATCTAAGTGACCGTAGAGATTTCGACACTGGTCAGGTCTATACGTGGAAATCTCGTCCACTAATCTCTCGTCATAACGACACAAGACCTGACTATTCAGAATCAAACTACTCTGGTGCAGAATCAAGTACGTCCTCTAAATCTAACAACTTTAGACACAGCAAAAGTAAATTTAGAAATAGAGACTCGCAACGACAACGCTCTAAGATATTTAATAATCAGAATTTTGACGCAGGCAAACAGGTTGCACGTAATAATTCACATTTTCCACCCACACAATGTGGCTCTTTGAACTCTACTGCTTCCTACTATGCTACTTCAGCACAGAGTTTCATGCAACCCACAATGGGCACAACGCAGCCAGATTCATTTCTTTTTGCCAATATGCCCCTAACGAACATGGGACCATTACGTGGGGCCTCTGGCTTCACCAGTCAAAATCAGATACCATCCAATATTCAAACACTGCAAAAAGGATACACTTTGCACATGTATCAGAACACGTTACCAAAGGTTCAACCGCCTGCCCCAATACCAACAGCACCTATTTTTTTAGGGACAAAGGGCCAGGGGCAACGGGAACGATGCAATACGAATCACAAGGGCCAGATGTAAACACATCAGACCTTGTAATCTTCAACCTCTCCACTTTTCAATTTACAGAGGCTCAATGAAGCCTCTTGGCAAGGGGCTTATCATTTACACCAACACCAGCGTTTGACCACTTTACCTGGGTGAAGGACAGAAACTTATTTGCACGCAAATTAGCGTTACATAAATGCCATCAGCCTAACAAACAGGATGCACGTACATTACAAAGTAGAGAGGAGGAATCTTTAGAAGCTTTAGAAGATCTAGCTCTAGAAAATGAACTAGGCCCTGGTGATACCAGACCCAGAGAGAGTGACCAGAGAAGACAAACTGGACCGTTCACAAGCCTTAAACCCAGGTCTAGAACAACTCCCACCTTTGCCCAATATCAACATGTTGATATGTTTGTCAAACTGGTCACAGCAGAAATCAAACAAATAAAACCCTCCAAAACAAGGATTGCCTCTAACCTGTCGCCTAACGAACAACTGGCACTGTCTGAACTGAAGAATAACCCTAATATAGTGATAAAGCCTTCAGATAAAGGTGGTAATATCGTAATACAAGATAAGAAAGATTACATCAACATGGCCAGAAGACTCCTAGATGATCCTGAAACATATGCTCGCCTGGATAAAAATCCTACTGCGTCCTTTCAAAGCGAACTCAAACTTCTCCTGGATGGAGCCCTGAATAATGGACTCATATCCAAAGACGAATATGCTTTTATGTTCAACCCAGCACCAACCACGGACACTTTTTATGCACTGCCTAAAGTGCATAAGAAATGCACACCGATGCCAGGGAGGCCTATAGTCTCAGGGAATGACAACCTAACCCAAAATGCTAGCGTGTACATTGACCAAATCTTGGCACCATTTGTTGAGAGTCTCACCTCTTTCCTTAGGGATACAAAAGATACTATATCATGCCTACAAGACATAAAGATCTCGAACAATGTCCTATTGGCATCATTAGATGTAGAAGCTCTTTACAGTAGTATCCGTCATGACCTAGGTCTTAAAGCAGTAGCTTACTTTCTGTCGACACGTGGGGTACATTACCAGGCACACAATCACTTTACTTTGTCACTTTTGGAATTTGTGTTAAAGCACAACTATTTTCTGTTTGAAGGGACTTATTTTTGCCAGATAAAAGGCACTGCCATGGGCACAGCCTGTGCCCCCAACTATGCAAATTTATTTTCAGGGTGGTGGGAATCCACGATTGTCTTCTCACAAACCATGGAACAGTACATGGACTGCATTCAATTCTGGGGTCGTTTCATAGACGACGTGCTTATACTTTGGGAAGGGGATAAATGCACCTTTGAATCTTTTGTTAGTGCACTTAATCAAAATGAAATTGGCATTCACTTCACCTCTGAAATACACTCCAATCAAATTAACTTTCTTGATCTCACAATATCGGTATCACCTACAGGAAGCCTGGATACTAAGATCTACAGAAAGCCCACCTCTACAAATAATTTCCTGGATTTCCACAGCTGGCATCCACCAGCTCTTAAAAAGGGAATCCCAGTGGGACAGTATTTAAGAGCAAGACGCAATTGCTCAGACGAGATATCTTTTCAGAAAGAATGCAAAGACCTCTACCACAGGTTTAGGAGTAAACATTATCCGTAACAGGCTCTTAAAACAGCCTATAATCGAGCCAGACATCTACGCCAAGAAAACCTTTTAAGACCAAAAAGAGCGACTCAAGAATCCCCAATTTGATGCCTACACACATGAAGTGACTAACATCATGAAAAAATACTGGCCACTCTTGAGAGCTGATTCTGACTTGAATAAGATCCTGAGTCCCTACCCAAAGATCACTTTTCATAGAGGTCCCAATCTACGTGACCACTTAGTTCATAGCTACTTGGATCACAGACCCAAACCATCAGGGAATTGGCTCACTCAAGCCACTACAGGGTCACATCCCTGTGGCAATTGTTCCATTTGCCCATTTTTACCTCGAGTTAAGGACTTTACAAATCCGGTAGACAATAGGAACTATAATATCCGGCAGTTTTTCAACTGTCGCAGTTCTGGAATAGTGTATGTTGCCAGTTGCCCATGCCCTAAACTCTATGTCGGGAAGACCATTCAGGAATTCCGAAGACGAATCTCTAAACATCTTAGTACTATTCGCAATGGAGAAGATACACCTAAGAAAGATGCACGATGGCAATCTCGACTGCATAAAATTTTGGGGTCTACAACATGTAAAACTAGGACCAAGAAAGGGGGACCTGAACAAAAAACTTCTAAAAGAAGAGACAAAATGGATATATAGGCTTGAAAGCCTTAGTCCAAATTGACTCAATGAGGGCTTTTCGTTCTCATCTTTTCTTTGATTCTCAATTAATACTCTATCAATTTAAGCTTATATCAAACACCTAAAATTGTACTAGATTAGCCTTGAATCATATCCATAACCGGTGCGTCCCCTGTAAATCTTACTTCAGATATAGCTTATTGCTGAGAACAGCATTTCTAGGAGCATAAATCTAAATTTTTGCAGTGTTTTTAATTTATTTTATGTAAGGCATTCACCATACGGGTTTATTAATTATTTTATAGTACGGGTTGTTACGGATGTGGCGATACCTAATATGTGTTTGTAATATGGTTTGTGTGGTGAGTTTCACTTTATAATGTTTTTGGGAGTTTTATTCTATATGGGATATTCAGGGGACTGTTATTGTGTTTGACTTGCCATGGAGACAGGGACAGGGGTGTAGATTGCCATGGGGTAAGGTGGTGAAGCCTTTTAGACACTGCAGTTATATTTGACCATAGCGCCTAAAGGTTTAAACAGCCAAGATTGTGACTATCACGTTCCCGGCTGCCTGTGCAAATGCTTGGCTGTCACATACAGCCAGCCTCCAACATGGATCGCAGGGCTCTGCCTCTGAGCTTGTGCAATCTCCATGATGTTGGGGAATGTCATGGTGCACTAAATACAAACTCACCATGACATTCCCCATCATCATGGTGTTAACGGGTTAAACTGCCTCATAGGTTTTGTGTAAATACACATTAAAAATATTAATACATTAATTGGCTTCTTTTGAAATGATCTCCATTGTGTTTTAAATTTAGAAAATTGCAAAAGGTGCGAGTTGCAACATTACATCCTGCACACTACCGTATTTAGTATCATGTTTTGTTACAGTAAGTGTATTTGGATGGATTCTACATGAAAAAAAATAGCATATGTCTTATGGGTATTTGACACTATGCTTTTTTCTACAACTGTATGCAACAGAAAGATATACTAGGCGGGGAACAATGGGATTCATATCAAATGTGAGCAAACGTATAGACAGATAAGTGTATACTGTACATCTGGGACATATCGTCATATGGCAAATTCTAAATGATTCTACTAAATGTCATAGCTACGATGGACTGTTTATATCACAACTTAGGGATAGTAGCCAAGAAGGGTAAATTCCATTACAAGTATGTGAGCTGGTACTTTCTTTGCACCGTATGTATGTAGGTATGTGTTTGGCTGTGCCTGTGTTTGTGTGCCTCTTTATCTTTTTTTGTGAGTAAGCACTGTATTTTGAGACCCCACCAAACTGACATCTGATACAAATACCATGACTGCATACACTTGCAATTGTATCTGATATACACTGGGATTAAATGTTCCTTCTTGAGTTAAAGGTAATAAATGAATTTGCAGATCAGTTGCTCATTTAAAAGATATTTATAGCACACAACAAAGGGAAAACATCTCTAAATTTAAAAGTCTGCTACCTCTGATATGGAGAAATGAAAGATTTTTCCACAGCAGATAAGGAGGCAGACTGCTAATGTCTTTAGAGATCATTCTGCGGCTGATATAAAAATAGCTGTAAATTATTTGTAATACCATCTGGGCTTATATAGAGATAGTAACTCAAATAAACACAATGTGCACTGCCTTGAATAAATCACAGCAATTTTAAAATTAGTTTGGTATTTGAAGGGGAGCCAATCTAGTTCCCTTAACAATTGCATAGATTGCCTAGTCAGCATAGCATGAGTCAAAATCCTGGCAGTTAGCCTTCTGAAAGTGTTAGATTCTGTGAAGAGTTTTCTCAGGAAGGCTATAAATTCGGGCATCTCCATCATAAAGCTCTAACCAAGTTGTTAAAAACATGACTTACAGTTCAACAGAAGTCGCTGTTACTAGTGGATGAAATGTTGGCAGAGATTCAGAAAATGTTTGAAGAACAAAACATGACTTCCTGTGACATTGTGAAACTTGAGACACAATGAAAGGTATAATAGGAATGCTGGAGATAATGTGCTATTCTATAATTATCCAATGAGTACATCAATAAAATGCCATTATTAGTTGAGCTGAGATGAAATCTCAAACACAAATCATCAGCGTTTCTTCTTCTTTCTTTTTTTAACATATTAAATTAAATTAATTTAAAGGTGAAAAGGCCAATTTACAAGTTGGGATCATACAAAAGTGAATGGTAATCTGATATGATAATTATCTCCTTATTCATGGTTCATAAATCCGAGGCTCTTCAACTAGGGTTTATGTGTTTATTAATTTTCTGTACAAAGTAATTGTACTCTTAGAGTCCAAAATGGTGATCAAAACCACTGGCATAATGCCAGCAGGTGTTTCACATAGTTGGGCTGCTTTATACAGCTTCATTTCATCTTCCGTCTAGATCATATTTCAGTTTTGCTTTCCATTTGGGGATGTGTGGGACACAAGGATGTGACATATGTCACTGTATAAGCCTACAAACGTATACATTGTCAATAAGTGCTCATTGAAAAGAAAAAATAAATAAATTAACAATCTATGGTATAAAAGTAAATTTAAGTTTACAGCTAGCAGCTCTAATAGGATAAAAGATACACATTGGGCATGTGCATGGAAATCTTTATATACAGTCTGCATATGTGATGAATGTTTTGTAGAAATGTAGTTAAATAAAATAAAGTTGAATACCTGAAGATCTTAATGTAGCCTTCATGACCTATTTCATTTTGCACACACTTTGCATAAATTAATAGAAAATAAAGCCTTATTTTAGTGCAATTTTGGCTTGTAATTGCACAATTATTTGCGCCCATATACACGCAAATCAATGTCAAATAAGGCGCAAACATTTGGAACCAGTAGAAATACACTGAGACAAATACTGCTGGAAAAAGATGCTAAAAATTGTGCAAACACCCTAATACTCACTATAAAAAATATGCACTAAGATTACAATCAAAAAAGGTCCATCAGACTAAAAAAATCTGCCCCAATATGTCTGCCCCAAATTTGTAAAATATCATAGCAAATAGAGATGAGTGGATCTGAACTGCAATGTTTGGGTCCCCAAACCCAGACTTCAACCAGGCTCACCCTCAATGGTAACACCTGCAATTGGTACTGAGACAGAAAAAGAAGTATTTCCTCTTTGCTATTAGACAAACTGAAGCAAAGAAAAGTTTGGTTCGGGTACCCGAACCTGACCACAAACCTGTGACACTTGGGATCTGTGCTGTAATCAATCAAAGGTTAACCCTTTGAATGCATTGAAAGGATTAAAACCTGTAATTGGTTCCAGCACTGATTGCAAGTGTTACCAGTGGGTGTTCACGTTCGGTTACCTGCACTGAGCTTTTGTTGAACGTTTGGCCAAACACAGCACCTAAACGGGTCTTCTCGTCACCAATAGCAAAGATGAGAATTCCTTTTTCTCCAGCTATTAGATTCTTTTGAATGTTCCCTATCTTGTAAACTGAAAATTTCATAAAAAAATCTCTGCTCAATTTATTATGGTCTTCTAAGACACACACAAGTTCCCACAGGTATCAATTTACAGGCGGTCCCCAACTTAAGGACACTGGACCTACAGAAAACCCCTGTATACAGACAGACCTCTCTCTCCACTGTGACTTCTGGTAAAGCTCTCTGGATGATTTACTTCTGTCCAAGGCTGCAATGATGTAAGGTGTCTGTAATGAAGCTTTATTGGTAATCTTTGTTCCCATGACAGCACAAATTTTTTTTTCTGGAGGTACAATTATAAAATATACCAGTTTCGACTTACATAACAATTCAACTTACCTTATATACTCAAGTAAAAATAGTGCTAAATAATGCTAACTTGGCTTATACTCGAGTCTATAAAAATTAACACTGTACTCACTTTTTCAACGCCCCCCGCAGGTGCTCTGCTTGCTTTGGCTGCTAAGGGTCTTTGGGTCCTCCAGCTCCTCTTTAGGTTTCTCTGGCTCCTCTTTAGGTTCCTCCTGCTCCTCTTTGGGTTTCTCCGGCTCCTCTTTGGGTTCCTCTGGCTCCTCTTTGGGTCCCTAGGCAATAATCTGTGTTTGCTATATAGTTGGAGAATGGGCTGTCTATAAACTAAGGGCAGGGGCTTGCAGGCTACATACTCGGGGGACAGGGGCTGGCAAACTATATAGTGTGGGGCTAGCAGGCTATATACTGGGGCAGGAGATGGTTGTATACTGGGGGCAGGAGCTATCAGGCTATATACTGTAGAGCAGGGGCTAGCTGGCTATATACTGGGGGGCTGGGGGCTGTCTATATAATGGGGGGTAGGTGTTTGGGGTATACTAGGAGGCAGGGGGCTAGCCAGATATATAATGGCTGGTGGCTGTGACCAATGCATTTCCCACCATCGAGTCAATAGGTTTTCCCAGTTTTTTATGTTAAAATTTGGTACACTCGGGTCAGCTTATACTCGAGCACATATGGTATATACTTCTTGCACATATAGTTGGAGAATTTTACAGTAAAGTAAGGACATGGTAAATGCTGATAATTGTAAGTTACAAATCATCCCACGTTACTTATTACATAGGTGCTGTTCGCTACCTATCTAGAATGTTCAATTTGCTACTGTTGCTTCTGAATAAGAGATTGTCAGGAAGCAGAATATCCTGTTTCTTCCTTGTGTTGTCCATTGGAGACATTACTAATAACAATAATAATAAAACACTTGCCACTCCGTTTGATGATGCAAAAATACAGAATTTTATTGGTGTACAAAATATGACAATGCTTCTTCAGACACGGATTGCAAGGTGTGGAACAGGATAATGATGAGCAGCTGTGCGGCAAGAGGCAGTAGAAAGACATCAAGTACTGCTGTCAAGTATGTGTTGTTTTAAATCTAAACGCAAGTAATACTCACCTTTTTGACGACCATCCACAGGTCCTCTTCTTACTTCTAGCAGCGGCAGGTTCGTGCGCAGTGGCTGCGTACAGATTATGTCATCAGCATCTTCTGACATCATAGTGTGTGTGCAGCCAGCATAGGACCTGTCACTGCCGGCACACATACTATGATTTTAGTGGCTGACGTCATAGTGTGTGCGTGGCCAGTGTGCACAGTTCTGTAACTGTAAGAAGACCTGTGCGGTGGGGGTTGTCAGAAAGAGTATTGTCTTTATTTTTATTGTGCTGGTTAAACTGGGGGCTGGCTATATATGGGGGTTCTCCTGGCTGACTATATACAGGGCTGGCTGACTATATACAGGGGCTGAGGATGGCTATACTGATGGCTGATTGGCTACATACTGAGGGCTGGCTAGCTATATGTTTGGGCTGGCTATATACTGGGGGCTGGCTGGCTATATACTGGGGGCATGAAGCAGCTATATACTGGGTGGATGGTTGGCTATATAATCATTGGCAGGGGATGGTTAACTATTTACTGGGGGACAGGGGCTGACTAGCTATTTACTTGGGGGCAGGGGTCAGGCTGGTAATATACTTGGGGCAGGGGCTGACTAGCTTTAAACTGTGTGGTGGGAGGCTGGCTGGCTAGTTTTATGCTGGTAGTCTTGGGGCTGGCTAGCTATATACAGGGGACTGGAACCAATGCATTTCCCACCATAGGCTAATACTCAAGACATTCAGTTTTCACTGTTTTTTTGTAGTAAAATTACATATTTTGGTTTATATCCGGGTTGGCTTATACTTTATATTCTTCTTTCTTTACAGGTAATTATATGATTACATCCAATTGATCACACATTTGTTTGGCAGATTCCCTTACACATTCCATAGCAAAGCAGCCCACAACTGGTTTTCGTCTATTAATAATGCATGCACAATGGAAGTTAACAGAAGCTCCATTCATGTCTATGGGGAATGGATGGTGCACAGAATGCCTTCTTTTTACCCTCTGTTTTTAGTTGCCATTATGCCATTTTTAAATTAAGTTATAAGGGAAAGCCTGGCTACGAGTGTGAACTGAGCCTTATGAGCCTTCTGCTTATAGCTGTTCAATGATGTCATGGTAAGCTAATTTGCCATCCAGTAAGTTATGCAGCTTAGAATACGGTTGCATTATTTTGTGATTTAGAAGCCTGAAGTTTCTGTAGCAGAACCCACTTAGATAAAACCTAAAACGAATCCCCTTCCTCATTAATAATAATATAATTTTATTATATATTTTTTCAATTTCTCAAAACATTATCATTGCAAAAAGTCTAGAAAACATATTTAACAATTAAACTTTCTTTTTTTTAATTGTTTTTTTATTGAGTTTTTTAAATGACAAAACATAAGATCCACGGAGTGTACAATTAGATATAAGCATACTTAGAACAGCTCAACACGCTGAATTCAAGAGACATATGTCAATGTATATAGCAAGGTACAAAATCAACAAATGCAGATCAAAAATAGAGAGCTGATGTGAGGCGGTCCTAATACAAGGACCCTGATATGAATACCCCTGTAGTCAGGGTAGACCCCCAAATAATGGGAAACTATAAAATTTTCAATATCTTAACACTAATTAGCAGCCTTTATATACTTCTGTGGTCAGTTTGTTTGGTGGTTTGCAGCCAGATCTTGTGCAGTGAGCTCTGCAGATTTTTGTGGCAGATAACTTTTAAAAAAGCATTAGCAAAGCGAGTGTATGAGCTTGGCAGCGAGTGTGCATTGATCTGAAGTGTGTGCAGTGTCTTAAGTGTGACTTACGTTTAAGGGACTTAAGTTTGAGGGGCTTTAGCAGGTAACTTCTGTGTTCTGTGTTACTTTGACTGTAAATTCTTCTTTCTGTGCATAATTCTATTGTAATCCCCATTAGAATAATGGACTCCATAAGTGGCATTGCTACACGGTGTACATCCTGTGCCATGTATGCTTTCCTTGAACTGCCGTTCGAGGGGGAATACTGCTGTGTGGGGTGTGTGAAAATTGCTCATCTGGAAGCCCAGATTCTGGATCTAAATGAGCAAGTTTCAAGGCTGCGGGCAATTGATAATATGGAACGAAGTTTGCTGCTCCTGGAGCACAAACTCTCTGGGGAAGATGGTTGTGGGGAGGGAAGTATGGAGGTGCAGAGTGAGGGGGCAGCTAGTTGGGTAACATGTAGAAGGCGGGGTAGAGGGAAGAGTTGTAGAGAGTCTAGTCCTGATCTGGTGCATCCCAATAAGTTTGCCAGGCTGGCGGATGAGGGGGATATCAGCTCTGGGGTAGCAATGCTGCAGAAAGATGTGGCCGCTAGCAACCAGGGGAATGTCTGCTCCAGTAAGAAGGGTAATGGGAGCACATGCAAGGTCAGACAGGTGCTGGTAGTGGGAGATTCCATTATTAGGGGAACACACAGGGCAATCTGTCACAAAGACCGTGCATACCGAACAGTGTGTTGTTTGCCGGGTGCTCGGGTTCGGCATGTTGCGGATCGGGTTGATGGATTACTGGGAGGGGCTGGTGAGGAACCAGCGGTCATGGTCCACATTGGCACTAATGACAAAGTAACAGGTAGGTGGAAGGTCCTTAAAAATGATTTCAGAGATTTAGGCCATAAGCTCAGGGCAAGGACCTCAAAGGTAATTTTCTCCGAAATACTGCCTGTACCACGTGCCACACCAGAAAGGCAGCGGGAGATCAAGGAGGTAAATAAGTGGCTCAAAGGTTGGTGTAGAAAGGAGGGGTTTGGGTTCATGGAGAACTGGGCTGACTTTTCTGTGGGCTACAGGCTCTACAGTAGGGATGGGCTGCACCTCAATGGGGAGGGGGCCGCTGTTTTAGGGGAAAAAATGGCTAGAAGGTTGGAGGAGTGTTTAAACTAGAGACCTGGGGGGAGGGCAACTACACTTGTGCAGGGCAAATAGACGGTGTACATAGAGAGCTGGGAAGAGCCATAGTCCATGGGGGAGGAAGGGGGGCTGGAATGAGATTGGGGAATAAGGACAAAAGGAATACGGACAGGGAAAACCATATAAAGTGTATGTACACAAATGCCAGAAGCCTCACAAACAAAATGGAGGAACTGGAACTCTTGATGTTGGAACGGAAATATGATATAGTGGGTATCAGCGAGACATGGCTGGACAGTAGCTATGACTGGGCTGTTACTATAGATGGTTATAGTCTTTTTAGAAAGGATCGTATAAATAAAAAAGGGGGAGGGGTTTGTTTATATGTGAATTCTTGCCTCAAGCCCGTCTTGCGAGATGACGTCAGTAACGCAAATGTGGAGTCCCTATGGGTGGAGATAAGAGGAGGGAAAAATAAAAATAAAATATTACTAGGGGTTTGTTATAAGGCTCCAAATATAATGGAGGCAGCAGAGGAAATGCTGATAAGTGAAATGGATGCGGCTTCAAAGCAAGGTGAAGTACTTATCATGGGGGACTTCAATTACCCAGATATCGACTGGGGGGCAGAAACATGCAGGTCCTTCAAAGGTAGCAGGTTCTTGTCAACAACAAAAGACAATTACCTGTCGCAACTAGTCCTGGAGCCAACAAGAGGGGGGGCACTGCTGGACCTTATCCTTACCAACAGACCTGATAGGGTATCAAAACTACAGGTTGGGGGGAACCTGGGGAATAGTGATCATAATATTATTGATTTTGTATTACACTTTACTAAGCACGTTAGTGAAGGGGCAACCAACTCTCTAAACTTCAGGAGGGCAAATTTTCATCAACTAAGGGAAGACCTAAAAGGCATAGACTGGGATAATGCTCTCAAAGACAAAAGCCCCCCCCAAAAATGGGACTTTTTCTCATATATTCTGAAAAAGTCCTGTGAGAAACACATACCTTATGGGAAAAAGCATAAAAGGAACAAGAAAAACCCTATGTGGCTAACTAGTCTTGTAAGGAAAGCAATAAGCGAGAAAGATAAAGCGTTTAAGGTGCTAAAACGTGAAGGTAGCGATGAGGCATTACAGGATTATAGAGAGAAAAATAAATCCTGTAAAAAACAGATAAAGGCCGCAAAAATAGAGACTGAAAGAAATATTGCCAGGGAGAGCAAAAATAATCCCAAATTATTTTTCAAGTATATAAATGATAAGAAACTAAAAACAGAGAGTGTGGGTCCCCTTAGAAATAACATGGGGGTCATGGTGGAAGGAGATGAGGAAAGGGCCAATCTACTGAATGTCGCCTTCTCAACTGTCTTTACCCAGGAAAATCCCCTGGTGGAAGACACAATGAGGAATAATGTAAATTCTTTTTATAATGTCAACAGTTTAACCCAGGAAGAGGTACGGCGCCGCCTCGCAACCACTAAGATAGATAAATCACCTGGGCCAGATGGCATACACCCCCGGGTTCTGCATGAATTATGTACGGTGATAGACAGACCGTTATTTTTAATATTTGAAGATTCACTGAGGACTGGTTATGTTCCACAGGAATGGCGCATAGCAAATGTGGTACCAATATACAAAAAAGGATCAAATAGCGATCCTGGAAACTACAGACCCGTAAGTCTAACTGCTGTGGTGGGGAAAATATTTGAGGGGTTTATTAGAGATGCTATCCTGGAGTATCTCACTGTGCACAACCTTATAACCCAGCGTCAGCATGGGTTTATGAGAGATCGGTCCTGTCAGACTAATCTGATTGGTTTCTACGAGGAGGTAAGTTCAAGACTGGATCTGGGGGACGCTGTGGATGTTGTATATCTGGACTTTTCAAAGGCATTTGACACCGTGCCACATAAAAGGTTGGTATATAAAATGAGACTGCTGGGAATAGGAGAAAATCTGTGTATCTGGGTAAGTAATTGGCTTAGTGATAGAAAACAGAGGGTGGTCATTAATGGCACATTCTCAGATTGGGTTGATGTTACCAGTGGAGTGCCACAGGGGTCAGTATTGGGGCCACTTCTTTTTAATATTTTTATTAATGACCTTGTAGTGGGTTTACACAGTCAAGTTTCAATATTTGCAGATGATACTAAGCTGTGTAAAGTAATAAATACTGAGGTCGATAGTTTAGCATTACAGAGGGATTTGTGGAAGCTTGATGGATGGGCAGAGAAATGGTTGATGAGGTTTAATGTAGATAAATGTAAAGTTATGCACTTGGGCCATGGAAACAAAAAGTATAATTATGTTCTAAACGGTCAATTACTTAGTAAAACTGAAGCTGAAAAGGACTTGGGCGTATTGGTGGATGGTAAACTTAATTTTAGTGACCAGAGCCAGGCGGCTGCTGCTAAAGCAAATAAAATAATGGGATGTATCAAGAGAGGAATAGATTCTCATGATAAAGATATAGTTCTGCCCTTATACAAATCCCTGGTCAGACCACACATGGAATATTGTGTACAGTTTTGGGCACCAGTGTATAAAAAGGATATAGTAGAGCTGGAACGGGTGCAGAGGAGAGCAACCAGGATTATTAGGGGAATGGGGGGACTAGAATACAATGACAGATTACAAAATTTGGGACTATTCAGTTTAGAAAAAAGACGACTGAGGGGAGACCTCATTACAATGTACAAATACCTGAACGGACAGTACAAGGATCTCTCCGGGGATCTTTTTATACCTCGGCCTGCGACCAGGACAAGGGGGCATCCTCTACGCCTAGAGGAGAGGAGGTTCTACCATCACCATAGACAAAGGTTCTTTACTGTAAGAGCAGTGAGACTATGGAACTCTCTGCCGCAGGAGGTTGTTATGGCCGACTCTATGTACATGTTCAAGAGAGGCCTGGATGACTTTCTGGAGAGAAAAAATATCACGGGTTATGGGGATAAAACATTTATTTAATTCTTGAAGGTTGGACTTGATGGACTTGCGTCTCCTTCCAGCCTTATATACTATGATACTATGATACTATGATACTTAACACTGACATTTTTTTTACATACTTTTACATTGTATGGCATTTAAGTATTGAGATAATTTATGGACATGTTCGATAGATGTCCAGGAGGCATGACACTAGTCTTTTAAACAGTGACAACACATTATAACTTTGCTTTCCACTATCCCAGTGCAGTGCAGTAAAGAGTATTTATTACAATTTTATCTGGGTGATAAGCGTTTTGTCAAATTATCATAGTAATTCTGAGCAATAAATGAGCAGCAGAATTAATATGCTATGATACTTTATTAAATCATTTGCTATAACAGATCTGATTTTACATACATATAAATGGGTTTCACTTTGACATAATTTCAGATAATTCACAAAAGTATCATTCATATCTAGTGCATCTTGCCAAATTCGTGCTTCTAAAGACATTACATTGCCCTTGAAATTTACCATCCTGACAGATAGTTCTTAAAATCTTTAGGGATTAAACAAATATTAATTCATTATTAGATACAGAAAAAGTATTTTAGTGATTTCATCAGTAAAATATATAAAACCTGTGACACACATTATGATTTTTTTATAATCAGTTGTTTAAGATTGTCTCATATTCTAAAATATGTAAATATGTACGTGCATTTCATTTGGATTTTTTTTTCCAATAAATTAGAAACTATGGGACTATGACTACATCAGTTAATTTAAAATAATTCTATTAAAACATGCCATTCCCAATTTCTACCCAAGCAAAGGAAAGAATTCAACTCTGAACTGCAGGATGTTAAACAGGACATGAACAGGTCAGGAATGTTTAGTTTAACTTACTGTTTATACTCAAGTATAAGCCAAGATTTTCGTCCCACTTAGTGCTGGGCCCCGACATCTTCTCCTTCCTGAAGCACCCCTTTGGGTTCCCAGCCGGGCCAGCAGATGCATGTCTATGCGATCTGCCGACACAGAAACTATGATGTGGCAGTATCTGACGTCATAGTTTGTGTGCTGATGGACCGCATAGGGGTCCATCTGATGGTCCGGACAAGAACCCGAAGAGGTGCTGCCGGGAGAAGATGACGCCGAAGAGTTAGTACTAACTTTATTTTTTAAAGGGAACACTCTACTGGACAATACATTAATGGGGGCACTCTGCTGGACATAACATTTATAGGGGCACTTTGCTGGACAGAGGGACTGCTTTGGATATTTTATACATGAGGGGAGACTACTGGACATTTTATTCATGGGGGAGACTACTGGACATTTTTTAGAGAGTAGCGGCTGCTTTTCCCATCCTAGGCTTGTACTCGAGTCAATACGTTTTCGCAGCATTTCGTGGTAAAATTAGGTGCCTCAGCTTATACGTGAACTTATATGGTACTCATGTTGGCCCCAGCTGTGGACATTCTTTAAAAACTGGTAATATCTGCCTTGCCTGATATATAACAACACACAGACACCTGATGGTTGCCTGACTGATTGCATTGTTTACATCTAATACCTACCATTAGCAGTGGTAGGTTTCCTTTAAGAGGATTCTGGGCACAATTATCCCTGGTGGATTCCTGGGATTAGGATGTCTCCATTTGATAACTTCTTGAAACTTCTTCATGGACCATCTTCAACAGCTCCAGCTTCTGACTGTAATTCATAATTAATAATTCCTTTATTTGTATAGTGCACACCAATTACACAGCACTACACAGAGCTTGCCAAATCGGTTGCTCAATTTCTGCAGTGAACATTTTCAACCACCTTTGAAACAGTCCTTCCACAGGGTCTGTATCAGACTTCCATGGATACTGATGGTTGTGTAAGCAAGGTACTGACTGTTACAGGAGAGGTGCATGATGCAGCATATTGTTCTTGACCAAGGCATGGTATTAGGACGGCCATTAGCTCAGCTTTCTTCTGGCACAATTCCACAATTATCACTTTATCAGGGTTGCAATGGTCAGCTTTTCCAGCTCATGTCTCCGCATTCTGGTCAATAGTTCTATCTCACTGCTTCCATTAAAGTCTGTCATGAAAGGCCCAAGCCATGAGCAATGTTTTTTGAGGTTTATTCCAATACAGCAACCAGCTGACACATCACACCATGACACACCAGCATGTCCTATGGAAATGCGTCACAGCTTGCTTTCCATACAAAGGCTCATTAACAACTCCATGTTACACACGAAAACCCACAAATAGATACAGCCCCAGTGCCACTCTGCTATCTGGTTATCACCTAGTACGGGATGGTGGGAATTTATGTCCCTAGAAGAGAAATCCCCCAATGGAATGTTAAATTGGATTGTATTTGTATTTGAATGATTATAAGTGTATACACGCCTAATACATGTAACATACACCATATATGTAGGCAACGAAGGCTCAAAAAAGGGAGTGTCTGGATGGAATAACTTTACAAATAATGGGGCTCATTTACTAAGGGCTCCGCAGCCGCACTTTCGTCGGTTTTCCCGACTTTTTCGGTTTTCGCCGAATTCCGCCAGGATTTTGGCACATGCGATCGGATTTCGGTGCAATCACGCCAGCTTTCACGCAACAAAAATTCGGGGGGCGTGGCCATCGGAAAACCCGACGCATTCGAAAAAACCATGGAATTTAAAAAATTAAGTGTGTCACAAAATCAAGCACTCACATGCACCGGGAAGAAGAAGGTGAACTCCGGTGTACCTCGACGCAGCAATGACACCTGCTGGAAGTCGGCTGCATGAGCTTGCTGAATCGCCAAAAGACCTGACTCGTTGTCGGAGAACGCGCCGCTGGATTGCAACAGGACCCTGTAAGTAAATGAGCCCTAATATGTTTTTTCATAGAATGTTGAAAGCATTGGGGGAAGCCCTTTGATCACCAGCATAAGAAGGAGTGTAGAATATAAAAACAACAATGAGGGGCATTTATTATTTTTGGCAAAGGGTGGTGATTGAACCATCTCTCTGGCACCGGTGATTTTACAAATAAAGAAGTGTGCACTGGATAAAGGCTGGACTGTGAGTGTTTTTCTCTATTGGAGCTTTGATACCTCAGCAGCGAGGTGGCCCGTTCCTATTCCTCCACACTAGGCATTGTGTCTGGAAGGTGAGCTTAACCCTTTTTCTTTGGCAATATAAGTTTGCAGACATGCTTTTAGCTGGGCTATTTTTGCCCCACAAAAAGCACTAAAAAAGTGCCAGAAAAATAGAAGCTCCAGAAAACTGGTGGTTTCACAAGCGACACCAAAATTTTGTGCCCATAAATAAAACAATTCAACAGTGTTGGAAAACACCTATATTATGGCGCTGACACTTCATAATTTCAGGACGCAGAACGGAAAAAAAACACTGACAGTTTTCCATTTGAAGGGCCACAATTAATGCCCCCCAATATCTGTAAGGGTAAACTAACCATTACATTATGTAAAAAGTGAGCTAACAGGGGAAGACAGTTTGTTAAAAGGATGGAGGAAAATACAGAGGATTACATCATCAAAAATCTATAAGAGTTACAGTGGAAATTATTATAAGAGCATACAGGGCCTTCAATCTGCCCTTGCAAAATGTAATTTTTGAATATAGAAGGGAATGTCCCAAATGTAATAAATTAAGGGCCAAAATTTTCCACTGTATTTGGTAATGTCCAGTGGTGCAAAAAATTTGGAAACAGATGGGACAATATATAAGTCCGGTACTTGAATAGACTGTTAGTTTAGATGTATGGACATGCATGTTTCATTTTCAGTATGATAGTAACATTAAGGGGAAAGATGCATTGTCCCACTTAGTATTTCTTTTAAAGTTTTTTGGATTGCTAACTTAAACCTGAATGTGTTGAATATGAATATGTTGATCTCTGCTCCAAATTGGATATTAATATATAAATATATATTATATAATGCGTACACAAACAACCACACAGACACAGCCATGGTCTCTAAGATTCTCTCTAGTTTATTATTGAACTACATGGTATTTATCTAGTATAAGGTGGAGAAGCCCTCTTAAGTATTATGCTTGGTTATTATTGGTTTATCCTCATTTGGTCATGTTTTCGTATATGTGTGAAGATAATTGCAAAGATGCAATGAACAACATGTCATGTGATATTGATTTACATGAGGCTCCAGTCTTCCTTCAAGGCCGTGTTGGAGATGTTGTTGTCTTGGAGGTTAAACCACGCAGGCACCACTCTGCAAAGCTTCAGAATATGAAACTGAGTTATGTCCAGAACAATTGTTATTTATTTATTTTTTTTTAAATAACTTCAACCATAAGATATAGTCATATCCATAACAGGAGCACTGCATTTTACCATATGTACCAACTTTATATCAGGTTGTAAATAGTTGGAAATTTTTTCAACATGCAATGGAATTAGAAAAATAGAACATTTACAACCCACTGACATGGTACATGTTTGAGAAGCCTGTGATAAAAAGGATTTTTTTTATCAAAATCAAGAACATTATACAATGTTTTGTTTATGTTTCTATTAAAATCTTTTGTTTTAAATGAGCACTTAATTTGTGCAAAGTATGTATGTTATAAATGTAAAAATTCAATTGAAAAAAAAAACATACATCATACAGCAGTCAGAAAATGCATACTAAAATACATCACAGTGCACTGTGACAAACTCTTTTGTCTGAAGTCTAGTACTTTCCATTATTGTTTTTGGATGGGTCTGGTTGTCACTTGGAATTAACAAGTCAGAACTACTTTCATAGGTAGTGACCTGTAGATTGACCTGCAGTGCCCACAAGTTGCTGACCCTTACATAGTTTATACAGCTTCTTTTATTATATTTTATAACCTTTAAACTACTCTAGCTAGTCGTCTTTTTAATGCTACAATTAGCACTAAACGGACAAACATTTGAAGTCTCTGAACATGCAGACATTTCACCGTTGGATATGTACAGATTTATTCTATCTATTTAATATTATTGTTCAGTGAAATTGTACTTGTTCGTAGGAATTTTGCATATCACAACTGTCCAGAAAATCAATAAGCAGGTCTAAACGACATGCTGATTTTCCATTCATAAATAACATACAGTATGTGAGCACATTTCCTTCCATTATTTTATAGCTGTACTTTTGCAATCATAATGCAGAATTTCCAAAGTAAAGCAAATTGTTTCCTTTCTCTGTAAACTTCCACCACAATAATTCACAATACTGTATGACTTAACCTTTACCTAATTGGTAGTGTTGCTATACATTGCATTTGAAGCCTTCCTCTCGGGCACAGAGCGCATTATCAGATTTATAGAACAGACTTAACAGGAAACCGGTTTAACTTGTTTGGGGGAATATGTGAAGTGAAATAAAGACTTTTCTGTAATTGTCTACAACGGTTATTGCTATGGCTAGGAAGATCTTATCATTGTGAATAGGAAATACTACATCATGGGAAGTTTCTCTCAAAGCAGGCGAGTTGTAAATAGTATAACTTGATTCCTAACAGGTATTGCCCAACTTTATAAGAAAACAGTAGTATATTTGGTCTGTTTTACCCTCACAAAAAAGAATGATATACTAGCCCCGCTATATACTAGCCCTGCATTAACAACTCTATTATATCTATATTGCAATCTCTTTCCATACATGTTTTTAAGGCAATGGTCCTACAATAGCTTCTATGTAAATACCTCTTCCAAAAAATCATTTTATTTTTGTTTTTTTTAACCTCTTGTTGAAGAATGAATGGCTGTAACTACAAAATTGTTGGAATGGAAGTTTAATAAAACATATTTTTGCCTCTGACTTTAGCATATTATGGTTTATATATAGTTTTTGTGATATAGAAAGTAGAGATTAGTAAGATTACTGTAAGATTAGTAATTAGATATCCATAATCAGAAGCCTAAAGAAAGAAATGGCCCCATAGATGGTTTACAGAGTCCACTTTAAATAATTTTAAATGATAGCGAACATTGTAAATAATAATAATAATCTTTAGTTATTTAGAGCAATCAAATTCCGTAGCGCTTTACAAATCATAGGGGACATATACAAATATAATATTACATTACAAAGTAGAAACAGTCATATGGAACAATAGGAGTGAGGGCCCTGCTCACAAGAGCTTACAGACTATGAGGATGAAGGGGTGACACAAAAGGTATAAGAGCTTGTATAAAGGTCCATCCATTCCTTATAAGGGAACAGTATAAAATAATTTAATGGTGAACGTGACTGCAGAGATGCCTAGATCTTGGTCTTTATCTGGTGTTTGCTGGTAATCAACACAGGGAAAAAAACCTTAATATTACAGACAAATTTATGGAAGCTGGAGTTGTGCATGTAAGTATGGCAAAAGAAGTTCAAAGGGAATGTATTGTGACAATATGATGTAATTTTAAAGGATTTTTAGATTTATTTAAAATCTGTAAGTAAAGGGAGTACCCAATCTCACCCAAGAGCACCTCTTACTCAAGAGCACCCCGGAACTAACCAAGGATAATCACGTACTAGGTAGCGCTGTTTCTCTCTGTCCCCCTCCCTTTTTCTCCACATATCCACAGTCATGAATGTTTTGCTTTAGGCAGGACTGGCATCAGCATTGGGCATACCCGGGCAAGTGCTGGGGCCCAGAGCAGCTGGCGGGGGGGGGGGGGAGGGGGGAGCAAATAAGGCCTTACATAAAGAACCCTTGATGGGTGCTGTTTTTTTTTAAAGTGAAGGGGGCTTTATGTAAAATACCCATGAGGGTAAAGTACCCATGAGTTTGGTATTATAAACTAGAGAATATTTTAGGGAACAGGAGATTGTTTTAGTTTCTGAATTTTTAATGCAGTCATGTGTGTTTACTGCAAAGTGGTCCACTGGGGCTCTGTCACCCAGAGGCCTGCTGAATCCTGGAGCTGACCCAGCTTGATGGTAAGGTTGCTGCCTTACAATGTAGCAAAAGAGGTATTGTTTCCATATACCATCCTGGAAAACTTATTTCCTTAGAAAAAGATTTGGGAATGTTGGTATACAATAAACTAGTGCCAGTCACATTAGGTTTGGGAAGGATTGAGATGATTGCAACATTGCCATTATGTTGTCATGTACAAATTGGCAGTGAAGCTCATCAAAAGTGGCTAGAATCTGCAAGCAAAATTAAACAAATTATTTATCTTCAAATATTTTTCTGAAAATTGCCATTGATTACTATTGCTGGTACATTTTCAAGAAGTTAAGTATTGGGTACAGAAAGTATTCAGACTAGAGATGAGCGAGTATACTCGTCCGAGCTTGATGCTCGTTCGAGTATTAAGGTACTCGAAACGGCTCGTTGCTCGGACGAGTATTTCCCCTGCTCGAGATCGAGCATTTAATTAAAAAAACACAGTGAAGAACAATGAAGAATAGAATAAAAACAGTGAACACAGTGAACACAGGATCATTTAAGTGAAAAACACAGTGAAAAACACAGTGAAGAATAGATTACAGATGTTCGGCACATCTGCTTACTTGTCGGAAGATACGCGCGGAACGGTGCGAACAAAATAGTATGTGAAGAACAATATATATGTGTGAAGAACACATTGAAGAACACAGGGAGCAGCACAGAGACACCGGGGAGCAGCACAGAGACACCGGGGAGCAGCATGGAGACATGGGGCAGCGGCAGCACGGAGACATCGGGGAGCAGCACGGAGACATGGGGCAGCGGCAGCACGGAGACATGGGGCAGCGGCGCCACGGAGACATCGGGCAGCGGCAGCACGGAGACATCGGGGAGCAGCACGGAGACATGGGGCAGCGGCAGCACGGAGACATTGGGCAGCGGCGCCACGGAGACATGGGGCAGCAAAGGCACGGAGACATGGGGTAGCAGCAGCACGGATACATGGGCTAGCAGCGGCACGGAGACATGGGCTAGCAGCGGCACGGAGACATGGGGCAGCAAAGGCACGGAGACATGGGGTAGCGGCGGCACGGAGACATGTGGCAGTGGCGGCACGGGGACATGTGGCAGCAAAGGCACGGAGACATGGGGTAGCAGTGGCACAGAGACATGGGGCAGCGGCGGCATGGAGACATGGGGCAGCAAAGGCACGGAGACATTTGGCAGCGGAGTCACGGTGACATGGGGCAGCGGTGGCACGGGGACATGTGGCAGCGGCGGCATGGAGACATGTGGCAGCGGCGGCACGGGAGCATGGGGCAGCGGAGTCACGGTGACATGGGGCAGCAAAGGCACGGAGACATGGGTTAGCGGCGGCACGGAGACATGTGGTAGCGGCGGCACGGGGACATGGGGCAGCGGAGGCACGGAGACATGGGGCAGTGGCAGCACGGAGACATGGGGCAGCGGAGGCACGGAGACATGGGGCAGCGGAGTCACGGTGACATGGGGCAGCAAAGGCACGGAGACATGGGGTAGCAGCGGCACGGAGACATGGGGCAGCAAAGGCACGGAGACATTTGGCAGCGGAGTCACGGTGACATGGGGCAGCGGTGGCACGGGGACATGTGGCAGCGGCGGCACGGGGACATGGGGCAGCGGAGTCACGGAGACATGGGGCAGTGGCAGCACGGAGAGATCGGGGAGACTTCAGTGGAAGAAGAGCAGCGGATCCCGGGACAGCGTATCTCCCGACAAGTAAGCAGATGTGCCAAACATCTGTAATCTATTCTTCACTGTGTTTTTCACTTAAATGATCCTGTGTTCACTGTTTTTATTCTATTCTTCACTGTTCTTCACATCTGCTAACTTGTCGGGAGATAATATACGCGCGGAACAGTGAAGAATAGATTGCAGATGTTTGTATACATCTGATAACTTATCAGAGGACATTCTTTTTCAGTTAATTAACACATTTTATTCCCGAACCATGGTCCCCTTGAAAAATGCTCGAGTCTCCCATTGACTTCAATGGGGCTCGTTATTCGAGACGAGCACTCGAGCATCTGGAAAAGTTTGTCTCGAGTAACGAGCACCCGAGCATTTTAGTGCTCGCTCATCTCTAATTCAGACACCTTTAAATTTTTCACTTGGCTGTTTTAAAGAAAGTTCTTTCTTTTGCTCATTAATGTACACTCTACACCCTATCTTGACAGAAAAAAACTGAAATGTAGCTGTTTTGCTAATTTATTAAACAAGGAACTTTGAAATATCATTATGTATATATATCTAATACCATATATGTATATATATATATATATATATACATATATGGTCATTAGAATTCAGACCCTTTGCTGCAACACATATTTAACTCACAGGCTGTCCATTTCCTTCTGATCCTCCGTAAGATGGTACTACACCTTCATTGGAGTCTAATGAAGGTTTAATACGCCCCTGTGTGGCAAGGTTACAAAATAATTTCTGCGGAACTTAAGTTTCGTAAAAGAACAGTAGTCTCCGTAATCCTTAAATGGAAGAAGTTTGGGGCGACCACAACTCTTCCTTCACCTGGTCCTCAAGCCAAACTACGCAATGATGGGAGAGAAGTATTGAAAGTTTTGAAGAAGATCCCCAAGATCACTGTGGCTGAGTTCCAGAGATGCAGTAGGGAGATTGGAGAAACTTCCTCAAAGTCAACTATCACTACAGTCCTCCACCAGTGAGGGCTTTAAGGCAGAGTGTGTTGACGGAAGCCTCTCCTCTGTGCAAGACATATAAAAGCCTGCATACAGGTTGCAAAAAGACTCATGACTCCAAGACTATGAGAAATAAGATTCTCTGATCTGATAAGACGAAGATTGAAGTTTCCGGTATTTATTCTAAGCGGTATGTGTGGAGAAATCCAGGCACTGCTTATCATCTACAAAATACAATCCCAACAGTGAAACATGGTGGTGGTAGCATCATGCTATGGGAGGGTGGGGTCAGCTACAGGGCCAGGAGGACTGTTTGCAATAGAAGGAAAGATTATTGCAGCCAAGTACAGAGATATCTTGTAGGAAAACCTTTTCCAGAGTGCTTTGGACCTTAGACTGGGCTGAAGGTTCACCTTCCAACAAGAGAGTGACCCTATGCACACAGCTAAAATAACGAAGCATTGGGTTCAGAACAAATCTATGACCATTCTTGACTGGACCAGCCAGAGCCCTGACCTAAACCCAATTGAGTATCTCTGAAGAGACTTGTAAATGGCTGTCTACCTTGCATCCTGAGGGAACTTGAGAGGATCTGCAGGGAAGAATGGTGGGAGGTCTCCAAATCCAGGTGTGTATTATTCTCATGACTCATGGCTGTGCTAGCTCAAAAGGTACATCTACTCAATACTAAGTAAAGGGTCTGAATACTTATAACCGTGTGATATTTCAGTTTTTATTTTTCATAAATTAACAAAAATATCAACATTTCAGTTTTTTTTATGTCAAGATGGGGTGCAGAGTATACATTAATGAGCAAAAAAAAGAACTTTTTTATGTTACCAATTGGCAGCAATGAAACAAAGAGTTAAAATTTTAAAAAGTGTCTGAATACTTTCCATACCCACTGTATATTGAAAATATATTAAAATTATATTGTCTCAGACATGTATCCACTGATTCCAGGAATTATGTTGTAGGCAATGAGCACAAGATACAAAAGTAATTATACTGCTGATTGGCGTTCTTCACATTGTATCACCACAGGTCCATATGGGTTTTTGTATCAGATGTTCATATTTCCGGAATAACCCTTTAATTTAGCATATTCTAATTATTGTCCACAGCATTGCTCTTCTTTTTGTTGCTAATAAACCTCTGTCACTTTAAAAAGAGACTATTTAGTTAAAGGAGACTAAAAACATATTCAACCCGATGGTATGACTTGTATCCTGACCTCCATTGATTTGGCATTGTTAACTGTATGTGACTCCCCCTTGGCAAAAGCATCCCTCAAGTAAAAAAGGTGTGCCTAAATATGACCAGTACCCAGCTGTCAGCCATGTGGTCTAAATATTATAAGAAGGACAATTAATCATTGTGTTTTTGTCTATATTTGGATAAATTATGCCTAGCCTAAACTATTATTTACAATAGGACTGAATTCATGAATTTGCAACTTTTTGTTTAGGCGCAAGTTTTGCACAAATTGGAGCCCTACCCTGGTCTATGTTGTAACTTTTTGGTCTTTTTGCGACTTTTCATGCAATTGTCGCCAACAACCCACAGAGTATAAGAAGACTCCCATCAGATTTATGAAGGGCCAAAGCCACTTTGATGAATCTGACTGCAGCAGAACTCCAAAGACAGACATAGAACATTGTAGTCAGCCAGTCTAATGATATATGACCCCCAATGTTTTTACTCAATGGACACCCATTCTCAGATTTGTGTTACTTTCAAATTAGAGCATTGCTAAATTGTATCCTCCAAAGGGACCGTAACATTGCAGATGAAAATTTTCTTCGATATTCCAATATCTGAATAATAAATCTAGTAACATTAATAATAATAATACACACAGGTATAAAGGGCCTATGTGAAGGGTCTTTGTTCACTAGTCTGTGTTTTTGGCTCGCAGACTCTAAGTTGCATTTATAGGCTCCTTTAAATTGATGTGATCTTTCTTCCTTAGAATACTTAGTGAAAATGAATTGATTTTATTCCACAGAATATATTTTTATGACACTCTAGGACTGATTTCTTACACAGAGTGATTATACTTTATCCAGAAGTGCAATATTAGAGTGGAGGAAAAAATGTCAAACTGGTTTATGATCTCTCTATGACAAAATCAGGATTGAATGGTATCAATTTTCTGCTGTAATGGGGAGGAAATAATTTGGTGCAGATGACTGAATAGATAAATGTATTTAAACGAAATTACAGACAAGATGAAAAAACACACTTTCAAGTATTTAAACCTCACCTATTATCTCACAATGATTTCAGGACACTCATGTCATTGTTACGGGTGGGTTAAATATGGTTTTATTTACTTGTAGAAATATATGGTCAACTTCAGGACTTACCTGTACTTTTAGGCAATAAACAAATAATGATCACTGTTTTGCCTATATTTGTGCAAATAATGTTACAATTTTTTTTTCTTAATACCTTGGGGAATTAAAGGAAATTGGGTGGATTTGGCAAGCTTTGTGTAGCTTACCTATTATTTGCAAACAATAAGAATGAGTAAAAAACACAATGGTAAACATATAGAAGTTTATTATTTCCAATAGAAAATCATCTTCATACATTCTTGGTATCGCCAGCACCTCAGCACTGTTGAGATCTTGCGTTAGGTAGGATCTTCATTCTATGATAGGATCTCCTCTTGCGACATCTCCCTCTGTTAGGTTTTAGCCTGTAGTGGTTGACTCACGGTAGGGGATTTCCCATCGTGTCATCACAGTGTACCACATGATAGCGGCTGAATCCCGCAATACTATGACGTGGTTTCTCAGAGCCCGGATGCGATGGTTGCTCTCGCTGGTCAGTACTCTATCTAGCGCACATTAAATGGTGATGTGATTGGGTGGTGGATATTTAAATAGGTGTTGTTCCGTGTTACCGGCACGGAATGTTCTTCTGAAGGTTATTCTTTTCTTTTTTGCTGTTGATATGCATTGTCCACTTTATCCCTTATAAGGGTATAAGTGTCTCTCAGCATTCTTTCCCTATTGTGGGATATTTTGCTAGTGTTTTTTTTCAATTTTTGGACGGACTCTGGTCCTATTATACAGCACTTTACAATTGTATGCAGGGGTCAACAAATACCTGTATCATGTTTACATCCAGGCAATGTGGAATTTTTGGTCTGTTTGTTACTCCTCTGTAGGTTTGTCAATTTTATCCATATGATTTTTTATTGGAAATAATAAACTTCTATATCTTTACCATTGTTATTGTTTGCAAATGATAGGTAAGCTGTGTATTTTAGAGGTGTTAGTGGTTTGCCCCACCTCAAACCTCTCTTTTGGTGTGAAGCTCTGTGTAGCGCTGCATAATTTGTGTGCGCTATATAAATAAAAGAATTATTATTATTATAACCATCAGGATCATGTATTATAAACCAAGTACATTTACATTATGGTGTGTGCCCTCTTTATCAGTATCTGCTCTTCTTTTAAGTTCCTATGCCCTTGATTTTTAAGAAAATTTACTTAAAAAACTATGCAAATGAGGGTTTCCTGGCTCCATTAACGTCCATGGAGCGTGGAGCCCCTCAGGCTCATTTGCATAATATTTGAAGACTTTTTTTTCATGAAAGGCATAAAAAGCTTTCATCAGGATCATGTATTATAAACCAAGTACACTTACTTTATGGTGTGTGCCCTCTCTATCAGTATCTGCTCTTCTTTTAAGTTCTTATGCCCTTGATTTTTAAGAAAATGTACTTAAAAACGATGCAAATGAGGGGTTCCTGGCTCCATTAACATCCATGGAGCGTGGAGCCCCTCAGGCTCATTTGCATAATATTTGAAGACTTTTTTTCATGAAAGGCATAAAAAGCTTAAAGAATAGCGGAACTGACAAAGGAGACACACACCAGTCTGTAAGTATACTAGGTTTATAATAATAATGGTAGATGGTAGCTGTCCTTTAATTATACAATAGTTATATAAATATTAATGTTAAAAGCACTTGGGTTACGAACCAGTCCCAAAAAAGTCTGTACAGATCCAAGGCTTCAACCATGGGATCTCTAAAAATTCTTTCATGTGATATGTTCTCAAAATCAGCTCTACAAGTCTCCTGTTATTGGAGTGGATAAACACACAGGCAGATTTCAACGTTGTGCTACATTATCCAATTCTTGAAGGTTTTTCCTATCGAGTTATTCCTTCACTAGGTAGTCTCTATCAAGAATAGTAAACGCACATAGTATAGTTCTCCTTGATACAAATTCAAATTACAAATCAGTTTAAAAATGTCTATATTAAAATCAACATCTAGCATGTTTGACAACCTTGAACAAACCGAGGGTTTCACCTTCAGTCACGGCTTCCTCTGGGGCATTAATTATATAATTTTGTTATTCTGGATTTCGAAAGACAACAGAGTTCTGGTGCTTTGGGCCATGGGAACAAGACAAACCAACTGTATAGAGGGCAACATTTCATTAAAAGTAGTTTGGTATCAGACTGGAAAGTTACAAGTTAGCTTGTTTCTTTTGGCAGATAAAGGTGTAGCATGGCAAAGACATAGTTTTTGTTGACTGATGGCACAGTATATAAGGCATGTTATCAAGAACCTAACAGTCATTACAAGGGACTTAATGGATAATTCTGGAGAAATTTAGAAAATTTTCATTTCAATACATCTTGTAAGGTTAAAATATATGTTATTTAAATAAAATCTATGGCAGCTAAGAGATTTTTCTGTTAAAAGAGACCTGTCATCAGAATTTCACATTTTTACCTAATGGCAGCTACCCATAGACTTTATAATACAATTTCCCAATCTTCTTTTATAATTAATATTACTACTACCAATCACTTTTAAACCTATATCTAGCTTCCTGCCAGCAAACTGGGGTCATCTGAGTCCTGAGTCCTAATATCGTCATCAACATCATTATCTCCTCTTTGGTCTGCTGGCTCTTCCTCCTCGTCCACCTTCAATCCTGCAGATGTGAGCTGACAGATTTGCTTTGAACACAGGGTCAGCTAGTGGCTGAATGAGGGCACAGGCAGGAGGGAGGAAGAGCTAGCAGATAAGAAAGGAGATAATGATGATGACACAGGGATTGCAGCCTTACACAGATGCCCCCATGACTCAATCCAGTTAGCAGGCAGGGAGCCAGGTATACTTTTATATACTTTTAAAAGTGAGTAGTGAGAGTAATGTTAATTATTATAGCACATTGGGAATTTGTTTTAAAAAAGTCCATGTGTACCTTTTTATTAGATGAAAATGTAAAATCCCAATGGCAGGTTTCCTTTAAATGCCATAAAGGGGTTAGTCACTTTACCTCATGTTTTTTGTAATGTATGTGTAAGTGTGGGGGTGGGGCAGAACATTAGGTAATTTACCAATATACATCTATTAAAAGTTCTGCACCACTTTATTGATTTGTAAAGTGAAGTCTCCTGTCTTTTAACTTATGAACCAGACATTCATGTCCATTCCTGCAGCCATTTTATAGACAGGAATGTCTGGCTGATGAGCTAAAAGACAGGAGACCTTATATCTAGCCATCACACTATACACAAATCACAAAAAACAAGAGGTCAACCCCTTTTACCTTGGAGGCCATGCTCACATTTCCAAACCTACTAAGCAGCAGTTTACAGTTACCTCTGGTGTAGAAACCCAGATAGAGAATAGACCAAGATGCAGTTGGCTCCTTTTTGTGTGAAAAGGTCAAGCTGTGTAACTGCAGCTCAGCTTGCTATGAAGTGATTGGGAGAGCTGAGCTGTAGTAACTTCTAATGCTAAGTATTTAATATGTATGGTTGCCATAATAGAACATTTTGCAAAGAAACTGCATTCAAAGGGAATTATGGATCATAGATTGTGGCAAAAAATTACATACGGAATTTAAGGTCAGGGCTGGTAGGCAGGCATTATATATATATATATATATATATATGTGTGTTTTAGCCCTAACACATTGAAAACCCACAGCAGGGTTACTCGGAATAAAATCCTTGTGTGACCGCGGTCGAACGAGAACAATTATTTTAATAACAATTAATCAGAAAATTGCTACATCCTTTGTTGCTTTGTGCCAAGAAGCTTCCCTAATTTTCACCTGCCAAAAGTTCCAAACTGTAACTCTTCATCTTTTAGGAATCTTTTAGGAATCCAGACTGCACTTTTTCCACATTTCCAGTGTAACTTTATTGTAAAATGAGTCTTAGGTTATCTGTTTTTCATATTTATGATTCTACTCCCACTTAAAATAGGTTTCCTGAATGGTATGATAATAGAAAAAAGAAACTAACTACTAAACTCAGTGGCTTGTTTTGAATAAATTTCCATGACCTAAATCACAGCAGACTGATCTTACAGCACAAAGCACTTAAGTCCCTGTTATAGAATATCCTGTGTAGAAACAAACTTGACTATTGGTTTCTATCACCCTACGGCAAATAAGAACGCTCAATTATTCATTTGTTATTAAGAGAAAGAGAACAAAAAATGTTTTCATTAGTGGTTCGCTAACAATTCTCTCTTTAAAAATGCCTTTATTTACATTTTACTTGGCTATAATGTGTCCCATTATCACACACTGTTGAGAAACCGTAACAATTCTCTTTTATATGTTTAGCTTTATTATTGTGGAAAGCCATAATTGAAAATGTGTATTTCGCAATAGAAATAAAGAATAGAGACAGTGTTGCTATGGGAAAGTAAAGAATTAATTTCCTCTTACTTTGGCTGATTACTTTTCAAAATGCTCCCGGGCTTGTTTTGATATTTCTTTTTTCTCTCGTACATATACACATAGCCTAAACTGTCTTCACATAAAAGTAAAGCTATTTAAATTCTAAACTTTTAGTTCTGTTAATCATTCACATAAATAGGTGTGTCAATTAATTTCACATTCCTTAAGCTGTGCCTTCAGACTAACAATGCCCTTTTGTAATTCATAAAGAAATGTGCTTTATTCCAAGTGTTTTCGGCATTCAGAATTTTAACCCTTTGCAGTTTTTTCATAGGCTCGCAAAGTTTACAAAGAAACACAAAAAGATTGCCTATTAGAAAAAAAAAATTTCGGCAATGAACCAGAGAGTTCATATTAACAATGCTATCTTAAGAATGTAAACAATCAAAACAAATAACATGGACCATAAAACTGTAGCAAAACCCAACAAATCTTGATAATATTATAAAGATAAAGATACTGTTAACAGGACATTTATACAGTCATTAGAGTAGGGGTTACCAAACAATAAAGATATAGAGGGGTATTTATTATTTTTGCTGCAGGGTGGCGCTAGAACCGTTCTATATTTTCCAGTGGGATATAAGTTTGGGGTATAAGAGATTCATGACAGAAAGGCTTAGAACTTTAGAAAATTTTGTGGCCAAAAATAGAATAAGTTGAGAGTGTTGGAAAACACCAATATTATGGCACGGACACTTCATAAATCCAGGTGCAAAAGGCGCAGAGAGGAAAAAAGAAATATGCAGCCAGTTTTCCATTTGAAGGCCATAATAAATGCTCCCCCTTATTGAGGATACATGAATTCTTGAAGAGCACGGTGATGGTCATATCCAAGGACAACTATTTTATTTCTAAGCAAAAAAAGGCATACAATTAAATATTTATATTTAAATATTTAACTATTAAACCAATGATATTACCAATTCTTGTCTTCCTCATGTGACTACTGTGTACAATTCCTTCCCATTCTCTTCAGTGAGTTTCCTACATGTCCCTGTCCCTTTTCAAAACCATACTCAAAGGTTGAATGGTATCGTGAGTCCCTTTAGCATGTGTGTTTATATTAAAATTGTCAGATCATTTAGGGAAATGGAATGATCTGACAACTTAAAAGGCAGATTTGGAATATTTCTGTGAGCAACTTTCAGGAGGTGTCTGCTAAAGAGTCTCCAATATAATAATAATAATAATAGTAATATCTGGTGGAAGGTTGATCTATCCTACTGGATTTTTTTTAGCTATTGATGGGTACAGTTGTACGTTATAACATGGTCCTAGAATCAAGACGCAAATTTTCTATTTTAATGTGATATTGTTATCCAGGAAAAGATTATTCACATGGAAAGCTGTAAAACAGTCATCTTAAATTGCTAGTGTATTGGGATGGCTTTGTAATGGTAATGATTGGGATTGCAGGGAGAGACTTTTCAACTGATAAGAATGGTTTGGTGCCTGATTATAAAGATTTATATTATCTCAATAGGCCATTTACACACACACATTTCCAGGACTGATATTGGTTTAGGTGGGGAGAAAGTAGACAAAAAAGCAGGCAGCCACGTACCCAATTCAATCCTCTATTGCTTATGTTAAAATTTTATGTGTCTGAGTAAATAGTGTTACTGTCCCTTGCATTTTAGAGCTTCAATAGTGCGGTACAGTATGACGATTATGTAGTTGTGTTATTGTTTTCCATTAAACCATCCTCTTCTTGAATGCTCCACAGGGCCTAGTTATCAATGGAAATGTGTTATGTTTTTTATTACTTTTAACCCGCAAATAAGTAAAATGATGAATTTTATAAAAGGAAACTTGCTTTGTTGGGTGACCCATTTAAAGTGCATAAACTAAAATTTATTTAGTTCTACCATCACCACAGACAGGGATTCTTTACTGTAAGAGCAGTGGGACTCTCTGCCATAGGAGGTAGTTATGGCAAACCCTTTCTACATGCTTTCTAGAGAGCTAAAATATCATGTGTTATGAGAAAAAAACATTTGTTTAATTTTAAACAGTCGGTCGTCTTTTTCCAGACTTATGTACTATGATACTATGGAAAAAATGGAACAGTGTCACCCTTGTGGGAACAAGTGTAGGGAAAAACGTTTACGGAAAGATTCTGTGGACCCTCTGGATCACCGCAGGAAATGATGGTAATAGATGCAACCAGGACCGGAGTCTAAGTAGCCCCTGGTCTCCGCCAGAGCCCGCCACAAAGAGGATGGTCTTGCTGCGGCGGGGTGCCACCAGGTTGTTCCACAGGTGCGACTAGGCTCGCGGTGGCAGCTTAGGTAGGGAAGCAGGAAACAGGAACCACAGGATGGCACAGGAACCACAGGGATGGATTTCAGGAGTAGGAACCACACGGACGGACCAGCAGAGCTGGATACAGGAACAGACCTCAGGATGGCAGGACCTCGGCAGGATGGCAGGACCTCGGCAGGATGGCAGGACCTCAGGAAGACCACTGGGATATAGGGCTGCCACAGGAATACACGACTGCCACAGGAGTACAAGACCGGCACAGGAATTCAGGACCACCACAGGGATACAGGACTGCCAAGGGAATACAGGAAACCCAGGAACACGGAAGCATACTGGAGTACAGACACACAAAAATATCCTGGAAATGCTGGTACATGGAGGAACCCTTGGAAACACATAAGGTCTTTTTACTTCAGGGAGAATGACTTGAAGATCCGGTGGATAGGGAAGGGAGGTGCTGGATTATAAGGGCGAGATGGATTAGCCAGCCATCAGAAGGATGTTGGCCCTTTAAAGCCAGACAAGCCAAAGCGTGTGCCCTAGCAGCGGGAGCATACAGCCTAGTCAGAGGAGGCATGCGGCCTGGATGAGACCACAGCCTGGAGCCTGGAGAGATAAGATTGGGTCGGGGGAACGGGGACACCGCGCCACACATCCGTACGGAGTATCAGCCGTGACAGTACATCCCCTTTAGGGCCCCTCTTCTATTCTTCTTTAGCTTCTTATTCCATTTTTCTGTCTCCTCCAATTCATTTTTGTGACAGGACACCTGAGGAGGAAAGCAGAAATAGGACAAACCCCAACAAGGTGCTTGGACCAGGCATGGAACAAGCCGAGGACATCTTGAGGACGTCTGGAATGTCTTTTGGCTGGAGGCTGGAGCGACTCTTGGGAAGCCCCATGCTGTACCGTCTCTTGGGAAGCCGCAGGTTGGAGTGACTCTTGGCACACCAGAGACTGGAGTTACTCTTGACACACTGAAGACTGGAGCGGCTCTTGGCACACCAGAGACTGGACCGGCTCTTGGCATACCGGAGACTGTAGCGGCTCTTGGCACACCAGAAACTGGAGCGGCTCTTGGCACACCAGAGACTGACAGGGCAGGCGTGGAATAGGACTTGAGGTTGCACTAATACGGACCAGATTTCTGCCAGGAACATGGTAAGGATAGCTGTGACCTGGTCACTACTATCCTACAGAGGAGTAGCCCAGGCAAGGGCCTCTCCGGAGAGCAAACAAAAGACAAATGCCACATTAGAGCTTTTGGTGGCGAACTGGGACGACATTAGTTCAATGTGCAGTGAGCACTGGGAAACAAAGCTCCTGCACAAATTGGGGTTGACATCAAAAAAATTTGGGACTCTACTGCCAGAAAGCATGGCAGGGTGACTGAAGCAACAGAAGGAGGAGTCGCGGAGCCTGCTGCTGGGAGGCAATCATCCATCGAAGAGTGGAAGCAAGTTTGTCTAGAAGTTCTTTTCGGACAGCAATGTCTGGAGACTGCTGGGAAGGTCTGCCAGTAGCTGGTATGGATCCTTGGCACTGTCTATGGAGGAACACTTGGAAACACAGGAGGGCTTTCACTTCAGGGAGAATGACTTAAAGATATGGCAGAGAGTGAAGGGGGGTGCCGGATTATAAGGGCGAGCCGGATTAGCCAGCACCAATCAGAAGGACGCTGGCCCTTTAAGGCAGGACAAACCGCTGCGTGCGTGCCCTATCAGTGGGAGTGCGTGGGCTAGTCGGAGGAGGTGTGCTGCCTGGACGGGACCAGAGCCTGGAGCCTGAAGAAGTAAGATTGGGCTGGGGGAATGGGACACCACACAGGAAGGCTAGGGTGTACCGGCGATCCGTACCGATCTCAACCAAATCTAAATCACACTGCTTGTCAATGATTAAATATTTGTTTCTATAACTGTTCATATTCATGTCTCTATGTCTTATCACCTTTTTTTACCACATAATTCCTATGTCTAGTGGTTTATAAATATGCAAGTCTGTAGATGAACAGACCTACAGTATGTACTCTCATAAGCTTTTATTTTCTTATCATTTCCACCATAAAAAAGAAACCAACTACTGATGACTCTCAATGGGGCAGATTTATCAAGTGCCTGAAAGTCAGAATATTCCTAGTTGCCCATGGCAACCAATCACAACTCCCCTTTAAAATATTCATGAGCAAAATGAAAGCTGAGCTGTGATTGGTTGCCATGGGCAACTAGAAATATTCTGACTTTCAGACACTTGATAAATCTGCCTCAATATTTTTAATGATTGTTTTGAACAAAGTTGTTTGTGCTTTTTTCAAAAACAAAGAATGTCTTGAGCATGTTTTACTGACAACAGTAATGGCAACACCAACTTGCCAATTTATGTCTTTTAGAAGGAACAAGAAGCATCAACAATTACACAATGTAGTGTTGTAAGAGACGCTTAAGATTTCTAACTGTAAAATTGCATTGTATTTTATGAAGAATAAAAGCAATTAGTAAAAAAAAAAGGGAAATCATCAAATGAGATGACAGATTATCGTCTATTATATTTCGAAATACACAAATCCTTAATATAGTATATGAAATACAGTTTAACAAAATAATATATAATCTGCATTGTGTTTCTGTCTACAACAATTTTCTAGTTAAAAATAGTGGAAGCAATTAAATATGACAACTAGTCACAAAAGAGATCAGTCATTTGCTCTCAGTACTTTAATCGTAATCTGTATCATGAAGATCTTTATCATATGAATACATTTTTATTAAAGACTATGCAGATAATGGAGTATGATTTCTATATAAACTACTTCCAGATGTCAGAATTTGCTTGTGTACAGTCTTTACAACAAACATCACAACTGTGTAAAGAAAAAATGAACCAACAAGAAGGCAGATTTCACAAACACCTGGCCTTTATTATGTCATGTACCTGCATTAACCTTATAAATGGGTTGGTAAACTATAATGTACCTTTAATATAAGGAGGATGATCAAAATAAATCATCAGGTAAATAACGGTAAAATTACTGTAGTAAACATGATGATTATAGGCAGCATGGTGGCTGAGTGGGTAGCACTTCTGCCTTGCAGCACTGGAGTCCTGGGTTATAGTCCCACCCAGGTCAACATCTGCAAAGAGTTTGTATGTTCTCTCTATGTATGTGTGGGTTTCTTCCAGGTACTCTGGTTTGTTCTCACACACCAAAACATACTGGTAGGTTGATTAGATTCTGAGCCCCATTGGGACAGGGACCAATTTGTCATGCTTTGTGCAGGGCTGCATAATCTGTGTGTGTTATATACATAAAGAATTATTATTATTAGCCTTTTCCTGGTCCAAATGTCCAAAGCAGCATGAATAGCTAAGGGAATATAGTTCTCAAGACATCTCAACTTTTTTAGATGATAAAGCTGTTCTATGACTTATTTTTGGGGGACAAGTTGTACTTTTTATTGGTATAACAATGGGCTAAATGTGACTATTTCATCAATTTTTACAGTGTTTTTTGTTTGGTTGAATTCACAAAAATCATAAATTTTGCTGTGTTTTTTATTTATTATATTTAAGGCATTCATAATCAGGCTTCATTAATTATTATTTAATCCCTGAACAGAGGTTTTGCTCTAAAGACAATTATGAAATTCAGGACCTTGGGAAAGCTGGGGTGCATGTCAGCTGGCTACATAAACACATTACACTGAGCTTCCTGAATTGTTCAGACAGGACTAATCAACCTGAGCTGGATGACTCATACACAGCAGCCGGGGGATGGTGCAGCTATTGATTATATCTACCTGTCAGGCACAACACAGTGATTACATCATTCTCTGGAGCAGTGCATAATTAAGGTAAAAGGAGAAGCGCAGGAGCTGCCACAGGAGTGAAAGAGTCTCATTATCATAATTTTATAATTGCTTTAATTGGGATTAAACAAGATATGTTTTTGCATCAGTGTAGCTACAGCATTTTCAAAGTATGTTTGGTTCATAATGCATGAAATCATATGGTAGATTTCTGGACTCAAGAATAGATCCTGGCGGGATCCCAAATACAAAGTCTCCCAAATACAGAGCCTTTTATATACCTCAAAGATGCTGGTATCAGCTTTTATTCTTACCATTATTATTAAGTAATAATTCCTTTATTTAATAACAATTCCTTTATTTATATAGCGCACACAGATTATGTAGCGCTACACAGAGTTTTGCCAAATCAGTCCCTGTCCCCATAGGATTCACAATCTAAGCAACCTACCAGTATGTTTTGGAGTGTGTGAAGAAACCAAAGGACCCGGAGAACATAAAAACCTTTTGCAGATGTTGACCTGAACAGACTTCAACCCAGGACCACAGTGCTGCAAAGCTGTAATGCTAACCACTGACCCCCGTGCTGCCCCCAGTTATTTTTTAATAAGAACAAAAGACTAAAAACTAGAATGAACTCAAAATCTATTAGGGGGGGGGGGGTAGATGGAGGCTTAGTGTTGTAAATGTCTATTGTAGAAAATTCTAGACAGGTAGGTTTTCAGGTTATGTTTTAAGGTTTGGCATATGACAGTTGTCAGATGCGAAAAAGTAGGAGAGTGAAGCAGAAGGTCTTTTTAGGTTTTAAGATGATTTCTGTATTTACATTTTTCTTACAAGCCTCAGAACAAGCATTGTGTTTGACTTAACCTGCTTTGCGTTTTGTATTTTTGAGAAAAGAGCATAAATAGTAAAAAAAAAAGGATTTTCACATGTTTTAAAATTTAATATCTGATCTATTTAAACAAACTCACTTGGCTTCAAAACAAAGTAACAGAACTGTACAAATCAAACTGAAAGGAATAATCAGATAATCAGATATTCTTTGGTTTGGATTATAAACTAATTTTTAAACTGTGATAGAAAGACGTTTAAATTCAAATGCTTCTGAAACTAAAATAGTTGATAAATAAAGTCACAAAAATCTTTAAATCTCTAAACGGAAGTTGTTGTAATTGCCGCCATCATAAGCCATTTTGTACAGGTGTGAAGGCACTTGGGAGGACGAACCTGGATAAATCCAACAGCCGCTGCTTCAGTATGGCAAAGAACGGCTTTATTGTATGGAAATATATATCACAAAGGCTTTACAACATGTTTTGGTCTGGATTTATATCATCATCATCATCATCAGGTATAACACCAGCATGGGATCCCAGCGTTCCCAGCAGTGTGGTCAGTCTATGAGCCACAGATTTCAAGGTCCACGGTCGTGTGCTGATAACGAAAGGCTAGAAAAATTCCCAGTTAGTCTTTGGATATACTGGGCTTTAATCTTGTACACTTATAGGCAGAGAGTTAGCCCCCGCATATTTGATTCTTCACGAATTGCAAGATAATAGTTTGCTATCAGTGAATAAGAAAACAATTATTTACTTGCATAGACCATCCTGCTCTCATCTGCAGAGTAGTTACCAGAGTATACAGTGTAGGCAATGGCCTCTTTGCAAAATACTGTAATATTGTAGTAAACTAGCAATGGGATTTGTACAGCTACTCAGTATTTAGCTTAATGAGTACTGTCTATTGGTTAAAATATCGACTACGTGTGTACTTTTTGGATGATGTTTATGTAGACAGTATACAATCTTATAAATACTGTCATAAATGTTTACAGTTTAGTTCTATACTAAATTTGGTGCATAATCAACCATACCCTTCCATCCAAGAACTTCATTTAAACTGACTGCTAGTTATACTGGTTTCCCGATACGTGTTGTTCTACTTGCAATTTTGTGCTATTGCTGTGTTCTATGACTCTTTCTACATTCTTGACTTTGTCTCATGATTCTCTACCTGATTTTGGTTTTGATCCGTTATCCTGATTACATTTGTTTTTGCCTGTCTGCTTTTTTTTTTCATCTTTTCTGACCATATACTCAGAGTACGGAACATCAATCAGTTGCCACCTGTAACTTAGCACAGGGTCTGGTAAGTAGGCAGAGACACAGGGTTGAGAGTTATCTTAGGTCCTGCCACCCCCTCCTCATCATGGAAGATATAATAGCCTACCCCCAGATTAATGATAACATGATGGTAATGGGTTAGATTATTGCCTAATTTAAATCTTATAAGCAATAAAAGAACAATTTTATATGAAGGGTTTACCAAACAGATTCTTTCTTACAACAATGATAATTTCTAGTTTCTTAAGAGTATTATCCCAGGATGATGTGGCTTACCTACTTACATACCAACTTACATATTACCCAAAACTTGTGAACAGTAACTATTTTATGTGTTATTTCCATAAGGTTGCATTTGTTTGGCATTTAGCGCTCTGAGCTTTCTTGATGTATATAACTTAAGGTGTAATGAAATTGTTGCTTAGGATGAAGACATGTTGTTTAAGTTTAGTTTGTCACTAAAAGATGAATATTTTTGTCTTCATTGGTGAGTGGAAATGCACAATTGCTATTTTATTACTGAATGATACTCATAAACATACCACCTACAGAGCTGTCTTCAACTTAAACTTATAATTAAGGCTCAGTTTCCTTTGTTTACCTTGGTGCATGTCACATTGTTGTTATCTACTAAACATGATAGAATACACAAGGGATGATTGATATTAATTAGAAGAAAGTGAAACAGTCTTCAAATGTCAAATGCTGTTTGCTAGATATCACTGAATGAATGAACATTTTTGAAGCTGTACTTCTAGAAGGAAATGAAATGTGTTTAATTATTTGTAATGTAGAGCAGATGGAGAAACAATGCTATCAGTTAAATTGGTATCTTCTGAAAGTAGATACAGGCATTGCTCACAAACTTATGGATGAACCATTTATATAAAGTGTATATATTGCTCATATTATAGTAGGTTTGCTATACTGTATTCTGCTATTGACAAATGAAGATTAAGAGTAGTTAATGCTGTTCTCCCAGAAGATATGAATCACATTTCTCCCCACTGAACTTTGAAATTCAGAAAAATAAAAGGGCTTTTTCTGGTGACCTATACTACTCCATAGCATTAATAGCTTATAGGTGGGACTTTGACACCTTGTACCCTAAAGATCAACCATTATACACTAAGGTCATAGCCAGAAAATAACAGCTTCATCCATGCTGTGTGGCCTTCTGGGCATTATGGAGATTATAGTAATGCATATTTATATAGCATTATTATATTCTGTAATGCTTTATAGTTCATTGAGAACATATATAAACAAAATAATACAGTACAGATTAAAAAAAAGGTCGGTGTCATTAGAGGGAAGAAGCGCAAGTTCTGAGCTTCTCACAACCTCTGTCCCTGCTTACTTCCCAGGTAGGTGGTTGTCTACACCCTGGATAAGTGCTCAGAACAATAAGACTGACACAAACAGACACCACATATAAAACTAGTCCAACAAATTGGGTCCAAAAGAAGATGGTGTGGTATAAATGCAGTAGGCAAGAGTCTTCAGGGAATAGGCAAGGATTCCAGAAAGTGTCAGATTGGTACAGCCATCTATCACACAAAAAGGCACTTGGGACAGATCCCCAGACCAGATAGGCAGCTAGTGTGTCAATCACAGCCTATATCAGAGAATATCCATTCAGAGAGTTCGGACAGTCAGGCGATTGTGCTTTTTTAATGACTTCTTTAATTCTTTAGTAGAGATTAAATACATAAATAAATGTAATAAATAAATAATGCTACATGAGCTTTCACCAGCCGCCATCTTTATGCACAGTATCCATAGTGCATGTGCCTGCAGATTAGCCTGTTTAATGGTAGCAAGTGCTGAGGTATTAGCTAGATGGAAGGAGTAAAAATGTAGTTTAGAGAGTGAAAGTAACAAGAGTTTAGGCATGTTTAAATCTTTGGAAGTTGTTTGGGATAGGGCAATTCCGAGATCAGGTGCAGCTCAAGAGACGTACTGGAGATGTGAGGGTGAGTTTTAAACTAAAGATCTAGTAGTCTAGGAAACAGACGGATGAGCCGGAAGACTGTAGACTACAGTGAGAGCATTGGTGGAAAAGCCTGTGGGCATTATCAGGACTGGAGGAGTAAGAGAATTGTAGGCCACCATAGAAGAGGGCGGCAGGGGAAGCAGTGTTTTCCCGCTAGATCCAATTTATGTAATGGCAGCAAGTACAAAGATTTGGAAAGGAGCAAGTAATGAATATATTCCCTGTAAATGGACACTGACTGGGTCTTTCAGAGCCAAAATTTAAAAGGTGTTATCGTGGTAGGAAAAAAAAGGTTAGAAGAAATACCCCCTGCCTCTAGTGAGATGAGAAAAGACTGAAAATGGTGTGGTTTAGTGATTTGTGAGAGTTATTTTTCAACAAGTTTAAGATACTCTTCTATGGTTTATGTTGCTTTCGTACTCATCATACAATAAAACAGTGTTACTCATATAAAGAGTGTGAAACCCTTTGGTGAAGGAGTTAACATACAAAAAGCTGTTATATGCATAATACATTAGCTTAATAAATCAATAGAAAAGAATCCGTGGAGTGAGAATGTGATCTTTCTATATAGTTAAAATAATAATAAAGTCATGATTCTGAAATTTAAAATAGAATGAATTTCATGCTATCTCCAGCAATAAATCCATTTGTGTAACAAGAAGTAGTGCTTCAATTAAGGAGACAGAGGGACCACAGCAAGGACCAGGTAAAGAGCCAATCATGTCACATAGACATCACACCAACCATATTCATCATGCTAACGGTATGGGAACTAAAAGTGTACTATCTAATGAGAATCTGGGTAACAACTGTACTATGAGGTTGCAGTCCCAATATTATAGTAACCATTAGATGATACTTCGGTCTATGCCCACAAATTCCTTTAATGCCAGAAGCAACTTTACTTGCAAGGTTCATTGAGGGAAGCTCATAAAACATGGTCAATTACTTTTGTATTATATCAAATATATAATTTTGGTTATATTTTTATTTTTGTTGATTAAAGCAAAACTGGAAGACCCATTTGTGGCCAAAGCAAGGGCAAGGTAAAAAATAGTTCTTACCTTTTTCCACATTTCCATTCTAGTCCTTCCCTCATGTGACTATCCACACTTCTATGATTGATACGGCAATTGAATGGCCACAGTAGTCATGTAACCACTGGCACTTGTGACCTAGATGGATATGTAACCAATTGGCCAGAAGGTTACACTTCACAATGAGTTGGAGAATGGTAATTATGTTAAGCTTACAAATAATTTTATCAAATCGGCTTTCTCTTATCTTCTACAACAACAACTGGTTCTCACATACTTGTTAATACCAGTGATTTACTATTGAACCAAAATGTGTTACCCTTTAAGACTGTAGGACCTTGTTGTTTTTTTCCTATAGAGATGGTCTAGTCTTATTTGTGTTAAGCTTCAATGCACAATAATAATTAAGTCAATATTAATGAGGCTGATCAAAAGATGATCATGTTACTAGACTACAGTAACGCTTAAAATGATCCAGACATTGTGCCTACAAATAGTGTTGGCATCCTGACGCATATTGGGAAATGAGTATATGGTCTCTGAGACATCATTAATAATATTCTTTATTTATATAGTGCCATCATATTCCGTAGCGCTTTACAAATAATAGGGGACATATACAAACAAAACAATACATTACAGGGTACACATGCAACAATTCTTTCCAAAGTTTCAAACATGCTCTTAAAACCCGTCATTTTAGGCAAGCTAATTGCATGAAATTTCAACTCTCTGTTTACTAACCCATCCTGTGCTCGCCTCCCGTCTGTTATCCGCCAAGCACCAGACACCAAGCTCCAGGCTTCTCTGCAGTCCCACTCTGTATATAACATAGCTAGTTCAAGCAGCAGAATTTTTATCTATTAAATTATTTTATTCGGTGCCCTTATAAAGAATGTCTGGACCATTATACAATCTATTTTACCTCTTGTGTCCCCTCCGTTTTCCTCATTGACTGTAAGATCTTGAGAGCAGGGCCCTCACTCCTATTGTGACTGTTTATTCAGAAATGTAGATATTTATTTGTATATATCCCCCATGATTAAAATGCTACAGAATATGACGGTGCTATATAAATAAGGGTTATTGCTATTAAAAAGTCATATGGAACAATAGGAGTGAGGGCCATGCTCCTAAGAGCTTACATTCTATGAGGATAAAGGGGTGACACAAGAGGTGTAAGAGCTTGTACAATGGTCTTGTTCACACAGAAAGGTCTGAAAAAATGTATTCTGTACATGTGTATCAATCACAGTTATTTCTGAGAGAAATCAATCCTTGAGCATATATATATATATATATATATATATATATATATATATATATATATATATAGTTTGAGGTTTGAGGTCGTGATTTTTGATGTTAGAAAGTTGTTAACAATGAAACTGTAAAAAATATAAATAACAAAATTTATGTTGCATTTTTATCATTTTCTATGCAAGAGACCTATAAAGGAAATACTCTTTTATTTGTGGCTTAAATCCAAGTCATACTAATCACAAGACGGCTGCTAAAAGTTATATTTCATTAAACATAGTTAAGAATAACCTGCATTTATGCATTTAGAACTCTAAGAGAATAAACTGTTTTGCTGTTTGCATTTGCTGTCCTACAGAGGGTGCTCTCATCATACAAGAATCCCAAATGACAGAGCACAAATAGGTCATTCCTAGCAGGAAAATGTGGCTGGTGACGTCTAATCTACTTTTATTCAAGTGATTTCTAATTTCTTATTTATCATTACTTTTCCCTGTTCTTTTTTTCCTTTGCCAAGTTTTGTGTTAATAACTGGGAATGTTTGGGAAACACATGATTAAATGTTTTAATGTATGGAATATAAATTTCTAAATATTAGAAATACATTTACATTTAATTATTTATTGTAACGATTGATTCCTTTGTGCTGGACATTTGAAAATGTGTGTACATTCTGTAAATAGTATAAAAACAAGTACAAAAATAAAGCAAGAAAAGCACAAAGCTGGATGACTGAACTGGAATCTGTAGAATGAGGACCCTACCTGTGGAGGGTATCTATCTTTTATTATTATTATTTATTGTAACCATTGATCCCAAGGTGCTGTACATTTAAAACAACGGTTTATATCCTAAATATATTTTAAAAACTAAATAAAAGGTAAAGTAAGATACAAAAAATACTAGATTATCTTTCTATCTATTATATCTCTAGCAATTTGCAGTATCTATTATGGAAAACAAAAGAAAAAAAGTACATGGGTGCAAACAACCATTACCCAATCCACGGCTATAATGCAGTAAATAGACAAGAAGTTAATGCATATAATGCATTCGATCCAAAACTGTACAATATTGTTAACTACTGTACTGTATTATTAACTATGTAAGCTTTGAATTGAACACATTCAGTAATGCAACTTCTTCTCCATGTATAGTATCTATATACACATATCTCTATATGTGCAGTAAATTAGAAATATTTCACTGTGATTTCAAGCAAATTAAGGGCTAATTCACACAGTTGATTTTGGCACAAATTTTTCGCAATTAACTCAATGGGGTTATTTACTACTTTTGTCATACAATTGTGTTCTTGTTGCTGTTTTTTCCATTCTATCTTGAATCTGATTCATTTTCTTGGCACCTGAAAGATTAAAATATGTATCCGATTGTTTGTTCTATCTTATTAGAGCTACTTTTTGTTCGTCTGCGTGAGTGACACAAAATGCGCCACAAACTGGCAGAAAACAAAGATGAATTAAAGGGGTTCTTGAGTGATAAAGATTGACCTTACTCTACTTTATCTCCCCACACTTATCACTTCACTAATTCAGTATCATTAAAGGGGTTTTCCCACGAAAGAAAATTCTCAAATCTCAATCCCATAGTGATGTTTACACAATAAAGATCATTTTAACTCCTTACTTTACAATGTAACTCAGTGTTATTGCTGTTTTAGCTCCTATCACTCCCTAGGCTGGTAAGTGTAAGATTCCAGGGTGTGGGTGGGGACTCTCTAAGCAGACACATTATGATCCATCTAGTTCTGTGGGGTGACAATGTGGTTAGATTATCAGGGTACAGGTGTATATACACTTTCATCTGGCTTCTGACATTGTACTAACACACTGACACATAGAGAGAGAGAGATGAGACAGATGAGAGATGATGAAATGCATGAGATGCCTACTTCACATTGTTAGCTGTGCTACATCTGTGTTCTCACAGATATGTGCCTGCCTCCCCTTTTCCCCGGATCACTTATCTTCCTGTAGTTTGTAGCTTGCAGACACCAAACACAGAATTTTGACCCTGTATTTGGAAACTGCATCAAATTCAACCATGCCATTCATTCAGAATAGAAGCAATAGTAATTTGCAAAGCTCATTACACAATGTACATCAGTGGTGCCACATAAACTCTACCCAATAACACAAGGGTTTCCTAAATACCACCACCTTGTCTGTCAGTTTGACAGGGAAATAGAGCTACATGCAGTAGTAAGAAAAAATCTGAATATGGGACAGAGCCTCCTATATAATGCCTCCATGACTCCTATAAATGATATAAGCAGTTCCTTAATTTCCATGCACCTATTACTATGGATTAAGTGTTCCTATTATTTCCACTGTCCTCTGAGCACAAGATGCCCATGGTGTAGCATAGAGTCTATAGTGAACTTATGTTTCTGAGCTCATCTCACTAACTGAAACGAAGAATTTAGCTTTGGTTAAAACATTATCGTATCTATTCTCAGTATCAAATGTTCCACTAAAGTCCAGAAATTGAGACCAGATTTGCTATATATGTGCATTTGCAAAATCCAGAATTAAATCATCTATTTCCTGGAATACTAAACACTGATAATATCTCTGTTTTAATCCGACTAAAGAAAAAGAATAGTCTAAATGTCCAATAGCATCAGAAAGTTGCTTGTTTGAATTAAGGAGGGGTATCGACTTTCCTGAATACATTACTTATTTGTTACAGGAAACATTTGGTCACATAGCAGTTTGCAAGTTAAAGACCATAGCCTTCACATTCCAACTGCTTTTCCCAGGATATGGAAAGACGTAAGACTAAGAATGAACATTTCTGTATTCTGCATAGTGAATGCCTATCCATTAGTGTCATGTACACGTTTAGAGGGCACGTTTATTTGCTTTACTGCCCATACAGCTATTGCTGTAATAATGCCATTGAATGGTGATGAAGAGTGATGTCATATTGTATTGTAAATCCTCTCACAATATAATACCGGGGGTGGTTCTCTTTAAACTCTCAGTGATGACTTGCCCTGAATAGAACAACATATACAAGACAGGAGCAGCGTCGATAAAAGGGAATCTATTTACATAAACAGATCTCTGCACCTATTAGCATTCTCCTCCTGTTAGCACAAGGAGGGGTCTGGCTATTCTTCAGGGCTTCCATCATGAATTAAAATAATTACTGGATTCTACTCCATTTTATTCTATGCCAGAAATTGAAAACGCTAATTTTCATTATGTTCACAACCAAAAGTCTCCAATAGTGTTTTACAGTAATAACCCTCAACCCACGCAGCACAATGATGTACTAGTTTTAGCTTACTAGAAAGATGCATGATGCAGATGATACTGGCAGTACTGGAGGGAGAGGGCCGATATACGTCCCCCATACACTTCTATGGGCGCACGGCACCCTACGACCTGTCCTATCTTTTCCGGTAATACGGCGCCGTGCGCCATAGGTTGCTATGGAGAGGGGCGGGGGTGAGCTGCGCTCACCTCCTCCTCCTCTCCCCGTACACTTCCGTTGCCCGCTACGGTACGGTACAGGCGGGCAACGGCAGTGTGAATATAGCCTTAAAGTTCTGTTGTGTCCCGAACGCTCACACCCCACCGGTAACAGCTGTAAAAGGTTCTGGAACCGATTTTAGGTGTTACCCTTTTAGAGCACTTCCAATTTCCCAAGGATCAATGATCCTTTTGATGTCATCTGGGAGCAAGGATCCTCAGTAAGATGATGTCCCATTTTGCCTGGGATATTTAAATAGTTAACACCCACCATCGGTGCTAGCCAAATGCAAAACTTAAACTTCTGTCTGTAGGCACAGACCCAAACCACAATCACTATCGCAGTGTCCACTTACTTTAAGCATACCAAATATACTCGAGTATAAGCCGACCCGAGTATAAGCCGAGGCCCCTAATTTTACCACCAAAAACTGGGAAAACCTATTGACTTGAGTATAAGCCGAGGGTGGAAAATCCATTTGTCTCAGCCTCCCATTATATAGCCATCCAGCCCCCACTAGTACATAGCCAGCCAGCCCCCCTGAAGTATACAGCCTGCCAGCCTCCCTGAAGTATACAGCCTGCCAGCCCCCCTGAAGTATACAGCCTGCCAGCCCCCTTGAAGTATACAGCCTGCCAGCCCCCTTGAAGTATATAGCCTGCCAGCCCCCTTGAAGTATACAGCCTGCCAGCCCCCCTGAAGTATACAGCCTGCCAGCCCCCTTGAAGTATACAGCCTGCCAGCCCCCTTAAGTATACAGCCTGCCAGCCCCCTTGAAGTATATAGCCTGCCAGCCCCCTTGAAGTATACAGCCTGCCAGCCCCCTTAAGTATACAGGCAGCCAGCCCCCTTGAAGTATATAGCCTGCCAGCCCCCTTGAAGTATACAGCCTGCCAGCCCCCCTGAAGTATATAGCCTGCCAGCCCCCCTGAAGTATACAGCCTGCCAGCCCCCTTGAAGTATATAGCCTGCCAGCCCCCTTGAAGTATACAGCCTGCCAGCCCCCTTAAGTATACAGGCAGCCATCCCTCTTAAGTATACAGCCGGCCAGCCTTTAGTATACTGTCAGCCCCGTTCACCAAGCACATAAAAAAAAAAACTTCCATACTCACCTACAGGCGGCTCCCTGATGCTCCGTTCCCCGTGGTCGGTGTCCGGTCTTCTCTGTGTTGTATCAGCCGGCAGACACGCGTCCACGTCATCAGCGGCGTCATCAGTCGCGTCATATTGCGCGCCAGCCGGCAGATTGTGTGGACGCATATCTGCTGACTGATACAACACAGAGAAGACCGAAGACCAGCCGCGGGGAGGACAGAAGAGGACCCGACGAACATCGGGAGCCACGCGGACCATTGAACCTCCGGAGGGTGAGTATGGAAGTGTTTTGTTTTTTATTGACTCGTGTATAAGCCGAGGGGAGGTTTTTCAGCACATTTTTTATAACCACTTATACACGAGTATATATGGTAAATAACAATGCCTTAAACACACACGTAAAGAAGTTGGCCCATTAAAAACATCAATCCATTATCTATCCATAACTTCTATCACTTACACATAGGGGGAGATTTCTATCTGAAGATCTATTTGCTCATGGCAACCAATCAGAGCTCAGCTTTAATTTTATAAACTGCTGTGGAAAGATGAAAGCTGAGCTCTCATCTTGTTGTCACAAGAAACTAGAATAGTTGTGATCTTAGGCACTTCTGGTAAACCGGCCCCATAGTATGACTACATCAAATGTCATTGGCTTTGACCTTGGCGATGTAAGGTTTGCAGGAACTGACTTAGAACGGTCTCCTATTATACTACCATGTTGAATAAAGTTCTTTAGGCCGAGCCATTCTTTTAAAGATATTTGTTAAGGCAGACACATGGCCTGAATCAAAATTTTGTGGCAAGGGGTCTAAATGTGTGCCAGTAATTTTGTCTATAAAGTAAATTTCCATTCACTTCACAACATATACACTAAGCATAAATCGTCAGCACTGTGTGTCTTATATAATATACATTTTATTTCATCAAGTTAAACTATCTGAATAAGCATCTTTTTGGTTGGTATACTTCACATGGACTTCTGATGGTAGCTTTCATTAAACGATATTCAAAATCCAAGGTGCAGTCTAAACTATGATTTAAAGAGTGCTAAACATTTTATCTTTAATTTTGGATAAAGTTCCCTAGTTTGTTCACAAAAAGCCCAAGCTCCCTTCCACAGAGATTCCCTATCCTATTTAGCGCACTTATCAGGTGATATAAGAAATCTCCATCATTTCAGTATATTCACAGGTGAATCTTCTGAAAAATCTGTAGCATACATCCAATTGGGGCTAATTTTTGGCAAACACGTGGCTTCCATCTAGATAGAAATGTCAGAGAAATTTTGCCAGCATATTTGTAAATATGCAGTCATTAAACTAAAATAGATAAGCCATGTATGAGGACTAAGTGCTCCCATGATTCAAAAGCTGTCAGTCAGTACTAACTTTAAGTAATTATGATCTGTGTGGTATGTTCCGGGTCACAGGGGCACCCGTGTGCCTCCCAGTGCCTCCTCCAGCCAGCAGCGCTCCAGCAACGGTCTCCTTACTTCAGAGCGCGCTTCCCCGCCTCCTAGGGCGCATGTGCCGGCTGTCTGAAATGTAAAGGCGTAATTTTGTGCGCCTTATAGTCCGGAAAATACGGTAACACATGTGGAATTATATACTTAACAAAAAAGTGTGAAACAACTGAAAACATTTCTTATATTCTAGGTTCTTCAAAGTAGCCACCTTTTGCTTTGATGACTGCTTTGCACACTCTTGTAAAATCTGAGCTGCTGTTTAACAGCGATTTCTGTGCCTGGTGATTCAGATGAGCTTATGCTCAGCAGCAGAGGTGACTCTTGGTCTTCCTTTCCTGGGGCGCTCCTCATGTGAGCCAATTCCTAACACTTGATGGTTTTTACAATTGCACTTGGGGACACTTTCAAAGTTTTCCCAATTTTTCGGACTGACTGACCTTCATTTCTTAATGTAATAATGGCCACTCATTTTTCTAACAGTCTATTTAGACTTCGGCACAACATAACTGATGGTCCCAGCCCCATTTATAAGGCAAGGAATCCCACTTATTAAACCTGACAAGGCACCTGTGAATTGAAAAACTTTTCTGGAAGCTCATCAAGAGAATGCCAAGAGTGTGCAAAGCAGTAATGACAGCAAAAGGTACCTACTTTGAAGAACCTAGAATATAAGACATATTTTCAATTGTTTCACACTTTTTGGGTAAGTATGTAATTCCACATGTGTTAATTCATAGTTTTGATGCCTTCAGTGTGAATCTACAATTTTTATAGTCATGAAAATACAGAAAACTCTTTGAATGAGAAGGTGTGTCCAAACTTTTGGTCTGTACTGTATGTCCCCATAATAAATTGCGACACCCTTCATAATGAATTATAACATATATTGCCCTCATACGTGTCTGTATGTGCCTGTATGCACATCCATATGTTTGCTTTCCTTTAATGCTATCACTAGGCCCCAACCAGCAGTACCAGTAATACTGCGCTGATGTAGCCCCCGGTCATAAGGCTATAATTAAAGGGGTTGTCCACTTTCAGCCAATAATTGATATTGTTTGTGTAAGTAAAACTTTTATAATTTTCCAATATACTTTCTGTAACAATTCCTCATGGTTTTCTAGCTCTCTGCTTGCTATCCTGCTATGGAAAGCTTCTATGTTTACTTCCAGTGGATAGAAATCTGTCCATGGTCATGTGATAGATACGAATGTGCATGACTCGTTATATCAAACATGTTCTGATTACTCTCCATAATATAATGAGCTGTGCACCTGTGTGACCATGATCAGATTTATATCCACTGGAATTAATCATAGAAGGTTTCTATAGCAGGACAGCAAGCAGAAAAGCATAAGGTATTAATACAGAAAGCATATAGGAAAATTTATAACTTTTCATTACACAAACAATATCAATTATTGCTGATTGTGGACAACCCCTTTAAGCACATTTCCAGTAGATTGTCTTAGAGATTATAAAGTCACCTCAGCTCCATTTTATTAAAGTTTCTACATCTGTCCTTTTACAGTTGGAATTTTATACATTTTTTAAGTATGTATTTGCTATAAACATATCAGCACAAATCTAAAAAATAATGGCGTATTCTGGCAAGAGACAGAAATATCTTGCTATAAACTCTGCCTTGTTACATCTTTATGTTTCTTTCCTGCATCTCACATAAAGCACCAGCACATGCAAATGTTACATGTAGCCAATAACTGCGCTAATCGAAAAGGCGCTAAATGAATGAGCAAAGCCTATGAAGAAAAGGCATTTACAAAATGGTAGAAATTGCAGCGTGATTACCTTTTATTTTATCCCACCAAGGCCCTCTTACTGTAAGGCTAACTGCATTTTCCTGCCATTTGTTTGTATTCTTATCTGCAGGAGTTGGAAATTAACAGCGTTGCTAGTTTGCGTTTACTGTTAAGCCTGGAGAGCGAGAGATTGCTTTGCAAACAGCACAGTTATTATGTCTGCAGTTGGTACTCTTTGTATAAATTATTGATCAGCTGGCTTATTGCTCTTTCTGCTTAATGGATACAAATATCTGCTTGAGCAACTTTTATTACCTGTTGATAGATGAATTAAGACACGTTGTACTGGAAACAAGCAATGATGGCAAAGTACAATTAAATAATAGCCTGGTGTTTGCCATCATTAATAAAGATAATGCAGTTTATGAACAGGAGTTTGTTACAACTTCTGTGTGTTTAGCACAGTTTATGGTTTGGCAAACGAATGTATATATTATGTGGATTGTCTTTAGGCAAACAGGAGGGCTGACATTTCCATTTAACCCATCAGCCGCCAGCCACGGCAGCAATGATTCCTCTTGGAATGCACGTTTTCCTATTGTATTTAGCACAGTTTGTGATTGGCTTGTCGTAGACCTCAGTGTGCCAAGACTGCCGGCAGCAAAGTAATACAACTAATGTTTTATGCAGCATACTGAAGTAGGCACTTTTATATGTCCTCTCTATTATAAGCTTTCAGCGCAGCCACCTGCTGGGAGAAAGCTGTACAATGAGAATCTAGCAATATTTAACACTAAATGGTCAGAAACCAATGTCCCATATGTTAACTGGGAACATGACCAGTGACCTCTTGTAATACTTCATCAATTAACTAGCATTAGGCAACTGAAACCACCACCATGGGATGTAACTATAAACAGAACAATATGAGAAATTGTATTGATGGTGGAAATGTACAAATGGGTAATGATGGGGCATTCTGAAAGGTTTAAGGGTTAAATAGCTCATGATACAGTTAGTGAAAGGGGGCATTTACACTTTTAGGCCTCTGCATGTCAAAAATGTGAATGTATTGAAAAACTAGCAAATGTCCCTTACATTTTTTTTTTTAGACTCGTGACTGGTTCTGGTTTTACAATCTGTATTGAAAAACCTGAATGTGTCATATAGCTCCAATATATTTTTCATCTGTGACCCTAATATTTATGTTTACTCTATATAGTAGTTTTTGTCCTATAAAGATTGCTTCAATAATTTAGAAGCTAGTATAACATCGCCAGAATATACTGCAGCACCATACAACCAATTTCAACAATGCATCATGCAAACAGTTTAATAAGCAGGCCATTTAAAGGAAATCTACCATCAAAATCTATCATGATAAACCAGGGACACTTACTCATAGATCCGAGCACTGTGACTCTGGTAATTCTTTTTGTATTTGTTATCCATGGCCTCCTTCTTTCTAAAATCAATTTTTAAAAATATGCTTATGAGCCAGAAGGGTTCTGGAGCGTTACTAGAGTCCCTCTGTGCTGCAGCTTCACAGGCATTACATTGTGCTAGGAGCACTTCCCCTCATCCCATTTCCTCTGCTGCAGTGAGATTACAGCAGGGAGAGAGAGGAGTGTCGGACTGAAGGAGCAGAGGGGAAGGGTGTGACATCTAGCAGCCTGTGAAGACTGAGCACAGAGGGACTCTGGTATCACTCTCCAGAGAATTTTTGGTACATTAACATAATTATAAAAGTTGATTTTAGAAGGAAGGAGGCCATGAATAACAAATATAAGATGATAAAGACAATGGAGGTCATTTACTAAGGGCCCGATTCACGTTTTCCCGACGTGTTACCCGAATATTTCCGATTTGCAACGATTTCCCCTGAATTGCCCCGGGATTTTGGCGCACGCGAGCGGATTGTGGCGCATCGGCGCTGGCATGCACGCAACGGAAATCGGGGGTGTGGCCGAACGAAAACCCGACGGATTCGGAAAAACCGCCGCATTTAAAACAAAAAATCTGTCGCGCAACTTGCACTTACCTTCACTCAGCCCGGCCCGGTGAACTCCAGCACGTTCCGATGCTTTTCAGCGCAGCAGTGCCACCTGGTGGACGGCAGAGGAACTACTTTAATGAATCCCGGCCGAACCCGAATCCAGCGCAGAGAACGCGCCGCTGGATCGCGAATGGACCAGGTAAGTAAATCTGCCCCAATGTCTGGATCTATTAGTAAGTGACCCTGCTTGATTTTAATGGTAGATTTCCTTTAATATGTTGTAGGGGACAGCAAACATTGGCAAATTTCAGACTCGAAGATGTATGTATTTATATCTTATTTTTTATTCTACAACTCAAGATTTATGCTAGTGAATAATAAGGTGTGTCCCCTGCTTTATATGCGTGTAGATTATGGTAGAAAAGTGCAGGAATAGTGAGCCCCCACAAACTCAAGAAAGAACCATGGGTATTGTGTTCACAGTTTTGGCAAACCAGCGTGTAGCTCTTATGACATAATGCATGAAAAGCAAGTAAAAACCATTACATGTGATTCAAACATGAAGGCTTAATCACTAAAATATAAATTCTTATATGTAATATAAAAAGAGCTTACAAAATAATAGATAAATATGTTAAAGCTGTAAAATAAGAGAAATATTAAGACTGTAGGAGATCATGTTCATGTACTGATCAGAAATAAAGTATCTTTTATATAGTCATCACATTTCCTCATATATCAAGACCTCATTTCTCATCTAAAAAAAATCAATAGTGGGGTGTACATACTGTATGCAAGAGGAATCCCATCCTCATCCTCCTCATATAGCTTATATTCAGTCCTGTTTATGACATAAAGTTTATTACGGTAACAGCAGTTTCCATGATCCGAATATTTAAACATAGTTGCTTGAAATAAATAAAGAGAGGAAATTAAAGGCTTCTTAATTAGTTCAGCAATTACGCTTTCTTGGTCGCATTTTAATCAGTGCAGGCCTTATCAAAGGACAAACAGAACGATTTGCAAGCCTTTGAATTTTAAACAGCCTTATTGATTTCAGTACAATAAGTCATCTCTTGACACAAGCAGGAAACTCAAATGGTTACAATTTGCAGCCACAGCTCCTATAAATTTAAGAGAAAAATGGTTTTACTCAAAATTGCGACATCCCAACAAAAATACAAGGCTGTCTAGTAGTAAATTAAAGTGAAAGAAAAAAAAACAGGCTAAAAAACAAAACGGCAACTTATATCAGGTCTTTAATTCACTGGGAAGAAGGGAAGACATTTCTTGCAGGGATTCCTAGGAAACATTTAACAGAGGTATTGTTTTCATTCATTCCTCCAAGCAGATTTTCTTTTTCTGTTGTTGTGGTGGAACAGCTCCTCTAGTTGGTGGTTTCCATGTATTCAATGATTGATGCTCTTGGGAAATAGGAACAATAGTTAGTTAAGAAACGCTACATGATTTAAAAGGGGGAATCCAGGCTCTGAGAGTGCATTCCTGAAAGTATTCTAATAATTTCACCAGGCAATGGGGCTGATGAGTTGTGCAATGTGATGGCCATCATACACAATTGTCTAATTCATCACTACTAAAAGGATCACACTCCACACCGGAGGCAGCATGGTGCCTAGAATTGTTACCTTGCAATGCTGGTTTGGGTTTTAATCCAACCGAGGACAACATTTGCATGGAGTTTGTAGGTTCGTTAAGATTTTGCATGGGTTTCCTCCAAAAACATACTGAAATAGGGGGGATCCCCCCAGCTGGCAATATGTAAAATATACCAAAAGACTGAATTCTAATTCTATACTAAGAGTGTGAATTTTACAGCAGGCCCTGCCTGTCATAGAAATGTGGTCGTGCTAGGATCCTGGCGCTGGCTATAGCAAATGCGCCAGACACAAGAATACCATACTGTTCACCCAACATAGACATTTCAACATAAAGAAACTTGTCAGGTTTATTTGGTATCCTAAACTGACTACAGGTCTTTAAGTACATGTAGTTTAGGGTCCCAAATCGAACTGTAATCGAGCTGTCCATGGGCACAACATAAAAGTGCAATTATTTATACTTACCTAGATGTGAGTCCGATGAGGGACATCAGATTCACATCTGAAGATCTTCACGCTGGCGACACCTCTTGTGTTTTTTCATTGAAGCAGGCAAAACACCCCAGCTTCATAGCACATGCACCCTACCCAGTGAGCCCAATGGAGCACTACACCAGCTTCACTTGCATCAACATGCAGACACCGAGTGCATTGAGTATGTTTGTTTTATTTAATATGCCCATGGAGAGAACTCATACAGAACAATTTGGGACACTAAACAATGGTCCTTAAGGACCTGTGGGTGGTTTAGTGCCCCAGACTCCCTTTAACAAAAGGTTTTTTTAAGCATCTTATGGTTTCTTATGCTTGAAAAATACTTTTATCAAGTTGAAATGCCACATATATGCTGAGGGAATAGAAAAAACTCCATTTGCATTTACTTCTGAAGTGCTGCCATTTGTAAATGTTACAAATGGCTGACGTCTCACACATATGGTGACCTACTCACTGTTGGGGAACTTTTCATAGAAAAACTGCATAGATGTTGTTGCTGTAAGGAAAATTGCAAACAAGGAAAAGCACCACATTCTGAAAACAGAAGCTAACATATTAAGTGAGGTGGGTGTGCTACATTGTTGCATCTCCCCTTGCAGCAGTAGTCTGGTTAAGAAAGATTTCCCTGCTGGTTGAGTGCAGTAGTGTTCCAAATCTTTTTCATAACAACTATGGGTGTGCAGAGAATAGTGGATAGAAATTTGCAGTGTTACTCTGGGTTGCCTTCCATGTGACCATGGCTGTGCCGGCTGCTCTCATCCCACCGACCCAACTGCTGACCCCTCAGCCCATCATCTCCATATCCACGTTCTCCTCAGCTTCTTCCACTCCACTTGTCAGTCCGACTTCTTCCAGGCCAAGACTCTAAAGACCGGAACCTATAACTGTTGTCACCATAACCTTCAGCAATGCTGCCACCAGTATCTACATTGTCAAAAGCAACCCGGTGACAATTTTACCTTTATGATCATGATTTTTTCATCTTTAATTTTATTTATTTTTAATATATACATAAAAATTCTAGGAAAGAAAATATAATTCCATATAAATGCATTTTCATATAATACAATGCAGTAAAGAACTCTTCAGTCCCACGTAATTTTGTCTGCCAGTATGACTAATCCAGAGATAAAACAATATAAACACAACAGATAAAACAGTAAGCTACAGGCAGTCCCCGAGTTACATACAAGATAGGGTCTTTACATTTATTCTCAAGTTGAATTTGTCAGTTGTAACTATATATTTTATAATTGCAGTTCCAGAAACAAAAAAATTCTGTCCCAGTGACAATTGGATTTTCAAATTTATGAGAACGAAGATTACAAATAAAACTTAAGTACAAACACCTTACAGCTGATCATTGCAGCCTGGGACTAAAGTAAAGCATTCAGGCAGCTTTACTAGGGGTCACACAGATAGACAGAGGTCCGTCTGTAACTAGGGGTCATCTGTAAGTTGAGTGTCCTTAAGGCCCTAAGCACACGACTGTCTGAGGGATGTATATCCAGCCGTGTGCTCACTGTTCCATGACGACAAAAAATATAGAGCCTGCTTTATCTTATGCCATAAGAACGGCTGTGTGGCACTATTTCCGATGGAGAGAGGAGGGGTGAGCAGCGCTCATCCCTCCCCCTCTCAAACGCTCCTCCCATATGCTTGCCCCACTATGGCTGAGCAAGAATACAGCAGTGTGCATGGAGTCTAAGTAGGGGACTGCCTGTATTTATAATAAAACAAGCTATTTTGCCTTCAGTATTTAGCAGAGAGATAGGTCTATAAAAGTGTTGGTAAACCCAGCACAGAGTTGGCCACATAGGGTGCCCTCAAACCTCCTTTATATTTCCATTGGAAATTGAACAAGTCCTGGTGATGGGTTTCTGGTAAGGACTTTCTTCTAACTTCTTAACAGTAATTGGGGTCTCCAAACTACTCCTTTGAGTATCAGTCAGTGCTGGAAAGTGAACTCGTATTAACCCCTTACGGAAAAATGATATAATAGTATGGTACAGGCAAGGTAACCTCCCAACCTGTGCCATCCTATCCTGCTTCTGGCACCGGCTCATAAGTGGAGCCGGTACAGGAATCTGCGAATATCAGTTGTGTAACTCCTTACACGACTGCAGCATGTTAGCAGATTCTGATGTAGAAGGGGGTCCCCATGCCGTTTACCGTAGGGTATGATCCTCCAATGGTAACCCCAGGGTCCGGCGATTTCTCTGGGGATGTGGAATGTCTTATGAACGCTGAGCTACATAACTTTTTTGACTAAAACATGTTCAAAAAAGTTATGTGTGCGAAAATGTTAACACTGAAAAGAACAACTCATCACGCAAAAAATAAGCCCTCAATTAGCTTTGTCAACTGAAAAATACTAAATTTATGTCTCTGAAAATATTGAGATACTAAAACAAATTAGATTTTCTCTATATTACCATGAAAACTTGAGTATAAGTTATAAGTTTACCACATATAACTGGAAAACTTATTGAAGGAGATTTATCAGAAGTGGCTGAGGTAAAACTGCTCTAGTTGCCCATGGAAACCAATCAGAGCTCAGCTTTAATTTTATAAACAGCTGTGAGAAAATGAAAGCTGAGCTCTGATTGGTTGGCATGGACAACTAGAACAGTTCTGCTCTCAGACACTTCTGATAAATCTCATCCATTGACTTGAGTGTAAGCCTAGGGTGGAAAATGCAGCCGCTACTCTTAAATAAAATGCCCGGCAGCAGCCTTCCTTCACTATTAAGATGTCCAGCTGTGACCTCCCTTAATGATAAAATGCCAAGGAACAGCTTCCTTTTATTAATAAAATACCCATCAGTCGCCTCCCTTAATAATGAAATGTCCCACCAGCAGCCTCCCTTAAAATTAATAAAGTTATATACTTACCCTCTGTCACTCCCCACAGCTCTGGCATGGAAAATAGGAGCTGCAGGAGACGCCGCAGGGTATATAAGTATAAGTATATAAAGTGAGGCTTTTTTAGCACAAAAATTGTGCTGGAAAACTTTGATTATACACATGTATATTCGGTAGTTTTTCTTCAGTAAAATTGTAAAAATATTTTTAAAAACTATATAAATGAGGTATCACTGTAATCGTAGTGATGCATAGAATAAAGATAACATATTATCTTATCATCAATAAGCTAAAGACCCACTAAAGTGAAGTATTTTTGCAGAAAATGAGCCATTACCGTATATACTCGTGTATAAGCCGAGATTTTCAGCACAAAAAATGTGCTGAAAAACCTCACCTCGGCTTATACACGAGTCAACTAAGGGGCAAACATAAAGGGGCAAAAAAAAAAATAATAATACTCGCCCTCCGGTGTCCAGATCCTCGGCGGCAGCTCCCGATTCTTGGCAGCGGCTCCGCTCCCCTCTTCTTTCTTCACTGGCGGCTCCCGGTCTCTTTTCTTTCTTCACTAGCCGGCAGTCGCGTCCATGCGATCTGCGGGCGGGCGCACACTATGATGCGGCGCTGTCGCCGCTGATGACGTCATCGGCGGCGACACTGCGGCATCATAGTGTGCGCCCGCCGGCAAGTCGCATGGACGCGACTGCCGGCTAGTGAAAAAGAAAAGAGACCGGGAGCCGCCAGTGAAGAAAGAAGAGGGGAGCTGTCACCGAGGTTCGGAAGCCGCCGCCAGGACCGGGAGCCACCGCCGAGCACCGGGAGCCGTGCCGAGCATCAAAGGTGAGTATCGTCGGAGGGTGAGTATTAAGTTTGTTTTTTTTATTCAATTGGCATACTGGGGGCTGGCTGTATACAACTATTGGGGCAGGCTGTATACTGCTATTGGGGCAGGCTGTATACGACTATTGGGGCAGGCTGTATACGACTATTGGGGCAGGCTGTATACTGCTATTGGGGCAGGCTGTATACTACTATTGGGGCAGGCTGTATACTACTATTGGGGCAGGCTGTATACTACTTGGGGGCAGGCTGTATACTACTTGGGGGCAGGCTGTGTACTACTTGGGGGCAGGCTGTATACTACTTGGGGGCAGGCTGTATACTACTTGGGGCAGGCTGTATGCTACAGGGGGAAGGCTGGCTGTATACTACAGGGGGCTGGCTGGCTGTATACTACACCCTCGGCTTATACTCGAGTCAATAGGTTTTTCCAGTTTTTGGTGGTAAAATTGGGGGTCTCGGCTTATACTCGGGTCGGCTTATACTCGAGTATATACGGTATATGTCCAAAATTGCAGGTCCCTCAAAAGTATGATTTTGCTTTTTTATGAAAATTTGAAAAATCTTAGTTCAAAGCCTTATAACATTCTACAAAAATGAGAGGACACATAGAAATTCATGTCAACTAAAAGCAGACATTAGGTACATGTCAGTTATCAAGTTATTTTGGTGTTGTGAATATGTGTCAGAAATGCAGAACGTTTTGAATTTCAGAATTTTTGGCAAAATATCCCTTTTTTCATAAATACACAAAAACATATCACCCAAATTTTTCAACTAACATGAAGTGCAATGTGTCACGAGAAAACAATCTCAAAATCCCCTGGATATGTTAAAGTGTTTCAAAGTTATAAACACTTACCACACAGAACCACACATGTCAGATTTGAAAAAATGGGCAGTGTCAGGAAGGTGCAAATTGGCCAAGTCGTTAGGGGTTAATATCAGGTCCCCTGCACTACCGTTACTATCTCCCTTACCTAATTTCTAATACAGGCGGTCCCCTACTTAAGAACACTCGACTTACAGGCGACCTCTAGTTACAAACAGACCTCTGGATGTAGGTAATTTACTGTACTTAAGCCCTACGCTATAATAATCAGCTGTAGGAGTTATAAAAGGTGTCTGCAATTGAGCTTTATTGTTAATCCTGGTTCTTATGACAATCCAACATTTTTAAAATCCAATTGTCACAGAGACCAAAAAATATTTGTCTGGGGTTACAAATCTAAAATATACAGTTCCAACTTACATACAAATTCAACTTAAGAACAAACCTACTGCCTGTAGTTGACATTCTCTCTCATCTGTTGGCCTTCTCCTGCAGGAAGGAGTTGCACCTCCTCCAGAAGGTTAGCTGCCTTCTCTATCTTGGCCCTCAGAAGTTTCTCTTTCCAATGTTGGATTTTTTATGTGCAACCTCTTTATCATTAAATCATTTAAAAAGGATATTTATTTCAATAATATTCCCCTTAAAGGAAAACTACTATCAGAATCACTGATGGCAGACTACTTTCACTTACATGTGACTTCCATCTTCTTCTGTGGAACTCTATCACTTATGTTCTGGAAAGCCCAAATTTGACCAAAGTTTAGCTGTTAAAAATATGGGGGACTCAGAGTTAAGTGACCCTTCTTGGCACCCACCTTGGCCTGCAAGTAATCAGTGCTCCATAAACTCTATGTTTGCAATAACTCAGCTAAGTCACTCATCAGCATCACCAAATGCAGGTTCAACTTCCAATGGATTATCCTATGTCTATCATTCCGTACTTGTAACTCTATTGTCATCAATTACGGTGCTCCAATAAGGTTCTATTACCATACTTCATATTTGAGATATACTGTGTAGCAAGCTCTCACTGAATAGGGATAAAACAATCATGATCTGGATGTCTATGTTTTTGTGTTTGGCGTTGTTTTGGCGCAGTTGTGGTACAAATGCTGTTTTGCGACTTTCCATTGCATCAAGTGAACATAGGGGAGAGGAAGTCACTTTAAAATAGATCCTGCTTGTGCCAAATTTGACTCGTATTCACAATACTGAACACATGACTTGCAATATGGCGCAATATTTTATTGAGGCGCATGTATGGCGTAGAAATAGGACAAAAACCACTACCAAACTGATGAAGATCAATTGCTCCTTAGAGGGACATCTGCAACCGGCAACTTTTTACTACTAGTGTGCCAACACAGGGACAGAAGCCCTGATAAATACCTCCCATATAGTGTGTCCAGTTAGTAGCTCTTCTATAAGTTACACTTATCAGTTCCTCCTGGCATAAAAAAGCTGCAAATACTTCTTAGATCTATAGTAGCTTAGTAACTCCCCCTGCATTTCAAACCCAGAGGTAGTGCATAGAGGTGTCTGATGAGATTGAGAGATTGACGATTCTCAAGGAAAATGTTATTGTGGTGCAAAATGTTTTGCCCCAGGACATAGGCCCTAGTTAGGCATATAACTTGCCTGGCAAAATTCATGACAGAAAATGTTTCAAAGATATAAAGTATAGTCGACTACTGGCTCTTATATATTTTCTCAATAACGTTCAGTTGTTCAGATACATAATTTATTATGTATTATGTGTATTATGAGGATTAGTCTAATTTTTCTGTTGCACTTAATAATTCCCCCTGGCATATAAATTTGCACCAACCACTTCCAGAATATATGACATGTCTAGCTTGTAAATATCTTGCACTCATCAACTACTCTTGGTGTACAAAGTAACAGTAAATACTTTGCAGATCTATAATCTGTCCAGTTTCTGGCATAATTTTTCTTAATTGTTCTCAATAGTATTCAGTAATTCCTCCTGGAAAAAACAATGACAGCTAATGCTTTAGGGATGTATAGTGAAGCAACTAGTGGTTCTTATATAGTTTCTCAGTCATGCTCAGTTCTTCAAATACATAAAAGATATATAGGAGTATAAATGTAGATAAAAAGAAGAAGCGCCACTCACCAGTCCAGTGAAAATATCTTCTTTATTCACAAAAAGTGTTACACAGGGAGACACGCAGTGCCGCAGAGCCAACGGCACGTTTCGCGCCGCTCAGCGCTTTCTCAAGGCAGTGACCAAGATATAGGGTTTTATTTTTTTCTCTTTTTTTGCAACATTTTTTGCCACATTTGATATATTTGCACCTAAATTTGCGACTTTTTCAATTACCTTGCAAAGTTAGCCACTTAAAAACGTTTCAGTGTTGCGAAGGATATATCTTGAAAATCCAGATTTGAACGTATAAAAATGTGCAATTTTGGCAATAATCGTGGTTAAAAAGTCGCAAAAAAAACTCCAGTCTTGATCAGGCGTAGGAAAAACTTTAGAAGTTGCAGAAGAGTTTGAGAGTTTTGTGCGACTTTTTACTAAAAGGTCGCAAAAACCCCAGAGATTTTGCTGCTTGATATAACAACCTCAAAGATAAATTCCTCCTGGCATAATTGTACCAGTTATTTTAAAGATATTTGATCTGTCTAGCCAGTAGCTCTAAAATCTATAATCTGACCAGTTTGCAACATATATTTTTTGTTAGTACAGTGTAGCCAACCAGTGGTTCATGTATATTATTTAATAGCGCTCAGTTGTTTAATTACTCCAAAGATACATTAGCTATCCAGCACTCAATAATTCCTCCTGGCATATAAAGTTATGACAGTTACATAAAAATATATAGTCTGTCCAGCAAGTGACACTCATCAACTCCTCCTGGCATAAAAAGTAACAGAAAAAAAATTCAAAGGTCTATAATCTTTCCTGATGTGGAATATATTTTCTCATTCATACTCAGTAAATGCTACTGTCAAAATTAATGAGCAATAGTGCTTAATTATTCATTCTTTCCCCTAGAGTTATCCATTTAATCTAGTGTATTAAAGGTTGGGGAGAAGAGTATACATCAGTCAGGTCTCACCCAATCTTTGCCATACAAATAGAGATCACTGAGGAAGGATCAGAATAGCAGCTTCAAATGAAACGTGGTTAAGATCCAGTAAATACTGCCAGGATCATGATCCTCTCTCATTCCACCAATGGCCTTTTTGTGATGCCCACAATCAACTTCAGACTCAAATTGTTATTTGTGACTGGCAGGGAAGTTACATGGGTGCATGTTACCTGGATGATAGGGCTGGAATGTTTTGGAAGTGATGTGACTGGCAGGGAAGTAGCATGTGTACAGGGGATAGCAGAGAAGTTACATGGGTGCATGGGTGGCAGAGAGGTTAAATTGGTTCAGGGGTAGCAGAGAAGTTACACGGGTGCATGGACTGGCAGGGCAGTTACATGGGTGCATGGACTGGGAGTGAAGTTACATGGGTGCAGGGGTGACAGGGAATCTCCATGGATGCTGGGGCTGGCAGCAGTGTTGTGTTAGTGCTGTGACTGGTAGAGCAGTTCCATGAGTGCAGGGGGTGGCAAGGAAGTTCCATGGGTGTAGGGTGCAGGGGGTGGCAAGGAAGGTCCATGGGTGCAGGGGCTGCCAGGGCAGCTCCCTTGGTGCAGGCAGCAGTGTTAGTACTGTGACTGGCAGGGCAGCTCCTTCGGTGCAGGTAGCAGTGGTAGTGCTGTGACTGGCAGGGCAGCTCCCTGGGTGCAGGCAGCAGTGTTGGTGCTGTGACTGGCAGATAGCAGAGTTGGTGCTGTGTCTGGCAGGGCAGCTCCCTGGGTGGAGGGCAGCAGAGTTGTTGCTGTGACTGGCAGGGCATCTCCCTGGGTGCAGGGCAGCAGTATTGGTGCTGTGACTGGCAGGCAGCAGTGTTAGTTCTGTGACTGGCAGGGCAGCAGTGTTGGTGCTGTGACTGGCAGGGCAGCTCCCTGGGTGCAGGCAGCAGTGTTGGTGCTGTGACTGGCAGGGCAGCTCCCTGGGTGCAGGGCAGCAGTGTTGGTGCTGTGACTGGCAGGGCATCTCCCTGGGTGCAGGGCAGCAGTGTTGGTGCTGTGACTGGCAGGGCAGCAGTGTTAGTGCTGTGACTGGCAGGTAGCAGTGTTGGTACTGTGACTGGCGGGCAGCAGTGTTGGTGCTGTGACTGGCAGGGCAGCAGTGTTAGTGCTGTGACTGGCAGGTAGCAGTGTTGGTACTGTGACTGGCGGGCAGCAGTGTTGGTGCTGTGACTGGCAGGGCAGCTCCCTGGGTGCAGGGCAGCATAGTTGGTGCTGTGACTGGCAGGGCATCTCCCTGGGTGCAGGGCAGCAGTGTTGGTGCTGTGACTGGCAGGGCAGCAGTGTTAGTGCTGTGACTGGCAGGTAGCAGAGTTGGTGCTGTGACTGGCAGGGTAGCTCCCTGGGTGCAGGGCAGCAGAGTTGGTGCTGTGACTGGCAGTGCAGCTCCCTGGGTGCAGGCAGCAGTGTTGGTGCTGTGACTGGCAGGGCAGCTCCCTGGATGCAGGCAGCAGTGTTGGTGCTGTGACTGGCAGGGCATCTCCCTGGGTGCAGGGCAGCAGAGTTGGTGCTGTGACTGGCAGTGCAGCTCCTTGGGTGCAGGGCAGCAGAGTTGGTGCTGTGACTGGCAGGGCATCTCCCTGGGTGCAGGGCAGCAGTGTTGGTGCTGTGACTGGCAGGGCAGCAGTGTTAGTGCTGTGACTGGCAGTTAGCAGTGTTGGTACTGTGACTGGCAGGCAGCAGTGTTGGTGCTGTGACTGGCAGGGCATCTCCCTGGATGCAGGCAGCAGTGTTGGTGCTGTGACTGGCAGGGCAGCTCCCTGGGTGCAGGGCAGCAGAGTTGGTGCTGTGACTGGCAGTGCAGCTCCCTGGGTTCAGGCAGCAGTGTTGGTGCTGTGACTGGCAGGCAGCAGAGTTAGTGCTGTGACTGGCAGTGCAGCTCCCTGGGTGCAGGCAGCAGTGTTGGTGCTGTGACTGGCAGGGCAGCTCCCTGGATGCAGGCAGCAGTGTTGGTGCTGTGACTGGCAGGGCATCTCCCTGGGTGCAGGGCAGCAGAGTTGGTGCTGTGACTGGCAGGGCATCTCCCTGGGTGCAGGGCAGCAGTGTTGGTGCTGTGACTGGCAGGGCATCTCCCTGGGTGCAGGGCAGCAGTGATAGTGCTGTGATTGGCAGGTAGCAGTGTTGGTACTGTGACTGGCAGGCAGCAGTGTTGGTGCTGTGACTGGCAGGGCAGCTCCCTGGATGCAGGCAGCAGTGTTGGTGCTGTGACTGGCAGGGCATCTCCCTGGGTGCAGGGCAGCAGAGTTGGTGCTGTGACTGGCAGGGCAGCAGTGTTAGTGCTGTGACTGGCAGGTAGCAGTGTTGGTACTGTGACTGGCAGGCAGCAGTGTTGGTGCTGTGACTGGCAGGGCAGCTCCCTGGATGCAGGCAGCAGTGTTGGTGCTGTGACTGGCAGGGCATCTCCCTGGGTGCAGGGCAGCAGAGTTGGTGCTGTGACTGGCAGTGCAGCTCCTTGGGTGCAGCTCCCTGGTGCTGTGACCCTCCATCCTCCGGGGCTGCAGCTGGAGCTTGTGAGGAGAGTCCAAGTTGGCGGAGCTCCTCCCCCCGCAGCGTGTGACAACAACAACCCGTGCACAGAGCAGGCAGCTCTTCTCAGCCTCATTTTCCCTCTGTCATTCGTGCTCAATCTTTGATCAATGTGCTGCCGGCGAGCGGCCGGGTCCTGCCAGCCTCCTCCTCCTCCTCTTCACCTTCATCTCTCAACTTTGTAGTGAGACTTGTGGAAGCCTGGCAGCTCGTCCCCCGGAGCAGAGACAAGTAACTTTCCCGTCTGCTGTCAGCAGTGTCCTGTCTGGGAGGACTCCTATGTGACCATGGCTGTGCCGGCTGCTCTCATCCCACCGACCCAGCTGGTGACCCCTCAGCCCATCATCTCCACGTCCGCGTCCTCCTCAGCCTCCGCTTCTCCCACTCCATCTGTCGCTCCTACTTCCTCCGGGCCAAGTCTCTACAGACCGGAGCCCATCGCTGCCACCACCGTCACCTCCAGCATTAGCAGCTCTGCTGCCACCAGTATCAACATAGTGAGCAGCAACCCGGGGACAGCAGCAGGAGGTGCAGGCAGCAGCCCCAGCCTGGCCACCAACAGCAGCAGCCACCACCTGAGCGCTGCCACCCCCAGCACCTCCACCAGCACCACCTCGTCCACCTCCACCAGCTGTAGCAGCGCCCCTGGCACCAACCTGCCTGGCAAGCCCGTCTACTCCACTCCCTCTCCAGTGGAAAACATCCCCCAGAACAATGAGTGCAGGATGGTGGACCTCAGGGGGGCTAAGGTGGCCTCCTTCACTGTGGAGGGCTGTGAGCTCATCTGCTTGCCCCAGGCGTTTGACCTATTCTTGAAGCATCTGGTGGGGGGGCTGCATACCGTCTACACCAAGCTCAAGAGGCTAGAGATCACCCCAGTGGTGTGTAACGTGGAGCAAGTCCGGATCTTGAGAGGATTGGGGGCCATACAACCAGGGGTCAATCGCTGCAAACTCATTTCCAGAAAGGATTTTGAGACCTTATACAACGACTGCACAAACGCCAGGTGAGTCCAGTGTAACTATGGCACCACCTCTAGAACTTTCTGCACAAGTTACTGGGCCGGGCTGGCATCTCAGCAGGAGGCATAGCTAGCACATCAGCAAGAAAGTTTCCCATTCTGCTCATGATTTTCCAAGTTGATCTTCTCTTTTCAGCTTTCCTGTAAGATAAAACTTGGAATATTATGACACTTCCTTCTCATTGACACTTTGACACTTGCCTAGAACTTTAACTCTCTCATCATCTGCAGGATTAGACTATACACTGGGGGTATATATCACACATACAACATATCCAATAGTTTCCTATGATCTACACAAAACACCTTGTGTCATTTTCCTCCATGTTTCATCTACTGTAGTCATTTTCTTGCTGTCATGATTGTTTATGACTATTCATGTACATGTGACAATTCCATCTTTATGATTATTGATCATTGATGAGCGTCTGATCATTACGATAGATGTAAGAGGTCGGTAGCGATAGTCACTATTGTTTGTAACAGAAGACAAATCCTAATGACTGTGACCACATTCACATGCGAAATTAAGTTCCCTGATGCTTAACCCTTTCATAGCAGATGTGTACAGTAGAAACCTGAGCTCACTTATAATATAGTTGATTATATACTTATTTGTATTGTTTATGTGGTTATCAGATGTGCAGGGTCTATCCTTAGGGGTATCTTCATGTAGAATACCATTCATTAATATAGGTAAGAAAAGTGCAAGGGTAGCTGACGAGAAAACCTGCTAGTCCCCCTCTGGAAACATTTAGAAAGTTTAGTGCTGAGGAACAAGCAGAAAGCATTAAAGCAAATTGTTAAAGGGAGCAGGGGAATTGGAAGAGGTGTCTGGGGGGAAGCTGATTAAAAATCACTGCTAAAAGTCATCTTGAAACATTAGACAGGCAACCAGAAGATTATTCCTGTAAACAAACACAATAAACTATACTCCAGGGGAAGGTTCATTTGTGGTATCCACAGCTCGGCTCTAGGTGTGATCATTGGTCGGGGGATCAACATGTGACACTTCATGGAATTCACAGGGGATTTAGATGTTTGGAGATGAAGAAAAGAGCAAGTGACCTACTGGGACACTAGAGAGCTGTCTTTTCCCATGGGGAGAGATTGCACTGCTAGTCACAGCACTGGATACAAACCATAAATTCACTGACCCTTAGAAGGTTTTATTATCCAGCAGGATTACAGTACACATGAAATTTAAGTGTATGGAAAGGTCAGACCAACTTTCTAATAAGCAAATTGGCAGCTCAGCTCTAGCAGAGTGACTCAAATATAGACTAGAGGTTTATAAAGAGGATAAATACAGATAATATGTCATACATTCATACAGATAGCATTTTTATAATTTTATTATTTTGTAAAAAATATTGGATGCAAACATATATATATATATATATATATATATATATATATATATATAAAACCTGAGTTGCAATCTCTTCCATAATTTAATGTTATTTTTAATGAAATTATATTTTTGTAATTAATATTTAATGTAGCATAATATTTAAAAAATGACTCCAAAATCTCTTATCTACTTTGAATAGGGATATAAATTGTAAAAATGGTTTTATAATTGTAATTGATACCTTAATATGTGGTATTATATATATATATGTCTTCCACAGCTCAGTAGTAGTCATTCCCTCTCTTGGTGCTCCATTTAGGAATGCTTTTGTTCTAACATAGTGCATTTGCAGTTAATTAGTTGATGTGTTTATCATTGCTTTGCTTGTGGTTCTGACCTTTAACCTCAGCTCATTTATTTGTTATTTTGTGGTATATGTTATATCAAGGACAGTAAGACGTACATGTCTGTTAGTGAAACCAGCACCCTCCACAATGTGAGCAGCTTTGGACATAGACTTCCCTCTGAAACATTAACAAAGTTTATTTAAGTTGTAGATGCTACATGTTTTGGATGAAGCTCCTTTGCTTTTAGCTTTAGTTTGTTACAGTTTAACAACCGAAGCTTCACAGACTACATATAACTGACTGTCCCCCTTTATAGTGTTGTCATCCATTTACAACTAATAATTAATGATTTAGCTGCTCGCTAATGCCAGGGAAATTTAATATGTGTTCCTGAGGTTTGGAATGCGAGAACATAAAAAGATATTTCTAATACCATTTCTGTAAATTATTTACTAAATATTAGAATCAGTTTGGTGGGAAAAAAAATTACATTTAGGAAAATTTGATCCCTTCTATTTTATGTTTATTTTTTAACTTATAAAATGATTTTTTTTTGCAATATTTGCTCTAGGGTTTCATGTTCTTTTAGTCATTGTACTTGATTATTCCAATTATTTATGTATATTTCGATGTTAATTTAACACTAAATTTTTTAATTTTTTTATATTTCTACATAGTTGTATGGAACTTAGAGATATCACAAGACATATTGGCAGATTTAGATGATGCCCAATGTTTAACGTTTAATTATTAATAAGTGATTGCTGCAAAATTATTTCCAAATATTCTAGATTTGTGCGTATCCTCTAGAAGGATGAACTATATAGATACATTGAAAATACTTGTTCTGTCATCTTTTAAAATAGAATTTTATAACAAAATTAAGCACATACTAGATTTAAGTAACTCTAAATCTAAAGAATCTGTTTTTACTTGAGGATTAACTATGTTGTTATCTTTGGTACATAAAAGATTCTCAGATTGTAAACTTTGACATTGGACAGACAAATTTCTGACAAGTCCAGAGTGTGGACCTTGCCAGTGTCCCTAACTTTCAATGTAGTGAGGCTTTCAGATGTCCATCTGTGAAAGGATACTAAATATATACATTTCTGAATGTCATCTGATTTTTTTTCCAGTACAAAATGTAACTATTTTTATTTTTTGTTCTATAAATATGACTGACACTGTATGCAGCGGTGTACACACCATATATCTACTATGATCACACATTACATGTTGCCAACATGAACAAATAAATTGCCTGTATTCATTCCATTTGTTTCTGTACTCATTTAATCTTTTTGGTAATTTTGTTGTAATAAAATATTATTTTTTGTATATTTAAAACATTATGTTTTATTTTTTTATATTTGTAACTGTCCTTCTAGTAAGTCTGACACTATTCTTTGCCATGAAATGATAGGGATGTCTTGCAGTTTATATATATATATATATATATATATATATATATATATATATATTGCAAGACATCCCTATCATATATATATATATATATATACATATATATATATATATATATATGCATCCATCTAAAATATAAGAAGGGTAAAATCGTAATGAGAATATTGACATCATTAATTGAAATCTCTAGATTGTATTTGCTCAATATACGCCACAGCCTATTGAGCATCCTGCAAAATATTGCATAACCAAAAGCAAGTGCCACAGTCACTGAAAGGGTTAAGAGAAGTCTGAGATACCTTTTATTAAAGCCAGAAGTCACATTTTGTTGATCTATCTTATTTGGAAAAGTATATCTTCGAAAAATCCATATCACCTGTCATAATCAAAATTTAGTGTCTATAGATTACCTTTCCAAAGGCCCTCCAAGCAATTTACACTTATAGCCATTCGGTTACTACTCAATTACAGTTGGATAGCCAGAGGCACAATTAAATGCAGCTTGCCCAAGGTCAAACAAGAAGTCTCTTGTACTGTCACAGAAAAACACACAATGTCCCTCTGCCCACTTTAAAAGCACATCTGTTTCTTAAATAAAAAATGGAACAGCAAATGTTTATGGAAGGTGACATAGAAGCTTCAGGGAAATTGAGGCTCTGGTAAGTACTGACAACTGGACTTGTTTAGGATTAAATATTGATAGAAAATATCCGTTCTACAAATACAAATGAAAGAAATTCAGTCAATACAAATGTATAATTCACAATTTAAATGCTGGGTCAGGTAAATGAAATGATGGAGATTAAGCAGCGTGAACGAGGGAGACAATAATATCCTAAAGACACAAATTGACTGATTTGGCAAAATCTTATGGAAAAAAAAATAGCAAGCCGGAAGCGAGTTCAATCAATATGGTTTGATCTATAAACATGATTTCAGATATGTAGGAGCATTTTAATGTAAAATGTTATTATATGGATGGCTACGATAAGGGGGGAAGGGGGGCAAAGAAAATTAAAAGTTTCACTAAATAGTGAAAAATTTTCTTAACATATTAATTAATTTAGAAAACAATGTAAATTTATAACTACTGGACATAGGCCTCTGTGCACCGGTTATATGTGACATTTAAGATGTTAAGTGTGATATAGATGGAAAGTTTTAGTGTAACATGCAATACTGACAGCCTCTTCTATTCCCAGATACCGGAAGTGAATAGGTTATGACAGTATAGGATAATGGCGTACCTGGAAGAAAGACATAAAACATGTAGGACCAGACCGTTTTTGACAGATATAGCAGAAATGAGTTTGTCATTTTCCATAGTTCACTATGATATCTTTAATTCTGTGCTTGACTGATTATCGGTAAACATGCTGCATGATCATTACTGTGTATGTAAATGCAAATATATAGAGGGAAAGGGCAAATTCAGCTGTGCTACAATATATGTACAACACCTTAGTAATTATTGTGCGTTTCTATACAATACACTTATTTGGGATAACACTAATGATAGCAGAGCTGTCCTGGACACTCCAACAGATTAGATGGAGCATGTAATGTCTTCTAGCAGGTAACTTGCAATCTATAAACTTGCTTGTCAGACGGTGGGAGATAATGTGGCTTGCCCAAGACCACAAGAAGCGGGAACCATAAGTCTCCAATTACTGTGCTGTGGATTATATGGACAGACTTACAGTGGTAAATGACTACTGGGGTAGTATTTTACAGTATTAAAGCCACTTGTCTTCTATAGAAAGCTACATCCCATGCACAGAAGCATCCAAATAATGTGATACTTTAGATCTATCTATCTTTCTATCTATCTACCCATGCATCTATCTATCTATCTATCTATCTATCTATCTCATATCTATCTATTTCTCTATATCTATCTATCTATCTATCTATCTATCTATCTTTCTTTCTTTCTTTCTTTCTTTCTTTCTTTCTTTCTTTCTTTCTTTCTTTCTATATATATATCCCATATCTATCTATCTATCTATCTATCTATCTATCTATCTATCTATGTATCCCATAGCTAGCTAGCTATCTATCTATCTATCTATCTATCTATCTATCTATCTATCTATGTATCCCATAGCTATCTATCTATCTATCTATCTATCTATCTATCTATCTATCCCATAGCTATCTATCTATATATCTATTTATCATAAGGTCTGTATACTGTGCATATATGAAACAGTTGCATTGCACACTTAGCTCTGCTATATCATGTGTGTGATTTACACAACGCTGCTAATATGTATATACAATCTGGATTTTGCTCACATATAAGGCAGAGAGATCAGGTCATCCTAGCGTCCATATCCGGCTTCCAGTACCACAATCTCGAGACTGGTAACATCCACCATATAGGAGAACTATTTTCTCCAAACCACAAGCTTTATTTTTTAGTTCACATGAGTGTAAACTTTTAACCAGTGGTGGTTCAGCCATGTTTCAAAGCTTCCAGAAGACCCCAAGGGACAGAAACTTGACCTGCTTTTATGAAACCATAGAATTACATTTATCCAAGCTATCCCGGGGGACAAGAGTCAGCGGATTTCAGCCCAAGCCCTATTATTGGAGTCGTACAGGTCGTCTTTAAATTATTTTAAACCCATTTGATTAAACGTTACAGGTAATCCTTGTAGACTTACTTAAGGCATAAATCATACACATAAGCATATACTAAACTGATGTGTGTGGTTTTAGAGACAAATATATAGATAGATAGGTAGATAGATAAAAAGAGATATATAGATAGCTAAAGTATTCCAAATATGTTATATAATAATATTTATAATAATATGTGTTTATTTACCGTATCTTTCTGTGTGTACAATATCTATCATCTAGCTATATATTATCCATCTATCATCTATCTATGTATATAATATATAACTAACTGCTCTATTATAAGTACTGATTCTCTTCCTGTCATAAATATTATAAAATATAAAGTAGTCTGGTATTTTACAAACACTGTCAATAATGAAAAACTGCAATAATTTGCCAACTTGTATTTGCCATTTATATTTACCTTGCACTTAATTCCCACATGCATCACCTTGAAAATGAATGCCCACATGTCTGATGCCAGCATGGTGCAGGTGCAAATTGGCATAAAGCTGCTGTAAATGTAGAAGCAATTAAAAATGCCTCATTTTCCGAGGCGATTTCAGAAAACATTCATATTCCAGGTTTCTTCTTTGCTTCTTTGTGGTGTAGAATAAACTTTGGATATGGATATTTTACTTTACAGTTGTAGCGCTGTGTAAGGAATGTAACTATTAAGTCTTGACTGGTTATTTTATGTTTCTTCAGTAAGACTCCATATTCATGTGTTATGAGTGTTGTGCCTGATCTGTATATGTTTTAAGATGAAACTGATACAACTTGAAGCAGTTACTAAATCCCAGTAGTTTACATCTAGTAAAACATGGCCTTAATGTGTGCAGCTCTACAGTAGTAGAAATGTTTGTGGCGTGTAGGACATTGCTCTGAATTATTGGCATTCCTTTACGTTTTTTTAAAAACGTTTTTAAGGTGAGGGAGGGGGAAGCACAGTGGAGAATGGTGAATAAGCTGATTGAAAAGGCATAAAGGAGTCTGCTCTGGTATAGAAAGGTCTTTGGTGGGTGCATGACAAGGATGCTGTTTGTTTTTCATACAAGTTGTTTGTGATTTGAGGGACCCCTGGGAAATCTCTTGATCATTTTCACATCTGTTCCTGTCAAAGTGGGTGCTAAGATACCGGTCACCCAGCAACCATGTCCAAATGGGAATAGGCCCGATAATAACTTCAAAAAGAAATGACAGATGTTAGATTATGATGAAAGACAAAATGCATGAAAAATGAGCTCCTTAGATTCAAAAATTTGTTCAAGTACCTTCATGCAAATTAAATGAATACCGAAAATTTGCATGTAGTAATTTATATGTTTGTTCACTCAGAGGCAAAAAAGAAACGGAGAGAGACATTTGAAATCCCAGATTTTTTTTTCCCAGTAATTAACATACAAGGCAGTGACTTTTTCTAAAATGGGATTAACCACCTGGGTTCTTTATTGTAATATTAACTGTATAACAAATGCTGAAACATATCAGATAAGCCTGTTTATGTAGCGCATATTATGACTGCAAATAGAAACGATCGGATTCCAGATAAAAGTATTTCACGTCTTAAGGAGCAGCTCCTCTTGCTTAAATAGGATATTCATTAATAAAACATCATCTCAAATAGATTTAGCGCAATCGCTTTCTCCTTAAGTGACTGGTCAAGCAAAGTTTCTTTTTGGTCTAATGTATTCTAGCATTACATAGGCATCGCATATGTAGTCGAAAAATGAATTAATAATTGATATATTCGAAAAAATCGTTTTAGCTCTCCTAACAACATAATTATTGGGATGTTCACTCAACAATCAGTGTTTGCGAGACAAAATGGAAATGTTCATCTGGAGAAAGGACTTTGAGCCTTCGTTTAGTAATGTCTAATGTGGTCACGTAGAGAAATTGATTTTCCTCAGAAATTAATTAATTTTTCATATCGCCTTAAGCTGCAGTTAAAAAGAGTGCATACTTGCCTGTTTTTTTTCCAGAAATATTGCCTAATCATATTAATACCATTGCCCTAAGGATGAAAAGATAATTGTACAAATGCATTTGGAAATATGTATCACTGAGTATTTATGATTAAATTATGCAAATAACCCAGTTCTCATCCTTTCCAGACACAGATTGTCTAATTAGGATTGATATGCTGAATAGATGTTCCAGAATTTGAATACAAGCATGTCCAAAGAGCAGAAAATTGGAAATGACAAGGCTGAAATCCTAAGAAAAGTGCCTTTTTACTTTTCAAAATGTCTCGGATTTGGCTCATAGTTTTATATATTATCTTCAGTCTTGCTTTGCCTTGCGTCCATTTAACGTGACATTTGTTTGTGAAAGTCATATTGACAAGTGACAAACAATTTCTTTTTCTGAAGGTTTTTACCATTTTAACCCATTTCTTTTATATCTTAATGGAGACCCTGCTCTGTGTACTGGTTGTTGTTCACACAGAGTCTTTCTACTAACTTTATATCTGTGGGTGAATTTATTGGGCAGCAGTTGGCTGAAGTTTGTGGACAATGCTAAGAATACATATTAGCTGTTACCATTCCAGCCATTGTTAGCAGTGGGTAGTCGGTGTGTATGAACTCCGCTGGCTTCTGCTTTCCATCTGCAAGATGATGGATTGCTATGTTTAATACATTTCAGCTTTTGTCTAACTGTCATAGCACAAACCGACAGCACTATCAATGGCGACAATTGTCATTGTGGGCAACTCTACATAGGAAGTCTGCTTGGGAAGGGAACATTTCACACTTATAGTGGAGACAGCAGTCTTGTCTTAAATAAAATTATATATATATATAATTTTCATTAATGTCAAGCTAACTGATTTTATGTGCTGAGTTTACTCTGTATATTAGAATCTGGTTGTAATAAATATATGACAGAAATTTAATGCAGTTTTGTCGATTCCTTATAGAATATACTGTAATATATAGTTCTGTAAATAATACATACATGTGATGCAAACTGAGGCTGGCACAATGCTAAACCATAGAAAGAATAATCGTAAAATGTTCTAATCGCTACTAAACTATTATTTATTTGTGAAAATAAATTGTGTCTCACCACAAAATAAACATTTGTAAGATTAGCTTTTAGCAGACAATTTGCTATACATATGTGTTAATAGCACCATTAGCGCAAAGCAAACAAGAAAACAATAGTTTATCAGAAATTATTACTTTGAAGACATATTGTGGCAGATTTAGCATTGCAGTCTAATAGTAGACTAGACAGTCTTCATATATGCCTGGTGATACATCTGATGCCTGGTTGAGCTACATGGTCTACTTTACCACAACCCATTAGTTGGCTCTGTTTAAGACTAAAAAGTGCTCCTAAATGTGACTTTTTTTGAGCGGTATATTGCATATCTTGTGGTGTGATCACAATTATAATTAAATTAATTTCTCCCTCCATAAACATCTGTGATCTCACAGTGAGAAATATTAGGAACCAGAAAGAAAGCCCATTTAAATAACCTACTGGAGTTCCACTACTGTGTTGTGAAAATAACAACCAACCTATGCTAACCTCACCTTGATGCTCCGGCCAAGCCACGCACCTCCTGTCACCACACTGATGGTGGGTGGTGCCAATAAAAATTTTTCCTTTATAAGTATGACCCCTTTAAAGAAAAGAAAAGAAAAGGCAACAATGTTGTGGGATTCAGTCTCACCTCTGCAATGTATGTACAAATTGGGTTAGTTCTACATTACATTCCACCTTCCTTCACTTCCAAATACCTTCCAGATATCCCCTACAGATCTTAACCACTTCTGCAGCCATGTAAAAAGTCCAGAGCTGTCACCTGTGTGCCTAGGGTGCAGACACACTGAGATACATGGGATCACACCAATAGGATATGGGTACATTCACATGTAATTGTAGGAGAGCTTAGATGCTTAAAAAAAGTGGACCAAAACTTCAATTGAAGGGGCATGGTGCAGATTTAGCATTGGATTCCTAAAGTTTTACATGATACTTCTTATCCCATAAGCTGCTGCTATAAAACTGACCCTATAATCACTCGTTATCAGGACCATTGTAGGTAAAAAAGGCAGCAACCCCACAGACAGGCTGTTCTCAGCAGCTGATACAAAGGAGACAGCTTCATTCTCTGTGGGCTACAGATCAGCTCCCATTCATTTGAGAACTGAGAAAGTAGCTTTAGTGCTTACCGTTCCTTTCTCTGGTTATTAGTTTCTCTTATTTTGGACCTCTTACTTAGTGTAAAACTCCTTTAAGTGCTTATATAAAATGCAGATAATAGAAGATACACTTAGATTATCTCTATAAGTCTAAGAAATTACAGAATGACATAAACTCTAAACTATAGATAACCTTCACTCTTAAAGTGTTAAGAAATATCCTGCAGATCCCTCCTTACCTTACTGAGTAAATTTATCATAATATAAAATAAATGCTGGTCATCTTAGACCACCCATATTGTGATATCTGAAGCCAATAGAAAGGTAATAAAGGACAGGTTTGTCAAATACTAATTATGAATCAAATAATATCAGTAAAATTTTCCAGTATGGCTTCTTATGTTATGGTCACCTTGACATTTTTGTGTTGTCCACCTCCAAGAGTTACTGAGACTGACCTTATGGCCCCTAAGTGCTGATTTGGTGCTCCCATTTTATGGTCTGTGAGAGGACAGCTGTGTGTCATTCATGTGTCTAGTCTGTCAGGTGTAAGTTTTTAATTACATTACTTTCTTATTCACACATCTGTGTGCCATACGCGTTGTTTTCCCCTCAAGCTGCACATCACATCCCATAGAGCTTGCAGTCCTCCAGACAGGTGTAGCAATTCAATATATTACTCACGAATTGATTCACTCTCTAAAGAAATGACCCTTATGAATGTGCCATTGTCATTGCATGTAAACGGGCCAAAAGAAGTGATCAGAACAGGAGAAGCAACCTATTGATTTAACCATTCATATCCAGGAATTGAGTTTGCTTTTGAAAACCAGCACAACAATCTACCAAAATGGCAAAATGCTAATTTCTTCAGATTTATTTTTAAGTGTATTTGAGTAGTATACAGTACAGTGCAGCATTTTCTCAATTACAATGGTGGTATTAGTATATTGTGACCATCGTGCGGCGCCGGAGTGAGAATCATGACTGGCCTGTGATGCGCCCAGTTGTGATACTCCCCTGCCCTCAATATACTCTTTGTATATGAGGCGCCTGGATTACTTCTATGCCAAACATAGAAATATACTATTACCTGTGCAACAGTTTATACAACAGGCCAGAGCGTCACCTCCCTGAAAACCCTACCTTCCCACGCCAAATACAACAGAAATTGCTGGCAATTACAAATTTAGACTTTTATGATAAATTCCCACCAATTAATTTTGAACATAGACATAACCTAAAATTTTATCTAAGTAAACAGCTGAGAATACAAGGCGACTTAGTGTACAGTATGTTTCTACCACCAAGACTTTGGCCCTTTATTGCTCACCAGGCTCCTTGTAGCTGTGTCTAGTATTCCAATTTACTATTAATTCCATTCATTTCTATCAATTACCTGAGTAATAAGGATTATTGGCAAGGATCTTAAGAGATAGACCACCACCAATCTGATATTGATGAGGTATGCTAAGGATATTCAACCAAGAATGGATAAACCATTTCGGTGCTTTCACACCTTCAGTTTTACAGATGCCGTTTCCGATGTCCAAACCGATGTCGAATGTCAGTTTCCGATGTCCGATGATATGTTCTCACCCATTATGATCCACATGTGCTCTTGGCTTTGAAAACTGCAACTGAAAAACTGAACATGTGAATGCACCCTCTAAAGCTCATGTTGCAAGTCACCAAATGCTGCTTCTGTATGGAACTATATTCTATTCAAAGAATGCTGCAAGGTTTCCAAAATCCAATATTTTCCAGACATATTCATACATTTGAAAACAAGGTACAATAAAAGTTTCTATGCCAATGATGGCGAACCTTTTAGAGACCGGGGGGGGGGGGCTTTTATTATGGCCTTTCAAAGGGAAAGCTGGCAGTGTTTTCCCCCCTGCTGTGCCTTTTACATCTGAACTTATGAAGTGATGGTGCCATAATATTGCTGTTTTCCGACACTCGAGACTTGTTCTACTTTTGGACACAAAATTTTGGTGCTGCTTGTCAATCCACCAGTTTTCTGGCGCTTCTATTTTTCCAACATGTTTTTTGGCACTTTTTGTGGTGCAAAAATAGCCCAGCTAAAAGCAGGTCCAAGTGCTTAACCTTTCAGTCCCTGCGCCAATTGAATAATCCCTTGCACCACAAATTTATATCCCACTGAACAATATAGAACATAGCAATGTGCCTAAAATTACCGACAATACCACTCTATAAGGGGCATATAGTACTGCCATACTAACCCATTACCAGTAATGATGACCATTACCGGTACAAGATAAATATCATACATCATACTGATAATAAACAGACCAACATAGAAACCAAAATCACCAATTATATCACTATATTTTTGCCATACAATGAGGATTACTACTGCCATACAGTGACAAATAATACCGCCATACAGTGAGGAATATTACTACCATACAGTGATGAATATTACCACCATACAGTTGGGAATACTAAAGCCATATAGTAAGGAATATTACCTGCATACAGTGAGGAATACTAGCACATACAGTGAGGAATATTACCACCATACAGTGAAGAATATTACCACCATTCACTAAGGAATATTATCGCCATACAGTGAGGGACACTACCTGCATACAGTGAGGAATATTACCACCATACTGTGAGGAATACTACCGCCATACAGTGAGGAATATTACCACCATACAGTTAGGAATACTAAAGCTATAAAGTGAGGAATACTAGTGCATACAGTGAGGAATATTATCACCATACAGTGAGGAATATTACCACCATACAGTGATGAATATTACCGCAATACAGTTAGGAATACTAAAGCCATACAGTAAGGAATATTACCTGCATACAGTTAAGAATACTAAAGCCATACAGTGAGGAACACTGCGCCATACAGTGAGGAACACTGCGCCATACAGTGAGGAACACTACTGCCATACAGTGAGATATATTTCCTGCACACGGTGAGAAATACTACCACCATACAGTGAGGAATATTTCCGCCATACAGTGAATAATTTTCTGCTGTATTGTAATTATTACCTCCATACTGAGATTAATCTTACACCAGTAAAATGGCAGTAGTCCTGATTAGGGATGGGGGTTGGCTATAATGCCTTAGCTGCTCATGAACCAAATATTGCCAGCAGCAGGGGCAATATGAAGGATTGGAGAATCCAATTTGTCAGGGGGTGTATGGCAAAGTGTGTGTTGTGGGGTGTTGTGGGGTGGAGGGTTTGGACACTGAACAGCAAAGTTACAAGGAACCAGGCAGGAAAATGTTGGATCATTTCACCACATAGGAAAGCGGTCTTTGGCCACACACACCTGTCCCATACTGTCATTGAGTGCAGTGTAGTGCACTCCGGTTTCACTGGTAGCATAGCACAGCGATAAGAGCTTGAAGCCAAGGGAAGTATATATGTGGCCATAGATAGCTTTCATATGGGGCAATTTGGTACACTAAACAATAAGATACTTTAAGAATTTATAACTTTATACACAAAGAGCAGTTTCTGGCCTCTTACTGAGTGACTGCACTCCGGGCATTTCTGCCTCACTGTCCTCTGTCTTCCCGGGCTGCAGGGGAGGAGATGGAGCGAGTGGAGGGGCGGGCAGTGACCTGCTGCTGTTTCTCTAAAGCAGAACTAGTGATCACAGAGAAGGTCAGATGCAACCTACAGTGTCAAAGATCACTGGAGCGCTCATTGAGCGGCAGGATTTCCTGCCTGGCCAGAGCGCCAGTGCTAAATATGGAGAAGCCAGGGAAGATGGTGCATGTGCCCACAGAGAGGGTTCTACTTGCCCTCTCTGGCACGCGTGCCATAGGTTCGCAATTGCTGTTTTATGCTATGGACCTCTACCAATCCATGGATGCACAGAGATTTGTTTACCGATTAATACTCTATATGTTGTAATGGTTATAAAAAGTAGAAAAGCAGTATAAACCACAAATAAATCAGGGCTGTTCTTCAGCGATAAAAGGACGAATTAAATATGGATAAATAGAATATCTAATGCATTTATACACCAAGAGGTAAGAAAAGTAGGGCACACTAAACTTGTTAAAATGTACATTAGTTTACATGCAGATAGGTGTGAAAATCACCCTAAAGTGGTGCGCCTGGATTAATAAATAAGTGCTCATTTGATTCTGCTCTGCAAGTACTTAAGTTTTTTTGTAATTTACATTGTGTGAAAATTCAGTCCCCAAGCTGGCTAGCTGAGATTTTGTGACAGTATTGGCATCCTTTTATAATAAGGATTTTTTTCAATGGACTGGCTGTGTACAGAGATCTAAGCCAGCAGCTGAATGAACATAAGTACATGTGCGGTTGTAGTCACATCATGTTTGGTGTTTTATGCATAGTGGCCTACATTTTAGGGTGCCCTGAATACACATTTCAAATGTGTCCAGTTATATGCCGAAAAATCTGGTGCCCATTGTGTGGTTTAGAATTTTTGCTGTATCAAAGTTCCCTATGCTTTCCAGTGCAGTAAAACTTTGGGTACAATTTATTTGTCAAATAAATCCTTTTTAGCAAATATTGTCCCATAATTACCCATAGAAACCTCACAGGAAATATTTACATGCCTTTTTCTTCCATCCTACCACTAATGAAAACCATAAACGTGGTACAAATACAAGTCTATGTAAAGAGAGCATGTCCATTAGCTTTTACAGTTGTCATAAAATTGCTGTATGGTTCCGTTCACCATGCTACTGTACTTTGGCAGGATTAGATGTTATTAAAGGGGTAGGATTTTTATGTAGCAAGTAATGTAAAATGTTATTTGCGTTTTTATGATGACCCCTAAAAGGGTATAATTAATTCAAACATTATTAACACAACAGAGGAGCCAATGTATCATGCCTTTTATCATGCATGAAATAGTCGTTATTACAGTTACATGTCATGGAATTTGTGACTTTTTGTCACTTAAGTGTTGGGAATACGCAGATAATGGTAGAAATACCTTCACCAGACAAATTTACTATGACCTGCAGCAAAAAATGGTCAGAACCTCTTAGTTATTCGGGCAGGCACCAGATTGGAACATCATTGTTATTTTGGTATGTTGCTCACTGGATATATATATAATCATGAAGAAAACGCCCATTCGGGGGTGTTTTATCAAAACACTGTTCATGGCAACCAGTCAGAGCTCAGCTTTCATTTTCTCACTGTTGTTTATAAAATTAAAGCTGAACTCTGATTGGTTTCAATGTGCAATTAGAACAGTTTTCCCTTAGACACCTCCCCCAATAATTAAGCACATAATAATTTTATAAAAATCTAATTTGAAGTTATTTGATCCTTATAACATCTTCTTGTTACAATAATAAGACAACTCTTTAACCACTATTTTGTTAAATACTTACATGTTATTATTCTCCTCATTGTATATTCATATCTATATACTATATGTTACATTCATGCAGATTCATTCCATTGCTTTAAGAAAGAAACTCTTACTTTTTAAGTTATTATGGTGTCCCTAGATTCGTATTTACTTCCAATTTATAGACTTGTAAAGTACAACAAATACACTAGAGGCTCTCTTTCACAATTATCCCAGCATGTTTTAACAAAACATTTTTACAGAATATAAAATGGATATAAGCACAATAAAATAAAGTGTTCAGTATTTCCCCTTCACTGTTATTCTCTGTTTTTTATTACACTGCCCTGCAGAACATCACTTAGTAAAAGGTTAGGAAAAAAAGCGTGGAGCGTAGATTCAGGTTTTCTTATTCTTAGCACAAAAAGACCCTTTTAAATTACAGTAAGTTGGCACTTGCATGTCAATAAGCTTTGTTTTACTTCCAGAGCAGAATTCATTTATAGAGCTTAGCATTTATTACATGATTTGCAATTATGAGCAATTATGAGCTACTTCTCCGTTTCAGAACACAAATTATCCGTACGGTTTTAACATTTCTGAAATACTCTTTGGAAAAGTTGTCAAATAACCCATATTTTCTTTATATACTCACTCTATAATTAAATAAGTTAACTAAAGTGTTGCATATTTTATCTTTGTTCTATGATAAGGCAAAAGTCATGCATAATTGTGTAGGAAAAAGCCAGAGAAAATGTACTTTAAGAGTTGGCCCAATGGAAAATAGAGCCATATACAGATATGATTTGCTAGCAGACATGTGGTTACGGGAATTTCAAGGTTCTTGTGAAAAATAAACCTACCGGTAATTATCATTGAAGACGTTTTTATATGGGATAGTGTGTCCACAATTGTAAATAGTAAGAATAGGTGTAAAATCTTATGCCCTTAAATGTATGTAAAATATAAGATCGCAACAAGCAAATATCCTAAGCAGGCACAACCAATCTTCTTCAAAACCCTCATACCTTGGAGCTTACCTCTGTATTGACTATGACTATGTCTACCTGCATAGAAGGGTTATTGATGGCCTATGCCAGTGATGGTGAACCTTTTAGAGACAGAGTGCCCAAACTACAACCAAAATCCACTTATTTTCCCGTGAAGTGCCAACATGGCATTTTAAGCAGTAACTTATTGATACCTGTTCTTCCACATCTTTCAATTGTATCGCCCCCCCCTGAGGCAACAAATACGTTTGAAAGAAGGAGAGCAAATTCAGACTCTCGTTGTAGCTTCTTTCCAGGGTCTTTTTGTAGAGGAAAAATGGTTGGTCCAGCAGGATGACCTTCAAAGACAAAGTTGCCTGGGACTTGGTGGATTTGGTGAACTCTGTCCTGGGGTGATGGTCTGAGTGCCCACAGAAATGGCTCCGAGTGCCACCTCTGGCACCCGTGCCATAGTTTCGCCACCACTGGCCTATGCTCACTACTGGTCAGATGTTTGAAAGAGCAACACAAGTCAAAAGCTTTTGGTTCTGTGTTCATGTAGCAGCCAGAAGACTTCACTAAAAGTGAAAAGAAGCCACGATTGTTACAACTTGCGGCCACTACTTGGTTAGCTGCTGTCAAATCTACCAACTTTGTACATGTTTGGTTAAACAGCTGTACAATGGGTTGGTTGTAGCCATCCCCTCATCAATTCAACTATTGGTGGCCCGTCCACATAATGGGTCTAAGAGTAATTGCAGGAAAAACTCTTTAAACAGAAATGTGCATTGGAGTAATGAAAGCATTACATATAGAAGTATCTTGATACTTTAAAGAAACCCTTGGTCATAATGAAAAAGTCTTGATCGAAGCCTGTCTGTAGACTTCTTTATGTGTTGTTGATTGCTCCAATTAAGATTTCTGTTGTAGAAGATGGATACAGTTCCAGACATTTTGCTCTATTCAATATTTTTTAGTAGTATTCATATTTCCTTCTTTGCCTTGTCTCGTTATTATTTGAATGCCTGAAGATAAACACACACTGTAGCTGCAGTGACATTGCACCTATGGTGTGGCAGTAAGTCCCACCAGCGTTTGCTGTTACACTGGTAAACATGTATTGCTTATTGATTGTTCTTTTCCTCAAGGTTTCAAAAGTTAGAAGACTTTCATCATACCTGATGATACCAGACAAAACCATTATTATTGCAACATATTGGATTAGTTCATATTTACTGTATTTTACTTACATTCAAACACACTGGGGGTAATTTATAATCCCTACAATAACACATGACAGAATTGCTAGAAAGTTCCAACTGCTTGCAATGGAACGAAATCTACTCCAGTTCCTATACTATAAATTTCAGCTATAACCTATGCCAGTGTTTGGGTGCAGGATATAATAAATTTGGAGGACCATGGCTGTCTTGTGATCTGCCCTGCCACTCACACTGGCATACATGGTTTGATAAATCGCCCCACTTTTCTATGAGAGAAAAGACCTGTGGAGACTCCTCTCCATTAACCTTCTGTCTCTTACGAACTAGTTAATCTGGTGACTGCAAATAAAAGTGTAAGCTTTCTTTTCCTGGGGCACTGTAGAAAACAGTTTTGGGACTCTATAGCTGGACTGTAGGGTAGTTTGGCAAATGTGGTGGGGCACTGTGACTGAAATTGTATCGGCTTTATGGCTTTGTGAGAAGATGAAGCACTTAGGTACTACTTTGTCGGACTATAACTTGCAGGAAGTGTAAAGTGAAAAAGACATATTCACTATTCTTTCTTATAATGGTCAGATGCATCTTATGGTCAGTTGCGTTCCATGGAACAATACAGTATATAGTGCACCAGAAGAGACAGGTGGATGGAGGCTGCACTCTAAATTTTAGTGAAAGTTCTGTGATTTTATTGTTAATAGAAAACATTTCATGGTATAATATTTGAGACCTTTATTTGTATCTGCAATGATACCTCACTGCCACAGGGGAAGCTTGTGCTCCCAAAAGATGAGGTAACCATAGCTGTAGCCCTCGACTATCAGACAATTTTGGATATCTTAGGAATTTGAGAAATCTTTTTTGTCAAAATTCTTAACATTGATAGGTTCTATTTGTCACATGTGTTTATGGTTAATCATTTCTGCAATGTAGGTTATAGAGCCCGGTAAACTTCTGCCCATTAAGCCATTTTTGAAGGAAAAACAAAAACATCCTTGTTCTGCCTGTGGATTTTTCCCCTGTCAAAAAGACCAACAAATATCAGAATGTTAACATTCTAAATATAAATGAGGCACATATTTAATACTTTTGATGACAAATGTATATTCATAACTGTTGCTTGGTTCTAGACTTTTGGTAAACTGGGTCATAAGGGCACACACTGTGACCTATGACAGATCAGATGTAGACTTGGTGTAGATTGTGTTACTTCTAAACAACAGTAAACTCTAGGCCTTTACTTAGGAATTACTTTACTTCCCCAATAAATTCTATGCAAAAGACTTCCTGGGTAATTCTGCAGACATAGGGCAGGTTTCTGGTATTCTCAAGCTCTTCTTATAGAAGTGACATCTGTCTTCTGAGATAAGTCAATTAAAATATTGAGATTTATTGAAAGTTTACTGAAATCCATCACTGAGTCTGCATTTCTCTATTACTTTCTATCCGTTTATTAATTCATAATATTTGTCTACTTATCTTTACATTTATAATAATAACAATGCAAATTATAATATTAATCTAGATTTTATAAATATTGTATTTCGCCATCAGCTTTGCATTTAAATGCTTTTTTCGAAATGTACAATATTGTCACCTGTATACTAGAAACCGATTTGATGAATCTCTTTAAGGATTTCTAGCCCTCTTTATTTACCACCCCCCCTTCAAAATAGTGATGAAAATGAATTATGATTAGATCTTAATGCAGATCACATTTGATCATAATCACATTATTTTCATAGGTTTCAGCTGACAAGAGTTTGATAAAGAATTTAATGATTTCTAAACTTGTTTGCATAGTATTAGAGCATCTGATTTATTGAATGCGATTTTAAAATCAAGGTTCCACTAATAGAAAGTCATCATTTGGCAACATCTTATGGGGGGAAGAAATATTTGGCCCTCTGACACACAGATATGCACTTCATTTCTTCACTACGTAGTTGGCAGCCTGCAGACTAATGAGATAGTTTTAGCGTAGTCATCTACTGTCTACACACCAAGAACGTAAGGACTTTTCAATAACAGAAGAAATGCGTGTAAAGATAAAGTGCAGCCTGAAAAATACTTGTGCGCTGACAGCAATCCAACAGTGTTGTCACAGCAGGAAGACATCAGTAGAAGAAACAGATAGCAACCTTAAAAAAAGTCTGGTCAGCAGCATGGACAGGGTTTCAGTAGATTATAAATCACCCCAGGGTCGCTGTGTTCCCACCATAAAGAGAGCATGGTTGTTTTATTATTGTAATCTAATAAGAGATGGGAGCAAAGGACATCATTAATGTGCATTTAAAAAAGAAATCCCGGTTACAGTTTCAAAACTATACTGTTTCCTATGCTCTTGAAGTGTAAGGGGTAGGGTTAAAGCATTACTAGGATTAGATTACTCTTTATAGCTGTATGTAATCCCTTGTTTATGAATTGCAAGGCGCTCGGAGAACTTTTAAGACTTTATTTTAAGCTGAAAGCAAAATATACATTATAAGATGATGACATCATTGATCTTGGCAGCCATATCCCCAGCTTAAAGGCGAGTTTTATTTAAGTAAACTTTCTTGTACGGAAAAGTTTCTTATTATTTTACACAGTAGCCTTTTTCTCACCTGTTTTGGCTATTTTCACTATAAACTACATTTATGGACGGCCCATTCCAGTACTAACTGGTTTTTATAGGGGGCTTTGAAATCTCCTGCTGATGCTTGAGTGTAATAATCAGGCTAAATATATTGTATTCTCTCTTTTGTCCGACTCTTCTCCTGTATCTAGTAACCGTATATGTATGATGTAATGATCTAAAAGTGGAATACTTCTGCTTCTTGTGGGCTATGAAAAAACTGACATACTTATGAAAATGTATAACTTGCACTATTTATAACTAGATGTTTTTGTTATTTTCTGTTTATTTTTAGTTTTATTAGTGTGACTTTACAGGCAATGCCAGGGTAACATACAAGGTAGGTTCAAGTCAAGTCAGAACAGGTATATTTTGTAATATGTAAATTTGTTTTGTCCCTGTGACAATTCAATTAAAAAAAAATTGGGTTGACTATAGAACAAGGATTATAAGTAAAATTCCATTTCAAACATCTTAGATGTGATCATTTTAGCCTGGGACTAAAATATAGTAAATTGCCAGCATTCAGAGATCTTCACCAGCAGTCACAGTGGACAGAGATGTCTATCTGTAACTAGGAGTCATCTGTATAATTCATGTTTTTAAGTCGGGGACTCCCTTAACTCAAAAAATATAATTATTAACAGTTATTATGTTTAATTTGCTTAAAACCCAAGGATGCACCTTTTTTTAAGGGTCGCGATTCTGTAAAAAAAACTCAATATAACACTGATTTCCTAAAGCTCCTGGTCCATTGCTTCTATGATAGCTTCTACTTCCTGGTCCTTAGACCTGGGGGGGGGGCATTTATTGGCTTGTTCACACAGCTAAGAATTGGAACTTTCTGCTGGTTTTGACCCTGTGGAGATCTCGTTTCTAGTTGTGTCGTCTGATCGTACCTCTGGATTTACTAACCTCAACTGAACATCAATTTAATATCTTCTGTAGTCTGGTTGTCGGAATATTACACAAGTTAAAAATTGAATAAAAAACACTTTTGAGTTGAGAATTCTATCACCTTGAATAAATGCATGCCAGTATCACAGATGCATATTATTTTAATTTATGGGAAATAGTACAAATGTCTGCTATTTTTTTTAATAAGTAGCTCTACACTATATTACTATTAATGTTTAAATCAATAGGCGGCAATAAAAAATTTAGAATAATGATATAAGAAAATGTTAAACAACAGGCATTAAAATAATTGTAGAAAATGCAGAGTACAGTACAATGCAGAATGTCTGATATAGTGTCTATTTTGATCTAAGCTAAGCCTTAGATACCAGGTGCCCTATTTTGAAAAAAACTTAATGTAATGTTACCTCTACTAATGTTGTTTTTATATATTGGCAAGTGAAAAATGTAGTATACCTACCAAGATATATCAATTCTAAGGCCCAACTCACATCACTTTTTATGGTAACTGTTGCCAAGTACCATTATTTTTCACAGCAAAAATAATGGTAGCTGCAGCACAATTTTTGCCATCATAAAAATATATGTGTAATGGAAGGTGAATAGGAGTCAATGGAAACAGATGATAGACAGAAGGGCCTCCATTTACCATTTTCCAAAGTATTTGTTATTCTAGGGAACAAACTTACGGATATCACCAGTGGTGCTTAGATGGCTGACCACATGTAGAGAACAACTTTGGTCCCAAACACATCTCTTGTCTCATCAGTACAGGCCTTTGTCATATCCTCCCAGGATATTTGATGTTGGAGCTCTGTTATCTTAACCTGCATGCTTTCTCTATTTTCATGTTTATAGCTAATAGGTAAAATATGGCCATTTCTCACATCCAATATATAGCTAAAGCAGTTCATTAATATGTGTCATACTATTGAAATATATATAAAATATATATAACATTTACCACCAGAATCTATTATGTTGTTTCATATTTTGGTGGTGCTGTTCTACTCAGTGCGTAACGTTACAGCTGCTTGAAAAATCTCTGCCAGATGTTAGATTAAAGAATGCCAGCAAACTTTTCTATTCACCAGCTGCTGGCAAGTTGGGAGAGATTAAGAAGTTGCAATAAGTGATGACATTATTTTTGCTACACCTAGTACATTAGGCACACGTGATAAGTCTAGTTCAGAAAACTTGGGAAGTGTATCCAGAAAATAAAATTTCATGCATTGACATAGGCTCCCATTGCAAAAGAAAACATACAATATTCTCTGTGGTTTACTCTTTATTGTATAACTCCATATTGTGTAGTGCAGAACTGAAAAAATAAAGATATCGCAAGACATACCAGCTGAATTATTTTAGCTTCTGCACCAGAAACTTTTAACATGTATACATTGATCACAATGTAAAAACAAATGTGAACAGAACCCTAAAGAGGTACTAACGGTAACGACTACAGCAAATATAACTGAGGATCAAGGAAAGAGTGGCTACCAATATCAAAATGGCCAATAGGATAACATTTATAACTAAACAAAAGGGATTTTCAAACATGACTTGTCTATTGCTGCCACTAAGCCTTGTAGATCATTGTCATGATCACCTTTTCATGCTAGTTTCTTAAACCTAACATTACAGTAGGCATTGTTAAATTTATGGTATTTACTTGCAGGTTTTAGAATAACCCAATCAGACTGGGCTTTCTTCTTATTCAGTGAACTATACAACAAAGTATAAATAGTTAATTCTTCGGAACAGAATTACTTTTGGAATGTGATATTCAAATTGAAACAACATTCTTATTTTACGAAGGTTGATGCATGGGGTTACCTAGCAGAAAATAACACATTTAAAGTCCAAAACTCTTTCCTGAATGTAAGTGCCATATTAGCTGTGCTTCTTTGATCACTGAACCTATTTTAGACATTAAAAGGGTTGTCTGGGATTAAAACATTTTTGTCAATTAGGTCTGTTAAAAAGTAACAAAACAATTTATACTAACCTCTCTCCTCGCTTAAAGGGAACCTACCACCACAAATCTACCTATAAAGGTAGATCGGGTGGTAGGTGGATCAATGGGACGTGAGGATAGCCCTTTTAAGGGCTAATCCTCACGTCCCCGCACTTTTTTTAGTAACTTATCAGACTTTTATGCAAATTTTGTTATGCGGCTACTGGGGCGTGGAGTAGCCACATCTGAGGTTACATGGCGCGGCTACTCCACGCACCGGTAGCCTCTTTTCTCCTCCTACTCACCATCTTCAGTGCGCAGCTGCTCGCCCTCGTCCGACGATCCTGCAGTCTGCGCATGCGCAGAACAGCAGGCCCGCGCCTGCGCGGTCAATGCTCTGAAGCCGGGACTGCACAGGTGCGGGCCTGCTTTTCTGCGCATGCGCGGACGGCAGGATCGTCGGATGTTGGAAGATGGTGAGTAGGAGGGGAATAGAGGCTACCGGTGCGTGGAGTAGCCGCTCCATGTAACCTCAGATACGGCTACTCCCCGCCCACGTAGCCGCATAACAAAATTTGCATAAAAGTCTGATAAAAGTTACTAAAAAAGTGCGGGGACGTGAGGATTAGCCCTTAAAAGGGCTATTCTCACGTCCCATTGATCCACCTACCACCCGATCTACCTTTATAGGTAGATTTGTGGTGGTAGGTTCCCTTTAAATTCCAAAGTGGCACTTCCTGTCCTGCCGATCTCTATTTATATACAGAGCATACGTCAGCTGTGATGGAGGGGAGGAGGGGTGAGCCCTCCTCTCTCCATAGCAATCCACGGCGCAACATGTTCTACCTTGGATCATAGCGATCCACCACATGTCCTTTCTTTTCCTTGTGTACAGAGCAATGCGGTGTCGCATGTATGGCTCCATGTGGCCATTACCGGTCTATGGTGGGTATATGTATGGCTGCAAACTTACATATGTCCCCCTATGGTTATGTCCATGGAGCCTAATACAGCAGATAATATTAATTAATAGGAAATAATTCTGCATAAATTTGACTATTTCTTACTGCTTCTATGCTGAGAAGTCATGGGGCAGTCCTATTAGTAACTAACAACCCTCCATGTAGTGTAGATCCAGAGGTTTATATTATTATTATTATCATCAGAATGGACTACCTTCATGCTGTGATGTCATCTGGACAACTGTTACCTCTGTAGCCACACTTCTCAGAAGCTGAGCCCGTGTGCGATCGGAATTGGCTGTGGTTAGTGTCAGTGTAAACACTGATCGTGACAGTTTAACGCCCACCGCATCTAAAGTGTTCTTAGTGTCAATCTCCCATCCATTGCCATGGAAGTGAGGGTCTACAGTGAAGGCCCCTATGTCTAACAGCATAAAAAAACAAATTGTGTAAAAATGCTGTTTTTACGTTGCATTGTCACCAAAATAGCTTTGTAAAAAGTGATTTAAAATTTTTTTTAAAAAGATTCCCCGAAACTCATCATGCAAATAAAGGCTTAACTACACAAAAATAATGGTAGAAAAATAACAAAGTTGAAACTTTGAGAAGAAGGCAATTCAATAATAATAATAATAATTATAATACTTCCTTTTTTTATATAGAGCACACAAATTACAGAGCGATGCACAGAGCTTACCAAACCATATTATATAATTATTATAATGCAAAAGCAAATAATATTTTTTAGAATAGTTTTCATTGTATAACATTATCACAAAAGGTTATGTTACATCTATTATATGTGGATCAATGTTATATCTGTTACAATTGTAAGAACGTAAGTCAACTTATTATTTATACCACATCTTTCCCAGAAACATTCAAATGGGTTTCTTGTTTAACTTTCATGAATTTCTATTATCTTTTTTCATTCAAACCTGCCATTGCATGTTATGTTATTCAGTTCAAGGATTATAATAAAGGGTTATTTTTTTAGTTGTGTGTAGAGTTAAATGTAAATGTGCTTTTCAATAACATGGGAACCAGGAATCAAGCAGAATGTTTTATAGCTTCCTCACTAGACCTCATTGACATCCAAGGTCTTGACATGGCCTTACACACAGGAGTACTTGGCCACTATGTTCAATTATCCAGTGGAAGATGTATGTACCTTGTTATTGATCTCTTTAAATATCTCTTTGGCAAAGAGATTTGAATTACTTATGCATAAGTACTAAATCCTTTCATTCCACACATCTCATCTGTGATCTTCACTGAAGACACATTATAGGAGGCATCTTTGGAAAGGAATTCTTTTTTCTTCACAGTATGTGAACTAAAGGTTGAAGTAATGACATTGTTTTAGGTAATAAGTGAAAAAAATATTTATTTTGCAACTTCATAAAAAGTTGAACAATTCAGATCTGATATTAATTTCTTGGCAAGAACAAATAGCACCACTATTTCTGTCCACGCTTAGTTGTTTCAGCAATAGAAAATTTATTTTAAAGTAAAATGTGCATATTTTTCAATGATCAAATCAACAATTAAGGAACCTTTAAAATTAGAGGATGATCAAGAGGATATGTAGCGTGGATTCAGTAGTAGTATAAGTAATAGTAGTAGTAGTAATAGCAATAAAGCCATGATGTACATACCAATAATGTATTTGGACAGACATCTAATCCATCCAAACACATGGACAATGCAGTAGCTATGTTGTACACTGGCAGAAGGCCCAGAAACTACCACTTCTTCACACAGCATTGCCCGAAGCTGTTTTTCATTGAGAAAGAGGACCCAGATATCCAACAAGCTGTATAGATCATCCTCTTAAACACATTTTGTAACTCAAAACGCATATCTTTAACAACTTTCTAAACGGTTGTGGAATTTTTACTGATCAAGAATAAATAGTAACTATAAACAACTTCTGGGTTACCAATGTAATACGTAAAATGGATAAAAACCCACTTTTGTGACAGTTTTAGAATATATAGGATCATTTTGTGGCCATGGGGTGTATTTTTGATTGATACAGACTGACAGACTTTGGCAGCAGTTTAACCCACAAAAAGTGTGAAAAGTTGTTTTACAAAAAACTGCTACTAAATTATATATGTGGCCTACCACACATGGCAACTAACACATTGGGAGAAACTTAATAGAAAGTAAACAAGTACAAATAGAAAAAGTACAAATAGAAAATATCAAGCACAACACTTAAAAAAGAAAAACCGGGTTAGGTGTGCAACAAGGACCAGGCAACAAGTCCTTCACTAATAGGTAAAAGGAAAAACTAGCAGAACAGCAGAAAATTAGTTTCCAAAAAAGACAAACTGTGGCCTTTGTCCTATGCAATGTTTCGGCAACAAGCTTGTAAAAGTGTAGAACCATACAGCTGCACTTTACTTTCTAGTTTCAAATCTAGTTTGTATCTAAGTGCTTTGTACATTATATTATAGAAGTAGTAAAGGTCACAGAATGGAAACGGACAGTAATACACAATACACAAATCATATATATGCTCCAGGTACCCTTTTGACCAGGTGAAATACAGTAATTTGGCAAGTGCTTTTCTAATCCGTGAACATGAAGATGAAATATGGTTACTCTTAAATGCCCTTTTAGGAATTAGAAGCAAGATGTATTTGCTGAAAAAGTCGACAATATTAGGGAATTAAAATACTTTAATCAGACAGAAAAAAAGTCTTTGGCCACTTGATTAGGGCTGATTTCCACCATCTGCTCATACTTACTGAGGATCTAGCCCTGACTGAACACTAATTTGTGCACTTCCTAGAAATTGAAATCTCTCAGCAAGCAAATTAACAAGAGAAGGGATTCAGCAATAATGGAACTCCTCAGCTTTTGTTTCTCTCTGACAGATGGACAGGGTGCGCTCAAATTGAATTCAGCTTAATTGCATTGTGCCATTTAAAATTTTATCTGCTCCACAGATTTTGTTTACAGGTTTCAAGATTCTGAACCTTTGGAAGATTTTTTTTTCTTTTTTTTTTTTTTTGCTTTAAGTATTGCTCCAAGAAAAATGAATTCAACAGAAAAAGAAATGTCTGGTCTATCAAGGGACCATCTTGTTTGCTTTCGTATGGGAACAGAAAGCTGAGAGGGCATTTGGTCAGTTAATTGTACTTGAAGAATTATTAAGTTGGAACAAATAAATATAACAACTGTCTGTTTTTTGGTTTATGTTGCCATATAGATTATTTATCTTAAATAGCTTTGTAGTATGTTAAAACCACCCAAAGTTCAGTTCAATATGAAGTTTCCAGTGGTAGCCACTCAAATGTACTTGTCTTTGGAATGTTTTTTTTACTAAAGGCTCAGAATGATAAAAAAAAAAAATAGAAAACAAAACTCACCAATATGATTCCTACTGCTCCTGCTCCCATCCTGAACTGGCAAAGTTTGGTACGAACCCAAACTTTGCGGTTTGGGCCGTAACATATCCTGTGTGTCGTGAAGGACTTGGAAGTAGACCAACAGGTAATCTGTTCAGTACGGGAAGTGGAGCAGAAGAGAATTGTAGAGGGGAGTTTTAGTTTCTATTTTACTTTCCTTTACTTAAGTTCACGATTGGGTGCGAAGTCGGATTAACCATCCCCCCACAGTAACCCCCCCAATCGGTGCTGACACAAATCACGGGTGTTAACTCTTTAAATTGCTGGTGCCACACCAGTGCCACCGATGCTGCGCACAGCCATTTAAGGTAGAATTGTTAGTCTAGGGTAGGATGTCAGCAGAGTGTTGACCCTCCCCAAAATAGCTGCATGCAGCATTTCTGGCATGTTAGTGCTGACCCACTCATGCTCCATTGATTTAAATGCTCCTTGAAACTTTTCCAGGTGTTTCTCGTGGAGAAAACAGATTTTTAGAATTCGTGTTCAGTTGAACACAGCCAAACCCAAATTTTAACCGGTCCGCTCCTCACTAGTCACGGTTAAAGTTTTGCTATTCTGAGATGATTTATATTGTACAACTTCTTTGATAGATGAACGTAGTGCAACAATTCTTATCTAATTATCTTTATGCCTTGGTATATGGAGCAAAATTGGACGGTAAGCAGTATAAAAATGAATGTAACGAAAGACTTTATGATAGGTAACATGATATACACTGCAAGCCATTTAAAATGTACTTATATATATATATTTTGATAATAAAGCGAGGGCCAAAATATTCTACCTTGCATATACTTTCTGAGGTCCTTGTTATCTTAGGTGTTATATAACCTGTTGAAGCAATAAAACTTTATTTTCTCTTTTGACCTTCTTCCCATTGATTGGATAAGCATGTCACCTCAGAGAAAATAACTATTGGAAAAAACGTAATAGTAATAATAATAAGAGCTGTACAGATCATGGGGTACATTTACAAATAAACAAGACATTATAGAGCAGTGATGGCTAACCTATGGCACTGGTGCCAAAGGTGGCACTCAGAGCCCTTTCCGTGGGCACTCAGGCCATCACCAGAGATGACTCCAGGCAGTCCCAGACAGCCCAGGACTTGCTGTGCACAAAGCTATTTTAAAGTGACATCTCAACATGGGACTATTTTCTGCTTTATTGGTGTCCTCAGGTGCTGGTATTAATGAAAACTGTGACAGAGAAGGGAGTATAAATCACAAATTAAATTTCTGTGTTGGCACTTTGCGATAAATAAGCGGGTCTTTGTTGTAGTTTGGGCACTGGGCCTCTAAAAGGTTTGCCATCACTGTTATAGAGCATTAACATAATCAGATGATATGAATGAGGGCCCTGCTCAAAAGAGCTTACAGTCTATTAGGATGAAAGAGTGACACAGAAGGTATCTTAGACAATGATCATGCCATTCTTTACATGATAGAATAAATAAATAGATAAATAATGCTGAATGAACCAGTCACCATCTGCTATCAATTTTTACAGAAACCAGGGTGCATTTGGTCTGTAGAGAAACCTGTAAGTGATGAGGGATTACATAGACAGGAGGAGAAATCAGTGGAGGTTTAGAGGAAAGAAAGTGAAAGTAACATGCAGCTGCAGAACGTGATAGGCCTGCATAAAAATATTTTAGGGTAGGTTTGAAAGTTTGGTATTAGTCTGATCTGAGCTAGTGCATTCCAGGGAATAAGTGCAGCTATGACCTTTAATATTTCTTCCCAATATAATCCATTGAGGTAAATTCTGGGATCCTCAATTTTATTATATGTTCAGGCAACTACTACAAAAATTGGTTTGTTCAGCAAATTATAATCTTATGTGTATAGGCTTTTTTTCAGTAGATAGCATAGCTAGGAGGCAGTGACTTCAAAGATATCAAAAAGGTAATGTGTAAATTAGACTAAATAAAAAAACAAATTTTTTTAACCATCACACCGAAGTGGACAACTTTAATTGCTTGAATATACAGCATACAATATTTGATAATTAAAAGGAAAAAAAAGGAAATAGCACCCCCCCAAAGAAATGGCAAAGATGTAGGTAGAGAGCTTATGTCCCAGATTGTTTTGTAGATTTATCAGTATTTCATTTTCAAAGTGAATGCAAAATAGCGGCAGAGCTCTGCAGAGCTCCAGAATAATTATTTACTTTGCATTTATGATAGTCTCTAATGTGTACAAATGTAAAAAATGAACACTGTAGGGCCCATATCATTTATCTTAGCTACTACATGATACAGATAGAGCTGAGTCTTCAACTTTTAAATTAAAACTGATAACCTTGGGCAATCAGGGGCTTTTATAAAAGGGATAAACTTTAGCTTGCCTCGGAACAGGTTGTGTCTCAGTAATGCTTCTGGGACTAAAGAGATCAATTAAGTGTGTATAAACAAACAGTTGGAAAAAAGCTACTAAAACAACAGTGGAGGAGCCTCTCTATTGGGCTCTAGGGGCCTGGGGGAGAGAAGTTTCATTAACTGGATCTGAAGTCCTATGGCCTTCTATAAACAGGCATTAATTAAAGAATGTAAAAAATAAAGTTTCAGACCTTGCAATATGTTAATGATCATATGATTCAGGGCCTGGGAAGGAGAGGTGCAGCAGAGGTCATAAAATAAGCATGAAGCATTTAATATGAGTGCTTGGCAGGGATTTCTGCAAATTAGTTGGTTATTTGCTGGTCCAAAGCAAATTAAGGTGATTTTGCTTCACTTGCTAATTTTTTATATGCATGCTTGGCAAAATGTTTTTCACAAATGGATGAAGGTTATTGTTAATGGCTTAATGAGAAATATTAACATATTTAAATATAACAACACCGTATAAGCATAGCTGTATGGAAACTTCTCTGACAGGTACATAAAATACATAAACACTCTTAAATGTGAGGCTGGCGATTTTATTTCAGGTCTCTTTAAATACTTTATTTAAAGCGCCACAAATGTAGAAATTGCTTAATAATGCCGCTAATGTGAGAGGTTCTTCTGTCTTTCATTCGATATTGTATGTTGGAGTGAGCTCAGAACTGAAATACTAGCGACAAAAGCTTTTCTGGACTTCACTGATCTGATTGAGGAGAAATATAGTCGTCATTTCCCAAGCCTAAAATGTCACCCAACAATGAACTTAATTTGTCAGACAGAGTAGCATAGCTATATGGGGAACAGATGTAACATTTACACCAGAATCGGCATAAAGCGGGTGGAGACTCTATTGTAGAGTAAGCACTGAGGTTACATAGGTTCTAATTACTCCACTGATAACATTGGTAGGCCAGAACAACTATGTGCAATAGTTTAAGTTATAATATTACTTATTGTGATACAAAGAAGCAGACAGAATGTAATTTGATCATTTTCAGTTAGCCATTATAGATAAGCTTAGCATTGGATTGGCAGAAACACTAAGTTGGCCTAAGAAGACGAGATCTCAAAGAGTAGCATTCATGGCCATTGTTCGAAAAATCAATATTGTTAATCAGTAATCAAGTGTTCTTTCACAGACATGCTTTATCATGCATTAAATGTGTCTATTTAATATTTGGTGTCAGACATTCAGCCAAGAGAGCTTGGTAATCTATATCTTCTATCAATCATGCAAAGAAGGACGGTGGTGTTGGGGTCAAATGTCCTTACTCTGGCACTCAGTTCTTGTATCCTGGGTCCCAGATAACAGGTCCAAACCATGAGAGCCATTAAAGGACACCTTCCTTCCTTTGTAACAGAAAAAGATGTGCATAGTTCTTCTGTATCTGAAATTCAAAAATATAAACAATCATACTTTACGTCTTTAGAGTGCCCACTGTACACATTCTGTGTACACATTCTGAACCATATCCCAGTTGTTAGTCATAGCGACTCCCCTAACTGCCTTTCATTACAACAAGACTTCTCTCTGTTATCAGTGACCTCTGTGTAAAATGTGCTTAGTGGGACAGCCCTCTGGGAAGTTGGATGCAGTCATGCGATTAGGTAAAGACTGAGTTACAAAAGTGAAAGTTAAAGACATTTCCTACTTGTTATTACAAAGTGTCACCCTGCTGAGATAACAGCAATTGGTTGTAATTTGTGGGAAACATAGTATTGAAGTAAACCAGACAATTAATATAGAAGTAGGATACTGGTTGAAAAAGTAATAGACTGGTTAATTATAATTTTGCAGATAGAACCAGAAACATTTTTGAACTTCCTGACGTTCTACAGAACAGGAATCTCAAACATGGTTGACTTTTTTAAGAGCAAGTTACAAGTATCAGTATTTGGTGACAAAACATAATTAAATTCCCTCTCAGGTTATTCTAAGGATAATGAGAAAAGTGTTGCCCTTCATTCTTTACATCAATTCCAGCATGCTTTATTTCTAAAAACATCTACATATAATAATTCTATATTTATATAGCGCACACAGATTATGCAGCGCTACACAGAGCTGGTCGGATCAATAACTTGTGCTGGTACTGTACATCAGATGTGTATGTAGAAAATACTTTATTAATAACAAACAGGGCAAAGGATAAAAACATTTAAAAACCCAAAAAAGAGGGTACGTAGTCACAAAAACTCCCCCAGAAATATTTGTGTGGTGATAACACAGTAGGTAAACAAATGAGGTGGGCAAATAAATAAATAAATATACAATAGCAATATCATACAAGTAATAAACAATGAAAAAGCCACAGTCTCATGAAAAATAATGAAGTTACATTACCAAGGGTAAAGATCAGGGGAGGATAGGAGACCCCACGCGTATCGCCCGTCTAGCGAGCTTCGTCTAGCGAGCCTATCCCCTGACGAAGCTCGCTAGACGGGCGATACGCGTGGGGTCTCCTATCCTCCCCTGATCTTTACCCTTGGTAATGTAACTTCATTATTTTTCATGAGACTGTGGCTTTTTCATTGTTTATTACTTGTATGATATTGCTATTGTATATTTATTTATTTATTTGCCCACCTCATTTGTTTACCTACTGTGTTATCACCACACAAATATTTCTGGGGGAGTTTTTGTGACTACGTACCCTCTTTTTTGGGTTTTTAAATGTTTTTATCCTTTGCCCTGTTTGTTATTAATAAAGTATTTTCTACATACACATCTGCTGTTTTCTCCCAATTTTGTATATTGATTTATTTAGATGTGTTTATATTTTTTCTATACACATTTTTTGCCCCGCTTTTGTTGTTTTGCTCTGGTACTGTACATGTGACGGGACTTGTGGAGGAGGAGGATAATGTAATGTAAATACTTATGGAAACTGGAAGCCCTTCCTTTTAACATGTCGACTTTCGTAGAAGCAAACTTATCTTTTGTCATCCTTTATTCATCCATAAAACAAAAATAGGGCTTCCATTTCACACAGTGTTAGCTTTTTGTTTTCTTTTCCTTTTTGCTTTTTGAAAAGTAATAATGTAAATCTATTATGGTAATGTGAACTAGGCCTTACATTTGAGCTTTTGCTTTTGTCTTCTTTCTTGTTATCTTTCTATCTTCTCTGTCATTCTCTCTCTCTCCAGCCCTGACAATGGGACTGATGATGGAAGTAGCCTCCTGCCTCTCAAACATTAATGTAGAAGGTCTTGTAGATACTAGGCACAGCAGACGTAATGTAAATATAATATTTCTATGACATAATTAATTATGACCTTACCATCATTATATTATCATAATTCTCAGTATTATGACTTAGCCTTATAATTAATATTTGTAGAGAAAAAAATTGAAATGTTCTAAATTTTTCAGTCATGCTAAACTCTATATGAATAATTAATAAACCTTCAATTGGCCAATTCACTACCGCAACTGCTTATTGCTAGATCCCTTGGTGAAATCTAATCTAGGCTGAAAAGAGTTCCCAGTGTAGTCTATTTATCCAAAAAAAAAATCCCTGAAAAACATGTTGTCATATTTTATTTGATTGGATGCCTGTAGCTAAAATGTGCATAGTAAAGAATCCATTATAGATGGTGCTTGTAAGTAGTCCTTGGAATGCAGTGTGATTTTATTGAAGGTGATTGTGTCTCTTCCCTTGTCAGAAGACAAAACACTTACAAGGCTGAGTTGCATTGTACTAGGGCGAAGAAAACAGACTTGTATGACAATGCTCTGTACCAGCAATTTTAGATGGACAAATTACAGTTGAGAAAATTTCATGACTCGGTAAAATGAGCAATGATGACATCTGTGGATGCAGGTCTGTTCATATCTTTGTACAGCCTTTAGGGAAATAAATATATCTGAACATTCGGTGAAGTGAAGCTCATTCAATAAATCAACCTGACACAATAACACTTCTGGCACATGATCCTTACTTCTTTCTCAGCACCACCTTCCCCTCTGTGTGCCTGTTCTACCAAATGGTCTATCCCCACAGGCTTGTATATCAAATCGGCACACAAATGTACTGTGGAAATTTATTGGGATTTTCTTTTATTCTACAAAAACATGACACAAAGTGATCTTATCTAACTCTACAGGTGGAATACAAAAATAACAAGTGACTTTAAGATTGGTAATTTACTGTGTAATGGCTTCCTTGCTTTCATTCGGAGGAAAAAAAGAGGAAACTGTGTTGAAACCTAATTTCCTTTTTTAAATGGTACCTATCAACGCAACATAATTTATTTTGCAAAATGGAGTTACATTCACTGTTTGTCTGAAGGCCAGATTATATCATTTATTTCTTGCTGCACAGTGTTTTACTATGTACTATTTCTTCAAAAAAGTGTTTAACTATTCTTTTTATAAGTAACAGCTTTAATGGCAACATTAGATTGCCAATGAATCCCATAACATGTTGTGGAAATGGATCAGCTTTGTTATTACTTACTTAAAGGAAATCTACCATCAAAATCAAGCATGATCCAGGCATAGTGACTGTGGTAATCTTCTTATAATTGTTATCCACAGCCTCCTTTCTTCTAAAATCAACTTTTTACATTTTATTAATGAGTTTCCAGTGACCCTCAGTGCTGTAGTGGTGTTTTAAACATAAGTCTTAGAATTACCCCCACTGGCTCTCAAGCGCCTTTTGTTAGATTTCGGTGCCAGTGTGGACATGGTCTAAACTGGTTGAGTTTTTTGCTGGAGTCTCTGCCAGTGTTGACACCCTGCCCACTCCGTGCCCCCGACATGCCCAAAGTGGCTTGCAGATTGGAGAATTCGGTGTTTGGGAGATATATTTTCCTTCTCCACCAGAAAATGGTTTGGAGAAGGCATATCAATTCTCACCCACCATCTCATCCTCCTCCCTGCTCCCCCCCTGCATGGTATGATATCACAGCTGCAGAGGAAGTACGCAGCGGGAGGGGGGAAATATGCTTGTCTTACCCGGTAACAGCCGGTGAGGCTGCAGCACATAGGAGCTTCAGGCTTATTAGCATAGTTGTAAAAGTTGATTTTAGAAGTCAGGAGGCTCTGGATAACAAATATAAGAAGATAACCACAGTTACAGTGCCTCGTGCAAGTGTCCCTGGTTCATCGTGATGGATTTTGATGGTAGATTTTCTTTTATTTTGTTAACCTAGCTATTCACAATTATTTATTTATAGACAAGAATTTGGAGGACTGTTTTATGCTCAGTATTTGTTTCATCCAAGGAGTGACCCTTGGATCATCTAAAGTAAATTACTTATTTTGCTAATATCTGTCTAAATAGACTTTCAAACATAGCTATTTCTAAAGCTCTATCACTTAGGGGAATGGGACCCTCATGATCGGTGAGGATCTCAGCTCTCTAAAATACTTACCGTATATACTCGAGTATAAGCCGACCCAAGTATAAGCCGAGGCCCCTAATTTTACCACAAAAACCTGGTAAAACCCATATTTTTTTTACTCGAGTATAAGCCGAGTTTGGGTTTTCAGCACATTTTTTGTGCTGAAAAACTAGGCTTATACTCGAGTATATAAGGTACATTATTTTTCTTCATTATTGGATACTAGCCTATATAATGTAAGAGTGAGCTGTCGGATTAAGAACAATACAAATACACAATGCCCTTTATTTTCAGCTGTAGCCTATAACCATTTACTGGTGGTGTTTGTCGTCATCTGAGTAACACTGATAAGCTCAAGGCTGCGCCTAGTCTCTAAGGCAACAAAGGGCCCATTTCCCATGTCGGAGATCAGTTTTGTGTATTACACTAAATTGCCAACATCAGTTGATAATTTTCTGGAATGCCGAAGGGAATTTTACTTTCCCTGTGACTTTATTGTTACCTCATTCCTGCTGATCAGGAGATTGCTTCTCAATGTAGAATATTATATCAGACGACTGATTTACTGTTTAACTTTATTCTTTTCTAGAATGTACAATTGTAGGTGGGGACCCTATATGTATTATATAATATGTATATAATAATATGTGTATTATACCATTTACACCATTTATGTGTTGTGTTATTTTATTTGCCACACAGACTATTAAGTGCAATACCACACCCCTTTTCAAGGCCATACCCCCTTATTCATACGAGTTGGGAAACTGTCAAAAAAACATCTAAAAGCCTTGCTAATTGTGGATCAAGGCATTTTTGACACTTTTTAAAGTGAATGATGACATAATTCTGGTGAAAGTGAATTAATAAATTTCACTCTTTATATCTACATGTATAGCTTCCTAATAACTAGACCGTGTGGATGGGGTTTTGGTTGCTGATAACCCAGTCCTGGTACTTAGGACCCTTGGAGCCCATTTTCCACTGTGAAATAAATTTTAGTTTGGAATTGTGTGAGAAAATAATAATGCTGGAAAGTAGCTGTTATTACTGATTTATTCTCCGCAGAAGTAAATACTGTGACTTACAGAGGCAACAGATAACAATATACAAAGACTGTACATACCAAGGTCTACGCCTCTGTTCACACTTCGTTATGTGAGCACAGTTGCCAATTGACACTAAAGCAAGAAATCTACAATATGCTAGAACAATGTGCTGGCATTCATAGAAGCACTGCAGAAAAGGCAGTCTTTCTCTTATAGAAGGATAAAACTAAAAGGTTTATAGAGCATAGGATACGTTTGTATGTGTGAATGTGAATAGAACCTTAGACTCTCATCTATCTATTCTAAAGTCCCATTCAAACTTTTGCAATAGAGCTAAGTCCTTTATAATGAATTCTTCTTTTGACAATATTGTTGTGGTTGCTCTCTATTCTTAGAAACAAATATTTTACATGTTAAAAGACAGGTTTCAGACTGTACTGTACACTTGATCTATGTGTTTAGCGAAAAGCATAAATAATAATAAAATATATGTTTGTGCAGGCAAATGACAGCATGTTAAATCTGTTTTATGTTTTACAATGAGAAATTTGGCAGTGTTCCCTGGATAATCTATTTCATTTTAGCTAAAAGGAAAACAGTGCCAGGGGGCAAATTGATACAGTAATACTGCCACAAGGAAAATGCTTGTTTTATACACCAATAAATTGAGGGATTTAGTACACATTTTGAGTAAGTATGTTGACCAATACTTATAGTTTTGGAGGTAAATTTTTATTTGATGACATATTTTAGGGTTGTAGATCTGGCTTTGTATAATCAATTAAGAACTAATAAGCTTGGGTATTATCTCATAGCTGCGGCTCTGAATAAAATCACTATATATATATATATATATATATATATATATATATATATATATATTGTATAGATACTTATAGAAACATTTAAAATGTATTATATGGTTGACATTAAACAGTTGAGCACTTGCCATGATGATGAGCATTTGCATGGAACAAAATGTAGCAGTAGCCTTCTGCTCCGAAAAGGCTTAGAACTTATAACTTAATATATTAAAACACATTCTATCATTTCACATAATCTTAGTAGTTATTTTCACCTGTGCTTACCCTGATTATATTGCAGGGACTTTATACAATATAATACAGAATCTGTTATACTTAAAACATATGATGAATCTCCAAATCATTATAACAGAAAAGGCAGAATTATATGAAGTAAGACATAATATAGTATGAGTTACATCTTTGTTATTTTATAAAGGTTACACTACCTCCATCCAATCCTGAAGCTGATTGCTAGTTGTAACCATTGCCTGTAGTAAGCCTACACATTTTATATGTTCTGAATAACCAGATAAACCAGAATGACCATGGTTGTAAGTAGAGATGAGTGGACCCAAACTTGAAGTTTGGTGTCCTCAGTTGAGCAGCTCCACCCTACCCAGGCATGTGACTTGATGGGCTACAGAGGAAAAAGTCAGGCAGCATTCTTCCCCTAGGAATTAGGCAAGGCTGTGATTGGCAGCCATGTATAAATGTAAGCCGTTGTGTTAAGGACAACTGGGATAAGAACTGGGTGACCCATTAGGGTCTTATACTTACTCTGTTAAAGTTTCTTATTAGTGGCCAAACTGTTTAAGTATATGGTAGTGGGTTGCTGTCCCAAATTTAGCTCTTCAACGTGAAGTATTTATGTCTCTTCACTATTCAGTTCTTACAACCTTTTTGGAAGCATGGCTTCCAAGTGAAGTATACATATTTCAACATTAGTGTTTCCTTAAAGGATTCAGTCCATCAATACACCTGTATTACAATGGGGTAAAAGCATTCATGTGAGAACTTGAAGCATGTGCTATTTCTTGAAGAAGTCGCCTTCTAGTACAATTCATTCCTTATCACTGTTTGCTCAGTTGTTTTTAATATCACATTCTAGAAGAATTTCAAAAGCGGTTTGCCATGAAGTCATTTGTTATCCACTCGCAGCCTAGAATCCTAAAACATCCCTCACTATTTGCATCATACAGATGGAGGATATAAACCCTGCAAGACCTTGCTGGTTAGTTTAACAAATATCTTATTCGTCCTTACAGGAAAGAATAGAATGTCGGAAAGGCAGAATAGCTGATACATAGAACTGTCACCTACATGTGAAATACTCACAACAAGCAATATTTCATGTTATAGGGTATTGATTATTAATAACACCAATCAGTTGGAAGGATTGTACCATTTTCATACTTTCCATATTTTATCTAAAAACATTCATGTATCAACATAAATCATATGACTGTTTAGATGAAAATCAATTATTTATTTTTCAATTAAATGTACTGTTGAAGATCTAATATTTCAGGGGATTCCTAACATAATATGTTAATTGACGACTGTAGCACTGGTGGGTTCAAAGGATGACAGTGGCCACCACTTTTCTAGTACTTATACCATCCATTTCAATTTCTGTAGTTTTAGCAAATACATATTTACATATTTTACTGGGGTCTGATTGATGCAAACCCCAGCTCTTCCAACATGCCATATATCTAGAGGCTTTGCATGTGTAGAATTGGGGCAGGCTATAGCTTTTGCACAGGTGCAGGTCAGGACAATCCATGCTGGCCATGTCTGGGGACGACTCCCTTTGCATCCCTCCTCTACCACTTGGTGTGAAGGTTGCATAAGAGGGCCATACGCCAGGAATTAGTTTAAGGCTTGTACGCCAGAAGCTCCGATAAATCACTCCAATATATCCATGTGGTAGAGGTTCAATAAAATTCAATGGACCTTTATCTTTATGAGGAATTCACACATTTTTAAAAGTATGGAAAACTAGGGAAAGTATGATGTTTAATAAAGACTACAATAGGATTATTTATTGATGCTCCTTTAGTGGCCTTTACTGGCTGCATCAAGCACAAAAATAAATGGTCACAGCGCTAAGGAGAGAAGAGGGTATCAGGTCACCTTTCTTTAGCACTGTGACCAGGCCCTATATGGCAATACCCCCATTACTTCCTTGATGGCAGCCCTGATAGGAAAGAAAGATCAGGAAATATAGATTCTATCAGAAATGTCTCTTAACAGGTCAGCATATCAAACCTCAGTATCTTGTAGTCCTTGCACAATTTGGCATAGTATTGTTGAATTTGCAGGGTATTAGAAGTAACTACAAAAGAATTTCACAGTAAGAAGAGTTTCTAAAATAAAGTACATAATAACGTAAATCAACAATTTAAATGGCTATGCCAATTAATTTCATAAATACAATACTATTCCATAAATACAATAAAAAGTATCATAATCATCCACTCATTTTATGTTGTCGGGCAGGTTAAAAGTTGGTTCCCCTTTTTAGTAAACTCATTAAATAAGACTTTCTTGAACTGTGATTAGTATGCAGCCAGTTTTACCTTATGACTGAGGATCTCAATCCGCAACATAGTGATGTCATTGTTTTACTAAGAGCTTTGGTGAAATACTTTGAAACTAAATCTCCCAGCATAGAAAAGTCAGCAAGATTCACAAAGCTGTAGTGTAGAAAAGTTGCACAAATTGCGAAGCCCCAGATGGCGATTGTTTTTCTTTTTTATGTAAAAGAGTCATTTAATAGGTAATACAGAATATTTATTCACTTTTACTTAAGCAATTAAAACAGGTCTGTGCACCATTTGGATACAGCCTTGGAATTGATTCTGCTGAAAATGAATTTTACTGAGTGGTTTACAGTAAATAACTATGAGAGTAACATGAAATATTTCAGACATAAATATTTTCAATCGATACCTGAGCTGTTTTCTGGAACATTGGTTTACACCAATTACACTTTAGCAAGTAAAATTTTATTCCAGAATAAATTATGTTCAGTATAAACATTGTATATCACTTTTGTTACGGGAATAGGTTGATTAAAACAAAGTGAGAATCATGTAAATAAACACATAGATTATGTTGTAATCATTTATTCATTTTTATTTATTTCTACAATTTGTCACATGCAGAGCATTAAAATATTACATAGATCATTTCTAAGATGCAAATTAAAACTTTTTTTGTTAGTTATTAATATCTGTCATTGTTTTATTCAAGTTTTCCTATCTTTACCTCTCCTCTCTCTTCTTTTTTTTTAGTTCCTTTTACTTTTTATCCTCCTCTTTTTCTCTGCCATCATGATCCATATTTATTTTATGGCTATTGATCAGTGTTAGAATTTACTTTGGACCAATCTGAGAAGCCGATTCCCATTTTCTACTGAGAGGGATTGCCCCTCCCATCTACTTCTCCCCAAGTCCGTTGCCTCTTCTCAGCATGTCATGTGACCGGGATGACATTATCACAGATCGTTTAGCCTCCTAACATTAGCAAACTGTACCCCATGAATATGTTTGATCACATGAAATCACAGCAACCTCCATGGACTTCTACTCCTCCCGATCCTCCATGGAATTCTACTTCTCCCCATTCTCCATGCAGGTATGCTGTGGTTTCATGGGATTGGATACATGCAGAGTGTACATATTGCTAATATTAAGAGACTTGTTAAGGACCTGTGATGATGCCACCCTGGTCACATGACTTTAAGTGGCCAATGATGTAACACAGCTCTCCATACAGCAGAATGTACCCTGTCAATCAGGAACAAGGAGGCAGGGCAATGCAAATAAATTTGAATATGCATGACTCAATTAGTGTGTATAACACATCAGGTGAGTTGCATATAAGTTTACAAACTGATTTTTTAGCATTGCCACCATGTAAAGTAACCATTTAAGGATAAGGACAATGCTTTTTAATCATCATTTTTAATGAAGTCTTTATTTTGGGTGGGTTAAGTTGCATGACAGGTTCAATTTACACTTTATATTGATAGCAAAGGATTTATAGCATCATCGAACTTTTAGAAATATTTCATATGATTTTCAGTGGAATGTTTGCTTTTCAACCTTTGACATTGGTTTGTGTTAACAGCCTTGTAGTGTAGACCCACTAGAGCATCCTCTAGTATTCTGGTAAGCTAGTGCACCCTGCTGTTGACCTCTTTTGGAGTTGGTTAACCTGTTGATGGCAACAAATGAGTACGGTGTGAGTGTATTGTAAGGCTAGTATCAAGTTCACCAGTCAGCAATGTTGTATTCTATTTTTCTGGTCATTTTTTTCCTTACTAGAATAGAAATAATTTTACTTGGAAAGAAAAGGGGTTGTCTGCTTAAAACCAACTCCATTCCTAAAACTAACCACAGAAGTCTGACTGCAAGAATTTTTGATTATCGTTGAGGTAAATTTCGGGCCCATATTTCTCAGCTGGAATGTAGTATTAAATGGCACACAAGAACAACTGTATAATGATGTTATCACTGGCTCTCCACTATTAATAAGGCAAGTCCTCTGCTGGAGCTGCTTTAATATAATGTCTATGTATCATTATGAAGCATCACCACAACTCATTTATCTATGTATTAGTTGTATACTAGAAAGTCAGTGGAATACTGTTATGTACAAGTCACAATTCAAGATAAAGTAAATCTCTCCAAATGTCTGCTCTGTATTAACTTGAACGATATTATTGCTTAGAATTTTGCACTGAATTGTCTTTGCATCTGTAGTCAGCAATATGCATCTTAATATTGGGCTTTTTCAAAGCAATTGCAGCTCCTTGATGTTTTATGGAGCGGTGTTTAGAAGATATATATTTTAAGCGATGTCTATTTTATTTGGCTTTTTGTTCTAAATCTCCTACTCTTTGCCTGTCATCCCGGGTTAACAGCTGGGTTTGTACAATTCATGCCTCAGCTATAAGCGTGCAGAAAATATCTTCATCTTATGTTTCTCAAAGTATCATCTATTCCCTCAATCACTTGTTAAGTCTCCTGTAATCTCTTTTAATGTAAGCATGCTGGAGTTTTCCCTTTTGTTTCACTGCCCTTGCATTATTTACTTTGATCTGCTGTGAGAAAATCTGATAGAGTGTTGTCCTAACTGCTAGCATCACACCATTAAGATTTTAGGCTCGCTACTTTACATCAGGAGAAAATCGGCTCTTGTGTGAAGACTCTGGTTTTTCTTTAGGTTTCTCCGTCCCTGGTGGGAACCTTAATTGCATTTTCCGTTTCTTACTGAGAATGGCTGTAGAGTGCTTGCCTTCCCTGCTGATGGTGGAGAAGATGTAGTTGTATTTCTTTATGGACTACAAAACTACTATTTATACTTACAGTAAAGCCCTATAAGGTGATATACAAAGACATAATGAAAACTCTGTGTGGGAATGAGAGACTGCATGGGGGGCACTTATCACAGGGGTTTAAATATATACTGACAATAAAAATATCACCTGTGCTGACATTGCAGCCGTGGGTCTGGCAACATTTTAAACCTTATTTTATAAAAAGGCAAAGAAAAGTGGTCAAATGTTCATTAAAACTTGAGAATAGTGCCTATAAAAAACTGTATACATTTCATAAAGTCAAGATACAGAGAGCCATATTTACTAAAAACAGTGCTGCAGTTTGCCTGTGGAGTGTGGAGGGAGCGGTAGATTCATGAATGGTGGCAAACGTTCTGCATGAATCTGGCACCCCCTACACTGCTCCAACAGAGTGCACCAACTTTTTTTAATGCTCCTTTACCATAAGGCGTACAACAAACTTCTGTTGGACTTTTCATGATAAATGTGGCAAACGACTGTGCACTGGACCGCTCATTTCAGTGCAAAAATTTGTGTCACATCAGGAATAGTGCAGCCGCGACACAAATGAGTCGGGTACAACACATATGTGGCGCGGACACTTCTTAAATTCATGTGCTAGCAGTTTGCACATAAAAGAATTTGCAAAGTCCAACAGAAAAATGGCGCAGGGGCTTTAGTAAATGTGGCCCAGAATCGTTTAATGTTCAAGACAAGATCTGGAAAAGGTAGGGGGGAGTCCTGTTTTCACTAGTGTTGTAGTGGTGGAAATTGCCAATCAGAGCACTTAGTTATCTCCGTCACTCCCAGAGACAGTAAATGTGAGTGAAGGAGATAGCTGAGCACTGTGCTCAGCAATTTCCGACACTTTTATACAATCAAATGGAATAGACGATGCTGACTTGTCCTACTACCTCTCCACCAGTTAGTGAGAATGGGACCCCAGATCTTCAGAATACTGGAAGTCCTGTTCTTGCAACCTGTAGTCGACCTTCACTGATTAACTTGTTTTAGGGATAACTTTAATAATTACCAAAAGTACACCAAAGCAACCAGTAATACCATAATTTTCCACAGTTTCAAGTGTAAACTGTGGCAAATTAGAGTATTGCTAGTAGAGTATTACTAGTTGAATTGCCATGCAACTTTTGGTCATTTTTGTTTGCTCTCCAAATATCCTCCATAGCCCCTTGGGTCAATTTGGAAGTTTTTGATAACCTCTTTAACTCCATCCTCTTATATCCAAAAAAGCTTGTACTAAAAGTACACTCCATCCTTCTTGCTGGTGGTCTCTTGTCGACAACGTAGAATGTCTGATCTACACAAAAGCATAGACGTGTAGCCTGGTGACCTTTGGCTGCTAGGTCTGATGCTTGAACTCCTCTTGGCTTGGCACTAGCTGATATTATTCGAGAGAGTCTTTAAGGGGAAACTAATAATTTTGAAACAAATTCTTATGTGAAAATAGCTAAACAACTTGTAGACCTGATATCTGAGGTGCAAACCCCAGAGCTTTCACGACACTATTATATAATATTTAGGCTGTCGGTGTACATAACTGGAGCATTTCCTGATATACATGTCAATAATACAGAAGCATCTGTCATCCCTGGACCCCCATGTTTAGAAAGCTTTTCCCACACTCTTTACTTTATTATGGAATAGAACAGCAGACTACACTATTCCTTATAGCCCAAATTATGCAAAAAGACACTATTAATACAGGGCATATAGATATGTGAGGAACGTGTGCCAGGTGTTTTCCAGGTGTGGATACTGAATGCCTTATGGACTGCAAACACAGTGTGAATTAGTTGTATATCAAACTTTTCATACTGTTATGAACACTAACTGAGATATTTTGTGAAATATGTTCCTCTTAGATTCATCAATGTTGGAACCTGGGGTTTGCCTTGAGCACTTACAGAAATGTGAACTGCCAGACTGCTGGACTTTACATGCACCAATTAGACTTGGGCCTTTTATCTTTTATATGCATTCATTTTCACCTTACTATGTGCCTTTATAAGTCCCTCCTTTGATAGAATTTATGAAGTAATAAAGGGAAGCTAGGAGGTAGACGATTGTGCTACCAATTTTCATTTTTACTGTTCAGTTTGGTAAATGAGCAAATCACAACGTTATCAGTTAAAGTTCAGAGGATCTTGAAACAATTATATACGTTCTATAATAAATGGCTTCAATACAGCTGAAAACAAGAGCAGTTAGATGTAAAAACATCACAATGAAACATGCAGCCATAAAATAGACATTTCTGCATTCAATTACACTGGCAGGATATACAGTGTCGGGCTATGTGGAAATTCCCTACAAATGCTAGATCATTACGTATCAACCGCATTGGAATTGGATTACCATTTCATTTAGTCACACAAATGTATATGTATTAAAAGTCTCCTGAAGATATTCATTGTTTGGACAAGTTCTGCTGGTTTCTTCAAACAATGCGAGCTAAATGATAATATAAAAAGTAATAAAAGAATGTTTTCACAGCTGTTTGTCTTTGATTATATACTGACTTCTTTGAAGTTGCGCAATAAGAGACTTTGAACCTGGAGAGAGATCAAATAATGAATTGTTCTGCTTTGTGAAGCTTAAGAAGGGATTTTATTGTTGAAATATATAGTGCAACTTTTTTTTCCCTTGCTTTTACGTTTTTATATAATAGTTAAAGGTGGTATGAGATCATTTCAGATGGATTAAATTAAGTGCTTAAGGCAAACCATGGGTAACTTTTTATTATATACACATAAAATAAGCAATTTGAGAGTCAAAATGACAGTATCTTGTGCTGAAATTTACATGACTTTAGAGGGGAAAAAATGGGAAAAAAAACCTTAAATGCCTCCTTTGTTACACGATCTGACTCTTCTGCTGACATCTATGTATGAATGTAATATATCACAGCACTAGATATAGGTATTCTTTTCTTACTATAATCCACTCTCACCTTTATAAAGTTAGCTTGTTTTAGTAATCTCTGGTTGGTTGTTATGAAAAACTATTGTTGGTATTAACTTTTGCTTTAGCGGTGTCATAAGTGGACAGTACATACTAACAGTACAATAGGTAGTAAGGCTGGGTTCACCTCTGCATACTAGCATAGAGCAGAATGAACAAAACTCAAGCTGTTAAAAAACATTCATATGATGGTACCCAAAGGTCCTCATGTTGATTTATATTGGGGATGTCCAATTCCATCATAGTGTCTGTTGGCCCCCTTTTTCTAAATAAAAGGCATAAAACTGACAGAACTTTTGTTCTGGCAGAACTATTATTCTGCTATAATAGTTTTCTGGAAGAAACTATAGTAAATGTGCCCTCCACCATCCCTGCTCCCTGCTTACTCTTAGGCCCAACACACCCATAGTGGCATGCGGGTCTGAGAACACCAATACTGATAGAGAGAAGGAGATACATGTGTCTTCTCCCCCATTTCATGTGAAGAAGATTCAAAAGGAACCCTATAATTTTGTTTGCCATAAATGATATGTCCCTTATAGGTTCTCTCAAAGTAATACATGAATGAATCATTTGAAAATGGCACTAGTTTCTTTTTTGTCTTTGTAAATACAATGATGAATCTAACAACATCCTGGGGCCTACTGATCTGAACAGTTTCTAGATCCGCAAACAACTGGCCATGGTCCATTGTATGTGGCCAGTTTGTGTCATGGTCATGCCAGGTCCACTCACACACCAATGACTGAAGAAAAGAACTACTCGAGGCACAAACTTGAGCAGGAATAGGACCTGCTTGATCATTTTCGGCTTTGGAAGTTGCCTCATTTCCATGGTTGTATAAACCATGGCCATGTATATGAGACCATAGAAATAAATGGGGACGTGCTAACTGTTGAAACAATGGCTAGCACACATCCAGAAAGTGCTGCACACTTAATTGGTATGCCTACAGAGCAAGCCAATATTTGCAGGATTGACTGGCTACAATATGTGTGTGATGTTATAGTGAAAGAAGGATTTGGACATGTTAAATCTTCATGCCAAATGTTTATTAGCTAGACGATAGATAAGCTGTAGCCTTGAGTATGACATACATGACACCTGGGAGCATCTAGGTTTAGACGAATATCTGTTAAAAGAGCGTTCAGCCTTCATTCTACTTAAACTGAAGGGGAGCCATAATAATTGTGGGACATGGAAGTCATTTATCTGGGGGCTGAAGGCTTTGGTTTTCTAGCTGAGAATAAGCACAAGGAATTCTTAGTTATCTCTCCTATCTAGTGATTGTGTAGTTGAGAGGAGGACATCTTAGACCATCTTTAATCCTGACCAAGACTTTTTAATGAAAGCTCACAGACTATACTAGGGTTGGCTACAGTTTCACTGTATGTTTTGTCTAATCATTCTAACCTATGTAATCAGATGACAGTATACAGTTGTTTAATACTGTTATAAAAATGGGGTCCCACACCCCTTCTCAATCCAGAACAGGTTAAGCTAGTGCACTATTATTACAGCTGAGCGCCATACTTGGCTGTCCAAGTTTCACTAGCTGCTCCATTAGTATAACATGGGTACAGGAGAAACCCTTTCTTGTGTACATAACAGTGTCAGTAGATAGGGAATCACTTTAATTTTACTATTAATAGTTCTGTTCAGCTTTCTTGATATGTAAAGTGAAACCTTCCGTATTTTACCTTATCAAGCAGACATTCCTGGACATAAATTGGCCACAGATGGATGCTCATGTGATCTCAATCTGTCCATGATCAATCACCCTGCCAGGACCTTGATCTTATATTCATGAATACTATCATAAGGTCCTGGCAGGACGATTGTTCATGAACATATAAGATCATATGTCCCTTTATCTTCAGCCATTTTATGGTCAGGAATGTCTGGCTGATGAGGTAAAAGACAGGAGACTTACCTAATTTACTGTGTACACATTACAAAAGACATGAGGTAAAGTGGTCAACCCTTTCAAAGTTTATAACTTGAAGGCTAGCCCCCTTTAAGATACTGTCCACATTCTGTCTTCTCCCAACCCCTGCAGCTCCATTAGTCTTCCTTGGTCAAGATATCTGATATTAGGTTGCTCCTACGTCTGGGATCAGATGATGTTCTTTCTGTTGGTAGACCCCTATGTCCTATGTGTTTTGTGCAGTTAGAAAAGTTAGACACCGGACAGAACAGCAAGGAAGATCAGATCTAAACAGCAGAGAATTATTACAAGATGTGCTCAACTGTGGTTAAAACGTATTACTCCGTTATATTTCAAAATTAGTAGAATTGCAAAAACATTTTTTTTTCATATTTAAGGAAAAAATTCCTGTATGTAATGATTTAGAAACCTCCAATGTTCCAAGTACAGCTGTATGTATTGTGATGCAAGGCAACATAAGTTATCTCAGTGGTTACGCATCATAGCTATCTAATGATACTGTATAAGTACTGTACATGCCGTTGGACAATCAATCTGGTGGCCATCTTGAAAAACAGTTCAGTCTAAGTGTTAAACCAAACCTGAGGACATTTTCCTTTTGTGACCACTATGAAAGTGATTCAGTCGGTGGGTGCAAAAACTTTCACTTTAAACTTTTTTTTTTAATCTTTCAAGTGATAATTCAATGGATATGTTAAACAAAGGAATATTGTAACTTTGGAGATTTTTTTATGATGAAGGTGTGTTTAAGAGATGTCACTTTGATATTTTTACATTATGTCCTACATTTGTCAGCTAAAACCAGGATATTGCCTCAATGAGAAAAAGCATGTTCTGCACTTGTCAAAAGGCAGTAAGTAATGATTAAAATAGCAGTGTGAAACGCTGGGAGATTAAAGTGATGCTAATGATAAGTGAGAGAAGAAAAGGGCAAGCTATATTTTAATCCCTGAGAGAATGGTTAATGACTTCTATTGCCTGAGATTAAACTAAACCTGTCTCATCAGCTTTTTCTGCCTGGTGAAAAAAGCTCTCTGCACTTTAATTTATTAAAGTCTTTTAAGGAAGCACATTGATCCACAGAGGTTAAACTTAAAAAATGGGAAAAACACACAGTGAAAATGCTCCGAGTGAGATGTGACTTTGTTGCTCCAGGATCCTCTCGATTTCTATTAAGAATTATTTGTCTGTGCTTTCTTGCGTTTAATTAGGCAATAAGAATTGCTCAAACGGCAATGTTTGTTTCTCTCCAATGCGACCCAGTGTTCACACATATCTGGCAAAGGGAGAAGCGGCAACAGAGTTGGGGCAGACTGACCACATTCATGGTGTCGCTTGAAGTGTTTTTTTTTTTTTTTGCAGGATTGAATTCATAATTATATATTCATGGAAAGGAATAAGGAGGATTTTATTTCACGTTAATTTTCTATGAATGTCAGTAATAGGATCGAAATAGGTTGTCAGGAGCAATAAGCACAATTTGTAGAAATGTGTTCATGGCAATGAACCATTACAGTGCTTGGTCTTCCAGAAATAAAGACTGCCCCTAGTGGTGTCATGCTTAAGTGGAAACGTGGTAAGGAAAGCCTGACTTGGATTTCTATGCATATCTGTAACATGAAGATTGTTATGTGGCAAAAGGAAATCAGCAAAAAGTCATGATAAAAATTAAAATAAACAAGTGTTATAGGTAGGATAAATTAAATGAGGGATCACTTCAGAAAATAGATTAAGTAGCAAATCATTACTTTTAGGTGCGACTTCTGAAGGAAACATGATTCAATATGGTTGACCGACTGTAACACAACACGCACAAGCGGTACCTAAGGGAGATATTGGCAGCTTGTTACTATTTGTTCTTTAAAACCGCAGCAAACTTATGTTGGCCATGACTTTCTCTTCAACAGCACTAATGCTCCATTACTGAGAATGACTACCAATACAGGGGGAGATGAAGTCTTCGTCCTAGACACTAGTCCTGACTGGCCAAGAAATATATCATGGCACAAGTGCTGATAGTGATGGCATACAGTATTCAGGAGAAGAGCTGTAGTACTGTTTTAGTATATAGTAGTATACAGCACAGTCCCCTTGCAGTAGTATACAGCACAGTCCCCTTGCAGTAGTATACAGCACAGTCCCCTTGCAGTAGTATACAGCACAGTCCCCTTGCAGTAGTATACAGCACAGTCCCCATACATATAAAGAAATAAACGTAATACTCACCCTCCGGTGTCCCCGATGTTCCTCGCGGCTTCCGATCCCCATCGCGGCTCCCGGCGGCTTCTTCACTCTTCTCTGGCCGGGAGATCGCGCTGGCCGTCGCACACTGTGATGCCGCGCTGTCGCCGCTGATGACGTCATCCGCGGCGACAGCGTCGCATCACAGTGTGCGACGGCCAGCGCGATCTCCCAGCCAGTGAAGAGGGAAGAAGCCGCCGGGAGCCGCGACAGGGATCGGGAGCCGCGAGGAACATCGGGGACCCCGGAGGGTGAGTATTAATGTATTTATTTTTATCATTGACTCCTGTATAAGCCGAGGCGAGGTTTTTCAGCACTCGGCTTATACACGAGTATATACGGTATATATTTTTATAGTAATCATAAATAAATCTGTCAAAAAGAAATAATAGCCAAGCCTGTCAATTAAGAGTTTCTCTATGGACAGGGATTATTCGGGGGCCCATCTGACTAAATGACAAACTGAGCTCTACTGGACTGACAGTTTCCACTCATCTCTACCTGCACAGGGGCTGGCTAGTGTAGATTAAATGACGTTCTTGAATACATCGGAGAAATGCATCAACCCCGAGTAGGTGTCAACCACTTATCCTTTAAGCCTCCCACATTGTCTCTTTCAGTAAGTCACAATACTATGCTACCTTAAGTAACTCGGAATATATATAATAGATGTGGAAAGCCCTGGATGTGACTGGAGCACAGAACATGAGCTAAAAGCCTGTACCCTATTAGATATGTACACCATGTCTCATTGTCATGGGATGATAGTATGACATTCATGTTCCATTTCAACTCATTTAAGCTTATACTTCAACTTCTAATGCTCTTGTAAAGGAGGTACTGCTGGAGATATCTTGTTAAATCTTACTTTTCTCATTAGCATACAGAATGCAATGTTTTCTCCTTGTATTTACATGTATTCAGGGACTGTACTTCCCGATGTCTGATACTGTACGAAGTTGCCAATACCTTGTATGTTAGATCAGCAGTAACTTTTATGTTAGCACTAAATACAGTACGTTGCTGTATCCAAGTTATAACTTCTCCAAAAATACCTAAAAGTGCAGTTTGTCTTGTATTCACTGTAACACTGCTGTAACACTGCCTATTACTGCTGTATGATGTCCTCTATGCTGCTTCTTCTAAGAATATGTTTTAGATAAATCTACCATCCAAATCAAGCAAGATAAACCAGGGAGACGTACTCATAGATCCAGGCACTGTGACTGTCGTAGTCATTTTATACTTGTTATCCATGGCCTCTTTCCTTGTACAATCAACTTTTACAATTATCCTAATGCGTCTGAAGAGCCGTGCAGGATGTTACCTGAGCCCCTCCAAGCAAGAAGCACTCCCCCCTCCCACTGTGTCCTGAAACTTCCTCTGCTGCAGTGAAATCATGTAGAGTGAAAGAAAAAGTGCTGAGGGATCAGAGGGGGTGGAGGCAGTGTAACAGCCTGTGAAGCTGCAGCACTGAGGGGCTCTGAAAACCTCCCAGAGCCCTTTAGGCTCATTAGCATATTTATATAATTTCATTTTAGAAGGAAGGAAGCCATGGATAACAAATTTAAGGAGTTGACCACAGTCACATTGCTTTGCTTTATGAGTATGTGCCCCTGGTTAATCATGTGTGATTTTAATGGCAGATTTCAATTTCCAAAACATTCTTGCGGCTAAATGTGTGAAGAACACTAGTTTGTGATACTTTTAGATACTTTCATGTACAGGTTATTACCATTCTATGATGTCAGGTTAGTGATCAAGATTTCTTTAAGCTTCAGTTATTTTTGCACAATAAAACATTTGTTTTTCACATAAATTATAAATAAATAGTGGCAGTAAATTGTACTCATGCTGTTGCTATAAATGTTTTTCATGTATATTATTTTGAACAGTCTTGAAATGCAGGAAATAAATACATATATGAAGCTGGAAGTGATCGTGACAGATCTAATTTTCTAGTGGGTAACCAAAACTGACTGGGGACCGTTGGAGCTGTAACAGCAGTAATTCACTGGAGGGTATATGATAGATATTAATTGTTTATTTGTTTCTGATAGTAACCCTTAAGCATTACTTCTAATCACATGTGTTGTAACAGAGCATCTTTTATGCTTCACTGATTAAACCTCTGTCCTAATTAATTTGTAAAGACTTGGGAAGGAAGATTCAGCTGTGACCTGGTTCTCAGAATAACTTGAATTAGTCTATTTTGATTTGAAATTGTCATTCTACTTTCCAAGTGGAGCAGCCTATATAATGTAGCGGTGAAGACATGTATTTGCTATTTTCAGAATAAATATTCTATTACCGTGCATGGTCTGCGTGGCTGAGAATCAACTAGTCAAGCGCATTTTGGTCTGCTGTTCACTTGTCTTTACTTTACAGCCCTGCTCATACAATTCACTGGTAAGTGAGTTTATTTTTTAGGAAATGGAAAGAGAACCAAAATTATGAAGGACAATAAAAACATATTCTCCTTCTCACCTTCCAGAGATAGATTTCCACTGTCAATAAACCATTGTGTTGGCACATACCCTAAATATAAATGTTGCAACATACCCTCAAAAATAAAGTCTAAGGTTTAATATTCAATACAAAAGAAGAGTCTAAAATGCACTGCCACGGACATTCATAGCTTTTTAGAAGCTGTATAGTTACTTTTATGATTACTATGAATATTCCAAGTCTTACAGGAAAGAAACAAGCACCAAAATGTTTGCCAAATGTGTGTAAATTTAGACTTGACATTTTGCAACAGATTAAGGCCTTCTGTAAACAACCGTTACGGGAACTGAGATCCGGCCACAAAATTTGCGGCCATATCATGGCCTACATAGGGACTTATGTCACCTGGTCATTGAGAACACTGGCCCACAATTACCATTAGTGAGTCAAACCGCACTTTGTACAGCTTGCCTCACTAATGTTTAGAGCGTGCCGGATTAATGAAGACCGACACAAGGTCTTCATTAATCTGATGGATCTGCACGCACCTATCACGCATAAACTGAAAATAAAACACTCAGTTTAAAGGGTATACACCACAATTATGTCACACTTGCCAACATAAATATGGCGGCTCCTGCGAATATGCACCTTTAGGTTCATAGTATTGTGTGACGGCTCGTATTGTATAGCAATAGCAGTTTGCACATGTATTTATGTTCAGACTACACCAGAAAACTACGCCACTGTGTCTCACTGCAACATGACTGAGGGTTGGCCACCGGGAAAATATGGGACATGCCTCATCTTAGTATGGTGAGGAGCACTTTTGCCTTGGTTACATCCTCTGATTACATGTTGCACTTGAATTGCATTTTGAAATCCAAATCTGGCATATTGGGGAGGAGTTTTTCTGTTTAGACCCAAACACTTGCATTTGTAAACTAGCAACACATGTTTTGCCATTGTTATCTGTAAAAACACGGGCTTGCTAGTTACTGAACGCAAGCATTCGGGTCTAAATGTATCTGGGTTCTGGAGTTACTCCTCCCGATGCACTGCAATTATGAAGTGAATATGGCAATATATTCATTAGAAGGTTTAATAGTGTAGTTTATTTATAAAAGCTGCTTTTTAACTTTATGTAAATGAAGAAAAGTGGTTCGGGGGGCGTCCCCGGGGCTCTAGCTCTTACATGCCTCTGAAGGACTTGTGACACATCTCCCTGCTCCCCCATCCCACTATCTGCCAAAATCTTGCAGCAGCATGAAGTATGATACTCACTGCTGACATAAGAGAGAGGGAGGGGGTGAGTGCCAAAGGAGAAGGGAGGCGGCTATCAGTACTTCAGGGAGGTGTAAGAGACAGAGCCCCAGTAACCACCCCAAAGCTCTTGTGCTTCATTTACATAAAGTTAAAAGTTAGTTTTATAAATAAAATATATTTTTACACTTTCTTGTAACTATATTGCCAAATTTATCCTGCTGCGACCTACCCAGTAGTGTGAATGGTTAATAAACCTCAAACCCTGCGGTAGATTTCCTTTAAGTCACAGCAGTGATCTATGGCAGCCTAAGATATAATAGTCACCAGTGAAATAATAGCAGACAGGCATTCCTATTAGACTTCATACTGAGCTATTTCTATAGCGCTATTAACATTAGTTGCATTCTCCCGCAATGTAAAGATTGTATCTGCACATGTCAAATGATGAAATTCTTTTGCAATAGGAAACTTCATAATCCCTTCAGGTTTACATAAATGTTGAAATTATGAAATATGTATGTACTTTATTTAACATAATTGTCAACTGCCATGCAACGCTGGTGTCTGAGGCTCTAAAGATTTGTTACTGGAAGTTTTTCTGCTTTTCAGTGGTGATCAATTATATATTGTGTTTTCTCTCGTTCTGCATTTGATTCATTACTAAGAGAAAATTTGTGCACATTTATGCTCTTTAATTTTTAAGTTGATGTTAAAGCAGATCTCCAGTCTTGCAATTACTTGATAATATTCTTTCTTTTACTGGTATCTAAGGTTTTTGTAGCCTTATTATAATTCAGCTCCTGCTGGAAGATCAGCTCTCCATGAACTGACATCCTGGTGGGCATGTTCCTATACATAGCAACTCATGTGAGATCACCTTCATGCACTTTTCTTATCAGAGCAAAAGAAAAAACTTTTTAACAACCAGTCTCTCTATTTGTTTGTCTATCCATCCATCTTTATGAATATCTCTGTATATTAATAAATATCTTTATGTAAAATAATGTTTGACGATGGACATTCATACCCCTACACAGCATGAAAGCTCCTAGACATATACTGGCATCCTTTTTGCCTCTGTCTGCACAGTATACATTGCATACTGTGGGAAACACAAGATGGAAAGGCGCAGCGGTCTGCATCCTACTGAGTCCATAATAATCTATTGGAGGTCCCTGACCTCCACTTAGTGTATGCTCCAGGAGGGTCCAGTGATATAAATGTCCATATAAGGACAGTTACATCACTAAGTAAACACCCTGAACATCGGCAGAACATCGGCAATATGTGCATATAGTGGGATACATCCTAGCCCTCCATTGTAAGGATACAACAGGAATCCTCCCAATGTATCCTTACAAGAGAGGTCGGATGTCAATGTATCCTTCCAAGCCTTAGTCTTTTTATGCCACATATATTACACACCTTTTCTTATAAAACTAGTGGGCTAATTCAGGTGAGGTGAGGTTGGTGGTCATAGGCTGACTGTTTTTAACTACTTCTTCCCAAATACAGGTGCAGAAGGAGTAAAACACAATCTTTTTGTCGAGATTATGAGCCAAAGCCAGGAGTAGATCCAGTAGCTTAAGTACTGCATAAAGGAACAGACTTCTATATTTCACTTCAGACTTTGGCTCAAAAATTGTATTAAAGCCTGCTAAGTAAAGAGAAAGCTGCATGCAGTGTTATGTTTTGGTCCTAGAGAGCCGTATAACCATAACTTTATGTGCGTTGTTACTGTGAAAAATACATTTATATCCAGGATTGCAGCTGGACCTGGTACTTTAGAGCTGTGTCTGCTGTGCTCTGTGCTCCACAACTCCACAGCCCCTTCTCACTGCACTGAGTGACAGCTGCAGTATTCAAAAGCCTACAAATGTATTTAATCAAATCATTAGGGAAGGGTATGTGGACCAGCGATAAGAGGATAGAATTTCAAGGAAAAAAGTCCAGCTACAATCTTGAAATATAAACCCATTTTTCACAGTGCATTTGCTGCTACCAACACTCCAATGGTTGCACAGATGTCCAGGGCAGCTACAATGTCTTCAGGGATGCTGATACCTTCTCTTCAGGTCTAATAGTGGTTTCTGTTGAGAAGGGTTTAATGATGTGGATGTTGTGGTCACATGATGAACTACCCTATAAAATTCAGTTTGTGATAAATGTATGATTTCTAGGGATCCACTATCTGCTAATAACCAAATTTACATATGGGTCCTAATCAATTCAATAATCCTTATGTACTGTATCTACCTATTCAGCACAGACAATAAAGTCAACCACCGGTGGTAGGATAGCGACAGCAGTGGATTTTTTTTTAACAATATTTCAGTGATATTTTCAGAGTTTTTTAGTTTATATTCTTATTATTCCTATTATTAAGCTCTTGCCAATTAAGGCCGCCTTGTTTTCCTTATCCCATCCTGGAAATCATATTTGCATATTTCCTAGTTTAGATTCAACAATTTTTAATAGTGCATGATGATTTATGATTAATTATGTAGGATTATACAACAGCAGTGGACAGTGTGTTTAACTTCGGTAGAACTATAAATATCAGTATGAGCTGTCAACCTGACATTACAATTGTTGTCCCTGTTTTTTTTTCAGTTCTACAGATATTGTAAAGGCAACAAAGGCCAAAACAGAAACATCTTTTGTGAAGCCAATTACTGTGAGTTAGGATGGCACATAACATTACACTTGTTTTCTGCTATTTACAGTACACCGTAAATGGTAAAAATACAGATTATTCAATAGAATTAAAGTAACCTGGAGGTTATCAGCAAAACAATACAACATAAATCATAGATCTAGGGTCAACATTTGTGTCTATTAAATCTAATTTTCTCTTCAGGTGTACAGTGTCACATGCAAGCAGTAAATAAAGTGTTAAAGGGCTGGAAAAATATTATTTCATCACTTGAGTTCCATTAGAATTCACTTGGGTGGCTGAGAAAATGGTTTATGGATTAGAAAGAAAAGAACAAGCTAAAACATTTCATACCTTCATCTCTGATAAATTCCCTAAACTCATTCTTCTCATCTGAGCCATAAATAACAACTGAGCTTTTTGCTCAGAAAAAAAAAAAGAAAGAGAAAAAAAACTATTTTTCCAATAGCAGATCTTTTGTCTTAGAAATGAATGCTATAATAAATTTGCAGTCTTAAGGGGATACTGTTTGAACTGTAACATTATTGTTTACAACTGTTGATTTTCTCATGAAAATGCAATGGTACAATTGTGACGTTTGATCTTCTGAATTATGCTGCAAAACATAGACTTATCCAGGTGAAACACTCATGGTAGAAAGATCTTTTTTCTTGTTACCAGATCTAACTAGGAGACATCTCTGTCACCTTTGTATATGACAACCAAACCAAAATAATTTACTTTATTTACATATTTACTTTAGAAATATGTCATAATTTGAGGATTTAAAGTTGACTACATTGTGCATTATGCAAAAAAAAAAAAAAAATGGTTAGAAATGAAAGGGGACACATGAACACAATAGTGGGGGAGATTTACATTGTGTCTTCTGATGCTCTTTTGAATCATCTTAGATAGTCAGCCTAAAATCAGAATGGGCCCTACAGGTTAAGAATAGGTGATGAACGTCAGATCACTAGGGACCCCTGCATTCACTACCATGGAGGTCCTGATTGTATGTTTGTCCTTGGTACACAACTGCGGTGAGACTTCAATGGATTGTAGATAGACTCTCGTTGCATTCAGTGTTTGAAGGTCTGGTGCTAACAGTACAATAATAATTGGGGTTCAAAACAGCGGAAACCCCAATGATCTATAATGTGTATAGATGATAAATGTCTATTGGGGGTTATCCTGTTCATATTTATGGTAAAAATGTAAGAAAGTATTTGATGTGTGGTGTCATCCATTGCCTATACTGTTATATTACTATATACAAGTTAAAAAGTTGGAACTGTTTGTGATTTCAACTTTACACAAACATCAAATTTCCTAATGCTAACAGTCATGTAAATCTATTGTGTAGTTTCCTATTGCAACACAACGTCATCATTTGAAATACTTAATAACATAACGTTCTTTATCACAATAAGATTAAACCTGCAGATAATATGTTGATACATACTCAGCCACAACATAAAAACTAGAAAGAATATCATAATCTGGTAAGAATGACATTTGTCAGGTGGAATGATATATCATGGTGATGTCTAAGGACTGGATCAACCCACCTACAAATCAGTAGATCACGTTGGGTGCTACTGGTGGTCAGTTACTGTCAAAAATATGACAAGGTCCTGCATAACTAAGTTTTCCACCGCGTGTAGACACTTGTCAACGTGTCCATGTAAATCACTTGCCTCCAATAAGCATGTGAGCATAAAAACTGAACCATGAAGCAATATAAGAGGGGGAGCTGGTCAGATTAATAATTTTTACTCCTACTTTATGGGTATAGGCACTTGTGTGTGCATTGATTCCCAGTTTCCCCATAAGGAATCTTTTTACTTCTCGGACCCAGTCTCTATCCTCTCATTTAGCTGTCAGTTCCCAGCACTATACTGACAAGATGCAAACACATTGAAACAGCTCTGTCCACATTAGGAGTCTGTTCCTTATATAATAGATGTATTGGTTAGGCTTTCTGAAAAAGTCATGCTTGATGTTAAGGGTCTGTCTTACAAGGTATCCAAGAGGAAATATTTTCCTTATCCTATCGTAGAAGACAAATTTGCATATTTCCCAGAATCCCCCATTGGAGAATCAATGGCTGTAAGTCTACACATGCCTTTAGAGGTGGTTTTTAATACTCCATAAGTTGTCTTTCCTTGACCCTTCCCTCCAGGGAAACCTACCATTCACATGGTTGTTACCTAAATACCAACATTATAAATGGCCTTCCGCCTCAGTTATTAAGGCTAGTTGTGCCTGCATCTTTAATAAAGCCCAGAGTTCTGTATTGCAAAGATCTTGTGCACGCAGCTTGTGGATGGAAAGCTTCTAAAAAACTTCCCAATGAGGTCTGGAAGTCACTATTTACAGCCCTGGGTACATTACTGTAATTTTCTTCTGAAGATTGAAAACTGTGCAAGTAAATTTTTGTAAATGTGAGTGTAACACACCAGCAAGCCAGTTATGACAAGCCGGCATCTTTTGGAAAGAAACATCTCTGCTTGAATGGAAAGACTGCTGAGATAGTTGCTTACTTGCAGAACCTTTCAGTGTATGCCTGGAAGCAAGATCTGAGATACTGCCACTTTCCGAGTTCTTGCTTCATTAGAATCAGTGACTGTTTATTTGAAATTTTAATGAAATATTTACTTTATAGAGCTATAAGGATTAACTGTGATAATTGAGTGGAGCTGATCTGGGGCTTTCAGTTGAACGGGGGCCCCATGTTTGAATACACAGCTCAGCAAGAACAAACGCGCAAGTGAGTGTATATCTGCCTGTCACTTTCTCTCTACATGTTGCTTTTTCTTGTGAAGATAAGTGGGCCTAATGCTGAACAAATAGTGGATATCACAAGCCACTGAGAATTATTCTCCTCTCGCTTTCCCATGGCTGTGTGATAGACGCTCAGTCAAAGAGCCCCCTCCTCTCTGCGGAGCAACAATTTTGTCACTAAGAGCAAATCCAATTGAGAAGTCCCTTAGACTGCGAGGGAAACTCCAGTTGTCAGAATCGGCAAACAGAATGAAAAGGACTCACTGGAGTAAATTGGCATCTGGTGCAGGCGTGGATGCTTGTTATAGGCCCTTGCATTGTGTTCAGAGACATTCAGCCATTTGCAGTGATAATAGGAGAAATTAATGCAAATGAGTGAATGAAATGAAATGTATTTTAATGCAGATTTGAGGCACTCTTACTCTCTGCTTGATAACAAGTCTCCATAGGAGAAGACGTATATTGTGAAAACTCATTTCTCCCTATTCCTCCCCTCCAGTACCTCATAAGGGTCCTTTGTGGATAAAGTAAACTTCTTCCAAAGCTGTTGATGCTGCTCATTTGCGTGAATTTTCAATTTTTTTTTCATCTATTGAAGGCTGGAAATATCTGTAAAATGTTAATTGTTAACCGATGAAACAAGAAAAACACTGTTGCTGTGTTCAGGGCTGCAGTCATGTGTTATTCAGTGTGACATGTATCTGAAGAATATGCTATAAGCTCAATAGGCATACACTTGACAATTGTCATTCAAGGTGTCAAGATTTTCTTCTTCTAATTGAAAAGAAGGTAAATTATGAACAGAGAGATTAATAACAAAGAGCCAGAAATTGGTAGTTTCTTTGTTATACCCATGAAGATGATGACTATTATTATTCAGAAAATGATCAAAATTGGCTCCTGAAATGTATTTCTATCTGTTACCTCTGTTCTTGGATTGCCTAAAAATAATTCCATATAGAGAATTTCTTTAAATAAAAAAGTGGAAACAGGATAAAACATGTAACAAAAGCAAAACATATAATAAGATAGAGATCAGATGGCAAATTACAAAGTGATTGAATCAATTTTTTTGTCAAAATGTACTAAATCAACTTTGCCACGAATATATTGCGCAAACTACATTTGTATCTAAAAGGCTTATTGTTATCAAAAGGCATCGGTTTAAGTATTCTCCAACAAACTATATATATATATATTAGGTTATATATTCATATAAGAAAAGTAAATTCAAATTTACTGTGTTATTGCATATATACATTTTATTATTATTTTTAAGCAAACCTGACATGAGCTCTTAGGCCCACACACAATCCCCAACCTGTCATCCAGGACAGTGACAGGATCACAATGATGTCCTTCTATACTCTGGAAGATTCACGCTGCATACAAATGACCTAAGAAGAGTCACACTGGTCTTAACCGTCCTGGCTAAAATAATGTCCCATAGGTCAGGTATATTATTATAATCTACCTTCACAAGCTGCTACCCGATCTTTTGATGAAGTACCCAGTATGACATGTCTGACAGAACATCCTAGCATGACTCTACTGCGCCCCCATGACTCCTTACAGGTAATTTGTATGCAGCATTCAAAGATCTGTTTAAGAGTAATGCTGAATCCGTCAGAAGATAGAATGGCACTTTTCTGATTCTGTTGCCAGCCAGGATAACTGGTTGGTGATGGTTTGAAAGTCAAAATATTTTTTTCATAGAAGTGCAAAGTAGTCATGTACCTTTACTGGTAGGCTGATTAGATTGTGAGCATTGGGGACAGGGACTGATTTGGCAAACTCTGTGCAGCGCTGTGGAATCTGTGTGCGCTATATAAATAAAGGAATTATTATTATTAATAGCTGTCAACTGATCGCTTGTTGCTCTGACAACTACTCCTCCTAACACATGGATGCTCAGAGGGTCCAAATGTGCATGTTCTCAGTTGTAAGAAAGAGGTAAGCTGACTAGACACATTTGGTAGTGGATTAACACCTGTGAGAACAGAACAATTGGGCATGCTGAAATTCAACATGCTTTATCCCTCCATGCCCCCAAACATGTTCAGTATGGCCCCTCCTGCTGACATTGTTCATATATGTGACCTCATGGACAACACTGAAGCCCAGCACTATCTGTCACATCACTAATACTAGTTTTTTTTTTTTTTTAACAAGGCAGTATTACAAGTAGGTAGACAATACATAGAAAACTGACAGGACTGACATGACATAGGACTGTTGGGGAGATGTAAGACAAATCTGATATTCCTTGTATCAGGGTGTATACTGCCTTACATCATCAATCCTGACACTCCAGCTTTGCTTATACAGTATACATTGTCGCTGTTCAGTTGTGCACTGTAATATTTATGGAGCAGCTGTTATGTGACAGCTTCTTACTTATTCATTTAGGAATCACAAACTGGTAAAATATCTTAGTCCTTAGGGTTCAGTTAGTTATAGAATGCAAGTTAGAAGAATTATATTTTCCTTCCATTGCAGAAATGATCTTTAAAACATATAGAGTGACACTGACACTGACAACTTCAGCAGGCATGAGAGTTTTCATAAAGTTCTTAATAGTAGTTTTTAATCCCTTTATTATATTTACATTGCAGGTAGACAGATATTACAGAGTATTTGGATAGGATTTGCTAAAATCCCATTCAATACGCTACTTGTGTAGGTCACTGTGGGTTCCCTATGGGTGAATTTGCTGGGGCTGACCCATGGCAATTATACCCAATTTTGCCTTAGCTTTATGGCAAGTCAATTAGACCTAAGAGCACTATTACATGCTCTTCCCACACAAGCCAATTCCCACATGGCAAAAAAGTATACCTTATGTCACACATTGCTATGCTCTTGTGATATCGTTTTCAGCTACACTTCAGAACCTGCACTGCCAAATATGTGTCACAAAATTGCAGGAATTTTCAGTAAAACACATGTAGTAATTTTTGTGTGTGGCAGAAAGATTTAAAGCTGAGCTCTGATTGGTTGCCACAAGCAACATTTTCTCACATCAATTTATAAAATGAGAGCTGAGCTCTGATTGGTTGCCACAAGCAACTAGAACAGTTTTGCTTTCAGACTCTTCTGATAAATGTCTCCCTATGGATCTTAAAGATGTTATTGTTACTTTTGTTCTATGGGGGGAATTTGTCTGGGGTTGTACGTCGATTTTCTGTAAAACCATTAGCAATTGCGATTATTTCCCCCTTTACTTCTCTGTGTTGCGGCTGGTGGTGGAGGGCCATCTCTATAACCTGCAAACCTTTATAAGTAAAATTTTGGGTGCTGAGGCGCAAGGTAGGGCCTAACATAGAATTGTATGGCGGCACAGCAGTCCCACTAAATATGTCAGGAGGTTTGAACACCGGCGGATGATAAATATCAATTGCAATAAGTAATCTTAGATTTTGTTTGTTTCTTTTTGTTTATTAATAATAATTATAGCTATTCCATTACTAAAAAGTTGTCTTGCTAAGGAGGTTATTAGGTACAGTGACCTAAGACTGTTAAACTGGCAGACAAGAAAATAAAGCAGCCAGGAACTAAAAAGGTAACAGATTCAGCATTGTCCAGAAGTTCCAGACCAGTGATTAATGTGTAAGATAATGGACTTGGGAAATAAGTAAACACTCTCGTGCTCCCTGCTTTGTGCTTCAATGACTTGATGACAAGGGCAGATCAAGGTGAGAATTTGAGCAGAACTGCAGAAAGAGACAGCACTATCAACAAAACAATGAGTGGGAGACTATAGGGCTGCACTTCAGGAAAATATTAACTTTTCCAGTTTATGCTCCTGGTGGGTAAAGCTGAGGTTTTTTTCTGCTACAATTCCCTCAGGTTCTCTTCTTTTTTGTACCAGATCATAAGGTAAACAGCAAGCTGATGCTAGAAGTGGTAGCCTGCTCATTTTCAAGTTTCATACTAAGAAAAGGGACTTATAACATCCTTCGTGTCCATAGGTGCTCATGGGAAAAATCCCAAAAATGCTGCAAATCCTCTTCCAGAGGAGATGGTAGGAATTAAGAGAATGTAATACTGTAGGTTACATTTTAATAGAAAACTTTGTCAACATTTAAATAAACCTGTTTCTTTTTATGATATATTAAAAGAAGAAGACAATCCCACAAGGACAGCGGTTTATTTTCTTTTTATTATTATAATTTATTTATAGAGCACCATTAATTCCATTGTGTTGTATATATTTAATAAGGGGTTTACATACATTACATTAAGATGAGATCAATTGCAAGTACAAAATATAAAATCTACAGTGATCAGGAACAAGTGGAGGGAGAACCCTTCGAATTATAGCTGACAATCTATATGGGAGGGTAGATGGAGACACAAGGAGAGGGAGCAGAGCAGTGCAGTTATTGTTTGTTGTAGGCGATCCTGAACTGATGGGTTTTCAGGTTACATTTGTGGGTGTATTCATTTTTCTTCACACTGGTTGGAAAATACTAAAAAATGAAAGTATAAAATGTGATGACAAGTGACATAAAAGTACATTATAGTGGTGTACCCCATCAGAGTTACAATTATTTTGATATTAACAATAGTGTTGATGTTGCATTATAATGTAGTGAAAAAAAAAAAGAAAGCGTAAAAAAAAAAAATTCTATGTCAATGGTCAATGCACCATAAACATTAAAGGAGTTGGCAACTAAGTTTTAAATCATATAAAGTTAAACTTAGTAATATATCAACGTGTGGGTGAATTATCGAGCACTCCTATAATTTGGTATCCATCTTACTTTAACCAAACCAACGATCTAATGCATGAGCATTAAAACTTTACACAAAATTTGTGGTGGGTTACCATGGATACAAAGTGATGAAAGTGTGCCGTAAAAGATGTGTGGATCACAAGAAAGGATATGTATTATAATTTGTAATATAAATGTATATATTTAATTACATTTATGACATGTGAATCATGCTTTGCTGTAGATGCTAGGAAGGTTTTAACTAAGACATCCCAAAGTGCTTCTAGAGCCAATAATGAAGCCACCACACAGTGAATACGTAATACTCTACTTCATTTAATGTTTGCAATTCTCTAATGAAAAACTGACAATTCCACTGCACAAATGATAAACTACACCTTTAACAGAATCTAATGATCCTTGGGCATTCACCATAAATTGGTCCTATTATCAATGACAGCTATGGGCCTTGAACGATTCTCAGGTGGCTGTCTTTGTATTACAGGCCCTGGTCGTGGTTTTCAGGATCACAGATAGGACGTTCAGAAATCTAATCATTTATGTGAAATTATTGGCCATTCATTAAATATATACCGAGGGTGAATCCCATATTGTACAGGAGTATAGCTGGGTTAAGTTTAGTGTGTGTAAAAGGAGGCGAAATACCTAGAAAATATATAATCAAGACATTTGTGTTTTGCTGGAAAGACATAAGTGTCTATCTCCATTTGCATATGAACATATGCCCTCCTTTGGCGGTCTCAGACCTAATTAAGAACGTTGCATGCAGTCTAATAATGCGGTATTCTATTACGTTTAGAAAACATGCTCATGTGTGATGCTGACACAACACAAGGACACTCAAATACACAGAGCAAAGGGAAGGAAAATGTCTGAAGAGAGGACACATCAGGCAGGATAACTGACAGCCCCATTGTTTACAGCCACTTTGATTGTTTCTTTTGTTCCAAGTCCGCATGCTGCTTGTCATTTTCACATCTTGGTCTTAGCTGGAGGATATTTTTAGCAGGCATCATTGTATTGTAATAGGACAAACTGCAATGAAAACAGATAATGGAAACTCTCTTTAGAGGTATGATAAGCAGTGCTTAGAGATAAATGTCCAAGCAGGTGTCACCGCGTATGGACAAGTAATTACTAGGGTGGTATCTACAGCTGACATTTGCAGACCCCCAAATTGCAGGCCGCAAATCTTCTACCTCTCAATTTACGGCAACATTTCAAATGCTCCTTATATGCATGTTTCATTCTGATTAAAGTAAAAAGGTGTCAGGGCACGGGAAGAATCCGTTTTATCACTTCCAGAAATTGAGTAGCGGTTACAGTGTTTTCCATAAATCACAGCATGATATTTTATGCTATATGTGGGTCACAATCCTCAAAACCACTATGCTTAAAGTAAATGTTATTTCAATTTTAATATTTGATAACAATGAATGCATATTGCCAATGGAGAATCAATTATATGGCACCCAAGGGTGCCTGGAATATTAAATATGAGATTGTGGTAACTTGTTATTATACAATTCTCAGATATAATACACGTGAAAAAAAATGTATTTAATCAAAATCCTGGGAATACTAATTCCACCTCTGTGTAGTGATTGCCATATAGAAATTATACAGATTCTGTGGTTGATTGCATTCAGTCTGTGTATTACTTGGATGTAATTAGCCAATGAACCTGTATGATTTGCATATGTCGGTAATTAAGGGGGTGAGCTGGCAACCTTGTAGTCTTTATTCAGCCTCACAATGCAACTACATGTAATTCTATTATTCACGCTGTAAAAAGTTGAAAAGTTCTCCAGTACAATTTCCTATGAAGAGGGTGAGGCGGGTGGAAGATCTTCCTAATATCGCTGATCACTGATGAAAAGGCATGCAGCCACTCTAATAATGGATCCAGGTTCTACAACAGATCATATTATGTTTGGGTACATTTGATCCCTGGAAGAACCTAAAGTCGGATCCCTGTACCTATGAGAAAGTAAATTGTGTTATGGTATGAAAAGGTTGAAAAAAAGAATTTGGTCCATCAAGTCCAACCTATAATCATACAGGGGCTTTATTATCATACCCTGATGCATGATATATGCATGAAATAACAGCTTCAGCCTTCCGATGTATCCGGCATAAGGTTGTGCTCATCTTGCAAGTCTATGCCACCACACATTGCCACCAATGGGGAAGCAACGCAATCAATTTTTTTTTTAAAATGTCATTAACAAATAAAATTCCCTTTCGACCCAAAAATGGCAGTCAGACTAACTCATGTTTTACATCTTGTACTACAGTGGTAGTACAGCTTTGGGGGTTAACATGGCCCGTTAAAGAATGTCATATGTTGACATATAACATGTCTATGTGTCAGTGATAAAGTCACAATGGAACCTTCAGTGTAACTGAGTAAGTACTTTATACTCTTTTGTGTTCGCTGTGTGTCTTATCACATCTAAAAATGTTAGCAATCTACAGTGATATCACCATGTCTCTAAAACAAGTGAATCCCTGTTTTTGGATATTTTGTTGAGTGGTTGATGCATTGCCATCTCTATACAATAATGTTTGTGTCACTATGTATTACATTTTCTGGCTATGCACTACGCACTTTATGAATGTCATCCCTTACTCTATACCTGTATTTGCTGCCCAGCACCTACATGTTTCATGCCTTGTAACCACCCACTTTGTTTACATGTTTTATTTTTAAAGCATATCTAATAAACTTCGATTGTTTTAGTATTATATGCTCCGTTTCCTTTCTCCTTTTGGTAGTGCTTGCGATTTCGAGCATATGAGCTCTTTTACCTCCTGTGACCTGCTGTACCTTTGAGCGCTGTTTTGCCTATGTGCATTTCCAATTTTCAGCCCATATTGTTTCTATAGGTTTTGTGTATTATCATAGTAAGTACATGTGTACAATATCTTTTAGCAACTATAAGCCTCAAAGTCAGGCCCAGGTAGTATCATCCCAATCCCAAATGGCAGCATGTGTGTTATGTGATCATCTGTTGTATCTGTTATGTGCACATTGTGACATAGGCAATACATCAATCATGTTGTTTGACCTGATAATCCTGTAAGGCTGTGTGATTGACAGCTATTATTTGTAGGCAATGAACACAGACTTAAAATGCTTCATGTTCAAGAAGCTGAGAACTTGTATTTATCTGCTCAAGGGATCTGGATTGTCTGAATGTATAATCTGATAGTTAGAGCTACTGTATAGAACTCCTAGAAGCTTTTCTGTTTATTCTTTATTATTTCGTTCATATGTATAATATAATATATATATAAAAATAGATGAGATGATTAAAAGATATATAGGTGGCAAAGATAGGTAGACAGACAGATAGACAGATAGTGGTTACTGCCTTGTAGATAATTAGCATGCAGTGTGGTTTCAGTGATGTTTCTATCATTAGAACTATGGCTGGATAGGGTAGCACACTTCTTTTTAAGCATGGTGAAAAAAAGCGATTGCTTTCACTGTCTACTTTTAAAATCAATATGAGACAAATTTGAGTAAAGATTAATTTTTAGACAGGTATAATGATTGATAGAATCAAAGATAAACAGATAGATATATAGAGATAGATGTTAGATAGGAAGGAAGATGGATATATATATGTATGTATATATATATATATATGTATATACATATATATATATATATATATATATATATATATATATATATATTAGATAAAATATTAATTTAGTTATAGCTTTAGTGTTGTTCTTGCAAAAGCTATTTATAAACTAATATCTGCCTTTTTTATTTTTCGAAAAATGTAGAGTTTCAACAATTATCCTATAGTCTCTTACAGATGAAAGGGATTCAATATTCTTCTTCAGCTCCGTTATCAGGTTATTGCAAAGCCATTAGAAAAAGTGCACCAGGCCAAATTTAGGTTGGAAGACCATTAGAACTGATTGATGGGATTGAAACAATTTCTAGAAATGTATTCAAGTGAACAAGAGCGTTCTCAATGAACATCACTTCCTAATTGACAGCCTGGCCTCCATATAATTTACTTGCTATCTGAGTGATTTAAAATCGTACATTTCCTACTTTAATAAGTTAAAGAGAAACTTATCTATACAACAGCCATTTCCCTCATCTCCTTGTGAGCTCCTATTTCTTCAATATGTCAGGAATGAATCTGCATTCTGGTAACTGTGTGTGGATATAATTACACATTTGTAATACAGCAATATACAGATTGTGGTATGTGGCCGCTTGTGAATCTTAAGATGCTATGACTTATTACTTTGGTTCAGCATGGGTGAGGTAAGGAAAAATGTCCCTCATCTGTAATACACTGTGTAGACTAATATCAGTTCTTTTCTCCCTATATTGCAGTCAGATATTGATCTAGTAAAATGGTACCATATTGGAGCTGTCTGTTGTGGTATTCATCATGCTGTCACATTCCCTTGGCCTCTGAGTTATTAGAAAGCAGTATTGAGGGAGTACTGTCATTATGCATACTGCACAGCTTCAGCACTATCTTAGGAGTTAGGTTTCAGATCCACTGATTTTTTATTTCGTATTTTATACATTGTGACCTTACCTTGGTTATAGATAATACTATCTCCTCCGGCATCAAACACAGTAGTTCAAAGCTTTGAACATTTCACAAACCCAAGTATAAGACACTGGAAAAAGGTTTAAAATGTTTTATGTCATAAAATTACTGAGATACAAATAACATTAAAGGGGTTTTCTTGGATAATAATATGTAAAACCTACATATAGAATAGATCCTCAATATCCTCAATACCCACACTTAATATCTCTTTGCAGCTGCTGATAAACAGAGAGTAAAATAGCTCCATTCTCAGTGTAGTGGTCAGTCCAGGTTACTGCAGATCAACAATCACTCATTTAAATGGAAGCTTACCTGCAGTGACCTGGTTCAACCACTATGCAGACCTGAAAACAGCTGAAAAACCTCTTATTAGTCAATCCATGTTGTAATATGTACCAACTCTCAGTAATAGGTATTAGCAAATTCAAACCACAATGTTCAGGGCTGTGCTGAGCAATACAGATTTAATTTTCGGGCTCATCCCCCCCCCCTTCTCCCTGGTAACACCTGTGATCAATATTGCCACCGGGTTGGATATGAAACCTTTACATTCCACCGTCAAAGCCGCCAGCTGAATTTAAATGCCGGTTTACAGATTTTGACAATGGCATTTAAAGGGTACACACCCATGAATGGTGCCTGCACCAATCTCCGGTGTTTGTGTACTCAAAGCAAAACCTTTTTTCAAAGTTGATCCAAACATGCCAAAACCAAACCCCATTGGATCCACACATCCCTAGTCAGGAATCCAGTTATCCTGCTTCACGGGTTGGCATGTCCATGTTCACTGCTATCAAGGGATGGGACAATTCCACATGAGTGGCAAACACATTACTCAGTGTACACACAAGTATCTGACATAGTAGTTACCAATAGAAGCAGAGAAGCAACAATGTAAAATAATACTCATTGTCGGAGGTTGGAAGACACAATCTGTGCCTTTTCTGCTTTGCCTTGAAGATGTTCATGCATATGAAGTTAGGATTGGTCTCGCCATTTGGACTCCTACAATCATAAGAATGAGGTAAGATGATTGCAAGAGTAATGGAAGTAGCTGAGGAGACCTGCCCAAGTGTCTGATGCTTTTTTTTTTACACATGGATGGTTCCCGTCCATGTACAGATATGCTGATGAGGAGCGATATGTATTCACCAGAAATTGTCTGTTTACACCTTAATACACAGAACATTGGAGAAAACACATGTGTACAAAAGAATGAGAAGAGAGCAGCAGTGTCTCAACAGGTCCAATAGAGTACAAAGGCAGAAAAAGTACAAAAAAACATAGATAAGGCTTATAAAATGAGGAGATATTGATTCAATTTTGCACCAAAAGAAAGCTCCATATGTCCATTAAAAAGGAATGAAAAACATATGGGCGGACAAAGAAAGAAATGAACTATTCATCTTCAGAGTGCGGCAAAGGTGAAACTTTGTTCTTGTCACGAAACTTCTAGTAATAATGTTCTTTAACTACAAAGAAAGTTTGTGAGGTTTTCATCTTTTGTAAGGACAATGGTTTTTATGTAGTTGTATATTTTCGGTGCACTTACAGGAGAATCATGATTTTGCGTTGCATTTCAGTGTTAGAATAATAATGCTTTGTGATATTATTATAGTAAGCACCTCTTAAGTGCAGCTGGCAGGACTGATCAAGGCCACATTAGTGTGAAGTTCAATAGAGTAAGCAGCCAAAACAATAAGAGAACCTACATAAACTGCTTACGCCGAGATCCCTGGGGATCAGAGGGTTTGTCTTACTTTTCATTCTTTTCTTTTTTGACTAGAACATAACACCATCTAAAATTAGAAGCTCACTCTGCGCACAAATGATCCATATGTAAACATCGGCTGCTATTTATAACACGAGGCACAATGAAAGGCAAGCTTTCTCTACTATTTACATTTCATTAAAAATTAAAAGAAAAGAAAAACATAAACACCAGATAATTTTCTTTTTTGATGGCTTACTTAGGAATTTGTGATTAGTAAATACATTTTTTAATTAATGTTAACATTAAGCACTTCCTGTTTAATTTGTGTGTAAACACTGCCTCGTATAAGCTGGATTGTACTTAAAGATAATTGGATGGAGTCACTAACAGCTTTATTTGATTCTGACAGTGCCTCGGTCCATGCAAGACTTAAAGGGATATTAAAGTTGTAAAGTTTTTTATTAAAGGGATTATCCCACCAAAACAGCTGATTGTCCCACCAACTCACGAGCAATATTGTAATTTTCTGATCCCTTTGGATTCCATTGTTTGGTTACCCCACCATACTTGCAAATAGTTGTACCATGTTGTACTGTTGAGGTAAGCAATGGGACCCCTGGTTCTTGTGACTGTTAAGCAACAAGCAAGCAGCTATTTGTTTCCCTTGCTGTAGCTATTCATTCAATGGGGTGTGTAAAATATTATGCTTATACTATTTGGACTTATACTACATAGACTTATTCTAGTCTTATATTACATGGCTGCAGGCTCTAAAGGAGCTAATCATTGTTTTAGCTGCTGAATACCAGTGGGTCCTACTAATGTCATAGTCTCATGGCTTTTCCGCCAAATTAACATATATTATATATATATGGAATAAGTATTAAATATTTTGCACGGGGGAACTTCTACTCAAATCCCCACCAATTACATCCCCTTCTACTCAAATCCCCACCAAATACACCCTTTTTCACCCACAGTCGGAGCAGCAATGGAAAATTTGCCATGCTACGCTAGTTCAAAAAAACACAGTTATTCAAACTGTCACATTTGAAATATTTTTTAAAAATCAAAAAAACATGAAGTGAACCCAGCCATAGAGTTTACTATTGGTATTACACCTATCGAACATTGTGAGCCTTTCCGCATGTCGGTCTGATGAGTTAATTTCATCTGAATTGCTAAAACTCACAGACCACATCTTTCATGTGTTAATATTCAGAATCACTGATAACTTTCATATGGTAACTTGGCAATGATATGATTTCCAATTATGAGTACACAACTGAAAACATTTGGTTGGACTTTTTCTATACATAAACTCTTGATTTTGAAAGCGTTGGATGATTTACTAACAAACATATGTAACGTTTTGTTGGCCTGAGCTTGTTAGTCATTTCTATGGTCTCTTCCATGTCAGCAGTTTTCCTTTCAGATATGATTTATCATCTTATCCTCGATATAGCAATTCACCCGCAATGTAATTAAAAACAAGGCCAGTATCCCTCTCACTGTAATACTCTTCTATCAAAATACAGAGCAAGATCTGTTTTATTTAGCACTAAATAGATACATTTTCCCCTTTAGGATATTGTGAACAATACAATGGGAGGCCTCGGGTGAATTTACTGATCAATGCTTATTACATTTTACTGTTTGTAGTACACTGTTATTTATGAACCTCTTTTCAGACAAAAGTCATGTTACATGAACTAGCACTTTATTAATAGCCACTGCACTCATTCAGGAACAGAAGTCAAAGAGTGGATAAAATGCTGAGAACTATTACAATTTATTCCTGGCTAGCCAGGTAATGGGATATGACAGGCTGAAGCTTAACTTGGTAATAGTACTAATCTCTTCCAGTAGCTAGGATCTGCATGCATATTAGGTTTGTCAATGTTACCTCTCAGTTTCCTATTAGAGGATTTGATGGGGTTATACTTGATGCATCACTTACTGCCTCACTGTTCCAGTCCCATTAGAAGGGAAGAACGTACCCTATACGAAGTAACTTAAAACAAAGCAAAACATTTTTACTTGTCATGACTAGGTAATGACTAAAACTTAATAATTTTTCTATGCAGTAGGTGTACTTGTCTAATTCCTGATGAATTTGTTTAAGGGATGATCATGCAAAAAAGTATAGGTAGTGGATGTATGATTGAAGAGTGTGAACTACTAGGTGTGCCATTAATCACTTAAAAAGGCCTGGAGCCCCTCTGCCAAAGACTTTTTGAATATAATAGTTGCAGTCATCTATCCTTCAATGACTATAAGATTCGCTGAGTTTGCCATTCTAATGATAAGTTGGTATCTTATCAATGGGGCCCACTGCAGTTAGACATTTAGGGTGGCATATATTATTTTTGGCGCTAGGTGTTTTTTTGGTCCTGATTTTAGTGGTGTTTTGCACTGTGATTTTATATTGTGGTATATTTTGCCACCCAAAGAAAAACAAATGAGCATCAGAAATGACACACCACATTCGTGAAGGGCTTTAGAAGTTGTTAGACCTGCCTTTTGTTGTTCTTATTTTGCACCAAAAACTGCAGCAAAAAAAGTGTCTGGAAACTAGACCTGCAGGAGTAGTGTCGTTCATTAAAGGCTGCGGCTAATTTGAGCAACATAATGAAAAACAGTGTGAGTGTTGCAAAATGTAGTTTTTTATGGCAATGGTGCTTTTTGTACACGAAAGGGTTCCTGCACCAGAAATTACTGTGTATAGGTAACAAATCTCCAGTGTGAGCTCATAAGTCTTTGACAGGTGTCAAAATGTAACAGTCTCCATTTGAAACAGTAAATATTAAGACTCGTCAAACTCATTAAATGTAGAATTCATCTGCTCTGGTGGCATGTCAACTGCCTGTAGCAGGGCCTCCTGTCCCATCAAAAAAAGTTCAGTATCATGAAGATGACCAGACATGTATTAATATTAATACCTTATTGAAACATTTTTCACAACACACAACAGAAATCCATGCAAAAATAAGAATATTGTGCAAGTTTGGCATATTTAAGGAAAATACTCACCTTACTATCCTCCCAACAAAAAGGATGTGGAGAAGATTAACACCAATGTTTTTTAGACTGATCACCAAAGTAAGCTGGTCATTTTTTACATGCATTGATGTTTTCTAGTTTAGTGTTGAGGAACAGCAGGAATAGTAAAGTTGGAATAGAACAGGAGCAGGTTCTTTTGTACGCAAGCAATAATATTAGTTGGCATAACTTTTTTTAATATTTTTTTTTAAACTTGAAAGGCAAAACTGTTTTATAAAATAAATAGAAACATTTTATTACAATTAATTTTTTTGAGTAAAATGTTAATGTCAACCATGATTAGGCCCCCAACATCTCTGCTCTTTTACACCCATGACTAGACTGGTATATTCTCTACTACCGGCATACTCTTGCACACTGCTTGTTGAGCTTTCTTCATGGGCTATGATTGTTGCCACAGAGAAATAATGTGTATGGCATTACATAAATAAAGATATTCATACACTTCATGTCTCTAGTTACTCTGGCAACAACAATTAGACTAATCGGCACAGACCAGGGACATTTGATGGCTTTATTCACAGCATGGTATGCAATATGCATGGCTCTAAGAAGAAAACATCCTTCTATAGCTTTATGTCCTTTTATTGCTTATGTCTTGCTACAGCTATATGTCATGTTATGTCTCTAGGTTCTATTAAAGCTTTATTGTATGTTTTGTTATCAGTGTGTCCAATTATAGCTTAATGTCCTGTTATCTTATATAGCTTAATGTTCTGTACATTTCGTGTTATGTCCTATATAGCTGGGCATTTATGTCACTCTATGTCCTGTTATAGTTATATGTTGTGTTTCTATTGTATTGTATGTCTACTATATGTTTTGTTGTAATTATGTATCCTATAATTGTAATATGTTCTGTTAGTATTGCAGGTCTGGTTATAGCTATATGGGGGTTTTTTTACTAATACTTGTCCAATTATAGCTGTTGTTATTGCTTTAAGCCTTATTTTATGTAGCTGTAACTTGTGATACAGCGAAAAGTCCTATAGCTATATGTAGTTACTGCTTGATGTTCTCTTATTTGTAAATGTACGTCATGTTGTTATAGCTCTATTTGGCTCTAGCTCTCCTGTTTATTTGTATGTACAAGTAAAGTAACACAAATAGAATGTTTTTGATATCAAAATCAAGCGCTCATCACATATTAGTCATGTAGATGCTTACAAAACCTGCAGTGAAACATAACAGTGGGGTTTTCTATGCTTTGCATGCAGTTTTGTTTATACAGGACTATTCAAAAAGACTTTACAATTTTACACAATTGTTTTGCCTGCAGAGCTCATGAATGTTCATCCTGAGCCACCTTGTTCATAGATATAGTAAGCTAACTATATAGACTGACTTTGCAGTTAGCAAGTGGACGCTATAACAGTACATGTTTATATGTCCCAGGTCTATAAAAGTTTGTCGGTAACCAATATTAACTGTGTAATGGCTGACAGTCACCTTTGGATATTTAGAATCTCTTAGACCAGGATAACCAATTAGTTTGGGACAAACATTTTTTATATCGTATGTATTTGATAAAACAAAATATTACATACATACATCTCAATCTAATATTATTACTATACTATTGCTATGTAATCCTGATGCTTCTGACAAAGATAGCAATTAATGATATTCATTACATGAAATGGCAGCGAGATCTACATTGCTTGTAATTATCTACTAGAAGTATCAAAATGCTAATTCACAATGTTGTCCTAATGAATGTTATATAGGTGACTGCCTTTCTGTGGATCTCTTCTTACAGTTAAAGGGGTTGCCATTTGTTCAACGTCTTGTATACATCTGTGTCTGTGTGTGTTTAATATTTTTAATAAACTCTTTAATCAGTTAATGTGTTCATACATTTTAATTTAAACACTTCTGGAACGCTGTATATTAAATTTAGCACCTGATCACATGTAGGTTGGAAGGTATCCAATATTTTCTTGTAAGGACCGTTCTTTTCTTGTACACTGCAGAAATTAAGATCATCTCCCTGGAGAAAACAATTAAATTAAGACAGCATGTTACGTGTGCAGTGAAAGATCTGGAATATTTGCATCTGTTATGTTGCTGGGAAGTATAAATGAGAATTCGTACAGATGGAGCAGAGATGAGTTGTTACAAAAGTAAGGCTAAAATGTAGCACCGCTAAGAGGTGAATTTGTTATGTAATAAAGTATCTTAAAAAAATTCTTCTGACATTTTTTTTAATGTAAAGTAAAACTCATTACTTTCTAAGATCTGTGGTAACATTTTTCAAAAGGACCTTAAAAAAAAGCTGCTGTTACACAGTGTTTAGAGTCATCTCCTGTCACTTTCGTTCCCATATTGCTTTCAACGCTGAAAACTGCCTGGAACAGCTAACTGGTGAGAGGTCACCTATACAAAACTATTCTAGAAAATAATCAAAAACCCCTTTAAAATAAATCTATCATGAAAAACAATATTAATGTAAAGTGTTAAAATGCAGTCAAATCTACAGGTAGCATGCCACATAGCAGTAGGTAAGTAGATTTATATGTAGTTATGTGGGAATAGGTCTTGTTATTTATTTAATAAAATAGCTGCCTTTTTTATGCATATGAGTCAGGTGGGTTGTCGTATTCATTGACTGTTTGACTGTACAAAGGAAAAGCTGTCAAGTCAAACAACCCACTGGACTCCTAAGTAGCAGAAGATGTGGGATTCTGCAAAGTATGCAGAAATGTTTCACACAAAATCCTACATAAATCTTCTAAGCATTTTCTGCTTTATAACATGCACATGTCAGTTGAACCTCTTGCCTCAGGCAGCAACACCTGCAGCAAGATGGGGGAAGCAGTTAGCCACTACGAAGCAGAACCTACCACTTAAAAATAGTGTCTCTTCCCACCCGATATCATCATGGGTGACACTGCATGGAGAACCCTCTTACTAATAAAATAACCTGATACATTACTACTGCATGGTGCAGAGAGGGGGCAGTTCTATAGCTCACCTCAGGCAGCAGAGAATTTAGGTTCACCCTGCTGCTTTTTGTTACCATAAGTGGCTGGCCGGCCTGTGCCCCCCATTTAGATCAAAAGTTGAAGAAAAGAGAGTCCAAGGCAGAACAGTGATGAATACCCTTAGAAGGGAAAATGTAATGCCCTTAGGTCCAGGCCAGTGCCTCTTGATAAGAATGTGTGGAATATAAGGTAGCACTCTAGGTCCGAAATGAAGATAAGGTGAAGCTTTATTCTATATTTGGAACCCTTTCATGTTGGAACCCTTTGACTGTTTGTAAGTATTTTAGACTTTTTCAACCGTGGCATTCAGGTCCCTCTTAGTTGCCCTATGCTGTATCAGATTCCATGACAGGCCTGGCTTTCCTGTGAGCTTGTCCTGCGCTCCATTGATTTTTATGGGACCTCCAAGACAGGTTAATGAAATGCCCGATCCTAGAAGTCCCAATCTGTATGGAGCAGCTATATGCAGATCACTGGGGGCCTCAGCAGTCACAACCCTATCATGAAACATTTTTACCCTATCCTAAATGTAGCTATTGAGAAAGTTAAAAGATATTTAATTGTCTTTTAGCATTGAATTATCTGCCCAAACGTCATTCATTTTCCCATATTAACTACATTGTCAACTTAGCATCACTGAAATATTTTTGCCTTTAATGAGCAGAATCAAAACACAATAAATGATCTCCAGTTGTTCAATTATTTACATTTAAAATGAAAAGCACATTATTAAAATTTCGATATGTACCCAGCATTACAGGACTATGTGACATATATCTAACTTCCCCACTCACCCCTATTTTTAACATATCATTAGCAAACAAATAATAATCACTGAGACATGAAGTAGCATTATAAGACATGAACAGTTTGCCATGAAGACAGGGAAAATAATTGAAAGTTGCAGAAAGGCTGTTGTTGGATCTTGTAAGAAATGGCTAGAAAATTAGATTAATCAAGGAGCAGACATTAAGAAGAAAGTTTGTGCGAATGGTTGACAGTCTTGCTCTTTTCCTCATTTCAAATGTTGGCAGAGTAGCAGCCAGCTCCTAGGGAAATGTGCTCCTTTCATACTTGAGTAATTGATGAATTGTATGCAATATGCAAATGAGAATCCATAAATCTTATGAATGACAGCTTAATTTATGTGAGCCTTAATGAATGCAGGATTAGATTTTAATTAAATATCCTCAAAGGCACCCTGAGTAGTAGTTTTTTTAGGCCTTGTTTTTTGAAGACTTGTTTCACATGCAATGCATTTTATAGAAGTGAAGAATCAGCCAAAGCAGCTAATGCAAATGGTCCTGTGTTCCGATGAAAAGTATTGTTCAGTTTTGTAAAGCAAACAGTACTTGAATTGATAATAAGCCTGCACAGATTCAAAGATCGCAGGCTGTTTTGAAAGGGATTTTCTTCTAATTTATAAGCTTTACTTCTTGTGTTTTACAATTTTCTTTCTTGCTTTCTCCCTTACTAGACTAGGCATTAAAATATTCAATCTGTGCGGATATTAGGATAATATTTTTAGCTAACAGGTCAATCAAGATGAAAAAAGCATCTGTTTGAACCAAAAACCTTTTTTTCTTCAAGAACAATTCTGTATTTTTGAACTCTTTTTTTATTTCCAGGGTTGTAACTTTGGTCTTGCCTTTTAGATGGTGACAATAAAAAATCTGTTGGTGGGATGACTATATCACTTTACCAGTATAAGAGGAAGTTGGAACTTCAGCTACAACTAATTTTTTCTATAACTACGAGAAAGGGTGGAAGACATTTTAACCAATATATATTACATCCCAATAGTTTGTCAAATTCCCTTTGGCTTTTTGTTTCAGGAAGTAAGATCCAATCTCTGAAGATCAACATTTCAAAAATATTCCTCAACATAAACTATGGGTGACAGATTGGTTTTCAGGTTACGTTTCAAGGTGGGTAGACAGTATGACACATTTTGGTGGAAAGCTCCAGAGTATGAGGGATGGACTGGAGAGGTCCTGTATACGATCCTGTTTAAGTCTATCTGGAGATAGACGTTAGGACCCATTAACAGGTTTATCCATGTATTAACTATGTATGCTAAACTTAAACATGGGCAGTTAACCTCCTCAACAGCTGGGACCTTATCTAACAAAATGTGTCTAATTATTATGACACCTAACAGAGATTGTTCCCATGATTCCCTGCACATACAAGTGTTTGCTATTCTGCATCTTGGCTGCCTTCCTTAAAACTATACAACTATACCAACTATAGTTGGGCCAGATACCCCCACCCCCACATATTATTTGAACATTTTGGAGAAACTGATTTTTTTACAGCAGATGTTCAACATTGAAGCGTTACTTCTTAAAGAGTCTAGGGTAGCATAATTCTCACATGACGCCCCATTGATGACATACTATCTATGCCTGTCCAAAACAAGATTCATGACTGCTTGGACTCTGCAAACGGTATCTAGATCAGTGTTTGTTTTGCTTGTACTGGTGCATTAGTGAACACTCTAAGATGATTTGTTCACAGTGACGTCAACAGAATGACAATTCTCCACTAATTCATGTATGCCTGGTCTGCATGTCCTCAAATCCCCCGTCCCTAGGATCATTTTCTAGGTTTTTCCCTCCATTTGTCTTATTCTTCTGCATGCTAGATTCCTGACTATGAAACAGGTTTCCTTTATGTACATTGAGGGCTGGTTCCCCCAATGCCACAAGAGCTACCTCCCAGAGGTCCTGCAAAGATTATCTTACTGCCACCTTGACTACTTTCCTGTTCGCTCTCAGCCAGCTTCTAGACCCAGAACATTCTCCTCTTTTAATGGTAAAATAAAACTTCTGAAATAAAAACAAGTTAAATAAAACTGGAAAGATGTAGGGCATTACTTATGAGGGGTAACTACATTGTATTACTATAATCCATTCTTATTTATGTATGAGAAGTGTTAAGGCCTGTATATCTTATCCAGTGTGCAAGTGCCATACCAGTCATATCCCTATATTTGTCTAAATTCATATTTAACTCTGAAGTTGATCACATGTAGTGTACTGATTTATCCAGGTCCTTTGCTTAAAGTCCTCTATATGTAAATCTTACAAAACTAGCATACTCTACTGCTGACTATAAATTAAACACTGTGCAATTAATTTATGTCCTGATAAAAATCACTTACAGTATTGAGCCCAGGCCTGGGAGCTAATACTGAAATGACACTCAAATTTTAATATCTATTAGGTCGATGTCTAAGAATACATTAAGAGATATCAAGCAACATGTGATAAATGTGAACACTTTATGTGTATTGTATGTTCATTTATTATCTTCCTATCTGTTAATATTAGTTAAAAAAATATTGAATTAAGCTTAGTAGTATGTTCATGTTTGTGTATGATAAATCAATATATTTCTCTATATATCTGTGCATATATATAATATTACATTGCTTTTAATCATGTTTGAGATATTAAAGAGATGTCTGAAGAAGCTTTTTGTTTTTACATTAGGTCCATGGTAAATATCAGTTAGCGAGGGGCAGGGGCTTTTTATAGAACCTTGTTTATTCAATAAATACAATCATTTACATGAATTATTAATGGCTGTTTTAAGTAGATCAGAACAAAGTGGTGCAGATTAGGAGGCATTCTGTATTGTGCTTCTCACAGCCCTGTCCAATATATGCATGACGTGACTATTTTTAGGTCCTGTTAAATGATGCATCTGATGATGAGCAGATTCTTTGTACTTTGAAAGGTTCACAACAAAGAACCTGGTTTATATAATGATCTGAGAATCTCTACTGAAATAGAATACACATATAAAGCAACCTTTAAGAGTATGTTCATATAATATAAAATCACATTACGTACATGATTTGCTCTTTCTACAATGTGTAATAATTGCTGTATTAAAACATATCGATATCTTTCTAATCCTAGTTGTCTTTTTTTACCATCTGTGTCAGTTCTTAAGAGAATATGGACACAGATGACAGCAGAGGAGGGAAACAGAAAACTGACACAACAGGCAGCTTTGTCTGGTTTTATTTTTAATGAAAGGATAGCACAAGTACCTGCTATACCCAGCTACAGCTTCTTTTATTTTCTTCTTCAAAGTAAACAGTGCTGATGAATAGTTGATGAAGAATTAGAACAAAAAGGCTATTTTTGACATCTAATATCCTTTTATTCTGTAGTAATGCCAAAAGAAGCTTTTGTATTGTTTTTTGTTGTACTTTCAAGGAAATCTAATATCAATCAAGCTGCTTATTTTAAGCCCAGGCGGGTTTCACACCAATGCTAATCTTTTAAGTTGTTTGCCTCCATTATTGAGGAGGAAAACGGAAAGCTAATACTGATGCTTGAAAGCTTCTTTTTTGGGGTACAATTGGCCCTCCCGGGTAGTAGGCGTTTTCACCATGCGCGGTAGCAAGGCTATGTGTTCTTATCTTAAATGAACTAATGACAACACTAAGTAGAAAGAAAACATCTGTCATAAAACCAACCAAACTTTCCAACTGTATTTAGTTCAAAAATGTCTGGCATTTTCTCAAGAATGGCATAAAAGTTGTTGCTTTAAAAAGATTAAGTGCTTGCATTTTCAGCTAACTATTTAACTCATAGATGACTGTTTTGTTGTTTGGCATACGTGCTGCAAGGTTTTTTTTTTTACTTCGGTTACATAAATAGCCACAGTTTATTTTTTTCCAAATATCATGACAAATGAAAGTTATAAATATCAGTCTATAAAAAGAAACAACAAACTTGGTAGAACAGCAGGAAAAAATGGATAGCATAAAAAGGTAGAATGTGAAGGTTAAAGTAGAAAGCAGAAACTGGTAATTTGAGCCTTTGCCTATAGGTACCTGTAACACTAATTATTTGTGAGAGTTTTTTTTTATCATTTATAGGGTGGTTTCACTGTTAAGAATGGCAGCCCCTGACTTAAAGGGAGCCTGTCATCAGCAATTGGCCTAATAAACAACCACCAAATAATAAAAAACAACCTAATTGGTTGTATGAAGTCAAGTAGGAGGATAGTCTAACAATGAAGTCAAGGTGAGGACCTCTGAACACCTCCTCCTCTGTAATTGACATCATGCAATTCAGGAGATCCAGTTAATGATATCTCTGGATGCAGATGCATCACTTACTTTAACTCTTTCTGATGAAGAGAGAACTTCAGTGTTAAATTTTCTGCCTCCTTGACATTATACAACCAAAATACATCTCACTTCAAAATAGATTTTCTGGATGCTGCCACCACACTGGCTCATGAAAGAAATGAGATCTGGAAGGTGTTCAGCTACTTGACAACATACTGGTAGTGGTTTATTAGGTACATTTCTGCTGACAGGTTCCCTTTAAGAACACCCAACTTACAGATGTCTAATAGTTACAAACAGACCTCTATCCCCACATTGACCCCTGGAAAAGCTCTCTGGATGCTGAACATTTACTGTACTTTAGCTAAGGCAGCAATGCAAAAAAACTATAAGATGTCTTCAATGAAGCATTATTGTTAATCCTTATTGTCAACCCCAAATTATTAAAATCCAATTGTCACAGAGACCATAAAATAAGTTATCTCTACCAAAAATAACAGTTCCAACTTACAAATACAATTTAAGAAAAAACCTACAGAACCTACCTTGCATGTAACCAGGACACTGTCTTGATTAGATTGGTGGGGGTCCAACGATAGGCCCTTGAATTATCAGCTGTTCCACAGTCAACAGTAGAGCTCCATTCTGCCTGTAGTAACCAATGTCAGAAACGGATGAGCCAATGTTAAAGTAAAAATGAGTTTGGGACCCCTACTTATGATTTTGATGACCTAGCCTAAAATCAGAAGGTGGGCAACCGCTTTAAGTTTGTCAGCAAAACATAGGAAATATATAAAATTTTACATATTTATTAATAGGAACATTGGTCCTCATCCCCATTCAGAAGTTGGTAAGTCGTCCCTCCCTATTTAAGTTTATCTTAAAGTGTTTAGAAACCTTTTCAGAATTACCACGTTATTTGTGCGAAATTATTTTTACCACATTTCTAGTGATATAAAGACTTTATATAGTCTCTATCGACTGTGAAACGGACATAGCTTATCAAAGAACTGCAACTACTGCAATAGCACTAGGTCAACTAATAGAATGTGCAAAGTTAGACTATGGATCCTAATCTACACCATTGTTTCAAAATAAAACAGACTTGACAATTGTATCGGTCTAAAATATGCACACTTTAAATTGCATTTGTGCTTATGTTTGTTAGAAACACTGATGTCACATATAGCAAACAATAAGGCGATGACCGTTTTAGTCTCCGGAAAAGTGTAGGGATCCAGAACGGTCACTTCTGTGGAAGCAAACTGTTAGAATCTGTGTTTTAAATTAATGAATAGGGTACAAGATTTCTCAGTTTATCACAGTTTGCCTTTAATTTAAAAAAAAATAATAATCTCAAACACTAAATAGTTAAATGCATATAGACTTTAAAAAGTAAAGAAAGTAAAAAAAAAAAGATATAAAAAAGATGACCCTTTTGATTCTTACATTTGAATTACTTCCTGGCATATTCTGACAAAACTGTATCGACCTTTTCTGACCCTTGACTCTTGAATCTCAAAAAACTGCATTTTGAAAATATAAAGTGTAGAAGCGACACAACATTCTGTAATGTTTTTCTTCTTCCTTTATTTTTATGAGTCCTGGCAATTTCTAAGAGACCTTGTTTTCATTTCTGGTCATCACCTCAGCAAACTAATCAATGAGGCATGAACTGCTATCTCCAGTGAAAGAAATGAAAAATAAACCACAGATAATCCCTCAGTTAAAAGGTTATTCCGTGCGATAAAAGCTATTTTGTTAATTTATTTACTTTCTGGTACAGGGAGATAAAGTAAAGGAACAATTAGAGAATTCAAGTTAAAAGGATTTTAAAGGGCAATGACGACTTTATATTTTATGCTTTTTGACTGGCAGTTTTGTTGTATGTGCGTAAAAGGGACTTGTTTAGATAAATCCTTTGACTATGTACAATGACTTTTCTACTGAGTCAGGAATTAGATTTATTAAAAAATCCATAATCATTAATTATAAATCAAAGGTTGAGTTATATTTGGGACAGTAACCAATAGTCCAGTTGCCAGTAATAATTGAATATTTGCAGTCCATTAAATGTTGATGAAATTGTTCTGTGCTGTATACACTCCATGCTAGTTCCACCTAAAGCCAATGATTGTCCCAATGCGTTCACTCCACCATCTCCATCCCGCATTGTAATGTACAGATCTGCGAGAACAGGGGAACAAAATGAAAAACTTGGTGGACCAGGAAAATCCCTTTAACCAAATAATAGCTGGCAACCATCTTTTGGCAGTGGATAGTGCATATGCTATGTCTCTCTGTACATATGTCAAAAGACATAACTCAAAATTCTCCTGCTTTTTCACAGGTTACTGGAGAAAATGAGAGACTGTCTCTGATAGAGTATATTTTGGATAGTTTTGTCCCTCTCTACATTCGTGCCCCAGATGATTACTTGTTAGAGGTTGTAATATCTTGAACTTCTCTCTAATATACACAGATACTTTGGATGTCTAGGAAAGATAAAAGGGGTTCCCATAAACACTTCTAATTTTTTAAACCAGTGAAATAAGTTTCAAAGGAAATCAACCATGTGTATTTACTGTATTTTAACCCAAGCATACTTGGCATGTGCCCCTGAAACAGCATCCTTTCTGTTAATGGCTAATTTTCTGTGAAAAGGGACTATTGAAAGACATGCAAATGAGCCTCTGGGGCTCATTCACACTGTCCTTCAGCACTTATGCCCGCCTCCTCCCTTTCTCTGAAAGAGAGGAGATGATAGCAGATGGAGCAAGAAGGGGCTTCTGTGAAATACACAGGTGCCCCTGAGGTTCATTTGCACAAAAAATAAGCCATTAACAGCTAAATTACAGATCCTTTTTCCGGGGGTACATGCCAGTGTTTAAGTAAAACACTATTTCCACGTGGTTGATTTCCTTTAATACTTTTAATTTTAATGGTTTGTAAAATTGGTTATATTTATGGGAACCCCTTAATTTTTCATAGACATCCAAAAGTGTCTGTGCATATTAGAGAGAAGTTTGTGGTAGTAGAATCTCTAACAAGTAATCATATGGTGCACGAATGTAGAGAAGTACACAACTATGTAGAGACAGTTAGAGATCCCATTTTCTCCAGTAATCCAGCCAAGCAGGTACCACTAAACGTCAAAGCCATAATAATAGTAATATCCATAGGGTCTCGAGGCCAGCCACACACTTGTACAATGTTACAATATTAGCTCACATAACTGGCGTTCGTTTCTCCCAGACAGTGCTACAAAATATTGACACAGTATAGCTAGAGCTACATTACTGCAAATGCCTCTAGGTCAAGTAGTTTTGTTCCTATTATATTTATATTTTTGAACACATAAAGATAGGATAACAAATTGAAATGCACATGCACAAGTCTAGTCTAATAATCCTAACTAATGAATACTACAAGACTGCCCTTTCATACTTGAAGGAAATGTTTTGTTCCAATGTAAAATAAACCATCTTAATGTGAAATTAAGAAACATGTAATCAATTGTAAATATATTAAGTGACTGCATTCTTGTAACCGAATTTCATTGTTTAAATAAGTTCCGTATGTAAATGGGTAGCATGGAAACAGGATGTGTGCATGATGTCAGCAGTCCCTAGTGGGCCAATTGTATCCAACAATCAGGTATATTAAAACTGAGCTTTTAATAGAGCTGATAAAGTTGCAGAAAAATTTGATAGCATTAGCAGACGTCAAAGTGATAGCATCAGGTTCTAACTTGTGGTGTTAGGTCAACATGTGCCATGACCATTATAGGAGAAAGGTTCAGGGAAAGTTCAATTCTATTGTTTTACCATGGATACAAAACATAAAATGAGAGAAATCCTGCATTTGTAACATATTGCTGCCTCTGGGCCTTGGAGGTTGCATGTTCTTTTTTTTTCTTCCTTAAATTGAATGCAGTAATACAAACCTTGTGATTATCTTTAGTGTAAACAAAGGAATATCCTCTGATCACTTCTAAAGTAAAACACAGATGTTTTTGGTTGACTGTTGATGTCATTAAGCTAAATGTTTATCTTTTATGTATTTGATCCTGTAAGCTTATGGGGATCCAATTTGTTACTAAGTCAATAGAAAAAATAACTTCATGCATACAGTAATTGTTTTGTGTTTGAACTCAAGTTTCTCTTCTTGGAAAGGAAACACAGAATTCCTCAGGAATTACAACTGTATCTGTGTTATCTTTTTAAGATTGGAAATGTGCTAATTGGTTAATTAAAAAAGGACAATAAGCAATGTCTGTATTAAGTGTATATGAAATATATATACATTACTGTGTGCAAATCAAAACAGGATTTCATCACCTCCACCAAGCTTAAGTCATTGCATATTTTAATAGGAGCCATTCAATCAATGCCATTTGTTTAAACAACTAAAATACTAATTAGGTTTTCCACTGTCTGGTGGGTGGTCTTTGTCTGCAGCAAAAAGCCTGGTACTGCCCCACTTGACATTAGAGCAGTGATTTATCAGGGACAGTGGGCTAGAGAGCAAAAACATATTGCACCAAATTTGTAGACATAAAATTCAACTTTTGTCTATGTTGGCACCGCCTGTTGCCACTTGGCTCCACCCATCACAGGGTGCACGATCTGTAGTTTCCCACACATTGCAGTAAGAGTGACAGCATTCTGGTAAGGACAGGAAGAGGATAAGGAGAGGACTTCCTGTCAACTCAGGCCAAAATATGAAGAGACATATTTGCGTGTGATGGGTATATATCCACCAATGTCTTATATTCAAGAAGACACTCATTATTTCTATTTTAAGTATATCTCTGATATATATAGACACACAAAGACTTGTTCTATTATTACACTATCTTCCTATTAAAATTAATTCCTAAACAACTTTGTACTGTAAGATTTTACTGGTGATATAGTATTAGCAGTTTTACCATCCATTGGGATATGTTTATACGGGGTGATTATTAGCTGAATGATGGCATTTCAAACTGTTCTTCCCAGTCATTGCCTCAAACAAACATGGTGCATAATAGTAAGATAACACTCAGTAGTCTGCTGATCACAACTTTTTATGCAAAAATAACACTCATCTATTGACAGCAGCACATTAAACAATGATTGTCTTGTCACTTACAAATCTAATTATAGTATATATGACCAAGCTCCCAGCCAGGCAAGCACTGATCAACTTGCAACATCATCGATCAGTATCAGCTAAAAATCTGATCACTCAAATTGGCCATTAGGCTCTGTTGACAGCAGCATCATGAAATTTATTAGGGCAAAGTAGCAGATCTACTAAGCAAATTGGGACACAATCTATAATGGAGGCTTCAAGTGGAGCCTCCGGCATTAATATAAACACTTCCTTATTGTTGTTACAAACGTATGCTACAAAAATAGAGGACACATAGGGAATTAAATCCAATTATTAAGCCCTAAATAAAATTGTAGTGTTTTTTCTTCAGTGCTGAATGTCTTCTATTTTTCATATCTGACATTGTAGGTGAGAACCCAAACTAATTGTCCATGTTCTGGGGAAGATGTCCATGCATTCTAGATGAGATGGCCCATATCAGTCTACTTGTATCTAGTGTTCATCTATCCAATAATTTGTGATCAGAATTATCAGAATCAGCAGGGTGATATTATGTTTCAGGGCTTATGCACATATAAGCTCATATATTGGCCTGAGCCTCTTTGTGTCTATATCTCACATAGTTGCATAAATAATTACATTTCTTTCATCTATTCATATGGGATTCATTTAATAAAGTGCTTTGTTCTATCATCTGTGGAATTGTGGAGGTATCCTTCTCCAGATATGGTGGCTAATGCTGTCCACAAGAGTCTATGAAGTCCTAGTGTTGCTGCATAGGATATTTGCACATGGCTTTGCCATGTATATGTGTTGCATTCGGCAGTTCCATAACTTTCTCAGTCTGATGCAAGTGTAATTTTAATGAACATAAACATTTGTAAAGTGAGTTACAAGTGTTTTGTAATGTTTTTGTTACACTTGCTAATGTGCAATGGAATTAATGTATTTCACATGCCTCACATTCCAAAGTACTGACAATATGTTCTACAAAGGAATACTTCACAGACTAGACCGAGATGGGTGATTTGTAAAATATGCCTTCAACTCTGTATGGCACTAATTTAACATAAGAATTGCTATTGTACTATTGTATACTGGTCCTTTAGCGGGTGGCGTATCAATCTTTATTAGACTAGTAAAATATAATTTAGACTAATGTTATATGTGTGCTTTACATTTCTGTTAATTTGCGCATTAAAGGGACACATAATAGTGCAGGATTTAGCTAATGTAGTAGTACGTTGCACTTACAGATTGTGATCATGTTGGCATATGCTACTGCGTAATAGGTTGTGAGTGGTCCTTTTGTTATTTTATCCTTTGAATACACTATACTGAATGAAGCAATGGCACTAAAATAACGCCTAATAACATATTCCCGCTCCCAGGGGGAAAGGGTTAAACCATAACTTGACTAATCTTTAAATGACAAAAAATAAAGAAATTGTAAGACCTTTTCACACGTTAGATATGTATTGTCATTTATCATCTAGATATCAGGCTAGCAGTGCGAAGTAATAAAACATATCATCGAAAAATGTGCTATAGGTCTGAATCACTCTTTCATTCCACCTCCCAGCTAACTGTAGTATTAAATCAAACAAGCAGAACATTTCCTAAGGCAGCCATTGCCTTTTAATTTCCTGAAGAACCTTAAAATATCATTCATTACAAGTACTACACTATATTTGGTTTTTAAAAGTCTCATAAATCAATAGCAGGCTGACTGTAATAATTATTACAAGTTAGTGCATAATTTTCATGCTGAAGGCTGCATGCAGAACTTTAGCATATGCAAACGAGGCAATTCAAACTGTGTATAGATATTAATATGAAGAAGCAGGTAACGAGGTACAGGCTATGAATTATGCATCAAGAGCGGCTGATCTTCAATGAGGAAAATGAATTCAGCATGTAATCTAATTAGTGATGGAAGTCTATTACATCTAACTGCAAAAGCAACCGTCCTTGAAACAAATTTATTTACAGTCCATGTTACCACTTGAAACAACTTCCAAATGATGTTTTAGGCAGCCGGTTCATATTTTTTTGTCTTAAAATAAAAACTTCTCTCTTTTTTTTCAGCTCAAGACCAGGAAGACCTCCAAAACGAACACAGAGTGTGACCTCACCAGAGAATCCCCATATTATGCCCCACAGTGTGCCTGGCCTAATGTCCCCAGGGATGATCCCTCCCACAGGTACTGTAACATTTACTAGTAGAGATATTGTCACTAAAGACATAGCCATATTGATCTATTGATGATCCTAGGCAGCATTACACTCACTGCAGAGGTATAACTTGAGGAGGTGCAAAGGGTGCAGGCCGAGTTGCAGCCCAAGAGGTCTAGGGGGCACATATGGTCAACCTTTTCCTATAAACAACACAACATAATTGGGAAACTGGCACATATTTTGCCTTGGGTCCTGGCAGGTTCAAGTTACGCGACTGAAGAATTACATTTTACTACACATTGTATAGGATCTCCACTTCGCTAGGCTGCCTACAGGAAGAGACCCACTACTCCACTAAATTTGACTGTGAAACCATCAAAGTATTTAAAGCATAGCTATAAGTCAGTAGTGTAAATATTAGTATATTTTCTTAAATTAATATATTCTTGTGTCCTTCTTTTCCCCCTACCCATTTGTCTTATTTAAGCAGTTTCTGTAAATCAGTGCTCTGTACCTATACACCACTGACAGCTGAGGGATAAAGGCACCCGATAAAGTTTCTAATGACTTATAGGAAATCAACCAGTTGTAAAAATACCTAGAAATACTCACCTCCGCTTCTCTTCATCTTGATTCTGGTCCTGTCCTTCTCTAGTCCTGACACACCGGGATTTCCTACAAAAACAACTTGTAACTAGCTGGCCGGTGTGCGGGAACAAGATGTCCAATTCTCGGGGCTGCTAATTATGCACGCCCCTGCACCTCCATCTCCTATGCTGGTAGCATTGGAGAGCAGGGTAACGTCACACAATAGGCGTGAATTCACGCCCCTCGTGTGACATTACATCCCTCTCCCAGCATGGAAGAGGGAGGTTCAAGGGCGTGCATAATTAGCAGCCCGGAGTGCTGGACATCTTGTTCCCGCATTCCGGTTGTCTAATTATAAATTTCTTTTATAGGAGATCTTGGCGTGTTAAGACTTAGCTCTTACCGGTCTATTTACATAGAACTTGTTCGCTCTTCCCTATTATAAAGTATACACAGAGCATACAATAATTACAAATGATATTATGAAATGACTAGTGTATGGAAATGTGTTATATATGTCACTCTCTAGCAAAAAGCACCCCATCCAACCGGCTTAAAAATGGACTGAAATTTGCAATAGTTAGCTCATTTATTACAAGCAGGACGGACAATATTACAATAGAATACAACACCTCAAAAGAAACACCATTTTTACATCTACTTCTGAGAGTCAATTATGTCACAGGTTATCTACACCTCCTATCTGCATAGAACATGGCAAATATCTCCATCAACCTCAATAGGTTGGCTCAGACCATTGCGGGCCATGAGGCTGCTGTAATGCAGATCACTAAATGCTGCTACTAGAGCTCAGGCAAGATGGCAGCTCCTATAATCATGTCCAGAAAATAGAATAAATAAAATGTAACATCAGTAAATAAAAGCAGTTAAAGAGGACCTGTAACCCATAAAAAGGCACTAGGAGCTGCTTACTAAGTTAAACAGCTCCTAGGGTTACAACAGATGCCGCAGTGTTACGCTGCTAGCATTATCGAAAACCTCTGATAAAGCTAGCAGACACTCCCGCACTGTACAATTGAAATGCCGGACCGCGCTGTAAGCGGTCGGGTGTATTCATGAGGGGGGGGGGGGGGGGGCGGTCCGAGGCGCTGCTTCTCCCCTTGACCGCCCCTCCCACTCCATAGGCCGGTAGTGACCGTAGAGCTTCATGCAACAGTCACCCCCCTTAGTCCCTCCCTCTTATGAATACGCCCGACTGCTTACAGTGCGGTCCAACGTTTCTATTTTACAGCGTGGCAGTGTCTGCTAGCATTATCAGAGGTTTTTGATTACGCCAGTAGTGTAACACTGACACATCTGTTCTAGCACTAGGAGCTGCTTACTATAGTAAGCTCCTTGTCTTTTTTATGGGTGACAGGTCCTCTTTAAGAAAAAAATATTTTAATAAGTGAAAAAAAATGTTTACACATACACTTTTAGATATTACTCAGCTTCTATACTACCCATTGTAATTTTTCCCAAACAAGTGGTGAAATGCAAACAAAAATATATATGGAATCTGTGTGCACTATATAAATAAAGAAATTATTATTATCTCTTAATCTGAAAATGCAAAATGTAATGATTGATTAGAATCATTATAAATACTTTAGAATTTATTTACACATTGCACATATACATTTATGACACAGGCATCATAATTGGGCTCATTGGTATCCAGCACAATGTTCCCTACATTTAATTAACTATCCAGAGAGCTTAGAATAGCTCCTACTCGCATTACTTCTTTGTGGATTGTATTACAAAGCTATTGTTATTATTTCTTTCCACTGATGAGAAAGACATTTGCAATTGTTTACTCCAGATGCAGAAAATAACTTCATTGTGGTCAAACTGCTTTGTCTGTAACGAAATTATATTGGAGCTAATGACAAGTCCATCTTTCACTGCATGACTTAGATAAGTGTACACATTCCTCTCAAGAATGCTTTCTAAAAATATGTCACGCTTTATGTAAAGGCACATTTCAGCTTCCTTCCTGGTAACTAATCAAAAGAAAACATGGCTGTGTTACTGAAACATAACATGGTAATAAAGATGTTCTAGCTCCATGGAGAATGTTGCAGAGACATGCCACTGTGCATGCTTCTTCTAGGTAATGTGATAGTATTATGTTTTCCTTATTCTGAATATAATGAACATTTTAGGGTATGTTCACATGGTTGCAGCTGTCATTTTTAGTTGCCACCTGATTTCTGCTGTGGGTAGACCAGTAGATGTGAAAGATGATAAGATGGCTTTTCCCTTAGGGAACTCACACAAATAATGCAGCGTGGATTGGATACAGAAGGTCAGCTGATTTGATAAGGAACAAGGAAAGAAATCTGCACCTAAATAATTTTCTAATCCTCATAATGTAAACTAGAGCAATGAGTTACAGCAATGAAGCCTCCTGCCAATAGCTAAAAGTGGACTGCAAATTCATAGACACAGAAAGGAAATCCATTAGACAATTATGAATACAAGTCCCAATAATGCCCAGTCACAAAACTTCACACAACCAAGGCGGCACTACTGGAGTAAACTAAAATAACTATGTACAAGAAAGAGAGTGATGCATAAACTGCCACGTTTCATCATGTACTGTGACTTCATAAGGGGTAAGTGACCTTATAATAGAGTGTTAGTGATTAAATAGTATTAGATCCTCCCCTGGGATATAGTCTCCACCCACTCCAAATGAGCTCATCTGTAAGAGTAGTAAGCAGAAAGAAAATCCATTAGACAATAATGAATAATAAGTCACACAATGCCGAGACACACAACACTACTGATTCCTGGAAAGTTTACAGAAAATGACCACAAAGACGGCTCATGCGCAGGCAGGCAGCACACCTAGGGCACGGTGCATGCAACTAACTTGGGCATGAGGCCATAGGAAGTAATGGAGCCTTAAGTGGAGAGATCCACATATGATCGGCAACTTTTCCATTCAATGAATTTCCACAACAAGGGTCAGCGGACCACCTGCTCAAAATAAATGTGGATGCTAGAGGTAAAACGATTGGACATTGTTCTTATGGGAATATCCCAAAATATTCAATTCTTTGTCCTTTACACTGGAAATTGCAACTATGTCAGGGCTTGTACGCCAATGAATCTACTTTTTGGCATCCTTTACATCTTGAAAATGTAGGGGGCACATTATTAGTGTCATTTTCCCAAAGGAGAACCCCATTGCCCAATATACATAAAAAAATAAGTATTTATACCATTTACTGTTAAGTTTGATGAGGATCCGAGATCTTATAATAAATTGATGGCACATACTGTTTAGGGCATTAACATTTCACCAATAGTTGCATTATAATAGCTACAGTTTACCTCTTTATGGTTTATTATTTATTACCTTATCTACAGCAAATATGTTGAAGAGGGCTGACAAATTTACACTGGCTTGCTCATGGCAATTGATTTCTGTAGGCACCCTGTCGTGTATTGTTTTCTTTTCAGTGACATTACAGTAAAACAAGCACAAACATTGGTGGCCACCAGTAGTGAAACCTTTTACGTTTCTGACAAATATAAAACCCAATTCAAATCTGAAAGCGAAAAACAATATGTAAAAAACACCACAGTACCTAACATCAGCGTAAATCCTCACATTTAATCAATCCAACCTAAACTGCCAAGTTGTAGCTACTCATTGTGAAGCAAGATAACAAAATAATAGGATGCTGAGCTAAACCGAACAACGCTATTTATACCCAGGTACAACAAAGACATAATATTGTAGAGAAAATCTTTGATGCCTTATGATGACTGCCAATCAATACAGCCTTGACCCTCCTTAACATTAAACAGGTGATTCGATTAGCCATAACTCAGGCATAAAATGCCCTGCATGAAGCAGTGCACTGAATCACGGAAATTCGAAAATGGCAACATTCACTATGTGCTCTGGGCAGTGAAAGCTGCCAACACTTATACATCAAAACTTCACTCACTGTAAGATTGATTTTATTTTATTTTGTTTGTTTTAATTCCCTGCAGCAAGGCATGTTAGTTGTGTAAATGCAGGCTGCATTATTCCATGTTATTATTTGTTTTCCAGCGCTGTAATTGAATGTTCAACAACCTTGGTAAACTTGGGCACACACTATGAAATGACAGCATGGAAAAAATATGTATTTATTTCAGGGTGCATTAAAGAATTTTAGTAATAAAATCTTAGTTTTAGCTATTACATTAGAATTACATGGATTAATGTACAGTAGAAGAGCTTTCTATGGTATTTAAAGTGTCACTACATCTTCAACAAAATTACATAAATCATTATGGCAGATAATAATAGTAAACTTTGTAATATATTTTATTAAAGAAACATGTCCATGTGGCCTTTCTTCCTTATTTAAGCAGTTTGTGTAATGGCTCTTTCACATCAGCGTTGTTTTTCACGTCCGTGGTTCAGTGATTTCCACGGATGCCTCACAAAGCCATTGATTTCTTTGGGCATTTGCCAATCAGCTTGTATTTTCACTGATCCATTGTCCATGGAAAAATTTGATTTGTAAAGCGCTACGGAATTTGATGGCGCTATATAAATAAAGATTATTATTATTATTATTATTATTATGAAACATATCGTAATCTTTTCACGGATACGGGTCACTGAAGGTAATAGGGACAAAACTGATGCATCATAGAGTCAAAATTCAACAACTGAACATCAATGCCAATGCGAAAAAGCCCTAAATCATTTTTCTGTCTCTTATAGCACTAACAGCTGATAGATCAAAGCACCTGATTAAATGTCTACTGACATTAGTCTAATGACTGAACTCTTGATAGACATTCTCTAGATAGTCTTTTCACCTCAATAAGCTGAATCATCATAGGGAATATTCTCTAGGTATTAAAAAAGTTACTGTAATCTTTAGCCTCCTTAGCTGTCTGAAGTGGGCAGAGCTCATTTGTCTTTCAGATAAACTGTTCACTGCAGTAGAAAGGAGGAGAAAAGGAGCACAGTAAATATGCTTTCCTCAATCATGTATATTCCAAAGTTGAGTATTTTCACCTGCACTATTATTTTGTGCAATAACATAATAATTGCATAATAGGCCTTCATTACCCACACCTCTATAACAATGGCACTTTTGTGTTTCACTCTTTGCCTTTCAGAAATCATAATGTTTTTAATTTTTGCATTTATGTAGACATTTTTGTGGGACAAATTGCAATTTGTAAAGTAATTTAAAGGGAACCCGTCACCACTATTTTCACAAATACAGGTAGTGACAGGTTCCTATAGAGCTCTAGTAACTATCTGACACCCTGCTTGTAGCTAAAAATTGTGCCCCTGAGATTCCCATATATTCAACTTTATAGTTTTATCTGGTAACTAAGCATGGCTACATGTAGTCCAGGTGGGCGTGGCCTCCTCGGGCTGAATCCAGCAGCTCCTCCCCATCCCTATCTCTGTATGCTGCTATAATGTCATGTGACCAGGGTGACATCATCGCAGGTCCTATAGCTTTGGTAGCGTTAGGAACTGTACACTAAGCATATATGTCATGAAATCACAGCATATTTTATCACATGAAATCACAGCAGCCTGCATGGAGAGGAGTAGAAGTCCATGGAGGCTGCTGTGATGGTTTTATGTGGTCAGATATGTACATGGGGTATAGTTTTCATATTAAGAAGCTCAAGGACCTTTGATGATGTCACCCTGGTCACATGACATTAGGCCACGCCCCCGTGGACTTGCTCCAAAGCTGCATAGATACCAGGAAAGATTATAACTCGGATTTTATGGGGATCTGAGGGGAACAATTTTTAGCTACAAGCAGGGTGTCAGATAGTTACTAGAGCTCTATAGGAACCTGTCACTACCTGTATTTGTGAAAATAGTGGTGACGGGTTCCCTTTAATACAGACAGTCCCCTACTTAAGGACACCTGACTTACAGACAACCCATAGTTACAGACAGACCCCTCTGACCTCTGGTGAAGCTTTCTGAATGCTTTACTATAGTCCCAGATTGCAATAATCAGCGGTAAGGTGTCTATAATGAAGCTTTATTGATAATCCTTGGTCCCATTACAGCAAGAAATGTTTAAACTCCAATTGTCACTGGGGCCAAATTTTTTTTTTGTCTGGATCTACAATGATAAAATATACAGTTTCGACTTACATACAAATTCAACTTAAGAACAAACCTCCCTACCCTATCTTGTACGTAACCCAGGGACTGCCTGTATTCTATAGAATTTTTTAGTAATTTCTCATTTTAGGATGTCTGTGCCTTTAACACACAACAACACAATCAATACTGAAGACAAAAACAAGGGAAATAAACACCAAAAAGGGAGAAATTAGGATGTTCAACATGACTTCTCACTTGTCACTTACTGATATTATTCTCTGTTTCTACAGCACCTTCTGGGTGTTTCCAATCAGTGATTGACACCTATCTCTGTCTTCAAGCATATTAATGGAAGGTTGAAAATTTGAGCAAGACCTCCCTCTGGACTCTTAAGAACAGAAAGTGTAGAGAGTGCAATCAATGAATTATAAGTTCATCTCCACTTGCTCTTAAATGATGTCATGATGGATTTTTTTTACAGTGAAGGCAAAGTCCACTAAAGAAAAAAAAAAACAATTTTAGTAAAAGAAATATCCAATATACAAATGACAGTACTTAGATTCAGAAAACTGGTTTCAAATCATCCAGTTATCTAATTGGAAATTTCTGCATTGGATCTTTTAAATGATAAGATGGCTGAGAAACATTATATACAGAATGAATTTGTTGAACGCTAATTTATTAAATCTCTGTCCAAAATTCAGAAATTGGTTTATTATCTAACTCCCTCATCTACCTTTTTTTTACATTTTATGCTGCCATAAAATGTTTCCAAAAACCTCAGCATCGAAGCCTAATGCCTGCTTTGTGGTTATTTAAATTGAACATAATGCTTTACAGCAGGTTTAATATTTTTATAACTCAAAAGTTGTTAACAGCCAGCTGGTTTGTGTCTGCTTTTTATGGTTATTCTTGTCATATGCAGCCTCCACAATTTTTAATTATATTTTATAGTGTATGTTTTTCCTCCTCTGGATTCCCACAGCCACTCTTTGCTTCATAAGATATTTTCCACTGGGAAAATAACAAACATGGTTTAGGGACTCTATCATTTGATTTTTTTTTTCAGTATAATTACTTCTACAGTGAGTGGGAGAATTTAGAAACTTGTTAAAAAAATAGATAAAATAAAGAATACGCTAAGTAAAACAAATGAGCTTTTAAGGCAAACTTGATTTGGTTTGGACATAGAAAATAATGCATGTACTGAGGTTTAACATATACATTATTAAGGTGTTCCTATAAAAGCCAGAAGGATTTCTATAACAGTTTACGCATTACATTTTTTGTGTTTTCATTGCCGGTTGCAATCCATAGTTTAACACCAATTAGAGAGAAATAACACACTGTCCTTATTGCTTAATTTGAATTTTCATTTCCCATTCAGAATTTCCTTCTGGTTGGAAAAACTAAGAGTGGTAGCTCTTTATTGGGTTTATTTAACATTAGAAATATCTCAGGTCTTGTGAACAAGAAACATTGCCTCTCCTATCAATAGAATGGGGGTAGCTTTGAAGCCAAGCAATTCACTATACTAGCATCAAAAGCTTTCAAAACATGGCTTCAAAACGATGTGGGCATGTTAGCATATACACCTGTCACTTGTGTGTGTAAGCAACCCTTTACATTATACTCATCAGCTAATATTAGCGGGTATATGAAGTAGACTCTAAGAATAGGGCATAAATTGGACAGACCCTTTTAATAAAGGACTACATTTATGCAGAGTTTATGTATTTTCCTTAGGATAAAAAACAAAGGGCTATTTATCACTGCGTTTGACTCATTTTCTGTTGGTTTTTTGCAACTGATTTGTCACTCTTTTTTTGCTATAGTTGTTGGGACATGTGTGCAAAGTCCACTCAACCTCGCCACTTTCAGTTTGTCATTATAATCATTTGTGCCACAAAACTCTGCGGCAGGGAGCATTTGAGACTTTTTTGGGGGCTCATTCTTGGGTGAAATCTGCAACTTTTTTGGGAAAAGTAGAAATTTGCACCCTGCTTTGGTGACCTTTTAGGTGCAAAAAGTCAAAAATTGCACTCTGGGTAACTTTTTAGGCACACAATTTTCAACACAAGTCATAAAAGGGCAAAAAGGCACTCAATAAGGCAAAATAGTGCTAAATTCCCCCAACAGTAGTTAGTTGTAGGACACAAGCCATGGTAAAGAATTAGTCTTCTACATTCCATATTCTAGAATATATTCTATATTTATAATTTTGAAGTGATCTGTTATTATACGTTGTATCCAGTGCTTAGAAAGGAAACACTACAAACAAGTTCACAAGAACAAAACGAAATGCATATAGTGAAATAAAAAAAATCATAATGGATATCTGCACATTTTCTGGTTTTGCTTTTTGATACATTTTATCAACAGATATGGAAAGTAGTGCATTTTTAATATTTCTAGCTAACACAAACAAAAACTTTAGAACAAGTCACATCACCAATTAGAGTTTGTTTTTCTACAGATCTAGCTGGAGTGATATAGGATTCCATGGGGATGCAACATTGTTGGATATTTGGTGGTTTAGCTGCCAAATTTTCCCCTCTGTGGAATAGTTGATATCCACTTTGGGTTTCTCTTATAATGATTATTCTTGCAACAAAGAACTAGGCTATGAATAAATAATCTCATAATAAAATCATTTTTATACTAATAATACTATATAGCATAACATTTTGCCCTTCCATTCACTAAAACTACCAAGCATGTTATTGAAGCTTTCCTATAAAAACAATGGTTTGCTGTGCTCTGCTAGTTGCTATGTATAGCTTTAAATCTATGACAGATGACGTTCTTGAAAAAATGTAATAAAATAGCAAATTGTTTTTTTCCTGGCTATACATGCATGTCATAACAATAGTTGTCATAGGCGGGTGAACTGATGTTGTTCTGAATTCGGACTTGAGAATCTTCCAAGTCTGATGATAATTTGTTCAAATCCAAGAGAATTGTCAGAAATATTTGTAAATAGGATGATTGATGGGAACAACCAGCGTGTTTTAGGGTCATCTTTGTTAACATACAGTCTGCATTTTAACAGTTGTATGTAGCTGTTTAGCCAATGAAGTCGTATAATTGAAGTTACTAACTCATACAAAATGTATCAATAAGACTAGGGATTGTTCATAACGTCCAGTTTTAACTAGAAAAAAAATTCTCATGGGAATTTATTATTTTACAGAATTTTGCCTACATTTATCTTTTAAAGGTTAAGATATAGATAGATAAAAAGAAGCAGCACACGATAATTGAAAAGCAAAGAAAATGGGATGTTTTTTATCTAAATACAATTTTTTGGTTCACATTCATACATTTTTTCTCAAGCCTCAAGTGTGGTTCATGATTGTGAGCAGAAATTTCATTCTTACAAAAAGTACAGCCACAGTGCGTAGTCCAGAAGTCAAGGTTGGCGTGAAATCCATTTTTTATTCATCAAAATTAAAATCCAGGAACATAGCCTAGAAGAAACTCAACCTACACGTTTCGACAGTTATGTCTTAGTCATGGAATAACTGTCGAAACGTGTAGATTGAGTTTGTTCACCAAGGCTATGTTCTTGTATTTTCATTTTAATGAATACAATTGGATTCTATGCCAACCTATGAGTCCTAGAATACCAAATTTTTCTGTACGCAATTCCCTGTTTGCTTTTGAGGTTACTCCATGCGCTCACCTGACCACTGCGGGTAAGCTGCATGCAAACCGTAAAAAGTAACCAACTTAATTATTTTCAAATACTTGTTGCAATTGTATTATTAAAGATTTTTTTACTATCATAGTGTCTGCACCACATTTCTACTATACCAACGCACTACTACACTATGTGGAACCCACAATTATTAGTAATGGCACAGAATGACTATACAAAGGGTTCTCTGCTTCAAGCACACACTTGATTATTTGCAATTTTAAATATTTTCAGTACATGTTTATATTTAGAATACTTCATTGCATTACATGCTCAGGTTCGCAAACTTCTATGCATATTATTTCCCAGAAACCTCAATATGTTCATTATGTTGTAACACAATGAATAGAAAAGTGCAACTGGATAAGATCAAATTGTTTCCATTCCCAGCAATGTCATTTTAAGATTTGGCATTATTTCTGGATGAAGATAGCTTAGCATAAATAACAAATAATACTGCACAAATTACAAACTGATGATTAACTTGGAACTAATCTTGAGTGTCTTTGAAAAGGGTCACACAAATAAGATACAATGTCTTATGTTATGATTGTATTACATTTGACCTTTAGGGTTTTCAATTTTCCCTTCAGTGACTAGAAAGTATTTGAATAATAAAATTATCTTAACATACAAATGGGCAAAGTGTTCTTAAAAGACTCAGATCTTTCCATATATCCTATCCTAAGGCTTCATGTTCATGGATGCATTATAACTGTGTACCAACCTATTAAAGTAAACCTACCATTAAAATCAAGCATGATAAACCAGGGACACTTACTCATAGATCCAGGCATTATGACTGTGGTAATCTTTTTATATTTGTTATCCATGGCCTCTTTTCTTCTAAAATCAACTTATTATGCATATAAGCCTGCCTGAAAGGCTATGGGGGTGTTCATGCACAGGGTGTCCCATTCTGAAGGAGCATTTCCCCCCTTCCTCTGTATGGTCACTGCTGCTGAAATTAGTGGATATCCTGGTGGGAGGGTTAGATGTGTAACAATACAGTGTAACAGCAGCTTGTGAAGCCACAGCACAGAAGGCTTCTGCAACCCACCCATAGCCCTTCAGTCTTATTAGCATCATTTTAAAGTTTGATGTAAGGAGGCCATGCATGACAAATATAAGACGATTACCATGCCTGGATCTAAGATTTTGTGTCCCTGGTTTATCATGCTTAACTTTAACGGTAGATTTCCTTTAAAACAATGGGCTTTCTTTTATCAATTGCTATATGATAAAATCTCTCCTTGAAGCGTTGCTCATAGAGAGCTTATCTCTTATACCATACTGTTTCTTAATCCATACATAGGCTGGGATCATTTAGCTCCTACTCCAGCCACAAAAAGTGGCCCATATGTCACATGTTAGAAATCAGACAATACAGAATGCCTCAGGAAGGTATGTGAGAAATTTAAAATACAATATATAATAAGCTGCAGCTTCGATACCACCATTTTAAATCATAAGAGGAAAAGAACAAAAGAGATCAATATAGTCTAAAACACTGATATTGATATATCACATCTTGTCACTTTTGGAGTCTAAACAAAAACCTAGTATTGAGGGAAAAAATCCAGAAGTTTATGCGATCAAACAGTTTACTTCTGTTATCTCCCTCCCAAATCGATTTCACCACTCTCTCTTTACCCATAAATGAAAAAACAACTACAGTCACCAATTCCTGGAAATGTTTGGAGACCATAGAAACATTTACTGTATTATAATTCTTGGCGTCAGATAAGCGTCGTCTGATTCTCACGTTCTATGCAGGTAACTAGATAAATGATATAAGTCATAATACAATAGATGCAATATTAGATGCTTGTATAATGCTTGTTGACAAGAAGTTTTTTTCCGGAAACTTCATATTCATAGCTCTTGCAACTATAATTGTCCACCTTTTTAAAAAAAGCCCTTTGCAGAGATCCAACTGGATTTCCTATATTCGTCCATAGAAAAACAAAACTATTGAAAAGATTATTGCCCAAGATATTGACCTTTCTTTATGTACAGTGAAGGAAGATGTTTCTCTATTATTTCTTGTTGTATTGGCATATATTCCCATTAGTTTTTGGTTTATGTTGCAGTTTATCCTTTAGTTGTCCTCTTTTGCCTTTCTCTTCTCCTGCGGCACCTTAGAAAACAGCCCCTGCGACCCCAGTCCCACAACCCTTCCCTTATTTTTGGACACTTGTAATGTATTTGATTTATGTCGATGCCCTACTTACTTTCCTTCAACATTTTCTTTTGAGGGTGATATTTGGCACACCTTATACACATTATATAAACCTGCTGAAATCAGTGGGTTCAACTGTCTTTTCTCTACTTGTATGAGCACCTTTAGGGTCTATTAGTTGACATTATGTTATGGATTAATAGCATGTACTTGCATCTTGTAGGCTTTGTGAAAGCTCGTAAAATGTACGCAGCTTTAATGTCAGAGGCTCCTTGAAGCATTTACATTAAAATGTCTCAGAGCCTTTTGTAAGTTGAACACTTAGTACACCCCTATGTAGCTGCCTTCAATAAGTGTAGGAACAGTGCTGTGATAAAACAGCATAACATCATTGTAAATCTATTTCAGTCTGGACTATTGCAAATATATTATTTTACTGTGTTTTTCTAGACAAAGCTTTTCATTCAGGGAGAATCAATTACATATCTCATTTATCTTTTTTTCCTAAACTGTGGAGGTGGAGATAAAAGGAATGAGAACCTTAAAACTCACACATGGCTGTAATTTAAGAATTTTTTTTTTTTTACTTCATTGTCCGGAACAGTTGAAAGAAACCTTCAATGAAAGTTTATTAACTAGGCCAATGCCCTGGGCTATAAAGGATCATTTATTACTGGTTTTCTTGCCTTTTCCCCTTGTAGTTTTTTACTAAAGCCAGTGTAAAATAATACTTCACAAAATTAAACCTTTGCCCTTCTGCATTATTAAGTCTGCTTTGATTAGATAAAGTAACAATTTATGATCCTTCACAAGGTTACATATTAAATGAATAATGTAATAGATGGAGTGTTCTCTGAGAATGCACTTATGTTGTATGTAGTAAAAACCGCTAATGCCTGTAGCCTAAAATTGCATATTTACAGACAATACAAAAAGATATATATATATATATATATACATCCGTAAAAATAGACATCTGTAAACAAATCTCGAAAGCTCTACATTTCACACTTTAATAGGACCCTTTCACATGACAATGATCAAGAAGAAAAGAATGGTCTTTGTGCTGGAGTGGACAAGCAAACCTATATGTCTGGGCTTCCCTAATGCTAGACTTTACCGCTTGGCACGACACAGCAATGCCCAGCCATTCCACTCCTCTACTCCATGAACAGGTAGAGTCCAGGTCTGGACTGTGCCATGACACTTTAAGCGGTGAATAGGAAGCTGCTCCTCCTTGGTTCCCCGAACCAGCTGCTTTTTTTAACAACTATTGTAGCTGTAGGCCCAACCTCAGGGAACCTATTGTGTGGGATGTGTTATAGGCTAATCCACCTACGTGTTGGCCTTATGGTATTTCCTGGTCCAGTAATGGCTTAGAAAATGCTTACAGCATAATATTAAATGATGAGGCCATGAGCTTCAGTAGTTAAGTAGGTAGAACCTGTATTATTCATGTGCCCTATCAACTGCGTATAAAGCTATGGTAGACTCCTTGCCTTCTCATTTGGGCCAGAACTGTGAATTAGGATGAAGACATAACATTGTCATCTCCTCATTATTAGAATTAACTGGACAGTATTTCAACTCAAATTCTAAAGATTGGTGTTGTTCCCAGGCCATGGAACTTACATATGTCGGACATTTATGGCCTTTCCTGTAAGATAAGATTGTGTAAGATAAGAATTCCGCTTTAACTTAGAGAACTTACATCTACTAACTTCTTCCTAATAAAACAGCGTAGCAGACGCTGTGGGTAATATTAGTGTATTAGCATGTGTGTTAAATATCTGCTGTGTATTGGCTGAGACACTAAAATAGTGTTATAGGTCCTAGTTATAGGTCTAGCAAGTCATGGAAATACATTACTGAGCTATTGAACTGTAAACTGTGGATATTATAATTCTAATCACTTCTGCTAACTGTGTGGCATGAACATGTTCACGGTACTATTGGGTATTCTCTAATTATATAGAGTAAGTATAGAGTATCTCACTATAGAGGAGTGAAAAGTAATTAAATGGAGATGAACCCATGCTAATATATATCATGGAGTTGCATAAACAGCAATTCCCTCATGTCTACTTATTATTGGAGATCTTTACTTTACTATGGAGAATGCCCCAATAATAAACTTTCAACATCGAAAGGAATTTTCTTGCATTGTGAATACATTAGCAACTTGCTGGCAGCTGTTTTAGTAGCCTGTGTTCTGCCTATAGAGAAAAAGCTAAAAACTGTCCCATGAGAGTGAAGTTCAATGTGACAAAAAGCTCCTTCTTATAAAGGTAGTGATTCTGTTGATACATCAGCTGTGGCAAGGTTGTGGTTTTCCTTTCTTATATTAGAGCCCTGTATTGTATTGTTAGTCTTATCCTGTATCAATGGTCACCACACTGTACTACCACTCTTAGCCTACATATATGGGGAAAACACAGCACTAGCACTAGTATTCTGCATATGTGGGAACTGCACAGTACCACTTTTCTATCCTGCATATATAGATACTGTTCAGTACTGTACAATTGCTCTTATCCTGTTTATATAATCAGGGCACTATACTACTAAGAATTATCCTGTACATATGAGCAATATACTGTTATCCTTACCTGCAAATATAGGCACTGCACAGTAATACTGCTCTTTTAAAGTGGGTCAATGTTTTAAGTAGGACCGCATCAATGGAAATTAAAATTGGCAGACTTGCATATATATGTGGCATATGTGGCATATTTTATTATCATGAAGATAAATAAAAACAGGAGGAACCCTCTTTGCCCACATGCGGTTTTCTCATGGTTTCTCATTGGTTCTTGTACAGTATCCAGGGAGAAATGTATCTGTGTTATCAGATGATGTGTACTGACAATGTGCTTAGATTCAGGGCACAGGTTTATCTACACTTTTATTTAGCTTCTAAGCATTCTACTCATTTCTGACAAAAAACAACTATACAGATGAGACAGATCAGAGATAAGAGATAATGGGATCCATAAGATGGATATAAAACACAATGACACTCTCAGCTCTGCTAACTCACCTATGAACCACACTGTCAGCCCTACTATGCCTATCTCTCCCAGATTAAGACCTTATCTTGCCTGTAGCTTGAAGAGTAAGTCTCTGCACAATGTTCTTGCTGGCACTGCCTGTAGTGTGTTACTGTGTCTGAGCTGGTCTTTTAATGCAGGGGGAGAGAGGCAGAAAGAGCTACAGTGTGCAGACAAGAGCAAGACAGTAGCTATGCATGGGAAGATTTATTATCAGATCCAGGGACAACCAAAATTGTTAACACCAGAACTGATAGAGACAGGATGGACTTACACATGTGAAAAGCTGTATTTTTGTTATTTTGTTATCCTGAGTATATTTATGAATCTTGACCTCTGGTGGGCCATATAAACTCCAGGCCAATACTAATTTTATTGTGGGTATTCCTAAGTGAATGTACTGTAAAAGAGACAAAGGAGAGGTACTCTCTTTGCTACTTCTTGTTGGCAGCAGTACAAGTAGTGGCTTTTTCTGGATGTATTTGAAGTGTTTACTTTCTAAAGAAAAAATTTAAGCTGCTCCATTGTCATTTTGCGTATCTGTAATTAAGATGTCAAGTTTGATACGCGTTGATGGTTTGTCTGTTTTAATTTTGCTCTAGATTTAACCTGCTCTTGTTTTTTTATGAAACAGACCACCACCCATTTTTTTATATAACTGTTTTAATTTAACAGCTCAGATGTGGTAGAGTTGAGTGCATCATGTGTAGGGAATATGTTGTAAGTCCTTATACAGCTATTGTGTATTTTATGGTTTGATGTAAGTTTGCTGATATTTGCATTACAATATAATGATGCATCCCCAGCCATAAGTGTTAAATGGTAAATTTAGCTTTTCCAACTTTAAAATAGCAGTTTTCAATTTAAATGGTTGGGTGCCTAATGGGCACACTAAGAGGCACACAGACCCGAATCTTTGCAGCCAACCCACTACAATAAGCAAATACTACCCATTTGCTGCATAGAACTAATTTTTGGTGCTGGTTTATAATTAGCGAACTTTCTACAGCCCTCCCCATGCATGTCGTCCTGAGTGCTGCTGATGATAGTATTAACAGAAATCTCTCTACAGGTTATTTGAAATGGTGTAAAGAAAATGTTAACATAGATAGCTCCCATTAACCCCCTTATGACCGGCCTTAGAGTTAGACAGATTTACATATAGTTTGTGGGAAAGAATCACTTTAAGGTAAAACTCTTACTTTTTTATGCTTTGAAGTCCAGTGTACAGTCTGACTCATTTATCGGCAGCCTTCAATCCATAAGCAAATAGTTGTCAGTCAATATTTATTTTGTCTGAGCTTAGTAGCTACGGGGCAATCCTACTCAGTGATAATAGGGCAGGACCATCCACATGACGATTAGGTGTAGAATCAGCAAATATAGAAATAAGTAACATCCAAGTTATACTGGAATTTTTTTAACTGTTTCATTGATTAGCCCTTTCTGCTCTATACTTTCTGCAGAGTTCCCTGAATGATAGCCTTTATTATTTTATTTGTATGGTAAATTAAACTGATGTTGAATCTTTTTTATTTAATAATTGTTCCAGGGCATTACAATCCCCACTATTTGAATCCTGGACCTGTGTGACCGGTGACAAGGTGGCTGAATGGAATTCAAATGAAAGAATAGCTACTCATGTACTCATCACTTAATATATACATTTAGGTTCACCAGAAGTGAATTTACATTTTAATGCTTCCTGTAATTTAGAATACTATAAGATTTGTCCTGTAGAGGTGAGAGGAAGGTAAATCCAGCTTCTAGTTGCTTGATGTCCATGTTGGTGTTCATTCTGACTCATAGAACTATCTCCTTAGGGATTAAAAGAATTGAGCATTTATGCTTGAAACTAACAAGACTGTTGCAATAACGTTGTGATGTATTGTGGATATCAATATGGCTCTGGTAACACTTAGAATACAAACAAGGTCTTTTAACGACACGCCACTACTTCTCAGCTGTGGAATCAGTTTTATGCCATCTGCCTATCAGATGGTTTGTAACCAAGACTGCGTATTATTGCCACATGCCACATGTCTGACTTTCCTTCTCTAATATCCACACAGGGAAATGCTTTCTACAAATAATGTGGGCTATATGTGTTCTCATCTCATTAGGATGCACTCACACATGTATATGTTATTAGCAAAAATGTATTTAATCCAATAGAATATCCTTAAATATTACTGCATATTACATCTGTACATTAGCTGAGTCCTATATAGTGTCAAAAGGGGATTTATCCCATGCTGTTGCATGGTGCTTCAGCGCTGAATGTAAACCCAGTGCTTGATGTAATCCCACCACTTCAAATATATATATGATATATTCGGCGGCCCCTGTACAGTTGGAAAGTCTATACTAGGCAGGACCTGGCATAGAATTGATCGAACAGATAGCATGGAGACATGGGGCAGAAGGGCTCTGTGGCGGTCTACTCTGCAGCTTCACCTCTCTCCACTAACTTTTGGTGGGAAATAGTTGCAATCCCTGACCATGCAGCAGTAATTGGTAGAATTTCCTTTAAATAAATTGGGAGAAAAAAGGAAAATATTAAGCTATAAAATAATAAAAGGAGACATAGTTTTGTTACCAACTTAGGGCTTCCTATCTTTTGATTATGCCCTGTGCCCTGCTGCTCTCCATTCCAATTTGTTACCTTTAAACCCAAGAATGACTAGCGGTGACTAGTAGTAACATTGTAATGCCACAACATCATTTTGTGACTATAATTCACAGAATTAATTGGGACCAGGACATGTGGAAACCCTTAACATCAATGGGGGAGATTTATCAGAAGTGTCTGAGCTAAAACTATGTTAGTTGCCCATGGAAACCAATCAGAGCTCAGATTTAATTTATAAACAGCTGTGGAAAAATGAAAACTGCGCTCTGATTGGTTACCACGAGCAACTAGAACAGTTTTCCTCTCAGACACTTCTGATAAATCTCCTCCAAACTTTTTCTATTTTCTAATGTAGTGAAAAAAGTATACAGTGCTCCCAGAGAATAGTAGGTCTCATTAATAAAAACCAGGGTTTTTATTGATGACATCCATCTCTTCTTGAATCTTTTTGACATCTATTTATCCTAATTTGTAAATTACATGATTTCATTTTCTAAAATTCTTAGCCTATTTTTACAGGCTGTACAACACCTCATCTTAAGAATACAGCCCATATTGATGCACCCTAGTAATGCATTCTATTCTTTGGCTTTTGGTTAAGGAAACTGAATTCCTTAATATCTAATAGTTATTAAATCTCTGATCAACTTTGATACTAGAGACATATGGTTTATCCCCAAGAAACACAAATGTATTCATTAAAACTCCAGCAAAAATGGTTTTTCAATGGGTTCTATTATGATTGACAGTTTTCTCGCACAAGCGGCATGTAAAATTATAATATGCAACTTAACATTTATTGTCAGCCACATAAAAGAAAGTGGCAAAAGGTAAAGTTCTGTCGTATTTTTATTGGGATTATATAACCAGTCATTTATTGGAGGGTTTAAATATTTCACATAAAATATTTTGAGTGCCATCTGGCGGGACTATACATAGGCCTGATCACCTGTTACAGAATGGAATAGGTGAACTGATGCAGCAGAATGTAGATTGACCCTGTAGAAGAGTTGGTGGAATCTCCTTGGCTGGGATATTTTATATTCTGAATAATATCTCCTTATATATTACTCCATCTTTCCTAGGTCTAACAGCAGCAGCCGCTGCTGCAGCAGCTGCCACCAATGCAGCAATAGCTGAAGCAATGAAAGTTAAGAAAATAAAGTTAGAAGCAATGAGCAACTACCACAGCAATACACAGCACGGAGCAGACTCAGACAATGGGGATCTCAACTCAAGTGTTGGTAAGTATCAATGAACTTTCTACTTTGGTCTGAAAAAACTAACATTGACTTGTATCAGACTCATATTAACACCTTAATCCCACGGGAGGAACCTATGGTGATGAGTGTAAAAACACATAATTGGGGTCATTAAGGTGTTAAAACCAATTTGCAAAGATGATATATTGTTGTGACTCATCCAGTTCTATATTGGAAAAATCCATCCAGTTCTAGATGGGGATGCCCAAAATCCGAGGCACATTTTGAATTTCATGTTCACTTTTGCATTGAAAAGAACAGTGATTTGAGACCCCCTTATTATGTAGGATCACACAAACTTTTTATTTCTATATAAGCTGGCAGTTTTATTAATTTCTTTTGCAAACACTAAAGTATAACATTGAACAGGTGGTTTAAGGAAGAGAAAAGGCTTTAATACCCCAAAATGTATTATACAGCAAAAGGGATGTACTTGGAACATATTTAGTCTATCATCTCTGGATTAAAGGGTGTATACCAGGCCTCAAATCACTCCAATCTTTCTTGTTTCCCAATGGTGTGGCTGTGCTTGCTGGTAGAATTGTTTTCTGTTTTTTCTGGCAACATCAGACATTTCATATGGGGTCTTTCTAGGAAGCACTGGGCATCATTCGATGAAAGAATTACACCAGTAGGCATGGCTCCCACCCCTGTAGTACCAAGTAGCTCATTTGAAAACTGACTTTTTCTCTAATTAGGAAATAGATTTGATAGGGGGAGTTAAAAAGTACCCTGCATAATGCTGTTTTTATCAATAGCATAATCTGTGAGGTGGTAAACTCTCTTTCAGCTGTTATTGATATATCTGCTCCAGTTATTTTATCGAATCTGAAAACAAAGAATTTCAATTGGCTATTTCTGAACAAAACTTATATAAAATCTTATATTATTTGTAAATTCAGGTGGACAACCTGCGGTAATGCCAGCCCAGGAGATTACAAAGTTACCATGCCAAATACATTTTACTGGTGAAAACAGAATTTAAAAAAAAGGGAAAAAACACATAATAATCTAATAGCACCAATAACACAAAGTGTAAATAGCATAAAGCAGCCATTACCACCCCTCCTCTTCCTCACAGATATTTGGGCCTGAACCACTTATTTGCTAACTGATTTCATAAAGCTGGTGAGGTGCCAATATGAGACACCTCGCTGCCTCCTCAATAGACCTTTATTCTAGAGAAATAGCAAGGTTCATTCTATGCAGATATTTACATGTCTGTTTAATGAGTCAGTAATCCAGGAGAAATAGGGATTTTAATAGAGCATATTATTAATCCAAATAAGTATTGCAAACAGTTGTGAACTTGTTACTGCTGAATTGCAAAGGTCAAAATGTAAAGGCAGTCGCAGGCAGCCAAAGATGCAAATAGGTAATTATTTTATCTTCTACGTTCCAATTTAAAATGATAACCTTGAGTTCAGATGCTTCTACAGGAATTACCATTCTAGGGGAAGATGGCAAATAAAACATGGGATTTAGAAAAATAAAGCATTAATGGCCTGAGAGGAGAATAAAATATGGCCGTGACGCCTTATCCCCCTCTCCCAGAATCAATTGGATTCTTTTAGTTTAATATTTACTTGCTAAGATGAGATGTTAGTCTGCTTGGTGATAAACAGTCGGCTGCTGGCATCTGAAGGTGACCTGTCAGTTCATATGGACAAATCTCCTGCTTACTGAAATGTACAAAATAAATCATTAAAGCAGGCAGGTGCTCATTCCTAGATTTAAATCACCATAGATTTATGATTTGAATTAATGCTTCATTTGGTCATTGAAATAGATGCTGACAAAATGATATGCAGTAGCTGAATCTTCCATACTGTAGCCGTCCTAATATTGATTGCTGAGATGTCTGCAATCTCTTCTTTATATCAAGTAGTTTCTTGTGACAGGTTGCTTGATATGGGCCATATTATTGATAAGACAATGCTGCTCATGGCATACACACAATTTTCCTGAACATTAATATAAATTGCTATATTTGTGTAGAAGGAGAGGAGGAGGTGAAGAAGAAAGTGAATGTAATATTTTAATAATAGGAGCAAATAGACACTTGGTTTAGTGAACACATAAATGTTCTTGAAGGTACAATTGTGGCAAAGTCATTTGTTTCTACGAAGGAAGGGGGAAGATGATAGTATAAGGGACAATGGAAAAGTAAAGGCTGAAAGTCATTTGTACAGACTGGCATTTCCAGGTTATAGTGCTTTTTAGACAGATTTTACCTATCGAGAGTGATGTTTTTCATTTAGTTTTGTGGGGCTATTTTATTTTATGCTTCCTTCCAGTTTGGCTTCAGCACATATAAATTTACATTGTCATTGAATAGTTTTTAATCAATTTTGTTCACATAATGAATTTTGTCTTGAGACACAAGGCAGAAAGCAAGCAACAGTGGTGGGTTACTTCTAGTTAAAGTATACAGTCAGTCAGTATTGTCTTCAATGCCTAGTACAACCCCTGCATAAGTCGAAAACCCTGCCATTCAATATAATTAGTGGTAAAGGTATCCTGCTAGCCTCTTGGGTGCAGGGCAGTATAGAGAATAGAAAACTGGTCAGCACTTCAACTTCCATAACATGTTGGATTCATGCTTTAAGGAGTGATGACACTTAAAAGCAGTGGTGAGTGCAGAGGTAATCTAATACATTTTGAACCTTAGTGGTTATTAGTCATAGACTATGACTAGTACAATGTACTAGCACTATGATGCATTTCTGACCTTAACCGTGATTAGTCATATGACTAAGGACCGCTTAGGTCAGAAACACTTCAGATTTCCTGTACACGCTTGTTTTTTTAATGTACACGCTTGTTTTTTTTAAGGACCATTAAGGTAAAAAATGCAGCCAAAGCAGCTGCTTTGGGGCTTGCAGTGTCAGGTGGCCCCAGCATCCGACCTGCCACACTAAAGAATGGAGGATGTGCATATTATCTGAGGGCTTAGCCCCATTCAGAAGTCTGCTATTTGGCCCTGCTTCTCCTAGTTAAGGCCCTGCCTTATAGTACTAGTACATAGTGCATATTAGTAGTCATAGCACTAGGTGTAAGGTTAGAAATGCTTCAGATATCCTTTGCACACTCGTTTTCTTACCACTGCTATAACAAAGGGCCATTAAGGCCAGAAATTCCTTATACAGTAGTACTAGTATATAGTGCATAGTAGAAGTCATAGTACTATTACTAAGGTCATAAAAATTCAGATATCCTCTGCACACATTTTTTTCTACTGCTGCTATGACCAATAGTATAGGTTCAGCTATTCTCAGCACACATGTTTTTCTAGTGCTGCTATTAAGTATCATCTGTACAATAAAGCATGAAGGAAGTTTGAGTGCTGATAATTTTTACTAGTTTTTCCCTGCCATTAATTAGGACCAGGACCAATAAATGGATCCCATTTGGGTCCCAAACTCACCTGACAGGTCTTCTTTAAGCCACATGGCAGTATACCATATTTTGTGTTAGAGGTATTCAAGTGCATTAGATTTAGATTATAAAAGCACATGTTATCTAATTTACTAACTCACATTTTCTTAGTAAAGAATTCTTATTAAAATCTCAGGACTAATGGATTTTACAAACCAAAAGTTAGCAGTCTAAGGCTCAGTTCACACCAGTGACTAAGGTTTCTGTTATACTTTCCATTTTAGGAGAGTGTAACAGAAACTGAAAACTGATGGTGAAATTAAGTCTCCCGTCACTTTCCTTTCCCCATTGACTTCCATGTATATAAGGTTGCCTACCATAAAACTTCCATTTTAATAGCAGAAAGAAAAGACACTGGATGTTTTTTTCCACTATTTCATAATGGAAGGGGTAATGAAACCTGTTTAACGCAGGTCTAATTCTACCTTAAATTTATTTTTAAATAGTCTGGTCACTGCTATTTAATTGTTTATGTTCCATTTTGGAGGTTCCAAGATCCGTGTCGGCTCTAGTTAGCAAGCAAATTGTAGAAAAATATATCTCTAGCTCTTCGAATGTTAAAAAAAAATATAAAAGCTAGGCTTTATTTAGGCTTAATATTTTAAAAAGTTGAGATTTACATACATAAAAAGACTACAATTTTCAAGCCATTTCTCTGTCTTCTAGTCATAATCCACTTAATCTGTAGTCCTAACTTCTTCCTTATACTTGCTTGCCTCAAGGACCTAATTGCTGCATATGCTAATCTGGTAATTCTCTATGTGCAATAGCCCATAATCCCTAACTTGTTAGCATATAGAACATAACTAAAAGATGTGTAGATGAGTGGTATATAATTAAAGACATATACTTTTCTTGCCTTACTTATGCAGTTAACTTTTCAAGTTGTCTTGTGTGTTCATGAGGAATGACATTATGATTTATAATCTTCACTTTCTAGAAGTTTCTCTGCAGTCACTGTTTGTGAATTTGCAATCCATTCTGGGTTTGTGGGAGAAGACATAAATGCCATAACTTCCCTACCATTTCCATTTAGTTCCTCTGTAATCTAAACCCTTCAGCAGAAATGCCAGAGTGAAAAGGAGATTAGGAAGGATGGAGGGAGGATTATAACAGCCAAAGTAACTGGAGTAGGGATCACTTCTGTCTGACCAGATCCTACTATTCCAATGGGAAATAATATGTATTGGAAAAGTATGTGGGTTGTGAGTATAATGTACTAAGGTAATAACATGTCCAGCTTCCTAGAAAGCCCAATAACATGTTAGTAACTATCAAGGGTATCTTTTAATTTACTAGAAATGTTTAGATTAGATGATGGTAATCCACACACAATGAAGCAGAAACTTTCCTCTGCTTTGTATATTTCCAGAATCTATGGATAGTTTCAAAGGAGAATATTTTCCACACAGTAATATCTGACACACAGAACCTGTAAACAGACATCAACAATAGTAAATGGCTTCACCAAAAGGAAATGAGTTCATACTTATTCAGAATATGATCTCAAAACAGATGCCCAAAGAAAATCTCATTGTTTAACCTACATACAAAAAATGTTATTATTTCTTAAGGAAATGAATCAATCATGAAGACATTGAAGCTGTGTGCCTTAAAACATAGGAAACAGAAGCCATCATAATTCCTTGGCATAATAGAGTCATAAACAATCACAGAATATAGTGAAAGGGAAGAAGCGTAAATGTTTCATGACTATTGTCGTCTTCTTGTACACATCACAATCTGCATTGAGAATGTCACTATAACTGAGAGAACCTCAAATACAAATACTATATACTATACTATATATTATATATAAGTGGCCTTACTTTGCTTACTTATCAGCTAATAGGTTACAATTCAACAGGTGAGTGGCAATCACCAGTAAAGAAGCATAGCCTGATGTATTAAGGTAGCGCACGGCTGTAAGTAATTAATGCGCAGATCAAACTAAAGAGTTGGGTGCCATAAAAATGCCGACACAAATGAGATGTGCGCCAAAATCTTACATGGGCTGCGCCTGGCTTTTTTAAAAAATTTCAGACCATTTTTTTCCTGGTCTGTTCTTCGCCAAAAATTGCCCCTAAAAAGCCAACAACCTCAACATGAATGTGGTGGATGATGTGGAAAATAAAGGCCACGCCCAGTTGCGCCAAAAAAAAAGATGGCCAAGTCGGGATGGTCGGAAACATTATAAATGATCCGCAACACTTTTGCGCCTAAAAAAAGTGACTTCCCGACGATTTTTGGTGCATATACAATAATACATCTGCCCCAATGTGTATCAGGGTCATTCGGGACTCCCTATAAAATTTGGTTTCTTGGTTTCTTACATATGTGTCCAACTTTGGCTTTCTGGTGCTATTATAACTTTGTTGTATTACTTATAAATGTACCACAATCTGACATCAGCAGACCAATGACTAATACTTGACAAAGACAATGGCTGCTACTAATGTAGCAACATCCATTTGGCAAAACCTTAAACAACGGTCACCCAAGAGTTTCTTGACCCTCATGTATGGGGAGAGGAGATAGAAGGAAGATTGTTCATGTTGAAATCCTGCATGCTTGGTTCTTCCCCAGCAACTACATATATCTACTTGCCTTAATCTTAGGCCATATACACACATATGTGTGCTGGTTACACCATGTATCAGTGTGTTAGTGCTGATCACATGTCTATGACAATAGAAAGTAATAGAAAAGAGTTTGCCGCCTGGGCAATGGCGCATTTACATGTACGGCATTGTGGAATTGTGAGCCCATAGAAATAAATCTGAGCTGTTTTCAGCCCCATCTCACATTAGTTTTCATGAGGTCGTAAGTAAATGTGAAAGGTAAACCTCAGCTCACCTCCAGACCCAGATCTTCCAAGGCATGAGTCCCCCTTGCTGCGAAGGTATAACAATCCAGTAGAAGAAGTTAAGTAGACCAGACAACACTGTAGACACTTCAGCTTTATTCAGATTACAAGACCAGTGACATTTAATAAAACAGCCAACACGTTTCAACCGGATATACCGCTCTCTATCATGGCGGATGTTCTTTGAAAATAATGTACTCTGAATAAAGCTACAGTGTCCGCAGTTCAGCTGATCAAGTCAAATTTCTTTTATTGGCTTTAAGAGATTGATTGGAAACATGATCTTTCCACATTGAAAACTGTCAAATGTGTAGATTGGTATTTGGGGGAAATAGATTTGGCTGCTCAGTTTAATTATTGTTGCCTCTTTCTTTCTGTTATAAAAAAGTTATTATATTTGATAATGTGATATAAATCCACCAGTTGCATCCAGCTGAGAGAAGATGTGTGGCGTATACATAAGAGCTGGTAACTATAATAGTTTTCATCTCATTTTATTATGAGCAGGAGAATGTAGCTTGGCCACTCCAAGGGTAAATCACTGGTGTGAAATGACCTGACAAGAGTGCTTGATATCGACATCCTGTGTTTTAAATGACTTACTTGTGACCGATATTCCTCTTCTTATTCACTGTAGAGAAAGTTTGCAACTTCACCATTTTCCAGAAAGTCTGCAAGACCTTGAGAAATCAAATAAAAGGAAAGTGAAATTTCAGGCCACTGAGCACAGCACTGCAGTTGCACATCTGATTCTCTGCCTTGGCAATGTTAATGAACCTAAAATCCTCCCAATAATTAGATGAGGGAATTGCTTATATTTTCAAACAGATGATGCTGCTATAATGAACCGATTGACAGGGAATTTAGGAGTGTCTATACTCGTAATCTAGTTTATGGAGAAACAAAAATATATTTACTATTACTGCATTACTAAATGTTACTTTATACCCAGATCATTAGAGGTGGGCTGGTATCAAAGTTAACTAGATAGGTTAATATAGAAGGGACGGCATTACTTTGAGATAATGACAGTATCATGTTTGATAGTTGCGTTTTGTACTTCTTTCTGTCGTATTAGCATTTTTTTCATTTTATGTAGTTTTCTCTACACTTGTTCTGCTTGGGTCCCTTAAAAAGGACTAAGACTCCAGAGATGGAGTCGGATTGAGTGCACAGCTGTAACTGCTGATGAGCTAATTGCTCCTTATCTCTCAGACCCATTCATCTTCATTTTTTACCAATTACAGAGAATTATCTGTGTTCTCAGTTGGATATGAGAGTTAATCCTTTTTGGTTAAGCTGGCAGTGCTGTGAGCAGATTCTAAATAGTCGGGTGAAGAAGCCATCAGAAGCTTGCTCCGCAACAGTCTATAGTTCAATGACAATATTTCCAATTCATAACATGTTTTGTATGACTAAAGCCGTCGTATTGAATGAAATCCTCATATAATGAGACAAAGAGAAATAAGACTCTTTAATGCAGATATGCAAATCTACGTATTATCTTAATGAATATCATTTATAATATTTTTACATGAAAAATAGGTGATCTGATAAGTAACGCTTACTGGCCGGTAAGAGGAAAAAAAAATGTTGATAAAACGGACCCCCCCTACATGTATAAGTTATGGCCGAAGAGCTTCTTATGTCTCCAGACAGTTCCAACATCCAGTGTGGCCAGAAAACTATTCCAATCACCGACAATTTTTGGATTGATTTTCTAGCCAATTAGGCTAATGCTATTCCAAGAATAGTCCAATAGGGTGATCATACAAACTATAGTTTTTGTTTTACCACAAAATAAGGCACAAATACATCCTGAATCTCAAGCTGTGACAGATTCAGCCAGACGTAGGGTCTGCCACTATGTATCATGGTGTTTATCACTTAACTGGAATGAACATATGATTGTATTTGTGATACAGGCCCTTAGTAGAGCCTTTACTGCTAGTGACTGTATACTTGACAGAGCTGTCAGTTGTCGGAAACTTTTGGTTCTCACTACCATAAAGAAATACAGACCGCTCATGCATTGGATTAGGGTGAGAGGAATATACCGCTTATAGACTTATGGTGGTAGTTTATCTCTTGGAAGATAAAAATATCAAACATATTGAAATCAAGCATGCGCAATCATTTATTGCCTCATCATCTGCCATTAGAGAGAGTGCTGGTTCCCGATATACATGAAATAGTTACACAATTGGGGAGTTCAGTCAATTATATAACATGTATAAGCCCCTTATTTCATAATGTTTATTGATTTTAAGGAAAAACAGGAATCCTACTTTTCTCTTCCTCTTCTTGGAGCCTGAAATTTAGGAGCCTATTATGAAAGAAAATAGCAGCACAAACATTTTCTCTACCGGTAGTAGTTTTAACCTCCCGCTTGTTGTCCTAGATTGTTAGCTCTTGAAAAGACCACAGTATCTAGGACAGAAAACTATTTATTTGCTGCTTCCTGGGACTAGTAAAAATACTGTAGCATGATGTTTGGATCATGCTGAATGTTTTATATTCTGCTTTCATTTACATATATAAAGCAGGCCCATAATTATTATAGAGTTAATACAACATTTACAACTAGAGTTTGATAACATTGGTAAGAACAATGATTAAGTATGAGGGTGTACCTTAGCACATGTTCAGGTATGAGGGTGTACCTTAGCATATGTTCAGGTATGAGGGTGTACCTTAGCATATGTTCAGGTATGAGGGTGTACCTTAGCACATGTTCAGGTATGAGGGTGTACATTAGCATATGTTCAGGTATGAGGATTTACCTTAGCATATGTTCAGGTATTAGGGTGTACCTTGGCATATATTCAGTTGTGAGCGTTTATCTTAGCAAATGTTCAAGTATGAGGGTGTTCCTTACTATATGTTCAGGTATGAGGGTGTACCATAGCAAATCTTCAGATATGAGGGTGTACCTTAGCATATGTTCAGGTATGAGGGTGTACCTTAGCATATGTTCAGGTATGAGGGTGTTCCTTACCATATGTTCAGGTATGAGGGTGTACCTTAGTATATTTTCAGGTATGAGGGTGTACCTTAGTATATTTTCAGGTATGAGGGTGTACCTTAGTATATTTTCAGGGTGTACCTTATCATATGTTCAGGTATGCGGGTGTACCTTAGTATATTTTCAGGTATGAGGGTGTACCTTAGTATATGTTCAGGTATGAGGGTGTACCTTAGTATATGTTCAGGTATGAGGGTGTACCTCAGCATTATGTTCAGATACATACATGTATCTGAGACAACCATAGATATAAATTCACTTGCACTAGATGTTACAACTACATATGTGCTGGAAATTTGTCTCAAGCGGAAAAATACAAATCTTTACTGTTTCTCCAGTACATTGCATAACATGCAAACAATGTAATAATGTCCAGCAGAAGTTATGAGCCACTTCAAAACCCACACCCCATCCCTCCCAACTCCTGGTAACACAACATTTTCTAACAATACTTCTGATTACCCAACTGTGTCTAATATTGTATTTTGTTTCCCCTTCAGTTCCTCCTGAGCTAGCCATAATGATATCTCTCATACACTGCACATAGAGAAGAGAAGGTCCTGCTCCTGTATCTGTATCTCACACACAGGACACTATAGAGAAGAACTGAGTAGGGTAGCTGTGAATTAAGTGCTGTGTTGAAGCATAGCACTGCAGCAGCATCTGTGAGCATGTTATTCTCCCCCTTACCTCTCCATATGCTGTGGGTAGCATATAAACTTACCCAATAGTTAGCTAAATGTTTAATGCATTTGATTTAACAGTGAAGTGAAGATGGAGGAAAGGGGCTGTGTGGTGGAAAAATTGGAAACATTTTGGAAAGATTTTCTTGTATTTTTCTTGTATTATCAATTTATGTGATTTAAATCTCTCTTTATAAGGATTATACTTATATACATTGTATATGTTGTTAGATAAGTCTTTACAGTAGAGACACGAAACTGACCTGTTTATTGAATCTTTACTCCAATTTTTTTGAGAAATATATTGATATACAGTCCATATATTGTGGTATATTTTATTTTTTAGGTACCGTATATCATTATATCTACCTTGTCACTATCTCAAATGGCATATACTAAATCACTGCACACCAAGAGTTATGTTAAAAGTCCAATATCTAGAGCTGACATTCATTCCTACTCCCTGTTTACTGTATAATATGACAGGTGCAGGGCATGTATTATACTCTACATGTCTAAACCATTTATCATGGCCCCACTGCATAATGGACTATAATATATCATGTTCATTTACACCTCAATTCTGATATGTGAAGTTTAATGTATAGTTACCTTGGGTTACTATAGTTCCATGTAAAATTAGATATATAACATACAAGTGTCACTACATATTACTACAAGGCCATATGACGTAATACTATCTATCATAACATTATACTGATAAATAAAAGTGCTGCTTTAGATTTAAAATATATGTTGTCTTTTAATGGCTTATTATGTTTATTTCAATTATACATTTAACATTTATATTTTCAAATACTGTACCTTAGTTACAAAGTTGACTGGCAGGCACAATAATTGATTTTTTTCCCAGATGTAGTTTTGCCTTTGTCCTCAAGATGGGGACAGAGAGGGGTAAAATGTAATTGGTAAAAGGAAACCCTGAAAAAGTTTGTAGAGTTCCATTCTTGATATCAATATAACCTGTGGGCCTGTTACTAAATCAAGAGTCATATTCACATGATGGATACAGTTACTGAAAGAAATGTTATTTTGTGTTTCTTTTTTAAAGCTTGTATATTTAAACACTTATACAAGGAATAAATATTGAAACATCGACTTAGCTTTGTTAGTAATTCATATTTCAAATAACTCATTTAGGATAAAACAGTATGACATATAGTGGAGCAAGCAAAATAGGAGGAATAAAGGTGACTCCCCAAAGGTGAGTATAAAGACCCTACTCCAACACTGCATTAGTGCCATAACTCACAAGATCTGAAAATATGATATAAAATACAGGCAGTCCCATACTTAAGAACACCCGACTTACAGATGACCCCTAATTACAAATGGACCTCTGGATATTATAATAGTCCTAGGCTACAATGATCAGCTTTAGCAGTTATCAAAGGTGCAATTAAAGAGGACCAGTCACCTGTAAAAACGGTACTAGATGCTGCTTACTAAAAGGGCGGGATTAGGGGCGGTGACTGTCACACAAAGCTCGGCAGTCACTATCTATCTATCTATCTATCTATCTATCTATCTATCTATCGTCAGTAATTTAATCCTCCATCTATGATGTATCTATCTATCTATTTATCTGTGTATCTTATATTTGGTTTAATTACCAAACTTTCATCTATACTTTCTTTTTCTCTATTTCTCTATTATTATGTGTTTATCATTATCAATCTGTGCATCTCCATCATCTATCACATCATTAGTTTAATATTCTAATCACCTGGATTGACTTCCATCCCCCTAAGCTGTTTTATAGGTATTTACACTGAAGGTAACACAGGAAATTCACCTTGCTTGCTGGCAGATAACATAAGATAAACTATTCCCAGTTTTCGACACTTTAGCGCACACCTTGGTGTTTTTCAGCTTGTTTGTTATGTAAAGTGACCTTGAAAATGAATCTCCTATATGTGTGTCTCCTAGCTCGCATAAAATCAGCCATCTGCTATCGCACTCCTATCACAAGTGGTAAAACCCCCCACAATTGTGCAATTTTACAGCCGCAACATGAATATGTTAAAAGAAATCGCCTTGTTTCCTCAAACAGCAGGTCTTCATGACAACACCGACACATGCATTTATACATGGCGAGGAGAATTACTAGGCAGATAACAATTTGCAATGCTGTTATTAAAACAGTATGTTCAGTTCATTTTCAACAGTTTCGAATTAGAGCCCGTCCTAATGAAATAGATACGGTTTCTTTCACAAAGGGGCTGATCTCCCTTAGTTAATATAGCTTTAGCGGTGCCTCGCCGACCATGCCTTTAGCTCTATTTGTGTTTCACAGCGTGATAAGCCAAGAGTGTTGATTTTTAAGAATCCTGCTGATGAAAGGTAATGGAATTATTACATCTTTATCGCATTATAAAAAAAGAAAAGGAAAAAAAAAAATCCAAGCTGGTAGGTAATGTTTTTTTTATTGCTGTTTTACAAAAGCTTAGTGGCTAAAAAGGCTTCCTGCTCTTTCTTGAAATCATTTCATCCATGGAAATGATATGCTATTATTTAATGTCTGCACAGCAAGTCTGAGAGGACCTAATAGTGAATGGATTGGACGTGAAGTGCCTCCTGCTTACAGATATGGATCAGCTCAGTCACACGCTGTACCAGCTGTCATCTCAGCCATACTGCTGTGATTTAATTAGTGTGTTTATGTCCTTTCTAATAATATTTCCCTCTCCATGAAAGGGCAAATGCAACAGGGACTTTTTCCCTCTGTGGCTTTACAGATTGAGGAATGTGGCCTACATTTAATATTCTTAGACAAGGGATTGAATCGCCATATCTGTCACTTCAAGCTGTTGATTAATTGTTCAGTCCAGAAGTGTTTTTCCTTCCTTGGGGTCAGAATTTATGCCACGGAGACTACAATCTAGGAAATAAATTACATACATATAAAAAAAATTGCATTTTACAAGTCAGTCTAGTATGAAGTGTTAAAAAGAACCTGTCATAAGAATTTCAGACCACAAACCAACATGGATATGTTATCCAGAATCCCAATGATGCACATTTATTCAATTCAATTGTATATTGTACAATTATGTTATATATTGAGAGATTTAGCATTATGCAGAGAGCTATATTCATATGGTCAGTAAAGAGTCATGGGAGCAGAAGTGACGCTGGCCTGTCCCCTTATGGTGTTAATAATGTCCCACAGGACTAGTTCCTTCAGCAGCTGCAACACAGTTGACTATATGAAGAAGAAGAAATTATCCCACTGGAAATATTTGTTGAGGAGCAACCCTTTTAGGAATAAACTATAGGAAAAATTATATAACAGTTAAGTACAATGAAGAAATATGACTGGTTTTCAAGCTCCTTTAAAGTAATGTCCTTTAAAACAACATAAGATCCTTTTTACTACTCTTCTGGGCCAAAAATGAAAATCAGGCTCATATCACACTTTGCGTCTTCTGGAAGAAACCTCTGTCTGGATAGACAGAGGAGTTTGGCCATCCAGTACAAAGTTGAATACCTGACCTGTAGGACACCTAGATACACCATAGTGAACTATACTCACACATTATATTTTTTATAAAAAATGATATTTGAACAGAAATTTTTGGCATAATTTTGAGATATGCTGCAAGATATAAGCACTGCACATCATTGTGATCCTGGTAATGTCCTGAGTAACAGGGTGGTAGAAATATATGGCCCTAAACCCTCATAAGGTTCCTTTTAAATAAATGCTAGGGGGGTTCATTTATCTTACCTTTGTATGTTTTAGCTAGTTTTTGCCTCTCATTTTGTTTGTCTGCTTCTTTAGTAATTTATCAATCTCACTTTTTCCTTGTGTTAAATTTTTTTTTTTTAGACATTTGCTACAAATGTCTCAAAAATGTCACACAAATGTCTCAAGTCACTTCTTTCCATTTTCCTAAATTTTCCTTAAGTACGGTTTCTTCTGTAAATGTAGCAAAATTCAGCCAAATTGATATAATAAATGTCATTTGGAACATTTAGCAAATCTGGAATAAGATAAATGTGTCTTACTAACGAAAAACAAATGTCCTACGAATATTTTAAAATCTCCCTGAAAAGGCACAAAAATTGCATTGCGTCAAAAAAGTCTCAAAACGGACAGAAAAAAAGGAAGAAAAATAAAGATAAGTGACCCCTCAGGTGCTAAGGAATACATTCTTTCTTAACTTTTCTTACAGATAGGTTTGGTATAATGAAAAATCTTACACTTGTTCTGTCTGTTCAACAACTTCTGGTTTGGGCTCACAATAACTGATGAAGGTAGCTGAAGACTTAACAGAGTTGTGAATTGGCCCTAACACATTCCATTTGTAATCACCTTTTACCTGGGTGATTTTCATTTTGCCAGTTAAGTCAGAACAAGACAAGCATGGATCGTAAGAAAAAGAAATACCACCATATACAGACGACCCCTAGTTACAAACAGACCTCTGGATATTGGTAATTTACTGTTCTTTAGCCCTAGGCTACAATAAACAGCTGTGATAGTTAAAGGTGTCTGTGATTAAGTTTTATTGTTAATCCTGGTTCTTAAAATCCAATTGTCACAGAGACAAAAATAAATTTGGCTGGGGTTACAATTATAAAATATATAGTTCCGACTTTATCCAATCCAACCCCCCCTCACATACAATTTCCTGGGTCTACGTACTGCTCAGAGACGGAGGAGGGGACGCTGACTCTATTCCGCCCCACCTTATATGCTCAAATGGGAAGAAGACCTAAGGATAAGAGGATGAAAATCATTGCCATGACCCATCAGTCCTCGATCTCTGGGAGATGTCAGGAAAGGAATCTTAAAATTCTTTCCAGGTGGTACAGATGTCCCACAGTACTGCATAAATTTTTCCTGAGGTGGATGATTCATGTTGGCGGTGCTTCTCTTATACAGGATCTCAACTACATATTTGGTGGGGTTGCCCTATAATCGCACGGCTTTGGGAGGAGGTATGGGACCTATATAAGAAAGTTAGTGGGGAGGTGATCTCTCTCTCTCTCCGGAACTGGCATTACTCTCGTTATTCCCGTACTCTATTGCAAAAGCCAAGAAGGGACTCCTTAGACATTTTTTAAGCGCTGCTCGTACAGTTATACCACGCCACTGGAGGTCTCCCTCTCCACCATCTAAGGCAGAATTAGTAGACTGTCTTAATCATATTATGAGAATGGAAGAGCTTATGGCTCTAGATAATGATAAAATTACCACGTTCCATAAGGTTTGGTCGCCATGGTCCACATTCAGGATCTCCACAGCTATGTCTTCCTGGCTCTCTTCAGGAACTACTTAACTGAAATTACATAGCCCTTACCCCCCTCCTATACCCCTTTTGTGTTCTTTGTCAACTCCCCCAATCTTTACCATGTGTTCTGTTTTTCTTGATGTCACAGCTCACTCTTGCAATGGTACTGCAACTGTTAAGATATGCCTGTGTTTACGCTCTTGTGACATATCATTTCCTGTGAAATACTGTTTTATCCGCATTGTATTGACCATCTATGTGTGAATACTGTACATGTTGTACACTTTTATTCATAGTACTTTCAATAAAAAGATTTACCCATAAAATTTATAGTTCCGACTTACATACAAATTCAACTTAAGAACAAACCTACAAAACCTATCTTGTACCTAGTATATGGTGGATAATTTGAAGCTAGGGTTTTTGTAGATTCTACCTTTGATGTACATATGTCTTCAGTTTATGGGGCTTCAGGAAAGAAAGTCTCATGAGCACTATGGACAATAGAGGTCAGAGAGGAGCATATACAAGAGCTTTTATAAGACCATGTAGAAAACCCTCTATTCCAGTGCTATTAAGGCATCTGTTTGATGAAGTAATGTAAAGGGTCTGTTGTGGTGACAGCTTCTCACTAATAAATATTTTACAACAGCGCTGCCCAGTACTATTACCGTTTAACATTAGAAACCATCAATATTATCCACTTTGTCATTTTGACATTTCATTTGTCATTAAAATAAATGACTCTACTATGTACATGATGGATTCTAAGTATCTTGTTTTACAGTGGCACAGAGCAGTGTGTTATTATTTTATATCTGGAGTAGCATTGTGCTTCCTGTGCATTTATGTTCTCATCAATTGTGGTTTCTTTAACTATATTAATCCCCGTTGTGACCTGTCTGGAAAAAAAAACTACACATAGTCCCTCTCTCACATGAATTCACTGGCAGAAAAAGTGGAGTTTTATTTTCTGCGAGATACAAGAAGAAAGTTCTAGGTCTTATTCAAAACAGAATCAAATTTGTATGTGCATGTGCAACACATTTATATTAATTGGTTTGTCCTTTCCAGTTCTGTTTAGCTCTTCATTTCCATCACTTTTTCAAAGGTCATTCAGTTTCCTTTCTAAATCCGACATGACAGAGACTGAGGGGAAAAAAAGGCCAGTTAAACGAGCATATCACTACACAATCACCCCTCTCACAATTCATTTATCTAATTACTAAAACACTGTCACATTATGATTTGCAACTTTGTTTGCAGCTTTCACAACGGTTTCATTCAAGATGGCTTAATCTGTAGGTTTGCTAGAACATTTCAATGAAAACCATACACAATAGGGTCTGCCAAGTATGATTATGATTCCTGATTACCTCTAGAACTTTGCTCTTGATTCAGGAGTCTGCGTATTAAAAACATATTTATGAGAACCTCTAAAAATGTATTTATGATTGCAGTCATATTTATGACAAAGTCATACAAGTAAATAAAAGCACATCTACCACCAGGATGAAGGATTGTAAACCAAGCACACTGACATACTGGTGTGTGCCCCCTCTGGCAGGATCTGCTCATCTTTTTGTTTCTTATGCCCTGGTATTTACAAAAAAGGCTTTTAAAATCATGCAAAATATTCTTCATAGGTGTTAATGGATTTTAGAGCCCCACAAAGTTATTTGCATAATTTTTAAAGACTTTTTTCTTAAAAACAATGGCATAGGAAGCTTAAAGAAGAGCAGATCCTGCCAGAGGGGGCACACACCAGTATGTCAGTGGGCTTGGTTTACAATCCTTCATCCTGATGGTAGATGTCCTCTAACGGAAGGATCCTAGGACCTCTTAACCTATAAATAGATCATATCTGTTGTGTCCTATAGGCATTCTAGTAAGTGATGCTACCAGACTGGCCATATACATTCAATCAAGTCAAACTTGCCAATTTCGAGGGAACCATTTGACCTTTTAATATCTGTGTTGTGACTGGTCATGGTTAGCTCAGCATATGTCAAAAAGGATCAGGCATGTAGACGTTTTTAATGTCTATTGCTTTACTTTCCTAAGACATGAGCTTCCACTATTACAGCTTAATTTCAGGCACGCAAGTGCATGGTTTTCACCTCCGAGTGTCACCTAAATAACCTGCATGTACTAGCAGCAGTGCAATGCACTTACAGACAAGAAGCACAATGCAGACAATTACTGCTATCTAACACTGGATTAAGAGATTATCTAACGCTGGCCACATGGTACTATTTTTTGTACCTTGTATACTGATTGAATCCAGTTGCCATCAGTTAAGAACAAATATAATACATGCATCACTCCAATTAATAATATTACAGAATATCACCAGTTCAATTCCGAACAGCCGCAGAGCTTTTACTCTACATGTCCTTTCAGTATTCCACATTCAAGTATGGAACCCCTGTAAACATGACCCTCAGCAGTTAAGAGGTAGTGTTGTGAGCACAATGCTTAAAGGGAACCTATCACCTATTTTACCCCACTAAACTACCAGCACCCTCAGTTAGGGTCTGATATATCCTTTGTAGGACTTCTACAGGAAATCTCACCTGTCTACCTATAGAAATTCTCAAAAGTTATATGATAATGAGCAGAAAATTGTCTGCAGCTTACATAACCACATGCCTGATGCAGTTTGAATGAGGGAAATGATCTACTTTAATCTGATACCAGAAACATACTTATAGGCATCTAAAGTTATGATTCCCTTCCAGCCTCTAACCCTGACTGATCTCTGCCAAAAAATGACGTTTTTTTTTAAATAAGTCAACAGGTAAGATTTCACATGAAAGCAGGAATTCTAGAAAGGACATTCAACCCCTGCCCAAGGGTTCTGCTAGTTTTATGGGGTAAAAATTTTTTTCCCTCGGATCCCTATAAAATCAGAGTTATAAACTTGCCTGGTATCTAGGGATCTATAGAGCGAGTTGAGGGGCGTGACCTAATGTCATGTGACCAGGATCAGAGGTTCTTTGGCCTCTTAACATTAGCAAACTGTACCCCATGCACATATCTGATCACATTAAAAAATTACAGCAGTGTTTGTTTATGATCTTTTTTACTTTACTTCCCTCTATTGCTACATTGAAATCACTGGATTCAATGTAGCAATAGATGTAGCAGTTCATTCTTTGAGTATAACCAGGCTTTTATTTTCCAGCTAACTAAACTAAAACCCTCTGTTGGGTATAAACAATCACAAAGTTATATAAAAACTATCAATGCATGATAAAGAATGTTTTAATGCAGTGTGTATGTGTTCCGACCACTTAAAGTCTATAAAGGCTTCAGTGAGAAAGAGAAGTAATTAGTTCAATAAAAAGCATAGAAATTTTTCCTAATGATGCACAACTAGAAATAAAAGAGTAGCACAGACTTGACATTTTTAAGCACTAGCATGGAATGCATTCACTACTAATTGATTTTTAAAAGCGTTCTCCGCAACAGCAAATGTTTGGTAGTGGCTTGGCAGCACTCCAGTACATTTACTACAAAGCATAAATAGGTCATTTTTTTAGACATTGCTACTGTAAAATGGAAAATATTGTTTTCAATTGAGGGCACTTTTTTAATTTGATAACCCAGCTGTACAATTAAACGCAGCAAGTATTTATTTATATGGTGCCAATACACAACTTACCTGCTGTCACGGGTGTTTAAGAGTGGACAGAAATGTAAGACAACTACAATGTAACTTGCTTTTTTGTTTTTTTTTTTAACCTCTATTTCTACAGCTTATAAATTGTTAATTCCCCATATATTGTAAATGGCTTGATCCGCAGGCCGTGCTGACCTTTTGATGCCATATCACTTTACCGTTATTAAAGGGATAATAGTGACACTGCATACAGTACGTGTTCATTGCACTGGATTTATCTGTTAGATCGAGTGGCTTAAAATAAAAAAGCATTTTTGGAGCGTGCATATTGCAAATCTCAACAGACAGCTGAAATATTAATGGGAATGACATGTATTCTATTTTAGTAAAAGAGCACACCAAATGATAACAAGTAGCCTTGACGAAAGCAATCTCTTTAAAAGGATATTGCTAAGTATATGAGAAATTTGATACCTGTAACTAGGAGTTTGGAAGATCCTGTCTATTTTTTATTGATTGCACTTTAATATATAGTCTCAGTGATTGAACATGCCATTAGTAATGCCTTTCTCCAGCCACAGATATCTATGGTATATTGTGAAAAATTGCAGCAGGAGCTTTTTAAGAAAACCAGCAGTAGTGATCATTTATAATGCTATTTCTCTTTACACCAAAATGCTAAATCAATTTTTCTATTATTGGAAAGATCATTTAGTTTCATTCATACATAGGCAAAGTCATGTCATTTTTACTAGCAGCTGGAAAAGAAGTCCCCTCTTGCACTAGCGAGTTCAGCAGAATTCCCAGTAAAAAATGTGAGGGTGACTGCAAGCCCTCATAGTAAAATGATAAAGTGGAACTTGCACAAATCATTAAAATGATGAAAACTAGAACCAAAATAAATATGTCTGTTACTTAAATACTTTGGCGAGTGATGGACATGATTTTTTCGTAAATATTTTCACAGATGTTGTACATGATTCTTTCTTAAATATTTTGGTGGTGTATAAGATGACTTTTTCCTGAATACTTTGTCAGGTTTTTAACATGATTTTTTTAAAATACTTTGGTGGGAAAAAAGTCGCAATTCCATTTGCACCGCCAGGAATTGTGACTACTTTTCCACTTATGCCATCTCCATAACAAGTAGACATGAAGGGGGGCCATGCCCAATCTAGTGAGCCAATTATTGGTGCATACTTTAGCATAACTGTACACCAGGTCCTATCTGGCATAGAACTGTCCCCCTGCACATCGGCCTCCAGATACATTGGGAGGCCGAAGCCTCTCAATACATCAGGCTAATGCAGTGATAAATCCCCCCATTACTTTTATGAATACATATTGATGACTCTGTACAACAATCTGTGTACAGTGTATGTCTAAGCCACATGTTCCACCTTCAGCAACATAAAAACATTCTATAAATATTTTAACATTTATTAACCTTAGGGTAGATCATCAATATCAGTGAGGGTTTAAGTCTCAACACTCCCATTGATCAGATGATCGAATGTGCTGCAGCTTTTGGGCGAATGCTGCAGGAAACCTCTTTACCGTATCCCTTGCACATTGGCCTCAAATTATATAGTGGCTATTAATATTGCATTGTCTGTGTTATGTAGAGGCATACAAATAACATAGATGTTTTTTGCTACATCTGATGCATGGTGCTACATTCTTTACTTTAAAAAATAAAGCCTACTACATCCTTCTTCTACAATTGTTGCAGTTGTGTGGTGATGGGAAAGTCTTAATGGTTTTTCACAAATTATTGGAGGGTGGGCCAACTTACATAATTGTCTTGTAGCTCATCAGTTTTATGCCCAGTCCACGCCTGGATTGGGGTTGTTAGACTCTTTGTTTTAGGAGAACACAATGGAAATTATAAATGAAATGTAAACTGCATGTTTATATGGTTACCTTCCGTTATTCTGGGAGAAGGGGGGGGGGGAGTGAGTGTACCTCCCTTCTCCATAGGAAATTGCTGTATTTCGGTAAAATATAAGACATGCTTTTGCACCAGTTTTGTGTTGCGTCTGTGTGACACATTTAATACAGCGACTCGTCAAAATTGTATTGCACGCTGTATGTTAAAGGTGCACACTTCCCGAGCAGTGCAGTTGGTGTCTCATAATTGAATACGGTGCACCAGTATTTAATTATCTGGCGCACCCATCACACTTGAAAGGCAAACTGCACGTAGACCTCTGTGGGGGCTGTGATACAGACATGTGCATAGGGCCTTATACTGGAAAAAGTGGACTTCTGGCAGATGAATGCAGCCTTGCTCATAAATTTAAATCCTGCTTTTAACCTCTTCTCTCCATGGATTTTTTCTCTCCATCAAAAGTTGTTTGTTATTAAAATTACTGTACTATACAATGATCCTGCTGTAAGACCCCTTTTTTAGAATCCACCAAGAATAGTCAAATGATTTATAAAGTCCTTTCCAACTCTAGTAGGTTTGTAATATATATACAAGGTGGTCTCCTTTCTTATAGAATGTTGTCATTATAAAGGATATAACAACAAAATGCAATGTGTTCCTTATTTTTGTACTGGCTCATTCTATACTAACCCAGCCGTGTTACTGATCACATAAACCTCCTTAAATAGGAGCTTAATAATCTTGGTTTAACTGGGATTTAAATTAAGAGCAGTGGTCATTAACATTATCCAGATTAGAACTCTTGTTAATTACCATAGAAAGATAAAGAAAATATCCTCTACTGGTTCAAATGAACCTGACAAATCCTTGTTGTCTATAATTAATATGTTAGCGTGAAAATACTGTAAATTGAACTGTTTCATAATGTGGCATGCAATCTAGTACACTGAGTAATAGAATTACTGGTTCTTTAAATGCATTCTTGATATCAATGGCTACAAGTGAGATGGGTTTGAAAGAAATATACACAATTTGAGAAAACTACATTATGATTACTTGTGTACTTAAATAACATCCATGGTGTAGTCATTAATCATTGATAAAAAGGTGTTAGAAATCTGTTATCATATCTACGTTTAGTCTTTAGGACTTTTTATTCTTTTTTTTCATTGTCTCATCCTCAAAGCTCTAATTATTTTCTTTTTTTATCTAGTTGGTTGAGGGCTTGTTTTTTGTGAGATGACTTGTATTTTTGATGGTATCATTGGTATTTTTGATGGTTTGGTTGTGCAAGATGACTATTGACCATGGCTATTAACACAGGGTTTCAGCTTGTCTCTACTAGGGAACCCTAAGATGTTGACTAGGCTAATGACTTGTCAAAGGTCAGCCTAGCCAAGGATACTGGGATGATGAACCTGCTGCACAGTGTAAGGCTGAGCATGTTATGGGACAGTGTCCTAAACCTGCTCTTTGAGCTTCGCAAAAGTCAATGTTCAGAGAAGGGGAATAAAATTGGTCATTATCATCACCTATTCTAAAAGGTGGCCTGAATACCAAAATGGCAATCCAAAAATTTGAAAAAAAAAAAGAAATAGTTAATGTTAGAGCAAGTGGGTGTGCAAAATATCAGATATTATTAACCTTATTGCAGAATTATACGGTAACACAGTTAGGCATTCTTAGGTTAAGCTAGATCTTATTTCAACCAATTATGTGAAGCCCTTCTCTATAACATTCTTTCTGTAGGTTAGCAAATTGGGGCCAATTACTAATATGTATCTTTAATTTTCATGACTTTATAGTGCTTTAAACTCAGCATTATAACAAACTAGCTGTAGTCCTGCAGTTGCCCGGGATAGTAATTAAGTGCTTTTAGCTATAACAAAATAGAATAGGGTAACAAAACATATTTTCCATCAATCTATGATATATATTTATCTATCTCTATATCTATCTGTCTCCCTTTCTCTCTTTGTCTTTCTTTCTCTCTCCATATTACCTCACACATAAACTGTCTAATACTCATAGCCTAAAGTAACCAATCAAAGCTCAGAGCTCATATTAATGACCTGTGACTAAATAGAAACTGAGCTCTGATTGGTTGCAAACTGGCACAGCAGCAGCAGACAATGGCTCCTGTATATGGTGGTTAATAGGTGTATTTTGGAAAGCGCAGGGCTGAAAATGTTAGCTTAGAACCTAGTCTATGATGTTTCCTGAGTCACAGAGACTGGCTCTGCAAAATGTGGTGATTGTAAACGTGACGGTGCAGATTCCTTTAGTGGACATACAGTAAACACACATATACACACATATACTTAGCTTTATATATTAGATGGTAGATTGACTATTTCTGTAACTGGTGTAGCATTGTTACTATTCAAAGACAGGCTTAGAATAGGTTACTCAAGCAAAGTACAGTTATGCTGAATCCCTTTTACAGAAAGCTTTTAGGTCACATCTACTGTAGCTGCATATGATATTAAAACCTACAAGATGTAACACAAGCAATTAATGTACTTTAAGCTCTGAACTTGTGAACTCGCTGCCTGTATATTAGTGAGTTGCTCCTTTTCTGTTTATATATTCTCTTTAAATATGTGCATTTTACTGTGCATGCATTAAGCATGGGGACTGTTAGCACGTCTAAAGTAACATCTGCTCTGTCTTTTTGTTGCCGGGTTCATTGTATAATTAGCTCTATATTTCACCAAATACAATTTTACTCCCAAGGCAGATAGAACAGCATGAACAAAACATAAATAATTGCAGATTAGAGAAACAGAAGGCCAACTGGGTCTAGATAGCTTTGTTCGAAATAGGGTTAAGGAGAAACGAAGGTCATAAGGGAAACTGTAATACAAATAAAATACACATTTCTAGGATACACATCTGTAAAATAACAAGCTTTATAGTTGGTGAGGAAGACATACTGTACTGTATATGCATCAATCTCCTTGGTGATATCATCCATACATAGTACAATTCTAAAGCAGATACATGAAAATCCTTAGAGTGTCTTCTTGAATTATGACCTGTAAAGAAGTACTATATACCCTTTTAACTCCTACCCTCACAAATAAATTATACCCTCTTCCCCTTGCCATATATTTAACTCTTTCATTGTATACATGCCTGATTCTTTTTTAAATCTGCCATTACCTATACCCATTGTTATGTAAATTAGCAAATAGATCAACATTTTTCAAGTATAAAACCCAACACATAGTATAATAGTAAACCTTGTAATATGCTTCATTAAGTAAAGTAGCTTCTCTGTGCCTTTTTCTACTCTTCCTCCTATAGTGAGCAGTGCATCTGAATGCATTTACAGCTATTCATACCTAGAAAATATTTCCCTTGACTAAGTAATTATACTATACAGGTATTGTCTGTAAAAGTAAAAACATCGAACACTTTATCAGACTCATTTATATCTTAGCTGTTGGGGGTGTATAAATACTAGAACACGAGAATACGAGAACACTAGCTGCCTAAATAACACAGGATTTCTTTAATAAATTATATCTCAAAGTCATATCTGCACTATTGATTTTATAAAAAGTTTAGATACACTTTAAACTACACCTTATTTTTCATCCAGCATTAGATACTGTGATAATTCAGGTTCAGTAGAAGACGATCCAGCCTAACTTTGCAAACTTTTTAACACTTTTAGTCACTATACTCCATTGTGTTTGATGAGCTGTACTTCATACTTTAAGACAAAAACACACAAAGAAATTCTTTAAATAAAGAAACCCTTATTTTATTAATGTAAAAAATAGGGTGTGAGTATGCAGACTATATTAACCCCTTTGCGCCCCAGGAAGTACTATTACATCCTGGTGCTGCAGAGGGTGTATGGAGAGTTCTCTTCATACATAGCGGGTATCAGCTGTATAGCAAACCTGCCTGTAACTGACACTGTACTGACACTAATCGCAGAAGTTAACCTGTTAAGTGTCATGGTCTAACCCGATCGCGGTCCCTAACATAACTGCCAGTAGGCTCTAACATCTTGGATGAACAATCGGCGTCCTCCAATGATGTCACAAGGGGAGACGACCAGCCATCTAAGATGGTAGAGCCTACTGGCAGCTTTGTTAGGAGCTGTGTTAAGTTTCAATGGCAGTCTTCAGTCTCATGGAGACTGGTATGCCTGCCATGGATAGTGATATCTGATAGCCAGCTGATGACAGCAGGCTATTGGTAGTAAAATTGTATACTGCAATACAGTAGTATTGCAATATATAGTATAAGCAATCAGACCCTGCAGAGTTAAAGTACCAAAGAGGCTCTGAAATAATAGTACAAAAAATTTAAAAAGTATTAAAGTAAATGTTTCACTCCCTTTCCCTAGAGCACATATAAAAATAAACAGTAAAAATCATAAACATGTTAGGTATCATTACATCCCAAAATGCCCTGTCTTTCAAAATATAAAGATATTACTCCGGTCCATGAACACCAAATTGGAAAATGATGCCCAAATGGCCATTTTTCCATCCATAAATAGTTGAACAAAAAATGAGTCTCATATTGATAAAAATTAAAATGACACCTTGAATAGGTCTGTACACCACAGTGTGAAAAAGTTATTGGCCTCAGAATTTGGCAATTTTTTTGCATGAAAGATTAAAATCTACTAAAACCTAATAAAACCTGTATACGTTTGGTATCCCTGTGATCGTACCAACCCAAAGTATAATGGGGAGTGACTTTTGGAAAGCAAAATGAAAGCTGTAAAAACAGACCCCACAAGAAAACGCTTTCAGAGCACTTGGAATTTTTTTTTCAAGCTTTCCAGTACATTGCATGAAACATTAAATGGTGCCACTAAAAAGTACAATTTGTCCTAATGATAACAAGCCTTTATACATTTCTGTTCACGGAAAAATAAAAGAGTAATCGCTTTAGTAATGAGGGGAGAAAAAAACAGAAGCGCAAAAAACAAAAATGGCTGAGTCGTGCAAGGGTTAAGGAACAGCAACTCTATTATAACACTTACTGTATACCTGCTCTGGCAGTTTGGTGTTTTATAGTGGGAGTGCAAAAATAAAAGCTACATTGAAATTTGCTGCAATCTTGTCCAGTAGCAACATACTGCTAAACTACAACATGAGACTACCATAGCAAACTACAAGAACAAGAAGGGGGGTGGCAATACAGGCACAGAAGCTTGAGTCAGGCAGAAGATATTGAATTTCTTTTGTTTCCCATTCTTCTCTTTTTTAATCACGCTAATGAGACTCCATATACATCTTCTGTTTTCCTGTGATTCAAGATATAAATAATGTAGAAGTAAATTTGTCTGAGGACATATCAGTTGGTGATATCAAGGTTCACCTCTGTTGGTCTCTTTCTTTTATATTAATGGATTACCTTTAATTACTTGGCTCTGTCTCTGCTATCAAGCACATGTTCATTTGAGATTAAAGGCATATTTTTCTGTTAGGCATGTTCAAAACCCTAAACATCCTGAAAGCTTTATTGTTACACATTCTGAACATACTAGAACACATTTATCAAAAACAGTGCAAACTTCACAATGTCTACTTTGCCTGATTCATGAATTGTGGTGCAAGTTCTACATGCATCTGGCGCCCCCTGCACTGCTCCAATGTTTTTTTTGTTGCACTTTTAACATAGGACATGCCACACAGTTCTACCGGACACTGCATGATAAATGTTGCGCATGGTCTGGCTGTGCTCCAGAACGCCACTTTATGTGCAGAATTTTGTATATTGGGTATATAGAATTTTGGGTCGTGTATAGTGCAGCCTCGAAACAAATATGTCACGGACACTTTATAAATGTACCAGCAGTTTGCACTAAAGAGAATGTGCAAAGTCAGACGAAAAACTGGTGCAGGGGCTTTAATAAATCTGGCCCGCTGTTTATGGTTATAAGTCACAAAGACACATTTTCTTGGTGGGGGGTCATTTCAATTGAATCTATTCTGTGTACAATAGACAAAGGTAGGTTTTCATAGGTTTTCTAACATTTTTAGATGTCCGGCTAACATGTAATAGAATTCTTCTCCCTCCATTGGCAGTGTATTCAGAGAAAAAGAAGCCAGATTTCCCTCTATGTGTCATATTCTTTGTTTTGTGATGGTGGTAAAGATATAAGCCAGCACATTGTAACTTGTATTGTTGTTAATACAATCTCCTAATGTATAGTACTGTAAGGATGAATAATGTGTAATGTCAGTTAAGTGCATACTGTAATAGCCAACGATTTACAGCGCATTACGATGAGAAGTGTAGCATATTTATCTTTTATTTCGTAGGTTTTATGTATAGAATATTAGTAAAATGAACAACATAAACTGGACAACTATTGGTTTAAATAAAAGGATGTCATTCTACAGCTGATATTTAAAGTAATTTTTAATAGTGAATATTAATGCCTTTAATTGTGTATTTCAATGTCTATGTTGCTACCATTCTGCTGCTACCACTCTGAAATGATTGAATCCTGCAGACAGTCACATGCCTCAGTACTGTTCAGGTAAAGCAAGTGATTGGTTGCATCTAGGGATGAGCAGACAGAAGCTCAAACAGTAACATCCCTGCTCATGCTGGCACTGATTATGGGTGTTATCTATTAAAAATGACCCTGGCAAACCCTCTAGTGGCATGTAAATTAATGTGGGGCAGGCGCGTTGGCTCTTACCTGCTGTGGCGCATGCACACCACCATTTTTGGATCGATCAGCGAACCCTGTGACCCTGACTTAGTTTACCAACTTTTTTCGTGCAATTTTAGCAAAGGGCGTGTGACACAATTCTGTCAAACTTTGCATGTTAAATCTGGCACACGGTCCGACTGAGCACCGGAACGTCCCCTAATTTTTTGTTGCATGAAGACTAGTTTAGCAGTGTCACAAAAGGGTCACGTCTGACACAAATGTGTCTCAGTTACTTCTTAAATACCTGTGCAAGCAGTTTGCACTAGAAAGAAAGTCTGACAGAAAACTGGCACATAGACCTTAGTAAATGTGCCCCATTATATTCTTCCACAAATCCTTTTTTTCTCCTGGACAATTTACAAACATTTTAAGATCATTGTTAAGGGACGGCATAGCTGTGCTTTGCTATAAAGGCCAATGATGGCTAAGCTGCAGTGGTTCAGCAAATTAAATTTTCCTTCCCTTTTTGTTTAAGACAACACTCAATAAATCATATTTCACAAGAGATAGGGAAACAGTAACAATGTGCTGCATTTGTTCGTATCTGCAAAGATCTTTACTGGTTTTCAAAAGCAATGTAATTAGAGAAACAATCCTTTCATGAGAAATGACTAAATACATTATATTGGTATAGATCTTTAGGTTTTTACAGGTGTTACTCAAAAAGGGTGACAGAGGTTAAGAGCTAAAAGACCATTTATTATGTAGCTTTACTTGAAAGCAAGGACATAAAACAAATCTATAAAACACATAAAACAGCATGAGAGCACAACAGCCAAGGAATAATAATGTAATCACACAAAGGAAATAACATTGCACAGGAATAATTATTGAATTGTATTAACACAATAACACAATATTGAATGGTTTCCAAATTCCCTAATTCCAGACATAACCAGATAAAGAGTGGTCAACATTTACTTGCCATTGACTGCAAACTTGTATAGGTTTTTATTTTACAAAAATATTTTTAAAAATATGAAATTAAATACACTTATCAATAGAATCTATTAGTAACCGATTTCTCAAAGTAGTTTTGTCCACAATTAACATTAATTACCCATCAATCACCTGGGGATATAACTAGGAAATGTAACAACTCACAAGTAAAAAGCTGCGCTATCTTTTGTTCCAATGTTTGGGTTCCCCACTAGAGATGAGCGAGTATACTCGTCCGAGCTTGATGCTCGTTCGAGTATTAAGGTACTCGAAACGGCTCGTTGCTCGGACGAGTATTTCCCCTGCTCGAGATCGAGCATTTAATTAAAAAAACACAGTGAAGAACAGGGAAGAATAGAATAAAAACAGTGAACACAGTGAACACAGGATTATTTAAGTGAAAAACACAGTGAAGAACACAGTGAAGAATAGATTACAGATGTTCGGCACATCTGCTTACTTGTCGGGAGATACGCGCAGAACAGTGCGAACAAAATACTATGTGAAGAACAATATATATGTGTGAGGAACACATTGAAGAACACGGTGAGCAGGACGGAGACACCGGGGAGCAGCACAGAGACACCGGGGAGCAGCAGCATGGAGACACCGGGTAGCAGCAGCACGGAGACACCGGGGAGCAGCAGCACGGAGACATCGGGGGAACAGCAGCACGGAGACACCGGGGAGCAGCAGCATGGAGACATCAGGGGAGCAGCAGCATGGAGATACTGGGGAGCAGCAGCACGGAGACATCGGGGGAACAGCAGCACGGAGACATCGAGGCAGGGGCAGAACGGAGACACTGGGGCGGCACGGAGACACTGGGGCAGCACAGAGACATCGGGCAGCACTGAGACATCGGGCAGCACGGAGACATTGGGGCAGGGGCAGAACGGAGACACTGAGGCAGCACGGAGACACTGAGGTAGCACGAACACATCGGGCAGCATGAACACATCGGCGCAGGGGCAGAACGGAGACACTGGGGCAGCACGGAGACACTGGGGTAGCACGAACACATCGGGCAGCATGGACACATCGGTGCAGGGGCAGAACAGAGACATTGGGGCAGCACGGAGACACTGGGGCAGCAAGGAGACATTGGGCAGCAGGGAGACATTGGGCAGCATGGAGACATCAGGGCAGGGGCAGAAAGATGACACTGGGGCAGCACGGAGACATCGGGGCAGCACGGAGACATCGGGGCAGCACGGAAACATTGGGCAGCAGGGAGACATCGGGCAGCATGGACACATCGGCGCAGGGGCAGAACGGAGACACTGGGGCAGCACGGAGACACTGAGGTAGCACGAACACATCAGGCAGCATGGACACATCGGTGCAGGGGCAGAACAGAGACACTGGGGCAGCACGGAGACACTGGGGCAGCAAGGAGACATTGGGCAGCAAGGAGACATTGGGCAGCAGGGAGACATTGGGCAGCATGGAGACATCGGGGCAGGGGCAGAACGATGACACTGGGGCAGCACGGAGACATCGGGGCAGCACGGAAACATTGGGCAGCAGGGAGACATCGGGGCAGGGGCAGAACGATGACACTGGGGCAGCACGGAGACACTGGGGCAGCACAGAGACATCGGGCAGCACGGAGACATCGGGCAGCACGGAGACATCGGGGCAGGGGCAGAACGGAGACACTTGGGCAGCACAGAGACACTGGGGCAGGGGCAGAATGGAGACACTGGGGCAGCACGGAGACACTGGGGCAGCACGGACACATCGGGCAGCAGGGAGACATCGAACAGCATGGAGACATCGGGGCAGGGGCAGAACGATGACACTGGGGCAGCACGGAGACACTGGGGCAGCATGGAGACACTGGGGCAGCACGGAGACATCGGGAAGCACGGAGACATCGGGCAGCACGGAGACATCGGGCAGCACGGAGACATCGAAGCAGGGGCAGAACGGAGACACTGGGGCAGCACGGAGACACTGAGGTAGCACGGACACATCGGGCAGCATGGACACATCGGCGCAGGGGCAGAATGGAGGCACTGGGGCAGCACGGAGACACTGGGGTAGCACGGAGACATCGGGGCAGGGGCAGAACGGAGACACTGGGGCAGCATGGAGACACTGGGGCAGCATGGACACATCGGGCAGCACGGAGACATCGGGCCAGGAGCAGAACAGAGACACTGGGGAGAAGCAACACGGAGACACCGGGGAGCAGCAGCATGGAGACACCGGGGAGCAGCAGCATGGAGACACCGGGGAGCAGCAGCACGGATCCCGGGATAGCTTATCTCCCGACAAGTACGCAGATGTTGCAGATGTTTGCATACATCTGCTAACTTATGAGAAGACATTCTTTTTCAATTAAATAACACATTTTATTCCCGAACCATGGTCCCTTTGAAAAATGCTCGAGTCTCCCATTGACTTCAATGGGGCTCGTTATTCGAGACGAGCACTTGAGCATCAGGAAAAGTTCATCTCGAATAACGAGCACTCGAGCATTTTAGTGCTCGCTCATGTCTATTCCCCACCCACACAAACGGTAATTGACAGTGGCGTAACTACCGCCGTAGCGGTTGCTACGGGGCCCGTGCTGCACATGGGCCCGGGAAGGACGGCAATACCAAAATGTATTACTGCCGTTCTCCCGGGCCCCGTCTGCTGTGCTGAACAGAGAGCTGCCCACTTGTGGTGGCCCGGACTCTCCTACCCACCCCAAACTCATGACCCGCCCTCCAGCCTGCCGGTACGTCCTCTTCCCTCTTCATCCTTCCTCCCTGCGGTCTTCCCTCCCACGCGCTTTCCGGCACGTTCCTCCCACCTGCAGGCCCGACATGTCCTCCCACTGTGCGGCAGTTCCCCCCACCTGCTGTCTGACACATTCACCCGCTGGCTGGAACTTCCATCCACTCGGCAGTTGGCAATATCTCCTGGTCTTCCCCCCGCCCACCGGTCGATGCGTCCTCCCGCCGGCCGGCACTGCCTTCCACTCATGGTCACGTTCCTCCCACCTGCTGGCCTCCGACTCGTCCTCTTGCCGCCCTGCACTTCCCCCCGCCAGCCGGCCGATGCATACTCCCTTCCCTACACAGCCTGCTGATTTTGAAGGAGGCACGACCAGCCCACCAGGACCAAAATTGTAAGTAATGTTATCTGTATTTGTTTATGTATATTTGTATATATGTGTATATGGTGTGTGTGTATGTGTCTGTATATATGTGTATATGGTGTGTGTATGTGTCTGTATATATGTGTATATGGTGTGTGTGTGTATATGTTTGTGTATATGGTGTGTGTGTGTGTGTATGTGTCTGTGTATATGGTGTGTGTGTATGTGTATGTGTCTGTATATATGTGTATATGGTGTGTGTGTGTATGTGTCTGTATATGTGTGTATGTGTCTGTATATATGTGTATATGGTGTGTATGTGTGTGTGTGTATGTGTCTGTATATGGTGTGTGTGTATGTGTCTGTATATATGTGTATATGGTGTGTGTGTGTGTATATGTGTATATCCTGTGTGTGTATGTGTCTGTATATATGTGTATATGGTGCATGTGTATATGTGTGTATGTGTGTGTGTATATGTGTATATGGTGTGTGTATGTGTCTGTATATATGTGTGTGTGTGTATGTGTCTGTATATATGTGTATATGGTGTGTGTGTGTGTCTGTATATATGTGTATATGCTGTGTGTGTCTGTATATATGTGTATATGGTGTGTGTGTGTGTGTGTGTGTATATATGTGTATATGGTGTGTGTGTGTCTGTATATATGTGTATATGGTGTGTGTGTGTGTGTGTCTGTATATATGTGTATATGGTGTGTGTGTCTGTATATATGTGTATATGGTGTGTGTGTGTGTCTGTATATATGTGTATATGGTGTGTGTGTGTGTGTCTGTATATATGTGTATATGGTGTGTGTGTGTCTGTATATATGTGTATATGGTGTGTGTGTATGTGTCTGTATATTTGTGTGTGTGTATGTGTCTGTATATATGTGTATATGGTGTGTGTGTGTGTGTGTCTGTATATATGTGTATATGGTGTGTGTGTGTGTGTCTGTATATATGTGTATATGGTGTGTGTGTATGTGTCTGTATATTTGTGTGTGTGTGTGTGTATGTGTCTGTATATATGTGTATATGGTGTGTGTGTGTGTGTCTGTATATATGTGTATATGGTGTGTGTGTGTATGTGTCTGTATTTATGTGTATATGGTGTGTGTATGTGTCTGTATTTATGTATATATGGTGTGTGTGTATGTGTCTGTATATATGTGTATATGGTGTGTGTATGTGTCTGTATATATGTGTGTGTGTGTATGTGTCTGTATATATGTGTATATGGTGTGTGTGTGTGTCTGTATATATGTGTATATGCTGTGTGTGTCTGTATATATGTGTATATGCTGTGTGTGTGTGTGTGTGTATATATGTATATGGTGTGTGTGTCTGTATATATGTGTATATGGTGTGTGTGTGTCTGTATATATGTGTATATGGTGTGTGTGTATGTGTCTGTATATATGTGTGTGTGTATGTGTGTATGTGTCTGTATATTTGTGTGTGTGTGTGTGTGTGTATGTGTCTGTATATATGTGTATATGGTGTGTGTGTGTGTGTGTATGTGTCTGTATTTATGTGTATATGGTGTGTGTGTGTCTGTATATATGTGTGTGTGTATGTGTGTATGTGTCTGTATATTTGTGTGTGTGTGTGTATGTGTCTGTATATATGTGTATATGGTGTGTGTGTGTATGTGTCTGCATATATGTGTATATATGTGTGTTTGTGTATGTGTCTGCATATATGTGTATATGGTGTGTGTGTGTGTGTATGTGTCTGCATTTATGTGTATATGGTGTGTGTGTGTGTTTGTGTATGTGTCTGCATATATGTGTATATGGTGTGTGTGTGTGTGTGTGTATGTGTCTGCATTTATGTGTATATGGTGTGTGTGTGTGTATGTGTCTGTATATATGTGTATATGGTGTGTGTGTATGTGTCTGCATATATGTGTATATGGTGTGTGTGTATGTGTCTGCATATATGTGTATATGGTGTGTGTGTGTGTGTGTGTGTGTATGTGTCTGTATTTATGTGTATATGGTGTGTGTGTGTATGTGTCTGTATATATGTGTATATGGTGTGTCTGTGTATATGTGTATATGGTGTGTGTGTATGTGTCTGTATATATGTGTTTATGGTGTGTGTATGTGTATATGGTGTGTGTGAATATGTGTATATGTGTGTGTCTGTATATATGTGTATATGTGTCTGTATATATGTGTATATCAGGGGGGTAACTACGGTGGTAGCAGTCATAGTAGCCACTATGTCAGTGTCAGGGGGCCCCGTCATCCTACCTGACATACTAAAGAGTGGAGGATGTGCACCATTATATACGTATTATGCTGCACATTGCACAGCATAACATGTATATAACATATTTGTGATGTATATATGCTCTATATGTGTGTATAAATGTGTGATTATAACTTGCATGTGTGAGTATGCAAATATGTATATTTCTTTAGTGAGAAGGGGGGCCCCATGCAGAAGCCTGCTATGGGGCCCTGCTTCTCCTAGTTACGCCACTGGTAATTGACAACTATTATATAATAACATATGGAAAGCTGTCTATTGCTGTGTGGGGGCAGGGCTTTCAGGACTCTCACAGTCTGTTCTAGGAGAGTGAGGATTTACTCTGCTTTTTTAGAAAGAAATTTAGGTTCAAATTATAAAAGCCCATACATAAATAACAGAGCTCAAAAATCATCTGACCTGTTTACTTTAATACTTCCATATTGTATTGCAAGAGGACAGACTTAAAGTGTAATCATCATTTGAGATATTTTTTATATTATATGTGGGGAGGATTTAGTGAACATTTTTATAATATACTTCATTAACAAAGTCTGCTTAGTTTGTAAGAAAAACAAGCTACTCCCTCTGATAAAGATAAGTGTTCCAGCCTGTAGAGTGTGTGTGTCTATGGAGGCTGCAAGAGCTCACATGTAATCTCCATGTGTTTGGTAAAACACCTCTGAGAAAGGAGGATTAATCCCTTCACTTTCAGCTTGATCTTTGAAATAATGCTCATACCATATTGCAGCCAGGGAGAGAGCAAACACACCTGGAGGAGGGGGAGGAAAAAGGACAACATGTTCCACTGTACATGTGCATATAGTGGGACAAGTCTTAGCATTCTGTTTTAAAGTAGGGTGGGTATCCTTCCAACATATCTTACTGTCCTGATAGCTGACAGATGTGTCAGCAATGTGTCTAATGATGCTTCAAAGAATAGATGTAGAACAAGTAACTATTTGGACCAACCACTCGCTAGAGGAGAAAGAAGAGCTGAGAAAAGTCACAAAGAAGTTAATCATGCTGTGAGTCTGAGACGACCTAAACCACTCATTTCTCGGATCCTGATATTTGTTATGAAATTAAGTCATGATGCTCTATTCTAGATAATCAAGGAATATAATAAACACCTTAGGACACATTTACTAAGAAAGTCGGAAACTTCACTAAAAGTGCTCTGCCCATGTATAATGCTGGGTACGACCAATTCATTAAGAAAGTGCGGCAGAAATCATGAATCTGTTGCTTGCCTGCACTCGCCCAACAGAGTTCACCAACTTTTTTGTGGTGCACTTTTAACATAGGGCTGGCAACCAACCTTACGTGTTAAATGCAGCGTTCAGTCGACTGAGTGGCAGAATGCCCCCTAATTTGTGTCGCATGGAGGCCAGCGCAGCTGCACCACAAAAGGTTGCGTGTGACACAATAGTGGCGCAGACACTTCTTAAATACCTGTGCAAGCAGTTTACACCTAAAAGAATGTGACCATCAGAAAACCAGCGCAAAGCCCTTAGTTAATGTGCACCCCCCCCTCCCCCCCTGACTTATGCTATTCTGGGAGCTGAGATTTGTTGTAATGGGAAGAGGTTTGGTTGGTGAATGACTGGTTCTGGTAGGCTACTTGCTCTTGATTGTTTGTTTTTTATTTCTATAATCTACTGCAATAGCAGTATTTGTAGGTTACTTGTAATTCATATTTTAGCCGAATTATGGCTGTATGTCGGAAAAGTTGGTCCTTGTGTAATCTGTGTGCAATCCATGTTTTGTGATTGAGCTAGGCTAGCCCATGCCACGGTCATGTGATTCTTTCCCAGCAACCAACCATAAAATCGGACAAAAAACCTAGTAAAACCCATTGACTTCTATGGGACTGTCTGAGCCAGAAACAAGGATTAGAATAGAACATGATGAGTTTTTCCTTACTGAAAATAGGCCTTGGACATGGTGCTAAGGAATCCTCAGCAGTGAGCATGAGTCCATAGAAATACATGTAGAAATACAGCCGCAAACAAAATGGCCATAGCACCTGAGGAAAAAAAAAACGATTGTGTGCAGGAGGACTTACTCTGTATGACTGGTACTATGTGAAATCCCACATTCACAAAATCCTCTTTGTTCTAATGTTATTTAAAGACATTATCAACCTCCATACAGGTAACTTGCAGTTACAGGTAGTATTACAGGCAAATGGCTAATGCTTACTTAGTAAATAGACATACTGGTGGTAAAATCCCTGTGACTCCTTATCAGAAGTTAAAACATAACCTCATTCTTTTTCTGCAATGAGTTTTGCTACAATATGTGGAGAGGATAATATTTTAATATGACTCATCCATTCATTCTGATTCTTGTTTCTGAGGCAATTACTGCAGCTTCACACTCACAAATCTGCTTATAAGCCTTGACGTTCATCATGCACCAATACTTTCTGCATTTGCATCATTTATTCTCCGGGCTGGAGAATTATGTCAGTATAATTACTGTGTTGTTTATTTATTAGATTTTCTAGTATTCGATGTAATGTCAAATCATATAAACACAGTAGCATAGATTTGAAAGGGTAGTGAATTATCAATATTTTATAATTAATATTTTCTTTCTCTAAGTAGTCATGAGCATAGTTATTATTACATAAGCTAAGATTAGATTTGACAATTGCAAACATAAGCCAACCAACATGGAAGCAAAATCAATACGTACATTTCCCTTGGGGCCACTATTTACTGTTCACAGCGCCATTTACTTAATGGAATGGCAGTTATGTTTGCAGAAACCTTGTAACTAGCATTTTTATGTTTTAACTAAAAGCAGCTTTCTCCATGAATAACAAAAATAACATGCTTGCTGTAGTTAATGGCAAAAATATTTTAAGCTGTCATGCATCAATAACTTATGTGCCGTAGAATAACAGGACAAAGCAACATTTCTGAAAGGAAGCACTTCAGCTGGCAAGCTTTGTTAACTTATCTTGCTTAATTTGAGTGAGATAATGCACTCATCCATAATTGTCTATTAAATAGGTTGAGCCTTTCTGCTTTTTCAAGACTTTTCTCCATTTCTGCTGACGCTGGTGCCATATTTTCCTAACATACAAGAGGCAGATCTCTGCTAGTGAGATGTTTAGTGCATCAGCTATATATTTGTAAAATGGCCCAGAAATGGCAATTGTTGGCCCAAAGGCACCAATAAGCAAGACATTCATGGTGCAGTAGTATTTAGTTCTAGTTAAAGAATTATATACCGAACTTGTGAGTCGGAATAAGATGATGAATAGCTTCTTCTTCATTGATGATCACTGACTACTTTATTTATACCCTAAAGAACCTCTCTACAAATCCATACTTTTCAGTGTGAGGTGATGATCTTTAAAAAAATATATTTTGGCATAGACTTAGGGCCGATTCTAGCCTATTTGCTACCTGAGACGAAAATTCAGATGCCCCCCCCCCCTTCCCGACGCTGTATACACATACCTATTTAAATGTTTATTTCCACATTCTTTGTATATAGACAATCACTTACACACATGACCCTATTTATCAATTGTTTACCTCCTTAGATCAGTATTTTCTCCCTCTCCAGGAGATGGAGGATACAGCTCACTCCAAGACCCGAGGTACAACACAGCCACCATCACCCTGCTCCCCCTTCTTCTCTGACCAGACCTGCAGTAATATCCTGCATTTACATGAAAAGGGGAGGAGGGCTCTGAACAGAGTATAAACAGGGGCAGAATAAGTGGCAGCTATTTGTCCTCACTTTTCCCCTAGTGGCCTGGTCTATAGAGTATTAAGGAGCCCCTGCCTGACTCCTGCTATCACACAGGGCTAGATACCGCTAAAAGCTCTTCTCTTTCACCGGGGACAGGAGAAGGTCACATGACCTTCTATGGCCAGTTAATCCCTTTTGAAACAGAAAGTATATTGGAAAATAGGGTAACTTTCATTTCACAAACATCATATCAATTATTTTCTGACAACCCCTTTAAGTCCATCAACTGGATTACTAAGCCCAGAATGGGAAGAAAGTAGTTTGTATGGAAACAGAAACTATTTTGTATGGAAACTGAAGGACAACAATACTTTGGCAGTTTAAGTCGTTACCATATTTGCCTGCGTGAAGAACAGCAGGAAAGAAGACTGAATCATCATCTTATCATCTAATTATTATCAGTAGGAGTTTATGTCCCCTATCCTCATGAAGAACTTGCTTGATCTTTTTCATGTGGTTTTTATCTTGTAGAGAGTGATATGGCCTGTACAAGTGACATAAAGCTCCCCACAATTCAAGTAAATAAAGCACATCACCTAAGCCCAATTCACATTGTTTTCATGAAAGGACCCCAGTCTCTACAGAGATAAAAGTGCCAACAAAGGAACAGTTGGGAGATTGACATTTGGATCTACTGAATAGAAAACATAAAACCTTTGCTTTTAAAAAACTTAGTATTGGTTAAAGGGGTTTTCCCACAAACAAAAGTTAGGTGATGAGAGTGATAAGACCCCCACAGATCATGAAGAAGAGGGGTCCGATGGGGTCCCACGTACCTCCGTTGGACCCCACAACGCTCTGTCAGACTAATGGAGCAGACAGCCGCCCGTGACCGTTCTGCTCCATTAATCTCTATGGAGTGGATGGAGGTTGCCGAGCGTGGTTTTCCTTTAATGGAGTGGGACCATGCAGATTGTTCTTGGGAAATCCAGCAGTTGAAATAACAAATGTGTAATTTGTGGAAGAATCTTTTTGAATCAGTATAAAGAGAATCTAAAAAATATGAAGGAATTGGTATAAATGACTTTTAGACCATAAAAAAACAGGACACAAAAACAGTCTATGAGTAAGAACAATAACATTTCTGCTAACATCCTTAAACAAGAATTATTTGATAGACATTAAATAATGTTTTAGAATTAGCAATGATCAGACCCCGAACCACAATGTTTGGGTTCCTACCGTGTTATCATTTACATGCCACTGGCATGCATGCCACCACTTTCCCAATGATTGTAACTCCCCAAGATGTCACAGGGATTAACAAAATCAATGACAAAATGGTGGCGTGCATGCGCCGCCAGCAATTGCATGCTGTGGGTGACTGTGCCCCTGATGTAAAGGATAACACCGCAATAAGTTCAAGCAGTTGGCTGACTGGACCCATTTAAAGGCTTAACACCAGCTCTCATTGCAAGCACCAATCTGCTCTGGGTTCGGACAATCCTTCCAGACCCGAATACTGATGGGACTGTTCATAGCTATTCAGAATTTATCTTATTTATTTATTCTTATCTATGTCAACAGGCAATGATTGAGATGTAATTAAATTAAAATGAAATATTCAAAGAATACGAATGACTAAGACTTTACTTAGGAGGTGTTCTTTTAGACATCTTTTTGCCTGCAAAACAAAATCTTTCTCACAGAAGCAGAAGTCATGGGACAAGTTAAGGGAGTTTGAAAAGTGTTTTTTTTGCATGTGGATGGAATTTGTATTACCCAATTCACATTGTTGGCACTGTAAACAACTGCAGGTTGTTAGTAATATCTTAAATTATTACACAGTAATGTGTACTCATGAAGCAGGAATTGGACTTTGTACAGAAACATTTTCCCAAATATTATGTTCCCCATCACTACTTGATGGGATCTGCCATCCTTATGTAAGGACTGTTTATGACAGACTGTATTCTGCACACAAAACAATTTGAAAAATACTACAATCTTATTCTGCTAACAGAATTTGGGAGTTCAACAACCTTTGGCCCTGTATAGAGTCATTTATATATAAAGGAGAATAGTTTTACTGGCAGATTCTTTTGTGGAAGGCGCTGTGTTAGTTTAGAAGGATATCTCACTCTTGGCCAATATTGCTAATGATATCCACCTAGAAGCTAGAAGAAACAGCCTGTCCATATAAACAAGGTGCAAATTTGTTTGGCCTTTAATATATTCTGCTTTCTACTGGTTAACTCTGTTTCTGAATTTATTCTTTTGTAGATCTGTGAGCTTTCTTATGGAAATGAAGCTTTTTAGAAGATTTGTACTCATTTTCAAACACTGTTACATTCATTCAAGTATGCCATTATACAGAGGCAGCTGGCTTTTATCTAGTGATATTTACTTCAAAAAGCAAAGTTAAATGGTATCATAGATTAATTCTTAGGGCACCGGAAGACCCTTTTTTAAGAGTAGAAAGAGATTTTGTAATTACTTAGGCTACAGCAATAAAATCACTGAACATGTGTACTGTAAGATTCATCATATCACGTGCCACAACACAGAGCAGCAATAAAAAAAAAAACAAGTTATAAAAATCAAACATGGGAACATGACATCCTTGTCACAAATATGCATTACAGCTTTTCAGTAATTTACAGCTCTACATAACATGCTTTCTTGAGTACTATTTTTTTCATTCAGGAAGCAATGAAACTTCAAAAAGGGCATTATCCTCTGCAATTTCTTACATAAATCAAACTGGAAATAAGACACATTTTACAATTCAATTTAAGATCCCACTGAGACAATAATGTTGCAAGCTGTGCATTTTGCAAAGTAATATAGTAATGTCTAGTTTGCATTTTTGAAAAACCAAATTAATCACACTTTATTGAATATGTTCAAGCAAACCTAAAATCATTTATTATTAAAAATCTGTTGCAACAAATATAAACTATATTTTATACATAAAGGACAAACTCATTTATTCATTAGGATAAAATGTTTAGAGGTTGCATTTGAGAAGAACATGGAATGACAATGGGGATGTGGATCATACGCACATTTGCATATGTATTACAGACAATAAAAAGTAACAATTAGCATACTTTGCAACAGACTTTTTTACTTGGATTTAAAGGGACATGCGAAAAGAAGATCCATATCTGCTGTACCCTTGAAGAGATATTTTTTACTTCAAGAAATGCATTATATTGGAAAAAGACTAAAATGTCAAATTAATACCTATTATCAAAACAAGTAAGGGAGTGTTAGACTCCCTATTAGCTAGGCTGACTGATATTGATGAGTCAGCAATGGATCAGAGCTTATGAGACTTATCAGATGATGAATTATTATTTACAGCATAATATATATATATATACAGGCTGTCCCCGGGTTACGTACAAGATAGGGTCCGGAGTTTTGTTCTTAAGTTGAATTTGTATGTAAGTCGAAATTGTATATTTTATAATTGTAGATCCAGAAAAAAAATTTTTTTGCCCCAGTGACAATTGGAGTTTAAACATTTTTTGCTGTAATGGGACCAAGGATTATCAATAAAGCTTCATTACAGACACCTCACAGCTGATTTTTGCAATCTGGGACTATAGTAAAGCATTCACCAGAGGTCAGAGGGGTCTGTCTGTAACTATGGGTTGTATATATATATTTATTTATTTATATTTAGAAATACCTCTTTCCAGAACGACACCTCCCATCACCATTGCCACCTGTTGGTATAAAGAGACTCAGCAGTGATATTGTGTTGACATTGAGCACCCACTACAGCATGGAGATGTTGCCTGGAGGGGTTGCACAATGATAATAATAATAATAATAATCTTTATTTATGAAGCGTCATCAAATTCCATAGAGCTTTACAGTTTATGGGGAACATATACAAATATACAATTGGCAAAGAGCTTGCAGTCTGTGAGGATGAAGTGGTGACACAATGGGCATAAGAATTAGTATAATGGTCCAGCCATTCTTCATGAGGGAAAGGATAAATATATATATATATATATATATATATATATATATATATATATATATAAATAATTTAATAAATAAAGATGCCACTGCTTGGAACAGTCATCAGTTGCTATCTAATATATTGAGTCCAAGGTTAATGGGACTGCAGGGAAGCCTGTAGCTTGTACCTGGTGCATGCCTGATGACAGACGGCAGGAGTACACAGAGTGGGTTAGTAAAAAGAGAAAAAGAGAGTTGAAAATAGGGACATTAGGGAATGTGATAGGCATTCCTAGAGAGAAGAGTTTTGAAAGCATATTTGAAACTTTGGAGCTTGGGTGTTAGTATCATAGACCAGGGTAGAGGATTCCAGAGAAATGGTGCAGCTCAGGGGAAATACTAGGAATGTGAGTTAAAAATAAGGAAAGATAATAATCTGATATCACAGGCAGATCGAAGAGCAAGAGTTGGATGATAGACTGAGATGAGAGAGTAAAGGTAGGTGCAGCATTAATGTAATGCTTTGTGGATAAGGGTGATTAATTTAAACTGTGCACAAAAGGAGAGGGGCAACCAGTGCAGTGACTGGCATAGATGGAGGCATCCATGTAGCCTTCAGTAGACAAGAGTGAATGAGAGTGACAATTGACATTTTAGAGCTTTCCATTGTAACAAATGGTTGGATGGTTTGACTTTATTGCTGAACCTCTGTTTAACAGCATAGGCCATTGACAATGGGTGGTGGCTGCCTATAGTGGAGGTAAGGATAGAGCTAAATATTGGTTCTTTTGTTGTTAACGTTACACAAGGCCATTTATTTAACATTCCCATCAACTACTTTAAGTTCTGCTTTCTAAGTTAAAATTGACATCTGTATTGCGTTGTAAAGTATTGTGAAAACCACTAACATAAAATGACGCAGGTATTAAAGCAAATGAAATCTGAACTCCTGCTGTGTATGGAATTACTGTACAACATGGCCTCATTGACTTGAACAAAGCTGTACTGCCCATGGAGTTTTGTTTACGTCATCATCAGTTTTCAGTGGTTGGACCTCCACTGAATATGAAGTGGCAGTACTTCAAAATACTATATCGATATATAAGTGTATATAATATATCAATATATTTTTTCCACTTCTTATCAAAAGAAAAAAAATGTCAAAGCATATAGTTATCAACTAAAAATTTGTTTATAAATAGCTTCTTATATATAGTAAGTTTTTGGAGCACATGTATCTAATTTTTGGCTTGGCTCTTTCTTCTTTATTTGCAACTTTTTATGTGGCATGGACACAATTGCGATTTTTTTTGTCAGCCTAAGACAATCTGTCTTCAAAGTTTATTTCCTGAAACATGATTCCAGATATGATTACAACTGTTTAAAAAAGATTTTAAAAGTCACAAATTTTGGTGCAAATCCACAACTGCCCTCTATCAGGTGTTGAAAATAGTTTACAGATGTTTGTGGCTTTTTAGAGACTTTTTACGACTTTTGTAAAAAAGAAATTGCAATTTCACTACCGATCTTAGCTTTTCAAACACCAGATGCATAAAAAGGAAAAACCATTATGATACAGTATATTTTTAACCAGCAAAAAAGCCAACCAAAAAAAAAGTAGGCGCACAAAGCCAGACATGAGATACTTGTGCTCCTTTGTGTCTTTCTTCTCATCCATGTGTTTACATATATCATTTAAAGTTACATGTCTCCAAATCACTCAATGTAATGAGGATCAAACATGGAATGTGTAATCCTGTCCAGAAATAAATAAACATTTATTATGATAGCAAAAATAAATTAACAAGAGACACCTAGACTTACTCTAGGACTAGATGTCTAGACTAGACTGACATTATTGTAATGTAACAAGACTATTTTAAGTAAAGGATATATGTAGAATCCATGATCTTCTTAATGGATATTTAAAACATCCTAAATTCCCAATGTATATTCATTTCTACAGGGAACAGTGATGGTTCTTGGGAGAAAGAAAAACTTCAGTCTCTCCCTACCCAAGGATCACAAACCTCTGTTAACCATGCCTTGCCTGGACAGCATAACCTTCCAGTAACCCATCCTCTCAACTCTCTACAACAGAATCACCTTCTGCCAAATGGTAGGACACGCTGCCATTCATCCCTCATAAGGCGACAAATAATCTCAGGTGCTTTACTGGAAACTTTAAAAAAAATTATTAAGAATATTTTTAATTGATATGAAATGATATTACACACCACAAGATTACTGGAATTGCTGGGCTTCTAGTGATGCAAGTGCCAAGGTGTGGGGCAGAATCATTAAACAATTGCTTCCCTCTGCCCCCCCCCCCTATGATTTTGCAAGGGTTTTGTAGCATGATAGTACACTAGTTCCACACCACAAAATGGTATGTAAGCTGACTGCTTGTGGCTCATTCATGAAATGTTGATATTTTGGGATGGGATTGTGAAAGTAAATGGGTGCATCCTTATGCAAATCCAGTATGGTTTCTTACTTACATAATGATGTATGTCCAAAAACTTATATTTATGAGAAATCAAGATATTATAGAACCTTTAATCTGCCAATTAAATAATTGGTTATATAAAAAAAATCTAACATTGCGTATTCTGTTCTTTGCATAACATCTCTGATTTAAAACTTGCATATCCTACATAAATCTACAAGTATCATACACATTTACTGTAATAGCAGGAGGCACAGGTTGTTATTAGTTGGCTACAATACTCTACTGGAGAGAAGAAGACGTTTGCACATAAGCACTGGAACAGGGATATATCGGGGGTTATTTATTATGCATCAGGCGCTTGTGTGTGTGAACTGCTTATGCAGTAACATAGTCACAAATAAGTAAGCATACTACCTGTTAGGATTGTTTATGACATGGTGTTTGTCTTCAACCCTGATGTTGCTTCACCAGTTACTGTGTCCCGGGCTATGAACTTACTTTTTGTTTATTATCTATGCACTTTTTTATTTTGTAGGAATTTATTTTCATACTTTATATTAGTGGCTTGATTGGCTGTTTCCATAAAATGAAAAATCAGCAGCAGTCCTTTGGATGCGGGGATAGCTGTCTCGCCTCTTCTTGTAGTGGAGTGAATTTTGCAGTTTCTACGTATGAGCTGTGTAGTATTGTTATAAAGGAGGACATGGCAGAGCTCCATGCTTGGCGTGTAGATAGCAATTACTGGTGTTCAATATTAATTCAGATTATTTCAGGGCTTGTATGCTAGTATACAGAAGATATATGTCCCCCATAGAATTAATTAGATATTTTTTTTATTATATGTATTTCTTTACCTGTGGAGAAATCCTTTTTATTATAACTTGCTTTTAGTCCCCAAATTTTTAAATGTATTTTTATCCATTTATTTATATAGACATATTTTTTAGTTATTAATACTGATGCAATATTTTGTATTAGGGTATGCTAACTTGTATTAGCCCAACAAGGAATATATAGAAGCTTTTTGCAAGGCATATTTCTTGTCGATCAATTCCGTTAAAGTTAGGATGCGTTGCACCCCCTGTTTAGGGGCTATTCACTCCATTATTTTTGTATAAATCTGACATGAAAATCAGAATAAACCTCTCCTGTGTTAGGGGAAGTAAGATTACCAAAATTATTAATATATTCTGGCAAATGCCAGAATAATTAAGGCACTTACTTATGTGCAAAGTCAAATGTTTACAAACGCTAAGATTACTATACCTCTAAACAATTGAGACAGCCTATATAATGATGTCATGTCTTTGGAACTTTATTGGCAAAATCTGAGTTAATTACAGATACACATATGAATCTATTTGAAGACACACCTGAGAAACACTGCTACTTTTTTGTAAGTCATGGAAAATGATCAGCAATGATTTCAGGAAGAGAATTGTGATTCATCCTTGTGTGCAATTTCCAAAAACTTGAAGGTGACTTGTTCATCTGTGCAAACAATTTTAGGCAAGTACAACCAGGATGGGAATGTCCAGTCATCATACCAATCAGGAAGGAGACAGGTTCTGTATCCCAGAGATGGAGGTGCCTTGTCCAAAAATACGCATATCAACCAAGAACAAAAAAAAGGACTCTGTGAAGATGCTCGCTGAAGCTAGTAAGAGTGTGTCATTATCCACAGTGAAACAAGTATTGTATCAACATTGGCTGAAAGGCTACTATGTCAGGAAGAAGCCATTACTCCAAAGAAACATTTAAAAACCAGACTAATATTTGCAAATGAAGGGAGAAGCTTGCAAGCCTGAGAAAACCACCTCGACTTTGAATCATACAGATGGCAGCATCATATTGTGAGGTTGTTTTGCTGCAGGATGGACTGGTGCAATTCACAAATTAGATGCATCATGAGGAAAGAACATTATGTGGCAATACTGAAGCAACATCTCAAGACATCAGCCAGGATGTTAAAGCTTGGGCATAAATCACTGTTCCAAATGGACAATGACCTGAAGCATACCGCCAAACTGGTTACAAAGTATAACAAAGTAAATGTTTTGGAGTGGCCATCACAAAGCCCTGATCTCAGTCCCTTTGGAAACTTATAAGCAGAGCTGGAAAGGCAGCTGCAAGCAAGGCAGCCTACAAAAATAGCTCAGTTACACCAGTTCTGTCTGAAGAAATGGCCCCAAATTCCTACTAACTATTGTGAGAAGCTTGTGGAAGGATATCCAAAATGTTTGACTCAAGTTATACTGTTTAAGAGCAATAGTACCAAATACTAATGATATGTATGTAAACTTTTGTCTTTGCAGAAAGTAATAATGGCATTCAGCAAATAAAAATTTTGGTATAGATTTTTGGAACCCTAATTGACTTAAAACTGGAAAGGTTTATTATGATTTCATGATTTTATGATTTCATATAGTGTATGTAAACTTCTGGTTTCAGCTATATGTTGAATTCAGTTTATATTATATTTTTTCTGTGGGGGTCATTGCTTTTCTAGCTTGTTGCTCACCACAGTACAGAATATCAATGGGGACTAAGCAACAAGAAGTTTTAATTACCTAATTTTCAGGAACCATTGTAAAAACAATAAAGTAAAAGGAATTGCCCAAATGTTGATACAAATTGTTGCAATGTTTGATATTTATCCATATTTTATGAGGCTACTAGGTAGCCCATCAGGACAATCACAAATAAAATCTTATTCCCTTGGCATTGTTAACAGAAAATAGGTTCTTCTTAATAATTTCTGGTGTTTAGAATTTTTAGGAGAACAGTGTCAACTGGTAAGATAATGTTCCACATGCATTGTTTTTTCTTTGCTTTAGAAAGAAAGTAAACTAAGGATTCAAGTAGCAGGTTAATATATCAATATAATGTTTTATATTGTAGTGTAATTAATTTTTTATCTGAATTTATAGGTCTGGAACTTCCCTTTATGATGATGCCCCATCCACTTATTCCTGTAAGCCTACCTCCAGCCTCTGTTACCATGGCCATGAGCCAGATGAACCACCTCAGTACCATTGCAAACATGGCTGCAGCTGCACAAGTACAAAGTCCACCATCCAGGGTTGAAACATCTGTAATAAAGGTAACCTTATGAAAGCTATTAGAATGGTTTGATATTGTTTTTTTGGGGGGTTTTCAAAATTTAGTCTGATATATCCTTCTCTTCAGTAAATGATACCACATTTTATGCAACACCTACAATGTTATTGAACCACACAGGAAATATACAGTTAGTGGTAGAGCAATGTTGCCTAGACATTTTGTAGTGGTGAGCACCCATAAATCATTATAAATCTAGTGGTATATGTCATATAAATTCTAATGCAATTCTAATTCATGCAAAATATCTAGAAGTAAATAATTTTGTAGTTATGCCCTCAAACCACCCTAGTTTCTACAATCGCTAAAGGTCTACAAGTATATTTTTCTTATACACCATAAAATTTAACCTTTATTTCTTATAAGAATTTGCCTTTTGAAATCAAGATGGTGTAAATTCAGCAGTAATTGTCAGGCATTCTGATCACCTTCCTACAGCCCTATTTAATTGTATCATTCTTTAGTATGGATGATGTAGAACTAGTAGCAATGCTAACAAAAAAGTTCTTCCTTCAATTATAGCAATTTAGTAAATAAACCTTACTTACTTTGGCTTCTCTTCCTCATGCTACTCTGTTCAAAAAAGAATAACAAATGCACAACACCTTTAATTCAACTGATAGGGCCATGGTTTCCACAGATCCATGTGCCATGCCACAAAACTCAGATGAGGCCCTATTGCTGTCCACATTTGCAGCTCAGCAGTCTTTATTGCTGTCATCGCCATGCGAGTGGTCTTCACATCCTGATAACACATGGGCCACTGATCCATTGTTTGTAGCCTGTAAAGCACACATGTTCATGTTCCGGTAGCATTAAATGGTTTATAAGATGATATATGTAAGTATAGATCCCAGAAATCTGTATGTCCTCTACGGCTCCATGAACATAACATATGTTTGCAAAAGAAAAAGCACCATAAAAATCAAGAGACACTAACTCATAGATCCAGGCACTGTGTAATAACTTTTTATATGTTTTATCCATGGCCTCCTTCCTTCTAAAATGTTTTATCCATGGCCTTAAAGGCTCTGGGGGGGGGGGGGCTTCAGGATGTTACAATGAGCAGAACATGTCTCACCCAACACTGTTCTCTCTTTCCTGTTTCTGCCTGTTTAATTGAGCAATAAGTGAAGGGGGAGGTGAAACCTGCTTTGTTCATTGTAACAGCTGGTGAAGCTACTCAGGGGCTCTAAAAAACACCCACCAGAGTCCTTCAGATTCATTAGTATTACTTTAAAAGTTGATTTTAGAAGGAAGGAGACCATGGATAGCAAATGTAAGAAGATTACCTCAGTCATTGTAGTTGGCTCTGTGAGTAAGTGCCCCTAATTAACCCCTTAAGGACGCAGCCATTTTGTAGCTTAAGGCTCAGCCCGATTTTTTGGATTCTGACTTGCGTCTCTTTATACGGTTATAACTTTTGAACACTGTTACTTATCAAAGCGATTCTGAGATTGTTTTTTCCCCACATGTAGTACTTCATTTTAGTGGTAAATTTTGGCAGATAAGTTTTGCATTTATTTACAAAAAAAAAGAAAATATGATAAATTTTTGGAAAAATTTGCCATTTTCGAAATTCAAAATCATTGCGTTTTCAGGCAGATCGATTTACCATCTAAATAAGTTGCTGAATAACATTTCCCATTTGTCTACTTTACATTTTCATAATTTCTGAAATGTCTGGATAATTTATTTTGATGTCACGCGGCTTGCAAATAGAATATCGCTTTTCCGGATTTTCAGAATTGACTATTTTGGGGATAAATACAGTTTGGAATAAAATTTTACATATTTAGCATCAAAACCCCCTATATAACCAACCCATTTTCAAATCTGCACCCCTCAAGCTATCAGAAACAGCTTTTACGAAGATTGTTAACCCCTTGAGATCTTCATAGTAATTGAATCAAAATGGAGGTGAAATTTAGAATGGTCATATTGTTCCCTTATACGTTCATTTAGCCCTAAAATTTACACATTTCCAAAAGATAAAAAGAGAAAACCCACCATACAATTTGTTCTGCAATTTCTCCTGAGTACAAAGACCCCCCACATGTGGCTGTGACTTGTGTTATGGGGGCACAGCGAGGTGCAGAAGGGAAGGAGGGCGCTGCAGCTGCCAGGATTTTAGTTTCCTCATTGGCCCCTTTTGAAGGCTATAAAATTTTCGCTTTTTCGTTATTGGGGCCATGTGATGCCATTTTTTTTGCGGGATGAGATGCTTTTTCCAATGTTACCATTTTGGGGTTTGTATCACCTATTGTTGAAAATTTAGGAACGTTTTTTGAGGACAGGAGTAGAAAAGCATCAATTCTGTACTGGATTTTTTACTTCTTTTTTTTTGGTGTTTACCGTATAGACTAATAATCCTGTTATCTTTATTCTATGGGTCGATACGATAACGGGGATACCAAACATGAATATATTTTCTTACGTTTTACTAAATTTGTCAAACAAAACCCTAATGTGGGGAAAAATCTATCATTTATGTATTGCCGTCTTCCAAGTGGCATAACGTTGTTACTTTTTTGGCTACGGAGCTGGTTGATGGCTTATTTTTTGCGGGACATGTTGTACTTTGCACCAGTATCATGTCGCAGTACATATGGTTTTTTGATCACATTTTATAGCATTTTTTGTGGGATTGAAAAGGTAAAAATCATAATTTTTGGAGGGTTTATAACAGTTTTTTTTTACGGCGTTTATCGTGCGGGTTCAATAATGATTTACTTTTATTCTACGGGTTGTTACGGACGCGGTGATACTATATATGTGGGGTTTGTGTTATGATTTAGACTTTTTTTTGAGTTATATGTCTCTTTATATGTTTTGGGGGTTTGGGGCATTTTTAGTGATTTATGACTTTATTTTTTTATTGAATAACTTTTTTTTTTACTTTTTCACTTTTATACCATGGGACATGAAGAAGCAATCATCTGATTGCTTCTTCATGATAATATTCTGCAATACTCATGTATTGCAGAGTATTATCAGTGTCAGCCTATACACTTGCATAGGCTGGCACTGTGCCAGTAAGATGACGTCACAGACGCCATCTTACTGGCAATTCTTGCAGGTAACTCTGGGGTCCAGATCGGACCCCAGAGTTACTATAGCAACGATCGGCGCACCCCGAAAACGGTTCGGGGGGGCCGATCGTGGGGGAAAGATCCCCCAGATACATGTTAGATGCCGCGGTCGCGCTGACCGCGGCATTTAACGGGTTAAGCACCCGCGATCGGAGACAACTCCGATCGCGGGTGTTACACTGGGGTGCCGGCTATTAGTTACAGCCGGCACCCCGTCTTTCCCGATGCCGGTTCGGCTCAGATCTTGAGCTGAACCGGCATCAGCTCAGCGTCCGATATATCGGACGCTGAGCGCTAAGTCACTGCGCTCAGCGTCCGATATATCGGACGCTGAGCGTTAAGAGGTTAATCATGATGGATTTTGATGGTAGATTTCCTTTACAAATAGATAAACAAAACAGAAAATAGAAGTTGTTTTTGTGCTGTTTTGTGTAAAAAAAATCCAGGCCTAAACAATTATTTTAAATACTAAACTGGAATTGTCTACAGTATAATCCTTTTCTATTTTGTCAAGACACTGCTTGAAGAGACTTTGAATAGACATGAATGCATTGTGTGCGATTATAAAGATTTGTATAAGATTGCTACCAGAAAAGATGAATAAATAAAAAGGTTACTTTTATTGTCCAAATGGAAGATATTATTCAGATTATAGCGATTATAAATAGCTTGAAAATCATACTAAGAAAGTAGTACCTTAGGTCAACCTGTCTGAAATTACATTTTGAGAACTATACATGGTTTTATGGGTTGTATTATGTAGCTTCCTTGGCCTCATGCTGAGAGATTTTTTTTGAATCTGCCCTTTCTGAAATGAGATGAGCATTAGATGTCCTTTTGTAATAGAATGTTTAGATATATGAGATGGGTGAATGGCAGAGGAGCTGTAACAGGCTGGGATAGCCAAGCTTGACAGCCATGAATCACTCTTTGTATGATTGCCATGACCTGTACATGCTGAAGACATGGAGGGGAATATTTTCATGCATTTTACAATGTTTTATTTTGTTGCAATTGAAAGGATTACGCCAAATATAACTCCATATATTTTATGACCTTATTTGCCATAAAAATCGAAAAATCTACAAAATAGCCCCATAAAACACTGCAGTCTATTCTCTCAGCAGCAAGTCGACTGATATTTCAGGGCTACCTAATAAATATTGAATGTATTTAAAAGCCAGTATAAAGCACATGATTTGCATAATGACTTAAAGCTAAGTCCGGGAAATATAAACGTTTTTCTTTTTAAATTTGTACTTTTAAAAAATGTAATAATATTTTTAGATAATATTAAATAAATACTAATAACTCATAATACACATACATAGAATTCTCATTTTCTAAATGCCATGCCTATAACATAAATTCATTCAGTTTTCTGTTTTTGTTACATTTAGGAACGGGTTCCAGATAGTCCATCTCCTGCACCGTCTCTGGAAGATGGCCGAAGACCGGGTAGCCACCCTTCATCTCACAGAAGCAGTAGTGTCTCTAGTTCTCCAGCACGGACAGAAAGTTCATCGGATAGAATTCGTATGTCATATACTTCTATACATTTCCAAAGTAAACAAGCAATCTTATTCATTTTACATTAAGAGCTACAAAGGGAATCTTTAAATTGTCCTCTACAATTAGATTGCATGACCATCTGTCTTCGGTTTCTTGCTAGCATACATTTTGTAGGTCAATGAGAGGAGTATAAGGCAGAATCAGTTACTATATAAAGGGGGTTATTTATTTTAGGCTTTTCTTTTTTTCTCATGTATGCAACATTTTTTGGCCCATGTGTATATTTGCTCCCAAATTTTCAACTTTCCCACTTCCTAGCAAAATTAGATGCACAAGAATTTTTCAGTGTTGCCCCTGATATATCTTTAAAATCCACATGTGGGGGGCGTATAAAATTGGTGCAGTTTTGGTGCAAATCATGGTTAAAATGTCACAAATAAACTCTAGTCTCGAACTTTAGAGGGGGTTGCAACTTTCTAATTAAAAGTTGCTAAATCCCCACACACTCAGCTGCCTGATATATAAACCTTTAAGATAAATCAAACAAGTCCAAAACCCAGAATAACCAAAGAAAGACACACACAAATGTCCTGATGAAAGATAAATGACCCCCATCATTTTTAGCCACTGAGGTCCCGTAGCAGCTTTTTCTTTAAAGGGAACCTGTCACCAGGAGACCCATTTTTAGCACTCCCCCAGTCCCCACAGAGCATAGTACATACACTGCCAAAGTGTTTTTGTATTAAAAATTGGTTCTACAGAAAAAAGGATATGTTATATTGTACCTTTCATTAGCATCTGCTGTGTGACTAGGCAGTTGCCTATTGGGAGGCGCTGGAAAGGAGCAGTTCTCCCCCACCCTTGGGAAACAGCTACTCCATGTGACCTTTTCAAATATATGAAAACACCCATCACTTGGCTTAGCGACGCCCCTGCTCCTCTACAGCCAATCCCGAGTGTGGGAAGGTATTCATATATTTGAAAAGGTCAGATGTTTCCCAAGGGTGGGGGGGGGGAACTGCTCCTTTCCAGCCCCTCCCAATTGGCACCTGCCTAGTCACACAGCATATGCTAATGAAGGGTACAATAAAACATATCTTTTTTTCTGTAAAACCTATTTTTTATACAAAAACATTTTGGCAGTGTATGTACTATGCTCTGTGGGGACTGGGGGAGTGCTAAAAATGGGTCTCCTGGTGACAGGTTTCCTTTAACTAATGGTTTGGAGTATTAAAAACAATCACTTACATAGACATTTTCTATTTACATAAATTTTGACTGTACCTTTACATAGTTGTTAGGCAAAGGACAATGATCTCCAAAGTATATTTATTCATTAAACATGAAGCTTTTGGTTAAGGACACTGCCCTTTTGTGACATCTACTGTATTGGTGTCCTCAGGTGCCTATACAATTTAAAGGTGTGACAGAGCAGGAAGTAATAAGTTACTGCTTAAATTGTCGCATCGTCACTTTGGTTGTAGTTTGGGCACTCGGTGTCTAAATGGTTTGCCATCACTGGACTAGACCAATGCAGAGGTTGTTGAATTATTGCAACATTTCTTAATGTCATATATGTCATCATTGTATGATAATGAGATGATACTATCAACGACATATTGGACTATTTGCATGATGTTTCATTGAAGCCTGTGTGTTGTTAAGAATTACTGAAAAAAAGGCTACTTCAAAAGTGTTATCACTGCCACTAGAGAAAGATACATGTAAAGATATGCAAAGATACATGTAAAATTGTAGTGAAGGTAAGGGCTGTGTTTGTAAGTTATTAACTCCATTTATTGTTATGCATTTCATGTGTAGACAGAAAGTCAGGTTTTAATTTTTTTTCTTTACAGAGGATTGATTTGATTGACATAGGAAAACATAGAGACAGTGGGGCACATTTATAAAAAACAGTACAGTCAGCACTAAGTACAGTTTACCTGGTTATAGTGCCGAGTGCGCTAGATTCAGGATTCCTGGCACCCGTTCTTTATGAATTTGGCGCCTCTGCACTGCACTGACAGAGTGCACCAACTTTTTTTTTTGTGCACCTCTAACATAGGGTGTGTAACACATCTCTGGTTCTGAGCACCGGAACGCCCCCTTCAGTGCAGAAATTTGTGTTGCAAGAAGAATAGTGCAGCTGTGCCATAAAATGGTCACATGCAACACAAATGTGGCACAGACACTTCTTAAAAGCCTGTGCAAGCAGTTCGCTCCTAAAATAAAATGCAAAGTCCGACAGAAAACTGACGCACATAGCTTAGTAAATGTGCCCCACTGACTTCCTGTTACACATTGGGGGGGATTTATCAATTTGTCCCAGGTTCCGTCAGTTTAGTGGAGGAAAACCCAAGTCTGTCTGCGCCAGATTTATCACTGTGTTAATGAATCTGGTGCAGGATAAGACTGTTGGTTTCCAATTTAGACCTACTTTAAAGTGGTCTAAACTCTGCGTCACAAGTTTTGGTGCATGGAACATTCAAATAGGCCATGCCCGCTTTAGACCAAGCCATGCCCCTTTTCCAAAGGCCACACCCACTCAGTCGGACAAGTCGGAAAATGTCTATAAACAGGTCTAAAAAGCCTTGATAAATGTGATGTAAGGCTTTTCACACTGTGTTTTAGGCGCAAAATCACCAGAATTGTGGCGCAAGTGAGTTAATACATTCCCCCATTGTGTCATTTGAAGTGCTTTCACATGACACAAAATAGAGGGAATCACTCAAGAATACAGTCAGTTTTTAAATATTATCTGCTGAGAAAAGCTGATCTGTAGGACTTCTGGGTTTAGTACCCCCACTGATCCCATACTGAGGACCAGTTTTATTGCTGTTTTCAATATTTTTTAGCCAACAAATTTACTACAAGGTACATCATTTTTAGCTGGTGACAAGTTTCAATAGCCTTTGCTTTGCTGATTTTAAAAATGCCTTTGTCAGCATTTTGAATCATCTCAGTACTGTATATAAGATGAATTCACATTACTTGGCTCTCTGCCAGCATCATGTGGTGAGTCCTGGGGGAGGGGCAGCTGCAGCCTGTTTGTGCCTGTCTCTCCTCATGCATTCTTCCTCTACTCCACTGTGGGGTGGATAAGCAAAACCCCTAACACCAACTCCTCTATTTCCCTTACTCTGACTCCCACATACATTGAGTATATTTAAGTGATACATTTACAGTAATAGTAAGGCTTTTGGTCACCACTATAAAACAATAACCAAGTTATTTAGGTAGAACAGAAAAATATATATATTCCAATATAACAATAGAACTATAACTTTATCAATTGTAATTATGTAAAACACTATGTGGGAAAAAGCTGTCTTCAATAAATATGTACTAAATAATAATTGTATAGTCAATCTATGAATTTGCTCTTAGAAACAGTATCACCTCCATTAGATCCTCCTTAATGGTTGACCTATCTGACCTAATTATTTGAAGGCTAAAGAACATTCTCTCTATACTGACTTGAGTTGGTGGCAATGCACTAACCACATGGGGAACAACTCTAACAATTTCCGGATATAGAGGTATTCCCTCATGAACAGTCTGCTTTGATAAACCATTGAACTTTAAATATCAGTTTTTTTTCTGGGAACAGCTCACAGTCTAGCGTTGTTGGATAACATGAAGGCTTAGTTTCTATACATATAGTAGTTTTTCATTTGTGTGTTTCTGTATTTCCGAATTTAAGATGTTAGAAAACAGTTTCCCATGATATTCTATGTATAGTGTGTAGAATCCATCAGAGCATCTAATATCTACAAACATGAACTCAGAGAAAACACAAACTAAAACATAATGCCTTAATCCAGTTTTCCTGATCTCTAGCAGTTCTAAGAAACGTGCAGACATTCCTTCTCTTCTGATCTGTAGAGAAGGAGCTTCACTACTGAGCATGAGCAAAAAGTGCATCCACATTCATCTTAACTAAAAGCATACATCCTTATATCAGGAATAAAACAGAGATTTATAGGACATTCCATAATTTCCCCAAATTCTGATGAAAAAATATTCAGAACATACTGCAGTGAACTAACTGTAACAATGTTAGCATGAGTGTGGAAGAGAGGAAGCACACACAGGCTGCAGCTCTCCTCCCTGGGGACTCACCATATGCTGCTGGCAGGGAGCCAGGTAATGTGAATTAAACTGATATAAACTGCTGAAATGATTCAGAATCCTGACAAAGGGCTATTTCAAAATCAGCATAGCATAGACTATTGAAACCTGTCAACAGCTAAAAATGACATTCATAGTGACAAGTTCGAAGAACTAACTCTCACATAATGTGGGGGAATGAACAGTGGTATTGATTCTGAATAAAAAGATGTCCATTTCTTTGAATGCCCTCGATGAAGGATCATGCCAGCATTATAGAATTTATTTGAAGTCTTGCCTATCTTGGAAGTATTCATCAACGTTTCAAGTCTTTTCTTTATCAATATAGCGGTCATCTTCATTTTGAAGAGGTCCTGATAGTTTCAAAATATCTTTGTGAAGTTTTACAGAAATATTTTATTTTGTTTCCTTGGCTTTGTTTTTTAGTAATGCACAGTGTAAATATAGAAACTTCAAACTAACTTCCTCACTCTTACAGTAATGTTTAATATATAATGAGGTATGGATTCACCCGATTCTGTAAACAAGTCTGTCTGACTTCAATCACTAGATGTAATTATCAATTGAATCTAGTCGATTACTTGATTGACTGAGAGGACAGTTACTTTAGGCGATATAATTGTTGAATAACTGTTCATTTTAAGTAAAGACATGTATCCCCCAATGATTTTAGATTTTATTTTCATAGTATTACAGTTAGTTTGAATTTCATGTGCACAGAAAAAATGCATTAAAATGATGAAAAGTTCACAAACTTCTTTTTTTCAGAACTTTGCATATGTTTTGCTCTTATATTGTACTAAAGGTTTCCTGTTATCTTCTCCAGCTATTCATCAAAATGGCCTCTCCATGAATCAGATGTTGATGGGTCTGTCACCAAACATTATACCAGGTCCA